>NW_026522046.1:0-2985000 GCF_021234435.1 Artibeus jamaicensis | reverse complement strand
ACCCCATATCTGTACTGAGAAAGCAGAGACCTGATTTTGGGTTTAGAAAATGTGGTTACCTGGTTCTTCAGCCTCATATAAAACTCCTTCCTAGACCTGTCTAACTCTTACATTTATTCATTCTTAAATAATTACCCTTATTTTTAAAGCAGAGCTAGAAAATAAAATAATTCGGATCCATACAGTTTGAACCAACTGGGAACTTTCTTGGACACATTTTTGGTAAATGGGAAGAACAGATGACACATTTCTCTATCAAATGAAATAGTCAATTTAGATTTAATAAGGCACTTATCTTCAGGTAATAAAAATTCAACTAACTTGCCATAACTATCTTGTTTAAAGTCAATTATGAGCCTCATATTCCTCACTTGCTGGGTAGAATTTAATAGAACTTCAGTTAAGCATTTATTGCTTATCTAATTCAAAATTAAGTTAATCACCACAGTTGGTAACAACCACTGAGTATTTAATTAACATTCAGCAAACTCTCTTATTACATCTAAATCAGATACAGACACATTTTGTTTGTTACCATCAGTCTGCAAGCACCATTTCCCCACGTCCCACCCAGAGGGCCTTTGGTTTTACCTTGGCTTTCTCTTCCGATTCGTCATCTTCGTTTTCTTCTGGTTGACACTCAACTTGGGTGAAGGAGTTGAAGACGCAGGAGTTCATAGTGTTCTGGGAACTTCTGGCTTTGGGCACAGCAGAACAACTTCTGTTCCATTCAATTCCATTCCATTCTTCAAGAATTATTGAATCCATTTGTTGTGGAAGACATTCTTTTCAACACTTAGGAACACGTAGAGGAGGTCATACTGACATGTTAACTTTTCTTTCACATCTTAAGGTATGAGAAGATTGGATTTAGTTCATTCATTTCACATATATTCATTGGCCTGAAGTTTGTGAGCTCCTTTGCTGGGCGTCCTTGCTCCTATGGAAGACATGCGGTCTGAGAAGGGCAGTAATAGAACTATTGGATAAGGTGCTGCTACAGGAACATTGAAGTTCCTGAAATGTTGTGATTCTTAAGACAGTGTTTCCCAAAGTGTTAATGGCAAAAAGTTTCTATAGCCAAGTAAGTCTGGAAAAGTCCAAGTTAAACAAAATTAAATGGGTATGTTTATCATTGGACTTCTCTGAGCCTTTAGTAGACTAATGCACATTATGGCCTTCTAAGAAGTTTATTTTCCAAGTTATTCGATCACAGACTTCCTTTCCCCCTAGGACATTGGGGCTTAGTGTTCCAGTGTACTTCGGGAAGAGCTTCTGGGAGCCACGGATCCTGGCCACCAGCATCTCAGCCTAGGAGGGGTACTCAGGCGTGCACCTCACCAGCTATTGCAGGGTCGGAGGTTCTATTTTGTATGAAAGGTGGGCAAGTGAAATGATGGATTGCAGATACAGGGACTTCAGGCTGAAGTTGAGGGTGTCAAATCAGAGCAGGCTTTCCTCATGAGAGCTGGGTTTGTGAGAGAGAGAGAGAGTGTATATGAGGACAGAGGCCTGGAGGATTGCCACAGAGTCACTGGGAACAGAACCACTGTGAAATTCTGACATGACTGATTTGGTTGAGACACCCTAACACATGGATACAACTGAGACCAATTTTCCTCATAGCCTCAGTCTGGGGCAGAAGAGGCGAGCAGGCTTTTTGGTGCAGAACTCTGCTTTTGGCCTTGTTCCAACTGAATGACTGCCCATCTGCAGAAGCTGTCACTTCTGTAGGGCATTCTGACACCGTGTCTGGGGCAGAGCTTCTGCCTTGTGAACCAGTCTCTGTTAACAGTGGGTCTTGGTTTCTTGGTGAAGAGCTTGATTCTAGCGTGTCTAGTTTTCATTTACTCCATGACATACCATTTTTCACCACCTTTCCTTCCTCCCTAACTGCCCATATTCTGATAAATCATTCTCATTCATCTGTACCATGCTTTTCATCTAAGGCATGCTACCCTTTTATATTCTTTCTGAGAAGGCATTTACTTTATTTAAATGAATGCTTCTGATTTTCTCCTCCCCAGTAGTCATTAGCAGGTGGAACATACTAGGTGAAATGGAGGATAATTTACACGTCTGGTCCACCAGATCATAGGAGATTTGATCTCAGGCTGTGTTCTTTCACTATTCACCTTGTTATCCATACTGTGCAGAAAAGAGCACAGGCAAGGAATGGGGAGATCTGGGTTCTGTTCTGGACACGAGTCTTCCCCCATCTGAGCCCCGGTTTATGAGATGTTAGGTGTAGGCTAGTTGTCCTCTTAGAGACCTTCCAACTGAAAATGTTGAGCGTTAACATTTGCTAGATCAGCCTAAGCTGACGTTAATCTGAACTGTTTGATCAGACACGTATCTTTGAGTCTGACAACACAAGGAAGTGTGCAATAAGCAAGCTCCTGTCCATGCATCGTAGGCATTCAGTGAAAACTGGTTCTTCTACCTCCAGCCTCCTTTTGGACTCATTTTCTTTATATCATTTGTTATTTTTTAGTCACTTTACCATCTGCTCTGCTACTCAAGCTTATCTCTTTGCCTACACTCTTTCCATTCCCCAGTTGGATACGGAGAGCTCCCTTGCTTCCCATCTCTTGAGGATTCCTTTTTTTTTTTCTTCTGGCTCTGACTACACAGAGTATCTGCTCTAGAACCTCCTAAAGACAAATGACTGTGGTGGTGGGGAAGACCAGGGAATGGCAGTCCTGCTTAGCTGCACATCTTTCCAGTGGACAGTCTGTTCTTTAGAACCGTTTCTTTATTGAATAAACGTTGTTCAATAGTCGAGGGCAAGTCTTGCCCCCCAGGACTCCACGCTGGAGGTGAGAAGCTCTCTGACTTCTCTTTGACACTGGTGGGAAGCTCAGTCAGTGAGGAACATTATACATTGGAGACAAGGATTTTTGCTTTCCAGAACTGAGTGAAGAACTGCTAGGTTCTCTGCATGGATTCCTGAGCATCTAGGAAATTAGTCACCTGGAAAGCTTAAGCCAGTTTTGAAGACCTTTTGGCAGCCTGCATGTTTTCTTTTCGCCATATACCTGGACAGACGATTCAGGGGTGAAGGTGTCAGCAGGTGTCCTGGCAAGTGGCAGACTTGGGTATCGTGGGCTGGTGGTACAAATCACTAAGAATGGTGTGGCAGAGAGCACAGGACACAGCACAGCCTGGAGATCCTGTTTACATGCGGAGAGGCCATCGGTAGTGCCTGTGAGGGTTGGTTCCACTCCAGTGAAGATTTTCAGAAGTTAGGAATTTACCTTGAAAGTTCTTTTACTTCTTTTTTGCATTAGACATCATACTCATTCAACTTTTGTGATTACTCCTTTGGATTTTCCCAGCTACATGTGTACCTACTTGAAAAATCCAGAAATGTTTTGAAAGTCTAGATGTCATGTGCAGTTCTTAAGAGCCTGGGCTCTGGAGCTAGATTGCATTCTGGTTCCACCACTTAACCTCAACTTGTTACTCAGTCTCTTTGGGGTCCTGTTGCCTCATCCATAAAGTGGGAATAACAAAACTACCTATCTCCTTGTGAGGATTACATGAGTTGATACATACCAAGCTTTAGAACCAAGCCTGACGCATGGTAAGCTCCATTCAGTGTTAGCTACTGTTGTCATGCGCTATCCTTACGAAGTCAGAAAATTGTGATTTGAAAAATGATACTAGAGATGAGTGTGTTCTTTTTGTCATCTTTTGGAAGAAACTTTGAACTTTGGAATAATTTTAGGTTTATAGGAGGGTCGTGGAGACTGTGCGGAGAATTTTCATACACCTCTTACACAATTTCCCTCATTTTTGACATCTTACGTTACCATGGTACATTTGTGAAAACTAAGAAACTGACATTGGTACATTACTGTCATCTAAACTCTAGGCTCTATTTGGGTTTAATCAGTTTTTCCATTAATGTGCTCTTTCTTTTCCAGGATCTAGTCCAGGGTTCCACATTGGTCCCTCTGATTTCTAGTCAGCGTAAAACTCGGCAGCCGCTCCCCCGCCCCCCGGATCTCTGCCCGAAGTTGGTTTGTTTCCTTCCCATTGTGTCTCTCTGTGTTTTACTAGCACTTACCACCATTGCAGTTCCATAGTCTGTCTCCCTTGCAGGAACAGGAGCTCCAGGAACTCAGGGACCATGCATGCTTATTCCCATTGTGTCCTCATCTCCAGCACAACCTGGTATGGAGTAGGTATTCTATAAATATTTGTTAAAGGAGATTAATATCTAGTTGTCATATCCCTGTGACTGCAAAACTTTCATTAAAAAAAAAAAACAGCTGGGAAGGATTCTTTATAGAGAAGCCTGTCACAATCAATCTATCCTGGTGGATGAATAATGACGTGGCTGTGGATGAAGTGGGACAGGATGGGACCCACTTTTCCTGCACTCCCTGCTTTTTCTGTTTTTGGAAGAGGCTCTGGCAAAGTAGGGCTTAAGGATCACTGCGCTCCAGCTTCTTTGTACTCCAGGGAGGAGACTGAGGCCCCCAAATGGGGAGTGACAGTTTGGGGTGAAGCTGGAAGGTCAGAGAAGCTAAAAAAAAAAGGACGGCGGAAGTTCCTGCTCGTGTCCCTGTTGTTGAGTGGATGCCTGCACAACGGTCAGGGACTCTGAGGAGCTGGGTTCGGATTCAGGCTCTTCTGCTATACTCCTTCTCAGTTTTCCTTATCTCTAAAGTGGGTTCAGTGGTCAGCGCCACCTCACAGGGTTTGATGTTCACAAAGCAGCACAGTTTCACTTTGTAAAAGTTAAGTGAGCCAAGGCACTTACTTTTAGCACGGCGTGAGCGCTCAGTCAATGTTTCCCCAAAGAAGCCTTGCGTATTAGGAAACTTCATTTCTAGAGCACTGGGGCACATTGATGCACGGCCGCGAGCAGTCATTTTTAAGGAACCCTGTGGCACCCAGGAGGGGAGCCAGTGTCCGATGAGCAGGATACATGGCCCATTCTCGCTCTCGGAGGCTTTATCACACAATAGCACGTTACACTGCAGTCTGACTTTCACACAGATTGGATCCCTAAACTTCTTACTGGAATTAAAAATATACACTCGTGGGCAGTATGTGTGTTATAAATTACAGAAAACAGTCATGTGGAGCCGTGGCATAGTAAGTACAGTTAAGCCGGTGGCAGGCTCTGATACCAGGAGGGGTACTGGGATGAGGCAGCTGGGAGGCACGGGAGCTGGGGAGTCGGAGGGGTGAACAGGTGCCCTGCCTGCTGCTCAGTGCCGGCAGGGACGGATGGAGCCCCTCCCTCTGTGTTTGGGAGGAAGGAGCTGAGGGCAGTGAAGGCAGTGGCAGGACCCCAGAGAAATGAATCCTCTATGTATCCTTATTTTTTTCTTTTACAAACTTTATTTTTTAAGACCAATTTTCAGTGCACAGCAAAATTGAGAGACAGGTATAGAGATTTCTCATATCCTTCTTGCCCCTACACATGCATGGCCTTCCCCATTATCAGCATCCCTCACCAGAGTGGAGCACTTGTCATGATTATTATCACCCGAAGTCCATAGTTTACATTCGGGTTCACTTTCAGTGAGGTACAGTCTACGGGTTTGGACGAATGTGTAATGTCACGTTGTTTATCATGGCGTCATGCAGAGTGTTTCCACTGCCCTCAAAATCTGCCCTCTGTCATTCAGCTGTTCACCCTTCCCTCCTCCCCCCCCAACCCCTGGCCACCACAGATCTGTTCAGTGTCTCCGCTTTTGTCCTTTTTATCCTGCCATTCAGGGGACCAGTGGACTTTTGGAACTTCGTTTTCATTGTCTTCCCTCATTCTTGCCTTTGTCACATTTCCTCACTCTGGATTGCCATTCCCTGCTGCCATCACCTGTCTGAATCTGAATTGATTTCCAGGGGCCTGCACCTCCTCCATGAAGCTGACCTTGATTTCCATACTTTGCCCCTAAACAGGAAATAATTCTGCTTGTGATGTCCCATGGCCCTTTATGTGTACTGCTTGCATGGCGTTGAGCACTTTCCACACCTTCTGTTAAAGTTATCCATGTGCCTCTCTCATTGTGGGCTTTTCACTTCTTTAAGACACCCCTTCCCACCTGGAATCTGGCCAATGCAGCAGGAACACTGTTGAATGGGTGGACAGTTGCGTGGATGAGTGGGTGGGTGGGCAGACAGGTTTGACATTGCGCACACTATACTCGAATTTTTCTTTCAGATTAGCATTTTAGCTCGTTCATCTCTATACACCCTCTTATCAGCACTGAGAAGATGCCCTCTTATTCATTCATTCATTCGTTCATTCATTCACTTACTCGTTCATTTGTATTCTACAATAGACTTTCAGAAAGTATTTCAGTATTGCAGCAATGAACAGTCTATTTGTTGATAGTCTGCACAGAGAAAGTAGTATTCTTTGGGATGTGTTTTCATACTAGTAAGGTTTATCTGGATTTTTTTTTCTTTTGACATATAAGGACTAAGGACAAAATGAGTTGTTTCATCTATACGTGTCACTGAAGGACAAAGCAAATGCTCTCTCGTTCTTTCAGCTGGTTTGTACCAAAGAGATTGTTGGGCTTAGAAAGGCACCTTCTCAGATTATATGGCAGTTCCTTATTGACTTGCCTCCAGGATAAACCCCCTTTTCAGTTTTTTAAAAAAAGATGGTGCCAGGATAACACAGTGCTCCTCATGTGGCTTCCTTGCTAATGTCTTTAGTTTTATTTTTTGACATAGTGACAGAATGCATTCTGCCAAGGTGGTAAATGGATAAAAAAAAGTGCAGTAGAGTCATTGTCTTTTTCTTGGGGCCTTCTGTGTTAATCACAGGAGGAAGTTTGGGCATGGCCAGGTGAGAGAGCCAGCTGACTCCTGCTACATCAAAATCAAAGCAGCAGAATTGGGAGGAACTTGATGATCCTACATTGATGATCCTACATTGAGGAAACTGGGGGTTCTCCGAAGGATAGAGCTGGGAGGATCATAGAGATCATCGGCTGTAGGAGTTCTCAAACTAGAAGGAGCATCAGAGTCATCCTGGAGGGTTTTCTGGGCTCCAGCCCAGAGATTCTGATGCAGTAGATCATGAACTTGAATTTCTGACAAGCTCATGGGTGGTGCCAATGCTGATGAGAACTACTGACCTAGTCCAACTGCTGGTTTGGTTGCTTTTTACAGATGGGGAAAGATCAGAGGTAGGTGGAAAGGGCTTGCCCAGAGTCACACAGCTGTCAAGAGCAAAGCTAGAGGCAAAGCTAGAGAAGTTCTGACTTGCAGGCTGTTCCTCACTGTCACTGGAAACTGCCTAAGAACAATATTACTTTCAGTTCTACTACAGAGTGATAGCAAGCGTTCACCAGCTTTGGGAAAAACAAACAAACAAACAAACAAACAAACAAACAAACAAACTTATTTTCTAGCACCTTCCATTTGGTTGTCTTCAGCTACATTTTCTCATTCAGCTGACCCGTAGTTTTGACCTTTGACCACCCTCGTGCACTAGGAATTGCATTTAAACTGGAGGCAGTGTAGCACTGTGTCCCTCTGAAAGCCTGGGTTCCAGCTAGTCAGACCTTGCATTGGTTGCTCTTTCATTTTTCTCACCTGAAAATGAGGACAGTGACACCTCCTAAGGCTGTGTGTAAAGTGCTGAGCTTGTACCTGGCCCTCAGTGCACACTTTGTGATTGTCGGCTCTTGTTGCAATCATTATTTGTAAAGAGAATAAAGACGTGGTCCCCACCTTCTCATGCATAGGTGGCTTCCTGAGTGCTGCAATGGAGAGAAACTGGGAATTGGTGAAACAGACACACGCCTTGGAATTAGGAAAGCTGGGTTTAAGTCCTGCCTCTGGCACTTACTAGCTATGCGGTCTTGGGCAAGTCATCTGACCTCTCTGAGCTGTAATTTGAAGCAGGTCAATTAAGTCTAGTCATAGAAGACCATAATGAATAGAGGGAAGGATGGAAATTGGGAAAAAGTGCAAACCTGTTTACCAGGTACAAGTTTGGGGTTGATGGGGCATGGATCTGAGGAGAAGACCAGCAGAAGGATCTGGGTCGCCCATGGCTTGATATAGGAACGGGCAACAGACCTGAGGGTGATCCAGTGATGGTTGAATAAGCCCCCAGAGAGGGGCTTGCTTATAGTGCAGGAGAGAAGTCCTCAATCCCATGTCAGGGTCCCTGCCAGTGTAGAGCCTCCAGGACTGGGAGGGAGGACCAGTTGTAGTGATGTGGGTGCTGGCTGGGGAGTCTGGCCAGGGTGATGGCGTCTACTTTGGAATGGAGCCTTGAGCCACCTTCATGGTTCTGCACCCTGGATCAGCACAGGAGGTTGAAAGACAGTGATGTGATGAAAACCCAGGACTGTCCTTGGCACCTTGCTTACTGGGTTTATGCAGCAGCAAAGAAATTAGATTAGAAAAGACTGGATATGGTTGCTGTATCTTTCTTGATTGGTTCAGGAGCCAGAGAGTCCCAGCTAGAAGTTAGGGTGGTCCTGGAGAAGATGGAGATAAGCTCTTGTATAAGCCTCAGTTTCCTCATTGGTAAAATGGGAATGCTCCTGTTATCTACTAAGGATTCAAATGCTGGTACACCTTGCTGGTTGCTGGGAAAGCACTTCTTGGTTATCAAATACCTGAGAAGGGCATGGGGTTCCCGAGGAGGGTCAGGGATGCTGGCAGGATGAGACTGCGTGACAAGTGCATAGAGTAGAAGACTCCCTGAAAATGTTGCTGAGCTGGGATCAGTTCAGCACACAGCCTTTTGCTTTCATGTCCTTTTGGCATGGGTGGACCTGCGGCACTCTCAGTTCACAAGTGAGTGAAAAGTGAGGCTTTTGTGGTCGCACTTGGACAGGGGTGTCAGGGATGGTGGGTCAAGCTTCCGGGGTGTGCAGGGTCTCTCCTCACTTCCTAGCCTGCATGTGCGTGGAGGGACTCATGGATTCAGCTTATTTCACAGATGGGGAGAATGAAGCACAGTGAGAAGTCTGTCCGCAGTGAGTGCACCGCAGCCCCTTCCCTTCAGCTCCTTCTCCCCTCTTTGGTGTCCCTGGCCCCCTTGCTCATGCCCTACCCATTAGGCTGATCATTCATGTTGTGCCTTTTCCCCACACACCTTCATTGGTCTCTTTTTTCTGTTGCTCAGGGTCTAATCTGAGCACCTTGCTGGTTATTGGCTACTCTGCTTTTCCAAGGTCCCAGAATCTCCCTTTCTTCAGATCATAACTCAAGACAATATAGTGTCGTTCTTCCGATGTTTGTCTTCTGCCCACTGCATCCAGCTGCTCTTCTTCTGCTGAAATTGAACCTCCTGTAATCACTTTACCTCTATGCTTCCCTGAACTGTGGGTCACACTGTTAGTCAGTCAGTGAGAGTTTATTACACAGTTCGCCTTTTGCTAAAAGAGTCATGACTGCCTTAAGCATCACAAAGGACATTTGTCATCTCCATGTTCATTGCTTGTCATTCCAGGGAATAGGGGATATAGGGTGAATGAAGTATCGTGTCTGTGTCTAGGAGGTTGTGGTCTGCACAGGGAACAGACAGGCAAACCAAATTGGGCAGTTGTTATGTGGGTGCGTATGCACAGTACATAAAGGAAATGTCCCACTGGCAGGGCTGTAGCTTGGTGGCTTTGTGGACATTCAGGCATGTTTGACCACTGAGAAAGAAACAGTAATTTTGAAAGCCTTGATGCGAGCCCTACATAGGAGACTTTAAGTCTCCCCATTCCCTGTTAATCATGGATGTGTGCTGACCCCATGCCCTTGACTTTGCTACCACTGAAGCCTGTGCTGAATCTTCCATGGCGGCCTCCCATTAGGTTGCTTCCATTTTCAGAGTGAGGCTTCCCTCTCTGGCTTATGTGTGCATCCCTAACAGGCAGTCCTGCATCACTGCGCTGAGATATCCTCCCGGGGGCCCTGCCTTGTCTCTCCAGCTCATTTCCTGTTCTGCCCCAGTGCTGCTGGGCGCTTGGAAGGCTGTCCCTGCTGGTCTCTCTCTCTCCCTTCGTTTATCCTGAGATTCCTGAGCCCTGCCTTTCTGTAGTGCCTGTATCTGGGGCACACTTGTTTGCCGAGTGCGTTGTTCAGCCCTTAGAGGTTTCTCACTCCCTCTCATACTTCCATGTAAAGTCCTCTTGAGCAGGCCTGAGTGTCTGCTGCCAGCAACATTCCTCTGATTTCCAGGAACCCCATTTTTCGTCCTGTGAGGAATCTGGGGAGAAGGGGACTTCAGCGCAGCCTCTGTGCGGCCCCCTCTGTTCTCCAGGATCATGGTCCCTGGCTGCAGGAGTAACTGTCCTAGCCCTGTCTTACCTTGTCCCCCACTGGTGGGCCCTTCTTCCTTTTCTTCCTCCTGTGTTCAGCCTCACCCTGCCTTGGGTCCACTGGGCCGGCAACGGCCCTTTCAGGCCTTGCTGTGCTTTGTCTGGCTCCTGTGCGTGATGATCAGAAGTAACTTATGAAGCAACATAAAGGATTGAATGTGTCTAGTTTTAAGAGGAGGTCAGAATCACCCTCTAGCAATGCCCAAGTCAATACAAATGCGTTGGTTTCATTTCCCAGCTCCTTTTATTTCTAGGTACAAATATAGGTACAACCCCATTAAGAGAAAATTCAAGAGAACCAGTTGGTGTTTGGAACTGAGTGGAAGACACTTCCTTATCTGTTCTCTTGCTCTGCAGGGGTGTCTGTGGCAATCCCTGACGGTACTTTAGGGAAAGTATCCCTCTTCCAGCATCCCAGCTGGCCTCCTGCCTGCTCGCTCACCAGCTCCCATGGCCTGTGGGAACAGTCCTTTCTGTGAGCACCTCCCTCCTTCCATCATCTGATCTCGCCTCAGTTTCAGGACTGTCTCCTGCCGTTCCCTGCCATCACACCGCATTCTCCAGCTACCCGGAGTGTGTGTTACTGGTCACACCATCTTGCACGCCTGGGACTCTTAGCATGTGCTTTCCTGTTGGCCGGAGGGCCTTTTGTTTCTCTCTGGTTAAAGCCTGCTCATTCCTCAAAACGCCACACAGATTTCTCTTCCTCCGGAACTTCCTCTCAATCCCTTGGGAAGAATTGAAAGCGAAAACAAACCCAGATTTTATTATAGTATGTGTGGTATTGTTCAGAGAGTGGTCTATGCTCATAATAAAGTATTTCAAATATATAGAACCAAATAAAGAAGGAAATGAGAATCACTCAGAAATCTACTGTTTAGATAGAAACACCATTTATAGTTTTAGTGTTCTTGAGTGGTTCCTTTCATTACTTTTGGGTGCATTTGCATTTTATTGACTTGATGACTTACAGTGTATACAGTTTTTTGTTTGTTGCCATTTCACCAAACAGCAGAACATGAGCACTTTCTTGTGGCATTAGGAATTCTTCATACATGTAGTTTTTGATGACTGTATATTATTCCATCTTAAGGATATACCATCATTTTTAATAATCTGTTTTTGGTAGCTGGCATTTGAGCTTCTAATTTTTCATCATTGTCAATTGCACTGTGATGAACTTTCTTCTTAGGAAATTCTTTATCTGCATCTCTGATTATTTTCAAAATTTATTTGCAGTTGCTCAGAGGGCAAGAACTTTTTTGTAACTTTGATTTGTAAGTAACTTATGGTCGCTTAAGAAAATCAGGAATATATAGAAAAACACAGAGAAGAAAATAGAACCAATTGTAGCTGCTTATACTAACCACCATGAAATTTAGTGTATAATTGTATCTGTGTTTCTCTCTATTTTTCTAGCCCAGGGATCAGCAAACATTTTTTGTAAAGGGCCAGATAGTAACTTTGGCGTTCCAGGTCTTGTACAATTTCTATCATATGTTGTTGTTCTTCTTTTTTTTAAACTTAAAAGTATTAAAACTACCCTGGGTAGTGTGTCATACAAATACAACTTGGTGACCTGGTTATAGCCTCCAAGTAAGACTATGCCGTACATACTGTTTTGTAATTTTTCTCCTCCACAAGGTAGCTCCCTCCTCACTGTTTTTTGTGGTTTTTTGTTTTGTGCTGTCCAAATGTTATAAATGGCTTTCTGCTGGAATGCTCATGGAACCTTAGCTATGCCACTGATACAGAATGTAAAGCACGTTTTATTGTGACTATATCCTGAGATGTCTGTTTTGTGTCTTATTCATGTCTGTCTTTCCAGCTCCAGCACAGTGCCACGTGGTGCACACTAGATGCTTCGCACAGGTGTGCAAATGCACCCTTCGCTGAGACTGTGCTCAGAACACTTCTGTGCAGGGTCTGTTTCTTGGGCCAGTAGCACCAGTATCGAATGGGTCCTTTCAAAAATGAATAATCTTAGCCCCACCCCAGAATCTACATTAAACAAGTCCCTCAAGTAATGTGTGTTCACAGTAAGTGTTGGGGAGCACTGTTCTAGAACTCGGATCTGCTCTTTTGGGCATGTACATATTCACAGGCATCCTCTCCCCATTCTTTCAATTGGTGGGAACCTCCCGGTGATGGACCTTGGGTATTTTTAAATGCAGGGATAGGTCTGGTAGGCCAAGCTGCCATCTTGCCTAGTGGAGCCTGTGTGGCTCCCATTGCTTTGGGTCGGGGGTGGGGGGTGGGGGATGTGATGGTGGAAGGAGCAAACATTTATCTTGTGCCTGTCTTGTGCCAGTTTCTAAGGTGAGGCGTGATGGTCTTAGCTGAAGGGGGCATAGGGATAGTTAAGGCTGATCAATGACTCTTAACCTTCAGAATTAACCAGAGAATTGAAAAAAATATGTACATCCTTGCCTCCCTAGTTCTCATTCGAATCTCTGAGAGATAGGCCTAGGCACAACTAATTAGAACAAAGTTGCCTAAGTGTTTCTGTCAGGCATCTGCAGTTATTTAAAGACCTAGCAGTCCAGGCCAACTTCCAGTTGTTGAGATGAAGAAAGCAAGGCTGAAAGAGGTCACTCAGTCTCCCAAGGTCACACAGATTTTAGTGCACTGGCAGGACTGCATCCCGGCCTTTTGCCTGAGGATACACTTTCTCAGCATCCCGAGCTGCTTGCAACCTTCAGTGACAGGTAGGAAGTGGAAGTAGGCAGAGGTTGTGCCCTCGTCCTTGGTGCTCAAGGCAGGCACGTCACAGTGCAGTGAGTGACTTGGAAGCCTGGCTGTGAAGAATACACACCGAGTCACGCGCTCTTTCATTCTTTCCTTTTCCACCTTTGCCCTCCTTCCAGTTGTCTGTTTCTGGGGCTATGATGGTAGAGGCTTGAGCCTTGTTGACAGCCCCCAGCGATTGAGGCAGCTGCTGTGGCATCTGGTGTCCTCTGTCACCTTTGCAGAGTTGTGGACAGCCCCCTTCCAGGCAGTAGCTCAAGAATCTGCATTTCTCTGTTTTTGCACTGTCCCCTCGTGCCAGGGTTTTGGGTGGGAAGCCTGGAGAGCCCTTGCTTCCAGTCATGCCAGCCAGCAGCAAACGGAACAGGGTGTTGGCTGAGGCTTTGCACGCAGCCTGCAGATGGGTGTGCAGACATCGTGGAGAGTCCGGGGCTGTGATCAGCACTCTGGTTATGTGGCAGACTGGAATAGGAGACAGGAATAGAACTAATTACCATGATAGCTGCCATTTATTGTGTGCTTAAAGTGCCAAACACTCTGCCTGAGTTATGTTTCCGTTCCTCCTCTAACAGCCACGAGAGCCTTGAGGAGGTTCCGTGCCTTTCCCTGGTGGCAGGTTGTACGTGAACCCAGGTCTGTGATTTTAAAGTCGAGATCTTAGCTGTCGCGCTGCACTGCTTACCCCTGCTGGCCCCGTGCTCATCCCCTCTCCCCTGCAGCTCATAGGGATTTAGCCAAGAAGACCATGGAGTTAGGTCGAACTCAGCATTTAAGAGCACATGCTAAGATATATTCAACAATGGGTGGACTGCATCAAGTGTGGGAGATTTCTGGTTGTTGCTGGTGTTCAAAGAGCTTGTGTGCCTCTTGGTGGGAGACTCTCAGATGGGGATTTGATTGGCCAACATGTTAATCTACTGAAGGAACCAATCTCAAAACAATAAAAAGAACATTAGGTGAAAATGGATTGATGGGGCACTGGTGAGGCGCTGGTTTTTCATCTTGTATGGCTACCTGCAACCATGAGAACTGTGCTTTGATAGTTTCTGAATGTCTGTGGTGTGCCATGACTCACGGCTCTGGAGGTGTTCTGGGAGCGAGGACTTACCCAGAAGGAGCTCCTCATTTGATGGGGGCGGGAGGACGAGTACCCATGAAAAAATAAACTCTGAGACTAGACAGTGTACGGGAAGTGATGAGACTGTGCCTTGGAAACTTAGAAGAAAGGGGGTAGGTTCTATGAGCAGGAAATTATGTTTTTGAAATACTGGGCTTAAACTGGGCTTTGAAGGGTGCGCAGAGTCCCTCAGGTTGAGCCCGCTGAGCTGTGTGCTGGGAAGGCAGGTGGGACCCTAGAGTGCAGGACCTGGGATGATACGGAGCTGGAGAGTGAGTCTCTTGGGCTTCTTAAAGTTAAGAGGGTGCTGTTAAGCCATTTTTTTTTTTTGCAGGGTTGCGGGGAAAGCAGGAGTGCCTTCTCTAATTCCATAAGTATTTGTTGTGTGGCTACTGTGGCTGGAGCTACCAGAGCCGACCTCGATGAGCGTGAGTGAGCTGGAAGGGTTGGGCAAGGCATCTACCAGGAAGAGGAAGCTGAGTAGATAATAGCGTGGATGAGATTTGGTTATTCAGTGGGCTTGAGCTGTGGGAGGGTTGCCTGAATCTTTGCTTTTCTTGATCTTGATGAAGTGGGTGGGCTGGGATTCAGAGCCTTGGTGTGTGGAGCCAGAAGGAACTGGGAAATTCCCAGTTCGTCAGTTTCTGGTGCTCTGTCTGGTACCTTCTAGTAATTGGAAGCCCAGGAAGGGAGTGACCGGAAGCTCTTGGAAAAAGCTTTCTTTTATCTCTATCCTCCTCCCCCCTCCTTCTGCATGAAATAGATTCCACTGTGTATTACTAACTTATCAGGTACTTTGTCTTCCTCCCACCACGTGCAGCTGGTCGTGCAGCTGGTCGCAGTGCTGAGATAATTGGAGAATTCGTTTTAGCATTTTGTGGGAACAGTCCAGGATGCTGACTTACGGGAAATGCACGCTGCTGCTGCTAAGGAGCCTGGGAGTCAGGGCTGGGGGCCTGGCTTTTGCTGTACTAACTCTTTTTTTTAAAAAAAAATTATTTATTTATTTTTACAGAGAGGGAGAAATATTATTAATGTTAATATTATTTTTTTATTAGTTTCAGGTATATAGCATAGTGGTTAGACAATTACACACTTTACAAAGTGTTTCCCATGATATTTCCAGTATCTAACTAGCAACGTACATAGTTATTACAATATTACTAACTATATTCCCTGTGCTGTACTTCACACCCCCACGACCATTTCCTTATTTTGTGTCAATTTGTACTTCTCAACCCCATTACCTTGTTTATCCAGACTCCTAACACCCCCTGCCTCTGGCAACCATCAGTCTGTTCTCTGTTTGTTTCTCTGTGAGTCTGTTTCTGTTTTGTTTGTTCATTTATTTTGATCATTAGAATCCACACATAAGTGGAATCGTATGGTATTTTTTTTCTCTGAGTGACTTATTTCACTTAGCGTAATATCATGTAGGTTCATCTATGCTGTTGCAAATGGTATGATTTTGCCTTATGACCCAGTGATTCCACTTCTGGGCAACCCAGAAGTGGATTCAGAGAAACCCAAAACTAATCTGAAAGAAGAATGCTACCCTATGTTTATTGGATCATTATGTACAATAGCCAAGCTATGGAAGCAGCCCAAGGGCCCATCTGTAGATGAGTGGATAGAAACTCTGTGGTGCATTTACACCATTTACAATGGAATATTACTCAGCCATAGGTTGAATATTTTGAGGGCACCCTCTAGGTGTTACTCAGTTCTCTATCCAGGCACTTAAAACAGCATAGTACCTATGCCAACTAATTGCTCAATACAGTATTTGATGTGTGAGTAAAGGACTTGTCTCATCTGCCTTCATATGCTCATCCCCAGGGTAAGTTGCTTCTTACCTAACAGTGGGTGAGAGAATGTCTGGAAAGTACCCTTACATTCATAAGCTGGAAAGTTTTGAAGAATTCATGGAAAATTCTCATGGGGGTATCTGAATAGTGGGTAGCCAGGTGAACACTTGCCAGTGTGTTGCAAACTTAGAAAACATGGGCCAAGGCATGCAGTGCACGGCTATATTGAAGTAGCGAATCCCAGTACCAGTGTCGGTTCAGACGTCGTGACGTCCAAGCAAAGGGCCAAGGGCGTTCATGTGCCTACAAGAAGGGTTGAGGCAACAGAAAATGGTCGATGGATGGGATATAGGGAGATCAATTTTCAGGCTGTTTTTTAGTTAGATTCCAGCCTTTTTGTTTTATGGTTTGTATTCATGAAAGAATAGCAAAGCAATGCCCCTAAATCCTGAGGACACTTGTAATGGGGAAATGGGTTTATCTTGTAGCTGAGTTGGATCTCAGATCTTTTCCTCATGACAAGGTCACATTCAGTCCTATCTGAACCCTCCTCTCTCCTGGACCTCTTCTTCCAAAGCAGGAAATTTGGTGTCACTCCTGTGAAGTTTACGGGGATACTGTCTGGTGGATAAGCAGGGGAAGAAGCGGATGGATACAGAATGGCAGGAGGCAGACCTCCCTGCCAGTGTTCTGAGATGCGTGTCAGGCAGAGCTCCTGTCCTGTGCCGTCACCTGCAAAGCCTGGCTGCATTTGGAACATTTCAGGTGGGTGGGTGCGGAGGTGTGAGGCGAGGGCCTGAAGATGGGGTTCCTGACTTCCTGGGCTCCTGGTGATGGAGCTCAGAGCTGTGGGTTTTGTTGGCTCCTGCTGCGTGATCTTCACAAGGCAAGGACCCTGTGGAGTGTGAAATTCTGGGGGAGAGAAGGGCCCTGTCAGGCCCAGGTTTTGAAAGGCCCTGAGTGCTGAGATGGTGTGACAGCTAAGTTGTCGGACATTCTGGGAGGGAGTCATTAGGCGCAGACATCAGGAGTACCGTGACATTTGCAAATCCTGAAAATGGGAGCTCCTGAACCTGTTGCTCTGAACTCCGAGACACATTCCCACGGGGTCCCTGGCCGAGCTCCAGCCGAGACTGCAAAGACCCCTTTTTCTCCTCTGTTGGCAGCAGCCGGAGAAAAGGGTTGGGTTTTAGACCCCAACCTGGCTTTGAGTTTGTGCCGATACTTTATGGCTCTGGGACCTTGGAAACATTGTCTTTCCCCAGTGAGTTCCTTCCTCTGTAAAATAGTGGGGGGATATTCTTACCCTGTAGGGTGGTTGCCAGGATTGGAGAGGCTGTCTACCGAGAGTCCGTGCTGGCACGGGGGAGGCATCCCATAAAGGAGAGTCATGAACATTAATCTTTACCAGCCCTTGTAAAGGGCGTATCCATCTTTACAGTGGATACACTCCTTTCCTCTTGTAGGCCCCACTGTTTGCAGACTTTGTGCCTTTGCAAATGTAGTTTCTACCTTCTAGAAAGCCACCTCACCTTCACATGTCCCTGGGATTTCCATTTATTCAGCCTCTGCATGGTTTCTCGGGGGCCCTCCCCAGGCACCCAAGCAGGCAGCCACCTCCTTCTTTCCTTCTTTCCTGATGTGGGTCGTCCCCTACCTTGCTCTGGGAGCTATGACTTCTGTTCACGTCCACCTCGCCTGTCAGCTTCTTGAAGGCAGGCTTCCCGTCTCATTCGCCTTTGCCCTCCTTCTGGCACTGAGCACAATGCCCTGCACATCGTGGGTGCCCAGCAAATAGGTTCTAGGTGACCAGAAAAGAGAGAGAGAGAAGTGACTGGCATTCCCTAGGCTTTAGAAACCATACAGGAGCTTTAAAAATGGTTCAGGAATGGAGTGTCAGGCCTGCGGGCTCCTATTTCCTCATTCAGGGTGCAGGTTGGGATTGCCCGGAGCCACAGTTCCTTGAGACTTACCACCTCAGGCCTGAAACTGCCTCCTTTAATTACCTCCTTTCCAGGGAACAGGAGTCCTTGTTGTCTGCCCAGAAGCAGCTAATTATAGTTCCAGCCTCCTGCCGCGTGCGCTTCTAGGCCACAGACTGCCGCCTGAGCTGTCTGTTGATTTTAAGGTTTCCTCAGGGATTCTTTACATTTTCAAGTTTTCATTAGGGACTGCTTTTTATTTGGAAGCCTGAGAAGAGAGTTGAGGGGCATAGAATGTTCAAGATTTTATAGGAAGATGTTAGGAGAGAGTTAAAGAGCTTAGGGAGAAAAGCAGAAGAGGGGAGTTTCTCAAAGGGAGCAAAGTGACTTAAAAGAGGACCTCGCTGTGCGTTTAGTAATCTCCATAAGAGTGACATTTTGTGATGGTTTTCCCAAGAAAGCCCCTTCACATTTGACTTTTGTGACCTCTTGGTCATGTTCTTTGCAGCTATTCCAGTTTCCTTTGAAATATTATTTTCCTTTACATTTTGAAGAAGTTTAAAACAAATGCTCGTGATTAAAATGAAATAAAATAAAACAAAAAAACATTTATAAAATAACCAAGAATTTCTTGTCCTGTATCTCCCCGCCCCAGTCCTGTTGTCTACTCGTAAACTGTTATTAATTTCTAGTTCTTCTGGTGGTGGTTATTGTCCTATCTCTAATAGTAGTCTTGTATCTTTAGTTTTTGAGTTATTAGTTTTATGTGTGTTCATTAATTTTTATGATAGGCAAGGACTAGCTTTTTATACCCACTGGTACTTCCCAATCCTTTTCCTATTTTGGATTGATTTACTTCTCTTTTAATTTCCTTTGTAAGTTGATATCATATGCATAAATCTCCATTGTTTTGTTACCTCAACTTTTGGCATTACTTATTTGCTCACCTTTTTGCCAGAACACTTGTCAGGGTTTCTCTCCACTTTTCCTCTCCAACTTCTACTCTTGTAATTTGTCAGTTATGTTTATATACTTTGCATCTCAGTGTTTATAGTGGATACATGTGTACGAGCAGCTGTATAAAGTTTTGTAATCATAACCGAGTCTTCTGCTGTGTCTGTGGGTTGATTTCAAAAGCTGAAAACAATCAACATTTACATTATGATTTCTAGGTAACTATTGCTCAATATTTATGTGCTGTGGTTTCATTTCCTTTTCTAAGGCTGTGAGGTCACCACCTTTAAGCTACTTACAGGGGACTGAATTTTCCCTTAGCATCAAAATCTAACAGATCCTTCTAATTGTTCAAAATGATCACAGGTTTGTTTGTTTTAGTTCTGTAATGATCATCTGGCATACATACATGTGTATGTATATGCACGTGTACAACTCTGTATGTTTTAGAGTTTAAGGTTGTAATTTTTGGGGGCATTGAGAGAAGAAAATTAAGTGTTTTCTTTGATACCCGCATCTTCTGTCTTTCTAATTGCCCTCTTACCTGCTTATAATCCATTCTCGGTTTCTTGTTGAAGTTCCATTAACCTTTTCTTTTCTTTTGCACTGGTGTTAAATTTCGCTCACGATTTCTCATGCAGTCTTTTTTTTTCTTGGAGTTTCTGATCGCCTTATTCTATTTTAACCACTGTATTGTTATCATAGCTTCAGGTATTTCCCTGCTCTCACAGAGGAGTCCTGAGTCATGCCATTAGCTGTTGGTTTATCATCATTGTTCAAAAGGAGATATGTTATTAAGATATTGTCCACCAGTGTTTTCTTATACATATTCTTACTAGGCAGTTTTGTTTGCCCTTTTTTCTCCATAGAATATTGATACACATTTCCAAATTATTAATAATTCTCATATTTTTAATGGCCACTCATATTCCATTGTGTGGAATACTGTTTTTATAATTCAGCCATCTATGTGTTTTTGAATATAGATTGTTGCTGATGATATGCTCTTATAAATAACACCGTTATGAGCATTTTAATGCACAAGGCCTTTTTCATTAATTGATTTTATGAGTGCTTATTAGAAAAAGAAAACTGGGAAACCTATGCTATTTTCTTTGAGGACATGCTCCAAAGGCTATGCTTGAATCACCTGGCATTTATAATTAATTTTTTGGAAGGGGGAAGGAGAAATGGGAAACAGGAGGGGAGTACCGTTTCCGAACCAGCACCCTGAGTTTTCTAGCAGCTTTAAAAGTGATAGTGTGACTTAACTGCAAACCCGGTACGGTCTAGAAATCTATTGAGCATCACTCTCTTTGAATGAGTCCTCTGGGTTCAGCTGAGGCTCCGTGACTTAAGCTCAGAACGTTCTTTACCACCCCAAAGTTTTATGTAATAATTTTTTTTTGCCAAATATTTTCAACATGATTACCTCCAACTGGATTACCTCTCTTATTCACTGAAATCGTCTCTCAGGGACTGTTGGGAAAATTGGAATGATTCTAACATAATCAAGAAGGTACTCCCATTATGAATATTCTGTAAGATCTATAGCTGCTTCTGCACAGTTTTTCAGGCAGGGATCTGAGGCATTGCAGGATTATTAGAATAAAAGGACCACTGTGAAGAAATCCACAGTCAGGAAGCCTGAACTTTCATGTAATGGAAACACTGTCCCCCTGTCCCCCAACGGCATTAGTGTAAAACTTCATCAGTCTGGCAACATTTACTCTGTGGATTTACAAAGTGTGGGTGACATTATTACATAAATGGGACCCTTTTCTTTGCAAAGCTTTATTACAATTCACTGATGAACACTGATCAATGCTAAAGCGTATGTACCCAGTTGCAGTATGGAAAAAAAATCTGAACTTAATGATCACAGTCTAATTCTTTTGGATAGTGGGTGATAATATTGCATTGGAGGAGTTGAGGAGACACAGCATATTGCAAGTTAGAGAGGCTGTGGCCCAACAGCCCCATTTTTTACTGTGAGAAATAGGGGACCTAGAGAAAAGAAGGACTCACTCAAGGTCATGTACGTAGTTAGTGGCAGAACCAAGTCTAGACCCCATATCTCCTCTAGTCCTTTGTTCTTTTCCAGTCCTTTGTTCACTTCTAGTCCTTTGTTCTTTTCTTATTCCATCTCTTATACTTTGAAACATTTGCAATTTTATTTCTAGGTGTGTAAATTGTACTTCATTGAACTGGAAATTATAGAAATGTTCCATCATATAGAATGATCCAGAATATTTAATAATGGAGAGAATACATTTGCCTGGAATGGAATCAGAAAGAATTTAAGCTCTGAGATAGGAGTCATTTCTGAGATGAGGGAACGTGATAGGCAAGCCAGGGCCTTTTCTTAGGATGTAATTGGAGCCGTGCTGTTGTTTCTGATCTTTGGGGAATTTGGGAGTTTGTTTTTGGCTAAGACACTGCCTTTCTCTAGAACACAGATTCTGTATCTATCAAATAAGAGAGCTGGGCTTGATGGCCTGAGCTTTGTAGACCATTCAGCCCTGAGCTTTGTGAGTTCATGGTTTGGGGAAAAAAAAAACACGCCGCCTTGCTGAATCACTACCAACATCACCCGCTTTGTTCTGGCTGGGAAGTAGGTCAAAGCGTGGCAGACATGAAAATGTGGTGGGCTTCAGCTGTGAGCCCTGCGTAGGTCCCAGTCGTGGACACCTGTCTCAGAGGGCTTTGTGGGAGGGGTTGACATCAGAGGTGGAGAAGGCATGCTTGTGGTCTGAGTGGTGCAGGCGAGGAGGGCTGATGGATGGGAGAAGAAGCCATTTGGGGGTGGGCAGCTGGTGAAAGAAGCACAGCTGGGGACTGGTAGAAAAAGGGAGAAGCAGGCATATATTGACTGCTTATTTTGTATGGACTGTTGGTGAATATATATACTTTGAATTCCTCCGAAATACACCAAGAAGTAGGTGTCATCATTTGGATTTTAAGGATGAAGAGATTGAGGCATTATTTGTCCATGGTTAGGCTGCTGGTAACTGAGGGTGGAGGGCACCAGAGTTGGGTCTGATGCCAAATCCCCCTTTGTTTTCACAGTCAAGTGTGGGTGCTGTGTTCTGGGTGCTAGGGATGTAGTGGTGAAGGAGATAGGCTAAGCGGTGACATCATATTGCTTGCAGTCTGTGAAGCAAGACAGGACAAAGTACACAAATCCATACATTCAGAGGTGGAAAGTGTTACTCAGGAGAAGACAGCAGCATGAGGAAATAGCGAGTGACACTTTCGTGGTGTGTGTTTACATCCCAGTCCGTTAGCTGGTGCACAAAGGAGACTTGCTGACTCGAGGACAGTGGACAGCTCTGGCTGCATTGCGGTGCTGGAGGTTAGAACTTAGCCTTGGTCATGACGTGAACCACCTGTGTTACTGGAGCAGTCACCTCCCCATCATTAACACTGAAGAAAGTGAACCCTGCCTTTCCTACTTCACTGGATGAGGAGGGAAGAGGGAGGGAATCATTTTGATGTACAGCTGTTTTTAAAACCTCAGTAGGTTATAAAAACACAAGGAGTTTTTTTTAACAGCTTTGATTAACTTTTAAAGGGATATCTTCTTATGTTTCTTTACTACCATTTGTGTGCTTTGAGGAAATATGTTTCCACATTCCTAGGATGAGGTCATAATGAGCCACACCCCCCATTGGCCACACCCCTGTGCCAGTGTCAGGAGCATTTGGATTGGATTTGTCAGCATCAGAGGGTCATCGGAGGTGTGAAGGTCGTCTAGGTCCTGTCATCGGAAGGGCTTGAGGATGGACCGGAGGGAGCCACTGAGGGCAGGGAGATGACTGGGTAGCCGGAAGAGGTGGAGTGAAACTGGGTTTGACTTCAGATTTGCATACAGTGGGGCAGTTGGGTGTCAGACCACAATGGAGAAGGGGGAAGGGAAGGAGACGTTGTGAATTGGCCATGGGCTTGCCCTGCGTGGGGAGACCTGGACGCTGAGGAGCTTCCATTTCCTTCTGGCCCTCAAGAAGCATCTTACCCAGAGATGAATATCTGTTCTGTTCTCAAAAGTATGTATATCAGCATCTAGTTTAGTAGTTGAGTTGTCCAAACAGATGGAGATGATATTGAAATGTGTATAATACCTTGTACTGAAGGGGCACCGGTCTTGCAAGGGAAAACCTTTTCATGGTTGGATCGTGGGGAGGTTCTGGGGGTCCTAAGGGAGGGATTGGGAAAATTGGGGTTGTGTGAGGACACTCGAGGACCTTGGGAGAGAAGCTGCTTACCAAGGGGGATGGAGACATTTAAATATTTTTAGCCATCCTTATTGCTGTATCTCTGTGTACTGGTGAACATCAGCCTTGCACGTGGTTTATTCATTTATCTTTTGGTGTCGTCAGTGTTATAACTGAGTATGCGTGAGACACAGAGGTGGGAATGATCACAAAGGCTTTGTGGGGTCAGTGATCCTTGAGTTGGGTTTTGTAGAACTTTTTTTTTTGTAGAACTTTCTAGGAAAAAGGGGAAACTTGGGCAAGAGTGTCAAATTGTGAAAGAACACCAAACTTGGCTGAAGGGTTGGGGGTCAAGGGGTTGTGTGCTCAGGTGACTGTGAGCACAGTGGTCCCGTTGAAAAGGCAGGGAAGAAAGGAAGAGCCGGGCGGCCATTTTATCCGTCCCACCAGGCAAGAGGAAAGGTCCCGTGTAGGGAGCAGGCAACTGTTATTTTTACTTTTATTTTAAAGAAAAACTGCCATGTGCCAGGTATTAGGCAGTTTGTTAGTATCGTCTCTAGTCTCCCAGTAGTCCCACAAGGTAGAGATTTTTATTCTTCCCTTATCTCACAGATGAAGAAATCAGAGTGCAGAATGTGACTTGCAGTGTCACACAATGGCAGGAACAGGAGCCGAACTCTCATTTGTCCTGCTGCAAATCCTGAACGTGCTACTCCTCCACTGTGTCGCCTCTCTATCCTGTACACTTATCGTTACAACCATGAGGGGCAGGGTGCTTTTCTTGCCTAGAAGTGTAGCTTGTAACAAAAACTGAAGGCATCCATGTCCTCTTCTGCAAAATGGGGACCGGAGTCCCTGCTCCCAGTTTTGGCAGGACTCAGGAGGGCTCGGCTGCCTTCCAGGCCCCTCAGTGAGACCTTGTTTGGGGAGATGGCTGCTCCAGTCTCTCTGCCCTGCTGTGCTTGCGCCTTTGACTCGACTTCACTCTTGTGAGACCATCTCCTGATGGTGACAGTGAGAATTTGCTGACCATGTGGATGCTGCATATTTCTGGTCTCGTGACAGGGCTTTCCCAGAATAAACCAGTAACATGGCTCCCAGGTAGGATTTGGCCTCTCCTGTAACTTGTCTTCAGGGAAAGCCTGTGTCTGTCATGTCAGTCTGTGTGCCCATCATATTTCCTCCTAGACGTGAATGTTTGTGTTTTGGCGCCCTGCCCCCAACGATAATCAGAACCCGCTGAGTGGCAGCGGGGCATGGTGGTCAAGAGCACAGACCTTGAGCCTGATTGCCTAGATTCAGTGCCCCGCTCCGCCGCTGTCTAGCTCTGTGGTGATTTCTGCCTCAGTTTCCTCATTTGTAATATGGCAATAATGATAATGGCATCTGTTTCATAGAGGCTGTTGGGAAGGTTAAATAAATTAATATTTGTACAGTACGTAGAGAATTTCCAGGTATATAATGAGTGCCTTAGGAGTGTTTGTAAAACTACAGCAAAATTTTCTGGGCTGGCCCTGCCTTCCCCTGTGTTTAAGATAGCAACATGCCATGATAGTTAGAGTATTCTGGTTTTTCTTCAAGACCTGGTCTCTGAGGGCACAAGGCTGGCTTCCGCTGTGTGTGGTTAGGCACCGAAGGGTGGCACATTCATGTGCGTGGTCTGGCAGAGACCCATTGTGATGGCCACTTTGCTATGGGAACTTCACTGGCTGAGGAGACCGTGTGGCTGAGAAATACCGAAGGGAACAATAATTTCTCTTTTGCTGGTAGAACAGAGTTTGGAAGAAAGAAAATGTGCAGCTGAATTTACCTACTTTTAAATTTTTCTTGGCGTAGTCTGTAGCTTGTGTGCCAATAGTTTTATCTGGTTGGGTCAGTCAGTGGATACTTTTAAATTTGGGTTTAAAAAAATCAGGGTTCACATAAACAGAAACGACCAAAGATTTGGATTCTGACTTACAGAGTTTCAGGCCGCGGTGCCCCACTCATGTCTTGTGGCCTGTGCTCCAGGCCGGCCGCCCCCAGTCTCTGAGCATCCACGGACTCTCCCTGTGCTGTTTGTTTCCCCCCCTAAAACTGAGGTCCTGAGTGGCCACAGGACCTCCTTTATCTCCGGGGTCTGTTAGTGGCCCTCCCTCTCGGTATGTTCACTACAGGTTTTTTTTTTAATTTTTAAAAGATTTTGTTTATTTGTGTTTAGAGAGAGGGGAATGGAGGGAGAAAGAGAGGGAGAGAAACATCAATGTGTGGTTGCCCCTACAGGGGACCTGGCCCATAATCCAGGCATGTGCCCTGACTGGGAATCGAACCAGCGACCCTTTGGTTCACAGCCTGCGCTCAATCCACTGAGCCACAGCAGCCAGGGCTGTTAGCTGCAGGTTTGAAAGAGGTGTTTTTTGTTTTTGTTTTGTTTTTGCTTTTAATCCTCACCCAAGAACATGCTTATTGATTTTAGAGAGATGGGAAGGGAGCAAGAGAGGGAGGGAGAGAAACATCAGCTTGAGAGAGAAACATTGATCAGTTGCCACGGGCACGCACCCTGACTGGGGACTGAACCTGCAACATAGGCATGTGCCCTGACTGGGAACAAACCTGCATCCTTTCGGTGTACCGGATGCTCCAATCAACTGAGCCATACCAGCCAGGGCTGAGAGAGATTTTGAAAAATCAGATCTGTTGATGGTGACTCTGGTCAGCAAAAGAAACACACTGATTATCTTTTTTTTCTTTCTCTCCTCTTGGCAATGGTGCCCCTAGGAAGTCCTCATTTCAGCCTCACACCTTTCTAATCCCCCTAACATTTCTGTGTATCATGTCCAAAAAGGGGAATGAAACTAAATAGTCATTACCATTCAGCTCTTGGAAGTTGTGTGGGGTGGAGGAGCTTTTAACTATTACATTTTAAGTGATGTCTGTTTGCACAGGACGTTTTCTGGGGCCCGTCTGGAGAAAGGCATTTGAGCCTCATCCACGCCCTCTCCCAGGCTTGTTCGTGTCCTGCCCCAGCATTTTTTAGTCTGTGCTTTGTAGGCAGGCTTAACCCAGTTCTGCAAACCTTGGAGTGTCCTGACTCAGGGAAAACCTAATTGTGTTCCCTAGAAAAATCAGAGTGACTGTATCTTCTGTGGTTTTTGAAAGGCGAAAGGAATAATTGTGATTGGGAAATTAAAATACTGATGCTCAAGTCGCCACACAGTTGTATTTGTTTGTGCATGTGTGCGTGCAGGCATGATTAAAGTTATAATATTTTAATCTCACACGGTATGTATTTGTAATAAGGGAAACTTTTGGGTGATTCCCTACTTCCGTATACTACTTTGGCGTTTTCACTATTTTGGGTTTTAGAATGAGTCTATGAGATGTGTAGAGTTGGGGTTATGTTTTTAAGGTAGAGAGAGTGGAGGCTCAGAGAGGTAAAGTGGCATCCTTGAGATCCATGTGAGTGGTAGGTAGGTCTTTTGACTGGTTTTTGACAGGTTTGTTTTGATCTAAGAAAGTGAGGAAGACTGATAATGTCGTTTGCAATTCTTGAAGGAGTAAGTTTAGAAGGAATGGAGGTTATGCTATTTATATTAAGCTGTACTAGTGATTTCCAACTCACTAGTTTAGAGTAGTGCCGCGGCACGCTGATGTGCCACAAGAATTTTTTAAATGTGCATACCTGTTTAGTTGGGGACATTATTCTTTTTTCTTAGATTGTCAAATTTTAAAAAAATGAGAACGATGAACACAATAGCCATTCAGTGTGAATGAATCAAAGACATCTATTTATTTTTTGCCAGTTCGGGAAAAAATATACATAGATTTTGGCGTGCCACAGAATTTAAGTAATTAGTTTATGTGTGCCATGAAATGTGGAGGGTTGGAAATTGCTGAACGACACCAAGACTGCAGTAAGATCTGACCCAAGATGGGAAGTTTAAAGTGTGGTTGATACAGGGAAAGGAGTCATGGAAGTTCACCCGTTTTCTCAGTGCAAGGACGCTCCATCTGTCCATCCTTCCATCCATCATGTAACCATTCATTTCATCATATTGGAAGTTACATAGAGTGTGCCAGCTTCATGCTGAGCCCTGTTCCGTCTGAGTTAAATTGGAAAGACATGTGGCTGTTGAGGATATAAAACGTGGCCAGTTTGAACTGGGATGTGCTGGGAGCATAAACTATTCATTCCATTTCAAAGGCTCAGTACAAAACATAATGTAAATTATCTTATTAATAAATTTTATGTTCATTACTTATGAAGTGATCATATTTTAGGTTTGTTGGGTTACAAAAGATATTATAAACATTAACTCTTACCTGTTTCTTCTTGTTTTTTAAAAGTGCAGTTGCTAGAAAATGACACACTTGTGGCTTGAATGACAGTTCCGTGGGGCTCACACCCTGGAAGCTTGTTGTCTGGTAGAGGAAGCGCCCAGGCCCCGGGGTGGGCCCCCTGACCACAGGCCGTCCCTCTTCATTCCTTCTCTGCCTTTATACCTGTGTGAAGTGATGATGATGGGCAGTTGTCATCAGTGTGCTGTGTTCTGTAGGACACGGAATGTAGAATGGGCCCTCCCCCTGGTCAGTACCGTCATCCTCAGAGCAAAACAAGGAGGGAAATCTCAGGAGTCCATCTGGACTCGTGTCTGTCTTCAGTTCTGAGCTGGGCTGTCTGTCTCGGCAGAGCCTGATTCCCTTGCACACAGCTGGTGTGGCAGGAGCCCCCCCGTCCTACTCAGGAGCAGCATTGGAGGAAAGGAAGGCAGGACAGTTTCTTGCATTTTCTTTTTTAAGGTCTCCTTTGGAGCTGCCTTTCTGGATAGCAGAGAGGTGACCTCAGCAGCCAGAGACAAGAATGAGCAAACTGAGTCATCTCAGGCCCTAATGAGGTTCACAAGGGACCCTTCCTGGGACTGAGGGTCAGGTGAGGTTATGCTGTGCCCAGAGTGAGTTTTGCCTCGGGGCTCCAGGCGGCACTGAAGCAGCGCTGAGCTAATTTTACCCACAGGAGCTGACTACGCTGAAGGGTAGGGCTTATGACATTGGCCTTATCATCCTGTGATGCCCAGAGAGCTCCCAAGGCACAGCCCCGTTGTGTCTGGGCTGTTATCCTCCTACAGTTTAATACATTTTTCCATTAGGTGTGCATATCAGCAAGCAGGAAGCTGAAGAACAAAGAGCTCTGGATTTGGTGGAAGGCAGGCCATGGAGCTGGATTTGGCGCCTGCCTCCACCCCTTGCTTGCTAGCCGTCTGACCTTGGGCGAGTTATATAAACTCTCCGAGTCTCAGTTTCCTCATTTGTACAATAGGACATATACCTGTGTCCTAAGATCGTTCCTTGGTTACATACAAGGTGACACTTAGAAAGCAATCGTTCTGTGCCAGTCACTGCCCTCACTGCTTTATTCCTAGTGATTCATCCAGTCCTTTAAACACCCATGAAGAAGGTACTATTGCTAACCTTATTTTACAAACTAGGAAACAAGGACAGGAGCAGATAGCTCTGGAGGCTGATGACTCTGTGGGGCTGCACAGAGCAGATGGGCGAGGGGTGCGGCCGGCAGGTCTTGGAGGTACTGAAGTATTCAGGGGCAAATCTGGAAAAGAAGGAGGTCAAGCCAAGAATTCTCAGGAAAGAGTCAGTACTTAGGCTATAACTGTGCTTCCTGTTACATAAATTAGAGTTTACATTGACCATAAGCCAGTTTGTGTAGTTCTGTTTAGCTTATGGCCTCTGCCACTTATGTCCCTAAGGTCTGTTTGGCTCATTACAGTAAGGTGAGATATCTTCTCTTCATAGGCAAGGGAGGGACCCAGGTGTAGACAGACATAGGTCTTACTTGAGCAGATCAAGCAATGGAGGAGTGGGTGATCAGTTAATTGATCTATTGGTTTTTATTTTCCCTCTTGCATCTGTTGGGCTTAGGTGCAGGAGAGACATTTGACACAATTCAATGGAAAGGGATTAATTCAGGGGAAAAGATGCTGGATCCTTTCTAAAATTGTTGGAAAGGATGGAGTAGACGAAGACAGGCCACATCTGGAACTACTGAGTGAAGAGTTTATTCCATAGCCACAACCCAGGGATAAGGAAGATGATATTAGGGAGCCATTGCTGAACCTCTGGAACCTTTCTCCACATCCTTAGAGCTGGCGGCAGGACATTTTATTGCCCCACGGAACGGTACTTTGACTCAGGATTCCACAATGCTGCTGGCCAGTAGGAATAGCAATGGGGTGATTTAGTTCCATGTTCACCTGCTAAGTCTAACACAAGTAAATCTTACTGCTGCAACCTAATTTTCTAGTTTCGAGGGAGTATGGGAAATGTAGTTTTCAGCAGTCTGCTTCTGTAGGGCAGGAAGATTCTTGAGAGGGTGGGAAGGAGCTTTGCTTGAGCCAATGGAGAGGATATGTCGGCCACCAACACATTCATTTTAAAACACCCGGAGGTTATAATTCCAGAATATTTAATATGTACAATCAATTATAATACTATCGTATAACTAGGTATAATAGCCTACTTAATATTCATTTATTTACATAAATATATAACAGTAATACATTTGGTATCCCCCAAACACAGGCTATTTGTCCAAATTCAGTTTCTGAATTGGGTTTTGTTTTGTTTTGTTTCGTTTTGACAACAGTGGTTGACTTGTAATTTTTTAGTTCAGTTTAATCTCCTGTGGGCAGTTGTGCCCTGGACAGCTGTCCCATTTACGTAATTTGCTCACAAACATTTCTTAAACACTTAGGATGAGCCTGGCTCCGGGCTGGATTTAGCACTTTGGGCAGATGTCAGTCATGGGTTCTTCTGCTGGGAGCCCTCACTGGAGAGGAAATAAATCAAGCTCATCATAAGAATGGTGCAAGGAAGGTTATGATTGGTGTCCTAGACAGCAAGCTAAGCAAATTCAGAGAAAGGAGATGATTCTGGCTGGGCTGAGAAATGAGGGAGCCTTCATGTTGAGTGACGGTGGTCAGGTGATTCTCCACTGGAGGCAGTAGCATCTCTGTGAGAGGTACTTGCAGGAATGGTGGGATGTGTTGTGTCTTGTTGCTGTGTTGTTGTCTTGTTGCTGTGTTGTTGTTGCCATCTCAGTGCTGGAGGTCAGACCACTCGGGAAGACAGTGCTCAGCACCAGAGATGCTAGATGTCTTATAATACACGAGACACTACAGAAATAGCTGCCCTTCTTCAAAGAGCGATCCTGTTCCTATTGAGAACTACCATTGGCCTTCAAGGTTGTGTAGGATATCTTTATTGGATTTCAGGGTAGGGAGGGGAAGTAGGTCAAGTAAGGGAGTAATGGGAGTTAGGAGTTCCGTCCGAATAAGCAAAGAATGTATGCTGAGTGTCAGTGGAAGGGAGTGTATAGTGGGAATAGAAAACTGAATGTGCCTTATTCAGAAACGTAAGCTATTAGATAAAGCATATGGACTTATTTTATTGCCACTGGGAAGCTACTGAAGATATTGGTGCAGGGTCCTTGAAAGCAGAAATCTAGCCTTATCTTCTCGCTGTGTATTGGTGGAAATAGGGATGCTTTCTGAATGACTGAATGCTCTGAAGAAGTTGTTCACAGGAACTGGTACCTGTGTTTTGCTGGATCTGGGATCCTGTGGTCCTGGGATAACCTAGCAGTCAACATTTAGACTTCAGCAGAGTGTCAGGAGGGCTTGGCAGCCTGCTAGGCAGACCATGTCTCCACATCCAAATGAGAGCACTGTGGTCAGACAGCGGTCCTAGTTGCCTGCACTATAAAGAGAGAGGCTACTGTCTTAAGAGTCTTAAAGAGAAGAGGGTTTCTTTCATTGCCCTCCCTCGTGGAGCCCACAGGCCATGAGGCATATCAGGTGCATTCTGCGCCGCCCGAGTTAATGCCCTAGCATCTTGAGCATATTAAAAATTGCCAGTCAAACCAGTAATTTGCTGACAAGGTTCATGCCCTGTGACCATGACTGCAGTTGTGCTTGGGGAGCGGTACAATCACACGCGTCCCCTGTGCCATGCTGTAGCATAGTGGTGGCTTTCTGGCATTCAGGTTAGTCCCTCTTTCTTCTTACCAGATGGGCTTTGGAGGTCAGGAAGGAAAGCTCGGGGTGGAATTGGCCAAACACATACGAGTGTGTAAGCATTCTTGACCTTGTTACTTTCCCCTCTAACACTTCATTTCTGAAATCTTCCAGGAGGAGAGACAAAGGGGTGTGTAGGTCTGTGGGATGACCTCAGAGCCCTCATTGTATGTCTCAGAGAAGGACAGGGACTTGCCCGGGGTCATGCAGTGAGCTGGCCCTGAGGCCAGCACCTTCTGTGGCAGGGTATTTGTGGCATTCTGTTGCTGAGGGACAGACAGGGTAGTGTGCTCAGGTTCTGGAGTCAAAGGCCTGCACTTGGCTCCTGGCTCAGCTTCTTACTGTATTCTGCAACCTCGGGTTTCCCATCAGTAGAGTGGATGTCATGGCCATATGTGGCATTGAGCATTCAAAAAGGTGGGGTGCTAATTGTTGTGACCATCTGTGGGAAAGGGTGGGGCACTGAAGAAACTGCTTCAGTCACAGAACCCTCCCAAGGGGTCCACTTCCCCACTGCCCAGTAAGGAGATTTTGAGCTCAGATTTGGAGGTGCGGCACTGGGGGGAAGCATGATCAAAACCTTGGAGTTTTGAAGAACTGGGCTTCACTCTTGCTTGGAGCCAGGACTCATGTAACGATATAATGGGAGACATGACTGAAAAGATGGGCTGGGCCCCCTCCTGGAGCCCCGGAGGGCTGGCCTGAGGACAGTTGCTCGTGGTTTTCTGTGCAGTTCAGAGCACTGGTGAGGAGTCAGCTGGTGAAGATAGGGGGCTTGACCTGGCAGCACCTTCAGGATGTTTAGGGAACTCGGGGCAAAAGAGACAGGGAATCTTGTAGTTGGAGCAGGGGGGCTCAAGATGTGGTGATTCCCAAGTTTGGGCTACTTTCTCAGTTATTTTTTGCAGTGGTTCAACTTTTTACTTGCGGTTGTAATAAAAATGTTATTTTATGTAGGGGTAGAGCTGTGAAGTTTTCGAGAGCTTTCACACCCATCAGCTCCTTAGTTCTGCTCAGCATTATGAGGAGGTAGAAGATGGGGCTCTTACCCCTGTTTCCCAAATAAGGAAATTGGGATTCAGAGAGCAGATGGGACTTCTCAGGCTACTCAGCTGGTCCATGTAGCAGCTAGGAGGTGGGAGGCCCCATCTAACGCTCCCTCCTGTGCCAATTATCTGGCTCAGTGGTTCTCTCAAACTCACTTTCCACCATTGACTGTGTTGGTTTACATCCTTGGAAGACTAAGATGGCCATGAATTTCAGAGGTCCCAGAGACAAGCTGTCAGATTTTTCAAAGATGAGCACTAGGGAATTTAGGACACAAAATGTGTTCCTCCCTCTGGCTCTTTATAGCTGCGGGCTTTGTTCAGGTTTAAAATGTCCATGAGGACAAGGAAGGAAAGAAAAGGGCCCCTGTCATTTATTTTGCATCTTCTTTGCCCTAAACACAGTGCTTCCTGCTTCTCTATCTGCATACTTATGTAAATTTATAGGTGACGCGATGGTAACAGTATTTACTGTAGCATTCTGCTAAGCAGCTTACCTTATATACACATTAAATTAGTTAATTCTCATAAACACCTAATCTGGTTGGTGACAATATTGTTCTCCAGTTCACTGGTGAGAAAAACTGAGGCTTATTGAGGTTTAATAACTTACTTGGGAATATAGATCCTAAATAGACTATAATCCAAGTTTCCCACTTTGGGAATTTTTTCTTCCCTGTTGCTCTACTTAGGGCCTGTCTCACTGGTAAGACTGTGGAACTGCTTATGAAGGAGGTGAGCCTCAGACTTTGGAGGTTATAGGAATCAGAGCCGGAAGGTACCATGAAGAGCCCAGGTGGCTGGTGGTTTTCAACCAGTGCTCCCCTGAGCCTGAGAGACTGCAGGAGTGGGCTCAGGGTTGGGGTGGGTGGTGGGTAGGGGGATTGGAGGTGACAAATGGTGAGAGAAGTGGAGGAAAGGGAAGTTCTGGAGTCAGGCTGAGCAGTTCTGCTGTTACTGACTTTGCAAATTGAAAAGTGCTGTTGTTAGAGAAAGGAAAGTTTGAAACCCACTGTGCTACCCTAGTTAGCTTTTTACTAAGTCTGAGAGAAAAGGTGGCTAAGCAAAAGTCACCATTGCCAAGGGTCTTGGACATTTCCCTTTTTTTCAAGGAGACATGCTCTCTGTCTACCTCCCCCTGAGGCCTCTGGAGCACCTGGCTGCAAGTTCAAAGGTCGGGCAGCCTCTGAGAAGCTTCTGTCAGAAGCTTCTGGCTGCCCCACGTACACAATACTTGACCAGTGCCTTTCAGCTTGGCTGTGAACCTTGGGAACCTCACCGAGATTAGTTCCCTGGCCTGGCCTTCAAACACATTGTCTCACTGAATACTTGTGACGTTGAGTGTTCCCTGTGTACACAGTGGCGAGAGCACAGGCAAGGTTCCTGACATCAGGGGCCTGGTGAGGAGACAGGAACATGTAAGGACTTTTGTCAAGTATTTTTGGAGATAGTTTATGTTTGTTATACATGATTATCATGTGTGATAGTTTCTCGAGGGTGATTTCATCTAAAAGACATGGAATAGGGAAGGGCTAGGCAACGGGAATGGTTAGACATTGGGTGGAATTGTAAGGGGTTGCTTGCCCTGTGACTTTCCACTTACTATCTCTGGGATTGGCACCGCTTACTTTTTCTTCAAGTCTTCCTTTCCTCATCTGTAATGTGGGAACGAGGCTGGCCAGCTCACTGGGTTGTTGATGGGATTAAAGGGCATAATGTGTGCAAACTGCTGCCAGTACAATGCTTCACACAAAGTAAACACTCATTAAATTATAGTTGTTATTGTTATTGGCAGCGAGGAGCCAGGGAGACTATTTTTTAAACTGATCAATGGTGTGATTAGAGCTTTGCTTCTCCACAAAGCACTCTGCTTTCACCACCTGGGCCTGCACCAGTCGTGGGCCATGGCTTCAGTTCACTCTTCTAAGTTATCTCGTTTGTCTCCACTCAGCTGTCCACCTCTCCCACTAGTGCTCACACTCCTGTGTCACAAATTAATTTAGTGCTTTTCTCCAGCGTTAAGCACAAGGAAATTGATGATAAAATGCAAAGCGGCGAACAATCGTCACTGAGCTCAGCATTCATTTGCCTTGGGAATGGATTTCTGGGGAAAATCCAGCCCCACCATAATGACATGGATGATTTGGATCTTTGCAGAAATTGAAGAGAATCCTGATTACTATCGTGTTGGGAGAGGACTGAAGGAAGCCAGACTGGTTCCTCACTCTCAGAGCTTCTTGGGGGCCCTCTGGCTCCCAGGTGACCTGCAGCAGGACCTCTGGTATGTATGTAAGTGGACCTCTTTGCTGCCTTAAGGTTTTGTTTCAAATCTTAAGGAATAGCCAGGAGGTTTTTAATGGATTGAAATTTCTGTCTTTTTGCTATCTGCAACTTGAAATATCCTGTGCCCTTGGTAATTCATGCTTGGGAGCTTGCTTAGTGCTCTCTGGTAAATAGCTTCTTACTGTTTGCGTATTTCCCCACGGGCGTATTGCAGAGAGACTGGAGCCTGTGTTTCTCTAACAGCTTCTCCAAGGAAAACATTGCAGGTCACATTTCTGCAACTACAACTGTGGGGCAGTGTGGGGGCGGGAGTGCGTCTTCCAAACGTCCATCTCTATTATCTCCTTTTGGCCTGGCATTCGCTTTTGGCTGAAAAGGGAGAGTCTGCCTTGAGCATTCCTGTAGACAGATGTGACTTTGCAGTTAAAAAATTGACAGTCCCTGCCGACCTTCAACTTCAACAGTGAGTAGTGTATAGAAATAACCCTGTAGAGCATCAGATTATTACTCTTTAATTCCCAGAGCCTTCATGTTTCCTTGTCTTGAGAATGACCTCACTGCTCTCTGAGTTTGTAATGGAATGCGCAGTCATTTACAAGTAATCACACCATGATCCCCTACACGTTTGTACGCCTTCCCGGTCTCTCAGAGGGCTTTCACTCACATTATCTCATTTGATCCTCATAACTGCCCTGAGAGGCAGACAGAGTGTCTCTCTTAATCTCTAATTTTCAGGTGTAGAAACCAAGGTTTGGAAAGTTAAACATTTGTTTGGAGGTCATTACAGCCAGCAGAATTGTACCTGGAATCTCAAGCAGTCTAACTTCTAAGCCGGTGTTCTTTTTACTACTTATTCTTGCTGTGACCTTGGGGGTATCCTTAATCCCTCTGAGCCACAGTATTCCTCTCACTAAATTAGGTGTGAGGCCACCTCCAGGGGTAGTGGCCACAGGGATTAAATGAGACCACCTAGGAAAGCATTTACCAACCAGTGAAGCATATCTCTAATGTCAGACATCGTCGTTATTTGTACCTTATATCCACATAGTGCCATCAGAACTGTGGCACATTCCCCCGCTTTTTGTAAAGATCCCAGGGCTAGAATACCTGCGGTCCTGCCTGCAGGCTGCTGACAGCACTCCTGTTGGAAAGGCCCTCCTGTTCCACAGAGCTCTGCCTTCATGTGCCTCGGAGCAGCCTTGTATCCTGGAGACAGCTTTGGGACTGGCAGGACTGGAGAGCAGGAGTGGGGAGCTGGGAAGGGGATGTGCGTTCCTCAGCTTTGTCCACAGAGCATAGGGGTGTGGCATGGTGATGTGGTAGAGGGAGGTGAGGGATGGGTCCGGAAGGCCTAATTTTTCCCATTTCTCAGTGACTGGGATTTCATAGGAAACATCATGTGAATCCGTAAGGCTAGAAGTGTATATGCAGAACAGGATGCTTAGCAGTAACACTTATTGGAAAACCGAAAAAGGATGGCTTTCAAGTTGGCAACAAACGCATTAGGAGATAGCAATGTGATGCAGTCAGGAAACAGGCAGAGTAACTGAGGGACGAGATCTTGGTGAGCTTCATAGGGAGCCAGATTATGTTGCCATATAAGGAAGAACTTTCTGTTGGAAAGATGGAATTTGCAGCTTCAGGAGATGATCTTCACCTCACTGGAGACCTCAGGACTACCATGGAGGGATTCACTGACAGGGGGGTAGGAACATCGGCTCAATGGCCTTTGTGGTTTTTCTCCTCTTGAGATCCCTGATCCAGTGGTTCTCGGTGGTCAAGAGGGAGAGAGGCACACATACATTAAGGAATGAAGAGCCCCTTTGTGGATTTGAAAACTGATCTCTAAATGCTACTTGCAAAATGGAGGGTAGATAAAGACTATCATTCTGCTTTTCATAACTATCCCTGTAGCTCCCTCCTTGGTCCTTGGTTTTCCAGAACTCCTAGGCCATCCATGGGCAGCTGTTTTTCATGGAATATCACTTGCATCTGCTAAAATGGACCTGTTGCAATATTGGAAGGGACTTAAAGCTCCTGACAAGATGACAGTCTTTCTATAGCACCACTAATTCTGATGGCTGGTCTAGTCTTCCGAGTTACATGTGAGGACCCTCTCCTTACCTTCTTCAGGCCTGCCTCGGGGACCCCCTGGGGTCCTGCAGTGGTGAGAATTCTGTACTGAGCTCTGCTTCTGGCATGGAGCGGTAGGTTCTCTGATCCTGCTTCCTTATCTTATTTAATAGTCACTTATATTTGTGTTCATTGATGAAGCATGCCATGAATAAGCAGTGTTTGCAGTTTTTCGGGTACTTGTGACATGCTTGCTTGATACAATGAGTAATGGAGATGAACGCGTCATGACCTTTTGTCCAGAACAAGTGGGGGCTGCTTTTACAGCACACAGTCGGGCGGTTTGGGGCAGCTACCCAACTGTAGGTAGGACAATGTGAGCTCTAAGAGTGGAACTGATTTGTCCCAGACTTTAAGGAGTGATTCATCTGGGCTTAGAGCTTGGGTCCCCTTACTCCCTGACTGGTGCTATTTGTTGCTAGAAGATTCTCTGTGGATGAGAACAAGCAACTTCCTGGTGTGGGCCCAAGGGCCAGGAAGTGGACGATAACTCTAAACTGGCTCATCTGACCTATGAAAGCCTTTACAGCCACTAGTAGAACAAGATCACACTAAGAAATAGAACCACAGGGAAGCCAAGATATGGCTCCCCTTCTCTGAGCCAACCCCTCTGTACCCATACTGCCATTTCCCCTAGCATTTCATCTCTCTCTCTCCTTTCTCCTTTTCTAAATTAGTCTGGACTTATTTTAGACCAGATTCATTCCTGACTGACTTCACCGGTCCAATTTAGTCATTGAGCACTACTCAGGAACTTAAGATTGAAATTAATCTTACAAATTAAATTGGGCATTCCACCCTCCTATTTCCCCCACTCCCACCCCCACCCAGTGTTCTCTGGGAGTCTGGTTTTATTCTGGGTTTTCCTGCCTGGTGTCTGTCCTATGAAGAACTCATGCAAAACTAAGTTTTTAGGAGGAATCTCTGCCCAAGGGAGTTGGGAATTGAGGTGTAAGAGTAGGGACCGTTTTAGGACTCATCTGTCATTAAAATAAGTGCACACTGGATTCTGGGTGACCTCTATAGATGAATCCCCCCAAATAGCTCCCCTTACCCTGAGTTAATAGGTTGACTTCATACATGTAGTTACATTCTGGATGACCTCATTCCTAAGGTGAACTTAGAGCTTTTCAGACCAGTCCCTTCCTTGTTTGGGCGGGGCAGCCTGTGGAACAGTTCAGACTCTACTTCTTTGGGGGTTAATCATTTACTCCCTGTAAGGAATTCTGTCTTAAGTGGGGCATTTCTTCAAGTGCCAGAGGACAGAAGGGTGATTTTTCTGACATCCTCCAGCCTGCTTCCCCATATATGGAAATGTTTACCCACCACACTGATCTATTGGAAGAGAAGGAGGTGACTCAGGGTTTAGGAGAAGCAGGATTTGAATTCTTGTTTCCAGAAACAAAGTCGTGCATGCCCCCCCGCCTGCATCCCTCCCCTCCATTCCTTTGCCCCTAGTTCTGGAAGCTGAGGAGAGAATGTCTCAGTGCTCTTTCCCTCTGGCCTTGCGATCACCTCCTTGCAGTGGGACTCGGGGCGTGTGAGAGGGAGTGAGAGCCAGCGGAGGGCCAGCTGCCTGTGGGGCCTGACGTTGCGTGAGTACTTCATTATTGCCAGGGCGAATGGCATTTCTGCTCCCAGACCCTGAGTTTGCAGCCCTGACAGCTGGTAGCCCTGCCGGTGATGGGGCTTATTGCTGGGAGCACTGGTGCTTTAACTGGGGGTGTGGACAGCTGCTTTCCCAGGGAATTATTTTTCATAGTAGGACTTAGAGCCAGGCTCTGTGAGGAAACATGCTATTTGTGTGCAGAAAAATTAGATATTTTCTCTCACCTGAGGCCTAACTTGAACTGGATGGAAAGATAATTTGGGAGTGATGAAGTCTGATTGCTAGGGCTAAGGCAACAAGACAGAAGGGATGTTTGGGGTTGCTTGGGCAGGGATAGTTTTAGCTTGAAAGACAGAGCTATGGTTGGACTTAAGAGTATGCAGAATGTTGCTAAATAGCATTTGCATACCATCCGCAGTTGGGTAAACACCTGGTAGGCAGGACATCTGTGTCTTTTTGATGGACTGTCGGAGGTGGAAGGACACTTAGACATTATTCAGTTGACCTATCTCATTTTACAGCATGACAGTGGGTAGTGGAGGCCCAGGGAGCCCGGCGAACTTGCCTTGCAGGTACATGGCTAATTAGGTGGGATTAGTACACAGATCTTCTCACTCTGTGTTCCTTCTTCCTTCCACTGCAGAAGAGCTGTTCCTTCAGGCAAAGGCAGAAAACATGCCCATTTTGCAGATGAGGAAATTGGGACTCAGAGATGCCAGAGTTGCCCACATTTCCTGATCTTCTTGGTGAGAAATCGAGAACTAGAACCACATCCTCCCAGTTCAGACCTCTTTCAGTCATGTTACATGGGCTTAGCTGTCTGAATTTGTTTTTTAAAATTTTATTTTTCCTCCCTTCTTTGGTTTCTACTTACCTTTTCCTGTTTTTGATCACGTGAATGTTGTTTGACTGTGAGCTGCTATCTTCTGATCTGCTTTGCTGCCTGTGTCTTTTCCTTTTCTGAAAAGGGGATGATGGCTTGTCCGAAAGGCAGGACTGACGAGTGAAACCCTGTATTTAGGTTTTATCCGAGGCAGTGGAGACTGTGAATGGGCCTTGAAAGAAATTGAGCAGGTCTGTCCATCTAAGCCCCTGCCACTCTTCTTGAAGCCGTAAGAATTCTGGAGTATTTCTCCCTCCCATTCAAAGGTGAGCTCTGATTCTGAGTAGATTTCACACACACACACACACACACACACACACACACACACACACACACTTCTTTTTTAGCCTTTTTGATGCAGTGCCAACATCTGACAGAGACCAAGAAGGCACCACTCTAGTACAGTCCACCAGATGCCATAATGAGTAACTCTTTGTGGTCAGTTCAGTTTCTGATCAACTTGGGGGGTCACTTACTCCAATACAGGGAAGATGATGAGGCTGCATTTTGGTGAAGCACTTTGATGCCAGTGGCATTGGGTGGCAGACTTTAGTAGAGTAGAGAAAGTACTCGAAAACCTGTGTTTGTTCTGGTCATTGTTGAAGAGAAGGGGTGCTGCTCTGAAGCCCTGGGGAGAGGCTGTATGCAACCTGTCCTCTCCTCCATGGGACCTGTGGCTGGGAGGGGCTCGGAGGCCTTGCTCATTCATGGGAGGAGGCTTCCTGGAGTCATGAGGGCTTGGGATGTTTTTCTGCTGTGCTGCTGATGGACAGGGGCACTAAGAGTTTAGGGTTGGTGGCACCAGTGTGAACGCTATTCCTATTAATAAGGAGAACTGATGTAAATTGATTACTTCCTGGTACCAAGCGTGGTGCTAGGCGCTAGACCTAAATCACGGAGTCACTACTACAGCTACCCATAAATACATACTATTTTTTAAAAATTTGACTTTTACTTTTGGTAAAATACACATCAGGCGGCACTTACCATCTCAGTAGGGTGTACAGCTCAGTGGGGTTTACTACTCTCTTATGTACAACCAGTCTCCAGAGCACTTCTCATCTTGCAGAACTGAGACTCTACCCATTTAAGCATTAACTCCTCACCCTCTCCTTTCTCCAGCCTAGTCCACCAGTCCACTAGTCCACCTTCTCTCTCCCTGGGTTTGACTGTTCTGGGGATCTCACGTAAGTGCGATCACATAGTGTTGGGCCTTCAGTGACTGGCTCGTTTCACTTAGAATAATGTCCTCCAGGTTCCTCCTGTTGTAGCCCGTGTCAGAATTCCCTTCCTTTTTAAGGAAGGATAATATTCTCTTGTATATACGTAGCCCATTTTTTTTACCCTTTTAGGGATTGTTTTTTTAACCTCCATTTTATAAAGGAAGAACCTGAGGCGTTGAGGCCACTAGTCACATGGTCAGTAGCGGAGCTGGGCTTTGAACCCAGCGGTGTGACTTCAGAGGGCATGTGATCAGGAGTAAGCAGATCCTGAGTTGTAACTGACAGGAGTGTGAAAAACCAGTGCATTTCTCGACTGGATAGTGGCACTTCTTTTCACAAGTTGTGGTGACATTTCAATAGCCAAGTGTTCTAAAGGGATGTCCGCAGGTATTTTCCTGTTTTGTTTTCACTTATGCGGATCTCAGGGCCAAATGTGAAGCCCGTTTGTAACAAAGAATATAGGACTTATGGCTCCTATTTTTTGTAATCCCTTTCTTCACCTTATTTTTCCATGTCCCCTCCCCCCAGTTTTTTTCATTTTTAAAAAAGGTCGCGAATGATGTGCATCTTTTGTCAGGCACTTTAAGTCCTTCCTGGAACAAGGCGGCATATATAAATCAGTGACATGGTATCAGATGTTTTCGTTGTTATGTCTAAGGAACAGCTGGTCTGTGGACAGAGATTGAAGATGAGAGTTTCTGACCTGGCTCTGCTGCTCAGTCAGTGTTTATTTTATTGTATTTTTTAAAAATTCTCACCTGATGACATTTTTCATTGCTTTTTAGAGAGAGGAAGGGAGACAGAAAAACATCTATGTAAGAAACATTGATTGATTGTGCCCAGACCAGGATGGTACATGTCCGGACAGGGATTGAACCCTCAATGTAGGCGTGTGCCCTGACTGCGAATCCAACCTGCAGTCTTGCGATTATGGGACAATGCCCAGCCAACTGGACCACCTCAGCCAGAGCTCACTCAGTGTTTAACTCTGGTGATGATGCACGCTCCTTTCTGAGTCTTGATTTTCCCACCTGGAAGATGGGCTTGTTGGTGATGGAGGCGAACACTTCTTTGCTGAATCCTGTGCTAGGCGCAATACATGATTTATCACTTTTAAATCTCCCGGCTCTCCCACTAGCCAGGTGCTGTTATTTCCATTTTACCTGAGAAAGCAAAGCCTAGAGAAGGGGGGAAATTTGCCCAAACTCTTACAGCTCCTGAGTCCCAGCATTAGTGACCCATGTCCTACTCTGGAGCCCAGGGGTTAGCCACGGTTCTGGGCTACTTACCCTTCAGCAGTCTGTAAGGTTTCTTTCATCAGGGGCATGTATTAGTCTAATTTTATTAAATCTTTATTGGGTTCCCACTCGTGTGCCTTGTACTGTTCTGGGCGCTGATCCAGCACTGGGTTTAGAGTGAAGAAAAAGACACAGGCAAGAATGATCCCTTGCAGCTTGCATTCCAGTCGGGGTATGCGGAGGAGGGAGATAGTAAATGAACACATAGACAGGAGAGAATGATTAACACTTCAGAGGATTCGCTCTGACTGAGTGAATGGAGGAAGGGCTCTGGGAGGTGATTGTTTAAGCTGAAATCTGAATGACAAGAAGGCAGTCATGTAACAGTCAGGAGAAGAGCATTGCACATAGACGGCACGGTCCATGCAAGGGTGTGGAGTGAGAATAGGTTTGCGTTTGGGGAACAGAAGGAGCCCACTGTGCTGGAAGGCCATGGGCTCCAGGGGAAAGAGCCTGAGACACGAGTGGGGAGGGCTGGGTGGTGTTCTTAAGCTAGAGTGGAGGTGGGGCCCTGAGTCTAAGTGTGATGGGAAGCATCTGAGTTACGTTTCACTAGCATCGTTCTGGCTTCCGTGGGGGGTGGGAAATAGATTGCAAGGAGGGGACAAGAGTAGAAGCAAGAAGGTTAGGAGGAGACTCTTGCAATCATCCAGGTGGTAGGTGATGGTTATTTTGATTAGGGCAGTACAAGTGGGGCCAGAGAGCAGTGGATGGGTTCATGACATGTATTGGAGGGGTTGTGTATGCTACCAAATGCCAAGTGCAGTATTCTTCAGAGAGTGTCAGGCTCAATGGGCGGGATGCTGGGAGACCCTGGCACAGGTGAAAACAGGTATAGTGGGTGGGTGGGGCACAGATTGCAGCTGATCTGGACTAAGGAGTCTGTGTGCTCCCTGGTTTGGTTTCTAACCTTGAGCTTCTGGCCAATGAATGGAGGGCAGTGGCTTCCTGCCTCTGACTTCCTGGCTAAGAGATGCTGGAATGCCCCCAAATAAGCCCTGTAGAACAAGCCGCTTCCTTTGCTTTCCCTGGGTATTTGTATAAAGCATTCTTTCCCACCAAGAATACAGAACATTCAGAGCGATGTTGACTTTATGGGCCATATTTAACTTAGTGTTTTTCCTTGATGTGTTGTCTGTTCTTGTAGAGATTCTTGCCTCCAGTAAGCTCCCTGGTGAGGAGGCTTCATTTAACCATCCTGCCCTGTAAGGTGGCTCTGGAAGGCTTAGTGGGAGTCCAGAAAGAGCTGGGGTTTCAAAGCCTCACCTCCACTGGAACTCTGGGCCAAAGGCACTTCGCAGCCCTCTTCTTTCATTTACATGTGAATTTACCCTTGCTGGCCCTTGCTGGCTTCCTGCAATTCCCTTTAATGTGCTAGGTAGGCTTTCCAGTAAATGCTCCACCTTTCAGGGGATAAAACGGTTTCAGAGAAGTTCGGGGATTTAGTCCATGTAAGGTAGTGCTAGCAGATAACCTCATGCCCCCGGGGGGTCTCGTGATCTTGTATACACTCTGCCCAAGCCTGGCGATGCGCAGAGATCAGAAATAAAATCATCAGAGATTCACTCCTGAGGATTCTTTGGACATTCTGCTTCAAACGTTTGCAGTCTATAGATACCAGCGTGGTTTTTTTTTAAGATTCTTTAATATCATCTCTTAAATACAGTGTTTTGTTTTTCGCTCCTTCGATTTTCTCTAAAATTTTTCCTCCATTCATTTAGTCAACAAACATTTATTGAGTTCTTACTGTATTCCAGGCATTGTTCTAGGTGCTGGGGATTGATTCAAAGATAATTTGGAGGCATTTGGAAGGGGAGTGGATAATTACAGCACAGTGAGATAAGTGCTATAATAGAGGGATATATGAAGAGCTAGAAATAGCACTACGAATAACATCAACGAACAAATTGCCTTCTTTTTTCCTTTTGGATTATTCCCTGTTGTATATTGCCCAAAGTGGGATTACTGGGTCATTTAAAAGATGAAAACAATTTGGCACAAAAAGATGTAATGACTTGCCTGGGGAATACAGCTCAATTTTCAACAGGGGGAAAAATTGTTGACAACTCCAGATTTAGCTACTTCACCAGGAGGATTAGGCAGTTTTTCTGCTACCCCTATTAACACGGTGGCTTACAGGGGGGCGCCTATTCTGCACACATCAGCCTGCGTGTAGAAACACATATCCTTATATTTGATCTCACAAGTAAATTGTTAATTCCCACAAGGACCTAGCCATGTACGTATGATTGTTTCCACTTTACAAATGAGGAAATTGTGCCTTTGTGAAAAGGAAATGGCTTGCTCAGGATTGAAGAGTTAATTTGTGAAGAATCCAAGAATCAAGTGCAGGTCTTTTGATGCTGTGACTCCCGCCTGTTCTTTATGCTCTGGTCACCAACTAGGGGCACTTCTGCTCCAGCTAGGGCCTGGGATTCATTTAATGACCTATAGGCACTCTTCTCAAGAAGATCAGGATGTATGAACTAGATATAGAAGTCCTAACTCCCCAAGTCATTGCCAAAGAACAGTGTCCCTCTGTACTTTGACCTGAAAGGACCTGAAGGCCTACTATTCTTGATTTTGGCCCAGGTTCTGAAAGGTCAATACATAGCCTTAGCACTGGAGCCTGGAATCCCAAGTGAAGGAGAACCCATGCCACACTTCTACTTGGAAATATTCATTATTTTCCTAGTATATTCAGCTGCATATCCCTGACTATAAGTTTGTTTATTTTTTTCATTTACAACATTTTTCTGGTATTTTTGGCATTAAAAAAAACCTCCTTCCCCTGGAACCCAGGCCCCATCATAACCGGATGGCAATCTGTGCCTGTCGTGAACTTCCTTGAAGTTTCTGCTCCTTCATCCCTAAGTCAGCCCCATTTTCAGCCATTCCTCACCCTGCATTTTCTCACCTTCATGCTTTAGCTCATGCTGTTCCTTTAGCCTGAGAGGACCTCCTCCATTTTATCTTCCTGTTGCCCTTAATAAACCTCTGCACAGATGACACTTTCTGAAAGAAGTATTCCCTGCTCATCTGCTCCCCGCCACCCATGCGCCCCACCACTTACACTCCCCTCCACTAGAAGCGATCTCTCCGTTCTCTCTTCTGCCAACTCACTTCACAAGTGGGCTCTGAGGAAATGGGGAATCTGTTGTGCTTATGAGCATAGGATCTGGATTCAAAGTTTGGCTGTAATACTTCCTAGTTGTGACGTCTATCAGGGTAGTTAACCTAATTGAGCCCAAGTTTCCTCATCTGTCAAATGGGTATAAGTAATCACACCAAGTCATAGGGGTATGAAGAGGATTTGTACTGTCACCTGCTCTTCTAAGGCACTTGCCATCTCCTACTATGTTGGTATCTTATCTCCTTCCAGATGGGAAGCTCCCTCAGGGCAGGAAGGGAGTCACATCTTGCCAGTGTCTTTGACATAGGGGACCTGCTACCAAGGCTCCTTGAAGGGAAGGGATTCCGTACAACTTAACTGGTGACATCAGGGCAGGCCCATTGCTAGTTGAAGGTTCCAGTCACATGGTGCCAGGCTTGGCTGGGAGCTCTGAGTTGTGGAGTGTTGGGCACACACAGTACATGCTGGACAGGCCTCTGGCTCCTGCTTCTTCATTGATGGAAAGAGGCTAGAGCCTGGGTGCAGCCCATTCTTCTGATTTACTAAGTGGGCACTGCTGGCATTTCCCTGAAGTAGAGCAGGAATCCTGCTTGGAACATGACACTTAGTTTCCTTCCTGGGTCTTCCACGGCTGAGACCTCCAGACTGGAGGAAAGGGTATCCATGGAGTTGTGGGTTTGGAATAACTCTGAGAGCTACCTACTCTTCTGACTTCTCTGTGGGTGGGGCCCTTCAGAGGAAGCTGTCCTTTAGACATTGTTACCAGTTGCTATGCTTGAAACCTGACTGTGGAAAGGCAATTCAGGTCTTACAAGGATAGTGCTACCATTTCACTTTCTCTTGAGTCATTTCTCAAAGTGCCGTACCCACGAGTCTCAGGATCCAAGTGTTTTAGCCTGGTGCACAGGGTCTCCATGTCCTGGCCACAGCGTTCCTTTCCAGCCTCACATCCTACTGCATCTCTCCACATGCTCTGCTGCTGGCCTCATGGCATTGGTCACTTTCCCCCAGAATACCCTGAACTCATTCTTCTCAAGGCCTTAGCACATCATGTTCCCTGGGCCTATTTCCTCCCCCTCATATGTGGAATCCTCTTGGGTGTTCAGGCTCAGTTTAGAAGTCATCTGCAGGGCTCTTCCAGACCCTGGGAGCAACATGGCATGCATTTATTGTGGTTTGAACTCTTTTCTTTCTGTGTTGTGTATTGGAGCATGTCTCTAGTGAGACTATGAGCTCTTTGAGAGCTCAAGGTGTGCCTGAGTAAGTACCTACACCTGCTAGGTCCAGACACTATGCCCTACTAAGGACAGGAGGTGCTAGCAGGTTTCTGCTTTGTGCACCGCTGAATACGGGGCACATGACATCCTGTTAGCTAACAGTTGCATCTGAAGGGTGTTCAGAGGCGCACACTAGGGTTTTCAGTGATTTGTTTGATCCTGAGTGCAGCCATTTGAGTTCTTTCTTTGAATTGGTCTGATATCATCTCATTGCTAACTTTTCTCAAGTCTGTTTCCCATATACCCAGCAGATGTCTGCTTTGAGCCAGGACTCTGAGCTTATTTCTCTTAAGAACATAACAGGAAGGTGGAATTCAAGAAGTATCTATTTGCTTCTAGTGTGAACATCTTTTTTTTAAGTTTGAACATTCGACCTTTATTTTTTTTATCTCAAAGCCTCTTGAAATGTGAAAATAGCAGAAGAGGTTTTTAATGGGTATATCTCTGCCTCTAGCAGAATAGCTGTCCACAGTACAGTTATAAGTGCAGAGTAATAAAACCTATGTCTTGGAGCTTGATTTAGAAGACCAGGGTTCAAGTCCTGACTTTGCCACTTCCTAGCCCTGAAACCTTGCCTAACCTCCCCGACCCTCAGTGTCTTTAATGGATAATTGGGAAATCTTTCTCATAGGGCTAATGGAAAGGTTAAATGAGGTTTTGGACATTAAATTGGTATTTTTACTGCTGTGTGGTTCATATACTGCATCTGAAAGCCATTTTTAAACAGGAGTTCCAAAAATGTTTGCCTTTGAAGGAAATGCTTGGATGTTTTAAGTTTTCGTGCACATGTTTTATTTTGTTTTCTTGAATGACAAAATTAGTGAATTTATAGTCAGGGTACTTACAGCATCTAACAGACTTAGGGAATGTTCATGGCTTATAAGACTCAGGTGTAGTCTCTGTAATTAGCTTTGAGACTCTATAGAAACCCTGGCAGTCAAGGGGTGAACCTTAATTAATGCAGACTTTCTGCTGCGCATGCTGGGCATGGAATCCCAGGGCATGATTATGTACTCCCCTGATGAGTAGGTGGGATTAGCCCCATCTTGCAGATAGGAAGCTTGAGCTCAGAAAGGGTAAATAACTTACAGAAGTCCAATATCAAGCCATTAACTTCATCCTATATCCACGATGGCCTCCAGAAAGCCTTTCTATTTATATAAGTGACAAGACCTTCCTTTACTTTGTTGATCCTTTATCCTCAGGTTCCGGGGCAGGACCTCTTTCCAGACTAGATAAGGCAGTGGGACTCTGCAGTCTTGAAGCCTCAGAACTTGATTAATGAACCTAGATGAGTGACTGGACTTCTCTTGCCAAGAATCTGCTCATTTCAGACTTCTTTGACTGTACTCATTAGCCTTTACTTCCTTTTTCTCCCTTTGGGGACATATTTGCCTTTGCCCATCTCTGCTTTTGAGGTCAGGAATGTGTTTGAAGAAGACTTTGTATTTTCTTCCAAAAATTATGGCTGAAAAATTCATTGAGTATTTCCAATCATCTCCTCCAACCACGTGGTGGTAGGAAGAGGAGGCACAGGGCCGGGAGTTCATGGTCTTGACACTGACCAATGAGAGGATGTGGAGTCATCCCTTCCTCTCCCCGATGGGGTGCCACTGTCTTCATCTGTGAAAAATGACAGCACTACGAGAGGACTCCTAAGATTTAAAAATTTTGCATGTTTTATGGTGTCAAAACCATCAGTGTTGCTGAGGTGCATAATTATGCAGCTGTTTCTCTGATACTTTTCAATCTTTAGATTTAATCTATTCAACAATGTATAATTTTTTAAAGGGAAGCTTTTATAGACACTTCTGAAATATAAGAGTGGTAGGGGGGATAAATGGATGTTAAAAAATAGAAAACAACCAATTAAATAGTATATAGCATTTAATTCTCCTTGGAAACTCACTGCGAAATTGAGGAGCACTTTTAACAACTGGTAATTTAAATTGCATTTGAACTATGCTAATGGTTTGTTTGCATGGGAACTTCAATCATTTCACAGTGGTTCTTTAGCAAAGCTGCTTGTTCTCTTTATGGAGAAGAAGAAAAACTATTAAAAGAGAAGCTGACTATGGAAAAGGGAGACCACTCTCCTTCGTGCTGGGAGGGAAGCTGGCAAGTGAGAGGTTGCACTGGGGCCAAGGTGGAGAGCCTGGCCCTTCTCCGATAGCCCTGGTGGCTGGACTTGTATCCTCTCTGCGAGGAGAAGCTCAGGTTCTCTGGGCCTTGAGGGAGGGGGCTGCCATTTGTTTTCTGTGTGATTGCACCGTCCACAGGTCCAGTGCTGCAAATACCTTGTTCCTTAGCAAATTTGAAATTTGAAATTATGCCTTTCTCTCATTTCAGTGGAATGGCTTTGAAACATCTTTTTAAAAAAGATTTTATTTATTTATTATTAGTGAGGAGGGAAAGGAGGGAGAAAAAGAGGGAGAGGAATATCAACATGAGAGAGAAACATTGATCTGTTGCTTCTCCCACAGGCCCCCAACCTGGGATCTGGCCTGCAACCCAGGCTTTTGCCCTGACTAGGAATCGAACCAGTGACCTTTTGCTTTGAGGGATGATGCCCAACCAACTGAGCCACACTGGCTAGAGCAGCTTTGAGAATTCTAATGTCCTTGAAAATCACTAGGTTCTCAGGAAACCGTGATTTCTCAGGGGACCCACTGCTTTGCTGTGTTCATCTTGATTATGCTCCATTTTTCTACTGTAATTTCCTTTTGCTATCTGGCTGGACTCTGAGAACTTTGAAGGAAGTGTTTTGAGACCTGGGTGTGGAACTTGGTGTTTTGCTCCAAAGGCGATTGTTTGACCAAAGAAAAGTGTCTCTGCCCAATGAGTCCCCTTATCCTCTGTCAAAGTGGTGACAGCTGGGTCCAGAGGAGCAAGCGCTGGACTGGAGCCCTGGATTGCCTGCCACTCGTGGTGGGCTGCTGCAGTGGCCACCTCCCTACTCTAGCCCCAGCTTCTCCTCTTGTCAAGTGGAAGTGTTGAGGTGGGTTGTTTTTTAAGATCCTTCCCAACTTTGATCTTATATGGATATTTGAAGACTGAGTGAGAAAATATATGGGAAATAATTGTATGATTGATTTAATAATATTTAAAATGACAACAGTGAAAATAGGAGTAGTCATTTTTTCTCTTATGTGGATTTCTCCTGAATATAAAACAAGACACATTCAAAACAGCCAGCTGCTTTGGCATCTGTGTATGTTGGAATATATATTGCATCATCTTTAGTAAATTAGTAATAGCTATTAATTAAATGAAACCTGTAATGAGGACTTACTGGGAAGTGTCAAGATTGTCTGGCTCTCTACTCTCATTGGCTCTTACTTTTCAGGCAAGGGAATCAAGGTTCAGAGGGCCCGCTGGTTCCTACAGTTAGAAATTTGTCTCCGAACTCATATTCCTTGTACCTTTTTATTTGTTTAGTTCAGATTTTGCTCTTAATTTTTTTTCTTGCCTAAAATGCATCTAACCTATCTACCTCTTTATCTCTGATATTACCATGGAGCTGCCTCCTGGGAGAGCCGAGGATGAACACGGGTAACTGGCATCCTCTGTCCACACCATTCTGAGACAAATTAGTGAGAGAAATGTGCCAGGAGCTGACTGGGGGCTTAAGAGGAATAGAGGTGAGCTGCAGGATTTGTGGGGTTCAAGCTTGGCATCATTGTCAGTATGGTCTAGTCAGCGAGTTCATGAACCTGGGGCGTTCTAGAGGTGGCGAGATCCTGGAGATTCATGAACAACCTCCTTCTCCCATTTCCCACCCACAGGTTGGATCACTGAGGCTCAGAAGCAGAACTGAGGACGGAATCCACTCACCTGATTCTCGATTTAGGGCTGTTTTCATTGTTCTACTGGGCACTCGTTGGAGGGGAAGATACTGTTTCCTCAATTGGTGAGTCCTATGCAGAAAAGAAAGCATTGTTTTTATAGTCATCATTCATGTTTTAAAAACCAGTGGTTTTCAATGAAGGAAAGCATGGCGCTAATCACAAGCTTGGACTGAGTAGAGAAGGACCAAAATGTTCTTTCTTTTTTTCTTAAGTTAATTTCATTGGCAGTGGATGAAATATAATAATGCTAATAAAATGTGTGGCAAAGAAAAGGCAGGACTCAGCTCTTGGAAGTTGTCTTGAAGAGAGAATGGGAGAAAATTTGGAGTATTGATGATTTCCGGTTGCCAATAATGGTATTCCTTCTATCTTTCTCCTTTGGCATGAAGGGAAGTGTTCTTGAAATTGAAGACCAAAATGAAAATGTCAGTGAACAGTCTAATGGACATTTGCGAGGAAAAAAAGTAATATTATTGAGCGACTCTTGTTTGCCCCTGTACAAGATGCTTCTCTGATTTCATTTTATTTTCACAACAATCCCTTGAGGTGGAGGAGGCTAACTTTGCTTATGCAAAGGGTTGAGTATGTGTCTTAAAGGACCTGTGAGAGCTTCACTGGGATCTGAATTTGAACCCTGTTGTACATTCAGAAAGGGAAATGGTGACCAGGTAAGGCAAGCTTCACCTGTGTTTCAGAATTCCTCTGTGTTTAGAGGGTCGAATGGAACATCGAGGTCTAGAAAAGAGGGGTGGTAAAAAGAATCAATGGTGTGGGCTACCTTGGGCTGGGAGGAGACTTGAGGGAAATGGCTGGAGGATTCTGGGAAAGGCTCCTGTTTAGAATTCTGGATCTGTGGCCTCCATCCCAAGGGCCAGTCTATCCATGCCGCAAGCACCAGCTTTGTACTGAATAAAATATATGCCTTGGCCTGTTTATGCTGCAGATTTCCAAAACAAAGCAGATGCTGTTGTGATTGATAAACCCTGACTTCATTTAAAAGTGTGGCTCAGTTTACAGTTACACTCTGTTACCCTTTCTTCTCTTCATCAGAGCACCTTAAAAGAATATGGGCAGCCTGTTAAAATTTCAAATGTGGTCTCGAAAGCTTTGCCCTAGGCATACACTTTAAGCGTCACTTGTGCATCTTTGTTACCTGTTCTACCTCCTAAATTTTTTTCGCTGTTTGAAATTAAATTGTGATGAATATAAAGGTTTACATTTAGGTTTAAAAAAAAAAGCCTAGTGTGTAGTGACAGTATGGAAGAGAGTTCCTGCACAGGAGTGAGGAAAGATGTGGGACTCTTCGTTTTTTGTAAGCTAATTAGGAGCCAACAGTGGATTTTGTCTACTGAAACTCTTAGGCAGCCTCAGGCACATTAAACAGAGATGTTACAGACAACACAGTGGGTGGGGGGCCCACTGGAAACCAGCGGGTCAGAGGTAATGTGGGCATCAGGCCCAGTTTGAACACGGCTCGGCCATGTTTCTCCCAGACTCCTTGCTCTCCCTCTTCCGTGTGGTGGCTTCATTGTTGGGGTGTCTCACTTTGTGGTCATGAGATGGCTGTTTGCTGCCGCCTGGGCTATAGGTCTCTTCCTTGCCATTTGGGGAAAGAGAGTCCTGTTTGCCATATCCCCATAGACTCGGGTAACGGGCACTTCTGTACCAGTCACTGAGGCCACAAGGAAGACACTCTGCTAACTTGAGTGTGTGAACCAGGGCTCTGCTGGATTTTGAAACCTCCCCACCCCCACCTCATGGCATCTACACAGTGGAGAAGTGGTGGTCCCTCAAAAGAATATCTGGGTACTGGGAGGACAGAGAGAGAACTAAAGCTAAAAGCTTTAGGGACTATAAACATTTTAACTGTCCTGTCAGAGCTTCCCTACGTGTCAGATTTTAGTCCTCATCTCATCCTCTAAAAGGGACTTGAGCCAGCCAGACTCTCCACACAAGGGTGCTAAGAGGACCGGAAATGATTTCCCACCAGGATCTATCTCAGGAATGGGATCCTAGAGGGGGCGGGAGGCAGGGCACATGCTTTTATGGCCTTTGAGATGACAAAACCCCGTCAGAAGAGGGACAGCATCTCATGTTCATGAATGTTCCCCCCGAGTCTAGTAGAATCTCTGGCACGTGGTAGGTGCACAGTGCATTTTTGTGGAGAAAAGAAAAAATCCAAGGGTAGCATATGTCCCTTTCCCTGAGGGCGTTCATTGGGCACTGGCCAGTTCTCTGTTGCAGCATTTTAGGAATTCTAGCACAGATGAGTGAAGAAATGACTGGGCAGAGAAAGAGGCTTTTGGGACCAATATGGCTTATGAAGTTTGTGAGTTCATAAAAACGCAGCAAGTATGGCGGGATGAGTATCAGAAGGTTTTACAGTTATTACAATAGACTTGCATCCCTAAAAGAACCAGATCTCTCTGCCTTCATTTCCCCAGTCATTGCCCTGTCTACCTCTCATGTTGGTTTGGAGCCCACAGGTCAATAGATGACAACCTGTGTTGCAAACTGTGAAGTGTGGGGCATACCTGGTAGGTTATTATAGTTGTTTCATTCTTTACCGTAGAGACTCAGCCTGAATATAGAGAAAACTACGATCTCCTGTGCAGTCCTCAGTGCCCTGCCTGATGCAGGGCTCAGTGTCTGTCATTTCTCCTAACTCTGCACCCCCCTCCCCCCCCAGGATTGGGTGGGTGCTGATTCGTACTCAGTCTTGGAAAGGATCTAGAAGGAATCTTGCTTAATGATGGTGATTGAAGTTGATGTGAAACAGTATTATTATTACTTTTCATATTTGTTTTTGCTCTAAACTAGTGATTTGCAACCTTTTAAATTTCATGGCACATGCAAACTGACTAGTACAATTCTGTGGCACACCAAAAATAGATTTTTTGCCAATCCGACAAAAACATGTGGCACATGTGTGTGCTGCAGCCACCAATTGAGAATCACTGCCCTGGACAGGAGGAGGTGGACAGAGGTAGATGGAGACGAAGTGTCAGTGCTGGAGAAATCCCCTAGGAGCTGCAGTCTGGCCCCTTGGCTCTTGCTTTGTTTGATTAGCTAATCATACCTTTTGCTCCAGGCATGGCTGGCCCAGCGGGAGTCAGGAAGGAAATTATTTCCCTCTGTTGATACTAGTGTACAATTGTTGATGGTAGCCAAGGGCTTTCAGTTTTAATATTTCCTCTTTGGTTCTCAGAAGAATCAGTTATTAGTCTGCGCCGGAAGCAAGCATGGGTCACTTCCACTTGACTTTCACAGGTGAATGTCTTGGCTCCCTACGATGACATGGTCAGGTGGTTTTTGGGCATGTGTGACCATCTGCTTAGTCAGCTTTTGCTGCCTCTCTGTTATTGCTTCAAAAATTACACTTGCTGGGTCTGAGCAGCAAGACCCATCAGCCTCCGGAGGCTCTGTTGTTCTTCTGCAACCTGGGGGGTCCTGTATGAGGTGTTTGCTCTCCATGGTAGTAAAAAGAACTGTCTCTCTCTTTCCCTTTCTGGCACTCTACCTCCTAATTTCACTTTCTTCTATTTCCTGACCTGAGCACAGTGGAGATACTTTGATCTTGGGGAGGGCCTGGGGAGGTCAGAGGAATTCTCGGGTTTTCCCTCATTGGATTGCCATGCAGTAGAAGGGGTCTGAGGCTGAACGGATCTGGAGCCTCCGAGTCCTCTGTAGATTGCTGTCAAGCCTCTAACCCTGGTTCACAGCAACAAGCTTGATCTCTGCCCTGATTGCAGTGTTTGTCTGGAAATCAGTGAACTGCCGGATCTTAAGGATACCATGGTGAATTAGGCACAGTCCCTGACTTTGAGATGTTTACGGTCTAGTTAGAGAGAAAGACATATACATGAAAATGAAATATAACTTAGAAAAGTATTGTTTACAATGCACCTACATTAATGACCATGATTGTTCTAGGCCTCATGTTAGGTGCTTGGGAAATCAAGGGAAGCAATTTATAGCCTCATATCTCATGGGGCTTAGATGAAAGGTTGGAGAGCGGAAAGAATTGGGAACATTGGGAAAGGTTTCCAGGAGGAGATTTGACCTCACAACTTCTCAGTGAGCCTTGCAGTCTTGTGACACAAGCCTAGGGGGTCAGTAGGTTGGATCTCTGGCCAGAGTTTGGCTCACAAGGGCTGGATCATTTCTAAGGGTGGATTTACCTGATAGCAGAATACAGCTGGGCAAGTAAGGAGTCTGTCATCTTGCATGTTCATTCTGATCGATGTAACTGTAGTGGGAAGTGTCATGTTGACTTTGAACTGCACTGGCATTTCCATGGTCATCTCTGTGTGGCCAGAGAATGCCCGAGTATATGTCACCAAACTAGAAGATGACTCTGCGTTCTGGGGCACAGAGGTTCCGTTTGAGAGTTTCCAGTAGTGAATCTTTCAGAGTCTACTTCCCAGGCCTCATGAAAAGGGGTCGGGTTGGTAGGGCCCATTAAAAGGATCTCAGACTTAGATGCTATCTTCATTATCTGTGGCTGCATAACAAACTGCCGTAAATTTAGCACCTTAAGACAAAAACCATTTATTATCTCACAGTTTCTGTGAGTCAGGAATCGGGAGCAGCTTAGACGGGTGCCTGACAGTCTCTTTCGAGGTTGCAGTCTGGGTGTCTGCTAGACCTGCAATCTCCTTAGAAGGCTCTGTGAGGAAGAGCGGGGGGCTTATACCAAACTCACTCACAGGACTGTGGGCAGGATTCAGTTACTCACTGGTTGTTGGGCTCAGGGCCTCAGCTGCTGACTGTTGGCTGAAGGCCACCTTCAGTTTCTTGCCAGGTGGGCCTCTCCACAGGGCAGCTTACAGCATGGCCCCGGCCTCCCTCAGAGCGGGGAGTGAGGGAGGCAAGCCAAAGCCTTTTGCGACCTAATCCTGGAAGTGACACATTGTTCCCTCTGCCTCATTCTATTTGCTAGAAGCAAGTCTCTAAATCTAGCCCACACTCAGAGAGAGGGATTGCACAAGAGCATGAAAGCTAGGGGTGGATTTCTACGGGGCCAGCTTCGGAACTGCCTAGGTTACATGTCATGCGCTATGGTGTAGGAGTTACATGGGGCCACAGAATAGACTCAGAGCACTTCTGTGAATCAGTTTCACTCGAAGACTTTGGGGGTTAAACTCCATTTAAAATCTCAATATAGCCTTTGATATATAATAGTATAGAGTACAAAATTGGCATAGTTTTTTCAGAGGAAAAATACAGATTTTCAATTAATGCTATGTCGCCATACCTCTTTATTTTTAGCCTCTTTAGTTTTGGGTGGCAATGTCTGAATGTTCTTACTTGAGCTTTTTACTGTTCAGGTGAGACACCAAGATCCAGAGAGGGGACAGACTCTTCCAGGGCCACAGAGCATTGGCAGCCATGGGAACGGCCATCTTAAGCCTCCCCCGACTCTGGCTCAGTGCTTCCCTCCTCCCTCTCCACACAGTCTATGTGTCATAATCAGCCTGTGGAACTTCTAGGCATGTTTTCTCTGCTTTCTGCAACCTCCCTTCTGTCTCACACACTCACCAGAGAAAGTCAGGTCAAACTTTTGCAGTCCTGAGCCTTCATCTTGTCCCTTTAGGCAAATTTCAGGGTCCACGTATCCAGTTGGTCCTGAAAAGTTGCATAAATCAGTATTCCTTGGCTCAGACAGTGTGTCTCTGTAGTTATGAATAACATTTGTATTAAGAACATTGAGCCAATACACAACATTACTGGGAGACTGACAGGATCAGACAGAAAACTACAGCCAATACCTTCTGTCTGGCAGAAAGTTCTTTTCCAGAACATCCATCTCTTCCCCCGACCAAAACAGGCTTTTTATAAAACCAAGCTTGGCAGTACATTTGATAGAAGATGACAGGTTCCCTTAGAGTCCACCTTAACATTCCTAAGGAAAAAAAAAACCATCAATGGAAATGGAAGACTTAAAATAATGGTCAAGCTCATTAGTAGCCCTCCTGCCAAAATAAGGCAAAACAGCTTTGGTTATTGAGACAGTCGCTGGCCAGAATGTTACTGCTATTCCCCATTCATGGCCCCTTTCAACTCTCAGTGTTTTTTATACTTTTAGTGCTTTCAAGGTGTTTCTTATTATTTGTATTTATGAAAAGTTTTAAGCAGGAAACTGTTTTTGTTGGATGAAGGTAACAAGGTAAAGCAAAATTTGGAGTAGGGAGACTATGGTGCATTAACTGCATCATTTTACTGAAGTCGCTTACTTTTTCAACTGGTTTTTATACCTGAAAAAAGTGAGACGAGTAGCAATTACCTGACAGTTTCTTTTATGCTCACAAAGCAGCACGATGTTTATAGTTTCTGAGTTTGGTACTCAGTACACAGTCGGCACCTGTGAAACGTTAGTTTCCGATGTCCTTCGTGGTCTGCACCTGCTGAACATCACCCTCAGTCTGTCGTCAGGCCATTATCTCAAAGCCCCTGCTTTGTACTGTCCCCCTGGCTTGGACCAGACCTGCAGCATTTGCATAGGTCGCCCTGATTCCCTGTTTTCCTGAATAACAAAGAGCCTTAGCTTTTGTAGTTTTACTTCCAACATGCGAATGTAGACATCGTGATATGCTCACATTTCCTGGTATTTGGAAATATAGTAGTTCTGAGAACAAGATATTCACATGCGATGTTTCATGGGGACAGCCTCATGGGGATCTCTACTTGAAATGTCAGCGTTGGCTTTCCTGACAAAATCTTCTGTCTGGGCTGCCGGGCGAGCCCCACCCAGCTGCCATCAGCCTCCTCCTCTTTTGTAAATGGAAGCTTCTCTGGGACCTCCCAGCACTGACCCTCTCTGGCTCTCCTTTGGACTTCTTCAGGATGACATCACCTCACTCTCCTTCAGTGACAACTGGCTTGAGTTATATCAGTTATTTTAAAATGATCTAATATTTTCCTCTTAAATCTAGGGTCCTGGCTCATTCTATGATTAAGCTAGTGATTTATTTATAATACGGTACAAGATGGCTGCAGCCACTCAATGATGTAATCTAAGAATGACATGAAAACAAAATAGGCTTTTACATAATGAAAGTGTTCCTGTAATGCAGTTTATAGTGAGACTTTTTTCCTCCATTGAGAATGGAGATATGTTCTTTATTTATCCTCCACTTTTCTTTTCCCATTTATGAGTCTTAAGGCCTTTACATCACTTATAAAATCAACCTTTAAAACACAACAAAGACTTGGGGTGACTCTTCTAATCTTGTCTTGCTGTCATCTTCGTTCCCCCTTCCCCTGCCTTCATCCATGGCCTCTGTTATGGCTACTGCCCTGCTCAACAGCGCAAGGGTCCTCACCATTCCTTCACTTATGCTGTTCCTTCTGCTGGAAATGCTCCCCCAATCCTGGGTTTTCTTCTGCTAAAGATAGGTACAGAGCACTCGTTCTACAGACAGCAAACTTCTTCAGGACAGCTCAAATGCTCCTCTTCCTGCAAGCCTTTCTGAAGCTTCTGCCTCTGCATAGAAACCCTTTATCTGTACTACTTACAACTTAATACAATAGCAAGCTCCCCTTCCCCACTCCAAGAAATAGTCACAGAACATCAGCAATAGAGGAAGAGAAGTGACTTTGGAGAACAGAGGCAAGGGCCTTTGTAGGTCTGGTTTTGCCCCCACCCTGGCATGTGAGGAGGATATAGCCAATCTTTGAGCTTCAGATTTCTTTATCTGAAGAATGAGTGACTTGGATTTCATTTCATGTGGCCATACAGTGTATTGATAGTGGCTCCTTGAGGGTCTGTGTTGAGAAGGAGCCTGAAGCCGTCTCCTGAAGGAGTAGGAAAGAGCCTATGGTCATTTAGCAACGTCTGTAATGGCTGTAGGTGGAGACGGGGGTGGGGGAAGGGAGGTGGGGAGGCATACAAGAGGTCTCTTGGCTATTTTTGGATTAGATATTTAGTGATCATTTTTTGTTTTACTTTTTGGGATTCTTTGGTTTGCCAACTTGAACTTTCTTGTGCAAGGTCACACAGCAGTAGTGACTAGAACCTATTCTCAGGTATAGAGGTGGTTAAAAACCCCATATTCTAATCTCACATTTATCTGTACAGGGTGGCTGGGGAGTTGAGAACCTGGGATAAACAGTACCAGAGGGATCATTGTTTTTTTGAATGAACAGGGCTCCCAAAATTCTGTGTGTTTTTGAGGTAGAGTGGGGTTAGGAGATGCCTTTCACCTCTTTGTCTTCTTTGCTTCCAACGAGTTATAATGTTTGCACTGTTTTGATTTATGTCAAAGATGGAATTTTAAGGTCAAGGTCACAAAGTTACTTGACTTTGCCAGGGTTTTACTGGGTTAGGGCTCATGGAGTTAACCCATGAATCCTTTGGACTCTCTGCACTCCTCCCTCAACCCCAGACGAAGTGCTTAGTTCTTAGCAGAATGCTAAATTACTTGAGCAATTTAAGTTGCTAGATCAGCTGCAAAAAAAAAAAAAAAAGCCTGGAATAGCGGGAGAGACAGAGGAGAGAGAGGAAGAGAGTGGTTTGGGATGGCTGATAACACTGGAACCCAGAGCCTCTGAGTGATAAAAAAAGAAACTGGAAGTGGTTAGAGTAGAGAAGAGAGAAAGTGGAGGGAGAAGGCAGGAGCAGGGCAGGACTCTGCTGTGGGAGGGGGCCCAGACTCTGTCTCTGCAGGTATTTATTTAGGTAGAGGCTGATGCTGATGGGTCCTTTGTAGAGGCAATAAGAAGTTGGGCTACTTGTCCTTTAAGGTCAGTTCTGTCTGGACAGTCTGGAATTTTCAGAAGGCACATTTTGTATGCATTTAAATAATTTCTTTTTTGAAATGAAGGCTTTGTGATGAAAGTGACTCTTCATTTCTCCATAGTGTTGGCACACATAAATGCTGACTTATCTTGGGCAATCTTTTGTCCCATTTAGCATTATTGATGAAGGGAAGGAGGCTAGCTAAGGATCTCTTAGTAATTTTTTGTACTGAATGTATTTTTGAGGATGATTTCTGTGCTTTTTAAAAAGATACTTCCAAAGAATTCTGTTTTGTTGGTCTCCCTTTGTCTATCCCTTCCCATTATACTGTCAACAGCTTGCTTTTTCATACTATCAGGGTGCTTTGTGTATATACCAAGGAGTGTTCATGTCACTGTGCCCTGCTATAGAAGCAGATTCTTAAGCTTCCTTTTCCACTAGATTGTGGAAGCTTCGTAAGAGCATGAATCCTGTCTTATTTTATAAGAGGACCTTTGGTGCTTAGTGTAGTGATTTACAAATGATAATGATGACTCATTAACTTCACAACTGTTTATTGAGTGTCTACTCTGTGCTAGACACTCTTCCAGGCCCTGGGAATAGAACCATGAACAAAATTAAGTAAACCTATTTGACAGTTAACCTACAAACTAAGGAGCAAATATATAATTTAGGTTGTAATCTATTTTCAGAAGAACGGTGAAGCAGGTTAAAGGCAGAGAGGGTAGGGAGATTTAAATTCATTGGTCTGAGAAGGTCTTACTGGTGAGAGTGTACTTGAGGCAGTGAACCTGACATAAGAGAGGAGGAAATGTTTTAGGCTGAGAGCAAGTTATTGCAAAGGCCCTGAGGCAGGGGCATGCTGGGTACCTTCCAGAAAAGTGAGGGGCTACTTTGGTTAGAGTGTAGTGATCAAGGAGAAGAGTTTAGGAGAGAAGGTTACCCATGCTCATGCAAATAGTTGGAGCAGCAAATGTTTGTTGAGCACCCATTGAAAGTGCTCAGAAAAAAACATTGCCTTTGGGATTTAAAGAATTCCCAGAAATCTAACAAAAGGATGACATAAGGTATTTCTGGTTTTCAGCTTTAAGATACAGGGACAGTGGACAGGGAGCTGGGGCAGTATGGTGGGCAGCTCAGAGCGGGTCCAGTTGTGGAGGGTACTGGTTCCCCTTGTGTCACCTCCCTTGGTGGAGGACTCTCTGACTCTCTGCTCCTGAGATGCACACACCTGCAGGGGGGCTGGGGCCCTGCGTGCAGATGGGCAATTGCACGCCTAATCACCCATTAAGGCACCCACTTATTTGTTTTCCACATGCAAATGTGGGTTTTTTGCAGATGGATTTAATATATTTGTTGCTTCCCCATTTTATTTAAAACAAAACACACAACCACGACCAAGCATGTCAGTTGAGGGTAAATAGAAACAAGAGTGTTTGCTATTCCTGCTGATGACACGGCTGAAAGGGATCCTAGGCAAATCAGTCTTTTCTGTTGTCAGTTTTATTTTTACTTTATGTTAGGCCTCCTTAACATCTTAACGGTTTTAAAGAAGGATGCGGTATTACTTAATATTTTTCTAAATCATTTTCTCAATATTTCAGGCTCCATATTTTTACTGTGTGGTTTCCACTTTAACCTTTTTAGTTTCTGAACTTCTGGCCCATTGTAAAAACAAAAGGAGGGGGCAGCCTCATGGAATCTCCAAAGGCCATGGGCAGGTGGTGCCTGCAACTTCTTTAGCTTGGAAATAAACAAATAAACAAGCACAAATTAGAACCATTTGCTCCTATTGATGTGCTATTATTATTTATTATACAAGATCATGCAAAAAGTCACTTCCATTTATCTGGGACCCTGTAGGTGAACACCAGTATGAGATGAGGGCTTTGGGAACTGCTTGCTTTTCTACTTCTAATGAAATTTCAGAGCTTTAGAGTGGGGTGTCAGAATTGGCAGATACTTCGGCATTTATTCTGGGCCCAACACTACATTTTATGGTTAGGGAAAGTGAGGCTCAGAGACGTAAAATGACTGATTCAAGGTCTCCGAGTATATGAGGTAGCCATCGGACTTGAGCAATGGGGACCCTGGCAGATGACCTCCTGGGCCTGGGGTGATGTGGAGGCTGCTGGAATGCACAGAGAATCTCGTTTCAAGGTGAGGTCTATGTGTAAGTGCTGTCTGTGTATCTCATTTTAATCTCATAGACTGATGTAAAAATCTTTTTGTGTCAAATCTCAAGCAGAGAAGCAGTGATGGGGAATGTGGATAGGGATTGCTTGCAGCTTGCCTTCCAAGGTGGTGGACTGGAAAGGGCAAGCGTGCATATTTGTGTGTGTGTGTGAGAGAGAGAGAGAGAGAGAGGGAGAGAGAGGGAGAGAGAGAGAGAGGGAGAGAGAGAGAGGGAGAGAGAGAGGGAGAGAGAGAGGGAGAGAGAGGGAGAGGGAGAGAGAGAGGGAGAGAGAGAGAGAGAGGGAGAGAGAGAGAGAGAGGGAGAGAGAGAGAGGGAGAGAGAGAGAGGGAGAGAGAGAGGGAGAGAGAGAGGGAGAGAGAGAGGGAGAGAGAGAGAGAGGGGGAGAGAGAGAGAGGGAGAGAGAGACAGAGGGAGAGAGAGAGAGAGGGAGAGGAGATGAACAATCTAAGAAGGAGACGGGCAGACCACTTGGCAGCAGGAACTTCATAATTAGAGAATTTCTGAGCCAGTAGGAAGTCTACAACTTATTGAATTGACTGCTTTACTTTGTAGAAAAAGAAATTGATGTCCAGAATGATTAAGAGCCTAGCCCCAAATCATTCAACTTTGAGTAGTTAGAAATTTTAGCCCAGTAACATCCTTGGAAAGAAACATGCATTTGGAAAATACCAGTTATCACTATCAGATGGTATGCACTGGTTGGCCGGCAGGGCTGCTCGGGGGAGAGGGACGTGTCTACCTTCTTTGGAGTGTCTTCCTCAGACCTGGGTTTGGCCGGAGGAGCATGGCAAGGGCTTTTCTGTCCTTGTAGACATGCCAGATGTGTCATCAGACATCAAATGAACACTTAGCCAGCGACCCCAATGGCTAGCTTACAGACGATGCTCTGAAAAGTCAGATTTGGAGATCAAAGCCAGTTAAGTAACATATTGTGAATCTCTTATGTATCCTTAAATGTAGAACCTTTTCACTTTTAAGTGTAATGTGTTAAAATGCTGGATGATGGGCTATGTATACTAAGCCCAAGATTATATTTTGGGGGATAGCCTGAGAACAGGAAGGTCTGTATATACGAAAAGGGCAAACTTTCATGAGGATCATGTTGGTAGAGGGTTACAGTTCTGGGTCATGGCCATATGAATAACAAATGACCTTGGGACAGCCTAGCCTTGATTTCCGAGGCCTCTCGGAGCAGGGGGTGCAGAGGGAGGAAGGGAGGAAAGGAGTATCGATGTAGCATGAATTCGACTGGCTGTGCCTGCTGTCTGTGCAGGGGCCTCTCTGTCGATGGGGGCCCTGGAGTGCATGCTGTCTGTTCCTCCTGCTGATGCTGGGGGGCTGGGTATAAGTGCCCCCCACAGGGTGCCTGACAATCTCAGACACCAAGCGCAGCCTCTGTGTCCCTGTCAGACACAGCCTGTGACGTGACTCCTAACAAATCCCCCATGTTTTCTCCTCCTTTGCTGCCAACTTTACCCACCTTCCCTCTGAAAGAAGAAATTCATCAAAATGCTCTGAAGGTTGATTTCTGTTGATTTTTTTTTGTATTTTGTAATGAGTTTGTTTTCCTGTTTATATAAGTAATTAATTTACTTAAAAAAAAAGTACTATCCTTCTCCCCTTGGACCTCTAGCTTTCTAGTCTGCACAATCTATTTTTGAAGAATCTTTAGGGAGTTATTGAATTTGTTGGAACTGCTACTGTTCCAGAAGCAATTCAGATGACGGAATCCCACATTTAACTTGCTTTTCTAGCAACAATTTATTTTTCCTTTAGCTTCAAGGAGTAGCAGTGGGTGATAGGGTATTCTGAAAAGAAGAAAAGTGTGCCAAATGACTTGCTGATTTCCAGCTAGGCATGTGGAAAAAAGGTTTTTATTTCAGTGACCTCTCTGCTCATTGGAAAACTCCGGGCTGGTGGATTTCATGAGACTATGAGTGCTCTCGAGTTACCAGAGTGATGACGGTACATCGCAGGAAAGAGGATGCTCTCTTACTGGGCTCAGGGGTGTTGCAGAGACATGCTGTCCTTTGACATTAAGACACATCATTTCTTCTGGTTGGGTAATACTATACCGGAACAACTCCCCCGATTCCCAAATACATGGAGCACGTATGAAATGTGGAGCTTTCAGAGAGTTAGTCTGAACCTGGGCTAAGTTTTAGTGTGGCCAGTGGATGACCTCAGGGATTCCTTCGGGGTGTATTCAGCACATTTCTTACCTAGAGACACTTCCTACCACATTTTCGGGGTGTCTCTATTCTCGCATTTGGGTTTTTGTGGTATTATGAAAAATGATGCAAGAAATAAGAGGGCAGGAGATCTGAGCTTCAACCCCAGCTCTGCAACAACCACCTGTGGAACTATTCACAAACATCTTAATTTATTCAACAAATATTTAAATGAGCTCTTTTTCCACATCAGGTCTCGGAGATACAAACACGTATAAGACACGGTTCTTATCATTGCTGTTTACAGTGGGGGGTAGAGAGCTGACTTCACAAGTAGAGCGCAAATGACTTCTCCCTTGTGGTTATCCCTTTGACATAGGCATGTGAGACTGGGCTGGAGGGTCCCCGGGTCCCTCTATCATGATGTGCTCATTTGTTCAAAATTTGTTAAACATCCAGTATAATCAGTTATCTGATTGAACATTGGCAAACATTTTCCTTTTTTCCAAGTTTATAGGGGGTGATGTTGAAGATGAGTGAGGCAATATCTACAAAATGCTTTAATAAGCAAGTTGGAAACAGACGTGATATAAGTTTGAGGCATTATTATTAACAGAAAAATGAAAACAAGGGCCGATGTTTTCAGAGAGAGAACAGATGGCTGCTTTGTTTAGAATTGGAGTATAAAGGAGCGAGAAAAAGAGATACTTGCCATATTGTTTAAGCCCTGCATTCGAGTGACTTTAAAATGCCAAAACAGTCTGGTTAGGAAGGTCTCATGGATTCAAAATAGCTTCTCCACTGATCAAACTATAATTAATACAACAGAAAAATGACAGTAAGAAAAATCCTAATAAGAAATGCTACAGTGACAACTGACACAACCTAATAAGAACTTCCATTTTTGAGTCAATTTTAGAAACTTAATTTTTCCTGTCTTCAGGATGTGTATACCACACAGAAGAACAAATTAGTGGGAACTAATTTAAAACTATGTTTTTTCTAAAGTCATCCCCATCCCCCAAGTGACTTCAGTTTCTATGACTAGTAAAGGAAGTCTTAAGGATGCATAAGAAATTGGCAGTCCTCCCGCACCTTTGCTGTTGGGTGCTGATAGAAAAATGGTGCGGGTGGGGAAGTTTAACTGGAGCACCGACATCGAAGGACCTAGGGTGAGGTTGCAGAAGGCATGATAAGGGAAGGACCTTTAACAAGCTTTCGAGAAAAGAGTAGTGAAATAGTTTTTATCGCTCTTCCTTTATTTCTTAATTGTTTCTTGTGATCTGTCTTTGCACTACACAGTTAAGTACTGTGTCCTTTAGGCTTGACCCTTTCCCTCTGGTTCCTGTCGCTCTTGAGTTGCCGAACATGTGGGCTATGAGAGTGAGTCATTCAGCACCAAGCTGACTGTCCACTCAGGTGCTGTCGAACTTGTGGTGTGACTGGGCAGGGTGACCTCAGTCTCTCTGGGCCTCGTTATGTTTTGCTTTTTTTCCATTGTGGAAAAAGGAGCTCAACCAGAATGTTCATTCTGGCACTAATCTGGCTTCAGGTCTACATCTTATGTATGGCTACAGGAAGGCTGGTCATGGCTTTTCACTGGGGAGTGCTTAAAAAACAAACATATCTCCTCAAGACAATAGTAACAATAAATCCTCATTGCCGAGGCGGGAGCCTCTTAACCATTCTCTCAGCCAGATGTTGAAACTGTCCCTCAGCCCTCTGGCAGCTCCGGTGGCAGTGTGGCATAGCTGGAGTGGGCTCTCTCACAACCCCACCAGCAGCAGGCTGAGGCTGGGGAGAGGCACCTCTAGGGTCTGGAGTCCTGGATCCTAGTCCCAGTTTCTGTTCCTCACCATGTGGGACCTTCTCAAAGGTTTCTCCAGATCGGATTCTGTGAGATCTAGTTGGTCTGTGAGTCATCAAAGCAATGAGAAGACATTCTGCTCTGTCCTCAAGGTCAAGTCTTTGCCCAGAACATTCCTAGGGGACCTCTCACAGTCTGCCACACATGTGTAGTCAACCAAGGGGGCCCGTACGTGACAGACAGGGAGGCATTTGGTTAGATGCCTAATTCCTTCTATCTTATATTTAAGTTAGAAAAATAATGATTAGTTTTAGAGGTGACCCTTTCCATGTCATTCCTGGCAAGTCACCCCCTTCTCTGGAAGCTGCAGATGCACATACCTCTCCTTTGGCCTAACCACACTGCCCAGCACTTGCTGGGTATGATGCTTGTCTCAGGCCCTGGACTGTGGACTAAGCTGTGTCTGCCCGTTTTGAAAGCCTCAGCATGTTCATTGGTAACTGATATATAGTAAATATTCAATAAATGTCAGATGAATGGGTGCACGGTGGATGGATGGTTCTATACTTCCTCACTAGGTCATGAGTTCCTTGAAGGCACAGACCATATCTAATGAGTTTCTTTCTTTCACCAAGTGTCCAGCCTGAGGCTTTGAATGCAGTGTGGAATCAACTGTTGTTTGTTGAATTGCTTTGAAGAGAAGTGGAGATGGATCTGGAGCAGGGACAGGACATTTAAATATAAATCGTTCAGCTTGGTCGCGTTGGGTGTCTTCGGAAAACCCGGCTGACAGGGGTCATAGAGCACTTGTGGGTCTGTGACTGAACTCTGTGGGGGTGTGTGGGTGATTGCTCCTCCTGAACGGCTCCTTGTCTGTCACATACAGACCCCGTTGGTTTGGTTGACTGTGCTAGTGACTGTTTGTCTTTCATCCTTGGTCTGTTGCAAGTGTCATTTTCCCCGTACCTATCCTTTGAGCTCCTCATTCAAGGCTTGAATTAGAGTAAACTATTTGCATAGTGTTGTCTGATTTGATTTTAAACAGTCTGTGGGCAGGGCTAGTGTTTTCTTATAATTATTGTGCTCTACATGAGGGGGCCCCAACCCTGAACCACGCTGCACAGCAGGAAATGAGCAGCGAGTGAGGGAGAGAACTTCATTCCACTCCCCATTGCTCTCTTTACCACCTGAACTCCATCCCCCTCCACCCCAGTCCATGGAAGAATTGTTTCCCATGAAACTGGTCCCTGGTGCAAAAAAGGTTGGGACCACTCCTCTACATGGATTCTGGCAGAGTCATCTGTAGAGAAAATTCCCAGTAACTGTCTGTGGACTTGAATTTTATTCCACTGCCTATGTCTCCTGCTGCCTTTCACCTCTTCTTAGGGGCTCAGCTTGTAGAAATAATGCCGCCCTTACAATGAAGACTACAAAGTGAACTTAATAATCAAGTTTAAAAAGTGCATTTCCTTCTCTGAACTCCACATATTGTGTGTTTGTATCAAAATAACTTTTTTTGGGTGTGCCTGCTTTTTAAACAATCATATAATGGTAAATATATCTTGCTACTCTTACTATTCTTCATTGTTCATGAAAGCTTCTTACTATGAGAACTGTCTGGAAAAAGCCCAACCATTGTTAATAAAGAGAGAACAGTTGCATGACATCGATGTAACTTGGAAGCCAAGGAGCAAGGACTAGAATGTGCATGCGTGAACAATGACGACTTCATTGTACTACTCAGTGGGGGTGGTAGATGAAGTTGAGTGAACATGTCACCTGTGTGGCTGCCACATTCAAAATGACTGAGCAAATAGAGCAACAAATCTGCGTCAAATTTTGCATTAAGTTTGAACATTCCTCTGTGGAAACTATTTGGATGATTCAGAAGGCTGCAGCTCTGGGCAACTGGCGATTGGCAGCTTCATCACAACAACACGCCCACTCATGCATCACATCTCGTGCAGAGTTTTTTGGCAAAACGTCAAATCACCAGGTGACTCAGCCCCACTACAGCCCAGATTTGGTGTCCTGTGACTTCTGGCTTTTCCCAAAACTAAAATGACCTTTGAGAGGGAAGAGATTTCAGACTCTTGATAAGATTCAGGGAATACAATGGGGCAGCTGATGGTAATTGGGAGAACTCTGTGAGGTCCCAAGGCTTCTACTTTGGAGGGGACTGAGGCATCATTGTCCGATGTATGATGTTTCTTCTTCAGTAAATGCCTCTATTTTTCATAGTACATGGATGGATACTTTCTGGACAGACTTTGTATGTTAAGAAAACAAAAAAAATTACTGTTCATTGATTGCGATTGTTGAAATGCTTTCGAAGTTTTTCCATTTTAGTTTTTGGCTGACACCAAGGCAGTGTGGCATGACAGGAGGATATTTTTTTAGAATGGCCCTTGTATGAGCTACATGCTTCTTAATTGTTTTGTCATCTTGAGCAAGTTTCTTTGTTGCCCATTAATTTCATTATCTTCAAAAGGAGATTACAGGACAAGGTGATCTCCACAACTCTTTCTTTTAATTATTAACATTAAATCCATAGTACCTGAGGGCATTGAGAACAGGCATATATTTCTAAACATCTACTTCATTTTTTGCCCTTTGAGTGGGAATGATGACCCATAAATCTCTATAATCATAAGCCTCAGTAGCTCTCAGACCCCTCTAGGAAGCAGATGCCCTGCAATTCATTGCACCAATTTGTTTGTGATTAATATCCTCTGCCCCTACTTATTTCCCAGGCTCAGGTTTGAAATTTTATTATAGGGAATTATTTCCCTCTTTCACTAAATATCTTGCTAAAAGTTCTTAACCCATTAAGTGTCTTAACAGTTTACTAACATCTAAGGCTTTTCTTTCATTTTTTTATAGTCTCAGATGCCAGATCATGGTGTCACAGTCTCCTGTGTTAGGGATTAGTGAATTAAGCCCAGAGTGGGGACTCTGGCTATCTCAAGTCACCCAGATGAACTAGAATGAGAACCATATTCAGCCTATATTTGAAGGCCCAACAGGAAAGCCTCTGACCATCAGAAATCAGAGAGGCATGTCAGTATGGAGTGTCGAGGCCTGAGTGTGACTAAACTCAAATCTCTTGAACAGAAAGAGCCTCACTTGATCTGTCTGTGAAGTGGGGTAGTAACCTTTTTCTTCATGAAGGCTGTCCAGATGACCTCTGGAGGGTTCTTCCTATCCTGCAATCTGTAAGTTTTTGAACAATTAAAACCTACAGCCAAGGTACTAATTGCCAAGTACCTTGGTGGGGAATAAAGTTTGAGGCTATTTTTAGAGCCTTAAACTATTTATAGACTAAACTATTTATAGAGTAGTCTAACTATAGACTAGTTACTAGAGAAATATCTTTGTAAAGCTAGGGGATAGTTTTATATATTATATAAGGAAGATGATAAAAACTGATATTAACATATGTAGAATACTTAAAAATTGTTATAAATTAGTGAAATTGGTTTGTCATTTTTCTGTTGTTGTTGTGAAAATTGAACCAGGGAGAGAAATAAAATGATGTTATCAGCATCAGGGTATGGACACTAAAACAGCAGATGGCCAGGGTTTTTTCTAGAAATTCGGAAACTGCAAAGGAACTTAGCACCTTCTAGTCTAGTGGTTTGCATTCGTGGCCACTTATTCAAATTCCTAGAGGAACTTGGGAGTTATGCACTGTCCCGAAGCGGCTCACCTGAGTCGTGGCATCTTTGGGGGAGGCCGGAGTTTGAGTTTTGTTCTGAAGCTCCTGTGAGAACCACTAATGTGCTCTGGCTCTTAGATCTGTGTCTTTGATGGAATCATGGTTAACATTTTACTTCGTCGGCTGTGCTTCTGGACTGTTATCTCCTTGATACCAGAGCGAAAACTGCTGGTCAACTAATAATTTCACTCAGAAGGCATGAATGCGCTGGAAATGCTACTGAAAGGGCTCCTGAGTTTTGTGGGACCCATGCAACAAAGGTTGTGTAAAGGAAGAGAAGGAGTTAACATTTTTACGTTGGGACGTGCCTTCTTTTTATGCTTCTAGGAATGTTTAAAAATGACAGCAAGGAATATATTTCATCGCTTTAATTGTTCAAGGCCTTTTAAACGTATGTATGTGCAATAAAACACCATTTAAGCTAACTGACCTTTATATTTTAATGCTTTTTGGAAGGGAGCAATACCTAGTATTCAGTTGCTGTGTAATTTTTTTTTGGTCTGTTTGGGAATCAGAGGACTGAGAGTTTTGCTGCCTCCCCAGATATTTTGCATGTTTCAGTTTAAACATCAAGTTCCATTGGGTTGATGATTCTTGACCTCATAATGTCTAACTTTCATATTTTTTTCTTCCCTCTCTAAACTTATCCAGAAAGGAAACTTCAGGGCCTGATTGATTCACTGATTCACCAATTTTTCCCTCTGCCTGGAAGGTCAGGTGTGCAGTGGACGGCAGCACAGAAGATTTGTCCATGTTCTGACAAAACAAACGCTGTCCATCTCCCACCCCTCCATTTGATGAAACTTAACCTAGAAAGCCCCTGAAGATAGAGTTTTAAAAATGAATGCCAGCTATGACCTTGTTAGATATAGTTCATCATCAGCTTTAGACTTGCTCTTTCTAGAAGGGAAATGGTACTTGGATTGCACATGTCGTGAACTGGAATTTCAGAGGCTTGAATTGATCAAGAGACCTTGTAACTGTAGCCCTGGTTACAGATCCACTGTGGTCTTGGACATCTTAGGTGTTGTTCATAGAGCATTTCTTCATGTTAAGAAATTAAAATATACAAAATTCTTTGTGTAGCTATGAAATGTATGTGCCCATAGTGTTATAGGGAATGAAGTATCTTGGTCATATAATTTTAAAATACTATTAAAATATAGAACTAACTCTTAGTTACTATGTTTTTTCTTCCTGTTTCTCATTTGTCCCTTTAATTTTTTAATTATAAATGATTTCAAGCATAAATATGTTGCAAGAATAAATATAGTCCAAATAATATCCATGTGCTTTTATGCAGATTCACCGACTGCTAACATTTTATCTCATTTGTGTTTTCCCCTTCTTTTTCTCTTTGTATATTATATATTTAATGTACATAATTTCAAATAAACACATGAACACTATATGTAATCTTTTCTAAAGTTTTTGAGAGTGAGTTACATTCAAGTTTTCATACATATATTGAAATTTAGCAGTCTTGTCTTGTATAGGTTCTAGATGTCGGTCACAACTGGAAGGCATTTCCCAACACCATGTTCACTCTTGTCATCTTCAGCTACCTGCATAGTTTCACTTAGGTCTCTGAATTATTTTCAGCTTATAATTGTGTTTGCTGTGATGAGTGGATCTAATTGTATCTTTTTTCCAATGGTTGTCTAATGTCCCAACACCAAGTATATAGTACAAAAATCTTTGTCTCAGTGGTTTGAGATTGTTGGTGACTTTTAAACCTATACCATGACTAGGTGTGCAGGCAAATGAACGGTGGTGAACGGTGGGACAGGGTGATTGGAGGCGTATGAGGTTCTGACTAGATAATGACTTAGAAAAAATGAGAACCTAAATCTCCTAACTTTCAACTCAGAACTCTTTCCCTTTTACAAGTCAACCTCTCTGACCCATTTCTCCTGTCAAATTGATTATGGTGTTTAGCAGAGAAGGTGTTTAAAACAAAGCAAGGACTTAGGCATTATCTGTGCTTTTCCTCTTCTTAGTGATATCTGTAACCACTCCTTCGCCCTAAAACACATTATGAGAGCTTGGCTGCATACTTTTCAGTGAACACCTGACTGTGTGTCTTGCCTGTAGCGCCTGGTCACATGCTGATTACTCACCTGTGCCCTCTTCTGCCAAATGCCCTTGTTGTAGAGGTGCCTGTACTTGTAAACCCATTCCTGCACTGGGTGAGACGGGGGCTCCCAGGGTTTTTGGGTTGGGGTGGCTTTACAGGTCCATGATCCTCTGACAAATGGGAAATATACCAGTCTCTTTCTCCTATGTTTTGGGGAATGAAGAAATCCAAATAAATACGTTTTCATACTTGTAAGAATCAAGTTGAAAATTCTTATAGGAAGCATAGTAAACTTTTCTCTTGTTTTAAAAAAGAACTCAACCCATGATAATTTATTACTGATGGCACAGCCATTATTGTGCATTTTGCAAACTGAGTTTTGCCAAATGTTAGTCTCATCCGATCTGTTGAAAGGTAGGTCTTCGATGAAAAGGGGAATTTTTGCGGTCAGACATGTTGGGAAATGTCAGCTTAAGGAAATTTGGACATGTTTCATTTCTGTGGGACTTCAGAGGTCTAGGCATGAATTTGTCAAATTTACTTGATCAGGAACAAAAATCCGGCCTCCCCACCCCTTTCTCCATCAGCAGCTTTGGTTGACCTGAGTCATCAGGTTTGTAGGACTGCAGTCTTGTATCGTGTCGGACCAGGATTCCACACCTGCTTTTGGTTTTACTGTGTCCTCCTAAATTCTTCTAAAGTTAAGCTCTGTGAAGGCAAGGACTATTCCTATTGTATTTTTTGCTGTAGCACAGACACTACAGTGCCTGGCACACAGTAGGTGTTCATAAAGTATTTCTGAGCTGTAAGTTGTCAGCTCTCAGCTTTTTGCAGTATTTTTGGTTGGGTTCCCCTTACAAATGTATGTTTTTAGCAACAGTATCTTCCTTCTAAGTCTAAATAATCAGATAAATATGTTTGCCAAGAATTATGAATACACCTTTCTGGCCTCTCTAGGGGTGTGAGGGTTAACCATGAATCATGATGAACACATGACCCAATCATTTCAGAGTGCCACCCAGGGACAGGCACATGGAGGTGCCCCTGGGAGAAGCAGCTAGTGCACAAGCCCATGCCTGCAGTCAGGAGCTCTGCCCACCTTTCTCAGCTTAGGACTTGTACTGGAGACGCTTGTACCAGAGATGCTGGGTCTCTGTCCCATGTGTCTGTCTTCCTTGATGGGATAGTTGTTCTGATCAACAGCCACTCTGATGAGCTCTATCGGAGCTGTTGTGAACTTGTCCAGTCCTCCTTGCGCCCATTTCATCTTAACCAGGATCCCACAAAAGATCTCATATTTTAGGTTACTTACTATTAACCGTACATGTGGGCTTAGGTATGTGAGCATGCATGTGGGCACACACATGTTCATGTGTACACACACTTCTGAGTGAGGATAGGAACCCACACATATAGCATAGGAGCAATTTGGGAGCTCAGAATTCTGAGGCTATTAGTGTTTTTTAATTTATTTTCAACACTTTATTGCTGCTTTTCTTGAATATACAAGTAATTAATTTTCATTGTAGAAAATTTGGAAAAAAAAGTATCAGGAAGAAAATCTAGATTGCTTATAATTCTATTAACCCAGAATATTGTATAATATATAATATTATATTGTTCATTGTATAATAAACAATATTGTATTGTTCCATAATGTGTGTGTGCATATACTTCAAACTGCTGTTGTTAAATACATCCTGTACTTTTGACATTAAGTTAATATTTATAATTATGTATTGCAATGCTCAACAGCTAACCTTTACTTAGTGCCTATAAGGCTAACCATTGTACTACATAGTCCAGGATTGTATCTTAATTTACTTTGTACCTCCAGGGTCTTGCTCAGGGCCCTCTGTACACAAGGTTTTTGCTCCATAAATGCCTGAGGAATTTAAGTGAGTAGACATTAAACTAGAATTGGATCTGCCTATCTGTTCTTAAGAAGTTAAACTCTATAAGTGATGCATTCCAAGTCTACAAAAGAAGGTGAGAGCCAGAGCAGCTGAAGCTGCCCTTATAAGTAAGGGCAGGAAGAGTTTTGTAAATTTTACTAGTTAAATAGGTGTTACTTATGGTGATTTGTAAGTGTCTGCCGGTTATGAGACAGAGCCTCACTTTATTGTGTGGTCAGCACAGTTTGCATCTGGTCCTCCTCATTTTGGGATGGGAACTTCCCATCCCCTTATTTAAAATAGCAAATTGGGATTTTAGTGGTGGGAAGAGGAGGCAGTTGGCTTGCATTAGTGAGATGCACAGGGCATCCTAGGATCAACTCAATTCCACTTTCGTCCATGACTGGGAGCAAGAGCTTTGCATCAGTTGGCTTGCTAGTGTCTGTACTGTGTCTCGGATGCTGTGGAAATGGAATTGGTTGTTAGAGGCATTGCATGATGATGCCATAATCAGAGCAGAGTTTACAGATCTAAAGGGGATTATTCTCTGCTCCACAGACATCTTCCTTTTGGGGGGAACTAGAAAAAAATCATGCCCACCAGCCAGAGTGGGTGGATTTCCTTCAACACCCTTCCTCAGGTGAAAGATGTGGGATGTGTAGCTGAATGATCAAAAATTGCCCAGGGCAGCAGATATGGAAGGAGTGTGCCCTTCCTGTGGTGTAAGCTCACAACAGAACTCCTAACAGAAATGGGTACTTATATGCTTAGAACCCCGAAGGCCTTGTCTTTCTCAGCCATACTCACCAGTCCCAGCACAGTGCTGGTCTCCTCTGTGTCATGTGGGGTAAATCCAGGTGAAACCCCCACATCCCTCCACATCACTCTTACCTCAAAGTTGCACAGTGTTTGTGTGGCTTACTTACTATTCCTGTCATAGTTTCTTGGGAAAGTACTCTCTATTGAGGAAGATGTGGACAGTCTCTTGGTTGCTACAGCAAAGAGGTTATGAGTCATTTTGTAGGACAGCAGTTTTCTCTGGTTGGCTGAATGCATCTACTGAGTGTGTGGGTTCATACTGGGAAAGGAGCAAGGAGTTAGCTATTGAATGCCACATCCACTGCCGGGTCATGCCAGGTGTTTTCATTAGATATCTCATACAGTATTTCCAATACCCACTCAAAATGTAGATGCTCCTCGTTTTACAGATGAGCAAACTGGGGCTCAGAGCCTTTATGTTACTCTCCCAGGTCACAGAGGTAGTACTCACGGGACTCTGGAAGGCAGTGACAGCTGTGTTTCCTGTACACTGTGCCACCTGACATGTCATTTCGGAGCATTACTCTCTTTTATCTTGTTCCTAGATTCTGGGCATTTAGCCATCATGTGGGGTTTGAATGTCCTATTCTGTGAAGCCTTTCCTGAGCCCCCTCCCTCCTGCCCAAACCTACAGACCTCTGTGAACACTGAAATGGTTAGCTGTGTACACATTTGTCTCCAGTGCTAGACTGTGAGTTCTTCTGGAGGTCTCACTTAGTACAGTGTCTTAGGGCCTCTATACCTGTGTATTAAGGTTTCTGTTTTCTGCCCCACGTTGTGCATCCATGCTAAGGCACCACAGAGCTAGAAGTGCCATCTTAGAGTTAGGCAACTCAGTTACCTTTAAGGATGCACTGGCTTTGCCTTTTGCTGTGATATTTGCCCTACAGCTGCTCTATGGCTTAGATCTCTGCTGCAGCCTCTGGAAGGGTAAGAGAGCCAGGTGGCTACTTCATTAACATTTGGGTATCTCCAAGTTTGTGTAGGAAGTGATTGAGGGCATGATCATCACACAAGTTACTGTTGTATCAGCATAAAACCATTAGTAGTATGAAAAAACCCATGTATTTCAGATTTGTTGTGTATATCTAGATATTATTTTCCAGTTCCTATCTGGAAAATGAAGTTGATTTCTAGATATTTACTTTAAAACATGGGTGAATCTTACATGTGACTTGTAGTGAAGACTTCATAAAGTACTGTGTACCCCAATATTCTATAAATTAATTGAAATGTAGAGGTATATATTATGAGAGTAAAATGCAACACTTTCATGGTGATTGCAAAAGCTGTTTATGTTATGGGGTAAAGCAGTTGTTAAGTACTTTTGAACAACTAAACAATTAGGGGACTACATTGATAGTTAATACTAGTATTAGGTTAGTTTAATCTTAGTTAGTAGAGCATATTAGCTAGGTAACTTTGGGAAGAACATCATATTTGTTCTTACCTAGTAAGTGTTTGTAAAGATATAAATTGCAGTAGAGACATTATTATGAGATTAGGTTATATCATAGTTCTAATTTATTATAGGATAGGTTAATAAATGCATTTATAACCTTGATGAGAACAATCACTAAGAACTGTTTTTAAGCCTCAGTTATTTTATTTTACCTAAGGCTACAATCTTTCCAGAAAATACCTATTTAAGAATTTTTCAGTGTTTGAAGATAAATTAAAAGTAGAATGCCAGCTTTGTTCCCTCAACATTTCATGATCAGGAAAACTTCCAAAACCCTGTACAGCAACATCAGTGATAAATTATCTTCAACACAGAGAAATTTCATATTTATTCTTGTGTCAAGGAAGTTTAGATGATGATGGCATTAGATTTCAGCCTCAGTTTTGGCTTAATATCTATTTTAACACTCAGCTATTTGGCGTTTGTCCAAAAAGGGTAATGGGTACAAATCTGTCAGTGGATTTTTATGCATTTTTCAACAGGAACCCACATGTAGATGTGTCAAGGTCAGACTGGAACAAATCCCTTACATTTATCTACCATTAATTTATTTACAAATGTTTTCCATCGTCATCATCCAGCAATTCTCCTGTAATCTGAAAGATGTCAGCGAGTGGGCAGTTACCAGAGGGGAGAGGGAAGGGAATTTAAGGGGAAAATGGGGAGGGATTTTGAGGAACAAGTATGAAAGACACAGGGATGAGGACTGGGGGGGGGGGGGGATGGGAGGGAGGCGGGGAGACGGGGCGGGGGGGGCTGGGATGGGAGAAATAGATTAAAAAATGTACTTGAAAATAATTAAATAAAAAATTTTAAAAAAAGTTAAAAAAAAAAAGATGTCAGCGACAATTATATTATTCAGTAGAAGGAATACCTGGCTTAGAAGTGAAGGGCATTAGTTGCCTGAAATTACCAGGTAGTGGTGGAGCCTGGGCATCTCACCCCATCTCCATCACTGGCTTTTTGGACTAGGTCTAGAGCTCTTCCTGGCACAGAATAAGGCCTGTAATTTTCAGCCTGACTGTCACAGGAGAAGAATTGTTGGTAAACTCATTAATTAGGACTGTGTTTATTATAGTTTTATTCTGACTGCTAATGACTTCTGAGTTTAATTAAAACTGCCCATCTTCTTGAGGATGGCCATGCTCCTGATGGACCATGGAGCCCCAGCCGTCCTGGGTTTCCTGTTACCTGCACAGTGAGGATGATGGTCACGCCATCTCCAGGGCCCTTTTAGCTTTGCCATCCTGTCCTGTGATAAGGGCTGCATAGAGAAAGGTGAGGCCTAACGACTGCTGAAGCCCAAGCCAGTATATATTTGCAGAGAGTCATGACAGAGGGAAATAGCACTAACAACTTGGTTTGAACAGACTGGCTTTTAGTTGACACTGAAAGTGTAAATAATACTTCTTCTAGTTTATGAGGTACAAAATTTGTTGTCTACCACATGTATTTCTCATTTCTGTCTTCGGTTTGCAGTTTGGTCATGGAATGCAATTATGGAGATGATTTCAGTTTGGTTTATTTGCTCAGCAATAATAATAATGTGTTCCCTGTCATTGGTATGTACCAGCCTATGTACACACATCATTCCTAATCTTAAGAGAAAAACAACATGCAAGGCATATATTCTAATTCCTATTTAGCAAACCAGGAAATTCAGGTTCAGAGAGATGAAAGACTTAAGTTTATTCAGAAATTGGCAGAGCCAACATTTGCCCGATTGCTGTCCCCCCCCCCTGCCATGGCATCGAAGGCTGGAAATTGAGAAATCTACATTCTCCTTTTTCCCCCTTGTCTGACTACAGTGGTGGGTAGAACCTTGCATGGCGCCTACTCTCGAGGTGTGCTTGACTTGTGTTCTGCTGCAGGGACACACTTTCACTGATGATGTGATGCCGGTGACCCTCCATGGCATCTGCTGACAGGCCCTGGGGAACCTGAGAACTCACAGAAAGAGCTTTCTCTGAACTCTCCAACCAGAGGGAGAGAGACCTTGAAAAGAAACCTGTGTGCGGTGAGGTGTTACTGTGATGCTGGAACTGTACATACAGCAAGTCAGTTCTTCTCATTTATTTGACATCTCGCTTTCTATGGAGCATTTCATTCAATATTCCAGCAGTGACTCTTGATCCTGGGTGCATGTTAAAACCACCCAGGAGCTTTTAAATAATAACTATGCCTGCATGCTCCCTCTGGAAACATTCTTATTGGAATGGCCAGGGTAGTGCCCTGGGTATCAGCATTCAAAAAAATAAGTACCCTAAGGGACCCTACTGTCCAGCCTGGGATGAGAACCAATGCTTCAGGAGGAGAAAAGTTCTCTCTTCCCTTTGTTGTCGATGTGGTATGCTTTTTTTTGGATTCCACTGAGACCTCAGTATTTTGATGTCATCATTCCATGAAGGGTAGAGTTTGTTGGCCAGGAGCATTCATGCTTTTTAAGGCAGTTCAGACTGTGGAAGTGCTGACTTTGGTGGCCCCAGAAGAGGGGAATGGGATATGTTGCATTAGGTCACTGGGAACAACTAAGAGACAGAGCCGTGACCTCTGCCATCCTCCCTCGTAATTCATTCTGCCATCCCCACCCAATTGCTAGCGCGGCAGGGGAGTGCTCTTTAGTTTGGTGGGATATTCATAATCGCTTTCCGTGGTTTTACTTCAGAACATTTTGTGGCTTACTTACATTAGGATATTTGTTGGTAGCCTCTTACTTTTTGTTTACTAATTTGAAATTTATGACTACCTATAAAAATGGCTTCAATTGAAATAATCATAACAGCACAGGGTTTGCATCCAGAGACACTACTTCCTCCTGGGGAAATCCACGTATGGGCTCCTGGCCTGGCGTTCCATGTCTCTCCTCCGTCTGACGCCAGTCTTTCTCTCCAGTGTTAAGGCCACCCTTCACTGTCCCTCGGTCTGCTTCAGCCAGCTAACCTGTGCCCTGGACCAAGACTCACCCCATGCCTGCCTTTGTTCCCAGTCTCATTCTGCCGAAATATTGCCTCTGTCCTGCATCCCAGCAGCTAGAAATAACCTTTCCTTTCCCACCGCCCTATACTGCTTTGCATGGGAACGGTTTTAAGACCCATCCCACTGTGCCTCGAGCTGGAGCCGTTCCTCTTTGTGAGTATGTCTAAGTGCTCCTTTCTGTTGGCTTCTGGAGTGTGGGGCAGCCTCTTAATTTTGGTGTCTCCTGCTGACCCAAGAATGTTGGAGACATTCCCTAACTGTTTTTTGTATAAGTGTGTTACTTTTGGTTCAACTCAGCAGTTGTTCACATTAACCTCCTGAGATATTGGTAGCTTTGGTGAGCTCTGGGAGAGGTCTACCGTGATGGAGAGAAATCCGTGACCTACTTAGGGAAGATCCCCTGCGGGTTCACTGATGAGGAAGTCTCCTGGTTGAAATCTGTGACGGGCGAGCCTGGCTTCTTTTTCCTGGTGGTTGTTTCTGTGTCTTTTAAAATTATCCTCCCTATTTTTCCTTTCTGAAGTATAAAAACAATGCATTCTCATGTAGAAAGCTGAGGACATTTCAGAGGACTAAAGAAGAAAATAAACAGGGCCTGTAACACCTCCACTTATCCATCATTAATGAAACCCGCCCCATGTTAGCGGTGCATGATTGTGTAGGGTGTCCTGTGCTTGGAGAGAGGAGTTTACTTCTTTGTACTTTTAATAACTGGTCGCAAGGCCAGTGTGCCCCGTGGGTGGGCTGTTTTTATTATTGTTGTTGTAATTGTCATCATCAATACCGTCACTGAAGCTAAACCAAAATAGACACTGTCACCATTGCTGTTGCCTCCAGAAGGACTTCATGGGATGCACTATGATTAAGCACTTTGTATTTACAAAGTGCTTGTAGTCTTTTTTTAGCAACTGTGCCTCAACAACAGCTGTGTGAGGGAAGAAGCCACATCGCAGATGCAGTCGGTGGAGCCAGTGCTGAAAAAGACAGTGTTTCTGGGGGACGGTGGTGGCCTTCTGGGTAGGGGCCGGAGGGCTCCCAGGGTCCTAGTCCTGTGGGAGGAGGCCCTGAGGCGGCAGCAGTCCCTTAGGTCTTAGCATCCACTGCCCTCACAGGACGTTTCCGCACTGTCCTGTAGCTGTGGATTTCAGCTAATGCAGAGAAAAGGAAGCGGTGATTTTAAAGACTGAGGGGCCCCTCCCACGGTGTGTCCTGCGTGCGTGGGGTATGGGTGAGGTGGGCGGTGAGATCTGTGTTTAGAAAACAGTGGGGTGAGTGCATGGGGGGGTGGGTGCGCTTTCAGTTTACTTTTTCTTCTTTTTAGGTTTTTATCTTGTTGCCTTTATTTTTAAATTGTATTATTAGTTTTAAAAACATTTTCCCAGCACTGAAGAGAATGTGAACACTTTAGAAAAGTGCTAAAAAGAGAATAAGAAATCTTTGCAAATCCACTCAGTGATAATCATTGGTACAGTTGTGGAAAACACCTTGTAAAGTTTCCCCCTCTCTCTCTCTCTGTGTACATACTGTATACGTGTGTAAACATGTGTGTGTGTGTAGATGTACGCACACACAGAACATTGACATGAATGACTACATTCACTGTTACACAAAATCTTACAGCCTTTCCTATAATGTGACTTTTCATTCAACAACCTGGCTTAAAAATTTGTATTAATAAATATAGGTCTTTCAGATTCATAAAGTGCAGTTTTCTTAAAAAACTCGTGGTGGAACTGAAAATCTTCTTTGCAGATATATATGTAATATGTAAACTTAGTGTGTGTGTGTATATATGGCTTCATGACTAAAAAAATCAATTCTCTAGACATGATTAGATATCATCTGCATTTATTCCTGTGGTAGTTCTCAGCAAAGTCATTTATACAATAGGAACTGCCGCATTTAGAGTGGGGCAGGCACTGGGCGAGGTGCTGGTATTTGCAAGCGCACACGACCGCTCCTGCCCTCTGGGGCGCAGCCTGCTGGGAAGGGCGGCCGAGGAAGCCCCTCGTGCTGTGGGGCTGGCTCAGAGCGCAGAGGCCGTGAGGACAGTTCCCACCCTGCTCATTGATGGTAATGAGAAAACTGCTTTTCACATTGCAGGTGAGTCCCTCGACTCTCCTGATATTTCCCACAAGCACGATTCTGAGGGTTATTAAAATTAATTAATAATAAAATTAATATAAAAAATAGTATTTCTTTTTTTAATGGTAAAAGCAGTATGTACTACTCATGTTATAAATTTAGAATGTACAGGAAAGTGTATGAAAAAGAAAATCATCCTGTAACTCCACCCTGTACAGGTGGCTACTGCAACAATTTATGTGAGGAAGTCTGGCTCTTTGACCCCAGGTATTTTATCTGAGCTCTAGCCCTGGAACCTGGTTCTTAATACCACTTTATTTAACATTTTTAAAAGATTCAAGATCTAAAAAAAAATCCCCTCTCCACCAGAATGCACTTGCATCTCTTGCACACACAAACACACAGAAAAGGGAACAGTCATTCTAGTTGAGCACTAAGTTCTTGTTTCACAGACAGAAAAACTGAGGCCTAGAACTCGTCCAAGATTATGTAAAAAAAGTGGCAATTAACACCGAAACCCAGGTCTCCTGAATCCTTCAGTGCCCTGCAGTGAAACCTCCTTACTAGGTCATAGAAGCAGTGGTGGAGAGAGAAAGGAAAAACACGTCAGTTCTAAGGAGTGCATTTTTTCCCCTGTGTCCTTTAGCAGAGCTATTTTTGTGACTATTCAGTACGTGTGCAATGCCGCCTCTCAGAGCATTCCGGCTGGACTGAGAGGCCATTCATCGCCGACTGCAGGCATGCGGTCCCTCTGCGGCTGGCTCCGTGGAATCCTCAGCCCGGAAACCAGATGGGAACAGATTATTCTAATATAAAAATCAAATTCGGGGTCTGAGTGTACAGAGAAAAAAATTACTTTGCATCCTGTTGGGCTATGCACATAACAATGAAACAGTGATTAATGTGTGTGGTGGGTTGGGAGGGGACGGGGGGGTGATGTTGCCGTTGATTCATCTGTTAGTCTCTGACCCATTCATAAGCTCTGATAAGTCTTATACACAAATGGAAACTATTCATTCTCCCTAAATAGGACCTTGTTATTCTAGCTCTCATAACCTTCAGTTTCTTTTTGCGTATAAAGCATGGACCGGTCTGTCTGGCATTGAAGGCCCTCTATGACCTGTCTCTCAGATACTGATATAATGTGGAGATGTAATCATGTTGTGGCTAAGAGACAGACTCTGGCCAGGCTGTTCCACCACCAACTAGCACTCTTACCCAGGCAGGTTACTGAATCTCTCCCGTGCTTCTGTTCCCTCGTGTGTGAAATGGGAATAGGGTTGTCGTGGGGATCCAGTGAATTACGGTCTGTAAAGGTTTACCAGTGACTAGGTCATAATCCATTACTGGGGCAGAACTGTTAGGTTACTAAATGGATACCTTTCCAGCTCCTCTTCTGAGAGCATGTCCCTGGACTTCTGGTTGTTTTGGAGACAGTGCCCTAACTTTCCTGCCTCTGTACAGCTGTGACACTCACCTTTCAAATGCTCACTGTCTCATTTCTGCCCGTCCAAATCTTACTCATTCTTTAAAGGCTGGGCTCAAATGCGTCTTCATCCATTTCTTTCTTTCTTCATTCACCCACTCATTCATTCCTTGAACAAATCTTTATAGAGGTGCCAGGTGCTAGCTGTGTTATCTAGAAAGGCTTCCACAGTTTCCCGGGTTAGGGAATGTCCCCCGCTACCCCATGGGTCTCTCTTGTGACCAACTGTCACTGATCTCGCTCCAAGTTTCTGATGCATTTGTTTGATCTGCTCTCCTAGAATATTAGCTCTTTGAGAATAGGTGCTTATTAGTAGGTGCTTAGTAAGCTTCATTTAAAATGAATAAATGAGTGAATGAAGAGCTAGCTGTTGTGGGTGTTCATCACTTTAAATGGAAAGAAGGAGCGGTTCTGAGGGCACAGGACCACTTCCAATTTGAAGAAAGGCAGGAAGACCGAGGTGAGAGAAGAGCTGTGGATAGAGAGCAATGGGGTGAGAGAACAGGTTGTCCTCTGAGCCGTAAAGAATTTGCTCCAAGAAGTGGTTCTCCTTAAGTGGTATAAATTGTGAAGTGAGTTGGGTCCCGCTTTTCCTTTTCCTCTTTAGGAGGTTGGAGCTGATTTTTAAACTGAGGTGGGGAGGTGGGGTTTGGAGAAGAAAAGAGAAAATTGTTTTCTAAAGCTCTCTTTGCCAAATAACTCTCCGGGGAGACGTGTAGACAAAGAGCCTGCCAAGGCTCACCAGCAGCGCACACTTGTCCGTTTTTCTGTCACCCCCCTTCGCTGTTCTCCCCTCCAATGCTTCTGTCCATTTGTTTCTTCCTTCCTCTCCTCTCCTTCCTTCCTCTTCGCCTCTCTTTCTTTCTTCATATAAGTACTACAAATAAGAAGTTTTTGTGTTATTTTGTGAAAAAAAAAATAATACAAACTACAAAGTATGCAGATGATTTCAACCTACAACTATTTGCCAGACTATAAAATGGTGTGTTTGAGATTTTTTATGTGGTCACCTCATCTGTTTTCTCCTGGAAGCTTCCCCCCTGCCACCTCTCCTCATTTCGTCTCTCAACTTTACCCACTTTGTGACTGACAGTGGGAGAGGGGACTTGAACAAGTGGGTTGAAAAGGGCCAAGGGCAGCTGGCAACTGCTGACTCTAGATGTTTAGCGGGAGCCAATTCCTGGCCTTTTTTTCCCAAGGGGTTTTCAGCTGATTTTTCTTTTAATGTCTCTTGAGTTTACTGCTGTGACAGACACCAAGGCTCCGTGATGGGTGTGCACCGACTGAGTGCTTAGTGTATGCAGGCCTCACACCTCTTTGGGAGATGCCCGGACAGAAAAAGGGAACTTCTGCCTGTGTGTGCGGTGTGTGTGCCTGCGCACACCTGTGTGTACACTGCAGGGGCAATGGGGGACTAGTTTCTAGGCCGAGAAGGTAGGCTAGCAAATAGGCAGAGATCACCTGGAGGCAGGCTGTAAAGTGATCAGTCCCAGAGCTATGCACGTGCTGGAGGGTGAGGCATTCTGTTTGCAGCCAGTGAGGAAGGCTTCATGGGATGGGCAGGTGGGTGGTGGTGGCATTCTAGGCTTTGAAATACAGCTAGGATTTTAGTCAACAAGGGAGAGGAAGATGAGTTTTCAAGACCAAGGGAACAGCAGAGGCATGACAATGTGTGGCAAAGATGGAGTGGCAGGCTGTGTTGGGAAGGTGCTGGGAGGTGAGGCATCTGTATCACATCAGAGGAGTGTGAAATGCCCCGAATCGTGTTCAGGACTTTCGGTCTGCAAGCAGTGGGAAGCTGTTATGGGTTTCAGAAACAGCTGTGATAAGATGACTCTGGTATGTGTGTGTGTGTGTGTGTGTGTTGTTTTGCTTTTACTTTTAATTTTCCTAGTCTTTTTAGGAACTGTTAGGCAACCTTAACTCTGGAAAATGCGTACTGTCTGTCTTTATATGTCTTTCTTTTTGCTTCCGGCCTGGCTCTGCTCCTTCTCAGGCTTCTGATAATGAAGTGTGGCAGTGCCGGCTCCTTGGAGCTGATGTGAGGTCTCTGAGCAGCTCTTGGCCTGTTCTTCTCTGTTTTCCATCCTTCCCCCCTTCTTCTCTCTTTCTCCTCCTCTTTCTCTCTCACCACCCCCACCAGCAGCAGCAGCACTCCCCTCCCTAAAATAAATAAACCAGTCCCTCCAAAAGGTTCTAAGCACATTAGTCACATATCCCAGAAGTTTAATACAGAATTATTTTGACAGCGAGAACAAGAAGTGTTTTCTAGTTGAACGCACAGAACTTGCTTATTCCAACTGGGCTTTCTGCCGCACAGACAGATGATATGTTTTTTAGATGGATCGGCCACGCAGGAGCCTGCATCTCTTCTCTTGGAAACATGACAAACTGCTCACTACCAAAAGTGGTTGGGGAAAAGACATGAAATGAGGGGGAGAGACAGAGAGAAAGAGAGAGAGAGACAGAGAGAGACAGAGAGGTGAAATTGTGTCCTTATCACGCACATAACTTTCTCACTAATAACTTCCATAAACCACTGAGAGATTTCTATGTGTTTATTTATTTATTGGGCTGCCTCTGGAGCTGTGAAGTCCTTTTTTAACCTGGGCTTATGTATGTTCTAAAAGATGAGGACAGATCCAGTTATCGCAATGCGGGTGGCTCTCCAGGCATTCCAGTGGAATAGCTCTTCCAGAAATATTTCTTGACTCACTTATTTGGCACTTTTTGCTGCTGTTACTAAGCAGATTGAAGAGTCCTCCCTGTGTGTTCACCAGAATACTCGAGGGTTGATGTGGATCTCCTTGTCCCTATTTGGCATTGGAAAGAAAGGGGAATGAAAAGCTCAAGTCCATTGTTACCCAGGAGGGATTTTACCTGAGGTGCCAGTGGACCACCTCAGGAGTCAGAAAAAGAATGAGAGTGTGTGCTCTGTCTGCTATTTCCAGCTTTGCCCTTCAGGCTCCGACCACCATGCAGGAGGTCCTCCTTCATGAGCAGTTCACCTGGATATAAGACCAGAGGTGTGCCTGGAGAGAAGCTAAAGCAGTTCCGTACCTGGAACACCTGCTCCTTCTCCCATGATCCTTCACTTCTTGCTTCTCAAATCCTTCCGGAGATTTCCAGCCCTTTGAGGGCCCTAGCTGACCTCTGTAATTGCAGTATGTGCTCTCTGAGCTTTCTTAACCTTCGCTGATTGCTCCTCATTAGCCCCTCATTCCCAGGCCTTCCTCCAGGAGCCCTCTGTGTGCTCTAGCCGTTAGCTGGCTATATGACCTTCGATGGTAGACTGTGTGGGCCTTGGTGTTTTCAGATCTTTTTCCTTCATGGCCTCCTTTTATTTTTAAAGGTTTTATTATTTATTTTTAGAGAGAGGGGAAGAGAGAGAGAAAGAGAGGGAGAGAAACATCAGTGTTTGGTTGCCTCTCATGTCCCCCCAGCTGGGGATCTGGCCTGCAACCTAGGCGTGTGCCCTGACTGGGAATCAAACCAGTAACCCTTTGGTGTGTAGGCCTGTGCTCAATCCACTGAGCCACACCAGCCAGGGCTCCTTCATGGAATCCTTTTATACCCTCGTGAAATGTGATATAAAATCCCAATATGTAAAGTGAGCAAAGTATAGTTGTAGGGTGATGCTATCATTAAATAGTGGAAGATCCCATGGGTTTCCGTTCAGGACCTAGTTATCTTTCTTGGACTCTGCAAGCCTCTTTGAAAACCATTGTACTAGAGGCCCTTCAAACACCTGGCAGCCCCGGTGACCATGTTTCTGCCTTCTTTAAAACTTCTGCCTCTCTGTACATCTCTCAAGGTACAGTTGGGGAAAATGGGCCCAAGTGAGAGACATGACCCTTGCTGGTTTCTTCACAATGGCTTTGAAATTGGACTTGATGAAGGTCTTGCACCTGTCTCCCTTCAGGTGATTCCTTTCAGGGGCCTTGTCAGCCCTCAGGCCCCCCGTAGTCTGTACACCTCTTGACCGGCACTTTATTATTGCTCATTATACTGTCCTGAGTGGTAGTCTCAGTAAATTCCTCCCACTGTGGTTGGTGCTCTGGGCCTGTGGCCTCTGTCCCAGGAACATTTATGAGAGGAGTAACACGCATTGAAGCCATTTTTAAGGAAACCTTATTTTTCTGTAAAAAGTGCTGAGCTTGCTTTTTAAGTAAAACAAGTAATAAAAGTAAAGCCTGGGTCATTTCTCATTCTTCCCCTGATATGTACACAGCATCTCCATTCATATGACACTCTTCTGTTCCCAAAGAAGGTTCTAACCTTGATGATCATCATATATGTTCACATGGCAAGACAGTTTCTAAAGAGCCATTCCCAGCCGAGATCTCATTTGAGCCTCCCAACAACTCTGAGGCAAAGGAGACTCGGTGAGATTATACATGTAACTCACAGGTAGGCCCACAATTCATAGGTTGAAAAAAATTATGGGCACTTGAACCTTTGGCTCCCTGACTCATGCCATTGCACCAAATCCTCCATTCTCCTTGTGGCAGGAATTATGAATGAAGATGCTATTATTAAGTGTTTACTTATATGTCAAACACTGCTAGGTAGACACTTTGTAAAAACCCAATTTAATCTTTTCAACTACAGCTACCCTACAAGGTTGATGTGATCATGTCCAGTTTGCGGGTGAATCACTAGAGATAATAAGAGGATGGATAACTTGCTCCAGTTGTACTTCACAGAATTGTTGAACCCCAAATTCCAACCCGGACGTTCTGCTTCTGGAGTCTTTTCAAGCACAGGATATTGTCTGTCCTCAGCCCTCCCTAAGGAGAGGGGACAGAGATTCACTTTTAAAAGTGACAAAGCCAGTGAGTGAGTGTCTGCATGCTGTGTTGAGAGCAGCAGACTGCTGAGGGTTAAATAGGTGGCTGTTTTCTTTCTTTGTTCTTGGCAGCCATAAGGTCTTTCCAAGCTCCTTCTACTTTCCTTTTTAGATTTGATGTGCTCCTTACTGAAGTGATGACTTCTCCAGCCTACTGAACTGTGTGCCATTGGGCAAGTCATTTCTATTCTTAGGTCCTTGGTGTTACCCTCTGTCATTCTCTACCCTATCCTTCTAAGTTGTACCAGTCTAGGGAATGTGCTTATTGAATGATTTTTCTATAGTTCCTTTTGAGTATATTGTGTGGGGTTATAGATACTTAACTCTTATTTTAAATGGGAATGACAATCACAGGTTACCCCTGTTCTCAAAGAGACTTTCTGCTTCTGAAATGCAGTTTGCAAAAGTTTGAAAGTCAGACACCACATAAAGAGATAACTAAATTATATCATGGGAGTTCGGTGCCTAGTATATGTTGTAATTGGCTAGCTGGTTGTGTCTTGCTTTTTCAGTGTCAATTTTGTCTCTGTAACTCTTATGTTAGAACAACTCTCTTCCCCATCACCTCCCAACACATGTGCAACTGTGTGTGTGCGTGCACATACAAAATTCTTGAGAAAGCAAGCCTCCTACATTTGTTAAACTTGTCACTTTCTCCACAGAATCTGGTTAGCATACCTTTGGGTGAGTGAAAGAGAAATCTTTTTTTCTATGCCAAGTTCAGGGTGTGAATCAATTCCCCCTGCCTTTTGCATTTTAGTAAATGTTTCCTAGATGGATTCATCGAATTTCCAGTAAAGACAAACAGCTCAGAAACCAGATTGCATCCATACCCCTGGCCTGAGTTCTGTGACCCAGACATTGGAGCTTAGTTCCATATATGGCAAAAAGAGAGACAGGGAGAGGGAGCTAAGGGAGAATACCAGACATAGAATGCATTCCTGAGAAATGTGCATTCGTTACTGACAAAACAGGGCTCTCATTGCTTTCCGTCTTCTGCAGAACATGAACTGTGAAGTTGTGAGAAGGAAGCCAGTGTTCCCAGCATCTGCCACAGAGAACAGTTTATTTTCTCTTTTCAGTTGCATGTAGGTTTAATTTGCAGACAGCGTTCAAGTCAATGCTAGCATGGAAGAAAGACTAAGAAATTATTCTTGGAGTCAGCATATGTGGGCTCTCAGCCCAATTCGACTGCCATCCAGCTGTGAAACTCTCTTTCTGGACTACGTTTTTCAATGTCAAAGCGGCAGGGCCGGATTTGATGATCTCCAAGATCTCTACTCTTTCTGTTTTCTTTGGTTCTAATTGCGCCATAGATTTTCCAGTTCTTGTGGAATTCCCCGCAGAAAGTAGCTTCTAATTCTTTCAAATACTTTCTGTGGTTTGAACTTAAAAAGACGAAATAAAACCGCGGTCCTGAATTTTTCTTTGTGATTTCCTTAAATATGTTTTGGACACATTGTTAGCCTTCACTTGGCAGATAGCTTCATGCTCAGGGCGGAGATGAGTGCTTTTACCTCCTCTTCATGCTCTTCCCTCTCTGCTTGTCCCTTCTGTGGTTGGAGAATGAATGGGGCTGTGCCCAACAAAGCTGTAGGAACAGGTGTGCACTTAGCAAAGGCAGCATTATGATGGCCATGTAAATTGCCTGATTCTTTTAAAAATTCCACCTTCTCTGTTGGGGAAGTGGGACCAGCAGGAGGCAGATCCTACAGCTTCCTCACACCTTAAGAAATGGAACTAGGGATGTGAAACTGAAGTGTTGCCTTTCCAGTTGGTAATTGAATGAGTCACTTGCCTGTCACAAATATTAAGAAGGTTAAGAAGAAACTGAAATGCAAAATCTGGCCCTAGAGAGGACTGCAGTTATTTCTACTTCATGAGACCAGGCATGATGGTCCTTTGTATGGGTCATGTAGTCTATTGCCAACAGAGTATGAGTCTTGCTGCAGAAGTTGGTAATTTTCTGTTCCTTTTAAAAGTTGACCCCTTTCTCCTTTCTAAAAGAATGGCTTTAGTTTCTTAGCTGAGAGGAAGGGGGTTCCTTTGTTCCTCGACAAAATATTCCAGCCCTTGGGCTTTAATGTCTTGATGGCAGCCTGTACTTGCCAGCAACTGAGTAAGGGTGGAAAGATATAGCTCTGCGGAAGCCACTGGGGTTCATTAGGTGCCCAGAGGAGTTCCCCTTCTTCCCTAGGAGGCTGAAGAACCAGGCATGACTCTGCCTTGCCTGGTTGCAATGCCCCTTGCTGAGAGCTGGCTAACCACATAGCGTCCAAGTTCTGGGAGGAGGAGAAGGAAGCAGGCAAGTAGTCATAAAGCAGAGTGTGACTGCTCCAGAGATAGAAGGAGCCAAAAGGTGAATGTTCTGATGGCAGCTGTGCCATGAGCTCGCCCTGTGATAGTCAAGATGCTTTAAGTCTCTGGATCTTCATTTCTCCGTCTGGCAAGTGAAGCAGTAGTGGGTCTTGAAGGTGTCTTCTAGCTCTTAAAGCATGGATTTAATATGTTTCCAGATTGTCTCTTCATGTCTCATATGTCTCCTACTTGGTATCCTCAGTAACAACGAGCTTCTTAGCTTGAACATCCATATCCTCTCTAAGGTCAAATAGAACAAAAACAAGATGCCCCCTCTGTGAACTCCTGCTCACCGTACTATTACAACCGGACTCCTTAGAAGAGCAGTCAACTGTTTCCTAGTCTGGCTCTCACGAGTGGTTCTAGTTTTGGGGAGTAGGGGTGCAGCAGACTTGTGTTTCATGTGTGGCACTCATCTTGAGTGTGAGCTCTTTGGTACAGCAGAGGTAGATAGGCATGCTTCTACAAAGAGGAGACTGCACATGAGGACTGGCAGTGTTACTGGGTCAGGAGTACAAGTGAGAAGAAATGAATTGGGGTTTTGGGGTTTTGTGATAGACTCTACCAGTAGTTGAAGGGGAGATTTAGGGAAACTGACACAATGTATCTTATGCTTTAGTAAAATGCATAGATTTTCATGGTTACAAATGCTTGGTGCTATTATGAGAAAACCACCGGGAAGACCAGTTATGTAAAGAGTAATAATTTATTGACGATGACTGATCCTTTGGGGCGTATGGTTATATGATGTAGGTTTATACAGGGCTTTGCAGTGGGCTAACCCTTTTCATACCCATGAAGTCATCAGAACCTTACAGTAGGTCTGCGAAGGTGGTAGGTTGTGGAATATTATCCTCACTTTACAAAAAAACAAAGTGATGCTCAAATTATGTGAAGAAGCTGCCCAATGCCATGTGCTAAAGAGATGGCATAGAAAGACTTGTCTAGTGCTCTTACGGCCACACTGTATTTCCTGCCTTTTGAAGCTTTAGCCTAGCCAGCAAAACAGGGTAGACACAGAAATGTGCCCCCCACCTCTCCACCAGCAGAATTAGTGAATCATGAGAGCCATAATATTCGGTGATTAAGTCCTGGTGATTAGTGGAGTGATGTGTCAGTCAGTTCACTTTCACAGCTGAGTTATCAATGAGGGTGCCATGATGGAGAACAAAATTGAGTATTTGTAGTTTTTGATTGTTCATTCCTGCCTGTTAGTTTTCATTTATTTAAGGTAACAGAAAATATAATAATTATTGAACATTTAATATATGCCAGGTTTTGTAGTAGGTGCTGATCAATGGAAGTGAACCATAAAACAAAGGTTGTAAAGGACTTTAAAATTTATGTGGAATACCCCATAGTCCTTGTCATTCTTCAGTCATTTCTCTGATACTCTTGCCAGGTGAAAAGTCCAACTGTGCCCAATTATTTTATGTGACATCTTATAGTAGAGGGTAGTTGCTTCAAAGACTGTGCTCTTTAATGTTTAGAGATACACACAAATTAATTTTGACTTCCATCCCTGGTTGTTTATGCATCCATTAAGTGTTTTTATGAAAACTAAACCTTTCTGTTGAATTTATATTTTCTTCTGAGAGTAAGTTTCTTGGGTTGTCTCTCTGCTCTCCAGATTTATTGTTAGCTCACATTTATACTGAAGTCTCTTCTTACTTGATGTGGGGTGGCCTATCTTGATTCTGAAAATTGAAAGTTGGGGAAATAAGCCCATGTTGTATTTTTTCCTTTGATTCTGTTATCGGGACTAGAATTATATCTATATAATTGCTCATATTTTGAGTCATGTAAGAACATGCTCCTATATATAATACTTGAAACCTATTTATTCTTTCATGGAATCACAAAAATCTTCAAGTTGGAAGGGATTGTAACAGTCTCTCAAATAGCCCTACACTAAAAATTCCTTGAGGTCAAGAGCTGTGTTAGATTTATTTCTGTACCTCCTTTTGCTGCAACTCCAAACACCTAGCTCAGTGCCAGGTTCCCTCGATAAATGAGTGTTGGATTCAATTGGATTCCTCATTTTTAGTGTTTTCTTTGCCCTTTACTCAATTCATCCAGTCATTGGGAGGAGCTGTATGGACTGGGTGAGGGTGATGAATATGTAGATCATGGGGTCTGTGGCCCCCCACTAGGGTTTTAGCTGTGTTTAGCTTTAAGAATGCTGAGTACACTAATAAAAAGTGATTCCGAAGCACTTTGCAGATGGAAAGTGCTTCATGTGTCACAAACAATAATGGTCTCTCAAGCTTAGGCACCACCAAAGAAAGAATTGCCGACCTTGCACCATGTAGAAACTTTGGGTAGACCTTACTGTGGAAGAATGAAATGGTTGACATCGACTCCTTGCATCATTTTGTAACTAACTCTCTCATTTCCAAGTCACTGTGCATTCCTCATTATGGACACAGTTTGCTTTCTGAATTACCTAGGAATTAATCATTACGAATTTCACTAGGAGAGGGACTGAATGAACACCATGAAAATTGATAGGCAACTCTTCTAGGCAAGACTTTAACTCAGTCCTTTTATTTGGTGCTTCAGTCAGGTCCTTTCTAGATCCTGGCCTCTTCCTCAACTGCTATTTCTTTTAAAGAGTCTGCAGTCATCTCTATTTTAGTTCCAGAGCACATGGCGTGCTTAAGCTTTGGAAACTGTCCCTTTCTCCAAAGGAGACAGTAGAATGGCAAGGGCCCTTCTTGGCTTTGAACCATCAGTTTTAGAGTAAAACATCATTTGGCCTCTTAGACTGTATTTCCCCAGATACCCTCTGTTTTCACAGAAAGGCCCTGCTTTTCCTCCCAGGGTTTCATCCAAGGAATGGCTTATCTTTTTTTTTTTTTTTCTTTCCTTTTTTAGTCCTAGGTATGGGTCAGTATGATTCAAATTTGGTGAGCATTTTTCTCCTATGAAAACTAGTTCCTTGTTTTGGAATGAGGATCTTGGAGCCACATTTAGTACTCAATTCTAGATTTTAGTGGCTCCAATCCCAAGAGCTGACCTCTATAGTGATCAAGTGCTTGAATTTCTAAGTGCCAGGGATTTCCACTCACAAGTGAGGTTTGCAGGTGACTGACCATTCCTGGGCTACCCCTAAACTAGACATTTAGGAGTAGGGCCAATGATAATTCTTCAGCAAAAGAACTTGTGGGATAGACCTTTTGTTTTTTGTCCCCATGATTTAGGCCTCTATCTTCTGGGTTTACTTCTTGCTTTTTGTTTCTGTGCTTGGATTCCAGCCCCCAGCCTCTCTTCAGATCATGCGTGGTTACCATGATAACTCACATTTATTGCACACATACTAAATGTCAGACACTGAGTAAATTACTTTCCATACCTCGTTTCATTTAATCCTCAAAGCCAGCCTGTGCAGTACATCTGCATGTTATTCATCTAATATGGAAAAGGAAACTGAAACTCAGGGAGATTTAAGGAACAGTCCCAGCGTCATGCAACAGTAATGGCAGGGTCAGGGTAGAAGCTGAATCTCTTTGACAGCAGTTTTGATTTCCGAATTTCCCTCTTCACCCCTGGTTTCCTATCCTGTCCTCGGTTTTACCTTGCTCCATTTTCGTATGAGAACCAAGGATCATGCATGTGCCTGGAAGGAGTGTTCTGTCCTTACCTCTTTCTCCTGTTGGCACCTGCAGCAAGAGCTTAAGTGTGTGCTTTACTCTTCTGACCTCTCACCAGATTTTAAATTGGCTCTCAAGCCTGAATTCACTGACAAGCAGGTTCTAATGGGTTCATTGTATTTCATGGTTTACTTGGTTTATCACCAGCTAGGGACAGCTTGACATTTGCTTTTTTGTCTGTTGGATTCAGATCTCCTCTCAGTGTTTCTCCACACTTAGCAAAGACCCTATGACCACATGAATCGACAACAAGTACGTTTGTTCATGTTCATCCTGATACAAAATGTTATAGTAAGATCTAGAGGCATACTTGAATTTGGAAACAGTCTAAGAGAGGAGAGTGAGGCTTGGGGAGGGGTGTGGCCTTGGCCTCTGCTGGTGGGTAATGGTGGGCACCACATAGCCACACTCTCCAGGGGACTGCCTCAGCCTGGGGCACTTATATTATTGGTGCTTAGCATTTTTGTTTTACTTTACATTTGCAAAGTGCTTTCCAGTGATTTATTAGCTGTTCTTGTTTTAATAGGCCCTGGAGGTAAGTTGATATTCAGCCTTCTGAGAACATAAATGCATAGAGAAGACTCATCTCATCAGATATTATTGGATCTGGGGTCAGGACTTTGAACTCCTGGGATAAGGCCATTTGGGGTCATTGCCTCATGAGGATTAATAGGTGATCAAGTGGACTTAGCTTCAGCTTCCAGAGTCTGTAAGGCAGAGGTGGAATGATGGCAGCTATTTAAGGAAATTGCATAGAAGACATTATCAGAAGACCTGGATTCCAGTCCTGACTCTGCATTTTACCAGGTGTATTAATCTTGAGCAAATGCTTTGCCTATTGTGTCTTGGATTTACCTTCTGATAAAACAAAGCTTCTCTCCTTTGTCCCTTTAGATCTAACATTCTATTACACAAAATTCTTTGACTTTGGGCCCCTTCCCTGGAAGGGATAGCCAATGAATTATGGGACAGAGAACATGGATATGGGTCTTTTAAACCATTAGGGGATATGTATTAAAAAGATGTTCACCTTCTTTTTTCCAGGATCCAAGGACTGACTGAGGATGATATGCCTTGAGATTCATTTGAAAAGCACATAATCCTTGTTCACTATAAAACCGAGAAAGTGAGTGGAGCTGCTAGATAAAAGTCAGGTGGAAGCCAAGACCATCAATCCTGTATCTTATGGGTGTTGTAGAAAGTAATTAGCAGGCTTGATTATCTCACAAGTTCAACACGCGTTTTAGAGATGTGATGTAATGCGAGGAAACATTTAGTTGTCAGATTTTAGGGCTGTATCAAATTTATTCTTGCTGGAAAAGTCTAGTTGTCCTGGCAACCTGAAATTGATTTTCTTTTTGCTCTTGTCAGCTGAAACTGGTCCCCTTTGAATCATTCCTCTAATTTAATATAGAGAACTGTATGTCCCTACCTGGTGACCAAATCGTTCTTAATGACAGGTAACCCCTGCAAATGATTCCGATTTCCTGCCTGAGCCAGAAGCTGTAGTTTATTACTGCCTTCACCCTATGTTGTTTTCTTTGTGTTTATTTATTTGCCAATGGAGTCAGGTGTACAAGTAAAGTGGCATTTAATTAATTAAGAATTTAATCAGGCTTGTAGTGCAATGACATCACTGGCAGCCAATCACGGCTTTTCACCTTCAGTTACCTCCTAGGCAGGCATGGGATTAGAGTGGGCTCCAGGACAGGGAGGTCTTTTGCAGGGATACCTAGCATTTCTGTAAGCAGAGGATGGTGATGTAATGTCCCAGATGACAGAGAGGACGTCGAGCTGCATGTCTGTTTTCTGCCTCTGGCAGTCATCTTTATCATGGGAGGGGGAGGACCTTTAAACCGGGAGGGGTGGAATTGGCATCATTGAGAAGAAATTGATGCCCACGATAGATGAGGAGTTATGAGAGAGTAGAATAGTTAGCTCTGGTAAATGATTGCAGTTTGCGGGCCACACGTACTGTACCTAAGGACACAGAGGAGTACTTCTGATGGTGACTGTGGAACTGCTGCCAATAATTTTGAGGAAACCTGGAAATCAGCAGAAATGCCAGAAGTGAGAGATGAGGAAATAGATATCAGTTATCAAAAAACCAGGTATCCGGAGTCTAGAATCTGCTGACTTTGTTGTGATTCCTGGTATAATTCTAGACTAGACTGTAGGTGGTTTATGAGTCTTTGAAAGGAAGCTGTGTTCACCAGGAGCCAGAAAAGGGTCACTTAGCTATTTCCCTTTTTGTTTGTGTTAACCAGCTGGTGGCTTAGGGTGACATCAGGACACAGCGTAGACAGTGCAGGCTTTGGACTTCGAAGGTCTGGGTTTAAATCCAGCTTCCCTTGCTTAGTAGGCCTGTGACCTTAGGCAAATTGCTTAATTTCTGTGACTCAGCTTCCTCTTGTATAAAACGGGGTTAATTGTACAATTGAAAAGGATGCTGTGAAGGCTTAATGAAATAATGCATAGGAAGTATTTAAAAGAGCACCTTGCAAATATAAAGCACTCAATAAATGTTGCTATCATAACTTTTAGGAAGACATTTGGATTTACTAGAGCATTTGAAAACTTGTACCTATTTTTGGATAAGAGGGAGACATGTAAGCTGGATTGTGGAATAAGCAGTGGATGAAGTTATGGGCCCAGGAATCAAATACAGACTTATTAGTAAAGTGGGTGGAGAAAGAATGCCTCTTGATGGGAGAAACTTCAAAGTTACATTGCAAGGGTGAGGATTCGGGAACGGGGAGAGTTTGCAACCGTTTCTGCAACTTACCAAACCCCTTGCTTCTCCCCCGTCCATTTTTCTCTCAAGAACTAATGGTCATTAACAGTTTGTTACATGTCTAGTTTTACCCCATACGTTTATGTTCAATATATTTATTTTTTTGGTTAATGAAAACTCAAAACTTATTTGTACAAAGTTTACCTTCTTTGTTCAGAAAATACTAGGGCTGTCAAAATGGAAGCAGTCACCTGAAACTGCAGACCATGTTTGACTTGTATCTGGGTGTCCTTATATTCATCGGAAAGAATGATGCCTTTACTGTTCTCCCTTATTGTCACTTTGGCCTTTGGGAGACATTTCTTTCTTGTTTCCTTTATACCTTCCTTGTTCTTCCCCTCCCCTCCCCTCCCCTCCCTCCCCTCCCCTCCCTCCCTCCCCTCCCCTCCCCTCCCCTCCCCTCCCTCCCCTCCCCTCCCCTCCCCTCCCCTCCCTCCCCTCCCCTCCCCTCCCCTCCCCTCCCCTCCCCTCCCCTCCCCCTCACGGTCTACCTCCCTACATTTCTTCCTTTCTTTATTATTCTTAAAATCTCTTGTCCCTGATTTAAAAAGGGTCTTAGTGACCCTGCATTTACAATGATATTATGGGCCCTTGGTGAAGCAGGCTTCAGCAACCTAGTTCTAGCTCTGAATTGTCAGGTCTTCACCAGTTTACTTTCTTGGTCTTCTGTTTCCTTGTCTTTAACTCTGGACATTGTGATGCCATTGTCCAGCCTCCAGAGGCCACACTGGGTGGGGCCTGAGTGATACATATCTTCTATAGCTCCCTGCCCTGTGTGCCTACTGATAGGAGGCTGGCTTGCATAGACACGCGTGTTCCTTGGGCTTGTGGAGGGGGTCCCTTTAATTTTGGTGGGGTGCCTGGAGAGCAGTGAGCTCTGAGCCTCTGTCATGAGACTTGCAGTGTGTTTTCTTGGCCTCCTGGTACCACTGTTGTAAGTGATGACCTTTTTGGGGCCCTGCGTAATATGACTTCAGGCCACCTGCCTGTCCGCTCCCTGACTGCTCCAGGCCACCGCATCCTCCTACTCTCCATCCCTCGTGGAGAGTCATCCTGCGTGGCCAGCTCTGGCAGGCAGTGTCCTTCCATGCACATCTCAAAGTCTGCCTTCGCAGAAACATCAGCTCCTCATTCAGAATCAGTCTCTCGCCTCCTACATTCCCTACTCCAGGGTTTGTATTTTCAGAAACTTGTTCACAGACCACCTTGTATTTTAAGGAGTGGTATCTACTTCTGACCTCTGATCTCCAGAGAGAGGGTATCTTGAGCCTTGGAGCCTAACTCAGTGGCTGGCATTTATAGGCACCCTGTGAAAGTGTGTCACATTGAATTACTCAGGAGGCCTGAGGGGTTGGGAGGTTAACTACAGTTAACCAAAGGAGCTAGAAGGGCCCCTGGGAAGTGGCTTTAGTAGCTTAAGGCTTTTATGAGCAGCTCTCTGCTTTCCCCTGGGCTCCTTAATCCTGGGTCTCCAGAGACAGAGGGAAAGAGGGTGTCTGTGTGCAGCGCTGGTGACACTCCAGGTGGGAGTAGTTCAGCGTGTAGCATCTCTCCTACCTCCCAAGTTCTCAGAGCATCCACCCTATTTCTGTCAGGGGAGCTTAGTGTTTGGAGAGGAGGAAGTGGTTTACACAATGACCTCTGAATATCTGACTCTAATTATTAAGCTTCTTGCAGTTGTCCTGTTGCAAGGAATGGGTGCATGCCAAAGTGCTGCATTTGTGAAACTGAGTGAAATTCCAGTTTGTTTTGTGACTCTGCCCTTTGTGGGAATAGTCCAGGGTCAGGCTGTGTTACCATGTTGTGCTCAATAAATCCACTTTCCACCATCATGTTGGGATCCTAACTCAATTGCTGCTTGTGAAACAGCTTCTCCTGACTTGCAGTTCAGCCTCCACATGCACAACTGAATGTTGCTTCCAGTGACTTATGCACAGAAACACCCTTTATGGTTACCAAGCCACAGAAGAGAATTTAAATGGAGAGGCGATGCATTTTGCAAAGGAAAGAAAAAAAGAGCAAGCCCGGGACACCTGATTTCAGTCTTTCATCTGCCAGAGACATACTGGGTGATGTGGAGCGTTAGTTTCCAGATCTGTGATACTGGGACACTAATAATTATAAGGAAAGGTTGTAAGGTATCTGCACATAAATTCACTGAGGTTATTTGGGTAAAGCGTGTGGCAGAACCCCTGACACTTACCAACACTGGTATATCCCACTGACGTTGCAGAGATTTGGTTACAAGCCCAGTTCCAATAGCTGTTCGGAATGATTTAGATAACTTCAGTGAGCCTGAGTTATTAAACCTGAGTCGCAGTTTAAATGGATTTTATTGGGGATTAAATATAGCCTGCATGGTAAGTTGTAAAGATTAGAGGATTCTTGTAATAGGCCTAGCACAGTGGTGATTCTGAGCATCCGGTCTAGGAATTGACACTCACCACTACCTGGCTTCTCTGGAGTGATGTGCCTCGGAGGTGCTGACTGAAGCGGTCCTCTAGGACCACACTTTCTTCCTGTATCATGGCCACAAAACCTTTTTCTTTAGAAACCAGACCCGTAGAACAGACCTAGTTAAGGAGATGCTGCTTTTAGGAGGTACAGATGATTCGTGGCATGCATGGAGAAGTGCAGCCAGCATGGTGAAGGGTGTTTTTACAGCTTTTGTATGAAGAGCTGTTGAAGAGTCGGCCGTGTTTTACCCAGGGAATGATGGATTTGGGGTGGGAGCGGAAAGGTCATGAAGGGTCATGCGGAGATGAGGTAGTGCCTGTCTTGGGTGGAGGGGAGCAGGCCTCACCCAGGACGGTGGCAGGTGAGGATACAGAAATGGGTATGGCAGGAGGGCCTGAGCAGAGGGAGGGGGATGGGAACTAGGAGGCCCCAGGCAGAGGTGGAGGGTTCTGGTTTGAGCACCGGTGCAGAGGCTGGAGCACGGGTGCAGATGTAGCTTTCTAGGACTAGGGCAGTGCTTTGCAGGACAGGGAAGGCAGAGGCTTTCTGTGGTCAGCATCCTGCTCAGTAAACAAAGGGATGATCCTAGGTGTGTACGTGCATGTGTGTATGAACATGCATTAGTAACAAAGCCAAAGAAGTCGGGGACTTACCCAAGGCCAAAGAGCTAGGAAACATCTTTCATTTGCTTGAAGTACTGAGTTTAGTAATGACTGCGAGTGTCAGAAAGGGGCAGGGGGAGCATGCAGGGAAAGGGCCTCAGCCCCATTTCCTGCTCCCTCCCAGGCAGGTAGTGAGTAGGAGTTTTAGGTTTCACTGTTTGATAGCATCACCTCCTCTGCTTTCCCAGAAATTATTCCTCGAAGTATGACTCGAATCGTTACTCTGTTGGGAGATGTCTCAGTTCAGAGCTGACTTTCTGCTCTGGTTGTTTACTAGAGAAATGCAGGCACTGGCAATTCAGAGGTGGCCTAACAGAGTGGAAAGAACACTTTAGTGTTAGGGGACCTGATCTGAGTGCTGGCCCTGCCCTTAGAGACATGAGAATTGGGCAAGAGAATCTACTTAGTCCCTCCAATTTTTCTCTTGCAAATTGCGGGACAGTGATTCCTATTTGGTAAACTTGTGACAGTGTTTTGGAAATTGCAATGTTGGTCATAGTACAATAATGATAAAGGGGTCTGGACTGGGTCATTTCTATGTGTGTGAAGCAGTAGAAGGAGGTATGAGTCAGTCAGCACCTGTGGGTGGTGCAGATCTCTAATATCCTGGTAATACCAGTATCTGCTTTTGGTGTGGAGGGGTCTTGGAACATGTGGTTAATGACTAGAATCTACTGACTGCTCGGTTCTCCCTGGTTCTTTGATGGCTTCCAGTATCAGAGCTTGTAGTTCCTGTATTATTTTGGGAAATATCTGAACTTTTCTAGGCCTTCGTTTTTTCATCTGCGAGATGGGGATAATCATGAGCTCAGCTTTGCCTGCATTATGAGAATTGCCTTGAAGGAAGAGAGATGAAGATTTTGTGTAGTTATGCTGAAACTTTTCTGTCTCTTCTCTCTTCTGCGAATGTCCAGAGGACTTCTTTGGTCTTGAAAAGATTGACTGGTACAGAGGAAGAAACAGGGGCTTATAGAGGAAAGTCTTTCCAAGGCCCCAAAGTGAATTAGAGTTCTGGGGTCCATGCCCAGTTTTCTCACGACATGACAAATTCCACCATTCAGTGCAAGCCTGATTTGTCCATGCCTAAGACCTACCCAGGGGCAGATAGAAACTTCTAGAAGGGCGTCAGGTCTTTGAAGTGTTGAAGGGGGTGGGAGAAGGCCCTGGTGGGGTGTGGCGGCTGCTGCTGCTGCGGGTGTTGAGATTCCTGTTCACTGCCTCTTGTGTTCAGCAGTGACTAGTTTCTTGGGTATTTGGGTTTTGGGTGAGTCAACAGGCCTGTGACCCAGAGGACCTGTGGTGTGCTTGGCGGCAGGCTGGGATTAGTCAGCGGGCAAAACTGCTTGTCTTGACCCCAGAACCCATGTACTCTGGATGGAAGAGAAAGTCCTCTCTGATCCTCAGTTTCCCTACCTACGGCAACTTCTGAAGAATAGGATTTTTTCTCTTTCTACATAACGGTTTTTGCCCGCTAAAACCCATTAAGAGAGGGGTAACCCCCTGAAAGAGAGGGTTAACCCCCTGAGAGGGTTTTGTTGTTTGTGTTTTTTTTGTACATAATATTGCAGTCTTCAGATACCATTAGTTTCTGTTACTTAAAACAGGCAGCTGACTTTTCTTTTTTGCTCCCTCCAAGAGTAAATGTATTGATGCAAAAAAAGAAAAAGAAAGAAAGAAAGAAGACCAGTTAAATTTCTGAGGACAGTTGGTGAACAGTCTTTTCTGATTTGGTGCCTTTGAATTTTAGCCTGGACCATTTCGATATATATTAGGGATACATGGGAAGAAGGAACCATGTCAATAACGCACAAGTTCCGGAATCTTAGGCTCCGACCGGATATATCTGCCCTGACTGATACTATTCAGTTCTTCACAGACACTGGGGTTTTGGCCCTGTTTTTTTATGCAACCTGTAGAGACTTGCTCCTCACAGAGACTTGATCATTGGGCTCTAAAAGGTCCTTATTTAGAAAGCAGAGGCTGATAAGGTCACACATTGAGGAAATGGCAAAAATCGCGGTGAGAAGCCAGCTCTTTGCATCCTCAATTCCCCGCTCTTTCTGACACATCATCACTCTTCCCTCCTGTCAGGTGAAGAGAGAAGCCAGATGGTTTGACAAATGGTTCTTGTTGCTGTCAAATCTGCCTTCTCTTTCTGTTCAGACAGGCAGTTTTTACCTTCCCTTTTTGGGGAGATGAGGTGGGGTGGGCAGAGAGGGGGGGAGGTGAGTGGAGGGAGAAAAACATTTCATTGCCTGGTTCTTTATGTGGCAGAGACGACCAATAAGCTCTCATTTCTGTGTCAAGAAGCAAAGCTAAGTCAATGAACAATCGTCACCTTGAATTTAGAGCACATAGAGGCCTAGAAATGGCAGGCTGCATTAAGAGACAACATTGATTTCATATATTCATCTTTAAAAAAACATGTTTAAGATGCCATATCCATAAATACTAATAAGGCTGTCTGATTCCAGTTTTCAGGTGAGATTAGCATTTTATTGAGTATTTTCTCTGTCAGATTCGATACTTGATGCACCATCCTCCCAGGCTTATTAGCATAATTGCTGTGCTTAAGCAACAATAAAAAATGCAGCAGTAAAATAGCAGTTAGTGCAGGCAATTTGTTATCAAAAGCTTTTACTTAAGGACAGCTCCATTCTGCATTTATTAGCAAGTTAGGGTTATAATTTATTTTTATTTGGAAAAACAAAAGAGGGCAAAATTTTGCTTTTTTTGTTTTGAAAATAATAGAGAAGTTAAAAAGCACTGCCTCTCTGGAAAATTGTTCGTACCCCTCCTTTCTTTGCTGAAAGCAGCCTGTGATCAGAATCGATTCCAGTTGTGAGCCACGTTAGCTCAGAGAAAAGTTGCTCTCCGTGGCATTGGAATCAAAGGGTGGTAATGCCCATTTATGTTTGTATAGATGTTTCCAAAAACACTTCCACATCTCTTTAACTTAAGTCTCTTACCCGTCCTGTGAGAGCTTCATTCTAAGAACAGAAGGCTGAGTTGATGTGACTTTTCCTGGGTGAGGCAGGTGAGCAGCAGAGTGGAGTTAACAGATCTAATCTTCCAGCCCCCAGGCCTGTGGCAATGTTGTGACCCTTCACATGGTCGCCCCCAAATCCTGGGGTAGGTACTCTTTCTTCTGCCCTGTGGTGTATGGTCTTCAACCTAGCTCTTTCCCATATGTGAATCCTGTCCAGACAAATTCCAGCCATTGTTAATATAACAAGAGTGGTTTGTGCGACATCGCTGTAACCTGGCAGGTTACAGTGGACTGGAGTACACATGTGTGAACCATGACAACTTCACTCTAGTAGTCAGTGGGGGTTGTAGATGCCACTGAGTGAGCATGTATACTGTGTGGCCATCACATTCAAAATGACTGAGTAGAGCAACGGATCTGCATCAGACTTTGCATTAAGCTTGAACATTCCTCTGTGGAAACTGTTTGGATGATCCAGAAGGCCACAGCCATGGGCAACTGGTGACTGGCAGCTTCATCGCAACAACGTGCCCGCTCATGCATCACATCTTGTGCAGAGTTTTTTGGCAAAACATCCAATCACCCAGGTGACTCAGCCTTTCTACAGCCCAGATTTGGTGTCTTGTGACTTCTGGCTTTTCCCCAAAACTAAAATGACCTTTGAAAGAGAAGAGATTTCAGACCATCGATGAGATTCGGGGAAATACGATGGGGCAGCTGATGGCAATTGGGAGAACTGTGTGTGAGGTCCCAAGGTGCCCACTTTAAAGGGGACCGAGGTGTCTTTGTCCTGTGTACAGTGTTTGCTGTATCTTGTATCCACTTTGGTAAATGTCTCTGTTTTTCACATGACATGGCTGGATACCATGTGGCACATGCACATGCCCATACTTGCATGTGTCTGGACTCCTAGACTCCTATTTTCTTCCCTGGAATTTAATGACGTACGCTTGCAGCCATTTTTACTTAGATGTCCTAGTTGAAGTAATTCTGCCATAAGAATTTTTTCTTAATTAAAAATGTCCTCCATTTCTTGCACTTACAGCTCTCTTTATTTAAAAAAAAAATTATTGTTATTCTGTTAAAGTTGTCCTAAATTCTCTCTTTCTCTTTATTGACTGACTCAGGAAAGCACTTGTGATTATCATCTGTGAAAGACTTACTGCAAAATACATGATTTCATGAATGAGGTGGCTGTCGTTATATAAGACAGAGAGATTTAAAAATGTGGGAGGAAATTGGGAAACCACTTTTCCTCTTTTTTTTTGAGAAATTATTAGAAACAAACAAGAACATTAAATTGAAGCTTTTCAGTGTGCATTAGGGTTCAATTGTGGATAATAATTTCCAAATTAAAGATAAAATTTGGGATGAAAATGGACAACTGAAGCTCCCAAACTTTCAGAGAAGTTATCTTAGCACCTTAGTTTTTTTCCCTTGGTAAATTCAGGAAAAGAGATATAATCATTGACTCTGAGCATCTCTGATATGCAAGGTACTGTGTCGGCCACTGTGGGGTTTATGGACTAGATCAAACAGGAGTGAGGCTCACGACTTGTTTAGACTGTTAGAGAGGGTGTTCACAGTAAAGGAATATCATTCTTGCTTTCCAGCAGCTGTTATTTGACAGAAACACTAGTGATTTTTCTTAGATTTTGCCATTTAACCTAAATGTTTCTCTCAATTATTCATGGAACTAATATTTATCAAGTTATTATGTATGAGTCACCTGTTAGTGTTTTACATGTATCATCTTACTGTTTATAAGACGAGGTTGTGGCAGGTATTGGGATCACTGGTCTCAGTGGTTAGCTGGGGAAACTGAAGCATAGAAAGAGGGTAAGTAACTTGCCCATGTCTCACAGCTAGTAAGTGATGGAACCTCTCTGGTCTCCCGGTCTCCTGTTCTTTCCACTGCACTGCTAGGCAGAAAAATGAATTAATAGATGGCTAGGTGGATGGACCATGCCAATGATGAGTAGAGGGCTGTGTCATTTCCTGATGTGAGAGTTGGCGGAAGTTTATGAAGAGCACGAAACCTAAAATTCAGTAGCCATTCAAATCCTAGTATGTTTCTTGGTGTTTATAATGCCTGGGTTAAATGATCTCCTGTCATCTCAGTGACTTTCTTTGAATCAGGGTTAATAAAATCTCTCTCACTATAAGAATAGATTAGAAAATGTATGTGAGACTCTCCAAAGGTGCCTGGTTCATGGTGGGTGTTCAGCCAGTGTCAGAAATAACCCGTGAACAGGCACCTGTGTGTGCTGGTTAGAAACAGCCACCAAAGGCAGATCGCCAGGGTTTAAATCTGCTTCACCACATTATATTGCCTGACCTTGGGCAAACTTCACTTTTTGTGCTTTAATTTCCCAGTCTATAAAATGGGTTTATCAAAAAGGGTCATTGCAAGGGTTAAATAAGTTAAAAGATAAGTTAAAATTAAGTTAAAGGTATATGTTCAACATAAAGCCTGAAGTAGCAGGCCCTGTATACATGTTAGCTCTCATTGCTCTGTCTTACTGCCACAATGATGAAGAACAAAAGGTAGAACAAGGACAGGGTAGGACACTGCTGTTCATTTAGGGACAGTGAACCCGTGTAGCCTGGGACATAGGAGTTGCATTTGCACAGCCACTAACGACCTTGGGAAAGTTCTGGGCTTCTCACTTCTCCATCCTTGGATCCTTGCTTATCTGCAGGTGATTGTTGAGAGAATAAACTTTGGAGGATGGTGTGCCTAGGGAGTGGCATGCACCCAGATCCTTGATAGCTCGTTCATAGAGAGTTGCCCGGTAGCTACCGAGGATGAGTTTGCTGGCCCCGTAGGGTGTAGTTTTTTTCTGTGTCAGTCACATTCTGTCTTCCCGTAGTGCTCATGCACCTGGGTCCTGTCCTCAGAGCTGTCTCCTGTTTTCTTCTTCCTCAGAGGGCGTCGATGTACTGGGGCCGTCTCTGCCTGTGACCGTTTCTCCTGCACAGTAGGCAGTGGGTGGGAATTTTGGCATACCGCTGTGTGAAAGGTGATATACTCAAATATATGTATTTCATACATTCAAAAAATAAGAATATAATCAAAGATGTTTAATTTTAAAGTTGTGCTGCTGAGGATAAGCTCCAAGAAGGAAGATTCTTCTGGGTCTTGGGCTTATTGTCCTAAACAATAATTATCTTTACAAAGAGAGAGAGAGAGAGAGAGTGTGTGTGTGTGTGTGTGTGTGTGTGTGTGTGTGGTAGATTCCTGGAATTGATTTTGGAGGTGTTTCTTTGGCTTATTCAAAATTGAAACAGAAAGGCAAAAGTATTTGTTCATGTCATTTGAACATGTCTTTATAGGAAAGGGCATTATGATAATACCTTACATTGTCTATGGGGCTTTGTAGTTTGCAAAGCACTTCAATACACATTTTTTTATGGTATGCCTATGAGGTAGACAAGGCAGAGCTTATCATTACCCTTTTAAAGATGTTGTAACTGAGATGCAGGGAGATAGAGTGAGTTTTCTTCAAGCAGTGATGGATGCAAACCCAGAACCTCTAACTCTGGGCTGCTTTCTGCTTTACCACCTGATCCGAGCGTAATGAGCTCATTCTTACCACGCACTACCCAGGTTATATAGAGTTGTAATAAATCTAAAAAATCCTTGCCTTTATTTTCCACTGGTTAAAAACATTAACTGTGATTTGCTATTAACTTGTTTTTCCCCAGTATAAACAGTAATGAATGTCTAGGACTTTCTGTTAAACCAGTATGTGTTTTTCAAAAATCAAATGTCAAAGTATTTCCTGAAACTTGCTTTAATGAATAAGAGAGGTGAACATAATATTCCTTTTTTGCATGAGGTCAGTAGGAAACAGGATGTGCAAACTTGCTATAGAAATTTAAAGAGGAACCCTTGCACTGATGTACAGACTTTATGAGTATATTACAGACGGTTTCATGCTGGTAAAGATTTTAAGTGAAAGAAGTTATCATGAAGTGCATCAGTTGTTTTTGGTTTGCATGAAAAACTGATCTGTTCTATGAGTTGGATCCTAGGCAGGGTACACCCCCAAAACCAGAAGCATGAGTTGGACTTCTAGTTTTGATTTCAATGTGCCCTTATCTGGAATCTTGGGTGCGTCCTCCAAATACAGAACAGAGGGATGGAGGACGCTTTTGAGCTTCTTATGACTAAGAGTCAACGCTTTGCTTGCTGGAGGTGGGAAGGACTGAGTTCTCTTTGGCAAATGTCTTTGAGTCCCTTAAACACAGGGCACCAAATAAACCTAATGCTGTGTTATTACCTTCGTGTACTGGGGTCTGGGTTAGATCGCGTTTTGGGAGCCTGTTTCTGTACTTCACACCTCATGGTTTCTTAGATGATGACTTTTGAGTGAATTGCCAGCTTCCTGCCAGTGTCTTGGAAAGCCTGCTTTAGAGGGATGCAGACACTGTTTCAGTTTGGACAGATGACCCCTTTGACTTTCCATCTTTGATGGATTCTTTTCTGCTCAACATCATCTGGTAATGTTAATGATGTGGGAACAGAAATGGGCCCTGATTTATGCCTCAGATACAAATCAGCTTGTACCTTTTCAGGACACAGATGGCCATGAATTCTTTATCTCTCTGAGCATCCATGTCCCATCTATGTTTGTCATGTAAGAATTAGCACCCACTCTACAAAAAGGAGAGCAGTGGAATCACTAGCATGGCAAGTGAGCCAGAACAAGCTGAAGAGTCTCTTCTCTGAGTTTCTGTCACGGGCGTATTTCTGTTTAGTGTGGCATTGATGTGTCCTATGTGTGTTGGTTTGGGGTCTTCTGCTAGATTTTGCCTTCCTGTAAGGCAGCTGCATATCTTACTGATCACCACAGTAAGTTGGTGCCTGGCATATAGTAGGTGCTTGTTATGAAGAGCTGGATCATAGCTGGAAAAGGTAGTTTTCCTCGAGGGAGAGATGATTGAGAAGGTTGCTCCTGTAGTGCATTCTGAGCTTTGCTCGGCACCTTGGGGAAGTCGGAGATGCAGATGCCCTGGCTCCTTCCTGAGGGAGCTGCCATCTGGCTCTGTCACGCCAGTGAGAGCACCTCGTAAACTGTGAAGCAGCGCACGTGCGGGTCATCCCAGAGAGATTTAACTTTGCAGTGGCTTCGAGGACAGACTCTACTGCCTCCTGTCCCATTTCAGACTCCCCTACCATAGCCCCACTTCCTTCACAGGTGTAATGAGGTAGTCATGAATGGACCATGGAGGGGATAAGCCCATTATTTGTCAAGCTGAGTGCTAGGTAATTTGCTCTTCTTTGGAAGATGGAGGTCTACTTATTTTTTTAAAAGGTAGATTGCTGAATGGATAAGCAAAAAGTGACACCCCTACCAACAAGATTATTCAGCCAAAACAGGAATAAAGTGCTGATATACACTGGAACATGAATGAATCTTGAACACATTATCTAAGTGAAAGAAGCCCATCAGAAAAGACAACATATTGTATGATTTCATTTATATGAAATGGTCAAAATAGGCAAATCCGTAAAGTCTGTAGGGGTAGAAAGTACAGTAGATCAGTAGTTGCTGGCAAGGGTGGGGTTGGGGATAGATTGACTTCTCTGGTTTTCTTTTTGGGGCAGTGAAAATTTTCTTAAATTAGATTGTGGAAATGTTTGCATAGCCCTGTGAATATATTAAAACTAATATAGACTACATTAAAACTAATGTAGACTTCATCTGGGTGAACTGCATGGTGTGTGATTTTATCTCAATAAAGTTAGTTAAGAAGTAAGTAAATGCCTTTTAATCTACAAGCTCTGAGGGGTCAGATATGGTATAGCATCAAGTTTTTAAACTCATTTGGCTTGTTTGGGGCCAAGAAATCATGCACGCTTTACACTGGACCACGCTTAAGGGAAGACTGGCAACACAACCAGTGCTACCGAGCTTGAAATCTATTTCCTCCCAACTTGATGCATGATATTTCCCAGAGCTTAAAATTTATACCTCCAGAAATGTTGGTTAGTGAGATACTTGCTAAGAAATAGCAGGGTACTGGCAGCCCTGATTGCATAAATAGGTGTTGGGGGTTGTGTTTCTGGTTTGCTTGTCAATACAAGAGAAATCTGCGATTATGTTGAATGATGGTTAATTTCTTTCTCTACCCATTTTAAAAATAAAGATGTACAGCTGGAAGACAGGTGCCCAGACAGGGAAGAAAGGAAGCCTGCAAGCAACGTTGTTAGTGAGCCCCAGAGAGGAAGACTTTGCTATGCAGGAGTTGACCTTTGAGTCCTGGGTGATTTTAGGCCATGTTGATGAATTAGGAACCGTGGCTAGTGCTTCCCAGAGGATTTTTCATTTACTCTTGTTTTGTGTTTGTGTGCACAGCTTTTTCCATTCCTCCTTCACGATCATTGTCCCACCCTCTCTGACTGACTTACTATCTGGATGTGCGTAGAGGCTGCAGGAACATTGTGCTTTCTAGCTTTGTATGTGAACTGTTCATACACAGACACTTCTCTTTGATTAAGTACCCAGTGAAACCAATTCACATGAACTCCAATTAAACTTTAATGAACAAGTGGGTGTATTAATATCAGCTGAGTAATGCAGGCAGCCCAGATTCCAGTAAGTGACTCACTTCTCTGAGCAGCTCATTCCCCATGCACGGTTAGAGTTACTAGAAAGCTTCCAGCTATATTTGAGTGGATCTGGTCTGGGCCTTGTAATTCTAGCAATCCTTGGGGCTTATTATTCATCTAGTGACAAAACCACCGTTATCCAGATCTCTTGTTTTCAGAGCAGAGATTGGGAGTGGGAAGACTTGTTCACATTGAGTAATTAGGCCTTTCACAGAGCTGCGTCCATATGGAATTTTTTTACTTTGTCTTCTTTTTTTTTAAGTGAGAATTCTTTTTCTCCTTAAATCCAGAGGCAGTGTAGGTGACGGTCAGGGCAGTGAAGGTAGAACCTCGGTTTTGAACTAAAGTAGCTCTCCTGACCTTCATTTCCCATCCCCATCTGCTCTTCTGCCTCAAGTCTACAGCATCCCCATAGTTATAACAGAAACAGCAAAATCTCCCTGGAATGGAGAGCCTTTCTGAAGACAGATCCTGTTTCTTTCAGAGAGTGATAATAGTACCTACTTCCTGGGGAGGATCAAACAAGATAGTGAATATAATGATCTTAGTTTCTTGCCTGGTGCATAGAAGTTCTCCGTCAATGTTAGTTAACTGGTGTCAATGAAGGAGGGCTGGGGAGGAGAGGATGGAGCTGAGTGGGGCTCAGTCCTTGACAACAAACTAGCTTAGACTCTCCTAGATATTTGCCTTACCCTTAAAGTGTTCGTAATTGCAGCATGATAAAGACCAAAAGCTTGGAAGGAGCTATGGGAACTCAGGGGATGCAGAGGTAGACCCCCGCGGTTGGAGGCATCTGAGAAGGCTGGGTGATCTTGGCTGGCGGGTCAGGGTAAGGCTAAGGGTTTGGGAAGATAATCTGAGGATGAACAAAGGAGGTGAGTGAAGGCAGAGGTCCAGCTGTACCCAGGTACAAGGTAGGGTACATTCAGTGTGGTCAGAGTAGACAATATGTTTGGGCTTGATGGACTAATTGAGACTGAACTCAACTTCTGCCTTAGCTCCCAAGCCAGGCACAGCTCTATTTGCCGTTCAGCTGTCCATTCTTTAGTCCCCATCTAGAAGTCAGTTGAAAGTTAACACTGTGGTCTGGTTAGTGGAAGTGAAGACTAGGCTGTAGGATGGACTTTAAATCTGCTAGCTCACTGGGCTTGCTAGTGCAGCATTCCTGAATAATCAGTTACCCTCTCTGGAACAACTCCTGCTTGTGACTACTGCCCCACAGGAGCCTGGGCCTGTGAAACTTCTTATCTTGAATAGCAGGGTGTGTGCTTTCAGCAGTCAGGTAAGCCCCAAGGCTGGGAGGAAGGGCTGATTTGAACAGGCTTAGTTCCTTCTCCAAAGTGCATAATTGGGTAACTCACCTCCTCTTTTCCACTGCCAAGGTGGGTGGAGGGAGAAGAGTAACATGAAAAGGCAGAAAGCAAGGTAGAAAGGATGTTTTCTGCCACCGCTAGGAGCCTTGCTTCCATTTCTCACTCAGATCCGGATAAGATTCCTTTGGGGGAAAAATGGGAGACTGGAAGGTAGGACAGGGCTGTGTTGTGAAAGTGAGGGGCAGTTTGCTGAGTAGGAGATGAGGTAATGGAGGCTGGTTAATGCACTTAGGAAATGCAGATTGAAAGACACACCTAATAACCCAAACTGGAGTAAACAGGGCCCGTGCAAGGCTGTCGAGGACTGTGGTGCAAGAATCGGCCTCCATTTCAGAAATGACAACCACCCCTCAGTGCAAAACTTCAGAGATCTTGTGTGAAATGATCAGACTCTTTGCTTCTCTCCCAGACTCCTGTTTAGAGAATGCTACAGCATAAAGAAATACCCAGCAAAAGGCATAAATTCCAAAGTGGTAGCAGAGGTGGGAGAGTGCAGTCAAATAGATAAATTTTGTTTTCGGAATTTTGGATAAGTCAGAATTGATTCTTGCAAATCAGGAATTGAATAGACTGATGATGCAAATTAGGAACTATATATTGCTTATAGAAAAGAAAGGCATGCATATTAGATTAAAAAAATTTAAGTTGATAGTTTATTTAGCAACTAGAATGAGGTATTTCATTTATAACAACTGCCTAGGATATTATTTCTTGTTACATACAGCTGAGGAAATCTGTTATTTCCATTTTATAAAAGCAGAAACAGCAGGCAAACTTAAAGACCACTGTCCAAGGACACTTGGACTAGGTTCATTAGCCAGCTGAAAACTTTATTTTATGATGGGGGATTTCATTTTGAAGTGCTACTGTAGGATTTGTTTGTAGGTTTTCGCCAGACAACTGAATTGGACTTGATTTTGACATTCAGAGGAATCAGAGAGGTGTAATTAGCTAAACTTTCTACCTTGTTTTGGCTGAGAGATTTGTCTTAGACATTTAGTATCATGATGGGCCATCCATCTTCTTATTTGGGGTCTGTACCAAATCCCTTCCACTCCAGGGTTTCTCCAGAGCCTGTTTTCCTTTCAACAATATTGAAAGCAATATGCAGAGGGTATGTTCTTCTACTTTCACTTAGTGTCATCTTTTTCAAGGTAATACACTGAATATATTGTGTAGATTGATGAATTAGCTTCCCTCAGGTGAATACTTTTTGCAAACCCATCTCTGCAAACCTACATCCTGGAAGAAATTCTTTGCTTGCCACATGCCGGGGGCCCCTGAGTAGTTCCTTTTTTACTGGAGACCTTTCACATATCACACTGCACTTCTCTTGGGGCTAAACTTTTTTTTTTTTTCATTTTTATGTTTTTGCCTTGGGGACAATTCTCTGTTACTTTGGTCATTCATTGTCTGGCCCTCCATTCCCACTGTCTGCCCTGAGCGCACATTATTTACTTCCCTCCTGATCCTCCTGGAGTCTCCAGCCCAGTCAGCTCGTGGCTTTGCCTGTCTCTGACTCTCGAGTGCCCATGTTGATGATGGCTCCAGTCGGCAGCAGTTCTCACCTGTGTTTGGGGATCAGCTTCACTTGGGGAAGTTTCGCCCAAATTTATATTTTTTACAGTGGTTTTTATTGTTGTTCAATTACAGTTGTCTCCATTTTCCCCTCCCCCCTCCCCCCAACCCAGCCATCTCCACCTCCCAGCCTCCATCCTACCCCACTTTGGCTTTGTCTATGCGTTTCTTATACGTATTCCCGACATCCTTTCCCTCTTTTTCCTCCCGTTTGGATTTTTAGTCTGCATCCTAAATCTTTGGTTGTGGGCCCTGGCATTTACATCTTAAAAAACTTTGTAGGTAATTCAAAAACTTTATAGGTAATTCTGATGGGCAAGCACTGTTACCAGTTTACTTATGGTGTGCCATGCTTCAAGTGAAGGCTTTTTAAAAAAGATATTTAATCCATTGTTTCCTGGACGTAAGAGACGCATTCAAGGCATGGAAAGAGAGTGAGTGGGTCTCAAAAAGGGCATAGTCTCGGCTGGAGAGGAAGCCAGATGATGCTGCAAGGGAACAAAGGCTCAGCGTTCTCACCACCTGCTTTTTTTTATACCTCAGGCTCATTCCTATGAGTGTTTATTCTGCCCAGCAATACTTTTATTGTTCTGCATGTATGTGCTATGGGTTCTGTTCTAGAAGTTTCCACAGGAGGGGGACTAAAGGCAGGAGCTCTTAGCTCAGACCCACTACAGGTTCTGCCCCTTCTCAGGTTCTATCTTATTCTGTGGGTTCCAACCTTTCCACAGAGACCAGACTTCACATCTTGCCTGCGGACCCTAAGCAGGTGCACCCTTTTCTGTTACACATTCCCTATGTAGTTAACCTGTCTTAGTTAGACCTTTACTAAAGAACCACATTTTGTCAGGTAACTTCCGTAAAAATTGCAGACCGTACAGACTGCGGCAGGTTTGCTTGCTGGCAGAAGTGAAATGGAGGCCGATGTTCCTACGGTCGTCACTATAACTCTCCCTGGGCTTTTTTGAGTGCGCCATGTGGAGTCAGTGTTATTACTTTTAAGTCATATCTTTCCTATTTTAAAACTGCAGCATTGATCTTAGCACCTTGTCATCAGTACAGTCTGATGGAAAAACCTGTCTGATGAATGGGGCAGGACGCAGCCCCGCAGCGCGGTGAGTCATACTGAGACCGGAGACGTGTGAGCTGTGGTCCTTCTTCGCGCTGACTCCAGACCGCCCTCCGCGTCTTGCCGTCTTCAGCAGCTTTCGAAACTTTGTCTCTGATTTCCTTATCTAGGTCAGACTGTGTCTTTTTTTAAATCGTGCCTGGACATCCTCTTAATCAGGTGCCCAGGTCCCGTTAGGATAATTGGCTTTATACGTTTACGAAAATAGCAACAGTAGGAAATGTTATTCTTCCCCTTCCATTGTGGGCAAGGTGTTAAGGGGCCCAGATAGGCTTATATATGCGAGGTTTAAAATTTTTTTCCAAGTGGTATGTTAGTACTTTGGGGTGGAAGGAAAGCAAAAGGGTTTTGGAACCTCTTTTAGGAAAAATAAACTAAAAACAAAACTCTTTTGCTGAGATAAATGAATGGACGTTGTCAAGGAGGCAGGAGAGCACCAGGAAACCTTGAGTCAGGTCTGCTGTGTCATATTTTACTGCATGAACCTGGCTGCTTGGCTCTCGGTGGGGATGCTTGACCCCATCTCTCCTACTTGTTGAGTGGGTCAGACGAGGTACCGCATCTCATCTGATGAAAATACTCTGTAAATGGGGGGGGGGGGCTTCCTAGTTGTTATTTTAGCACAGGTGCTGGCCTTTTTCCTAAAACAAAATAAACATTTCTTTTGCAATGATAAAACATATGGGTGGCTATTTTAGAAAGTTAAAATGCACAAAGATAAGAAGAGGCAGATTAAAACACCCATAACTCATTATGCAGAGATAACCGCAGTTGCAGTTTACACACATAACCACTGTATTCTTTTTTTAAAGGGGGGTGTACAGTCATGTTATACATCTTTAGTTTACATGTTTTCTTTGCATAGTATTATACTGTAATGATTTTCCCATGTCATTAAACATTACTTAAAAGTATACATTATAATCACTGCATAATGTTGCGTTACGTGAGTGGTGTATTTGCATGTATTGTGATACATGTCACCATTGTCCCCATTGCTCAGTGCTGCTCACCAAGAAGAGGGTTCACTTCAACACAAAACAGGGGACTTGCAGTGGAGGAATTTGCCATTCTGTTTCCTTCAGAATTACTACGTATTGGACTGGAATTTTGATATTACTTTTAGTTAAGGTCTCAGTTCTAGGATAAAGTAAGACCTATAGAATGGTTAATTTAGAGAAAATTCTGACTAAAAAAATCTATTAGGCCAAGTTCTCTTAATTAATATAACGTTAATTAGGGAAACACTGAAAAATAGTATCATTATTACTTTCAAGAATGTACTGCGTTAGATAAGTTGCCGTGTGCCTTCTGGAGCTTTTAATTGTCTTTTATTAGGAGGATGTGGTCAACTTGTTTTATCCAGAGGGTCTTTTTCATTGCTGAGGATGTACATAATACTGTAGTGACCACATACTTGGATGTATTGACATAGTGATGAAGAGAGACCTTTGGGTTTTTTTCTAAATGGAGACTTAAGGAGCAGTAGGTTAGAGAGGGAATTGTGCTCATATTTCAGTCCTGAGATTGATCTTTTCTTCGTGGATTTATCTTTTTAGCTTCTCTTTATGCATTTCTGTGTGTCTGTTTAACATCTTGTCACCTGCATTTGCCCAAGTTCTATCCCTCCATTTGTCCATACTCCAGCCCATCTTGCCTTCTGCCCATCTGTCCAGTCACCCTTCTAGTTGTCTGTCCTCTGTCCATCTCTCTGCATCTCATCGGTCATCCATATCCATCTACTCATCTATCCATGTTTACCTGCACAGCGAATGAAGACTGTTTTAGTGGGAGCGTATTGGTTTGTTTTTGACAAAGGTGATCACAGCAAACCAGGAAGTGAAAATGACTAGCACTTGACCATTTCTGTTTCACTTTGAAATCAGATGGGATATTTAGAACCAACCTGATTATCCATCCTATGATGCTCTTCAGGATGTTCTTCATATATAATGCATTTTGGGGACTGTTGTTTCAACTAATCTTTTCTTAGAAATCAACTACCCAGAGATGGGATAAACAAGACCTATTATATACCTTCTGAGTAATAAATTGAGAAGGGAAATAATTTTCTTCAGTTTGGACTTGTACACATCTTTAGAATGTATTGACTTAAAAGTCTACCCTCACATTTTCAGGGAGTTGAGCTGTATCATCCAGAGGTATTTTGAGGTGTGGGGACCTGTGTTGCACTTGTTATTGGATAAAATGGAAAGAAGAACACCAACTGTTACTGAAAACCTCTTCTGGTTCTGAGAAAGCTGCTTTGCAATTACCAATCTTATTTAACTCTTCCATCAGCCCTGTGATGTATCCCATTCTGCAGATAAGAGGCAGAGGCACAAAGAAGCTGAATGGTTTGCCCTTGTTCTGTGGTTAACAAGTGGCACAGTGTTTGTGGAATCACGACTTGTTTAACTGAAAATGGTTACTCTTTGCAGTAAACCATACTGACTCTGTGCAGAAGACTTGTAAAACCTTAACTGCATATAATTTCTACACTTTACATTTTATTTTTACTGAGCTTCTGAAAAGGATCCTGCAAGGAGCACGATTTTCAGTTCCTTTCTCGAAAGAGGAGAGAGGGTTTGAATGTGGACATGATAAAGAAGGTAGTTCTTAGGATATGGATATTTGTTTGGATCTGTAAACTTGACTTTGGTCTTTGACAGAATGAGGGGTTCCTAATGTGCAGCTGAGTGTTTGTGTAGGACTTAAACTAGTCTCATCAGTCAGCTTGATCCAAGTGATGCGCAGGTCCACTCCACTAGATGCATCTTATGCAGCAAACATACCAAAGAAAGACAATGACAGCTATCTTCAAACTCTTTTAAGCTCTGAAAGCCAGAAAAGACAGCTATTGTAATATGCTTTGCTAAGGCAGCTGTTGTGATCACAAATGAGTCTGCAATAGTAATGACTTTTGAACACACAGCAAATCCATTTAGTTCTTAACTTTTCCATAGGTTTGAAAGTTTGCAATGGCATCCCTTTTTATTATGCTACACTGTAGCATAATTAGTGGATACAGTGGGTACACTGTTCCCAATAATGTATTCTGGGTGAAAATGAGTTTTGGCATAATTAGATGCTAGAGATGGAGATTGGGTAAGACTGTGGGAAGATTGTGTGAGAATAGGGGTCAGCAGACTTTTCTGTAAAGGGACAAAATGGTAAGTATGTTGCCTTTGGAGTCTACCTGGTCTTTGTTGTAGCCCTTCACCCTATGAGACAACGTAAAATACTCAACTTTGCCATAGACAATATGTAAACAATTGACTATGGCTCTGTTTTAGTAAAATTATTTACAAAATCATGCAGTGAGCCAGATTTGATCTGCAAGCTCTGATTTGTCGACATCTGTGCTAGACTGTCCATGAAAATAGTGAACCTAGTTTCCAATGCTGACCCCAATGCCTGGAATATTGTAGATTCTCCACAGGTATTTGTTGAATGAATGAATGAATGAGTCAGACTTCTTCTCTGATCTCTAAGATCTCTAGTTTAAGAGAGGAGTTAAGAAATACAAAATATAATATGAGAGTGTGGAGGGTACTGAAATCAGGTGCTATTTTAACTGGCTCCTGAAAGATAGGCAAGCATATGTCACCAGCCAGAGATGAAAGATGCATAAGTCAGGCAGAAGACCCACACAAAAGAGATAAGAAACAGGATAATTGTGGCCAATGATGCATAGTTCACTTGTTCTATAGTAGGATTTCCCTGACTTCTCTGATTATTGGAAACACTTGTAATTGATAATATAGGTTCCCAGCACCTGCCTTGGAATTTCTGGTTTGGAAAGGAAAGTTTGGCCAATACTAGTTTATGAAATAAAGATATGAAGAAAGTTGTAGTGGGAGAGGACACTGGAAAAACATACTGGGGTCATTTCTGATGGGAGATAAAGTACTTACCCAACAGAACCAGTATTGGCAATGGCAGGGGAACCTAGAATTGCCCTGTGCATTCTTTGCCACAGAACAGGAAGGGAGCCCTGGGGGAAATTCACCCTGCTTACCAGCCTACATTCTACGTCCCCTGTAGGAGTACTGTAGCTTTTGTGATGAAATGGTGTATATTTAGTCAGTTGTGTAAATTACAATGAAAATATCATATGTGTGTAGCTACTAAATTTATTGCTTTTGAATCTGTTGGTTGACAAACATGTAAGAGGGCAAATGGATTCAAATGACACAGAAGACTTCTCTTGCTGTAATTCAGTTCAGAAGAGAGTATTGTAGGTTTGTAGACTGACCACTGGGAGGGCCATATGTCTCCTTTTTAGTGATGGGGAAAACAAGTCTAAAATGTAGGCAGTGATTTGCCTAAGTTCTGTCACCAAATTATTGGCAGAACTATGAGTATAATGCAAATGCCAGGGTACTCAATTTAGTTTTCATCTTTCATTTTATAGTGCCATGCTTCATTTATCCATAAATTTTCTAATTTACATAATTTCTCTCTTCCTTGAATCTCATGGTCTTTTATCCATACCTTTTCTGTGCTGCTTATCATAAAGTTGTAACCTAGTGTCTTCCGGACCAGTACCCCACTGTTACCCCAGATAAAGGCTGAGCTCTGTTTTCCTGGAGAGCCTTACCGTATTTCCTGGCAGTTAGCATGTTTTCAGCAAATAATTGTAGACTTAAAATATCCCAAGCATCTTGTCCCTTCTCATGTGTTTTGACTCAGGTTTCTTTACAGCTATATTGTCAGATAAGTCAAGCTCTTCCAGAATTGCTGAAAGAAGAAGATACTTTCTCTTAAACTTCCTTAAATAAAAAAAAAAAGTTGAATTCCCCATTGTGGCTGAGACCTTTCTCAATAGCTCTTTTTGATAGTTAAATGTCAGCATCTTCAAAAAAGAAATGTCGGTAAATTATCAGAGAAAGGAATTATGTAGTTCTTTGTGCAGATATGTTTTAATTGACCATTTAAAATAGAGATTGTAGCAAAATCCTGAGCCATTTCATATACCTCACATTTCTCTCAATTGCTAGGACTTTTTTGTTTGTGTCTGTTAGGATGCTTACTTTTTATTTCTCCTGCGTATGGTTATATGTATACACTTGTTCTTTTTAGTAGATGGTGAGCATCTTGAATCAAAGCTTAAAAAAATTAATCCCTGAACCTGAGGAAACTCCAGTGCTGTTGGTACTAATACTAAATATTTATTTACTTAAAGAAACATGGTTAGAAAATGGTTAATTTTTATCTTCACTTATTAACTTAATTTACTCTTATTTTTCATCTGACTTTGTGCCAGGTTTTGTGCTTAGCATTGGTGGTGAGACTGGATTTGGGTAGGCATAAGAATAAATAAAAAATAGTTCTTGGAGGGAATTCTACTTTAGTGGGGTTGTTGGCATGTAACACCTAAGTATACTGTGAGAAATCTGAAGTAGATACCAATGTCCTGTATTGGAATCTGGAGGCCGGTTAATTCTGACTGGATGAACCAGGGAGGCCCCGGCAAAGAGGCAGTGTTTGTGATGAACCTGAATGTGAGCTGGAGTTCCATTTCAGCTATTGGTTTTGATCCTTGTCAACACGACCCAACACAACACAACATGACACACATACAAAGTAATGTTTTCTTTTTTTCCCAACCTGCTTGACTGTAGATTTAAAAGTAGAGCTATATTTTACATGGGGCACAAGAAAGAGAGGAGCAGGTTTCATTGGAATCTGCAAGTTTCTCAAAGTTTACGAGACAGAAATTATTGAGATGGTCATTATCAGTGGCATGGATAGCAGGTTCATTGGCCAGAGAGAGATACACAGTAGGTCCTCACTTACCTATTGATGGGTTCTGTGACTTTAAGCAAAATGGTGTATAATGAAACCAATTTTATGATAGGCCATTTGGTATAAACAAGCATTAAACATCTCATCAACGTCATAAAGCAATGACCTCCAAGGAAAGAAATGGTGTCATTTGAGGACCTGTCCTCCCTGTACTATTTTAAGCTAATGGTGTCCTTTCCAAGAATTTTCCCATCTAGTTTTTCTTAGTAGTTAAACTACACTAAATAGATCCCTGGGTGGAAGGAGCACAGAATGCTGGAAGAAGTTTCGACTTTGATGTCAGACAGCTCTTGTTCCATACCTAACTTTGCCATTTATTATTTACGTGACCCCAAACCATTGCTTATCCTTTTCAAGGTTCAGTTTCCTCATCCTTGAGAATGGTGATAATGGAAAGTACCTTGCAGAGTTGTGGGATTAAAGGAGCTAATGTTTACCAAGCTCCTATTTCCATGCCCAGGACATGATGCGTCATCTGTCTACAGGGCCATGTAAATTGTGTAAAAGAGGAAGCAGGTGACGTGTAAGTTTTATGCTTTTGACAGACACACTGTGTTTGCTAAGTTAATACACAGAGATATCCTTGACTTCCACAAAGAAATTCTTCCAGTACTTTTTCTTGAAACACAAAGCCCGTTTATCTAGCTTTCCTTTTTCCACTTTAGAGTTTTGGTTACAAGAAATAGCTTGTTTCCTCTTTACTGCAGGGAAGATAACAGGGCAGTTGTGCCCATGAAATGGGAGTCGTCCTGGGCCAGGGTCTCTCAGCGTGTGTTTTGGGGAGGGACTTGCAAGGCATGGTGCGGGACAGGAAAAGCCTCAGAGGGCTCTCTCCTCTTTCTGAAAAAGGTGGCAGCTCCCTGCAGCCAATCAGTTATTGCCCCGTAGGACCACTTTGTCAGATTTTCACTCGAAGTCTTTAGTTTTTAAACGTTGGCTCATTAAAGTATTTCAAAAATGCTTTTGTTTCATTATTAATACCATTGTCCTTATATAGTTCCTTATGGAAGGAGAAAAAATTCAACTTATGATCTCAGTCACATCAACTTTGGCTCAGAGTTACGACAAAGCAATTAAAATGTTCCCACCATGTGTGGAAAACAGAATCCATCGAAGGACCAGATTTGGCCTTCAGCTCTCTGGTTCATATCTCCTGTGCATATTTTAACTGATAAAGGTAACAGAACAAGATAGCCAGCACTCACTGAGTCCTTCCCATGTGCTAGGCACTCTGGTATGGGTTTTACATATGTGATGTAATCTTAGCAATACTCCAAAGAGCTACACATTACTACTATTACTCCATTTTACAGGTAAGGGCACTGAGGCTCAGAGAGGTTAACTATCTTTCCTGAGATCACACAGATTATATGTAATAGGTGGGTTTCAAACCCAGGTCTATTATTCACTTTTAAAACCAAGCATGCCAGCAGTTCTCACCCCTAATGGTATGTTGGAAACACTGGAATACCTGTAAAAATACTGTTTTTAGAGCCAAGTATGACTCTGGACTAAACCAATCAGAATATCTGGAATGGGGGACAGGCATGAGTGTTTTTTTTTTTTTTTTTGATAGCTCTGACTCAATGGTTAGAAGTAGAAGTAATCTAGATAACAACTCCTCCCCCCATATCAAGCAGTCCCTGTCTCCTGTACCCTATTTTATTTTTTAAACATATTAATTGCTGTTTGAAAACTCTATTTACCTTTATGTGAATTTTTTGCCTTCACCACAGGTTTATATACTCCATGAATATAGGAATTTAGTCTTTTCTTTTGTTCTTTCTTGTATTCCTACCACCTAGATTATTGTCTGACACATATTTGCTCAGTAAATATTTATTTGAATGAATAATTGATCCTTCACTGCAGGGAACTCCCAGTCCAGTGAGGGAGACAGATAATACATATTTGGTCCTATGAGATAAGCTGGTAACAGTGATGGTCAAACTGACTTCATTAAAACTTAGAAGACTGCTATTTATGTCTTAGGCATTAGGAAAAGTTGTCTTGATATGTATGGAATGGACTGTGTGGTGTTTTTGGTCATCTGTAGCACTAGACTTAGACTGGGTCCATTCTGTGCTCTGGTGTGTGTGTGTGTGTGTGTGTGTGTGTGTTTGTATAAATGTGAGTGTGTCGCCTATTACTCACATTACCTCTGTTTGGGCATAGTTTTTGGTAAGACAGCTCGGGATTATAAGCAGGGTATTCAGAGTTTTGTTATCCAAACATCAGACCATAGAACAAATTCAGGACTGTTGGTAGAGGTTTAACCAGTCTACAGGGGATTCAGATATTTTCTTTTATTCCTAGGAAAGCCAGCTTCTGTAGGTCTCTCTGCCCCTCCATCTGCGGCAGTATGTCTCTCAGCCTTTATTTATCAAAGACTTTTATGATGGATAATGTTCATATAACAACACGTTGTGGGCTGTGACCGAGGGAAAGCAGGCTGAGGTTAAGTGGAGTAACTGGAGACCCATAACTCTGCCTCTTGTTCTCCCACTTATAGTAAATGAGAGTGTGAGGGACAATATCATAGGGATAACCTTGAAAGAGCTCTAGCCTCTAAATAACAAATCATTTGGAACTTTAGGACTGTAACAATGACGAGTAACAAATTGCTTGTGACAAATCTGACAATTGATGGACCCTGGTGGTTGCGAAAATGGTTAACCCCTTCTACGCTGAAGCATCAAACAATCAAAATGCACCCCAGCTGGTACAAGCCGATGGGGAACTTTGCTGATGGAGCTGTAGGGTATCATCACGAAATGGCTAAGAGCCCATGACATACAGAAGGTCCAGGCAAGCTCCTGGGCTCGCTCCTTAGGCAGAGCAGGGAATGAAAAATACCTTCTTCTGCAGTGATAAAATTTGGGTTGAAGACCTTTTCTTGCCACTTACTGCTGGTGGCCCCCAGGCAGTGCACTTGCCTTTTCTGAGCCCAGGTTTCTGCTAATACATGGTTGGGGAAGAATAATTTTGGCACCCTCCATTGCCAAGGCTTGATAGGATGGCTAAGCACCTATGAAGTACTTTTCAAAATGAATCATCATCTCATGTAAGGATTATGCTTGATTAAGGGAATGATAATAAGTGATGGATTTTCTCCCTGATTTCTCTATTCAAATTTAACCAAAAATGAAGGCTGAGAGGATGTGAGGGGCAAGGGGAGATGAGCAAAGACTGAATTTGGCTTTTTTCTGTGCTCCTCAGAATAGTTATATCCTGTGGAGTGTAAAGGTACACTTTGGGCAATCTGCTTTGTGGCTGAGGTGGTTGAACATAGTAAACTGGGTCTAAGTAGGCTCATGCCTGCATGATATTCGTGAAAAGTGCCATGTTGGGGGGTGGGCCTGCTTGTTTTGAAGATGGGCTGATTTTGACAAAGGGAAAAAAATTGGGATACGTTTACTGTAAATTGCAAGTAAGAAACAACAGAAAGTTGAATATTAGAAGAACTTAGCTATCGCAAAAACCACACACTTTCACATCAGTAAAACATGGAGTTCTGATCTGAATGAAATGTGAAACTATAGACCACAGAGAGTAAAAAAGGAGTATTCTGTTTCATTATTAATACCATTGTCCTTATTTCTTTAAATGAGAATTGATAGCAACCATAATAGAATCTTTCTCAAAGACCAAACAGAAGAAAGAAAAATAAAACAAACACACAAAAACCTCACCACCGCCATTACCACTAACGAAGCCCACTGCTCTGAGGATGCAAGGTCTCTTACTATGCATTGTTAAGTCATCAGGTTCTAGACAAAGTGGCTCATGTTTGTGTCTATCAGGATAGAATCTTCATTACATTCTTTTTCTTTTTTTCCTCCTCTTCTGGAGGATTGACTAAGTTGTCCTTTTGTCATACTGCAAGAACGGTAATTTTGTCATCTGCTGTGTGTGGGAACCTGAAGCAATGAGTCTGTGTGTACCAGGGCTGTTCTTGTTCACAAGGGGAGTGAAGTGCTTCAGAGTGAAAATGAAGCTCTCTGGGAGTAAAACTAGTTAGGCTTTAAAATAAGGGGCCATGCCCTGACTGATATAGCTCAGTTAGTTGGGTGTTGTCCCACAGAGCAAAAGGTGGCCAGTTCAATTCCTGGTCAGGGAACATTCCTTTGTTGTGGGTTTGGTCTCTAGTTGGGAAGTTTATGAGTCTTACAATGATATTTCTCTCCCTCTCTTTCTCTCTCCCTTCCCCTCTCTCTGAGAATAAAATAAAATAAAATGAAGGCCCAGTGAAGTTGAGGGAAAGAGGCCCATTCCTTACCAACACAAGAAATGTTGTGGTTAGGCCTGTGGAATGGAGGCGGTGCACTTGAGTTTCCATCCCCTTGGCTGGCCAGTTAACTACAGCTGGCCTCTGCTCATTTCTCAGTGAAATGTGGGAGTTGAAATAGACATTTTTCAGTTGTCCTGCTAATTGGTGTTTAGAATTGGTAATTATCCAACTTTTGCTTCATGGGGACTTAGGATGTTGTGGCAATGGCACAGGACATTGAAACCAGAGCAGTTGGGGGTGAGTGTTGGGTTCAATGTATGTGGTTAAGCAGAACAGCACTGTGATAATAATTATAGTAATAGTACTACTACTACTACTACTAATAATAAAAACTATTATTTAGGAAGAGTCCTTAAACTAGTGGGAACTAATGTCTACTGAAAATGCAGGGGTGGGCAAATGTAGGTTTGCAGTTGTCAGTATGCAAAACCGGAGTCGATTCTGGTATTATTATTTATTAGTTATTATATTATTTTCCATATGAACAACTGTAAATCTACCTTTGCCCACCCCTGCATGTTCCTTGCCAGACCTTGGGCTAGGTGCTTTATACATGTAATCGTATTTAATTTCCACGACAATCTGTTGAGGTGTAAATTTTAGCTTTCTGTTTCACAGCTATGGAAACTGAGACATTGCAAGAATAAAGAGCTTCCCAAAAGTCAAGGCTAGTAAATAGCTGCATTTAGGCTTCAAACCTGATGTCTCGGGCATTCTCAATCTGCTACGTCATAATAAATTGAAGAGCTGGAAAGCTGCAGACCATCTAGCAGGCTCCCTTCTTCTGCACTTGATGTTCCCATTGATGCATTGTGGTCCAGCCTTTTGTATAAAGAAAACTGAAAGTAATTAGAATAATCTACACAAATGTATAGCACAAAATCAAAAAGTCACAAAAAGATGTGTAATTAAAAATAAATCTCTTATCAATGTCTTCTCTCTCTACTTTTCACACTCAGAAGATATTAGCTCCTCATATCCCCTCTAGAAATGAACTGTATAAAAACAAGAGTATGTATATATTAAATTCCTTTATATTCCAGTGTACGTAAAATATTTACACAAAAGGGGGCATACTATACACAATATTTTGCGTTTTGCTCTTCTCCTATAATTACATATCTAGACGATCACTTTTGTATCTAGTGTCTAGTAGTTTTAATTTTTACATCTGTTGTTGCCAGTGACTTTGAACATCATTTTAAATAGGCTACACTCATTTGTGTCTGTGAACTGCCCTTTGCCTTTTTCTTCCCTTTTGGATAGTTGGCCTTTTTCTCATTGTTTTATTACAGTCGAACAAAGTAACCCTTAGTCTGTGATACTAGGTGCAAACCCCTCTTATTTTGCATTTGTCTTTTAAACTTGCAGATTAAAGTGAAAAAAGTTTATATAATCAATTCAATATTTGGCTTTATGTTTTTTAGGGGGTTTTATGTAATACTTAGAAATGCCTTCTCAACTTTGTAATTATTTAAAAACCTTTTATTCTCCAATTTTTCTTCTAATTTTTTCATCTGGCTCTTCTGTCTGTCTCTCTCTCTCTTTCTCTCTCTCTTCCCCCCTCCCTTTCTCAGCACTGATTCACGGTGATTCTATTTTGGTAAATGATGTGAGGTAGGGTCTATTTTGATATTTTCCAGAGCATCCTGTCCAAACACTGTTTATTGAATAGTCAAAAAGCCACCTTTATTATATATTAAAGCCTTAATGCTTAACTACTTAATGATTTAATACTTAGGGATTTGCATCATTTTGGGGACCTTATGTTCCATTTACCTGTGTGTTATTGATTTCAGATTATCGATTTTCTACCCAGCTACTTTACTAGATTCTCTCATTATTTGAATAAGTTTAGGATGAGTTTCTTTGAGCCTCTAGTTAAGTAAGCATTTCATCTGTAACTATAATTTGCCCTTTTCTTTCTAATTTTTGTAACCCTTACAACTTTCCTTTAATTATATGTTGTTCTACTTCTAGAAGAGTAAATATTAAGTGGCAGTGTTAGGGTGAGTGCTCTCTTTTTCCTGATTTTAATGGGAATGCTGATGTCCCCTCTCAGTTGTGATGTTGGGTTTTGGTTTGAGAAATATGCAGTGTTAAAACTATCCATTCCTATTCTGAGACTGTTTTCTTATTTTTATTTTTTTAAATAGACACTGGTTGTTGAAACTTTAATACCTTTTTTGGAAAGTATGGAAATGATTATACCTTGTCCTTTTTTTAGAAACTATCTTAGATTTTTTCTTTTGTTCTGCAAATTTGGTGAAATATATAACTGCATTTTTCAAACAGAAAAATCATCCTAGTGTTTCTAAAATTTAGCCACTTGGGCGTAGTTTATGCATTAGATTTTAGTGTCACTGGAATCTAGAGGTCAGTCATTTACTCACAATTTTTTAAATCAATTTTTATAAGTGAGATTTTTTTCAAAAATTGTGTGTGTGTGTGAGCCCTCTAGTGTACAGGGGAGAATCATTGATGTTTCTCTCCCTCTCTCCTTCCCTTCCCCTCTAAAGATAAATAAATAAAATCTTTAAAAAAAATTGTGTGTGTGTATGGATTAGCATTGTCAGGTTTTAGTATTAGTGTTTTTCTTAAATCATTAAAAAATAATTTGGAAGTGTTTCTTGTTACAAATAGTTTGAATAGCATTTATATGATTTATTCCTAAAAAATGTGAAAGAATTTTCCTATGAAACTGCTTTGGCCTGATGTCTTTTTTGGAGGGGTAGAGGTATTTGCTCTTTAACAACATATAATTTCTATTTTAAATGGATTAATTTGCTTTTATATCTCTTTTGTGGATACTTTTGTTAGTTGCACTTTAGGAAAGTCACTTATTTCAAATTGATTTGCAAGGAGTTGAATTTGTTGTGATTATTTTTATGTTCTCTCTGTTTATGTTTATTTCCACATTATTATTGAAAGTTTTGTGCTTTATTACTGTTCCTCTTTCTGATTAGTTTAGCAAAAGACTTATTATTTGTTTAAAAAGCAAAGGTTTATTATTTACGTATTATCTTGCCATTCTTTATTTTCTCTTTAAAACTCCAGTAATACATCCTTGTGTTTTGCCTAGGTTTATTTTGTTGTTTTTCTAATTGTCAGACTATGACTCTTAACTTACATTATTTTCATTTCTCCTTTTTATTAATATTAATAAGGTATAAATTTCCCCTTAAGGATCATTTTAACTCTATGCCACATATTTTGTGAAGTAGTGATTTTGATTTAGCTATTTGAGTATGTACAACTTCTAAAAATACCAAGACCCGATTTAATGTAAACCTCGTGGGGACAAGAACTTTGTTCTTTAATTTCAAGTTTACCATAGTGCTTATCACATCATAGGTACCTAGGCAATATTTTTATATGAATAAATAAATCCCTGTGAAGTGATTATGGGGTTGGTGGTGGGTTTTCTCCTGTTGCTGTGGTTCCCTTCCGTAGTGTTTGCACTTTCTCTCTGGATTTCTACTAATGTGGAGACATAAGAAAACATTGACATGCTTCATGTTACATTTCCAGACAATGTTATTAATAGGTTTATTTTAAAATTCTGCCAATACTATTTTCTCCAAGTCAAGTAAATTGGGAAAAGAATCTTTCTAAAAACCATCCGAGGAGAATCAGAATGTTAGAACCCATCATGTTAGAATGATGGGTTAGCAGCGATCACGTCCATGATTTCCGTGCCCTCGGACACCTGGTTCAGGCAAAATTGTGCAGAGTGGCTCCAGTCCAGAATGTAGAATGATAAGAACAGACCTGCTGTCCTGGGGGAGGGCGCAGAGCCGGGGGAAGCCAGGAACTCTGCTGCCTGCCTCCTTCCTCCAGGCCTCCTCCCATATCTCATTTGAAAACCAATAGTTTTAGTTTAAAAACTCTCAATTTTTAAATGCGAATGAAAACAAAATGCAAAGGAGGCAAATGATTCATTCAAAGTTACTCAGCAAATTAGAGGCATAATGTGGGCCTGCAACTGTGGCCTTCTGTCTGCATCTAATGACATTTCCAGGCTCCCAGAAAGCCTCCTGTACGTCGTTTCCACACGCACTTTTTGGTGGATCTGATATTTGATGACCTCCCTCGGCAGGCCCCACAATCCTGGCTGAGGCCCACACTGCGTATTTGCTGATCACTGAGGGGAAAGTTGCGATTCAGGCTCTCAGGTCTAAGAATTGCAGAGTTAGTTTCTAGTCTCCTGACGAAACTGCTAATCTGGGTGCCAGTGGTGTTTCTGCTACACGGACACCTGCCCACACAGCGTGATTAGAAATTATAATGATGACGACAATGAATCTTCCAGGACACCCACATTCTTTGCAAGATATTTCTGCTAATCATCTCTACAAGAATCAGATGAATAACTTTTTTGTTACAATTTTTTTTAATCCCCTCTTTAAATCAGCTAAAAAATGCTGGTCTTATTCTGGTGTAGGCTAAACATTTGTCCTTGTCATTTCTGGTATGTAATTTTTTTTTCCGTGCAGGGGAATCATAGAACCTTAAGTGCTCAGGGTAATAGATGATACTCTGGGCCAGGTATAAGGAGATTTGGGTCCAGGTTTCAACAGTGCCAAAAGTTTCCTGGGAGCCCTTAGTAGAGGTTATTTCCCATCTCTGCAACTCTCCTTCCCCTTTGTTTAAGGGTAACCCAATTCTGTTGTCTGTAATTTACTGGGGTGGTGGTACTCAAATAAGCTAATGAGTAAGGAAATACTTCATTAACTGTCCTCTATAAATTGAGAGGGTTATTATTGAAGTTATTTTTGCATTGTTGATATCATAGCCAACTACGGTTCAGCATGTTTAGTGTAGTAGTATAGTCAAACACTGTAGGTTTGTGAGCTGGGAAGGCAGATTGTGGTATTAATCAAACACTGGGGAGGGTCAAGACAGAGAGATGACCAAAATGGTTTCTGAAATGTTGCAGGCATCATTTCCTTGAACTGGGAAAAAAATGCTGCCATACAGGAAGAAAAGAGAGGATCTCAGGATCTGGGAGTCTCATTTGAGAAGTAAAAATAAACATAGGCGAGAGAGAATAGGAGGCTAGAGTCAGGGCATGTGATAGTGGAGTAGTGATGGGGAGGTGACAAGAGGCAATTAGAAAAACGCCGGCACTGGCTTTGGACCCTGTGTATCTGGAGTGTAGGAGGACAGGCAGACACAAATAGAGAGGCTGCAGGGAAAACAGCATCTTCAGAGAAGAGCTGTCTCCAAGAAATCCCTCCACATTCCCTTCAAACACTCTCCAAGGAGAGCAGGAGCGGTTCCAGAGCAAGCTCTTGAGGGCCAGGCAGAGCTGGGATTTCTTTGTCTCTGCATCCTGCTGTTTACATGGTACTTTGTTCTTAGTATTTGCCTTTTCTTTGTTTTTCAACCCTGTTTTGGAACTCTTTTATTGAGGGTTTGACTATCCGGAGGAGTCTTTAGGAGGGGCTCTGATAGGAAAGAGCTGAGTTGGGTAACTGTTTCTCTTCTGAATTCAGTTTCCTCACCTAGAAAGTGTTGGATGCTGTTCTATAACATTCACTACTGTTGTTGATGGAAAAACATTCTCCTAAACTATGATTTAAAAATGTACTCAGCAAATACGTTGATATTTTTGTTGCAGGGGTGAGGGTTTGAGAAGAAGTAAACTATTTCCAAAAGTCCTTTTTCTTTAGCAGAGGACTTCAGTTGGTGCATTGGCTCAGATAGTTTTAGCCTTTACACTTACCGGTCGGTTGATTGATCCGTCTATCCATTCATCATCCATCCACCCACCCACCCACCCACCTATCTGTGGAAAGTGATAGAATTTAATTTCTTTTATTTTTTAGTTTTTGATTGGTTTGGCGAATCAGGTAAACTTATTTGAAGGAGAACTGGCTTTTGAAAGAAAAATCTGAAAGAAAAGTAACGTGATTATTTGAAAAGGATTTTTTACAGGCTCACTTACATAGGTTCACAGACATGGGGCCCCACAGGTCTGGACGTACTGAACCTCTGGAAACCCCGCTGATGTGTTGGTGAAGCTTTTCCCTTCTCACACAGATGGAGATAGACTTTTTGTCTCCTGGTAAAACTGAGCCTGTTTAATCTATGAAACCTTCAAATGTGGTTTGAGAAGATGATTATCTGTCTAATGTGAGCCCAACTATAAAATAAACATTTTTCAATAATTAGCAAAAATGTCAATTTTTCAATTACTGATTTCTTTTTTTGCCAAAATTGGCCTTTCTTATTCTGTTTGTTTGTTTGTTTGTTTGTTTATTTATTTATTTTAATTTTAAAAAGTCCATTCAGGCCCTGGTTGGTGTAGCTCAGTGGATTGAGCATGGGCCTGCGAACCAGATGATCGTGGTTTGATTCCCAGTCAGGGCACATGCCTGGGTTGCAGGCGGGTTCCCAGTGAGGGACTAATGAGAGGCAACCATACATTGATATTTCTCTCCTTCTCTTCTTCCCTTTCCCTCTAAAGATAAATAAATGAAATCTCAAAAAAAAAAGTCCGTTCAATTCAGCTGACCTCTACCTTCTCGTGAACCTTTTAACTAATCAAATGCATGACAGTGCTTTCTAATTTACTGTAAGAACAACAAAAAGTGAGAAGTCACTTTAACGTCCTTTCCTGTAGTTCAGTGTTGTCAGCCCTTTTCCCGATAAGCTTTGGTTTGGCTGGAAGCAGCCTGAGGGAGTTCGGTTCCCAGTCATTTTCACCTGTTGTCGCTGGTGAATTACGAAAAAAATGGAGAGTTGCTGTGTACCTTTTGCCCAGCTTTCTCTTATGTTAATATTTATCAGTGCTAAGAAATTCTCGACAGTACAACATGATGAATTAAAATACAGATTTTATTTGGGTTTCCTCGGTTTTTCCACTAATGCCTTTTTTCTGTTCCGCAGTCCGGCTGGGGATACTACTCTGTCCGCTCATCATTTCTGCTTCGTCTCCGGCTGTTAGTAACTGTTCTCAGCCTCTCCTTGCTTTATGGTCCTGCCACTTTTTAAGTGTATGAAATTTTGAAGTCTATCTGTCATCTCTGAATCTGAATTTATCTGCTATTTTCTCATGACTGGACTGGGGTCGTGGATTTCAGGGAAGATCACCGCAGATGTGAAGCCCTTCTCATGGCTTCCTATCAGCAAGTACGTGGTCTCACTAAGACCTATTACAGGGGCATTGATGTTGCTACTGATCAGTTGGATCATGTTTTGTCCAAAGACTAATGCTCTGACACCATTGCAAATCAGTAGTGACAATTACGGAGCAGACTTCAAACTGCGGGTCTCATGCTAATGGAAGGCCGGAGCTCCCAGAGCTGGTCGCTCCCAAAGCTCACTTAGAAAATGTTCTCTGGAACTGCAGCCCACACGGAGGCTTGCTACCATCTGCCCTCCAGTCCTAACCCTGGGCCTGCCCGACAGAAAGAGTTGAGTGCCAGTGCTAATTTTGCGTATTTTTACCCAGTGAGAACCCCAGGGATTGGGGCTCACCTTAGAAACCAAATCTCCAACAGAAACAAGAACACTAGGGCAAGTGGGAAGCAGTGAGAGTTGGACCCCGCCCATCCTTCCAGATGACTCCAGGAGATAAGGTTTCTCCTGTATTAATATGGCTTAATGAATGTCAGCTGTTTTCATCCCCACCTGTCCTGGAGGAAGAAGTGAGGGAGAGTGATGGAGGGAGAGCCAGCTCTTTATTATTTGACAAGGAAACAGAATTTTTTGTGTCTATAGATCAATTCCAGAAGGTATGAAAAAAGGTGAAGAGTTTCTCACCTCTTTTTTTTTCCTGGTAGCTTCATGCATTGATGCATTACACAGTTACTGAGTTTATACCTACCCTGTATTTTACTCAGAGGAGGCACAATGGAGGTGGGGAAAAGAAGCATTGATGACTAGAAATGGAAAACGAATCTTGATTCAGGCCACAGAAGAGTTGAGGGAAGGAAGAGGCGCAGGTCCTGTATGTGATTATATCATATCCCGACAGGCAGAGCATCTAAGCTGCTGTTTTGTCGGTAGTTAATCCTGGATCCTGTTTGGTTTTCCTGATTCTCAGTATGGGATGGGGCCATTTCCCCCCCTGACATTTGCCATCCCAGTGCCCTGCCGTCTCTTTGTCTTGAGCTATAGGGTTGAGAGAAATACCTGTGGGTGTTTGTTTATTTTGCTAACTACTGTAGAGCTTGTCTTCTTTCTCCAGCAAATGTTTCATTCTGTTCACTGACTGGGAGGTGAAGTGAGGAGTCTGGGGATGTGCTGTCCGCTATGTCAGCCACTTGCCACGTGTGGCCCCGGGGCGCTTGCAGTGCGGTCCATGTGACATGTTGGGAGGGTGGTACTTTGCATATATTTGTAAAATAAATTCCTTTTACTATTCTTTTTCAGTGTGGTGACTGTAATATTTGAACTCGCATATGTGGCTCACACTACATTTCTGTGGGGCGGTGGGGAGATTATAGAGCACACTACATTGACCTTGTGTTTTCCTCTGAGTTCTAATAATGTTGGCATCAAGGAGAAAAGCTTCAACAGTCCTAATTTTCATTAAAAAATGTCTGATTCAGAAGGATTGGCTCATTTTACATTATTGCTTGGACTGGAGAAGAATCTGACATTTGGTATTTTCATAATTGAGAACATAACTTGCTGACTTAAAAAAAAAATGACAACATTTTGTGCTTGGCCTTAGGTACCAGACTCCAAGCTCTTTGAAAGTAGGGGTTGTGTCCTTTTCTCTTTCTACCATCCTTTTTCCCCAAACCACACACTAACTAGCACATAGAAGGTGGTTAACTGGCATTTGTTGAGAAACAAAATAACTTTAAAAAAAGAGGAAGCCTGTGATGCTACCCTATATTTATGGTTGGGAGAGAGAAATATCCACCTTTATAAGGCATCATTTTTTCTTAAGTCAGCCACCAAAAGTGAAGAACATTGATCCAAGTGTTTATTTACTTTTTGATTTAATTACTGTTCTCATCAGGTGTCCCTGTCAGCTTTGCTTATGATAAAGAATCTTTTCTAAATTCTTAACCTCTCCACCCCTCTGGCTAAGGGCAGAGCAAAAAGGATGCTGCTGCTTATACATGTTAATTCTCACCTTGTTTATAGATTATATTTAAAATCCTGACAACTGGATTATTCTTACTTTTCCTCTTGTTTGATCCTTTCCAGTATCTATCTGTACTATGGATAGTATGGGAATCATAATGAAAGATGAGTTGAGGCTTAGTTATATTGCTTTTCCATTTGGGTTTTTAATTTTATCTACTTCCTAATGAGCAAGAGCCACTGTGAATACATCCCTTCCAGGCCCTCAGTCTTCTGTTAGTTCTACTCCCCTGATTCTTCCTTCCTTCCTTCAGTACAAGACCGGGGCTGGGTGAGGGAGCAGGCTTTGTGTGATGACATTATTTGCTCAGCGCCCTGTGCTGGGAAAAACAAGAGCCTTTATGATTCCAGATTTAGACTATAACTAATCCTTGAATCCGGCTATGGTCAAGAACATGTTGCCTTGGTTAGAAGGAAGTCTCATAAAATCTGTGATGGCTTTGTCATTTACTATTTCTAGAAAAGACCTCTTGCAAGATTATATATATCCTTATTTCTAAGAAATATTTGAAGCTTTGATTCTTTCTGCAGAACAGAACAGAAGATTGTGGAAACTTTTGGAAATAGGCAGCGGTAAGAAGTGGAAAAAGGATTGGCCTTCGAGTCAGAAGAGCTGTGTTTACTTCTTGGCTCTTGTGTTTTCTAGCTGTTGGTTTCTTGTCTAGAAACATATTATCTCTGAGCACTCATTGCTTTATCTTCCTGAACTTCCAATGTATATGTACAATGTACACAGGGTTGTCATTTGTTAATGTAAATTGAGTACTTATTTTGGGGACTGACACTTTGGCTTTATAAACACTGAATGAACTGGTTTTCTTACACGTCTTGTGATTTTGCTGGTTATAGACCAATAGCCATCTTCTGTCTTCGTTTTGGAGGCGGAGGAGGAAGGCAATGGGGTGACTGTGTGGTAAAATCCACTTTAATTCTAGCTTTGAGAAAAAGAGCAGGGAAAATGTGGTAAGCAATTGCTTCTAAAAAGCTTAGGCTAAAAGCACTTGATGGATTTGTGCTGGCTTCCCGGTAGACTCATCTCTGTACTGCCCACATAGCACAATTAATAGTTATTACTCAAGAAGGAACAAATAAAAAAAAGAGAGCAGGCATAAAAACATCCTTTTATCTTTCTGATGATGGTCCTTTTCGTCAGGTCCGTGGAGCCATACCTGTGAATCATCCTGGGAAAACACAGTGTGGGTGACTAGGAGGAAGATCTTGTGGCTTATTTCTTACCCACTTCCTGTGTAGGGGAAATGTCTAAGCTCATCTTTCTTATCTACTGATGCCTTGTCAATATCCACTACCGTTCACCATGCATCTTCACAAACAAGGGCCTCTTTCTCACATCCTCACTTTAAATGTAGAAAGCTAGTTACTTTCTGGGCAGAAAAAGTTGTAAAAAAACAGCAGAATGAAGTTAAGAGGGTAAGCATGGGGCCATTGAAGAATGCAGGAGTAGACATGACTCTGAATGTGAGTGTAGAAATACTCACCATGTTTGTTGCATGGAATATGTAATGAGTCACAGTTCTGCTACAGGGTGACCACATGACCTTGGGGACTTCACTTTTATGCTACCGGAGTCCATGGATCAAGTTTTGCCACTTGCAGTCATAAAGCTTAGTCAGACCAAAAGGGGACCCTGACTTTGAGGATGAATATTCCATGTAGGCATCTAATTCTCCTTTAGATTTCACTTCGTGGGTGGAGAGGAGGTGAGGGTCATGCACATGAGGGTCCGTTCCTGGGTTTGCATGCAGCCAGACAGGAGTGTTTTGTGTGAACTGTGTAATGTCTCTAAATATCAGTTTTATCATCAGGAGTTGTAGTCTGTGAAATAGCATAGAATTGCTGCCAGAACTGTACAGAGTGTGTGTTGTTATGTCCCTGGTACCGAATAAGCTCTCAATAAAGGATTGGCGTTATTGTTGTTATTACCTATAACCACAGTACTTTTCCTTTGCCCTTTCTTGTAGGGATAGACTGTGACTACTGGAAATATTAGTTTTGAAATGCTTTGCACTAGATAGAAACTATCCGTGTAATGAATAGTTACATAGGTATTTAATGACATAATGAATGTCATTAAAGAAAGCTTAAAATCAACTCCATTTTCTTCTTTTAAATGTTTACCTGTGGATTATTTTACTTCAAGTCTTATTACCTGTGGATTATTTGACTTCAAGTCTTCAAGTTACTATTTGGCTATATCTTTTAGATTTTTCCTGCATTTTTTTCTATTTCACCTATTACTACCCTACGCCAAGCTCTCATTGCCTGCTGCTCTACTAGTGTTTCCGCCTCTAGAACCCCCTAGAGCCTTGGCTCTCAAATTGTGGTTCACAGAGCAGCAGCATTGCCATCAAGTCTCAAAGCTGGTTAGAAATGTAGGATCTCAAGTCCCACCCAGACTTGATGAATCAGGGGGCATATTTCCTGTCATGTTGTGGGCCTATGTGTGAGGTTCCCACCCTTGCTCATAGTCCATGCTTAGCCATTTTGTGTGTGTGTTCTGCCTCCACAGTACTTCCTGATTCTAATTGCCCTTTGTGAGTGGCAGTTGAAAGGGTAAGCGAGGGGCCAGGGAAGAGCACTGGAGTAAGAGTAGAGTTACTCCATACAAGTCATCTTCCATCACTTTGATTTGGCAATAGAGTATCTGAAACGATTTCTATACTGCTTTTTCTTGTGGCCCTTCTCCATAACACATTGAAAGATCTAAGTTGTTAATCGGATCATATCAAGCCCCCACCATACAGGGGTTTCTGTGGTATCTAGAAACTTTTGAGAGACCTTTTCATGGACTACAAGGCTCTTTCAGATGGGCCATGTCTTCTCCTTTATCTCCCACCCTTAACCACTGTACTGGCTACAGACACACTGGTCTATCTTGTACTGTATATAAGCCAAGTTTTTCCCCTGACTTTCCTTTGATTCTGTATATGGCTGGCTTGGGGTCAGCATCCAAGGCTTGTTATATATGGCATCTTACAGGGATCCAGAAATCTCTAGCTATAGTAGCATAGCTCTTACCTCCCTATAACTTTTCCCCTTTATCTTGTTTTATGTTCTACATCACATTTATCCTTCTCTGAGAGAGAATGGTTAGTATGTCTTTGCTTTTCTTTATGTACATTGCAAACACTTGCTGAGAGATATCTTAGGTATAACAATAATGCTGAAGATTTTCTGGATGTCTATGCTAGTGACTGTATATAGTAAACTAATGCATCAGTTCATTTGGATTCATTCTCTTTAAGGGTTTATTTATTTGTGTCTTTGTCTTCCTCTCGTCTTGGGATGTTAGCTTCCTAAAGGTAGGGACCAAGTCTTGTTGTTGGCTACTAGATCCCAGTGTGTAGAAAGTTGCCCAGTAGAGGAGAAGTGCTTGCTCAAGAAGTGACTGTTTAGGGAATGAATGGATCCTAGAAGATTATCATTTGAGAACAGGTCTATGTGGAAGGAAAAACAGTCTTTCTCATCCTCTATTCCAGGTATATTCTGGGAGAACACAACCTTATGGTCACAGTTACCTTTAGTCTAAGAAAGGGCTTTGGATTCTGATTGATGGTCTGCTATAGAGACCTTGGGTGCAGATGCAGATCCTGACGGTCTGGGGCAGAGGTTCTTGAGTGGCACCTTAATGAGAACGAGGTCTGTTTAAAGCCTTCGGTTTGGTATTTGGTGTGTTTGAAAATACAAGGCCTCTGACTGGATGTTCTCTTGCGCACGTTGTCAGTGTGCGTATGTGAACCTGTTATTATTATGGACTTAACCAACAGTAACCATGGTGAGTAGACCTATCACACAGCATTTTTTGACTCAGTTTAAAATGCTGACAATTAAATATACCGTACTCTTTTAAGTGATCCATCAGTCTCCCTTGTTGTCATGGTGACCGGAGTATATTTAGAAATGTGACAAGTACACTGAGTTCAATTGCACTTTTGCCAAAACATAGTTTTGCAGCTAAAATTGAATTTCCTGATTGAAGATCCAAGTACTGCTAAGGGGGCATGATCATTGCTATACATTATTCTGGAAGCACAACTTACATCATTCTATTAAATCACCAGTAAAAGTCTCATCAGGATAGTGAGATATTGGCACTTGAAGTAGTTATACTTATAGTTGACAAGATAACGTGAAATAAAGGTGGCACACTTTTTCTTTTAAAAATGAAATTGGGTCTTACCAATATAGCTAGTTTGATGATTAATTCCTTTATATATTCATAAAGAAATTGTAGGTAAGTGTGCATGGATCTGTTCCTCTAGATTATATTCTGTTAATCCAAAGAATTGATCAAGGATCTTGTCTCTCCTAATTGCAATACATTCTTAACAGTGTGAGAATCTTTTTTTTGGGGGGGGGGTCTGACTTTGTATTAACAAGTATCCTTATTTTTCTCTACCCGAATTCCTTCCAGGTTTTAAGTGAAGGGGAATAAAGAAATAAAATGAACATGACTCTTGGCCCAAACAAAGGAAAAGTGAAAGTCTTCTCTCTTGTCTAATCAGGAAATTGGTTAGAATTTTCACTTTCTGTGGTCCTTTGTCCTGTCACCATAGTGCTGAGAATGATGTCGCCCCTGCACTGCTTGCTTATTTGACAAAGTTTAGGACCTTATGCACTGGCTGGTTAAGACAGATTCTCTTCCCTTGAGGTGAGAAAGAAATACTCCTGGATACTTTTGCTTCTCTGTTTTCATGGAGCTGAGTGCTTTGGTATCTGGGATAGATTTTGAGCCCTTGATAATGTGGTTAAACTATTTATTTCACACACATTGCAAACAATGATAAGAAGCATCCTAGTTATAGTAACAATGAGTATGATTTACTGAGTTTTTATTACTTGCTAGGCACTATGTATATAGTCAGCTCTTTAATGGGTCATTTCACTAGAGCTGTACACTAAGCTTAGAAAGTAGGTCTGACTGTCATTCTCATTTTACATTGAAGAAACTGGGTTAGAGAGATTTTGTATCTTTCCTAAGTATACCTTGAGTAATAGCAGAGTCTGGATTCTGTTCCAGGTGCCTTCAGAGTCAGTGCCTGCTCCATTGAAGGCACAGGATAGTTGTTGACTTACTAATGGCCTACTCCACGGTGAAGTCATAGAGACGTTTCAGTGTTTCCAAAGGCTCACTGAAGTGGCAGCCACGTGAGGGTGAACAGGTAGCAGGATCTGAAAGTAGAGCAGAGCCTCTGTCTTTCCTAATGGTTTAGAACTAACCACCAAAGGACATTAGTGCTCCCCAGGAAGGGAGCGCATGGAACCCCATCCAGGCCAGTGATTCAGTCTTAGGGTCGCTTAACATGTTATTTATGTAAGTTGTAGTTAATGATATTTATTATGGTAGAAATTATAACAGAAACTTAAAAGATATTAATAAATGCAAAGTATATGTATAAAAGTAGTACATTTTTCAAAACAAACTGAAAAACATTATTCAGAAAAGTGGCAACTGGATTCTCACTCCTGCTTTGAATTAGTTGTGATATATGTTTTGATTAAAGTTTGTAAAAAAAGAAGATCCAGAAAGGATTTCCAAAAAGAATTGGAAAAGGAAGGAAAAAGGAGGTAATTGTGGGTTTTTTTAAATTTATTTTTTATTGATTATGCTGTTACAGTTGTTTTATTCCCCCCTTCATTCCCCTCCACCCTACCCCCTGTCCCCACCATTACCCCCCTTTAGTTTATGACCATGTGTCTCAAGTTCTTTAGATTCTATATATCCCATAGTATTCTTGCCCCCCATCTATTTTCTATCTACTGTCTATGCTACTTTTTTATTCTTTGATACTACACCAAAAGTTAACAGGTGGTAGTTTTCTAAAGTTTGGTGAAAATGTGAAATTAGCAACCAATAAACATTTTATACTCTGTTATATTCAGATCTAATGGCCTAATTGATTGCTTTGAATGGGTCTCCACCTATGATTTTGTAACATCATGTGTTGTCTATTTGGAAAATGTTGAGTTATGCAGATATTCCAAATGTTCCCATGTGTTATTCTATATCATAAAAAAATCATATTTAGCAATACTATTCCTAATTTCATCAAGGAAATATTTTAAATATTAGGAAGATCTCAAGTGTACAATAATAGATGCAAGATTTATAAAATTTTAATTTTCACTTTAAAACTTGAACTTTATCACTGGCAACAAAAACTTCAGTTGTTTTCCTTTAAATGATAGACTCTCTTGCTTTATTTTTGAGAAAATACCCTGCAAAACCCAAGTCTGAATGACTGTGGTTAGTCCGTCATTCTTTCACATAAAAATAGTGTTTCATGCAAAAAACTGATAGTTCAGTTTTTAATTCAAACAATCTTCCAAGTGCATTTCTCTTGGAGACAACTGTGCAGTTTGGGATTCAGCAGAAGTGCTTCATGCGTATTTCCTGTTTCATCACGTGGAATATTAGAAAGATGTGTTCTCAGGGACTGAGATTTTATAAAATTAATACTTAATGCATGAAGAACAGTCATTTTGGAGCTGCTGTCTTGATCCATATTAAAACTCCATTTTTTCCACTATTGCTTTTGCATCCTTCTTGTAAATGTCAACACGTTGAAGCAGGCCTATCACCCATTAGTAGTATTATGAACTTGCAGACCCTTGGGAAGTATAGAGACCCTACCGCACCCCACCCTTTCATTTTATAGAAGGGAGGAGCTAGAAGAGGCCTATCCAAGCCAGCTATAGTAGTTAGTGGGGACGCTCGGATGAGAATCCACTTGTTACTGCATTCCCCCCTTTTTAAGAAATTTTCCCTTTTGATTTCCTGCTTTAAAGTAGATATTTCTAAACTTGTGTGTGTGTGTGTGTGAAAACTGAAGTTATTTGGAAAGAGTTTCTATTTTTGGCATATTGAAGCCTTTGAATAGTTTCCTTACTCTGCACTCAGCACACCACACCACTGTTCTCTCTTCTGTTTTTCAGTAGTCACTCGTGCTGCTTCTTTAAGCATAAAATGCTTAGTCCTAGCCAAGCCTGAGAAGTTAAAAGTGGAGTTAACTGCTTGTTCATTTTTTGGTAGAATTCCAGCTTTGTGGGTGAAAAAAAAAAAGAGTTTGGATTGAAGCAGCCATTACTTTCCTCACCCAGATTAGTTAAAAGTCACAGGAGGGACAACTAACCAACTACCCTCCGATTCTCTATTAAAGCTTCTTTCTTTTTCTTCCTTGTGGGAGTGAGGGAAATTGTCCAATTAAAAAATTGCTCTCAATTTTGCTTTTGCTTATGTTAATATTTTAAGTGATCTGCTTTTTTTCAATAAAAACTGTTCTGACTGTGGAATCATAATGAAGAATGCTGAGAAAAGCAATAGAATCAGACCCAGATATGCCATTTTCTCTTCAATACCTAACACCTGTTTTAAAGTGGGTTTGGGGGCAGGGGCTGGGGCTGGAGAGAGGTTGCAGTGGGTAGAAAAGAGTAAATCTGGCAAACTATGAAAGTAGGTTTGCAGGGCCTAAAATATATTGTTTTCTTATTTTCGAATAAATTAGATATTCTTTTGTAACATCTCATTGTTCTTATTTCTCATCCACCGTTTGATTGCTTTCCCTCACCTGTGAGTTTTTTGGGTTAAACCCTGTTTTCTAACACTCTTCTGATTCTTTCTCCATGCCTGTCCTTGTCACCCCAAAGTGAGATATGACTTGACCTTTGGTTCTGCTGTGCATCAGCTCTTCCTCAAACCTAGGCCTTTGGTGACTTCCTTTTCTTTCTACAGAACTGATGTTTCCTGCCTTTTGTTACCCTCAAACCATTTCATATTTTTTTCTTTCTTCCTTAGACTTCTAATGATGATTTTTCCTCACTGCTTATTAGGCCCACAAATTGCCCAGCAGCAGTTCCATTTTAACTTTTCAAGGTGTGTTTTCCGTGTCCTGGTCTAAACTTCTGGAGCATGTGGACTGTCCTGTGCTTGGTGCATTGTAGGTGCTCCATGGATGTAGTGACTAAATGTTGTGCTTATCCAGGTTCTCTTCTTCAAAAGGCATTCTTCAAATTTTTGTCTTGAGATCTGAGATGTTGTTTATCTCTCGATATTGGACAGCTAAATCTCTGAAACACACAACTGCTTCGGTCCGTCTTTTAGTGCGGACTCCTTCCCAACTGCCAGGATGTCACACGTGCTTTGCCGACAGATGGCCATTTGGCCTCTACTTGAACACTTCCAATTCTTTGTGAGGCAATTTGTTCTGTCGCCGGACGGTTTCTGGTTTAGAGATCTTCTTTACATTGCTCTGAAACTCGGGTTTCCATGATGTCAACCCTCATAGTCTAGATTGCATATTTGCAAAAGTATAACATGGCTTATTCATGACACATCCTCAGATACTCAAAGATAGCTGTAATTCCTCCATTCTCTTGCTCATTCAGTGTTTTTCTCGCTGTCTACATCCCAAGACTTAAGAAGGTTTATATGCTTATATTTTTATGCCTTCCCATTTCCACATCACTCTCTAGGTTGCCACCATGCCATCCAACTATAAGTCCTCCTTCAAGACTGCTTTTTTTTCCTGTTAGATACTGAGACCAGTATGAGTTTGTGGGTCTTAAAGGCATGATATAAACACTAGTAGCGTAACTTAGGAGGTGTGTGAACTAGATCAGATTACTTAATCTTTGTAAGCCTTGGTTTACTCAGATGCAAACTTAACATGTTTTTTTTTGACAGGTAATGTTTTTCTCTACATAAATTTTCTCAACTCCTGCCTACATTTTTACTCATGAGTTCAAACTTTGTTATTATTTCTGTGAAAAACATTTTTTTTACCCTTAACAATGTTTTACCCTTAAAAACATTTTTTTTACCCTTAAAATGTTTTACCCTTAAATGGGTTTAGGATGCCTACTCATTGCAGATTACTTAACTCCTCAATGAACCCCTAACTCAGCTTTTAGAACTATTTAGTCGAACATTATTTTTTAAATTAAATATTCAGTTAATTTCAACCCAACTGACATTTTCCAAGCACTTCTTGTAGTGGGCGGTTAGACAGCCATAAGCAGAGCAAGGAAAATGGGCCAGGTACAGAGCCCACCACGGCAGAAACTCTAGGTGCCCGGCAACGGGCAAATCTGGGAAGATAAGGATCTTGCCACTAGGCTAATCTTTCCTCCCCTAGCAAGTCTCAAGTCCCATTGAGTTAATTCCCTTAGAGGAGAAGCGAACTACAGGGCCAGAGAATGGCCTTTAAGCATTAAGCTTGAAGGACAATGAGGTTCTGACCTACGTCAAATGCATCTAAATCTCAGTGGTGTTTTAGCTCCAGGCCAAGAAAAGCAGCAAAACCAGACGAGTCCAGCCAGGGTTGACATTAGGACCAACGGCATTGAATAATGACTCCCTGACCTGGGCCTTGCCAATCAGTGGACGCCAGGGACACACCTGGAGAGCTTGTGAATATTCTACTGGGATTCTCCCCTGAGAACACCAGATAAATACCCTCAAAACAGAAGACGCCCAAACAGCACTCCTCTCTGTGAGATTCTCTCTCTCTCTTTTTACCCTGCTCCCTCCCCATGATCTTCCCCTGTCTCTGTCTGTCTCTCTCCCTCATTCTCTCTCCCACTCTCCCTCCCACTTTCTCCCCCTAACTCTGGAACACCCTCAAGCCTTTTTGCATTCCTTTTCCGCAGGCATATTTTCCTTGCCTCTCACTTCCCCCTAAACTCCAAGGGCCCTTCCTTTGCTTATGTAACTTGTGTTCCTGAGCCCATTTCTTGTATAGCTCACTTCTTCTACCTCTGTGACTTTCCAAATAAACTTTCTGGTACAATTTGAATTTTGGTTCTGATTTCTTTCTTTGCCAGAACTCAAGTACTGTGGTTGCTGAACCAAAGTATGGTCTGACTCTACTGGTCTAACACCTGGGGCCATTTTCAGTTTGCTGTTGCTGACACATTGATCTAGATGCTATAGGAATTGCACAGAATGCTTTTTTCTTCATCTATATTCATTCATTCAACTGCCTTTTTCTTGAGCAACTGTTAATGACCATATTCTGGATTGGGTGTTTGGATATAAGAAACTGAGTTAGACAGTCTTTCTCTCTTCAGCATGTACAAATGAAAGTGTAAGACAGTGTGATGATTTTAGTGATCTGGATATGGAAACAGGCCTTGCGGGAGTCTTCAGAAAGACCGCTTCATCAGACCTTTGTAGATCAGGAAAATCTTCATAGCAAGGGAGATGCTTACTCTTTAAATAGGGTCTCAAGTCCACTAGAAAAATATGACCCATACTAGGGTTAGGTTACATTTAGTTATAAACCCATTTTTGTGAAAACCAACCTCTAAGTTCCACGTGTTACCTTGAGCACCCCGCCCCCATATACCTCGCAATTTCATGCATGCATTGTTTTTAATTTTTTCTGTTTCACGTAGGGGTCTTTTACATCCTCAGAATAACTGAAAAATAGATGTGATGATGTTACAGACTCACTTTGGGGACGTGATTACTGCATGAACGCATACATCTGTATTTCCAAAGTAGAAACAATAACATATATACACACAGATGAGCTCTTGACATATTACAGAGTCCTTTTTCATCCACCATTTTAGTTACTTCTTATAGAACAAGGTGGTGCTTGTGGGTTTCCCGAGTGTGTGAAGCGCTCTTACTGACAGATATTAGCACAAGAATTAGTGCTAAATAATTGTGTATGGAGGATTAGCAAAAAAAATTTTTTTCTGTCTTTATTCCTAAGTAATCATGCTGCATTTTCTGATTTTATTTAGATCACAAGACCAGGTCTGTCCAAAAGCAGGTATTGAGGAAAGAGTTTTTTTCCCCACTCTGTGGGTCACCTCTGTCACTTGTCAAAAGAGAATATTGCTGCTACTACTAACAACAGCACCAATTTTACTGTACTGGATTGAGGTGAAGAGTAAAATAATTAATCTGCGTGTGACATAGTGTGTGCAACTGGTCACAAATTGTAAATACCTAATGCACCCTTTGAGTGACCAGATTGTCAGCTACTTAAGCCAAGGTGAATTCCTCTTAATTAATTATCCGTTTCTCCAAACTTTCTGACTTAGCTTCCTGTTTCCTCTCTTCTGTTTACCCCGGAATGATTGCTGGCAAGTGCTATATGTTCAATAAGCTCTTGTTGATTTATTTTTTTAAAGTACTAATGATATTTTTGCTTAGGATTCCTGAAACATCTTGTTTAATTCCTAGATTATAAGTTCTTTCGATAGAACTCTTATAAATATCACATGAAGAAGTTGAGCATTACTTTTAGGCCAAAGCAATTTACTTTTCAAAAATCTGATTAATTTCAACACAATCAGCCAGGATGTCAGAAGATCTCAGTGTCTCTGATAGATGCTGACAGGTGAGGAAATTAAAATCAGGGAGGGAAGCAATTAAATACTGGCAAACATTACTTTAATGAGACAACCAAATCATTCACAAGCCATGGAGTATGTTGTATTCATGATAAGTGTCTTGGGGTGGCAGGTGAGAGAGTGCATTTAAAAATGTTCTTCATAAAGGATTGGATGATGGCAATGAGGACCTTTCCATGTCTGTCATCTAATGCCTTTGGCATAATCTAATACTTCAGTTGCTTTTGGGACAGATGCCCTAATAATCATGCTTTAGATTATGACATTGTTTAATTTTTAAAAATCTTAGTGTTAAGTAATCCTTTTCCTACCAACTTTACCACCACATAAAACTTATCAAAATGAACAAAGTATAGACAAAATAATTTCTGGCTTTGTAAGAGTGGGTTAGAGATAATCATGGTGACAATCTGTGAAAAAAGAAACAGAAAAATGCAGATTTCATGCATGTTTTGTTTCAAAAGATTTGGGAATTAGAGGGCTAAGAACAGAACCCAGGTCCTCAATCCACATACAGGTGCTCTTTTCAAGATAACTCCACTTAATTCAGAAAGAACTTTGGGGTCTGTAGGGCTGAAGAGCTACCCATTCATGGGAGTTTTAACAAGTTCTATCATATTTTTAAATAAGATATAGCACTCATATTAAGTATTAAGAGGCATGTTTACATTGGTCTCAGCAAATCTAATGCTGGATGGTTGGAATTTTTATTCATAATGTTAGAATCATCATCCTAGTGTAATATCGCTTAAGTGATCGATTCAACAGATACCATGGCTTGTCTAAAACTTGTTGAAACAGGTCTTTCTGTGCTTATCATTTCTCATGTCCTTCTACTCTTTTCTGCTTTTTTCCTTTACTCTCCATCATTTTTCCACTCTCATTTTTTCCCAATTTAATTTTTCCTCCTGTTTTCTCCAAAATGTAGTAGAAATTGTCTGTTATTCTATGTTAGTACCAACCAAGTTTGGTAAGTCTTGCTTTTGCTTAGATTCTAACTAATAGGTTGAAGTTTTGTAAGTTAGAGGTTGATTGTACAGGTTTTTTGTTTTTTTTTTTAAATTTTGGTTGAAGTTGCTTCCGGAGAGGATGGGATGGGTGGTTTGAGAACTGGTGCAAACATGCCACGTTCTGGTTCAGCAGTTGTAAAATACACAGAGGTAGCCAAGGATAACTGGCTTCATTACCAAGACACTAAAATGGGATTTGTCCATTGTCCCAGATGTCTTTCTGGGTCTAGTGGGGAACTCCATTCCATTAGGAAATACTCTGGAGTTCCTGAGAACACATGACATTAAAATCAAGTGAAGAAGACTGGTGAGCTTAGCTGGAAGGCTTCAGCTTTTCTACTGCGTAAGACGAGAATTACTGATGAAGGTCCCCTCACAAAAATTAAATGGTGTCAACTTCTGTTGTTTCTGTGGCTTATGTTTTGAGGGCTTGCACAAGGATGTTGCATCTTTGAAACTTTGCTGGGGACAACTGAGAAAGTGTTTATGGTAAGCCTGCATCGACACTGCTTCTGCATCAGCCAGCTTAGTAATGTGTTACCTTCTGGTTAGACCACAGATATGAAGTCTTCTCTTTCTCCTTTCACTTGCCAATGAAGCAGTACTGAATATTAATGTTTTGGTGCCTCGACAATTGACTTTTGCATGGTGTATACTCATTTTTCCTTTCCCTCCAAATAGAGCATTCTCAAATTGGGGGCTGCATTATGAGTAGGAGGGTCCTTGCTGGTTTTGGTGTCAAGGTACAAGGTTAAGTTTTTATGTGTTTCATATTAAATGTGTGCTCTTTGTTTGGTTCCCTTATTGGTTAGATTGGAGCAAAAAAAATCTCATTGTGGTTATAATGAGGATGCTATGACATAAAATGGTCATGCAATAATTTTCCACAGTATGAAGTGTAAGGCAAAAAGATGATTAATGTTTTAATTTTGGTGGCATATGATGAGAACTGCTTATAGGGCATCCTGTATCAACCATGTTCACTTCTTCATCTGATTTGAGTCTTCTATGAAAATGAGATATATTACAAAAACTTCCCAAGGTCTTATACTTCTCAGTAAATCTGTCCATTGTTTAAAACAAATGCTTTTGTTGCAGTGTTCTTGGAAGCACATCTTTCTGAACCTGAAGCATGATACAAGCAGACACTTTAAAAGGACTTCAGATATACCCGGTCTTCATCTTAAAGCAGTAGCTCTTGCTTTAGGGGGTTGAGAAATCACTTGATTTTTAATTTTGAGGCTTTGCCTTTTGGAACAAAAGTTCTTTGTGATGTGTTAGGTGAGGCCATCTGAGACTGATATGGACAAATATTATTGTACTTTAAAGCTAGAAGCACAGACTACTCAGTCCAGAGATGTTCTCTGGCACTGTATACTTATAATATCATTTTTTGATCATATAAACATAGGCTCATACGAAGAAATATAGTTGTGTATACCACTACTATCTACATCTATTATGATGAAATAATGGAGGAAATTCTTACACATAATGTTTATGTGAACTTTGGCTATGAAGTAGATATTATAATCTTCATTTACATATAAGGAAATTGACACTCGGATAAGTTTAAGTGTCTTGCCTAAGGTTATCTGTGAGAGGAAGACAAGTCCAACCAGCTCTAAACCCTGTGTGTGCCTCTTTCCTCACATCAGTCAATAGGTAGTTTTACTTTATCATTCCTCCTTGTACCAACCCAAGTGGACCCAGTCAATGAGCTGTTTGTTTTCCCAACCTTAATGTCTTAGGAGAAACCGAGGTAAAAAGGAAAGACTACTAGGCCAGAGGGTCCCAACTGACTGACGTGTGCCGCACTGTGTGGTCTTGGCAAGTTACCTGCCTTTTCTGCACTTCAGCTTCCACATCTGTAAGAGGAGGACAGTGATACCCATATCACATGGTATTTGTGAAGGTCATTATGAGACAGATGTTTGTTCCCTTCTCATCCTCTCTGTTCCTCTGTAAGTTTCTGTTTCCTCACCTACGAAGTCAGTAAAATAATCTTTTCCTGCTTCTTCATTGGGTTGGTGTGGGTGATAATGAGATAATGAATGTGAACATGTTTTGCAAAATAAGAGACCACTATGTAGTTATGAGTTGATGATGATTTATAAATACACACAGCTTAGTGTCTAAGAGTAACTTTTACCTAATTTTCATTTCCAGACACTACTGTTGCCGTTTGCTGAACCTTGTGTCCTCTGACCACTCCCAGAGCTATTATCTGAGGTAAGAGAGGACTGTCTTCACACTTGGGAAATGCTAATAGGAATCTTAGCCAGTGGTGTCTAAGGTTGATTTCACTCCCACCAGAAGAAACACAAGGGTCTTTCATGAGCACCAAAACTGAAAAATGGCCAAGAAAATGAATTCCCTTCCTTTTATGTTTTTTTATTTAATTGTCTCTTTCAATTTTTAGCCCTTAAGATTGAATACCAGAAGTTCAAAAACATAAGCTATGCAGATTCAGATTTCATAGGTATTTGTCTACAACATGCCATGTACTAGAATGCTCTTACCTATTGTCTGCTCGTGTTCTCTGATAGCACGTGCCAGGACGCCTTTCTCTCGAGTGCATTTTTCACGACACTGTGCTGCCAGTGTTTCCAGCTCTGACTGAGCCAGACTCTCCTACTTAGATCCAGCACCATCTTTTAGCTGCCCCCCACCAAAAACCTCAAAAAGAAAAATAATCCAAGGCTCCCACAACAACAACAAATTCCTAAGCAAATGAGTTAGAGACTTTCGAAACCCAGGGCCCATACGTGCTCTCCAGGGGGACCTGGGTGAGGAAGATGGGCCTTTCCCAGAGGAATGCCCTCTTCTTGAGTTTATCAAGAAAATGGAGGTCCCCCCAAAATGGAAAAAATCACCATAGCTGTAAACTTTACAAAATGTGAGTTTTTGCTTACTAACCAGTTGGTATCTGCATTTCCAATTTTGCTCTGCTGTATTCTTTGTTATCCTTTAGAAGTGTTTGGTACAGGATTTGTAGAAAAGCATCTCTGTGGAAGATCTGAGAGCAACATAAAAATACTGTAACCATTTGTTTGGCTGAATATTTTGATAATTCATTTGGTATATTATTTTCATCATCTTGAGCTTGTAAACATGATTTTAGTTACCTAGACCTTGAAAATAATTGAAATTTCTTGGTACTGCCCTGTATTTGTAGGAGTTAATGATTTAGAATTAAGCAGAAATTATGCCGTTATGTTAATAATAGTTCTCAAAGCTGCTATTCACTACATGCATGGACTAAAAAACACGTCATGTGCAAATGAGGTGGGCAATATATGGACAGCAAATCTCCTCCATAATTAGAGTAGTTGTGGTAGTTCTTGTGTTGGTTAGATTTTATTCTCATGACAACAAAAAGTAGTTACAAGAAACGTAGTGACTAAAAATACAGGAATGGATCCTGCCCATCATTTGGTCCCTGTGTCGTCCATAAAGTGCCCTTGAAAAAAATCTTCCTCATGTATTTCATGTACTTCCATAAATAAATATATCAGAAAAGAATGTACTATAGACATATAAGTTTTTGATAGCTTTGTTAGGCAGAGAACTGACTTGTTCATTTAGAAATTGTAATTACTATATTAACTTTTCTTCAAATGCTTAAATTGTTATGTATTAATAGAATAAGCTTTGAAAAGTGGTTAACTGTGCTCCCTCCTTCCTTTTGCACAGAAACCCATCTTGGAACTACAAAGAGAGCTTTAATCAAGCTTGGTAAAATCATGAAAAATCATTCATGAGAAAGAGGATTTTCTTTCTTTCTCTCTCTCTCTCTCTTTCTGTATGCCCTCCATATTTTGGAGGTGGGAGCTGGTGGAGAGAGAAGGATAAAGACTTCTCAAATGACCTTTGGAGGGTGGAGAAGTAAATATTCTGGGGGCATGCTGCAGAATTTAAAATAATCTTGTGGTAATAATTGGTATCAGTGGCAGTAATGAAGAAAAATAACAGTTTAAATAAATAATTAGACTTCACAGTAGATGTGTCAACAGGCACCCACTTAATGAGTATAATCATTGTTTTTCTCTGCTCTTAACGTTGATCCACTGACTATGGTGTGTTCTCTGTCCCATTTCCAAACCAAGTCTATTTAAAGCTGCACTTCATGGAATCTGAAACGGTATACCCTGTTTACTATTTAGAGCTGATACCCAATGTTCTTTAATAGGCAAGCTCTGTACTTGAACAGGAACAGGTTCTGGCCTTCTGTAGACTGTTGATTATTCCTGTTTTCAACAGTGTGATTCATTAGCAAGGATGAATAATACCCAATTAATTCTCATGAACTTGTCTATATTGCTAGAGTGACTTGTTTATTACAAGTTGATGGAATAACCCTAGACTGCCTTAAATCAAATTAATCAGTTATTGTTTTCTGAGGTGGAGGTAGAGGTAGTAGTTTTAAATTAAATTATTATTATTAATATTATTAATATTTTAGCTACCTAGATAGGCTATCATTACTTTGCGGAGTGAAGCAGTATATTTTATGTCAGGACATGTCAACCAGAAGTCATGAAAATCTAATTCTAATCCCATCTCAGGCTGTATCACCTTGAGCAAGTTACTTTCTCCAAGCTGCACTTCAGCATCTCATAACAGATGGAGTCAGACCAGTTGATCGTGGTATTGATCAATTACTTCTAGTCAAATGCCCTCTTATCTGTGATTTTCTTTCATACCCCTGTCCCTTTTTCCTCTTGCTGTCACTTGTCCAAGGTCATAGGAAAATCCTAGGACTCTACTAGAGAGCTGGTATGAAAACAGTTATTCTTGTATTTAGCTTTTGATTCTGTTATATACTGGAAGAGCAATTAGGGATTTGAATTATAAACTCTGATTGGGCATTTATGTTATGGTTGTTCACTACCTCCAGTGACATCTAGTTTCTGGTTAGAAAGGAAAAAATATTTCCATGTTTCTCAATTCCATGATCTTGTCTTATTCTTAGAGCATCCGGTGAACTTATCCACTGGTAGCATCAATTGGTTCTTTGTTCTGTTGTTTGACTTTTCCAGGTTGACTCATTGAACTGTGAGAAGAGGTGAGAATATCAGAGCCAGAGAGGACTTTAGGAATCAATCTAGCCCAATTCTGTCATTTCAGAGATAAAGATATTGGGGTCAGGGAGGGAGTCCAATTTGTCCAAGGTATTAGTAGCAAATCCTGAACTAGAATTCTTTCTTCTGACTTTATAATTATATCTCTATTTTAGAAGAGAATCTTTTCTATAAACTGTTCCTTTACAATCCAATAAATAAAGGGCCATTGTCTTTTAAGCTAAACCAGTGTCAACGGCAGGATATGAGATGCCCTTAAAACATAAATGGATTCTAAGCATCTTCATTAATCCCTTGGGGGCAGTGAAACAGAGGGCTCTGGCTGGCTTCTGCTCTCTGTGTTTACTAGGAGAATATGAATTCCCCTGCAGTCTTTTCTGTGAGAGATTATTTGACCCTGACATCACCACTGTTTCCTCCACCCATCTTCTGGTTTTCTTCCCTTTTCTAATCCAATAAATGATAGGAAGCTGAGGATGAACTCCTAGCTGGCTGTGTGCGTAGTTGGGAACATCGATAAAGGGAAGACAGATGGAGGGTTGATAAGCAAGAGGACAGGAAAATAAGAGCCAATCCAGTGAAATCTAGTTCAAGACCTGCAATTTCGAGTTGCTAGCAGCATCTCTCATTATTTTGGTCTTTTTGCCTTGTTCTTTTGGGGCTGGGCAGGGATTGAGAAGTGGCTGGAATGATCTTTGCCAAAACCAAACTCATGTTTTCATGACATTTCCAAGTCCAGACAAGACAGTTGTAATTATCCATTAGTTAGAAGATAACTTAGGGGCCACTGGATGTAAACACTAATCACAGTCTTCCTAATATTGAGATACAGATCCTGGAAATTATTTTACTGAGTCTGAGGTTCAAATTCTGCCTCTAATTAATTTGATATGATTTTGATGAAGGGGTGATCTTCCTTTGAACCTCAGTTTCTCCATATATGAGATAGGAGGAAGAGGAGAGTGGAACAGTAGAGAGTAAAATTTCTTCCCACCCTTATTTTCACGAGTCTCTGATTTGCCCAAGGTCCCATAGCAAGTTTGCAACTGAGTCTGGTCTTGAATTCAGACCCTTTTACTCCGGTTTGGAAGTTATCATTGTGATAACTTCCACTGCTCATACTTTCTAATGTGTGTGCCTGCATTTCTCAGTTTTGTTTTATTAGATAAACTTTTTCTTTCTCAGTTAACAGGTCCCTTTCTGTCAGGAGACTTACCCAAAACTGTTGTTCTTAATTTGCACGTGAGTGTGCACACGTGTGAGAATGTGTGTGTTTGGAAATAGGGGAGAGGATTATGGAATGTTTGGAGACTCGGATATGAATCTATGAAATAGTTGGAAAATGCACATATACACAGAATATTGTTTAACATTTTAGTTGTGTAGTCCATCTGAAGGCCAGACATAGGTTCTAGGTTAAGTCAAAGGTAAGTTTAGTACAGGAAGTCAGAGGTGACATTTGGGGAGCGTACATCTCCCGTTGCTGTGGGATTTTTCCCACGGTTCACCTATTTGTCTGCTCTTGGCATCCACCGTACTTATGAACATGACTCTGGATTTCTATTTGTTTCAAACTCTTGAGTGATATTTTAACATTGAGACTCTATTCTGCTTGCTTGCTTTGTTCATTCATTCATTCATTCATTCACTTACTCACTCACTCAAATTACCTGTAATGTAGATGTTAGCCATTTTAATATATTATTTCATTTATTTTCATGAAATAAGAGATTATTTTTCATATGTAGTAATTGAGATCAGAGAGGTTGAGTAATAAATAGCACAGCCTGGATTTAAATCTGGATCTGCTCCAAGACATCTGAGTGTCTGCAGAGATAATATTGAACATGAAGAGGGACAATGAAACAATTCTATAAACCTTAGGAATCAATTACATGATAGTTAATTAATTAAATGGTTATCTGTCACCTTAAGGCAGTGTAAGAACTGTTGGAGAATTGGATAAAATGCATTATGAGTGACTTACAATTTTCCTTTTTAAAACATTTCTGTCAAGTTAGTGGTCTCAGTTTCTTCATTTTTGTAAGTGAAATGAAGAGGAGAAAAAGTGGTTAGGATCATAGTGCCCTGATCATACTGTGAGTTATCAACTGAACTGGAATTTTAATGCTTTGGGAAATCCATGTGTTGTTTTCTCTCTGTTCCATTGAGCGTGGGATTTTTAACAGAGGCAGACTTCTGACCGTGTGCGGATCAGCACAAATGCAGATGTGAGCAGCTAGGACTTGGATCGTGCCAAGATGTAATGACTGCCACATGTGTGAAGCTGATGCTCAGTGCATAATGACCCACTGTGAGAATATGTGGGAACCATGAGCGTGTGGGCTGGTGTCATAAATGGAAGAGGCCTGAGAGAGGGTCAGGGGCTGCACCTTCACCTTACGGATGGGGACATGGACTTCATTTTGGCACTCTACAGTAATACTTGCTTTTTAGAATGTCTTCCTTTGACTTATACTCACACTGACAGGCAGCTGTACCTGAATTGGGACAATATCGTATTAACTGTGTGACCTTGCATGTGTTACTTGATTTCATTTGGTCTCAGTTTTGTCATCTGTGAAATGGAAATCATACTTCACTGTGGGACATTTGTGATGATAATCAAAATACCTTTGTGCTGTGTAATACTCAGAAACATTACTGTCACTCTAATTAATAACCCTTGTCGTAGCCCAATGAGATAGTCACAGCTGTTCTGTTCTTACAGGTTCTGTTTCCTAAATTTATCTTGATAATGTTTTAGATCCTTGCCTCTCCACATTTGGTCTGAAGACCAGGAACATCAGTATCACCTGGGAGCTTGTTAGAAATGCAGATCTCAGGTCCCACTCCAGATCTCCTGAGTCTGGACCTGCATTTTAACAAGATCCCCAGGTAGTTTGCCTGTTAGAGTTTGAGAAGAGCTGTTTTAGGCCCCAGACCAATTTCAAGGCTATTGGCCATGGCCTGCTGACAAGGACTGGCAGACTGCCGGCGTTTTGGGCATGCCTTCCCCGTGCTTTGAGATAGCCAGAGGAAGCCCCGTGAAGTTGCTCCCTGGGCATAATGGGAGGCTGGCCGACGGCATCCAGCAGGCTTTATCTTCTCAACGCCCTGCATTTCCTCACAAGTACTATTCACCAGGGGTCCAGCTGGGATTGGATCCCAAGTCTTTCTGCTCTGAGTCCACGTTCTTTTCATTAAACCACGATGTCTCAGTCACGAGGAATGCTGGGCTGTGTGGAGGATAACTCTTCATTCCGCACACTGTGAATATTTCCACACTGGCTGTTTTACTCTGTTACTCAATTTCTAGAGAGAAAGAATTAAAAAAAAATTTAAAAGCTTCAGTTGAAAGCCAGGATCCTGCAGCTTAATCAGTTATTTTCGTTTTTTAATGAGGGTGACTATTGTGAAATAAGTAATTATTAATTACTGAAAACTAATGAAATATTTTCGTTTCCTTGCTAAAAAGCATATGGAAGCTAAAAGAAAGCATATGGGTGTTTTTTGGGAAGCATATTGGTGAATGGACAAATCACAGTGGTGCCAATATGCCTTTGCTGTCTGGCTGGGGCCACACTGCGTGCACTGCCATCTGAGTCCTCATGGGTTGAAAGGGATTTTTTTACATTCCCACTTGATGTGTGCCTAGGGTCGCCTCTGGAGTCATACAGCTCTGCCTCATAAATCTTTCTGCCCTGCTCTCACTCCAACAGTACGGGTCTAGTGGCTCTGAGCATGAAATCTTTGCTCGCTAAGCGGCTGCCATGCTTTTTCCTTTCTGGAGGTCTCTTACCCTCTGCAATAGACTGAATGGGCCTGCCCAGCTGAAGCCTATGTGTTGAGATCTCCATCTGACCATTTACTGCAGTTGGGAAAAGCAGCACCCTAGTGGACTGCAGAACTGGGCCTCCTTGCTCCACTTGGGGCTCCGTATGGGGCAGCCATCGACTCTCTGCACTGCACATTTCTTTCCTTTAACATTGGGACGATAATACCAGTGCTCCTCTGTTCACAGACTTGGCTGTTTGATTTGCAGCACATGCCCTTTGCTCTTTGTCTCCTTTCCTTTGTGTATCTTCTCTCTTGCTACATATTTAGTTGGTTTGATAAGTAACATGATGGATTTAAAGGTAGTTGAAACTAGTTTGGGTGCGCTGAGGATTGCGCACACCTTGGCTTGTGATGATCAGAGGCAGCATGCTGTTGGAGATGGTACTTGGTTTGGTGTCAGGAAACTGAGGTTCCAGACCAAGTTGACTTAATAAGCATTTACTTAGGATCTCCCAAGCTAGGTGGCTTGCTAAGAAATTGAAGGAGGGAGCTGGCAGGTGTGCAAGGTGAGTTTGATTCAGGACCAGCCAAAACTCAGTGTGATGTGTGAGCTGAGTAATTATACTTTGTGGGTGAGGGAACTGGGGGGGAGATTCTTTCTACCTGGGAATATCAAACTGGGGACTGGAGCTGACTTTGAAACGTGATGGATAGACTTTGATGGGATATTTTAGGGACTTGAGCAGAAATCTCTGGCAGGCAAGACCCCGAAGCAGGTACGTACCAGCCACACCCAGAGAACTGGACACAGATGACAGAAATATTTTATTTGAGAGAAATCATTTATTTTCTGGTCGTCCTCATTCTCTTTCTCTGGAAAACGTGAGCTTTATACTGTTAGGTTCTCAAGAAGCCTTAAGAATCCAACTGGAATTCTACAAGATCTCCTATCCCACAGCCAGATAAGCCATTTGGCTGAACCCTGGCAGCTGATGGTGGCAGTGGCGCAGGGCCCAGAACCCAGTGTCCTGTTCCCTAGCCCAGTGCTCTTCCCACCACCCCACATAGCATTAGGATGATGGCTGGCTGGGGTGACCATTATTATTATAGCCTTTAATGTATGGAATCGAATTTTAAAATGATCTAAGATGTACAACAAGTAAGACATTTAATCCTCTTAGCTACCGATGGCCTTTCCACTGGAGAGGCTAGCTCTGGTAAAATGTCACCTTTCTCCAGTTTGCCTGTGTGGGCCTTGCTTTTCTGCCCACAGGACGGGCACCTGTCCTTCTTCCTAAAGAAGCCTTCTCACTCTGCCCCTTGGCTCTGAAAGATAGTCTTAGCATTGGACTTTGTTCCATAATTAAACTTTATTTTGTGTCGCCATCTTCCCATGTTCGCTCTCCCCCTCTCTCCCCCTGGCTCCCCTGCCCACACATATTATAAGGTTTCTGAGTCCTAGCACTACTCTCTGATTCTCTGGATTTTCTTCAGCTTCTGGTACAGTGCCCTAGACATCATGCTCAATAATGATGCACGTGACTGTGTTCTTCAATGGTTTTCCCTTTCCTTGTTGCTTGTTTTTAAGATGGATATGAAACTTAGAAGCTTACAGACTTTCAGAACTTGAAAGGAACTTAAAAACTGTCTGTCTAGTTGAGCTTCCTCCCCGGGAGGAAGGGACTTACCCTACTTCACCTTCCCACTTAGCAGCAGGTCTGAGATGGGCGCCCCCGTCTGACTGAGCAGTAGAGGGATGGCTGAGGCCCGGGCTCCTGCTCACCACTCAGCAGTCCTTGACTGGGTTTGTCCTTTTTATGAAGACCATTGGGAATAAGGGACCTAAGGGTGGAGCATGTGGCTTTGCTGCCGTGTGAAACACATGGAGACAAGCAGATGAGTACTGGGAATCTACTATGCGACAGGTGTTTTCACGTAGATTAGCTTGGTCAATTGTTGTAACACAGAACATGTAGCGGAAGCCCCTCCCTAAAAACTCTAAAGAGTGCACTGTAGTGGCTCTGTGCTTACGCCCTAAAACATAGGCGTAGGGCTCTGCAGAGTGGCACACATGAGGATTCTAAGATTGCGAAGACCAGTGAAAGCAAGCAGAGGTGGTGATCAAAAATGACATGGCAGGACATGTGTTGACTCAGGTATAATAAGAGAGGACTCAGGTCTCCCATTCTCTCCCCACACATCCAGCTCAGAGTCTTTGGAGAGCTGGGATTTGAGTGCTGCACACTTGAGTGGAGTGATGGCTTGCGCTTGCTCTTACTACATCTTACTCCTTCCACCTCCTACCCTCCAACCCCACTGAGTACGTTTTCTTCCTTCTGTTCATCTTTCTTCTCCTCCTCCTTCCTTCTCCTCAGTTAACCTGGGTGGCCTAAGGGCCTGAAGGCTGTCTGATGGCAGAGGCCTCTGTACTGGACTGTGAAAACGCTGGCAGGGAAGGCGATACACAAATCTGTTAAATACACAGCAAAAATAGCTTATGATCTGTGGGACTCAGTATTAAGCAAGATGATATTAACGAGGTTTGAGTGCTGTTCTGAAATGTGGCAGCTGCACACGCACATTGGCTGCTTTTCCTCCCTACCTCTGGCAGCTTGGAGTGGTGTTACCATGGTGCTCCTGGGCTCTGTTTAGATCAGCTATTTCCTGAAGGAGCCCCTGACCTTCCTCACAATAGAACCATTGAGGTGGTCATGTCAGTGCCTCTTGGGGAGCTGTGTGACTCGTGAGCCCCCAGTTGTCACTTGGAAACTGTTAGAAGTTGTATTCAGGACAGAAGTTGTAGTCAGGACAGACATGCTGAATGTTAGGAGCAAGAAGTGCTTTTAAATATCCTCTACCCTTGCTTGATGGGTGAAACTACTGAAGTTCATGGAGTGGAAGTGGCTTACTCAAGGTCACAGGTTGAAGTAGGAACAAGGCTGGGATAGGAACTCAGGTCTCCTGATTCACAGTTCCCTAATGTTAGAGCTCTGTCACACTTAGCGCTGTTTGAGCCATCTTTTCAGCCCAGAAGGCTGTGGGTGTAGATGAGCCAGGCCTGGGGACCTCACTGATCCCAGGAATTGGCACAGGAAGTAAGGAGAGGGTGAGGAGCTGGGTGCCGAGGAGGGAATGAGGAATTGAGGGGAATGTGGGCGTGATAGATGGTGCCCAGAGTAGGTGCCCGAGTAGACTGACCAGTGCAGTCTACTGGTCTGCAGAGACCCTTTCCTACCTGATTTCACAGCTCAGTTACTGAGAAGAAGATGCTTAGGGGGCAGGGGGAAACAACGTCACATTCTGTGTTACTCCTTTTTTGACCTACGTAAGACCTCGCCATAAAGCCACTGTCAGCACCATTTTCTTTCTTACTTTTTTTTTGTGACTTTATAGTGTTAAGTATTCTTCAGGTAGTTCACATGTGAAACACTGTCTCCTCCCCAAGATCACAGGGTCCAGGGCAGAAACTGTGACATTAGTGGCCCTTCCTCCTTCCTTCACTCACTGCCCATGTACCCCTCCCTGCCTTTAAACATGGCACCTGGCATAGTCTTACATCACACATGGGGATCATCTAGTAGTTTATTTTTTATTGAGTTCAACTGAGTTGAATTCAAGTGATCTCTTCAAATTTTTACTGACAGTAGAAGTCGGTGAATTATGATTTGGGGAACAGTGTTCTCACCAGTTTGGATTCCTTAAGATTTCTTATGAATGCTTAGTTAATTTTCATAAAACTCAATATGTTGTCTGGTATTATCCTCATTGTACAACAAAGAAATTAAAGTCATGCGAGCTGCTGAAATTTACTTCCCTACATGGTGGGGATTTATTTGCTTCTGGGTCTTCTGTCTTCAAGTGTTATGATGTGACTTTGACTCTGCCAGTACTTCCGGAAGCGATGTCATTCCGTGGACAATGGTTTCAGCTTCTGTTAAGGAGCCCCTGGCCTTTTAAGGTTATGACCTCTCACCTTCAGAGTTTGGAAAAATAATTATGAGGACTGAGGTTCAAACAGTGACTTATTATGGCGCTTTGGACAGCACTCTAGCTGATTTTTTTTCAATAGGCCAAGGGAAAAACAGTACTGTATACTTTAATTTGCTTATTTGCTATATCATTTAGTTGGAAATGGACTTCAGAATAACTTCAAATAAATCTGAATGTCTTCAGAATATGAGGAAGAAAGATCTTCTGCCATTAATGAATGGACTAATCTAGCTAAGAACAAAATGAGACCCCTGTTTTGATTATAAAAAAAGGATGCAAGAATTTTTGAGTGCTGAAGCTAAAATCTAGATTTTGGTTGATATTGATATTTTGTAGGTTTTTCCTCATTATTTACCATATTCATTAAGTAATATTTATTATGCTTTTCTAATTTTTATGTGATATGGGTAAGTTTGATAACATTTCTGCATCCTTTCTGAAAAAGTATAAATATGGAACAGTCTTTTTAAAAAAAATTAATATGCTAAGGAGAAACATCATTACCTAATTTAAATTTTAGTAGGGAGCTAAAGCTTATTTGTGGTGAGTATAATATCTTGATATATATAGATAAATCTTACGTTTCCTTTTAGTATCTAATTTTCCAGGTGTTTAAGGAGGAAGATGAGTTGAATAATGATGATATAATGCCCAGAGAGAAAATATATAAGACAAATATGCTATGGATCTATTTCCCATGTGTGTGTGTTTGTGTGTGTCTTTTGATAAAATTACCTATAGAGTGATAGTACAAATAACTTCAGTTACTAAACAAAATTGAAGCAGACACTTGGATGTTCAGGGGGATCCATACTTTATCTTTTGTTTTAGAGTTGTAGGTAAAACGAAAACTTGGGCAATGGTATTGTTTCGTATTACGTGGGGATCTAACACTCTTTATATATATTCTTTGTGAAGAAAGTTTGTCTTGGGAATCTGACTATTCTCGCAAGCTGTCTGAATTTCTTCAGACCCCTTTGATGCCCACACTTTGTTTAATTCAATTGCATCAGTTTACTCTGAACAGTGATTTAGAGACCGTGTTATTTATTATAAGTAATGCACATACACACTAAATAATGAAAAGAAAAAAAAGAAAAAGGAAAGAGAAAGCAGCACTGTGCACCTTTTTTGCATGTTTGAAGCCGTCTGCCTTACTTTAGAATTGCGTATGCGTGTCTCAGTTTCTCTAAGTAGATTAGGAGCAGCCTGAAGACAAGAGAAATGTTTTATGTAAGTTGGTGACAGTGAGTTTTATGAACTCAGGTACAGTAAATTAAAACAACTCTGATGACATCTTTTGCTTGTAGTTGTCAGGCTTATTCGGAATCTTGTTAGAAGTCGTCCTATTACTTTTGAAATCCCTCTGCTTTGTAGACATTCTGGGGAACGAGGGCACATTGCCCATCTGCCTACTACAAGAGACCTGAGTAGTTTAGGAGAGCAATGGCCTGTTTACAAACTGACCAAAACTGTCACTATAATAAAAAGTTTAATATATTCTAAAATGTTACAGAGCTAGGAAAAGTATACAGATGTAATATATAGAGTGCATATACATGTACATATATATGATATGTTCCTTGTCATAATATTTTACCCAATGTGCTATTTACAGTAATGAATCAAAATGTCAGTTTTAAAAATACGAAGTGTCAAAGTGTTCCCACGTTGTGGGAAAGTTTGATGTGACAGTTTGTTAATCATATGACTATTATATCAAATGTGTCTCACAATGTTTTTTTGCTCAATGCTCTTTCTTGTAGGCTTCTCACACTTTTTTAGTGAATTTGTAGTTCAAGTTACTAACCCAAGGAACACATTTAGGTTACATGTCTCCCACACCTTACATAAATGCCACTGTGTTTTTCTGTTCTTGAATGGAATTGAATGGATTTCACATCATTTTAGAGTGGTTTGATTTTGTGCCTGGCACATTTATTATAGCAGCTAAAACAAATTTCTCCTGTGCAGTTTTGTTCCTTTCACTACGGAACCTTCCCATGGAACTTTCATATATGGACTGGATGTTTGTGTTTCTCCAAGTTGGGTTTCCCTACATATAATTTAGATGACCTATTGCCCACTCCTTCACCTTGGGCACATTTCTAAGTTTTGGTTAGCACATCGATTCTGCCAACTTCTTCATTCTATTAAAAGGGCAGACTTATAGAATACTAACATTTTATGATCTGGAAAAGGCAACACGGTTTTTTGAAGGAGACTATGGCTATGCAACTTACTGTCTCTGTGTCTATGGATGACACTTGATCTTCTGGCCTTAGTTTCCTGTGAAGAACTGTTAATGCTGAAATGAGATTAGATCAGTGGTTTTTAAATTTAGCTTCCAGGAGCCCCAGGGTTGTGGGTAAATGTATGATCTCAGATGATGGACTGCAGAGTGTGCTGTGAGAACTCTGGGCTCTTCTACTGGTAACTCCGCTCTCAGATTTGATTTAATTTAGTTTTATGTAGTGTTTAATTTAAATACACCATTCAACTGCTTAAATGACCAACTTGCCTACCTAGGCAGCCACTCTGCAAGATGATTTAGAGCCAGCATTCTCTGACTCTTTGGCTTATTTCCCCGAGAGTTTTCAGTGGGCAACCATGGCAACAGATCTTGGCTAATTTGGCCTCAGGCTCCACCTGTGTGTTCGTGAGGTCTCCATGGAACTTCTTTCAGCAGCAGAGGATTCTCCAGACTGAGATCTGCGGGAAGGACCGCTAACTGAGATCACATCTATGTCTGATTTTAATCCTTGCATCTTTTAATTTTAATAAGCTTTCCAATTGAACAGATTTCAGGTCAGCAAAGACCATTGTTTACAACAAGTATAAATGTATACTTGTTCTAAAGAAGGTATACAGGCTTTGACAGATATTTCATCTGCTTCTGATTAAGGATATGAATGCTACTCCTTACACTAGAGAGTTTCAGCCAGTATGGGGCAGAGGGTGGACACCCACCACTTGAAATTTTAATTAATCCAACACTTTCTCCTTCCCTCCATCTCAGACACACACAGCCATCACCACCTTTATCCACTATGCAGGGCACAGCTTGGGGTGCATCCCTCGATCGATGGGGCAGGAAAATAAAAACATTGTGAATTACGAATCCAGGCAGAGACTATGAATGACAAATGATCGAGAAACATGAAAAGCCTTTAAGTTGGAGCATAATAAATTGGAGAAAATGTTTCTAATACAAAAAAACATGTATTAAACACAGTAGGGAAGATGAATGACTATTTTACTAGATTCAGAAGCATCATTTTCAAAGTTCCTCAGGAATTAAATTATGGGGTTAGTTTGATTTAACTCATTTAGTAGCTAAAATTCTGAAGGGAGAGAATAGTCAAGTCAACAGTTTTGTGCATGGCACTTTCTTGCAGGGAAAAACATCCCCCTGGTAATAAATCTCATAAAAACAATGTACATCCAGAAGCAGTTGCTGAATGCCAAGGCAGGGTATTCTTTTACTGAGACAACAGATCAGCCACTGGGGTGCACCTGTGTTTACTGGGGTGTGGGATGGATGGTCCCAATGCACATATAGGATGATTAGGAAAGACCCAGGAGTGATCTTTGCCTCATTTCCTGAAGAAATTGGTGACATGAGCCAAAAGTTTTAAACAAATGTTGAACTCTAGGTGCACACTTTAAATCAAACGGGAAGCATTCTTTGTATAGTTTTGCTTGAAGTACAATAGGATAATGGATTGTGGGGATGGAAAGGATGCCACAAGGACAATCCACAACAAAAGACACTTTGCTATCTTGTATGTTTAGTTATGTTACTTTTGCATGGGCTTCCTTCTGCCTTCTTTTCCTCCTTGCTCGTGTGTAAGGCCTCTGAGTTCAGAACCTTGTCTGTCTTGCTTGTTTCCCAGTTGCCCGGAGTCACACCTGGCTTATTTATGATCTCAGTAAATATTTACTGAATAGATGACTTATATGGAAATACAGCATTATTGAGGAGAGAGACATGGCATAAATCTGGAAAATTCTGACCTCGCCACTTGTAAACTTCCCGGGACTTTCACTAAATGCTTATTGAATTAGTCATTATTCTGAACACTTTGTATCATTAATTCACTCAGTCCTCACTACCACCCTCTGAGGATGGTGCTATTATTACCACTCTTTCACAGATGGAAAATTGAGAGCCAGAGACATTACACGAGTAAGTTGTACTCGAGATCACTTGGCTCATAAAAAGTAAAGCCAGGACTTTAGAATGAGGTAGTCTGGTTCTAAACACTGCTCTTCTGACCACTAAGATACTTCATCTCTGGACAATGAATATACTTATACCTGCCTGTAAGGCTGATACAAGATGAAAGGTGTGCCAAGCACTAGGGAAGGGGTAAACCAACTCGTGCAGATGAGCCAACACACAACTAACTATAAAGTAGAAAGTAGAAACTTGTTGCTGGGAGAGTTCAGAGAAGAAAAAAGAATGATTATTTCCAACTGGGATGGAGGGTAGGGGATCAAGGAAGGCTTTGTAGAGGAAGTACATTTGAATTGGCCTTGAACGAGTGGGAGTATAATAAAAGGAGATGCTTTCTAAGCAAATGGACTGTTGATCGACTAGAGGTATCAATGTGCAGGGTGGTGAAAAAGAAGGAGTTAGTTCATTGAATGCTGAATAGTTAGGCAGAGACTTTCCAAAACAACATGCACTGAGGAGTGGGGAGGACAAGGGGCTTGTGGAGGAAGGGGAGAAAACAGTGAGCAGAGTAGTGAATGGGAAGATGAAAATGCATGCCAAAAATACTTTACCATGTTTATAGTCTTTCTGGGAGTTGACTCTAAGCAATAGATGATCCCTGCCTTACCTATATTATGCTCTGACTCATCATTTTCTGTGCATGGTACTTAAATACTAGTCCAAGGAGATACCACTTGAAAGGAGTGGTCACCTAAGCCTTAAAAGTGCTGCATAATCTGGCACCCTCTTAGGTACTGACAGTGTCCATTAGCATGATGAATCTTTGGGGAAGCCCTGTGGGACAGCCACCAACTTGCTTTCATTTGACTCTGGGCCTTTGTTTTCCCTTGAGCAACTGCAGTTAACATGTTCTAGAAGACATACTTTAGTGGATCTCCAGCTAACCTGCTGGACTGATTTGTTTCCACTTTCCAACAGATCATCTGAGAGTAGAACTGGATCCATTCTCAGGGCAACCAAAAGCCCCATTCTGAAACAAGAAGTTACAGCACTTTTGCCTGTGGAAATTGTTATGTGTCATTTAGAAAGAAAGCCACGCTCAAGATAAACTTGAGAACCTGCAGCCCCTCTGAAAAAAGTAAGAGTGAGAAGCAGGAAGTGAAGGAGGCTTAGGTCTTGAAATGGAATGTGTCGGAGTGTGATACCAACCGCAGGAACTCCTTTAGCAGGCTGCCCTGTGAACATTTTAAGAGAAAACACTGTTAAAGTCAGCAGCTTACTTACAGGCCCCAGGGACGGCATAATGTCTGTTTGCTTCTTTACCCTGCATTGGCCTGAGTGGAAAGAAAGGCCGGGGACTGTATTGACTGTATGCTTCATGCTGAATACTGTGTTAGAAGCCATCACTTAATCCCCTCAACAATCTGACTGGGTTAGGATTATTAATCTTTTCTTTTATAAATGAAGATGCTGACTCCCAAGGTACCTCACTGAGTAGATCATATTTTACTTTTTGCACCCGTCCCATGCTCCTTTCCCCAACTGTCTGGTGCACTCATGTTCTTCCAGGTTGTAAAAGAGACTCCGCCCTCAACCCCACGTGGCCCCTAGTCCTAAGTGACCCAGTGATCTTCTTGTTCTTTAGGTCTGTCTGCTCTCTCCCCTTCAGATTCAAACCTCTCAGTGACTCTGGAGTGCAGGTGCTTATGTTGCACTTCTCTGCCTGCATTCAGCATTCTCTGTGCAGGACTTCATGGTAACCTTGCAGGGGTGTCCAACCTCTTGGCGTCTCTGGGCCACACTGGAAAAAGAAGAGTTGTTTCGGGACACGCATTAAATACACAAACATTAATGAAAACTGATGAGAAAAAAAGGATTTGAAGTAAATTTATGATTTTGTGTTGGGCCACATTCATAGCCATCCTGGGTCTTATGCAGCCCCTGGTCTGCGAGGTGGACCGTCCGGCTAGAACCAGACCTTTACCTGACAAGGAACCTCCTGTCTAGTGCATTGCTCTAGACCTTCTTTGCTGACATATTTTTAGTTTTCTGGATTCTGAACCTCATTATTTTTAATGTCATCTCCCACCTCCAGGAATATACTGGCTACTCTCTTATTTTTTGGCCAGGTCTTTCCTTAACTTCCAAACAGCACGTTTTGAACTTGGCCTGCATTGGAATCACCTGGGGAATCTCAGCCTCAGAAATTGTGGCCCACTAGGTCTGAAAACATACCGTGGGAGAGTTTGTACTTCTAACAAACTCTTAGATGGTTCGGAAACTGTCAGTCTGTGGGCTCACTTTGATGAGTGCAGCTTTAAAGTATAATTCAGGACTCCTGTTTTTCAGGAAATTTAAGCATCCTAGCCCACAGGTTCCTTTTCTTTCTCCCTCTCTCCCTCCCTCCCTCCCTCCCTCCCTCCCTCCCTCCCTCCCTCCCTCCCTCCCTCCCTTCTTTCCTTTATTATATTCTCATGGAACCCTATACAAATTAGATATCTTTCCATTCATGTAAGTCTCAGGGGCTCCATCATCAACTTCTTGTGCCTGGTTAACACTTGAGAATAAGGGAGACAACTTGGTGAAAATGAACAAATATCTGGATGTGGAATCTCGAATCCTGATTTTTCATCCTATCACATCCTCTCATGAGCTGTGTGGGGGCAAACCACATCTTGTAGAGTTGTTTCCTCATCTCTAAAATAACCATCCCATTTCTTCTTAAGGCAGAAGCTCATGGAAAGTATCAAATGAGATCATGGATATGTAAATGCAATAATGTTCCTAGTACATTATTTTTTGTTATTTGATTTTTTGTGTGGTTGACTCATTCACTTTATCACTAAGGACGAGGCATGAAGGAAATGCCGTTGGTTTCCAGTGGGATGTGGAGGGGAGGGCGGGGCTGAGGGGAGGCTGCCACGTCAGGAAAGCTTTCTTACATCCCTAGAAATGATTTTCATGCCGGCAGTTGTGAGCCTGTGCTCAGGTTGGGGTAGCAATGTTGTATTTATATTGTGCTCTGTCTTCAGTTAGACTGTGATAATGAGTATGCAGACTGTGATCATATTCTGAACTGATGTACACGCGAGAAAAATGATGAAATATTAACAGTGGTTGTCATTTTCAGGAGTTAATAGGGTGTTTGCTAGTGGCTAAAATTGTAAATTCTTAAAATTCTGTTTCCTATAACAAGAATACCTACAGAAGGAAGTGTCCTCTTCTAGATTTTCTTAAGAAAACATCTACTTCTTAAGTGTCCACTATGCAGAAACTAGCTCTGGTATTGAGGAATAAAAACATGGTTAAACATAATTTCTTTTCCCAAGGAGTTTACAGTTCAATGAGAGACACACACAGAAATGACTAGAAGTTTTTCACCTCCTAGACAACAGTATGGTGGTTACCTGAGGGAAAGCAGGGGAGGGGAAGGTCGGAGAGCGGCAAGGAAGGGTACATGGTGATGGAAGGGGGCTTGGCTTGGGGTGGTGAACACACAGTACAATATATAGATGTTATATTATAGAGTTGTATACTCAAAACCTATGTGCCTTTATTAAATACTGTTACCCCCAATAAATTTAATAAAAATAAATAAGAAATACCTACCTGGTTTAAAAAGCAAAATGACCTAGTTGACAAAGGAGAGATGCAGACAGCATGCTGTGGGGACTGCAGGAGGGTTCCCTCAGGAAGGGGACATTTGAGCACACGTTGAAGAGTGGAAAGGATGTCAGCCAATGAACTTCAGATAGGAACATGTCACACGAAGATATAGTATGTTGTTACTACTCCAGGCATTTCTTGTGCAGGGGTGTCCCACAGCCCACGGGCCACCTGCAGGCCAGATGTGGCCTGGCACAAAATCGTAAATTTACTTAAAATATTATGAGATTTTTTGTGATTACATTTAGAAATGTATCTAATGTGTGGCCCAAGACAACTCTTCTTCTTTTAATGTGGCCCAGAGACACCAAAAGGTTGGACACCTCTGGCTAGGGTTTTCTAGTTGTAGTTACAGGAAAAGTATCAATACATAGAATATGAGAATAGCTCCTTTGAATCTCCCCTACTAATATTCTGGTCCCTCAGACTCTGCTTGCTTATTTTATTTCCTTTAGTGCATTTGTCCCCTCCTTTACAGAATGTTTCTTTTTGCTACTCCCCTTTTTGAGTTTTTTTTCCTGGTCATTAGCTTCTCTCTTCTGCAAAGTTGGTTAACCCTCAATACCACACTTTTTTGGACCTCCTCCTTCTCTTGCTTCCAAATATTTAAAATTCTCCTCCATCCTTTACTCCGTGATTCTTGTTTTTACTCCCAGCCTTAACAATAGCTTCCTTTCTATTTCCCTGCTTTGATTAGAGTAACATGTTTGCAATATGAAGACACTGATCTTCACTTCTCCTGGCTCCAGATCACCAAACTCATAATGGCAAGTCTAGTCTGTACTTACATGCATGTGGTGCTTATTGTGTCCAAGAAGAGATAAGGTCACAGCGAAAGGAAGCAGGCTGTTAAAATCTTCTGGAATAAAACTTCAGGTGCCAGGCATGTCTGAGAATGCAGTATAGACTTTACATTCTGTGGCAGGATGTGAGATGCTTTTGATGTTCAAAGCTTCACATTTTGATACTTATAATAATGCAATGCAAGTTCACATCAACTGTATCCAGTCAGTTCTCCATCCACTCCATTAGTATTTCCAGATGGGAAAATTCATTTGAGTTCAATTTTTGTTTGAGACCCAACTGTTTCTTAAATAATTATTGTAGTTATTATCTACTTATTTTTTCACAACTGATGGGAAGGGGAAATTAAGCAACTGTGTGATTAGCAGGGTATGAGATTAAAGATCTTTTGCACAGAGTCAAGGATTTATTTACTATAAAATTTCTCAACTGAGAATTAAGTATCATTAAGATTGGCCACAAGGTGCTCTCTGTGGCCATTTAAGTTTGATTTTTCACATCTAGTTCTTTGCTAAAAGGTCTTTAACCATTTCTGGAAGGAAAATGCTGGCCAAGTCATCATGCATTTCTGAAGTTAATAGTCAAGGTAACGACCACATTTCTGTCACTTATAACAGTGCAACTGGAAGATCAGCCTCACTGCTCTCAGCAAAGAGTAAGCTCTAATTTGAGGAAGTCAGGTAAACTAGAAAAAGTTGCAGCTTTGGTCTTCCCCTTTGAAACTCCAAGAGTTTCACCTTTCCTTAATGCAGGTGCAGACCTATGGAATGTGATGTTTATCCTTAAATTTTTCTTAACCTGTGTTATGTCACTTCTTGAGTCCTTTTGTAAATACCCTCCTGTGAGTGGGTTCTAGAGAGTGCCACACCCCTTTTTGTTTCTGGGGGATGTCAGTAGTCTTCTGTAGAAGCAGTAGGGTGTGATGGGCAGGCACATTAGCTAGAGTCTCTTGGCTGAATTTTGAAGACAGTACTTCTGTTTGCTTCAGCAAGTTACCAGAGATCTCTGCAACTCGTTTGCTTTATGCCCTTATCTAATGGAAAGAACAACAGTACCTACCTCCAGCGTTACTTTGAGGATTTTAAGAGTTCATACCTGGGGACTGATTAAGGCTCTGTCTGACTCATAGTTCATGCTCCTTTAGTCTTAACTGCCTCCATTTTTTAAGGCGATGTATTGTTCTAAGTGTGAAGATCTTTGTTACACTTTTGACATGGACTTGTTCAACTTCCAGCCTGGAATCCTTAATCTATTCCTATCTCCTTGTCTTGAGTAGAATCTTTCCTATACGATAATTACTTACATACTTGTCTTAATTCTTTCTTTAGACAGATTTTATCTTTATATTCATTGAATTCAACCAGACCCAGTCACTGACCCTAAGGGATTTTGGGGGGGGGAGAGGGGTGGGAGAGTGAGATTGGTGAATGTTCATACACTAGAGATATCTCTGTAAGAGTCAATAAATTTAGATCATATTTCTAAATACTCAGAGGTATAGTTAAGGGATTTGTGGTCACTAGAGGAGAGACACACTAGTTCTGGTTGGGATTAGAGGCAAGTGTGGAACAAAGGAAGGAAATTGTCCTGGAGGAGGAGGGATTTGATCTGGAACCTGAACACAGGGTATAACTGAACTGGTAGAAAAGGAGAAAAGACTTCCCAGGCTGAGCGAAGAGTGTGAGCTGCACTTCATTTTTTCACAAATCCCTCATGCTGGCCTCTGGCTGCCATCCAGACCCTTTAGAAAACTGTTATTGCAGGTGGTACCTCAGTCGGAAAGCCAGGGAGTGTGTGAGTGAGGCTTTCATCATCTCCAGGTCCACTTGTAAAAAATAGAGAGAGGGGCCAGCCTCCTGGTGCACTCTAATAAATGCTTGTGACAAGGGTTTGTTTTTATTGTAGGTGGGAGTATGAGAGAGAGAATAGGGGAGACAAAGGTAGAAAATGCTGGACGTTTGTAGGGGGATTATAACGAAAGCTATGGAATGCTCTTAATTTTTCCCCCAGATCACTTTTAAGGGTGATAGAAGTGATTTTGCTTTATAAAGTTATGATGAAAACATCACTTTTTTATTTCTTCTTTTTGTTAAGAGCCAGTATTAAAATCACTGTTGTCCTCTGTCCTAAAATACATATCTGAGTGGAGTTAGGCAAGAGAGTATTTCCTGAAATACATTGTATTCTGGGTAGTAGACCTGGACGTTTACACACTTTTCCTCTGGAGGGGGGTCATTGTAAGCCAGGTGCCACCAGCAACCCTGTGGTGGTTTGTTGAGTGTGTTTCAGCACTTCTGGTGTCCGGCCTCAGCTCTCTGCCATGACAGGGTGTTTTTAAATTTACGGTCACTTTTAGCAAGTGGCTTGATGAGGCATAGTAATGTGCATGTTGCTGGCCAAACATTACATGGCATAGCTGCAGAGTAACGAGACTGGAGTCTTAGCCAATGCCCTAGAACATGAACTTGCAAGTAGTAGGGTTATCCAGGCAGTGCTCTTTGCAGGGTGCCATCCTGGCACAGGGAGCACTGGCTCTAAAGTTGCTGCCTTTCCTCAGAACATCCTTGGAATTGCCTGTGGAGATAACGATGAGCCACACCCGAAAGTCTTAGAGTCAATCATGCAATGTGAGACTGTGCAATCCACTTACTTCATTCTGACTATGAGAAAACAGAGGCCCGGGACAAGCATTGATGTGTATAGCTGGCATTCCTTTAAATAGGGCCAACATCAGTGCTCAATTTTCTTGTCAGCTCAGCTTTGCCCGGTATCTTTCATTGTCTCTCTGCCTTAAATATGATTGATTCTAAATAATTGGAAACAAAAAAGAGATAAGGATGGTGAGGGGACTTTTCCTTAATGTTGCCTGATATCACAATGTCTGCAGTGCAGGCAAATGGCAGCCATCCCTTCTGGGGTGGGGCTCCTTCTGGATTACAATAAAGTCTCAAGAAATAGAAATTACTTTGACTGTCAAAGTTTTTAGTTGAGTATCGTTGCAGCTATTATAAAATCTAGAATAGATAAACATAAGAGTTAAACATGCAAGTTCCTAATTGGGTGGTAGAACTTAGTTTACAGGGGCAGGGATGCTGTCATGGATAAAGCTATGTATGTCCTTGTCATGATTTGCTGTCATTTGCATGGCAGCAACTAGGAAAGTGTGCTCATGGAATACTTGTTCTACGGATGGTCAAGTGAGTTCAGGAACCGCATGTTACCATAGCACCCGTTTCGAAGATTCTCCATGTATCTTGAGCAAGATTAACTCTGAGCAGTCCTATAGGTAAAAGCAATAACCACAGCATTCCTTTCTGTTCTGTTAAATTCAGATTTTGCCAAATTTATTTTTAATGGGACCATTTTATGGATGACTTCCCAGACTGTGTTCTACAGAGCATTCTTTGGATAGCAGGACTTTATTGTTAAAATTCTTAAGGTTCACATCTGTCATCTTATAATTTGTGTGAAATATAAAGCCATTTGGGCTAAACTGTAGACCTTCATCTACCATCTCTTCTCCACAGGAAAACTTGCAGGTTTATTTCAGGATCAAACCCTTTTGATATGAAATGCTGTTGGGAGAAAAAAAGATACATATGCACACACACACACATTTTAGAGCCTAATAATTTCAGAAAGAAGACAGTGTTTTACCTGCCAAACCCAATTTTCTGAATTAGGGCTTTAACTCAGAGAGTCGTTCCTGAAAATAGCTTGTTTTTAAGTAAAACTTTGTTGGCTTTTTGTGGTAGACTTTTTCACCATTGAAGCCATGAATATGGGTGATTTTAACTGACATGTTTCTTGCATTCAAAACCGGGGCTTATGGAGGAAACAAACACTTACTTGAACTTTTCTGAAATAGTTGGCTTGACCGTTTGTCATTTTTTTCTGTTTATTTAGGATGTTAGCTTTTTTCTTTTAAGCTGGAAGGGTCCTTGTTGATCTTTTCTGAGCCTATACTTGACAGATGAGGAAACAGGAGCCCATAGTGCTTTGGTGACCTTCCCAAGTCTCTTTACTAGTGACAAAACCAGAATGAAAATGAAAGTCTCCCAGTTACCTGGTCAGTACCTTTTTTTTCTTATTGTACATGCTGTTAAAAAGAGAGGGCTTACTTGTCTCTCTTGATTACATCATAGGTGAGATAGTAACGTCTATACATACACTTATACATACGCTCATACATCATATATACATACACAGATGATACGTACATAGAGGAAAGAGCCCGTAATGACCAACTTTTACCCTCAGGGGATGAAGATCTCCATAGGCCTTTGACTGTCTCTTTTCCAGGAGGACTTTACCCACCTCAGGCCAGTCCTTCCAGACTGTTCACTGGAGAAACGTATTCACTTAAGAGATTTGTGTGAAAAGGAGGGTCCTGCCCCACATTTTGTCCGTCTGTCTTGTCCATCTGTCTTGTTTACAGCAAGGTGGTGTTCAAGTTGTCTACATCAGAAGATATGGCTTATCACCAAGAGCTTGAGGGATCTGGCTTAGCCGTTCATCAGTGTGGTTATTTCGCCCTCTGTCCCTCCTCCTTTCTTCTAGCCTCTTCTTTTCTCTGTGGCCTTGTCTTCAGTGGGGTTTCCTATCTCTCCATAGATAGGAAAGAAAGCTCAGATCCAAGGTAGATATCCCTTCTGCCAGGTTTAACTCAATTGTAACAAAAATTCTTATGCCTCTGAGGGTTTTTTTTTTAGGTTATGGGTCATGGGAAATTACCCATTAAAAGATACTGGGGAATCTGTAGTCTGATGTTAGCTCTGTCTGTGGTATAGTACCCTGTGAAGAGAAGTGCATGTAATGAAAACACAGGTTCTGAGCTGCACTTTTCCACCAACTAGCTATGCAGTTCTGGGAAAATGAAGGGACTTACTGAGCCTCGTTTGACCCAGTCTCTTCCTTTGGGCTTGCAGAGTCATGAACCTAGATTTTAACTTTAAGTTGTTGTGTGGAATAAATGAGATAATTGATACAAAAGGGCTTTATAAACTATGAAACACCCTATAAATACGTGTCAGGCATTATTATTATCAATGATCATAGCAGACAGATACACACTGCTGTCTTTGAGCCGGGTACCATTTGAAGCTCAGTCCATCCATTAGCTCACTGGATTCTGACAGCAGCTCCATGTGTTAGTGAATAGCACTGGTCATCGTGAATTACCAGGCCTGGCTGCCCTCCTGGATCTGCCGGTGATTTACCCCATGGTCCCTTCCCTTCCCTGGGCCTGAGTGGTACTCTTTGTAAAAGCGGCACTGGACTCCAGAGGAATGTAAGAGCCCTCTGTTCTGGCATTTGTGCAGGGCAGTTTTTGGCCCTCACAGGCTTAGCCACTGATTATTAATTAGAGCTCACATTTCACCGAGGGCTATCATAATCTTCATTTTACAGATGAGTTCATGCAAAAGCACAGAGAGCACATATAAATTTCCCAAGGCTGCATAGCCAGGGAACAGTAGTGGAGCCGGGATTCAAACCTAGCTCCAGTGCCCCAGGATGATGGCAGGTAGATAGATTTAGAGAACTTGACAGTGAGGTGCATTGTCAGGCTCCCCATCTAAGCAGCATCAGTGATTATCGTTTAGCTGGTAAGGTTTTGGTGTTGTTGACATTTAACTCCACAGTTAGATTTTCTGTCTTGATTGCAGGTTTTCAGTACTGGAGTGTGTGTTTCTCATGTCTTAGCACATGGTAGTATCCTCCTATATGTGCACAGTTTGTTTTCTGTCCAAACTTTAGATTCTTTGAATGCCTCAGGAGGTCTGCTGTTGGCGTCTACCAAAACTGTGTTTGGCAAAATGACCTTTTCACATTGAAAACCCCTTGAGGAGGCTGCCGAGGTGCAACTCTGGACAAGCCTCCACAGGGGAGGCAAGTTTCAAGCTGCGGCCCTTTGTTTTCTGCACGGCATGTTCACTTTCGACTTTCCTAGGGCTGTGAGTTTTCTGGCTGTTGCAGCTGCTTTTCGATTTGCAATTATTTTATTTTTCTAAAGGCTTGGTTTTCTTGGGCTCTGCTTGGATACAACATGAGATTTGTAGCCCAGTTGCATCTGGGAAAGAGTCACACCCATTGAAATAGAGTGAAAATTGACTCTTGGAGCCCAAGGAAATTGACATAAATCCATGGACATCTTTCATCTCTGACTCTGTGTTCCTTCTTTGTGTGGTGCTGTTCCAAGATCTATTATTGGGACCAGCTTTCTTGGAGGGTTGACTTTAACTCCTAATCCACTCAATGTGCTTATTTTACTATTATTGCGCCACAAATAGCCTTGCGAATTCCATAATTGATCTGCTATGAGGTTCATTTATTTATTCATCTCCGTATAAATTCTTTGATATAACCTATCAGATACTGAGCCAGGTGTTAATAGAAATATGAAAATGAATTAGACATAATCCTTGCTTTCAAGGACCTAATAATACTGAAAGGCAGTATGGTATGGTGGGGAGAACTCGTTAATTCAATCAACAGGTAGTTCTCGAGTGCCCACCATGGCCAGGTTCTGGCCCCTAACCAGAACCGTGGCTGCCAGGCAGGGACAGACCCCCCCCCCCCCATCAGAGGGCTTCTGGTCTAGGAGTGGCAACCACCACCTTCATAATTTCACAGGTAATTATGCAATTTTGGTTGTGTTAGGTGCCACAAGGAAAAGTACAGGGTATTTTGGGAATACAAAACTACGTATTTTTCTTCCTTTTTCTGGCCTGGTTAAGAAGTGGAGGTAGCCAGGTGACAATGGGCACAGGGGAGCGAGAGTGGACACAGGTACCTCTCACACGAGGGGGAGGATGAGCAGCGCTCCACCCTTGCGTCCACTGAGAGAGAACTTTTGGAAACTGGGTTGATTTCTTGCTGTACCCTCTGTAAACAGTGGACTTGCATAGTATCATAACCTGTTTTAGTAAGTGAAAATTGACTGAAGAAAAAAAAGCTTCTCTTCCTTACTGCCTAAATGTGTTACAATAACTCACTATATATATTTCATTTGTATACCCGAAGCCTTTGAATTCAATTAGTAAGAAAGACACTTTTCATGTCATGAGGTAATGCAAAAATAAACAACTGGTATAGGAAAACCCAAATATGAATGCCTTGAGCTTTCTGCTGGAGTGTCGGAGTGTCTGGTCGCTTTACTGGACTGTGGGGGGAGGAGAGCCAGACAAGGGTGTCGGCAGAGCTGCGGTTCCCTGCCGTTCGGATGATGTCCTGCTCCAGGCTGGAGGGTGCGTAGGACTCCAACCCTGTCCATCCCCCACTCACCAGACGGAGACTGGGCGGATTTTCCTAATGTACACAAAAGAACCTATTGGCTAGAGAGGCCGGGTATGGAAGTGTCTGACACAGGTTTGTTTTTCTCTGAAAGCGCTCATACTTTAGTACGGGAGGCAGACAGGGAATAACAAAACATAATTATGTTGCCAACAAGAATGAAATACGGTAATTAGAGGTACAAAGGTTCAAATAACATTCTGAGGGGGGTCTAGAGAAGGATTTTAACTGATAAAGTGGGGAGAAGAAATTTATATAACATTTGAAAAACCTAGATAGATGGCTAAGTTTCCTTTTCTATTTTTAAATAATAGCTTTATTGAGCTCTAATTCATATATTGTACAGTTAACTCTAAGTGTACAAGTCTATGGGATTTATTATATTTACAGTGTTGTACAACCATCACCAAAATCAACTTTGGGACATTTTTGTCACCCCAGAAAGAAGCCCCGTGCCCGCTGGCATTCACTCCTCGTTTCCCCAAACCTCCTTCCACCTGCTCTAAGCAGTCACTCATCTACTTTCCTGCTCTTTAGAGCTGCGCATTCTGGACATTTCCTTTAAGTGGAATCATACTGGTTATTTTCCCTTCCCATAATATTTTCCAGTTTCATCCGTGCTCTGGTATGATTTTTGAAAATTTTTATTGATTGATATTTGGGGAGAGATAGAGAGAGTCATTGACTTGTTGTCCCACTTATTTATGTGTTCATTGGGTGGTTCTTGTGTGTGGCCTCATTGGGGATCAAACCTACAACTTTGGCATGTGGGGACGGTGTTCTAACCACGTGAGCCACCCGGCCAGGGCTTGTTTTTGATTGCTGGAGAGTGAAGGAAGTTTACCCCAAAATGATGCAGTAGAGTGAGCTAAGAGAATAAACTTGATAGGAAAATATGGGCTGTAGTTTTAGGTTGAAAGTAGAATATTGGATTTGCAGAGTAGGACCTTTGGGGGATGTTATAAATGAAATAGTTGGAAATATAGTTTGGTAGCAGATTATAGAAATAGGAATAATTTGTACTTTTTTCAGGGTACAGATGTTTTCAAAAGGAGAGTAATATAACTCAATGTGTATAATTTGAAAAAATCATAACTAAACAGTAAGGTCACCCAGGTTAGTAGTGGAGAGCCACATGTGAAATCAGGGACACCTGACTTGCAAGAACCATTTCTTCATATTTTGCAGCCTCGTACTTTATAAATTTGTTTGGTGGAGCAAGTAGAAAAAGCACAGGTGACTTTTTCCATTGCAGTTATTTTTAAACTATTACAAGCATGTGAAAAATAAACCTGTAGATTATAGTTAAAAATGCTGTTCCTTGAGCACTTGAGATGAGGCAGCCCTTTCATGGTAAAGTCCACCGTGTATGTGTCATTACATCATGAAGAAATAGGCCCCTTTGTTTCATTTCATTGTCTCTGTGGGACCTTGTGGGTGTGGAATGTGTATTAGTCAGTGCAGGCTGCCATAACAAAATACCAAAGACTGAGTGGCTTAAACTACAGAAATTTATTTGTTTTCCCACAGTTTTGGAGGCTGGAAGTATGAAATCAGGGTGCCAGTATAGTCAGGTTCTGGTGACACCTCCTCCTGCCTTGGAGAAGGCCACCATGTCACTATATGCTCATATGGCGAGGGGAGAGAGAGCCAGCTCTCTGATATCTTTTCATACAAGGGCACTAATTTCATCATCAGGGCCCTATCCTTATGAACCAATCATAACCTAATTACTTCCCTGAGACCTCATGACATTTGACATTAAGGCTTCAATGTATGAATTTAAGGGGGATGCAGTTCAATCCATAGCAGAGTCTTAGTTTGCTTAGGTTTCCTTTGGACTCTTGGCCTTGGATGTGTTCCTTATATTCATTTGTCAGATTCCTGACAATCAAATGGAAGTCATCAGTATCTTGTGTGTAGTTGACCTATGTTTGCGTTCCTTGGAACCTGGAGGAATCACTCATTGCCTGTTTCTGAACTGCCCACGTCACAGGACTTTGCAAGAGAAGAGATTTTAATGGCCATCGGGCTCAAGGGCTATTAAATTAAAGGTTAGTGGTTCATGAGCTTCCCAAAATTGTTTGCACCATTCTCTGGATTTGTGTGCAGGTATATTTCCTCCTTATCACCACCCCCACAGGATTCTCAAGTAGTTTAAGTTCCTTCAGAGAAGAATCACATACAATAATTTGAAATTGTTACTTATACCTTCAATCTTTATAACTGATCTTCATGGATTTTGAAATTGAGCCCCACAGCAATGAAGTCAACTTTCCCAAGGTCACAGAGCCAGTAGGTGACAGGACCTAGACTCAGACTCTGTGGCCTGATACCAGAACCTAGACTCCTCACAGTTTTTCATTCTTAGCCTCCTGCCCTTTGCATTGCTCTGTTCTACCTTTTTTAGACTCTGGAGTTGATTGACCCTCTTGTAATAAATAGATAGTAGAGGCCTAGAGAGAAGTGAACATGTTCAAGATGGTACTGTGATTAAAGACACACAGCTGTCCACATGTGACAATAACATAAACCCCAAGTCAACACATGAGTCTCTAAGACATATTTTAAAGTTATGCTGGGAACCCATATAATTTTATTAACCAGTGTCACCCCAATAAAGTAAATAAAAAATAAAACAAAGGTTTAGTCAAATAATAAGAGATAAAAGTCAGTTAAATTAAATTAAAAATCCTCCTTTTTGACCATTGTTTCTGCCACTGACCCTCCTCTCCCTCCCTCTCTTTTTGTTTCCTTTTCTCTTTCCTTCTCCCTCTTTCAACAAGCATTATTGAGCATTCCATGCCATTTAGAGCTAAGATGGAACTATTGGTAATGGAATGTTTTACTGTTTCTGAAATGGTTTTCTGGTCCGATGACCTGGGTAGTATTTTACTCCTCTGTGGCCAACAACACCTTTTCACCCAGGAGGTTCCCAGTGGAGCCGTCACACATGAAGCAACGTTGAGGGACAGCCAAGTCCCTGAAGCCAGTGCCTCACCCTGGGGCAGAGCAGGCTTCCTGACATAGGACTTTAGGGACTGGATGGTAACCTTCATTCAAACACATTCCATGTGTGTGGAGTAGAACGGGAGTTATTTCACCTTTTCAGATTTGAAAGTTCTGTAAATGTATTACTGGATGTTCAAGGCTGATGTTTAAAAAAAAAGCCAGGACTAGAACTAGGAACTGTCAAAATATAATAAAATCATAGCAGTAGATGACAGAGATGAAGGAACTTTTGAGGAGAGACAAAAAGAAACAACTTATTTCTCCTTTTCTTCTAGAATGTGAGACCTACCTCAAGTTCCATTTGCCCAAATACCCATTGCCAATCTTAATCTATGTCCACCAGTCTGAACTCCTGTAACCTCCTTTTGTCACTGAATGATGTGTTCATCCCGGTCTTGTGTATATTAACTAACGCTGAAGTGACGTAGCTGAATGTCGTAGAACTCACATTTATTTAGGTGTTAGTAAACCCGTTCAAGTCCAGGCTTGGTTATTTATTATTTGTTGATTGAATGATGGATTTTTCTCTCATCAAATTCCAAGTCTGTAGAATGAAGTTACTGATATTGTCTACCTTGACTGTCTCAAGGATTGGGGTTTACTTTTTGACTATAGTAATGGAAGAGAAAGCTCTTCAAAAGGACTATAAAGAAATCACCTTTTCCTGCATCTACATACAGTAATTGTGATGTTTGTTTTCACTCTCTGGTACAGTCCTCCTTTGCATTTACATACACTTCTTTTGTAGCTCCTGCAGAACCTAAAACAACGAAAGCTGTGTATATAAGAGGTTCATATGCATGATTTTAATTAGGGTCTTATTTTTTTCTTCCTCTGCTTTGTTTTTGGGGAGAGGTTGTTGTTATTGTTTTAGTATTTTTTGAAGAGTTTTTCCTGGGAGTTAGTGGGGTGTTAACTTCTTAAAGAGTTTATTCTTTGACTTTTCTTGTCCCCTCTCCTGTGTCTTACCCTCTGCACATGTGCTGGCCCCCCCACCCTCTAAGAGTCTCCCGATGCTGTTACTGTTCCCCAGCAATGATGACGTTAGTGTTTTCTTTGGCAACTAAAACCCTGTAGGGATGGATGTAGGATTCAACTGCCTCAGAGAACATGAAGGCCTAGAAAGGGTTCGTGTATATTTGATTCAAGTCAGTATGGTTGCTAGTTCATGAAACATGCCCATTCTGTGCTTTCCAATGATGCTCACTGCTGTTTAGCATCTTGCTGTTTAAATTTTTTTTTTTAGGATGAAATTACTGACTTTTGTCCGGTTAAAATTTGATGAGTATTCTACTTTTGAATGTAATTCTATTTTATTCTAGCTCAGATTGCACTCTCTTTTTTATCCTGTTGTGGCACATTGGTTCCTAGACATAATCAGGAATGATACCAGACATAGAAAATATTTTGCCACGTATTATTGGAATATTTAGTAAGTTTATTTTATTATGTTGAATATAGGCTTTATGAACACATAGAATCCATTTTAATTAATTTTGTGGGTAAATATTATTCTCAATATTTTCTATTTTATTCTCACCTCATTATCATGGTTTGGTATAAATAGATATACAGTTTATTTAATAGAATTTACTTTCTGTACTAGGCACTGCATAAGATGTTTTAAGTCTTAAAAAGATGATTAAAGAGTGGTTTCTTTTCTTAAGGGAGCTTTGCCTCTGGCTGAGGAGACACATCTTCAGTGGGAGCTCTAACACTTGCTGGGCCAGGACACTTTCAACATTAAAGGTACAAAAGCATGTATTAAAGTTTGTGAGAAGAAAAGATTAAACTGAAGTACATACGCTCAGGAAATTGCCAGTATAGTCATTTTTCACTGTATCTGTAACCCTCAAGTTCTAACTTTCTGCAAAAATGATTCTTCTTTTGCATTACAGTTTTAAAAATTTATTGGGATGCTATTAATAAAGTTTGATAGGTCTCAAGTGTTTAGTACATCATCTGTATATTGTGTTGTATGCTTACCACCCAAGGTCAGGTCTTCTTCTGTCACCGTTTATTTGACTCCCCTTTATTCTTCACTATCCTGCCCCCCACTATTTTGCCTGGCTTCTGCCTCATTCCAGCTTGCATCCCAGCCCTGCAGTTTTTATTTTATTGTGATTTGAATAATAGCAAAGAGGAATGAAGGGTGTGTGCTTTTTTTCAGAAGGTGAACAAAAATATTATGAGGGATGCTGATGATTGGTACTTGATGGTGTCACTGTGTAGTGAACCACAGACATTGAGAGAAAGGCCTGTTGCCTATCAGGAAGTTGGAAACCCTCTCACCCGTCACTAGAGGTGGTTGATCAGACTCTTGGAAAGTGTGCTTTCAATAGTGCTGAGATCACACACACATGCACACACACATGTGCACACACAGTCTCTTTGCCTTATTAACCATTTATTCTTGATTCTCTTTCATCTGATGATTTTTTTACATTGTTCCTTTCAATATATTACCTCCACTGGGATCTAATTAGAACCCCTCAAAATTCAAAACACAGTGAATACATATGGGCTCCAAATGTTATCTTTAGGTATAATAGAATACTAGACACTAATTATGCTTATCCATTGTGTATATAGGTATCTAAACACCTCTTCTGCCAAATTTGTTGTCAGGCTGCAGTGAGAAAAGTCAAGGAAATAGTTCTCATTAGCTTTTAATTTTGAAGGAACTTTTTCCCCTGGAGTGATAATACTGCAAGTTGAAACTTTGTAGGTTCTCAAGTGGATGTGCAGCGCCAAAATCTACCTTATATTAACTCAATTCTTAACTTAGCACTAAAATTACTTTATGACTTGTTGAGGAAATGACTATGTGTACAAAAGCAAGCTTTCGTAGAAGAGACATACTTTGATGTCCTCTACTCTGTTGAATAGACTTGTTTAGAAAAGAAGTTTAATTCAAACTCCAGCACATCAAAGCATTTTGTAGGATTTGTATAGCCATTGCTATCTTAGAGCAGTAATTGAACATTGTTATTTTCATGTATTTATTTATAACATATATATGAAAATATTAAAATGACCCCAGAGTTTGTTGGCCCTTAGAAAAATGATGACACCAAATACTGTACAGGAAAGAATACTGCTTCTCAATCCTGGAGTCCTGGGTTCTAGTCCCGGTGCTGCTGGAGACTCCTCTGTAGGACCTCATAAAATCGCTTCACATGCCTGAGCCTCATTTTTTCCCCCTTTAACAGAAAAAGAATTGCAAATCTTAGATCTGGAAGGCACTTAAAAATTGGTCTCCACTTCCTAAGAAAATTGTCAACTAATCTTGCAACTTTCTGTCCAACTCAGAACATTTAGTAGAAAAAAGCATTACCCATAATTCCACCACCTTGATACAGGGGCAGTCTATTTGTGTGTGTGTGTGTGTGTGTGTGTATTTCCTTCCAATGTTTAGCTATTGGCATAAGTTACCATGGTGCTATGTATCACTTGGCATTGTACGTTAAGCATTTTCTATATTGCTACATATTCTTGAATGATTAAAATTTTAACATCTGTTCAATATTTCATTGAGTGATTATACCACGTCTTAATTTTTTCACTATTTTCATATATTGCTGTGATTGACAGTTTTATGCATAAATATAACAGTCCATCAAAGTGTTGAACATGATGTTGGAGGCTTTAAATATTAGGGTCAGAGGTTAACATTTTATGGTTATTCAAATCTGCTGATGACGTTTTCCAAACAGGATGTTTCTCTACGTCTGCAGCAGGAATGTGTGAGTCAGTCAGTACCTCCCAGTTGTGCCAGCGCCAGATACATTGGTTTTTTTGGTATTAGCATTTCTTTGGTTACTGTAAGGTTAAATATGTCTCTTCACGTCTCATTCCCAGGTAGATTTTGTACATGACATTGGAAAATGAATACTTTGCAATCTTTGGGAAGCTATTCACAAGCAAAACAAAGAGTAAATATTTTAATGAGAATTGTGCATGGCTTATATAAAGAGGTTCTAGAACCTTTTGAGTCATATGAAGGACCCCTTGAATTAATTGAAAGGTGTATCTTATTCCTAAATAAAAACAGAAAGGTTATTAAGTAGTTATTTTCTCCGAGAGTCCATGTAATCTCAAGACAACTTTTGAGTTAATCGTTCTTGAATATTAACAAAAGAACACAAAACTATTTTGATGAAAAGCAGGCAAAATAGCTAAGAGAAATGTGAAAAGCAGAGAAATGGGAAATAGGGACCAGCTGGTCAGATGCTATAGCACATTGTAAAGCTACCCTAATTGAAATGGTGATGTGCCAGTGATGGACCAGGTGGGACCACTGCATAACGTAACACACCTGGAAACAGAGCAGTTGCATGTAGGATTAACTATGCCTAAAGGGACCCCCTCGAAACATCCTGGAAAGGGAGGATTATTCAAATGGCTCTGGGATAATTGATAGGCACTAATGCAAAAGAGTTATATCAAGAATATATATCAAAACACACCCTGATATGTATGAAAGGCCATGTTAAAAAATAGTAAAAGGTTTAAGAAAAAAAAGAACAGATTCATTATATCTGTAGCCATTGAAAGCAATAACGCTTTTTCATTTAGAACTGGGGACTGCAGAATTCTTCAATAAAAGGCCAGGTAGTGAATATTTTAGGCTCTGAAGGCCGATGGTCTCTGTCACAACCAGTCAACTCTGCCACTGTAGCACCAGAGTAGCCATAGACAAGTCATATGTCTAACACATAAATAGAGAACACATCTGTTCATGAGAAAAAAACATATTATTGTGAATGTTAGCTTCCCACACATCTAATCCCAAAGTGAATTGGATGAATCTTTTAATTTTTCGCCAATCTGTGTGTGACAAGTAGTATGTAATTGCTGTTTTAAGATGCATTTTCCCAACTGCTATTGAACTTGTGCATGGGCATGTACTTTGTTTTCGTTTACTTTTTTTGGCTATATTTGTTTGCCGCTGAGGTCTTCTCTTCAGTGAATTAAAGCTTGATTTAGTTTGCTTATTTCCTCTCTTTGGCACCTGCTATCTCAAGGCCTGGGAGGCCTCTGTGATAACTACAGCCCAGTGCCGACAAGAGGGCACCATCTTGCTTCCTAAATTGTAACTCTTCCTGTGACTTTGCGCCCAGGGGTGGGGGACTTGATTTTCAGCTTATATTTTACCCGTGTCCTTACCTGGCTTCTTCCCAGTAGAGTGAGGATGGAGGATGGCTTTGCCTCAGTGTCGAGTGTTTTTGGCTATGACGACCTACTGCCTAGGTGGCCTCCACCTCCTGTCCACGCCCTTTAGGTCCTGTCTTGCTCTTTGGGCCCTGCAGCCCAGATGTGGGCAGGGTCTGCCTTTGTATTTCTGTCCATTCAGGTGAGCACACCTAGAGCTGGCTTCATGCCCTCCAGTTGTGCTACTTTAAAGAACCAGCAGTGTTATGTTTCACTTCTGGGTTATGATCACTGTTTCTGTTTTCCAAGAGATATGGCTGAGAAACTGGTGAAGTCACACAAAAATTCTTAGAGAACCACACTATGAGATTATTTTAATTATGGAGGTGGAAATGTCCTTGTTTTGGTCCAGCGTCTTCAGGTTCCTGGGGTGCCACAGTCACAAAGGCCACTCCTGCCCCTCCCTGCGGTCTTTCCATTGTTGTGTGTGCTACAGGAACCGAGACAATTATGACAGAGCTGAGCTGGTTTCTCTTCTCTTTTGGGCATCATTGTTTGTCACAACTCTGATCACCATTTCTTCCCCCAGATTATGAAATTGTAAAATCACTGCTATATTTATATTTCCTTTTGCTGTCAGGCCTTGAGAAGCACCATTCTTAGCTTTCCTTTGAAATTCCTTTATTAATCATTGTTCTTGCACACACACACACACACACACAGTCTGCTGTTTACAGAGTGCCCTTGTGTTTAGTATTTCACTTGATCCTAATAAGCACCTATGAGGTAAGCATCTGTCTCCATTTTACAGATGAGAAAAGTAAGGCCCCAAGAGGTCTGGAAGTCCCTGGCCAGGTCAGCTTTGGCACTCGTACCAAAACTGCCATTAGATATATGACCTCATCTCTCCTGAAATTTTTCTTCTTGTCCATGAATTTGCTTCTCTTTTTTGAGTGTCAGGGATGTTTTTGCTTATGACATGAAGAAATTAATGATTTTTCCTGAGAGATCTCAGCATTGCTGCCTTTGCCTACTATTTCTTTCACTCCATGGTGGGTCCTAGCACTGTCAGAGAAGTCAGTACATGGAAATATTCCTTTTTTCTTCAGAGTGCGAGATAGACATTTTCAAAGTAGAAACATATCCCACAGAAACTGAGTTTGTTCTCTGGTGTTTGTAACAACCACGGTGACCTTGATTTTGGATTTCCCTCCCTGAGTTTTCCAGCTGTTGGCTACTGCAGGGCACAGCATTTGGGGGTCACTGATTCCTGTTCCCATTTTAACTATGTGAGGTTTGTGTGTTTTGTGACCTTTGGGTTCTGACCTTCAGATTTAGGGAACTGGAACTTTAGGAAGTTTTGTTAGGACTTGAATCCAAGTAAATTCCCTCATGAGTACAAATTCTCAGACTGTTGTGGAATGTTAGATTTTAAAGGGACTTTCATCCGTCCAGGCCCTCTTGATTAGAAAACATGGTCAGTGAGTGATCGAGCTGAGGTGAGAATGCTGAGATCAGATTAGGCTTTCTACTAGCTTGGTCCAGAACACCACTGCTTCCCCTCTTGTAGGATGCTCTTCGCATTGGACTTGGGGCTCAGAGAGCGTGGCACTGTGTCCTCTCTGTGCATGGCTCTGCTCCCTACTGATGTTCAGAGCACATTGCCTAGGCACTCAGGATTTGCTTGCACAATGAATGATTTGATCTGTGTCCTGATGATAATTTGGCAAATTATATTTTAAGGATGTTGGTAGGGTTTTACTATGGGAAACAATCCACTCTGGATATTTTCAGCACATAGAATTTAATTCAAGGTGTTAGGTGTTTCCAAAAAACTGGAAGGATTGTACAGATAAGGTTCAAGGCTGGGCTTTCAGTAATGAGTCCCAGAACCACACAAAGTTATTAACTTTTCCACAATCAGCACAGCAAGGAATCATAAGGCTGAGACGCAACTGAACACAGCATTGTACTTGGGAACCAGAGATGAAGAAGCCATATTTGGGAGAGTGGTAACTGGACCCTGAGACATGGAGTCCAGCCACTCTCTCTGCTGCAGCTACTTCTTGACAACCACAATGGAGACGGAATGTGGGACTGTGGATATAGAACAATCCCTGGTCTCCATGTCCAAGGCCATTCTTCCAGCCGAAAATAGCAGAAGTAGTGAGAACATTGCCTCCATCTTACTTTTGTCTCCAGATCTCAAGCCAGATCATTTATTTTGACAGAGTCTCTTTTGCAATCAAACGCTACCTGCAAGGCAGCCTCTGTGACGTGGCAAGTGTGAGTGCTGATCCACATTTCCAACACAGTGAGGGTTTTGGTTGTCACACTTTGGGCAATGTGTCTTCCATAAGGCTGTGTGTATAGGAGACACTAAATTGAGAATGGCTTTACGGTTACATTCTATTAGATCTCTATTTGGCAGTGCAATTAACTGTGTAACAGAAGGGAATGCAACAGCTTTACTTTAGGGAATCCCTAAGGGGAATTTCTGTTTATCAGAAAAAATGCCATAAGGAGGGAAGATCCTGAGCTGGGAGAGTATTCTAGATTGTTTTGGTTTCGAGCATCTTGGAAAGTACTACAAGGAGACATGCAGTATTATGATATAACAGTGCTTAGCATGTCTGGGGGGAGTTCCATCTTCAGAAAGCGCCGTCAACTTTCCATCTTGTGTGTTCTCCCCACCCTGTGGAATATATATTTAGAATTTGCAGTGGAAATCAATACAAAATAGTTTATTTAAAATAAATTAAATAGACACGTAGCCTGTGAGCCTGCGTTGAGTTATTTTGACTTCATCTCTCTTAACTCTTCTGTGAGTCCTATTTGGAAAAGTAAAAACATTGTAAGTAAATCCCCCCCATCTTTACTTCTGTGCCCTAGTGAATAAATTTGGATACCTTTTATTTCGGTTTCTCGTGCACTCCCTTATTTTTCTGTTCCAAATTAAGAATCAAACAAACCCACCATCCTTCTATTAATACTTGGAACCAATTGACATGATAAAATTGCTGGTTATATTGACGGGGGTAGGGACAGAAGTGGCAGATGGCAAAGACATAATTGAAGTAAAAAAACCCTGATTTTCTTAGAAAAAGTGATATTCTTTTGGTTCAGGAGAAAGAGGCTGAGTGTGTAGGGTAGCTGATGTCGGCTTCTGCTGGATTTCTGTTGTGTCTTGCATCCTTCTTGTGCGGAGGCATCCTGGTACATCCGTCCCTGCTTACTGGGAAACACAAGCTTCTGGAGCAGGGAAGCCTCCAAAGCCTCTCCGCTTCCCACTGCAGATTGCACCGCCCTCTTAGCCAGCGCAGAAGTAAACTCACAGTGTGGGAGGTCTTTGGCCATATGGTGGCTTTGCACTCAGTGACCAAAGCCCTATTATCACAGTGTTGTAAGTAAAGTGACTGTAGTCATCATCTAAACTGGGACACTTTTGAGAGTGAAAAGGGGCACTGGTCATAATCACACTGAAACAGCAGGCATAAATTGGGTGTATGGTCACCCTAATTATAAGGAACAGTAGGGAACAATATTTGAAATGTGAACTACAATGATTCAGAAGCAGAGCTTGCTTCTTTATATTCCCAAATTCTTAAGTGTATCCTTTCTTTTATCTAGTAATCACTTGCTAAGCTCTGATGATAGGGCAGACTCTGTATTAGGCAGTAGGAAAATAGAGGAAGATACACAGTCTTTGTTCTTTACTGAAAATTGCTGTTGTAATACTTTAGAGCAGTGGATTTTCAACCTGGCTTATGACAGAGCCCTTGTAGGAGGGCAAGGGCAGTACAATCAGCCCTCTGTATCCACAGGTGTGCTTCCACTGATTCAAGCAATAGTGGGTCAAAAATATTTTTAAAAATGTCTTATTGCTGATATGTACTCATGTCGTTAGGCCTAAAATGCACAGACATTTTTTTTGGTCATTATTCTCTAAACATAGTATAACAAGTATTTACATGTCATTTACATTGTATAAAGTATTATAAGTAATACAGAGATGATTAAAAACATGTAGGAGAATGTTCATAGGTTATATTCAAATACAATGTCTTTTTATACAAGGGGCTCGGGCATCTGCAGGTTTTGGTTCTGAGGGGTGTCCGAGCCAACCCCTCTAGGGGTGACAGGAGTGCATTTTTTACTTCCTCTGCAAGTGAAATGTGTTCTGCCAAAGGATGAAGATTTAAATAAAGGCTGAAGAACTCTTTTTATCAATTTATCTATTCTATTCTTGGGGTTTTCTTAAAGATTTGGCATGAAAAAAATGATTTTTCACTGAAGAAATGTTCGAAAACTATTGGTTTGAGATTTAAAATTTTGTGTTATTGTTTTCAAGCTCTTCAATTAGTTCAACGGGAGGAGGAATTGGACTTTTGAAAGTTGGAACACAGGAAAATAAACTGAATAGGAAACTAAAAAATTCCCTTTAGATTTCTGTGCGACTGCCATATGCAAGAGGGCTTGTGGTTCCAGAGGGACAGGTAGGGGATCTTACAGGGTACAGGTTGCAGCTGCATGGCACCTTCCAGCTGCACAGGTTGCACCTGCACAGCGGTTCCGAGTGTTCCACCACGGAGGAGGGGCTGTCTTGTAAGGTAATGAGCTCCTGGTCATCAGACATGTACACGCAAACTTACAGATGGTGCTTAATTTTCAACCTAAGCGCCACAGACTTACAGATGGTGCTTAATTTTCAACCTAAGCTTCAACCTATTAACAAAGAAGAACTATCTTTGTTAATAATTTGTATACTAAACTTCTCCCTTGGTGACTTTTGTGTCTTTCACTACTACCGTAAAAATGTCTACAGTAGGTGTGTGTGTGTGTGTGTTTAATTTCCCAAGAGTATTAGCCAATTCAGTACATTTCTTTATACATTTCGTTGTCCTTTTTTGCGTGGTGGTCAGTAATTGATTAAAAAAAAAAAGCAGAAGGCACAACACCCATACTCTCATCGAGAGAAATTTAAAAGGGAGTAACATTCACTGATGTCATTCTGAAACTGATCCGAAACAGCCTGGCTCATTTTCACTCAGCTGCCATTGGTCAATGCGTGCAAGGTTTTTGTCTCTGTTTCAAAATCTTGAAATAAAAGTGGAACAATCTTTAACATGACTTAAGAAAAAGGTCACCATTTGAAAATGGTTTCAGCTGTTTTGCTGTTAAATGTGAAATTGCAAAACTACCTTCTCCTACATAATTTGAATTTATCACACATTTTAATGAGAAGCTTGTCTGTTTTTCAAACCATTTCAAATACTGAGAAATTTCTCCAGGCTCTTTGATTGAAATTAAACAAAAAATTTTATTTCAGAGCATATAATGCATGAAGTTGAATCTTTTTGTTTTCCAAAACTGTATTCTCATGGTCCATGAAGGTTGAAAATGTGTATCTTTCCTCTTTCCCTTTTTATTTTTCCCAAATCTGGACATTTTAATTTAATTTAGTTGTATTATTATACTTTATGATGAAGTAGATTTTGGGTTTAGTAAAAAATGTAGTAATTTAAAATTTAATTTAAAAATGAAGTATTAGAGAAACAACAAACTGGAAACTTTAATTTATAATAATATCACACAAATTTAATAACATTAATTCAGATTACAGTATTCACACTCTATGCAAAGGCTCTGAGCTAGTTTATGACAGTAGCTGTGGCAATAGGGTACAAACGGCACAGCTGGCAGGTGACAGTTTTGTGAGCAATACGACGTTTAGAAGGCTGAAGTATGATTGTCTGCTCTATTTCTTGTTACTATGATTTCTCTTAGCATGTTATGTTGCCTGAAAGAACATTGCTTCACTGAGTCACATGTAACATTGTCAGGTGTAAATATGGCTCAAGATTTGTCAAAAGTGGACTTATTCTTTGAAGGCAAAATTAAATATTTCTATTTTTGCAAGTTATATCTAAAATGTAATTCTTTTCTTTCATTCTGTTTACTCTTATGGGGTAGCAAAATGAATTTGTAATAAAGGAAAATACAAACAAAATTATTAACAATTAAAATCTATTAAAGCATCCCTCAAGTGCTAGTAAAATTTTATGGCCTGTCTAATGGGCACAACAGACTAGCCAAAAGACAACCCAGATTCAATGTTTGTGTGTGTTAATACAAGTGTGAACAGGCTCAGGGGAATGCAGACAAGCGAGCAGTAATTAACTTGTAGACTTACCCACTTAACGGTGGGTTTGGAATGCGAAGGTTCCAGCTATCACCAAAGCAATTACCAGGCCTCACGAGGGATTCCATTGGTGATTTTTCCCACTGTCAAGTTTTCATCCTAGTGGAGGGGCAAGATATAAACCAGGTATTTAAAACCCTTATGAGTCAGGCACTCAGAACTTTGTCTTTAGAAATCCAGATTTTCCTTTTTTGAAGTAGATGTGCCCAGCTCAAAGGGCTCCAGGTATTGTTTGCACCTTTCCCTCAGCTTCGTACAGAAAAACAGTCTGTTTGAATCAGAGACATAGAGGGAACCTTTTAAATAATACATATTTTGAAAGCACAGCACATTCTACAAACTAGCCATACCACTGTGGAGCATAAAATGTTGTTCCAAGAGGCATTTTGCAGGTCATCTTCTTAACGCTTATTATTTATTGTAGGGCTGATGAAATGGCTGTCCAGAGAGGGTTTGCACTGTCCTGGTCACTTAGCCCAGTAGAACCATTGCTGTTAAATGACCCCGGAGCTCGTTTTCAATGGCATGCGTGCTGGCTTTTTTGAGAGAGAAGCTCTTTACCCCTCGTTCATTTTGACGACTTTCACCCACTTTTTTAAATTGTCATCCTAATAATCAATAGAATTACTAGCTTGTTTAGTGAAACTGTTCCACTGCAAATGCTTTTTGAAAGAACAACTGGGTTTGAATACAGACTCTGATATATACTAGCTGCTGTGGTAACTTGTGTAAAGCGCTTGAGGTTCTCTAAATCTTGGTTTTTGCATATTCAAATTAGAAGGAACAAGTTCATTCTTTAGATTTCTCCCAGGTAACACTCTACCACTTCCTGGTCATTGAGTATGTTGTCTTGACTGTTGGCGTCATGTCTCTCTTTTTCCGTGACTGATGGGAGTTGTGACCACAAAGACCATCTAGTTAGTGACTGGTTTAGTTCCATTCTCTTCTTTTCCTTCTCCTGAGAGCCCTGGTCTTTCTGATACTGTTTCCCTGTGCTAGCTGATTGTTCCCTTGTCATGTGACATTCTGAATCTGACGTGAAAGTGCAATGTGGACACATCTTTATTTCTCACTTCTTTATCAGAGGCCATTGTTTTCTTGTCTGGATTGATGCTTCTTTCCCTTGCTGCTTCTTAGTTTACCTGGGATCTTCAAATGCAGCTGGCAACCAACTGCATTGTCAGTATTGAAGATTGTCCCTTTAGCATTAGCTTATGTCCATATGAACATCCTGAAAGGCGGGTTGGCATAGAATATGTTGACTCCTATGCCGCCTCCTTTCACTCTATGCTTCGTGGTCAGTGGGACTTCTGGGATTTAAGATAGTTTTGTGAGAAACCTCACCTCACTCAGCGTGTGGACTTGTAAGAGGAATCATGGAGCATGAGAGTTAGAAGGAATGGTAGCAGGCATGGAATCTTTATTTTACATATAGGGAGAGATACTGAGGTTCAGGGAGGTCTAGGGACAAAAATCAGAGAGCCGATTAGTGGCTGAGCTAGAAATTGCGCCAAAGTCCCCTGCGTCTGAGTCCAGGGCTTTTTCCAGTATTGCCAACTGTTTCTCAGATAGTCTATATAAAGGTTTGGCATTTCTGGAGAGTTGTTCTCTAGGCACCCCTTCTGAGTAATGCCAGCTGTCCATGCAGAGAGTGGGGCGCTTAGCCAGTGCTGGGCCAAAGCTGCCTGCAAAGAGAAGTTGAGTGGATACGTTGACATTTTCAGCCCATGGCAGATTCTGCTTTGTCTTTCCAGCTCTCATCTGACCTGGTGCTTCCGTGGAAAAGTGATTACATGTGCAGCTCAATGAACAATTGTGTGTAATTTTCAGCCTGCCTTATGCGTTAATGTTACCTTCCCACACTGCCATCACATTCCAGGGCATATTTGCTTCATAATTACATCGGTAGGGACTTACCTACATTGTTTGGAAAAGGTTTGCCTAAAGTACTTACTCGTGCATACTAAATCTTGATTGATACCTTGGTAATCTCTGAGATCAGTCTGAAATTCCCTCCCACAGTGGGGAGGATTGAAGAGTCAGGGAAATGGGTGACAAAAAATGGAAAAAGGACAGAAAAAAAAAAGAAGTCTGTGGTTCTTCAGTGATTAAGCGAATTAGAGATGATTTGGAATCTCCATGGATAATCTTGCTTTTGGGGGCTTGTTTTACAGTCAGGGTCTGTCACACAATCACAAGAGTTTGTGTGTAGGCAGGTCATTAGCACTCACCTAATCCCATCACCTCATTTTCAGAAGAGGACACTGTTGCACTCTGACCTCATTGCTATCTAAGACTGTAAGGTGAGTCTGAACTCAGAAGGTCAGGTGTCCTTTATCTGAATACCAAGGACAGATAACTGTAGCCTACATAGGGAAACACATTGTACCATGTTAACAGATCATTAAGAGGGCAGTTGTGAAATTTTAAAAAGGTACTAGTTTTGATATAAAGAGGAAAGAGAGTGAAAAACCTTCAGTTATAGGAAAGTGTTATTTATATCTTAATTTCTTACTTAAATGTTGAAACTGTTGCTAAGGGACATGATTTCTAAACTTTAGTCTGCCATCAACTGCTTCTGGTGTTTAAGTCACATAATACCTTAGTGTCTTAATTTTTGTACCACTGATAGAGACATTAATACCTGTGTCTTTCTTTAGTATCACTCATTTATTCAGCAAACATGACCAGGAGCCAGGTCTAGGTTTAACTGCCAACAGAGATTTGGGATCTAACACAACAGGATTTAAAGATTAATGTAAATGCTCAAAGTCAATTATTCTCAACCCTTAAATCAAAATGTATACATAATGATCCATGAATATACAGTTTGTAAAACACTATTTTGAGCTTATTGTAGTTGGTGTTAGGTAATACCATGTAATGTTGGTTGTTTTTACATTTTGATGACCCATGTAAATGTTTAAAGATGAGTTCAGTATTGATTTTGAGAAAGAAGGAAAATTTGATCAAACATGAGTTAGTTTTACTTATTGGGGTGACCGTGATGGCAGACTCATAGAATCTTTAGAGAGGCTTAGAAGCTTTGTTAGTATTTATTGTAACTTTACTTGTAGCTCTAAGTTTTCCCACTTGTAGAGGAAGGGTCTTGGTCACCATGTGCTCTTTTGTAGTCTTTTGTATTCTGCTGTGCTTTGATTTGTGTGGTCAGACTATTGGCTTCATTAGTCTATGATCTTGTGGCTCATAATGTTTTAAGTTTGAAGGAATAGAATACAGAGGGCATATGGCAAATAAGATCCATGTGGAGATAAGAGCAACATCTGCTGTAAGTAATGCCTTCTTTTGGATTGTGGTGTTTTCCTTTATCCTTAAAACAAAAAGGTTGGTACCATGGTTGAAGACCAGGAATTTGTAGTTGAAGACCTATGCCCAAGCTTAAGCTTAGCTATTTGAGCACATTAATTCTTGAAGCCTTAGTTTCTAGATGTGATCATTGTAATGCTTCCTCGTAAAATGGCCAGGAAGATCATGTGCCCATTAGGAAATTGCTTAGCCTACAGTAAGTCCTTAGTAAACACTTGTTATTTATTGTCATTCGGTGGTGTTCTTGTACCTGCTGAACAGCTAAGAGGGGACAGAAGAGCAACAGTGAGGGTAGTAACTGAAACTTTGTAGGTTCTTCTTAATTTCTTTGCATTTGACTACAGTTCCTGAAAGACCAGTGCTTGAGTACCCTACTCTCTGATTCCCTTCAGCAGTCGGCATCTGGCTCAGAGGAGGGCCATTTTTCTTGTTTTCCTCTCTTCTCATTGTGTTTGTGTATTTTCAGAGCCTCTGTGGAGATCTTCCCTTTCACTTCTTGCTTTCATGATGATTATAAGTTTAGAGTGAAACCGATCTGGAACCAGAGGAAGTAAGAGCAGGGTAGGTTTTGGTCCAGCAAAACCAGCTCTCACCACGGCTTTTCTGTGTTTGTGTTGGGCGTCTCTGAGAAGCCGAGAAACCCCAACTGACATGTTGGAGTTTATTGCTTCACAGAACCTGTGAGGTTTCCTCAAACTCATTTATCAAAACAAAGGTCTGCAATTAAGATTTCAGAGAAGGAAAATGCTATAGAATATTAGAGCAGGTTGGGACTTTACAGACATTCATTTTGCAAAAGGGTATTCTTTCTTGTTGAAGGTCACACTGGCAAAGGTGAGACTGGAACTGGGGCCATAGAGACTCTATCATGTTTATTACCTTCCTTGGATCTATCCTGCATGGATTAATTTTCCCTACCTACAGTTTTCACTCTTATTAGATTCTTAGTCAAAGATAAAAGCTCTAGCTCCTAATTTCTCCATATAAGACATTCACTACACAAGCTCACTTTATCTTCCAAACCTTTTCCTTAATTGTTCTCCCTCAGCCTTTCATTTTTTAGTGTGAGTGCTCTGCTCCTTGCCCCACAGAAATGCTTTGTTTCTTTCCTGAGCTCACAGTTCTTCCAGGCATGGTCCTCATTGCTCTGTTTACCTTTTGGAGGCAACCAGCTTTCAACGTCCTTGTTAAGGGTTTCCCCTGCCAAGCCTGTGTTAGCTGCTGTGACACACCCCAGTTTTTTTGTCTGCTTTGTGTTTTTCTCTTTCTCATTTCACATACATAAATATATCTCCCTCAGGTGGGCCCTAAGCTTCTTGAGTACAGGATGAGAATCTTATTCATCTGGAGTTCCAGTATCAGACAAATAAATTTATTCATTCATTAAATTAACAGACATTTTTATTGAAAACCTAGCATGTATTAGACCCTGGGGTTGGAGAATGATAATTACTTCTCTCTCAAGGATTCCAGAGTTTAGTTTGAGATACAGGCAAGCACAGAGGCAGAGCGATGTGTGATGAGTGTGGCGTCGGCAGTATTCCAGGGACTGTGGAAGTGCAGTGAGAGCATAGTCAACTTGAACTGGAGGATAGAGAACATGAATTATGTCTTCAAGGGATGGTAGGAAGTGATGCTCAGGCTCTAAATGAGGCACGGTGGATAGACATCATATTTAATTGAGAGTTAGCTTGGTTGAAAGGGAACAGAGATGAAAGCCAAAGATCCAGTAGAATTTCTAGCAGAATGTAAATGCTGAAAAATGACCTCAAAGGAAGCGTAAAACTACCACAATTATACAAGTCATTGGAAATAATGATTAAGATCTATTATTTAAGAAATTACCATGTATAGATGACTTTACATTGAATTCTGATTGAATTACATAGTCATTCTCACCATTAAACTAATACAAAGAATAGAAGAGGATGCAGAACCCTCATGTAAAAACCTACTAATGATAAGTAAAACAAGTAGAGAAGAAAGCACTATGGGATGATCTTACAAATATATGTATAAAATTCTATGTAAAATAGCATATTCAACTCATTCATATGTTAAAACACCACAACTGTGATGGAGGAGGACTTTTTGTCCAAGGACAAAGCTGGCTCAATATCTGGAAATTTAGCAGCATGATTCATTGCATCGCTAAATAAAGGGAGGGGGAAGTGATGATCGTATCAGAGGATGTTAAGGAGCGAGATATAGAGAGATTCTAGAAAGGGAGAAGTAACCAAGGAGATAAGCATTTATTCACTCACCCATTCATGTATAGCATATTTTCTAAGGACTTGCCAACCATGCACTGGGCTGGTATAGTGAGACCACTCAGGAGCTTCCAGCTGATTGAAGCAGATCGGCAGGTGGAAACATAGCTTCTGTGTGGACTGTTATCAATGTGAAATAAGTCCTAGAAGAGGCTAGAATTAAGCTACTCATTTTAGAGGGAAATGTTTACAGCATCAGAGATATTTGAGCTGGTTCAAGATTTAAAAAAAGAGTCAGTAAAAAGTGAAGGGACTGAGCAAAACTTCAGGGTCATGAACATTCATTATAAATCCTGGGAAAGGTATCACTGGATCACTGTTGACTTACTGAGGAATGATATCGGAAGATGCTGTGAAGGTCATCTGCAAACAGATACTTGGCCAGACCCTGGCCTTCTGAGGAGGTGGAGCTGGAGGTGTCTTCAGGGGAGAGTGATGTGAGGGTAACAGATGGTGCCAGGGCTGGTGAAAAGATGGTGGGGCCAGTGATCTGCATCTATGTGCTTATAAGTTTTTGTCTTTCATACTCTCCCAAAAGGATTCCATGGTCAACTGGCAACATGGGATTGCTTGGGAAATGTGCTTCTTTGCTTTTGAAATCCCTGCTTCCTGTACTAACCCATTTTTTAAAGTTTCTATAGTATAATAACTTTAGAGTTACAGAGAAGTGTCAATGATCACATTAACCCATTTTTAAAATGTACAAATAAAATGTGTACTACAAAAGTGCCTAGTGCATTAAACTGTTCAAACCTTTATTGTATCCTTCTGGTTCCCACTTATGTCCACTTTAGTCATGTTGAAAGCAGAACAGACACTTTTATCCCCTTTTAGTAGAAGAGTGAGAATCAATTTAAAAAAAAACCCAAGCATAATGAAAATTAGTGCTCTCAACCTGAGAGATGGGCTTGGTTTTGAGATATATATATATATTTTTTTAGTCTTCTCAAATCATTCTAATTATGCACCTAGGTTTAAGAACCACGAGTAAGCCAGACGTTCATGGTTGTCTTTCTGTATTTGTTTTGTGCTAGGCCTTGCAGTGATGACTTAGGGATGTGTGAGATACGCTCTCTGCCCTTTCAGGGAAACAATTTAGTAAATGTATCTGTACATGGCATGTGCACAAGATCCCAGGGAGGAAGAGAGAAAGAAGGACCCTGCAACCAGACTGGAAGGGCAGTATAACTGGCTTCAGTAACAAAAGCCTCTTGATTGTCAGTTTAGAGTTCTTCTCATGGATAATGTTATCTTCTTGATTGAGAAAACTACATTTCCAATGGTTTTCCTCTTCTCCCTTTGAATAGCACTTTGCAATCTGTAAAGCACTTTAATATTGTTATCTCATTGGTTGCCATAAGTACTCTGAGGAGGAGTTGAGAAGGAGTTGAGGAGGACAGGGCTTTTATCTTAATTTTGAGGCATGTGATGGGGACAGGGAGGATGCTCAAGGTCCTGTCACTCATCCGGTGTGACCTGATGCTAACACTCAGACAACACTGTACCCCTTCTTTCCCCTTCACCCCATTCGTCCATTGCCATGTCACATGCTGAGGCCTTTACTTTTTTCTTGCATTTTCAGTGCTCTTTGTCTTTACAGACATCTGGAGGTAATCATGTAGTCCTCTCAATTAATTCAGTTCAATTAATAAATTACTGGGTGGATTTGGCGTTGGAGCGGTGCAGGGTGCCTTCCGGGCCTCGCTGCGCTGGAGAGCTCTCGCAATCAGGCCTGGAGAGCCCTCCTCAGCAGCAGTTGCCGCGGCTCAGCCCCAGCCCGCAGGCCGCCTGCAGGGGTGATTGGCTCACTCTGACATGCAAGGCATCATTTTTTTCTTTCCTCACATAGTGTATTTTAATCTAATTAGAACAGCACCTTTGCTGGGCTGGTTCGTCCCCCTCCTAGTTAAGTTTTTCATAAAGGTCCAGTATGATATCAAGTCAGCATAGCTCTTGATGGGCCATTTTTTTGTCATGTGGGGCTGACCAATAGATTACAGGTATTGAATATTCTGGCCTCTGGCCACTAAGTGCCAGTAATTACCTAGGCATAGTGGCAAACAATATTCTCATCCTCCAGATTCCAAGTGCCCCTTGGTGGAGAGCAGTGCCACTTGTGCCAGAGGGACCATTTTAAAGTATCTTGTCCTGTTTCAAGAATAAACTTTTGGAAGTCCCTTAATGCCTAAATAAGTTTAAACTCCATGCAGAGCTTGCCTGTTCATTCCACATTTCAGTCAGTTGCAAGCTGCTTTTTATCCCCCACATTTCTTAGCAGCCACATTAAATGCTAGGGGCTGTGTACTTTTCTGTGGACGTAACTATGCTAACGTTGTTCAGGCCCAACCTCTGTTCTGCACTCAAGGTCTGTCTGAAGGTCACTGCATCAGTGAGGTCTTCTGCTGCTGGCAAGAAACAATCTTTTCTTTTTCTGCTGCAACACTTTTTAAATGCTCATTGCCTCGCTTAGGCATATACTGTCGTTTACGTAGCTGGTGTGGTCATTATTTTAATAGATTATTAATACAATTGAAGCTTTTTTCCACCTTACTGGCATCACAATTCTCCTACCATAGAAACTCCTTCAGGTTAGGGATTGTTTCTTATTTGTATCTATTTCCCAAGGAGTGTTAGGCACTAAGGTAGGTAAGTATTAGAAGAGAGTTAAGATTAGTTAGTGGAAGTGTTTGATTTTCCTTTTCCTCTTCCCTGCCTCCTTCTTCCTTCATCCATCTTCTTTCTTCTTCTCAGAGAGAATTTTCAAGATTCCATCAAATGTGGATTAAGATAAAATAATAATGAATTAAGATATATTGTCTCCATTTTCATGCTTCCATAAAAACCAACTGTATTTTTTTTTAAATTCCAGATTCTAAAAATGTCTCATCCCTCTTGGCTGCCACCCAAAAGCACCGGGGAGCCCCTCGGCCATGTGCCTGCGCGGATGGAGACCACCCATTCCTTTGGGACCCCCAGCATTTCAGTCTCCACACAACAGCCACCAAAAAAATTTGCACCAGTGGTTGCTCCAAAGCCAAAGTACAACCCATACAAGCAACCTGGAGGTGAAGGTAAGTGTAGGGATTTCAGGGTTGGGTGCCCGAAGTGGGAGAGTTCAATATAATAAAAGTGATTTACAGCATGATGTTGTGTCGGAAAGAGGCAGCTCCAGAATCTATAGTGTGTTTCTCAGAGTTCACTGACTATCACAGGGTAAACATTCCCTAGAAACCATCTAAGTTAACTCTTCTTTTAGGGATGAAGAGATTGAGAACCCTAAGTATTCTACACAGTGAATTAGGGCTAGAGCCAAAACTAGAACCTCAGTCACTTCATTTATAACTCACTGTCCTGCTGAACTATCTTCTACCCCCTCCCTTGTCTGGTAGAAGTGCATCCTTTAAGAGTCCAAGTGCACCCTGCAGTGGACTCTCCCTCTTGCCATTGGACAAATGTCTCAAAATGCTGCCATGTAGTGGTTTAAAGGGAAGTCCATAAAAAGTGAACCTGATAAGGCACCTGGGATTGGTTTGCCTTCTCTGGCTATGGTTCCTCCTCTAAGCTGCTGTAGGTTAGAGTTGTCTGGAGAACTCTGTGAGATCTGCATTTTTTGAAGCACGCAGACAAATGTGAGTGAAGCCTAGTTTTAGGAGTTTTAATAGCAATACATTCAATATTTATATCAAGTGGAATTTGAAGATCTACATGAGCTCAGCATGTCATGTGTATACATATGTGCACTTTCACACACTCAGCCCCACAGGGAGCACAGGGAATGGCATGTGTTTGGTTGAAGAGGTTCCACGTTTTTGCCAGTCAGTGATGGCGGTTCATCCCAACTCATGCAGCAATAACTCTTACTAACAAAGAGAAGAATGGTAGTTAGACTTCTGGTTGTTAACAGAGAAGAGGCAGTGAAAGGAGATTTAGAACCCCCCCTTCTCTATTTTTTCTCCCTCATCCTGCTTTTTTCAAAGAAAAAAAATGACTGCATTCTCTCTAGGATGTTTCTACTTTGTTCTTACATTAGTGTTTCCACCCCCCACCCCCATCAATTTTGTGTGAGACTGTTTCATGCTGTGGGACATAGTTCAGCCTCTCTCTTTTCATTCTAATCCTCACCCTGCCCCCAGTCAACACTTTACTAGTCTACCAGTGTTGGAGGACTTCAGTCAGAAGCCCAGCCCAGATGGGGAGCAGGGTAAAGTGACTGGAGGCAGGTGGGGAGGTCAGGCACCAGCAGGCATGGTGAGCTGTGGCTGTGGGTCTTTTGGCATCCTTTGTCCAGGGAGGGCAATGGCAAGACTGTGGGAGAGCTGCTGTGGAAAAACCATAAATGATGCCAGCGGTGCCCTACTGGGCAGGGCAGGCCTGAAGTTATATTGGTCTTGAAGGATGATGCATCTTTGCAGTTAAACAGAATTTTGTGGAACTGGTTTCCTTTGGCTCATTGTTCTTTACTGATAGCGGGACTTAGGAATGGGATCTGGAAGAGAATCCCTCTTCATGAGGACAAGAGGAGCCATATGTTGGCTTTCTCATTTGTTTTCTCAATATTTCCACTGGTCTACTCAGCAGAGAGATTGATATTTTGTCTCCTAACTTTTGGGGGGAGCTAAAATGGACTTCCCTCTAAAATGAAAGGAATAAAGACAGTGTAGCATCCCTTATGGAGGAGGAGGCAAACATGTGAGCGAGCCTTGGTAGGTATGACAGTTGATGCATTCCCCAGGATCAGGGTGGGGACATATCTTATATTAAGTCAGCTGGAAAATAGCATGCAGGAGAGGGAGGAGAGAAGCATGTCCTGGTCTCCCCCAGACTCCTTCACTCTGAGTGCTCTGAGTGATGGTGAGTTGGCTCCTGGGTGACTCTCCTTACCTTGAGATGCCCCACCTTCTTTACTATCCTATGGGAGGTTTCCTTACTGTCTTGTCCTGTCATCTTCAAATCCCACTTGTATTACCTTCTCCAAAGTGTCTGGCCACGGCCTCGATCAGGAGTAATCACTTCCTTCTCTGGGTTCCCACATGCCTCTTACTGTGACTCTCTAACTTTTACTTTTGTTATTTCTCCTGCTTTTGCTCTGTCAGACATTGAACATGTAGTCTATGTGAGGCACTGGGATTTTTCATTATCATTTTATTGCCTTCTGCGATAACCTTATGAACTGTCTTCTCACATAAAGAAGTGTAAGCTTAGAGAGGAGAGATGTTATTCTCTATGGTTTTGTGGCTACTACGTCTTTGAAACGAGGCTGTTGTCCTCACCCAATGTGCTTGTCCTATTCATGGCATATGTGGTGCTCGGGCCCCATATGATAGATACTTCCTTACTTCCTTATAAGAATGTAAGCTTTGTCTCCCCATTTAAGCAACAAGACATGGTTTCTCACTCGTCCTTATGTTCCTCTTGGCTCTTATTATGCTACTGTGTTTTTAGTGGGAATGATTGTGTATGGTCAAATGTATGTCTGTATGTTCTTATGTATGTATATATTTGGATGGATGGCGGATGGCTGCATGGGTGAGTGCGGCACTCAGGAATTCTTTTCTTACAGTAAACAGTTTGGAATATGGCACCCTCATTTGAAGCAACTCAGTCTCATTTAATTTCTGAAGTCTAGATTCTTTCTTGCAATTCTGCCAATCTCTCTTTTTAATATAACCTTTTTTTGAATACGTGAAGGAAAAACATTTCCCTTGCATAAATACATTTTAAAGACAAATATGGGGAAAGGTTTATGGATATTCAGACTTTTTAAAATGAAGCTACATCTTTTCATCTGCTATATATTATGTATGATATTTGTTCGAAGTATAAGATATGCTTTATATTTAATCTAAATGTTAGTGCATCTCTGTTACTCTTAACCATTTTTATAATTCATATTGCTTTTGTCTAAAATTTTATACATGTAAAAATTTATATCCACTTTGCTTTTCTTCTTTGTCCCTTTAAATGTTCTATGCCATTAGTGAAATCCCTAAGAGTAGGTAACAGTTTTTATTTACAGGGTGAATTGGTAATGCTGGAGTCTTATGCCTCAGCTTGTGCGGTCCTTTGCTTTTAGGATACACTCTCCCAAATTTCTGTCCCATCAAGACTTTTTCATTCATAGGATCATTGAGAGACTGGTCTCCTATAACCCAATCAGAGAGATAGAAAGTTAGAATCAAGGGAAATCACATAGCCCACTTTTTTCCTGGTGTAAATGTGAGAGTCGTAGTGCAGAATATAAGTTATTTTCTCAGAGATGCACAGCCTGCTCGGGGCCCAGGTGGCATTAGACCTCAGGTGCCCTCTGAGTCCAGAGTTACCCAGGATCTTGTGTTATATTCTAATGAGGTCTCTTTCTCATCACATTATAACCTCTTTGTGCATCTCATACCCTTCTCATCACATGTCTTCTATTTGATGTACTTGTGTATCAACCTATCTCCTTTAGGAACCTAAGGATGTTCAAAGGCAGGACTGTGTGACTTAAGCCTCTACTCCCAACAGCACCCAGCAAGGGACCTGACCCATAGCAGGTACTCAGTTATGTTTCAGACAATAGTTAAGCCTGAGCAACACAAACCTGCTTATCTGGGCACAGGTTCTAGCTTCTCAAACACTAGGTTTTATGGTTCTGCAGTTCAGTCTACTTGTTTGAATTACTTTCTGTCTCCTCTACCCACCCCTTGAGCTTTTCAGCTCAGGAGTTGCTTAAAGCCACTGCTACCCTGAAGTTACTGATTACATTTCTCACCTCAGTTATTATATCTGTCATTTCTGGGGTTTGTTTTCTCATTTTTTAATTCTGACTGTGAAAGTGGAAAAGTACCCACGTGTTTTCCACATCAACTTATATTTATGTGATACCATATGTTATAATTTTCTTTTATAAGGTATTCTGCTAATAATCTTTCTCTAAAGGGCTTAGGCACATTTAAAAGTTGGGTGTGCTTTTTCTTCCCCAGTTAGTAGTTCTTTAGGCCATAGGGTCTTTTCATTATACAACCATTGTCCTCATACTTCCCTCTGATTTTTTAACAACTTGTGTTTCCTCACCTGTTTGGAATGCCCCTGGGTTCCCCAAAACCCTTTTGTGCCTTGTACTATACACTTATGAGCATATATATATATATATACACACATATATACATATGTATATATGTAAAAATTAAGTTTGTCTTTATACAGACTTTACCATGTTAAATGTCTGTTCATTTTTGTGGAAAATTTCAGTATGTATGTAGGTATGGCTTTGTCCCATCACTTTCTATTCTACACTAATGGGGACAATGGGATGATGTGATTTTCCTTTTGCTCTTGGAGGTACTAGCCACCAGTGTTCTTCATCCTATAGTCTGGGCCTCAATGCCCCTGCTTCAAATTTGAAGAAAAAACTAAACAGAAAAAATAAAAACAAAACCTTAGATTTCGATGGCAGGAAAGGGTATAGATCTTTTTTTTTTCCTGTTCTCTCCATTGAGACCAAACTATGCAATATTTTCTACTTCACTTGCACATTATTTTCTTGAAATGATTTTGAAATTACCTTTCTTTTAAACCCATTATTACAATACATTATCAAACAGAATGATTTATAAAGTTTTCAAGTTCATAAAGTCAGAGTTGTCTTGTGGCCTAGAGTGGACTTTCTCCAGTCTCTAATTAAAATTTTTTTAATTTAAGATTTTTGATAAAATAAATCCATAAATCCATATGGTACAGATTCAAGGTGACCCTTTCAGTATAATACCTTTGTGTTTATACAGTTTTTTATAGTTCATACAGCGCTTCCATGTTCATGGTCATTCAGTTCTTGAAAGTGAACTTACTCTAGCTGCTGAGTTAGGTGGAACAGATGTCACTGCCATTGTACTGAGTGGTATTCTACCAAAAGTGAAATAACTATTCAGTAATCATGTAGCTAATGAAACTGTAGAGATAGGCTCTGCTCTTCATATGCAGGACTCCTGCTGATTTTAAAGGGTTCCATTTATTGGAAATGGGGCTAGACAACCTCATTGATTTTAATTCCATTCTATTATTTCATCATCCTGTTTTGAAATTAATTTTAAAATGGCTGCTCTTTTCACATAGTATTGCTACATATATTTCCTTATACTATATAGGAACTACGTAATATAAAATTAGGCCTCTGTTTTTAATCTTTGCCTATATTGCTTCTACTAGGCCTGTAAATTTAGGTCAAAATAGGTGGAGTAAATTCTATTCAATGAAAGATTTTTTTTACTAGCTGCCTTTGTGGTTTTTGCTACCCTGAGGTTATTAATCCATTCCATGGAGGGGGAGGTATCAGTCGTAGGTGATTGCTAATTTAGTGTGGACTAGAACAAATACCCTCGTGAACACCTGAGTCTCCTTGGTGGAGCTGACAGCCCGGCTTGTTCCCTTTCCGCGTTCATTCCGGAGCCATTCTCCATGTCTTCATCACAAAGACTTTGAGTAGCAGAATGAGAACAGAATTTAAAGGTTATCTATTCCAGTTCTCTCACTTGTCAGATATGGAAACTAAGTGGAAAGGGAAGAGAATGGCTTCCAAAATTACCCAAGAATTTTGGATTGAATTGGGCCTAGAATCCCACTTTCCTAAATATGCTCATTCCACTGCATCTCTAATGTCTCACTCTGGGTGAGGAAAGGGTGAGGCAAGGCTGTGGCGTGGCTCCTAGGAGTTGATGCGTCCTCGATTATTGGTAGTTGGTGGAGAAGTAAGCCATTAGTGCTGTGTAGCCTGGGTAGGCGGGGGTACGTGTTCTCAACACACAGCTAAAATGCGAGGGAACTGGATAGCCACCTATAGCAATATAATTAACAATGTACTTTAGAATGGGTTTTCCCCACATTTTTATGTGGAGCGTATAGGCCGATTTTGTGCTGCTTCTCTTCTTACAGTCAGCAAAACCTTTTTGTTTTTCAACCCTGGAAGAATCAGTGGTTGAAAATATAGGAGGACTGTGAACTCTGAACGGCGATACCTAAATATTTAGACTCGTGGTGTGCTCTGCTGCCCCTGGAGTTTTAGTCTGTGTTCCCGTGTTCCCTGCCAGGAAGGGTGACTCTGGACTGTGGCTTTGGAGGTACAAATGGGAAATACCTTCTTTATGTAGTCCTGACAGTTCTGTTAGGTTGCCAGCAGTCACAGAAGAGCAATTACAATTTCTCAGATGTTTGTTTTAATTACCCATGGTCTGTCATGAGGACAGTCACAAAGTCACTGGAACGTCGGTAAATCCAATGAGACTCAAGCCTGACTGGTGTGCCCCTTTTCTGGTTCAGGGTCAGCATCTTGAGCCTCGTCTGCCACTGTGGTGTGCAGTGCGTGAGCCTTCACTTTCAGAGCCTCAAGAGGGAGATAGGTCAAGCTGCTCATTCGTTAAAGGGTTAGATATTAATCATATTAATTTGATCTTTATGTTGCTTATTCCCAAAAAGAACTTGTGATTCTTTGGTGGACATTAGAGCTTACCAAATTCATAGGCCTTACTGACTCTCAAAAGGGACATGATCCAGCACTGATTTGATAGGGCATTCACGTTCAAGCCTCCCGTACATATTGAACTTGGGCATGACCCTTTACTATTTTACATGCCCTTCCTTCATTTATGAAATCAGCTGGTAATATTATCTTTCAAGATTGTTTTGAGGATCAAATACAACAGTGAGTGTGAAAATGTTTTATAAACCATACAATACCTTACAACACTAAGGGATTACTATTATATAGTTTTTCAACCACCATTCACTTAAAATAGATTTTTGTGCCAGGCACTCTTCCAGGTGCTAATGTAATTACAATGAGCTACATACAGATTAATCTCTGCCTAATGGAACATACGTCTTGCTGTAATAAAAACAACTTTTTATTAATAATAAGTAATATTGATGTAATTATAAAATAGTATTTACTTACTAGATGCATTTCACAATCCAATACATACTTTTGCTAATAACAATTCTAAATTATAATACTAGTACTATAAGACTAATGAATGTGTAGTAATATAGTAATAATTATTACTAATGAATACCGATAAAGTGATATAAATATAGCACTGATAAATGCTGGTAAAACTAATAAGTGAAAGCTTTACTATCACTGTCCAAACTGGAAAAATTCTACCATGAAAATGTAAAAATTATGTAATACAAACCCTTTGATTCCTAGATGAGACGAGCTAATTCACAAATATATTTCTAGGAGTTACAGTGCCTTTGCCCGAGGAATGCTGTAGATAACAAGTCAACACTGTTGAATACAGGCAGGGCTTATCGCCCTGAGATTGGAGGCACAGGGAGGCCAGGTGCCTTCTTCAGTATCACAGAACAGTAGGTGGGGCAGGGGGGCCCCGGTCTGTGGGTCCTTCCGTGCTTGGCACAGTTCTGTGCCACTGCTGTGTGTGGGTGACTTGTTCGGAAGCTACAGTGATAGAATTGGGATATGTGAACAGAGTAGATTAAATGTTTTAGAACAAAAAGAAGTTTATGTATTGTTGACAAAATTGCTGTCATTTTGTAATCTGTCAGCCTAATTAACTACTGAAGCGAATTCCTTAATAAGGTGATGGATTCCTTATCTTTGTCTGATTTCAGAAACTGAATAATGCCATGTTGTGTGGTAAGGTGTTCTTTAGTCTCTTTTATTTTTAAATTGTATAAATGTGTAATACTATAGTCATTTAATAGTTTACATTTGAATAAGCTTAAAATTTTCAAGAATAAAAATACATAGTACCCTGGCTGGTATAGCTCAGTGGATTGAGCATGGGCCTGCGAACCACACGATCGTGGTTCGATTCCCAGTCATGGCACATGCCTGGGTTTCAGGCCAGTTCCCAGCAGGGGACTCATGAGAAGCAACCATATATTGATATTTCTATCCTTCTCTCCTTCCCTTCCTCTCTAAAGATTAATAAATAAAATTTAAAAAAAGAATAAAAATACATATAGAATGACAATAAGATATCTCCACACACCTATTAGAATAGCAAAATAAATTACATGATATGGAGGATGTGGAGAAACTGGATACATTGCTGGTAGGGGGTATGTAAAATGGGTGTATAACCATTTTGGAAACATTTTTGTCAGTTTTTTAACAAGGTAAACGTGAATAAACAACTACATGGACTCAGAAGTTGTACTTCTCGACATTTAATACAGAGACATGAAAAGTTATGTTTATACATAAACCTGTACATGAATGTTCATGGCAAATTTTCCATAATGACAAACTGCTGAAAAAGATTCAAAAGATGTTTGATGGGTAAATGCTTAAACAGACTCTGATATGTTCATATGATGGAATAATACTATTCACCACTACAAAGGAATGAACTATTAATACATGCAACAGCCCGTGTTGACTTCATGGGCATTATCCTTAATAAAAACAGGTCATTGTCAAAAGGGGGCATATTCTGTGTGATCTCATTTATGAGACATTATTGAGATGACAAAACTCTGGACAGGAAGAACAGATTAGTGGTTGCTAGGGGACAGAAATCGGGGATGGAGCGGGGCAGGGAGTAGGTGTTCAAACCAAGAAAAAGCGACAGGGAGCCGTTGTGTGCTGGTGGGATGGTTTTCTATCTTGGGTGTAGCGGTGCTACATGAATCTATACATGAAATAAAATTGCAAAGAGCTATAAACACACATAAATGAATGCAGAGTAAAAATGATGAAAAGTAAATGAGGGCTAGTTAACAGTAATATAATAATATCGGTTTTCTGGCTTTGATGTTGTATTATATCTTTATCAGTTGTTGCTACTGGGGGACTCTGGGTGAGCAGTATGTGGAACTCTTCATTCTATCTTTACAACTTTCTGTTAGTCTTTATTTTAAAATAACATGTTCAGTAATGGTAAGATAAATGCGTTCACATAGATTTCTCAATGATTTCTTCTTCCCAAGGTGCCATCTTGCATGCACATGGACTGCCCATGTCACACTTTGAAGGCACTATTGAGTTTATGCCCAGTGTTTTTCAAAGCTGGCCAGACATCAAAAAAGTTGGGGAACACTTTTAAAAAACAAAAAAAGAAACAGTTTCTAGGGTTCATATTTATCATACAGAATCAGAATCAGGGCTGGAGCCTAGGAACCTGAATTAAAACAAAAAGAAATAAAACACACTCCCCAAATAATTCTGATTGGTGTTTCCCCAACGTTTAGAAGCCATTTGCTTATTTAAATAACTCCAGGATCCAGTGTTTTAATGCCCTTTGAACCTTCTCCAAGTCTTGGGGTTACACTCTCTGCTTAGTTAAGAACGGTGGCTTTGGGGTTTGTATACCTCTTCTATCATATAAACAATGTAGAGATTTCGGGACTGAAGTCCTTCATATTGCTATGCTTTCCCTCTGTGCTTTTATCATAAATACCAGTTTTCTGCATATATTGTCCTAAGGAAGTTTAATTGGGGCTCAAACCAGAAGTGGATTCTTCTAGAGTGCCTCAGTAATGTCCAACTGCCTGTATTATAGAGCACTTGCTTTGTGGGACATCAGGTAGGGATGCCTGAAATCTCAGGTGATTTGGGTCACGACGGGTTTATGCAAATCATCTATAAATGGATTCATTATGGATATTATAAAAATAAACCTGACACCTGAGCCTTTGGGCAAATATACCATATAAAGAAATCATATCCTGGAACAATGATTAACCCTAGAAGCTGTAAAAGAAAAAAAGATAACTTAGGGTATTATATTTTTATCATCCTTTCTTAGATTGCCTGTAGTCAGAAACTGGACAGCTAAGCACAGCACCAGGGACAGGTTGTTGGGATGTGACACTTCCATCCTTTTAGCACTTTGACATTCAACATTCTTCCTTATTATCCACTCTTTACATTGTTCTGTATGTTACTGTTTTCAAACAGAATAGACAGCCTGCTAATCAAGATAGACATATACTAGCCACCATAACCCATCAAGTTGCATTCTGTAAGTTAAGTGCCATAAAAGAAAATGAAGGCAGTGCTGTGAGAGGAATTGGGAAAAGCTGCACAGAGGAGGGGACATCCGAGCTGAGCGTGGAGAACAAGTTAGTTGTTAGCCATGCAGAACAGGGTGGTGGACAACCAAGCAAAGGGAACAGCATGTGCAAAAGCAGAGAAAGGCGCCTGTTCTGACCCTTGTAGTGTTGGCTGCTCTTTGCTCATGTCCCTGGGCAGTACATCTGGACTCCTGGGAGTAGCTTGGCAATATGAGCAGAGTAACTTCACCCTGAGTGGACTCAAGCATCCAGGATGCTCTGAAAGAACTTTAGGAATAGCTCCAGGATATGGGGTAGCTCCAGGGAGGAAGCACTGAGAAACAAATGCGTACCAATCCCATGACTCTGTGGGCAAGAAGTACCTTCCTGATGATGGTCTTGGCTAGAAAGATTGTACCTTTCCTCCCCTAGCATCTATCATGCTGCAGAATGCAGTGTTGCTGTATATGTAGATGCTAAGACAAAAAAAGAAGTGCAAAAAGGCAATTGTCCTGAAACTGGGTCAAAGCAGCCTTTTCACCTAATCAAACACACACCCTTAAGAATGTGAGGTGTGAGCCAACTGGAAATTTTTTGTTTGTTGGTTGGTTGGTTCTGTTTTACTTTTTAAACTTCTCTCCAGTTTGGGGCGATCCTGAGAAACAGGAAGCAATGAAAGAAGGACTTTATTATGAAATAAAGATGTGTGTGCGTGAGAATAGTTTCGAAGCACTTTCCCACATAATATCTAATTTAATCACCATGATATCCTGTAATGTTATTATGGTTCCCACATTAGTGTGGTTCCTAGAGACAAATGAAAAACCCGGCATTCAGGTGACCTGCAGGGAGGCTTATGAATGTAGAAGCTGTGTTCACCGAATTTTACTGTTTTCCCTTAAGTGAAGTATCAGAACTACAGAATAATCACTGAATAATAATCGTTGATTTTACTATTACTAAAACAGTTTCTCTGGCAGGAAATTGTTGTGAGGATATGAAAAACTGTTTAGTGGATTTATTAGTTTATTTTCTCTGTAGTCCACTTTGCTTTACTGTTAACCCAGTCTTTTTGGCAACACTGGGAATGATAGGCGTCCTCACCCTTGTTCTGTAGAGACTGTAATGCAAAGGGAAAAAAACGAGCACAGGGCAAAGTGAGCACTGGGATTTGAACCCTGACCTCCTAACTCCAAGGCCTCAGCACTACACTTTATCTCATATTCATGCTATTATTATTTTTTATTAAAAGAAAAACTCTCACTGTTATTCCCCCCATCATAACTATTCAGAAGTGTTTGAAATTAAATTTCTCCAAGTGACATGCAAAAATTGTTTAGAATTCACCTGTGTGTGGGTGTGTATGAGATGATGTACTGAAGTTATAAAGCAGCCAAAGTAATCTCTAGAAGTCATTATGGAGAAGACGTTATTTCAGAAAGCTTTTGGAATAACCATGGGAAATACTCATTAATTCAGGTGAATTACTCCATCGTGCTTAAACTTGTTAGATATTATTGGTAGATTTATTGACACTAAGATGAAATTAAAGCGACACTTAAATGAGCTGATAATTTTGTTATTGATTTGTTCATATGTCATAATGACTTAGTTTTATTAAGTGCTTCCTTCATGAAAATTATTTACTGGGCATGAAGTCTCCAAGGTATATAACATCTGTTTAGAAATATTAGCATTTGAAGTGTCCTTGAGTTGTCATATGTGCCCACCCACTGTGGTCCTCAGTAGATAGATTTCACCTCTTTATATCTCACCCTCTGCATTTACTTCACCTCCTCTACCAGGACCAGTTTGGATGCATGCCATACCCTTTTTATTGACTAGGGCTCTGTAATGGAGGGGACAAGAATAAAAACACATCCTAGCCCTAAAATAGTTTATATTTTATTTAGAAAGTTGACATATTGATGACCAGTTAACGAACAATATAAAACTGTAAGTTTTTTGTGTGTAGCGGCTCTATGGTTAACTTCTCAGAAGATTCAGAAAAAAGAGTTTACTTGGGGCCCAGGAGAGTTGAGAGGATAAAAGCAGGAAGGCTCAGGGGAGTCAGTGGTTAAGCACATAGACTCCAGCATGAGATAGATCTGGGTTCGCACTTGGATTTTCTCTCCTATTCTCCAGGAGTTTGGAGTAACTCGGTTAAGTAGCTACTTAAACTCATGCAACTTGTTCTTATAAGATAGAGATATATGTAGCTCAAAGAATTGCTCTCAAAATTCAGTAAATAAATTGACACACCATTTCCTACAAAATAATGACTAAACCACTGGGAGCTGCCGTTATACTCATTGCCATTATTAAAATGAAAGAGTTTACATTAGTTAAGGAGGCTAAAATTCAGGGTTTTTTTTTTCACCCATAGATTTTAAATCATAAATGCTCAAATATGACTCATGCTGGCCATTTTTGAAATGATCCTTAGTTTTATCCTTTTTTTGCTGTATAGTAGCATTTTACTAATTGACATTGTAGGATTGACTTTTCTTTCATTTGTCTCTGCTAGAATTATGATATATTGATATGTCCTTTTTTGACTTTGCATAACTATGCCTTCCTGAGAGAGAAACTTGACATGAACTATGTCAATGTAGAAAAAACAGAACATTCATATTCACAGTATCTGTCTAAGAAGAAACATTTTTTTGTTATTGAACTGTTACAGATAATACAATTGATCATAAAGCAAACTGTATAAAGTAAACTGGTGATTTTTTTTATTACTTTAAAAAATTTTTGTTTTCCAAAGTATCAAACAAGGCAGAGTAAATTTTAAAATGTTACTAATTATATCATTGCAGGAAAATAATTAATTTAAGGAATTTCATCTTGGATCCCATTCCTTTCTGTGATTCATACTTGGGATTTAGCCAGTCTCCTGAAATTGTGTTTAAACTTGGTCCATGTGTATATCTTTTACAGGGAAAGGGCCCATATGTCATCAAACCCTTAAAGAGATGGTTAACTCATTAAGAAAGGTAACATCCACTCTGTGAGAGGTCTCCAATCCCCCAAGTCAGTTATATTAGTGCTGCTTAAATAAAAGCTAGGTCTCCATTTTCTTGTCATCACATTTAGGAGGCAATCAAAGTCGTCACTGGGGTTGTAATAACTACATAAGAAAATATGATGCATGTACTAAGTAACATACATTGTGTATAGGCGGTTATATCATTATATGTGGTTTCAGTACACCTTCATATATATTTGCACATCTCCTCTAGGCAGTGCCTATGCAGGGCAAGGTAGATAAGGCATGAGTTTTCTCCTTTAAGCGGGAGGCCACACAGGATCTCATTCCCATTTGAAAGCTGAGCAGTTGGTGATGAGACTGCTTGTGTCAGTCCAACAGGTAGAAAGTAGTCAAGAGGAGGTTCTTCAGTAGTTTCAGTAGTTTATACTGCACCCTGCTTTCTTTGCTTAGCATATACCTACCCCCTATATATAATTTTTAAATTTATTTCTTTTTGTGAATTTAAAATGTCATATTTGTTCTGCTTCCATTATTGTAGTTTTGAATGATGATTCATCAGTGCAGTGGACTATTTTAGTGAACCACAATAGCTTGGGTAGAAAGAAAAAAAGATTCAACATACTCAGGAATGGAAAGCAGCCATCTTTTTATAGCTAAAATTGCAAACATCTGGCAATTACTCTTTTCTACCTCCCTTCAAAAAAGAAGACTCATCTCTTCAACTGGAGCCTGCTGCTGTGTTTAATCAAGGCAGCTATGCAAGTCTCAAGGAGCAATAGGTTTTGATTCAAGGAGGCCATTGCCTAACCCAGTTGGCTAGAGTCTCTTTGGAAAGTACACCATTTAATTCTCCCCATATGCTACTGTGTTACATAATGATAATAATGATGATATGGCAATCAATGGCTATAGAAAAATTCCCTTTTGCTTTTTCTGCCCTGGCTCATATGTGGTGGCTTTATGGCAGCTTTAACATTGTGAAAGTTAACTGTTCAGGTCAAGTTTGCCTTTCTCCATCCTGTGAAGCTTTTGGTATTACTGGAAAAAAGGATCAACTACATCAATACCATCAACAATTACCAATTTGATTTTATTGTAAACTGTTGAAGGAACAAATTAATTTCTTCTTAAAGCTTGACTATGGTCTTGTAGTCAACAGGCAATCCACCATGGTTACGATCCCTTAGTACCCCACCCTTGTTTCTTATTGTGATAATTGTTTGTGAAACTGGTTCTTCCCTCACTAGCAAAAGTCAACTCTGATGGCAGGGGAAGTGAGAATGGCTGGTGGTTTGCAATAAGGGCTGAGAGTCAGAACTTCTGCATTTTTCTCTTGGGGCCAATGCCAGCTTTCACTCTGGCCTTGACCAATGCCCTTACCTTTCTATTCCCCATTTACCTTTCTCTTCCCCTAGACAGCTGATGGGTAGACATGGATGTTTGCTTTCCCAGGTTCTGCCAACCTGCAACCACTGTTGCCTTTTTGCTATAAGGTCTTGGTTAATAATTATCAGTGGCTAGGAAGGAATGGGAAAGATGTAGTAGAAGGAAAAAAATATGGTTCAGTGGCATGGTGATTTTCAAAAACAATCTCGAGTACTAAAAATAGGCTGTTTTCATGTTATGGTACTTGGATATCATAGATATTCAATTAAAGTTCCTTTTTTTTTTTGCTTTCTTGCTTTTGTTAGAAGTGTGTTCAATACCAAAAACATAGCTTTTTCCTTGATGTAAGAATTTTCACTAAGCATTCTTTCCTACAAGTATTCCCAAAATCCCAGTGAATTTTGCAAGCATCTCATGAACATAAATTAAGCTTTAGAAGAAGTGAAATTGTGACTAGAAGTTTTCTGGAGATAGAGATAGGGATGATAGGGATAGAGATGATAGAGATAGAGATAGATAGAAAGGGAGCAGGGAAGGGAAGGGAAGGAAAAGAACAAGAGGCCTTAAAACCTAAAATGCGTATCTCACTCAATAGAGCAGAGCCAGATAGAGTAACGGATTTTTTGAGATTTCAAAAGTGTGTTCCCCCTCTTCTCTGTCATCATCCAATGCATTATTGACAGTTCTTGCCTTTCTCCCTCATGAGCACATCTTAGAACTTGGACTCGTTTATTAGAGACACTGTTCTATCCCAGTTGCTTATTTCTTTGATGACCCGCTAAAATGGAAAAGATTATGCCAATGCCTCTTACCATATTTTCCTTTTACTTTAGGACTTAAAATCTACCAGCTTTCCAGACTATAGCCAGTACTGTATTTCAGGGGGCTTAAAGCATTTCTCAATGATTCTTTATCCTCATTATACATCATCACCTGGGAGCTTCAAAAAATATGAAAACTTGGGCCTCATCTTCTGATATTCTAATATAGTTGGCCTGTGATGGGCACCTTTTTAAAAATTTTTTAACACTTACCAAGTTTTGGAACTACTGAGGTAGGTCTGTCTCTCATCTGGTACTTGAGCTTGTACCATCTCACACAAGGTTTTGTTAGGCTTGTCTTTACTATTCTAGTGCAGGAAACTGAAACTGCCCTTTCTGTCTTTGAATAGCTCTGATTTTTTTTGAAAAATTGTCTTTATTTTGATTTGAAATCTTCATAAAATATGGGCATGTCCCTCTAGTCTGATAAATTTATAATCTCTAGCCTTGGAGTTTAGTTGTAAGCATCTGCCCTCCAAAAGAAAAAAAAAAGAAGAAAAACAATAATAGAATGCAACAAAAACAAGAACAAATTCTAGCAATGTGATCATACTTTCACAATTGTGACCCAGTCCTCATTAAATGAGAGCTCTCCCTTCACCACTTTTGATTTATAAACTCTGGGAAGGAAATGGTGAAGAGCAAACAGGTAAATAAAACAGGCACTTAGTCCAGTGAAGCGATGTCAAAGTTACCTTGTTAACTAGGTAATTTAGTTTTGAGAGCAGCAACTCTGTACTGGTCATTGTTAAATTCACATTGCCTAATATAGTTGAGGTATGGAGGAACCATTCTGTAAATATTTATGGAATAAATAGTAGTTATAATTACACTAAGGTTGCTTAGTGTAAACTTAATATTCCATACTGGTAGTTTTAAGTGTAATACTATTTAAGAAAATATAGTGGGAGAAGGTCCCTTTTGCAGAGGGAATAAAGTTTGAAATACCTAGGCATAACTTTAATAATAGAGATAGGGCTTCTATAGCCTAACAACAGCACCACCACCAAAATGGAAGCCCTCAAGCTTTCTGGAGGGACTCAGGACTTCCTAGCAATCCCTTTGGTGCAGATAATCCCCTTAGACAATCTTAAGTTTGCTTTCATTTGAATATATGGTGGAGGTGGGAGCATATTTTATTTAGAGGGTTACTCATGTTCCCTTTGGATTAAAAGGTAATTTTCCCATCCTTAGGTAAAACCAGCTGTTCCCCAAATGTACCTTTGGTCCTAGCTCTGCTCTTGGAGATTGCAAAGAACAAGTTTTCTTCCCTGTATGAGGCTTTCAAGCTCCCAAGAAGTTCCTCACCCATGTCTCCTTACCTACTTCTAGCTGAACTGTTCCATTGTGGGTTTTCTAAAGCCTTTCATTATTTTATTCAGCGTGTCTTAGAAAGCCTCGTTTGTCAGGGCCTAGAATTGAACATAATGCCATTGTTGAGTACACATAGAGAATAGCAAAATTCTCCAGAATTCTTTTTTCCTGAACAAAGGTGTAAGTACCAAGAACTGCCTTTTCAATTTTAGCACAGTTTGTCAGATTCAATTACAGGTCTGCTCTAGATGGTGTTATAATGGTTGACTTAAAAAAAAAATCATGTATAGAACAACACACAAAACCCAAAGTGAGTAGAAGGAAGGAAATACTAAAGATCAGAGCAGAAATAAACAAAATAGAGTCTAAAAAAATCAATACTAAAGATCAGTGAAACCAAGAATTGGTTTTTTCAGAAGATAAACAAGACTGACAAACTTTTAACTGGACTCATCAAGAAAAAAAGGGAGGTTACGCAAATAAATAAAATCAGAAATAAAAGTCGAGAAGTTATAACTGACACCAAAGAAATACAAAAGATTGTAAGAAAATATTACAAACAACTATATTCCAACAAATTGGAAAATCTGCATGAAATGGTTAAATTCCTAGAAACATGCCGTCTTTAGAAATGAAATCAGGGAGAAGCAAAGAATCTGAATAGGCAGATCACACCTAGTAAACTGAAGCAGTAATCAGAACACTCCTGACAAACAAAAGCCTTGGACCAGACTGGTTCACAGGCAAATTTTACCAAACATTTGATGAAGAACTAACACCTATTCTTCTCAAACTATTCCAAAAAAATTCGAGAGAAGTCTCCCAACCTCATTTTATGAGGCCAGCCATTATCCTAATTTCAAAACCAAATAAAGACACACAAAAACAGAAAATTATAGGTTAAAATCCCTGAAGAACACAGATGCTAAAACCCTCAACAAAATATTAGTATCAAAATACTAGGTCCAGCAATACATTGAAAAGATAAAACACTATGATCGAGCGGGATTTATTCCAGGGATGCAAGGTTGATACAAGATATGCAAATCAAGAACTGTGATGTACCACATTAAAAAATATGCATGTAGTTTAGAAAATGCATATAGTTTTTTTCCCTGATATGAATGGAAAAAATAGCCTTGAAGGGTTGTAAGGTCAACAAATGAAGTTACACTTTTCCCGTGATCAGATTAAATAGCTTGATTAAGACAAATAGGGTTTATACTTGAACCAATAAGTTAGAGCTCTTGGGACCCAAACAGGTCTAGATTTTGAGGAAACAAACTTGAAATACTAGAGTTCAGAATGAGTAATAATAAAGGTAAAACTTACATGATTAAAAAATTAGAATTAATTATGTGATTATTTTGTGCAGTAGCTTTTCCTGACTTACCCTGTTCATGAGTCAAAGTCATTTTATAAGCGGTTTACTTTTAACTTGATTCTAGTGTTTAAGTAAAAAGGATAATGTGCTGCTTTCCCTCTGATGACACCAAGGGTTTGTGATGTGGGCGTTGCACTTCCATGCTGCCACTGCCTGACTGCAGTTTGCCAAGAGTGTGGGTCAACTGGAAAATGAACAAACCTTTTAAAATGTAATACATCCAATAGAGACAACGCAGTGGCAACCGGCATCCCATAGTTATACTTACCTCTGTGGGTTACTATTGTCTGAGTTTGTGCGGAATGTAAAGAACACATAGAGTAGTGAAGGTCAGTGATTCAACACCTGGAGCCATCTGGAGAGGAAGCACTGGCAAGATCATCTCCTGGAACTTGTAAAAAAAATCTCTCTGTGGCAATTGGAGAAGACAAAGGCATAAGTCAAAGCCCCGGTTTTTACTGAACTTGGGTATGGCCAAGTTCAGTAAAGTTGAAAACACTTCTTTTATACTGTCACTGATAAGTTTGAGCCCTCTGACTCTGGCTTCCCAAATATTTTGGTATTTTTTGGTTACATAAATTTTATTTGCTGTTATTTTCCCTTTCAATTCATTCAGCCATGTCACAATTAAGTGTTTTTTTTTTCTTTTCGGGTTTTCTGGATTTTTAATAGCTTTCTTGTTTCAAAGAGCTTCAGCCACATTTCCTTTAACAATAGGGTGGGGTTTTTTGAGGCATGTTTTGCTAGTTGTGAATTTGTAGCATTCCTAAGCAGTCTGTCTCATGCAATTTACTTTATATTGGATATAACCCAGATAAAAATCAACCTGTATGAAAATATTGTCAGTTTTAGACTGAACTTGTCATTGGAAATACAGTGCTTCTTATTCTAGAAAACAGTGTCAGTTTGTGGTTGAGGAAGGAGTCATTTTAGGACCTGTACCCCTCTTGGGGACTACCAGGGAATTTTCCTTCTCTGGAGCAGCTGCCAGGACACTTGTTGGTAACAGACCAGTCATTACAGGAAGTGGAGGAAGGACAAAGCGAGAGTCACAGAGGGAATCCAAGGGCACAAAGCGTGTAGTTAGGATCTGGGCATCATGCTTGAAGTGCTCCTCAAACATCCTGTTTTCAGAAACAAACCCACCCTAGTGGCACCTGTTATTTCTTCCCCAGAGAATAAAGGTATGATTCCTAGTCAATCATCTATTGCAAAGCTTGACTTTGTTTTGAGTACGATTTCAGAAGTGTGCCTGGGTACTCAACTGAAAGGGGAGAACAAAAGGGTCTGCTGGAGTAAAGGAAATTTTACCTTAGCTACACTGTACAGGTGGTGGCATCCGATCAAGAAGGCAGCCTAGCACGTGGCGTGAGCCAACCAAGGGGCATGGTCCAGCGGAAAGGACTCCTCTCCTACACACTCAATGTGCACACAAACATCACAAAACCACCCTGGGCTGGTTTCTTCAATTGTAAAACAATGCCACTGAACAGTATTATCTCTTCACTTCCTCCTTGCTCTAAAATTGTACGAAAATGTGATTCAGCTACAGAAACTGCATGAAATTCATTAAGCCTGAAAGGCATGGGAGTACCATTCTCCCCATGGAATATCATGGATTTGGTGAGGCTGACGTGGGCCATAGATGCTGCATTCTGCGTGCCTTCGCGTGCTCCTCTGCTGCTCCCAAGTCCTCTCGACTCTTCCATTCTCGGCTAATATGCTCTCTACACCAGAGCAAAATGTACATTCTTGTTCTTAACTACACATGCTTCACCAGGGACCTAACGTTTTATTTGTTCCTACTATATGCCAGGTATCTGATATATCTTCTTTAGTTGGAATTTGGCACTAATATTTTCAGTGTTCAAATAATGAAAATAGCCTCAGGAAGATAATGAGTTGTGTGATATTTCAAGATTAATAAATAATGAATCATTGATTTGAGTCCAGCTATCTCTAAATGCAGATTTCATGATCTTTCTATTGTATTTTGTGTCCTGACTCCTAAAATCTATATAAGACATATTTGTTATAGGTGCTCATACTGAGATATAGATGTATATCTATTTCTATCAATCTATATGTTCCTATCTGTCTGTCTATCTATCTGTCTATCTATGTAAAGAGAGATATCTACATCTTTGAGAGCATGTCAAAGTGGAACCTTGCCAGAGGACTTCTATTTTTAATAGAAACCAGAGTCTTAACCTACAGGCGTAAAATTCTAATGATAAATATTTAGATATCAATTAGGGGAAGAATCTGGGGGGTCGTGATGTTTTGGTTGTATTTTGAAGATGATATATGCATTTGGCTTTGTGACAAGTATTATAACAAAAGTTCTTCAAACTTAACCTTGTAGTGAGGAAGAGAGTCAAATAAACACATGAATGAATGGGAGGCTGGCCACTTGAATCTCTTGGGTGGTGTAAGGAATGATAAACTAATTACAGATCCAGAATCTTTGTTGCTTTTTTCTAGCTACTTAAAAAAAAAAAAACTTCCTAGTCTGTTTTGAGGGCATCAAATCTTTAAAAAGCAATTGGTAGCCTTTTTTTTTTTAACTGAAATGTGTATGTGGGGGAGTGGATGGGAGTCTCAAGGGATGAACATTCGCTCTTTTATTCACTCAGCAAACATCCACTGAGCATCTAGAGCATTTAAGGCGTTCAGCTAATAGCTGTGTAGAATTAGAGGTAAACAAGATGTGAACTTTATTTTGGGTATGTACTTTAAGAAAAAGAGGGGGGACTGGAAGACTTTGGCTAAGAAGCTATTTGTAAGGGTCCCCTTGCATTCTTGTTTTTATTCATGCTAAAGATGAACTCAGAAAATTTTTTGGTCACTTTATTTACCTGTGAAATAAAAAAAAATCAATAATATTAAAAATAATGGGGTGGCAGGGGAACTCAATATATATTTTAATGCAAATGTTGGCTGCTGTAAGGATAGATACAGTTGATCCATCATGACCACTGTTTAAAGGAAGACAGAAAAATCCTTAGACCTTTGTAAAATAAAAAAAGAAATTTGGAAATCTTGGTCTAACGGTTGTGAGAGAGTTAAGCAAGGCACCATTTTGTAACCAGGCACAGTGATCTTGTACAAGCTGTGTCAGGATGTTGTGTGCCGGGCTTTGCGGAGCACAGTTATCGGGTCATGAGAGAGAGAGGAGTCGTAGTAGAGTGTCTTCCAGCAACCCAACCCAGGAGAAAGTTACTCAAACCCAGCCGTCCAGCCAAATCTTCTGAAAGTCTGACGAAAGTGCTCAGGGACATGACTTTTTTGTGGTAGGTCCTATAGGCTGATTTGAGTCTCCCTTGAGGGAGGTCAGGGCCCAAAGAACCCTGGTTTCCTGAAACAGGAACTTGGCCGTCCAAAGCAAGAGAGGATGTGGGAGGAGAGAGGCAGTGTCACTTCATTGTGCCCATTATTTCCAATCGAGGACTAGTTTGTTCTCCCAGGGAACAGAAATGTGAGGCCTAGAGCTGGTATTACTGCTTTTACAAACTTGCTTTTGCCCATCTTGCTTGTTAACTGTGTAGCAGTTAGCTATTAATATTTATCACTTAGAGACATTGGTCCAACTTAGTGGCTTTAAAACTTTTTTGGCTCACAATTCAGGAAGAAATAAATTTTACACTGATAATTACGTGTACATGCAGACACAGTCACACATATATGATATGAAAGAGTATTTTGCTGAAATGTATGTACTCTTTACATGATGTACAATGATGCTTTATATTCTATTTTAAGTTTAGAAATTAATTTTGGAGGTCTAGTACATGGATTTTATTACACATTAATGAGTTTCCCTCTACAGTTTGAAAATCACTACTCTAGTGTCAGTATTTGCATTCCACTTTAATGTTATTAAAATGATGCCAGGCAGCAAGTTCAGTCATGGTGAAGAGCTCTTGGCCAATGTTGTGATGTTCAGAGTAATGGTTATTTAAACTAAAAATTTTTTTGTCATCTGTCAAGTAGATAAATTCTAAGATTCTGGCTTGAAATTTAGGAAAAAATCCTGAGGCAATCCCTCTTGGCCTGCCAGCAGCTTAAAAAGGTGCCATGGTGTGGCCAAGAAGCACTGGGCTGAACTCAGGAGACTGGCTTCTACTTGGACACATCCTTTTCTCACTTTGAGCCTCTTGCTTAATGATGGGATTGAATTAGATAATGTCATAACTTCCTTTTGCTTGTAATATCTTGGCATTTACAGCTGGAAGGGGCCCCAGAAATCACCCAGTCTAGTCTCTTTATTTATAAGATTCAGTTCTAGAAAAAGAACATCCCTATTTCCTCTAAGGCTCAGCATGAGGAAGAACGGTGGTATAGGACACTTGACTTAGGGTGGTGAACACACAAGACAATATACAGATGATGTATTATGGAATTGTATACCTGACACCTGTATAATTTTATTAACCAATGTCACCACAATGAATTCAATAAAATAATTAAATAAAAATGGACACAAAAGATTGACTCCTAGTTTCTCACCTCAGAAGTCTCACTTTGGAATAGGAGTCAAGACATGTATATACAAATTTAGGTCAAGGAAAGGTACGGTGTGTTAAACACTATAATCAGGGCAGAATTAAAACTTAAAAACTCAGAAGAAGGTTAATATAGTCTGGCTGTGAAGGTAAAGGCTGAAGACTATGCTTGTACAAGAGGAGGAAGCTTTGGAGCTGGACTTTGAGAGAGGCAAATGGTTCACACCTGGTGATGTTGCTGATGGAGGGACGTCACAGACATACTAAACATTGTCGGTGACAGAAAATGGAGTCTTAATAGTCTCTGAATCTTGTGTTCTGACTTCCTTGAATTCACCAGCTTGATTTTTTTCCCTCTTGAAAATTTTTATATTTTATGATTTCTTTCTTCCCAACTAATGCAAGCCCTTAATAACAACCTATTTATTGCCCACCTCCTAGTGATTACATGTAGTTCGACTAAATAATATCTACAGCGCTGCTGCTGCTAGGAGACACAAGCTTATATAAATATGAGGCATTATTCCAAATCAGAAAAAAAGGTAAATAAGGAAATACAAATTAATACCTGTGATATTTTCAGAATAAAAAGTGCTTGGATTCATTTTTCTATTAGGCAGGACTACTTTAATTTGATCTTTTAGTAGTTTAGAAACCACAGAAATATTCTGAATTATTGGGCTATTGGAAATACTGTTCTCAGTGATGTCACTTTCTGAACAAGACTGATTTGGTTATTAAGTCAGTTAAGGGACATTACTGCCAAATCCGGAATGTGTTGAGAGCTTTGTGTTTGTAATTTTGCTTCCATTTTGTGCCTTTCCTTGAGCAGGCTTCAGGCTCTCACATTTCTTGATCAGCCATTCTGTTCTCTACAGCTTTCCTTTTGGCGTCACGAGACAGAAAGGCATAGTGCCGTGTACAAGTTCATTTTCTGACCTGCTTCCTCTCCACGGCCTCCTCTAGAGCAGTGTTCCCACGGATTGCACTCCAGTACTTCCTCTGTGTCAAAGCTAATATTAGCAGTGACAGAAATAATTAAAATTCCTTAATATTACATGGTATTTTATGTTCATGGTACACATTCATTGTTATTGTGGTTGACCCTCAAAACTCTTCTTTGATAGGTCAGTGGCAGGGTTACCACCCCCATTTTGTAGATGACAAAGCTGAAGTATCCAGAGGTGGTGTTGACTAGTGTCCCTCACCTGTGAAGTTTGGGTGCCAAGACCTGAATAATAGGGTTCCTGACTTCTGACCTAAGAGAGCTTAGGTGGATTGTGGAAGGTCACTGCTCATGTACAGTGACATGATCTGTCTGAATAGTTTTAATTTTAGATGAAGAAACTGAGGCTGAGAGGCATGGAGTTATGGGTATTTCGGGACTCAGTACCCAGAAGCAGGTTTTTGATTCTGTCTCAGGTGGTTAATGTAGTGTCCCACTGACTCAACACTCCCCAGGTCCCCTGCTCTGATCACGGCAGTGTTCAGTTCAGGTATTACTGAGAAGTATGGGTGCATTTCGTAAATAATTCCTGTTGGCTGCTGTCATCTTCTGTGTATAGTTAATGTTCTTTTAAGGATCCAATATATTCCTGGGACTATTAATTGCATTGGGAAAAAGAATAAAAAATTAAGATCTGGAACCTCCATTTTAAAGGTTCAAAAGTGTATTTTATTTTTAGATTTAAAAAATGTTAAACCAATTAGAAAATAATCCAGACCTTAAGTTCAGTAGGACTTTTGATAAAGAATGCTCATTTTTAGGTTTGGTTAGTCAAAAGTCCCTGGATTCTAAGTATAGGACAGATACAGATTCATTAAGGGGTGAGCAGTTGGGGGTGGCTCAGTGGATGGAAAGCAGGCAGTGTTGGGGCGGGGTGGTCGGCAGGAATATAGCCTTGTGATTATGATGGCAGCGTGAGATGAGGTGCAGAGGCCACCAGGAGCTTTAGGTCTCCTGGGTGTAGGAGGGAGGACCAAAGGAGGAAAGGTAAAGACTCTGCCAGGCTTTCTGAAGACTGGGGCCTAGAGCCATCCTGTGAGTTAAGGATGTAATCTCGTTGGAATTAGGGACTGCATCTCACTCAGCCATTTATATAGCTGTTCACATGGTAATGATGAGAAATTAAGATGATGCTCCTTGACGTGAGCAACCTTCCAAAATAGCACTGGATGCTGCTGATGAAGGGGACTTAGGCATGTTGCTTCTTCTGTAGACTTTAGGCCTAAATGGATCTGGGATAATATGAGAGCTTTCTTTTCAAGTGTCTGTATTTGAGTGGCATGCTACATAATGCCTGGGTATCATCTGGGGAGGGCTTGTGTATCCTTCAGAAGGAAAAGTTCCTGCTCTTAGGGTGATTTGTTATACTAGAAATTTTCTAATATATTTCAATGATATATATAAGTCCTGCTTGGATATGTTTTTTTCTGGGCACTTAGGTGAATATGAAGATTTTCTATACATTAAACAATGTGCACAGTGTATTTTATGAGAACAAGAAAACAAATTCACTTAGAAGGTGTACCCACAATCATGTCACCCTGGTACATCAACCCAGTTTTCTATGTACCAATTTAGTCTTGAGCAATATGCATCTATAGTTTTTATATAGGGAGAGACGTAATTGTGCATTTTAAAAATTTAATGTTATAAAATGAGATTTTCCCCCATTTTATTTAGCGATGCCACAACCCATGGAATAGACGTTCCAGAACTTATTTAACTATTGTTGTGTTGTTGGTCAGATGTGTTACTTCTGGTGTGTTTCTTGTAGAGGGCATAGTGAAGGTCTTCGCGACTATAGCTTTTTGAGGAGGTAGCAAGTTGAAGAAATTGGGATTGTTTATTACCAGCTAATTACTAGTACTTGCCAGAATATCCTTTTAATTAAATTTCATTCTGCACTAATCACAACAGCTGCAGTGAAGGACTTTGGGGCCAGAAAAGATATCTGGAACTGGTTAGGGTAAATTTGTATGTGTTGGAGGTGAATGGCAATGGAATGGGCTGGCTATTGCTTTATCCATACATATTGAATTTAAATAGGCGATGGAAACAAAGCAACTATGATGAGAAAGAAGTGGTCTAACTAGAATCTTAAAATATTCTTTTGGGCTGGATTATGTAGCTTTGTCCCAGTGAGCGCGGCAGAGCAGGGTGATGGATGCCTGAACAGGCAGACGGAGGTCAGTCGGCATGCGCGGGCAGAGTCACGGATGTGCAGCGGGGGCGAGCCGGTTCTGTTCCTCTGTAGAGTAATGACAATCTCTAATCTCAGACTACCTGCGGTACTAATAGTAATGGTGCGAATAACAGTAATATTTTATGAAGTATTAATTATTCTCCGGATACTATTTCAAGCATTATATGTGGATAAATCCTAATTAAATAAGCATACATACCAATTTAAATTAATATACATACTAATTTAAGCATTGTATGTACATATCTTCTCATTTAATTAGTATACATGCTAATTTAATTAACTCTCAATAATCTTGTGAAATTGTGCTATTCATTTCCATTTGATGGATGAGGAAATTGAGGCAGAGAGAAGTAAAATAAGTTGCTCTAAGTCATTCCCCCACCTCTCTGGCCTCCTAGCATACTGATGGATAAATGGGTCAATGCTAGCTGTGGAATCTGACACAATTGAGTGAACTTCTGAGTCTCAGTGTTCGCCTCTTGAAGAAAGAGGATGCTACCTCCTTCTTCCTGGGTTGTTGTGAAGGTTAGGAATTGTACTGAAAGTTCTTTTAAGTGTCTGGCAATTATAGATAGTATAATTAGGCTTTGAACCCAGGCAGTCTGGTCCCAGAGCCTGAAGAATGCATAGCCACTGCCCCATGCTGTCAGGCTGTGAGGTAATGAAGCTATGAAGGCAGATGTGGCTTACTTTACAGAAGTATTAAAATCCCTTAGGCTTTTATACCTACTGGATTGACCCAAGGTTCCTAGCACTTTCTGAGACTACAGAGCAGAACTCATCTCTTAATGCTAATATCAGTGTAACCTACAAACAGTGTGAAGAAATGTAGTCACAACAGTAGAGGAGATGAAGACATTTATTGCAGTTATTACCTTTATTATTTAGTTCTTTGATTCTTACTGAGTATGAATCTGGGGCATAATGTAGGTGCCCATTACAAGCCTGTTAATGCAAGGTTTGAAGGAAGTAATGAATGGATGAATAAATCACTTAATGCATATGTCTGCTTCTTGGAGGTCTAATCTTGACCTCAGAACTTTGGTTCAACTATAATTAACCCTGAGTACATATGGCCATTTTGCTAAAGCAAAATCTTAGTGTAGGATTAAAAGATAACTCCATGAAAGGATGTTGTTCACTACTTTCAAAATGTATTAGTGTGATTTATTGTTGTCTTTTTCTGATAAAGAAAGGGAGTAGTCTCCCCTAAAGTTTAGTGATTAAATCACTGGCTGCCTTTTCTATTTTGGTAGTTGTGGTAATTGATGTTTCCTGGAAATTTTCCCCGTTCTATTAATACTGTCAAAGGGGGTTACAGCCGTGACTCACTCCAGGAAGTCAACCATCATTTGCTTCCTCAATCTCACCAAACAGTCCCGATGTACAAAATCAACAACTTCTGCAAATGAGTTACTTTATAGCTCTCAAGAAAGTTCTAGATAATACAGCTTTTGTGGTTCTCTCTGGGCTTCCTGCCACCATGGTGAATAAAACAAAAGTTCATGTTTTGCTTCTCGGTATTCTTGAAATCACTGACCACTTAGGTCACTAGCGTGGGCTCCCTCTTACGAGAACTCCCACCTGCTGTCTAGCAAAAGTGCCTTGGCACTTACCTTTGCAAAGATACTTCAGGGATGGGGCTTTCGCAGTCAGGGAACCGGGGTTCATGAACTCCATTGCAGTGTCTGCTTCTTACTGGTGTACACTTGCTTTTATGTTTCTGTATTCATTCATTTGTTCGCTTTTTAAATTAACTTATGTGTTAATTTCTTCAATGTCTGATTTGATATTTCTTCAGCACCTCTGTGTACTAGACAATGTCCTAGGCACTGGAGATACAGCACAGACAGAGTACTTGCTCTCTGGAAGTTTCCAGTCTGTTTACTGTGAACTATATTACTGAATTTCCCACCCAGAAGGAAACCAGCCTGAGAGAATACATAGCCTATAGGCTTTTCCTAAAGGAATCAAGCCCAGCTGACTTTTGTAAAGTTGTGAAGAATAAGGTTATGCATGTTAATTTAGTTACTTATTTTTGTGTAAAATTAGTCTCATCTGTCCACACCCGATGCCCACATACACATGTGCATTCCTTGTGGTCCTTAAATTTTTATTGTTTGGATTACAGTCATTTGTGTCCAAGTCTTAGCTTCTTTGCACGTCGGATCGAACCAGTGTGTGACTTATTTCTGGATCAGGGATGTCTCCCTTTTGGCTTTTCATGCCCCCACCTCCTCTGGCCTTCTAGCATATTGCCAGGTAAGTGGTAGCTGTTCAGTATGTTCAGTCAATGCTAGCTGTGGAATCTTAGACAACTGAGTGAACTTCTGAGTCTCCGTGTTCGCGTCTGGAAAAAAGGGTGCTACCTCCTTCCTAGGTTGTTGTGCAGGGTAGGAATTGTACTGAAAGTTCTTTTAAGTGTCTGGCACTTAGTAAGCATTTACTGAATGCTATCATTAATAAATGATTTTATTGCTGCTTATGGAGCAGTAGCATTTCCTTCTAGGATTTTCTTATAGTTCTTTATGCTTGAAAGAGAAGAGACACGCAGTCTAGGATTGCACGTCAGCCTTCTTTATATAGGAAACTAGATGTAAATGTGCTGTTTCAGTTGTATACATCTCATCGTCTTGTGGGGTTGCTGACAAAACATTAGGTAAAATGATGCTGCCATCTCCCCCTTGATGTCCAGTCACAGTATCGTTAAGTCTCAGACTTTTTCCTGACCCTTACTGCTGACACCAGTTTCCCCAGACGTTATGTTAATCACTGCCTTGGTTATCAGGTCCTTGGTCATTTGTTGTTTCTTTATCCTGGCTGTGAGTACACATGGCGGGCAGACGCACTTTGACATCCTCTTACCTCCCTATCCCATCTTTTGCTGGCAGAGAAAATGTTGTGCTAAGAAGGGCAATAGAATGACTGAAAAATTGCTGCGATGAAAAAAATGATCACATAATGAGAAATTGACTACATGTACATGTATTACATATGTGCATGAATCTATGTGTGCACACATAGGGGTATGCACATATATGTATATGTATATTAGGCTTTTGAGTTGACATTTTTGTGTATGAACAATATATACCCTTTTCAAAATGTGTTTTTACCCCACTCTCATTGAATCCTTACACATCAGCCTTGTCTTATCGTTCTAGCAGAGATCATGGCCTCCGTCTCAGGCTATGGGGAACTTCAGAGGAGCAAGGACTGAGTTCTAAGGCAATCGTAGTCTTTTGCCATGATATATATCAGAATATATTAGATAATAATATAGAAGCATGGGCGGAGGTTAAAGCTGCACATTCACTTCTTCCTTTGTGATGTTGCTGAAGTTCCTAATAAAAATAAAACTACCGTGGAGCTGCATTTGTCATTGTTCAGGGGCCTTCACACTCATCCTTTTATTTTTATAACAGTTGCCTCTGTGTTCTGATAACTGATCCCTGAAAGGTGCAGTGTTAGCATTCAATGGATGCTCTCAAATTCTCCTAAGTTTATCTATTGCAATAGTTATCACAGTTTCTAATTTCATATGTGTATGCTTATTTGATCAGTGTCTTCCTTCCATACCCAACTGCTAACTCCAGGGCACAAAGGTATCTTAGGATCTATGCAAGATGTGTGACAGGCAATACATACTTAGTAAATAACTGCTTAATGAATGAATGAATGTATGATTAAGTGAGATAGACACAGACTTCTAAATCTAGCATGTTAGTGCTAGAAGGAGTCTTTTAGTATCTGAATTTAACTTAATGAAATATTACTAAAAACTTCCTCTATTCCAGTCAGATGCTTTGGAGTTTATTGAGAAACAAGACATGATTTCTATCATCAAAACTTAATAATTTAATGGGAGGGCATTTAAGATATGTGAAATGAATTACAAGAGAGCACTAGGCAAAGCCTGATGGGACAGAAGAGAGATAAGATATTACTTTGGATCAGGGACATTAGACAAAGCTTCCTGGGGATGTCTTGCATCTGGATCTTGGAAAACAGAATTTTTGTGAATGAGGACGGTGTTGGGAAAGAACACCGTATATTTAGTGAATATACCGTGGGCATGAATCATGGGTCATAATGGAGGACAGTGGGAGTTATGAGCACTGATGTCAGGGCTCAGAGTGACTGTGCAAAGTTAAATGTGTCGCTTGTTTCTTCTCCTTTTCCACTAATTATCGTGTTTCTTTAACCTTCTCTTAACCATCGGTGCTGCCATTCTTCCTTACTCTTTTATACCTCTGTCTTTCTTGCCAAAAGCTGATGCTTTGATAGTGAATAGTTTGTTGCAAACCCTGACATTGTCCATATGTTAATGTGACAGATGGGCAGCCTAGGCAACACCATACTCTCTGTAATTTGTTGCATGAGGCCAAGGGAGACATGTCCCAGAGTAGGCTTATTTTTGCTTTTCTTGCTCAGATAGTTACATAGCCATGGCTTCAGTTCATACTTTCACTGTGGGGATTTTTTTACACTTAAGAATCAAGCAGTGTGTATGCATTTTTTTTATATAATCCCCCTTTTATGGAAACTGCTTTGCAAGCTTTCTCCTCATTTTTTGCTGTTGTATGTCAGGCTGGGGTGTTTTGTCCTGAGAGTATGAATTTTCTTTACAAAGCAGCAGAGCATCCCAGTAACCCCAAGAAGACTGATGGGCTTCCAGGGCCTCCTTGCTTAATTAAGAATGGGTTTATGTGTCTATTTGTAAAACCATTTTGGAGATGACACAAAACATCCCAAGAAATACACGTTTCTTCTGTTTCAAAGGCGAGGCAGAGGCAGGTGGACAAGGCAATGAAGACATGTTTGGGATCTGTCCTCTCAGAACTTGATTTTCACTAGGTGAACTTCATTTTCCATGCTTTTATGACCGATTCCCCCATGCGCAAAGGAACACATAGCACTTGCTAAGAGAAGGGAAAAAAAAAGCAGTTCTATATGTGGGCTCCACTTAATGTTTCCTTTGTTAACCATTATCCCAACGATAAAAATGGCAATCTCTGTTTGTTTTTGAATAAATAAACACAGTGGAAGTAGAAGGCTGGTTCTTGCCTACGTAGCTGCAGTTTAATGCTGTGCTGTGTGCAGGCACAAAGTACTGGCCTGGTCTCTGAGGCCTGTCTTCGTTACTTGCAGGCCGTGACGTGGAGAGGTTACTTATCCTATTGAACTCGGCTTCTTATTTATTAGATGGGGATAAACAGTGTTGGCTGTCACTTCTCCTTCACATGACACATTGCATGCAAAAGTGAATTGTAAATTGTAATCGCTGAATAGATAGGAAGGGCTGTTATTATTTTACCTCCTGGCTGAGGAGAAAATGGCAGCCTGAGTCTTATGTACCTTTCTCTGCTGTGCTGGCTCCAGCAGCACAGAGAGCTTCAGAACTTCTTCTGCTGACATTCCTCATTAGCAATGCCAAGCCTCAGCCTGTATCAATCCTCCCCAAGCCTTAAGAGGGAAACAAGTGTTCCTGTTATAGCTCTACCATGTGCATGACAGGCAAGAATCGTGTTGCCATCAGAACCTTAATTTATCAATCTTACTGACTTAAATTTTAAAGTTGCAAGCCTAAGATGATTCATTAACAGAGTATTTTTCAAGCTTCAGCTTTTCCCCAGAAAACAAAAGGAAGTGGTTCATACACTCGCACTTCTAATAAGCTCTCATTCAGCAAAGGATGGTATGTCCCTAATTTTGTCAGCATGTGTATAAAGAATGAACTTTAAGGAGAGATTCTTTTTTATTGAACTTATTGCAGTGGCCACGTTGAATAAAATTACATAGGCTTCAGGTGTACAATTCTATGATACATCATCTGTATAATGTATAGTGGGTTCACCACTCTAAATCTTCTCCTGTCACCATTTATTCCCCTATACCCTCCTCCACCTTCCCCATCTCCTTTCCCCAGAGATTCTTCACTTTGAAAATACAGTGCATAATTTAAAAATACACCTTTGAATCTGCCTCAAACCTCTTCAGAATCTGTGTTTTTCTTCTCTTCATTAAATGTGCCAACCTGGAAATTTCATCTTTGGAAATTCAGACACTTTTTACTACTTGCAAATAGAACCACTAAATTATTTCAATACTTTAACCTACAAGGATGGCATTCTCACCCTGTACAACACTGATATGGTTGAGCTATTTATTCTTTTTCTAATGCAAATAATCAGTTTATGTCTATGCGCGTTTGGCTTTATATTTTTGTATGTATATTTTGAAAAACTAAGGTCTGGCGGTAAATTTTGGGAAATTAGAACACAACTATGGACAAAATAGCCTTATAACTTTAGCTGTGCATCTGAATCCTACACTTGACATCAATAGGTTGTGTCTGCCTCTCTGATTACATACTAACCAGAAAACATGTATTGTTACACCTGAACTAGATTTTTCTCAGGATTTTGTGAAAGAAAATATGGACACCTAAGTTCATGATAGAAAAGAAAAATGATGGCAATTTGTTCATTTCTTCATTCATTCATTCATTCATTCAGGCAGTCACGCAATGTTTGAGAACCCGTCATGTGTAGGCTACTGTTTTTGGACTGGGAGTCAGCCTACCAAAGCCCTTGTCCTCCTGAATTTTACATTGTGAAAAGGAGAAAAATAGACCAGCTATAAATAAATAAATAATGGCTCAAGTGGTGCTCCAACACACGTGCACACACATGCGTGCACACGCGTCAGGGAGAGAGCATAAAGCACTCCCCTGTCATTTGTGATATAGAACAGCTGCAACCGTTTGCTGTCAGTTCCATCATCCTTACAGTGCTCTCTTTTCCTAATGAATTATTTCACTTGCTTTTTTCATGTCCCATCTGGTGGGGAGTGGGAGTTGTCTGCCACTTCTGCACCCAGTGCTTTCATTTTTCAGTGAAAAACAACTTTCCTATACTGTGCTTGAAGGTAGTGGGCTTAAACATGTGTTCTGTGCTTAATAATCTCAGGAGAGCCCTGTCCACAGTACTTACCTTAGAAAAGCGTGCAGGCCACCACTGAAAGGACCAGAAACAGCTCTCTTTAGTAAGCACACTGGAAGTGTCTCGTGCTCTGAAGTGCGCCTGCAGGTTCGGCTTCCTTTTGCCACTCAACTCTCACATGGCCTTTGTGAGCCAGTGAAAGTAGCAGGTGGCGTTTCGCTTTTAGTTTTCCTTAAACATGTCTCTTTCTGCCACCCTCCAGGCTCTGTGCCAGCGAGTGGGCTGTCAGGGTCAGCACTTCATAAAAATGGACCATAGATATTTCAGCTCTGTGTAAAAGCTTCTTTGTAACCTGTTGGTTCACGTGGATGACACTTAACTTCTCTGTCTTTAATGCCCGAGGCCACTGCTGTTTCAATACCACCTGAAAACTTGTGTTGGTTTTTTGGTATTCTTTTTTTCTCTTTTTCTTTGTTATTTTGATTTTTAAAAATAATTGAGCCCTACTCTACTTATCTGTGTTTCCCCGAGTTTCCTTAATTTTTCTCTGACTGACCGAAATACTTTGTTTGTTCCAGAATGTATCAGCTTCTCTTCAGGGTATTGCATTCCTTGCCATTCTCCAAGTCCCACCTTCTCCTTTCTTCAAAAGCCTCGTGCCTGCCAAAGTGTATGTTTTTAAAATGGCAACAAGGTAGAGCTGTTTAGAGTAGGATTGGACCATTTTTATTGTTCTTTTTACTTTTCTTTCCTGTTTTTTAGCCCTAATTATCACTTCCAGGCTTTCTAGAAATGATATGCTGACCATGAAACTGCTCAACTGCTATTTCATCGTTGCTTTCAGACTTCAGGTGCTGGTGACCACGTGACTATTGGGAGAGAAGATGGTGTCTCTTCTTCAGTTGTTGGCATTAAAGAGGCTTTCTAACATGTGGGAGCGTGTGAGACTTGTGGCCTGAGCGGTCGAACTCTTTGATTCTCTTAGATAGAGAACCTTAGACAGTGTTGAGAAAAACCTCAGAATCATCTAGGCCATCAGCCCTGGCTGTACTGTAGAGTCAGCAGCAGAGATTTTATAAAATACAAATGTCAGGGCTTCAACGCCCAGAGGATCTTATCTAATTTTTCTGCAGTGGGCCTGCACATCAGTACTTTACTCACATTTCCCATATGATTCTGTGAACCTGGGTTTGAAAATCACTGAGTTCATCTCAGCACCTGATTTTACAGGGAGAAAAATAAGGTTCAAAGGAAAAGTGACCTGTCCAGGTTATCATAGCAGTATGGCCGAAGCATTGGGGCAAGAACACATGTCTCCTGATTTCCAGGCAGCACAGTAGAAACCATGCAGTGTTGACTGCACTTACTCTCCTTTGATGTATCTGGTTGTCTTCTGTGGTCCTGGGTGGTGGGGAGAGCCTGAGCCTGTACCACGCAGGAGAGTGGGCTGGAGATCTTCAGGGCTCAGGCTATTCAGTGTTGTAATTAAAGCCTAAAGCCACCGACATTCTCAGTTAATAATATTTGAGAATCATGGGCTCTGATAATTTTCAGTAACATTTCTCAATGGAAAACCAAGTATCTCTTTGATTTGTTTTTCAAGACTTCAATCTTTTCAAAGATTACTCAGTGGTAGACATCTAAAATTGATAATTTGAAATAAACTAATTGTTAAAACTTTTCTACCTGGAAATAATTGAGCTATAAAACTGTATTTGTATTCTTTGAAAACAACTCCAGGCTTAGATGTTGCTCACAGAGATGCACTAACTGCTTATCCTATGTTCTAGAAGGTCTTTGCAATGTGTTATTGGAAAAACAACTCAAGCAGTGAGCATTTGGAGTCATACCCTTTATACAACCCCGGTGACACAAATTGTGGATCCCCTGCTTTTGACTTCATCTTTGTAAGAGCTGAGCTGGAATAGAATCAGAATTCTGGGGCCAGCATAAGTGGAAGGCAGTGTAATAGAAAGCTTAGGTTTAATTCATCAAGTTGGGTAGTTTCAGGGAAGTTTATAGAGACTGAATTTTTACTTGAGAGGCTGATGAAATCTCAAGGAAATGTTAATAATGATAGTGGGGGAGGAGCCAGGTGCTACCATCATATGAACACATAAGGAAGGAAAATGGCTGTATTGACTGGATATTGTTGGCCTTCCAGTTCTACAGAAATTCTCAAACGGTTTGTATAAAACTGAATCTGCACTCACCCAGGAGAAGCTGAAGTCTGTGCTTTATACATTCCTGATAATATGGCTCATTTAATGTTTGAGATAAATATAACACACTCAGAGGAAGAGTGCTCAAATCCTTGGCTTCCTTGATTGGTGAAATAATTGATGTCATGTATGAGACTTAAGTCAGTGTAATTTTATCAATCATTTGCTCTGTGTAAGACATAAACTGTGGTTGAAAATGGTAGGTTTGTATACTTGATTAAAAATGAGTATTAAAGTGAAAAATTTTAAAAGATTTTATTTGTTTATTTTTAGAGAGGGGAAAGGGAAAAAGAGAGAAGAAAAATATCAATGTGTGTTTGTCTCTTGAGCGCCCCCTACTGGGGAATCTGGCCCGCAACCCAGGCATGTGTCCTGACTGGGAATCGAACCGGCAACCCTTTGGTTCACAGGCTGGTACTGAATCCACTGAGCTACACCAGCCAGGGCTAAAGTCAAATTTTTATAATAATATACTGACTGGAGAATGAGATGGGTGATATTGGTGAATTTGGGGGGCAAAAAATGAATGTGATCTACTCTGAAGATTATAAAATCAACTCTCATTGCTTAACCTTTGTAAAAGATATTCATTTTGTCCAGGATTTTATAGGTAATCTTTTTATTAAGGAAACAAAGAGAACTTCAGTTGGCAAATATGATTGTGAAAAAGTAAGTCTCTTTTTGTAGGCTGGTTCATTTATTTACTTATTTTTTAAGCATTTATTGACATCATGTAAGAAACTCTGCACCATGGAATCTGAGAAGTGGGTCACATAGTAGGTCATAAATCAAATCAATGAGTTGTGATATGACCAGCAAAAGTAAATACTTCAGATGTGTTAGGGTCGATATTATTTTGGAAAACTCTGTCAGTTGTGCATGTGTGTGTATTCATGTACTTACATGCATGCTCAATCTCAGTGTAAACTGTATTTTTTATTCTGGGTCATGATCAAAAATATCTGAAAAGCTGCTATAGGAGGCAGATAAATTATTCATAGTTTTTTTTCAGCAGGGATCTGACAGGTAGGTAAGTATAGATACAGTTATAAGGTAGAGAAAGTTGTCACGCCATAAGGGAGACACAGGTATCTACTAGGTGAAAGCAATGAAGACAGAAAATAATTTGAGTGAAGAAATCAGCAAAGGCTTATCTGACTTAATCGTGCTGAGGACTTTGGTGCCAGACTTGAAGAGTTTAATTCTGAATGGGGTTTGGTATGTGGGAATCAGGATGGAAGTTGGTGTGCGTCAGTATGCTCATAGGTGTGAAAATATTCCATGATATTTCAAAGAAGCAATGCATGTCCTTTGACCACTGATGGTAGAGCCACCCTTGGCTTCTGGTTGAGGAAGGATGTGAGCACACTAAACAAATAAGTAAGCTAAAGAAATGGAGCCGGGATATAGGAAGTGCCTGTTGATTTAGAAGAAAAGGAGCTAATTTCAAGGTAGAAAAGTGCACGGAATGATGTGGTAATAGTCTATAATTACCCATAAGGTTGCTTATATGGAAGATACAATCCTTTGAGGGAAAGGGCAAGAGGTAACTAGCCAGAGCTGCAGTTACTCCTTGCAGATATTTAGGCACTTCTAGTATTTGCATGAACTCTTTAGAAGCTCTAGCACTTCATTTTGGTTTCCAAAGCAGACATTTACTAGAGTCACAGAATTTAATGTCTGGACAAGATTCATTTGAAAGCCATTAGAAAGAAGTACTCAGTTTTCTCTGTGTATATTCAGAGCGCATATGGGTGGTAGATTTAGAACAGTGGAGCCTTCCCCAGAATTCAGTCCTGATAAACAGTGGGCAGGGTTCCTCAGAAGGTGCGGACGACTTGGAACTGAATCTGGACAATACTGTTCCTGAGAGATCTGGGGGCAAAGATATTCTAGTACAGTAATGAGTTGGTGACATTAAGATCTATTCCTACTTCACAATGTGCCCCTGTCCCCCAAACTTGCCATTTTGTTGAATAGTTAAATAACATAGTTCTCAAAGGTTTCCAATGCACAGGACAAATGTACTGGGGTACTGGACATTTGGGTGCCAAGCTAATTTCAATTACATCTTGTTTTTTGAAGAACAAAAAACACATTGATGCATTAACATGATAGAATTTGCCTGGATATAGTTTTCCCAGTGAGAGTTAAATCCTGGCTCTTCACTACAATGAGTCTGAACATGTGAAATACTCCTAGGTTTGGAATCATGCTGTTTAAGTGTCAGTTCTCCCAACACTTGGCACTCCTCAGGGGGGTGGGTTGTGAATTAAAATCTGGTAGTGTTCTCTTTGTCCTCTGAGGTCACTCAATTAGTGCTATACCAATCACAATGGTATTAGTGATGTGCAGCATATCGGTATTTAGCTATGAGCTGATATTCAGGGCAGTAGATATTGTATTTTTAGTTCATTTCCTTAGGCAAATGCAAATATTGTACTTGTGCAGTTACCTCAGGCGTTCACAAGTTAGATTTCCAGTGTAAACAGTTTCCAGTAAATTCGAACCAAGTGGTACTTAGTTTTGCATCCACTAGCCACCTTTTTAAATTTTTGAGGAGGTAGTTGAAGGAGAACTCAGATATGGGTTAAATTGTATATGTGTATAAAAAATTCAGCAGGAATTCAAGACACTTCCAACCCACACGAAACATTAAACATACTGGTTGAGACTAGCTTGAAGATGATCTTTTTCTCAATTCTGAAGAGTTGTCTACTTTTTTATTTTGTAAAACATGACGAGGGTAGTACATTTAACTAAGAAATGAAGTGAACAATGATAACCTTTTTTAGCCTTAGGATAGTGAGGGTTATTATTCTAACTTTAAAAATATATGCTTTTAATTTTAAAACAGTTTATTATGGAAGGATTTAAACATATACAGAAGTAACAAGAATACTATGAGCCTCCATGAATATGTTATCCAACTTCAGCAATGATTTGACCTATAGCCTTTCTTGATTTATCTTTACACCTGTTCCTTCCCCTCATCCAAGATTATTTTGAAGCTAACCCTAGATATCATATTATTTAATTGCTATTGTAAATTTTAATCTTTAGTGGTTGTGTCTAAAAGACTTCTCTCAACCATGAAGAACATGCTAGAAGCTTCTTTTCAGGTATTGATCATGTAGCTTTTGCATGAGCCTGGGCATAGCTGCTGTTTGTGGAAGAGGGGTTTAGAAAATACACTCTTTCATTTTGCTTATTTCATTATCTTCCAGAGGTAGGCTTAGCTTTGGGGGTTGCATGTAGGACTGTTACTGGTTCAAGGTTTAAATGCTAAGGGGCATATTTGGTTGAAAGACATCCCAGATTGGTCTGAGTTTATCATAGAATTATCTAAAGTAGATTAACTTTAGTGATACTTTTGCACCAAGCCCAAGCAAGTAACATTCTTAAATTATTCAGAATATCATTTAGTATTCTATTTATAGCAGAATTGTGGTCTTATTCTACAAATTTCTGTAAGTATAGATCCTGCAATCAGCCCAGGTTAAGCGCACTCTCTGAGGCTTTTATTACAGTGGTTTCTCCCATTCCCTAAGTCAAGGAAGTGGGTCTTTGTTAACCAAGTGTGGTACAGTGTAGGTGTTTGTCTTAGACCAGATTACTGAGAAAACAATGCCTGATGCAGAAACCTATGCCCTTGATTGGAAGGAGAAGCATACCCAGAGTATACACAGGAATGAAGGAAAAGTAAGAATGGGATGTAGAAGGAGAGATGGCAAATATGAAATGGCACTTAACCACACTGTCCACTACTTCCTAACAAGTGCAACTGATGCTTGGTTTAACAGCACATTTTCACAAAGTCCCCACACACTAGTGTGTCACAGAATAGTCCATTAATAGGAGGAAGGGGGGAGAATGTATGTGCTGGTTTTTAATTCCCATTCTTCAATGTCTGTTTTCTGTTCATTGTTGGCTTTTCTAAAAACTTGATTCATTGGCTCTATTTTCCAAAATAGTTCTTATAAGTATGGTTTTACATTTTAAAATAAAAACCATGGAAAAGGAGAGTTTGGGAATCCATTGTCATGGGGCCCTTTCTAGTCCAATGTGACCTCTAGGGAGACAGGGTTTCATATTTCCCACCACACCTAGTTCTGAACTTTAATATTTGATTATTGTCAGTAGAAATTAAGGTACATGCATGCTTATTTTTCTCTTAGTAATAAATGCTCATTATTCATTTTGAGATCAAAAGAATGCCTCAGTTACATGTCCATGTTTTGTCTTTGTCAACAGTTCTTACCGTTTAAAAAAATATTGTATTTTTCCATTACCATATATAGCCCCCTTATATCCTTCTCTCCCCCCACATCACTGCACTGCTGTCCATGTCCATGAGTCCTTCTGTCCTTTTTGTTTCATCCTTTCACCCCCTAACCTTCAATGCCCCCAGCTGTCATCCTGCTGTCTATCTTTGAGCCTGTCTCTATTTTTCTTATTAGTTCAGTTTGTTCATTAGATTCCACGTATGAGTGAAGTCATATGGTATTTGTCTTTCTCAGACAGTATGGATGGACCTGGAGAACATTATGCTGAGTGAAATAAGACAGTTAGAGAAAGACAGGTTTTTACCTTTTTTTAATCTGTGAATCTTTTGTTTGACAGTGGAATGTCTACATTCAATGAAAAAATGGTTAGAGAGATGGTTGACCATTTCTTAGAAATAATTTGGTGAAATCATTTCTGCACATTGAGGATATTAGTCAATTATGTAGAAATTCTGGCTTTAGTTTTGTTTGCCTTATGATGAAAATTATTGGAAAATAAGTAATTGCTTCATTCATTTGAAGATATCTTTATGTTCATTAATGCTAACATCAACATTCTAGGATATGTCTGCCTTTTCTATTTTTTTGCCTGGATGAGATTCGTAAACACAGTGTACATAGTTCTTAAACTTGGCTGGTGTTGGAGTGCAGGGATCAAGGCTCCTTAGCAGCTCTCTCCTCACAAGTCGTCCATGTGCCCTTCGGAATGGTACCTCCACGTTAGATTCAGTATCATCCATCCTATACCAAGATAGAGATCAAAATAACTCTTAAAGTGTGCTTTCTGCTTTAGCCTTTGAAGACTGCGGATGACTGATCTCCAGATTAACTATTTCCTCCTGGAATGAGTAGGACTTGAAAACTGGGCCTTGCTCATTCCAGAACATTTGACATGTTATCTTTGGAGCAGTGTTCTACCTAATCCTTTGCTTCAATATCTGCACTGATTTCATTTCTGGTTTGGGGGAATGGACTGTTTCTGCTTCTTCCTTTATGGCTTATAAAGTATGCTAAAATTTCAGGCAACCATGTTTTAGTTTCTAAAACCATACACGCAAATGTTACTTATAAGCATTTGTTTTGGAAGAACATTGGCAAAGTGTTGAAAACATGAAACGAGCAAGGTTAAGATGATAGAGAGCCGCTTGGTGATGCCCGAGATCAAGCTGTTGGGAGTGGGTCCCTGGATACCCTTGGTGGGACTTAGTAATATAGAGCAAGGGGTATCCTCCAGTGGAGAGGAGTTCCCTTCACATCTAAGTTTACTCTCCCTCGGCCAGACTTCACTGGGAAACTGGGTATGTAATTATGAGCACTCCGTGCTATAATACAGATAATGTCATCCAGAGAAAAGTAGCCATACTGGGGAGAGAGTACTTGACACCAACAGCTTCTGAAGAACTGCTGAAAGATGCTATAAAGCAGCTTTGAGAAGACAGTGGTCAGGGATCCTCAAGAAAATCGCTTTCATGGTTTCTGATGGTGTCGTCTTCAGCCTGACACTGTACTACCTCTCACATGTATATCACTTCTATTGAATTGTTTTTTTTTTATTTTTTATTGATTATGCTGTTACAGTTGTTCTATTCTATTGAATTGTTTTTTGAAAAAAATAATTTATATATTGTTGTTGTATTAGTGTGTTGACAATTATGTAAGCTTACTATATAAGTAAATGTGTGCTGTGTGAATTACATTTTGGGGTATTTTCAATTTTATTTCAATTTGCAAGCATGTACAGGTTGGTTTCAAAAATTTTTTTAATAGTCAGCTTTTAATCAAACTGAAACTACTTTTCATGTAAGGTAAAGATATAAATTAATTTTTAAAAATGGCTTATATGTTTTTCCCATTCCATCTAATGAATAATCCTACCTTTACTCATTAATTTTGCTCTCTTTTAGTATATATTTAGTGTGTCTGCATGCACATTGTGTTCCATTAATATCTGCCTGTTCTTGCATAAAAACCTCCCCATCAATTTCATTTTACATTTTTTAGTGGCCTTTACAGTACCTTTACAAAGAAAGAAGACTCACAAGACTCTAGTTCTGTGAAAGTTAATGTTATTACATACCCTCCTCTCTTCACAGGACATGTGCATTGTGCTAGCTATTCATGGCTAGGATGGGGCCTGAGCAGAAACTTTACAACTGTGCGACCCATTGCTCATTGGTGAGATGGATAGGAGACTTGAAGTAGCCTCTGTGCTTTGCCTATTCTATGCTAGGCTTTTGTAAGAAACTTTGCATCCTCTCAGTAACATGGGCCTTCCTTATAACATCCTTATGAAGCATGAGAACTTTCTTGTGGAATGAATGTCCCAGGTTTACACAAAGCCTGTGGCAACACCAGCCCTGGCACCTGGGGCTTTTCACTGTGTTGCATTTACTTTACACTCTAGCGGTGCATGCTAAGCAACTGTTCCCATTCATAGTTGCTAATTGGTATGTGTGCTTGTCACAGTATTGGATTTGGAGATTTGAGAGAAAGTAAGGGATGGTAAATGGCAGATAAATGGCAATGCAGGCGTATGTTCATGTTTTCAACTCTTACTCTAAAATCTTTAATATAGTTTAAGTTATTTGTTGTCAAAGTCTTGAGTCTTTGACAGAAAAATTGGATTTATTTTGTAGTAGATGTTTTCTTTGCGGGGGTTCAAGAATAGAAAAACCATTTTAAGTATAATATAAAATAATATAAAAAGTTTCATTGTACAACATTGGTCTACTTGATTCTACAAATGAAGTATTTAAGAAAAAGGAAGAGCAAGTATTAAGGAAGAGACAGATGGGTAAGTCATTGACTACAAAGACAGATCAATAGTTATTATACCTATGAGTCATTTTGTAGCCCAACTACAAAGTAGTCATTTTGTAGCCCAGCCCTTTAACTTTTGGAGAAACACAGGGTACAGGCGTGTGAGTGAAGTGTGGAAGGAAGCCCGTCTGTTTCTAGGAAAGTGCGGTCTTCTCACATGTACACCTCTGTTGTTTGGGGATGGATTGCCATTCTGTGTTTCCTAAATATTGAGAAAGCTTAAGATGAGACTCTGAATTCTACATACTGGCCTAATTTCAGATCTAGTTCGAGGCTTTAAAAGCCTTACTCTGAAAACAAGTAAATGAAAACAAACTAGGACCCAAGTGGATGCTGTGTGATCTTGTATTCAGTTAGCGAAATATGGAATAAGAATGGGAATTTACTTATTATTTTACAAATTTTCCTGACTGAAATTTAAATAAAAGTAAAGCCAAGAGGATCTTTTTTTTCTTTGAGCGACAGAAATGAACTGTAGCCGAGTTCCATTTCTAGAGTACTCCGCTTTTATTTTCATCCCCAAGCACTCAGGATTTTGTGTTTGCTTTGTGGGTGGGGGTAATATGAGAAATTCCACACCGCATGAGTCGGAACCGTTTGGTATTATGTCCAAGAAAGCTCACATGTCCTAGTTAAGGCTGTGTGAAGTGAACTGGACCCTCCTAAAGTGGTGGCCCCAAAGACTGGGTTTAATCCTCTGGTGTGACAGCTTTTGTAAGTCTTTTCAAGGGCCTAAGTACCATAAAATACTCTCACAAAAGCCTTCATTCCAGAGAATGTTTGTGTCTGCTCATGTCAGGAGCTCTTAGCGAAGAACAATGTGCCTAAATCCACAATCTAATAAACAAACAGATAATCTGGTTCAGTTTTGTCTCAGTAATATAATGTCTCTACCCAACTATTTCCTGCACCTTTAGCTCTATTCACAAAGAAAGGGTTTTGCGTGGGAATGCGTGTATACTTTCTCCTAACAGGAGCGCATTCAGCTCTTGTGACTGGATGTCTTGTTTTTGTCTCCTGGTAGCTGTAGTTGTTTATGGTGGGAATTTTCCGTCTTGGTAATTTGGTATTTTACTTTTCTTTTTTTATTGTAAAGGGTGGAAATGTGTACGCCTTAGTTTAAGAAATATTGTTGCATCACCTCCGTCTCAGTTAACAAGGGCCAGATTGGAACGTTCTCACATGTTTTGAAGACTTTATACCCGGTCTTCACACCCATTAAATCAAAGGGAAGAGACTATTTCCATTCAGCAAGTTTATAGATATGGGAGAGAGTAGGATTTGCAAGAATTGACAGTGTAGATACCCCCCTTCATACTTCTTGGTGAGACAATATTTGACCTCTGAAGGATCCTGGCCTGAGAGTGGGTAGAATGGAGCTTTTGGGGATACTGTGGAGTTAAGAAGCTTCATTTTCAATGGGACAGTGAGACATGGGTGTTAGGGTCATACACAGGTATTGCCCACATTGCAAGTTTTTTTTTCCTGATCTTGCCTAGAGAGTTATGTTTATGTCCCACCCTTAGGGAGCGCCTACCTGCAGTTAGGATAACTGTCCTGTCATGGCATGAGGTGGGGGTTCTGACTATACCTGTAAAAAGAAGCCTGAGTCTCTTATTGGCAGTAATTGGCTCTTGTACTTTGAATCATGGAATCATAAAGTATCAGTGTTGAAAAGGCCTTTACAGGCCATTTTCTGGGTTTCTTGAGTTTATAAATCTTATCTGTCCATTATGACATTCATGTCAAGTAGTCTTCTTGCTTCTGCTTGCGTACTTCCAGTTACTGGGCACTCACACATTCTCCAAGCAGGCAGTTCACTTCTCACTGCTGTGCCTTGGGATTTGCACGTGGAATTATACGCTCTCTATGTATTTATTCATAGTTTCATGAAAAGTTTCATATTTTTCTAAACATAGTTTTCCTATGTCATAAAAGCAGTGAAAGAGCATAGTTTTGTATCTTTTAGTGTCAGTTATACTTTTGTCTGAAGTGTTAAAGATACTTGTAGTAAAGTGTTCCCACCATCTCAGGCATAGGTGCTATATGCTCCAGCTTTTTGCAAACTCATAGAATTTATTTTTTTCAAATAGGTTTTAATACTCCATCTCTCCCTTTTAAGGCGCTGCCACATAGACCACCACAAAAATTCTAACATATTTCATTCCGATTATGAACTTCAGAGAGATGAAATAACTTTCTCTAGGCCTTAGCCATAGTCTGTGTGGGCAGCTTCCTAGTCTTTCTGAGTTTTCTTATCTACAAAATGAACCCAAGAAAATGAATTCCATGGGGGAGAGTCTGTTACTGGTTTTAGTGAAATTCTTACTCAAACTTGCTTCCTAAAATTTCTCAACCTAGTATCTAATAGGTTTCTTTTCTTTTTCTTAAATGTGCTATCAAGACGATAGTGACAAAGAGAAAAGAATACTGTCCATGGGGCAGAAGTGGAAATTTAAAATATATATTTATATTTAAAAATATGCTGAAATATGGTGGGATTTTTAGAAAATTATGGGGAATTCAGAAAATGTGTACCATGAAAGAGCTCTTGCTCGCCCTGTGCTGGTGGATTGCCCTTTCAGGCTTACGGCACTGAGCACTCACGATGCTCCCCACTCTCCTTCTCGAAGATGCCCAGGCCCTAGCCTCCAGAACTTGTGAATATGTTGGGTATCATGGTGAAGGGGAATTAAAGTTGCAGATGGACTCAAAGTTGTTAATTCAGCTCACCTTAAGGTAGGGAATTTATGCTGGAGCATGTGTGTGGGCCCAGTGTTATCACAAGGGAGATGTATCACACTTAGACGTAGACGATGGAGATGGAAGAAGATGTTGGGATAATATGGTGTGAAAAAGAACTCACTGGCCTTTCCTGGTCTTGAATACGGAACAAGGTGGCCACAAACCAAGGAATGAGGGCAGTCTTTAGAATCTGGAGAGGCAAGAAAATGTGTTCTCCTTAGAGATTCCAGCAAGGAGCTCAGCCCGGGCCCACACCTTGATCTTAGTCCAGTGATAACTATGACAACCTTATTATTTATAGAACTGTAAGATAATAAATTTGTGTTGCTTTAAATAATTGTCTGTGGTAATTTGTTACAGCAACAGCAGAAAACTAATACAGACAACATTATGTTGAAATTATCTGTTGACGTCTTTCCTCTCCTTTAGCTAGTGGATTTCGCAAGGGCAACAATGTTGTCTTAAAAAATCATTTTAGAACCGTTCCACATTGAAGGAGCATGAAGTTTCTTTTCAGACACTGGCGATAACCAGCGTTTATTGAATGTATATACCATATGCCCAGCACTGCCCTAGTTATAGTGCTTCTGGAATTGTACTTATTCCCTAGGAACCCTGCTTAACCGGACTAAATCTGAATTTCTATCTGTAAAATGAGTTCAAGGACTAGATCAGGTTTGGCCAACATTGCTAAATCCAGACAGAAAATACTATAGGTTTCCCTGATCAGAAAGTTAGCTGTTCAATGCCGCCAATAGAACACAAAAGCAGCCATGGATTATAAGTAAGTTAATGACTGTAGCTGTGTTCCAATAAAACTTTATTTACCAAAACAGGAAATGGGCTGGATTTGGCAATTTGCCTGTTGTTTGCTGATCTGAAGACCGACACACCTTTATTCCATTCTGATTCCCCTCCAATCTGGTCATTTCGTGCGTATATAAAGTTATACCATTAGTTCCTGTTAAGCCAAGACAGTGCCAGAAGGACTTGGAGAGGTAACTCAAGTGTTGGGATGGGTCTGTTTATAAGAAGAAGCATAATATTGCAGACTGAAGTGCCAGGAAGGGAACTGCCACCATGTCCTTGGCAAACAGACCTGGGACAAATGCTCTTAAGGATGAGACATAAGGAGATCCTTGGATGCCAAGGCTGAGCTCACTGAACTTGAAACTTAGAGAACTGGAACTACTGTTGGAGAAATAAAAGGGAGCAATAAATCCATTGCCCTCAGAATGAAAGACCTTCCTAGGCAGCTGGCCAAATGAAGCGGGAGGAGGGGACGGGTTCCTCACTCAGCTAAATTATGTCTTTGGGCAGCCAGATCAGGTCTGCTAAAATAACAAGGTGCCTGAACTTCTGCCCAGAACATGTCACAGATTTTGCATTGGGGACTGTCTTCCATCACATGACTTCCTAATCCGAGGGGGTGAAGAAAGCAGAGTGAATGAAATACAAGGAATGAGGTTTTTCTTGGAGTGCTTCCCCAGAGACAACACTTGATTTTTAAGAGATTACTTGTTGCATTCTATTCTAATTCAGAAAACACAAGTTGATGGAAGATAAGCATCCAGTAGACTTTGGAGGCCTTTTGAAAGTTGCTGTGAGTGGGACTTGCCCATTGTAGGTGTGGGGGTGTAGATTTACAGATCAGAATGGGCAAAGAAAAGCCCATCCAGAGCTAAGCCAGGACATTGGGATTTGGGGATGTTTTTGTGCATCTGACTGCTTGGTTGTGCTGGTTGTTTGGACTTGGCAATTTCACTGGATTTTGAGGACAAAACTCTCTTCTTTGATTGATTCATCACAATAGCTTGTTTATGTCTTGCAAACTGTTCAAGAACAGTTTGTCCATTAAAAAAAATAAAGTAACCCAGTCATAGTCCCAGATCGGAGGAAATGTCGGGTTAATCAGTTGCAGAAGCACTTGATAGGGCAAGTTATCGCCACCTCGGGGCACCTTCCATGGTTCCTTTCCAAGACTTCTAAACATTCTGGGGAGAGCAGCGTATCTATTTCTTTGGCTAGAAGTTCATTTTGCTGTTGTTTTAGTTGTCCTCTTATGCTTCCCGTTCCTCTGTCTTTACCTCAAGTCTTTGGGACCGCTACATCTGAAGAGCTGTGTGGAGTGTATCGCATATACTCGCTCAGTAAACGATTACACTTTGTGTTAGCTTTTCTAAATGTGAGAGGGCCTTTGTGGTTAAGTCGTATAGACAATCACTTAACAATAAAACTATTTTATATTGTGCAGGATGTTGTATTTGTAAACGAATTCTTACATTTACAAATGTAAGAATTTGTAAAGGGCACTGTAAAGACAAGTGCTGTTACTCTCATTTTACAAAGGGAAAAAATGAGGCTCAGAAGTTTCATGATTTTCCCAAGTTCCCACAGCTAGTAAATGGTTCAGGGATTAGTGGAAATGATACATTTGAATACCAGAATGCTATTTCTTTTATACATTGAAGTCACCTGAGTTACCGATCAAGGCAAGAGTATTTTTTATCTGCGGAAATTATCTCCATGGGGATGTTCCTTCAATTTAATTGAGTTTTCCGTTTTCAGGCTTTCGTTGTTTTTGGCTCTCTCTCTTACTCACACACACGCACACACACACACACACACACACACACACACACAGAAACTCCATACACATGCACATAGTTTGAAATTGAGTCACTCAATTTCTCATGTTCTGCCTTCAAAGAATAATTTATTGGGCAAGGATTGACCTTGTAATTGTCAAGAAGTCATGCATATACCCACTTGGCAAGTACTTTTTTAGTTCTTTTCTGTCTCAGCCCTGATGGGCTAGAGCCGTGAATCATCCAGGATGGGTACCCTTTAGAAACACAGGGAATAGAAGCGAATGGTCCTTTTCTTCTCCACCAGATACACTGTGAGTGCGCCCCAGAAATGCTGCAGAGGGTGACGAGGGGGGAGATGCCTTTGTCAAACAGCAGCCAAGGAAGGCTGTGCAGGGTTGGCAGCTGACCTGGGTCTCCAAGAATAGCTTGGGTTCCAATATGAAGAAATGGTAGAGTGAAGTCCTGACAGCAAATTCGGAGAGTCAGAAAAGCAGAGTCAAGGAGCAAATTCTTAGAGTCAAGGCTGGTTACTGAGTAGGTGGCTTAGCAAAAGCAAGCCATCAGAAGTGCAAAACTTCCAGAGCTACTGTTTGCAGCAGCAATCTCAAAGAATTCAGTCACCAGAGCATTCTAGGAGGGTGAGCTGAGCTTGTCAGATTACCCTCCGTGTCCTCATAGGCCCATCCTTTTTCAGGATACTGACTGTGCCGGAGAGGTCCTATTACATCTTGGGAAACCTGGAGCAGAGGTTTCATTATGGGTCGAGTAGTCCCAACCTCCTTCTCTGCACCTCCAGTACAGTTACTATAGCATCAATTGACTGTGTATATGAGATTTTATTTCTGGGATCTCTATGTTATTTCATTGGTCTATATATCTGTTCTTACCATAGCACCACACTGTTTTGATTTGTGGTGGGTTTTAAAATCGGGAAGGGAGAGTCTTTCAGCTTTGTCTCTTTTCAAAATTGTTTTAGCTGTTTGGGGGCCAATGGAAGTATTCAATTTGGCAACAGGGTATAAGATTAGTTGGAAAGAGTTAGGTTAGTAAGAATGAAAGAAGTTTAGGCTATTTCTTACATGTCGATATGAGGTAACTAGGCATTAAGTGTTTTGGTGTCAGTGAAGAGGGATTGGGGAGTGGTAAATGGATTTGAGAAATTTGGTGTAATTTCATATAGCTTACTGTACTCTGTGTGGATGGGTGGGACAGAAACAGAGAAAAGGGTTTTCTTTCAGCCTGATTGGGAGAATTGGGAGAATTGTCATGAAGTAAACAGTAATGATAGAGGATGCATAAGAGGTAAGCAGGTTTATGAGCAAATTCAGTTTTGAGCATAAAGCTAGCTAGAGGTGCAGGTGGAGATGCCTTGCTCTCAGTCAGAGGTACAGACATGGAATAAATGAGTGCCGTGATTATTCTGTGTCTTGAGTTGCTTATAAATGATATATACATTTAGAATTGCTTTTTTAATGTAATGCATTTATGGTTACCATGGTGGCAAGCGCCAAATAGATGCGAGTGATTGGTAACAGCGGCAAAGGTGGAAATCTGGTTAAAGGTAATTTCATGAAGCTTCTGTGCCTTGCCTTAGCTAAAAGTAAACAGAATGCTAGATGCTGTTGACATGCGTTTTGTTCTGAAGTGGCTGTTATTACCAGGGTCTGAAATCCTTAGCCTTGATCTCTTGGAGACTAATGTTCCTGTTCTCCAGCTGAGAGAGACTAATTCACCATCTTGTGTTGTAAACACTCACTCATTTAAACTGATTACACCTCCAATGATTCTCAAATCACTAAAATTACTAATTGCTATTCCTTACACATGAAAGAGTGAATCCTGAATAATTAACCCCAAATAAAATTAGATGAATTGGCCCTTTTAATTAGAGTCCCTGCTGCTGTTTGTTCTGAGCTTCCTTTTCTTACCGTTGAGAGACTTTTAGAAGGATTAAAACTGTTTAAGACTTAAACAGCCAGTGACCTTTTAATACAATATAAATCCATGAAAGCAATATTTCAGCTAGCAGGTGGTGAAGTAAATTTTTAGAGCAAGTACCTGTCAGCTCCAGTATTCCTTTGAAAAAAATACATGCCAAAAAACAACCACCTTGAAGTGAAATGAGTGTCTGATTATTTTTAAAGCATTTGTGCATTTGCTAAGCCTCAGACTCGATGAAATGGCAAGGTTGAAGGAGAGTGAGTAATGCTTGGCATCATTTTGTATAAATAGTAACAAGAATTTTTCAGTGAGAAGAAGTTGAAGGCATTTGCGTATAAAAGATGAAGCCTGGAGAAATCAGAGAAGGGCCCTGGGCTGCTGTAGCGTCTTCATCCTCAAGGAGTCTCCTGTTAGGGGACAGGCTTGGGAAGGGGAAGCTTCGTGGGACTTTGCTGCTGCCCGTCAGCCTAAGATTACTGGTCAGTCCATGCTGCATTCAGCTTGGAGTTTGTTAGGATGTGTCATGGGCTCCTGATCATCTATTTCAAGTCTTCTATGTAGGAAGCACATCTTTTGTTCTTCGTGGTCTTCTGAGGTTGTAGGAACAGAACAAGTTCGCTTCTCTTTCCCACAGAGGTCTCAGCTGGCTGCACTGAATCCACCACGGACTGTGGTAAACATGTCCTCACCTAGAAGTTAGGAGATTTGGGGCCACCACAGGTTTCTCGGGGTGCTTCTGCATTGTTGGAGTGTCTCACTTTCCCACAGTGCTTGACGATTTCTCCATCTACAAAATAAAATTGTTAGACTGGGTCAGTGACTTTTTTTCTTTAAAATTAAAAAAAATTGACTTTCATTTTGAAATAATTCCAGATTTTATACAAGTATTGAAAAACAATTTCAAGGGTTCTCTTTTAGCCTTTGTCTAGTTTACTAAATGTTGATGTCTTCCATAATCATAGTACAGTTACCAGCACCAGGAAATCAACACTGATACAATACTGCTTGCTAAATGCAGGCTTTATCCAGATTTTGATCAATTTCCCTGTTTCCATTCATTTCCTGGTCTAGGATCCTGTCCTGAATCACAAGTTGCATTTAGTTGCCATGTCTCCTTAGTCTTCTTTAATCTGGAATGGTTCCTCAGGCTGGGTTTGTTTTCCACAGAGGTCAGTGACGCTCAACTAGGGCTGCTCTTCAGAATCACCCAGGAAGCTTGTCAGGTTGCTTGTGTCTGTGGCTCAATCCCATAGATTCTGATTTGAGAATTCTGAGTGAGGCCTCACTGAATGTAATAGAAGAAAGTGCCCCCGTGAGAGCCGGATGCACACCCTCCGTCAAAAGTGGGATAGGTTTCAGTGCTGCAGGCACTGACAATTTGCGATTTTGTCCATGTGACATCTCTTCTTCCTCTTTCTTCACGGTCCTGCGCCTCCTCCACTCCTACCTCTCCTTGGTGGGAGAAGATCTGATGGTCCAAAATTCCTGGAGGATATGAAGGGGTTTCTAAGATGACTTGGGATATAAATAAGGTTAAGACCTTTCTACAGATGTTTCACTGTGGAAGAAATATCAAGTGTGATACCTATGACTACACTGTTTCTTGGGGCTGGGGCGCCCCCACGGCCGGGAGGTGATTTAGGGAGGAACACCTGGTGCCTGTATTTGAAGGCATGGTCTGAGTAAGACTATGTATAATAACAACAGCAACAGGAGAAGGGTGGCCACTTTAGGACTAATATCATTAATGGTGAAATTATAAGCATCATACAGGACCTGTTACCCACCAGGACTGTAGTATAGTGCCCTACGCTATTAATTAGAAAGGGGCACATGTTCCCATGGTAAAATATATTTGTTCATTCTTTCAGAGTTCAATTGAATTTAATGGAATACAGATTTGGAATGGTGATAATTTACAATAATGATAGTATGACCATTGATTGAGCATCTCCGGTATGCTCTACGCACTCCATATGGAGATGAGTAAAACAGAGCACCTTCCCTCAAGCAGCTTATAGTCTAATAGAAAAACCCAATTGATTTGCAATTAAACTAACAAAGAGCAGGGGATGTGCCCTAATAAAAGAGCTAAATGGAGAAGGAGCAGTATGTGGGCGTTGAAAGTGAAGATGGTCCACTCCGGCCGATGTAGCAGTGGTGAATAATTTAAGTGAGCTACTCAGAGTGTTTCTATTGTAGAACCACTTGCCCTCCAGCTTCATCCCCGATTTTGGAAGGAAGGTAAGCTTCTGTTTCCAATAGCCGCCCCGGGCTGATGTTCCATCACCAAAAGAAAGGGATATTTTTGGAATAGTCTCTTATCACATTGATACTTGTTTGCCAGCTTCTCTTTTTGGTGGTAGATTTAAGATTTTTTTTTTAATACCCTGGACTGTTGCCTCATTCTCTGTCCACATCATGGGTTTTTTAAACCCATTTTCAAACTGAGGGAATATACTTTTTGGTATTGGGGCTGAAGATATCTCACTGTCTAGTAGAAGACTGATGCTTAGGCTGAACTCATTGCCCTATTTGTTTTGAATGACCATATTTGGTATTCAGTGATGTGGTTGGTTGTTTGGGTAGCAGTTGCCATGTTTTTGTCAGACAAATGACACTCGGTAGACTCAGAAAGGCTAGTTGGTTCTAGTCCATTTGTAGAACTAGACTGTCCTTCTAAATTCTTATTATTTGAAAAATCATTCAATGTTTTTGACTAAGGAATTGAATTTGCTTTTCAGCAAGCTTGCAGAAGCCACTGTGAGACAGAGAAATAGAGTTCGGTTAGATGAGACGCACGACAGTGTTTCTCCTGGGCACTGTTAACTCGTGGTTACGCGTGAGGACTGTTGAACTCAGTGAAGGCCCAGGGGTTCTGTGTGAACCAACTGTAGAGTGGAAGTGTCCAATGGAAAACCAGGGAGGCTTCATCTACTTTAGGATAATCGTTCTTTTTGCTTTTAATTTGAGAATTTCAAAGGGTATTTCAAGCTAAGTTATTTAGAAAGATGACGAAGACATTGCATTTTGGTTTGGGTAAATATAGTGGCGCATTAAAATTAAACACTGGGTTTTGAGTAGATTCTGTAATTCATTTGAAAGTATCTTTATTTTGATTTTTAAAAAATGCATGCCTATAATTCACACTTGTTACATAACCGTTAAACTCAAAAGAGAAAGAATAAAAAAATCAACTCGTCATCTTTGAAGCTATAGGCAACCATTGTTAGCATACGGATTTATACAAAAAGAGGGACCATGTTATAAACACTTCAGTAGCATACTTTTTTCCTCACGTAATAATGTATCAGAAAGTTTCTCATGCTCTTCTTCCACGTGCTCCATGACCACTCCCTCACTGGATTGATGCCTTTGTTCAAACACCACCTTGGTGAGGCATTTCCCAACCTTTCTCTTTAAAACTGCAACATCCCTTTACCAACCTGGCAGTCTCTTTTTCCTTATTTGCTCTTTATTTTTATGTAGTATGTATCACGTATATTAAATATCTTTTACTTAAATCATTTTTGAGTATTCTACTCCTCCTGATAGGGTATAAAGTCCATGAGCATAGCCCTTTTTAAGTGTGTTTACTTTACTATTTAGTTAATTAGTTTGATTTCTCTCTAGTGTCTGGAATAATGCCTGGCATATAGAAAGCACTCAATCAGTGAAGAAATAGATGTCAGGTTTAAATTAACATCATCATTTAAAAAAATTTTTTTAAAAGATTTTATTTATTTATGTTTAGAGATGGGGGAGGGAGAGGGAAAGAGATGGAAAGAAACATCAATGTGTGGTTGCCTCTCACATGCCCCCCACCAGGGACCTGGCCTGCAGCCCAGGCATGTGCCCTGACTGGGAATCGCACTGGTGACCTTTTGGTTTGCAGGCTGGTACTCAGTCCACTGAGCCACACCATCCAGAGCTTAATATCATCACTTTAATAGCTGTATGATTTTCTAGTGTTTGACTGACTATAGTTGATTTTTATCAATACTTTATCAGTAGAAGTATTTCTGATTATTTTGATTATATTTTATTGTGATGAAGATTCTTTAACATGATTCTTTGTATACTTTTTCATTGCTTTTGTATAATAGGGTAATTCATTAAAAGTGGTATTGCTGTATCAAAGTATATAAGTATTTATGACCTTTGATACCAGTTGTTAATTTTTTTTGAGAAAAGTTTATCTTTAACACTCATATACACACAAGTACCATATAAGAGGCTGATTTTGCTGTGCCATTAACAATATTGTGTTTCATCACTATTTTTAGTCTTACTCTTTCTGTTTAAATGCAATTGTTTACAACATTATATCAGAATCAACAAATTATTTTTTAGTTAAGCAGCAGAAAATAAAAGAAAAATAGAAAGGTTACTTTTCTCACATATAATTATGTGTAATAAAAGCCCGAACTCCACACATGTCTAGTGTGAGAAGTAAGGGATTGAAGTTACTTGGTCAGAGATACTTCCCTGCTTATTTACAGATGAAGATGTGTCCTTGGAGGGAGGCTGAGCTGTTGCTGTTTTGAGGAAAGTGAGGCCAGGAGGCCAGGAGTGCAGAACCTTGCCCTCATGGCCATTGCTGCTTCTGGAGCACTCACAGAGGGTCTGGGCACTCAAGACACAGAACAGAGAGGGAGTCCAGGAGCTGCTTTATCGACGATGTTCACAGTCTGTCTCCAGGACAGAGCTCTGTGCTCACAATGAGATGGGGTGGAGGCTTTGGCTCTCTGACTAAGCAGGCATTTCATCCTATCTCTGATAGGAAGAGTATATTGAGTAAATCAGGGAAATTCCTTTCATATTTTCAGTTATAACCAATGGATGATAAATAGTTTGCAAAGACTTTCATTTCCCAATGTTAGTTTTTAGAACCTTATGAATGATAAGGTTTTGTCTTGAATGATACATATATCTTGTATCATACCAATGACACAAGATATATGTCTGTATGTTATCACACAAATGGTACCATTATTATGTATGTTGCCCTATACTTTGAAGGCTCCATTTTTAAAACATTTCACTCAATGTGCTTCCTGGTGTCATTCTCTTGGTGATATACATGCCTTAATGCTAATTGAAGATGCAGTTGAGGGGGAAATTGTAAATCAAGTCTTCAAAATTGCTTGGTTTTGTAATCAGTAGCCTCTAATCTATGAGGAGAATGCCATAGCCGTGACATAAATCATTCACCTTATGGAGATTGTCACTTCTTTCGCATTTGTTTCATGTCTTCATGTGTTCTCTCTACTCAACCTCGTTCAGAGAGTTCCAGCGTCTCACATTTGGCCTGTTTTGCCTAGTGGGCAAGTTTATAGCCCTTTGGAGTAACAGTGAAGAGAAAGAATACTTGTCATTGTCTGCACTTGATTTTTCCGTATAGACATTTGTTTGACGGAGTCAAATGCAGTTTCACCAGTGGGGCTGCCAGCAGCGTATTAATGAGTAGTGCTAAGTGCTTGCTATGTAGACACTGTGCAAGTCACTTACACACAGCCGAGCCTAGTGATGTCCGACCCATGGGATGGGACCCATTTATGGGTCATTATCACTTTGTGGGTCACAACCAGCACTTTTTAAATAAGTAGATGGAACAGGCATTTTCATTGTATTACATTATATGTAGTAAATGCGGTTTCATGATATCCTTGTTTCAGATTCACATGCACTTATGCATGTCCAGATAGAAGTACTGTATCATGGCATAAAAGGTTAATTTTTTACTTTGGTTTTTGGCCTAAAAAGGTACAAGGTCACAGTTTTAACTACTTTGATCCACAGAGTGAACAGACTGAACAGAGTGAATATTGTTGCCCTCATTTAATAGGCAAGGAAAATTGAACCCAAAATGGTGGCGTTGCCGTTTTCAGAGTAAAGCGTTGAAGTGGGGGCTGTATTTTAGGTTTTGGGCTCGAAATTTTGCGCTCTTCTCTTTAGATCACACTTCCTTTCTTGTTAGTTATTATTAATGGAAGTGAATGACTGTCTTTACCTAAAGCTTATTATTTGCTCACCATAATTTAGTTTTTTACCTGCATATGTGTTTCAGCCCAGTCTCTTATGCATTCATAAGTTAATTTTTTAAATTTATTTATTTTAATTGTTGTTCAAATACAGTTTTCTGTCTATTTCTCCCATCCCAGCCCCCCCCTGCCCCAGTGCTCCCCACCTCCCTCCCATTTCCACCCCCCTTAATTTTTGTCCATGTGTCCTTTATACTTGTTGCTGTGAATCCTTCCCCCTTTCCCCTTAAATTCCTTCTCCTCTCCCCTCTGGTCCCCGTCAGCCTTTAAGTTCAGAAGGCCCTAAGTGGCTTCACTTATACATACCTTAACGTTTAGATTTTCCTTAAACATTAAAAAATTCTCCCCAGCATAGGGCCGAAGAGCCAGCAGCTGCTAGCAGAAGAGCCCTTGAGTAGTGCTGCTGCCTGCGGCATCCACGTGTCTACATCCACGTCCGCATCCTCAGGCCTCACCCCACAGCTGCTGAATAAGACTCTGTACTTTATTCACAGCCCCTTGGTCATTTGACATTGATATTTGAAAAGGCACCAGGTCATTTAAAAGGGTATATCAATGGAGTGACTAAATGGCTTTTTATTTATTTCATCATTCATCCTGCATTTTCTGAGAGTGTGCACTGGCCCCAACCTCATGCCAAGTGGTGGGGATATCAAGATAAACTACGAGTGGGCTCTGCTTGTGAGAAGCTTCGGTTCTAACTAGGAGACTGTGCCCATAAGCCCATAAATGCAGTCTAGTTTAGAGACGCCGTGATAGAACTGTGTAAGGAGGCCCCAAAGGGGCTGCTATCTAAATTCCTGGGAAGGTGTGCATATTCACATGGATGTTTGGATGAAGAAGAAATATATGTATATTGTGAAGTCAGACTTTAGTTGATGATCTGAGCTTAATTACTCCCTCGTGGTTTTCCACTACCATCATACATAAGCAGTACCTTATCACCTTCTTTGCTGGTAAAGTCTTGTCACCTTTTCACTCTGTCTGGGGCACATACTTCACGAAGGGATAGCAGGCTCTGTATTCAGGTGCATTTTCTTTTTTCTTTTTAAATATTTTAGAGAGAGGGGAAGGGAAGGAGAAAGAGTGGGAGAGAAACATCAATGTATGGTTCCCTCTCGTGAGTCCCCTGCTGGGAACTGGCCTGCAACCCAGGCATGTGCCCTGACTGGGAATCGAACTGCGATACTCTGGTTCGCAGGCCCGCACTCAATCCACTGAGCTACACCAGCCAGGGCCAGGTGCCTTTTCTATATGCTCCATCCCATGTTGCTGTTCACCTGCCTCCAGGCAGCCACATTGCTTTTCAGTGTCCCTGCCTTTTAACCTGTAGACTAGTGAGGGCAGCTTGAAAAAATATGCATAGCTGGCTGGGTTCTTAGCGGTTTTTCTTCACTCCCCTTTCAATTTAGGGCTATACATAACGGACTATTTTCTGAAGTTTAATTGGCATAAAGTAGCATTTGGGAATCAGGGATATGATGCTTTATTTGCCTACCTTATCCTTTAACTGCCTCATGGCGCTACCTCTGGAACAAAGAAAAAAACTTTGAACTTGAGTTGAATGATGTGGGATGATTTGGAGGAAATTAGTCAAGATCCTTTCCAGTTTCTCGCCACGGTGGAGGGAAGGTCCACTTTCAGCTCTGTATTTCACCAGCTTATAATTTTGAGTGAACCATTGTACCTGGTAATTGATGAATAAAAGTGTTTTGCATGTGGTAGGCTTCGAGTGGTGAGGGAAAGGGTAAAGAGGAAGCCAGGTTTGTAGACATCTGTCTGTGACTACTTTGCTTCTTCTAAAAGCAAATGTTTCTGTCTTAGATTTCATGTGTCACTTCCTTGCCCCAGTCTCCTGATGCGGTGTTCCTTTTTTCCTTGCCTGCTTATTTGTTCAAAGCTCCTGTACCACACAGGGCTGGGAGTTCCAGTTGGGTTTCCCCAGCCTGCAGAGAGGGCAGGGTGTGCACTAATGGGAAGCTCTACAGCTTTGTCGTGGTTCATTGGAAGGTCCTGCTGCTGATTCTGTGCAGCTGCTTTTCTCTAGGATTACTACCTAAGCATGTAAGATAGATGTTCTTTGATTGTTTAAAATATATAATGGAAATGTCTTTCTTTGCCACACAGACATACATGTGCACATATGGACAGACAAAGACCCACACGCTCTGTTCTTTCCACTTTACTGTCTTCTTTCAACAGGGAAAGTTCATCTTCTCTCTTAAGGTGAACTTACTCCTACAGTAACTTAGAGGTATGTTCTTTTGTTTACATGCCTATTAAAGTTGCTGAGTGACAGAATTCTCATAATAGTTCTTAGTCTGATTAAAGATAGTTATTAAGCATTTTTTATTCTAACTATCTAGTCTAATTTTGCTTTCTACCAAAGACCCATTGTCTATTCTACAACATATCTTTATTATTTATATATCTGTGTTCAAGACATTTACCATTTGTCCACATTTTAAAGTGCAGGCTCCATTCTGAATAATGCAATAAGAAGCCTGTGATACTGAGCTTGAAGAGCTGAACACTTTGGTGTAACTTTGTAACTGATCAAAGTAAGGCAGATGATTATTATGAGGTTATCATTAGGGCTTTTAAAAAATCTGCTTAATTTCAGCCTTGGCTGGTGTGGCTCAGTGGATTGAGCGCAGACCTGCTAACCAAAGAGTCGCTGGTTCGATTTCCAGTCAAGGCACATGTCTGGGTTGCAGGCCAGGTCCCCAGTAGGGGGTGCACTAGAGGCAACCACACATTGAAGTTTCTCTCCTTCACTTTCTCCCACCCTTCCCCTCTGTCTAAAAATATATAAATCTTTAAAAAAAATAAAATAAAAATATGCCTAATTTTTCCTAGGATAGTTTAGATTTATGTTATTTTCAAATAATTTCTTTTTTTTTTATTTTTATTTTTTTGTGGGCCGCTGTTTCTGCCTTTATAGTATGACCTCCAAGATTCATTCAGGTCTGATCCTATTTGATGCTGACAATTCTCATAGCATAATACAATCTGTTGAAGTAGAAGAGGATGCTCAGAAATTTTCTGTTAAGTGTGTAGTATGAAGTAGACATAGGTCTGAATAGGACATTTGAACCTGAAAATTATGCTTGAGCTAGAATTTGGTAGTCAAGGCTCCATCAGCCTTGATATATTTTGCTGATTACTTAAGATATCATTGTGTGCATTCTTCACATATGTTATGACTTTTACAAGACATAAAGGGACTTGGTGACAATTCCTTGTATTTAACAGTTATTATAATTTTATTTTTTAGTGCAGTGTTTAGCCAAATGAAGGCCAAAGGAGTTTCCCAGTCCTGGCTATACATTAGAATTAGCTGAGTTTAAGAGTAATCCTGGCCTCTGACTCTTCCTCCTCACTGCCTTTGCCCATCCCCAAGATCCTAATTGAATTGGTGTGAGATGGAGTTTTGGCATCAGTGTCTTTAGAAAATCTTCCTTGGTGACTCTAGTTTGTAGGCAATGTTTGCAACTACTGGGTGGAGTTAATAAAAGTTTTTGAGACTTATAACCCTAATAGAAATATGGGCAGGGTATGCCTTGGGATGAGTTCACTCAGAAGGGTAAGAGAAGTAGAAATGTTTCTTTATGACACAAGTCATCGAACCTTACTAATCCTATGGGGTCTAAGGTAGGAATAATAATGTGATATTTTGCTTAATGCAGGGTTTTTTGTAGTGGTCCCAAGACCAAAAGAATCAGCATCACCTGGAAATTTATTAGAAATGCAAATTATTGAACCCTACCCCACATCTACTGAATCAGAAAGTCTGGGGGTGGGATCCAGCAATCTATGCTTGAACAAGAGCTTCCAGAGATCCTGATGAATTCCAAAGTTTGAGAACCATGTAGATGGTTTTGCAGGAGCAAGAGGCAGTGCATGAAAATCTTAGCACAGCGCCTGGTACATTGTGAGAGTTCAAAAAGAGTGCTCTAAAGGTAGTGTTTGACTGCTTGGTAGTCTGAATGTGGTAGGGAAACAGACATAACTGTGAGCTACTCCCCCAGCTCTGAATTGTTTTTCATAAAGCACATGGAGCTCATGTGAACATCCGAAAGGGGTAGCAGACCAACCAGTTCAAGTCATCCTCCTTCCACTGCTCAATTTTGACCATCCTTTTTCTGAAGACTTAAGTTGCGATGCTTTGGTATGGTCCAAAAGCAGGTCGCTGAGTGATAGAGTCTGCTGCCCTACCACTATATAAATGTTGAACAGCTGAAATGCAAGGAAAAGCTACTTATACATAAATAGAGAAGAGAATTTTCCCAACATATGTAAATTATTATTTTTAACAGGAAAAGGACAAATGACAAGTTTTAAATAAATGGGGCTTTCTTTTCCTAGTAGGATTTCTTGTAGAATATTTTTAAAAGATTCTGTGTCATGAGCCCATAGAGCTCTTGGATATATGTTGATACCTCAGGTCTGAGAGCTCAGGCACGTTCTTCAACAACTGTAACTTCATTGTGCTGTTCTTGTTGGTCCGCAGTGCTGGGCTTTCCTAGTGTCCTAAAGCCTCATTACTCTCTGCTTGGATTGCATGTAGATTTCCAAGTCGATGCTTCTCATTCCAGTTTTTCATAATCTGCCCCACGTGCACTTTTCGATTAGTCTTTAGAAAATCATATTGTAACCACATGTTCTTTTCTCAGAAATCCTTGATGGATCCTCACTGCACACCTAGAATTCAAGCTACTTGCTAGTTTTACAACACACTTAAAAACTTATTTTCTCACCGGTCTATTTTATAAGCTATGGTTTATTTTGTTTTTCTATATTTATGCTATGTTGTCACTTGCTCTTTATTCCTTGGGCTCTTTTTTAAAAAAAAATCTCTGTGCCTTTATTCTTTTCTCGTTTTGCCTAGAGTGGACTTACTCTCTACATCATAATGATCAGGGACAATTTAAATGCTCAGGAAAGCCTTCCTTGTTTCTCTACCTGGGCATAAGCTTTTCTTTATCTTAGCTTCCGGTTTGTTTGTACATCTTTATACATTGCCTCTTGTATTACCCTTACTGTGTACTCATTTTTTGCCTCCTCTACTTGACTGAAGATTTATTGAGGATAAGGACCAAGTCTCACATACTTCAGTAATCCACCACCCCAACCGTCTTCCCTGTTTTGGCTAAATGTACCTGACCTCTATAGACTAGCTTTTATGCCACTTTGAATGATCAAAACTGGCTCAATCTTTAATCAATCTTCAGAAAGTTAAGGCTACTGAGTAAAGTGAGGAGAAGAAAGATAGGGAATAATTGTCATGCAAGGCAAAAATTATGTGTCAACACCAATTACGAAGCTGCAGAATGCCAGCCAATATGTGTTTTGAAGAGTACTTATACATTTGCATCCGTAGTAATTAGATGTGTATGTGTCCTTTGCATAGGTGACTTTCTTCCACCCCCACCCCCACCCCTGGATGATCCCGGTGCTCTTCCGTCTGGCTCTGGAAACTTCCCTCCTCCACCACCACTTGACGAAGGTGCTTTCAGGGCACAGGTAAGATCTGTGGTTGAAGTCATATTTGTAAGCCCTGCTAGGAAGCTCATGACATCAATGATACTTTCTGTGGTGGATAAACATTTATCCAGAGCCTACAGAGAGCTTTACAACTCACAGAATGCTAAGTCACCTTAAGGCAAAATGCCCAACTCAAAGCTTTTCAGAGTTCTGCCAGCTTGTACTCCAAAGCCTCAGAATCCTTTCCTCTGCTAGTTTTGTTTCAAACTGAAAGCCATTTTTTAGAAATGCCATTTGAGAAGTTCACATGTTCTTGTTATCCTGGAGCACACAGCCATACTTTTCTTAATTTTTTCTCTTTCCACAGACATGGCATTCTACATGAGAGTGGTTGATATTTTAAGTCTCTGTTTGGTCACAGTGGGTCCTAACTGGTCAGCAGCATCTTTCTAGCCAAAACAGCAGGAAACATCTTTCGGAGTTTCTCTTCTGAGTGAGGTTAGGGATGCACATTACAGTCTGTGCTGATTATATACAAGTGTCGTGCTCCAGAGAGGGGTGATGGCAAAGCACTGGGCTGGAGTCAGAAGCACCATGAGAAGTGATTCTCAGCCTGTGACCGTGGAGGGGCTCTGTGACCACCAGCCACCATGTAGGCAGCCAAATGATATTCATGTCAGACAGGAAACCTAAATAACAAAATCAATTACTGTTATTTCTTAAAGGTCATTATGTTACTCTAGGTAGCATGAAGAAAAAATGCAGTTCTTATCTTTTAGAAAAATATTAGAAATATTTGAGAAGGGAAATGATGTTTAGTATTTGTTTCAAAACAGTAAGAGTGGGGCACTAGTGAGAATACAGGTGAAAAAGATTAGTTATGAGTTGCTAAGTATTGGGGGCTGAGAGTTTATTCTATCCTTTGGTTTCCCTTTGTATGTTTAAATTTACCCATACTAAGTTTTAAAGAGGAAACACCTTAGGAAATAACCCCTTAAATAGTTCCATTTATTGTTTGTCTTTCTTTCCCCTACATTTTGGGTTTTGGGGAAGCAGAGGAAGAAGTGATTCATTCATTTAACAGATACTCTGTGCTCCTGTGTGAGCACCTTTAGAACACCATGGATTCGACAGCAAAAGGACACACAGGGTTCTGCTGTCATGACGCTTTATTTTAGTAGAACCAGTAGAGGTAAATAAAATGTATACAATGTAAAAAGTACAGTAGCATGGGATCAGGGCCAGAGGCTGAGGAAAGAGGAAGGGGTATAGCCCACATGGGGTACCCCTTGAGCACACACATGGTCAAGAAGACCTCCCTGATAAGCTGACCCCTACACAAAGACTGGGGGCCGGAGAGAGGAGAAAGGGCCACGTGCATTTCTTGGGAGTATATTTTTATATGGCAGATCTTAGGAAATAGATGAAGCTTGTTTTTTAATTGATCAGGTGAAATTATTAAGTTCCAATTATAACCAGTAAGTTCCAATTCAGTTTGGAGGCTAGGTCTTATAAAGGTGCTTACACATTTTCTGTCTTCTCACAGATGTCACAGACTCCCTCCGTTTTGTCTTGTGTAGGCTAGCAAAACAGATCAGATGCCAGTAATGGACAGGAGTCTTACAAAGTTTGTATTTATTTTATGCACTAGAGAGATCCCTTGTTAATAAAAACAGTTATGATCAATTTTTCTTATTTTTAGTCATTTTTTATTCAAAGAAAAAGAAAACCTTTCAAGTTTGCCTTTTGTATACTTTTGCTCTTTCATAGTGTTGGTTCTTTGCATATTTAGTTTATTCAGTTAAAAGCTTCACTTAGTCAATCTTTTCTCTTGGATCCTTATGGAAACTATTTTGTTGTGTTTAAAATCTTTATTTCTAAAAAGTTTCTTTGACTTTGTGACAACAGACTTGTGTTTGAATAGTTCAGCAGCTTATTCTAGTTTTATTATTTTGAGCCAGTCAGAATAAGTCCCAGTTTCTTCATAATTAAAAATAAAGTAACTATACCAACATCTAATAATTAAATGAAATACAGATGGATTTAAGACTGTTAAACTATAATGGCTGTGTAGATTTTTTGATGTTATAATTATTACTGGATAAAAAATAACATCAGCAAGAATAATAATAAGACTTTGCCAAAGTGTTTCATTTAGGGAAATTCAGACATGGGGCTTTTCTAAAATTACGAAAAGTCTTATTCTGTACGGGCCCTGTCTCGGTAACTGTTCTGAAACCACGACTTTGTTTTTGAAAAAGAAGGAAATAAACAAAAAGCCTGTTGCCATGTTGGCTTATGTTCTCTGCAAAACAGAAGGAAGAAGGATAAAAAATAAAATAGAGTTTGCCAAGTGGAAAAGGACAAATCTGGGAGGGAGAGGCCTGGCATTCTTGATTATACGGAAGGCTGTAGGCGAGTTCAAAAGAGAACGGCAGGCCCCTCCCTGGTGTGGGGGTGACGCGATGTGATACGATGGCTTGGCCCTGCTCTGGCTGTATCCGCATCACCTTTTGGATGGGAGCTATGATGTATCTCAAGGTAATCTGCTCACTGGAGAAATTTTTATAATTTTTCCTCTCAACCATGGTGAAGGCTCATGTTGCCAAGTCCAAATTATAGCTGGTGGATGTGTGTTTTTATGTTGAAGTCTGTTTATGTTTCCTGCCAAATTTTCAGGTTTAAGCCAAAAGAATGTCTACTAAGTGTTGACTATAAGAATAATAAGATTTCCAGTGCTAGAAGGGACCTAAGAGATAATATAGTCCAGCCCTGCGCCAAGCATTTGCTTGAGGCCTTCTTGAGCACTTGCTAAATGACTTCACTCTCTCTCTTTACAAATGGGGAAATGGAGACCCAGGAAGGGTAGATTGTGTAGTTTCTGATTGAACTCTTAATAAATTTGAGAATTCTTGATGCCTAGATTTTCCCTTTATCTCACTGTACCAGACAGCTTGGGCACATGATTTTAAGGCTCTGAGGTTCAGGTGAAGAAGGGGTTTCGTGCTCTTGTTTGGAACACCCAGGTGGTGCTACAGTTTTTGCTTGACTTACTGAACCTTTGATGTTTACTGTAGACTTTACCTTTGCAAAAAGCAAATAAATAATTTAGTGTCAAGAATTCTTATTTTGAGAATTCTTATTTTTATAGGAAAAGATGACTCCTGGAAAGAAAATGAGATATTTTCTCTTCTATCAGGATCGGTTTGAACTCAGTAACTGTGAGGTTTGGAGTGGCCATTTAGCAGTCACTTCTTTCATTCACTGGTTCTTCATACATTTGCTGTAAATGGAATACCTTCTCTAACTTAGCCATGCATGCTGGGGATTATAGTCTTAGAACTTGGCATTGTGGATGTAGTGCCCTGAGTCTCGGTCTTGGGACTGTTAGCTTTCTGAGCTGATTCCACAGTTGGTAATTTCTTTCTATTTTAGCAGAAGCAGGCACCTGTTTAGCACTGTTTAGCATAGGTTCAAAGGGGGAGAATGCATTATAAACTTTCAGATTTGCAAGGAAATAAGAGGTTATAACTTAAGTCCCCTTTCTGTTGTTTGAACTTCCAATTTTTTTTCAATTTTGTAAACTATTTATGGGTGACTACTATAGGTAAGCCAATGTTGAAGGATGAGGTGGATCAGCTGCCAGCTCTGAATCAAGTTTGGAAGCTTCATCAAAGTATGTAGTATTTTTAGGACTACGAGATGCACTGGACCATAAGACGCACCTAGGTTTTAGAGGAGGAAAATAGGAAGCCAAAAATGTGGTAAAATATTTAATAACATAAATAACATAGGCCACCCCCACCAGTGAGCCAGGTAAGCTACATTCAGACTATAAGACGTACCCCCCATTTTCCTCCCAAATTTGGGGGGGGAGTGCTTCTTATAGTCTGAAACATATGGGTGTGTGTGTGTTTTCCTAAATTAAGGTGTTTCATGGTAAATTATGCCTAGTTATCATGCTTTAATCAGAAGCACACTCTAAGTCCTATATGGTGGTGGAGGGTCAGTGACATAAAAACTGACCAGAGAGAGGCAGCAAAGATTTTTAGAAACAGTTTCATTTGAACTGAACTTTGATGACTGGGTAGGACCTTAATTTTCAGATGGGTGCATGGATTTTTCAGCAGCGAAGTGGTAATGAGAACACAGAGGAAGAGGAGCACCATGGAAGTGTGGCACACCTGCATTTCTGGCCCTGGAATTTGCCCTTTATTCTGGAATCACGGACAATTTATTGCAGGTCTTCGTCACTACTGTAACTATAAGGAGGACATCCCCAGGTCTGTGCTGGCTGCCGAGTGGTGCTTTTAACGCACCATAAGACAAAACTGGTCGTGCCTGTGGGAAACCCCATGCAGACAGCTCTGATTGTCTGGTTGACTTCCTGGAGCTCCTCAGGGACTTACTTGCTGATACCTGATGGCTCTGAGTTCAGGTGCTCTGTATTTAACTTCCTCTTTTTATATCTTTGCTTGAGTTTTTTTCCCATGACCTCCAGTTGACAACTTTTAATTTTACCTCTCTCATTGTGACTCAGTCCTGTCGCTCGCTTTTACTTGCCTCCTATCCAGCGGTTTTACACTTTCAGTTTTCATGTCTCCTTTTCTCTTCATTTGGTCAGGATGGCCACATTTGCTACTCTGACTCCAATCTCTCCATCTCAGAAAACACACTGTTTTGTCCATTGTTCCTTACTCCAAATGTTAATGTTATTTTTTTCAACTAAAACTTGTCCCTTTATAATTTTCTTGCACAGATTTTCTTCCTGTCCTTTTAGAAAGTGATGCACATTCACAGGATCCATCAGTCCAGGAGTGAGGTATCATGTCTGCCCTCAGGAGTTGATCGATAAAGCTACTGAAAGAGGTGACTCTTCTCAGCAGAAAGTGAGAACAGTGTAATGTGCCCTGTGCACTGAACTTGGGGAATGCCCAGAGTTTGTTGAAAGAGAAAGAGAGAAAAGAAAATTCTGAAATCATTTATGGCCTTGTTTAAAGTCAGTCTCCAAAATCTGTAGGCCAACTGATTTCTATTCTTATAAAAACATTTTAAAGGTCATATATGTATAGGATGAATGGTGGGTTACAGTCATTCATTCACTGAGCCTGTTACCGAACAAGAGGAGGTGGTCCGAGGGAGGGGCAATACAATATTTGGCCCACCTAGGGATGCCCAAAACTGCTATACAACAGGGGCCCCTCCTGAAAACAAAATACTAAAATCTACTGGGCCCTTCTGTCCGCCGCCAATTGGAAAGACATCTCTTAATGCCAGAGATTTGTGAAAAGGAAACAAAATGTTTATTTAATGCTGTTCAGGCCTAATGCCTCCAATAAAATATCAAAGTCCTTTAGGGTATACACCTACACCCACAGCGCTACCTTCTCCCACTGTCCCAACTCCGGGTACCGTAAATCAGGAAAAGAGCACACGTCTGTGTTGCAGGCCGCTGGCACCGTCAGCTGTGTCACCGTGCAGGCAGGATCTCGAGTTAATCCAAAGTACTGTGGTACCCTCTCATGGTCCACTGGCAAGAGTCCTTTGTACCCAGTTCCAGTCAGAGTCTCTCTTGCTTTTCAAGCTCCGCGGCCAAAGGAGGGCACCCCAAAGCCGCGTGGGCTTCTTCTAACAAAGCTGCAGGAGTCCACACGTCAAAGTCTCTGCTGCTTTTCAGGCCCTACGGCCAAAGGGGGCCCTTCATGTCTCGGAGCCAGTCCTTTCCAAGCTCTCACACAGGCCTTCTCACTCAGGAGTCCCTCGTTACCCTCCTGAGTCCAAACCCTTCTCACTCAGGAGCGCAGCTCCTAGTTCCATCCTGAGTCCAAACCCTTCTCACTCAGGAGAGCAGCCCCTAGATCCCATCTTGAGTCCCCCTAGTTCCATCCTCAGTCCTTGCTACTCCTTCTCTCTGGCCCCACTACTCCCTTCTCACTCAGGAGAGCAGCCCCTAGTTACATCTTGAGTCCCTGCTACTCCCTTCTCTCTTCTCCCTTCTCCAAACTTGGCCACTGCTATTTAACATATCTATGAAACCAGTTAAAGGTTATAGATATGTTAAATAACCATTTCTCCAGAGGTTAGCTGCAAAACTATTGCTATGCAAAATAGCTCTCAATGGCCTGGCTCCATTCATCCCTTCCCCCTGGGGGGGGGGTGAGGACATCTTAATATGTCTCTCCAATATTCCTATACACTTTGAATTCTGGACACCATTCCAAATCTGTTTTTTTGGGGCCCCCCCTGGCTGCACCCTGTATCAAGCCCTTTAATGTATTTCATTTATCAATGATAACTTAAAAATTGATTGAAGCTTTATTAGGAGGCACTGGAATCCATGTCGTGTGACATGTAATCTCAGTCTAGTAGGTACTGAGTGAGAGAATTTTACTTTTAGGCATAGAAAACTTAGGCTCACAGCTGTGGTCAGGTTCATTCATTAACTCACAAAAAGAGGCACTGGGACTTGCTTATATGATGTAGACACACCCAGTTATAGAGGTGTGTCTACAGATCCCTTCTGTATCTGGTAGTGGGCTGAGGAAGGAGGAGGCTGGGTGAAAAAGAACCGTGTCCAGGCTCTAAAGGCTAAGAACAGAGGTAGTGTGCGATTTTTTAGAGCAAAACCAAAGTGATCAGTGGAAGCTTGATTCCGCTCTGAAATGCTTGCCTTTCTTTCTGTTCAGTGAGGACATAAGAATATCTCAGCACATGGAAACATACCAAAGGAGTGACTGAGATGCTTGTTTCTTCCTGGCCCTTCGCCGTGTTCCCTTGGGCATTAGGTTAACGAGCCCTAGTTGCTTTGTGGGGTTGTTTGTGACCCTGGCAACAGCAGTAGCAGCAGTAGCTTGTTTGCCATCATCTCCTCCTTTTACGGCTTGGCTCCCTTATGTGGGTTGTCAGAGCATGTTTAGCAGGGCTGGTGGGCTCTTAGGCATGTAGCTGGTTCTGGTCAATGTGACTTTCTAGAAGCAAACGCCAAAGCTTTCCTGTTTGTCTTTCAATCTGAATCATTGTCTGATTGGGTACTCAGTTGAGTAGAGAGAGGTATTTTTGGTGTCCAGACTTGTAAAAACTTCTTTGAAAGTAGCAGGCCTAGAGCTGACAGGGACTATTCCAGTGTTTCATTGAGCAACTTGAAACTTTTTCATGGAATGCCATAGTTGCTCTTCCTTATTTAAAAAAAAAATAAAGAGGTGAATCTTTTCTCTGGGATTGGTAGTGGAATGTGCACACACACACTCACCCTTATCAACTCAGTCACCATTGATGCTGCTGCCTAATCTAGGACACTGCCCTGCTCTCTACAGTGAAAAACTGGTTAATCCCTGGACAATCAAAATCTCATGGGAAAACTGGTTGCGGTCAGTTTTCCTGTATATAGATATAACCATAAGGTTAGCTTTGCTTTAGTATTTAAATTTGTTAATAGGGAATAGTTAGTAATATTATATATTTCAGAAAATTACCTTTGCTCAAAATTAAGTGACACTGCAGTTGATTCTTTCTGAGTTGGTGAAGGTTTCAAAGAGATAATTCACGTAAGATTAGTGTATGTCCCTGACATTTTCAAAGGCTTAGTAAGTATGTACTGTTGATGCTATTATTGCTGGGTTATTCTGAAGTAACTTGTCTCTTTGCTGAGGTCTGTGCAGATATTGCTGTCATTTGGTTTGTACCACTCCTTCCCGTAGTACACCAGTGATCCCATTCTTTGCTCTTAAACACTCGGGGACTTTAAGTCTTTTTGCTAAAGAAATACTTCCACTAACTTTCTCTACAAAATAAATTATTGAATTAAATAATCTTTTAGATCTCCTATGGCCTCAAAATTCAATGCCTTGGTAATAAAATATTACCTCTTTATAATTTTATAGTAATCGATAAATTAAAAAAATACTTTATATTTGACTTTCACCAATAAGAAAAGCATAAATGTGATTTAACAAATAAAAAAGTTAAGGCTCAAAGAGCTAAGGCAACTTATTTAGATCTTACAGCAAATGTCAGGGAAGCAGCAGTTTACTTTTAAATGGACCAAAATAAAACCAAAATGCATTTTGGGGATTTTTAAGCCTCTTGGCTTAGTATCAATCCCCTTAGAAATGAGAGAAAGCAGATGACTTTAAATTTTCAAAAAGTAGCCAAAGTCGTCAACAATATTGTTCGTAGTTAATGGCCAAGGGTCATTGAGATATTTCTTTGTGATTCTTTAGTGGAAAGAAGCTAATCTTCCATCTCATTCTCTAGTATATTCTTTGCCAATCCCCATGGTGTGGAAGCTCCTTTGGGCTCATGAACCTGGAGTTCCTTTGTAATTTATGTCATCCACTCAACACACAGAAAAACTTGATCTTCAAGAGGTGGGTGAGAGAGGGAGTAGAGGATGCTAAGACCAAAAGCTAAAGATTTCACTCATATTTTATTTTTGAACCTCCAACGTTTTAGGGAAATTTTCTGTGCAAAGCTGAATTTACTTGATCCATTCAAAAGTCAAGTACTTTTGCACCTCTAACAGTTAAAAAAAATATAGTATTCTTACATGTGGTATGTATACCTATCTTTAAAATGTTAAGGTATTATTATTGTAACATTAACTTTTATGAATTTGACCTGTCTAAAACTCTTACCCTGTAATTCCATAAATTCCAGAATTGACATTGTTTTGAATAAAAGACTTTCATATGCTTTATCTCAAGGAGCTTTTAAAGAATTTATGGAAAGAGAAGTATGGTGATAATTCTTCAACTTGTCCTAGTGAAGGGACTAAGGCTCAGAGATGGTGAGTAATATCCTAGGTTTCCATGGTATTAAGCATCCTTGGCAGGGGAAGAGCCCTGCATTTGGCTCAGTTGAGCCAGTCCAGTCCTTTTTCTTTTGCCACCACAGCTTTATCGTTACTCTGCCTTTGTATTCGGTTTCAGTGAAGAATACAAACTACCAACTGTCTCTTTTGTCTCCAATTTTTTTTATTATTGCGTGGACACTATGGGTTATGTTGTAGAATCCTCTATTGCAATATTATCTTCCGCTTTTTGTTTTGAATTGTTTATACTGTTATGGAATGGATGGATATGCTTTGGCTTGAAAATATAAGAAAGTTATTTATTGACCTTTAAAGTGAAGTTTTTCTATAATTTTAGTTTGTTTTTATATGCATTTTATCAATAATCTTTAGTAAAGGCGTCAGTTTTTATTATTGTAGAAAAGTGTAAAATAGGTGGTAGGTGGTGGAAAAATGTTTCTATGCAGTTTTTTAAAATGAGGGACTGTGTGACACAGGAAAGAGAAATCCTCCTTTTTGAAGGTAAAGGATTTAGTTTATGAGCCCCCACAACCCCCTAAAAATGAGAAAGAAAGACACCGACATGGCAAGAGCTCAGAAATTCCCTTCTTTCCCCATCACTCCTCTCATTCCCTTTATTGCTTCAGTTAGTCTGTGCCTGTCTTCCAACCACCGTCTGTCTGACCTGTAGATGACACATTCAAATGATATGTGATCTCACTCAGATCATCCCTATGAACCAAATCTCAGTTACTTTAGTTGTAGAGCTAGTATGATAATCCCAATTCTTTTCTTCTGTTTTTTTTCAAATGAAAATAACCCGTTTGCTATCACTTTCTAAATCAGTAAGTAAAGGATTTACCTTACCAATACTTTGTGTAATATTATTTCAACATCACTGAGCTTTACTTCTTTCTATTAAAATTATCTCACCCCCATTCATAGAGCAATGAATACTTTTATGATCATCAAATGGTATATTTGCTGGTATTGTATGTATTAGAAGGAGAATGACAAGCTATTCTCTGATCAGGGATGTATTGCTTCAATCCATACATTCCATAGTGTGTGCACTGCTGAGTGAGGGTCTTGATTTCTGAAGACCTGTCTCAGAACTTCATAGAGTACCTCATAGGTTCAGACTTAGGTATTCCATGAAGAGGTGATCAGACAATTGATTAAAAAATGGCAAACTACCATGCACATTCAGGAGACTTCATCATTTCTATTATTATTTTCAGTTGCTTATGAGGGGAGAGGAAGCAGAGAGGGTGGTGGTGGGGAGAGAGAGAGAGAGAGAGAGAGAGAGTTTCATTTATTGTTCCATTTATTTGTGCATTCATTGGTTGATTCTTGTATGTGCCCTGACCAGGGATCAAACCTGAAACCTTGGTGTATTGGGATAACGCTCTAACCAACTCAGCAACCTGGTCAGGCCCTTTTATCGTCATTTTACACCAGGCCATTTTCTAAGTTGAAATGTGCCTAAAATGATTGTGGATTGTTTTCATTTCCTTTTAGCTCATTGACATTCTCTTCTGACCCTGTGGGAATAAAAACCAGTAGTGGGCCATGGCAATGACAAAGAAGAATTTTCACAGTTACAGATTCATGAAGTGAGGAAAGCCCTCCACCCCACCACCTTTCTCTCTGTAAACTGGGGTTTAAGCCACATCCAACATGAATGTACTCATTTCAACTCTGCTGAAATGGCCCTTGCACCAGTTTACCACCTCCTCTGATTCCCTAAGGACTGTTATTTTTCAACACGTTCCTCTGTGTCTTTCAGGAAGGTAACACTCCTCTCTGCTCCCTTCCTCCTTCTGTTTTCACTGAATGGAACTTCCTTGGTTGCTGGGCTATATCTGCAGCTATGTCTTCTCTCTCTTCTTTACCAGACCCCCACTCTTCTTTTTGTAGCCCTAACTTTAGGTGTCCACTCAGTGTTCTTCTTCTTGACCTTCTATCTTCTCAACTTTGATCTCTTTATTTAATGACGTGACCTAGTTATGACTTTTGGCCCTATATTTTCCTTTGGCAATTTATGTTGCATTTATCCATAGGATCTTTCCACAGGGAAAAACATGTTTCTTCACATTTAACTTGTTCCAAATTCTACTCATCACATTCTCCCAAGGCTTTCATTCTGTTAGAGGTACCACTGTATTTTCTAGTCTCCCAGACTCTCAATTCTGGGGTCATCGGTCTTATAATTTTAGTATGTCTGTCAGCAAGATCTGACTCTTTTTGAATGCAAAAATGGCTCTCAGATTTGCTGTAGTCTCGTTTTCCCATTCATTGTCCTAGCTCATTTCTTCTCCATACCACAATAAACTCACTGCTTTGATTCCGTCTCCCCAGCCCCATTCCAGTTGCGTATTTCTAAGCCATTGGTCTTCAAAAAAATGTTACTTTCTTCCTATGGGTTTTTATTGCTCACCTCATTACGGTTCCTTACCTGGCTGATTTTCACGATACTTCATGGCCTGTGGCGCCCTGTAAAGTATACCTTGTCTCCCACTGTGCTCTCTGTAGTCTTTGCTCTTGTGAGGCTGATGTTCTCACTGTTTGTTTCCTGTGCTGAGTTGATTTTTCTTGTGTCTTTTTTGCTGCCTGGGTGTCCTTATCTCTCCACTGATCAGAAATCTTCCCATTTTTAAAAGGGAGATTTCACTTCCTCACAGCTTCTGATACCACCGGTTCATCCAGTTCGTCCCAGCTCTTCCTTCTCTGCCTCCCCATTCTGTTGACCAGGCAGTGTGGTGCCGTGATGGGAGGCCAGGGGTCAGTGCCAGGCAGCCTGCTCTGTTGCTTACCAGTTGCATTGCTCGTCTTCACGTGCAACATTTGGAATAGTTTAGGAAGTTATTTTGAGGATTAATTAAGTTAGAAGAGTTTGGAGTATCTAGTAGTATTTGCTTCATAGTAAAGATACCATGAATCAGTTAATGGATAAATCCATTAATGATGTTTCATTTTCCTGCCACCTAATAGATGTCTTTTTGTGGACTGATATAATTATATCATATACATTAACATTGCCTCCAAACTATATATCATAAAGCCAGAATCATAACGTGACACGGGGAGGCCTGTAGAAACCATTAAACATCACAAATCATGGTGGTTCACATCTGAAAAGGCCTTAATCCAGGCCATCTTCCTTGTGATGAGGACATGGTGGGGGCAGAGGCAGATTTCTTAAGGGAACTACCCAAGGGGGGCACAGTCAGTAGGAGAGCTGGCCCCAACCCCAACTGGAGGTTTTAGGATTCATAAGTCTCAACTCATTTTATTATCTTTTTGTTCTTCCTCTTCTAGAAACTGCCTGAAAGCTGGGCCATCGGTTATGTTTCTTTATCACCTATAGTCTTTATGTCATTGAGGGATATTGGGCTGATATTTTTGGATTGATTTATTGATTGAGTCTTCATCTTGGCAATAGGAGTTCTCTGAAAAATCTATGGAATATGTATTATGCATGGGCTTGCCAGCCCTCTGATGCCATTGTGACGTGGAAGGGTTTAACATGTCTCACTCTGTGCACTGGCTTAGGGCTGCGGGGAAAGGAAATGGGAAAGGAAGTATATGTCGTGAGCAACTCAAGCTTTTCTATATTTAGTCCTTGCTACTGTTTGGAAAGTACAGCTCTGTTCATGGCAGTCTGGCATGTGTTTCCTTAGTGCCATTTCGAAAAAGGGAAAAATAAATATGGGAATTTTTTTGTAGTGAAAATAGTTACTCAGTGAAATCACACAAGTTCCTTCTTTTTCTCTTGATGAAACCTCAAACCCACTAGGCACAGATTCCTCAACCTCAACTATGCATGTCAAAGGCTCATGCCGAGTCAGCAAAACCCAACACAGCAAGATGTGTTCTAGTGGCTGCAAGAGTCAGGGCAGAGAAGGCGGGGCGGGGGTGAGGAGGGGGATGCTCCTTGATCAGTAGATGGCTTGGCCAGCTGTTCTATTCTTGGCCCCTGGAGAAAAGTGAACCTGAACTACATAGATAGACACATAGTATTACAGTCCTTTGCTTAAACTGTTTCTTCTGCCCGAGGGTGTCTCTCTGCTGTTTTTGGTAAAAGTATTTCTGTGTCTTATAACCATTCCCCCAAGTCAAATAAAGGAATTACTTTCTCTTTGGTAGTTTTGGTGACAGTTTTGGGATTTTCTCAATCTAAGGTTATATTAGTTATCATGAAGGGACAATAAAAGAGAATAAATAAAAGAGAATAAAATTTCCTGATCTCTATTTAGATGGATTTCTGTAACATAGCAGGACTGGACTGTCCAGAAACGGCAGTGATAGAATGGCTCGGGGCTGACTGCAGGGGTCTAGTGCAGCAGATGAGGGCCTGAACCAGGGCGATGGCCATGGCCTTGGCTGTGGTGAAGGGGAACTAAAGTCCAGAGCAGTTTGGAATGGGGGACGTCTATTGGAAATTGAGGAGTTTGGGATGCTGTGCAGGATTCTGACTTTCTCTATTTGTATTATTATTCAGGTACAGTTGTCTCTATTTCCCCCCAAAACTGCCCCCCGCCCCACCCACCCCTACCTCCTGTCCTTTATCCTATCCCCTTCTGACTTTGTCCATGTGTCCTTTATACATGTCCCTTGATGACCCTTCCCATTTCCCCCTATTATTCCCTCCTACTCTCCTCTGGTTACTGCCAGTTTGTTCTTTATTTCAGTGTCTCTGGTTATATTTTACTTGCTTGTTTGTTTTGTTGATTAGGTTCCACTTACAGGTGAGATCCTGTGGTATTTGTCTTTTACCGCCTGACTTATTTCACTTAGCACAGTATTCTCCAGATCCATCCATGCTGTTGTGAAGGGTAGGAGTTCCTTCTTTCTGCTGTGTAGTATTCCACTGTGTAAATATACCACAGCTTTTTTTTTTTTATCCATTCATTTATTGATGGGCACTTAGGTTGCTTCCAGCACTTGGCTATTGTAAATTGTGTGGCTTTGAATCTTGGGGTGCACAGGTTCTTTTGGCTTGGTGATTCAGGGTTCTTATGATGTAACCCCAGCAGTGGAATTGCTGGGTCAAAAGGCAGGTCCATTTTTAGTTTCTTAAGGAAATTCCATACTGTTTTCTACAGTGGATCCTGACTTTATTTAGGGGAGAGCTATTTTCTTTCTCTCTTAGCATTTGCCAAATAGGAAGATCCTCTAAAAAATTAGAACTCTGCGGAAAGAGTGATGTGAAATTTTACTAGAGGAGATGTTGATACCACTGGGCACAGATCACCTCTGTTTTTTGGGCAGGACTATACAGTATTCAGACATAAACATTTCTGCCTAGTAAAATTGTGGCAGTAGGATGAGAATAATACATTGCTATAATTAATGCTAATTTGTGGATATTGCTGTATTGTTGTCATTGTTTTTTAATTGAATATGTATTAAGCTCCAACAGGGTGCTATGCATAATGCCAACTCATAGTTGATTTTTTAGAACACTCAGAAGAATTTATAAACACCATTAAATGGAAACTTACAGCACTCTTTCAGGGTGGTAAACATTGCCATTTCTACAAACCAGAAGTGAAGTAGATTGTGTTTTCCCTGTTGGCACTGTGGGTGAGAACACAGAACTGTCGACAAGAGAAAAGTATTTTCCCTGTCCCCAGGAATTGGGTTAGAATACATTACTAAAGAATTATCTTCAAATATTTTCAGAGTTTGGGGATTTTTAATTAAATTGTTCCAGTTATTGTTAACACTTGCGTTACATATGAAGCAACCAAATTCTAGGCCAGCAGATTTTAAGATGAGTGTAGAAAAGAACTGGGAGGTGGATGAAGGGCTTGTTAAATACCTGTTATTAGGCTCTGCTCCAAAAGGTTCAGATTTGGTAAATCTGGGAGTAGTCCTAAGAATTTTCCCTTTGAACGGGCATCTGAAATCCTTCTGTCCTCAGAGGAGGCTCAGCTTCCTTTTGAAAACCCACCCTCTTCTTGTACAATCTGTGTGTAGCCACCAAAACTTAGCCTCACTCTGACCAGGAGTTTTGTTTAATAGCCTCTGGTCTCCTGGAACTCACCTTGTGTGATCCTATACTGCCCTCATTTCCTGTACATTTATAGGAGTCATATTATTCTACTGGACATGTGATTCCAAGGACCCCATGCCCCCTGGCTTTTGAAGTGCCCCTGTGGGTTTGTATTTTCACTCCCCTATGTCATGCAAGGGTGCTAAAACTGAGAGGGGGTATGACTCGGTCAAACATATCACTGTGTTAAATGCTTTCCATTTAAATTCATGTAGGGACCCAGATTCTCCTTCAAGTATGAACCACAGATGGGGACAGAGCCACTAGAACTGTTTTAAGTGGAATTCATCATAAAGAAAAAGTTCTCATTGGAATAGGGGAGAGGAAGGAAGGAAAGGTAGAAAGGACCAATTCAGTCTTTTATTCTTCCGTTATTTGTCTTGACTCTTTAATGGAGAGTAGGTACTAAACTATGGCAAGTAAATAGTAGTCATTTGATTTATCACTTGACTCTGAATATTCTATGAAAAGAAAAACATTTCTCAGGAAAGCCTGAATTGAGGCATGAATAGAATTCTGGAATTGAGAAAGGCTTTTTAAAGTGAGGTAAGAATAACAAGACTTGAGACAGCATTATTTCTTGCCTCCTTCAAAGTTTTCTCAGCCTTTACCTGTGGAAAGAACAGTCCTTTCAAAGCTGTCTTTTAATTTGTATTCCCTAGATTGAAGGCAGAAAAGTTTGTTGTCTTGCGGATTCACATTCATTCCTAATTAAGGTGAGGTCAGTAGCTTTCTGATACAGTCCTTATTTACTTTTTATCAATGGCAACATTTTTCATAAAAATAGGAATTCCTGTTGGGAGTGTTATTAATGTAAATTTTCTGTGCACTGCCTGAAATATATGCGATTCATACCATGTGTTTTTTCCCACATTCAACACTGAGTCCTAAGATACAGTTACCCCTGCCCACTCTCTCCTTTGTCATAGGGGCCATGTTAATCCGTTAGATATCTGTACCCCGGGTACTAGCCGGATTCCTCCTGTGCCTAGGGTGTGTCCACCTGCATAATCGGAGCACAGTTGATCCTTCAAGTCTCGTCTTCCTTTATCTTTACCTAAAGGAACATGTGTCATTTTCCAAGAGTTAGTGCCTGTTGCAGTGTTCCTCCTATATCTTTATGCTCAAGTGCTAAATACTTAAATTTTTTCTCTAAGTAAGATTTTCTCAATTCTCACTGAATTCATGCAGTTCTCTGATTTTTCTATTTAGCTCCTCTTTTCTTCTTCCCCCTCCTCTCTTTTCCCCTCGTCCTCCTCCTTCTTCCATCTCTCTGTCTCTCATTTGTGTGTATGTTTACTCTAGCATCTTGTGTTTCATATACTTGGATATTAACCTGCCTTCTTCAGCCCTATACTATGGTTATTTGTGGGGAAACTAGCCTCTGTAATGCAAGTATAAGAACTTGCAGGGCAGAAAACCACTGATTTTTCTTCCTCCCTCCTACTTCCTTCCTTTCCTCCCTTCCTCTCTTCCTTCCTTCTTTCCTTCCTCCCTCCCTCCCTCCTTCCCTTCCTATAATTCCTATCTTTTATATCAATGTACCCTGAATATTTGATAAATATTTATGGAAAGTGAATGAAAACTGCTAAATGGAGTGATAGAAGGCAAAGAGAAAATTAGAACTTGACTTTTAACTAGTTAACATCCATGGCCTAATTCATGTTCACCTAATTGGCCTGTATACTCTCATCTGATGCTTGAAGGCAAAACCTCTCCCTCTTTGCATTCCCAGTTTTGTGTCCTAGACAGTGTCAGAGCTAGAGTGTTGCAGCAAAACATTTGAGACCCAAATCCCAATCCTTCTGTATATTTTGTGAGTGACTTGGAAAACCTCTTTTTCTTTGATCCTTGGCTATCGTCTTTTGTAAAATATAAATAATAATACCTATTAATCTCTAGGACTGCCGAGAGAATCCAATGAGGCCATATTTAAGAAAGCGCTTTTCTGAACTTAGGCCCTTCTCTGTTGCTGAGAGCAGTGCAGAGAAAGCTATGCTTTTCTTGCCCCAGGTTCCCAGAGGTACCCGTGTCCAGGCTGTGTCCAGTGGACGGGGTAACTGGCTCATAGGGTATTGCCCAGTGCTCTCTTGGAACCAGAATCTTCACCAAGAGAAGATGATGGACAGATTTAGGATGATTATTGGGGAGCTGATACATATTTTATTGTTAGAAAATGTGATTTCTTGCCATCATAGATTGATTCTCCATATCTCAACCTTTCTTATACTTTGAGATAAGGCTGATATACATTTTGTCTTTTCCCTTTCTGCCTGCTACTAAGATTTGCTTACCTGCTAAGATTTGCTATTCTCACCTGTCTTTTTTTCTGTTTCCATTAATCAGCTCATGACTCTCAAAACAATATAACTGAATGCAACTTCCTCTATAAAGTTGTCAGTGACTGTGTTTGAAATGGATATTTCAAATCGGGTATTGTTGTTAGAATCTGCTTTATATTTTTTGTATTTTCAGCTATCAAAGTAACACTTAAACTAAATAGAAACAGAGTAATTTGATTCCAGTAAGCAGCTATAAGTGGGAAAAAATCACCATCCACATTAACAAATAATCAAAGAAACAACCTTTAAGCTCCTGAAAACTTTAGGTAGGTTGCATTTATGTGAATGTGTTGGAAGAACAGGCCTTTTAATTCTAGAAGAAAACATGTAAATCACATCTAAATCCCTCATTTTGCTGTTGAGAAAACACAAGCTTGGAAAGAGAAAGTGATTTGCCCAGGGTCAACCTACTGAGTTAGGGCAGAACTGGGATGAGTGCCTAGAGTACTGCTTCTTACACGCCTCACCTGCACATCCGCTCCCCTGTTCACTAAAGACAGCCCTGTGGTTACCCTGTATAGGTAATAAGTATCACTTTTCTGGGTCAACTTTTCTATATATTCAGAGTCATCTGCTGACATTAGCATACTTGTAAGTTTTTTAGGAGAAAATTGAAATACTTTTGTTGTTGTTGTTGTTGTTATTTTCACTTGAGAGTGAGTTTTGGTGGAAGGGCTGTGATTAAGAAGCACCGATCCATGTCTTCCTGCCCCAGCCTCATGCCTTGGCTGTTTGACTACTAGAAAATCACTCAGGCTTTCTGGTCCTTTGTTTCCTTTTGGTTCAGTCATGGGATTCTTCCCATCTCCTCCATGTCTGTGTACAAATCTAAGTGTCTCCAGCCATTCTGACAGTTCCGTATCACTTGTTTGCACCTCTATGTTCACATAGACTTCTGAACTGGCTGGAGGATGGACTCCACTCCTTCCCAAATTGCCCTGGCCTGGTCCTAACAAGTGAGACTGGAAATTCTGGGACAGTGCTTGTGTTGTCTCCCATGGAAGATAGGAGGAGAGAAACTTTCTGCTTATTCACAGGTTCTTAAGAAGAACATTTGAAATAGTGCGTGACATACTGCTTTGGAGAAGATGTTTCACAGTGTAGGTTATTTAGGTTTTAGTCCTATTTCAGTCCCTTTACTGAATTACTGTCCTAGACGTCTTTGGGGGAATATTTGTATTATCTTGAAATGAAAGTGTTGGAATAGTTGCTTAAATTCTCTTTCCAGCTCTAATATTTCTTGAGCCCGAGTTACCTCCTCTATGCTAATCATCTATAATCTATTCACACTTTCCCAAACATTATATGCAAGTCCTGACTCATAATGCTTAGCACATAGGTTCAGGACCACGAATGTTAAAGAAATTTCTCACCCCTGCCCTGCCTGGTGTGGCTCATTCAGTTAGGCATCATCCTGCAAACCAAAAACTCACCTGGTTTGATTCCAGGTCAGGGCATGTGCTGGGTGGTGGGCCGGGTCCCTGGGCGGTGGGGCGGAGGGTGTGAAAGGCAACCAGTGGATGTTTCTCTCCCTTTCTTTTTCCTTCCCGTCTCTTCTCTCTAAAAATAAATACACAAATAATTTAAAGAAGAAATTCCTCACCCCTTCTCCACTGGGAGGGCATGCCTGCTTTATAGCACTGGCTGCTTCATGTGGAATGCTGGACAAGGGAGCCGAACACTGTCGTTGTTTTTTAGTCTTGGTGACATTCCGAGAAGTCATGAAGTTATTAAAGCAAAAACAGTTTCAGGATGATGAGCTACTATATCAAATTAACCTCAAATTTCTAACTTTTCAAGCATTTGCTTCTGGCTATTTCTACTGTGTGGCTGAGGAATGTGAGAAAGTGACTTCTCAAATTTATCATGCCCCCAGCTCACTGGTCCTGTTTTATCAAGACACAAAATAAGAAAACTGTTTTCCTTGAGATTTTAAAACAAAATCAATACAAAAATATCTGGTATGGTCTATTTTATACTGCATTTTAAAGGGTGGACCAAAAGTATTTTAGTCACTCTATTTAATTTGTAGCTTCAAACTACTATTTTTCTACCCTCATCCATTAATGTTTCTGTAATGGGAAACCAAACTGTTTTGTTCTTTATTTTTTAAAACTTCTGCTAGAATTATTTTGTGTTAATTGCATTATGCAAAGCATTCCTGGAAATGTTTTTATGATACAGATGATTTTATGTATATCCTTATAGACATTTCAATTGGATGGTCTTTCAGCTTGGTGTGGTGTTTGCTAAAGTGTGTGTGTAGACTGACTGACAATGTGTTCTTTCGGATCCCATTTCTTCATCCGTACCCTGTCTAAATAATCTGCAGCAGTGATGTTCGAACTCTCTTTTATAGAAATGCCCAGGGGACATAATCGGAGGCAATAGGGAAGACCAAGTCGGCAGAATCCTAGGCTTCCTTTGCTTGTACTTGAACCAGAGTGGCTGTTTTTATATTTTTTAAACAATGGAGTTTAATGTATAATTGTTTTTTTCATCAGGTGGTTATGCTGCTTTAAAATGTCTGTTTTACCTTGAAATTATTCATGTTATTGTGGTTAATCTTAAAGTTCTTATATTGATGGTAGGTAGGTAATATACATATTTTCCCACATTGTTATTTAGTTGTTTTATGCAAATTGTCCTTGATTTTAATTGTAAGGGACTACTTTAATAGTATATAATCAATGCAATTTTTATTTTATAAAGATTATAATTTAGTAGAAATAATTCAATGAGTAGGTAAACAATGAAAAGTGAAGGTTACCTTTGTTTGTTTGTTTGTTTTTATTTGATCTTTGGGATATTTTTTGCTTTCTTAAATGAAGAGAACAGTGAACAATGAGGCTGCTTGTTTGTAATCAAGCACCATTTTTGCTATGACCTTGACCTTACTTGTGACTGATTTGTCTTAAACTCCGGATTTTTCCAGTTTTAGTGAGTTTGGATCTGGTTGCAAATGGGCAGCAAAAATGGTGACAGACAAGTTGTTAAATGTTGTTTTAGATTCACACAATATGAAGACAAAAAAAATAACAGGAGGCTTGGCAGGTTCACATCCCTCATTTTATAGAAGTAAAAACTTGAGATTCAGAAATGCAAATGAGGGCCTGATGGTGCCACGCACCTGTAGAGCTGGCTCTGTGCCGACATCTCTGGGAATGAGTGGGTCTCATGCTGCCTGTCAGTGAGGTGACTGTGGAACAGAGGCCCCTTCACTATCTCCACAGGACGAGTTTATCTTAAGGCCCCACGTGGATGTGATCTGGCATCGGAAGGCTCAGCGATGGGGCCATCTTTCTGTCCTTATTCCCTTTTTCTCCCTTCCTTCTCTCCCCTCTCTGATCTTCTGCTTCTTTATTATTTGCATGTCCCCTTTTCTCCTCTCCAATAATTGGCTTCTCATCTCCTTATATGTTTTGATTATTAATAATTAGCCATGACCGTGACCTTTTTTTGTTATCATTGATTGAAGTTCACCTTGTGATGATTTTGTTACATGCTCCGTAGTTCAGATTTAACAGAGACAGTTTATTCAGTTTATTTGCCTAGGTTTTTTTTTTTTTTTTGGTAACAGGCTGGCATCTAAGTTCACCAGCCTCTTTATGCACCTTTGCTCACACGTCCAGCCTTTCTTCTGTGGGTCACAGTGTTTCGAAGTAGTATCACATGGTTCAAAACATGGCTCTTTTGGCAACAAGGGTTGGGGGTAAGACCATTTCCTTTAAAGAGATGTGGGTTTGCCAAACATTTCCAACTTTGGGAGAGTCTATTAGAGCTGAAAAGGATGAATGATAGGGAGTGTGAAGGAAAAAAATGAGGTACATATCAAGTTAAGTGTTTAGGTTTTATCTTGATGTTTTCTTTTTCTTCAAATATACTTGTACTGTGGAAAACTCTCTTTGTCACCTGTTGTTACCTCATTTTCTTTTTATTCAATGTTCTGTTCCCAGTTGTCAAGCTATTATTGCACTTCAAATTGTGAGCATATTATCTGTATCAGGAATACTGTAGTGTTTGTTCCAAAGATGGCATTTTGAGGCACTTATCCCCACTGCCCTTAACCTGTGGGGTAAATGAAGCTTCTCTTTTAACAACAAGCCTCAAGTTTTAGCCCATTTTTGTACATTGGAAATGTGTGATTGTATTTCTGTCAGCCATTAGATTATAAGTTTCATAGGGAAGGGAAGAGATTTTGTATTGTCTTGGCCAAAAAACCCATATTTTTTTTCCATAAAATAAAAAACACATTATTTATTTTCATTCATTACTTTATTGATTTGGATATTTTAAGTATGTTGGCTATCTCCTGCTTGGTATATTTTGTTCTCAGTTAATGTCTCGATTTGATTGCTATCAACTTCAGCTGGTGCACCTGACTGTGGAGTGTTCTCCAGTGAGAAATCTCCAGCATGAAACTTTGCACACCACTTTTGACAGATTCAATCATTCATAGCACCTTCTCTATACACTGCACAAATCTTTGTTTTGCATTTCAATTGCATTTTTACTCTTTGAAATAATAAAGTATGATATGCCAAAGATGTTGCATAATTTCTTCCACATTTAATATTAAAATGGGTACATAAAAATTCACCGGTGTTGGTTTTTTTTAATGCACGCTGATATGACAGCTGCATTACAATCTAACAAAGTTGTTTTGAATGAAGTTAAATACAAGTAAGCACTACTATAGCCATCATATGGAAAAAAACAAATAAACAAACAAACTTTTTAGCCAACCCAATATTTAAATCTCTGTATCCTCTGCATGGTCTTACAAAGAGTCTCAAAGAACATGGTGCATTTGATATCACTAAGCAGGTGGGAAAGCTGTATTATCCAGTACACTACATTTCTTGAGGTTCAGATCATGCTTACTTTAGTCTGCATACTACTTAGCACAAACAATTCCACAAAGAAGTGTGGGAGAAGAGCTATTCACACACACTCACAAGAGAGTTCCCTATGAACCTTGCTATTCTAAAGAATTAGACAAAGAGGACTCAGCTAGCAGATCAGCTGGGTTATCAGTAATGTCTCATGGAGGAGAGTGCATTCTCTCCTCCGTGGTAAGGCAGATAAGTGGGGTTTGGAAAGGTAAGTCCTACAACTGAGTGAGTGGGAAGGAGAATTCATAAATCAGCATGAACTAAAACAGTTTTTTTCTCTTTAACATATTGAGTTTCATTCAAAAAAGTCACATTTCTACTAGAATCCATAGGTCATATTTTCTAGAACTCTCACTGCCAAATGCTGCCTGTCTCAACTTGACATTTCCTGAATCAGTGTGATGAGGGTTCTCATAATATTATTATAATAGCATGGGGGTCATATTAACCAGCAATGCTACTGTTTTCATTTGTATCCAGATCTCTCTTACCCCATTATTTGGATTGTCCATTGGTATTTTTATGGCTTCATTAATCATGTAATATAAGATAGGTTGTTTATAAGATAAATTCACTTATGTTCACACATACATACACATGTTCAAACACACCCTTTTAAATGTTCATTGTGTAATTAACTTAGAACAGTGTTTCTCTGTGTATAATCCTCAGACCAGCAATCTCAGCATTTCCTGGGAAGTTGTTAGAAATATAAGATCGAGCTAATCAGAAACTCTGGTTGGGATCCTGTAATCTGTGTTTTAACATCCTTTCTAGGTAGTTACAAGTAGGCTAAAGTTTAAGAATTACTGATTAGAATTATATTTTTCACAGTTCAGTTTTAGCGTCTTTACATGTGTTGAGAAGCACAGGAAGCACAGGAATCCCATCTAACTGAAGCCTCCAATTTCAGATTTTTTAAAAAGTTTATTTATTTTAATTGTTGTTCAAGTACAGTTTTCTCTCTTTTACTCCCATCCCAGCCCACCCACCCCCACAGTGCTCCCCACCTCCCTCCCATTTCCACCCCCCCCCAGTTTTTGTCCATGTGTCCTTTATACTTGTTCCTGTAAACCCTTTTCCTTTTCCCCTGAAATTTCCTCCCTTCTACCCTCAACTTCGGATTTTAACTTGGAATCAAAATATTTTTAAGTTATATATTCAATTGACTTACTATGTCAGCCCAACCATTTCTTTTGATACTGTGGTCAAGGCAATAATTGACTAGCTGACACTTATCAAAGGCTTATTATGTAAACACTATTGGACTGTATGGCTTTGCCCAGTCCTTACAACAAGTGCGTGAAGAACTGAGACCCAGAGAGCTTACATAAGTTGCTTAAGGTCACAGAACTGGGAGATCCAGGTTTTAAATTCCTACGCATCTGACTTCAGAACCTTTACCACTGCTATTTTTGTGTTAACTGTGCTTTGGGTGGAAAACTTAATAAGATGATCACAAACAAATAAATGTATTGATTATTACCCTTGCTTCTTTAAAGGTAGAAGGATGATAGATAAATGATAAATAGATGCATACTTAGCTTTTTGTTGCTTATAAAAAATAAAGATTTTTGGTATCCCTTTTTGTTACCACCAAGTTCTTTTTGTTTGTTTTTTTTAACTAACATTAAAATAAATGGAATAATGAACTCTATTTACTGTGAAAGAAAAATAAAAATGAAATGAAGTTCCTGTTGCATTATTAATGCTTAAATAATACCATGAAAAAGAAAAATCACACTTAGATGTAAAATGAATGTACTGTTCGGGGTAGTAGCCTTCTAGGTTTCCCTGAGGTGAGCTATCAGGAAAGCTTCTCTTCTTATGAATCATGAAAGGAAGCCTGTGATTGGGTAGAGCTGGCAGTTCTTTGGTGTCACACGTGGGGTGTGGAGGAAATTTTTGAGTTTTGTGAAACACAATTTAAAAATTTCTCTCACATCAAGTGTTTGTTCTGGTTATTTGGTCTCTTTCTCAGGGATAGTTTGAGCCAGGACGTACAGATCTTGGCTCTCAGATCCACTCTGTGCTGTGATCCCCCACTGTGATTGCCCCCACTCAGCCCCACCCAAGTTTCTGAGGGTTGTTAACAAGGTGGTCGGGCTCATGCATCTTTTGAGTGTTACGCAGGTTATTGGCTCAAATTCTGGGATGTGAGTTTCCTCAGGCAGAGATTAGTTCTTCATTAATTAGACCATTCCCCTTGACTGTTTCTCTTAATAGCCTGAGTTAAGAACTCACTTTTTAACAAGGTTGATTTGATCATTAGATCATTAGATCATTTGAAAGCCTGCCATCAAAGTCTTTCATAGCAGAAGATTTTGCAGGTAGTTCTATCCCCCTACGTCAAAATGGGAATGAATTCTCTTTTTTTAAGGATTTTATTTGTTTATTTTTAGACAGAGGAGTAAGGAGGGAGAAAAGAAGATAAACATCAATGTGCAATTGCCTCTCATGACCCCCCCCCCCCGCTGGGGACCTGGCCTACAACCCAGGCATGTGCCCTGACTGGGAATCAAACCGGTGACCCTTTAGTTCACAGGCCAGCACTCAATCCACTGAGCCATACCAGCCAGGGTGGAATAAATTCTTAACAAATAAATTGTTATTATGCTAAGCAAGATCCATTTATTTCCATTCATTAACGATGAGTACTCTCACGATTTTTCATCCACCAACGCAATGATCAGTTCAAGGGAGGATCATCCACTGATACAAGAACCATTGGCTGAAAGGTTCTTGATAAGTGGAATATTAGCAGAGTCTCACGGATTATTTACTGATTTAAAAGGAGGGGGGCACTTGGACAATGGAAAATCTGATGGACTCTTCTTTAGTCAAGTTATCACACTTGACATCACCTGAATGGGCTAGACTGACCTCGTAAACTTCATGATGTGATGCAGTGGGAAGGCCACAGCATCATGTGTTGTGGGAGCCCTGCCACACTTGTTTAACCTGAATCCAGTCCTCAGGCAAAGCCAGCTTATTGAACGATGTGTAAGACGCTTGCCTAAAATTTTTTTCAAAGTTAGGTTCATTAGAGACAAACATTAGAAGAGGCTAAAAAGACCTGTCATCTCAATGTGTGATCTTTGATTAGATTATGGGAATTAACAGTAGATAAAGGACAGTGCTAGACGGCTGGTGAAATGTGAGCATATGTGCATATTAGATAGCACTGCACCAAGTTAAGTATCTTGCATGCAAGAATGATTTCAGCCCTGGCTGGTGTAGCTCAGTGGATTGAGCATGGGCCTGTGAACCAGAGTATTGTGGTTCAATTCCCAGTCAGGGGACATTCCTGGGTTGCAGGCCAGTTCCCAGCAGGGGACACATGAGAGGCAACCATACATTGATATTTCTCTCCCTCTCTCTTTCCCTTCCCCTCTGAAGATAAATAAATAAAATCTTTAAAAAAAAGAATGATTTCAAGACATTAGGTGTTCTTAGGAATGCAAGCTGAAGTGTATGGAAGGGAAGTTTGTGCATCTGTTTTCAAATGCTTTCGGTGCTTTAACAAACAGAACATATACTTTTACATGTATTGACAAAAGGTAGATTTTGCTATTTTGAACACCTAGCTCCACCACCGCCCACCGCCTTTTGCCTTGTTTCTGGGAATTTGCATCAGATTCAAGTTGGAGAAGAACTTAGAGTCCTCTCCTAATGCTTGACTCCAATCCATTTGCTTTTTTTTAATTGAAAGGTAGTTTCTAAGCTTTAAACCTCACCGCATTCAGTGAATCCTTTACATACAAGATCTAGAATTTGCCTATAGCCTTAAAAATGAACAAACTCCTCAAGTGGTCACACCTATCTTCTGTTTGTTATTTGAGAGAGAAAGGGAGAGGGAGGGTGGGGGAAAGAGAGAGAACCAAGTGTTGACCGTTGATGAATCTGGGTACAGGGTTTTGGGATGAAGTTCATTTTACTACCTGTTCGACTTTTCCATGAGTTTAATTCCTTTTTTAATAAGATATTTGGATAAAAATAAATACAAATGAACACTCCCATAAATCACAGCTGGTTCTCCTTGACTGTTACCAGTAGTTAATAGATTTGCAATATGTTGGCTAAAACATGACCCACCTAAAGTCAGACTCTTGGAAATGGCCTGACAAACTGTACATTTTGGTTCTGCATTCTTGCTTAAAGTCTGCCCCTATTAATTTATAATCAGGGTATCGTCACCCTATAATTCTAGTGGAACTAAAATTTTTGACTTTCCAAGTTATAAAAAACCCAGTTGTGGTTTGGTAAGCTCTTATCATGTACATATTTATTGAGTGAATAAGACTAATTATCTTCTAGAAAATATCTTATGAATGACTTACTCATATGCATTAGTAAAAGGACACCTGTTGTACCTCACCTCTCATCCTCTAGTTGCATGTCCATGTACCAGTCATCAGATCTACAGCCACCACTTCTGCATGGGTATGACCTGGTAGCACCTCACCTTTGTCTCAATACCTTTCTCTCAGTTTCTTTCCTGGAGCTTCTTTGTCATCATTCCACTTCTTGGGACAAATATGAGGGAGTTTACAACCCCATAGGCAACTGTGAGCCCATGGAGCTTGGAGATAGGTAATCTGTTCTACACTCCTTAGTGGGAAGATCTGAGGCACAATTTGTAGGACTCCTCAGAGGGCTTTCAGGAGAACAGAGACCTACTTGCCCACACTGCTGAGCAGCTCAGTGCAGTACCTTTGAGTTTGCTTTCCATCCTCCCCTGCTTATCTCTTCCAGTCCTTCACTACTGCCTCACGGGAGCCACATGCAAGTCTTTGTAATAGGTTTTGACTTTTTTTTTTTTGCAGAACCTCAACCAGACAATGGCATCTCTCTAGCTATGGCTGAAGAATATGAGAATTGTTGTTATTACAATTGCCAATATATAAAGGATTATATGATGTTTAGAAAAAGCATTAGGCAAAGTGTCAGCAGAAACTTCCTTATTGTTATTTGGCCTCAGGCAGGTCATTTAGCCATCAGGTGACTGGTAAAGCTACAGTAATGAGGAGTTAAGGAGAAGACACAGTGGTGTCTGTGTAGGATTCTGTTAGCTGGTTATAAGACTATGGCCTCTGGTATCTGGTATAAAATGTTGAGTGTAGCAAGATAGTCCTTGAATCTAGAGGTACTGAGAGAGTTAGATGAGAACTTCAGAGAAGGGCTCTTAGTGAACTTGGGAGGACTTCAATTAATTGAACTGAGACATAAAATAAATAGACACTCTATAGTGTTAAGGAGGCCTATTGTAATCCATAATGAGGATTGAAATAAATGTAGGAGCAAAGTTTTTATCAAGAAGCTCAGGTAAGGCAACAAAGGAAGTCTTGGTGCAAAGTCCGACAGCATTAGGCTGGAACTTGTTAAATTGCATCAACCTAATATGAGAAACTACCAATGAGGAGGAGCACCAACTTAGAGGGATGGGAGAATAAAGTGACTTGATACCAATTGAAGTCTTGCGTGCACAGGCTAGTTGTGTACTACATAATTACTTGTTTCATTGTATAGCTCAGGGTAATTCTGTGATTTTGAGTCTTTGTGGTTAGATATCCCAGTGACTTAGGGCATGGGCAACTGCCCATGTACTTTCTGCTTGAGTACAGATGTGGTAGTCCTTATTAAATCCTGTCTCTTTACCGATGCCGCAGAGAACACTTAATGAATGATGCTCCCCTTAAGAAGAAGAATAATTAACAATAGCTGTATTATTCATATTAATTTATAGTTACTGGTTGCTATAATTAATGTTATTTATGAAAATTATCATAATTATAGCACTTTATAATTTACAAAGTATTTTCCCATCCATTTTTTTCTGAATCTTTTAATATCCCTCTGGCTTAGATATGGCAGGTGATATTCTCCTTGTTTTATATATGAGGAAACTATGGCCCAGGAAAGAATTTAACCAGATTGCCATCCACCTCTCTTACCAGTATATTGTGCTTTCTGTGAGTAAATGGAAATACTTATCAAACTCATATTTATCATAATGTTTTATATCTGCACGTGAAAGAACAGGTTCTCACATATCTCAGTTACCTTCCATAACAACAATGTCCTCTCTTTCCTTTTTGTGCCAGGACCCAATGTCAGAATATTCACAAGAATTCTAAATATGTCAAAGATTTTTTTTCTTAGTAATACCACAATATCTCATAGTTATTAACACTCAGTGGGATTAAGATGAGATTGCTTTTGATAGAGGGATTAGCATTTTCAAAACATCTGCTTCTAGGGCAAAGCCCCATGGTTCTTTTTTAAAGAAAATTTTTTATTGTTGTTTAATTACACTTGTCCCCATTTCCCACCCCCCCATTACTCTCCCCAGCTGTGCCCACTCCTCTTGCACATTCAAACTTCCCTCCCATTGTCCTTGCCCATGAGACCCACAGTCCCTTCAGGTTCTGAGAAAACACCATCAACATGTATATATATATGTATGTATGTATGTATGTATGTATGTATTTACTTTCATTTTTGGCTATGGCAACAGAGCTGAGGAAAATCTCTTATTTTTGATAAAGGCAATCTTCACATCTGGGCCACACAATATGAAATACACAAACATACCCACGTGTGCATGCAAATGCACACTGAGCCTTTTGGTGCCTCTTCTATAACATAACCTAATATATACTCTCTTAACTAGAGCATCCACTCACTCCTCTTATTGTATCTTTAGCTGTTTATACCCTAAATATATTGATATGAAAAGGGTTACTGTTTGGACCTATGTCCGTGTCTGTCATTATCCATTCATTTATGTATTTGAACATATTTATTGAACATTTCCATGGTTCAGCCCCTCAGCAAGACTCTGGGGAATCAGCGAGAGCAGAACTGACAAACTTCTTATCCTCATGAAGCTTACATTCTGCTAGGAGAGAATGGTGATAGACAAATATACATAAGTGGTAATATTAAATCATGATGGGTATTATAAGAAAAGACAGGTGAAGGGATATAGTGCCACAGAGAGGTCATGGAAATATGTTCTGAAGGAGAAAATGATGAGAAGCCTGCTTTAGATGATTTGATAAAAGATACCCATTGATCAAGAAAGCTCACAAAGAGGGATCCCAGCTGACCCTGGGCCAAGCAGCAGTCATCAGGTTTGGCTGCAAGGGTCAAAGTAACCCTGGGGCCCAGCCTTCATAGACTTCGGTGTTTTCAGTGTGCCTGGGTTTGATCAAATCCACATGGATTAACTCATGCTGGCTAAATTCACAAGAGGCTGATGTACCTAATCCCCTTAGGGCTGTCTGATACAGAGATCTAAATGAGTTCTAGGACACAAGGAAGGTGGTTTGGAGAGGAGAGGAACTGCCTGTCTTAATAGACAATTCTATTATGTTATCATTGCCTGAATCAGCCTATATATTAGGAAGATAAATATACTTAGAGGACTGTAAGGTTTAATGCTAGCTTGTCATGATGTCCTATTTTTTGTTTTAACTGAGGATATTCTGGTTTCTTGGCTAATGCTTTTTCTAACCTTTTCCAGATAGTATCGTGATATGTAACTTCCTGAGACAAATTCAATAGCCTTGATTAGTTTATACTCACTTCCCATTACTTTATTTCTGTTGGGTCTTGCTGCCGATGCATTTTGGTTTCTTGTTGGAGTCTTAAGAGACACTCCCACTAAAATCCGTGATTATTATTACTTTGTAAACGGAACACCTCACTTTATTATTTTCTTTCCTTATGCTGTAGGAAAACTGCTCGTTTTCCTGAACTTTCTTGCAATGCCCGAGCATGCCCTTGTGGTAATGTTGTCTTCTACTCATCTCTTATTGATTCTGAGTGCCTGTAGCAGTTGGTGCTTCTGATAACATGGAGCATTGAAATAGGAAATCCATTAAGCCCTAGCTTCCAGATCAGAGGCCACTACCACTTGTTTCCTCTGCCAGCCCCTTGGCCAGAATCCTGAGCAGTCACATTTAGTTCATTTGTAGACTCATTGGTCAGGACTTGCCATGTCCGTCACACAGACATGACTAATGTCCACTGATCCCCCACTGATTCCTCTCTCCAACCTCTGCCCTTCTGTTCCAACTAAAATGTCATTGTTCTAAGCCATGATTTCTGAACACAAAGAACTCTTAATACCTTTCCAGGTATACCCGCTCCTTGAGTACAGGATGGAGGCATTTACTTACTTTTGTTTTCATACTCACTAAAAAATAAGCATGTGGCCTTAGGAAAATCACCTTATACTTCTGAGTTTTTTTGTTGGTCAAAAAGGGTAATTCTACTTCAGAATACCTCACTGAAACTCTAAAAGAAGTGGAAAAAAAGACACAGAAAACCTTGGACAAGTCCACACTATAACCTGAGAAATTTGAAGTCAGACTGAATGCAATAGTTACTGCCAGTTTCCTTTTTGAACATGTCTGTGTTGCTTCTGGCAGGGAAATCCTGGAGGCAAGACCCTTGAGGAGAGACGCTCCAGCCTGGATGCAGAGATTGACTCACTGACTAGCATCTTGGCTGACCTTGAGAGCAGCTCCCCCTACAAGCCTCGGCCTCCCCAGGTAAGAGCTTCCCAGGAAGGTCTCCACATTGCCGGCTGCAAAGAGCTGACACTGAGCTGAAGGAACAAGCTGCTGTTTATAGCCCTTTCATTGTTTTTTATCTTCTCAGAGTTAATGGTCTAAATTGTCTTTTTACTTAACTTCTACATAGGTTAACAGAAATTTAAAAAAATTCATTTTATTAATTTCTTTTAAAATTACTATAACAACATTATAGAAAAGCATATGAAAATTAAAATTCTATTGCCTGGCTCCTTTTCTGGCTTTGAGTATGTGGATATTTTGTTGCATGTTGTTATAGTCTTCACAAAAAGACTTTAGCATGACTATGTTAAAGGTAAGGCAAGGCGAGGGCCATGTCTTTTGTAAAGAAATTCTTTATGTTGGATACGTGAGGTGGGCTTCCACTTTTTGGTTGTGGTTGTATGTAATGCTACGAACGATATGTTCATGGATATTTTCTTTGGAACTACTTTCCTGTCTCAGAATCTTAAGAGTGAGATTTCTACATCGAGGAATATGACTACTTTCTTTATTTTTCTTTCCAAAGGTTGTGAATAGCTTACATTGGCAGTTTGAATATACCAGGTTCTCCTCAGTCTCACCAGAATTTCATGATAACCATTAATCTATATTTTTTAAGTGCAGATGGTGCCACATTACCAGTTTGTGTATGCATTTTTTAAAACCTACTTTGGTGCTTGGCTATTTTTCTGCATTGGCATTTACTATCTGCATTCAGAAGCTGAGCCTCCGCTTCTAGTGGCCATGTCCTGTCTCTCTCTGATCTTCACGCAGTAATGGCAAGTGAATTTTCAGGACTCCGGGTCCTCAGAACGCATCCAGCAGAACTCTAGATGCAAACATTGGCCTGGCACTATTGTCACCATGTTGTTAGATTTGTGTGATGCTTGCTTGACAAAGTGACAGTGCATAAGGTGTGCTGAGTTTTGCTCAGTTCTCGAACAGCAGTTCCTATATCCACAATGGTTTCTTTCATGAATTAAAAACCAGCCCTGCTTCTCTGCTGTCAGTCATTTCAACACTGAACTGTGCATACGGTGGCAGTGCTTTCCCTTTTAGACATAATTCCCATTGCCTTTCCTAGACATATAATGAGACTCTCTGCTACATAGGGGCACAAGCAAATTGCGTGAGAGCTTAGCTCTTCCTTACCTGTCTTTGCCCTTGACCCAACCAGACCCATTGGTAGCGCAAATGCACTTAGTTTTGATAAACATGCTGAGCTGCAGATATGTAGCAGGCACTGTAGTCCTCTGGGGGAACTGATAGGAGAATAAAAGTGGATGGTTGAATGGGAAATATATAGTACCCGAATGTCATCTTCTAGGAGCCCATAATATTATAAATTCAACTATGGGAGCTATTGCAGAAACTTAAGGAAGAGAATATCGGATGCTTTTGAAGGTGACAAAATCTGAGAGGATTTATCAGAAGACTTGTGTATTCAGATTGTAGGATGGGGACAATGAGGGAGGCAATGATGGAGAATGGCTCGAGCCATAGAGGAGAAAGGTGCAGGCTGCCAGGGGGCCATGGATGAGGCCACTGAAGGTGTGGAGTGGCTATAGGAGTGCGGTTTCCTATGGAGAGCCATGGGGGGAGTTGAATGCCAGATTCAGATTTTGGCTTGTCTTTTATAGATAATGGGGAATAGTGGGAGATTCTCAAGCAGGGGAAAGCTTCATTCTAAAAAAGGAAAATAGTAAACAAGATGAACTCTGGAAAGATGCTGGAGAATGGGCCTGGGTCTGAGAAATTCTCCAGCGAGCTTTGCTTGCTTCACCGTTTCTGACCACTGTGTGATGTTAAGCATTGTTTCTGTTCCACCCCAGCACATGCCTCAAGCCCAGTTTCTCAGACAGCAAGGCCACGGAGTTTGCCACTGAATTCACCTGTGTCTGACTTCCTGACTTTTTTAAAAATGGGGAAAATAGGGTTTTGATTAATCTTTTTTCTCCTCAATTTTTATACCTTGATATTTACTGGGAAGCATTTTCTTAGAAGATTTGGCTTAGTATAACCTTCATTCCTTAACACTGTGTCTACTACATACACCTCCCATAAATCTCTGCATTTTAATGCATTTATTCAGTAGCTATATTTTTGTTTGCACAATCTTACTGTGCACACAAACTCATAATCACTGATGTTTGTACAGTGCTTTAGTGATTGTAAAGCACTTTCACACGTTTTCTCACTTGACTAAGACATAGCCATCTCAACTCTGAGCTACTAATGATGTGTTTATTTTGTAGATGAAGGAACTAAAACCTAGTAGATAAATGACTTGTTTTAGGACATATGACTGCAGTGTGAGCACAGTTGGACCCTGAATTTACACCTGTGTTTGATTTTAAGTTCCAGGACCATATTGAGGATGTCAGTGTTTTTTTTAGGGTATCAGTATTTTTTAAATGTTTTTTTCCATGACAAAAATCTATGAAAAAGTCAAGTGAATAACAGCGTCCCTTGAGGTTTTCATATAAGAAGAGAAACATTCAGAATATTTAAAACACTAATAATGATAACCCTTAAATAGAGGACATTGAGAATTAAGGTAAAAATCTATTTTTGATGAGCCTGTTTCATTCAGAAATTAAAGACTGAGCCTTTCTAACTTTTTTTCTTATTCTAATTTAGAAAAGCAGGAGTTAATTGGAAACTACTTATTCTTCTGAGTATCTTCACTCTGGTAGAACTGCATTAAATGTGTTAGTGTTTATTGGTTAACATAATTATATGCTGTGAGAATGATAATCACACAGCTAAAATATTAAAAATATGTGCCAGAAAAGATGATGTCTGCAGTAGATTGTGTTGTGTTGTAATTAAAAGGTACTTGAAAAGTCCTAGAAATGTAGACTGTTAATGTCTAACTTTGATGTTTTTATTTTTGATCCAAAGCAAATTACAAAACCCTTTGAATCACCTGACTACTTTAAGTAGGCTAGGAGGTCTATGGCTTCTCATTATTCAAGTGTGTGCTTTCCCAAAGCTACCTCTGAATCACCTTTGCAAGGCTGCTTTGACTAATGGATCTAGGGGAAAATAATAACATATGTGGAATGTTTGTACAGCTAGAGGTCTAAAGGAGGTTTATTCATGTAACAACTTTGAAAAATGTCTGAGTACTTGAAAATAGATTTTATAGGGCATTTTTCTTCTCTTTTCTAAAGGAGCATTTTTCTACTTTGAGATTTTTCAACTTTAGTTCTGTTCACTTACTTATTCACATTTTTCACTTGGGAAGTGTGGCTTAATTTCACATTTTCATTCCTTCACTTAACATTTATTGAGGTCCCATTATAGATCAGTCATTAGAAACATAACAGTATGTCCCGACTCTATAGCAGCGTGTCCGACCTGGCCCGCACCCCGCGGGATGGCCGTGAATGTGGCCCAACACAAATTCATAAATTTACTTAGAGTACTACGGAATGTTTTGTGTTTATGTGTCACAATGTATTTAACATGTGGCCCAAGACTACTCTTCTTCTTCCAGTGTGATGCAGAGACTCCAAAAGATTGGACATCCCGCTAGAGTAATTCTTACTCTTACAGAGGAGACAAACACAAACAATTCAAAAGGTCACAAAAGAAGGACTTCGTTGTGCTACTTTAGGCTGTCACGTGACTCACCAGATGTTGAAATTGAAGGGAAAAAATAGGAATGTCAACATCATACTTTCTACTTTTCCAGGGAAGTATCAGGGAGGACTGCACAGAGCAGAGAGCCTGTGGGTGTACTTGGCTATGTCATGGGAAAGGCAAGAAATATTGAAAGTGAACTTTTTAAAAAAGATTTTATTTACTTATTTTTAGAGAACTGGGAAGGGAGGGAGAAAGAGAGGCTAAGAAACATTGGTGTTTGAAAGAATCATAGATTGATTGCCTGTTGCATGCCCCCAAACAAGGACCTGGCCTGAAGCCTGGGCGTGTGCTCTGACCACGAATTGAACCTGCAACCTTTAGGTTTGCAAGTTGATGCCTAATCCACTGAGCCACACCAGTGGTGGCCAAAAGTGAATGTCTTGTTTAAAGGATGTGTTAGTTCAAATGCCATATAGAGCATATGGGATGCAAAGGGGATGGGCAGATGCATCACACACACGCAGTACTTCTGTAGCTCTCTGGGTGCCCAAGAACTATCATAGCAAGAGGAGGGATTTAGAGGTGATAGTGTTCTGCTTACAGTGGGTTTGGGGCTAACTAGAAAATTTTAAATAACATATAAAGAGCTCCACTTGTGTGACATGTGCACATCACCAGTGTGAGCTTTTGTTTATGTCTAAAATGGGCATGGTAACTACAATTATTCCCCTTTGCAGAAATACCGTATTGCTCTAATGTTACAAGAAATAAGATGTTGTCTTTAAGCAGTAGGTCACTCAATACTTCCCATTTGGTTTTGGGATAATTAGCTTGATTTGGGAGCTTGCTTTAAAGCTTCAGGACTTTGAAGTCTTGGGACTTATCTTTTCTGAATGCTGGTTACCCTATAAATGCTGTATTTGTCTTCCTCACTTGAAGCATTTAAAAAGTATTGTAATTTTTTTCATCTGTTTGGGAGCTGAGCACATAAGTTCTGTTTGGGCACATGCTCATTGTCTTTAACTGCAATCTCAAGCGCTCCCACACTGAGTTTCTTTCATAGGGCAGTAATCTCTGAGGCAACCTGAGAAATTGTTTCAGGTGTGTGTGCGTTGTATGGGAGGCTTTTCATTAGGAATGTGCGTGGCCTGGGGGCTCGCAGGCAGCATAATCAGGGTGGAGTCTGTGGTGCCGTGGATCTTCTATTCCCTTGTGCTGCCTGTTCTAGCTTGCAAAAGTCCTGAGCAGCTGCAGGGGAGATTAATTAGTAATTAAATTTTTAGTATTTCATATTATTTAGTGCAACCCAAACATGTAGGCTGATGGGAGGGGAAGCTGTGACACGCTGGTACTGCGAAGCAAGATGGAGGTGGATTATCCCTGCAGATTGGGACCTTGCTGGTTCTCTATTTGCTTCTTGGTAAATGAGATGGGAACTGGGTCTTATGAAAATAGGTGTGTATAGTGTCATCTTCTTCTTGTATTCTTCTGGGAAAAATTTAGGAGCACACCATGATTTGTTGGAGAAAGATAGATTTATCAATGTACCTGTATCGTCTGCTTACCGAGAGCTTACTCTGAGAGCCGTGGTCAAATTTGGCACCTTGTAGAAAGCTCGTATATAAGAGACCAACTGGAGAACAGCAAAATAAAATGTGCAAAAGTACTGTTTTAAGAAAAAAAAAGGACCTAATTCTTTCAATGCTCATGTATAGAAGATCTGGGTGATTTTGAATTGGTCTGGACCTGCCAGAAAACTTTAGCAGTTAAATAACAATGAAGTGGAGGTGGAGGACTGGTGAGCTGACTCAGTTACAAGCCATGAGTTTGATGAAGGGTGATTAATTTCTTGATTATATATAATTACATCACAACATTTATGCCCCCTCCTTTTTTAGCAGTTGATGCTTATGTTTGTATCATATATGATGAGCATAATAAAGTGAACTAAATTTTTGTTTTGAATGTAGCATTTCCATCATGGAATTTATGCTGAAAATCTACCTTGGATTTCACCTTTACAAAACTTTTCCACAAGAATATCCACGTCACGTGCCCCACTCTAAGAGTGTGCTCAGTGTGTATGGTGTACATTAGCTCCCAGCAGTAATGTGGGAGGGAGCTAGCAGGCAGAGGCTGACTACTTTGGAGGAACCAGCTCTCTAGGAGCCTGGGGACAGGTGGGGGTGTCTTCTTCAGTACTGTGGTCATGGTCCCTGTGGTAGCCTTTAGCTCTGATTTGTTTGCAAGACCTTGACTCAGAGATGACTCTGTTACATTCCATTGAATCGCTCAATTCAGGCATGGGTTTAAAAGAAATGCACAAAGCTGCCTGTTGAGCTTCTTGATTTCATAACAGCATCTTCGGGGAAATAATTAGCTCCATGTCCATGCAGAATCACACATCATATTTGGAAAACTAAAGAGATTTCTTGTCAGGACTGGTTTCCCTATTCTTTCTTCCTCTCCCACTGTTTAATTATCTATTTTGGTAGTAGCCTTGGTCTGAAACCCCATGGTTCCCCATTTTTTTAAATTTAAGAAGGAAATAAACAGTAAAATACAAATCCTGCTATATATTGTTACTCAAGATGGTTAGACTTTGCTATGGCAAACACATAGGAGTATTACGTTTTGAGAGAAAAAGCCATACCTCAGATAAGACGTTGTCATTGTCTTGTGTGTTTTGACGCCCACTTCTTGTAAATGCTGTATAGCCAGATTGAAGCATAATGACAATGACAGGGATCTCTGTAGACAGAGACTGGAGGTGGTTAATAACCAATCCTAGATTTCACCATTTGTCATGGTGAGTACCGGGTCTGCCCTCCACACAAAGTATCACATTGGTGTATAATTGCTAAGGTTCTTTTCACACTGTGGAAAGTTATAGATTGCCGTTCAGTGAATATATTAATTACAAATATGAAACTTTAATGAGTCATGTTTCATGACTCAAGCCTACACATTCCTTATAAAACTGTGCACTGGAGTTTTATTGAAATGAAAGATACACGCTGGGCACAAACTGCTGTTGAGCCAGCAGGTGCTGCTTCCATGTGCACATGAGGACAGGGACACTGGATGTGTTAGAACTTGTCTCTTTTTGGTTCCAGGTCTCTAACTCCAGTATGCGCCGAAATTATGCTGTCATACTGGGGTTCAAGACAAAGGAAATTGGGTTGTGTTTTGTGGTCCTGAGTCACAAATAACTCAAATGTAAAAATTCTGATCATTTTACCTCATAGTATATACCTTATAGAGAAAATAGAGAAGTGTATAGTGCCTTCAGCTTGAACAGCAAAGAAATCATTGTAATAAATACCAGACTGAGGTTCTTAAGGCAAGATTGTCTTTTGTTTCCTGACATAAAAGAAGCATGCAAATTTATACTTGCTAAATAAATAAATAAATAAATGCTGTTGTTAAACCCAGTAATGATGCAAGTATCCACACCTTAGAATCTGCTAGAGAATCCAGTCTGGATTGACATCGAGTTAGTGAATGACAAAGTGTATATATTTTCTGATTTTTCTGTAATTAACACCTATTGGCACCAATAAAAAACAAGTAGAGTTGAGGCAAATAATTTTGTAAGGACACCTTAGTGGTAGCCACTGATTCAGCTAAAATGTCTGGCTTCATCTTTGCGCTGTGTTGCCTTGTATCACTTGAAAGCAGTGCACTCGGTTGAGATGTTATCTTGCTTTATAATGCAATACTATAGCCTCTCATTATTATGATAATATAAAAATAAACATCAAGTTCTTTTCTGTATCCTTTGCGGCACTGCTGAAAAGAGGAGGCTATTATGTTACTCAGTGTTTTCTAATACAAAGAACAATGTGATGTTATTAGATTCAATGATAGAAGACAAGTACTTACTAATGAACTAATATATGCTTCCTTTTTTCATAAAAAATATCTGCAGAATTATCTTATGCCTCTGCTTGAGTTCCAGTGGTTCATGTCCTCCTTCCTCTACCACTCTGTTTCTGATGCCTGCTGGCCTGATACTTGATATGTCATAAGTATATGCCAGTTATAAGCCATTTCAAAACTAAGTGCTTCGTTCTAACTCATGCCTCTTTAAACGGAAATATACTTTATATGTACCTGTAAACATCTTGAAATATGTAAACTTAACACTGTTCTAAAAATAAAATTTAACTTTAAATGGATTCTTAACTTATATTGATGGTAAACAGTGGATCCATTAAAGTAACATATTAAGTGATATAAATAAAATATAACATTTAAAGTGGCTAAAGAGGTAGAATATTTATTTGTTCCTTTAAAGAAATGTGGTATTTCAGAGAGTTTGAAGTGCGAGTAGACCAGCGCATTAGCCCTTACCTGGTATGTTGATTTTTTTTCTAATTCCATCTTAATGTTGTACCACTTATATGAAAATACTGGAAGATGATACTGCTCATGTATTGCTGGAGATGCTAAGCTTTTTAGCAATATGGAATCTTCTTGGCTTTCTCGGCTACTCAACCTATACAAAGTGATATTGTATTTCCCAAATGGCCAACATGTTAAATTGATTCTTACAAAGACAGTCAAAGCCAGGAAACACTTCTTATAAACAGCATCCTGGATGACTTAATATTCTGTGCATTCTAAGTTTAGAGCTTCTTTTCTCAACAGTCAGCCTATTATAGCTAAGAGTTATGATGTTTAACTTTGTTCATGGTGAAGTCTACTTTTATAGTGACTTGTAAATCATAACTTATAGCCAGCAAGAGGAGAAAAAAATGCAGAATCAGGGTGGTCTGTTTGTGGTTGGGTTAGGACACATTTCCTGGAGGAGAAACGGTATGAATGGAAATGTGTCATTCTGGCCATCACCTCTCTACCACTGTCCATCATCTCAGATGGGCAAAAGAGAAAGGAAGAATTTATGGCTGAAGGTGTGAGAAGACAACTGAAATGTATCTTGAAAACTGGTAAAGGATGGCTTTCTGAGCAGGGCATTGAATTCAAGAAGATGTTCATTATGTCTGGTTTTCCAAGAGCTGGTTGAATTCTCTCTCTTATTCTTTAGTTGGTTTGTTCACATAGCTATTTATTTATTTTTTTATTCTTTATTAGTTGAACATAAAATCTTTGTGGAAGATATTAAACTTAAATAAGTGGAAAAATAATCTGTGTGCTTTGCTCAGAAGATATAATATAGTTGACTCTTGAATAATGCAGGTTTGATCTGTACAGGTTCACTTATACACAATTTTTTAAAACAAATACTGTAAATGTATTTTATCTTCCTTATGATTTTCTTAATAGCATTTCTTTAGTTTAATACATATACAAAATATCTATTAATTGACTGCTATTGGTAGGGCTTCTGGTCAACAGTAGGCTATTACTAGTTAAGTCTGGTGGGGAGTCCAAAGTTATATGTGGATTTTTCCAAGAGAATAATGTGTATAGGAAAATATGGTCGGCATTGTTTGTCATCTAGAAAATGGTCAAATCAAAACTGCAATGAGGTGCCCATTCACACACACTGAGATGGTTTACTAAAAAAGATAGGCAAAAAATGTCTTGGTAAGGATGTAGTAAAATTGGAACTGCCATGCACTGCTGGTTGGTGTAAAATGGTGCAGCCACTTTGGAAAAACTCTAGCAGTTACTCAAAAGATTAGACATAGATTTAATATATGGCCAAGCAATTCTATTTTTATTATCCCCAAGAGAATTAAAATATGCCCCCACAAAAACCTGTAACATGAATGTGTATACAAGTATTATTCATAATAACCAAAAAGTGGAAACATCATAAATGTTACTTGATGAATGAATAAACAGGATGTAGTATATCCATAAGATTGAATATTATTTAGACATACAATGGAGTGAAATATTAATACATGCTGTAATATGGAAGAACCTTCAAAACTTTATGCCATTGAAAGGAACTAGACACAAAAGACTTCTTACTGTGTGATTTCATTTGTATGAATAAGCAAAACTATAGATGCAGGAAGGTTAGTAGTGTCCAGTGGCTGGATGTAGGGGAGAATAAGAAGTGACTACCACTGGGTACAGGAGTTATTTTGGAAATAATTAAAATATTCTGCAATTAGATAGAAATATGAATTGCACAATTTCTTGAATATACTGAGCACCACTGGTTATATGTTTTTAAAAGGTGGATTTTATGGTGTGTGAGTTATATTTCAGGAAAATTAAATGCTTTTATTGAGAAATGTGCCTGAAATACACACATAAATTTGTGCATGGCTCCTGCCTTATAGAAGTTTATGGTCTGTTGGGAGAATACAAACTGACAGTTACAGCACAGAATATACATCGTAGGGAAGAAGCACACATAAGATGTTTGAGGAGGAAGAGGTGGAACTTTGCCTGGATGCCACAGAGGCCATTTATGCCTCCTACTTTTACTTGAATAGGAATCTATGCAGGGACGATCAGACTTCTGTGCAGCTCCAGGGAGCAGAAGAAATACAGTCTTTCTCAGCTTCTATGTAGAAGCTGAGGAAGACAGTGAGCAATATAATATAAAACAATATCTTTCTAACAGTAGGGGCACTTGAAATTCAATGTATACTGCCTTAGAAGATGGCAAGTATCCCTTTACTATAGGCATTTGAAATTATACTCTGGCATTTACCATGTGAGGGATTGAAACTCTCAAACCTCAGTTATTACCCTGAGTTAATAACACATCTCAGAGTTGACATGAGGACCACATAAAATAATGAGTGTGTGTATTATGGGTGAATACACTATTTTGCACAGAATAGCACTATTACTACTGTTGCTTTCACCACCATCATCATTACCAAATGAATTTTGGCAATAATGCTGGGAAAGGAATTCAGGCAACAGATGGGAAAATCAATTTGAATGATGCTAGGATTTCATGGTACTCTCATTCTTGGTTATAGGGCTTGGAGTTTTCTGTTCCCTGATAAAAAACTTGGGAAAAAAGACAAAAGACCTTAATTCTATTCCAGGTCCCCAAATTAACTATTCCTGTTCCTAAGGCAAACCACTCAGTCTCAGACCATTCAGTGCTGTTTGCCATGATAGCTAATATAAATGCTTTATTTATTAAAATTGCTATTGACAATCTCCGATGACTTTAGAACATGGTCTTAATGCCCATCAGTACACCTCCAGGTGAACACTGAGTTGTGTTGTACATGAAACAGTGTGAGGGTCCGGTGGCAGGACACTTTGCTTCCTCAGCCTTGCAAAGAACGTGTTAGCTCCTAAAAACAAGCAACTGAAATAACTCGACTGGAATTTTGAGAACATTAATTTAAGATGCCTGAAGGAGTTCAGGATTTCCATGATTGGCCCAGATATCTAGTGGGTAGCCACCACCTCTCAAGGACTATTTCAGTGTCTGCAAATTGGACTTGAGGAGTAAGATGACCTCTCATGGTGATTTGAGTGTGGAGCTGATGTGACTTTGGGCCTGTATAAAAGAAAAACCGTACTGATTTTTTCCTTCTGTGCTTCTATTATTTCATCATAGAAGATTTTTCTTTAAGATTGGATTGAAGTTGATGGGAGTTGGCATGTGCAACCAGAGAGAGATGCATCTGCACATTGAAGGACCAAATCCATGTTCCTTAAGAAAATTTGCACCTAAATTCGTGGTATTCAGGATGATTTGGAACCATCTCATGGAATTTAAGATTATTTGAAAGGAAGTATATTGTAGTAATTAAAATGATGGATCCTACAATCAGATTGCTTTGGATTTAAATTCCAGTTATTTTACTTTCTAATTGTGTAACCTGGGATCAGTCACTTAAACTTTTTATACCTGTGTTTTTTCATCTTTATAATAAAGATGATTATGCTGTCTACCTCATAAGATTGTAATGGCAAGTAAATGAGTTTCCAAAAGTAAAGCACTTAGAACAGGGTTGGGCATATCGTTAACACTATTGGCATCATCAGATCTTGTTATTGGGAGGTGGATGCTTATTCTTAAATTGTCTGAGTTATTGTGGTTTTTTTTGCAATAAGATTGAAATGTAAATTTGATCTGTGATATCACTGCAAATCTCTGAAACATGATCTATCTCACATAAACTAGATATCATTCTTACCATACCCGAATGTGTGTGGGTCTAGCTGTTCCCCAGCCTTTGTCTAATCCTTTTGGTTCTTTCCATAGCTTCTGATGCATGGGCTCTAAACCCAAAGCTAGGGTGATAACCAGTCTTGACACACGCATGAGTCATCAACATCTATTTCTGTGAATTACAAGGCAGGCGATCACTCTGATAACTGAATTAGGTTGGCTTTAAAACAAAAAAATGAGGACTCCTAGGTTATGAACTTGTCACAGTTGGTTCAAGTGACTGCTCAAAATGCCCTGGACAGTTTATTATGCAACGAATGGTGGACTCCACTCCCTGAGTTTCTGATTCAGTAGGCCTGCAGTGGGCCTCAAGAACTTGTATTTCTAAGAAGTTCCCAGATGGTGCTGATATTGGGACCACACTTTAAAAATCCTTCAAAACTTCTTGTCAACTATTTTGTCAGCAGCACCCTCTTCCTCCTCTTCTCTCTCAAGCCGAAAGCCAGTGTCAACAACAAACATGTCTAGTGTCTCCATTTTCCGGAGGAGGAAACCCTAACTTAGAGAAGTGTCTTCCCCTGGTTTCATCGTAAATTGGCAGAATCTGGAAATTTTTGGTTTAATTGAGAATGATTTGCATTTGCAAAATTTGGACTGAGCCTTTAGATGTTGAAAACTAGAATTTCACTTCATCTCTGCCATGTTCAGAAGTGTAGAATTTAGTTGCTTTATTTCTCCATACCTCATTTTCTTCAGTCATTTGATTACCTCCTCTGCTTACATATATGGTTTTATGAAAAGTAAATGACATATTGTGCACTAAATTGCTTTGTAAACTATGAAACACTGTACAAGTTTTTTCAGTCTCATCCCAGTTATCAAGTGTAATATGTAAAACAATATATTTTGTGATAAGTACATCCTTTCTCTACTTACCTAAGGTAAATATTGACCTTCATAACTATTTTCAGGAGGAACTAGGGCATTATAAGCTTGTCACCTTTTGCATAGAATCCTGTTATTTCCTTCCTGCATTGATTTCTCTCATAATCTGCTTTTAAAAATAAGCAATTAGAACTTGTCATTTTAGCTATTTATGCACCCAAATGTATACATATATGTTAGATGTGGTCATACATATGAGTATGTGCATTTTAGGATTTTTTCATAGTAGCCTTAAATGTGACCTTGCAAGTCACATTTATTAAGAATGAAATAAGTGATTTCCTATTTTGCTTGGAATGATTTTTTTTTTGGCATTTACATTGGAAAGATCTGGGTTGAGCTGAGAGAAATGGACTTTTTTCCCAGTTCTGCAATTAACAGGTTGTGTAAAGTCAGTCAGTTCCTGTCTCTAAACCTCGGGTCCCCATTTGTAAATGAGGCTAGTTCTTGCTCATTTCCTTCACCTTCACTGTTGATGATACTAGAGTTACAAGGCAGCTTTAAAGTAGAGTTCCTTATGCTCTTGAGCAACTCCATAAGAGAGTCCACATTGACCTTGGCCCATTCTAGTGAGACATTTTTCTTTTTGTGCCTCAGGCATAATTGTTGTTTGCATTTCATGTCGATTCAGTAAAACTCCTCTACATTTTTTCTGCAGGGTATGGTGGGTCTCTATCAGGGCCTTTCTGGATTCTTCTGGGCTTGTGCTTCTGCTGATATGAATGAACTATAAGAAGTCTATATCCTGTTTCTGATCCACTGGGGTAGAGAGAGATGTTAGGTAGTGGGAACAGGGACAAGGCTTTCATGTTTATAGTGAGTTTCTCCCTTAGTGATATTTGGAGGCTCTCCCTCATTGACTCATAGTAAGAGATATTAGTTGTTTATTGCTGTAAGCATATTGCTTAAAAACCTAGCAGCTTTAAAGTATGCTACAAAAATACACTTCTTCATATTTTTTTGTGTGTGGGCCAGAAATCCAGGCAGAGCTTTGGTGGACCATCAGCTTTATAGTTTCTCCAAGTCTGCAATCTGGGTATAGGTCCAGAATCTATCATCTCACCTGAAAGCATGATTGGGGAATGGTCTGCTTCCAAGCTCAGGTGTTTGTTGTTGTTGGGGCTCATTTCTCTGGGGTTGTTGGAGTGAGTGCCTTTGTTTCTAGTTAGCTATTGGCAGGTGACTGCCCTTAGCTCTCTGTCATGTGACCTCTCTAAAATGGCAGCTCATTACATCAAAACCATGGAAGTTTAGAAGGCAATAGGAAGAGGCTGCTAACAATATGTAAGTCATAATCATTTGCAACCTAATTATGGACGTGACATCCCATCATGTTTACCAGATCTTATTGGTTAGAAGTAAGTGACTGAGATCAGATTTTTGGCAAGGAGAGGGTGTTATGCAAGGGTATGAATACCAGGAGGTGGAGGTCATTGGGGACCATCCTAGAAACCTGCCTACCACAGAAGAGGGTGAAATTAGACATATCATCCACAGGGATTTAGCGCAAATCTGAATTTGCTTGTGGAATCTGGTGGCTGTGTCATGTCAAGGAGCAGAGGAGGCAGTGGGATATCATGATAAGAATACAACTGGAAGGGATGAGAAGTGATGAAAGGCTCTAACAGATGTGGGAGCAATTGCACACTCTGAGAATGTTAGGGCTGAACAGGATTTTAGAGGTCTTTTGATCTAACGAAACACCTCATTTTCTCAAGAGGCCCAAGGCTTATAGTAGGCGTTCTCAAGCCACAGAGATGGTAGCTGAGCCAAGAGTTGGGTCAAAATCCCCACATTCCTTTGTTCTTGTTTTTTGATATAATGAAAACAGCTCTGGACTCAGAGTATAAAGATCTGACTTTGAAAGTTTGGATTTGCCCCTAGTAGCTGTGTGACCTTGATCAAGTTACTTCTCTGAGAAATGGTCTGTAATGTGGAGCTATCATGCATACATGTATAATCATGTCCAATGTCCAATGTACACATTAGCTCTTGTTCATGAACATTCTTTATAAACTAGAACAAGCACTTGAAAAAAGCATATTTTGAGGGATTTCAAGCTCTCTCTTTTGCCTGAATGGATGAGTTTCAAGTTCATTAAAAAAACAGATGATTTTTATCTATATTGACATCTGTATCAGTCATCTATTGATGATGAACTTCATATATTAGTCATCTTTACATGGTGAACCACCCCAAAATATAGAACTATTTTGCTCACAAATCAACAGTTTTGGTAATGCTCCATGACTATGGCTTATCTCTGCTGAGTGACTTGACTTGGGTTGTAGGGCTCACTGTTGAGATATATGACTAATGGCCAAGAGGTTGGTGCTGGGGGCTTAACTGGATCTGTGCCTCAGGGGTCGTGCTTTCTCTCCAAGTGGATTTTTCCGAAGACTATTTGTGCTTTTTTATAATATGGTGGCTGAGTTCCAAGAGCAAATATCCCAAACAAGTATGGTGAAGATACATGCATTTTTAGGACTTAGTTTTAGTAGTTATGTATAGTGTCATTTTCCCTGCACACTGTTGGTTGAGGTAGTTAAAAAAGACTTGCCTAAATTCAAGGTCAGGGGACATAGACTCTACTTTTTTATGAGATTGTCACAAGATTCTAGAAGAGTGTATGTTGTGGCCCTCTTTGAAAAATATAATCTTCCATTGTATTTTGTTGTATTATGTTAGTCATAGTTTATCGTATGATAATGGTTTATGTTGTGTTATATTGGTTTACACTGTTGTGTATTTCTATGTGCCAGATATGTTATAAGTATTATAATTATCTTAGAGGTCACTTTACACAACAACCTTGGGAAGTAGTCATTACTCTCATTTTCACAGATGAGAAAACTGAGGCATAGGAATATTAAGTAAGTTGTCTAAGGTCAATCCAGCTTATAAGTGGCAATGTTCAGGTTCAAGTCCAGGTGATCAAATTCTGCAAACCATAATTTTACTTCCACCTGCTATATCGCTTCTATGTTTTTTATTTATATCTCTATTTCAAATACTGGCTGTACAATGATCTTACCCCTATCTTTCCCATCCCCATCACCATCTGTTTATTTTAGGAAGAGTGAATAGATAGAGAAGGAGACCGAATAGGAAGGAATTACAGATAGAAACAGTACTACCTTTGAAAGTGATGGGTATGAGCCTGTCCCTCAGTGCTCCAGGCAGAGTCCATGATGCCATAATGCTTTTGCTTTTAAATTAAAAAGGCAGATGGGAATTTGGGGAAATCCAAGGAGAGCTGCTGAGTAAGAAGAGATAGACCAAAAAGAGAAAATGGGAAATTAGGGACAATATATGAAAACTAAAGAAATTGAGGGGCATCTGTTCTTATTCCATAAAAGTTCAGCTATATGGAATGCTACTTTATGATTTGTTCAGTGAATTAAATTTTCCTGGTTTTATATGAGAATTTTTATCAGAGTTCAGCCCACACATTGAGAAAATCACAGTTAATTATATGCTACTTTGTATGAATTTTTAAAGTTGATTCATTCATTGAATCATATACTTTATTCAGCCAGCAATTGTTTAGACCCTAATGAATGCAGGCATGGCAGATTAAAATGAAGGCGAGTGAAGTTTCTAACTTTCTCCATCATACAACGGACTTGTGTGTACAGATGTGTAAACAGATGACAAGAATATATGATAAACACAGTGATAAATGTCTGAACAAGGTGCTATGGATTCAGAGAGTAAGATGCTTCTTTCCCCTTCTGGAGAAGTCAAAGGAGACTTTCCAGTGCTGGTATTTAAGTAGATACATTAAGGTACTGAAATAATTCCACCTGGTTAGATCTCTGTATGTAGGGCAAACATTGTAAAATAAGCCTATAAAGAAGTCAGGTAGATAAATTTCTGCAAATGCATTTTCTCCTTCTGTCTGCCTTATCAACACACTAAAGATTCAGTAGCAGGAATCTCAGACAACAAACAGCAAATGTACATGGTATTCCACTTCCCTGTGATCCCTCTATCTATGTGTCCTCAGTACAGACACTTCAATGCCATTAACTCATTAGGGCCAGCCTTCTTTTTTCCAGCTCCTGTATAAATCTTCTGGGCCTGTTGATAGCAGTATCATATGCTAAAATTCATGATTTAGAAGTGCTTTATTGCACACAAAGCACACTTATAATACTTGACCTCTTGTATTACTTAGTACATATGAATTAGTTTTCAACTGATCTGTTATACAACAAAACTGAGGACCAGAAATGTGGAATGACTTACCTTAATGTTCACAAAAAGAAGACTAGGTAATTGGTGTTTAAGTTTGTATCTTCTGTCTGCATGTTTCTAGTACATCAGTCAACCTACACAGGCAGGAACTCTGGTCAAATGAACTCTTAATTGTAAGTTTGATATATGAAATGGCTAACATGGAACAGATTTGCTTGAAAAATGGTGCTGGGGCTCTGGACCCTTGTTGAACATCATCCTGCTCACTCCAACAGCCACTCTGAGTTGTCTTCCTTTCTAGTGTGAAGACCACCCTTGCTACATTGTGCTAATTATTTGTGTCCTACCTTGAAGCTCTTAGGGATGATCTAATGATCATTTGCTGCCCAAGGTAGGACTAGTGTGGGAAGCAAACCACTGCCCATGTGGTGTCAGCCACACCATCTCCCAATGGTTCTACTATGAGTCCCTGTAGTTCAAAGCCTAACCCATGAGAGAATAATGGAGAAAATAAAAGAGCCAGAAGATGATGAAATCAATGTGGCAGAGCATGTGAATGCTTTTCCTAATTCTGCCCCCAAATTGCTATGTGATTTTTATCAGGTAAACTTCTGTCCTTTTTCTGTGCTGAATTTCAACTTAAAAATTAAGAATTTGGACTTCAGTTTCCTTCAGGTACTGACAGAAATATTCCATAAGGTCTTCATTCCTTGAGGAAAATGGACAGCTTGTCCCACCTCATACTTCAAATGGAGGATCGACCCTAGCGTTTCACACACTCTTTCATGAACTCTTCTGGTAGATGTTTTGAAAATGTTATATTCAACAGGTAGAGGAGCTTGGTGTGGTGAGTTGGGCAGTTATCATCATGCAGGAAATTCATTGGGTTCAAACATTTTATTAGACTTTATGTCATCTTCATTCTGCTTCCTTGAATATGAGGATAATAAATGAGGAATGTTTTAGATTGAAGAAAAGAAAGGGGAAAGAAAGAAAAGAAAGGCTAGTGGTATTTAAAATTACCAGCCACTGTGCCTTTAGTTTTAGAAGAATTAGGGTAGATTTGATTCAAATGTAAAATGTAGGAAAAAGGACAGGCAGAAAGCAGGAGGGGCTTAGGTGATACTGATGGTAGAGCTTTTTGTAAAAGGCTGCAGTACCCGCATTCCTTTCTCCAACATTTCAGAGTGAGAAGTGCCCTTGGAGGTCTTCTGGATCAAGCCCCTCATCTTACAGAGGTGGACAGTGAGACCAGAGCAGGGGACTGACATTGTTGCCATACTTCCCTCTCACAGGGTATTTCAGAGAGAATAGACTCTGTTAGGCAGAAGTGAGTGCTGGGTTCAGGTTGTCCTAAGGTGCCTTGATACTGGTTTGGCCTTCTTTCCGGGTCCATGTAAATAGTCAGCAGCAGTCAGTTGGTTAAGGGTCAGACCTAGTTGAGAAGAAACCAAGACTCCTGCGAGATGACAGGAAAAGAAAGCCATGGGTGTGCCATTTTGATATCAATGGGCTCCACTGTCATTTCTGGAATATACTTAATGAGTTTAGAGACCATGAATTTATGAAGATAACTATGAGGTTTTCCAATACAAAGCAGTTGCTCTTGTAAGTTGGATGTTGACTTTGTTTTTCTTTATTTTACACATTGATTTCTTTTTATTTATTTTTTTGGCCTGAGACATATTAAGGTATAATTACAATGCTGAAATAGAAAATATTATCCCCTATTTATTAAAGGTGCATATCATTTTCCTAAAATCCAGGGAAAGTATAAATATATAAATCAATGAAGCCTCATGCAGTACTTTCACCTTTCAGAGTTTTTGTTTTTTCCCCCCTGTGCTACGGACACTGAGAGCATTGGCTTGACTGACAGCTAAGAGATCTGCAAACAGTGATTTTTTTCTAAATGCTCTTATGTAGTTTGTATTTTTGGTAGTTCAGAACCTGATTACCAGAAAATTGTGCTTTATAATAATGCTCTGGCTTTACCACTGAAGGCTGTGGCATTGTGCTTTATCTCATTATCTGGAGAGTATAACAACTGAGATGCAGAAAAGACTGATAAACCCAATGGGGTTTTTCATTAAAGACAGACTTTACACTCTTACAACCGCCTCACATCCTTCCTTGAGGTTGGTAAGAAACAGTAAACATGCACAGGCTCATGTGTCTGCCCCTGTTCCCTGTTCAGCAATGTTTGGAAACAGAAGGCCTTAGGTGGGGAGACTACATTGGGAAAGTTAATCAGAATATGTGTCATTACTGTGATGCAGGATATCTGATTGCCCTTCTGCTTATCAGTGTTTATAAAGCTGTTATCTATTAAAATCTTTATTTTTATTTATAAACCAGCTTCTTTCCATCTACCTGACCCTGAGTTCTCTAATTTTCCTTCTCCCCTTTTCTGGCTCTCCCTGACCACCTGTGCACACAAGGATACACACATTTACCCATACGCCCAATCCACAGCACTCACACGCTTGTACAACTTCATATATGCACACATGCTTGTGTACATGCAGTCACATACATGCCTATGTGCAATGCACATTCCACACACATTCTCACACACGTACATACTCCTACACCTATAACACACACACAGGCACAGCTACCCTTACATTCTGAGCAATAGACAGAGGTATAGTCTTCAGTGTATGAAGACCTAATAGTCATAGTTGTTACTGCTTAAGTTCTTGCTGTTGGTCAGGCTCTCTGGTAAATGTGGTACTAGTCATGTCCCTATAGAGCAGATTAGTAAATTGAGGCACGGGGAGGGGAGTAAGTTTCCCTAAGGCACACAGCTTGTAACTGTTTAAATAGGAATTACAGCTATGGCTGTCTGACCCCAATATCCATGTTCCTGTCTGCTATGCCATGGTACTCTGAAATAGCGTTCAGAAAAAGATGTGGGCCCTACAAGAATGAACCGTCCAAATAAGTCAGACTTTCTGCACAGTAAGATGCATGTTGAGTGACTTCTCTAGATAGGAAGACATCCTGTTACACTTGATATAAATCTGGACTAGACATCAGAGTATCGAGGTCCTTATCACTTTCCCTGTCTCCTTCTGGATCTTTAAGACAGGTGCATAAAATGGGGAAGATAATTCAGTTTATATCCTGATAGAGTTATTATTAAGCTCTGTTGAGATGATACCAAAAAAAGGCCTGTTAAAAAACATACAGAATTATCTGCATGTGAGGTACAGTTACTGTTGTCTCATTACTTCCCACAGTATGTTCTACTCTTGACACATTCAGTGTGTCATTTGCCTAGGCAATGGAAGCCATCGTAGGTCTCATTGCTGGCCTCCTGTTTATTGTAGCAAACAGTTGGAATGGCTTCATGCTTACCCCACTGAAGAGATAGTCAGAACCAAGCCATGACTCTTAGTTGCTGTGTATTGGTTCCTCTCACCACCAGAACTAGTATCTCAAGCTTACTCAGCACCATCTTTCCCAAAACACTGCCACATGTATGTTGTGCTTACTGTAGATGAGAATACTGAGATATACGACTGACTTGTAGTTACAGAGGTACCATATTTTTGGACCATAAGACCCACCCAGGTTTTAGAGGAGGAAAATAGGAAAAAATTTGAAGCAAAAAATGTAGTAAAATATTTAATAACATAAATGATAGAATATTTGGCCAAGGTAAACATAAACAGCAGCATTAACAACCATTATTCCTCCCAAATTGGTGGGGGGTGCGTCTTATAGTCCAAAAATACAGTAAATGCTTAGAAGATTGAGAATGTAAAAATGGACTTATAATTACCAATCCAGTTCTCTTTGCAGTAGTTCATCATTTCTATCTTGAAAGTTGATGGGCATGTAGAGCTTCCAGGTTGGTGTACATTAGCGCATTAGTGCTAAACATTAGTTTCCACTTGGTAGAAAGTATTGTTTGGTGGCCTGTGACACCGTATTTACACCATCAGTTTATACACTGATCATAAAGTTTCCCCCAAATTCATGTTTCAGATGATATAGTATTTTCACAGGAAACTTTTTATAGTATTCATGATAAAATACTTTTAAAAGAAAAAGGATGCTGTTTAGGTTTTAATGTGACTGAGGTATTTCATAGACAATCTTACCTTATCAAAATCTTAACAGAAACCCCCTTAACAGAAACACTTTCTGCAATTTTTAATGGAATAAAAAACTCTGTGTTATAAATAGTAATTCGTATAAAATTTTAAAAGATGTAATTTATGATAGAGCAGAATAACAAATAAAGCAACAGCTAGCAATGCAACACAACAACACAAAATAAAACAAGCACTCATTTATTTTTGGTGGTTGAGATCCTGGAAAAGCACAGACCTGCTGATACTGTACCTACAAGTTTCAGGCTTCTGGTGAGTTGACTGGATAGGCTGTGGTTTGAGGTGACGGAGCATATAGTTCATGGTGAGAAGCATTGTATGAACAAATTGTCCTTATTTCTAGGATGGAGACAGTGTGAGCAGTTCTGCCCAGCTCATGCCTCACTTGCATTTGAAATAAGATGATATCAGTGAAAAGTGCTGTATCACATTCCCAGACATTAGTTGTCCATGTCTCTTTTGGCAAAGTGTGCCCTTATGAGCTTCAGGGAGCTTGCTGTATCTATAAAAACAAAAACAAAAACAAAAAACTGGGTTATAGGATATCTGTAGTAAGAATTGCCTAAGTTTCTACATAGAGAAGCCATATCCAGAGTTTGAACTCTTGGACAGAGTTTATATTCTGTTGTTAAACTTAATAGTAAACATTGTTACCAATATAAAGCATCTAATTTTTTCATTTTTTTATATTTGGTCTCTCATCAAACTAATAGGTATATATTGACAGGTACAATATTAGTCACCAGGCTACAAAAAAATAAATCTTCCCTTTAGGAACTTACCTTTCAGTAGGGAAAATATAATATATGCCCTAATAGAGAAAATAGAAAAGGCACTCTGACCCATAAGAGAGGAATATATCACTTCATGTGTGTTGGGAAATGGGAAGGAGAGTGGAGGTTGTTGAACAGTCATTTTCTGACCCAAAGATTGCTCTCTACTGAAAAAAGTCTGAGCCGGCTTGTTTCACTGTTCAAGTTTGGGCACTGGATAACACTGGCTGGAGTGACGCTCTGAGAGCAGAGATCTCTAGCATGAACCATTTCAGGAAACCCTGAGCAATTGAGTGTTGTCTTGGCAGTAGGGTGCAGCAAGGGAAGCATGGTAAAAAGTGAAATTAGAGACATGTGATATCATCGTGGAGGGCCTTGCAAGTCAGGTGGAGGAGCTCACACAAAAAGTTTGAATATTCACTGATTAACTGAAAGCAATTTACATTGTGCCCATGAGACTTTTCATCTCTGAGCTTCAATTTCTCCATCTGTCAGATGAGGGTTTTTAATCTTTAATCTCTAGAGTTGTGACTTTGATCCCTAGTGCTCTATAATTCTTTGAATTAATACATATTAAGTTCCTATTGAGAATTATTTATCCAATACATATTTATAGAAGAATGGCAGTGGATTGTACAGTAAATATACAGTATTATGTGCTAGATATCATAGACAAACATTGAATAAACTCAACAAGTAAGAAGTTCAATGGGTACTGGGGTAGGGAAAACAACGATGTGTACTGATTTCAATATGATCTGGAAAACTGTATGAGAGATAAGGAGGGAGGCTGTGGGGACCATTACCTGCTCATGAAGCATAATGAGCCAAGTCTAGTAAGTGGGAACTTGGTGTACATATTAGTTTTTGGTAATGCTCTAACACAATGCCGCAGTCTTGGTGACTTAAGAACAACCCATTCATCTATTATCTTACAGTTCTATAGATGAGAAGTCCAGGACAAGTTTTATCAGCTACAATGAAGGTGTCACTACAGCTGCATTTTTTTCTGGATGCTCTAGGGGAGAATCAGTTTCCTTGTATTTTGCAACTTCTAGAGGTCACCCATATTCCTTGTATTGCCATCTCTTCCTCTTAATTCAAAGACAGCACCATAACGTCTCTCTGACCATTCTACTGTCAGGGCGACCTCTTATCACAGCTGGGGAATGTTCTCTGCTAAGAAATCCTGTGGTTACATTAGCTCCACCTAAATAATCCAGGATAGTCTCTGCTTTTCAAGATTTCACTTTAATCACACCTGCAAAGTCCCTTTCACTAAGTAAATTAACATATTCACAGCTTATCTGGAGGGGCATTAAGTCCCCTGCTGCAGTTTGTTTATGGGGATATAAATAATTTCAGATTGTTTTCCATAAAGAGTGAGATGTAAATGAGGAGAGATGAAGTAGCCATGACATAAAGGATGAGTTTTAGGTTTTAACAAAAGACTTCTGAAGTTATCCTGATGGCACTAGGGTGCTAAGCCATCTTTTTAGCATGGGGGATATTGAATCTATAATGAAATTTAACTATTGCAATAGATAGCACTATCCCCAACAACCCTTCACATTTTTTTCTATGGGAAATTAATGGTACTTTTTAAATATACTTTTTGACTCAGTATACTTGGGGTACATTGCAGTGCCATGTGGGTATCATTTGTTTGTAATGGTGTCAGCACAGCAGCCTACAACTCCATGTGGGTATAATTAGTGTTCCTTTTTACCATGTTCTTTTCTACCTTCTCCCCCTACTTGGTTTTTCTGGAGCCTGAGGGAATGCCATTTAGGGCCTATGACTTGTTGGGTAAAAGTTCAGGAAGGCTTTGGCTGGGCAAAGTTGCCTCAGATTTTGGAAATTGGAACTTGGTAGCAAGGGGTACTTAGGAGGACAAAGAGGTGTCTGTTCCTTGAAACAACTGCACATTGAATTCATGCTTCTTGGAGCCGACACAGCCGGGGGTGAAGAGGTGGATGGCCTCTTCATATATTCAACCCAGGAGCAACACCCAATTTTTTCCGGGTCCCTAAAGAACAGATCTAAGCAATGTGATGAAAGAATCCACACTGTTTCCCTGTACCTTTAATGTAAGAGTGGGAAGTTAACTGGTGTGCTTGTTCAAGAATGATTCCCAATGCAAAGGAGAGCTGGTGAATAGAAGGAGCCTCACAAATTGAAAGATACTCCTGATGGAACAGGGAAATTGAGATTTATTTTCAGTCAGTTCCAATTACATTGTTGTGTTGCAAGGGAAAGCAGCTGAACAGGATGTTGGCTTGTAACACCACCAAGGTGGAATCAGCTTCAGAGGAGATGGCGTCAGAGCAGTGAGCAGTGCTCAAACGCCTGAGCTTCTACAGAGTGAGTCACTTGTGTGAAGATGTCTTGACACAGGTAGAATCAAGGCGCCCACACTATATCTGATCACAGGAATGCTAATGCAGAATAGCGAACTGGTTTTGATCTTCATGGAATTGCAGTCTGGGGAATAAAAAGAGGGGATGTATTTTTAGAGGTCATCACATTACTTAGGAGAAGTACTATTATTTATGAGAAGACACATCTCATGCAGCTATCTATGAGACAGCATATCATGAATAGGCACTGAGAATATTTAAAGGAAAACTGCAAGTTGTTTTCAATTGTGAATTTTATTTATTATTATTTTAACTTTTCTCTGGAAGAGTTTAGCATCCTGAATACTTGTTTCTTCTGTGTTGTAGATGATAATATCTAACACCCACAGTAGTTCTATGGGAAGAGGAGCCTTCTATGTCCCTCTTCAGATGTTAAGGAGGTGACATAATTTTTCAGAAAAGGCACATAACTTCAAATGTGACTGCTTTCCTAACTTGCAAGTAGAATTGATACAGGAAATGATTTCCTCTATACAGACTCGGAAGGAGTGTCTTTTGAATGAGTGGTGGTGGTATTCATATCAAACTATAGAACATGAGGGATTTGAGGTGAATCGATCTTTGTTTAGATGAACTAGAAGAGCCCATAAGGATGAAGCTGCTTTTCTGAGATCATGCACTAGGTCAGTGGCATTGCCAGGCCTGGAGCCATCGTCACCTGACTCCCAGTTACTGTCTTTCTAGCCCAGCACAGCTGCCTCTTAAGTTTAATAGTCCATGACTCATAGTCCAAATCTATGGTGGTATATTTTACTTTGATTCCAATCAACAGACCAAGTTTAGAAGTACTTACATTATTGCATTACTTTTTACACTATCAGATTCTTCAAGTTCAGTTTTATTTCCAGAACTAAAATTAATGTAACCAGAAAAGCCATTTTCTCATTATTATGACAATTATTTATTGAACACTTGTTGGGTGGCAAGCTTTCTCATAGAAGGTGAGAGTATAGTTATGAAAAAATAAAGCATGATAAAGAGGCGAGAGAGTCCTTTGGTGTGGAGTATTAGTTGGTACTTTACATAAGGAAGTTGTATAAAGGAGGTGATATTTGAGCAGAAATCTCAAACAGCTGAGGGTAGATGGAGCTAAGTGATCAAAAGGGGCGTAAGAAAAGAGGATGTCAGGCAGTAACAAAGACCCTGATAGGGTCTTAGAGACCATTACTAAGCCTTTGGTGTTTACTCTGGGTGAGATGGGGAACAGTTAAAGTTATGTGATCAGACTTGGGTTAAGGATCACCCTGGATTCTCTGTGGAGAATAGAATGTGGGCTACAGTGATAATCCAAACTAGAAATGATGCTTGGGAGGTGTGTGGCAGATGCTAAGAAGCAGTGGGTTTCTGGATGTATTTCAATGGTAGCATCAAGTTTTTGGACAAGTTAGATATAAAATATGAGAGTACAGGAAAAACCAAGAATGACTGCTAGGTTTTTTTCCCTGAGGAATGATAATAATGGACATAGAGATGTTAGCAGGAGAACAAGAGAGTTAGTTTTGTCTTTGTTTTTTGAGGGGAAAGGGGAAAACAATATTGAGAATGTGGTTTTTGATTATGATAAATCTGTGCTATCTGTTAGACTTCCAAGTAGTGGTTGAATGAACAGGTGTACGTTTGAGTGTGGGGTTTGAGGGTAAAGTCTAGGCTTGAGAGGGATTTAGGAGTCAGTAGATATAAATTTAAAATCTTAAAATTAAGTGACATGATGCAGAGGTGTCCAACCTGCAGCCTGCAGGCCACATATGCCCCAAGATGGCTGTGAATGTGGTCCAACACAAAATTGTAAATTTACTTAAATGTTAAGAGATTTTTTGTGATTATATGTTACTGTGTATTTAATGTGTAGCCCAAGATAGCTCTTCTTCTTCCAACTGTGGCACAGAGATGCTAAAAGGTTGGATACCCCTGAATGAATTAAGCCCTGGGGCCAATATTTTGATGTCTTAGAGAAACACAGGGGAACCATTTAGGGATGTCATGAACAGGGACCAGAAGAGAATCAAGTGATGATGCTGTCCAGAAATAAAATGAAAAAACTGCTTCAAGAGTGAGTGAGTGAGCAAGTTATCTGCCCTGCTGGATCAAATGCCATGAGGATAAAAAATGGACCCCCAGATTTAGATCTTTGGAAGGAGATACATTGACAAAAACAGCTCTCACCACTCTTCTGCGTTTTGGCTCACATTTGCTTTACTTTCCTTCTGTCCAGGTGGAACCCCCACTAAACAATGGTTAAATGCAAGGGTCCTGGTGTTGCACTGCCTGGAGGGAAATATTACCCACATTTTGTGGTTCATGAATGAGATGAGCACTCAGCACAGTAACTGTCACATAGATAAGGACCAAGAAATGTTAGTTCTAATGATAAAGAATAAAAAGCAATTGGTAAAATTAAAAAAATAAGGCTGTCTTATGGTTTGCTCTTATCCTGAAAATCATGTAACACCTCCCTAGAGCTGACCCTGAATTGGCTTTTGTGTTTTATATCTGTTTCTGTGTGTGTGTTTTCGCATTATGACATCAGTTAACCACATTGTAACCTAGTTACTTCCACATAGCCCCCCCTTTGCATTGTGAACTTCCCGAGAAGTCACGTCATGCTCATATCTCACAACTTAACACTGGGCTTGACACTTGTGGCACTTCGGGCTTGAGACAAAAATGACATGAGTGCACTTGTGGTTGGTTGACGAGGGTGTCCTCTGCGAGGTCCGTGTAGTAATGCTGGGAAAGATGGCTAATTACTGACATTTCTTATGCATTGATTTTAATTTCTGAAGTAATTCTTTAGTATCTTTTAAATCAACCATTCCCTTCTCCTATAGATTATTTTACAATAAACCCTGGTGATGTCCCCATCTCTCTAAGGGGTCCTGAGCTATCATCCAGGATAGATGACCTTGGGGGTTAGCGGTCTTGCACCATGGTGAGTATTTTTATGGAGAATATATTTTTCTTTTTTTTGTACCTGGAGCTAAAAAGGGACCCTCATTTTGAATTATTTCCATTTGTAGTTCCAGAAGCTCAGGTAATGATACCTTTAGTAGTTTTGGAAGTACCTTTATGAATTAGAAAAAAAAGGAGTTGTTGATATTTATTTTCTTTCTCTTCTTTAAAATATATGAATAAAGGCAACTGTGAAATATAGCAAAACTTTGTTTATTGGGTTCTTAAAGCAGGTTTCAAAATCTAAACCCGCACTAGGACAGGAGGTATACATTAAGGCCCAACCCCTGGGGTGAGTGCTGTATTTTAAGAGTGGTGCCTGTGCATAGAATGAGATTCTGTGAGCACACATCTGCTCCAATTCCTGTGCCTTCATTTACCAGTTCAAAAAACTGCAACAGCTGTTCCTTGCCTTTCTCACATAGATGTCATCTAGGTGGTAAAAGCAATACCTTTAGGCCTCGGCTTGCTTCGTGAGAATAATAAGTTTCTAGTGAAGATTCTGTATTCACTCTTCCCACTGGCCTGTTCTTTCTCCGAACACTGTGCAGCCTTGGGCGCAAGCGCAGTCCATCCGCTCTCGTGTTTTCCCAAGTCAGGGCAGGAGTCCAGACCGCCTGAGAAAAGCCATGGGCTGCAGAAGTCACATCCTATTGTTGATAATGCTATAATTTTAATATATTATTGAGTCCCTGGAATATGCCTGTGAATGTCCTGGTGTTCCCTTTTCTATTTGTGCAATCACACAATAAGTGAAACAGAGGGAATGGGAGTTGGGAGGGCACAGTTTTAGGACTCCATGTCAGGAATCAAACAGGTGCAGAGAAGTGCCCGACTTGTGTATGACTCTACCAATCAATACAAAACAGGTATTATCAATAGTCTTGAGCAGAGAGCAGCAAGTGTGTGTGTGTGTACATGCTTGTTTATTGCCACATATAAACACCAAGACAAAATATCTCCAGTCCTGGCCAATAAGTCCCTTGTTTGTCTCTCAGTCCTTTTGTGCGTCTGCAGAAACACAAGCCTTTCCTTTAAATTGAAATTAATTTGGGGTAAACTATAACCCACTAAACACACCAGGGCAAAGCCTTGTATCCTCAGACCTTATCCTCTCACCTCACAGTGCTGTCATTTATTTAGATCACACTCTCTCTTCCTGCCTCTTTTTACCTCTCCTACGGGCTCTCTTATTTTCCTACTCTTTTGCCCCTTTATTACTGTTTTCTATCAGTAGTGCCACTAATCACTGTCTTCCTGTCACTCTCATCTTCACCCTTCACCTTGCACTTGCCCTCTGCCCCATTTGACCTGAGGTACACATTTCTTCTGGAATATGCTACATTCTATACTGTGTCATAGTTTTGTTGAGCCCTATGCATGCTGCTTCTCTGACTAGACTGGAAACTTGTGAAAGGTGTTTGTGTGTGCTTCCATTTCTGGGTTTTCCACCACATCTAACCCATTGGTGCTTGGTACTGGTTAGGCACTCAGTGGATGTTTGCTGAACAAATGAAGGCAGATAGGGGCAAAAATCAAACCATCAACATTCCTGAAAACAATCCAGTGAATAGAGTTACCATGACCGCCAAGCCATGAACTTTGCCATTTTTACCTCCCACTTGCTGTTCTAAATAAAAGCAAAGTAAAACCACACGTTTTCTAAAGGTCACAAGTGAATGAAATGATTTAAAGGACAATGGGTTACACCAATTGTGTTTGCTTCACTTTCTGTCTCCTGAGAGGCACGTGTGTGTGGCTCTGCTTTTCTCAGAGCAGCAGTGTGTTGGTTCCGGTCTGAGATCCCGGGGGATGAGGGGTGTTACTGAGAAAACAAAGGTCTCGGCTTTTTGTCTCGAGGGGCAGACAAGATGGTGTGATAGAGATCAGAGATTCTACAACAGCACATGCTCTGCTCCTGCCTCTGTCTAGCTATGTGGCCTTCAATTTGTCCCTGCCTTGGTATCCCCAGGTGGAGCACAATGCAGCTGAAGTAGCCGATTGTCAGTGTCTCTTGCAGACAGAGTGCGCTAGCTGGGAACTCCAGCCTGGGGTTGTGGAGTAGTGCTTTCCAATGACATACGGCCCAACCTTCAGATTGTAATTGGCCCACCATCATGATCACAAGTACCTGATTATTCACACATTTTGGAATATATGAATTGCATAAAGCTGTTCAACGATGGTGAAAATTGAGTCCTAAATATTCTATCAGATGTATATGTGATGTATCCTATTCAGAATCTCATTAGATTGTAAAATGATATGTGAAATATGCACCAAGCAAGAAAGACTTAGAACATTATGAAAAGGGAGTAATACGATTTGATTTTTATGAGTTAGGAGTGATGGTGTAATAAGAGTTCCAGTTATGTAGAGCCTGGAGCTGGAGGATGGAGTACTGTGTGTAGTGAGGAAAACCAATGAGCATGTGCTGTTTTCACTCTTGTATGTCTGTGTTCCCAGAGTCAACAGTTCACTCAAAACTCATAAAGTTTTCTATTAACCCCTTTGCCACTCAAAACTCATAAAGTTTTCTATTAACCCCTTTGCCTGAGTCATTCTGACTCCTCACCCACCCCAGCTCTGTTCATATTTATGCACATTTTGTTATTTTCTCACCATGTCAGTGCTACAAAGAGAAACAGAGAAAAAGGGTACTCAGAATCCCTTAATCTCTCATTAGAGAAAATAAAAACACCTCTCATAACCTCACTGCAGAAAAATGTGAATGTAACACTATTCCCAAAACCACTTTCTCCTTTGAATGCCAACTGTCCACACGGCGACTCTCCTGACCTCCTCCTTGCAGCACTTCCCGCCTGCTGGGCTGCCACGTGGGTGGACAGGGCCGTTCACCTGGCAAAGCAGAGAGAGCTCTGGTCTCACCCTGGTGTTTCAGACCTAGACTTTCCATTTAGCACTCAGCCGCTCTGTGAGTGCTGTCAGGGTATTTAACTACTCTGGACCTTAATTTCCTCATCAAGAAGAGAGGATAAATTATAGTTCCTTTTTGACATGGCAAGAATTATAAGAGACAATGCATAGACAGCACCCAAGCCAGAATCTGACACTTTTTTCTCCTGCAGGTGGCCCGGGTCTCTGTTGGTTTACCTGGTCTTCCTCTGCACTAGGCTGCTCTCTCGGGGTTTTCCACTGCCCTGACCAGGAGGGGAAAGGCCTGCAGTCGTCCCTCGAGGTTCCCATCCCATTTAATGGGGCCTCACACCACTCCTCAGCAATCTCTGCCTTGCTGTGATGTAGATTTTCTTATGTGTTTCTCATGCTTCTCTTGCTTCATAGTCTCCTACATAGTGTCGTGTAGGATTCAGAGGACCTACACTGCAGTCCTAACCCTCAGATGAACCTGCTCTTTGACCTGTGCCAAATTCTTTCCTTCTATGTATTTAAATGACAGTCCTACCTCTTAGGTCACTCTGGAGGTACGTAAATTGTTCAGGTTCCTTCATTTATGCTTTAGTGCACTGGATTTTGAGGGATTGAGAGCCATCCTCTCCTGTGTCTCCTTCCTTTCCTTAGGTTCAAAGTTTTCATGTTCCTAGTTACCCCCAAAATAGTCACCAGCTAACATTTCTCAGCCTGGCCGATCTAGAGTCCCTTAAGGACAGGTTGTCCTTCTTGATAATAATTCAACACTTTCACTTGGTATCTTAGAGTTTACAAAGTATTTTTGTTTATTTGTTAGTGTTGCAGTCTGGCAATAAGTCCTGAAGATGAGAGGTCTTATCCACATTTTAGACATGAGAACAATCTGAGAGATGAGATGATTTATTTGCTCTGAAGTTTCGTGGTGCTAGATTTTAAGCACCATTCTTCTCTTCCCACACCAATGTACTGGCCTTTGTTCTGAGTGTGAATGGGATTCCCAACCCAAGGTGGGAAGGCTGTGTTCATTAGTCCCTAAAATATCTGCCTTTTCCCAAATGAGAGAGAAATGAAGCTCTTAAGCATTTTCTTAAGTCTAAATATCCTATACCCCCTTCCTTTGCTAATATATTCCTAACAAGGAATTAAATTCCTTGTTAATGTCAAAGAACATTTTGCTCCAATATTGAAACCCACAGTCCCATTGGGTTCTGCAGACCTTGGGCACACACACATCTCTTGATCGTGGTCAGAAGAGAGGCCCACTTGATACTTGAATGCATACCATCTTGGGTATTATCTTTAGTGAAAGTCATCCTAGGAGAAAGCACCCTTGCATTTTTCTTGCTCTCTCTAATAGAATGCTGTCCCCTGCTTAGTAATCCACTGAGCTTGTCAGCACAGGCCCTGTCATTATTCAAAAATGGAAGTGAAGAGCATAGTGTAGAAAGAGCACTGGGCATTTTAGTCACAAGAGCAGATTCCAAACCCTCATCTTCCACTAATTATTTGATTTTAGAAAATCACTTTACTTCTCTGAGTTTCTAGTCCATCTTTTATAAAGTGTAGAACCAGGACATTTCTAAAGTTCTTTTCCACACTAATGTCTGGTAAATTCTCTAGCATGTTCTTCTCCTTTGTAATGTAATGAAATACTATCCTTTATATATTTTTGTGAGGAAATGCTTTTTGCATACAAAATTAGGAGGCTTTACTTATTCCACAGCTATTTATTTAGTACTGACTAGGTGAAATATATTTAAAATGCAGTGGAAGTTTGGAGGAGGGAGATATCCAGAAGTGGAAACTGCATGAGCCAAGATGTGGCAGTTTGAAAGTACAGGCTCCTAGGAAATTAGGGCATCACCCAGAATCTATAGGGCATGGAAGAGAGCATCATAGATTTGGTTGCAAGGAAGGGTGGCTCAGCCTGAGTTTAGAGGGTGTCCATGGACTCTTCACACGAGGCACGCCTACCTTATTAGGGTCTCCTGACTGTTGCTGCTTTTACTTTAGCACCCAAATAAGCTTTCCAGATGGAGTTGATTTGTACACTTGAGAAGGAACTTCTTTAAAAAGTGCACTAGTCTCTTTGGTCAATAGGAGTATTATTTTGGGTTGTAAGAGTTGACCTCCTCTGTTGGCTGTGACTCCCTGCAGGACAGCATTTTTCATACATTCTTCCTTGAATTTCCAACAGCCCTATATCACCGTAGCTGGTGCCCAGTAGCAAATGCTGGTTGCACTGAGTTGCTGCCTGCTTACATTCCTAGGAAGGAAGGAAGGTAGGTTTTCTTATACAGAATAACAAGGAGGATTTTTTAATGAGCTTCAATAACAAAATAAAACTGCAGTGAAATAATTGAGAGCCTGGCTCTGTAATCTGACTGACCTAACAATTAAAAGAACTTATTACTGTGTCAGCCTGCCAGATGGGGCTTCTTCTTGAAATGTAACGTGCGGTGCTTCTGAACATGATTCAAGTACAGGCTTCCTTTTCTCCCCACTTTGTGTTTGTTGAGTTTGGGAAACAAGCAGTTTTGTTTGAACTAAACCCACTCATTTCAAGTGTGTTTAATGACAGCAGTATGTGACAGATAAAATAAAATCCTACGGGCTCATGTGATGTTTGTGTAAATTTCAGGCCTTAGTGAAGGGAGGCAGAGAGAATAAAACAATGTGGCTCAAATGGAGGTGTTGGAAACATATTATCTCTTATCATGAACATCTGTTTCTCTGTAGGGATATTTGGGAGGTCAAATAATACAAACAATAATAACAGTGATAGCTGGCTTGCAGAGAGATTTGATGTTCATGTCTCCTTCCACCCTTATCACACATCAAGTGTGTGAGGTTGCCTGGCCAGAAACTGTTATCTCAGCATTATACAGAACGTTGAATGAGTTTACCCAAATCCTACTTTTAAAGTGGTAACATGCTTAGTCCTGTTCATTTTGAATCCCATTATTCTCCCACTATTCTGCGCTAGGCCACCAGTCATATATATGTGCAGTATATTAGGGGCATCCTGTTTCTTAACTCTACACACACACACACACACACACGGTCTATCTAGAAAGTAACCAGCCATGTAATAAGAAAAATAGAGGCCTTTATTGAAGAAGATACAAGATACAATACACATTGTACAGAGGACAATGATGCTTCAGTCCCCTTCAAAGTAGGCACCTAGGGACCTCACCCAGTTTTCCCAATCTCCATCAGCTCCCCCTTCATATTTTCCTTAATGTCATCAATGGTCTGAAATCTCTTTCCTTTCAAAGGTGATTTTGGTATTGGGAGAAGCCAGAGCACCAAATCTGGGCTGTAAGGGGGCCGATTCACCTGGGTGATTTGATGTTTCACCAAAAAACCCTGCACGTGATGTGATGCATGAGCGGGCACATTGTTATGATGCTGCCGCCTATCACCAGTTGCCCATAGCTGTGGCCTTTTGAATCACCTGAATAGTTTCTGTGGAAGAATATTCAAACTTCACACCAAATCCAATGCAGATCCTTTGCTCCATTCACTCAGTCCTTTTGAATTGGACATCCATGCAGTACACATGTTCACTCAACAGCATCTACCACCCCTACTGACTAGTACAGTGAAGTCATCACTGTTCAGGCACGTGCATTCCAGTCCATTCTCCTTGACTGCCAGCTTACATCAGTGTTACACAAGCAGATTTCATTATATTAACAATGGCTTGACTTTTTCTGGACAGACCTCTATATACTATATACCCTCTATATACTCTATGTATATATATGGAGAGAGAGAGAGAGAATGGGAATGGGAATAAATTCTCATCATAACATATCCCAGTATGAGAAGTATATAGAATAGAACTTAAAAGCCCTCCCTCAGTACCCACTCTATTCATTCCACACCCACACTCTAACTCCATATTTTTTCATGAAGTTATTACTATTGTCTCTATTGTATATCATTCCAATCTTTTACCAACACTTAAGTATATATGGCTATGGCTACATAGGTAATATTTATTATACCTATAAATGGTAAAATATTATCTGTTATCTCCAATTTGTTGTAGACATTTTCATGTCACTAAATAGGAGTTTGCCATAATGGTTTTTAAAGTTTTTAAATTTTTTTCCAATTATATTTGGTCTACAATATTATTATATTAGTTGCATGTGTACAACATAGTGATTAAGCATTTATATAGCATCCATAGTGATCACAGTAGTATGGATAACATGCCATGTTTTTTCCATCACTTGTCCAGTGCTCCATAGAGTGAATACATCATTGCATAGCCTTTTCCATGTGGATGGGTATTAGCAGAGTGCTCCAGATTTTCATTATTACAGTGTTAAAGATGAGCTTCCGTGCATGTGCATCTTTGTGTCTGTGTGAATCCAAAATTAAATGTCTGGAATTGGAGTTGCTTGTTTTTGTTTTGTTTCATTTTCTTTTGTTTTGTTTTTGAGGTTTGTGGAAGGCAGTTTCAACTGCCATTTCAAATATTAGAATTCTCGTATTAGCTCATGTTATCGACCTCAACTTCCACGGAGTTGCTTGGGGATGTGTTGTTCAGACCAATCCAGACACTTTTCTAAACAGACACTGGGGCCAGGAGAGTAAATGTTGGGGAGGTGTTTTCCATGGCTCCGTGGTTTGGATACAGGCACTCACCAGGGAAGAAGAGTAGGGCATTCTTATGACAGTTTTGTTTACTTGAAATAACCATGCTCTTCACTTAGCTAGAAAAAGGTACTTAGCACAATAAAACTGTCTCCCATAATTAAGAATGCAAGTGATTCAATGCACTGAAAATATCTTTAGCTTATTCTCTGTTAAGAAGCAAGTATTTTCACATAGTCAGGCTTTTAAGAAAAGATGTTTAAACTTTCCATACTGATTATATGATGGGAAGGCCCAGGGGGTTAATTCTATCTCCCAAGCCATCTTGCCTCTTTCCACATTTCCCAGCTGCTTTGTATTTATATTAAGGTGATTACTAGGGACTGAACTCTGAAAATACGGGTATGAAAGAGAATGGAGCTAATCGGAATGGCTCATATGGCATTTAGATTGCAGAAGAACATTCTCACAGCTATTGCCCAAATGACAGCTAACGTGTTGCAAATGGAGAGACACAAAATAAACTCTCTCCCCCATCCTACCATTTTCTTTTTCATTCTGCCAAAACCTTAGTTATTTTTTAAACCATGGTATACAGTGTGGGTCAGCTGGGCATATGTGTCTGTCTTCTTTTTGGATAAAGAAATTGTCTCTCTGGTCTGTTGTAGTTAGGTCCTCTCAGGTTGCAGGAAGCCAAGATGTGCTTCAGGTTACCTTGGGTGACTTGAGATGGTGAGAATTTATGGTGAGGACACAAAGAGAAGGAAAGAAGTCCAAGAAACCATGTCAGCAGCCAGACATACCGGCCTCATGGAAAGTTGGAGAGTCACTGGGGACACAACAGTAGCTGATTTTGTCATCCCTGAAAAGTAAACACTCAGTGTTTCCTCATCCAGTGGGTCTGCATTCCTATGACTTAACTGCTCTCAGGTTTTCTTTCTGTTTCCTATTGCTATCCCTGCTGGTGATTTTATTTAGTCCTCTTCTGTACAACATGATTTCCACTATAAAATCTCCTCTCCTGCTCCAGGGCTTCTTTACACTACTCTGTAAATCTCTTGCTTTTTTGCTCTATTCTATTTCTGCTACTAATAGTTCTTTCTCTGTACAGCTGGTGCTTAAATGCTCAAAGCGATAGGGTCCATTATTTTAGCTGGTTCCACTCCGGTACGAATTGGGAAGCAGTTCTTCCTCTAACACTTCTCATAGATCTGTTTTTTGTTCAATTGCTGATCTAATTAGTTGTGGCCAGAATTCAGAATTACCTGTTACAAAGCTGGGGTAGTGTATTTATTAAAAACAAACAACTTGGTGAGGCCCTTTCCTGAAACAGCTGTGGTTGTGGTAGAGATTCAACAGTTTATGCACACTCTGTCATAGTGAGTTTTTAACTCAGCCAAATGGAAGGTTCTGAAGATGCAGCATTCAAGTCCACATGCTAAAGAAACGTTCAGGAGATGTACTTTCTGGTCCTGCCATTATCTAACCAGCAGTGGGACTTTCTTTGACTTCAGATTTTATCTCAGTTCTTTATTCTTTTTAGAAAGTTTGTTGATAAAAGGAAAAGCATGGCTTATGAGGAGAGGAAGACTGAAGTTAAATGCCCACTATCCTCTACCCCAAATAAAAGTGAGACTGTGTACCAATGTTGTAGTGAAGGCAGTTGCTGAGTGGGAGCCATGGATGGTATTAGTGGGTATGAGAAGGGAATGGATGAGAGAACAAGGTTCTGGAGAAGACAGCAGGGACTAGATTCGAGAGCATGATTACAAAGATTTGGTTAGCAGACAGAGTGAACACCTCTCCCTCTGTCCCTGCAGGGAGAAAAGAGTACGTTTGTAGAAATAGAAACAGGTTGATGAGAAGAGAATATCTGAAGAACATTTATGCTATGTAGCATCACTCTCCTCAAAAGAAAGGAGGAACCTTATGAGTGGTGAAGGAGGCATTGAAGTGTGTGAGTCCAAGGTCGTGTAGATGGACCCTCTGGGGTGTGGCATAAACATAAACCAATTTGTGGAAAGGTCATGGGGTGGCACGGAGACCCACTTGAAATCTCATGATCAGGCCTGTACTGTTTCTTGGCTTTCTAAAGACTCTGCACAACCCCACATCTACCTACCCCCCCAAAAAAGGTGAATGACTGCTAGTTAAGATTTAGTGAAAAGTCTTGGAGAAAAACATGGGAACAAGGCTAATTGAGTATTAATTGTCACTACTTTGAAGGACACAAAATAGTACCTGTCTTCTCAACCCACATCAGAAGCCACTGAAAAATAGACAAGTCCTATAGATGGAGTCCACAGTGTCAGCCTTGTGACTAGGAAAAGCACTTGGTTGACTGGCATTAGCTTCAGGTCAAGGAAAATTACTGCTGCTTTACCTTTGAACTGACTAATTTCTCTCCCGATAGTGGTACACACTGGTCACCTATAGGCCTTTCCTGAACTAAGTTTGCCTACAAACAAATTAGACTCAGAAAAAGCAGAGAAAAGCATGACCTTGCAAGTAGTAGGTTATGAGTGAAACTCTGAAGGGGTCTGAGACATACCTGCCCTGTTCTTTCCTCGAAGTCACCAATCCATTAAATCACTGCTCCACCTCAGGAGAAGAATGAGTGAGGCACTGACATGCCAGGAATATTTCTCCAAGGAAGGTCCTTCCACTGGAGAACTCAAGATGTAGAGAATGAACTTTCCCCATTCATTAATGATGGCACTATTCCAGGTGTTGATGGAGAGGTGCAGCCTCCAGCCTGCTGTAACCAAACAGGTTTTGGAGACCAGAAGATGGTGTGGATTTGATGTCTTGTGACAAAAAGAGACTCCGCAGGGCTGAGGCAGATACGGTTAACAAGGGAAGGTGTCCTGGGGGCGGCGTGGCCATACACGGAAGTGAGGCCTGAAATGACCTGCTGTTGGGGTAGGGCAGAGTGAGGAGTTCTGAAGCCAGGGTGAACTGAGGACCTGAGATGGGGTTTCTCCCCATGTGCTTGCAAGTTAAGTTCTGTAACATAGAGTTATGCTCCTCTCATTTTTCTACTGGCTCTGCCTTGGACTCCAGATCCATATTTTACTAGGCCTTAGTTCGCACTCTGGTTTCAAAGCTGCTGATGTGTAACTAGGTTGAGTGGCTCTCTCACCAGTTTTATGTCCTCTGAAAGGCAGTGTGGACCTCATATGACTGTTCCTAATGTCAGATTTGTACAGATGTTCGTGCGGGCTTGTCTCCAATGGTCATGTTACTTCATAGCCTAGTTCTCTTTTCTGCAATAAGATGTACCTACTTTGACATATTTTTAAAACGAGTTTGTAAAATAATCATTTTACCTGATCCAGACATTAAAGAGAATGCTTAATTTCTTAATGTATAATCTTGGTGAAGTGTAGTAAACATCTAAAATGGAAACTTTCCCATAGGAGTAAGATTAATAAAGGAAATTACTGTCATTACTAACGGTTTATGTTGCAAGTAATGTTCACCTGTTAATGACTCTTTAAAGTGTATGTACAAGAACAACTTTTTGCATTTGCCTTTTTAAACATGGTAAAACAAGCAGCCAAAGAGGTTTAGTCAAAGCTCAGAGAGTAAAACCCTTGCAGGAGAAACTGGCTCCATTGATGCTTCTACACTATTTATTGCATCATGTCTAATGCGGAGCTCCTCACAGAGCATGCCCCTTCATACCAAAACACCCCTGTGAGGATGGGGCAAGCGAATGCTTGTCCCATAAACATCCCCCCATAGTGCCAATAGACCTTGAAAAGGAAAAATTAGCAATACACACATACATACTCTACAACTTTCTGAGAAGGAAAATTAATACAGTACAGCAATGAGTTCATTAAATGGCAATTGTAAGATATTCGTAAGGATTTTGATAAATTTTAAAAGATTTTATTCTATTTCTATCTTTTAAAAGCCAAAATTTATAATAGTTTTTAAAATCCTGAATTGGATTTATATTTGTTCATAAATATGTTGTCTTATGCATATTGTGTCTTATGAATTGTGAGGAAAATCTTTAAAAAATCAGATAGAATATAACATCCTTAAATTAAAATAATTGAAAGCATTCAATATTTGATGACCCAAAGGGACTTTACTATGCTTTGAGTTTATTTTTATACCCATGTATTATTGGAAAGTGTATAGAAGTTTCTTTACTCATAAGCTCAAACTTTTGCACATATGGACCTCTGCCATATCACTTTGCCAGAATGTGCCGGTCATCTCTACCTGCCATGAGAGATGACGTGAGTGGGGGATTGAACATTGTCACTTAGGGTTCTGAGGCAAAGTGATTTGGGAACAGCCTCTAACTCTTAACCTATATATGAGTAGGGAAGATTTATAGTATAATCAATAGAACTTTTCATATGATATAAAATGGATGAATAAGATTTAATATTATAATTGCAGTAACTTCTCCACTAGCTAACATCTTTGATGAGGAACAATTAGAAAAGGATACTATTATATTTCTTTTTAATCCTCCCTTAAAATATTATCAGATAACATAAAAGGAATTATACCTTGATTGCCTTTTCTGTTGAGTGTGTTAGAGTTTCACAGCTCAGTTTGAATATCTCATCTTGACTTTCAGAGGTGGAAGGAGGACTGTACAAATAAGTTTTCCGTGCTTCCGCGTATTTTGTACGTAAAGAGATATTGTTTTGAAAATGAGCATCGATGAGGACTGTGCTCTTTTTATTCTGTGCCACAATTCGTATGTAACTTTCATAACAGTTTCTTATAAGCTCACCAAATAACTCAGGTCAGTCTCGGCATGCTATTCAATGAGCAGGCCTTGTTGATGTCACGGCCACATCTTTGAAAGTTATGTGTGTATTGTCTATGAAGTATCACTCCCCTACTCCCTACTTAAGCATACGTACCACATCCCTGGGTTTTTTCTGCTTAGCTCAAAAGCCACACTCTCTCTTTAGGTAAATCACACCAAGATTGCCACCAGTCATATTCCAGAAGCTAACAATACTATGTAATTTTTAATGTCATGCTGTGGGATATGATGCAAAATTGGATTTTTTGTGCTTTTAATTGGTCAAGAACATTCATTTAATGCCTACTAAGCTCAGACCACGGAGAGTGGAGAATGGAGAGGGGCAGAAAGTAGATCTAAACACAGATAGACTACCTTTCTCAGAATAGCTTCCAGTACCTTTACATACACAAAAGGCAGATAAATGAAAGGATTAGAAAACTTAAAAGCAAAATGTAAATGAGTGCAAATTGGTAGGGTAAAAACTTAGTATGTAAATACAAAAAAGACACAAATTAAGAAAAGGAAGTTCTGTATTTAAAACTACTGTTTATTTTTATTTCCATAATACTTTGCCATGTGAATTGTTAGAACTCAGGACACTATACACTTCAGTGAGGAAGACTTTCTGGTTCAACTGTATCGTTTAGATAAGCAAATGTGACTCTTTTTAAAATTTTTTTTTGTATTTTTATTAAGTTTATTGGTGTGACATTGGTTAATAAAATTATATAGGTTTCGGTTATACAATTCTACAATTCATCCTCTGTATATTGCATTTGTGTGTTCACAACCCAGTGATTCCACTTCTGGGAATTTATCTAAAGAAACCTGAAACACTAATTTGAAAGAATATATGCACCCCTATGTTGATTGCAGTGTTATTTACATTAGCCAAGATTTAGAAGCAGCCCAAATGCCCATCAGTAGAGGAGTGGATAAACAAGCTATAGTACATTTACACATTACAGTACTGCTTGTTTGTTAACAAAAAAAGAAAGTCTTACCTTTTGCAACAGCATGGATGGACCTGGAGAGTATTATGCTAAGTGAAATAAACAAATCAGAGAAAGACATGCACCATATGATATAACTTATATGTGGAATCTAATGAATAAAATAAACAAAAAAGTTAGAAAGACTCATAGACAGAGAACAGTCTGGCAACTGTCAGACAGGAGGGGGCTGAGGGGGCTAGGTGGAAAAGATCAAGGGATTAAGCAAACAAACAAACAAACAAACAAACAAAACCAACTCTCATAGACACAGACAATGGTATGATGATTACCAGAGGAAAAGGAGGGGTGGGGGCATTAGAAGAGGGTGAAGGGGAGGTAAATGGTTAGGAAGGAGCAAACCTAACCCTTGATATTTTTATGGAGAGTTGAAGCTAGAGCTTCATTTGTTATGTTAACCTTTTTCCATTGTTACTGAAACTCCTGTAATTTTGAAACTCCTGTAATTTTATTTAACCTCTTTGTGCCTTAGTTTTCACATCTGTAAAATGTAGATGGTAATAGGTCCTATCTCTTAGGATTATTAGGAGTGTGAAATGTATAATGCTGTATTTATTCTATTTTATGAAGCACCTTTTCTTCAGGGTTTATTTGAGATTGAAGTGCACCCTATAATTGGTGTGATTAAAAACCATCGTGTTATATATTAACTGACATGAGTTGTTTCTTACTGGTAAAAATGTAATGTATTTACAGTCAAAGGCATCATATTGCATGTGTAAGGTGCTTATTAGAACAGCACCTGGTACACAGCAGGTCTACATGATTTGTAAGACTTCTGCACCTAATCTCATTGAATTCTACAATTCTGCAGATATACTTATGGTTTCTGATCTTATTTGAATAAAAATAGCCTGGCAGACTTGCCAGAGATCACACAACTGGTAAATGAGAGACCTACGTCATGAACCCAGGTTGTTTTATTTATACATAATTCATCACACTTTTATTGATTCCTACAATGTTGTATGATCTCTGAGTACTGGGGATGAGGGATAATAACTAAGGAGGTGAGGTTCTTTCTTTGATTGCCCTCCAATGCTGATGAAAGGATAGGGGAATGTAACAATATAAACGATAAGCCAGTAAACAAATCCAGGTAGTTAAGCTGCCCAAAAAAGTGCAGGGGGAGTATCTGGAATGATGTTTGCTGAGAAGCAACACCTCAATGTCAAGTTCATAATTTGTACTTACAGAAAAATGCATGTGCCTGGTGGCAGGAATGAGCTTAGATCTTTTAAAGTACTGGGATGAGCCAGGGTGGGCAAGGTGAACAGATGCCTGTAGTCTTGGGAGAGGGAGATAGATAGCTGTGATTTTAGATTTCAGGTAACAGATGGTGAGTTTTGTCTCTCAGGAGCAAAGGCTTTCTGCATTCTTCACCACACCGTATAAGCTTATGTTTGTTTTCTGGTGCCTCTGGAGAAGGATGTGAGCACACAAATTGTTTCATCCTTTTTTTCTAGATGAGCCCTTTGGAGAATAAGGACATGAAATCATTTTCCCTATTTATTTTTCTAATATTGTACAGTGCAGCTGATAATCTAGTTGAGTCATATACTTACTTTTAGGGGTCAAGTTAGAGGGTTCTTAAAAGCTTAAAGTCTTCCAATTTCCAATACTATGAATCCTTAAGTGGTAACTTGTCATAATCTATGGAATTGTTCCATAAAAGAAATCAGTAGTGATTTTTCCCCCACCTCTGTGGTCCTTTGGTATTGCCTCTCTTGGCATCAGCTGTTTAGAAATTTCAATTTTGCCTTGAAATAGCCCATCAAATAATGACTCATGTCAAGCCAAAAGTTTATTTATTTCTCTTTTCATGATTATCAACACCTGTTTAATCTGGTCATATTGAAAAAAAACAAACTAACAATCTCTTTATTTCCAAATATAGCATTCAGCACCAGTATTTGGTGCTTGTGTAGTCCATACTTATATTTACTAAATCTCACTGTAGTGATGACATGATCTTTCTTTAGATGCCATTAATGATGTTGATCTGGGAGGAGCCACTCTCTTGGGATCTATCACATGACCTTTGGTGATTCACATCTTTTTGACTGAGCCTAATACCTTGTTAATAAAATGTGGATATTGAAATAAATGAATTTTCTGGCTTAGCTTCGTGATATCACTGTCAGTTTACCCACTGAGGAGCATCATATGCATTGGACATTTGTAGATAGTAGTTTAGTGGCTTAGAATCCAGCATCATGTTCTATGTTTATTAAATCTCAGCTAATGTAACTGAGCATTTTATACATATTGGGTTGGTGAAAAAGTTCATTTAGTTTTTTCCATAAAAGACATATTTTTCACTTTCCCCAATAACTTTATTGATTTGGATATTTTAACTATGTCATTTACCTGCTGCTATTGGCTTCTAGTGGGTAGAGGCCAGGGGTGCTGCTAAACATATTTCAATGCATAAGACAGCCTCACAGCAAAGAATTATGTGGCCAAAATATCAATAGTACCAAGAAATTTCACAAATCACTTTTGACACTTTTGATCAGTCACAGCACCTTCTCTTTACACCACACAAATCTTATGTGTGTGTGTGTGTGTGTGTTTCAGTTATGTTTTAACCTTTCTCGAAATAATAAAGCATAATGGGCTAAAAACGTTATATGTTTTCTTCCATCTGCAACATTAAAATGGCTGTACCAAAGAATTCATCAATTTTTTTAAATGCATGCTGATATGACAGCTGTCACTATACAATCTAACTAAATTATTCTAAATGAAGTTAAAGACAGCTAAGTATTCCTAGAGCCATCATATGGAAAAAAGTAAATGACCTTTTTGGCCAACCCAGTAATAGTTCTACAATAGGATGCAAACATATAAAACCTCTGTCTAGCAACTGAGAGGTTAAACTACAGGGAAGAGACGTTGATTGGTAACTCAGATACTTTTAAAAAATAAAATTCACTTACCATACAATTCATTGACTCAAATTATTTTTAAAGGGATAATTAATAGTTTCACTTAGCAAATATTTTATGAGCATCTGCCACATGCCAGCAACTTTCTCAGTACTGGGGTTAGCAGGATTGACAACAGGTCTATAAAATCTAGGCTCTTACAAAATATGGATTAAGATTCAGGGTCAAGGAAGGGTACTCTGGGAAACACATCAGAGGAACAAAGACAGCCCAGTCTTTGGAGGTGTGAGAGGTGGCCGTCTCTATTCAGAGGTCTTTGAAAACTGTTGGAAGTTGGCTAGGTTGGTGGCATGGGGAAAATAGAGAGGAAAGAGGTTTTGGGGAAGAAGAGGGGAAATGTGCCGAGGCACAGAGATGAGATATAAAAAAACCACACATGAGGGTAGAGCATGGGGGCTAATGTGGGAAGGACAGTCTCCTTGGCTTGAAGACAGAATCTGCCAATGTGTCCATTCAGAGTGCTGTGTATGTTTTACTATGAGGTCACAAAGAAGGATGAGGCCAGCTAGAGAGGTGACATTTGAGTTGGTCACAAAGGAGGTCTAGGAGTTATTTTGAGTCAGATTACAATTCAGGTAGAAGAACTGCAACCGCAGAAATTAATGTGCTTAAAAATGGTGCTTTCAACTAAGTAAGGGATTTGAAGTACTTGGAAGATGAGGTAAGTGAAAACGGAGTAGGAATATAGACAAAAAGATACCTGGATGAGGGTTAGAAGAGCAGCTTACAAGTGGATTGTGTGCAATGCAATGATTTTATACATTATTCTCTTCATCCTGTAGGCAGCTGGGAGTGGTAGGGGCTACAGTTGGGGAGAAGACTGGAGCATTGGAAGTTTTAGAAAAGATAATTCTGGATATACTTTAATTGGAGGAACTCTGAATGGTGAATCAAACTTAGGGATTTGTCATCTATATGGTTTAGGATAATGCTTATCTAGCCAACATTTCATATAAAATTCTACCTGCCGATAACCCCTTATAGCAATGGTCAATCTTTCTCAGTAATAAGAAATGAAATGAAATATGAGATGATAACTGACACGCATTGCGTACTATGTCACTTTTATATATTAATTCACTTGATCCTCACAGCAACCCAGTGGCGTCCTCTGCCTTTCCCCCCATCTTACAGGTGAAGAGATTGTGGCTCAGAGAGTTATAACTGGGAGTGAGCAGAGCTCGCATGAGAGTCATGACAGTCTAGCTCCTAACTCTGAATAACTCATTTATAGTGGCTCGAGTCTCACCTCTAAGCTTGGGTAACCTCGAATATACTTTCCTGGTAATCAGTCTTTAAAGATAAATTTGAACTTCCAACTTGAAATATCTGCATGCATTTAATATTCTCTGTTCATAATTTTAGCAGAGAGGGTAAAAGTGCCAGGAGCTGTGTCAGTCCCTGGTTGTATGCACTTGAGTAAGAGGGCCCCAGGCCCCGCCCTTGAGTCCTCCATTGGTCTTTTGGAGAGGCAGACATATAAATAGATACTGAACAACTTTGGAGAATGAAATTCTTCTAGATGTATTTGTTGAAGGTCTTGTGTTAAACTTCTTTCTGTTGGAAACCATTGAATTTTTTTTTAAATCTAGTACACATGAAGCATTTGGAATGCTTGGCATTTTGAAAATAAAATTCACATCACTGTTAAATGAAATAAAATTCTCCATTTAGAATAGCCTAGTAATTGCCAAGCATAAAATAGCCGAGCTATGAAGTAGCTTAAAGGGCAAGTGGTCTCAGGCAGAGAATACCATATAGTAACTATAATGTCTGAATTACTGCACCTGCTTGGTAACACATATATCTAAAACAGCTTAAAATAAGAGTTATAAATGCACCAGAGTTGATCAGTCTTCATATTTCTTTCTCTTATTCCCTCAGTCCCAAGATAAAAATAAAATCTGCCCGCCTCATTTTCCTGTGTGCTAGTCAGTGGGACTAACCGGAGCTCTCAACAGGAAAGCAGTGGGTACAGCAGAAGACACTGGGTGGTGGGTGAGGGCCCAGTGGAAATAATTACACAGTCGCTCCCACTGTGTCACTCTTCAAAGAAACTGAGCCTACTATTCTCCTCCTAAGCAATTTAACCAACTTCTAAAACAAGGTAGAAGATATTATTTCTAGAATGAAATAGCTACTGCATGTAATCAGGTAGGAGAATTACAGCAAATTATAATACTCATTTGATAAGTACATAAAGAGAAGTACTCAAAGCTTTGCATTGTTCCTCCTAAGTAATTGTTCAGTTGTGCTAACTACCCTTAAAAGGAGAGGAGATAAAGCACTGATAAAAATGTGAAAAAGCAATTCTTTTACTAGTTCAATAAGGCTTTTCCCTTCTGCTCTGGACATAGACCAAACCCCATTTCAAGCCCATGATGACCAAGCACACATTTGGTCTGCAGCATTTAATGGTGATGATTGCTTTGCCTTTCCAGATATGATGTTTCTGTACATAGACACCAATAAAAGTAAATGTGATAAAAATGTGTTTCAAGATCTATTGCATGTATGCACATGTAGGTACAGACCTTATGCATGTACACTACCTGTGTTCACCACACATACATCCCAGTACTTTCAATAGTTAGTTAGGCCTCTGTGCAGAGCTTCACAATGATTTTTCAAGATGGAGGCCCAGATAACTGCTAACTTGGTCATTTGTATCAAAAAGGAGTCAGAAGTACCACCATGGCCAATTTCCCTTTGGTTTGCTTTTAACAAAATAAATATGTATACATTTTAAGAGATTTAAAAATGTGTGAGCACTTTGCTTAGAGTTTGTAATTCTTGTGCCTCTACTCTAAAAAAAAATGTATAACAAAGCCGATCTAATTGCTTGCCTGAGAAGCTGGGCTGTGTGGCTCCTGCGGGCAGTCACACTAAAGATGTTAGCTGCCTGGGCTGGGAAACCCTAGATGCTTGTTCACTAGCTGTGTGGCCTTGGATGAGCAGCACAGTCACTCCAGGCCTCAGGTCCTGATTTCAAAATGGTTTAAAAATACAATGCATATTCTCATGCAGTTGTGATGTGGAATGAATCAGTCCTGTACTTAGGACAGTAGAATTCTCTGTCTCTCAAATACTTATAGTTGGTCAACTCTAAGACCCATATTTCACACTGGAACATTTCTGTCTGATTACTGTTACTGAGATGGTGATTATGACATGCTTGTCAATGCTGCAAATGTACATTAAATCTTGCTTGGAAGAAAATCGTGGAGAATGTAGCAAAACCGTCTTTTACGATTACTCATGATGGCCCAGAGGACAGCATTATGAGGAAAATATTGAACTTCCATGATTTTCTATTGAAAATTGATTTAAGTGTTGAACTCTAACTATGAAGAAGCCTTAGCAATGCTTTAATTTGTTTAATTTATTCTTTGTGTGTGTGTGTGTTTGCATGTGTAGTGGGGTAGTATGATTAATAAAACTATGTCTAAATAATTTAAAGACATTTCTTTTAATAAGTGTATAATAACAATTATAAGTAATAAGAAAATGGTCATAGTTTAAATAGCAGTACTTTCTGTTTTTAGTAGTGTGACAACTGATGCATTTTATAATTTGGCATCTTTTTTCATTAGATATTATATTAAATGTTAGCAATTCTAACTAGCATTTGGACTGGGGTTAGTGTGGGTAGGTACATTGTTTCAGGTGCACTGAGTCTGAGTGCTTTGAAAGAATACCTTGCATTTACCAAAAGTCTAGAGAAATTGACTTGAAGCTGCATCTTTGCCTGCGTCCATTCAGTGGGAAATCAAAGCACAGAGTGATGGGCTAAGAGAGAGGTGCACAGAGTGGTGTGGAGTGGGCAGTGCAGGGTTTTACATCTATTGCATTGATATACATATCAAACTCGAATGGAATTTAATGCAATTTTTTAAACTGTAAAAGAAGATGGAGTGTAATTGAGAATTCTATTCTGGAAAAAATAAGGGAGTGGACTAGGTGATCCATAAGTCTCCTTAAAATTTTACCTGGATTAACCAAAAATGCGCTGCAGAAAATGCAGCACCTGTTTTTCCTTTGCAGCCTCCTCCTTAGAAGCCAGGGCCCTCCCCTAACCAGCACCTTCCCTAGAAGCTCTGGACAAGATTATTGTCCCAGTAGATGTGCTGCCCAGGTTTTCACGAATGCTCTCCTTTTGACTTACTTGAACTTCCTTGCAAGCATTTGTAAAAGGAGAAGGGAACTAAATTATCAGTGGTCAGTACACAGTTATCCATGCACACCCAGTCTTGCTTGATTTCACTTTTGCAAGTTAACCCGGCTGCCTATCACACAGAGTTTGGAACACAGATTGTGTTCCTTGGGTTTGCAGTGTTCAGAGAACCGGACTCACAAAACAAAAGCTCCCGACCAGCGGTGGCCTTGTGCTGGGGAGGGTGGGGGAGGACACGGGAAGGGCAGGATTGAAGAGATCAATACTGGAGACAAGTTTTCAAGTGCAGGATAAATGATGTGACAGTATTTAATCATTCATGGGCCATTCTTTCAAGGTAAAGGGGGAGAGATTTGTTGTTAATGTCTATTACAACTGTGGCCTTTATCTCCAGCTAAAATGAGTGTTGCCCACCACTGAGGTAGTTAATAAACAGAGAGTGAGACATCTGAGGTCTGTTATGGGATGGACACAAAGAGAGCCATGTGTTCTGAGTTCAGGCACCAGGCAGAGAAGCAGAGAGCCTGCTGCCTTCACCACCCAGCATCCACATCAGCAGCATCCAGAGGGCCAAAGATCTTTGAACCTCCCTGTCTCTTTTTTACTGACACGTATTCTGTATTCTAACAGTCTGGGTACCTCACAAAGCTATTGTGGCATTTAATTAACAAATGTTCCTCAAATGCTTCGAGCTCCCCTTTTGCATAGATGTGACTGAAATGTAAAGTACCTTTCACTGCCTTATTTATCACTCCAGCGAACACGTTATAGGTTGGCACCGTTTGTCTTCATTTTAATTTTATCTCCAACAAATATAGGCATTAATTTAAATCACATACAGAACATAACAGTTTTTATAGAGGCAAACTTATTCCAGTGTGCTGCATTTTAATATCGCACTTTACCATCTTTTCTCACTTGATTCAAGAATAGTATCTCTTCCTGCCTCAGCATTTAATCTTAGGACGACAGAAACTTTTTGTGTGTGTGCATGTTCTTGTTCTCAAACTTCATCTTTCTCGCTGCTTTGCTGTTTGCTGCCTGGAAGTTGTTTTGCAAGTGTGAGCACAGGCATATATTAGTATGGTTCTCTTTCTCTGTTGCTGGCTCAGTTTCCCATGGGGGAGTGGGGCATGATGGATTTTACTGCCGAAGGTAATTCTCGCTATTCACCTTTATATATAAGCTCTAATAGTAATAGACACAATGAAAGGTATCCCCTTCTTCCCTGAAATTCATGCATTAACGAATCTTCCAAAGTGCTTGTTTTTTTTTTTCCCTCCTGGCCCTTTTTTCATTGAAAAGGAAAATTCCCCTTTTATATCATAACTGCTACTTTTGCAGCAGCTGAGTCTTCTCCCTGAGGGGAAGCATGCTAAACAGGCCTGCTGTATTCATGGCTATGACACATTCCAGTTAGCTGTTCCACCCTAAGCAAGGGCAATTTCCCGGTCCTCAGTTTGTGGCCTGAAAAGCTGGGTCCCTCCTCAGTGACGACTTGCTGAATTACCTCCGACGGGGCAGAGTATTCCCAGAAGTCAGGACTGTGGGGGCAGGAATCCCAGGAGCACAGCCCCAAGACGGCATGGTTGTGTCAGCCATTTCTGGCTGCTTTCAGAAACTTCCAGGGTGCTTTCCCTCCAAGGTGGTAAATTAAAAAGAAAACAAAAATTATTTTTTCTAGCTTTCTAGACCTCTGTGTATCTAGGTCTAGGGACATCTATCAAAACTTTCTCTTTTCTTTTTTTTAAACATTTAGTCGGGTTTTAAAATGTACCAATTACTTTTAAATTCCCTGTTCTTGTGATAACACTGAGACAAGATGGCATGGTTGTTGTCATTTTACAGGTGAGGCAGCAAGGCCCAGAGGCGTGTAATGGTTTTTCTGAAATCATGCAGCGAGTACCTGGCAGGGCTGGGGCTTTGAATCCATTCCGCTGTAATGATGTTGCTCTTGGTGTAGTTCTCTTCAGCCTGGATTCTTGACCTCTGCTTCCCTGCTGACTCTTCCCAAGCCCGTAATCTTTGTGTTACTAGGTGTATTTTATCCCTGGCAAGAATACAGTTACCCTGGAAACCCACTAGCTAGAATGGCAGTCCAATTATAGCACATGGTTTCAGTTTTATTAAATTAGCATTGCTGGTGGTCTGGACTTCTTGACTGAAGGATGATGAGAAATGGGTCATCCTTTTCTCAATGAGATGACCCATTTCTCATCTCTCGTTCTTGTCTCTTAGAATCATCTGGGATCATCCTCTCCTACTTCACCAAACACAACCAAACAAAAATGCTTCTTTGGGTGCCTGATTGGATTTGGGATTAAACTGGGATTGTCTTTTTGGACCATGGGAATCCAGCAGTTGCTGGAGATGAGTGAAGTGGATGGAGAGAAGCTAGACTGAATCCTGCCTGCTTCTGAGAAGGCATCTCTACCCTGCAGTGGTCTCTTCAGCTGGGGCCTTGGTTTGAATGGCTGGGGCTCATGCTCTTCTCTTGACTGGTTCTCATTCTACTCCAGGCCACTGGTTTGTATTCAGACTTGCTGTAGGAAAACTCATAACTGTTTGATGTTCTTCATCCCTTTATATACTTCTGATGGGCTTTGGTTCAAATCAGTGGGGGAGTTTTCACTGCATACACGTAATTTAAATGGAACTGAGAGAATGTAGGTAGTGCTCAGTCCAGTGGCACCAGCTTGGAGGAAATGACCTTCTTTATTCCAGTTGGTTGTCAGCCTGTCCCCCTAGGCTGTTACTGGTGGGCCGGTTCCTTTCACATATTGTGCTCTGTGCCAGAGGCATTGCCTATTAACCTCTGTTACTTTAATCAGCTCTATTATTGGCTCCATTTTATAGAGGAGATAGGGCTACACTCCCAAGGCTGTTCAGTGATAATGAATTATTGCTAGGGTTTGGGGACATAAGATTTCTTTCTTATATTTTTCTACATATTTTTAAAGTTTCTATAATGAGCCTACTTTGCTTTTGTTCTATGTATATTGTAATTTATATATAAAATTTCATAAATGCATATACATTATGTGTATTTTTAATAAATTTATATAAATGTGTGTTTGTATGTATATACACACAATATTTTGAAAAACAAAATACTTTTTAGCAATAAATGTTTACTAGGACACATTTTAAAATGTTTTTTCTTCCCTCTACCTTTCTATCCTTTTCTACCTTGTTCTTCTCTGCCCTGCAAAGCATCTTTTGGAATAGAAATGGAAATAACCTTCATCTTCAATATAGAAAATTAGGTTGTTTTTACTAAGAAGAGATGGCTTGTTCTTGCATCTACACATCGGCATGATACTTGAACCTATCTCAAAACAAAAGTAGAATTATGATTGTTGACACTAATTTCAGCATTTAATTAATAGAGGGACCCTTCCTCCCAACCGCCCTGATGAGAGAGAGAACAGAGCACCTAAACACAAGTCTGTGGGGTCACTGTGACCCACTTGCAATTTGAATGGCCTTTTTGGTTCCCAGTGGCCATTATGATTCCTTTTCCTTTCTTTCTAAATTATTTGTTAGATCTTGGTCAACTTTGTAGCAGCCAGGAGTTTGGGCCCTAATAGCTCAAGCTTGTATGCTTTATTTCTCTCTCCAGATTTCTGTTCTGAGTGGAAACTGCATTCCCTGTTCCTGGGACCACCCCTGCTCTTCTTATACCTCATCAGTCCATAAGATACTCCTAATTTTAACTATTAAGACATTACTTTAATCCAGAGTAAAAGAAGCAAATGTTTGTGTGTCTCTCCAAATGCTTTTTTTTTTCACTGTTTCACAGGAGACTGACTTTAGCAGTCTATCCCCTTACTTTTTTTCTTTTTTCAATTTGATCTGTCCACCTAAGGAGACCACATTTAGTACTTGCTAGTTGAGACTCGTGTTCTACAATTCTGAGTTAGTTCCTCATCTGGCCCCCTCCCCATGGTGCACTGAGTCACAATGCGACCACCAGCTGCCTGTGCTGCTGCTGCTGCACACAGCACAGTCCATGGTGGGGTAGCCAAGGCTCAGCCCCAGAAGCACTTTCAGAAAGACGTAGAGACCTTTTTCCCACCCTGATTGTCTTTGAATGCCAGAGTGTAAGTGGGTATTAATGTTATAAGTGATCATCCCTAAGTCTATCTTGGTTGCAGCTCAGATGGAGTTTTAGTTTTAGAATATCATTCAGTGAAATGTATTTCCTATGCCTGGTAGTCAGTGATCACTTACCAAAAAAATGGGGGTGGTGGGGGAATAAAAATAAACTTATAATAATTCACATACACTTAACCTTTACAGAGTGAGTAATACCAAAAAGGGAATGAAGCAGGCTCTGCTGACCAGCATATGCAAATGGATTCCAGGAACATGGTTAGAGTTGCCAAAGCAATCTCTGAATCCTGCCAGAAGCATCCCCTGGGTTTTGCTGAGGGTTAGGGAAAGCAAGGAGTATGGAGGTGTGCATGCGAATGTATTTTTAAGCTTTCTTATCCAGCAGCGTGTAGTGGAAAGAACACTGGCAAAAAGCCGGGAAACCTGCCTTCTAGACCTCATTCCAGCTGATCTCCATGACACTGGAAAAGTTACCTACCTACCTCCAAGGGAGGTAGGTAACTTTTCAGTTATCATGTATAAACTAAGGATGACAGACTAAGATCTTTCACACTGATGTTCTGTGATTCCCAATTATTCCAACAGAAAAAGGTCATGCATGCTTATCATGTCTGTGTTAAAAGTAAACCAGACTGAACTAGTAAAGAACAAAAGCTATCACAGTTAGAAAAAATGAAAAAAGTAGTACATCTAGTTAGTTAAGACTTAATTTTATTTACAATTCTGCATTTAAAGATATTTGTAACGACATTATTGTGTTAAGAGCCCAAGTTCAAACTATGCCTTATATAAGCTATAATACTGTGTACAATGCAACTGGCATGGCACTAAGAGCTATTTTACCGAAAGGTGACGTCATTTTGCCATGTTTTCCGTGAGAGTAATACAGCTAACATTGTTTTTCTTAACAAATTTTTTATTCCCAATTAAAGTAAATAGAACCCAAAGCATTTCATATTTATTTATAGTTGTAGGCAGATACAACCTGCAAAGAATTGATGAATCAGTAATGTCTAGGACTTCTGCCTCTTCCATCATGTTTCCCCCCTACAGTTATTTGCTACCTTTTGTTTCTACCACCTCTTCATGGTTTTAATTACTTTATTTTCTGTGTAGGGTTTTAAGATTTTGGGGTAGCCTTCTATGTAGTGTCATTGCTTCCCCTCTCGTTTTGGGACAGCTGAAACCTTCCAAGGGATCCAGGAAGTCCCCACACTGTTGAAAGGCCCTTGAGGAGATAAATGCCTAGTGTTTTTGATGTATAGCAGAAAGGCATATTTCTTCAGAAAGAACGTTACTGTTTTGTTTAGGGGGGGATCATAATGCAGCAAGCACAGTCTCTGTTTAGCCTTGCCACAAGATCGGCAGTCCTTATGAATGGCTTGTTTTCTCCCAAAAGTCAAAGAGCAGCCAGTGTGACTGACGGTGTTCAGCAAAGGTACATTATTAGTCAGTGTTTCCCCAGAGCCAGTAGGAGATAAATATTAAGAGACTTATTATAAGAAATTAACTTCTGTGGCTGTGTGGGCTGGCTAGGCAACCCAGCGTCCGCAGGGTGGTCTGTGAGGAAGGGCAGGCTGGAACTTCACTGCGGGAGCTGCACTGCTGTCTACAGGCAGGACCTCTTCTCCGGGAGAAACCTCAGCTTTCAACCTTCAGTCAGACCTACTAAGATTTACATAATTACCCTTGCTTGAAATCAGTTGAGTATGGACTTTAATCCCATCCTCAAAGTACCTTCAGAGCCAAGGCTGGATTAGTGTTTGAATAACAGAACTGTAGCCTAGCAAAACTAACACAGAAAACTGACTGTCACAGGCAGCTAGCCATATTCTTCAAAAGGTCCATCTGTGGCAGAGAAGCCATGGGTACTTGCAGGTAAGAAACAGGAAAAGTAGAAACTATGCAGGAGGAACCAGGAGGATGCCAACGTTGTCACTGGGGACGGTGGCAGGGAGTGATGACAGCCACAGGGGACAGTAAACATGGATGGACTAGTGTTCGACCTCAGGCATACGTGGAGACCTAAAGTAAAGAGGCTTGCCTGCTGGCTTGGGAATAGGACTATTGTTGATCAGATAGTTCCTTTACGTTGGTTCTGAATTACTAACAGCAGAGGTGATGGTGGCTTCTTTTGCATTCTTAACTGGAGTTGCAATTTGGGATTACGTACTCATGCTCCTGTAAAGTTAAAAGCATTTAACTAAAATACCTCTCTCTCCACATTGCTATCACTCCCTCATCTCTTGGTTCTGAGTATCTCTCACTGACCCCTTGGCAACAGCTCACTGTGTGCCTCTCCCCTGTGCCCAGGCTTTCAGTCTTGTTGCCGGATTTCAGGGTTCAACTCCCAGCTTTCTCAGTCTCTGAGCCTCTTACTTTCTGTGACTCCTAACTCAGCTGCAGCTGCCCCTCCCAGGGTTACACCCTGGAACTTATCATTGCTTGGCTCATTAATCATAAAATTAAAAAGCAAAACAAAATAAAAACTCCTTCTGAACTTAAGCTCGTATTCTCCAGCTCTCATTGTTCTTCAGCATCTTTGTCTTTCGTTACCTTTCTATTTCCCCGTCAGTCCCTGCCTGTTTTTTTTCTTATTCAACTCTCATTCTATGGTTCAGTGACTCAGAGCACATTTCCCACCACTGACTTTCTTCCAGTAGACTTATTCAGAGTTTCACTTGAGAACTGATCAGCAACCTCCTCTGCCCTTATTTATTTAGCTGTCCTTGCTACATGGTCTTGTATCTTCTTGAACTTCCTCATCACCACACTTCCCACCCTGTCCATGCTCATACACTCAGAGCTTCCTTCCCCTACTTGGTCACCTACTTACCACCAGTGTGCCATGGGAAAGCTGACCATTGACCTTGGCCATATTATTAAGCTTCCTGTCCCTGCTGCCCAGTGCTTAGCACCTTGTCTAGCAAAGACCAGACCGTAGGTGAGTATTTGATGAGCGTTTAAAAATGAGACTGCCTCATTAGTTCACATGCATTTCCAACAAAGAGAGCACATATTTTCTTCCATCAGAGAAAATGTACCATACCATGTAATTCTTCCATCTCTCCAGTGGCTCCCTAGGAGCCTGTCTGCTTCTAGAGAGCAGTTTACACACCAAATCAAGCCTTGTTTTGTGAGGAGGGAAAGCCCCAGGACAAGTCCCTTCTCTTGACCACAAAGTTCTATGTTTTCTATTTTTCCTTTTGAAATATTGGTTTCAGCAAAGCAACATTTTTATCATTTCCCCCTCCATAATCCTTAGAAATGGAATACAGAAATGTGTACGCACTAAATCCCCAATCGATGATAACGGTAGGCCTCAGATGTGGAGACAAACAACAAACCTATTTCGAGTGTTACTGGGAAGTTTCTAGGTACATAACTGACGAACGTTTATGGAGAGCTGCTTGAGTTTTCTGTGGAGCTTTGGGGGGATTTTTTTAACAGTTCTGCACTCTGAAAAAAAGTTCACAAATTTCAAAAGGAAATGTGGCCCTTTTCATTAGCTCCTTTTACCTCACGCTGAGTCATGGACCAGAGAGAATTTGTAGGCGGCTGAGCTGCAGGAAAAGTGATGCTGTCATCTACCCTTGCAGGCTGTTATGCTTTCCAGAAAACTTTTTCCGTAGGTTGCGAAAGTGATTAATCTGCTGTGAAAAACTGACAGAGGTTCTCTGATAAGAACACGAATTAAATGAGGGATTTTTTTTCTTTAAAAAGTAAGGCTTCTATTTCCAGTTAAGACAAGAAAAAAAAATAGGTTTACGTGCTTTTGGTCTGTGTGTGTGTGTGTGTGTGTGTGTGTGTGTGAATTTTGTCATTACTTAAAGCAATCATAGGGCATTTTCTACTTACACTATGCATGTCTGTTTATTGGCAAAGTTCATTCCTCATGTTTTGTATCTAAATTATTTACTTTTACCCCCATTCTCTTGCTTTTTTCCCTTTCATATTTCTGTATTTGGGTCTTACATTTTATTTATTTATCTTCAGAGGGGAACGGAAGGAGAGAGGGAGAGAAACATCAGTGTATGGTTGCCTCTCGTGCATCTCCTGCTGGGAACTGGCCTGCAACCCAGGCATGTGCCCTGGCTGGGAATCTAACCTCGATCCTCTGGTTCACAGGCCTGTGCTCCATCCATGGAGCTACACCAGCCAGGGCTTGGGTCTTACATTTCAGTACTTTCCACGTCATCTTATTTCTCAACACCAGCACCTGAAGATGGTCTAATTCTGTCTGTGATACAAATTCCTCTTTCTCTGAAAAATTGCACCTGTGTATCATTTTCCAACAGTTTAAAAAACTTTGAAAAGAGACATTATTGCTTTAAGAGTTTAGAAAAATAATTCTTTTGTTTTATTTTAAAAGTGACTAGATATAAAGCTTTTCCTCCGAGTTGTGGCAAATAAACATGTCATTTGAACTTTTCTCCAGGGACCTCACATTTCAGCCGGCAACCTAAAGGAACAAATAAATAGACAAGTCATGTGGCATGACTTAACTTTTTTATGATTCCACAGAGAACCAGTGACTCATGTAGAGAATTCCAAGCCCCCCAAAAGGTAGAATAACATGTTATAAGTTTATAAACTTGTTGCCTTTAGCATTCTAATATCTGGTTTGACCCTCTTTCATTCCCACTTTCCTACTTCTTAGCTTTACCATTTTACATCAGAGTATGTCAGGATACACCATCAGACTATGTTCTTTCTTTCCTCTCCTAATTTTTGAGGACTGACTTCTGAGCATGAGCTTTTCCCTTGGCAGCTGAGTGTATTCACGGGAGTCCAGTGGTGAGGGGGTTCTCACAGCTCTGGTGGTGCTGCCCCCCAGTGTGGAAGGGAAGGGAAAAGAGAAATACCCCCTCTCACTGAATAGACCGGCTTAGGGGACTTGGCCTTCTTCTGGGAGTCCTCAGGTTTAGAGATTCACACGACTTTTGTCCCTGGGCCACCAAATCCAGATTTTAAAATTCTGAAGTTAAAAATGTCAGAAATAATTAAAATCCTGGTATTACTGTATATTTATATGTGTATGTCATAGGGCAAAAATTGAGAGCATGTAAATGTACTTGTTTTATTTCTAATTTACCAAGATCATTTCTGTCCCTTAATGAAATGTGCGTGAGCTGTATGTACAGGTACACAAAAGTCCTTGTACATGTGCAAATCTGTGTAAAGTGCCACATTGTTAGCTAATACTATCATATAGGTTTTTTATCTGTCTGCAAGATGCCGTCACGTACTGCATCTTGTAATAGAATGTTACAGTTTTTGAGGGGTCTCCTTGGGGCAGGATGAGGTATAGAGGTCCTTTACATTGCACTTTGAAGTAGAAAAACATGGCCACTGGTCCCTATAGAAGTGGCTGTGTGCAGGTCTGTCACAACAACATGGAACACCACTTAAACAGGAAGAAAAAAACCCTCTTTTGTTGTTGTTTTTACTGTTGTTGTTGAGATTAGCTGTCTTAATGTGACTGTGGTATTTTGAAGTTAGAAATGCTTTGATTTGACATTTTTAAAGGAAACGGTTCTATAGATACTATGGAAAAGTCTTTTTTTTTTTTTTAACTAAATGCCAATGACAAAATTTAGACCAGAAAGCAGTCATGAAGCACCAGTAATGAGATATGAGTATAGTTTAGTGGGGGAAGAAAACCTTGCGGGGAGCAGTACAAGTGCAGTAATGATGAATCGCTCCTAAATAAGTCTCATTAGTTCACCATTGACTGTGTTAAATTGACATTAGAAAGGAGCTGGAAAACTTTGGGATGTATATGTAAAAAAACTTGGTGTGAGACTAATAAGCCATTAGAGAGTCTGTTTTAAAAATGAGAAATAGTTGATTGTGTGTGGGGGTCTGCAAAGCAGCGTGACCACAGAAAAGCCATTAATGTGTCCTCGGGGATGTGGACCCACAGAATGCTGGGTGATGTAACATGTGATAGATGCTGATGAGTTTCTCCCCTCATCCTAGATATTTTCCCAAAATATAACGGACTTAAAATGTTGTTTCAAGGAATGTTGACTCTACCGAACGCTGGAACACAGAGGGCATTTGCAGTGATTATTTTCCTGCGGTTACTCTGTGTGGTACCAGATGTTAAATGCTATCAACATAATATATCTTTAATTAAATATTATATTTGCAATACAATTAATAATGTGGCCTGTTTCCATAACTTTATTAAGAAATTATCATAATTTTGGTATAATAGGGTAATAAAAGGGGAGTATGTTTTGAAACAGCCTTTCCTAAAATGATTATGTCCTTTGTGTCTGTTAAATTTGAATTTAGATTAAGAGATGGATGGCCAGAATTATGATACAATGTCCTCAGGACTTTAAATTAGCAAGGAATCTTGTAAGATCTAGCATTATTTTGCTTCCTTTACATAAAAATAGGTTTTTTTCCTTTTTCATGACCTTGTATTTAATGAGTTTAGGGAGTAATTCGCCTATTTGCTTTGTGCTCGCTGCCTCCTCTAACTCCTTCCAAAAACCCCAAGTACTACGAGATTGTTAATTTCAGATATATACCATGTTTTCCCATGTATAATGTGCAATTTTTGGCCTGAATTTTTGGAGGAAAAATAAGGATGCCCATTATACATGGGTAGTACTAATTCCATATCTATATAAATGTTTATAATTCTTTTGTTTACGCTTATGCATTAACAGTATAACTCTAGAAAACAATAACAATATCTGTATGCAAAATACTACCCTGGAACATGACAATCAGTTTTGTTTCTAAACACAAAGAAACTATTGAATTAAAACATTAAAATGAAAGGGTATTTCCCTGGAAGTTTGGGCCACCAGTGTGGGTGGGTGGGTGGGCATTACGTAGAGGAGCACATTACACAGAGCAAGATGTGGTCCTGCATCGGACTGTGATGGTGCCTAATGAAGGGGAGGGCGTGCTTCTGCTTCCGTGGCCATCATCGGTGTTGTGTGAGTTTTCTCGGTGTGGCAACATGATAATTTAACTCCCTTGCTTGTCCTATCAGGCCAAAACCAAAAATAAATTAAATGCTACCACACATAGAAAAAAAATGTTATTTGAAAATAGTACTGTATTTGAAATTTCGGTCATATGTAGATACAGAATAGTGGACACAGCCATGATGATAGGGCTTTAATCAAATAATATTTTGTAAGCTGCCTTTTTCAGGACTGAAATGTCATCTTCCAATAAACAGAAGTAATTTGCATCAGAGGGATGTGTCCTTACTCTTAACGAACAGTCTTTTTCTTCAGGGAGTTATTGTTTTCCTTGCAATGTTTTTTTTTTCTCAGCACCAAGTCTCTCTTCTGCCCTTCTTTTGCCCTTATACGTGTCCTTTCATCCTATCAGACTAGTTGTCAACTAAAATTAAAGGCAGCTGTGACTGTTCACAATCTGTCCCGATCCAATTGTACAGCCTTGGTTTGGGTGCTGGCTTGTAGTGTAGAAGTGGTTAAGACACAGCTTTAAAAACACAAAGTCTAGATTCAGATACTAACCTTAGACTATTCCATGCCCTTGGGCAAGTTGCTGAAGCTCAGTCAGTTTAAGCTAGCCTCAGTTTCCGCATCTGTGAAACGGGAGCAATGACAGGCCCTTCCTCGGTTATACGCAATGCATATGGGTAAGGACTGGCACACAGTATGTCCTCAGCTATTATTAAATTCCTACCAAAGTTGATTCTGCTCCCCCCCCTATGTATCCTACCCTTTGTCAGTGCCTCTTCTCGCATCATCTGCTTGAAACAGAATCCATCCTTCTTCTATAATGTGGACATGTGTTCTAATTCTGTCCATCCCACAGGACAGCCCAGAGAACTGCTCTTGGCCTGCCAGTCTGGGGACATTCCATATAAAACCTTAATACATGTCTCATGTTGCTTAGTATACTCACCTGTGGTGTTGTAAGCAGTCACTAGTGTTATTGGGTCTCTTCTGCTGCTATGTGAACTCCTTGGGTCCAGGGGACTTATGTGACGCATTTCTCCCTGCACCAAAGACCCCCCATTCCTTATGATCTGCTGCTCATTTAATTAGTGGGGCGTGCTTTCCCTTATGTATGTCTTATTTTACACATTTTTTAATGTACATGATGTGGTCTCTTATTTTTGCACTAATCCTTATCACTCCTAATCATTGGCAAAGGTCAGAAAGTTAAGAGGAACAAGAATAAATACATTTGGTCCATTTAAGCAATATGTGAGTTCCTCTTGTATTTCCTTCCCTCATTCAGCTCTCAGTAGTTTTGCAAAAGAATGACAAATTCCTCATGTAAAGGAAAATGAAAGCAGATCTGTTACTTCTATCATATGAATGGCATTCTTTACCAGTGGATAACTTGATAAATATAACATTTATATTGAAATACATTTTGTTTGCATATATTTATGAAAACTGTGCAGGAAACTCTCCCTACCTGTTTGATTTTTGTGTGTGTCAAGTTTATGTGAATTATAAACCAGCAGTTATATTCTGAAAATTGTAATGCTGTTGTGTCTTTAAAAATATTATACTCTGAAATATTGTAATGGTCTAGATTACAGGATAGAAGTTATTTTGCAGTATTTTTTTATGGCTGAAAAATGTGTGAGGCCCAAAATGGTTTTTATACAGTGAATTTACTTACTTGATCGTATTTTAAAAACAAATAATGAAATCATAAAACATGATAGTTTCACAAATTCTATTGGGGATAGTTTACTATTTGACTTTTTAAAGACTGAAGACTATTTAAAAAAGAACAACAGATTTTGAATCGAGGACATGGAATGTAAAGCTCCATTTGAAATTCAAGGGTTTTGCTATTGTCCGCAGCATTTTTGCTTGATGACATTTTTGTTTTTGCTTTTCGTTCTCAATGTTTGGTTTGTTTTCGCATCACTGTTGGCATGTCTGCACTTGTTTCTGTTTTTCTGCACAGCACTCTGTGCAGAGGCTTAGATAACCTCTCTGGTCCTTTAGTGCAGAATGGCAGTTTATTTGTCCTAGAGTGTCCATTGCAACATCACAGATCTAGGTAAGTGATCAAAGCAGACCCAGATTATGGGTTGTTTCATTATGGTATTTTCAGTTATGTTCTCTCTTTGATAAATGCTTATTTTTTACATAGAGGACACCTAAATGTAATTTACATTGTGTTCCATGTTCTTTTCACTTTTTAAACAGACAAGTTATTACAAAAGAAACATTCAACACTACCCTGTATTAGAGACAGGCCTCAGTGCAAGCAAGGAGACGAGTGGTTGACAGACACCTGGCCTCTGCTTGGGGAAGTCTAGGGTGTGGCGAGGAAAGTGGTGGCTTTAACCCAGCTTGCACGCAGAAATGTAGACCCAGTGTTGCTGGGACTGAGTTCTATTAAATGACCCATGCATGACCTCTGAGTCCTTCAATTTGTGAGATTTGGCAAGCCTGGAAAAACAGTTTAGTGCTTTATTTAACAACCCTAAATTGGTAGTTCTTTTCTAAGCCCAAATCCCACTTTCAGTTAAAGTATTTAGGAAAAGGCTAAGAAACATGTAAAATAAATACTGTGTAACTTGGGGGGTTTGTTGTTGTTGTTTTCCCCTCAACCTGAGGTTTTGCACAGGAATCTCCACAGCCAGATGCTAACTTTCCAAATCAGAGGCAAGATTTTATCTTTGAATTGCGGCCAGAAGTCAAATTATTTAAGTCACTTGGGCATGGATGTTGTGCTTCCTCACGGGACTGTTTAGCCCCCCTGCTGAGTCACGTGCATGGTCACTGTGCTGCTTGGATTTCCAAAAAGAAACACATCACTCTCTTTTATAGGAGCCACGGTTTCCCACATGTGAATAATTCCACTTAATTTTAACTACCAGATTTGAAGCCTTCAACTTTATTGCCTTATTCCTCAATTCTATTTCTCTTTGTTTTTATGCCCTGGTTTAGTATATGTCTTAAAAATGATTGTTTCTAGCATATTTTCTTTGTATCCTGTAAGTCAGCTACACCAGAGGATTGCGTTTGTTCTATTCCTATGTGGATTTGGAGATATTTTTATGCAAAGTAAAAGGTTCTAGGAAAAGATAGGCTGGGACAGTATTTGTATGGGTATAAATTCTCTAGCTAATGCTCTAGGGTCCTTTTTCCTCCAAACTCTGTCCCTTGTTAGGGCCTTAGTATTATTTGCCTTGCTTGCTGCAGTAGCTCCATATCTGGCCCCCTTGGGCCCTTTATAAACATATGTTGTGCCCATTAATATTTCTTCCACACAGTCCTGTTCATTTTGTTCTACCTTTGGCTTCCTAACAACCTCCATGTTACAGAGATAGAAGGAATATGAAAATAATAATGGTGATACTGGTAAGAACAGCAATAATGAATGAATGCTCTTAGATACTCCATCTCAGATATCAGATGTCTTTAGACAACAAGGTGTTTAGAATCCAATATCAGAGGGTTTTGCATTGAGGCATTTGGCACAGGTCTGGATTGCATGTTTATGATAGAAAGATCATCTGATATACATGAGAAGTGAGTAGGCGGAGGGTTGACATTTTGTTAAAAGTGCATGCCTGATCATTTGATATGCTGTTGCACCTCCTCAAATCTCGTTATCAGAAGCAAACTGCTTGGTGAAGAGAGCAGAGTCTCATTCAGGACAGTGGGGCAATCTTGGTGTTTTGCATCCTGCCATTGCAATTAAATATGTCCGATAAATAGTAGGTGATTGTGTTTGAGTGTTCATATCTGTTAAAGCACATTGGCTACTTGGTTGTCACACTGTAAATCAGCTTTTTTGAATTGATATGTTAAAAGAAAAAAGATATAAAACTGCATGTAGAAGAGTTAACACTTAAACACCAGCACCCATACCAATCATACACAAGTATGCACACAAAAGTACGTACACATACATAAAGGCAGAGAAAAAAACTTGGAAATTAACCAAAATTTAACAGTTATTATCACTAAGATTTTGAATTGTGGGTGTTTTCCATTTTCTTTGTCAATTTTGTTACTATTTCCAATATTTTCTACAGTGAGTATTACTATTTTAATGAGAAAAAAATGTATCTTACATGAGGGCTAACCTGGCACTTTTATTCACAGCTCTAAGAAAGAGTGAATGATATCATTTGGTTCGAACATCATTAAAAGATTACATGTGGCACAGGAATAAATACAGTCAAAGTTGAATTCTCTTTTTATTATAGCAAAATCTCTCCTTGAATAGTTTTGTTGCCTGCCCTTCCTGGATGGTGTCCCTAGGTATGGAGTGAAGAAATCTAGCAATAAAATGAATAGCTCCTTAGATTGGATCTCTCATGCCTGGGATCTTTTACAGTAATTTTTCCTCTCATTTCTCCCCTGTGATTTTCTGTTTTTTCACTAACTACAGATGCTGCTGCTTATCTGAAACACACCAGGGTGTGTACACACACACACATGCATTTCAAGAAAATGGAGAACAACTTCATACTTGAATATATTAATTCAGTAATGCATTCACTCCTCACTGATGTTTTATTGCCTACCGTGGCTTAATCTTTACACTATTCTAAGTATTATAAAAGAATGAATAGATGAATATTAGAATATCATCCTACTCTAGAGTTACACAGTTTAGAAGAACCATTCTCAAACTTGAGAGTGTGTGGGGGCAATTTTGCCCGCATAGTCCCCCCTTCTGCCATGGATGAAAGTGAAACTACCTAGACATGATCTGCTTGGGGAGGAAAGGGGAAAGGCCAAGAGCCCCTTCCTCAAGGGGCTTTTATTGAGTCATTGAGTCGTTTGCACAAGAATACAGGTAAGGATCAAACAATAGATAGCATTCAAAGAACTATGAGGGCTTATTCTCAGTCAGAGTCAGATAGCTAAAGAGCCATAAAACTTTGAGGAACCAACATCTTGCTTGGACCCTTATCATTTAAATGACAGCATTCTAAACAAAGCAGGTTTCACAGGATTTTACATATTCTTTCTTAGCCCTGATCACCCTGAAGAACCAGCTCTTTCCAGTACAGGGCTACACCTCCTTCCCCACCATAGGTTTTTAGGCTTAAGTGGATTAGAGCCAGGAAGCACTTCTCCCAGAAGGAAATGGGGACTTGGGCTATGTCAGAATAGACTGGGGGGGGGGGGAGGTGAGGCTCCATCACTTCTTCTTTGTTGCAGCTCCCCCCACCAAGTCCTTCCATGATGGCCTCCCAAGTGATCATGTCTGGCCTAGGTTGCCCCTCCTCTGAGGAGTCGTACCTATCATAGACTAACTGACCAAGCATTGTGGGCAGGGGACAAGCTTTGTCTCCTTAGTGGCTTGCATTCTGGAGGTAGCTCACTCAGCCCCAGCCATAGCGGGCAGTTACAACTCCTGAAATGAGGCAGAGCGGGTCCCAACAAGAGTTCATAAGAATTACCCAGGTGATGGCATTTGTCTGAGATGCATGGGGTGTCAGGCAAAGAACAGGCTAGGGGGAGATGTTGGAGTTCAGTTACCCGTATTAGGTGTGAAGAAGCGTTTTTACCCTTTCTAAAGGAAATGGAGCCAAGTAACAGAGGAGACAGGAACTTGCCTACTTTTGCTGAGTACTTACAGAGCACAATGAAGGGCCCTGGTCTTTGGCCTCTTGAGCCAATATTTTTTGGCTGGAACTCAGCTCAATGTTTAAAAAATGAATGGGTTGCAGTACAGCATTGTATTCCAAGTAGAATTTGTCAGACTTCTGGGAATCTGAGAAGTTTCCACTGGTTTTCTGCTTGTTTCCCCAACTATAGTTAATTCATTGAGACCAGGAATGGTAACTTGTTACCAGCAGCTGACAAAATTCCTGGTATTTAGAAGGTGGTCAGTTAATGGTCAATGACTGTATGAATGACACTATTTTTCAAAAAGAAAGTCTAAAGTCATATATTTAGAGGCAACTAATATCATATTTCTTTGCTCTTAGATGGTTCTGGAAAATGCAGTGTGTTCTTTGAAAGGAAATTATATGTGGGGATATTGTTTTTCTCTAGTATTTGAAATATAAATATACATACTCATTTTATTAAAAAATAAAGGAAGAGAAATGATCAAAATACCTCTATTCCTAACAGTGATGGCTTGGGATTTGTGTGTGTGTGTGTTTAATCTTATTCAGATACTGGACTTTAATAATCCTGTATATTCAAGTTTATATCCTGTTATTTTCATGTAACATAATAGCATAAGGGATTGAGCGTTCCGTAACATATAAATCTTACGATTTCTCAAAGTCAGTTTTGAAAGTAGGGTCACATTCTATCCGAAGGATGTCAGGTATCAGAGTGTCTGACATCAAAGGTGTTCCTTGGACACTTTAAGTTACCAAGGATCTTTGAATTTTTCCAGTTGAACCCCTTCATCTTACCAGGAGGAAATTGAGAGCCAGAAAATAACATAAGTAGATCTGTTTTGACCCAGGACTTTCAGACCTTATTGTCCCAATTTTAAGTTGTGTCCCTTTGAATTTGTTATTGTTTGCTATGTTGTAATTTTAAAACAAAAGAACATAGGGTAAAATAACTCTGCATTTTACCTTCGGAAGGAAGTTCCCCTGGAGAGACGAGCCCCAAATGATTGGACTCTGTCAGTCATCTGTACCTCTCAGCTATAGTGGCAGTGCTTGATACTTCGCTTTTGCCTAGCCACCATTTCTTTGTTCTTGCATCCATGGAGTTTGGTCGCCCAGCGCCATCGCCAAAATAGTGGTGGTCTCTTCCACAAGCCACCCTGAAATTTCCAGCTGATAGTAGTTATCTAGCAAAGAGAAAGCAAACCATTTACTACTCTGAATTTTAGCAGTAAATAAAGCTCTGCATGATGTACCATATCAAATAGTCAATATCCTCAAAGCTTTCAAACACACAAACCAGGCAAAATAGCAAGGGGTGGTTTGGTGGACCATTCACACCAGGACTATTGTTATTCTTGCCATTGTTGTTTTTAAGAATACTATTCATATACTGCAAAACACTTTGCCAATTTCCCTTCACTATCTCAATCCTATTATCTAAATAGTTGCTCAGAGAGAGTGAGAAGGTAGCTATCGAAACTGTAATCTGTGATTGAGTGACAACGACAGGCGTGGGAGAAACCTTTGCTTTTAGATCAACTTCATTCCTTCACTGTTTTCAAAGCACACCAACTACCAGAAATGAATGTATCCCCTGTGGTCATTGCAGGATTTATCTGGGCGTTTGCTGAACCTGCTCACAATTTATTTTTATTTCTTCCGATAGACGTGGATTTGGCACAGGAGAGTGAATTCTTTCTGGAACAGCAGATGTGCCTGGTACACTCGTTTGCTATAACCATTTGTGCTGTGGTTGAAAAAAAAAATTTTAAGAGCGTAGAATTGTTGAAGGGGGAGGGTTAAAAAAACAGAACCATTTTAGCGATTATGCAAAGTTAGAATGTGAGTAATTTTGCTACAGTTAGTCATTATGTGCTTTCATAGCTTGTTTTACAAGGATAAAGGGATATGTACAGGTTTGGTGAATAGAGCTCTTATTTGTCCCTAATAGTTGCTTTTAATGAAAACATTTTCTACCCTTCCTCCTACTCTGTAGCAAAAGTGCACTGTCCTTAGAAATTATACCCTTCTGTGATTTAGCCCCTTTATCTGTCTGCAATAAGTGGACAAGGAGCCTCCATTTCTGAGAACAAATATGTTAGAAGAAGTGAAACTTTATTTTCTTCTAATACATAACGTGGATGATGTGCATTTAGATCTTAATACATTGATTATGTAAAAAAAATGAGCATGCTTTCTGCAAAAAGAAAAAAACGCTGAGCAAACATCTGAGGACTTTGTTGTGAGCTTACTGTCCTGTAAATATGGTGTTCTTTCAATGTTTTATTTGGGATATTTGATAAGTCTTAGCAAATGTTGTTCATGGAATTCTCTAAGGACTGTAGCACACCACCTATCTTTTTTACTTTGCTTTCGGTCACCCAAATTCCTTCGGAAATATGTGAACGAAGGTCGGTTTGTTTCCACTGAAGCAAATATAGCCACCCACTCACACTGGTGGCTTCCCTTGCTGAATTCCACTACTATTTTGGAAACTCCTGTATGAAAACACAGCAACCAAACGTGTCCCCATTGAGCCTTGCTGGTGATTTCCATGCAGTGCTGCCTCGTGTCTGTACACGAGGTTCGCTTTTGTCGGAAAAAACAGAACCGATCTCCTGCCTTTTGCGGGGGGTGGCTTATTAGCAAATCTGTAATGGCAGAAGCGCTGATCTTGCAATCTAGAAGACTGGGTTCTAATGCTGACCTTGTCAAAACCTTTCTACTTTGGGTAAATCTTTCCTAAGCCTTGTTTCCTTGAGGAGAAGGCAGAAATTCGACCTTCAGGTTCCTTCAAGCTCTCATGCTCTATGGTTCCATTAAATTATCGTGTATTTTAAATGTGCACAAACAAGTCAACTTGATTTCTTCTTTTACAAAAATGCCTTTGTGTCTACCTCTGTCTGCCCCAGATCACTCTTCTCAGACTGTGTCTCAAATGCAGACCCATTTTAACTTTGCCCACTAACAAGCAACATTTCAGCAATGAGAAGTCACTCTGGAATTTAGGATTTTCCTGAGAGAAAGGATCCCACACTTTTATTAATGGTGTCTGAATAAGTGATAGGCTCCAGAGGTTGGTTTAACTATAGTAGTTGATTTCAACCCAAAACTACCGAACCACACTCACCACATTTCCTTTTACCTACAGCTAAGAAACCTAAAATGCATGAACTAAATCAGAATATTTTGTTAAATTAGGTTGAGTTACAAAAGCCTCTATTCGACTTACATCCTTCTTAGATGACTAGGGGTTTGGCTTTACAAACTGGTGTGACAAGGAGAAGAGTGTGGGGCAGTTACAATTTAGCCAACTACTGCTGCTGTAGTTTTATTAAATATCTCTCATAGGATTTGTCAATAGTGCATTACTGAAATAACTTTATTTCACTGAACAAAATACTCATGGCATACCTGTTCGCTAGACACTGAAGGTATCATGTTGAATGAGAAAGACAAAAATCCTCATACATATGAAGCTAGAGGGGAAGAAAACTTTAGAGGATGAATTGCAAAACAATGGACAAGAGCTATCATAAGCTAAGTGCAGTCTGTTAAAGGAACTTCAGTAATGGACACTTCGCCTTGGCTTAGAGAATCAAGACTGGCTTCACAGAGGTGCCATTCATCTGGAACCTGAAGGATGAGTGCTATTTGGGAATTGGAGGTGGAGCAGGTTGGAAAGTGTTCCGGTGGGGTAACTGCCGGAGAGCTGGGACATCCAGTGCGGAGGGGAAGGAGGCAGGAAAGGAGACTAGAAAGCAAAGCAGTAGCTCTGTCAGGAAGGAATTGGGACTTCACTCTGAAATCAATGTTCTCTGGGAGGTTTTAACAAAGAAAGACAACGATTTTTTTTAGAAATAGTCTAGTGGCAGCATAGGTAAAATACAAGAAGACAATAAGAAATCCATTTAAAAATATATACATAGGCATATGTGTATATGTATGCATTATACAGGGTCTGTCCAGAAGGTATCCAGCAATGTAATATGAAAAATAGAGACATTTATTGAATAAGACACAAAATATAAGAAGCATTGTACATAGGACAGTGACACCTGAGTCCCCTTCAAAGGAGGCACCTTGGGGCCTCACACAGTTCTCCCAATCGCCATGAATTGCCCCATTGCTTTTTCCCAAATCTCATTGACTGTGGGAAATCTTTTCCCTTTCAAAGGTGATTTCAGTTTGGGAAAAGTCAGGAGTCACAGGGCACCAAATCTGGGTGATAGGAGGCCAAATCATCTGGGTGATTTGATGTTTTGCCAAAAAACTCTGCATGAAATGTGATGCATGAGCGGGTACATTGTCATGATGAAGCTGCCAGTCACCAGTTGCCTGTAGCTGTGGCCTTCTGGATCATCCGAATAGTTTCTGTGGAGGAATGTTGAAGCTTATAATGCAAAATTTGATGCAGATTCGTTGCTCTACTTGCTCAGTCATTTTGAATGGGACAGCCACACTGAAGTTGTGATTGTTCATGCATGTGCATTCCAGTTCATTGTCCTTGGCTGCCGTGTTGCATTGATGTTGCTCAAACTGCTCTAGTTATATTAACAATGGCTGGAATTTTTCTGGACAGATCTTGTATGTATTGCAGTAAACTGGAGCACCTGAGATGGTGGACTAAACTAAGATGTCCATATGTTGATAGTGAAAACTGAAGAGATTAAAGGTAATTAGAATGTAGAATCAACAACCTTTACAATACAAAGAGAAAAAATAGTATAGCCAGATTTATAACAATCACATTACAGTAACTTTTTGAGAAACCTCAACCCAGGGTTGAGGGCCTGGTTGAGGTCCTGCTGGTCCCGTATTCCTGGGCTGTAACTGGTAATATTTTAAAGGAGTTTAAAATTTTAAACTCCTTTAAAATATTACCAGTTACAAAATTTTGTTAATATATCTATGTACGCTTACCTTACTTTTCCTTATTGACTATTATTTTGAATGCATCTTCCCTTGCTTACAGACTGTGTAACATTCATCAGATCAATGAGACATGATTTCCTCAACCACCCTCTAATTTTAAAAAAGTAATAAGTTATGGGCATTTTATTGGCTCCTCTTTGCCAGCTTTTCCACCAAAATTATTATTTCAACTGTCAGTGCCATCAGCATTTAAAATGCACATGTACTATCTATCACTGTCTCACCAAGATTTGTGTGTTTTATTATTTCTTGGCTACTTGGTTTAACTCTTGGTGTTTTTTACTAAGTCCCTGGTCTGGCTGGACAAAAGTGCATAAGGCCCTTGAGGGGCTGATTCAGTGTATAAAGTCACTTGCTGTAGAAATAGGCTCTTTCTCACTACATTCCGAGATTATAGAACATACTCAGATTGAATGAACCCTCATCACAGTGGTATTTTATCCATTGCTGGCTGCATGTATGCTAGGGACTAAGTGTGCTGCGCTGTATGGGTATTTGTACAATCCAGAGCCTCGGAGACCTGTCAAGTTCAAGATTGCTGACATACCGTTCTCATTTAACAGTTATTTGGTGTAGGGCGAAACACTCTTTAAAATACTGGTGTTCTTGGCTTTAACATGCTGACAGGCTAGTTTTATGGACATATGAGTGCAGGACCTCTCCTGGACCATTGCCTCCATGTTCAATAGTTAGGGATCAAGGAATGAGGACTTTCAAGATAGCTTCTAGGTGCTCCCAGATGACTGCATTGTATTTGGTGGGGGCCTGGGTTGAAACTTGACATAATGGCATGAGTGTGTTCAGTAGTCATGGGAGCTGCTTGTCTTCCAAGTATTTTATACCTGCTCAGAAGTCTTGTGAAAATTAATTAAATGGAAAAGCTTCTAAGACCAATGCTGTGCTGGAGTGCCACTCCAGGACATGTGGTTTTTGCTATTTCTGCCTCTAAAGCTATTAAGAATAGCCCCTGGCTAGCTGTAGTATGGATACTACATGTTTGCAGGGCACCTTACTGTGAAGTGAGCAAGTGCTGATCCAATGCACAGGTGTAAGATATGTACGCCTCCATCTCTCTCACAAGAAGCATTTGTGGGACTCGACTGTTGTGTGTGTGTGGTTTAGGTGTCCATCAGTGATGGGAAATTAGGGTATTAGTATAGTGTCCATGTATTGACAGCAGTGTTTTAAACTCAGTAGCACAAATGAAAACCCCATGATTGCACTTTCAGGGTAATCTGTGAGGTCATTTTAACCATTCACCAGGTTCCTGCTACCATTTATGTGGTAATATTTTAATGTGTAAAATATGGAAAAATATAAAGATGAAAACAAAAATTTCTTTTGTATCAGCTGATGCAATTTTTAACTTTTTAAAAATATTTCAAAATTATTTTTAATGTGTTAGTATATTTCTTCTTTTTTGTCTATGTACACACATATACAAGTTGGGATACTATAATCCTATTTTTGGTGTTGTGCTAGTTTAAAAATTGTCTATTTCATATATGTTATTTTAAATATATATTTATACCATGCATATCAATATATTTAAATATAGATATATAAAGAGATTATCTTCCTCTGATTAAAAAAGTAATATGTGGTTGTGTTAGAAACTTTGGAAAACAGGAAAAGTACACAGAACATCCAAAAATCACCTCCTTAAAATAACCTGTTATGAGTTTGAGAATAAATCTTTCTAGCTATATATTTAGGTATGTGCATATGAAAGATAGAGAGAGATGCATATATTAACAGATATATGTTATATATTAACAGATATAAAACAGTGTTTCCTAGACCAACTTTAAAATATATAAAATTCTTAATTTTGAAATTATTTTCTGCATTTCTTTACTGTGGTAAAACATACATAACAAAATCCACCATCTTAACCAATTTTTCAGTATGCAGTTTAGAGGCATTCAAGCATGCTCATATTCACATTGGTGTGTGTGCAGCGACCACTTATTTACCTTCAGAACCTTTTTTCTCTTCTGAAACTGAAACTCCATATCCATTAAATAATCACTCCCCATTTCTCCCTCTCCCTGCCCTTTTGGGAACTACATTCTACTGTCTTCAGGAGTTTGACTAAGCCAGGTACCTTATATAATTAGAATCGTATAGTATCTTTTCTTTTACAACTGACTCATTTCATGTTAGCGCAGTGTTTCAAGGTTCACTAACATTTTAGCATATGTCAGAATTTCTATCTTGTTTTAGGCTAATTAATGCAGTGTTGTACGAGTATACCACATTTTGTTTATTCATTCATCTGTCATGGGATGATGGGGGCACCTCTATCTTTTTTAGCTATTGTGAAAAACGCTGCTAGAAGCATGAGTATACCAACATTTGTTTAAGTTCCTGCTTTCAGGGTTATTTTTTTTAAAAACATATACTGGGAAGTGGAATTGCTGGATTGTTCACAGGTTTTAAAGCATGTTAATTATGTAGTTTTTAATTGTTGCATAATATTCCATTATATGAATATACCATAATTTAACCAATTTCTCTGTGATTATTTAAATGTCTTATAGCCTTTCATTTTTACAGATGACATTGGCATGAACGTTTCTTAAAGCTAAAGCTTTATGCCATCTGTGGTTATTTACTTTGGCCGAATTTCTAGAACTAAAATGTATGGATTTTTTAGTGCTTATGATATATATCACTGAAATAACCCACAGACAGATTGCCCATAAGGAGTCTATAGAAATACACAAACATTACCTCGGTTCCTAAGTCGAAATCATCTAAACATTGTCCTTTGAAGACAATTGAGGTAACCTTCTCCCAGTACTTATAGCTGCTGTCCAGGTAGGATTATTTATTCAGCTTTAACAATAGAACCTACAAAGATGTTTCTGAACTTTGGGGTTTTTTCAAAGATTTTATTTATTTTATTTAATTTTAGACAGAGGGGAAAGGAGGGAGAAAGGGAGCGAAATATTGATGTCCCAGGGAAACATCATTCGGTTGCCCAGCGACCTTTTGGTTTCTGGGATGATGCCCAACCCACCGAAGCCAGTCAGGGCTGAACTCCGGTTTTAACAAAGAATCCTTTATTTTTTTCTCTTTTGATTTGCAGGTTTTACTCTCTGAGTGGATGGGTCTAAGATAATTTGTATTTTAAATGCCCTAAATGAAAGATAATTTGTATTTTAAAAAGCCCTAAATGATTCTGTCATACAGCCAGATTTGATGAGTACTTCTCTAAATGTATAGCAGTATGTTCATATATTGTACTCACAATCTGTTAGGTTGTTTTCTAGCACATGGGGTCATCTATCAAGTGGATAATGTGAGTTGCCTGAATAAGAGGAATGGAGCTATTAGTATTAAACCCTGAATTATGGAAGATAATTAGTGAGGGGACTCAAGAAGACAAAATTATTTTTCAGTTAAAGGCTTGGAGAAAATGATGGAGTAATCTTTTATTAAGCAAGGAACAAGTATCAAACATAGGAGTGTATGGCGTTACAACTAAAATAGGTAAGCTGTGTTTGCATTTATTCTTAGTGTATACAAACTGAGAATCCCTCTCTCTCCATTCATTTATCCAGTGATTATTAAGTGCCCACTTGGTGTGAATCATTAGGGATGAGATAGAGTTCTTATTGGCCATTGAAACTCATTGCAAATTTTCAAGATCTCCTCTTGAAATCAATGGAAATTTGAATGCCATTCTGTCTTCTTTTACAAAGAAACAGCATTGGACGAACAAAAAACATGTAGGTGGTCTCCTTTTAACACTGTGCATCATCCAGTAAGCTCACCTTTTATCTGGGTTGTGGAAAAACTTTGACTTGGAAAAAAAAGACTCCTCATTACAAAAGCAGGGAAAAAAATAACGGTATTTTTAAGTCTTCTTTATTGCTCAGCTGAGGAGCCAATCTAGAAAATTAATGTAACTTTTCAATGCCACATAACTCTGAACAGTCACAAACCTGGAATTGTTTTTTCTCCTCTCTTCTAGTGCACAACCCTTCAATTTCATTGATCATCCTCCTTAGTGATATTTCTGTTTGCTGGTATTCCTAACTTAGGCTGGAAGTTGCAGAATGTACCATGTGCACTATATTTGGCTTATAGAAATCCTTCGTTTAGCCTCCCTGTATTTGCAAAAAAAAAAACAAAAAACCTCAGGAGAGGAACATTGGGTTCATACTTCTTTGGTGTAGTCAGCCGGCACCATGTACGGGCTGCCTTTAGATAGTATGTAATGTCTTCAGTTCTCCACATTCCCTGTCACTCTGCTGCTTCCCGCATCCTGATGCGCATCCATGAAGCATCTGTTGTCCTGTGAACTTCATTTGATTTCTTCTAAGAGAGGATTATTTCTTTATACCTATATCTTTATCACATGTCTCCTCAACATAGGAAAGCCATAAATAAACTGAGAAAATCTCTCTTTATTTTAATGTGATCTGTTTCACTCTTTCTTTACCTGAGAGAGAGTGGTTTTCAAAGCCAGAAACGGTTGGAGCCATGCTATTTGGGTTTAAATCCTGGATTTGCCAACTGCAGTTGATTTTCTATGCTTCAATATCTCTTTCTGGAAAATAGGGATAATTATCATTCCTGTCTCGGCAATGTTTGTGAGGATGAAGTGCAAACTGTGTTTGACCCCCAATGTTTATACAAAGTAAATGCTGCATATGTGTTTGGTATTATTATACATTTTCATCACTAATAGGTATTTTAGTTTGTGTTTTGTTTTGCCACAAGAGTACACAGATGAGAGTAAATAACTACAAGTGAAAAATGCTTATCAGGTTTTGTTTAAATAATTTTAAATAATGGTCATGAAAATCAAATTGAAGATGAAATACTCATAATCCTATTTTTGAACAAATCGCCATCTCCCTTTCCATATTTTGTTTATTCCTTGTCCATATGGAAATAACATTTTATGTAGCTTCATCTGTATCACACATATGATTGATTTTACATTCGGTATTTTGCATTTAACATTCTGTAGTTAACATTTACATTTAACATCTTAAGCATTTTTCCATATCATCGCATAGCTAGCGTCAAATGGGATGAAGGGCTTTGCGTTTTACATCGCTGTTTATACATGGAGCTGTATTTTTTTATGGTCTTCCCTTTGTTACCGTAGAAAGTTTCCTTATCAAGTGGAATTCACTTTTGCTCAATAAGCCAAATTTTGTATAAAAATTTAATAAACTAACACTTGAGTGTAGTGACTCTGACTTCCTTTGTCTTATTGTGGCTTTAACATCTAGTTCATATCCTAGTGGAATTTCAGTTTTATTTATATTGAATGAATAATTTGGATTAATTTAATTCTTAAGAATTGGGATATTGTGATTACTTAATAATTAATTTAAAATATTTTTTTTCAGTAAATGTTAACATTTTTTAAATGCATCAGGTGTCTTGTTTGGGACTCTGCCTGCAGGAGATTGGAGCCAACACCAAGGAGTAGTCATACACATGATACGACTATCCTTTAAAAGGAAAAGAAGTGTCCCAAGTGCTTCTTTGAAATATAGTATTATTAATAAATTCAAAGAGGAAAGTCATTAAACTACTTAAAGGGAGAGACTATTAAGATTACTCTTATTTAGCATGCATTAAATGTATCCCGGAGTTTCTTGATTGTCAAATAATATGGAAAATGAGGCCATTTATATTTTGTACATTATAATGTGAACACAGAAATGCATTATTCTTGGGAGACCATTATTTATTAATTGATTCAAATATTTGTTAAACACCTACTATGTGCTATGATATGAAAAAGCCAATGGGGAAGCAGAATGTAAGAGATAGTCCGTAACCCTATGAAAACAGATATGTACACGTGTGGTATGTACAGAAAGGAAGGAGTAAAGAATGGTCACTCTTCCAGAGGATTCAGGCAAAAGTTCACTGAGGAGCCTGATACTCAGGTTAAGACCTAAGGGATTCTTATGTATTAGCTTGACACAAATCAGAGAGAGGCAGGGAAGCACGTGGATATAATCCCTGAGATGGAAGAGAGCCCGACACACTGAATATGAGAGAAAGTCAGTGTCAGAGAGTGACCTGTCGAGTCACTCTGAAGGAGAACAGAAGAGACAGGTTGAGTCCAAGCCATTCCACTGTGCCTGCATACACTTTTAAGCAGGAAAGTAATGTGATCAAATTTTCATTTGAGATTCATTTTAGCTACGGAAGGAAGGATTCACTGAGGGGAACAAGAGTAAATGTTGGGACACTAGTTTGGATAATGTTGGAGCCATCCTGCTAAGAGGTGGTAGTATCTTGGAATTAGGTGGCAGCAGTGAAGTAGTGAACTGTGGGCATATTCAAGAGTTATAGAATTTTCTATCTAGAGAATAAAGTCAACAGGATTTTAGTATTTGAAAGGGATGTGAGGGAGAGGCTCAAGAAGGACTCCTAGTGTTCTCATCTGAGCAATACCTGCCTGAGAAAACCAGAACAAAAACATGGAAAGTAGATTCAAGTGAGGTGATGAACAGTTTTTAACATGTTGAGCCTGAAGAGTATATGAGACATTCAGTAGACATGTGAAAGGCAGTTGGATATTTGATCTTTGCATTCAGAATGTAGATGAATTCTGGAGATAGAAATTCAACAGAGTCCTCGTAATGGAAAGACTTTTAAGTTGTGGGCATGGTTCTGGAGAGAGTGAATAGAAAGAAGAGAGGTCCTGGGTCAGATGTAGAGGATAATTATTCAGTGGTCACTGGGCAAAAATAATGACTAATGTCATCAATAGCAATTTTTCGGAAATATTAGAAAAGTACTTTTAGCATAAAGAGCCTAAGTCCCTGCTGCCACTGTTGAACAGACATAGTAGTTCTTTTCTGTCTACCCCCTGGGTTTTCTATTACAGAATATAAAGATCTCTATGTTTAAGAGCATGATGATTTGATTTTCTATTGCTTACAGTTTGACTTCTTCCAAGCTTATAAAACATGCAAGTCAATTATTAAAATACCATATGATTATTTTAATGGAAGTGTGCACAAAACCGGTCAGGAGGATAAGTGAAGAGCCGTAGAAAGAACGTCAACACTCTTCCAGGGGAGTGAAGAATGACATTACGGAAGAAGCTCCATTTGATGAGACTTGGTGAACGTGCAGGCAGCTGTCAGGAAGAAGATGGCTATGCTTGAGCAGCATGGGAGAAATGATGGATTTGTAGAGAATGGATCGCAGACTGTAGAAGGAGGTCCTGACTGACAAAGAGGAGCAGAGACATAGGTGTATGGTTTATTGCAGTCACTATACAAGGTTAATACTGCTGGAATGAAGCTCTGAGTGATGAAGGAAAAGTAGGCTGAAGAGTGAGGCAAGGGCTAAATCATAAAAGTCTTTAGAAATTATATGGAAAATTAAAAAAACAAAACAGAGTTCAACTCAAGGCAGAGTCATTGCCAAATTTGTATCATCAGTGAGCCACAATCAGATGTTCATGTTACAGAGATCATCATGGTGTTATTAAAGAGGAGAATTGAGAGAGAATTGAGGTTGGATTATAGTAATAAATAGCTTGGGGAAGTGGTAAGGAGGACCTTATTCAGGGAAGAGAAAGCAAAACTGGAATAAAGTGCAGGAATGTGAGAAGTAATCAAGAGCTATATATAGATTATGTTAGGGGTGTGTGTGTGTGCCTGAGTACGTGCAACCATCAAGGGATGGTTGGGCAGGGTAAGAGAGGTAGATGAATGTAAGATGTTTTCCTGACTTGCACCAAAAGGAAGTAGATCTGCCCTAAGAAGTCACCGTGAGATGCTCACATGGCCCCTGTCATGTTTTTCTCTCATGGCCACACCAGTTCTGCCCAGGAATGAAGACAGTCATTCAACTGTCACTGATTATGTTTTGGCCCCTCTGCCATGCAAAGCTGGGACATGAAGACATGTGCCATTGACCCTAAAATGCTATCCTCTGACTCACTCTATAGAGCTTTACACATTGAAATGTTTAAAAGTAATTAATGGAAAAATAACCACATAAAAATACTGCTACATAGATTCAAATCTCAGAAAAAATATACATACACACACAACACATAGCTATATGAGTTTAACTTTTAAATGTACTTGATTTTCAAAATGAAAATGTTAAATCATGATAAAAACATTAAGGATTCCTGCAAAAAAAAAAGAAGTGAAATACCAAAAATACATACTTGGAAGTGCCAACTAATCCAGTAAGTAGAAAAAATTCACTATGCATTTACTTGAAAATGTGGCCCAGGAAAATGTTGCCATAGCTTTCTTTAACTATGAGGAACAAAAATAAATATGCTTTAAAATGGTTTCTGTTCTTTACCACTTCCACCTCCAATGATATAATGTAAAATTGAAAAGGAAAAATATAGCTAAATGTGCTATTTTCACACACATAGTTATGATATAGAAAATATGTATAAACATGCCGGCACGTACACAGCTGAATTCATCATAAAGTTGTGAGAAACCTTCTTATCCCAGAAGAGAATTCTGCTGGCGAGTTATTTCCTAGAAGAAAGTGGTAGTGCCTGGGAGTGCACCCTGGTGCCTTCTTCAAGGACAGGGATGTTTGCTTTGTGTGTGTGCACACACATGTGTGTGTGGTCCAGTGCGAGTGTGTGTGTGTTCACCGAGAAAGAGATTTGTGAAAAAGTCGCTTCTAACATGTGAGAGCTACATAAATCCTTGTTTTTCACCTTATGAAGGTGATTGATTTTCATTTTCAAAATATGTGACTTTTGAGGCATCTGTTTTGGGGGCAGACTTCTGTACAGCTGCAGCAGAGAGGATGCTTGTCATTAGCCAGTTGCTCAGTCACTGTCTCCATTTATAGTTGGGTTTTTTAAGTATTCCAAGTAAGAACGCTGAGTTTCTGCTGATCCTGAGTCATCAAATGAAAGCTTTATTTTTTTCTCTTTCATTCAATTCCACCTATGCTCACAGTTTTTAAGATGGATATGTTTTCTAGAAAAATCTGACCCTCTTAACTATTTATTTTACAGTTTCTTAATAAGTTTATTAATGAGAACACTGCATCTCTTCCTATTGGACACTATCGGGATCACCTTACTGAATAACAAGAAGTTCACCCTACCAAGACAAGAATATTCAAGTCGCTTAAATTACAAACATAAATTGCAAATCTTGCCCCTGAAAGACTTGTATTAAAAAAGGGTGAAGAAGATCCCTGTCTGGTGTGGCTCAGTGGATTGAGTGCCAACCTGTGAACCAAAGGGTCGCCAGTTCGATTCCCAGTCAAGGCACATATCTGGGTTGCAGGCCAGGTCCCCAGAAGGGGGCACAGAGAGGCAATCACACATTGATGTTTCTCTCCCTCTCCTTCTCCTTCCCTTCCCCTCTCTCCAAAACTAAATAAATAATTTAAAAATGGGAGGATAAAGAAACTCTCTTCAATAGCATCCTGTAACTTAACAGAACTGAATCTAGAATTGCAAAGTCCCTAGGAAACTGCAATGGTGACGAATGACACATGGGAGAGATACCTATAACAGTCACAATCCTATAAAAAATAATGGCACACTGAAACAAGCTCCTCTCTAGGAGTTAATTTATAAAGGAATTCTGTACATAGGCCCATTTGAGTATGGAGAAGCCTTAGGAATGGAACAGTAATCTGGGGCAGAGTCAGAATTGTCATCTCCTCTAGGCTCAGAGGGACCAGGAGAGAGAGCAGCTACTTGAACCAGGAAGGAGAGAGTGCTGTAGAGGAGAAGTCCTAGAGAGGACCAGCAACCCTCCTTGGGAACTGGAAACTTCACAGTCAGCTTGCCAGCAAACCTGTGTCCCTAGACTCTATTCAGTGCCAACAGGGGCATTATTGTTATCTTGGTTTTGACAATGATGCATTTGGCCATCCACCCATTCAATGATAAAAGCACAACCTAGTCACCGTGACAATAAAATCTATTTCTCATTTCTAAATTTTCCCTGGTTGGTGGTGATTTCCTATGTAGGTGACAACCACTGGAAATGAAATGTTAACCTAATGTCCCTGGGAAGGTTTTTCTCTTCATCGCTGGATCAATCTAGATCTCCAGAAAGCTCAGCCACCACGGCTAAATATCTGTGATGGTGGGGGGAAGAGAGCTGCACATTCACAGCCCTACGTCCACCTTCCAGGCAGGGAAGAGGAAAAGAGAAAAATGGGAAGGGATGGGGCTTATGTTAGACGAGCCCTAGTTTTCACAAAAATGTTTAGTGCACATCTCATTGGCCAGAACCATGTCATGTGGCAGCTTCTACTTACAAAAAAGTCTTGGGAAGTGTTTTAAGTAGGCACATTGCACCCCTAAACAAAATTGAAATTATTTGACTAGTGAAAAAGGGAAGTGTAATGATGAGGAAGCAGTTAGTAGCATCCTCTCTACGTGTCTACTATCTCTTGTGGCTTGGTGTGGACAAATGATAATAGAGTAATATAAAGTGTTGCATCCTGTCTTCCTATACATACTATAATTTGCCTGGAAGTTATCAAACAACAAAATTAGGGTGTGGTCACATATTCCTTATATTAATAAATTTTATGGAGATTAAAACTTTGTATCACTTGCATATTTGCCCATTCCTAATAGACGAATGCTTGAGGACAAAGTTTTGGATCTCCAAGTTTTCCCTAAGCCTTTACTTGTCTTCCATCATAATTATAGCCTCCCATATTTCAGAAGGAAGGCATTTTCACCTTTGTGTCTTAGGACATTCCTATGACATTCAGTAAATATATTTTTGTGTGTGATGCAAAGATAAGGTTATCTTTCAATTTATTTTTTTCAGTTATAGTTGACATTCAATATTATATTAGTGTACAGCACAGTGGTTAAACATTTATATAATTTACAAGTGACCCCCCAATAAGTCTAGTACCCATAAATTCTTTATGCTGTACTTTACATCCCCATGCCTATTTTTGGAAGTATCAATTTGTACTTCACCTTTTTTACTGAGACCCCCAGTTTCCCTCCCATCTAATATCCATCGATCTCTTCTCTGTATCTGAGTCCATTTCTGTTTTGTTCTTTAGATTCCACCTATAAGTGGAAACAGACTGTGTTTGTTTCTCAGTCTGATTCGTTTCGCTTAGCATAATACCAAGTAGCTCTGTTCATGTTTTTTGCATATGGTAGGATTTCATTATTTTTATGGCTTAGTAATATTCCATTGTGTAGTAAGAAATTCTGAGTTGAACAAATGAATGCAGCTGACCTCAGGAAGATATTAAAGGAGGAGGTTGCACTTGAGTTATCTTGGGTAAATTACTCATTGACAAGAATCTTTGATCTAAAATTTGCATTCTATTGGTTGTGCTGTTGTGTTTGTTTCTCTCAACCCCCCACCCCCTTTGTTTCTTTTTAATTCCCTCTGACCTGTCCTCCATCTTTCTTTCTTTTGCACTGGTGACTAAGTCTTTGGCTAGTTTGACTGAGAGCATGACATTCCATTTATTTTCTTTTTACATTAAAAAAAATTGCCAAATTTAATGTCATGAATCTTCCTCCCTATGCTTGTTAACAGTATTATAGTTTGTACTATTATATTTAAGGCTGTTTTTCCTCCTTTGAATGGTCTTTGCACCTTTGCCAAAAATTAATTTAACATGCATTCAAGGGTTTATTTCTGGATTCTCTATTCAATTCCATTGGTTTACTTTTCTCTTTTTTTTTTCTCTCTCTTTTTTTTTTTTTATTTAGTTACTTTTCAAGTACATTTTTTTAAATCTTTTCTCTCCCCCCCCCCCCGCCTGGTCTCCCCCCTCCCTCCCATTCCCCCCCCCCAGTCCTCATCTCTGTGTCTTTCATACTTGTTCCTCAAAATCCCTCCCCCTTTTTCCCCTTAAGTTCCCTTCCCTCTCCCCTCTGGTCGCTGCCCACTTGTTCTCTATTTCAGCGTCTTTGTTTTTATTCTCTTTGCTTGTTTGTTTTATTCTTTAGCTTCCTGTCAAAGGTGAGATCATATGGTATTTGTCCTTCAATGCCTGGCCTATTTCACTCAGCATAATGCTTTCCAGTTCCATCCATGTTGTTGCAAAAGGTAGTAGCTCCTTCTTTCTCTCTGCTGCATAAAATTCCATGGTGTATATGTACCACAATTTTTGGATCCATTCATTTACTGATGGGCACCTAGGTTGCTTCCAACTCTTGGCTATTGTAAATTGTGCTGCTATGAACATTGTGGTGCATAGGTTCTTTGAAATTGATGTTTTAGGATTCTTGGGGTATAATCCTAGCAGTGGAATTGCTGGGTCAAAAGGCAGGTCAATTTTTATTTTTCTGAGAAAATGCCATACTGTTTTCCATAATGGTTGTACCAGTCTACAATCCCACCAACAGTGAACTAAGGTCCCCTTTTCCCCACACCCTCTCCAACATTTGTTGTTTGTTGCTTTGTCTATTATAGCCATCCTGACTGGTGTAAAGTGGTATCTCATTGTGGTTTTAATTTGCATCTCTCTGATAGCTAACGATATTGAGCATCTCTTCATGTGTCTCTGGATATTCTGTATGTCCTCTTTAGAGAAGTGTCTGTTCAAGTCCTTTGGTTTACTTTTCTGTCTTTATGACACTACCACACTACTTTGATTATTATAGTTGTATAAATTTTGAGGTTGGGCATTTTGTAATCTCCAATTTTTCTTTTCTTTTTCAAGGTTTTTTTTTTTTTTTTGCAATTCAGAGTCTCTTGAAATTGCATATGAATTTTAGGGTGGATTTTTCTGTTTTTGCAAAAAAGGTGCCCTAGTGATTTTGAAAAGGATAGTACTAAATCTGCAGAGCACTCTAGGTATTATTAACATCTTAACTGTATTAAAATCTTTCAACCCATGGACACAAGTATCTTTCTATTTATATGTCTTCTTTAATTTATTTCAGCCACATTTTCCACTTTCCAGTGTACACGTCTTTCACTTTTTCAGTTAAACTTATTCCTAAGTATTTTTATCCTAATTGTATTATAAATGGAATTGTTTCCTTGATTTCTTTTTTGGATTGTTCATCGGTAGTACACAAAAACATAACTGTTTTTTGTGTTAGTCTCTGAAGTCTCAGAAAGCAGAAACCATGCCAGATTTGTATTTTGCAAAGTTAATACAAAAATAATAGTTGGCAGTTCGTAATTTAAAAAAATATTTTTCATTGGCAGTAATCTCTGTCCTTTTTTTTTCTGTCTCCCTTCCATTTTAGGGTTCTACTGGTGTTACAGCCTCTCCTCCAGTCTCCACCCCTGTCACAGGACACAAGAGAATGGTCATACCAAACCAGCCCCCACTAACAGCAACCAAAAAGTCGACCCTGAAACCACAGCCTGCCCCTCAGGCTGGACCCATCCCCGTGACTCCGATTGGAACACTGAAACCCCAGCCTCAGCCCGTCCCAGCCTCCTACACTACGGCATCCACCCCGTCGAGGCCTACCTTCAATGTGCAGGTGAAGTCAGCCCAGCCCAGCTCGCATTACATGGCTGCCCCTTCACCAGGACAGTTTTATGGCCCGGGGCCAGGGCACCAGAGCTATAACACTCAACCAGTGCCTGTGACTGGGCAGTGTCCACCTCCTCCAACACGGGGAGGCATGGATTACACATATATTCCACCACCAGGACTTCAGCCTGAGCCTGGGTATGGGTATGGTCCTAACCAAGGGCGCTATTATGAAGCCTATTGCCCAGTGGGGCCTGCGTATGGGGGCAAAAATGATTCTGATCCTGCCTATGGTCAACAAGGTCACCCCAATGCCTGGAAGCGGGAACAAGGGTACACTCCCTCTGGGCCAGGAAACCAGCACCCTGCTGGCATGTATCCGGTTGCTGGTCCCAAGAAGACATATATCACAGATCCTGTTCCAGCCCCCTCTGCCCCACCACTGCAACCAAAGGTAAGAAACTCATTAATACAATGATGGGAATAAAGGGCCGCCTGTTTAGCTTGCCTTTCCCGGAAAGCAGAGCCTAAGGCAAAAGTGTATATGTTGCTTTTATTACATTAGAAAGTAGGATTCCAAGGAAGCCTGAGTGCCATAGGAAAAGAGGGAGATCCTACTGGGGATATGGAGTCACGCTATGGATATGCATATTGTTTAGTACCAAGTGCATTTACATGTTCAGTCTTGAAAGATCATCTTCCAAAAGAGCGTATGAACTATAGCAGCTCAGGATAATCTTTTTGTGGTAGGAAAAGGGAAGATAATTTATCTTCTAGCTCTGTCTCTTCTTGGACCAAGGTTCTCTGTGAGTCAGAGACTTCCTCATGCCTAGACTTTGCATTTACTTGGGCACCAAATAAATCTGTAGCATCTCATGCCTCACAGGGACAGGGCATCAACACATCTGGAGGTGAGAGGTATGCAGGGCAGCCATGAGTCGAGCTGCTGTCAGGTAGGGTGTATGTGATGGTGGTTAGAACTCAAGCTAAGTTGGTCCCACAGTGGCTGCTAGGACATACGTGGCCAATAGTTCAGGGGACAGGTGAGGAGAAGGGCTGTAGGTGATGCAAACACCTTGTCTAGTTTCCTTTGGAAGAGGCTGCTGCAGTATAATGAAACTTGTTTATCACCCTTGTCAATCCACATTATTGACCCTCTAAGCAGAATCTTACCCTCTAGTCTTTAACCCTATTAGACAATTTTTAAAAGTTTTTGAGTTTTTCTCATTGTTTGATTTACTTGTAAGCGCGTATGTCTTTTAAATCAATGAATTCAGTTACTAACTTTTCAATAGATAATGATATTACACATGCCCACTCAGTTACAATTTGATTTTTCCGTGAGTATTTGAACTAGCATGATGTTTCCTTTTACCATGACAAGAGGAACCAAGGAGAATTACTTGGAAGGGGTGAGATGGATACACCATGCTGGTTTCCAGCCCTTGGGTTGGAACAAAGCTCTCCCTTCCTTTCATTTAAAGCTGTGAGAATCAGACATTAAACATAGTTAGAATATGTTATTTTTGAGAGATGAATTGGGTAAAAGGTCTCTATATATTTTAGTACAGTATATTTTTAACATATAGAAAGTCTATATACATCATTTAACACATTTGACATTGTCAGTGTACAGACACAATCACATTTTCAAGACTGTAATAGAAATCTGTCAGGTCCTTGCTCTGTGAGCAGTGTGTTTACTAAACCACTATTTTCAGAGGAAAGTATCAGCTCTATTACCAGTCCTCCAAAATGAATTTTGGGCTCCTTAGAGGAGAAGAAGCCTTCCAGAAAGTGGGGCACTCATGAATACCCACTATGGTAAACGGGGCCAAGCATGATCATTTTCCAACATAAAGTTTCCAGGTTTAAACATTGTGTTTTTGAAATGTTGCTTTTAGAAATCTTTTCTTTCCAAAATCTCTTTATGAAAATAAATGTTAGTAGGTTTATTTATTTGCTTGTTTTAAAGTTTGTCCAAAATAGCTAGTCTGTATATACGCACCCTTTGTTAACATTACAGTACATTTGCATTAGTCCTTCCAGCCTGCAAAGGAGCAATCCAGAAAAAAATTAGATCATTTTCCTTTACTTCACTTTGGTGCAAGTGCAGTAACTTCCCTCATGAATAGTTCAAAGCTTTGGTTGGGATAACTGACATTAACACCGAGCTCAAATAGCTGTGCAGTTTTGCTCCATCTGAAGCCTCCTGTTAGAATGGCTGCATGATGATCCTGTTGGAAAGAGAGGGACCCTGACTTATGTAAGGACCCTGGATCAGCCCACGTGGGGAAACAGATGTGAAACAGAGCAGAATGTCTAGGTGGAGGGAATAATCTTGTGAGAAGTACTGAGCCACTGAGGCACTGAGTTTCTTTTTTCCCAAATGTCACTGGGCATGTTGAATAGTCCCTCCTCATTTAACACGGAACTGACCCAGTGGTATAGGAAAACAGTTAGCACCCAGTGCAAGACCTGAATCTAACATGTTGGGTTCAGCCGCATCACTAACATTTGCTTTCCACCACCCTACTCAGGACGATGGAAGGAACTTTTATTAACCACTTACCGGAAAGCATGACACTTTATTTCCCTTCTTTTTGTAATTACTCATGATGATCTATTATATTGTTATGGATTCTGGATATTCAGTGAATTTGATGTCATTTAAAAAATGTTTTTGAAATATTTGTTCTTCAACAGTGTCATGTGTTTGAAAATCACATTGTGCAATTTAAAAATGAAAATCAAGCCTACATCATAGTGCAATTTAAAAGAATGTACACCTCTCTGCGATTAGTGAGGAGAGTGGTTCGGGGGTGATATTTAGCCATCTGTCAGTGTTTGGGGAAAAGGGAAAGTGGCTGATGAGGCTACAGATATGATCTGTGTGTGGTGGGGGGGGGGTGGTGAATGAAAGGACCAGCTTTTTCACAGTTAGTCTTTCAGCAGAACACTGCTGTACTCAACTGCACCTGTGCACAGAGGACCTTTTTGTCCCAATATTGAGTCTGCTTTGCTTAGTGATGTGACTACTGGCTTGAGAAATGAGCCCCTACGTTGAATCCCACTTCCTCCCGTGGCATTTCACTTACAGCTTGAGGAAAGCCTCTGGACCTCCTTATGTCACGCTTCTGGCCTCAGCAAGGTAGAACATCATCTTCTCTAATTAATTAATGATTGCAAATGGCTTGGAAATTTCCAAAGGTGGAATAATTGCCAAGTGAGGACTGTTTTTACTGGCTTTCCTTTATTTTCAATTTTTAGTCACTGATGGAAAACTTACCTTCATGCTTTAAAACAATGATCTTTTGTTACCTTGAGACATTCTGAGAAATTTGGCATTTAACCCATTAAGGAAAAAACAATTTAAATGAAAGAAGTAAATCTCCCCTGTACTCGAGATGAATTGCTTTAATTTTCCTACATCATAGTGCAATTTAAAAGAAGAGGAAAAAGGAAGGAAGCAGCAAAAAGAAAGAAAGAAAGAAAGAAAGAAAGAAAGAAAGAAAGAAAGAAAGAAAGAAAGAAAGAAAGAAAGAAAGAAAGAAAGAAAGAAAAAGAAAGAAGGAAGGAAAAGGAGAAGAGAACGAAGAAAGGAAGGAGATAAAATCGGAACCTGCAAGGCTGGGGGATCATGGTTATATTTGTGTTTCTATAATGTGCTGAACAGTGAATTTGCATGCTACAGTAGACCATAATGTGTTTCCTGTACCATCTGAGCTGAGTTCCTTGAAAAATATTGTTATAAGCAAGACTTTGTAAAGGAGAAATGTTCTCTTCCTACTGAAAATCCTCTTAAAGAAACAGTGGAAGCTTTCTTCTTTGCTGTTTTATAAAAGCTATCATCTGCATGTTGCTGTGTAGTTCACAGAACTCTTGTCCCATACCCCTGTACAGTGGGATGCGTGTTTTCTCTAATGTTCAGATAAAGCTAGTCATCACTCCAGAGTGGTAGGGCAGCTCTGGCATTCACTTGTCATGAACCTGATCTGTGTCATCTCCGGGCAGGGAAAGAGACAGCTGTTTGCCCCATACTGTGTGGAAGGCACTGAAGAAGCTGTCCATCCCAGGAAAGGTATAAAGGTCCACCTTGTGTGGGGGTTAGATTAAATTCTAAAATCTTCTATGATTAAAAATTTCCTTGAAAAATCCTTCAGGAAGGCGAGTCCTTGGAGAACAACAAACTACCTTTCAATAAACCTAGAAAAGTTATCTCTTTCAGAGTTAGAACAGATCACTTCTCTTCATTTAGTTTTTGAAACTAGGGATATTTAGTAGGCAGAGAAGAGAGTCAAGGTAATGAAATACCAGGGGTCAGTGTTAAAGGGCCCCTAAAACCTGTAATTTGTTAAGATTAAGAATATTTGAGAATATTTGAGAATATTGATGTAGTAGCATTGCAAACATTCAAGAAATATCAAAATGTTTCTTTTTTTATTGTGGAAAAGAGAAGGACATAGATTTTGATTTTGGGTGCATTGCAAAGAATTAGTGGTATTTTGGAGAGAACTGTCTTTATGTAACCCCTGAGCTGAAGCCCTCTCAATTCCAGAATTAGAGAAACAGAGGAAGAGATGTTAGGATGAAGAAATGTGGACATATGCCTCAGGGCAGGCGACAGTATCCAGACACGTGTGAAGAGAGGAATGCTTGAGAAAGCTGATGATAGTAACATTAGTTATTATTTTTGTGCAGAACTTTTCCATTTCCATAGTCCTTTGTGGACCTCACCAAATCCATGCAATTAAGCACAGAGGTTTTTCTCATACTGTTGAGGGTTCAGAAGCTCAATAATGAGAGTCATTCACCCACAATTGTATGTCAAATTTATGGGAGAGCCACAGCTCCAAGCCAGGTCTTCTGAAGATTGTCCTCATGCTTTCCCGTGGAAAACGGTGGATCTTGGCATCACCAGCCACTCGCTGTGGCTCCGCCATGGCCCGTGTCCCAAGCAGATGTCTGAGTGGTCTCAGGCAGCTGTGGTGCAGTGTCATGAGATCAACAGTTGGAGGGGAAGCACCCGTTAAATCCCTCCCAGGCACCCAGGCCTGAGGTCTTGGAGCTAGACTTCCTCTTCCTCATTACCCATGCATAATTTGTCCCAAGTTTCTTTCTAATTTTACAATATCTGAAATTTGCTTTCTTATCTCAGTCCCCCTGGAGGTTGCTCTAATTCAGTTGTCCTCATTTCTCACCTGCACCATTGGAATGTCCTCCTAATGGGTGTCTCCCCCTCTAATCTTTCTCCACACCTGTTCCTTCTACACAGGCTACCAGATTAATCTTTCTGCCATACAGTTCCGCCCTTGTCATTAATTGTCTTTAAAAAAAAAAAAAACTTTCAGAAGTTTCCAGCCACTTGTGGAGTGAATTGAAACTCTTGCCTGGATTTCTACTCTTATCTTACTTTTTTAAGCACCTGGGCTTCCAGCTAAGAATTTATATTCCTAGTTATTTCTCATCTCTGTAATTTTGATCATGGAGGTTTTTTTCTTTCTGGAATGCCTCCCCATACCTTCCTGAAATAAATAAAATATTTCACAATCAAATGTGATCCAGCGAGAATAAACTAAAATTCTGTTCTCTCTTATGAAGACTTTTACTTGCCCTAAAATTGAGTTGTACCTTATTTCACCCTCTGTTGTGGAAGTTTTCACACTCTGAACTATACTAAAATCAGTTATATACCTGTCTTCCACCAGCCTCTGCCCCAGTGTCCATTAGACCCGGAGAATTATGGGGTAGAGATGGTATCTGGACAACCCTGTTTGCCGCACAGTAACTAACACATTGCATAATGCATTCCTGTTTAATGAAGGCGCTTGAAGAAACTTACTATGTCCTAAAATAAGGAGAAAGTCTTGCTTTAGAACTTAGCAGGCTGTTCAGCAAAGTGCCAAAACCAAAACCTACTTTACCAGATCAGTGTAGGTGACCTAAATAACAAAAGCATTGTCACATCAGTAACTCAGTATGCAGAGCAGCTAGGTAGTTTCTCAGGTTCACTGTCGCTCTAACATTTTACTTTCCTTCGGGCATACATGTGTTTATGTGTGTTGTTATATACACAGTCTCTTTTATATTGTGCACTTTCCAAATGTCTGTGGAATTTGTTGATTCATATTTTAATCAACTTTTTGAGGTTTGATTTACATACAATAATATGTGTCCATTTTAAGCATGTAAGGCAGGAAACTTTTGACAAGTGGATGCACCTGTGAAATCACCACAATCAAGGTGGAGAACACTGCACCTGCCACGGGGCTTCCCCATGCCCTGTTGCACCCGCCGCCCTTTGCTCCTAGGCCCGGTCTGCTTCGTAACATCCATCACCTTGATCCCTTCTTGGATTTCATATGCATGGACTCATACAGCATGCACTCTCATGCCTGGGCTGCTTTTACTCAGAGTAACTATAGTTTTTTAGATTCATTTATGTTACTGTGCTCATTCAATTTATTGCCAAGCAGTGTGGCATTACATGAATATATATTACATTTTGTTTATCTAGTCACTCATTTTCAGGCATTAGTTTATTTTTACATGAGTTAGGAATGAAGCTGCTATGAATGAACACTCGGGTACCTGTCTTTGTACATACAGAGTTTTCATTTCTCTGGGATAAATAGCTAGGAGGGAAGTTGCTGGGTCAAGTAGGAACTATTTAACATCATAAGAAACTGCCTAAATGTATTCTTTCCGTTGTCACCTGCAGTGTGCGAGAGGTACAGTGCCACCCCCATGCTGCCGTTGTCACCCTTCTCCATTTCAGCTCTTCCTTGCTGTGCAGCTATGGCTCACTGTAGCTTATAGTTACATTTTTTCTCTTACTAATGATCTGGAGCATTTATTTACCCACTTATAGGCCATTCTTATATCTTTTTTCATGAAGTGTCATTGAATTTTTGAGCCATTTTTAATTGGATTGTCTCTTTTTGTTGAGTTGTAAGAGTCTGTTATATGTTCCTAATAAGAATTCTTAGATTTGTGCATTGCCGATATTTTTTCCTAGTCTGGGACTTTCCATTTTCTTCATGTTGTTTTCTGAAGAGTAGAAGTTTTTAATTTTGATGAAGATCAATGTATCAGTTTTTATCAACTATAATTTGTGCTTTTTGTTTCTTTCACTAGGCTTATCTCCTAATGGTCACAAATATTTTACTCCATGCTTTCCTTTAGATGTTTAATGGTATAAATTAGGGTTATGACTCGCCTCAGTTTAAGGTCAGAGTTTATTTTTTTCTCATTAGGATATCTGGTTTTTCCAGCATAAAAATTTGTTCAAAAGACTCTTTGTTCCCATGGAATTACCTAAACACCTTTGACAAAAAGCAATTGACCACGTATGTGTCAGTCTATCTATAATCTCTATTCTCTTCTCTTACTTTGTGTGTCCATCCCTAGGCCAATGCTGTTATCTTGATCACTCACTTTAATAGCAGGTTTTGAAATCAGATGGTGTTTGTTTTCTGTATCTGTTATTTCCAAGGTGTTTTAATTACTCTAAGTCCTTTCCATTTCCATATAAATTTTAGCATCAACTTGCCAGTTTCCACAAAATAACCTGCTATGATTTTGACTGAGATTTTGTTGAGTCTCTAAATCAATTTGAAATAGTAGATATCTTAACATTGAGTCTTCCAAACCACGAACATGGTATATCTCTCATTTTATTTATGGCTTCATTAATTTCTCTCAAAAATCTATTGTAGCTTTGCATAGAGGTTGTTAAATTATCCCTAAGCACTTTATATTTTGGGTGTCATTATAAATGGTGTTTTTAAGTTCAATTTGCAATTTTTTGTCATTAGTATATAGAAGTACAATTGATTTTTTTATATTGACTTTGTATCTTATGACTTAGTAAACTTAGTAGTTTCACTAGGTATTTTTTAATATTTATTTATTTTTAGAGAGAGCGGAAGGGAAGGAGAAAGAGTGGGAGAGAAACATCAGTGTTTGGTTGCCTCCTATGTGTCTCCTACTGGGGACATGGCCTGCAACCCAGGCATGTGCCCTGACTGGGAATCAAACCAGCGACCCTTTGCTTCACAGGCCTGTGCTCATTCCACTGAGCTACACCAGCCAGGGCTCACTAGGTATTTTTTAAGACTCCTTGTACTTTCCTACCTGATCATTTCATCTGAAAAATTTTGCTGATTTAGTTGCTTAATTTCTTCATGGATAAGAGAAAAAATAGTTGCCTACAAATCTGAAGGATATAAATTAGAAAAATAATAAACCTTTACTTTCCATTTCTCTAGACCAGCTTATTGAAACTGCCAGACACAGATGTGACCTTCAAAATCATTAGGTCATAATCCCTCAAATTTACAGATAAGAAAACTGAGGCCTAGAGAGTTACAGTTAGTAAGTGGCAGATTAGATGAGAAAGCTAACACTGCTTTGAGTACCATAGTTCCTCTCTACATTGCTTTAAGAGCAGTGACATTGAAAATACTAGACATTTGCAAGGTGTAATAACTTTTATCACAAAGAGCTTAAGGCCTCTTAATAATAGAAAATGGCCCACATTCTAAGGATCCTTGTTCTGTCTCACAATTACTCCTGTGAAAAGACTAGTTCTTAGAGTCCATATGATTTTGACCAACATCATGATTTTTTCTTTCTGTGATTTTAAGGGTCACTCTCAAGATGGATGTCCTAGGATGCTTAGAGGTCTGTGAATAGTTATTTTACTCATCTCATCATTTTCATAGATTTCAATGTTTAAAAATACCCCAGGTCCCTAACCTTCCTGGAAAAATAAATGAATCATTTTAACAAATGATTCTAACAAGATGTAATTTTTTATGTTTGCAGAGTGAGAGAACTCACTTCAATTTATGGGTGTTTTGCTTTTTGTTTTATCTCAGTTCTATAACGAAACAACCACCCAACTCATTAGTGTGTCTCTCTAGGAACCTCATCTCCTGCTTAGCCAGCTGCGAACACTCAGACTCGCCTATTTCAAAGGAGAGACTGGAGTTGTTCTCTTTCCTAGCAAATGAAGAAGCTTGATCACTGTTGATGCGTCAGGAGTAGTGGCAAATATAAACATTTTGAAAATGTTACACACATAATATTAGGAGATGTCTCATAGTAAAAGTCAAATACTTGACTTTCCAAAAATGCCACTGTCCCAAAAATAAACTTTTACTTGTCATTTTTAGTTCTTTGATTTTCTGGAATATGGAGAACCCAATATTTAGATATAGTCTTAGCATAAAACATGATATTTATTTTAGTTTGTCCTCAGAATTCAAAAGAATATGCAAAAATTAACTAGAACTTAGCTCATTCTCAAAAAGCTTGAAATGCAATACGGAAGATCAGATGTGTATTATTGGTGCCACTGGCCTTTGACCACTCCTACCTTTTTATTCATCAATATGATGTATTATAAAAATATGTAGAACTAACATCCCCATTATATTAGACAATGAATCTTTCCCCACCATGATCAGATACATAATAAGGGCAAATTTATTCACACAGAACAAGAATTGCAAAAGTGCTAAATGAAAAGGCCCCCCAAAGTCCTAGGTGTCTTCAGAAGAGATAGAGTGAATTAATTTTGCAAGGCTTTGTGTAGAATGTGACCAGCACTAGTCTTCCATCCATGGAAAGGGGGAGGTGGGAAAATAGATAAGATTGTATGATTGTCCAGAACCTCTAACATCTGGGGAATCTAAAGATCTTTCTTTCTTTTTTAAAATATATTTTATTGATTATGCTATTAGAGTTGTTCTATTTCCCCCTTTATTCCCCTCCACCCTGCACACTCCCTCCCACCCACATTCTCCCCTTTAGTTTATGTCCATGGGTCATATATATAAGTTCTTTAGCTTATACATTTTCTATACTATTCTTAACCTCTCCCTATTTTCTACATACTATTTATGCTACTTATTCTCTGTACCTTTTCCCCATTCTCTCCCACCCATTCACCCAGTGATAACCCTCCATGTGATCTCCATTTCTGTGATTCTGTTCCTGTTCTAGTTGTTTGCTGAGTTTGTTTTTGTTTTTGTTTTTGTTTTAGGTGTGGTTGTTAATAACTGTGAGTTTGTTGTCATTTTACTATTCATATTATTTTATCTTCTTTTTCTTAGATAAGTCCTTCTAACATTTCATATAATAAGGACTTGGTGATGATGAACTCCTTTAACTTGACCTTATCTGGGAAGCACTTTATCTGCCCTTTCATACTAAATGAAAGCTTAGCTGGACAGAGTAATCTTGGATGTACGTCATTGCCTTTCATGACTTGGAATACTTCTTTCCAGCTCCTTCTTGCCGGCAAGGTTTCTTTTGAGAAATCAGCTGTCAGTCTTATGGGGACTCCTTTGTAGATAACTGTCTCCTTTTCTCTTGTTGCTTTTAAGATTCTCTCCTTATCTTTAATCTTGGCTAATGTAATTATGATGTGCCTTGGAGTGTGCTTCCTTGGGTCCAAGTTCTTTGGTATTCTCTGAGCTTTCTGGACTTCCTGGAAGTCTATTTCCTTTGCCAGATTAGGGAAGTTCTCCTTCATTATATTTTCAAATAAGTTTTCAATTTCTTGCTCTTCCTCTTCTCTTTCTGGTAGCCTTATGATTTGATATTGAAATGTTTAAAGATGTCTTGGAGGTTCCTAAGCCTCTCCTCATTTGTTTGAATTCTAGTTTCTTCATTCTTTTCTGGTTGAATGTTTATTTCTTCCTTCTGGTCCACATCATTGATTTGAGTCCTGGTTTTCTTCCCATCGCTGTTGGTTCCCTGTACATTTTCCTTTATTTAACTTAGCATAGCCTTCATTTTTTCCTCTAATTTGCCTCCATATTCAACCAATCTGAGCATCCTGATTGCCAGTGTTTTGAGCTGTGCACCTGATAGTTGGCTAGCTAGCTCTCCATTGCTTAGTTGTATTTTTTCTGGAGCTTTGATCTGTTCTTTCATTTGGGCCATTTTTTTTTTTTGTCTCGGTGCACCTGGTACATATAAGGGGTGGAACCTTAGGTGTTCATCAGGGTGGGACAACCCACATGGCTGCATTGTGATGCTGTATGTGAGGAAGGGAGTGTGAGAGGGAACAATGATGCTTGCTTCAATCTTGGCTGATTTTCAGTCACTTCCCCCACTACCTACAAGCAAATTGGGCCCTTCTGGTGCTGATTACCAGGTGGGTGGGCTTGGGTGCATTCTAGGACCCTGTGAGTCTCTCCATTGAACTCCCCTGTGAGGCTGGGAGTTTCTCCCACTGCCAACTCAACCCCCACAGGTGTTTTCAGTCAGAAGTTTGAGGCTTTATATCCCTGCACTGGGACTCGGGGTTACGCAGTCTGTTTTACTCCCCAGTTATTCCTTCCGGTTTATCTGCATGCAAATGTGGAACTGCCAAGTCCAAAATCCACTGCCTTCCCAGTCCTCCAGGCACTGCCTTGCCACGAGTCCTCTCCGCCCAGCTGCCCATCCCTTCCCCTCCTACCTGTGTGGGTGAATGTTTCTCCTTTAACTCCTTGGTTTTCAGACTTCCATACAGTTCAATTTTCTGTCAGTTCTGGTTGTTTTCTGTTTTTAAATTTGTTATTCTTCTTTTGGTTGCGCAAGGAGGCACAGCCTGTCTATCTACACCTCCATCTTCACTGAAAGTCTAAAGATCTTTTTTAACTTAGACTTACCTCAATATGAATTGACTGCCTTTCTGATTTTCCACACATCTGGCCATCTACCTCCAAAGACAAGATCAGTTTTAAGGCTGGCTCATCACTTATAGCACCTCTGTATGTGATAGCATAAACAGGCATGCATATGAAGTTTTTATGAAACCTTTTGGTTACCTAACCCAATGCTGTGTTTTCTGTAATAGTGATTCTTAACTACTGGGAGCCCATGTCCTTTAGGAAGCTTATTCAGAGCACTCAGGGAACTTCATGCTTAAAATGCTATATATGGTGGTTAAATGTCCATGTGTTCAGACGTTTTAAAACCTGATCTCATGTGTGAATGCTAGAAATCACCCAAGATAAGTTATTATTTCTCTTTGATGCCCTCATGTGCACTGGCTTCCTTAGGCCTCACAAAAAGTATACAAAGAAAATACTACTAATATCCTGAGTTTTTACTGAGTGGGAAACTGAGATAGAGGGGGATGAGGTTCCTTTTCCGAAGATGAAATGGTCCAAGCTCTTAGCCATGATACTACTCTGCTTCTTTGTGAAAGGATATTGACAAAATCCTCATGGCTGTGCAACAACCCAGCTTTAAACCTTAAACCATACTCTCTTCTGATCTTGGGTAGGTCTCATATGCCAAGCTACAGAGTATTCCTCTTCTTGGTATGAGGCTATTGGGAGGTTATTTACTAGAAGCTTCATAATTATTTTTTTAATAGAAGACTTACACTCATTTCTTCATTTGTCATCTATCACTTTGTTCTTCCAGGCACTAATGAAACAACTGGCAGTGTGAGGGGTATAATTAGTGGGCTGTGGAATGTAGCTCAGCAGAATGTCAAAGAGATATGGTCTAGCCAATAACCTTGAACCTCAGAGAGGAAAGTACTACTGAGCTTTGAGAGATCCAAGACAAGCTGAAGTACTTCTCAAAGCACTACGTCAGTGCAGGGTCTCCAAGTGAGAAGGAAGGATTTGTAGCACACCAATGATGACTGGGTTTTCAAGTGACATATTTTTCACCCAAAATGTGAACTGCTTGCCAAATGCTTGGTGTAACATTATTTTATACATTTGCATGAATAATTTGCATTGTTGAAGACCTAGTCAGAAAGAAGGGAAAAGAAAATTTTAAAATATGTTTTAAAATCCAGCCCATTTATATCCAAAGTGCAGTCAGACAAAGTGAATGTTCCATTCCTAATCATATTTGCCACTGATTCAAAATGAGTCTGTACTGAGAGACAATGATATAAATTAATAAATGCCTAAAACTGTCATTCTTATAACCTGTGGGTAGAACATTGAGTTGCATTCCCTCAGGAGAAATGCCAAATGAGTGAGCCTAGGCCAAGTGTGTTTGGAAAGCATGGAAGTGTGAACTTGATCGTGTGAAAAGCCCAGGACTGTTCAGCCTTCTGTGGCAGTTCTATGAGTTCTAGTACCAGGCTATGAATAGGGAGTCAAGCGGGAGTGCACTGGTGCTGCTTGCCTTGTGTGTGTAAGTGTATGTGTGTGTGTGTGTGTGTGTTTTAACTACATGGATCATATTTATAAAGACTTTTTTAATACGAGGGTATCAGGAGAGGAAGTAATGGGTTTCCAATTTATATCCACTTTTTCAACGCTTTTATATGTGCTTAATGTTAACCTTCCCTATTACCAACAGACACCTGGTATTCTATTTTAAATGTTAACCACTTATAGAGTCAAAAAGAAATCCTAGACATTAAAACACACTGTTCTCCCTGGATGGTGTGGCTCAGTGAATTGAGTGCCAGCCTGCAAACCAAAGTGTCTCTGGTTTGATTCTCAGTCAGGGCACAGGCCTGGGTTGTGGGCAAGGTCCCCAGTGCAGGGGCAAGCAAGAGGCAAACATACACTTATGTTTCTCTCTCTCTCTTTTTTCTTCCCTCCCCTCTCTGTAAAAATGAATAAATAAAATCTTTGAAAAATAAAACTAACTTTCCCAAGAGCCTTCTGGAATATAATAATTACCATAACACATTTGCTCAGTGATGGGGAGGTCATAAACGTTTAGGCTATTAGAGATGAAAGAAATGTGTTACCTTTGCTTATTGAGATGGACATGGAATGGATAATTATTCTCTTTTACAGATGATGATGCAGTTTCATGGAAGTCAAGCATTTCCCCAATATCTCTTACTATGTAAATATTAAAATCTTTATCTCTTGTCTATAACATACATAGGATGAAACATGTGAACTAAAAAATATCACACTGCCTAGTTTTTCTGTTTGTGGAATACCCCTTACAGCTGCAATATATTTAGATTGAAAAATAGATAATTCCTTAAACAGAACAAGGCATAAAAGGCCTGGGCTGATGCCTAGTGCTATCTAGGTGTCCTTCAGTGGTCCGTCTGAGAAGGGTCTGTAGGTTATGACTCTGTAGATGACAAGGTTACACAAACCTCAGGAGCCAAATTAACCTTATGATTAAATGGCTCAATTCTATTACCCATTTTGGCGGTTACTACAATATAAATGACTTCGTGATGGGAAGCGTTATTTAAAAAGTATGTATAAGAAGCAAAGGTCTCTGACAAAAATGCATTACCCTCAGCTACTATAGTTAATACACTCAGCAGGCAATAGTGAGAGTATTGTGTGTTTGTGTGTGTTTGTGTGTGGAGAGATGTTCAGATGCTGTGGGACGTAAATCTTTGAGGAATATAACTTGGGGGAGACCTCTTTAAAAATACAAAATGATGGCCCAAAAGTTACTACATTAGTTTCCTGTGGCTGCCATAACTAAGTGACACAGACGGGATGGTTCAAATATCAGAAAATGTTTTTCAAAGTGTTTCTGGAGGCCTGAAGTCTGAGATCAAGGTGCTGGCAGGGTTAGTGCCTCTCCAAGCTGTTAGATGGTCACCTTCCTTATGTGATCACTGTCTCCTGATCTCTCCTCGTCTTCTATGAACATCAGTCATATTGGATTAGGCCCGACCTAATGATTTCATCTTTAACCTAATTGTCTCATTGAAGGACCCATCTTCAAATACGGTCACCTTCTGAGGTATTGGGTGTTTGTACTTCAATGTACAAACATTGGGAGGTGGCATCATTCATCCCGTAACAATTCTGTAAGAAAATAAGTATTTATTTCAAACAAGAAAAAGCAAATATGACACACTTTAAATTTGTCATTATTAAGTTTGGAAAACTTTCTTGAATCTGTGCAACGTTTTATAGGTAACTTTGTGAAACCAAGATGGTTTTCAAACTTAGGGAAGCTGCTGTTAACTTTCTTTTATTTATAAGCTTTTAAAAGAATGCTTTCAGTCTTTGTAAATTCTATTTAGTAAAATTTGCTTCAAAAACAAAATGAAGTCAGTGGTGCATTTTTAATTGCTTCTAGTACATTGTTGAGCACATTCCTGCTAAGAGAAAACATCTTTTTTTTTTTTTTTGCATATTATTAAGTACTGAGTACTCCTCCTTCTTGCGCATGTACTTCTATACATCTGATAATCAGTAGATTATTTAACTGGCTTAGCTTCTGACTCCATGCATTTTGTGCCCTGCTTCTCTTCTCTACCAGCATAATTCGTATCTGGGTGTTAGAGGACATATTCATGTTACAGGACTTCTGACTCCATACCTCTGAGTCCCAGAGCTAGGAAGGTAATGGGCCTGGGAGGCGTCTCCAGAAAGTCTTTCTCACACAGTGATAACTGTAGATGGCTTAATCAAGCACTCGCCATAGTGATTGAAAACCGTGTAAATGTAGCATGGTTCTACACTCAACTAAATGTATCATCTACTGACATTCCTGTAACCAAACCCAAAATTCCACAACCATTTCAACACTGCTTCACCAGTGTGTGACAGAGGCCAGTCAGAGTGGAAAAACAGAGCAGTAGAAAAGGGGCTGACATAAGCGAGGAGCCCTGAAACTTCATTCCCTTCCTTGTCAATCCATGTTGGAGTGTTTCTGCTGTACTGCGTCCTTGCTTGAGAAGAGTTATTCCCTTTCTTTTTTTCTCTACCCCACCTTCCCTCTCTCTTTCCCACCATACCATATATTATTTGATGCACACCATATTTTAGAACCTACATCGGAGGTTAAGACATGTGACGTCTACAGCACGGGTGTAAAGTTTTCAGTAATCAAAGCTATTAAAAATACCATCTGCTGGATATCCAGATAATTTAGGTGTCACATTCATCTTAGCAATCAGAGAAAGCTTTATGAGGAAGTGGCATTTCATCTAGCCTACGGGATGGCTAGGATTGGCATTGGTGATGCTGGGCAGAGAGGCAGGCATTCCAGAGAGCTGGCACTGCATATGGCTACACCTGTTCAAGGCATTTTTTTTTTACCTGTAACATTTAAAGTGTTTTTTGGTTACATGGCCAAAGCAAATTAACTAAAGGCAATCCTTGATTGGCTGACTGCCTCATTGCTTTTGAGAAATGTCCTTCAGAGTTTGATACCTCTTTTAAGTTAATGTTCAGGACATCTGATCACATCTTTTTTTTCTGGGAATCCCATAAGTAGTTTCTGTGGCAACATTTGATGGATTTTTATTAGTAGCTTTATCCACTGCTTCAGAAATAGACTTCACACAACCTTTTCACTATCATCCCACATTTCATTATGTGTACCCAGGACCAATGGGGTGTCTACTTCAGTGATGTTTGGTACCAAGGTTGATGTTCCACTTTTGACTTGCTTTTTTGCCCTCTCTCCCTAGTCCTGAACTCTCTCTGAAATTTAATATTTATTTTTGCTATCTTTTTCCACTATCCTCCATTTGCCTTTTTATTTTGTTTATTCCAATGACTCTTCTTTCTACCATAGAGGACAGCCTGGATGTGACCTCCCTTCTGAACTTGGTCCAGTGGGGCAAGAATCCAGCAGTGTCTCTCATATGCAATCTGAGGCAAGTGGTTGGCCAAGCACCTCTCAGCATGACCTGGTGGTAGAACCACTAGAGATATTTGAATGGTCAGTGTTTTCGTAATTCTACCAAGTCGTAGATTTGTTGGTTAGTTTAATCTTTGTGAAAGAGGTGTTTTGTCTCCAATATCCTGCTTTGTGAGATACTTAAGGGCAAAGAACTGTGTAGTAAAATACAGAACATCAAGATGATGGTAGTACACAGGCACCAACTAATCCAAACAGAACCCAGTGCCTCCCACTTCACTGTTGAAAAGCAATTCTTTGCATAGTGTGTATGTTTACTAAACATTGTGTTGATTTTGCCGTGGACTCCATAACTGTTGTCACTGTAATTTGACAAGTAAAGGTAATGGTGAATCAGTTACTGACACAACTGGTTTCGTAAGTTTCCATGGTGGCAGATCGCAGCCCTGTGAGTACTATTAATACCAGTCTCTGGTGGGAATGGCTGTCTGTACACTGAGTTTTTAATAATAATAATAGGAAAGGCTATATAAAGACTGTTCTTCCATATATAAATATAGTGAATGGACACACTTGTCTCAATCACATTTAGATCTTACATAATTTTGTTCCCCATGGTGATTTTTCCAGGTAACTTTTTGAAATGGCAGGAGCGTATTAAGATAAAATTAGGTGGGGTGAGGAGAACCTGCCAATGACAAGAGTCAATCACTTTTCTGACAAATGGCAGTTAATACAGTAACAATATTTAGAAGTAAAATGTCAAGTATATAATTGAAAAATATATTTATATATCACTTAACAGTGATTCTTCAAGCTATCACAGGTCTATCATTGATGCTTCATCAATACATTATGTAATATAATAGCGTGCTCTTTCTTTTTACTCTTTTGCTTTTGGTCATGAAAATTAATTTGGAGGCTTTTAACTTTGTGATCTCAGTTTTTGTCTTGTTCCATACATGGCTTATTCTGTCTGCCATAGAAGTATCAGGCACACAGCATAGCTTGATTAGACCAAAATTGTGCTACCTGCTTCATCAGTGTGGCAGTTTAGCACATGGTATAGTTCAGGGGATATCTACAAAAGGCTGAATGAAAATAATGCATGTTAAGTGTAGTTACATAAATCTAAATAAAAAGAAAGTACCAGGAAGTACTTAGTGCCTCAGACACTGGAACCAGAGATTTCTTCCTTTCATCCAATTTTTTTTGGCTAAGCTAAACGTTAGCATGGAGAGGGTTTATATAACATCTAGTTGAAGCCGTATTGTTTTCATTTGTTCTACAGACATTTTTTTAGGCACTTATCAGGCGCCCAGCCCTGTACTAGGTATTCCACATACTGAGATGGAAAATAATTCCTACTCACAAGATTTCAGTGTGTGTGTGTGTGGGGGGGGGAATAGGTGAGGAAACCAAGAACTAGGGATATTTGCTGAAGTTTCTGTAGGCATAAAAGATAGAATAGGGACAAGTAAAACATCTCTCAATAGACCCACCATTCAGTTCTGGTTCTCCTTGACCACTGCATTCCCCTAACCCAGGAGGACATAGGCAAGGAACGTATAGCTGGATTGGAGAACTTCCTTGTTACAAACTTCACAGACTCATGCTGAATCCCTATGCTTAAGCTATACATTTCATGTCCCATATTAATTTCATAAACATCTAGAAGGAGAAAGAGTAGATTTTGGAATTCTCTAAGCTCTCAAAGCCTCTGATCACACTTTCTGGGTTGCTGGAAAGGTCCTGTATTGTGACCATGCTTCTTGGGACTTGCAGTTTTAGCAGGGCAAACACTGGGTTTGGAAGTATTTCTAAAGCCCTTTCATTTGAATTGTGGAGCCTAAATCTTACAAAACAGCTTGCTCTTAAGAGGTTATTGGTACGTTTTGTTCTAGTACCCCAGAAATATTGTGGGAATAGGCATTGTCTGAGCATATTATGACATGCTCAGAGGGGGCATTCTGAATCACATGAGACTGGAACATTTGCTTAAGAGAGAAATACATACAACACTGTTGAATCTAAGGAGTTCCACTTTATATGGGCCCATGAGTGGGGGAAGTACCTCAGTAAATCAACATACTGTGTACTATCCCTGGTGTAGCAGAATCTAGAAGTCCTCCTTCTTATAATGTGATACAATGAGGAGTGAGAAGATGCCCTGGAGGATGGAAGAATGATATGTATCTGAGTTGGAATAATGAAAATTGATTATATAACTTAGAATTTGTCAAATGGCCCAATAAACATTTTAACAGATATTTGTTGGGTGAGTTTTAATACCTGGTTTGTGTTCACTGTTGTAGAGATTAAGCGACCACACTGATAAAAAATGAAGTGGTTGGGATACAGGAATGAGAACCTGCCAGGTCAAGAGTGCTGGGCTCTAGTTCCGATTAATAACCCGTAAGTGATTTTAGACAAGTTGTCTACCTCTTTTTTCTCTCAGTTTTGTAAAACAGGAGATTGGACTACTTTCTTCTTTATATGGCTCTTAAAGAGCCTATGCAATCTACACACTTAATACTAATCAAGAACTACTCTAAATACAATACCATGGAAAGAAATATTAATAGCGATATGTTAAATATAAATTAGTAGCCAGGTCTTAACTTCTTTTAGCCAAACTTAGGTTTATATCTCATTAGCTAACATTTCCGAGGACCTGGCTAGTATAAAGTAAACATTTACTAAATGACTACAATGGAATGAGGTCGTTGTGAGTGTAATTATTCCGCATTTTGAAAACGCAGGCCTCTGTTAGACGATGTTGAGAAGTGGCTTTTTTATCCTGAGGTAGCATGCCACTAGTCACGTGCTTCATCCAGTGTTTCCATGTCCAGCCCAGATCTTTGAAATGAATGTTGAATGGCATTACTTGAACTAGTTCCCTAAAGATAACTCACATAAGGCACATTAAAGGGTGAAAATCCAGTGCATTCAATATGGTATCTCTTTTATAGCATAAACGATTTACAAGGACACACCTCCAGTGCCAGGATTCTCTTTGCCTTGCCATGTGTCTCTTTTGGACAACATTTTTTCTTTTTTTTTAAATGTATTTTGTTGATTATGCCATTGCAGTTGTTCTATTTACCCCCCTCCATTCCCCTCCACCCTGCACACCCTCTCCCCCACCATTCCTCTCCTTTAGTTTATGACCACGTGTCTCAAGTTCTTTAGATTCTATATTTCCCATACTATTCTTACCCTCCCCCTATCTATTTTCTACCTACCATCTATGCTACTTATTTTCTGTACCTTCTCCCCCCTTCTCCTTCTCCCACTCCCCTGTTGCTAACCCTCCATCTTCATTTCTATGGTTCTGCTCCTGATCTAGCTGTCCTCTTAGTTTGCTTTTGTTTTAGGTGTGGTTCTTAATAACTGTGAGTTTGCTGTCCTTTCACTGTTCACCTTTTTTATCTTCTTTTTCTTAGGTAAGTCCCTTTAACATTTCATATACTAGGGGCTTGGTGATGATGAACTCCTTGAATTTGATCTTATCTGAGAAGCACTTTATCTGTCCTTCCATTCTAAATGAAAGCTTTGCTGGATAGAGCAATCTTGGTTGTAGGTCTTTGGATTTCATGACTCGGACTTCTTTTCAGCCCCTTCTTGCCTGTAAGGTCTCTTTTGAGAAATCTGCTGACAGTCTGATGGGAACTCCTTTGTAGGGCACCGTCCCCTTATCTCTTGCTGCTTCTAGGATTCTCTCCTTCATTTTAATCTTGGCTAATGTAATTATGATGTGCCTTGGTGTGTTCCTTCTTGGGTCCAACTTCTTTGGGACTCTCTGAGCTTCCTGGATTTTCTGGAAGTCTATTTTCTTTGCCAGATTGGGGAAGTCCTCTTTTATTATTTGTTCAAATAAGTTTTCCACTCATGGCTGTTCCTCTTCCCCTCTGGTACCCCTATAGTTTGGATGTTGGAATGTTTAAAGATGTCCTGAAGGTTCCTAAGCCTCTCCTCCTTTTTCTGAATTCTTGTTTCTTCATCCTTTTCTGTTTGGTCATTTTTTTTTCCTTCTGGTCCACTCCTTTGATTTGAGTCCCAGTTTCCTTTCCATCACAATTGCTTTCCTGTGCATTTCCCTTCATTTTAATTAGTTTGGCCTTCATATGTTCCTCTAATTTGTGACTAAAATCAACCAGTTCTGTGAGCAGGCTCACCAGTGTTTTGAACTGTGCATCTGAAAGTTTGGCTATTTCTTCATTGCTTAGATTTATCGGCTCTGGGGCTCTGAGTTGTTCTTGAGCCATGTTTTGATATGTCTGTGCCTGTTACGTATGAGGAGTGGAGCCTTAGATGTTCACCAGAGCGGGGCCCCCAGAGAGGGACAATGGTGGTCCCCTCTGCTGCTTCCCGCCACTGGGGCCTGTACGGTCTGACTCACTACTAGCTCCTTCACCAGTTTATCTGTGTGCGAATGTGTGACTGTGGCCAGCCCTCAGTGGGTCCACCCACTACTCCACACCTAGGATCTGCCCACGGCTGCTGGTGCACCTGGGTGGTGTACTCCCGGGTCAGTCCAGTGGATCTTTCCTGCCCGATCCTGCTCTGCTGCTGGCTCTGCCCCTCTTACTGGTTTGGCTGAAGGGTTCCTTGTTGTCAGACTTCCGTATAGTTCAATTTTCTGTGGTTTGGCTGCGTTTCTGTTGCTAAAACTTTGTTGTTTTTAAACTTGGTTGTGCGAGAAGGTTTAGTGCTTCCACCTATGCCTCCATCTTGGTGGAAGTCTGGGCAACGCTTTTTCAATGTGGAACAGTCAGCTGGACAGTAACTGTCAGCAGCCTGGTGGACAAGCTCCAGCTCAGGTTGGAGACCAGACCTCCTGTCTACAGAACGGCAGAGACTATTGATAGCCAGAGATTACTTTTTCTGCCACACCTTTTCACCCAGTAATTACTGTCCATTTGTATTACTCCTGGGAAAACAAGAGTCTAATGTTCTTTTAGCAACTGGAGGACATACTGTTAAGATGATAGGAATGCACACTCTTTATCTCATCCCAGTTTGTTTTCAATGAGTAAGCTGAAGTTAGTTTTTCTGAACGTTGCTGATCTCAAGGAGGGGAGGGTACATTTGCAGTGGTTTTTCTCAGTAGGTTCAATCTAAAGAAGTAATTAAGGCTCCACATTTTTGATTTACAGGAAACAGGGTTTTGTATGCTGTTCCCTTGGATGAAACTAAATAAGGAGGATAAAGGAAGACTCTCAAATTGCAGTCTGTGTGTGACCTGTTTTTGAATAAACATCATCATATTCCACAGTCAATTATCTCCAAAGTACAGTGTGTTCTCTAGCCAGAGACAGCGAGCGCACGCATATGAGAGAGAGAGAGAGAGAGAGAGAGACTGTGACTTGAAAGTGCTTAGAGAGAGGACACAGGCATGGAGTCTACATTAATCTATTGTCCTCTGAATAATTTTCTACAATTTGGGAGGGAGTTATAGAGAGGATTATGCATTATTTTTATGTGATTTCATAAATATCAAATTGCAGTCATCAGTGAAAGAGACAGGCATGGCTAGGAAAACGAAATGAGGCACGTTGTGTTGAGCACAGTAACAGGGCCCCTAACACTAGAGGAAAAACAAGTCATTAGTTACAACTATTGAATGGAAGCGGACTAATCGGAGCAGCAGGATAAGTATCTCATTTTATTATGACTTTGGATGTGTTTTGTAAGACTCTGGTTCACCACTGAAATTATTTTCTGCAGTGATTCTATGAGGGTTCAGAACCTAGGAGTATAACTATTAGTTTTGTTTACACCATGCTGGTCTGCTGGGAGAGTAAATACTATTTTGAATTCTGTTTATTTCTCTTATCCTTTTCGTTCTTTCCACCTCTAAAAAAATCAAAATTGTAGAGAAATATTTATTGGAGAATGATCTTAAAAGAAGCTCAGGCTTGATCAAAATAGTGTTGGCTGCAGTGAAGACAGGTACATTACCATTGCTTCTAATCACTTGGGGTTGTTTTGTTTTTCTTCTTTTCTTCTTGTTTTTTTGAGGTAAAATTGGCAGCAAAAGAAGGTTTCAGATGGGCATGGAGTACAAATGCAAGTTTTCTGTTAATTCAAATGGGGACCAGACAACTCCCCACAATAGCTGTGACACTTGGCCTGTTCAGATAGAAACCCATTTCTTTCTGTGTGGTCTAGGATTTGAATCTAGAGGTCTTTGGTCCTTGGCCTCTCTCCTGGCGGGTTGCTGGGTGGAGTGGCTCTGATCACTCATTCTTCCAAGAAAAGGCCAATTGCCATCAGGAGCAAACAGCATCCTTGCTTTTATAGCAGTCGAGCTTGATAATTATTGGTGATGCTGACCTCAGCCTGCTCTTACGTTCTTATTCCCAAGCCTGAAGTGTGTGTGCGCATGTGAACAGCCCACTTTTGGGGGAAATAGAGCATTTCCCCCATGTTAGACCCCGAGGCTTGCTTCAGAACACCAACAGTGGAGTATCCTCCTTCTCACTGTGCCAGCAAATCCGCACAAGTTACTTATTTCCCATTTTAGACGTTGGACAGTGACTCAGTGTGCCCTGGAAATACTATCACTGTAGTAATTTTCTTGTGTGGCTCAGCTTAATGTTCAAGAAATGGGTAGTTACAAGTCCAGACACTATAAAGATGGAGCTAAATATTCTTCTAAAAATGGTATGTTTGGTTAACGTTTAGTAGTCAACAACTTTTCTGCAGCCACACACAGTGCCAGAATAAGACATGGAATAAATGCCCTCATGCAGTGTTTGCTAAGGTCTCCCTTTAAGAGGTTGCCTTTTAATGTTAAGGATTCGGGATATATTGGCTTGGTGTGTGTGGCTCATTATATGGCTTTATGGTGTCTCTAACTCAAGCAATTAACAACTGGGAGGAAATGCCATGCATATGGGCGATGGATGGCCTAAAACTAATTATAGCTTAGATTAATTAACTTGACAAAAGGCAACCAATTCTTCTGAACCTTGTAGTTGTTTTAAAGATCGATTTCTACATGGCTGTGGCTTGGTGTGTAATACAGAGGAGGACAGGAACCTTGTGCACTTGGCTTTCTGTCAGTATATTGAAGACAATACTTGCAGATGCTTTCAGTACCCTCTTTGTCTAGATGGCTATCACTGGTCCTTAAACAATTATCCATTAATATGATCGTGAGGACCATCTGTGTTTAGGTTGTAAGAAATATATGACTCAAAATCTGATGTTGATTTTGCAGTGTGAACTCACCCATGGAGTAGGTTATCACTTACTTTTTATTAGGAGAGGTACCCAATGATAGGTTCTACTGTGTAGACACCTGAGTCCCTTCTCTCTGACCTCAGTCTTGCCATGTGGTCCTTTGTCCCTGAGGGTAGTTTTGGAGAAACAGGTTAAGCCCTTCTTATATTGCTTACATTTAGAAGAAATTTGTTGTATGCTTCCTTTACCCTGAGAAGATTATATAGTCCACTTTTCCCTGAATGCCAAATACCATTCCTTGAATAACAAAAAAGGAAATCCATGAAAAAAATTAAATAATTTAGATCAGAAGAATGAGTGTGGATTTAAACAGCATTTTCAGGGAAAATAAAACTTCCAGCCATTTGGTAAATGTTGAGTATTGAACTTACCTTTATATCTTACCCGTCTGTCCACAGCTCACAAAACTTTGGTTTTAGTTTTCTTAAATTTAAGCAGAAAAGTCAAACTAAATTATTCCCTGTGTTTCTTCTGATTTTGGTGCTGTAGATATTCTGTCCCCTCTAAAGTGGAGAAAATATTCTTTCCACAGGGAAAGCCCTCCAACAGTGAGCTGTTGTCAGAAAGGATTGATACTGCCCAGACGAGAAGGCCTCACTTGGAGAAATACGCTCTCGGAGCTTCAGTCATTAACCCTGCAGTCCTGGGGTTCACCAGCCCTTCATGTTCCTTTGGGACTCACCCAGGGGAGTGGCCAGTGATGACTGTCAGAGCCTCGGTTGGTCACCTGGAACAACAATACCTCAGACCAAATCATACCCAACATTCTGCTTATTGACACAATTCTGGCTACCAGTGAATGATTAAGAACCCCACAAGCTAGCCCCCTGGAGAAGCAGGAGTGCTGATATTATTTGCAAAACAAGTCTCTGTATACAAAGGACTAAAACTCATTTGATCCTTTCTGCAAATTTGTGAGTTAATTGAGACAGAGTTATTATTGTCTTTTTTTTTCCACATGAGGCAACTGAAGCCTGTAGAAGCAAGGTTGCTCATAAAGGCAAGGAATCCAAATAGGGTTACTCAGGGTAATCTGGTGTGTTGTGTGCACAACCTAAAACCACTGTGATCTTGCTGTGTTTAGGGGCAGAAAGCCCCTAGAGTTCCACAGAATTGGAGCATTTCCAGATCTGAAACAATCCTTAGATATCATCTCATCAGATGTGCCCATTTGTCAGAAAAAGTCCAAAAAGTTTCTAAACTAGGAACAAACACACATTCTCTTCACATCACATTGTGCTGAGGGTTGGTCGCATAAACCCAGGAAATCATCAGGAGATAATAAAAAGGCCAAACATCGTCTTCGAAATCATTGTGACTTTAGTGCCAGTTTCATTGCCACTTACTGGTTACTTCTGTCTAGCGAGGTTGCTTCCCTTCCCTGAGCCTCAGTGTGAATCATATGTGCACAACAGGGTGTTGGTTCTTACAAACAAGACAGTAAATCAGTGTGCGGCCTAATGTGTGGTCCGTAATGAAAGATCAATATGCATTTCCTTTTTTTCATTCATTCTTCCTCATACGCTGTCAGGACTGCTGTTTTGAACGCTTCATTTCTATCCTGGATTTCCTTGCGTCACCTCCCCAGGTCCTATCATGAGGGCTCTGGGCCTGCACTGTGTGGGACAGGGCCTGTCTCAGGATGCCAGCGTGCAGTGCTGCTGGGGACAGGAGACCCCGCCTGGTCCCACTGAGGGGCTATCACAGCAGAGCACGATTGAAAGTGCCTGCCTAATCGGGAGATAGGGTGTCATGAATGGACCTTTCATTAGCAACAAAATATTTGCCCGGAGGGACTGTAAACAGAAAAGAGGACTTGATTCACTTACTCCTTTTCTCTTGCCCTCTCTTAGTTTCTGTTTAATTTAGTGTGTTTACGCCTTAAGACACAGCAGGTACTGAGGCCCTTCCAAGGTTAAGAGAAACCTTTCTGGGCCATCCCGCCTGTTTCCTCTTGGCCATCTCTAAGCGACAAAGAAAGGGGTGTGGGTGTGAGGCACAGCGTGTGTTCACATGAGCCCTGGTTATTATGGGACTTCAGAACAAGCACCACCTCCACTCTGTCCACAAAGTGTCTAAGAGAGGCTGCACGAACAGCCGAGCTCACCTCAAGCACATCCATTCACTAGGAGGGTCACTGCCGGTCATTTTCCCAGTGTATCACTGCAGTCCTGACCTGATCCGCCTCTGCTCAACCTTGGCTACCTTAGCGGAGTGTTCCCTTCTCAAGACGTGTTACTTGTAATAATTAAAGACCAGGCAGCGCCAGTGAAGGAAGCTGTGTGGTTTGGTGGCCAGCACACAGGACCCGTGGTCAGAAAGATAGGACTTTATTAAGTCGGTTGGCCTTACTGGGCCTCAGTGTTTTGACTGGGAAATCTGGGCTAATTATATTTGACTGTCTCTTTCACTCTTCCTTTGTGAGGTTTAAATGTGAGACTTAATGAGAAAGTCCTTTATAGACAATAGTGTAGAGTATCGTGTAAGCAGGAAAATTTTTATTGGACTTCCCTCATGTTCCATTAATAAATTAGCACTCTGCATTATGGTGGTAGTTGAGCTAAGCACTTGATGTAGTTGACTTCAGATTAAATTTTACCTCAGAATTACTTGGAGAAAATGAGCTATCGGTGTGGTTTTGTGAACTTCGGAGGCTGCACAAAGAACGTTGATTTCTTTCCATTGCTGGCGTAAGCTCCTAAAGGACTGTGCCTTATTTCCACTCTATAGATGACAAACTCAGGCCCTTGAGAATCCATTGAGCTCACAGGGGTTTACCTAGTACCAAATTAGGATGGGAATTTAGATCCTGGTTACTGCTCATGAGCGGCTTCTGGTGTCTTTATTCTCAGATAATGAGTACTCAGGAAGGAAGGTTGGGAGGGAACCATGAGATGCTTGTTTGGAGGCCTTAGTTGTCATTAAAACGTCAGCTTTGGTGCATGGCAATAAAAACTTCATTCTCGTTCCTCCATTCCTTCTGCTGTTCTCTCCAGCCTCCACACTTCTTGAAACAATTTTCTACATGGTACCCTAGTTTTAAATAAATGATACCCTTATTTGGATATTTGTTTCCACTAATCCCGAGGTTGGCAGATTGCTCCAGAACTTACTGATGATTCTGGTGCTCAAGCACCAAGAAAATTTCCGCTTGAGGTGGACCTGGCCCTGGAGGTTTATCTTCTCCCCTTTCCATTTTATTGTCTTCCAGTTTGGGCCAGCATGTTGCTAGGTTGTGTTGGTTTCTTTGCTCTTGTAACCAAGCTAGGATGCACAGGTCAAAAATTATGTTTTCTTTCTCTCTGAAAGGTCTTTCCTCTTTCCCAAAATGCCTCCATATAGAAAAAAAGTATTGGTTTGAGATCTAATTTGGGCATATAAAATGTTTGCTGCAAAATGTCTTTATCTTTCTGTTACATCATCAGAGTGCTATCATCATCATTTTCAGCTTAATAGGAGGAATATTTTGTTGGTACTGAGGCTATTCCATAGTTTAAGTAAATTCAACAGAGAAAATTTCAAATGTGAAAGAAAAAGTGACAGAAGCTAATGAGTTACATTTCTTAAAATCCAGTTGCACCATGATCTCTCTGACAGTACCATTTATAGGTAAAAAAAAATGATGCTTAACTCAGATTATTGTTACATTGTAACTGCTTGTGCAAAAAAAAAAAAAAAGTATACTTGCAGGCAAGAGATAGGGCTAATTGCCAAAGTGGTCTCCAGGTTTTAGATGACAGTTGAGGCTCTTTGATTTAATTCTCTGGTTTCAGCAGTTACAAACAAACCAGCCCTCGTCTCAGTCCCCACAAAGGAAGCTGGCCTTGGCCTAAGAGAAGGCAGAGCTCTTGCAGTGAAATCTAGCCGCTGACAGAAGCAATATGCACAGGTGGAATTGTGAGCTAATTAAAGATCATCTTATTAGTACTGAGGTGATAGCAAAACCCCTACATTCCTCCATCAGGCATCCAAAATCTTTTAGTCCTCAAATGGTATGAAGGCCTTCACTTTATAAGGCCGTGCAGTGAGGGGGGCTGTGACAGAGAGACAGAAAGATGAATTAACTGATTCCTGAGTCAACTCTGATTTCTGTCCTCAAGGGGCTCATAATCGAGGCATGGAAACAAATATGTAAAGAGCTATTTTCAAGTTTGTAAACTAAGTGTAATGATCTAGGTTATCAACGAACCAAGTGGGAGACTTTGATGAATTTTTCCTGAAGGAATTTGCCTCAGCCTTAGGTAATAATTATTATTTTGGCTTCAAATTTGTCCCATTTCTGAGTGTCTATTGACATTTAACATCTATGTATCTATCTATCAATCCATCTATCAAGTTTCCACCTAATGGCATGTTTCAAATTAGGAAAGATTCCTCACTTAGTAACACAGTGCAATTGGTACTTTGCATCCATCCATCCATCCATTCTACAAAACTGCATGCCATCTATATGACAAATGTGCTGCTATATCTTAAAAGAAGAGTCACAGTTTAGTTAGGCAATAATATGTAGTGTAGTAAGGAAACAAAAACAACGAGAAAATGTTATGAATGCATAAAAGAGTTAAAGAATAAGGCATGGAGAGCATCTTGAAGGTGGTTCCATTATAATCAGGAACAGTCCCTGCCGAGAACGATGCCTGTGAGTTGGCATTGTGTTTTCTCACCATCTAGTCTGTTCCGTGAGTGTTTACTGAACATTCACTGCATGTCAGACACTGTATTAGCATAAAGCGAGGGCATATGATCTTTTGATAGACATTGTTTCTAACCTTCATGCTTCTTATTGTGTTTGGGCCTCTGCTTCTGTCCATCATAGTCAAGAGGTATACATATTGGCTCCACTGTTTGTCTTTTCTATTATCTTCTGTCCTTGTGGTTGAATTTTAATGAATATATACCAGATTGCTTCAAGAAGGTGAGAGACTAAACAGCAGAAGCACAAGCATTTCACTTGATTAACCAAGTGTTAATTACTTGGTCACAACCTAGAATTGGTCTCCAGAGCAATAGGGCATTCAATGCACAGCATTTCACATTATCTAAGTGACTTGGAACTGTTGTTGGAAATAGGAGGAAGAGGGGTTGAGTTATGTATTAAGGACAGGGGTCGGCAAACTATGGTCCATGGACCAAATCCAGTCTTCTACCTGTGTGTTTGTAAATAGTTTATCAGAACTCATCATGCTTGTTTGTTTCTGTGTTGTCTATAGTTGATTCCTCGATGCACAGCAGAGTTGAGAAGCTGCAACAAAGATCAAATGGTCCATGAACCCTACAATATTCACTGTTTGTCTGTTTGGCTTTTTATAGAAGAAGTTTGCCAATCAGAGAAAACGTATGCATCTCTGAAAGAAAACAAACAGGAAAATCTTTCATATCTCTAATCATATTTTTCACCTAACAACATTTTATTCTGAAACTTCATCAATAAAACTCAGAACAATTAAAAAGAGAGGGGAAAAACCTGCATTAAGAGATAACAGACAAAAAATCTATAGGATGTACTACCCACTATTCTTCAGCCAACTTATTTGGAGAATACTGTGTGTTTCAAGAATTTCTTCCAGATGCTGAGTATTCAGGCAAATACAACACAATCTGAGCTTTCAGTCTGTTAGTGGAGATGGCCATGCAAATCAGCAAACGCTCCTGCTAGTGATACATGCTGTACAGCAGATAGACTTCAGACATGGAGAGGAGGCACAGAGGAGGAGCTGCCTGTCTTCTTGGAATTCTGGGAGAGAGATCACAGGCTTGTTGAAATTTGACCTGTGCCTGAAAGGATGAGCCTCCATAGATGAGCAGAAGTAGAAACAAATGTTTTATTTCTAGAAGCCTCAACTTTACCTTGAAATATTTGGTGTGTTAATAGCCACATCACAGTTTATGAAATGCCATCTCATCCATAAACTCTTTGGTCTTTACAGTGGAGGTTGGTTATAATAATTTTCTACATTTTATTAAAAACCAAGGCCAGTTAAGTTAGTTACTAAATGTTCCATTGCATATAAACAATAAAACTCATTTGACCCTTTTTTTTTTTCCACTCCGAAGACACAGGACTGTCTCCCTGAGTCAAACTTCCCTGGCTGGAGTCTACAAATATTCCCTGGAACTTGTAATTAGTCTGAAATACAAGAGAAAAACGGCCTTTTACTCTTCTTGCACTAGAGTAACCTGCTCTACCTCAGACATTGCCAGGAAAAGTTTTTTTGCACCTGACCTCACATGTGCTGCTCATTGAAATAATAGTGGTCTGGGTTCTGTAGGCTTCCATCTTACAAACATATGGGTGCCCTCAGTCGGTTGTCATAGGACTCTTTTTTACTCTCAACTTTCCTTGGACATTTCTCTACTTTCTTCCCTGCCCCACCCTCTTGTTGTGAATTCCACTTCATAGACTGTCTATACCAGTTTTGCCCCTTCATCACAGTTTCCTCCTTCATTTACAGAGATTTGGACAGAGGGAGGAGAATATGTGTGAGAAGAGGCAGGGGCCTCAAGTCCCACCATTCCCCAAGTTTGATTACTCACAATCCTGGCAACCGTAGGTCTGCTTCCTTAGGCTCATTCCCTCTACCAAGTACCATTTCAGAGGTCTGTTCTACATTTATGTTCTCAGTCTTCTCTCCAGATTTCTAGCTCCAAATAGTCAAGCTCTTCGCCCCTCGAAACTTATGATTTCTCCTTAGCTCTCTGTCCTAGGCTATGGAAACCTCTGACACTGTGTTGGAATGTGTGTTGGAAATATCTCTTTCCCCACTTGCCCTTTTGCGGCTAGAGGAGGAAGATATTCTTCTTCCAATTCTTACCCCAACAAGAATGGTCTTGAAAAAATAAGTTGGAGCTCTCAGTGCATTTTTTTTCTTAGCCAGAAGTAATAGAGCATAGTGCATGGGCTCTGGGATCGGACCATCAGTATTCCAGTCTTGCCCTTCAACTTAAGAGCCCTGGACCTTGAGCACCTCTCCTAACATCTGTAGACTTGAACTGTCTCTAGTGGGATGTGGTAAGGATTAAATGAGCACATGGTAAGTTTTTAGAACAGTTCCTTGCTATGCAAACTTTAGTTGTTATCATCATCATTATTTTTTTTCATACTTGGACTCTTCAGACCATGTTTCTATTTTGGATTCAGAAAATATGGTTAACATAATCATGTGTTTAATGTAATTTTTGGATTAGATGTGGAACCTAATATTTAATTATAACACTGTTTCTATGAATGGATGTATTCCTGTATTTCAAACAGAGGACTTACAAAGAAACTGTTGGAATGAAATAACTCATCTATAAGATCTGTTCCAACCTGAAGAAGCATGATAGTAAAAGATAATTGAAAGTCTGCAAAAATATTTTTGCTAAATGTATGGCACTTATTTTAAAGATTTTTATTTATTTATTTTAGAGCGGGGAAAGGAGGGAGAAAGAGAGGAAGAGAAATATCAATGTTTGGTTGCTTCTTGTGCACCCCCTACTGGGGACTTGGCCCACAACCCAGGCATGTGCCCTGACTGGGAATCGAACCAGTGACTCTTTGATTTGCAGGCTGACGCTCAATCCACTGAGCTACACAAGCTAAGGCAATGTACCCCACTTTTGAATTTGCATTTTTGGCATTCTGAGGCATCTACCCCAATGCAACCAGTCAGGATTAAATGATTATCCTCCATCATTTGGTTTATGAAGTAATTTTTTTCTTCATTGGTTTTTGCTTCTTTACATTTTGTCCTTGTCTATTTCTTTATTTATTAAGTATGAAATGAGTCAGTAGTTGGATGGCATCTGCTTATGAGTCGAGATGTAAAATTCATGAATCCGTAATTGGTCGTCCTATCACACCTCTTCTCAGACTTGCAAACTGAGCCCAGTTAGTGATTTGCCACAACTGTGATCATTGCTCGGTGTAGAGTGGGGTGAGAGATCACCATACCAACATCCCTTGTCCTCTGAAAGCTCAGACCCAATGACGATATCCCTGCTTGCTTTGTGAAATGCCAATGACCCTGATTTTATACTTTGGAAATAAAAGTCATGAAAGTATTTCTGGTGAATCTTCCATATTGAAACAAGTAAAAGTATTATGGCGTATGTGAAAATAAACTCAACTGATTTGCACCAATACACTAATGAGTATAAAAAGCCGGGTGTATTAAGTGCTGTGAGAAACAATGACCTTAGGTAGCTGAGAGAAGGTTCAGGAGAAAAGTGATGTTAATCAGGTCTTGTCAACTGAAGCTGGCAGTGTGGGGAGTGTGGCATTCCTGATAGAGGAGATAACATGAGGAAACAGGGAGAAAAGAAATTCAGGGGATAATATCTGTTTGTGCTTGTTAGTATGCCTCAGAATGGTGCATTTTATTAATGTAGCCACATTGTACTTCAAGATTCCTCCATACATTAGGGTGAAAATCAATAACACCCTTAAAATGAAGACAAGCAAATCATTCTGAATTGTGTGTGTATATACACATGCACACACACAAACTCCACATTTCCACAAATCAGTGACAATACTAAATGGAGCAATTTTCCACAATTTTCTGCAAATAACTGTATGCTTAAGCACAGCACTCAGCAAAATGCTGTAGTCCATCAATACTTCCCCATCCTGCTGAGTTTCTGTGTGGTCTCTAATAGCTCAGCCAGGCCTCCCTAGATAAGTATTTGAGGATAGGAGATTCTGTGCTTACAAGTACAAAGATCACTCCAGACCACTTCAAACTATTGTAGTCAGCCAGGAATTAGGGAGATAGGTTACACCAGCAATGAGGAAACAGTCCTAATGGTACTCACAGAACAGAACCACAGAAGAGTTTCAGTCCAAGGGTTTCATGGAGTCGGGCCACACCCTGAAGAAGGAGAAAATCTCCCTGGAGTGGGATGGGCAAGTAATTTTATAGAAAACATACATGTATAAAATAAAATGGTAGTTGTTCATTGGGAGAAGTTAGGTATACCATTGGGAAGCTAACTATAAACAGAAGGTGCAAAATGAACTTTTCTTAGGCTCATGTTTTGTTTTGTAGTAAAGGGTCTGATGTACTATTTCTGTAGTCTTAATTAACACATCTGCACAGTCCAGTCACCTAATATCAGTGTGAGTCTAAAATATACCCTCATTTCTTTTTTAACTACCCAGATAATAAGGTACCCAGAAGAGAAGGTTTAGTTCCCAGAAGCACCTAGAAACAAATCCCAGAGTTTGGTCGGCAGTGCTAAGAGGTTCAAGAAGAGGGAAGAGACATGAGAAAGGGCAGACTAGTCTTGCTGAGCTCTAAGGAAGAATAAAGCTTAAGGTAGTTATTAGAATTAAATAAGACAAAATTGCAGACAGAATTAGGGAAATTGCTTAATAAATGCCACAATATCATAGTGACGGGTGGAAGGTGCATGGAAGAAATGTGAATTTGCTCCATGATGGGAGAACCAAACTACAGCTATCTGAAAGAAGACTCCATTGCTTTAGAAATTAGTAAGATCACCATCCCTGGAAACTCTGGGAAGAGTTTGCAAGGCATTCAGCCATCGAATGAGGCAGAGCTCGGGGAGTCACCAGGGAGGTTGTTTCCAACCTGAAGATTCTAAAATTCTAATATTTCAAATGAGTTCTTCTCAAAGGAGAGAAAAACATGTCTACTAGAGATAAGAGAGAATTGGTCCATCTGCCAGTTGATTTTAATTAGGTAATGCTGACATTGCTCTGAACTTTTCAGGCAATACCTACGCTATGTAGCTTTAAACTGCAACTTTGGAAAACATCAGTCTGCCATGTTGATATTTCCCTGTCCAAATAGTAAGCAATGACAATCTCATGTTTAGAAAACAGTTTGATTTTAAGAAGAGGGCCCATGCCAAGGAGTACTCAGGTACTGCCAGGCCTCTAGGTGAGGGTCCTGAAGACAAACCCGAGCGCTCCTTCCACTTGCAATGTCTGCAAATAGCTACTTTCATGCTCACAGTCTGTGACAGCTCGTTGGTTTCATTTCTTAAAGCTGATCTTCAAAGCCATGAAGCAATAGCAAACTGTTTAAGATCCCAAATCAAAGAACAGATTGTGTAGACTCAAATAAAAACAGCAAACAAACAATTACATTTAAAAACAAAGTGTTGGGGGAAAAACAATTATAATCTTTTTGCTCACCTGCCAAGAACGTGGCTAAGCTTCTGTTTATGCCAAATTAGACCAGATGACATCAGACCATGTCCTACTGACAGGTGAACTATTTCTAGCTGTTAAATCTGGATGGGGTTTCTCACTGGTTAACATTGTGATAACTGAGCAAATGAAGCTCATGTTCTCCATTTGGGATGAAGTTTCCATAAAAGTTCTCCACTTGAGGAAACATCAGTGAATTATAACTCACACTGGCATTTGAACATTCACTGGAAGTATGTCACTGGGGGGTTGCTACGGTCCTATGAAATAGGTGAGGAAACTGAGGATTAGAGAAGAGACTTGCTCAAAATCACAGGATCAATAATATATGAGGTGAAAATTCAAGCCTAGGTTTTCCAATACCATACCATTTGTTCTTACTACTATATGATCCTGCTTCTAACTAACCACCCATTCAATAGCTCTTGAAAAAGAGATTCTGTTACATCCTTTGAAGGTAATACCAGATCCCTACTTTCTCACAGGATTTTCCAAATGGTGTCCACATTGGCCCATTTCTATGGGACAGGTTACAAGTTTTTAGGTATTTTATCAATTGTCTAATTGTGTGAGGGGTTTGAGTTGTTCCTGGGCATCATATCTGAATTGGGTTATATACTCCTTCCCCTCCAGTGTGCACATTCTCCTTAATCCTTCAGCAATGCACTAGTTTCTCAAAGCTCTCAAGGAATACATGTATACTTGAAACACAGGGTATGAGATAGTCATGACATTAATTTGGGTATGAAACTATATAAGAAAGGAAGAAAATTGTGTGGCTATCATCACAACCTTTTTGCCCTTATATTATTTGCTATACCTGGCCCTCCTCAATGTTTTATATCTTTGATCACTACATCACTACTTTCCTTATATTTCATATACCTTTAAGATTACTTTAGTCACTTTGCTATCATTAATTTAGCTTCAAACAACTTTCTATTACTATGGAATCAAGTCTGTACAACTGATACCTATGTACTTCTTTTTTATTTTTTATGGCCTCTCCAGTCTTCTTCCTGTATTCCTTCACAGTGCTCACAGTTTACTCAGACCAAAGAGTGGGACCCTGTGCCTACAACTCCTGTCATTCATTCCTCTACTTTTAATCAAATGGACCCTCAGTGAAGAAGGCCATTTTCAAAATCTAGGATAGCTAAGCTCAAAGATTCCACCTCTGTGACACCATCAAAGCTTCCTTCAGATGCAAATAATTTCCTCTTCTGCATAGTCACAGTACATTATTGAACCTCTTATAGCCCTATGAATGCACAGTGAACAGTAGCATATAAAACATATAATGCATCAGCTTCCGTGAGCGCAATCTTAATAACTCTGCTAAGTTCTGCTCTCCTTGACTTCCTTGGCATTATCTGATACATTTATTTATTGATCAGAAAGGACAATGATGATGAGTAAGCAGCCAATGTTCTTGTCCTTCAAACATGTGAATAAATGTTCCATGTTTCTCAAGTTGTTGCTTTTTAAAATTTAAGTAGCACATACTCTTAGCTTAACAAGTCTAATAGGACTAATAAATATAGAGCAAACAATGTCCCTTGTCTGCCCCACCCCTCTCCGCTCTCCCAGTCCTGCTTCAGAAGACACTCTCGGATGCTTCTCCCTGGCGTTTGCACTGCCCCGTATTTCAAAAAAAGGCATGTTTTCTGTGTGTGGATCTATGAATTTTAGATATTATGCATGGATTAACAATATAAAAGGTATGGATATGCCATTCGTACCTGTGTTTGACTTTTTAGAGCCTCCTACTTTGGGGGGCGTTAGCCCTTCTTGCTCCAAGATCAGGAAACGGTGCACGCCAGGTCCTTTCTTGCTGCTGGTTTCATTCCTGGCCAGCTGCCCTGCTGTTTTAGGTTGATGTGGTTGCCTTTGAGCCAAGGGTCACTTGAAGATTCTTTACGGCCCTGTTTCCACATAGCACTTAGGCCTGTGAGTTGCAAAATTGGATTTATAGACATAATTATAGAACGACTTGGACATTTTTGTCCTTTGTGGAACTGTAAGGTGCTCTTAGTGACCACATAACTAACAGTAGCCTATCCACATCTCAAGTTTGTTAACAACTATAGTTTAGATGCTTAATAAATATAATATGTACCTTCATGGATTTTTGTGATATAAAATAACCTCCTAGTTATCAGGGATAACTTTCCTTCGGCACTAGGTTGGTTATTTTTATTTATTTCTCTGGCTAATTGACTGTTGTAGGGAGATGACTGCAATATGAGACTGTGTACAAAATGTGATATCAAAGTCCAGAGAGCTGGACTCAGCTGCTTTCTAGCAAGGCAGTTTTCATGTGCTGCACCTTCTCTCGATGCCTTCATTTCACATCTATAAAATAGGATTGGGAACCCTTGCCCTGGAATCATTCTTGTGTAACAGTCAAGTGAGCTAGTGTATTTGGTTATCTGTGTAGCTCACAAGTCATTAAGGAAGGACATGGGTGTGGCCTTCAATATATATATTTTTTGCTGTTGATGATTTAGTCATTCATGCAACAGATGGTTTCTTTGCTGATTTGCAAAGTTTGATTTACACTCAGAAAGAGTCTGGTAGGCTGGCAGGTAGCTGGGAGCTTCAGTTTAGGCCCCACTAGAGCCTAGAAGTACAGCCAGTCTTGCTCCTCCCTCCCGGAGGATGGCTCCAGACCCTTGTCCCCTCTCACTGCTTGGCAATGGTTCCCACCATCAGGTTCTTGAACAGAACCCAGTGCAGAGCTAAATATCTGATTAATTTGTTTAGTTTTAATTTTATGTTATGGTTCTGCTTATGGATTGGATCCTACACACACATACCCTACAGACTCCCACTCACATGGCATACAGCTTGAGAGCTGGTAAGGATTTTGTTCTCTGTTGAACCTTTTCAAGCCCCAAATTTTATTGTTCTTAATCTATCCCCCTCATTCTTCATCTTTTATGGGAATGTTTTTACTTCACATATAGCAGTAATGAGTTTATTCTGGTCTGCACTGGTTAGGCCTCTTAAGGCATAAAGATGTGAGAATGGATGGAAGTTTGGAATGGCACAACTTGTGGTTTTTGCTTCTGTGTGCATGCTTTTTATTTTATAGTCCCCACTGTGCTCAGGATGTGTGAAAATTCTTCTAAGACCAACAGTTGCAAGTCTGTCACCACTACTGCAATTTTATTGCCCCACATTGAGCACAACTGCATGACACTTGTTTTCTGTGTGCAGGCGCAAACAAATTCTCGACAGTCACTGCTTCAAGGAGGTTACTTCTGCCCCTGAAAATCAAAACCATTCAATAATGTGTGCATGCTTCAAAGTGTGTGGAGCGTTTGTATGTTTGTTATCTCATTCTTGTGCTCCCAAAACTTTTCATGGGTAGGTATTTGTTTTCATTTTACAGATGTTTAGATATTTACAGTAGTTGCCAAACAGCTAGTAAAGATTTAAACTACATATTAAATTCATTCTTTCTGTCTTAAATCCATCTTTCTTTCAGTTATTTTAGACTCCAGAACTAGGCATTACAAGGTTGCTTTTCCCCAGCATGAAGTAGATTTCCAAAGGGTGTGTGTGTGTGTGTGTGTGTGTGTGTGTGTGTGTGTGTGTTTTAAGGTCACTTTTTAGAGTATTAGCCTCACAACACAGTTGAGCTTTAAGTTTTCAGAGAGTTCCCACATACCCCCTGCCTCCACCCACACAGCCTCCCTCACTGTCAAGTTCTCTGCATCAGAGTAGTACGTTTGTTACAAGCACTGAACCTACAGCTACAGGTCGTGATCACCCAAGTCCATGTAAGGTCCATGCTTAGTGGTGGTATACATTCCACAGTTCTGGATATAGGTGTAGTGAATGACATGTATCTGCCATTATACTGTTATGCATAACAGTTTCACTGATAAAAGTCTTCATTACAGAATATCTTCTGTACTCTGCCTAGTTATCCCTTCTTCCCTCAAGCCTCTGGCAAGTGCTTGTCTTTTTAGTGTTTATAGTTTTGTCTTTCCCACAATGTCATGTATTTGAAATTGTACATTATCACAGCCACTTCTAACTGGCTTCTTCCACTTAGTGACATGCATTTAAATTTCTTCCATGTCTTTTCATGGCTTCATAGCTCATTTCCTTTGGTGTTGAATAGCATTCCATTATCTGTATGTATCTCAGTTTGTTTATCCATCCACCTACTGAAGGGCATCTTCGTTGCTTCCAAGTTTTGGCAATTATGAATAAATCTGCTGCAAATCCACATGCAGGTTTTTGTGTATTCATAAGTTTTCAAGTCATTTGGGTAAATACCAAGGAATGTGGCTATTGGATCTTAGGGTAGGAGTATGTTTATTGTCAGAAAATTTCAAATGGTTTTTTGCAGTGGCTGTCCCGTTTTGCATTTTACAGCAGCGAATGGAAGTTCCTGGTGCTCCGCATCCTTGCTGGCATTTGGGTTGTCTGTGTTTTGGATTTTGCTCATCCTGATAGAATTTCCTTGTTATTTTAATTTGTATGTCCCTAATAACCTTAGATGTTTATCATCTTTTCATATGCCTATTGGCCATCTACCATATTTTTTGGACTGTAAAACTTACCACCCCCCTCATTTGGAAGGAATAATGGTTGTTAATGCTGCTGTTGAATTCTGTTTACATTTATGTTGGTGAAATACGACCTTATTTCTGTTATTAAATACTTACCACATTTTTTGCTTCAAAAGTTTTTCCCTATTTTCCTCCTCTAAAACCTAGGTGCATCTTATATCCGAAAAATATGGCGGGTGTCTTCTTTGGTGAGGTGTCTGTCTGTTCGGGTCTTTTCCCATTGTTTAATCAAGTTGTTCATTTTCTGATTGTTGAGTTTTGTAAGTTCTTTGTATATTTTGGATAATGGTCCTGAATAGATGCATCTTTTGCAAATATTTTATTTCCATGTGTTTTTTGTCTTCTCATTCTCTTGACAAAGATATGTTTTTGATCAACTGTATTTGCTCCAATATGACCTCCTTCATTTATAGCATATCTTGCAATAGGCTTAAAAGATTAACTTGATAGTTGCTGGTTACTCTTAGGGAACATTGCATTCTTTTTTCTTTTCTTTCAAGTAACAAGACAGTTGGGAGATAGAAGGATATTCTGATGCTCAGTGAATGCTTCATCTTTTTATTAACTTTTAAGTATAACTTTTCACTATTGTTGCAATGTGCTTGTGCATACTTCTTGACATTTCAACACCTACTCTTAGTGTTACCAGAAAGTGGGGTTGGGGGGGGGAGTAAAACGAAAAGAAGGAAGACCTGTTGGCTCAATCCTCTGCTTATCAGAAACAGTAACAATATTTAAATAATTTCTGTCAGTTACGTAGACACAGCTGTACTGTTTATTTCTTCCTAAAGTATGAACTTCCTAAGAGGAAGGGATGCATGTCATAGCATGTAAGAGTGCCCTCCAGGGTGCAGGCATTTAAACAGTGTTCTTGAATTAAACTGGCCAGCCTCTTTTATTCTGAACTGTTACGGCACCATTGCGCTTCCTGTCAGCATCTTTGTCTCAATGGGCCCAAGTGGCACAAAAGCTAGAAAGAGTCGTGGGAGCCCTGTAGGCGGTGGTACCATGTGCATTGTTATGAGTTTGTGTTCTTTTACTACATGCACTTGGAAGTCTTTCGGGCTGATGACACTGTGTAAGTGACTGAAGGCTGATGGATCAATTAACACTTGTTTTACTCATGTTTTGTTTTCATTCTACAGAAAAGCATATTGGAAAACCAAAACTTAGTGAGATAACAAGTGGGGGAGGAAAAACTTTAGAAACTGCACTTACTACTTAAATTTAAAGATTAATATTAGTGTAGCTGTTAATAAAGCTGTTAAGAACCTAAAGCTTAATCACATAAAGAGCTTCTTATTGCCTCTCCCCTGACCCTTTCCTCCTCCATCCCCCACTATGCAGCACAAAAAGCAAAGGTATTTAGGGATGTGTGAATCAGCATGCTGCCTATATCTGATTTATTTTTGCCCAATGCACACATTCCTGAATTTCACAAAGGCGTGTGACTTTCAAGAATTCTTTAAATATGTAAATAATATTATAATCCCCTGATGAGTTCCAGACATACTGCATTATTCTAGGTGTCTGAGTGATGCAAAGAAAGGCTCAAATCCCTGCTGAATTAGCCATTTCACATGTTACATTAATAAACATCATTCACCTTGCAAGAATGATGTTATCTGAATTTAATGAACTTCCGAACTGAGCAGAATGCATCTACATGACAAGATGTCATCAAACAGAACAGAAAACACTTTAAGTCCCCTGAAAAGCCGAAGGAAAAAAGAAGCAACAGTCGAGAAAAAGAACACAGCAGACTGCAGGTTTTGGAGGGGAATATGGGTGGAGGGATGAAAATCACCGGAAGCATCTTTGTCTGAACGTGAAGCTATGCGGTAATTTGTGTGTTTGTGGATGTCCTGCCCTTGTACCATGTGCATGCATCTCAGGCCTCGGTGATTAAGGGGCCCTGGTGTCTCTGATGGTTAGGCTTATATTTCCCTTGAATGCAATATACAAATTCAAAAAGACCTGGGGCAGCTTCATATACAAGATAATCCTCAGTGAAGATTTCAAGCTGTTAGGTAAATGAAATGTTTCCACAGGGAGGCTATATTATTTTGCTTTCTAAAACTCTGTGCCCCCAATAAATTAAAGATAAACTCTTTCCTACAATTTTTTTCTTTTCTTCACCCTGTTTCATCACGTTAAGTATCAAAGCACACTGTTGCTTAAAATTGGAGATAGTAGGGTGCTACCGTATGTGGTAAGTGTTCACAGGAGAAATATTACACGTGTATCCCAAACACGAGGGTATGACAGCTTTCCGATGTTAGGAGAGCTCTCCTGAGTGGTGAAAAGCAAAAAGTTGTCATTTGTATCTTTACAATGATTTATTTGAAGACTGCATTTGGGGAAAATGGTTGTGTAAGGTATTGTGATGAATTGACCGTAGAAATTTTACCATTAAATATTACCTGCTATGCACACTAAATCCATTACAAGCTACCTGATGCCACATGCCACACTCAGAGTGGCAGGGAGGGCAGAGCCGAAACAATTTGTTTTTAGGTTGCGTCTTCCCTGTGAGCCTTTTCATACCCTTGAACTGAAAATGAATGTCCATCCTCTGAATTTCTTGTTGCCCTTAACCGTTCACCTGTACTGGAAGTTTTAATCTGCTTTATGTTGAAGTTGAATGTCTTAGCACCCTGCTTAGATGTAAAGCTCTCTGAGTTTTTTTACTGACTCATTTTGGTACGCTGCAATGTGCCTAAAACCTAGAAGGTGTCTCATAATCTTGTTTGAATGAATGAACAAACAAAATCACACAAGGCGTTTCAAGTTGACCTGTTTCTTTGACTACCAAAAGACTTCTGCTTTTGTTAAAACAACTGTGAAGTTCAAGTTTTATATATTCTAACACTTTCTTTTACTCAGAAGGCCTGATTGAAACATTTCTAAAAATTTACTTACTCTTATCATTTGAGGAAGAGACAGGATTCTTGCCTATGATAGGTAAGATAGGTGGGCCCATTGGCTCAGCCTTCTAGTTATAGAAAATAATGAAAATGTTTAAATAATTTTGAGACTGTTAGTGCCTTCTGTTTTACATTCCTTATTAATTGAATTTTTTGATCCAAGACTGATTTTCCATGTGAAGAGTATAAGGCATTTCCAGGAAACAGAACCAATAAGATAGCTAGCTAGGTAGGTAGGTAACAGGAATTGATTTGAGTGATTGTGGAGACTGAGAGATTGTGAGCAGTCCTACCATCCGATGTGTACAAGCTGGAGCAGCAGCTGGGAGTAGGATTCAGAGCTGAGAGGCCTGAGGACCAGGAGCTCTGATGCCAGAAGGCAGGAGAACATGGGCCTCAAAGCTTAAGCTGAGAGTGCATTCACTTTCCCTCCAGCATTTTGTCCCGGACAAGCCCTCAGTGGGTTGGATGAGGCCCACCCACGTGGCAAAGGCAGATCATCTTCACTGAGTCTACTGATCAAATGCTAGTCTATGCCATCACCCTCACGGACACACCCCGAAGCAACGTTTTACCAGACCTCTGGGCATTCCTTAGCTGGGTCAGATTGACACAAAAGGAACAATTACAGCAGCTGTAGAATGATTACCAGGGGTCAAAATTATGGAAAACTGGAGGGAGGAGGTGGAAGTAAATTAGAGTATAGTCTGGTGTTTGAAACTGGTTCTCTTCTCAATTAGGGTAACAGAATCCTTCAGTTTTTGGCAATGTCCGGACTTGGCATTCCTGGTCTCCACCCACTAAATACCAGTAGTACCTCACCACACACACACCCACTGGACTGACCAAAAATGCCTCGGGGCCGGTACACTCCCTGGAGGAGTGGATCCCCCCCCCATGTCCTTTGAGAACCACTGTCTAGATTGGTGGTCCACTAAGGCTAATGGTGATTCAGGGTTGCCTGAGCATCTTGTGCTGTTTTTATCTTTCCCTTAGCCCCTCTCAACCTCAAATTGTGCTGCTCTGTTCCTTAGGTGGCCTATATAAATCTAATTTACATGGGACTGAATGTGTCTGATTGTTGCAAATAGTACACAACCCTTTAACTGTTCTGACTGTTGTTAATTTCTAGAAAAATTAAATTTCCAGATAATCTAAAGGGTAGAATTTTAGGACAAAAGAAAGAAATGGTGGCAAATCACATTATTTTATCATAGTTTCTACAGTTCGTGTTTGAATACTTACTGTTCTGTTACCAAATTGCAATTTCTTCTCCAAACATAGCTAACATATTGTTTTGTTCATAAAAACATTTTTAAAAATACATGTTTTAAGATCAATGTCTTTTCCTTGTAACATAAATCAGCGTAAAGAAGTAAATGGGAAATTATGACTTTTGTACTTCATACATTAATTTTAACTTAGCCTCTGCCTTGTTTGGTAGGATCTGACTCATTTTATAATTCTAAAATTAATGTTTTATCAGAAATTCTGTCATTTTTATTTATCATCCTAAGATTCAGTCATTCTTATTCATTTCTCCAGTCGTTCAATTTCAAAATACCTACTTTGCCAGACACTATTTATCAAGTGATGGTCAATTTATTCATAACTAGGTGGATAAGTGCCCTGACTCAAAACTTATAAACCAAGGATAATAATGCTAGTAACTAGCCATGTTTTTGCAGGGTTTAAAAACTAGATCTAAGCGATGAAGAAATAGCAAAACTCTCAGACACACAGTTTAAAACACTGGTCATCAGGATCCTCACAGAACTGGTTGATTATAGCCACAAATTAGACAAATATATGAAGGTGAAACTAATTAAAATGAATGGAATTGCACAGGACACCAATAGCAATGAAAAGGAAACTGGGACTCAAATCGATGGAGTGGACCAGAAGAAAGCAAATAATGGCCAAACAGAAAAGAGTCAAGAAGCAAGAATTCAAAGAAATGAGGAGAGTCTTAGGAACCTCCAGGACATCTTTAAACACTCCAACATCCGAATTATAGGGGTACCAGAGGGGGGAAAGGCACAGCCACCAGTGGAAAACTTATTTGAACAAATAATAAAGGAGAATTTCCCCAATCTGGCAAAGGAAAATAGACTTCCAGGAAATCCAGGAAGCTCAGAGAGTCCCAAAGAAGTTGGACCCAAGAAGGAACACACCAAGGCACATCATAATTACATTAGCCAAGATTAAAATGAAGGAGAGAATCCTAGAAGCAGCAAGAGCTAAGGGGACAGTCACCTACAAAGGAGTCCCCATCAGATTGTCAGAAGATTTCTCAAAAGAGACCTTACAGGCAAGAAGGGGCTGGAAAGAGGTATTCCAAGTCATGAAATCCAAAGACCTACAACCAAGATTACTCTATCCAGCAAAACTTTCATTTAGAATGGAAGGACAGATAAAGTGCTTCTCAGATAAGGTCAAATGCAAGGAGTTCATCATCACCAAGCCCTTATTATATGAAATGCTAAAGGGACTTATCTAAGAAAAAGAAGTTAAAAAAACATGAACAGTGAAAGGACAGCAAACTCACAGTTATTAAGAACCACACCTAAAACAAAAGCAAACTAAAAGGACAGCTAGATCAGGAGTGGAAACATAGAAATGAAGATCACAAGGAGGGTTAGCAACAGGGGAGTGGGAGGAGGAGAAGGGGGGAGAAGGTACAAAAAATAAGTAGCATAGACAGTAGATAGAAAATAGAAGGGGGCAAGAATAGCATGGGAAATATAGAATCTAAAGGACCTGAGACACTTGGTCATAAACTAAAGGGGGGGTAATGGTGGGGATGGGGGGTAGGGTGGAGGGGAATGAAAGGGGGAATAGAACAACTGTAACAGCATAATCAATAAAATTTTTAAAAAAAGAAAAAAAAACTCACAAAGCAAAATTACATACTCCTATTTGTACCCCAGAGACCTGAGAACACATTCTTAGTCACCATTTACTCACGAGTGACTTGATCTCTTTCAATCCATCAAATCTCTGAAGTATTACATTATCAACCCTTACAGGTATGGAACTTGAAAGGTGAGAGGATGCATAGCCTTGTTCATGGTCAAACCGGTTGATCCATGCCTCTCAGCCTCTCATCATGAAGGCAGTATGGCTTAGTAGAAAGAATAGGGAGCTGTAAGTCTGGTGCCACCTGACTCAGGTACTCTCTGGATATGTAAACTTAGATACGATGCTTCATTCTGAACACAGTGTTTTGTTGTTGGTTTTGTTTGGGGGGGGGTGGAGAAAGACCATACCTCACAGGTTTCTTCAAAACAATGATTTTTTTAAAGGGAAGAGCAAAAGGGATGTGCTTGAAGGGGCCTGCCATTTACTCATCAGTCATTCAGTTAATATTTTCAGTGTTCACTGTGTACCAGTCACTTTTCTGGGCACTGAATTGCCCAGGTACAATACGGAACACAGTAATCAAAAAAACTGCTTCCTGGGACTGACATTCTGACTGTAGTATATTGGGGACCCAGCTTTTCAAAGGAATTAGTACCTAATAACTTGCTGAAACTTCCACTCTACTCTTTTCCAATCTACCCACCCCCGACCGAGAATCCCGCTTTAAAGGAAGCCGCTGTTTCTAGCAGTGGAATGTTATGTCCCCCAGGTGTGACTGCACAGGGAAAGCACTGACCACATTATCCCCGGGTGTTCTGAAGATTTGTCTCAACGTTGATATGCACTATTGGTGAACGGACCAAATGAACATTTTGTTTTGGTTACATAGGATTCTTTTAAAATCCAGAGAATCTTTGAAATTGAAATTGAAGGTCAGCAAGACTGTCCCATCCATTTTATCAGGAAGCAAACTAGGTTCCGACATCAAAGGAAGAGTGTGAACCTCAAGAGACTCGGTAGGCACTTTATTTGACGCCTCCCACCCTAACAACACTCCACAGTCATAACGGACATGCACATCTTTCAGATATGGAAATCGAGTCCCAGAGCAGCTGTGGCGCCAATTAGGAGGGCAGCTGAAATTGAAATTTAGGGCTCTTAACCACTACCCACTGTATTTTTTTTTCTCCTGGGACACATGTCATTTGTGGTCTATTAACAGAGACTGAGTTCAGTCAGCTGTGTTAAGCAGAGAAGTTTTCCTAGCTGTTTTCTTCCCATGTTTTTAATGTCAAATTAAAACATAGAGAAGGATCTGAAAAGGGTTCTGGAGAAATTTGTGCAGTTCCTACTTCAAAGAAAAGACAGACTTCTCTCGATGAAGTCTTGACAGCAGCACATTTAGACAAGATCTGAAAGCAAAACAGCCTACTCGAGGTTAGACAGTGACTGGAGTCATTCCCTGCACTGAAACAATATTTGGGATGACCCTATGTAAACTCACATTATCACTTAAAAACCAGTGTAAAAATACTACCCATCTGCTGCGCTAGTCCTGCTACTGCGTGCCACATTTCTCTGACAAGCTGTTGCCTCCGTATAGGGAGGGAGTGTACATTTTGGAATCCGGAGTTTGAGTTTGAAAAAAAAAATGGTATCTTGTGCATATGGACTAGATTCTGTTCTTCCAAATGTAGATTTGTAACCTCATTTATTTTCAAAGATGATGTGTTAAATTAGTTTTTTTTCTATTTCCTTTTTTTCTATTGACTCCGAAGATGGAAACTCTTATAATTTTATGCCTGTGACATGAACAATGTACAATGGGAAGTCATTTAGTTTGCACCTACCGTGTGATACGCGGAGTGGGTGTTGGGAGGAGTTTACTGCACACACAGTCAGGAGGTTCCATGCTGCCCTTGGTGGTGCAGTTTCTTGGTGGACTGTGCAACTTTTCAGATATTGAAGAGTCATTAGATGACTTAGAAAGTGCAGTATATGTGATCACTTACAAACAAGTAGTTTTTAGGGCTGCACAACTCTTAATCCCAGAATCACTGCTGCACTGAAACAGCCATGATGTAATTGGCCTCCTTACTAGGCGTTGAGCATAAGAGCGGATACTGGAATCCTCAGGGCTCATAGCTGTTGCTCTGATGCATGAATCTGTGGCTCAAGCTCTTAGCCAGGGATCTCAGCCTGGCAGAAGTGCAACATCACTGAGCAATTTGCTGTTTTTCCATGGGACATTACTTTTTCTTTTTGTGAGAATTTTCTAAGACATATCCAAAAGTAAAATAATAATAATAATAGGAATAGCAATATATGATGCCCCTTGATATTAATGTTACTATTTCTTTTAAGATTTTTCTGGAAATTCTTTTGGATGAATATAACCAGCTCCATTACTCGAAAACTCTCATTTTATTCATCCCTTTTCTCCACATATATTTAACGAATGGTCATTATTTGTAAGACTCGGCACTAGGAGCTCTCACATGCAAACTTGAGTCTAACAGAACATGAAAGGGGAATACAGACTAGTAGAGAAGGAGAATGTGAAGTTATACTGTTAGAGAAGGGTAGTAGGGAGCATTTTGATACTGGGTGGAAACCATGGGATCATGATACAGCAGATGCCATTTCACATTCTGTGCTCCCTGAGTCTCGCCCACTCAGGGCACGCAGCACATGCCCTCAGATCATTGCAGTTGGAAGACATGCCCTGACCCTTCTAGCCGAAGCTCCTTGTGTACAGATGAAAAAAGAAAGTCTGGGTGAGGAAAGGATTTGCCAGTGGTCACATAGATGTTTAATATTATTTAATAGAAAAGCCCAGGATGAGAACCCAGGTTTCTTGTCATTCAAGCCAATAGTCTTTCCATTTTTAGTTTTGTATTCGTGTCCACTGTTACCAAAGGCTACTTCAGGCCAACCAGTAGGGTTTGAACCGTTTCCAGATGAGGGCATTTTTTGAAACAGGGATCTCCTGTGGAACGAAACTCATGTCCATGTTGGCACACGCGTTCCTTTTTCTTCCCCTTTATAATTTTGCTATTGAATTTAACACATGTAGTCGGTGCAAAAGCTTTGACCACAAACATACTTGCAGATTATACTTATATTTTGGATGCAGCCTCCTTTGCCTCCAAACTGGATGGTTAGAAAGGGTAGGGGTGGAGAGACAAATGAAGACAAGAGATTCTGACCTGTCACATCTCAAGGCCTCGGGCTTTTTATTTTAGTCCATTCCATGACTCGTGCCATCTCCATTGCCGTAAGTGTCCTTTGTTGACGTTTTGGACTTGGCTCCTGTTGCTACTTCTTAGCAGTTACAGATTTCTAATTTAATAGACCAAATTCAATTCCCCCCACATATTTCATCTAAGTTGTGTCTTCTTCATATATTTGTTTATGCAGTTTAGTGCTTCCTGGATTTTTCTCTCAGCCTTTTAAAATACATCTGATGTTTAAGCCTCAGATCAAGTTCCACCCAGCCTAAAATTGTTCTGCCTCTTACATAACATTGATTAAAGTCTACTTTGAATTATGCTCATTTAATTGACACTATTTTATGCAAAATAGTTTGTATTCATACTTACTACCCTGTAAGACCTAACACTGCCTCATTCACTTAATTAAATATATGAAGAAAGAATTATTTTGGCATACTATCCTTTACTCCTAAAAATTTCACATGACTTACTTGCAAAAAGTTAAAAACTATAAAAGTCAGCATCTAGATGTGTTGGCAGAGCTGTCAACATTTTCTTCACGGTATCATGTTTCAGTGTTTACTTTACTGAAATGCACAAGGAAAACAGCCAGTTTCTTTACAAAAAGCACCAGGTTGATTATTGCCTTCCCCTTCTTTTTTTTCCCCCTAACAACAAAAGGAAGAATTACACCTTGAGATGATAAAAGACGGTTTTGTTACTAGTTTGTCTCATTGTCCCCTTCCCCCACAAATTCATGAATCTAAGAATCTGGCCGAGATTACTCTTCATAAGTGGGTAAAGGTAAAACCTGGGTAGATCTCACAGCTTCTCCTTTAGAATGGCCTGATTAGGCAGTGGAAGTAAAGCAGTGTGTTCTGAAAACTTTCATGCCAGCTGAAGTGCAGGTTGGTCAAGAGGGTTAGTGAGGCACTCTGCAGCTCCAGTGTCATAAGGATATAGAACAGTGAGGCTGTTGGATTGATGTCACTGTTAATAAATCGGGTGTCATTAGCCTTCTCCTTTTAGCAGAAAACTGACATTCTAGACCTCCGTACTTAGATTCCAACTTCCTTCAGGAATGTCTAAAAAGCTCCCAGCCTCTTGGACTTATTTTCCATTTTGGACTTTTTATGCACAGAGTACCATAGCATCTAACACATTGTTGGCATTTAATATACAGTTTGAATGAATGAATGGCCTCAGAGTGCTGGAAATCAATTTATGTTTCTTGCTTGAATGACTTGGATGCTGATTCCACCTCCAACTTACATTTCTAGATCCTTCCATCCTTTAGCTATCCATTTCCAGCTATAAGCATCATCCTGGGTGCCAAGGTATTCATCCCAGGTGAATACTTGGGGTGAGCAAAACAAAGCCCCTGCTCTATGGGTGTAAAATTCTAAAGTAGAGAAGGACAATAACATTTAAAAAGTAAGTTTAGAAAGTAGTGATGTGCACACAAGGTGCCCATCAATGATTCAATGATTATAAATACTAAACAAGGAAAGTAAAGAATAAAAAGATGGAGTAAGAATCTAGTGGGTTAGATTGTGGAAGAAGGGCTGTGTTTTGTTAGGTGCCATTTGTATTGAGACTTGAATGAACTGTAGCGTGTGTGAAGGATCTGTGGACGAGCATGCCGGGCAAAGGGAACAGAAGTGCAAGGCTCAGAGATATGTTAAATATGCAGAAACAGAAAGCTCAGGTGCCTGGAGTAGGGTGATGGAGAAGACTGGCAGGCAATGAAATCAGAGAGACAGCTGAGAACCAAATGCTACAGGATTTTATGAGCCATGCTGAGCACTTTGATTTTATGCTGAATGAGTTGAGAAGTCACGGGCAGGTTTTAAGTTGAGGCATGACGTGAGCTGACTGACCTTTATTAACAGCAGAACTATTTTTTAATATGTTTATTTAAGTATAGTGTGTATACAATATTATATTATATTTGTTTCAAGTGTACAATATAGTCACTGGACATTTATATACCTTACTATGTGATTACCTCCCTAAGCCTAGCAATCGACTATCACATACAAACTTATCAGAACATTACAGACTATATCCCCCTTCACTGTGTTTACACATCCCCTACTCCCTCCACTCTGGCAACCGTCACTTTGATTTCTATTTTTACAAGTCTGTTTTTATTTTGTTTTATATGTTTGTTTTGCTTTGTTTTTAGATTCCACATATAAGTGAAACCATATGGTATTTGTCTTTCTCAGTCTGGCTTATTTCACTTAGCATAATACCTTCTAGGTCCATCCATGGTGTAAATGGCAAGTTTTCATTATTTATTATTACTGAGTAATATTCCTGTGTGTGTGTGTGTGTGTGTGTGTGTGTGTGTATGTATGTGTATCAGGATGAAGCAAGAGTATACAAAACATACATTTGTGAGTATACAAAACACAGAGTTTATTCTTGTATTATTACTTATCATTTATTGTGTATACTTTCATAATACAATAATTAATTGTAAAAGAAAGCTTTTTCCTATTCTGTATATTTCACATCATCTGTATCCATTTGTCTGTCTCTCAATGAACACCTCATTTGCTTCCCTATCTTGGCTATTGTAAATAATGCTGCAATGAACATAGGGATGCATTTTTTCAAATTAGTGTTAAGTAAAGGGATAACTCTGGCTATAGTATAGAGAATAGACTGTAGAAGTATAGATCAGAAGCAGCAGAAAATGTTAGAGGCTCTTACAATAGGTTGATTAGCAAGAGCTGATTGTGTCTCTGATTAAGGTGGTATCAGCTGAAGTGCTTAGATAGTGGGTCTTTTTTAAAAGTATACAGAGGGGAATGGAAGATGTCACATTTTCTATGTGCAACTGGAAGAGTGCCTTCTTATTCTGAGACTGTAGTATTTTTATAGATGTTTCAGACTAGTTACTATTTTACATCTAGTATTACCAGTAGTAATGGAGTTCTGGGAAAACCCAGAAAGTGAACAGTAGCCATGATACAGAGACACCCTGTGTTAAAGCTTATATACTAGTCTTCTCCCTGTACTTGCACACTTCTGCCTGCATTGTGTCACTTCTGTCTTTTGATTCCCCACACAGTGTATAGCAGCATGTTTTTTCCATGTGCAGGTGCAATAAATATTTCATGAATGAGTGGATTAATTTCAATGCCCTTATATCAGCTCTTTTTCAAAAGAGTTGCTTTATGATCTGCCCCATACCAAACACCATTGTTCTGCAGTGGAGATAATCTAGTAACGCTTTTATTTAGCATGTGTGTGCACACATGTGTGTATATATGTTTGTGTGGCAGGGTACATAAAAGAGGTTCCTTACTGAAAAGCAATCAAGAGGCAGGTGTATATATAATATTTTTTAAAAGCAATTTCTTGCTGTTTCTTATTTTATTTTTTAATTTAACTGGTGTGGAAGGGTTGACCCACTGTCTCCTGAAAACGACAAGTCTGTTTTAGACCAATTGTGATTGCCCCCAACATTCAATGGAAGTACAGAGCTCCTTAGGTCCAGAATGGCTGTAGTATTGGAGGTAGCATTTAAATGTGGTATTGACACTACTTGATCATAAATTACAACTCTGAACATTGTGTTCCTTTGTACCATTCACTGCATTTGTGGGACATCCAATTATGAAAAAATATGTAATCATCAGTGGTCTCTTGCCACAAAAGAGCAAGAATATGTTCTGTGCAAAACATTATTTAAGCAGAAGTGCCAAGAAGTCCTCCATTAATCTTCATTTTTGCATTTTGATTGCTTTCCTGCTCACACTTTAGGTATCAAGGGACTGAACAAGTCTGAACTGACTGTACAAGAATTTAAGTAACAAGTAGAAGGAGTAGAAATGAAGAAGCTATTTACATTCCTGGAAGGCAGAACTCAAGTTTACTAGAATCTTTCATGGTACTAATAAAAGATAGTCCATTTTCCAGATGCTGTTTAGAGTAAGCTATTTGTCTTAAATTCTTTAATTGTTGTAAGTTTCTTTTTCTTGTTAAATAAACCCAATGCAAAAGCATATGAAGGAAAAATGGAAGGGCACCCATATCTCCATGCTCTCCCCAGGGCTCACTCTGTTCAGTATGGCTACGTTCTCTTCTAGGCTCTTGTTTTGTTTTGTTTTAACATAATGCAACTGTTTTGATGAGCTCTGTTGTTGTTGTCATTTTTATTATATGGAAATAGTGTTAAAAGTATAAAAGGTGTCTGTCCTTGCCTCTTGTTCACATTCAGTGTCTGTGCAGAGAGTGATATTGCACGCACCATTTTCTTTGTGTTTGGCGTAGCCAGTTTGCTTCCCCCGTGCTCCCACCTACCCAGCATTCCCCCACCTTTGAAGTTTTGCATCTACACCGCTCTTGAATTACTTCTTCTTTCCTCAAAAAAGTTTGTTCACTTCTCTCTACTGCTTTGACAGCAATTTTTAGGGATGCGTCTGGAGCTGCTGTTAAATAAATAGCATGATTTCACTTCTCAGTGTCCAGACCTTGGAAGAAGAGCAAGTTGGGGGAATGAGTTGATACAGTTGATCACTGTGTATTTCATTATGTAAAATTTAACTTTTAACTTATATGTCTAAGGATAAAGCTCATTTTTATTTTATTTTATTTGCTTGTATTCGACACTCATTCATTGAGAATACCAAGCTGTCTTAAGTTCTATTTGGTAAAATGACAATAGCTTTTCTTCTTCCATTGGCAAAAAAAAAAAAGTACCTTTTGGGACATTACTATGGATGCAACGTGGTTTATCTCTTAAGTAGAGGAAATAGATAAACTATAAATAATGTTTTTAGGTGATGTGTTCACTTAGGAAGGTACAAATAGAAGAACCTGTGGAGGGTTCAAGTGAGACAAAACTTATTTCCAGTGAGGGGAAGTTCAGTCTGAGTCGAGCAAATTCAGAATAAAGAATGCTTTCTTTTCTTACTTCTATTCTAAGGGCTCCTCTGAGATTAGCCAGCTTACAATATATCTTTCATGACTGAAGGCCCTACATGTAAAAAAGCAAGCAAAAAAACCCAACTTAGAATAGAGTCAAAGAAACATAAAGATGTGTCACCCACATCAACATTAGTATGAATTATTAAATATTTAGAAAATGGTTTGACAATGTACGGCCTCCATAATTAATGGGCATAGTATTTTCTCTATTATATCTCTCCATTTTAAGTTAGTGTCAATAATTTCAATGATAATTAAACTCATGCTTTCTGTTTTTCTTACTCTTTTGAAACATCATGGGTGAGCCATTTGGCAGAATTACTTTACCCTGCTGATCTTGACCATTCTTCCTCTTGCTAAAGCTATGGTCCTGGATTCTGTGCACTTTCTTAACCACCTTACCCCTCCTGAAGGAGAGGAGAAGGACCAAGTTGCTGCTTCTCCATGCTGAGGACAGGGAGTGAAAATTTAGCATGCCCTGTTGGACCTGGAGGGGGCGTTCTATTGATCGAGTGATTGAAAGGAGGCAACTTGACATATGGCTAGGACCAACACCCAACCTCTTGAGGAGAAATAGAGACATTTTTTGTTTGTTTTTGGTAATCATTGTTGTCCTTGTCTTGGCTTCAGAGAAGATTGAGTAAGATGTATTTGCATCTCATTCCTGTATATTGTGTGGGAGAATATTCCCAGTCCATTATAGCCATGGGCATGCCATAACAAATATAACCGCTTCCTGGAATACATTGACTCTTAGCTGACAGAATTTACCTAAAAGGCCTTCTGCTTCTTGCACTGCCCTATTGTGAACCAGTTATATTTGGGTAAGTGTTCACGTAGCATATTCTGGGACACTAGGGTTACAACAGTTTCCCAAAAATGTAGTTAGAAACTTTCCAGTTCTCAACTTTGGACAAAGGAGCTCCCAACTTTAAATAATCTTTCTTCCTACTATTCTTAAACTCCTTATTTCTCAACTTCTTTTCTGTGAACATTTAGGGTAATTTTTCATTACTTTATGCTTGATTTCTTTTCCTTCTCCCTTCTCACTTTTTATTCATAGCAGAAATGGCTTAACTTTCCTCCCGGTTCTCCATCCCACTCTGGGTGTGCAGTAATGTATTTAATAAATCTTTTAGCATGCCACAGTGTAATTTAGATAGGGAAACTTTTCACTTACAAAGCTCACTTGGTTTTGTTGACACCATGGTACCCAAACTCAGTTCAACGCACATAGTGACAGGAAGGAAGGAAAAGTAATACATAATGAGTATCTAGTTTGCAACAGACATTGGACTAGACTACTTCTTATACAACTTCTCATTTAATTTTCATGATAGCTCTGCTAAGTGTGGATTACAATTCCGCTTTGCAATATGGGGTCTGAAGCCCAGAGATATGAAGTACCTTGCCTGAGGATAGGTGACAAAGCTGAGCTTTGAACTTGGGCATCTCTGACTTCAAAGTCTGTGCTTTTTCCATCTCGTGGAGCAGGAGATAGAAACTTCAGAGGTTATAACATATTTATTACTTCAAAGTTTACAGTCCCAGAGCATGTGTGCTGCTTTAGCAACGAGAGGTATGCGAATGAAACTTTAGAATTGTGTAAGTCGTTGGCAAAAATGACCTTTTGGTGCCGTTCTGATTCTGGGTTATGTATACTTGATCTTAGCCTAAAGACGAAGAAATGATCCTGGGTTATTTAAAATAATTGTGATTATGAGGTCATAAGAGTAATCTAGAAATAATTTTAAGCAATTACTTTATACTGAACATTTGGCCTAGTTATTTGTATAACATGAAAGCAGAGGCTAGTCCTACCAGATGGTAGATAAAAAGCTGGAAGGATGGAAACAACAAAATGAGTAAAGTATTCAAGCTTGTGGTATTGGTACATTTACCAATCGAAGTGAGGCCGTGTGTCAAGTCAGAGTGGGCTGGGCCGCACCGAGAAGCCCTGTCAGAAGGAGTGGGGTGGTTTTAACCTGTCCCAAAGAAGGGTAAGACATGAACAGGTATCCTGAATTTCCATTTTTATTAATGTTACAAATTTCTACCTATTCAAAATACAGGTAGGAAGTCACAGGAAGGAAGGAGCAAGGACGGAAGAGTGGTGGGGTTGGGGTGGGGGGGGTTGTGGCTGGGAAGAGGGGAGAAAGAGAGACTGCTCAGGAAAATTGCAGAAATAGCTTCAAGTCTGTATATCCTGGATCACGTGTGTATCTTTGTGTATGAAGGACAATACATCAGAAAGAGATGGTGGCAAAACGAGCTGAGTTTAGAAGCCAGTGTACTATTCTGGTTCTGGGTCTACCGTTGAATGATTATCTAGACTTAGGCAAGTCATATGCCCTCTGAGGCCCCAGGGCCCTCCTGGACCTGTAGGGATTGGGTTGGATGATCATAAAGTTCTATTTTAGCTCTAAAATTTAATGATTTTGAAGGTTTTAGTGTATTCTAATTGCCCAATGCATTACATGAGCACATATTAACTACTTTAATATGCAGCAAGAGAGGTATGCCCTTTCTCCTCAAAATGCTAAAGGTTGACCTTGTTATAGAAAACACCCTGGAATGTGTTCAGCATTATTCATTGTATTCAGAAGTCTGAGCATTCCACTTTCCTGCTTTTACTTTAACAGCTTTGCCGTGGTGTTCCTCCCTTTTAAATTGGAAGCCAGTTTTAAATTTTGATGATTGAAATCCCTCTTTTCATTAAGAGAAAGAATACTAGAAGTGAAAAATTTCTCACTTTAATTAAAAATTTAAAATATACTAGATCAAAATATAATATTTTTGAGAAGAATGTATTTGAAAAGGTTACCTGTTGAAGAGAAAGTAGGTAGCAGTCACTGTCATATTCTGGCGGGATTAATCCTTGTCTGTTTGTCTATTTATGGAATGCTGTAAGTAAAATTTGGCCTTATACTTTTAGAGAGGATGAGTCACACTACTGATACAGCTACACTTTATTACAGTTGACAGGCTATATCAACTCTCAAGTGTTTTCAATTGCCTACCTTGTGTATCCCCGCATCTTAGATGATTTAAGGTAGGTACACAGCAGGCCATTAGCCCTGAAGTTTAGTACAGGGTTGAACTTCAAAAGAGAATTAAGGCATCTCAAAATAAAAGAAAAAAGAAAGCCAGTTATCTAACTCTGTAGAGGACTTGTATTGTAAAGGATTTCTATAACATCAACAACAAATATTTTCTTCATTCTTTGTCTTTGTGCTTGACAAAGGGAAAAATACACATTCTGTTTCAAACAAGTTATGACAGGGTACAATATACATTAACACCTCAAGTCCTTTCTCAATCAGAGAATGAAAGCTCCTCTCTTGCATTTAAGACCAATGTGGCCTCATAGAACATGCTTAGGCAGAAGGCAGAAAGTGTCATGAAGACAGACTCTGAGGCAGCCCCCAACTATTCCCACCTGCTGGTATTCATGCCTTTGTCTATGGAACTCCCCTTGAGTATGGGCAGGATCTATGACTTCCTTCTAGCCAGTAGAATAAAGCGAAGGTGACGTGGTGTACATGATCACTTGTACGTAATTCCATTACCTCAGGTCGTAACAACATCCTGTGTGGAGTCTCTCTCCCATGGTGGCTTTGAAGAAGCACCCTGCTTGTTGTGAGCCACCGCATGGACATGGCCATGTGACAAGGAGCTCAGGGAAGCCAGCAGCTAGAAAGAAACTGAATGTTGCCGACAGCCATGTAAACTTGAAAGCAGATCCTTCCCCAGTCGAGCCTAAGGGTGACCACAACCCAGACTGACAGCTTGCTTGCAGCCTATGAGACCCTGAGGCCGAGGCACCAATTAAGCCATGACCTTAATTAGAACCCACAGATCTGTGAGATAATAAATGTATATTGTTTTATGCCACAAAGTTTTCATTGTTATGCAGCAACAGATAGTTAATACATTCAGGTTATTTTTAGAACCCACCAGTTTCTTCATCTTTTACTCTCTATATACTAGTTATTAGAGTAGTTGTGACTTATTAACCTTCCTCAAAATTGTAATGGGTACTTTAAAAATTGATTTATCTGTGGTTTTGTGTAGAACATAAATTTGCCTCTACTTTCTGGTACCTTCTCGATGAAGATGCCCCTTGACTCTACTTTAGAAGGAAGGTGGATAAGCTTGAAAAGTGTTGATAAATACTTGTTGAATCCAGTGAATTATATGAAGATGAATTTCTGTGAGAGCTATTATAAATCTTCCTGTAGCTGTGCCATAAATGGTATATGAGAACTTCCCCCGCTGGGAAATGGGGTGGGGACATCATCTTTCAGGCTTTTCTTATTTGCATACTAGTGAAATGAAGTTACAAATTACATTCAGAGGAGACTTAAAATAAAGCAGCCATTTTACAAGGTCACTCTTCATCCTGAAGAATGTTACAGAAGTTGAGCAGGGACCCAAACTGGCCTGTTAAAGTAGCTAATGTATGTCTATGTAATACAGTGGGCAATAGAACACATAAACCTTTAAATCATTAAATACTAGAAATGTCTATATTAGGGTTGTCTCTTTCACCTGGGTGACCCTGGTGCAGTTGCTGGGAGACACAGGCTTGACCATTTGGCAGTGATAGAGAATCCAGATATCCTAAAACAAGTTGTGGTTCTGGAATGGCCCAGCTATGGTCCCCTTGTAGTCACGCCACTTCTGTGGGAAATTGCCAGCCCCTCCACTGTGCTCTCTAGCATTTCTTTACTCAATCAACTGGCGATTAAAGAGCTATTGGGAAAGTTCCCCGAAATAGCACTTCCTACGTCCTGTTTATAACTCTTATCACATATTTCTGGTTTCTGTTCCAATGGCGGCCGAGCTCCTCCTTTTTGGAGCCTCAGTTTCCATGATGGTGCTGTCTTACAGCAGGTGTCCGTCAGTTCTGTGTGGATGGAGGAGTAGATGAGTGAGATGCCTAAGTATTAGTGCATTAGTGTAACAAATTTCTTTTTTCCTTGAAGGATGTTGCCTTTGAGCTATACATAGCTCAGATTTATAGCTCAGGCATTTTGTGAACCTATCCTTAAAACATTTCTGAATGGGTCACCAAAAAGAATGTGGGGAAATCAATTGGATCTTAACAAGGAAAGTACTGGATATTTTCTGGGCAGAATATGGCATATAGTTCTGCATCATGAGTGAGAGAAAACACCTGAAGGTGACAAGGAAGTGCTCAAGAACATGAAGCTCTTGTATCATACACATATTCAGCTAATGTGGTCTGTGCACCACTATTGTCCCATGTACCATGTTAGAAACGATGATGGATATGCAAATGAGTAAGGCCTAGCATGGGCTCTCAGGAGGAAAAAGATAATTAGTCTAAATTGTGAATTTTGTGGGAAGAAACAAGAGGGACAAACATTAAGGCCAGCCTAAATGAGTACAGATAGATTAGAAATCTGATGTAGATAGGTAACTTGATGTTTCCAGTAAGTTTCCTCACGTGAAGAATGGGGGTTAATAATCTCTTCTTTACAAATTGGTTGGGAAGCTTGAATGAGAAAACATGGAAAGTGGCTGACATTTAACAGGCAGCCCATGATAAGGAGTAATAGCATGAGGTTTCGGGTGTCTCTAGACAGAGAAGCTCCTGGCAAAGGGAGTAAGGGGAGAGCTGGGCACAAGGTGTGTGGGAACGCAAATCAGTGGAGCTGGATTCACCAGTGACCTTGTGACTGGGCCAATCGCTGACAGCAAAGACACCTTGGACTGGTCGGGTGTTAAATGGTGGTCGATGGAAGGCCTACCTTAGAAGGTGGTCAGGAAAACTGCAGATAATGGCACAGATTTTGAAAGTCTATGGAAAATTTCACTCTTTCTTTTTTTACTGTCAAGAATACAAGGTGGGGCAAAAGTAGGTTTACAGTTGTGAGTATGTGAAAGAGTTTATTCTTGTATTATTATTTATTAATTATTGTATTATTTTCCATATAAACAACTATAAACCTACTTTTGCCCCATCTTGTATAATAGGCACCACTTTCTTGAAGATTATGTCCTTTCACCTATTTTTAAGACTGTGGTATTCCTTTTGCCATTGCTGTGTCTACTCTAGTTAAGCAAGTAGCATTTTAGTATTTGTAATTATCTTGCTTTAGTTAACTAAGACTTTGCATACTGTATGTGTGTGTGTGTGTGTGTGTGTGTGTGTGTGTTTGGCCCCTGGGGGGAACTGGTGAATTTTTTGTGCACATAAATGTGTTATGTATGGTCCTGGATGGTCAGGCTCAGTGGATTGCGCATGGGCTGCAAACCAAAGGGTCACGAGTTCAATTCCCAGCCAGGGCATATGCCTGGGTTGTGGGCCAGGTCCCCAGTGGGGGCCAGGTGAGAGATAACCACACACTGATGTTTCTATCCCTCTTTCTCCCTCCCTTCCCCTCTCTCCAAAATAAATAAAATCTTTTAAAAAATTTGTTATATATGATGCTCTGTATAGTCACTTTGTATTTTACATGTGACTTTTACACAAAGTTTAAGTTTTCTCCTCTAGCAAAGACAAAATTAATAAAATAATTAAACAATTTTAATGGGTTTGGAAGAATACCTTATTAAAATGCATTTCATACTTCTTTCCTTCCATAGAAGCCATTCAAAACCTCTTGATGACTCAAGGTCATCATCATGATCTTGTATGATTGTGCTCTGCTGAAATTCAGTAATTGTCCTCTGCTGTCCCCTCAGGCTGTCAGCTGCCATTTCTGCTGTCACTGCACTCCTTCTCAGAGTCTTTCCCACCATCCTCTAATGTTTATTGGTTTTAATCTCCTCTGATATGAGGAGGAAGCAGCAAAATGGTCATTAGAATTGCTGGTGAATGTGAGTCAATAAGCACTGAATGCTTATTACTATTAAAAGAGCATCCATCAGAGGAAAGAACTGTGTCATTCCAGCTTTTTTAAATCACAGTTTCACAAACACAGACCTGAGGCCCCTCCTCCTTTGTCATCACCATTTTTTTCTTTCCTTTGTCAACTCTCAGGGAAACTGGGGAATTGGACTATGACTACATGTTTTCTTACCTTTTGCTCAGATTTTGTTCTTAAATCCTAACAATTAGAGGAGTGTTTCTAAGTTGGATCATTTCAGTTTGCCTCAGTTCTCTATAGCTTTAAGAACAAGCTGATCTGAAGCCACATACTCTTTGGCAGCTCTCATCCATTTATTTGGACTATCAAGCAAGAATGCTCACAATCTTTCTATTGAAAGAAGACATCTTTATTTCCAGTTCACACCCTTCATAATAAGAAGGGTGTTTGAAATAAAGCCAAAAAGCATAACTTAACTTCTCTAACTTCATATTACAGATGCCTGCAGTAATAGAAGAACATTTTCTTACTACCCAACTTTATTCCCAAATCAGCAACAAAAAAAATAACAGTGATGCATTTGGACTTGAACAGCAAAAAGAAAAAAATCACTTGCTTAAATTTGTAAAAAAGACTTCCATTTCCTGAAAACCTATCTTTAGGAAGTAAGCAGAACTGCAGACCTGATAGAGAAAAATGCCTTTACTTATCATTGTGCTTAGAAATTATTTTTGAAAGGATCATTGTGCCATTATTACCCTGTATAGTTACCAAGAACTTCAAAATTAGGGAAAATCTCATTATGAAACACAGATCTTATTTTTCTCTGAATAAGACCAGAACTTGGAGTCTCAAAAGCTGAGTTTCCCAGCAGAAGTGTGGACTTTCTGCTACTGGGTAAATGGAGCTGAGAACATGAATTAGACTGATTCTCCACTGGGGGGTGAGGGGGGAGCCAATGGATCCCATGCTCAGTTTTCCCAGGTTAATTTCCTTTTCATGCACTGAGAGCCATTAAGTGTTACCAGGCCATGTCAGGACCCTCTCCTCTTGCTTACTCCTCCCTTCCTGCCTGGGACAGCCCTCCCCACCCCAGGCTCTCAATTCCACTCACTTCCAGGAGTCACCTCCTGAACCTTCCCTGTCCCAAATGGAAAACAACCTCTCTGTGGAGGCATTTCCATGGCTTAGACCATTCTTTTCTATTGCTTTTATCATGATGTATGTAGGACCGTAGTCATTTATATAATGGCCTGTATTTGTGTCATCTGTAAACCTCCTGAGGACAGGATCTGCTTCTAATGTATTTGCTTCTTTATGGATGTGCACCCCAGTGCATTTCTTAGCTGTATCATAATGCATTTCTCAAAGTATAGTCTTAACCATTATGATGGAGGCAGGGGGAAGGGACCACAAAGGAAGGGAAAAAAAGAAAAAGATGGAGGGAAGAAGAGAAGGAAGGAAAGATTCCAACTATGGGAAGCTTATGTCTAAGGTCTTAAGGCAGCAATATTAGGTGATACTTTTAATTTTTAGATCACTTTACTATGTACAGTTTTTTACATTTCTGTCCATAACATTCATTACTCTGCTGATACTGTGTGAATGGGTATGCAGTACGTGTATGCATGTGTATCTTTTCTTGCATGTGTGTGTATTGCCCAACTTCTTTTCCTGTCATTCCCCCTTCACACACACACACGTGCACACACACAAATACACACAAATGCACACGTTGTGAGAGCAAGGACATTGTTGTGTTCAGCTATATCTTGAGCAACTTGAACAGTGCCTGACATGGAGGGAAAGCTCAATAAATTTTCTTAGATGAATGACTGAAGGTTGTATCACTTGCTTTTCACCATAACCTTGTGAAGATAGTATGCATACTACAGCCTCCTGAAAGGTAGCAAAACTGAGGCCTTAAAACCTGCTGAAGGTCACATTTCTAGTTATTGGCCAAACTAAGACCTAAACCCAGGTTTTCTATTTTTATATTCTTTTGTCTTCTGGGAATTTGCTATATTAATAGCAAAGCTAGAAATGTCACAGAAAGAAAATTTGTTTCCAAATTTAAATTTGTAATGCGCTCACAAGAAGTTGACTTTTCAATCCAATGGAAACACAGACTGTGTGACTTTCAGGAGGAAACGCCTTTCTTTTCAACCCCCTGCCTTCATTATCACGTGTGTCAGGGCACACACACACACACACACACACACACTATGCAGCTCTTAGCTTGTACTTTTCCAGTCTCTTGTTAATTCCTTTCATAGGCTTTCCCCATCCCAGCCATGCCTGGTGCCATTCAGGGCTTTGGCTTGGTCAGGCCAAGGCCAAGAGACAGACAGCAGGGTTTGTTATGGTTACTTTGGCAAGTGCAAAGGGCTTGAGGGAAGCCGAACAGCAGGCATTCAGGAGCAGGAGTAGGCTTGGTTTTTGCTGCAAAAAGTTTATATTCACCCCAATTGTAGCTAACATTCATGAGCAGAGTAAACACCCATGCAGGTTAGTAAGTTATACCGAAGACCCAAGGGTGCCAGTAATGACCTTGAAATCCAAACGAAATACCATTTTTTACTGAAGCAGAAGCCAGACCCCACATTCAGTCTCCCTGTTATCGCTCACAGATCTGCCACATACGCATCAGCCTGGAAAGAGCACCCCTTGAGGCCCTAACCCATGGAAGGAACTGCGGACGTGCATATCGTACTTGGCAGTGAAATTCAGGTGTAGCAACAGTCACTTCCTATTCTCAGGCACTTCTCTCTTTTCTTTTATCTTAAAACAGGATGACTCCAAAGGGGAATAAGGTATCCAGTGACACAGGATCCTACATTAAAGTACGAGCATTCATTTTTATCTAAAGCCCGTGTGGGTAGGGATGAGTCACTGAAAAACTACACAAAGATCTTAAGTCATGTGTTGTCACAGAGTCTGTGGCAATGGCAGTGAGTAGCCCAGAAACTCTCCCAGGCCTCTTTTCATATTCACTCAGACAAATGTTAATGAGGTTAAAGGGATGTCTATCCGAGCTCCTGAATCTGATTCTGCATTTGACCATGAGTCAGACCGTAGTCCATGGACTCAGGCTTCTAGGTGGTAGCAGAGCTCATTTCTTTCCCTTTTCCTTTCTCATCAGTGACTCAGGAGACTCACTGGAGAACTGCATGAGCTTCTTTTCCCAGAATTATCATTGTGGAGGTGCACACCCTCTAAGCTTACTGGATTTACCCAGTGAAACACACCACTACTTTGATTTCACCTCCTGTGCGTGCTTTGCAGGGATGGGCTGTTGGGCTTTCCCACCGTCCACGACTCAAAGTTTCTATTTCCACATTTTGACTGCCAGTTCTATTTCTGCTTTTTGCCTGGTTTCCTAGGGAAACAGTTTGTAAAAGCTGCTGCTTTCTGTCCATCTGCTTTGCCCGTCTGGGTTTCTGAGTGTATACCCTGATTATTTCTTAATCTGACAGGAAGTCAAAAAGCCCAAAATGAGGGAAAGCCCCTGGAATTTTGTTAAAAATAAGTTTATGAAAATGAACGGTCAGTTAGGAAATGATAACCTTGTGGGGAGGTAAGGGAGAGTGGTTTTTGTTTGTATTTGTGTGTTTAGTATTGACTGTATGTTGGGTCTACTGTAATAAGAAAGAGTGTAAATGAAAGTGGGAGGGTCAAGAAATCGTGTTCTATAGATGCAAGGACACTGCACACAAAACACAAAGATGACCCAGTGACACAGTGACATCCCCGCAAAGCCTTCATGTCAGAAGTAGCAGCTGTGACATAGTTACAGCCACACAAGACTTGCAGTCAGGAAATCTGAGTGGTTGTGTCATTTGAATCTCATCTGGATCTTCTCATCAACAAGATCTAATTTTGTTTTTGGAATTTGGACCCTTTGTGCTAAAGACTCTGCAAAACAACCTGTACTTATGAACTAAATATGCATTTTTCCCAGTGTTTATACTCTAAGGCACATTCCCATGGACCAATCAGAACTGTGCCGAGTGACATAACCACTGTCACTGCACTGAGACGATAATCTAACACTACAGAGCCCAACCCCAGTAAATGTTCACATATTTTCAGGCTCGTTAAAATGAGGAATCAACCCCTGAACCTCCAATAGACATGCATTATGGACGTGCCAGGCTCCAGGGCCAACTGCATTTAGAACCATTAACCTAAACAATTTCTAAAACCTTCTCCAGGTTCTCAGTTGCTAAAATCTCTCCTGAGATATTTTGGGGGGAGAGAAAGCTGGCGCAGGAGGAAGTATGCTTTCTTACATTATGAAACACCTATGTTTAACTCATCCGTGTTGTTATGTCAGGGAATCTAATGCCTTCTAAATTCTTCCGCATTCCTGAGATATTTGTGTTCCCGAAGTCACAGGTGAGCCAGGTCCTTCACTGTGGCTCATGGCAATTGGCTGTTGGGGGAGCAGCTGCCTGTCTCACTTCAGGACATCATCGCATGCCTAGTGTTGGAAATAAAATCCCAAAGCAGATCGAAGCTATTGTTTCATTTAATTACTTCACAAGATGCCAGGACCAGAAAATTTTATGTAAATACACAGTTTATTCCCTGAGGCATGTTAATATGAGACCAAAATCATACAACACTGAAAGGAAAACAGAATTTTCTTTGGTGAGTTCTCTATCTCTGTGTGTTATTGGGAACATGCTATAGAAAAATGAGAGTGCTCAAACTTAGCCAAAGCCTCCCTCTTTGGTATTCAGTTTGTAGAATAAGAAGTGCAATATTGTTATTCAGTAGTTCAGCACATTTCAGTTCAGTGAACACTGTTGTGTGCCTTCTCTAGGTCAGGTGCTGGGCCCACGCTATGGAAAGTATGGACACCATTAATGGAACACACACTTAAGAGTCCCCATGATGTTCTGAAAGTATACACCTACACTACTGGCTAGACAGGAGCCGGTGCCTCGGAAGAGGTGCTTATTTATTTTTCAAGTACTTGTATTGCACTTATTATATGTCAAGCACTATTTCATGTACTTTATTAACCCATGCCATCATCAGAAGAGCCCTTGGAAATGCAGGCACTGTGATTATCTCCCTGTTGCATTGAGGAAGCTGAGGCACAGAGAGTCTAAGTAATCCACCCAAGGTCACACAGTCAGCAGCAGTGGGTCCAGGTAATGGGCTCTGGTATGTATGCTGTTAACCACTATGGTGTACGCTGAGGGGCAAGAGGAGAAAGACATTGCTATGGACTCTTTGGATCAAGGAGCAGGGCATCTGAACTAGGATTTGCACTGACCCTTCAGAGCATGGTCAGAAATATCTGGCTCTTGGCATTCATAACAGTGGGCACAATATGGGCAGTGGCCTTGGAGTAGAGAAAGGCATCTGTAGTTGTGGGAATAGTAGTAGACTTCTCTGGAATAGGAAGTATAGCTAAGTGGAAGATGGGATGGAAAGCAGAGCTTAGTGCCAGATTATGAGGGGCTTTGAAGGTCAAACAAAAAGCCCATCTACCTCATCTCATGTGTCCAAGTGGGGCCACTAGGCAGTTGTAGGTCTGACACCAGCATGGCAAGAAAAGCATGCCTTGTGTCCACAGCTGCCTTTGAGTGAGGTCCAGGAGCTAACTGCTAAAACCTGCAGTCCTGAGAGAAAACCCCCACAGGTGCATAAACCCCATGAAGCAAACTGGACCGTTTCCTAAGATGTATTCACCTCTTTGTTGGTAAAAGAAGCTTCTCACATTCAACCCATTTGCTTCAGTACAACCTTGCGTCCTGGTAGAACCAAGGATTTCTGACTTCTCTACATGTTTTTGCTCTCTTGCTCAACCTTCTCTGCTCTTCTTAAAGAAAATGATTTCTGGTTTGCCCCATCCTGGATGAGGATAAGTCTCCACTGAGAAGAGAGAGCCAGGAAGAAAAGGCACACTGAAGAGAGCCCTGCCCAGGAAAGTGCCGTGGCGCTCCTGGACACCAGTTCCAATCGCTCACGCAGCTGCTGCTCCTGCAGGGAGCTGGTCTGGTCAACAACGAGACAGACCCACTGTCAGGGAGCTGCAAGGTGCACTTTTTCAGGTGCCACTTGAACCCTTGGGAAAACATTTGTTCTCACCTCCTGTGTTGAGTTTAGCAGCCAGTCCTATCACCTATGCTTAAAACATCTTAAGTTACCACCTGATTTTGCTCTAAAGATTTTTAAAGTTTCTTGCCTCCACCAACCACGACACTGCTTTCCCCCACATAATGTGACTTTTATTTGGGCCAGTGTTAGGGGCATTATCAGGCAATCAAACAGGATGGAAGGATGACTTCTTACCCTTGGAATCAAATGTTCACATACAGAGAGGTTCATTCTCCCCCCATCTCTGTGAAGGTAGGGATGAGGTCAAGGTGTCTTACAGGCTTTGGAGTCAGGCAGCCCTGGCCACAGAGTGTCATGCATTGTTCTCACTGACCTCAGTTTGCTCATCTGTACCATGGTTATATTAAAGGTACTTGCCTCATAGGGATTTTTGGATTATTAAATGCAACAGTCTATGTAAAATACTTAGCATGGTGCACTGCATATAGTAAGTGTCTAATAAATGCAGGCATTATTATTATTGATAACATAAAGCTTTGAGGATGAATCATGTTAGTCAAGGTATATGACTTTTTCTATGAATTATTTTATTTTATGTAGCTACAGGCCTATACAAAAGGCAGAGATGACAAAGAGAAGTTATAGAAAGTTCTAGGCTGCTTTAAGCTAAGGTGAGTGGCTCCACCTTGTCCCTACAACCTCTCTTGCAACTCTGACCCTGATAGCTGTCTCTGGGGAGAAACCTAATTGGCATCATGGATATAGGGTAGATAGACAATTCTCCAGATATATGCCAGTTAAAAAAGATAGAGAAGTTAAGATAGTCTATAACTTCCAATATTTACACTAGCACTTGTTCTTCTTGTCGTATCTGCTCATCAGAATTAGCTGGGGTGCCATTTAACCACACCAATTTCTGAGCTTCGGCCACAAAGGTACTGATTAGTTCTTCTTGGGTTGGGATTGGGAGTGTGTGCATTATTAATTTTTAAGCTCCCCTGGTGATCCTCATCAGCAGAGAGGATAAGGAACCCATGACTTGGAGGAAGAGCCTGCTAAGGGAAGATATGGAAATGTTCTCAGCATTCGAACAATTAGTGCAAAACAGATTCACCAAGTGTCCATCTAACACAGTGATTTTCAACTGGCATGCCACAAAAATTTTAAAACTTACAATACCTCACAATTTAGTCAGGGGCACTGGCCTTTTTTCCCTTACAAGAGTGTCACACTCATTTTCACCAGGGGCCACATGAGCCTCGTGGTTGCCTTCAAAGGGCCGAGTGTAATTTTAGGACTGTATAAATGTAACTTCTTCTTAACTAGGGGCAAGGAGCTTGGCACTGCCTGCAGGGTAGAAACAAGGTACCGGGCCGAATAAGGCAAGGTGGAGAGCCGGATTCGGCCTGCAGGCCTTGTATTTGTCACCTGTGCCTCGTAATATCAAATAAGAAAATGACAACAGCCAATGCAACAATAGCTGTCCCATGTGGAAGAATCTAATTATACCTATTTTTGTTTGTCAGATCATTAAACATATATTTTTTGGTGTGCTGCAGAATTTTAGTAATTAGTTTATGTGTGCCATCAGATGAAAAAGGTTGGAAATCGCTGATCTAGTGGAAGCTTTGCTTCTGTTCTAGCTCTTATCTCAGTGCAGCATTTACAGGCAGAACAGAAAAAGAAAGAGGGCCTCGGTATCAAGGATGTGAAAGGCGCTTCTAATCTTCAAATAGATATTGGGCAGGGGCTTCAAGACTTGAGCTGGGGCAATAGCAAAACCACCTGGCGTCTGTGTGCAGAGATGAAATTTCTGTACTCATGGGAGAGCGTCGATGTCAGGCTCTCTGAAAGGACAGATTTTCTTGGCTTTGCTTGCTGTCAAGATAGTAAAGGAATTCTGTGGCACTGTTTAGAATTTATATGCTTCGTTACAGCTTATCTCTTTTCTCCGTGCTTTCTCATTTTCAGTTCCCAAATTACAGGAGATTATCTAGTTCAATTCCAGCTGCCTCATTTTGCCGATGAGCAAACTGAGTGATGCTGGACATCTCAGTGCCTGCGGCAGAGGCAGAGCTCCTCGCCACCTCTTGGAGGAAACCGTGTGCCACTCGATACTGAGCTCAAGTGTCTCCAACTTTCTTACTGACTTTCTGACTTCTTGACCAAAACCCTGAATATTCCCACGCTGTCCTGGCTAACCAGGTATCTTATGTTTCAAAGATGGCTGAAGTTTCTTCCTTTCGGAAACATAGCTCTTACCTTATCTGCCCCAGGCACCACTGCAGAAGAATCGTGTCCTTGCTGGGAGCCATGCAAGCCAAATGAGACCTAATTTTCCCTAAGTACTTAGGGCAAGAAAAACAATAATGTATATGATGGGCTTTTGGCCTACACCCATATCCTGTAGGAGAAGATAGAATCTGGCACAGCTTTTATTCTGATTTAAAGGAAAATGTTTTGTTCTGATGTCCTTTGTCTAATTAATAGGGAAAAAAGAGTGATTGAATTTTTCTTATGCAGTGCATCTGGTCTTCGAGATGTTAGATTTAGATGGCCCAAATCTATTTCCTTCTCTGCTGTGAAGCCCCCTCATGGATCTAACCTTGGCGTTCACACGGCGTTCTTATTATATTCATAGCATCTATAGTGCCTTATATGGTGCAGATTTCTCTCTCCTCATAGCTGTTTGTTTATTCAGTAAACATCAGTTGAACAGCATGCCATAGTGTTTGGTGGATCTGGAGGTGGTGCCCAGGGGACGTGGAAGGGAATGAATCGTAGTAGAGGTTATAAAGGTAGGACTACAAAGGATCCTTTAAGCAATGTTGATGTTACTGGCATAGGGCAGCGAGCAGAGGTTTGTGAGCTCAGAAGAGTAATGTGATAAGACAAGTATTTTAACTGTGAAAACATCAGACTATGGTTTACTCATTCAACACATACTAATTTTGCTCCATCTACACGGTAGATGCCATGCTTGGCTCTGAAGATGCAGGAAAGAATAAGACATGGTCCTTGCCCTCAAGGAGCTCACAGTCTATTGAGTTGCCTTCCTGACTTTCCCACTAGATTGTGAGCTCCTGGAGGGCAGGCACTTTTGTTCAGCTGACAAGAAGCGTACGTTTCGAAGTTAAACCTGGGTTGTAATCCCAACTTTGTTATTTTTTACTGTATTCGCCTCAGGTACTGATCTGTAGCTTAGGCCACAGATATAGGTAGCACCTGCTTCCTGTATCATAATGCCTGGCATGTAGTAGGCATTCAGTCCTCTTCTGCTGCCTGGCTGGCTAGAGAGCCTGTGTACTCTGATGCCTCAGGGTTGGGAGGGTTTCAGCCTGGGGTCGGTAGCTAGCAGATTCCTTCTCAGCTGAGTACTGATCATGTTGCTTACTCCAGGCTACGAATCAAGAGTCCTGCCTGGGTTAGGTTCTAGAGACTCACTTCCCGAATTCCAGGCATGCATCTTGCAAAAGTCAGAACCAAAGTCAAAAGAAAATGACAAAATTTCTGCTCTGGCCAAAATGCTATTATTTCGCCAAGGGCGACCAATCTTTTTTGGCAGGAGAGGTTGGTTTGCCTTTGCTTGTGTAATCAAGTGACTGAGTCCTCATGGGGGCCTAAAGAGGTGGTGTTGGCTGTGTCTCTGGCCTTTGTTTGATTTTTTATTGTTTCAGAGAAAATACTGTTTTCACAGTATTTTATCTCACTTTTTCCCAGTGAAGTCTCTCTGAAATCCATGTGGTGGGAATTAGTAACCTTCACTCTATTTACTCAATCACTGGGGAGACTGAGTCCCACAGAATAAAGGGACTTGACCAAAGGCAATAGAACTTCTCATGCCATCTGTTTGTAAGACGTTTGCTGTTACATGAGAAAAACTGCGAGAAAGATATTAGTACTTTCTGTCTGGTTAGCATGTGATGGTATATCAGGAGATCTGAGTTCATGTCTTGGCTCAGTGAGTGAGCAGAGGAAATTTAGATTGGGATTTGTAAGACTGGTGTGCTTCTCTAACCTGTGAAATCACTGTGTCTCTTCCCCTGAGTTTGATCACAGGTAAATCTATTCCATCGTGGGTCATGTTTTCAATTCAAAACATTTACATTCGACAAACTTAGGCAGTTATCCTCAGATCTACCTTGTGAAGTGAAGATAGAACCCATCTGGTCCAGAATGAGCAAGTGAGGTCTCAAGAAAGTATATGACATACACCAGGTCATGTGACTAGTATGTGGCAGATTGGGACTTAAATTCTACTCTTCTGCCTTCTGAATCCAGTGTTTATTATAGTATCTGATATCCTAGTCTCAATCTGACCTCAATCTGACCTGTTTGCTGTGGGTTAGGCTTTCTCTTTGGAAGTTAGAGCTTGGTAAACCTAAACCTATAAGCTTCTAAGTTTGCCATAATAATGCTAGTATGCACCACCCTTTAAAGTGAAAAATAATATGTTTATCCAAAGGCATTGCTTCACTTGTTTGAAGAGAAATTTATTTCTTAGTTTTACTTTTAATTTTTGTAATATCCAAAATGTTTTCAAGATTTTAATAAGTGTATAGCATTTAAAAAATTTTAAATTTATTTATTTTTTTTACTTTATTGAATTTTCTTTAATCTACAAGTTGGAAATGAGAGGTTGGACTTATTTTTATGTTCCCTTTGAGCACAAGTGGTAACATATTTTGAAGAATGATAGGTAGCAGAGTAAAATATAGATGGGCTCTATAAATATTCACCAAACTCCTGGAAGTCAGAACCAGGTAGACTAAGAGAACAGGCAAAGCATTCTTCTCTCCTTCCACGTCATCCATCCTCTTCTAAAGGTAGTTTGGTGGTTAAGGACGCAAACACTAGAGCCAGACAGACCTGGATTTGAGTCTTGGCTCTTCCTGTACTACCTGCAAAACTTTAGGGAACCTATTTAACTTTCCTAGGCCCCTGTTTATTTGCAGAAGGAGGCTTAGTGTGGCACTATGTGCAATTTGTAAAACATCCATTCAGGACAATGCCTATACATTTTTAGTTGGTAATTATGGTTACTTCTTATCACTGTGTTCATCATCATCTAAAACTCTCTTATCCACCAGGATGTTTCTATTCATGTCTTTTTTTTCCATATAGAAGAAATGGTATCAGCCATAGTTAACGTCAATATAAGCTACTGTGTCATGGGGTGTTTTGTATTTCTAATTTTACCCTTACCTTTATAATCAAAATGCTGACTAATGTAGTGTCTGCCACCTTGTGCCTACTCAATATATAGAATTTGAATGAACACATTTTGGTTTTCAGGTATGAGAGCACATACTAACATAGCTCGAAAGTGTAGTGAGTAGAGAAGAAAAAACAAATGCCCACAAGGCAGCACACAGCACTGCACATGATGTGGCAGTGAAGGCCGTGGAACACAGTCACGTTTGAATTTTGGCTGCAGTGCTCTGAGCACTTTACTTACAACTCTATTGTAATTTCTTCATCATTGAATGAGGACAATAAGACTACCTAACACGAGGTTGCGAGGATGCAGTATGTTTGGAGCATTTAAAATAGGTGCCTGGCTTACTAAATTTTAGTTGTAATGATGATGAAGATGATGACAAGGATGATGAAGATGATTTTTGTGTCCTCGCTATGCATGTTGCTGTTCACAAATTGCTTGAGTAATTTTACTTCCCCTGCTCCCTTTCTCTATCACAAAAGATATATGTATATATAAGGAGATTAAAGATATATCCATGCTGTGAGGTATGAAATGACTAACTAAATAGCATCCGGCAAGTTGATGACAAAGAGGGACCTAGAACTCAGAACAACCAGGCTTCCCTGTCCTTATTTTTTATGTATTTTATATATCTCTGCAAGATATTGGGGAACCTATTTAACATTCCTAGGCCTCTGGTTATTCATTTACAGAAGGAGGCTTAGTGATACTGCATGCACTTTGTAAAACATGCATTCAGAACAGTGCCTACACATTTTCAGTTGGTAATTATGGTTACTTATCACTGTTTTTGTCTTCATCTAAGACCCTTTCTTTTATACTTCAAGATATTTCTATCCATGTTTTTTCTATAGAGAAGAAATGGTATATGCATACATATATATAATATTATATACCGCATTTTTTCAGACCATAAGATGCACCTAAGTTTTAGAGGAAGAAAATAGGAAAAAAAATTTGGAACAAAAAATGTGGTAAAATATTTAATGACATAAATAACATAATATTTCACCAATGTAAATGTAAACTACATTTACTAGCCAGGTAAGCTACATTTGGACTATAAGACACACCCCCATCCCTCCCTCCAAAAATTGGGGGGTGTGTCTTATAGTCCAAAAATACGGAATATAAACATATATAAAAGTTGGAAACAGAAATTCTTGACTCCTATTTACCCTCTGAGATGGTGGATGAAGTGACAGTGACAGTAAACACATTGAGTTTTTCAGTGTGGTTTTTATGACAGTGCAGACTTTGTCACAGGGCCTCCTAGCCACTGGACCCAGATGCCTAAGGAGCAAATGGAGAGGACTCCTGGAAACCTACAGCTGTGATTTTATGTAAAGACTGCACATGACTCTGCAGAACCTGCAAAGACAAACAAATGAACAGACCAGCAAACCCAAACAGCTTCCATCATGGTTGTCATGCCTGAGAGTCAGTGTAGCCCTTGAAACAAAATCTTTGGGTGCTTGGGTCTCTCTGCCCTGGCCTCTTCTAAGCATTGACTTTGTAGCATCAGCATTCATTGTAGCCATTTGGATGTTCCATATCTTCAGCCTGTCATTAAAACAAGCGTTTTGTCAGATCAGCAAAAACGCACATTCCAGTGAGTGTTTGCCCCACTCTGGACTAGCTGACCTGCCACGCCGAGGTCCTGGGCTGACCTACAGGCATCTTCCCCATGCAACGCCAGTACAGCTGGCGGTACTGGCAGTTTCATGCATAGTGTAGACAATGAAACAAACGCAGGAACACAGAGGGATGCATAGGGGCTGGAGGTCAGTTACAAGTATTTTTTACCTGAAACAAAAGATGAGAACTTATCGATTTGACTCTCTTTGTAGCTCTTGGGGTCTTCACCTAGAATGTTATTTTTACTACATCTTTGGATGTCTAAATCCACCTTCACCCAAGACCAACTTAAAATGCCACTTTTTCATGTGAGCGTCCCTTCATCTCCCTAACTTGAGCCATTTCCTCTTTCTCTATGTTCTTCTGGCAATGATTAAAAGATTTCACTTTGGGTATTTTTGTATATTTTTCTTTTGTATATTTCCAGGTGTCTAATGTTTTCTGCTACATCTCCTGTGGCGCACGATCTTGTCTCAGTGATTTCTTTATCACTAATACTTAGTAGATACTCAGCAAGTATACTCAATAAATGTATTATTTTTCTTTCATCTCAGTTGTTTAGATTTTTGTTGATTACAGACATGCTAGGTTGCATCTCATAAGTGAAACAAGGTGATCCTAATGTTTTCTATGTACTCTAACATCTAGTTACTCATTCTTGTCCAAAGGACTCTTTTTATATTCAGTAAATGTTAGAAACTGAGTCCATATGCATTGTTCATCAAGCATTGTCAAGCGGGTGAAGAATTACTGAATGACCCAGGTCAATCACTATATTACATGTTTTTTTTTCCTTTTTATTGAATTTACTGTGGTGACACTGGTTAACAAAATTATACTGGTTTCAGGTGCATAATTCTACAGCACATCTTCTCACACTGTGTTCTGTGTTTACCACCTCGAGTCCAGTGTCCATCCATCTCCGTTTATCCTCCCATGTCCTCCTCTACTTCTCCCCAGCAATCACCACGCCATCATCTGTGTCTGTCCATGATTTTTTCTCCCTTTTTTCTTTTTGCTTCATCCTTCCTTCCCCTCACCTAGTCTTCCCTACCTCAATAGCTGTCAGCCTGCTCTCTATGAGTCTGTCACTATCTTGCCCATTAGTTAAGTATGTTCATTAGATTCCACATGTACGTGGAATCATAAGGCATTTGTCTTTCTCTGACTGGCTTATTTCACTTAGCATCATGCTCTCCAGGTTCCTATATGCTGTCACAAAGGGTAAACTTTTCATTGTTTTCTACAGCTGAGTAGTATACCATTGTGTAAATGTACCACAGCCTTTTTATCCACTCATCTACTGATGGACGTTTGGGCTGTTTCCAGATCTTGGTGATTATAAATAATGCTACAATGAACATAGGGGTGCATACATTCTTTCAAATTAGCAGTTCAGGTTTCTTCAGATAAATTCCCAGAAGTGGAATCACTGGGTCATAAGGCAGTTCCATATTTAATTTTTCTAGGTAACGTCATACTGCTTTCCACAGTGGCTGCCCCAGTCTGCATTCCCACCAACAGTGCGTGAGGGTTCCCCTTTCTCCACATCCTCACCAGCACTTGTTGTTTGTTCATGTATTGACAATGGCCATTCTGACAGGTGTGAGGTGGGATCTCGTTGTGGTTTTCATTTGCATTTCCCTGATGATTAGCGACATTGAGCATCTTTTTATATGTCTTTTGGCCACCTGTAAGTCCTCTTTGGAGAAGTATCTACTCAGGTCCTTCACCCATTTTTTAATTGGATTGTTCAGGTTTTTTTCAAAGAAAATAGTGGTTCATACAAAAGGAGAGAGGAGAGATTGAGGCCAGCTTGATTAGGACTGTGGACTCACCTGTAACAGGGAGCCCGGGGGGACTGCAGAAACAGAGAAAATGCCCGTTGTCATTCAGGGAAAAGGAACTTGCACAGGGATGGCACCAGCGCAGCCTGGCAGAATCCTCTGCGGACCACATCTGTTTGTGCCAGCTGTTGTCAGTCTGTGTAGGCTCGCCAAGAATAACAGCAATGATTTTCACTTTACAGCAACTTCCATCTTGGGATCTCAGAATTCTGCATAAATGTAGATTAGGGCTCCCAAAATTTGTTGCCAAAAATGGGCATACTTTATAAGGCATCAAGAATACATCACTGTTTTGAGAGGATCTTTTATGTTGGAAAAAGGCTAAACTAGTTCAAAATTAGATCTGCTTTCCTGATTTGAGCTTTTTTCTTGATTCTATACTCATTTTCTACTTGACCTTGGACAACTCAGTTGCCCTCCTTGACTCTCAGAGGAGAGTCATTAATGAAGGGATGTAATCTACCACTAAATGATCTCCAGTGTTTCTTCTGATTCTGAAACTCACAGTGCAGGGGATCTAGAGTTACTCCCCAACAGACTGCTGCTTGACACATTTTGAAGAGGCCTAAGTTCTTGTAGAATAGAATATTTTCATAGCCTTTTTTTCATGGGTAGACTAATCCATCTGAAAAAATATTATGTTTGTCACTGGGAAATGGCATTATCTTTTAGCTTCTCACGTGAAAGCATATCAGTGTCTTTTACATCATTTTTCCCTTTGCCCACCTTGAAGTATAGTGCCATTTATCATTTCTTTTGAGTATTTTGAGATTTAGCATTAACCCTCCAGTTCATATCAGAGATTGATAAATGGAAGTAGCCTTTAGAACAGTGTTTCTTCTCCTCTTGTTGCATCATTAGTGAAGACATCAAAAATAGCCAGGTCTCTCAAAGTCTTGTTCTCAGTTTCCCTCCATCAGAATAACCCAGAAAGCAAGTTACGTTTTATTAGCTGCCATTTTTCTGCACAGAGGAGATATAAGAAAAGGTCCTTTGATAGTTCAGGACTTTGTAATATATGACTAAATACCCCTAAATATTATGACCTACAAATAGATAGGTAATAAAATCCCTCTGAAAAAAACACAAAATGGATTAAGAGGCTGAGGCTGTTGGTGTGGTAGTTAAGCACGTACTTTTTGGAGTTGGAAACTGGATTCAGACCCCAGGTCTCCATGTACTACTATCAAGGCGTTCCTGTGCCTCAGTTTTCTCATGTGTAAAATCAAAGTAGTATCCACCTCATGGGTCTGCTGTAATGTTTAGATGAGTCAAACTATATCGACCATTGTCTGGCCCCTCTGTATACTCAGCATACATGAATTATTTTCAGTTTCTTAAATTATGAATCAATCACTGTACAAAATTAACACATACATTTCTACCTTTCAGAGTTTATGGAAAGGGATGTTTCTTCAATAGAATTACTGTTAGTTGAGTCATGGTTGATGATCATCGTGAAATACTAAATGCCACTGGTCTTTAGATTTGGTTTCAGAACATGACCCTTTTCCCCTTGATGCAGTGCGAAGGAATGACATTGAGTCATTCCCATTCCCTTATCCACCTTCCGGCCACATTGGAAAGAAGTCATAGCTCAGTTTTGACAGCCTGTGAGCATTCGGTACAAGCTATGAGCCCCTCAAAAATATTAGCACATTTCATGTATCATCTTAGGCATTACTCACAGTGGCCCTGACATGGAGGCCTTCCCTCTCCCCTCCTACCCCTTACACAGATGAAAAAAAAAAAAACCTATTGCTAAGAGAAATTTTTACAAACTTGTGAAATTTTATGCAAAATAAGTGCTATCACTTGGTGTTCGAACCAGCATTTTCTGCTTCCAAAGCCCACACTTTCTCCATTACACCACAATCAATGTTTCTGAAAGTAAAAGGGGCCACAGTGATCTCCAGCCTCTGGTATAATTAGCATCATGCTTTAATCAGTGAGGTTGACTGTCTTGATTAACCTTTATGATAGATCATGTAAGTTTCGTATTTCTAATTGAGTATATAGAGGCAGCTGTAAATTAGTGGAAAAACACTGAGCTTGGATCAGAAAACTCATGTTCAACCCCTGGCTCTGCACTTACTACGGGTGCGATTTTGGCTAAGTCACTTAGCACAGTCACTTAACAAAACCACTACCTTGATTTATTTCCTTATTTTAAAAAATGCTCTTATGCTGCAGAAAGTATTTGATTTCACCTGGTGTGTGTGACTGTTGCACCAGGGTTCCCTGTTGCCTGTAAGGGAACACAGAATGTGAAAGGTATTCTATTCCCTTCAAATTCTAACTCAAGGCCCTTAGCATCTTGGTGTGTTTCTGGTAAACTTCAGGCTATTGTATCCCCTCTTTCCTCTGTATCCATATCACCCATTGATTTGTTCACATGATATTTATACAACATAGCATATCTTTACATATATCTTTAAAGATAATAATTTGTTAGTCAGTGCAGGCAGTAAATGGGTTATATGATCATTTTATAGATTAAGCAATAATATTTAGTAAAATGAAGCATCTTGCCCTGGGTCACATAATTGGTAAGTAGTGGATGTGGGATTTAAACCCAAGCAGGTAGCTCTTAGGGCTTATACTCTTTACATGTCTAAGCCACACTGGTTGTCATCATACTGATTAACGGTCAGTGTTTTGCTTTGCTCTCTATTTCTCCCTCATGTGCCTTGATTTTCTGACTGAAATATATTAAGTTGGCCAAAAAGTCCACTTAGTTTTTTAAATAAAATAAAAGACACATTTTTTTATTTTCCCTGATAACTTTCTTGATTTGGATGTTTGAGTATGTTGGGTATCTCCCAAGTGGCATAATGTCAATTGTTCTCAATTAACGTCTCGATTTGACCACTATCAGTTTCAACTGGTCTACCCGACCATAGAGTATCAGCCAGCAAGAAATCTCTAACACCAAACTTTGTAAACCACTTTTGACATGTTTGATCAGTCACAACACCTTCTCCATATACTGTACAAATTTTTTTATTTGCATTTCAGTTGCGTTTTTACCTTTCTTGAAATAATGAAGCATAATATACCAGAAATGTTGCTTATTTTGTTCCATCTTCAATATTAAAATGGCTATACAAAAGTTCACTAATTTTGATAAGTATTTTTAAATGCACATTGATATGATAGCTGTCACAATACAATCTAACAAAATTGTTTCAAATGAAATTAAAGACAACTAAGAGCTACTAGAGCTATCTTATGGGGGGGGAACTTTTTGGCCAACCCAATGTATTCCTTGAATTGGGTATATCTCACTTATCTTGATGTCTGGCTTATGCCTAATTACTAGTAGTGGTGGAAAATTTCATGTTCATCATAGGACACAGTTTTCTACACTGTAGGAATATTCTAGAAGCGAGGACTTTTAACTCCTTCCTCTTCTACATCTTGGGTTAGACCCAAGTCATCACTTTGTTATCATTTCCTAGCATGTTATCACTTTGATTTGATTTTCACAGATCAAGCAAAAAATCCTCTGCTATTCTCATGGAGACACTTCGCCTGCCTCCCCTCCAAGGCCCAGAAATCCAGTGTGATCAGTGTGCATGTCAAAGTGGGAACTTGTTTGCCACCGGTGGCATTATTATTGAACAAAAAGCATGCCCTTTCTTTGCATCCAGAGTTACTTGGATCTCTGAGCAAGAAACTTTCTGACTCAAATGAAAACCACCTTGTGTCAGGTGAAATAGAGGGAGTTAACCATTTGTTTGCTGGTGTGCATTTCCCACGAAAAACTCAAAAACAGAAATTTACCTCAGCCATGGAAAGTGATGTACCAAGCATCATATTTGCATATTAAAACCGAAAACTGATCTGCATGTTATTTCAGTGTCTGGTGTCACGTTCAGGCATCTGCCAAGCCCACTAGATAGAAACAGCTTATATAGTAGGAAAGTGTTTCTGTGCATATCAGACTGAAAATCTAGGTATCTTTATTTTATTCATCAAATTTTCTTCCTCACTTCTGGCTCTCCATTTTCCCTCAGCTTCATACCTGAAAATGCCAAAGAAAAAACAGAAAACCCATGTTTTATGATGAATATTTATTATTTCTTAAGGGTCATCTGTTTTTTACTATATTTTATTTATATCGTTTAAAAATTATAAAGAAAAGCTCTGACTAGGGTGTGACTCAGTGGATTGGACATCATCCCACAAACCGAAAGGTTGCCGGTTCAGTTTCTGGTCAGGGTGCATGTCTGGGTTGTAGGCCAGGTGCTTGTTGGAGCTCTGAGATAGGCAACTGATGGATATTTATGTCTCTGGCACATTAATGTTTTTTCCCATTCTTTCTCCTTTTCTTTCCCTCTCTCTAAAATATAAATAAATAAAATCTTAAAATAAAAAATTAAAAATTATAAAGAAAATTTAAAATTATTCATAATCCCATTAGTTCACCTGAGCTGTTATTTTTTGGTATATTTCCTTCTAGTTCCTGTTTTTATATGCCTAGATAGACAACACACACTGCCACTATCTCCTATACAGCATGGTCTGAAAGGGGGTTTACCGTTGTTCACACGGACAAATAATACAAAAATTAATAAATAATGCAAGTATAAACTGTTTCACATACTCACAACTGTAAACCTACTTTTGCCCCACACTGTATATAATTATGCATTTGTAACAACCAGATTTTAATAATGTCCTTTTTTAACATAATGGCAAGCATTTTGAGACAGTCTGAATGGCTATAAACATGAATCTAATATAAAATCTTATTGAATCACAACTGGGATTCTGGGGTTTCTGCTACTCATCTTCCCCACTGCTTGCCTACCAGGTGGGAGAGCATCCGTGGCTGGGCCTGTTCTGCCTGGAGCTCCTCTGGGAAAGCAGTGGCAGGGGGCTGGTTTGCTCTGAAGAGTCAGACACGAGCCCTGCTTTACTATTCATCTTGGGGTGTCACAGGCTGTAGAAAGGTTGACGATTTGGAGAGGCAGCAAAGCATACAGTCACCAAATGCCGTGTATTTCAAGGCTTATAATTGAAAGTAGAGTAATTCTCTTGCTAAAACAATGTGGAATTCAGATATACTACACTGAAGTGCTTTAGTAACAAGTAAGAAAGTGGAATGTTATTGAAGAGATGTTATCACTCTGCAAACATTCCACTACCAGAAAGAAAAATCTTCTTTGCTAGGGGTTTGTAAGCTGTTCATCATGGTAATGAGAAGTGCCATTTACTTGGTATTTAGTATTTTACAAAGCTTCTTCACAGGAATTGGATGTCATTATCTTCTAGTATAGAGATAAGAAAATCAACATGAGAATCAAAACCTGGGGGACCTGAAATGGTTCCTTAGACGTCAGACCTAGAAATAAGCCTGTTCTAGGCCCAAGCACTCCCGAGGCTGCCTTGACGCGTGGAAACTGAGTGATGGGTATGGAGAGAGGCCACTTTCTCAGCTCAGCCTGTTATCTCAACACCCTTGTGTGCTAACCCCATACACCCCTTCCTGCACACCCGCGCTTTCCCTTGGCTACTGGTAACATCCAGCAGTTCCACCATGCTGTGATTCAGAATTAGTGCTTATTGGCTACGATTCCAAATCTGGCTTAGGAAAGGTGATTCAGAGGCCTCAGTGCATGGCATGGGAAAAGAAATATGAAAAAGAGGCTGTAAGAAAACCAGGCTTGTGAAAGTTGGAGACTAATTGGCATAGATTTTAAAGCTAGAATCAGAGTTTTAAAGTCAGAGTTGCTGGGTCTTTTTCTTTGGGCATTTATGATTTTATTCTCCAAGGAAATGGAACTTATGATAAGAAGAACTAAGAGCATGCTTTTCTATTCCCATGAGGCTGTTTTTCTACTCCTACTCTGTGGCCCACTGCTATTAACCTGAGGCAGAGAGATGTCCAGCAAATTGTCTGCCCTTGGTTTGAAGAGCTGGTCCTTCCATTAAACAGTAAGACATTGAGGATAGAGTAGGGTAATTCAGTGAAAATCAGAAAGTAGAAGCAGCCTCAGGAAATTGCAAATTGCAAACTTGACACAGTTAAATAGGAGGGGAAAAAACAATGAAAATATCAGAAATATATTTCTTTTCTGGCAGGCTTTCAGCTCCAAAATGGGGCTAATTCTACCTTTTGAAAGAAGATAATTTCCATGTTTCTTTTTCAAGAACATATAATTGAAGTTATTTTCCCTCCGAGAGAAGAAACCTCTTGTACATCATTACCAACGGACAAGAAAAATGAGCAGCTCTGGTACCCAGAGTGATAGAGTATTCATTATCATGTAATGTCTCTGAATATCTTGGCTACCTTTTCCCAGTATTTTATCTGCCTGGGCCATGCTTTTCTGGTGAGGCTCAGATTTGCAATGAGTTCAAGTAATCTAGCACTATGTAACGAGGAAATCCATAGCAGGTAAGGACTCACAAGAGAAAAAAAATGACCCACTTCTGAGGTCAATATCAGAGTAACACAGGAGATATGGGGTAGCCATTTTTTAAAACGGATCTTTACCACATATATTAAAATAGTTAAATTGCTGGTAACAATGACTCCAGGTGATGGTTGTTCTTTCAGGGGTGTTATTCCCTGGTTGTACCTTAATGCTGGCTGCATACCCTGCTTCCTTTTCTCGTTCGGTGGGACAGTGGAATTCTTCTCTCTCCACTCAAGGAGGGTGGTGGCAGGAGAGTGCGGTTAACCTTGGTATGTTTCTGATCTCATGTCCTGCATGTAGTGAAAGTTCAGTGGGCTGCAGAAACCCTGTGACCCGCTGGCGCTTACTAAGATTAAGAATGCTGAATGAAGTTTTAGATTGTTTCACGGGATGCTGACAAGTGATTCAGATTCTCTTCTAAGTGGAAATCTCTGTAATAATGAGGTTTCCACTTACTAATTGTGACTATTTTTATAGATTTAAAGTGTCTATAATATGAATATCTGTGATTTCACTATATAAATCTATAATGACATGTGCTCTGCATATTATAGACACAAAAATATGATAGGTAGAATCAAAGGAATCTTTGAAAACATCATTTTCCATCCAAGTAAATAAGGCTCAGGGAATAGAAATGATTTGAGCAAAATTATGGGACAAGTTAAGGGTAGAGCTAAGATCAAAGAGATAAATAAGTATTCTGTACTGGTGGGTCCCTGTGTAAGAATACCTTGAAGTGTTACATAAATATGACAGATATTGTTGTTTGTATTATTCTCAATCTGGTGACTTTCTTGTTCATGGACGACTCTGCCCATGTGTACTTTGCTCACAGAAACAGTCCTCACTTTTGCACAGTCTCACCGATGACATTTACCAGGGACCTAGATCCAAATTTGGCTGCAGTATTCATGTTAAGTCTTCCCTGGAATGATCGTCTGCTAGGTCCCTACCAAAGAAAGAACCATGGCAGAGAAAAACCAGTTGCAGATACCTGAACATTTTTCAATTCCTGACACTTTTGTGTCAGGAAAAAAATTATATGATCCTAATATCTAAGCAAAAAGATCTTAGTTGTAGAGAAAGAGAAATATAGAAAAATATGAAAGGGACATAAACCACTGTCCCATCACTTCCAGCCATTCACCTTTGAGCACACTTCTGCCCAGGCTCTCTTCTGTAAGTGACAGCTTGAGACAGGCCTGCCTGGAAAGTGCGGATGGCTCTCCTCCACAGGGTCATCACCGTCCTTCCTGTACCTCCCATGTCCACATCTAATGTAGTCTGGCTGTGTGCTCAGAAAGAAGAGGCGACAGACTTTGGTGAGCAGTTAGCAGTCTTTGCCTCACTTTGTAACTTTGTATCACAATCCTTTTAAAACATATTAGCCATTAAATTACCTATAAATATGATGTCTACACTTTTTAAAGGCATCACTGGCCTTGGTGTTTGAGATGTTTCCTAATATGTATATTTTAGAAGCATGGCTTTGATAAAGTCAATCCTGAATTGACCATAGCCCATGTCTCTGTTCCTCCTCTATTTCTTAACATGTTTTGCTAGTATACATGCTCTTTTATATATACTGTCCTTGGAATGTCCTTCCCTTCCCTTCCCTTCCCTTCCCTTCCCTTCCCTTCCCTTCCCTTCCCTTCCCTTCCCTTCCCTTCCCTTCCCTTCCCTTCCCTTCCCTTCCCTCCCTTCCCTTCCCTTCCCCCTTCCCTTCCCTCCCCTCCCCCCCTTCCCCTCCCCTCCCCTTCCTTCCCTTCCCTTCCCTTCCCTTCCCTTCCCTTCCCTTCCCTTCCCTTCCCTTCCCTTCCCTTCCCTCTCTCCCTCCCTTCTTCCCTCCCTCCTCCTGCCCTCCCTCCCTCTCTCTCCTCCCTTATATCTGGTGAAATCCAAAGTATCCTTCAAGATCAAACTAAGAGGACAGCTGATTTCTGGCAGCTTCCTCCCATCTCAGAACACTGAATTCATACCTGTGTTTTAGTACATGCACTTTATTGTAATTATCTATTTTTGTGTCTCTTTCTTCTTAAACTGTGAATTGTCAGAGACAGGAATCCTGAATAATTTGACTTTATAATGATAGTGCCTGGCACTTGGCAATTTCTTAGAAAAGGTATGTAAAAAGAATTTTAAAGGAGTTCACTAAAATCTATTTCTCAGTAACTCATCTGGGGGTCTCACAGCATATCTTGCCTTTAAGCATTTCAAAGAACACACATATTGGTGATTAATATTGATACTTACAAGAACGTCTTTTTCTTAGTAAAGGTAAGAGGCTTTGTTTACATTTATTTTAAAGTGCTATTCTGTCCCTAATTAGCAGTAAACCTCTGCGCTGAAAATATCCTTGCTTAGATAATAGAATCAGTAGATAAAAATCCAAGTTATTACAGAATGATAGAGCTACCTGGGCCCGGAGAGGATGATATGAGAGCCCTGAGAGGCCCTGTCGTGTAGCAGAGCAGGCCCGCATGGCGTGCCTTGTTTCAGTCAGTGCCTGCTGTTTTTCAGGGCTGCTACTTCACACAGGGTTGCTCACTTATCTTCTCCCAGCCTCAGTTTTTCCACTCATAAGATAGGACCACAGATCATATGGGGCTGTTTGGTAAGCACTTGAGATTACATGGATGTGAAGGCAGGCACCTTGCAATGGGGCATATAAGTATGAGGAGTTATTACACTGCAATGAATAGACTGCTGATACTATTCACATTTCTACTTTTGAAAAATAAAATAATGCAACCTCTCTCACCATACGCATTGATATGTATGTTCTGTTACCAGCTGCAATGCTAGAAGCTACTTAGTAAAAATAAATTGTACACAGGTACTTATTTTTTAGGACATGTTGAGTCCTAAGGACTACTGAGAGAGAGAAATGAAAAGGAAGGAGTCTCTTCATCCCAATGAGAAAAGTGCTGCACTACTACTTAAATGAAACTTGAATCCTGAAGAAAGTGCTAGGCTATGTCTTCTTCGGTGTGAGAAACAAGTGGAAACTGAGGAGCCTGTGTTTTATCAATATTATTCCATGGATGTTATGTATCATGCATTGAAGAGAGAGAGAGTGTGTGTGCGTGTGTGTGTGTGTGTGTGTGTGTGTGTGTGTTTGGTGGGAGTGGGGGTTTCTGTAGCCAAATAAGGATCAGAAACATTGGAACAGATGATCTCTTGGTATCTTTCCTCTTGAGAAATGCCAGGAATCCAAGGTCAGCATTATATGAGATTAGAATTTAAAAGAAAAGAGTCTTCCCAAATGTGTTATTTCAGAAACAGTAACACACACAAATAGGAAGATGTTTTTGATGAATAAAATGAATGGTATATTTTTCCTAAAATCTGTGAAGTACTGACAAGAAAAGTACTCTGAAATTATAGAGCTCTACTTGAAATGTAAGTGCTAATCGTAGAATTTGAATTGCTTAGGTTTATGGAAGACACACTTAGCCTTCTTGCTGCGTTTACTTAGGTTGAAAGGAAAGCAGATATTCGGCTCAAACAATGATAAAATGTGTCTGCTCCTAGGGAGTCCCCCCTAAAACTGGAAACATGAATTAGCAGGTTTTCTTTAATAGTTGTTGATTTAAATTAGAACAGCCAGCACCATTATTATTAGAGGTAATATTTCATTTTTTTCTATGGGATGAAATGTTTGGTTGGAAAAATGCATGGAATTTAGTCAGGTGGCACCATATTTGGGCTCAAGTTCTCTCTTTATTGCAAGTCTGGAAAACAGAATGTAGGTTATTTTCTCATCTTCATCTTCATTTATCACCAGAACTAAGATAATCCTCTCCCTGAAAGGCAGTTTGGGGAATACAAAGAGAGTCCCTTTGTTACCCTGGGTTGAGAGCAGTTAAGCTCTCTATACAATGTAAGAGGCAAGCTGTTTCATTTTAATGCTCTCACAGACTGTTAGGTAACATTACCAAGCCCGTTCTCCAGAAGGAAATCTGAAGCTATGAAAGGTTCAGAAGCTCACCTAGTTTCTGTAATAGTTCAGTCTCTGCCTCTAACCATATCGGCAGTGTGGCATAGTATATCCCTTCACTACCACTGGCCACAAATGCATTGTGGGAGACTTACATCTCACTCCAGTGTCCTAGAGCCTCCATCCATCCTCTTCTCCAGAGAGAGCTTTGTAATGTGGTTAGCTCCATCCCCTGCTGAGAATCCCTACTGCAGTCTCTCAGGTCTTTAGATATGTTCCCAGTGGTCTATGGAATTTATGAAATTGTAAGTAATTGTAATAATAATTACAGTGTATAATTGTAAATTGGATTTTTAGGTGTATCTTTATGAGTGCCATTCTCTGCCCAAAGACAGGTTAGCTCATCAGATTTCAGAGTTGTGCCTGGTCTCACACGGGCCTGTAGCCCAGGCCCACAGGGAGCCTTAAGCCCCTCAGTGAGACAGGGCTGCTTTTAACTGATTCTTCTGTCTTAAACGCCAGACCACTTTCCTCCCTGACCAATCTGCTCCTGACCTCCAACATCTAACCTTTCACTCCTCTCAGAGTTCCCCATTTGATCCCACTTAGAAACCAGTTCAAAAGGTTCATTAATATCCAGCATATCTTAATGATTTGACTCATCACATTTAAAAAAGTTATAGATCATGAGTTGCAGTAGTGCAGTTACACACTATAAAACAAACAGACTTAAAAAGTGAAAGCCCGCCAGTATTCCAACACCAGAGACAATCCCCTTTAACACTTGAGTGTCGGTCTTTTCAGGCCCTTTTTATTTGCTATGTATAGATCTGCAGATAATTAATTAACTGTACTTCCTTTACAAAAATGAGACCTCCGTTTAGATATTCTATTATTGGATCTGTTTAATGGATAACATATTGAGGTTATCTTTTCATACTTGTACATACAAATTTGAAAAGTGTCTTTTAAAGCTTGTTCCTGTTTCATTGTATGTGTCTGCCATTGTCTATTTCTGTGGTCTCTGACCACCTGGTGTGTGACTGTTGCACCAGGGTTCCTTGTTGCCTGTAAGGGAACACAGAATGTGAAAGGTGTTCTCTTCCCTTCAGATTGTAACTCAAGGCCCTTATCGTTTTGGTGTGTTTCTGGTACATAATTATATTGTAATTATATTATTCTTTTTTCTTTCAAATATAGTTTCTGGGACCAGCCTTGGTCATATAAATCTATGTTTTTGTATGAGTCTTTCTGTAAAATTTCCTAGAAGTAGGTAGCATATCTGCAATGTAAAGTTTAATAACAGTAGCAAATCATTCCTCCAGTGTTCATATCTACATACAGTCCTACCAGTATCGTGTGCTTTTTGATAATCAGAAATTTGTGAACATTTCTCACTGCCACTAGACTCCAATGCCCTCAAAGGCAAAGACTGTCATCTTTGTGTCCCTTCCCGATGTTTGCAGAAGATACACAAAACAGACACTAAGAAGGAGTGAATACACTAATAAGCAAAAGAATAAATGAATGACTCAATAGTTTCTTTAACTCTCACACCAATTCTATAGGGCAGGCATTATTTGCAGCTTAGAGGAGACCCTGAGTTTAACATAATGTTTGTTGAATGAGTGAGTTAATGAGTGAGTCTAAGATGGACTCTTATCCTGGCTTCATCACAATTAGCCCTGCCCTGAATTTTCTGGGTGTCAGGTTTCTTATCTCACAATGAGTAGATGGAGGTAATGATTCTTCAGATCCTGGCAGGCAGCTCTAATTTTTGTCTCTGCCGCCTGCCACATATCATAGATTTTCACTGCTTTGAAACTCCAACCCAAGTCCAACAGTGGAATCAAATCCTGGGGGTGAGGTTAGTGACAAACAAAAAAAATTCTTGGCATCTTCAGCCCTTTGTCTTAAACACCGAGCCACTTGTACTCCGACCTTCCGTACATTTTGAAAACCTAAAAATGGATAACAATTCTAGAGAAAAGGCCAAATAGGCAGCAATTAATAATTTAACATATATTTAACATTAACAATGAACATAACATATATTAACAATTTAACATATGAAAGACATGAAATGTCTTTCATGCCTTAGATATCACACAACTAATCAACATCCATCTTGACGTTGTTGAAATAAATGTTGGTAGTAAGAGTGAAATTATTTATACAGGGATTTGTACTTTGCTGGATTTTCACATCCAAGTCCTCATTTGGTACAATCAAGATAACTAGTGAATAAATATGCAAGTTTTGTTGAACTAATTTTTATAAACTATTCATGAAAGGAGAAGCTGTTGGTCAACAATTTTAGGAATGCATAAACATAAAGGAGGAGGATCCCCACCCTCATCTCTGGCCAGCAGTGATAATGGACATCATCGATGTTTCTAAACATTTTGAAACATTCTTTCTGTTTTTAATACTTCGATTAAAGATGTTGGGGTGGGACATGGGAAGTGGTTAATGTCATAATATTGCAAAGAAATATATAGTAAATTCCCTTTATTTATGCAGCACAGCGTGATTTCACATCAGTCATCTGGCCTTCCTTCTTTCTCCACTTCCTTCTTTCTCTACTTTGGATTCTTGGTTGGTCACCTGAAGTGCTCTTTCACTGGACACTTGATTCCCTTACGTTGCTGGAATTCTGGCCCACCCACTGGTTAATATACCAGCCCAGTGTCAGTGCTACCGATTTACCCTCCCCATCTGAGATATAGCTGGTCCCAGTGCTGGAAAAGCATTACTCAACCTTGGCTAGAACACAAGGAAGGCCCTTCCCTTTCTTGACACCTATATCCAATAGATGTGTTTTAGTTTCTATCTGAAACAGTATAAATAGTCCATAAATATACAACTGCCAGGAGCTCCTTATGCCACCTTAAAATGAGACTCTTCTTTTAGCTGAATAAATCCTAGACTCTGTCACCACCTGTCCTCTGGATTCTTCCTCTCAGGCTGTAGGAGAGGTCACCTTTGTACCCAGATTGTGCACTTTCTACAGTTGCTTTATTTTTAATCGTGGATGTGCCTTTATCTCTCATTTTTCTATGAGCTCCTTAAGAGGGACACTCAGTCTATTTATGTGTTTAATAAATATTCAACTGGTGCATTGTGACTTCTAGCAATTATTAATGAAATTGAGTTGTACTGTTGTAAACATGAATTTCTAAAGCCTGATAGATGATTTGTATAGAAAAGGCAAGTGTTGTGTCCAAGGTCAGACCCTGAATAGCCAATAAAACAATTTCTAAAACTCAGGACTTCTAATAGCCATGTCCAGTGCTGTTTTCTCTATGATGTAAACACTGATTGTCTTAGTTGATTTCTAGATTGCATCTAAAGGACTACATGTTTTTTGCCTTACAGGGTGGACAAACAGGGTCAAAGGGACCTCCAGCTGCTCCTCCCTCATTCCGCCCAGAAGATGAGCTGGAGCACCTGACCAAGAAGATGCTGTATGACATGGAAAATCCACCTGCTGATGAATACTTTGGTGAGTGTGTTCTAGAGCTGACTTCTGAAGTAAATGCCTTGTTCTATTAATATTTCCTTAATTAGTAAGTGCATATATTATCAGCTCTAATGATAAAGGATTGAGTATGGATTTATTGGAGTTGGTAATTCATGTGCACACAAGTCAGTGTTCTGGAAATTGCTTTGTGAGAGTCAACCGTAAGTGTGATATTTGTGTGGCTTTGACAATTCTCAGAGGTACAGCAAAATTGCATGAGACACAAGTTTGATTTAAAACTTAATTTTGACAATTTATTAGGTTCTTATTAGGCAGAAGTAGCACTTGTGTGTGTGTTCAGGTCTCAGTGATAATATACAAGATGTAGAATTGTGTAGTGTCTGAACTCTTTGCTGTCATCTCTTTCCCTATTGGAGTTCAGGAAAATGTGCTCCCTTTACATCTTTTTGTAAACTTCTTCCCTCTCCAAACCTGTGAGTAATTATGAACAATTAATCCATCTTGTCCATTAGTGTAATGTGAATTTATGAATTCTATGCCAACTATGAAGTGTTATGAATACATAACTTGTCCTCTGGGTAGTTATAATTATTCCAGAGAGATAAAAATACAAATAACTACTAATCTAGGTAGAAAGTTATGAGGCATGAGAGAGGCCTGTTTAGGTCAAATGTTAGGAAATTTAATAGCCCCATTCATCAGGAACATCAGGAATGCTATATACAAGAATTGGTGGCACTTGAATCTGCACCCTCAAAGCAGTGCCTCTCAAGTTTGTTTTTTGTTTCTTTTTTGTTGTTGTGAAAGACTCCTCCCCAATCTGTTGGAGATTAATATTTTCATAGAGTGCAATTAAATCAGTTACTAAGAAAATGAAATTTAAAAACACAAAGTGGAAGACTAACTTTTATCATTATTAGATTTAATAAGGATAAATTGCTCTATTAAAATGCTGTAATATTTTCTAAATACTCACTCTCTCTACTTGTCTCATCACAGGGTGATAAACACCTCTTAGTTAGACACCCATCTGTTGACCTCATTCTGAGTAGTACTGCTTTAAGGACATGTAGAGAAAGGATATTATATTTGGAAGCATTGGGGTAGAAAGGCACAGAGATGGGAAATTGCACAGGGCGTTTACTTCTTCAAGTATTTCCTCTTTGCATGTCTTCCTACTTGCTTCTTATTTGGGAATTTATATTGAAAGGTAAGCTGAAAGCACTGGTACAAAACACAACGTGGTTTTGTAGACTGGATTAGGGTGTGAAAATCATGGCATGTATTTGTATTCACGAGGCAGCATAGCTTAGCTAAAAGAGCACAGTGGTGAGAATAAAGAATGCTGGATCTGTCCCTCTCATGCCCTCACTGACTCAGCAGTATTGCCATATTCCCCATCTGCCTGAGCCCCATTTCCCACTTTGACAAAGCAAAGGTGTAGAGCAAATGTTCTGTAAGTATTTCTTTCAACACTGGTAAGATCATATGGAAACAGCATCAATCCAAAAAGATGTAGCAGAGCTAAAAGCTAAATGTAAGTTGATAGAGATTAGCACAAAGGCATGGAGAACAGTAAAAAAAGTCTTTAGTTATATTAAAATATACTCTAAGTGTATTATGTTCTTGTCATTGATGTGAGAAAAGGTTTTATATTGGAGTCTAAGGTAAACTTTTTTGAAAATCATCTTAAAAGCGAAAAATATGTTTTCTTTATTAAGGTCTATTAAAAATGAAAAGTAAATATACCAAGTATATATGCTTGGCATATCAAGCAAAAAATACTTTTTAATAAGAAAAATTGTGCTAATGAACCTAAGTATACTAAGCACTTAATATACTTGGGGAACTTTGGAAAACAGATATAAATGAACTATTATATTTGCCTTCAAGTATTGTCCTGGTTTGACTACTTATTAGCTTAGACAACTTTAGCAGATTGCTTATTCTCTCTAAATATTTTCTCTTTGTTTTGGTTTATCTTTAATATGGAAATAGCAGCCATCTTTTACTGTGATTGTGAGTATTGAATGAAATATTTCTGGAAAGCACTCAGCCAAGTTAGTGGCATATACCATATGCTCAGTAATCAGAGTTATCCCATACTTTAGGAAAAGAAGATATGCCCCTTCAAATTAATTAATAATATTGTACTTGATTTAAGTTCCTAGAGAAAGTAGAACATATATCACCAACCAACTAAATAATCATTGACAAATGATGTTTACAAACCATGAGAAAAATGCAGAATAACGATTAATTTCTATTGAATATTTACAGTATGGCAGCACTATTATCTGTACTTTTTGGAATTAATTAATTTAATCCTTACTGAAAAAATATATCCCTGTGGAGTAAATGCTATCATTATTTCCAGATTAAGAAATTGAGGCACAGAGATGTGAAGTAATCTGCCCATATTAACAGCTAATGAATCTCAGAACTTGATCAAAATGCAGACTCCAGGTCTATACATTTTTTTCTTCCAAAAGATTTTTTCCCAGCTTTATTGAGGTATACCAAAAACATTTCACATAATTAATGTATAAAATTTGGTGGGTTTGGACATATGTATACATTCCTATTACCATCAACACAACTCAAGTTATAAACACACCCAGAACCTGCAAAGGTTTGGGATGGATATTTAGAAAGGTTTTATGGAGAAGATCAGCTTTGGACAGATGGAGAATAACAGAAGGATATTCTCTTCTAAGTATATAGAATGAACAAAATATGAGTTGAGGCCAGAATTATTCAAGGAGAATGTATTTTATGTGGAAAACAAACATTAAGTACCTATTGCGTGCAGGTTACTCTTCTAGGTCGTGGGGGTATATAAAAACAAGCAAACATGAGAATTAACTTTAAAGATGCTTTAATCTAATAGGGGGTGTGTACAGAGTTATGGTGTTTAATCATAACTCAAGATAGAAGGGACGAGTGACTTAAAGTTCAGCCAAACCTTCTTTGAGAATTTTGGAAAAGGAGAATAGACATCCCAAGGCAATAATGGGAAAGTGTTTATGGAGTAGTTAGCCTTTGAGTCAAGTCTTTAAAATTATGCTAATAGAAATCTGTAAGTAGGACAACATTATAGAAATGATGTCATTTCTGATGAGGGGAATTTTTAACATATAGGGAATAAAACCATTGGAGAGAATCACCTATGTTGGAAGAAACAAATGTTGGGAAATAAGATTGGAGAAGTAGGTTGGGAGCAATATGGAGAGGACTTTTATATTGTTGTTGTTGTTTTATTTTTAATTACAGTGGACATTTAATATTATTTTATACTAGTTTCAGGTGTATAGCATAGTGGTTAGACAATTATGTAATTTACAAAGTGCTCCCCTCCTATAATTGTAATACCCACCTGGTACCACATATAATTATTACATTATTATTGACTATATTCCCTGTGCTGTACTTTACATGCCTGTGACTGTTTTGTAACTACAAATCTGTACTTCTAATCTCTTAACCTTTTTCTTTACCACCCCCAACCCCCATCTGGCAACCCTCAGTTTGTTCTCTGTATTTATGCCTCTATAACTGTTTTGTTTGTTTATTTTGGTCTTTAGATTCCACATGTAAGTGAAATTATATGGTATTTGTCTTTCTCTGTCTGACTTATTTCACTTAGCATAAAACTCTGTAGGCTTATCCATGCCATTGCAAATGGTAAGATTTCATAGTTTATGGCCAAGTAATATTGCATTGTGTATATATACCATGTCTTCTTTATTCACTTTTCTATTGATGGGCACTTGGATTGCTTCCATATCTTGGTTATTTTAAATAACATTGCAGGGAACATAGGGATACATATATTATTTTGAATTTATGTTTTGGACTTTGTCCAATATATACCCACCCAAAAGCGAAATTGCTACATCATGAGGTAGTTTTTTGTTTTTTAATTTTCTGAGCAACCTCTTTACTGTGGAAAGGACTTTTAATGCCTGACTAAAGACTAGAGATTTTTATCTCACATAATGAGCTTTTGCACACTGAGATCAAATGCTATGGAAACTGTTCCATCAGTAGTGGTTAAGAACGTGGGTTCCAAAGGCAGAATGCCTTGGTTTGAATGTCAGCTCTACCTCTAAGAGCTCTAAGAGAGCTATCATTTACTGCTGTGCACTGTAAACATCAAACATTTCCGAAGAACATTGTTCCTCCGTGCCGCTGTCCTGGGTGTCAGGGACATGTAGATGCAGAGACTCCACCCTAAAAGAACTTAAAGTTCATGCATTATTATCCCCAGCTCCACCTAACCCCTTCACCTTCTCTCTTTTTTTCAACATTGCCTGTTTAATGCTGAAATTTTTATCAACACTATAGCCGATTTGCTGAAAGTCATAAAGTGCTTGCTTGTCAAAGATCTTCTACTAAATTATAGGCTGAGCCTGGGAAAGAAAGGGATGAAGCATCACTGAATGGTGTAAATGCAGCAGGTTCCTCTACAGTCATGTTGCTTTGTTTCCATAAAGTCCCCCCTTTTTTAACTTAGGTGAAATGATTCGTGAATATATTGTTGGTTTTTTGTTTGGTTGTTTGTTTTCTTTATGGATATTCTCATAGCTTTCAATAGTTTTTCTTTATAATTAAATAACTATTATTATGGTATGCTTAAAAGTATAAGGAGTGATCTCAAAAATCACATTACTAAAAAGTTTCCTTTACCAAGTAGAGGTCTGGAGGGAACCTTCTGAATTCAAATAATGAAGTTTACATTACCAATAATGGGACAGATCGACATGTGCCAGTTGATATAAGACAGTAGGAAGTACACTGCCTACTTGTCCAACCATTTGGAAATAGACAAATCCAGGTCCTATAACATTCTGCAAGACGGTTGTCCTGAATTATTGAAAAAAGTCAATGTTAGAAGAAACTATGCTAGATTAAAGGAAATTAAAGTAATATGTCATTCAAATGCAAGCCATGAGTTTTTATTGTATTCTGGATTTTTAAAAAAAACTATAAAGTATTTGAGTCAAGGTTTGAGAAATTTGAATATGAATTATATGCTAGATAATATTGTACATCTGTGCCAATTTCTTGACTATGGTAATGGCATTGTGATTAGAGGGGACAATAATATCAGTTTTAGAAGCAACTTATACAAGGTTTTAGGGTAAAATGTCATGATGTCTGAAATAACTTTGAAACTGCGTAGATAGGTGAGAGACTGATTTTGGGGGTGGGCAGAAAAAAACTTCACATTAAAACAGCTAGGGACACTATTAGTACTTAGCTTCATGGGATACCCTATTTTCCTCCAAAGTGTATTGATCTCTGTCACAAATGAATTATCCTACACTGCTTTCTTAGGTGGTAGAAGCAGAGAAAGACATATTCTTGTACTTTCTAAACCTGACTGTTTTAATGCGTACAGTGGGTCTTTGAAATTTCCCTCTCCCGTGTATTTTTTTTCTTTTATTCTCTACAGGCCACATAACCGTGCTATTGTTGGTGACATGATAACTATTATGGTGATGATGACAGAAGCTGATATTTACCTAAAGCTCTACAAATTTAAAAAGCCTGTTCACAACCATGGTCTGACTGACAGATCTGGTGGCGCTTTTTCACATGAGGTAACAGAGATTCACAGAGGCTCAGTGAGTTGTCATGGACACATAGCTAATAAGTTACAGGATTCAGACTTACTCTTTTTTTTTTTACCTCAAGTCCACTCTGATTTTTGACCACTATAGAAGACATGTGTTTTTTTTCAGCTGGTCAGTAGTTGGCTGTCCTTGCCTTGGGTTGTCCTTTCCCTCCCAAAGTCATGACCATCTGTGCCCAGGGCTTTAAGTTTTGTAGCCTGGGCTTCAGTGTCACTGACATTATAGTTTAACCACTTATAATTCCCGAATTAACTGACGTGACCCTAGCCATGGGCTTTTTGCCATGGCCCAGTGTACCCGGCAGGGAGATAGCACACCTAGTAGCAACTTGTGCACCATGTCAGCCGGCGATAGCCCCACTGTTGACCTTGGAAGAAGGCAGACCACTGTTTTCTCAGTCAGCTCCTGATAAAATATTACAAGCAGGAAACTTTAACTGAGTCTTGGCTGGGTATTTGTTTACATAATTTCTTCTGAAAAGGTACAAGTTTTAGTGTTTCCATGGTCTCCCTCATCTAGCTTCATCAAAAATTTTGACTTCCATTACGGACTTAGGTAAATGTCACAAAGAATAGGCCCTGATACAGCACCTAGGGAAGTCCTGTATCTTTGGAGGGAAGATAAAGTCTCTCGTTTTGTGCACATTTCCCATTTACTTTTGCTGAGTTTTAGCTGTAGCAGTTTCCCATTGGTAATGGGGGCCTTGAAACACTACCTTATAAAAGGAAAAAAGCAAACATAAAAGAAGGGTGCAAGTAGGAGAAAAATTCTCATGTAATCCAATTAACCAGCCAGCCAGTCTTTAGGCCACTTCATTTGCAGCAACACTGCTTGCCTTTGGTTCAAGTGCTCGCATCCCGGAGCGGCCCATTTCCCTGAACAACTAGAAAAGTATGTTAATACAAGAGGACATGCTTAGCTCCAGGGATGAGTCACAGAAAGAACAAGGGATGGTGAACTATAAGTTACTATAAGTTAAGGTAAATCTCAGAAAATAAGATAGGAGAAGGAATTCTTACATTAGCTATCAAAATGAATGTGGGAGAACTATATCATGTCTAGAAAATTAGGGAGCTTACAGGACTAGTTGCCAGCATTGGAGTTTGTGTTTTTAGACTGTTTTGAAGGAGAAATGTGAACTAAAGTGAATTTGTTACATAGATATTCTTGACACATCTCTTTGCGTTTACCCAAGATTTTTCCATGTTGATTGATACACCTAGACTAGAGCCTTTGAATTTTGTGCTTTTCTACATTTTGAAAGAGAAAACATGTTTGTATGTGAGAGATTCCACATGTCTATGTCTGTGACCATGACATGATTTGCTCCAAAATAATGCTGTTCTGGCTATTCAGATCCTAGGACTGAAAACGGCACTATTGGAAAACCGTATCTCTGGGAATAGTGTAATACATCTGAGGATGGAATGAAAATATCTACTAGCTTATTTTTAAGCAGAAAGCTGTAATTATCTTGGCATTGTTTACAATGTGTTGTCTTATTCCATTTTTAAAAAGAAAACTGAAGTGTGTGAGTCCTAAAATTGTTCAGTGAGCTATTTGAAGAATTCTTATGCCTCCAGGAAGAACTAGGTAAATTCTCTTCACAGAACTTGGCATTTATCTAAGAATTTTTTTGTTTGTTTCTGAGTATTGTTAGTGAGGTATATTGAGAAAATTTGCATATATCCAGAAGATTGTTCTAGGAGAAATTAGGCTTTATTGCCTCAAAAGACAATTGGATAGAAGTGAAAGATACGAGGCATCAGGGGTCTGGCATGTGGTAAGCCTCAAAAGAAGAAAGGCATGGAATGGTATGTGCTATGATTACTTTATTGATAAAATCAACTCACTATATTTGGGGCTATGTATCTTCTCAACTGAGAGCAAAATGGAGATCCAGTGAATGAGAAGCAGGGTGCCCCCAAACAACAAGGATGATAATTCCTTTATAGAAAGACCAATCAATAAGTGAGGTCTAAAGGACTTAGACTAAGATGCTAAAGGAAACCAAAAACCACTATTTGAGGTGCAGTTGAAGGTATATATGGATGAAAGGAAATCTGGGATCCTGATCACTACTGGAGAACTGCATGTGGAAAAGGAATGAATGGTAAATCCAAAGTTAGCACCAAAGGCAAGTGAGGGGAAGCTGGCAAATTCCCATTCAGTATAAAGAGTTAATTTTTTTAACAGATAGGAGCAAGTTCATGGAAGACTCTAGGCCAAAGTCTAATGACCCATTGGTGGGGAAGGTGATTATCCAGTCACCCCATGGACAATGAGATTCAGTTTTGGAAGTTCTGCTTAATTGTTGATATTCAGTGACTTAGGTCACAAAACTTGCCTGGGCATCTGCTTCTAGTATCTAATTTCCAGTTCTATTCCAATATTATTATTGTTCTTACATGATTATAATTAACATTTATATAATGTTTTTGTACTTGTTACATCACTTGAGCTAGACAGCAAGCCTGCAAAATACACAGTATATTTATTTCCATTTGGTATATGAAGACCAAGAGTCTGAGTGATTAAGAGACTCCCCACTCTCCACGGCCACCAGCACCCCAACAAAACATAGATCCCCCTAAACAGTAAATTGCCCTGGGGTCAGGTCAACTGACTCTGAATCCTGTTCTCTTTCCACCCCATCATACTCTCCTAGCACCATCTTGCTGGATGGGTCATGGACTGTAAGATCAGTCAACATGTCCATGCTGAAGCTTTTTTATCAGCACTGGGAACCAAATATTGCTTTGAAAAGGGCTGAGAGGTTCTCAGTTGAGAGGTGCTAGGTAATTTGTATTACTGTTGTTGTTGTTGTTGTTATTACTATATATCAAGAAAGTGGTTTTCCGAGCCCTCTGATCAGTTACAAACTAGGGAATGATCCAAGTGCAGCAGCTTCCTTTAGTACAGATGGAACCTGAGGCCTTAAGGATCTTTTGTTTTTCCACAGGAAAATGACCTAATTAATTAAAAACCCCAAAACCACACTAGAAGAAAAATTAGAAAGAAGTGGTTTAGAAAAAAGGTTGTATTGATTTGGGAAAAAATGGATTTCTTGGTTTTGTATATCTCAAGCTCTCTGTTTAAGGTATCTGTGGGTCGTGGGAATAGAATGTTTTCTAGTTAATGAGACATATTAGATATATTTCCTTTTGCGGTAGTGATTTCTGGTAAAGTGTGTGCTCAAGGAAATATATGTTTACAGCACTAAATAAATAATCTTAAGCATTTTAATGTGTTCTACCTTAGCACATGTTAATTTTTAATTAATTTACCTATATAGTGTGCTTTTAAGCATTGATTTGGGAACCTAGATTTATAAAACCATAGAGAAGATTTAATCATAGAAACTATTGAGAACGACCTTTCATTTTCAGGAAACCGAAGTCCAGATGACTTGTTCAAGGTCACAGAGGTGAGAAAGTAAGTGAGGGCCAGCTATTTTGATGAACCCTGACCTGGATATACCTTATTCAAACTTGGGTAAAGAATAAAATCAATAGCTTCTTAGGACCTTACATATACATACTGTCCTGAGTTCTTTTAGTTTTCAAATACAAAATAACTGAAGAGATTCCCAATATCTTTTCTTCTTATTTTATCCAATTACTAACTTGTAATATTTATTCCATGTCTTCCCCGCTAGGATGTAAGTCCGATTAAAGGCAATAATTTTGTTGAGTTCACTGTTATGTCTTTGGCCCTAGAACAACGTCTGGCTTCTGGGAGAGGTTTAATATTTGTTTAATTAATTAGTGAACCTATAAGTGAAATTATGAGCGCACATTCCATATTCTCTGGGTAATGACATGCTATACAGTAAATCACACAGGGAAAATATTTCATTGACTTAAAATATTTATGTAGCATTTTATGGAATCATAAAGTGTTAAGATTTGGAGCGAGTCTGAGAGACTATCTAGGAAAATCTCATTTTTAGAGATGTGAAAATGAGTGAGGTTCCTAAGTTCACAAACCAGTTAGTGATAGAGCCATGAATTATAAGTCAAACTTTCTCATTTCTTTGTTTAATCACTTAAAGGTACTGGACAATGTACAGAGTAAAAACATGCTTGATACATTCATTGAACTTAAGTCAAAATTAGATTGACAGCTTTGGACTTGATCTTTTTTGCATGTGTTTACTATAAAAATTAAGGCTTGAAATTGGTCAATGGATAAGTTACCTGATTAAAATTTTCCTTTTGAAGTTCTAGATCCCACTTTTCCCCACTCTGGACTTCCTTTGTATTTATAGGTTCCTAGTACCATCTCTTACCTCCTCATTTTTTTTCTGGTCTAATTTAATCAGGTCAGATGGGCAAAGAATCACATTGAAAGAAACATCCTATCTCCCTGGTTAAATGTGTTTTCCATAGCAACCGGTTCTGAAAGATCACTAGGCGCCTGCAAGGATGTGAAAATCCACCCAGGATTGGTGTTTCGTACCATCTTAATACAAATAGCAGACACCCACTCATTCAGTTACATTGGGATCACCATTCTCTTTATCAAAGAATGAAAGGAAAAGCAGAAAAGAGATTCCTACTTTATAATCAAAATTGTGTTGCCTAACAAATGTGAAAGCAAATTTAACATTCCAAAAGAAAGAGAGCTGGTAGGGGCACACACAGTGTATGCCAAACGGAAGTCTCAGGTCATAGATTATCTATGGTTGTGCACTGAGATGCAGTGAGAACTGCGGCCTGAGCCCACAAGTGCTAATTATGCATTTTCTGATTGTAAACCTACAAATCCAGATAACCGAGACCTCAACTCTTTTTCCCTTCCAAACCACTTTTCTCACCCCCCTCCAGCACTTTCCCCATACCTTTCTCTAAAGCACTCAACTAATCATCTCCTTCCAGACTTTGAAGTGACATTAGAATTGTCAGAAGGCATAGTTAATTGGCTGTCAGCAAAGCCATTGTTTGAACATCTGTGGAGTTCTACTTGGTAGGCATCTGTTGTATTTTTAATTGAATGGATTCATTTGTCTACAAATATTTATGGAGTGCCTACTGTCCACCAATCATTGTGATGTACACTATGGGAGATGAGAGAAATGAGCTAACACCATGGCCTAGGAGAGAAAGCATTTGTTAAATTCTCTGGAACGAAGGATTTTAAAGGAAAAATAGATTTCATGACTGGCATTGGAAAAGACATTCTTTTTCATCCAGGTCCAGGGGCTTTTGCCGCTATTACCAGCTAACCTGTGTGACATACCATGCCAGTGGAATCCACGTGAAGGGACACTGTTGCTGTGTAGGAGTAGAGACCAGTTGGCAATGAACTATCTATGGCTTGAATTTTCAGCACAGACAGTTGAGTGCTCTTAAATAAAAACAAGCTTAATACATGCAATGCCAGTAAACCGGGAAGTCCCAGAAGCAGGTCCAAATTAACAATCTTATCCTGATCCTCTTCCTAAGTGTGATGCTGATGTCAGTCATGTTGCATTAGTTTCTCCCAGATTCATTACAGCACTGCGCAGCTCCGACCTCTGTCCTCGTCTGGTTCTGTATCAAGCCTTCAATACATGAGCACGAGACTCAGCTCCACTTCTGTGTGAGCTGAGAGATCAGTTGTCAGAATCTCACAGTTCTCCACAGCTGTGAGATCAGTTGTCAAAATTCAACAAGAAAGAACAGAAACACTGTGTAAGTGTACCTTGTAGAAGGAGACAAAGGTCATGCAGTAGGCAGGAGGAAATGGGAAACATTTATTAACTTCCACTGTCTGTCTCTCTCCTATTCAGCTTCAGGATCATGACAAAGTTAAAGCGGCACTTAGAAATGATTTTGTTTGAGAGCTTCCCTTTTTCTGGTCTTCAGAGAGCACCTTCATAATTTCACCCTGTATGTAAATGATCTATACTATCATTTGCCTAACTTTTTTGTTCAAGTCAAATTTTTAACCTAGTTTATCTTCATCCATGTCAGTGATATCCATAACTTGATTTTATAGGTTGAAGTACTTGTTGCTTTTTCCCTAAAAAACATTAAACTAAATATTTAAAAAATCCTGCCCTGGCTGCTGTGGCTCAGTGGATTGAGCGCAGCCTGTAAACCAAAGGGTTGCCAGCTCGATTCCCAGTCAGGGCACATGCCTGGGTTGCAGGCCAGGTCCCCAGTAGGGGCACTTGAAAGGCAACCACACATTGATATTTCTCTCCTCTTTCTCCCTCTTCCCCCCTCTCTCTAAAAATAAATAAAAATAAAATCTTTAAAAAGTCCTCCTCTGTGAACCCTCAATATTCAAAATATTGAGGAATGTGGACGTAATTCAACAAAGACAAATGGATGAACACCTTAGTGAAATGATGTCTTCAAAGCTACCCATTGAAATAAACATTATTTACACCCAGAGTTGTCACGTTATCATGAGACAGGGTGGTAGAGGAAAGAGCTCAGCATCAAGCATTCATTCCGAGGGCCAGATTCTGGGCCTGACCCTGTCCCACTGACTTGCTGTGACATCTTAGGCTAGCCCTTCTTCCATGGACCTCATTTTAGGAGATTAGACTTAATGATCTACTTGGATCCTCTAACGTCTTAATTTATTTACCTCAAATACTTATTATATGTTGTCCTGTATACACCCTTAAAATGTAGGTGGGTAGGAAAGTAGCTGCCCCATGTAGAATTATTACAACAGTACTTGTTTTAGAGTTCCACAAAAAAATTGAAAAGAAACTGGAGAATTATGTTTTCTAAACCATTTTACACTCTACTCAGTACTGTTTTTCATTGCTTAATGTTTATGAGAAGGTTCACAGCATGTAAAGTAGCTTTAAGTGTCAGTTAATAAAAATAAAATAGGTTTGCAGAATATAGGGAATATTGTGTCCTCATTTGGATGCCTTAGCATCACTGCTTAAGGATTTACCTGGGTCAATAATGTTTGCTACTGGTACTTGGCACGTTTAGTGATATTAATATTGGGAAACATTAATGTGACAGTGGTCTTCAGTGTAGGTGATACAGCACCACCATAAAATGAATAGTTGATCTTCTGTTACATAAGATAGAGAAAGAGCACTAGACTTGGAGTCAGGAAATCCAAGTCTAGTCTCCTATCTTTTTTGTCTAGCATCTGTGATAGTTGTCATTTGAAATATGCTTTAGAACATATGATACATTATTTAAAAACATTCTTTCACCAGTTTTAAAATGGGAGCATTTCACCAGAGAAGTCATTTTATCCAAGGACAGATTAAGAGACGAAACAAAAGTCTTAATTTAGTTTTTCTGGATTATGTTACCTGTTCTTCTAGCAATTATATATAACCTCTTAAACTTCCTGAGTTTCTGTTATTTCACCTATTTAAAAAGAGCATTACGTTCTCTATTTATTACATGTGTTTATTATAAGGAACCATTTTAAATAAATAGCAGTTAAAATGCATTCTAAACTGTAATGGAGCAAAAATTTAAGTGATGTTAGTATCACTTCCTAGAGCATCATCTTGTTTGATTTATGCCATTTATAGTTTATAACAACCAACCCCTCTGAGTTTTTAATGTTAGTGTTTGCTTCTATTTGAATTAACTCTCTTTTATGTTTTCTTATTATTGGAATATAATTAGCTAATACAAAAAATGTTTTTCAGTCATTGTGTGTGAGAAAGCAGCACACAGAGACATACCACAGTGTTCTCATTTGCTGAGCAAACTACTCTTGCTTTTTCATGTGGAATGCAGGAGAACTAATTGAAAAAAAAGACAAAAATGAATTTTGACTCAGATTGTACAAAATGAATCATAACCTACTTTCTCATCTGGAAAGTGAAGAAAAAAATTAAAGACAGCCAACCACCACACAGCTTCACTGTCAGTGTCCGCAGCATCAGCGTAGAGGGTTTTTCAGCAGAACAAAAAATGCATCACTACTAGGCAGAAAATTGTAGGTTGTAGGAAATCTAGTTAATTTTTTCTTTGTCTGTAGTCTGCTGAACTGCCTTTTTTTTTGCCTTGATTAAAAATTCCAGTGCAAAGTTTGGGACCCATCAAGTAATTGTTGCCCACATTGTTCAGACATGTACCTGTGACCTCTACAGAAACCAATGGGAGACAAAACTAGCTGGGACTACATCTGATTCCAGTGCCATTTGTCAGGCAGTAAGAAGCAGGGACATAGCAAAGCAGCAGAACCCTGGCTGGGTGAACTTCTGTTTCCTTGAGTTGAACTTATTTGGGTTATTCATGTGAATGGTAAAGAGAAACGAAGATGTTGTACTGCTGGGGGTCTGGGATCCAGATGATGTATAATCTACTTCACTTGCAGGTGTACCTTAAAAAAAAATAATTTTGTACAAACAGAAAGACACTATAGCCTGCCCTAGAACATGGTCTTTCTAATTCTTGTTATTATAATATTTTATTCATGACTTGCATGGTTTTCTTACCTATACTCATATATGCATATACACACATGTATATGGTATATACATGTATACAGGTGTATACATATGTATATACACTTATGTCTATATGTATGTACCTCCTACCTTACTGTAAGGTCAATTGAGAAGAAAGGTCATATTTTTCTGTTCCCCAAATGAAGAGATAGAGCTACAAGAGGTCTTAGGTCTCTCTATGACACTCTAGCAGGACGTTTGCTTGCAGTAGAGGGTATCTAGTCTGACTTGCTTCTAACTATTTCCACTAAGAGTTTTTTTTAGATTCACATATATGGAACACATATGCATTACTCATATTTCTTGACTCATGAACAGTTCTTAATCTCATGAACATGGCACTATTCTTTTACAGATGAAGAATTTAAGCAAAGAAAAGTCAAATAATTTTCCCAGAGTCTAGTAATTATTTCAGGTGCTATCTGAACCCAAAGCCTGGCTGTTGACCCCTGCATTGTATGGTGCCTGTGATAACAGCTTGCAGGGCTGCTAACCAGGCCCGCCAGAAGACAGGACCCAGGGAGCCTGTGCTCATCATCTGACTTTTCTACCAAATCACATCTGTTTCCCCTCTGCTTCTCTTAGGTATCTTTTAAAATGTGATTTTATTTTCTCTGATAGAAGGGTCCCATAACTGACCAGGCAGCCAGTAGAAATCCACCATTCCGTTTGCATTACACCAGATGTCTGCAGGAACATTCTCTTGGCTCCCCTACAAGGGTAATGGTGCCCAGCTGAGCCACTTACTCTAGGTGATATAAGACAAGTGCTAAATAGAATACTCCTTTTGTTAACAGCACTTAACATGTATCTCTATCCCTGTTTCCTCTTGAATTTGAAACCTGTTTCTTGGGATTTTAGCATATCTACATCCAGAAATTCCCTTTTCTCAATGCTTTATCCCAGTCTAGTGCTGCCTTCTTTTGCACATGGAAATAGTTACTTTCTATTTTCATAAATCCATCCACAGTGGCATCTTCTAGTCTAATGAGCCTTGGAGAAAGCAAAGTCCAGTCTCAGTGCCAAAGTGGAAATGAGAGAGGGAGAAGGGACCTCATCTTGAAAATAAGGTCACCCTATTGACATGTCATTAGGCAGAAGAGTTAAATGCAATAGCTAGCAATTGGCTCGCCAAGTCGGAAGTTGATGCTATTTTAGGCCATCAGCAGGAGTGTCAATGTATCTGTGAATTTTGGCATTTTATTTCACTAAGGTGGTTCAGGAAGCCAGACACTGATTAACTGCTCCTTTGACTTCCTTCCCACTCCTAATTTTGGATATGTGGTGTCTTCAGATAGCTGTTGTGACACCCTGATTTTAAAGAAAACTTTTCTTGTGCTTCTAAAGCAATCCTGGGAACAGCCTACCCCACACCCTACTCTCCTGGAATCTCCCATGCTGTACGTCTCTGGTCCCAGGCACGTGGGGATACTACCGCTTCCGGTTCTTTTCTGGCAGATCAAGGAAATACAACTCAGGTGTGTGCATCCAGTGGCCATCCCAACTTTGTAGGTAATGGCAGCATTCTCACTGAGACTTTAGGCCCAAAGTGGATTCTTGGAGATCACAGAAGAAGATACCTGTGGAAGGAATGGCCTCAGCATTGCAGCCACTTGCCCAGTCAAGAAATACCCTAGACAGGCCACAAGCTTTTTCTTGGTAAGACTAGAAAAATTCTAAATTTTGTGTTTGTTGGGACATGTTTAGAATCCAATTTTGCTTATAAACATGTTTTAAATGAGAAGGATAAGGATCTCTATATTAAAACATATGTGTGTTTGTTTGCTCCACTTATTTATGCAATAGTTATTAAAGGCCTGCTATGTACCAAGCATTGCACTAGGCATTGCCATTAAACATTAGTCTACCAAATAGAGGCAGTGTTTATAAATACCTCAATTTCAATATGACAAATATACTACTGGAGTTAGTTGAAAACTAGTAGGGGAAGAAGTTAAGAGTGGCTTTCATGATTGGCAAATTGGGGAAAGGTTTTCAAATATAACTGATGTTGGGGCTGAATGTTAATGGAATTTTCTGGGTACCATGTGAATTTAAGGGCATTTCTTACAAACAGTTCTGTTATCAAAGAGGGAATTGCAAGATGTGCAATATGACTAGAGAATAATGTATAGGAGGGGAAATGAGACTAAAAGGATAATCAGTGGTCAATTCAAAAGGGTTTTTGGTTTCTTATGGAAGAGTCTAGAGTCTGTTATGAAGGCCCCAGAGATCCATGAAGGGAACAGCATGATCTGATAGGTATTGATTAAAGATCACTCACTCCAGGTACTTTTGGGGGGCTGGATGTTAAATAGAGAATTTGGGAGACTGAAAGTCAGTTGGGGTCATTTGCATTAGTTTAAGGAGAGCTAATAGAGCCTGAACCAAGGCAATTATGTTGTGACCTTTCAGGCAAGAGTAGAAGGGATGGGTGTAAATGCATTTCTGGGCTTCTGTCTTGGGTGGATGATGATATTAAGTGAGGTGAGAAAACAGAAGAAGTTTAATAGTGGCATGCCATCAGTCCCCAGAGATCCTCCATGTCAGGAAGCAATTCGATTCCCTTCATCAATGCTTTTTGAGCTCCTCCTGTGCACAGGCACTGTTATTGACATTGGCACAACAGCCTTGAAAAAGGGAGACAAAAAGCCTCTGTTATTTAATGGCTTCCATTCTCCTAGGAGAGAGAACACATAAATAAGTCAAATATATAGTATGTCACATGGTGGTATGTCCTACAGAGAAAATTAAGCAGGAGAAGGGCTACTGAGTGCTTCACTGGTGGTGGGGATAGAAATAGCACTGCAAATAAGGTGACAAATGCAACTGTGGTTCCTATGGGTAGTGGGATCTGGTCTGCCTAATTTTGTTTCCTTTCCATTTGTGTTTGTTTTACAAATTATTTTTCTTCTATACAAAGGAAATAAACAGCAATAACAGCATAAACATTTACAAACACATAGATTGTATACACAGTGGTTTGTGTTGCCAACATAACACATGGCAGGAAAAACAAAAACAAAAAACAAAACAAACAAAAAAGCAGCTAAAAAAGTAAATCTCAAAAGTGGGGGATGGAGGCTCCTTCAGACACTAATCCTTGTCCTTCAAATTGCAGGGTGGTTTGAGTTAGGAAATCCTAGAAAGGAGAGAAATAATCAATATTTCAACCAGGATAATAATTATGATATTCTTAATGCTGGGGAACCTTAGATTTAATTCACATCCCAAGGTTTCGACAGAGAAACCTTGGACCTAGCAAGGAAGTAATGTATTTAAGGTCACTCAGATAGGTCTAGAGTTCATAGTTTCTTGCAGCTTGTTAAGGGATCTTGTTAGTACCCACCATACCAGAGAGGCTCGAAGTTTGGGATCTGGGACCGGATTCCTGGGTTTCAATTTCCACTTTGCCACAGTGATCTTGCGCAAGTTTCACTTCTCTTTGTACCAGTAACCTCCTTGGAAAAATCGAGATGATTACAGCAGTATTTATGATAGTATTTTTGAGGTTGAAATAAATTAATAGTAGTACACATAAATTACCTACAACAGTGCCTGACACACATGATTACAATACCAGGATTATTAGAGCATCATGATGCAGGTTCTTTGGGCTTTGTGTGTTTACATAGAACCCTGAAACTCATCACTAGTGAGATCTTCTGGAATAAGATATTCTGGAATTTCCAATTAAGGTACTAAAATATTAAATAGTTCTTTGGGGGTTATTGAGTAAATATAAAACACATTAACAGAACTTTGGTATTCATTTCATTCTCAGAAGTTTTTGGTAGTCCAATCTTGAGCTGAGTTATGTGAGATTCTAAATCAGCAGAGGAACCCTAACCTTTAAAGACAGGGGGTATATCTTATTGATTTAAGTACATTTTACTTAGTTCAACCTCACAATTGTTGACAGCCATTTACTGAGCACTGACTCTGTGCCCAGCACCACACTGAATGCTTTGCACAGCTGATCACACCTAATCCCCACTGTGGGGAGGCATCCGTATCTGCATTTTATAGATGAGAAAATTCAGTCCAAAAGCAGTCCAGGACCTTGTTCAAGGTCACATAGATAAAACAGTAAAAGGCAAAGCCTAGATTCTCACAAACCAAGTCTAAGTTCTTGTGTTCTGAGCATATATGTCTCTTTTTAATGAAGAAACTACTCTCAACTAGTAACTTTATTCTGCCATTAGTCTGCATTTTATACTGTTGTCCTTTCTGCGCCATTCCTCACACTCAATCATTGAATTGTAAAATCATGAGTATTTTGGAGCCGGAGGGACATAGAGGGCATTTCCTGTTTCTCACCGAGAATACTAAGAATCATAGGAGGGAGCTTTGTCACTGTACCTACATACCATTGTACACCTACCTTGTTTATACATAGACTGTGATTCTGACACAACCCAGTCCCACCTCCACTGAGAAAATGCTATCAATATGAGAAAATTTAGCTGATGGAATGTGCTATAATCCCCAGGTGCTAAGTGGTGGTTAAAAGTGTCGGAAAGTTTGAGAATTAGTAATTAATTTTTATGAAAACTGAGAACCAGAGAGGAACAATAACTTCCCCAAGATCATGCCTCATTTATAACATACCTACATGTACAACCTGCATCTTCTGACTTTCAGTGTTAGGCAGTTTTCTTGTTTATTTCTCAAAATTGCCTTTGCGGAATGCACTGTGTTTTCCTCGGTGGTTCTAGAAGATCAGAAGGAGAAAAAACAGGAAGTTTCCAGGGGGGGGGGGGGATTGATTTGCCTGAAATCCCATAACAAGTCAGTTGGTGAAGAGATGATAAGTTCATTAGATTATGCTGTTCTACACATATTCACTTGGTCCTAGTGAAGTCACAGTTCATCAATATGGGATACACATTTTCATAATAGTAGATTTGTGGGTTGTATAACTTTTTTTGTCTGTTTTCAATTTCTCTTTCTTTGATAACGAATAGCAGAGATGGCAAAACTCAGCAGGAGAATTATCTCCTAAATTTTCTGTGATCTCCTTTAGTGAATCAGTATGTCTAGCAGTGACACAGTACATTACAAGGTTATTTGGTTTTGTCAGTAAGTAAATATTTGTTGACAGCCTACTGTATTTCCATCACTGATCTAGGTCGGATGAATTAGGAGTTGCTGTAAATCCTTTCTGGGAAAAAAATGTGCTATAAATAATTAAACTCAGAGGTCTCTATTCCCAAGAAATTCATAGACTACTAAAGGTTAACGATTGAAAAATGCATAATAATTCTTTTACCATGTGATAAACATTATAAAGTAGCATTGTACATGTGACTATGAGAAAGGATATTTGGGGTCCTGAGGTGAGGGAGAATTTTAAGGGGCGGTATCTGATTTAAGTCTTCAAGGAGGAAGAGAATTTTTCCAAGTATAGAAGAAGGGGAAAATGTTACACAGAGAAGAAATATCATGAGCAAAAGAATAGAGGGAGAAGGACATAGTGAATTTGAAAACTTGTAAGATGTTGCTGACTTCATAAAGAAGTTCTCTCGGATGGAAGCAGACTTGAGTTGAAGAAAATGTGGCACCACTTGGGAAACTGGAGAGCCTGGGCTTCAGTGATGGAAGCTCTAGTGAGAGGTGGTAGGAGGGGTATTTGTTTCTGTGCAAAATGAGGACTTGGTGACTATCATTAAACAGAGAGTAGCCTCATATTAGGGACTTATAAAAAATAGAAGGGATAACCACTTTTATTTTATACAACATCACTAGTGTCCTGGTCCTAGATAATTTTATAAAGCCACTTTAGAGAAGATAATGGCTGGAAATTTTATGAGACCAGATTTGAGGGACTTACGAGGTGAAAAAAAGGTATTGCTGTCATTTTTATCATTGTTCAAAACAGGAAGTGCCTAGGTATGCAGAAATGCAAGTTAAGTCAAGTAACTTTCTGGTGTGCTTTTTGTGTATGTATTTTAATTTTTGCACATCAGCAATCCTACTACTGAATGCTATTATGTGAATAACCCACCTGTTTTAATTGAAGGAGGGCCATCACATTTTAAAAGCTAGCATACAGATTTAAAGGTTAGTTCCTCAGGAAATCATCATATGTGTGCGTAGTTTATGCTGGTCCCACCATCAAGGAGAAAACTTTTCAAGCTCTTAATACCTGCTTAAGAATTTATAAGTGTCTAGAGTGGAAATTACCATTGGGTTATTTCCTAATTTGTTTTTTTTTTAGTGAAGAAAATGACATTTGGAGAAAAACAAGAGTCTAAGGCAAAACTACCAACAGGCAGTGCCCAGGCTAATACTTGGAAAACTTACTTCCTTTTTGCATCATTTATTTGTAAGGTGTATAGTAGTTATGAACTGAGCGAATTTTTCAAGGTAACAAATATCTTGGTACTTACTTATAAATGTAGAAGCAGTAAGAAAAGTGTATTGGGGAAATTTGGTAAGGAAGTATGATTGGATTGATCATATTTAAACCTACTTCAAATCCTTTTTCAAAGGGGAAGAAGGGTAGGACATGGGTGGGCAAAAAAATGAGGACACTTTAAAGCTTCTCTTTCCATCTTCTTCATTCTCAAACTGGTTTGATATGATATGAGGGTATTTTAGCAACTATAAATGATTGTGTAAATATTATCGAATGATACCTTTATTAGTTTTCCATTGCAGCTGTAACAAATCACCAAAAACTTACCATATTTTCAGACTATAAGACGCACCCCCCCGCCCTGGCTGGTGTAGTTCATTGGATTGAGCGTGGGCCTGTCGATCCAAGGGTCACTGGTTCAATTCCCAGTCAGGACACATGCCTGGGTTGCAGGCCAGATCCCCAGTATGGGGTATGCAAGAGGCAACTATACATTGATGTTTCTCTCTCTCTCTTTCTCCTTCCCTTCTCCTCTCTTTAAAAGTAAATAAAGAAAATCTTTTTTAAAAAATGTACCCCCCCAAATTTGGGATGGAAAGTGGGGTGCATCTTATAGTCTGAATGTAGCTTACCTGGCTTGCTGTGGGAGTGGAGCAGCAGTGGAGCAGGGTCGCAGGCTATTAAATATTTTACCACATTTTTTGCTTCAAAATTTTTTTTCTATTTTCCTGCTCTAAAACCTAGGTGTGTCTTATAGTCCTAGAAATACAGTAGTCACTAGAAACAACACATTCATACTTTTATAGTTCTGTAGGTCAGAAATTGAACATGGGCCTCAGAGGGCTAAAATCAAGGTGTTAGCAGGGCAAAGAGGGAATCCAATTCATTTCCTTTTCCATCTTGTAGACACTGCCACACTTTTACCTTGTGGCCCCCTCATTTCAACTTCAAAGCCTACAGTGTAACATCAGTGACCATTTCTCATGAGTCAAGTCTCCCTCTGATCACAGCTGGGAAGTGTTCTCTGATTTTAACTACCCAAGCAATTAGATTGGGTCCAACTGGGTAATCTTAGATAATAACCCTATCTCGAAATACTTAATTTGGACACAGCAGTAAAGGCCCTTTGTCATATACATATTTCCAGGCTCCAGAGATTAGGACACTGTGGTCTTTGGGGAATCATTGTACTGCCTACCACAGTGCCCTTCTGGTAAATTTCCAATGCTCTCTAGAGATAACAACAGCGGGCTGGTCCTTGGGGTACATGGAGGTGCACTCCTAAAGCCTGATTGATAGCGAAGCAACTCTTCCTGTTGTTTGACCCTTGGAGTAAAAGAAAGCCTGAGAGTTGCCTAAAACTTTAATGGTGCTAAAAGCTCCATTTTGACTTAACAACCACGTGAAGATCCTAGAATATCTAGAAATCAAATTTGTTGATTTCCAAGTAAGCTTGATCCTTTTGATGGAACATCTAAGCTCATAGGTTATTAGAAACCCAGCTTGGGTTTCTCTCCACACAGGTTGTCCTTGTCCAATCCTTTACTTAATGCATACAGGCTCCTTCATTTCTTTCTTCATTCTTTTCTTCATTCATTGTATCCTTCATCATTTTATCCTTCCTTTCTCCCTGTCTCCCTTTGTTTCCTTCTTTTTATTTACAGAAAAGTAGTAGAAGAAAGGAGAGTGAGGGAAGAAAGATGAAGGGGAAATATGTGTTAAAGAGTACATGGGTGAAGAAAAGAGGTCAGGAAGAAAGGTTTTACACTTCTAACCCCATGCCAGTCAGTATCATGAAAGTTTGTTTCCTGAAAACAATTAATACAGGAGTTCCAGAATTTGTTGTAGTAGCAAACTCTGTGGAAAACATGAAGGGGAATTAAGAAACCTTGTGACTCTTACTATGGCAAAGGATGTGTTCACAAAAGCATAGGTTTTTCTGAGTTAGAAAACAGCAGGCTCCCAAGGGGAACGTTAATTTCCAACAATGAGAACCAGGTCAGACACAATTCAGAAATGAGAAAAGTTCTTTTAAGGACTGGATGGGAGGGAATGCGCTCTAGTTGTCTTAGGGATACACTTTCATTTACATTTCAAAAATCCCCTCCTCTAGGAACCACACTGTCTGAGGGGGCCCCCCAAAAAGGAATTTGTTTATAATAAAAAGTATGTATTTATTCTTACATGTTTAAACTTCAGTCATCTTCAAACTACTCTCCATTTGATGCAATACACCTAATGGAGACTTTTTTTCCACTGCTCAAAACACTTTTTGGTGCCTTTATTCCTTTGCCATTTTTTCTTTGTTTTACCTCTTTCACATTTGCAAAACGTTTCCCCTTGAGAATTTTTGTTATGTATGGAAGAAAAAAAATGTTGCTTGTGGCAAGAGCAGGAGAATAGGCAGTGTGGGGCACAGGGATGATGCCATTTGGGGTGAAAAACTGCTGAGTGCTCAGTGTGGTGTGGGAAGACAGGTGCACTCAAAATTCACCCATCACAAAATGGGCAAATGCATTGAAAGAATCTCTTTAAAAAATTAACTGAAGCCAAATGTAGCTTCTCAAACAACACCAGCTAGTACACTGATACAGATAGGTTCTTAGGACGCTTGCCTAGTGGGTGAAGCCTGTACTACAAGCCTCCAGAAGACCATTATGGGTTTTTTCTGGTGGTGTCCCCCATGCATACTGTAACTTGCAATATTAATGCTGATTATGACAGTTAGATTAACTGGTATGTATTATAAAAGAGTATCCCACTGAAAAGAGAAAAGGTTAAACATTTCTAAGTTATCTGATTCATATCTCTTCATTATAAAATGAAGGTAAAATATGCATCTTCTATGGTACTGGGATCAAACTGAATGTCAGTGAAAATGGTATTTGGACTATTGGAGCAGAAACAGTTATTCTTTCTGCTCCTCTTCATTCTATTCTCTCCCTTAGAGGTAATGCATTGTCTCTTAGCTGGCCCAGAGAGGAAAGCTGGACCTGCCAGTACCTTGGCCATGGGCGGCAAAGTGGGCAAATCCCGAGCGAAAGTGAAACTAGGTGGAAAAGAGTTAGAGCCGACTGTCGTGGAGCTCCTTCAGCCACAGTTATGACCATGGATGATTTGAACTCTGTTACTTCAGAGATGCTTACCTTGACGACTGTCCTAATTCTAATCCAAGTCTCACGTGGTTGTATGTAGGAGTTGTCTAAAGGGAACAGCCCTGTGTTTCTGCGCCACAGAGTAACTACGTCCATAGAAAAGAGTTCTCAACCTGTATTAGGAATTTTGTCTTCCTTCACCAAAAATGTGTGAGTGTGAGTATCTGCATGGTAATATGCTACCATTAAGATACAAAACCTCTGTAGAAAATTGAGGAATTCTGTAATACTTCTAAAAAATAATTTGCTGTTCGCATGTTGCCCCATAAATCTGTACTAAACTCGATTTTTAAAAATTGTGTTTTGTGCTTTTCAATAGAATTTAAATAATTTTTGTGTAGATTATAATTCTTTTCTCAATAACTTTATTTCAAGATTAAACACTTTTTGCTACCGTGCCATATTTTCATTTGCTTTTATTTCTAAGTGGTTATTGCTTGTATATAAGGAAGCTGTTGACTTTGCCAGACAACTTACTGGTTTATGTTATTAGTTCTATAACCCTTTTGCTACAGTTACCTGGATTCTTTCAAGCATGCACTATTATTTACTGAGTTTGTCTTTTCTTTCTCAGTGTTTATATTAGTTATCTAATTTTCTTATGGCTTTCCTACATTTAAAAATATATTATTGAATGAAAGAGATATCAGACATCTCTTCTTCTTTTTGTAGCAGAGCCTTTAGTATTGCATATTTTCATATAATCTTTACTACCAATTTCAGCCAAATACTTTTTTCTTCTGGGAGATTTAATTCTGTTTCTCTCTAACTTGTATTTTTAATTAGAAGTTGCCATGGAATTTTATTAAATTTGTAGATTTACTCAATATTAAAACTATAGTTTTCTTTTAGTTGTTTGGTAAATGAGTTATGTTTATAGAATTACTAATGAGGATTCATCCTTACATTATTGATATAAAACCTATAAAACTTTATAGTATGTACTACTTAATAATCTGATAGCTTCCAGCTGTTAATGCTAGTTATTTAGAATCCTTATACCTATATTCATAAATCAAGATTGGTCCATCCTTTTGGCACAATATCATGTTTCGGTGTTAAGCATAGGCTATCCTTACAGCTTGAAATCTTATTTTTTATAAGATCTGGAATAACTTGACTTATTTAGAAATTATGTCTTCCTTAAGCGTTAGAGTGAGCTGGGTTGAAAGCAACATGTCTTTTTTACCTACAAATCTTTAACAAACTTATAAATTTGGAAAAAGGACTCAGGGACATGGACAACAGTGTGGTGATTACAGGGGTAGGGGAATATAAAGGGGCTTACATGGTAATGGAAAAATACTCCATAGACATATGAAAAGATGCTCAGCATCCCCAGCCATCAGAGATGCAAATTAAAGATACAATGAGATATCACCTCACACCAGTCAGAATGGCCATCATAAACAAATCAACAAACAAGTGTTGATGAGGATGTAGAGAAAAGGGAACCCCAGTGCACTGTCAGAAATGCAGACTGGTACAGCCACTGTGGAAAACAATATGGAATATTTAAAAATTAAAAATGGAACTGCCTTTTGACCCAGCAATTCTACCGCTTGGACTATACACTAAGAATCTCAAAACACCAGTTCAAAACAACTTCTGCACCCCTATGTTTCTAGCAGCACTATGTACAATAGCCAAGTGCTGGAAACAGCCTGAGTGCCCATCAGTAAATGAGTGGATGAAAAACTGTAGTACATTTACACAATGGAATACTACACAGCAGAAAGAAAGAATTCCTACCTTTTGCAAAAGCCAGGATAGAACTGGAGAATATTATGCTAAGTGAAATAAGCCAGTCTGTGAAAGGCAAATACCATGTGATCTCACTGTTAAAAGGAATCTAATGAACAAAAAAAATTAATGAGCAAAATAGAACCAGATGTGGAAGCATGGAACAGACTGACAACAGACATAAGGGAGGGGGGAGGGGGATAATGTTATAAAGAAGGGGAAGGGACTAATCAAAGAACATGTATGAATGACCCATGGACATGGACAACGGTGTGGATATTGGCTGTGGGAACAGGGTATGGGCCGGGCAGAGGAGAGCAAAGGGGGGAAAATTGGTGTAACCATAATAGAATAACAATAAAAAATGTAAATAAAGACTAGCTCCTACATTTACATATAAAAACCTTATACATTTCCTTGTGGTTATTTGGCTATACTGAAGTGTATTTATGTATCCATTAGTTTTATTTCTGTTGGAATTCATCTGGTAGTTTATATATTTTGCTAGAAAATCACTCAGTTTATCAAGAGTTTTAACTATGTTAACATGATGTAGGCATATTATTCACTTACAATTTTTAAATATCTTTGTCTACATTTATATCTCTTTTTATTTTGTCTACTTTTCCCATTTTTTCTTTAGTGAAACTTTCCTAAGAGTATTTTTGTGTGTTTATGTGTGTGTGTAGAATTTGTTTTTTTTTTAACTTATCACTGTTAGTAATTAGCTTTATTAATTTCTACTTCCTGCTGTGTTTTAGTTTATTTAATTATTCATTTTTGTAGTAACTTAATCTGTATATTAGTTTATTTATTTGCTATTTTTATTAATAATGAAAACATTTAGATTATAAAAGTTTCTCTGACTTCATCTGTATCCCAAGGGTTTTGATATGTCTTTTAAAATTTATTATAAATGTTTTATAATTCAGTTGTTTTTCATTCAAGAATTATGAAAAATGTATTTCCAAGGTTTCAAATTTTTCTCAATTTTTTTAAAATAGAAATGAGCATTGAACTTTATTACTGACGTATAAATTCCTGACTGAGCATTATAAAACTTACCCAGCTCATTATTGAATTTGGTATTTTGTCAGCTGGGAACACTAAATACCTCCACTTAACTTGATATTTGTAAAGCTCAGAGCAGCACTGGGTTCCTGTACACTTTGGCAATTGCCCCATGGCTAATTTGGCCCATTTCCAATTCCTCAGGGAGAGAAAAAGAGTTGTCTCATTGCCACCTGCTATTAACTAAATGCTTAGGATTCAGTGTCCTGGGGGTGACTGGGAAACATGGGAGTGGATTATCGTGGCAGCCTGTGGAAACTCCTTCCTTGGGGAATTTTGAGAACAGCAAAGAAGCATCTGTCTGGGGTGGTTTTATGACCAGCCTGGCCTAAAGGCAGGTGCATGGATTAGATGACCTGTGAAGATTGTTATCCATCCCAAAGACTTCAATGGAAAGGATGCATTTGCTGAGTTTGAAAAGAGTCCAGGAGGATCACCGATAGGTTTGAGGAGCATATGGTCAAGGGCCTAAAGATATTTAGCCCTTCTTGAAATTGGAGTTACTCAGTGTCACCCTATGCCCTGAGTTCAAGAATGTCATCTTCCACATGTAGACCCAGCCATTAGTTCTGCCATCCTTGAAAGTTTTATGCATATGTAGTTCAAATCTTTGATTATAAGCAGAATTCTTTTTTAAAGATAACTCATCTGATTTATACATAGAAATATAAATATACTGTTGAGTCTGATTCTTTGGTTAAGCCAGACCATCATGCCCTGAACCAATAACCTTGACTTTTCTAATCTTGTTCTTCAGAGGTTATTCTGTGTTTGTTTCAGCCAATTAAATGGTCTGATTAATTTTTCAGTGGGCTTGTCCAAAGCATATCAACAGTAACTGTATTTTAGGTACAAGGCAAAATGCTTAAATGAATTAACCAAATTAAATCGCTTTTATTGTGATCCAATTTTTATTTAATATGAGTACCCTCAATACGATCCCTATAGGCCGTATTGAAGAGCGTCTCATTGTCTTTTCTACAAGTCAAAGCGCACCTTCAGCTCAAGGGAAGTAGGTTGCCCAGCTGAATCTATACTCAGCAGCGGCAAGGCATGAGGCAGAGAGCCACAAGAGCTGTTGCTGAAACTCAGATTTTAGTAAGTGCAGATTCACAGGAGATAGAACACTAACATTACATTAACATCCTTTCCACTGTAATATCACACACAGTTAACACACAACACTCAACGGGGGATTAACAAACCCGAGTCCCAGAGTTTCAGTCCTAGGCCCAGGAAACGACCACAGCAAGCAGGTATCTCAGTTTGATAGGAGTAATGCCTCAGATGGTGTGGAAGTCCACGTTCAGTTGGGCAGGGCCTCCAGCAACATGTGATCCAGGGTAGTGTGGAGCAGCAGCTTGTGGTGGTAGATTAGCTGTCTTGGTGGTACTTCTGAAGTTGACCTCAGTTATACCCAAATTCTTGGCACGTGATTGAGCTGTGGCTCAGGGCCAAGAGCCCCAAGCACTCTACTGGTAGGTGTGCCCTCTCTGCAGACACATGTATATGCTGGTATCTTTGATATGCCACCCTGGCAGGCATTTGGCAGGATGGCCTGGCCTGACTTAGGTAGTTTCCTTCTTGAACCAAACTGTCTCAGCTGACCAGCAGCCATCTTAGTTGACATGAGTGACTCCATTTTGTTTTATATATTTTATTTTATATTGACCAGACCAATGCAATTTTATTGGTCCTACTCCCCACACTATTGTAATGTACAAACCTATTTTAAAGTCATGGAGAAAGAGAAATGCCCCCAAAAGGTTTTCGGAATGATATGTCAGATATAAGGATTGTAGTTACAAACCAACAGTTGGAAAATCATTATGTGTCTACACAGGTGTCAAAATGGCCAAAGAGCAAAAGTAAACATGAGATAGGCAACTGGTTCACTTTGCTATCCTAGCATAGTTAGAGGGATTATGATTTAAGGTAGCCCTGCATGGAATAGGTGGTTTGGATGAGCAGAATGGGAATTACTTCTCTAATTAGGAAAAGAGGCAAAACCTACCACAAACCTCTCCTGGACTTTTATACTACTTTAAAAAGAATTGTATGTCTCATCAAAAGAGTAGTGCTTTCAGAAAACAAACAAAAAAAAATGTAGTTCCTTAATTTACACTATCCACCCAATCCAGATGGGTTAAAGGACTAATCTTTAAAGAGAAAGAGAGAAAGTGGGGTTGTGACCAAGGGATGAAACAAAAGTAAAACAATATTAGATTTTCCTACATTGGTTGTATAAAAAAATAGAAGCACAATAACCATAAAAGTGGCATTTATTGATATGCTAGGTGCTATGCAAATTCTTCTTATGCACTAACTTGTATAATTCCCACAGCCGCTCTAATTAAGTGGGTATAATTATGTCCATGGTGTACAGTGAGAAGACTTAGGGCCAGGTGGTTTAGGTGACTCGACCAAGGATGAGTCAAAGAATCACTTCAGAAATCATGCTTCTAACTGTTCTTTTTAATACAATAATATGGCTTAGACCATCTGGGCAATTTTTCTCTACCCTAGTGGTAAGTTTAAAGCTGTTTATTTTACTGTGTTAATACTTATGTAGGAATACAAAGATCACAATTTCTAAATAGTCACCTAATAGAATGCAGGCTCCTTTTAATCACAAAAATACTTTCTTAGTTGCTGCACCAAGCTTTCTGGTGTCCCCTAACCCAATTTTGAACGTTTAATTGGAATGCCTGTCATGTATATTTGACTTCTGTTGTGAAAGTTATATTCATTTTATTCCTTCATTTGACATCAGCAAGACATAATTCCTATAGACCAATTAATGATGTACCTTTTGACTCTTACTATGATAATATTAGCCAGCATAAATATCAGACTTCTTTGTGAAGATTGCTGCTCTAAGTTTTAAAAAGTTATTTCAAACTAATGCTGGCTCGCCACTGCATGTGATGGCAGATACCTGGCATTAGCTGGAATCCACATGGAGCACAAGGAAAGTGAACACAGTTTTTGCCATAAAAGTTCCTCAAGGTCTTACAGGGGAGATGAGGCAAGTATATAAATGCCTACGTAGAATGAAATGAGTTCATATGTTTGCCTAAAAAGAGTTTAAAATCTCTGCAATCATTTGAAAAGGGAGGATATTATGCATACTTTGAAGGTATAAAGACAGGCTTCATGAAGAACTTAATAGAAAAATGGGCCAAAGAATTCACAGAAGGGGAAACATTTCAGTGTTAATTACTGCATAAGTGAGAGAAGGAAGGAGGGATGGAAGGGAGGGAGGAAGGAAGGGAGAGGGGGCAGGTAAGAAAAGGACTGATTTCTTATGCTCTGTGGAGAAGGCAGCATTTGAGATAGGCATTGGATAGTAATGTATGAGTATGATTGGTGAAAACAGGATGCAGGGCACGAAGAATATAGGAATAACATAAGCAAAGAGAAAGAGATTGGAAAACATGAAGTAGTTGAGAAACAGACGTCATGAAGGAAACTCGTGTAATTCCCTTAATACTAGCGTATCTGTGCTGGTTCTCAGGAGATATACACACACATACATATATATACACATACATATGTGTACACACATACATATATAATTTCACAGTCCTATAATGGAGGGCTTTAAATCTTAAATGGCATGTCAATGCTTAATTCTGTAGGAGATGAAATTCTGGGGAAACTTGGGAGGGGAAGCTGTTACGATAAATCCAGAAGTTCTTGAAAATTGGCTATCATCCAGGAGAATGGGCTATCTCCTAACTAAAGATAAGGAGTTAGTTATTTTAGAGTCACAAAATATCCTAGATTTACCAGTCTGCATGGATGTAACAGTGTGATCTGTGAGCCTGCTAAAGACCAGAATTTGCAATCACCCTTTGAGTGGTCATCCTATCTTTATCTCTTGCTAAAAGGCCGGAATTTGGAGTAATCCCTATGCCTGCTTGATTGTAAGTAATACAGCAGTGCCATTTTGTACAATCATATCTGAAAGTTTCTTCTTAGGTCTTCTGTATCTCACATTTCATGACAGTGAATGATTAATGACTATCTTTCAAAGTCCATCATTGGCTTAAGTTTGTCGATATAAAAATGTTATTTAAAATGTGCCTTTTCCTTCTCAGGAAAAATGTCCACAGAAATTAGCAGCTGTATTCATGTTGACCCAAGACCAAAATGAATCCACATATGTACTGACAGACTCTGTAAGGCAATTTTATCCAAGTTGTCCATATGGAGCTGCTGTGGACATTAACAGAGGCATCATCAAGCCAATCACTCTGTTGCTATAGCTCACTAAATGTTGCTTTTGCAATAGGGACTATGTTGCCTCATGGACTCTAGCTGAATTCGCTCATGATAATAACAATGAGTAAATGGATCCACCTGTGACTTCAGATTATACTCTTTCCGTTTAGGTCTGCAAGAAAAATGTAGTATGTTTTCTGCTTTGCTACATTCATGTTTTCTATTAAGATACCTGTCTGAGCTCAATGTCTGACATCAATTTTAATAAAGATAAATTACACTTAACTGTTTCTCAATCCTTTGATATTAATCTATTATAAATATTTTATTCCACAGTTAGAAAAATTACTCTTACTTAGTGAAGAACACTCCTTTATAACAAGTGCTTTATACTTTAGGACGTCATAACTTCCTTTAAATATTTCAGGCACAATAAATGCTAAGAAATGAAATAGAAGCCTGAATTCACATTGCTAAGAACCATTTAAAAGTCTTTTGGGTTTTTTTTTTTTGCAGATTGTGATTGCACAGTTGAATTTACCTGATGTACTCAGCAGGTTGTAAAATGTGTATCTTTCTGTGGTAATCCATGAGGGATGACTTCATCATAACGAAACACTTTTAAATTCGATTCTTGCAAGTTGCAAAATGATTATCATCTTTCCCCCACCAGGGGGGAAAAAAGTGTGTGGGTTTTCTTGTTTGTTTAACATCAAAAAGCAGGTACTAATTCTGATCTCTTCGTAAAATGTATAATCTCTCGGCTTATCTTCTGTATCTTCCTAGTTTCCATGACCATGCACAATTACAGATTTTAACAAACAAATTTCAGACAAAATATCAATTTATTTGATGTGATATATATAAATGCCCTCTGGGGGAGAAAGTGAATAAAAAGGCATTAGTACGTTTCACTGGCATGCACCATAAAAACCACTAGCTTTTAATATTGTAATATACAAAGTGAGTAAAGGAAGCATAGTGTTTTCTTAAACAGATTATTTAAACTAAAGCCTTGAAATTTTATGTCAAAATTTTATGGCAAAATAGAACCTTCTTCGATGCATTTGGGCCCAATGAACTAATCAGAATAGACTTAGAATATGCATTTGGTCCCAATGAACTAATCAGAATAGACTTAGAATTGGGGAATTCCAGTTGAGAGGGAGAGAAAAGTTACATAATTTAATTTTAACATTTTTCTCTTTATGTCTATGTTTGTGCCACTCCCTCACTGTCTTAATTACAGTAGCTTTAGAGCAAAGCTTGATATCAGGTAGTGTAAGTCCTTCAACTTTTTTCTTTTCTACATTGTTTGGAATGTTTTGTATATTTTTGCCTTTCCATGTAAATCTTACCATCACTTTGGCAATTAATACCAAGAAGACATTTAATAAATCAAATTAGGGAGAAATGATAACTTAACATGTTGTCTTCCAATACGTGAACATGGCCTGTCTCTCCCTTTATTTAGGTCTCACTTAATTTGTCTCAATTATGTTTTGCAGTTCTCATTATAAAGGTCTTGCTTGTATTTTGGATCACAGATATAAACATAAAAGCTAAACTAAAATTTTTCCTGGAAAACCCTCATGACATTGGCAGAAGCAAATATTTCCTAGGGAAGACTAAGAAAAAAAAAAGGGAAAAAATGATAAATTGAATCACATAAAAATTTTAAAACTTCTGCTTTTCAAAAAAACACCATTTAAAAAATTAAAGGACACATACTGGGGGGAAAAAGTGTAATATATGTGTATCTGACAAAGGACTTGTGTCCAGAATACAAAAAGAAGTTTTACAACACAAAAAGAAGGCAAACAATGCAATTTAAAAATGGGCAAAATATTGAATGGACACTTCATGAGATAAAATACACAAGTTACCAGTAAGCAAATGAAAAATACTCTAAATATTTAATTTTAAGAGAAATACAAGTTGAAACTCCGTGAGGCACTTCTACACATTGATTACAATGGCTAAGATTTAAAAGAACGCCACTTCCTACCGTTACCTCAAGGAAGGTTCCAATGGAACCCTCATCCTCTGCTGGCAAAAATGTCAAGTTGTGCAGCCACTTTGGAAACCAGTTTGGCAGTGTCTTCAACAGTGAAACATACATTTAACATATGACTCAGCATTTCTCCTCTCATATATTGACCCAAGGGAAATGAACACATTTTTCACACTAAGATTTATACCCAAAAGTTCATAGCAGTTTTATTTACAATAGCCAAAAACTAGAAGCAACTCAAGTGTCCGTCAAGAAGTGAAAGAACAAACTATGCTCTTTTTTTTTAAAGAGATTTTTTAAATCTAGTCCAACTTTAGGGGTGTCTATGATTAATAAGACAGATGAAAAAGTAGAGGAAGGGTATTCCAAAACACTGACACCATGCTCATAGACTCAACTGGGAGAAACACTATAAAATATGTCTAGCTACATGAACGATAGATGGTTTACTAATATATAATAAACATTGGAGCACCTATAGAAAAAATACTGGAATGATTTCATTCTCCTCTAATGTCTCATTGCTTACAAATTAATGTCAGAATTCTTACTACGGTATAAAAGCTTATTCTCTTATGAGCTTTTACAATGGAATAGTACCCATCAACAAAAAGGAAATGAACTGCTAGCAAGTACAGCGACACTGGAAACCCTCACAAACATTTTGCCGAATAAAAGGAGCCAGACCAGTCTCCCAACCCAAAAAGTATACTGTGTACTGTATAATTACATCTTATAAAATCTTAGAAAAGACAAATTTAGTCTATAGTTGACAGAAAAGAGTGGGTTTCTAAGGCTAGGGGAAAGATTTAAAAAAAATTTTTCCCACATTTTTTATTGTTGTTCAAGTACAGGTGTCTCAATTTTCCCCTCACCACTCCCCCCACCCCAGCCATCCCCACCTCCCACCCATGATCCCACTGCCCCTTGGTTTTCTCCATGTGTCCTTTATAGTTGTTCCTGAAAACCCTTCTCCCTTTACCCCCCATTATCCCCTCCCATCTTCCCTCTAGTTACTGTCCCGTCTTTATGTCAGTGTCTCTGGTTCCATTTTGCTCACTTGTTTGTTTTGTTGATTAGGTTCCACTTATAGGTGAGATCATATGGTATTTGTCTTTCCCAGCCTGGCTTATTTCACTTAGCATAATGCTCTCCAGGATTTGACTCTAAAGGGTTGGGGGTGGAGATAGTAAAGGGACATTGTAGAACTCAGTCACGGTGGTAGTTCCAATAGCTTATGAATTTCTTAGTTTATCAAAATTCACACTTAAAATGGGTTAATTAATTACACATAAATTATATCTTAATAAAGTTTATTTATAAATGAACAACAAAATGCATATTTCACCACTTACAAAAAATGGTCAAGGAACATTTGAGCAAGGGCTGTTGGTCTAGTGTCTGACTCGAGTTACACTGCATGTGATGATGGGACCTCTGCCATTTCCGGTTTGGGTTTCTTTAAAGGAGAGTAAGAACTTAAACCATTCACCTTTCAACTTCCAGTTGGAAAAAGTCACCTGGAAAATAAGGTGAATGCAGAACGCTTTGTGATTTTTAAACTTTTTTCCTAATATTTTAAAGGTGCTTATCCACACCTAATTGAATAACTTACTTTTTTTTCTATGTGAGGTATATTTATGGGTCTTTTCCAAAGCATTCTATTTATGTATTATTTTTAAAAGTTAAAACTTTGTTGTTCTTTTTTATTAATTTACATAATAGTTCTTTAAGTAGCATAATCACAGTAACACGTTCGGATGGTAGGAGTAGGTCTGGAGTCCAGTGAGGCTCACTCTGGTAGCAGGTCGGAGCCGGGCCAGGCCAGGCTCACAGCAGAGTCTGCTGGGTGTGTGCAGATAGGCGAATGAGGAGCCGCTGGGTGTAAACTGGGGTTCCTAGTTTGACACACACTGACTAACATATAATAAGCATTCAATATCTGTTTGAATGTGAATCTTCTAGATTATTTATCATGAGCCTTAAAGATGGGTAGTTTAGTGCTCTCAGTAAATGTTAAATGTAATTAGTTATTTTTAATCTTACAGGGGATTACTTACGTTATTCCTTTATTCATTTGTGAACTCATTATAGAGTTTGGTGGTCTATAGTAAGCGTTGTTTTTGAAATGTGAGTTCCAAAGGGCACATCTGTCTTACTGCTCTATCTGCCATGTTGCCCCATAGTATGTACTCAATAAACATTTTGGTTTTTTTTTATTATATTTATTTATTTTTAGAGACGAAGGGAAGGAGAGAGGGAGAGAACTATCAATGTGCGGTTGCCTTCTTATGCATCCCCTGCTGGGAACTGGCCTGCAACCCTGGCATGTGCCCTGGCTGGGAATCAAACCTCAATCCTTTGGTTCATAGGCCTGTGCTCAATCCACTAAGCTATACCAGCCAGGGCTCAACAAACATTTTGTAAAAGCATAACTTAAATGTCTTCTGCCTTCTCAGGAATCTTTTGAGCAGGAATGGGTCTGAACGCAATCTCTAATACCTTTTTCAAACTTTTGAAGATGGTAAATTTCTTATGCAACCTTTTCTAAGACAGTAAGTTCCTGAAAAATTATTCTGAGGACATTAATGGTACAGAAATGAAACTGATAAAGGGGCTGTAGTCAATCCCCACTCCCCTCCACCCTTCTTCTTATTTTGAGAATACAATATAGCTGAATACTCAGAACTCTTAAAGTTTAATTCTGGTTCACACTCTTAATTTACAAAAGAGGGATCCGAGGCCCATGCTGGTTAAATGATCTTTCCAGGCCACACATATATCTATTGTAAAGCCAACCCCTAAATCCATGACTTATGGCTCTCCTTCTATTGCTTTCTCAACTACCCTTCTGTTCCAATTTTGTTTTATGCCATGAATAACATCTTACACATTTAAAGATTTGTCTTTAATAGTGATCTTCCCTTTTCTTGAATATACCCCATCGCTCCCAGTTGTACCACCTGCATCAAGCTAAATTATTCCTCGGCATTTACACTTTGCAAATATTTATAGACCATCATCATGGCACTCCTTAGTCATCCTTCAGCCTCATTTTATGGACACAGATTGCTCCTTTAATCTTTTTGTACAAGTCAGTCTCTGTCGTCTCTTTACCATTTGTACAGATTTACTCTCTAGTACCTATAAGAGAATAGTTTGATTATGTTCCAGATGGGAAAAAATAACCCCAACATGTTGGAACAGGGAGCAGAAAAACACCGAATAGATGAAAGGAACAGTCTACAGGTTAATTAGTAGTATGGCCACAAATATGTGCACAGTTTTGTTTCAGAAATAAAGCAAGCTGTATTTGTTGTAAGGATCTCTTCTTTGAACTTAACAGAATGCTGATAATGCCAAGCTGTGTTTACAGTCCAAATTTCTGTTAAAGACCTTCAACTTTGCATCCCTCTATGTGCTATCTCTTGCCCAAGACAGAACTACAAATAAACGTGTAACTGGAGCTGATGCAAGAACCCATTACTGAGCTTATCTGTTTTTGTGTAGTTTCTGTGGATGTACATGGTTCCTGGGAGCTCCCTTGTAAGCCTTAGGAAGGGAGAGCCTTTAACTTATCTCACAAGTTGTTAGGCACTCAGGTATTAGTCATACTGTAAAAATTAAATGTGTTTACTGAATATGATAATCTAAAAATGGAAACTGCATTAGTTCAAGAGGAATCTCCCAGAAATACTTTGCTGACATAAATAGAACATGCCTATCGCCTGGTTTTCCTGTGGCTTTTATTTCTTAACTTTTTATTGTTTCATAGAATTGGGTCTTGAAGGGCTGTCCAAAGATCACCACGGAGCAGATTCTCCTTACCCTCAAGCAGGCTTTATCTAACTTCAAGTTGCCTATTCATCTTATAAAATTTATCTTGGAATGAGAGATTGAAGGTGCTTAGAAAAACACTCGATCCAGTGTATTCATCTTAATAAAAGGAGATAGAAAATATATGTCCAGCCTGGGTACATGGCTTCTTAAAGAAATGCTTCATTTTTCCACACTCTTTTTTATGGTCCAGAAAGTGTTCCTTCAGTCCCAGCCAAACCCTGCCTGTAGAACATTCTGGTGTGTGCCTTTGCTGCTCTGTTATGATCACACATGGCTCTGAGCTCTGGCAAAGTTGAAATATGATTTCTAGTTGTGTTCTTATTATAAAACATTGGGCTGCACCTCAGAAATAATGGTAGCTAGTGGAGCTTACTAGAACAGAATTAAATTTTTCTACTTTCAAACCCAGTGAATTCTACTAATTTGGAGGTGGCAAACAAGAGGGACTATTTATTTCCTCTCCACACAAAGCAAGATTGTGAAGGGACTTATTCTCTGAATGAAAGGGGAGAAGAGAAAAGTAGGAAGCTTCTCATGTTTTATTCAGATGTTAACAAAGAAAATTGAGAAGTGTGTTTCCTTAAAATTGACACCATTTTTATCCCAAACATGCTGGTAAGTGATAGCAGATGACTGCGTAAGCTTCTTGAGAGAGAGAGAAAATTTTCCAGGAGCATACTCCCAGTGGGAAGTATTGCCTAAAAGTAATACACTAATCGCTTTCAATCTTGCCTATTTTCACATACTGTGTGCATACAGACGTGTATTAATAACTGTTCCCAAGACGTCACTTCAGCGCTCAGAGAGCTCAGTGTTGCTATGCAAGTGCCAGAAATGGAATCGATGCAGACTGCAGTTTAGCAAGGAGGAGTTTACAGACACGCAAGGCTGGGGATGGCCTGATCTCCAAGGCTTCCTGCCTGGGTCTCCCTCTGAGGTCTGAGGTAGTGTCACGTGTCGAATATTGATGATATCCAACTGCCTACTCCCCTGAGAAGATAAAGGGCACTGCCAGTATGTTCAAGCGTAGGCCCTCAAAATCTATCTGCTCACCTTCAGCACTGCATTCTACTTTGTGGATTGTGCTTAGGCATTGCTTAGAATGTGATCTCTGAGTGGAATCAGGAGACACATAAATACCCTTTGCTCTATTGTGCATGTGATTTATAACAGTATACATCATAAAATTTATTGACAATGATATATGTTGAAGTACTTTTTGGTATTTTATTGACATTTACAATTACATATATATGTAATTTTATAATCCCAGTAGCACCTTGAATCCCCCTGGGGCTGGGATTACTATTGAGGTACTTAGAACTGGCTTAGATGAATTAGGTAGCTTACCCAAAGTCAAAGGTCATATATATAATAGAGCTAGGATTGGAACCCAGTTCTTTTAACTACAAATCTATTACTTACTCTCCTCTAGTGGTTTGTAATCTTTAAAAAACAATTGGAAACCTTCTATCAAGAGAATAGTATATGTAACTCCTATGTATGAAACAAATATGTTCTGACTAGATTTGGTCACACAGGGACCAGAGCCCAGCCTTCCCTGCCCTGAGGCAACACCTTTCACTCCCCGTTCTGCAGCCATCCCTGCGATTTTCAGAACACACAATGTACAAATGCAGCACATGCTGGGTGTTTCAGACCGAGGTCGAATGGTTGTGCTAGTCCTGAAGGTAAGGAGTTAATTTTGTTCTGGAATCACATGGGACCCATTCTTGTGGACTATAGTGTCCCACAAAATACCCCATTTGCAATGAAATTTTATTTTAGGTGGAAGGAGAAATTCTTCATGCTCAAGCAACAGCGCCTGCTAGTGGGAAGAAATGACTACTTTAGGTGGCACACCTGGGAGATGGCTTTGTGCCACCGAAAGAGCACTGCACTAAGAGCCTGAAGGCTTGAACCCAGGCCTCCTCTCTCCTCTTTCTTGCTCTAAGATCTTAACCAAGGTGCCACCTTTCTCTGAGCCTTTGCTTTTGTATCTGTAAAGGAAGTTGGGCTGGATGCTGTTTTCCACATGCTCTTACATGCTAAGATTTTTTAAATACTTCTAACAATGTATAATAGGCATTTTGGCATGAATTAGAAAACCAAAACCCAAGTAAGACTAATTAGCTTCTGTGGGACATGCTGTCAGGTGGGAACATCAGCCACGTCTTGGTCCAGCGCCAGGCGCACAGGTCAAAGACCACTAGATCTGGAGCCCGGTGAACTGAGCTTGAATTCCAGCTCTGGTACCCACCTCCCAAGTCATGCACAAGGTTATTCCTAGGTTAACTCATTTGTCAAAAGAGGATAATTATCTTATCTAGCTTTTAGTTATTGTAAGATTCAGATGAGAACAAGGAAATTATGTTTTAAGTGAACTTGGATCTGAAATTTAATGGAAGTTATGTTGTTAGTTACAACTTATTCTTCTGTTTTCCGTGGTGTCAGGTGAGAGTGTACATGTAACATTGTAAAGCACTGCGTAAATGTGAGGAGTGTTTGTTAACATCCTAGGGAGATCACAGCTACTGTGAGACACTGAAATTCAGTGGCTTTAGAAACACCCTCTTGAGTTACCTCAGTATTAGGTTTGCTCTTAAATAACCAGAACACATTTGCAAAATTTCCCACCCAAAACAAAAGTAAACTAAACTAAACTAAAAGCATGCACACAAATTCAAAGATTGTTTAATCTTTGAGTGGAGCTTGAAGGAAACACGAAATCCCATGTGACGTACCACACACGCGTCAGAAGTCAAAAGTATCATTGCAGCAGTAGCCCCAACTTTACTTGCAGGTATGGATTTTTTTTTCTGTCAGCAGATCAATCATGAAGTAAATTTTAAATCTGAAAGAAGAGATTAAAACTTAAGAATGGGAATTAGGAAATGTCCATGCATAAAAATAATTTTGAAGAGAAAACCTGCTTGAGCCAAAACAGATACTGATATTCCTTGTCAGGGATTTTGGAAGGTTTACACAAGCTTCCTGCCAGACAGGAGTTTTTAGGAATTTTGGAGTTCTAAAGCAATAAGCAGGTTAGAGGGCAGGGCTGGAGAGCCAGGCCATCTGGGCCCCCATTCCAGCTTCAGTATTTAACTCTGTGGCTTTGGGGCAAGTTACTTAATCTCTTGAGACTGATATTTCTTCAACTACAGTAGAGATAATAATAAGACCTACTTTGTGGGGTTGTTAGGAAGATTGCATAAACTAGTACATTCAAATACTTAATGCTTGGCTAATAATATGTGCTGAATAAATATTGATAATTATCATCTATAATTATCATCTCTGTGGTATCCACAAAGCTTTTCGGGTTTGAAGTTGAATTTCCAGCACTAAATTCTGTGAGTACCATATTGGTAAATACAAATGTTACATCACCGTCTTGCAGATGCAGCTGGCCCTATGATCCCACATTGACCGTCATCTCTAGAAAAGGGTCCAGAGCACGCCCCTCTGGTCCTAGTCGTAATGAGCTCTTTCTTTTGAAGTTTCCTGCACCTGCTGCAGTAGGAGAGAGAACGAAGTAGGGCCTGTACTAGGTAGGCACTTTGTAGCTGTTACCGTCACTGAACTTCAAGGCAGTCATCGTCACCTCTCCTTACTAAGGAAGCTGAGAAAGGGTGACTGCTGTACAGGGCACTTTGCACAGAATAGAGATTCAGTCTGTTTACTGAAGAGTTGACAGAACGACTGGATAAACGACGCATTAAGACTACGTCTCCCTCAAGGGCATATACTTAGTTGCTTGTTTTGAAAACAAGGGACCTCAGGTTCAGAAATTTAGGGAGCTTGTTCAGGCCCCCATAAGTAATGAGTTAACACCCATAGTTCTGTCTGATTGCCTTTACACTGTGTTATATATAACTTTGTTAAAGGGTATCATTATCCAAAACCATAAAGTAATGCTGTTTTCTGTTTTGCACTTATACTTGCTGTTGTCTGGTTTGGGGGTTAGTTTGTGCTGCTTTTCCTGAGAACAGGAGTTGTCACAAAATTACTGTCTTGGCCACTGTGTGTGTGTGTGTGTGTGTGTGTGTGTGTGTGAATTTGTTTAGTGAAGGTTGGGACAAGGGTCCATGGTCCATGGGTTTTCCTAATGCAGTTTGCTAGAATGTAGCTCATAGGGCCAGGGCTTCTGGTCTTAGCCATCGCTGCTTTCTAAGAATACCCCAGGATAAACTATGCTTTGTGGAACACATAAACACAGTTCCCTTTAGAGCAATTGTTCTCAAACCTATTGCATGTTAACACTGCCATTTCAGAGTTCTACCCCAAACCAAATAAATGGAATCTCTGGGAGTGGAACATAGCTATTAGTATTTTTTAAAAGCTTTCCTAGTGGGAAGTCAGAGTTTGAGGTTCAACACCTCAAGGTCTTCTCTGAAGGACCTTCACCTGTAATGATTTCTCCTCCTAAGCAAATCCTGATGTTCACTGAGTGCTCCTGAGACTTGGGGGGCAGGAGGTGGGGGGAGAAGTGATGCTGTACTGCAGGGGTATCAACCTCAATTTCACCAGGGGCCACATCAGCCTCCTGGTTGCCTTCAAAGGGCCAAATATAATTTTAGGACTGTATAAATGCAACTACTCTGTAACAGTTAAGCAAGAGCTTGGCGCTGCTGCTGGGTAGAAACAAGGTGGAGGGCCGGATTTGGCCCACGGCCTTGTGTTTGCCACCTGTGCTGAACTGGCTCTTCTTCCTCCCCTGGAAGTGGGAATGGGCCCCCCTCCTGGACAGTGCTGAAAGCATCAGAGTAATGATTGAATAATAAATATATTCATAGGAAAACACATGCTGATTAAGAAGATGGGCTTTAGAAGTCTGACCTGGTTCTAATCCCAGCTTCATTCTACCTTAGAGACTTTGGCCAAGTCAGTTAACTTCATGTTTCCTGTCCATCAAATAAGGGTACCTATGAGTTGAGGGGGCTAAATGGAAAAATGTGCGTGGAGTGTGTAGGGCAGTGCCTGGCTCAGAAAACAAAGCAGTGGTTATCTTTTATATGTTTGCAACACTTTTCACAATGCAGTATATCTAAGTCAGTGAAGCATGCTTCTTTTGCAACCTTATGTGGGACTCCCCCTCCAATTTACCCCCTTACCTGAAGGTCCAGCCTAAGTAAATACATATCTATAAATGAATCACCTCAGGGTGACTTCCTTTTAGCAATAGGTCACTCAGCCTTCACTGCTTCTCATCCGGTTTGTTGCCCAGGCCTTTGTCTACCCGTTCTTGAACTGTTTTCTCTAATAACCTGGGCTGTTGTTGTTTTTTTGCTTTAATGTTACCCTACTTCAATTTTTTACTTTGTACTTAAAATATTTCTTTGTACTTTAAATATTTCTTATTTTCGTCTCTCATTTGTCAATGAAGAGGAGCCGATAAATTCTCATTCACCGGGTTTCTCATGTTTACCACTGCTTCTAGTACAGTAGCTGCCGCTGCTCCTTTTCCTGTTGTGTGTGTGTGTGTGCGCGCTGTATAGAAAAGAGAAGAGAGGCAAACGGCTGTCTGTCCCCTCCTTCTCCCTGCTATCCATGTGCCAATTGACTCTGTGAGCATTCCTGCAAGGACCACCTAAGCAATAGCATCGTGAATTAGACATACCTACAATATAATGCAGGTATATTGTAATGAGGGCAGACCCCCATAAATGGAATTACCGTCTGGAGGGCGGGCCCCTTGTAGTACAGACTTCCCTGCTAGGTGAGTGTTCTCGGAACCCATCTGTATCAGTGCACCAGCTGGCTTTTGTTGTGAGAGGCTGCATTTGGCTTCAGTGAGTTTTTTTTGAAGTCTCTTTCAATGTGTTTGCCCCTTCAGTGATGTGATTTATGAGCACACCTGCCCATACCTTGATGAGTGTTCAGCAGTTTTTGACAAAAATACGGCCTGACCCTCGTTCCCCAGCCTCCCTATTCACTCAGTCTTGCCCCAAGCAACTTTTTCTTTGTTTCCTTGGATGAAAAGTGTCCTCAAAGGGAAACAATTTACTGATGTGGAAGACATGAAACAAAAAACAGCAGGAGCACGAAAAGGTATCAATATTGACAAGTTCAAAAACTGTTTTGAGCAGTGGAAAAAAAACATCTTGATAGGTATATTGCATCAAATGGAGAGTCCTTTGAAGGTAACTGAGTTTTAAACGTATGAGAATAAATATACAATTTTTTATAAGTAAATTCCAGTTTGGGGGGGGTCTCCCCTCCTATATACAAGCACAGTGAGAGAAGAGGATATGTTCTAGTGTCTGGCTTTTAAAATCTGATAAGAATTCAAGTATTCACAAAGCTCAGTAGCACTAACCATGAGAGGCTAAATATTGCTACATTATTTAAAGACAGAGTCCAAGAAAATAATAATGACTAAATTTGATGCGTGGTGTAATGTGCGACACCACACCTTTACTTAAATTGCTATCAGTTGACGTTCTCTGTAGATTCCGTATTGCCTACGGCCATTGGTGACACACAAGAAGTCTGTCCCATAGCAGTGCTTCTAATGAAGGGAACTGCTTTCTCTGGCTTGGTGCTGGCAAAACAGTTTCTGAGAAAACTTAGCAGATTCTGTTCGTGTAGTTATCAATGGGTGGAAAGGCCTTGAAAACTCTTCAGACTAAGACATAAGGGAGAGTACTCTTGTTGGTGAAAAGCAACATATGTTATAATGCCACAGAATTTGCTTTTTTTCCAGCCAGCCCATTGTTACCCGTCTGCCTCAGAACTGTTTTGCATGCAGATGAAACCTGTTTGGGCGATACTTGTCAGCTGTTTTCCTCACAAGCAGAACAGAAATAGGCACCCTTGGAAAGTGGCTCAACTTGGCTGAACAGTAGAATCACCTGTAAGCTTTAAATATTCCATCTCATTCAGACCAACAATTTCAGAACCTCTGGATCAGGGACCCAGAGATCAGTAAATTTTTAAAAAATAGTTTTCCAGATAATTCCAACATACAGGCAAGACTGAGAATTACTGTCCTAGAACTTAATGCAGTTTAAAAACCTCCTCATTACACGCATTGATGCTGCAGGGTTCCATAAAATAAAAGCTCTGGTGATTAAAAAATGCCATCAGACTAGAACCTTCAGTGAATGTTATACGAACCTGTCACAGACAGAATGCAAACTTGTTCTAATATATTTTTGGACCTTCAGTGGAGAATAATTTCTGAATCAGCCTAATGGAGGCTGTCCTTTAGGACAATAACTCCAGTTGCTATGTACAAGGTCTGTCTGGAAAAAGTCCAACTATTGTTAATATAACGAGAAAGGTTTGTGTGAGCATTCAAAATGACTAAGTGATTAGAACAGTGAATCTGTGTCAAATTTTGCATTAAACTAGAACATTCCTCCGTGGAAACTATTCAGATATTTAGGAGGCTTTCATGGATGATGCAATGAGTGAAGCTCAAATAAAAGTGTGGCACAAATGCTTCAAAGACGGTTGAGAATCTGTTGAAAGTAGTCTACCTTCTGGAGGACCTACAACAAGCAGAAACCTGAGAATGTTGAACGTGTATGGGCTGCAATCAACAAAGATCAAGGATCCGGGTGACTCAGTCCCCCTACAGGCAAGATTTGGTACCCTGTGACTTCTGGCATTCCCCAAAACTAAACTCGCCTTTAAAGGGAAGAGATTTCAGAACATCAGTGAGATTCAGAAAAATATGACAGGGCAGCTGGTGGTGACCGGGAGAACTGTGTGAGGTCACAAGGTGCATGCTTTGAAGGGGACTGAGGTGTCATTGTGCTTTGTACAATGTTTCTTGTATTTTGTATATTTTTCAATAAATGTCTCTATTTTTTGTATTGTGTGGCTAGGTACTTTCTAAACAGACTATACACACACACACATGCACACACACAGGCCATACACACACACACAATTGGGGCAAGCTTTTTTTCTAGGTGCACTTCACTATCATTTCGCTGCCCTGTTATACACTTAGTGACTCAGCCTTTGGAACAGATCTTTGTTCAGATTATTTTAGAAGGTGTCCAGTGAGAAAGCTGATATATTGTACAATTGACATGTAAAGTTTCAATTCTTTATAATACTTAAAGATAGGTTATTAATTTTGCTTGTGCCTGAAATTTTCATTATAAGTCAAGTAGCAAGGAGGACATGAAGACAAATGTGACCTGGCTTGACTTCTGCATACATTTCCTATTTTATTCTTGATACTGAATAATGTACAAGTTTGGGAGTATGTCACCGCTGGTCACCATGGCACCAGCTCTCCAAGTGGCTATGGACATTTTTGGTCCCCCCCTCCAAAACAAATGTTGTTTGTAAAACAGAGTCTATGGCCTATGGGTGTACTGAATGTTTTATTTTCACATTATAAAGGAAACCTATAAGTTTACATTATGAAAAGAGAAAGCTGGAACTGTTCAATTTTAAAACTTGTATTCTGCTGCTCCACCTGACGGCTCAACGTGTTGATTGGCCTGTAATATCACCCCCTATACATGCCATTGGTAAAAATGACTTGTTCCAAAACTGTGTAACTGTCCAGACTTGCTCAAGGTCTAAGACTTCCATAAAGCCTTTCCATTTGTAAGAGGAAGTAAATCGGAGATAGCGGAGCAATCAGGAAGCTATTGCAAAGGCCCACGAGAGATAATGAAACCCAATGTAGGTAGCAGACATGTGGTAGGGAGGAAGTATTTCAGAGGCCTTGCAGAGGTTGCTATAGTTGAGAAGAAAAGGGGGAGGGAAGGGGGAGAAAGATTCCCGACTGTCCCCACAGTTGACATAGAGCAACATACATAACAGGCAATAATATGTAAATTGGCTCTTTTGCTGCTGTTGTTGTTCAGGTGTCTTCATTCACTGACAAAGTTCTCCCCAGGTTGTATGATCCTCTGTCCTCACATTTTTTAAGTTACTGTGCTAAGCCCTGCCAACAAGCTCCTCATCTCAGCCTTGCATTTTAACTTGACCCCAGGATTGCTACTGGCCCCTAATCAACTATGTTTCCTCATGCTTTGATGCCTGGGAGTCTGTACAGTTCCACTTGCTTTCTTTATTTGAAAGTGCTGAGATAAGAGCATTAAGAATGTAGTATGCCTTCAGTGGCGTGTGGTGTAAGCCCCTGTAAGGGTAAGGGTGCACTGTTCTTGAGTAATTTTCTTTTCATTCTGAATGCCTCCCTAAAAGGCATGGAGTTTGTAAGTTTTTGTTAATGTAAAAAAAAAGAACATTCGGGCACCTTTACTGTCCTGTTGATGTGCAGGGCTATTTTTAATTTTTGTTCTTCACTCTTTTTCTGTGCTTGTGATTTTTAAGGGTGCCAGACTGCCCTCGAGCCCAGTGTCCCCGATTTCTCCCAAGAACAGGAAAAATACAAGAAGGAGAAGAGCTGGTCATGTCTGGGTCCAGCATATTAGTCTGACCCACTGTGGAAGAATATTCTCCAAAATATAAAGGAGGACCGTTCCTTATGAACGTAGTTTATCTGCTTTCATGACTGAGAAGACAAAATCTTGTGCCAGCACCAAATCACGGCAGTGTTTTTGGATTCAGTGCACCTTAGAAAAATGAGTTTTGTTTGTTTGTTTGTTTGTTTTCTCTTCCATTCCCATCAGTCAAAATTCCATCTGCTAAGGTTGGGCTTGAATGCCTCTTTCTCTGCAGAAACTTTCTGGAGTCTTCTCAGATGTGATTTTCCTTCCACATTTCCATTGCATTTTGTCATGTGACACTTTCTCATGTGATTGTGGTCTCATAATGACTGTGCAAAGTGATGATCTGTCTGATCATTCACGTGTGTCCCACAGAAGCCAAATACAGTACTGGACAGAGTAGATACCTGGGAATGTCCTGAAGAGAATGTGAATTCAAGACATTTGAATTCCAGACATTTCATCTTGACCTTTAGGGCTCTTCTCTGACCTTTCCATCTAATCAGTGATCGAAATCTCCCCTGGGTTCTCAAACTCTCCTTCTGCCATGTAGGCTCAGACCCTTGGATTCCAGACGTTACACCCTGGGCAGCTGTTGTCTGGATCATAATCGCTACCTCTGTGTGCCTCGTAGGCCTGCACGACCAACAATCGGTAACATTGGTCAGAACTATTTTTCCCCCAAGGTATGGTGCGCAGGTCACTGGTGGTCCTTGAATGACTATCAAGGAATCCAGTGTGGCATCTAGAAAGGGAAAGAGGAATAATTAAAACTAATTTTGTAGATCTAGACTTAACAAATTTAAAATTTGTCAATTTGGAGTATAATCTTCTTAGGAATCCAGCTTACTCTTCATAATCACATTCTTTAAAATTTCATATGTACCACATCACCTCTGTTGAGTGGTGCTTACTCAATGTGCAATAACAGTGCCATTCAGCTCAGAGTATTGCCATGTAGTTTGTATAATTTTTTCTGTTGTTCTTAAACCTACATTTTTTATTATTACTATTTTATTGCATTACTTATTTATACCAAGGAAAAGAGATCAGTGATTTGAATATGACTCATAGAAAGTAGAAAAATAGTAGTACAGATAATAACATAAATACTACTTCATATTAATATGCATGTAAATTTTAATGAACAGGCTCCTATATATAGAAAATGAATCTGTTTATGTGGGGATGAGTGTGATGATTCTGCCCAAGCAGTTGAAAAAGAAAAGTTTAAGTGCCAAGTATTTGATGACTCTTTAAAAATTAGACTGCATGCCTTGCCTATAATCCCCAGTATGTTTTCTGTAATGAAGTGTTGTCAAATAGTACCAGGAAGCTCTCAGAATTTTCACATCACTTTCAAACATAGCTCAGTGAACTTTTTAATAAACCAATTCAGAGTTGTTGTTGTTCTTGTTTCTGAACAATCACAAAAATAGTGCCATATGAAATAGCCTACTTTGGTTATTAACAACAGTGAACGTCCAAAATGTTAAACATACCTTTCTAAGGTTATATATCTTATAATAAAAACAGGTACAAGTAAACTCTTGGATAAAAGTTTGCAAATTAAACCACACTGTTTTGATCAAATGTCAAGAACATATTTACTTCACAACACACTAGTTTTAGTGGAAATGACTCTTTTCCCAACACCTGATATTCCTTAGTCCTTAGGGCAGTGATGATGGGCTATACTGTAAAGACATTCAAATCCCACAACAGAATATAAAGACATACTTTTCAGGGCCAAATAAAACTACAGAGGATTGGAAATATATTTGCCTCTTTTCTCCCAAGTCGAAACATTTAGCCCTCCTATTTTTAGGTGTGAAATGGTTGTCAATCCAGTGTGATGGAGGGCTGATAGCGATCTTCCGTGAGAAATTTCTTTATAATGTCAGGTATGTTTTCAATCCTGATGCCCAGGGCCAGGCAGAAGCAAGACTGTATAGTGGTGAAGCCTAGAGATGCTGAAACAAGACAGCTTGAGTGTGAAGTTAGTTAACCATTCTTGTGACTCAGTTTCCTCATCTGTAAAATAGGAAAAATAACAGTACCTATTACATAGCTTGTTGTGAGTGTGAAATGAGTTGATATATTAAAAGCACCTAGAAAATGCCTGGCACATATGGAGCACTGGGTTTGCTCTAGTTTATCCAGAAAAGCCTACAGACTCTTGCTGCCATTCCCAGTGACCTGTAGCTACGGAGTAGAAATAAAGGATAGTTGGGCATGGATCTGACCTCTGATTCAACATCCCCATGACAGAGCCACACATAGATACAGATTGCAACCAGCACAATGCCTCTTGCTGACATAAATTTTTCTTAAATTCTGATTTATTGTCATTTAAAACTTCATGTGAATTTTTAAAAGCAAAACCTGATAACCGTATGTGGGCTGGATGCCCCACAAATAAATCTAAGAATACTGAAAGTTTGCAGAACTCAGGGCCTTGAGGGACTCGAACCCTGAAGTGTGCAGAACTGTTGCAGGGTGTAAGGATGTTCAAACTAGAACAGATGTGGAGGCAACACCAAGTGAACTGCAGTGATTTAAAGATTGCCGGGTATAAGAGAGAGAGCTGTTCCATGAATCCCCAGGAGACAGGATCAGAACTAGTGGGGAGCAGTTAGAGGGAGAAAGCACTTCCTAGCAGTCAGAGCTGTCTGGAAATAATAGGGACAGCCTTTTGACCTGCCTGTCACAGAGAGCTGGCTGCAAAGGTTTCACGACCAGGGCTTTTGTCAAAGGAGTTCAAGTTTGAGTTTGGACGCCGTTCCCTCACAGTCTAACTGGACATGTAGACTCTCCAGAGAGGAGAAAGGCTTTCACAGACAAGGCCCTCTGTGTCTACTGTGCTGAGCTATCTTCCTTAGATGTCCGTGTGAGAGCAGTCGGGGCCCTGGCTGCGAGATCAGGAGACTCCAGTTCTGCTCTGTCATTTTCTGTGGGATCTTGGCCTGTGATGGCCCACTCCTCAACCACTTCATGTAAAATTCCCATCTGCTGGGTGTCCAGGGGATAATGGTGACTCTCGTGGCAATGGTGGTGACAGTGGTGGTCCTATTGCTGCTGACATTGCAAATCTGCTGTCTGCCCCATGTGGTCTTCCACAGCAGGACCAAAAGTGTTCCTTGGTGTGTCCTTAACAGCCTATCCTTTTTTTATTTCAGGCCGCTGTGCTCGCTGTGGGGAAAATGTGGTTGGGGAAGGCACAGGATGCACTGCCATGGACCAGGTCTTCCACGTGGACTGCTTCACGTGCATCGTCTGCAGCAACAAGCTCCGAGGGCAGCCCTTCTATGCTGTGGAGAAGAAAGCCTACTGTGAGCCCTGCTACATTGTAAGTTCAGATTTGGTCCTCGGGTGCTTGGCAAAGATATTTTCTTTGGCAAAGGGCCGATCATCCCACATAGCACATAGCCATCAGCACATAGCCATCAGCTCTTTACTTCTCTCCAGACTTCAACATATGTGTGTGTGTCAATTGGCATAGCTTAATTTTTCCCACGTGTTCCTATGAAGTCAGGAAGGTGTTAACTCACCTTGGGGCTGCCAAGGTGAGTTAACAGTCTGCTGGGAAGACCATCACCCTGTGTATCTCAAGCATGAGTATACAAGCTAGCATGTTCCCCTCTGAAGCATCAGAGAGTTTCCCAAGTGGCAACATCACACCTCTTCATGTCAAGTCTCAGCCTGTACTTGAAGTCGTCAGTATTTGTTGAGGAATGTTACAGGGCTTCTGGACTTTCAGTTGCTTTCAAACTCCTGGGCCCTTTCAATCACCTCTTTTCTATCCAGAAGTTTTCATATCATGCCCAGAAGGTTTTCAATGATGCAAATGGGGAAACCTGTATTATAAACACCTTAAACAGAGTGCTGACTGAGCTAATAATTATTTTCTTTTTAAGAACACAACTATGCTTTAATAATGTCACTGGGTGCCTAAAAAATGCTCACGGTCACTTTATCTTAGCTTTTTGCCAAGCTATTTAAGTCTGTGCATTAAGCTATTGAATGACAGAGCAATTTAATGGGTGAACAGAAAATTTTTTAATGTAAATTTCTTTATTCTTCTGCGTGACATTAGTGTGCCTGTTTAACACATGCTAGTGGAGAAAGTAGTACTCTTTTGCAAACCCACAAAAGAGCTGTGGTTTGGCCCTCAGTGCCCAGGTATTTCAACATAAAAGAAGCTTTCGTTGTAAGACATTGGGTGTTGTACATGGCTTTGTAGATCCCCAAGTTTCAAGTTTGCTGCAGCAGTTTCTGACCTCATTGGCATTTTCCGATAACCTGACAGCTCTAACTCCCTGCAGCCCTGGAGACGCTAGCACAGATCTGAAAGTTCTTCAAGATTAAGATCTCACAGGATTTAATGCTTTGCATGTCTTAAGTTCAATTTTATTTCCTTTTTCTCCACAAAGGCAACTTAAACACATACACAGCATCATTATAGCACCATACAATGTTACAGCTGGAAAAAAAATTAAGATCATGTGTCTGTCTAAACTCTTCATTTTAAGAAGTGAGAACAGAGACAGAGAGGAAGAAAGTGACTTCTTATCTTCTATCATTACAGTTCAAGCCAGGGCTCTATTCACTTGTTGGCACTTGTAGTCCAGTGGTTTTTGCAAACATCACATAGTTTCAGTTTGTCCAGAACATAAACAAAGATTTGGAAAGAGCAATTGCATATCGGGGGAAATCTAGTGAACAAAAGCTTACCTCTGTAGTAAATAAGACTATTTCAAATGTCACCCTTTGAAGTCTTTGTCAGAAAGAGAAAATCACAAAGTCCCAGCCTTTGTCAACAGATTGTGCAGACTGTCATTTGCAATGACATTCACATCGGACCACCACTATGACATCGTTACACTATTGCAGTGAGCTCTGTGGCCGTGGGGTCAGCAGGGCCTACAGAAGCAAGTGTGTGTGGCTGTGTGTCCTTACACTGATCACAGACTGCTGTGTTTTGTAGCTCCTGTGTCCATTGTCCATCTATTTTTGGACTGCCTGTTGATTCTTGCTGCTTTAATGAAGCTCCCGTGGCAGGCTTCTTCAGTTTTTCCTTTGTCCTTTATGAACGAGTAATAATATGAACAATATGGGGAAACAACGTAATGTGAGGTGAAGAGCATGGGTCTGAATTTGGTTCTGTCACTTAATGTCTTGTCTTCCTGGGAGATGTAACTTGATCGTTCTAAGCCTCAGTTGCCTCATGTCTGTAGTGGGGTGCTTGCAGGATTTTATCCAAAGGTTTGTGAATGTGAAATGAGGCAATCTGCCTTGGCCACTGTGGTCCAGTTGGTTGGAGCCTTATCCTGTGAACCAAAAGCTCACGGGTTCAATTCCTGGTCAGGACACATGCCCAGGTTTCATGTTTGGTCTCTGGTTGGGGCGCATGTGACTGGCAACCACTCCATGTTTCTCTCTCACATCAGTGTTTCTCTCCGTCTCTTTCTCCTTCCCTTCTCTCTCTCTCTCAAATCAGTGAGCATGTCCTCAGGTGAGGATGGATGGATGGATAGATAGATAGATAGATAGATAGATAGATAGATAGATAGATAGATAGATAGATTTTAGAGAATAAAGGTGAGAAATGAGGATATCCTTATAAAGCATACATTTTTAACTCAAGGAATAGTGCTGAAGTGAATGCTGTCCTGAGATTAATTCTGACGAGCTTTCTGGCCTGTTCAGGATTTCTGAATATAAGGACCTTGCATGTGCAGTGAGATTCATTGGACTTGAGGAGATCATTTTAACCTGTCAAGTGTAGCACCGTCCCATTTTAAATGCTTCGCTTGCTCTCCTGAGTGTGTAATGAGACAGAAGAGGGCCGAATCTTGCTAAATCGAGGGTTTCTGCGGCGCGCAGGCTCAGGTTCCTATCTCCATTCCCGGCACTGGAGCTCCGGAGTCTCCAGGCCGCAGCTGTTTGCTTCAGTTGCCCGATAACTATGCTGTGACTATGACGAGGAGCAGCATCTGAGAGGTGGTCACATCCCGTGGAAGCCCTGGGTGAATTCCAGTAATGGAAATTCCGACCATCCTTTTGAATGCTCTCACTCATAAGAACCTTTAATCATGATTTTTCTTTAACGAGCTCTATCCATGGTGACTCTAAAATGTAATTTAATCCTTGTCAGAATTCAGTTAAGCTTTACTCAGAGACCCTTGTTCAGTATTGATTTTAGAGTTGGGCCTAGCCCTTAAGCCCCCAGATGGATGTGTTAGCATTTTAATTTCTTCTGCATTTTCCTAAGTCCAATAAGCTGCCACATTAGGAATGCGCAGTTTTCTTTTGTGGGGACTAGGAAAGCTGTGTGTATCCCTCCTGGAACCAAAGCCCTTAGAACAAATGCATGCGAGGTCATCCAAACTGCCTCTTGTCCCACCAGTGGGAACCCATGTCTGAAAGGCATCCTGTACAGAGCGGAGCAAACCCAGGCCCTAGGCTTCCGTTGGTGGGTGTTCATCTAAATTCTAAATCAGTATATTGAAGATAGTCGTTTATTTACTTATTTCTCTGTACAGACCACCTGTGTTTGATGGTCTGAGGCCAAGAAGTAAACCAATCTAACATAAATTTATTCTTGCCTAAACTGACCAACTTTAAATTATAGTTAGGTTAAATATGAACATAATTTTGAGGAAAACTATACCAATAATGTCTTCATATTTGTTTCAATGATTAGTCAGATTTTTTATAGTCTCTTAAATTCTTAAGCACACACACATAACTACAATTAAATAAATTTGATGCTGTACAGCACTGTAATTCTCTTTAATAATTTTATACATACTTTTATTTTTCCTATCAATTGACTTCATAGAAATATGTATTAGCTTTTGATGGTTAATAATCTTTATTTTTAGCCTTTTACATATTTAGTTCTACATTATATTACACACTAAATTTTAAAGCCACTTGCACTAGAAAGGTATTGGGCATGTTCTAATCTTTCAATATGGTAAACAGCTTGCCTATAAATTATTAAAATTTCCATATATTTTATTTTGATTTACTTTGTTAGCATAACTTTTTTTATTTATATGACACAGTTTAGAAAGATTTTTTAGTTTACAGAGCCATCGCAGCAATGAAGCAGTATGTTAAACTCTAACCTATCCACTATTGAAAACTTTACATTTATTTGGAATCAATTTAATAAGTACATTATCTAATAGTTATTTCAGTTTGAATTTGTATAATTGTTAGCAAAATCAGTGAGATGTGTTTCTGCTTTGGTGATAGACCTCTGAAAAGCTTCATTTTGATTGTTCTTGTGGATCTGTGTAAGCGAGCAGCTTAATGGGAAACACTAAGCTCCCATGGGAAGTAAATTGATAAAAGTAGAATATGTTGGTTCCAGTACTTGGTCTCCTGGTGTGACTTTGGGTAAGTCATTTAATTTCTTAGCACCAGGATACACATTGTTAAAGGGAGACATCAACTTCTTTCCTGTCTTCCAAGAGAAGGAATGAACAAGTATGGTATTTTGTATATCATGAAATTGTTCATTAATATTAGGGTTTGCTTTGATCAATGAGATTATTGGCATCGCCTTTTCCCTTGTCATAATCCGATGCAATTTAGAAATACTCTAAGTTTGGGGTAATTCACAGCTGTGTTTCTATGGAAATACCAAAATCAATAGGTATTGTAGAAGGAATATGAGGACATATATGAGAAGACTTCTGTGTTTGGCTTAAGAAAGTTTTTATGTTGGTATGAGTATGAAGAGTGGCCACAGAACCTCCTACTTATGTGTCCTTCTGCCCTTAACGAGACAGGTTTACCCGTAAGTGCTGATTTACAAAAGAATTTCTGTGTTCTTAGCATCACTCAAGAGTCTGGGTCTCTAAACACTGCACATCAGTGAGTCTCAGCAACTCTGTTTACAGAAGGCAGCCAAGGATCTGCCCCTCAACCAGGGCTCTTACTCAGAGGGGAGGAAATCCTAGTCCTAACTCTCCAGCGGTGGAAGTTGGTACAAACATTTTTATTAGAGTTAAGATCCAAGTGATTAAAATGCCTCAGGAAATAGGAAGCCAACTCCACAGGACACTAAACATTTCGATGCTCCTGAATTTGGCACATTAGTGGCCAACACAGGAGTGGTTTTTTTGCTTCCTTATGTCACTAAATGGCTACAGTTAAAACAGTCTAACTTTTCAACCACCATTAAACAGTAGGTATCTCACATCTTTTGGAAAGTTATTCTTTTTTAAGCTCAATTCTTCCTAATAAAATGTTTTAAAGGAAGTTATGGCCAGGGCTTTCTGTGGATATTGGGAAATGAACTGCCAGTTCAGACCAAACCTGAAAAACTCACATGCACTTCCCTCCTTCTCTTTTCTTAATAGCGCACCACTGCTCTCTCCTCTGCACGGAGTCTGTCCCTTTCACGGCACACACTCGCACACATGTACACATATGTACATGCGCACATGCAAAGGTATTTTCTTCTTTATATTCCTGTGTCACTCCACTAGTATTCTCCCAGAAGAAAAAAAAAGACTGGTTTAAGAAAGCTGAAAATTTGTCAAATATTTTAAGAGATTTTATTATGCTAACAACTGCAAATAGTTTTCTCTTCCATTTATTTATATAGCCCTTTACATTCTATAACACTTCCCAGCATCTATTATTGTACACGCAGCTTTTATACTTTCTTTTTTTTAAGATTTTATTTATTTTTAGACAGAGGGGAAGGTAGGGAGAAAGAGGGAGGGAAATATCAATGTGTGGTTGCCTCTCACACACCCCCTACTGGAGACCTGGCCCACAACCCAGGTATGTGGTCTGATCTGGGAATTGAACTGGCAACTCTTTGGTTCACAGGTGGGTGCTCAATCCATAGAGCCACACCAGCCAAGGCTGATACTTTCAAAGTAAAAGACGATGTGAAGATTAGGAACAGCTCTTCTAACTTGCATGTATTGCTGGGTTCATAGTACCGCCCAGAAATTAATGTTCAGCCTTCTAAAAACAAGCACATACCGACAGCTCCGTGGGATTATCATCTTCTTTTTCTAACCTTTTAGTCCATAAGCTCATGAATTATGCCTCATGGTATTACAGAATCTGAAATGCTGAGCTTACACCGGTGAAAACCAGTAAGCCCCTATCTTTTCTTGAGCATTTACATATGGCTTTCCCTGAAATGCCTCTTGTTTGAAGGCATAAATATTTTCTTTTTTAATGGGGCAAGAGGGTTAAAAATAATCATAAGAACAACTAACATTTGTTTAATGCTGTAACATTTACAAAGTACATTTCTTTTATCTCATGCCATCCTCTAAGGACCCTAAAAAATAGGCACAATCATAAGTGCCTTCACGTCCAGTAGTGAGAACTTTAGAAGAAGCCAGCTCCCTCAGTCCCACAGAGCTAGAGTGTCAGATCCGAGACTGGACCCTGCCTTGATTCTCAAGTCCAGCTTCTCCCCATGTGCCAACATTCACTGGAAATCTCATTTGTTGTTACTAGGTTTCTCTTTCCTAATTAATTTTTTCTATTACTATTTTTTATACTTTCATGTTTAAAATATTTACAGTTAACTCAAACTCTGAATTTTATAGATGTGGCTTTTGCTTTATTTTTAGAGAAATACTAAGTTCAGAATATTCTTTCATATGGTAGTGATTTTTTTAAATGTTAAATATTATACCTCCAGGAGAGAAAAATTAGAAAATATATAGAAAGATACATAGCTCTCCCATCTCAGTATCATAATGGTTTCTACTGTACCATTTATGCCTTTTCTGTTTCAGTGTGTCTCTGTATGGGTATATGATAGCTCTAAACACACATCTCTACAGATGCGGTTATACACACACAATGGAATATACCATCTGTACTAATTAGTACAATAACTTGTTTTTATTACATAAAAGTATATCAAATTTTTCCTTTTAAATATTCCGTGAAGATTCAAAAAGAATATATATCACCTTTTTGAAAAAAGTGACTCAAATATCCCAGCAGACAAACAACTTCATCAAAGTAAAAGGTTAGGGGTGGGGAATTCAGGGCAAATACAATGCCGATAAGCAATGAACTAATAACACTAATAGTTAAAGAGATAGGAAAAGATGTGATAGTAAATTCAGACCAAAATAAAATATTATCTCCTAACCATTGTATTAATAGCATATAAAGTACAATTCAAGACAAAACTATCAAATAAGCTAATGAACATTATTTTATTATAAATGTCACAGTTCCTGAAGAACAGTCTTGAGTTTTTCTTTATTAAGTATCATTGCACTGAAATTTATAATACAAAAATACTGATGAAGTATGAGATGGAAATGGTAAAACCATATTCTTTATAAAACTTTAACATATTTCTTGCAGTCTTTGACAAACCAATTATAGGAATTGAATAATATGATTGATTTGATCTACACAACCAAAAAGATTATATCTTCTTTCTAAATCTCTACAGACAATTTAGAAAAAACATCGTATCACAGTTTAAAGGGAAAAGTACACAGTTGCTCCTTTGGCTGGCAGAATTGCAGATAGCAGTACAGTAAGACAAGAACTCTGTAGGAGGATAAACAAGTACGCACACTCTTGGGGTAAAGAATTCTTAGAAGTCTTGATGATGATCACTACTTCTAACACTGCATGACTGTGAAAAGGAAATGGAGCCCAAGTTGAATTCCAAGCGAAGTTAGGATCTTTACTTACAATAAGAAAGAGTGCAAACGTATTAACCTAAAAAAATGAAAAGGACAACAAAATCAACTTAAAGGAAAAAGGAATTCGTTAAATAAAGGCAGTTGTTGATAAATTGAAAAATAATAGAATTTTAGGTACAGGAGATGATTCTTTGAAAAAAGCAATGAAATAAACGTCCAGTGAAGTTAAGGAAGAGAGGAACAGAAATTAGAGAAAATTAGGAATGAAAAACAAGCTCGTAGCATAGGTACGTAAGACACTTTAAAATGATTACACTTACAGTTTAATATAAAAGAGGGTATTTTCTGTACAAATTTAAAATACAGGAGAAGAAAACTTTAATAACCTCTGAAGCATGAATGAAATGTAGAGCTACTGAGAAAGAGCCAAGACATTTCATTAACAAGATTTTTCATATTTTAAAGAACTGATTCCTGTGTAGTTTCAACTTTTAAGGCCTAGCCAAGAAAAGATAAGCTTCCCAAATCATTTCATAAAAGTAATTTGATCTAAGTTGGCCACAGAAGATAACTCCGCTAACCTTTCACCAAAGCAGGGATTCTAGATGAAGTGTTAGCGTATCATGTAATGAAACATACCAGGTTATTCCATGATGTGATGTTAGGATAATATTAGGAATTTGTAACATAATCAACTGAATGATTTATTGAACTTTAAAAAACTACATAGTTATCTTTAACTAGATAGTACTAGATAGATAAATGCCAACAGGGTATTTGAAATTTATCACACATTCTTGTCTAACAAATTTTAATAGTGCAAAAAAAGCTGTAAGTAAAATAAAAGGAAACATATATATGTTTAATAGGGTAAAATAAACTAATGGCCAGCCTTCTTCCTAACTCTTCCTAGTTATGCACAGGATCATTGCTATTGTATTAGTATTATTCTTAACATTCTAGCCTTTCTACTGGAAATTGGGAAACAAAAGTCTCATATATATTTTATAATAAACTTTTTCTTTGATATATACATTGTAATTTGTTATATAATATTTCTAACACAGATCCAAATATGAAACATAATATGATTAAATTCATGTATCCATTATTTAACAAGTGAAACATTAGCAATTCAGATGAAATCCTTTAAGTTCTTATCCTTAATATCATTCTCAAAATTTCTGTATAGGGGTAACCACTATGACAATTTAAATTTTATCTATGTACTTGATTATATTTTTACTACTAAGCTCTAAAAATATATAGTGCTTTTTACATACAATTTTAAAATTTTAAATAGCATATACCTTTTTTCTGAAAATTTTCACTCAGTACTATAAGATTAAGGTATGTAAATATATACAGATGATATGATTCTCCCTGTTGAATATCTGAGGAAAAAAGTCTAAAGTAGTAGAATAACAAAGTTTCAGCAAGCTGACAAAATACAAATTTAAATTTAGGTTTAGAAAATGTAACATGAGAAAAAAAACCCTATACAGAATTAGCAAAAAATGGAAAATACTCAGGTAAACCTTCAAGAGCGTAAGTGATCTAAGTGAGGACTGCTATAAAATTTTACAGGGATGATTAACTCATGAGCAAAACGATTTGGGGATTGAATGTGCTTTGGAAAGCACCTTTCACTTCCACAGGCATTCACATTAGCACCCTATAATTATCCAACAGCAAGGCTTTCTGTGGGGGAAGAATAGCTACTGCACTGTCCTTGGCTAGTGTTTTCTGTTTCGCCCTTTTCCACAAATAGCCCCCAGCCACCTTGGTTACTGCTCACCCGGCAAGGTGGCCCTCGGTCAGGGTGGTGACTCACACTTGTAAGTAGAATGCACAGAACAAGAGAGACCTCGCTAAACACCCTCTTTCCTCCAGTTCCAATCCCAAGATACATTAATTTCTGTTGTTACAGAATTAGAATTTTTTAAGGTGTAAGAGGAACCTGAGAAATTCAGAAATGTCATTCACAGCTGAGAAAACCTAAAGCCCAGGAAGGCTGACTGATTAGCCTGAGGTTCTATGGTTTATTAATGGCAGAGGCAGGAATAGAAACCATAAACCTTGATGATACCTTCAAACTGCTTTCTTTGGGATTGACATAAAGAGGTTTAACCATATGCAGCTCCAGGCTCCAGAAAAACATCCTTAGCAAATGTAGGATTTCATAAATTTTGGTTGGAGAGTGTAGAAATAGGCCGGTGTTTGGTTCAACCCCAACCAAGATGGAGAGTCTCAGATTTCCAGGTTAATAATGCCTCTGAAACTTTATGCTAGAACCTTCCCAGTGCCCCAGTTTGTTTATTTTTAAATCAAGCATGAACTCACCACTCGGTGTGTGCCAGAGTTTGGATGAGTGTCAGCATCAGGCCGCAGGAATAATGGTTTAAGATTATTTAATCCTTTACTTATACACTTCATTAGGCTGAGTGAATTGTTGGCAGTGGTTCAGTAAACTTCCTACTTCGGAGATAAAAGGATGGAAAGAAAATAGAAAAGGCGTCTGTTCTTCATTTTCTTTCATATTTATCTTATATCTCTTTAAGGATAAAGGAATGATCATTTTCCAGCTACAGCATGCAATCTGTGTTACTGGGGTCTCCTGAACTGCTCTGTACTCTCCGAAAAGAAAAAAAAAAAAAAACAACATCTGTACCTTTACATCAGTTCTAATTAGAAGACCAAAGATTTGGGGCAGCAGAGAGGAGTATGTGTGTGTGTGAGAGAGAGAGAGAGAGTGTGTCAGTGATTGTGCTTTAAAATTGATCTTTAAAATAAACCTGAAAATAAGTTGAACAGTACTAGTTAAGATATTCAATTTGGGGCCTGCTGTGAAGCAGCAGATGATGTTTTAAAAAGAATATGAAACTTAAAATTAGACCCGGTTGTCTCCCAGCTTGACCAGCTACTATTCTGCATTCGCCTCTGTTCTTTTAACTTAAATTTCTCCACAAATAGAATGAAAGTAGTATTTCATACCTTTGTGGCTAAATGAGGGTTCCAAGAGGCTGACGGGGCTGAGCAAAATATCAAAGTGCGTGGGCTTTAAGCAGTAAGTAGCTGTACAGGGTCATGACCCAGGGACATACGAATGAAATCTGCAAAGGAGAATTTTGCCGAACTTGAATCATCAAGAGTAGTTATTAGTCATTGTTTCCATCTCCGGAATGTTACTGCACACTGGTTTCAGAGCTTGGAGTCTGAAGGGCAGCAGCCATTCATGAGACTCCGGAGGCTTGCTTTCCCCCAAACCAGTAGGAGGTCACCTGCTTTGGAATGGTCCTGAAGTCCTGGTTTAAGAAGTGGAATTCTGGCCCATTCCCAGGACTTAGGCACAAGGAGCCAGAAAATTTATATCTTTCACAAGATTCTTGGGGAGGTTTGTTGTGCACGCTCAGGTTTGATATCCACATATCTCTCCTTCCAACTCAGCTTATGTAAGAAGTTCTCAAATATTTCACTTTTATTTCCCATCTCTCTCCTGCACATTATTTTTACCACACTTGGCCAAATGGCACTCTCTTCTTTAGACATTGATACCTTCAGGCATCTCTGTCTGTGCCCGAGGTTGCTGCCTCCCCTTCTCCGTGTTTTGTGCTTCTTTCCATCTCCATGTTTTGAAAATCTGTGTCAACCAATCCTAAGGCTTTCCTGGAACTTCAGCAAATAGATGTGGCCTTTCTTGAGCATGCAGAGGTTTTGTTTCTCCTTCTCTCATAGGATGTAACCCTCTACAACTAGCATTATAGTTTGAGATATTCTTACTAATTTGAAACTCTTAGAAAGTGTATGTTTTGGGTTGGGTTTGGAGGGTGCCACATTTTATTCATCTTTATTTTTCCATAGTTCTTACCACAATAGGTGAGCCTCTGCTGCTTTGATATTTATGGTGAGTGAGGCAGGGAAGGTTGGAGGAAAACCCACTTCTCTCTAGATCCCAGTGTTTCCTAAGATGGTCTTTGACTCTTTGCCCTTAAATGTACCTTGGATCTGGGACTCTTATGTGTGTATAGGAAGCAAACAGAACTTGGCTCCAAGAGGCTAAGAGTGGTCATTGCTAAGATGTAAATATAAAAGATTGAAGGGAGTGATGTGAACCTGAAGCCAGCTGTCTAGCTTCCAGCTGTAGAATTATCCTAAGAGCTGTAGCATTCAAGGTCAAACACACAGATCCGACTTACAGATGAAAACTGCTGGGGAATTTGAGTAGAAGTTCTCTGATGTTCTGATGAGTTTGAATGGGACGTGGCAATTCCCTTCCACAGCCAGGCTTTAAGGAAAAGCAGGCTTCCTGGATCTATTGCTCACCTGCCTGCAGAGGCTGGGGAGGCCAGCGGAGGCCGGCGTGGTAAAGAGAGGTGGTGCTCTTTCTGAACTCTTCATAGTGACAAGGTACATCGTAGGTATTCAAAAGTATTTATTTAGTTTTCAACTAAAATATTATTTGGTAATTCAGTCTTCTATATTTACAATATGGGTAAGTAGGATGTCAAGAGAGGGGAAAGGACTTGTGGGGCAGGGGGTGCACAATTGAATGGATGCACCAACCTGAAAATCACAAACTCACGTATGTAGTAAGGTTTTAAGTAATACCAAGTGTATTTTTGAAAGGATAGTAAATATCTTCCAGAGAAGTTATTTTTATTTTATGAACTCTTTAATCATGGTAAAAGATATTTCAGGCAATTTATATTAATAAAGCCATTGGGATACATTAGTTAAAATAAAACTAAAAAATTCATACATAAAAAAGTGAAATTTTATATTTTTAATCTAGTTTAGGCAAAGACTTTGAATTTTGTTATAAATCATGATAAATATGCAGATGGTTTTTCACATGGTAGTGCTGAGAATGTTGGGGCCTCAGAGGACAGAACTGGAGGCAAGGAAAGCTTCAGAAAACCAAGGACTTTGGAAAATGAGGAATGAGTGCAGTATTAGAGCAGAATGTTGAGCAGTTGCACTCTAAATCTTAGCCTCTGCCTTTCTCTTAAATAGATTCAAACTTACAGATGGCCTGTCATCCGATAGGGCTTTTTTTTTTTTAATCAGCAAGACCTTTCCACTCTTGAGAATCCTTCAGTGTACTCTTCTCACTGAAGACAAGCACGTCATCCTCTGTGTCCGAGAGCTTTTATCTATACCTGTGTTTCCTCCTTCACCTTTATTTTCGCCCAGTAGTCTCTCCACCTTGCACTGGCAGACAGCCCCCCTTGTGCACACAGACTGTGGAGCTCCTTAGGAGCGAGCTCACTTTCTGTCGTTCTTTGTGCGTCTTTTTCCTATTCACCCACAGACCTTGCTGCGTCTCTCACAGTAGTCCCCAGAGCAATATCTCTCACCTTGGGAGGTATGTAGTACACTGTTTTTAAAAAATGAATGTATTCATCAGCTCAAGCTGCTATAACAAAATACCATAGGTTGAGTGACTGAAACAATAAAAACTATTTCTCATAGTTCTGGAGTCTGAAAGTCTAAAATGTAGATGTCAGCATGGTGGATTTCCGGTGAAAGCTCTCTTTCTGACTTGCAGAGGTCACTTTCTCATTGTGTTTTCACGTGATGGGGGAAAGAATGATAGCAGGCTCTTTGGTATCTCTCTTATGAGAGCACTAATCCCCTCATGAGGGCCCCACCATCACAAACTCACGTACACCTAAGTGCCTCCCAAAGACCCCATCTGCAAATACCATCACATTGGGAGTTAGGGTTTTGACAGGAATTTGGGAGGCAAGAGCACAATTTAGTCCATAGCAGTGAATCACACCTTTTGGCCATAGGTCTGTGAACGTATGATTGGCATTGGTCAATAAAGCAGCAATCAGAATATTCTGTTTCTAGGTATAAAAGCTGTGCATTTAGGTATTTAACAGGTGTGTATTGATCATCCTATGGCTTTTAAAGAACTTTACTGGATAATGAGTAAAGCCCTATTCATGTTTAAAACCATTGTACAGCCCCACTGCATTTTCCCTTAAGGATAAACATTTACCTACTAGGTCTTGCCTCATTTTTAAGACCAGAGAAAACAGAAAGGCTTGGTTCTTTAGAGGGTTGTTGTGCATGCCTATTAGATCATTAGGAAATTGGCACGAGTGGCAGGAAGCCAGACTGGTCTGAGTCTGGCCGGGCAGTGTCTGCAGGTCATTCCAGCAAAGCTGGAATAACGATGTGTTCTCCCATAAAGTGCTTGTTTTCAAAAGTCTCTTTTGGAATTAACTCCTCATGCACGGATCAATAAGCCTCATCAACTTGCCAATGTAATTAAGAGGTGGCAGGTTAAGCATTGCAATTAATTAAGTTCAAAGTAAAATAAAAGGAAGAAGGTTGTTTTGGTGAAACACACTGTCAGATTTTGCTCAAGGGTATTTCTGAATTCTTAAAGAGGAGGATCCAGGAAACAGAGGTGATTACTGTCTCCATTGCCTGGGGAAAAGTGAGCATTTAAACTTATATCTCTTGAATATTTTTCACTGGAGAGTAGTCCATTTGCTGAGTGTAAGAGTGATTAAGTGAGTAGCTTCTGTGTACAAAGGACTGAATTCAAGGCTATGAGAGACACAGAGCAGCTTGAGACTCAGCCCATGGTCTTACAAAGCCCTTAGATGAATGAGAAGCACCACACATTGCAAACCACTGTAATACAAGGCAAAATCTTCCCGTGAGAGAGATTAGGCAGTGGTGAGAGCACTGAGAAAAGGCCGGGAGAGGAAGGGACCAGCATCCTCAGAGAACTCCCAGGTGACGATGCAGCATTTGAGCCAGGCCTTGAAAGTGAAGTGGGATTTGACTGGGTAATTGGGGGGTGGCTAGGAGAAGAAAGAACAATTCCAATTTCTAAATATTTATTGTCCATGCTGAACTCTTTTACAAACTTCTAGGATTAAAAGAATCAGCCTGCTGGTACCTAAGGATTTATTGAGCATTCTTATATGTGTGTATTATTCTGCAGAAAATTTGGGGGTGCAGGAGGTTAAAAATATAAGGTTCATAGATTATCCCACATCCACGACAGATCGTCTTGGACTCATCACCTTCCTCTGGCATCTTAATGGGATTTATTACAAAAGCCAAATTCCTTTGTCTGGGGACCACAAGAAATAACAAACGGAGAAAAAGCCATGTGATGGTTGTCCTTCCTTTGGTAGATGTTTAAAAGCTGTGAAAAAAAAGCAGTACTTTACCTCTGGACAGATTAAATCCTTTTTGCTGTAGAGTTGAGTGGAAGTTGATATTGATGCCATTGAATCTGGAAAGGACCTTGAGATGCTCTAACCCAGGCCCCTCTTTTTGCAGATAAATAAACTGAAGCCCAATAAGATGCGATTTTTCCGTGTGAAAGAGTGTCACGTGAATTTCCTAAATCATATAGCAACCACTTTGTTATATGATACTTATGTTACCTTCACAGGGAAGCAAATGATTGATTAGGCCTTTTCAGAAAAGGATAACGAATCCCAATTCTGAGTTACCGTTGATTGGTATTAGGCAACTTCACTTAATAATCTACCTGTTTTCCAACTATGTTAATTATATATCTTTTTAGCATTTACCACCTGTACCAATTGCTCAGCATAATAATACCTTACACTTAAATTCATGTGCCCAAAGTGCTTTTTTATATTTGTTTTTCATTTGATGTTCACAACAATCCCGCACCAGGCAGGTGTTGCTCAGATAAACAGGAGAGAACTGAGGCACAGAAAGTAGCCCATGGAGCTGAAAGACTGAAACAGGACTCTGGCATCCCCTTTCTGACTGTGAGTCTAGCTCTCTTACCTCTGCTCTTCAGCTGCCCTAAATGGTCTTCAGTCATTGATCCATCCAGTGAGTATTTACTGAGCACTTGGCCATCTCAAATAGTGTAGTGAGCACTGGGGATATACAGTTGAAGAAGCACAATCCCCAGTCCTTGAGGGACTCACCACTGGAGAGAGGCAGGCAAACAGACCAGCATGTAGAATATTAAAGTGCAGAGTGGATGTGGGAACCGTCTTTAAGGGTCAGACAGGGCAAGACACACAAGATTGAGGAGCAAATATTGTACCTCATTATCTAAGCATCTCACAGTCCTGTGCCTCCAAGTAGACATTGTGTCCTACCATGCCACGTGTCCCCTGCCTCCCATGAATCCCCTTGCACAGGCCTCGCGCTCCTAGAGCATGTAGTCAATGTTTGTTGATAACGATGCTGACGTTTCATCCTCTGATCCCTGGAACACTGCAGAGGCCTTCTGTTGTCCCTTCAGTATAATAGACTGTAATTCACACACTTTAGTTAGCCTTTTAAAAATCACCACTAAGAAAAATAAAGCTTTGTGAAATAGCTTTTAAATCGTATTCAACACAGTAATGATACTGTATTTTAACCAGTTGATGCCCGATGTTTGCAGTATCCACTGTTCTCTTCTTAAATCTCTGAATTGTAACTTTCATTAAGGCCTGTTAACACATCAAAACAGCCTTTAATCAGTAAAAAATTTTCTAATTATTCCTAAGTGGCCAATCATTACTCTTTCATTGATGTTGTAAGTGATATAAAACTTTCCAACTATTTTCCATTCAAAGGGGATAGATTTCAATGCAATTCAGTGGCAAGAACACCCACATGTTCAAAATTATGGGGCAATTTTTCCTCAAATCAAAGTTGAGATTAAACTTGTGAATTACACAAGCTTGAAATTCTGCTGCACAATGCCTGAATTCTACATTGCTTTATCTGTGTTTCCAAGCTCTTATTGACAAGCTTTGTGAACAAATTCTAATTTCCAAGGACACTAGCCATAAAGCGAAAATGAGATCTTTTCTCTCATATATATTAAAAGAGCTTCCTTGAATCATGAAACTCTGCAGATAAGTAGTCCAGTTCTGCTGTAAATAGGAGCTCCTGAGACAGACTCGGGCAAATAGCCCCTCTAAGTCAGGGGTGTTGAGATCGTTTCCACTGGGGGCCACATCAGCCTTGCAGTTGCCTTCAAAGGGCCGAATGTAAATTCAGTTCCTTAACAGTTAAGGAGGAGTTACAAGTATAGAGTCCTAAAATTACATTCAGCCCTTTGAAGGCAACCAAGAGGCTGACATGGACCCCCGATGACAATGAGTTAGACACCCCTGCTCTAGCCAAAGTGACCTTTGGATTCCATCCCCAGTGTCTCCTGAAGACACTAGGACACAGAACTCGTCGGGACATAAATGAGTAAACTTCCTAAAAATGCTCATGTACACAGTGAATTACAAGGTAAGTGAGTAAATCAGATCTGACTTACCAAACACCAAAACGCACACCACGTGTGCATTCAAACACAGGCTCACCCCACAGCCAGAGCCAGGATCCCTACCACTGAACAACCTGTATCCACCACAAGTTTATGTTCTTAACAAACAGTCTGGAAATTTAGAAGTAGATACTCTGGTACTAATTTATCAACCAAATAACAGTTAAGTGGAACAAGTAAAAAAGAAACGGTAATTTAAAGATTTTTGAGTGTGGCGCTGCTGTGTGTATGAGTGTGTGTGTGTGTGTGTGTGTGTGTGTAGGGGTGTATTGAATTTGGGAGCAATTTATGGAAAGTGCTGCCAGCATGGTATTTCAAATGCTCCACAATTTGAATTTAAACTGCTCAAAGGGATCATTAAGATTATTATGCATGTTTTCTAAAGAGTTTGAATTCAAATGACAACTTTAAAAAAAAAGATGCCCTTTAGAAACTGAAGAATGTTATTGCACTTAATAGAAATTCATGCAGTTTGAAGTAATTTGCAACCTCCCCTTCTGAAAAAGTACCTGGTGATAATGTCTTCAAGAAATAAGGATGCTGGAGAAAGTGTATGTATATTGTAGATGCAAGTCCCTTGGCAAGTGAAACTGGGTTGTAAAGCAGACTTTATGGATGATGAATCGTTTTATTTCATATGACTGACAGTGGAGCATCAGGAAGGCGTGCAGAGGATCAGGTGTGGGCTGGAGCGCAGGGACCTGGTGATGGCAGAAGCTTGCTGGTCACATGAAAGGCCCCTTCAGACTCATCAAGCGTGCCCTTCAGTTCTCTGTCTATGGGTGGGACTTGGCGAATGGAGATCTCCTTTCATTTTGGGCCCATTAGCCAAGTGACCAATTTATAAAAGAAACAAACAGAGGGGTGCTTACTCACTTCAAAAGGAATCTTATTGCAGTGGGATTTGCAAGATCATTTTACAATGGATTGACCATTATATTCTTTTAAGCAAGGTAGTTCTAGCGATGGGAAATTGACTAGCTCTCAAGGAAGATTTTTTCTTTGTTGAATTCTCTGAAGGTTATAAAGCCACTTCTGATTCTGGACGGAAGTCTGTTTCCTTACAATATCTGCTCAGCAGGGTCCACCGAGAAGACAGCGAATACTTCTTCTACTTCAAAGCCTTTTAGTTACTTACAGAAAATTCTCCAGCGCATCTGAATCTTCCCATGTCCTAGCTATAGTTCCTTTGTCCTGTCCTGACACCGAGGCCTCCTGACCACTTCTGTCTAGTGTGTCACCATTGTTCTTCTGGTGTAGCGCTAGCATTTTGATTGTCTTAAATGAAGAAATTGAACATGTAGAGCTACATTTAAGAGATAAATTACAAACAAACAAAGCCAAGTAGATTCTGAGTTATGTTGCATGTTTTAAAGTTGAAGGAAAATTTATAGCACAATCCCCAATTCTAGTAAGTTTGCATATTAGATCTGGCTCTCTTCAATCTATTGTAAGCAGGAGTGAAACGAGATTTATGGCATTTTATCATTTTCTAACTTATATTAAACTATATATTTAATTGGCATCCAGAAATAACTTACTCATTTCTTTTTGTACCTTTAGCTCTTAGACTGTCTTTGTATAGGTGGTGTCCATAAATTGTTGAATTAAGGAGTAATAATAATGCTAACTCTTTAATACTCTCTAGTTTGTAAAACATTTCCAACCTAAATTTGAGCTTGGTGTGCAGGATTTTTGTTTTTGTTTGTTTTTGCTTTTAATATGAGGGAAGCAAGGCTCAGAGGGCTTAAGGGAGTTGCCCAAGAACACAGAGCTGGCCAGAGGATTTGAAAGCAGGGCCTTGTGGTTCTAACCTGTCATTTAGACTAAAGCATCTGTAGCTCAGTTTCCTGTCGCCTCCTTGGTTTCTGCCTGAATAGGATACATTTGTAAATGGTTTGGGAGGAGAGAGTGCTTTGATTTTTGTACCCTTGTCAGAGGTGTTATTCGAATTCAAGGGCTTCTGGTAAATTTGAAAGTAATCATTTGGGTTTCCGAGAGCTGTTGGAGCAGCTTTTCTTCAGAGCGTGGCAGGTTCTCTATCCGAATAAATCCGCAATAACATGTGAGAAAGAGTGGTCACTGAGGGCCAGGACTGAGGCAACAAGTGAGACCTCTTTAAGGGTTCCCAGCAGGAGGCTTGTTTTGTATCCAAACCCATAAACACAAATGGTAGAAATGATGCTTCAATGAACAGAGTGATGTTCCCCAGTGTAATCAGCTATGGAGTCAGGGAAAGGGCTCAGACTTGGGGCTCTGAGGCTTCAGCGAGGTTCTCTAGCCAATTGGAAACAGTCCTACAAAAACCCAAGCTTCTGCTCGGTCTGGACTTTCAGTAAAAGTCCAAGGCTTCTATTTGTTTCTCCCTTCTAGTGAAGAAAACCTCCTCTTTGCTGCCTCTCTGACCTCACCACCATCCCTCCACACCCACCCCATCTCAGTATTGCTCCCCCACTTTCTCATCACAGCATTTTTTGGCACCTACGTCCTTATCCAGTGGAGCCCATGGTCCCTTTCAGAATGCTCCTAAAATTTGCATTTTATTTAAAAGTCTCAGTCAAAACACTCCTTTCCAGTAATCCCAGGACAGGGCAGCCAATTCCAGTAATGGAGGAGACACTTTCAGCTGTTAGGCAACGGGTTCCACTTTCAAAGGAGTTGAGCAATCCCCTTTTCACGTTGTGTTTAAAGCATGCCTCTTGGACCCAGAAGGACAACACTGAGTAACTTTTGGATGAAGGGGCAGTTAGACTGGCCCTGTGTGTATTCATTTATTGAGCAGAACCAACTGGGAGAGGTAAACAAGGTTTCCAGTTTTTTTTCATTATGTAAAATGGCTATAACAATATTTATAAGGGCTTTATGAATATCAAATAAAACTTTTTGGGACAGTGGCTAGTGCTATTTGTGGAACATACTCAAGTCTCAGCATTAAAGGGACGGCGGACACTTGAGAGATATATAAACAGATTGGATGCATCATGGAAAACAAGAACATCCAGCCAGGGGAAGGAAATGGACAGACACTAGAGTGACTGCTCAGCAGAGATGTGATGGACAGGACTCTTGTCAAGGATAAGGGAATGGAGAAAGGACCTCTATTAGTCTTTCCAACCTGGAAGTGGAACACGAAAAAGGACATAAAGTCTGTACATGAACCCCTGGCAAGCCTGCATGGACAGCCCGCATGCTATATACTATCTCCTTGAGAGTAACATAGTTATTCATGGGTCCTAGGCGGAAATAACAGTAATACTAGTCAATGCATTTTGCAATGAAAGGGTACTTAGCTTTACCTGCAATTGCAAATTCACATCCAGAAATATCAAGATGCAAAAATCTAAACTGTGTCTCATGACATTCAGGAAACTGGCCACTTGGCTTCATTTCCATGTACCTGAAGGATGCAAGGCATTGCATAGAACTGAGCCTTCGACTCAAAGAAACACTGATTTGAACCACTTTATACTGTGTGCCAGGGGCCAAGGTTCTTCAGCCCTCCAAAACAAGGGTTTGTCCTCTATGAAAGGAGGTTGATGGTACTTCTCTTGTACAACTACCAGGAAGACCACATGAGTTCAAGTGGGCTAAGTGCCGGTCACAGTGCCTGCCTCTTATTACTGAGATTCACCCTGAAGTCTCATCATATCATACCTTTTCTGAGAAATAGGCTGTAAATATGGGATTTATATTATAATTCTTTCCCTCGGGCCTTTCCTTTTCTCTCCTGGCACTGTGGCAATCTGGATAAACCCAACCACTTGCCTTTTGCTTATCAAAGCAGCTGAATGTTGCTGGAGAGAAGACACAGCCAGGCATGTTAACATCATTATAAACTGTAACCAGCCTTGACCCCTTCATGGCCTCTATTCTTACATTCTGCTCTCAACTGTTACCTCCATTCTCCACTCTATCCTGATTTCATGCTGTCCCCCAACTCCCCTCCCTTCTCCTCAAGGGATGCCTGCCTCATTCTTCATAGTAAAAATGGAAGCCAGTAGAAGATATTTGTCCAGCTACTGCCATCAAATCTGTGTCTGTCCCTTCTGTTCCTTCTGTTCCAGTAGCAGCAAAGTGTGTCAGATTATCAAATGCTGATTGATCTGTATCTACATGCTGACCCCACCCCTCCACCCTCTCGGGGGGGCCCCATTGTTCTTCATCCCGCATCTTCCCCCACTCTCCCTTTTGATTGGCCACTTTTCAGCCATTGTGTCCTAGCATGACCTGCGTTTGCCTCCCATGGACTGCACAGCTCTCTCGGGCTATTGTTTTCTCTTCTCTGCCCTGCTAGACTCTAGAAAGTTGTTTATTACGTATGCTGCCTCCATTTCCTCATCTCGCATTCTGTCTTTCCATCTGCCTGGTCCCTCTCACCCCACCCTGCCCTGGCTACCCTGGCTGAGGGCATCTGCGACTTGTGACACCCACATGGCCAAAACCCTTGGTCAATATCAGCGTTCATTTGACCTGATATCTCAGCAGGGGATGGTCATGTCATCCTACAAAGCTCCATCCCAAATTACTTGGGCTCTTCAGCCTTCTGATTTTCTATTTAATCTAATTCTCGCTTTCAGTTGTTGTTTTAAGCCCTCTTTCATGACCCCGAAACTTTCTGGTTTTTTCTAAGCTACTTTTTTTCCTTCAGTTCTCTCTTTACTCACTCTCATTTCCTCCCAAGCTTTTAAGTACCATCAATATGCTAACATGTCTCTCATGGGGACCTTGACAGGGTTGTTACTATTTATTATTTTAGCCATTCTGATAGACATATAGTGATATTTTATATTTTTATTTCTATCTCCCTAAAGGCTAGTGATGTTGAATCTCAGTGCTGGAAATGATACGGAGAATCGGGATCATACTTTGTTGGAGGAAATGTAAAATGGTACAGCTGGACTGGAAAACAGTTTGGGAGTGCCTTTAAAAACTAAACCTGACACTACCATATGACCCAGCGATTGACTCCTGGGCATTTATCCCAGAGAAATGAAGACACATTCACTCAAAAATCTGTTCATAGCTTGTATATTTGTATACAGCCCCAAATTAGAAGCGTCCCAGATGTCCCTCAACAGGTGACTAACTAAATTGTGGTATGTTCTTCCCCTTAGCTAGTATTCAGCAATAAAAAGGAATGAATTTTTGATACACACAAGTTGGATGAATCTCAAGAATTATGCTGTGTGGCAAAAGCCATTCCCAAGAGGTTACATATTGTATCATTCCATTTATATAACATTCTTGAAATGACATTATAGAAATGGAGAGCAGACGAGTGGCTGTCAGGGTTAGGGCAGAGGGGAGGGGGCAGGGGCTGAGAACAGGTGGGAGTGGATGTGGTTATTAACGGGCATCAGGAGGGAGCCTCTTAAACTCTTCTGTATCTTGGCTGTGGTGGTGGCCATGTGATCTGTGCAATAAAATTGCCTGGATCTAAGTATGTGTGTGCCTGCTTGTATGTGCATGCCGGCACATGTAAGCTTTGTTCTCTCTGCTCTCTCACCTCCTACTCACAACTCAGCTCTCTGCAATCCTGCTTCTGTCCTCGCCTCTCCACTGACATGCACTCCTCAACACCACCACTGGCCTCTTTTGGTGCTAAATGCACAGCGGGCCTTTCAGCCCTTATCTTCCTTGCGGCCTCTGCAACATTTAAAGCTGTTGACACTGTCTCCTCGAAATGGTGTCTTCATTTGGCTTCTGTGACACTGTGTACTCCTGGGCTTTCCTCCTGCCTCTTTAACTCCAGCTGGTTTATTAAATAGATTTCCTTTTTTTTCTTCATTCCTTACACTGTGTTTTTTCTGAGCGCTACCCTAATCCCTCTTCTGGTCTCACACTGCATACACTTTCTCGAATGATTTTGTCTACTCCCGTGACTACAGATACCATCTGTGTGCTGAACTCCGTGGCCAAGCTCTGCAGCTGGGGATTCTCTCTGAGCTTCGGGCTATATGTCTCTATCAGTTTACCAGCCAGTCCTCATAAATGGGCTCATTGGCCCACAAATTCCACACTTCCAAAACAGAGCCCGCAATCCTTCCTTTCAGACCTTCTCCCGGCCGCTTCCTGCCCAGTGAATGGCACCACCTGAGCAAAGGCGTGAGCACTGTCCTGGAGTCCTGACCTTCTTTCCCTCTCTTCTACTCACCAGACTCTGATGTAATCTGTTGCTTCCTTTGTATCTACCTTTATTTATATAGCAAGTCCTTGGAAATCCCTCAGTAACCATATTGCCCTCGAACTGGCATATAAAAAGCCTCTGCCCACACTCGCACATGTGTGTGCCCATGTGCACACATATACACATACCTGCTTCCAAAATAGGGAGGTTGTCACTCACCTCTGGGGCTGGGCAAACTTTCCCTTCTTGGAATGTGAGACTTGCTCACTTCCACCGCCACTGCACAGCCAAGAACTCTCCTCCTCCGGCCTCGATTTAGACAGCGCTTCCTCTCCAGAGTGAGTGTGAGCCTGGCACCTACCCTCCCAGGGTTCTGTGATAGGATCCTCTGCTTCTCCCCTCTCATGCCACTTAGAAGATTGCTTTTAAATTACCTATTTATTTCTCATGTACCCCATTAGCTGTAAACTCTCCCTAAGGGCAAGGATGATATCTTGTTCCTCACTGCGTGCCATAGAAAGCGCTCAATAAATGTTTCTTGACTGATGGATCATGCTGAATCGAACGAAGATGAGATCACTGGCTGCACAGCCATATGCATAAGCACTGAAGGGGCAGCTCTGGGGCCAATGCTCATGCACTGGATGAATGATCCCAGTGTGTATGACCCCGCTGCACAGCCCCTGATCTCCAACCTTTTAGTCATTTCCTCTGAGCCTTGCCAGTACTCTTTTCATTTGCTTTTCTCATGCACTCTGCTGCATGGTATAGACCAGAATGAATCAGGGTCTAGCCCTGGCAGACTGTAAGTGTTGCATCACCAGTCTCAGGAGTCCTTCTCAGTGTTTGCGGCTGCTCCTTTGCTGGCCGGCTCGTGGCAGGAGGACCCTCCCGATCCTCCCAGTCTGTGGTCCCTCTAACCTCAGTTGTTATTTCAACCTAATATGTTACCTCATCTGTCGTGAGTCGGAGTTTTTTTGTTTTGTTTTTTAACCGTTATTATAACATGTCTGGCTTAGTGGAAAATACATTAACTGGAAATTATGAAAGCAGGGTGCACTTGACCCCAATGACTGGGGGGGCCGCTTGGTCATTGACCATGCCTACCCACTGAATTCACGAAGAGCTACCCAGGATCCCTTCAAAGGGTCTTTTGTTATAGGGCAGTAAGCGCCTCTGCTGCCCCACTGTGTGGCTAGACATTGCCTGTGTGGTGATTGGAAACATTCCGGTGTGGCACCTCCTTGAAGTATAAGACTTACGTCTATACGGAGCTTCACAGTTTACAACGTGCTTTCCGAGCCATCCGTGCAGCTACTCCTCACACATCCCGAAACAGGCTCGGTGACTTGTTCACATGAACAAAAACAATGAACAGCAGATCCAAAGTTCTCATTACATACAAAGATCTCATGAAAATTAGTTTTTAAATGCCAATCCATTAGACAAAAAGAGTTAGGACATCGGCGGGGAATTCCTAGAAGAGGCCATGAAAATAGCTAGTAAACCTATGAAAAGATGTTCAACTTGATTTTATTCAAAGAAATGCAGTTTAAAATACCAGTTCTCCCTTATTGGGGCAGCTGTGATGCCTGCTTGGGACAGAAGTTTGGGGAACATGTAGTATTCTCATGTGCCTTTGATTGGAGTACAAATTGACACAGCCTTTGGAAAGAAAATTTAGTACTATCTTTTAAAAATTTAATTGTGCACATGTTTTGACACTGATTTAATTTCAAACAGTAATGTTCTGTTTGATAAATTGCACAAGGGCACAGCAATGCCTGTTCAAGAATCCGCACTGTGGCATTGTTTGAATAGTATAAAGAGACTAGTTAAAGAAAATGACAAAATAAATAAGATGTGGCATATTCATCCATTAATATGGAGGCTACTAGAAAAATAAGGTAAATCTATATGTGTTATGAAAGCTACCCAAGAAAAATTAGTTTGAGAAAACACAAGGTGCAGAACAGTACATAAAGGATTTCATGTGTGCGTGAAGGTAAACTTTGAAATTGGGTGTTTATGTGTGAATGTATGTATACCTGTGCATGCATCCCCCACACACACGAACACAAATGGAGACATGTGTATAGGCAGAGAAAAATTGTAAGAATAGCTAGCTTTTGGGCAGTTACTTTTGAGGAAGAGTTTTACTTTTCACTTTATGTCCTATGCGAATTTCATTTTTAAATAAGTAGATGTATATATTTGAAAAGTTAGCATCTGCCATAGACAGTACTTATTCCAGTGACTTACAGTGCTTTTCATTGATTTGCCCAACTTAATTGACCCAAATAGAGAAACCGTAAAGAAAGAAGAAAATTGCAGCTTTAGATTTATGTGACTTCTAAAGTCAAAGTATTTAATAATCCCACTCAGTAAGTCAGAATTACCACCACCAGCCCCCAGACCTACAGGTAGCAGGTAACTAATCGCTGGCCTTTGCTGCACCTCGTGATCTGTCCACGGTCATGGAGTCCAGACCTCCGAGTTGCCTCTCACCAATGACCTCAGTCTGCACACCAGGGTCCTACATCTGGGAGAAGTGAGTATCCATCCCTCAGGCCTCTTTGCCACTTACTGTCAGGCACTTGCCAAAATGCCTTCTCAATTTAATATAACAAATACTATTCTTCTAACACAGGATTAAATGGAGAATGAATCATCTTTCTGAAGTTCAAAACTCATTGTGTCACTCTCCTACTTAAAAACCCTTCAGTGTGTTCCTCTTCCCAATGCACCCTGTCCCTCATTATTCCAGCTATAAAAGCAAAACTGCTTGACATATTTTAATATGACCTGCTTATGTGACCTTTTGTCATTGGCCTTGAGCCGGTGAAGGATGTACTGAATGCATGAGCTCCTGCAGCTAAGTGGGGAGGAAAAGACAGACCTTTTGGGTTACTTCTCATCTCTTCACTCCACACTGTAATCACACTGGGTTACTTTCAGTTTTCCAGTTACATTAGGATTGGTCTACCCACGGCCTTTCATGCATAATCTTTCTCTGCCTAAAACCCGCTCTGCTGGACTTTCAGCTGGCCCACACCTCCCATCCTTCAGGTCTCAGCTGATTTTGCACGTGCTCCATGGAACCCCACCCCCGCCACCAGCTTCTCCACATTGTTTGTCCTGCTGTTAGGTGCCGCTCACAGCACTCTGGGTCTCCCTTCATAGCTCCCATTACTTTTGAGTATGAATTTAGGTTTCATTTGTCGAGATCCCATTTTTTGAAAGTTTCTGCCCTGTATTATGTTGAAGACACTAGTATATCCCCAGACATAACCTGGTGCCTGCCAAATGGTGGGTGTGGTGTAAGTGTGTACTGAATGAATGAGCTCTGGATAAGACAGACCCGACCTGACGTCTGTGTAGCCCCAGCACCTGGCTTCTGTCTCTGTGCCTGGCTCTCTTCCCATTGCCTTCCCTTTGCTCTGTTCCCTAAGCCAAGCTCTGTGTGCAGCCTCTGTGTATATCCTATTCTAGGAGTTTTTAGGACAAGGTAGAAGTTATCAATTTAACATCCTTAAAGATTTTGTTTCACAGGGAAAGGATAGAATACCTGGAATGGTTAGCACTTTGGGAATCACTTTTCTAGTTTAATATCCAATCAGGAGGGTTTAACACTTACGACTTTCGGGAGCACACCACACAGTAAAGCTTCTTCCTCCCTCCTACCGCAGGCTTACTGCCTCCATCTCGGGTTGTGCAAGGCATTACTAGTGCTGCTGTTGAGGAGAAGCAGGGCGGAGAGTCCTGCCTTTTAGTTTATGGTCTTGGTAAACCTCTCACTCAGTCTTCAGACAAGAATTCCTATTTGCACTGGCAGAATTTGAGAATTGCTCTTTCCCTCTTCTTCAGAGGAGCTTCTGTTCCTCCAGTGGGTCTACCTTCTCTGACATAGTACAGGGCTGTGGAAACTATCTAAAAGCCTTAAGTTTCTTCTAGGAGTCCACAAGCCACCCAGCAACTCTAAGCCAGAGGGGAAATAGCAAAGGGCAAGGGAGAAGAAATTAGATTAATTTGTCCCTCCTTTTCCACATTCATAGCATGTGTTACAATCAGAAATACGGTAAAATCAAAGCGAGTTTCTCTGCTCAGTCACCCCACTCTGCTAATAGGACCTTTGGGACACATGAGGCAACTGCATTCAGGCATCAGCTGTCGAGACAGTGTGAGATAGGGAAAAGGCCTCCTTAAGTCTAAAATTCCCTCACTTTTTGGCATGAGGGAAAATTTTTATAGAGTAGCAGTGTCTTGAAGCTTCTGTAGAGGGGAAAGTCAGTGCCGTGGATGGCAAGCAAGTGTGCTTCTAGTCCCTCTGGTGGGCACTGGCCCACATCACAGGGAGCCCAGCTGTGGTGGCCGTCAGTTCCACAGGGCTGGCAGGCAGCAGTCAGAGGCACAGAGAAGTGTTGTTGCTGCTGCTGCTGTTCTTGTTGTTGTTTAATTTGGAAATCTAGAAGGAAGATTATATAGATAACAGAGTCATGTCTCCCTTTCCCATTGTGCTGAGTGAAATGGAGGCCAAGCTGAGGGCTTTACACAATCATGTCACTGATGTTCCGAAGCCAGTGTAACCACCGCCTGACCCATTCAAGCCTGTTCCTACAGGGACATACGAGCTTCTTAATTAGCAAAGTGTAGCCAGGGACTCTCAGAAGCTGTCCCCTTCCCCATATGGGTCAGTGGGCAGCATGTCCCATCTCCCATCCAGCTGGTGTCAATCTTCTTTCAAAGAACCTTTAGAGAGAACTTGGATCCTTAGGGGCTGGGGCCAGTATTGTGGATGTTGGAAAAGAACCTGTACCATGGGACACTGCTCCCTGCCCTTGTGAAGTTCCCATTCCCCATATCTGAAAGGGGCTTTGGGCTTCTCCTGTGTAGTAAAGCGACTTCACAGTGCAGTTTTCTTTGGGGGTGTTATGCCGGACATGAGTCCTTGTTCCAGTGCACCTCCAACTAGTGGACTGAATTTTTCACCAAGACACTTCATCAGCCTCCAACAGAGGATGATAATGAGTGGCATGCATGACAAGAAAAGAAGTTTTTGTTTCTTAAAGAAATGGTTTCAGCTTGACTTTAGAGGATGTTTTAGACAGATGTCTTTGTAAGCAATATTACATTTTATTCCTTGTAGTTTTCCTAGATGGATAATTACATTAATAGTTGCTAGGTAGAGAAGTACTTCATAGTTTCTCAATTCTGCCTGCACATTAGAATCACCAGGGCATTTTTTAAAAATACTTTTTGGTCAGGTTCTCACTGCAGAAAAATAAAATCAGGATCCTTAAACGTAAGGCCCAGGCATTGACAGTATATTACTTCAAATCATTTAATAATCAAATATCATATAAAAGTCTGATGCTTAATGGCTCATTTGTAGGGAATTTCCTAATCCCCAAGTTCTACCTGTGTAAAAAGGGGATTTAGATTTTTTTCTCAAACTTTCTGGCATGTTCTATAATTATAGCTCTAACTGTGGCTCTGTGATTGTTCCCCACCATTCTTATCTTGCTCCCAATTTATATTTAGCAGGACTCATTCAAAAGCAAGGAAGGGCAAATAGAAGAATGTACCCTTTTAAAAATCATTTCTTTTAGTGTTAGAAGAAAATTCATGGAAAAAGCCATAGAGGAGATTTGGGGGTCAGCAGATGGAAAACTTTTTAAACAGTTGGAACAGACTGAAAAGAGCTGTTTCAGGGGGTCCTCTGACCTTCTCCCTTAGCAGGTCTTGGGCTGAGGCTGTCAGTGACCTGCAATGACAGGAGCCCTCTGCCTGGGCTAGGAGCTAGACGCAGCGGCCCCAAGATCCTGTCTAGCCCTGGGAATCTACAACTGCTGAAAAAAAGGAGCCATTAACTAGGTAGAAAAGCCATGGTAGATTTGATTCATGGAATCTAACATGACACTGTCACCTCGAGTGTTATCAAGAAAGATAATGTAAAAAATGAATATAATTTTCTTAAAGTTTTGCCTTATGTAATAGTTTGGGCACTTAATGCTGACTGCTATAGCAAATAGCACTCCCCCACTGCACCTTCCCCCCCCCCCCAGATCTCAGTGATTTAACACAATAGTTTATTCCTGTCTGACAAAATCTAACTGGATATGTGAGGAGTGCATTCTACTTGGGGAGTCAGGGGCCTTGGCTTATCTCATCTGCTGGCTCTACTCTTTCTCAGAGCCTGTGCTAGACTCTCTTTGTCTGGCAGATGAGAAAGCTGCATCAAGGATCTCAGGAGGTGGAAGGAACGCGGTTATGGGCCAAACTGCCATGTGTGGCATTGTCTTCTATCTGTACTCATATTCTGTAGACTTGGCTGTAGTTTCAGAAAATGCTTGAAAATGTAACCACACTCCAAAAAAGAGGATGGGCTTTTATGGGTGTCTAGCTAGTCTAGGCCATACTTTAATCATCTCATGCTCATTGTCATTGTCATCATTGTCATCACTGTTTGAATCAGCTCAGTTTGAATCAGTACGCTTTCCTGGAGTTTGCCAAATCAAACCTCTTGGGTTACTTAGCTTAACAAAGTATATAAAAGGTACTTTTTTCTACAATATATATTTTTTATTTCTATGTCTATGTGTTTTCTGTCTTGGTCTGCTTTAGAATAATGAATAACAAGATTCAATTTGCCCCAACTAGATCATTTAAACTCTGACTCCTCTGTGTCCACAATTGGGGGGGTGGACCTTCTTTTTGTAGAAGAAAATGTTTACTAAGTTATTCAATAAATATCATCAGTTGGGAGACTACCGCACATCAGTGACTAGACATTCAGTGGAGGGGACCAAAGTCAGCCAAGCAGCCTGCTCTCAGAAAGTTTGTGTTCTATTAAGGGAGATGGACAGAGTGTTTTTAAAGAGTTTTGTCTTAAAACAATTTACACACAGGAACCTGGCCTAGACAGAGGGGTGGAGAAAGCATTCCTGAGGAAGTGCTAATTCACTGAGCTGTGAGGAATGAGTAGGAGTTCAGACATCTCAGACAGTGGAGCCTGCTGATTTGAGGAACTGAAAGAAGGCCCGTGTGGTTAGAGCTCAGAGGTTGAGGGAAAGGCATGAGGCAGCATGTGTTTTCAGAGATAGACCATGAAGGACCTGGCTCATGCTAAGAAGGTTGGCCTTTCTCCTAAAAGCGAAGGAAAGCCCAGCCATCTCATTACTTCCCACCCCACTCATCCATCACAGGGTTTTCCCGAAAGGTCTCTGACAAGAGGGAAGATACGGAAGCAGCATCATGAGTAAGCAAGGGGCGGAACCTTTTCCCTAAGTGTTGTGGTTTTTAGCCACACACCATGTATTCTCCATCTTTCCAGCTCTCCTTGTTGTTTTCTCAAGTGAAAGGAAAGACGGACTTGAAGGAACCGTGGCTTAAAATGAAGAATAGAAGCTGAAAAGCCAGTGTTTTTTCCCATTGTCAGTGTGAGCCCTGTCTGCATTTTCTACCACACGATTCCATAGGAAAACACGTCAGGTTTGGACTCAGATTTCTAGGCCTTTCTTCTGCTAGCCTGTTCCATCTTATCAGCAACTTTCCAGCGGTTATTTTCAGAAATGGGTCTACATTACAGACTTCTGATTCCTCATTCAGTACACTTCCCCCACAGACCCATTGTCATTCTCCCTTCTCCATAATCTTAAAAACATCTCCTCTGACCAAACTAGGTCTCTTACTCTTCATCCCTTCTTCTCCCCACTGAGATGATCTTTCTTTTCCTTCTGAAACTTGAACTAACTTCAAAATTTAAAATCAAGGCTGCCGTCTCCATAGACTCTGCCCTGACAACAAATGGATTGATTTTATTTTCTTCTCACTGAATGGAAAAGCTGCTTATAGGAACTGTCTTGGGCTAATTTCCTTGGAAACGTGACACTGGGCTCCAGACTCACGTTTGTGGGCCTTGATGACTTAGCACAGCAAGGGAAGACAGAAAGTCACGGGACATGTGATCTGTCTTTGCCACAGATTTGCTAGAAAACCGTGGTCAGACTATTCAGCACTTATCCTCCATTTGTTCATACACAGGGTGACTGTCCCACATATTATCGATACATGCGTGGTAATACGTCCCAGGCAAGAGCGTTGAGATTCATGATGACTAAAACCGTGGTAAGGCATTTGGCAGTTAATCCAGTTGATCCAGTACAGGCTGCCTAATAACATTCATTCTTACAGATTAAAATCACGGAATCTTTTAGACTTCTAGCTATAGGAGAGTGGGCGAGATCAAAGCCTTGCCTGTGACCAGTTTATCCAGTCTCATCTGATCTCACACATTCTCGCAGCAGCTGTCCCGACCTGCTTTGTGTTCCCCCCACAGTCCCACTCCGTCTAACCCTCCGCTGTGCCTCCCTGTGCCCTGCATTGAAATGGCTTTCCCGCATCTTTACGTCTAAACCCCAGTACCACCTCATCTCTGAGGCTTCCCTTTTTATCATCATTTGGAAGTAATCACTCCCTCTTCTGCTCACTTCATAGTGTAGATTATCTTTATTTATGTATTTATGTATTTATATGTATATATCTCATATTCTCTAAAAAAAGGCAGCTTTTGAGAGAAGGGCCTGTAGCTTATTTTTGTAGTGGTGTCCTAGAGCTCATTCTAGTGGGAAAAGGGGTTTTGAGGTCAGGAAGAAATAAGTTTAAATTGAGTTGTTTGGGTAAAACATTTATTTATGACATGGAACAAATTCCTTCACTAGGAGAATGGGGAAATCTCATGGGTTAGGAATAAAAGAGAAAATTTTAGAACTCCTGGTCTGGGACCCTACTTATAGTAGATAATCAGAAAAGGTACTTTATATCCTGCATACATTTCTATCTGTTTGGTACGTAATAGTTATTTGAAATACAAAAAAAATCCTATCAGTAATAATGATCACTTTAATATTTAGTAAGTACATATATATATATTTCATCCCATGAGGTGAGTACTCTGATCCACCCTATTTCATACCAAAAAACAAAAACAAAAAACCCTGAGACTTAAAAAAAATTGAGTAACTTGTCCACGGTGTCACAGATACCAGGGGAAATGGAAGGTGAACTCAGGCAGTCAGACTCCAAAGTCTGTCCTCTTGACCTGGCTTTCTTAATACTTTCTCCATATTGAATTATCACTAATAGACAATAGGACTCATAAGTCTAGCACTGTCCAGGGACATATTAAAGTCTATTTAGTCTCCAAGACATTCAAAGATAAATCTGTTTTCACCTAATAAGCTGCCTCCTCTGCAAGGTAAACGTCCCAAGTTCATTCCATCTTTGCCATTCATCCTTGCTGTTCAGGTTTTCAGCTCTGTCCCTAAGTTTCTCTTGGTCTCCCTGCCCTGGACAGGCTCCAGTTCTGTTATGTGCCTCTGAAAGTATAAGATAGTTGCTTTGAAATATTACTCAGACAAGTGGGAGAAAGAGAGGATAGAGTTCCCGGTGTCAAGGAACACCTCAATGAGACCTTAAATGTTAAGCCAATTTGTTGACCTAGGTCAAGTCCTTATAATAACTTGGGACTCCCGGGCTGGGAAGATGCTAAATAGAAATAAGGGAGTGATGCCTAAGAGAAGAGAGATTTCTCCCTCTCTGGAGCCTCTGCGTGTTTAGGTTTTATGAACTCTGTCACTTCATGGTGAATTTTCTTGCTCAGATTCCTAAATACAGCTGCAGTTTGGGTCCCGCCCTCCTTACTTAAAAGGGTGATTAACTGTTTGTGATGAATAATTATTTAATTGCCAGTTCAGCTACATGTGTGTAGTTGTTTTGCTTCCTTTCCCTTCAATGTAAGCCAAGTCTTCTCAATAATAAAAATAATCCAGAATTAGTCAAATGCCTTTTAACAGGTTTTCATTCAGTCTGGCACGCAAGAAGTTTCCAATTTTACATCACCTTTAGCTTAAAAAAAAAAAAGGAAGCTCCCCCTCAGTCAGATTTTTCATGCTAATGGCATTTCCTATTAATAAAGTCTTTACTTCATAGTGAACCTTTTACTTTATCTCTGGACAAAAATTTAATCAGAAAGAATCAGTGTTTTTTTTAAAATACCCGTTTAACCTTTATATATTTGCAACAGATACAAAACCACTTAAAATTTAAACCTTGCTTTTTATGGGCTTGCATCCTGATCCAGTTTGTCTCAGAGATAATTTTCTCAGGAGTTGTGAAGCGTGACACACGGTCACTGCGAACTTCCAAGCTTCTGTGTTTACTGCCGTCCCTCTTCATGTCCTCTTTGCTCTATTCGTTGTTTTAACCGTGACTCACTGTCTTAAGGAAGTTCTCTATTAATGCCACTAACTCCTTTTCTATTGTTGAAATCTTTTTCCCAATGATTAGAAATATTTAATGTTTTCTGTCTTCGGAATGTGCAAGTGCTGAACTTTCCATAAGTGTGCATTCCACCTTCATTTTATAGGCTTCCTCAGCAAAAGGGTATGTAAGTGTGGTTCAGCATGCTCTTCTGCATTTAGGTTAAAACTAGGCTTAAGTTTCCTCTGTTAAGCAACTTATATATAAAAAAGCCAGTATGTTTTGCAATACAGACTTCTTATTTTTAATACTAAAAGTAATTATCTTCTAGTAAAAATTCAAATTATACAAAAATATCTAAAATAAAAACTGCTCTCCCTAGAGGAGGTCATTATAACAGTTCTGTGTATCTACTTTCAGAATCTAGAATGTTTTTATGCAATATAAGCAGCATGTGGGTATATGTATACACACAGACAGTAGTATACATATTGTTCTGTATCTCACTATTTTTTCCCATAACAGGGTATGCTTGGCATCCTTCTGAAAATGATAGTACATATCAGTTCACCTGTGTTTATCCATCCATAGTATTCATGGACCATACCTTATGTAGGCATTTCTCTACAGATGGATGTTTACATTGTTTCAGTTTTTGCCATTTGAGAACGTCTGCAGGATAGACTGTTGTTAGAATGAGCTTGCTGAATCAAAAGTATATGTGCTTTACCATTTTGATACCTACTGAAACAGCCATTCAAGAGGGGGTACCTGTTCATTGTTCTCAGAGGTGTGTAAGAAACCAATTTCCTCTTACTCTCACTAACCTCGAACATGTTTATCTTTTACATTTTTGTGAAAAGATTATCTAAAAATAGGATCCCATTGTTTTCTTTTACATATTTATAATTTTTAGTGGGTTTAGCATCATTTCATGTGCTTAGTAGCTACTTGCCTATTTGCACCTTTTGTGTATTTTATTGGTGGAGTTATTCATGTTTTCTATGATTTTTAACATGTTCTCAGTGGTTATTGTGAAGCTGCATTGCAGAGACCCATGGGTTCCTTGGAGAATACCCTGAGCTGGGGGGGGGGGGGGAAGCAGCCTGAGGGCCAGGACTCTCCAGGCTCCTACCCTCTATTCCTTACTCCGAACACACACACACACACACACACACACACACACACTGACTCAACAACGTAGCCCAGTTTTCAAGTGCATTTCATGTTGGGCTTTGGGCTTCATCAAATAAAGGTCCCTGGGAATAAAAATGTGTCACCACAACACTGCTATGGGAGGAAGAACACTGATGGACTAGAGATTAAGTTTCTATTTTATTACAAATATGTATATCATATCAACTATGCCCTTAATATATATTAACATATTTAATTTTTTTAAGATTATACTTATTTATTTTTAGAGAGAGGAAGGGAGAAAGAGAGGGAGAGAAACATCAAAGTGTGGTTGCCTCTCACAAGCCCCCTACTAGGGATCTGGGCTGCAACCCAGGCCTGTGCCTCCACTGGGAATCGAACTGGTGACCCTTTGGTTTGCAGGCCGGTGGTCAATCCACTGAGCCACACCAGCCAGGGCTCTTTGTTGGTTATTCCTGAGCAGATCTTCTTATCATCTTTGAACCTCAGTTCTTTTTTCTTTCAATGAGAGTACTAATACACGCCTTGTCATCCTGACGAGGGAAGAGCTGGTAGGATAATGAGTGCTCTTACCTTTTGTGAATGGCATAGTGCCTTATAAAAATGTGAGGAACAATACAAGTATCTGTTGCCTTTATTCTGATGTTAAAAGTAGAACTGCTAGTTTGAATAGTCACTATGGTAATTAAACACATTGTTTTTAGCACATTCCCAATCATGTAGACCAGCATTGATATTTTAGCTCTGGTCTTGTCTAAAATGGGCTTGCTTTTTTTCCCAGTATTATTATTTTTTAGATTCAAAAGAAAAAAATGTAGCAATGGCTTTCATTCTTTCATTCTCTTTGAAATGAGAACAGAGTAATAATTCTAAGTACCAAAGTAGCAGCCTGAGGCATTCTTATGAATGCCTCTTTCCATGTTTGTTCTTTTAGGAAGGACCTAATTTCTTAAGTAATCTATAAGAGTTATGTCTTTGTACCAGTTCAATTATTAAATAAGACTTACTATAACAGACTTATTCAAAAACTATTCAAAACAGATTTTTTAAATAGGAAAGTGGTGGATAGCTATAATATCACTGACTCCTACATACTCAAAAATCTCCTTTATTACTTTAAAAAAATTCTACTTATCTTCAGTCATTTCGGTTTTCATTTAATTCTTTCAGCAGATATTCCATGGTCTTTGGATGCATTTGAAAATAAAACAACAGAAATCCCTGCCTTCTGGTGCTTATATTCTAGCAGGAAAAGACATACAACAAACAATAAACCTAAATGAAAGTAAATCATGTAACATATTTGATGGCGATGTATACAGTGGAAAGAAGAGTAAACCGTGCATGGAGCAAAACTGCAGTACACAGATTCGCTGCAATTTTTAATTGGATGGGGGTGGGGTAGACTTTTCCAGAAGATGACCTTTGACACTGAGTTGAAAACGGCGAGGCAGGTGTCATGCACTAGAGACTGTAAATAAGGAGTGGGCCCTCGGTGTTGGAGGAAAGCCAGAGGTCCCAGAGTAACCACAAAAAGGGAGCAAGCCGAGGAGTTGTAGTAGGTAATATCAGAGAGGACCAATACCAAAGAGCACTGATATTTAAAACCCTTCTAGGCTCTTTTTGGATCCATTTAAGGAGCATAGTACTTATATTATGTGAGGTTTAACTCTTTATTCCAATTTACAGAATCAGTGATGGAAATTCAAATTATTTATTCTCTCAATCTCAACTATCAAATATTAAACCAACTAAATTCAGCTTAAGAAATATCAAACTTCCACATTGTTTTAAGCAAGGAACAAAAATAGTCTAGTCAAACTTTGTTTTGCATATGAAGAACTGAATCACAGAAAAGGAAATTAACTATATGTAAGTGGCATGCATAGAGCAACCCAACAAGTTTTTTGCATATTGACCCTCTAGCCTGTGGCCTTATTAAACTAGTTTATTAATTCCAGAAGCCTTTTGTTTTGTTTTTCAATGCAAGGGGGTGGTTAATGGAAAAGGCATATTCTCTGTGAATGGACACAATTTCATTTCATTCTGTTAAATTGTGCCTGTGTTTTTTCTTGTCCTGTTGTACTGGTTCAGACTTCAGCGAGGTGTCGAGTAGAAGTAGTGAGCACGGACGTTCTTGCCTAGTTCCCGGCCTTAGGAGAAAGCATCAAGCATTGTGCCATTAAAGTATAATGTGAGATGCAGGTTACTTCAGATGCTTTTTATAAAGTTGAGGAAGTCTTCTTCTACTCCTACTTTTCCAAGGGTGTTAATCATGAAAGTATATTGAATTTTTTCAAATGACTTTCTGCATCAGTTGATATGACAATGATCTCTTTCTTCTATAGGCTATTAATATGGTGAATGACATTGATTAATTTGTATAGTGTTGTATTAGCCTTGCATTCCCAAGATAAATCCCCCTCGGTCATGGTATGCTAATCATTCTATGTGTTATTATATTTAATTTGCTAGTAGTTCAGGATTTCTGTGTCTATGATTCATGAGATGTGTACCATTAACCCTTGAACAACATGGGTTTGAACTTCACAGGACCACTTATAGACAGATTTTTTTTCAGTAAGTGTACAATCAGCCCTCTGCATCCCTGGGTCAACCAACTGCAGGTGGAAAACAGGCTTTTCAACTCGCAGTTGAGAATTCACAGATTCAGAGAGCCAACTGTATGCATTGTTCTTCATCACTTTATATAAGGACTTGGGCCTAAGAGCCTTTGGGTATGGGAGACAGCTCTGGAGCTACTCCCTATGGATACTGAAGGGGGCCTGAAGTTTTGGGAGAGTCAAAAGTTATATGCAAGTAAAGAATGGTATGAAATAAACACAGTCAATTTCTGCTAGGACTCTGAATATAAAAGAACAGTTTCTCACCATCCCTTCCATTTTGAGGAGGATCCTCTAATCAGAAATAATTTCCTTCAGTTACTGTGAGTGGTGTTGCCTGGCAGCAGCTTCAATCTCCAAGGCAAGTCTTCAATCCAAGTAACTAAGTAATCTCACAGGGAACAATCATACATGGCAGTGGGGTAAAAAAAAATAGGACAGTTCTTCCACACATACACATTTCAGGAGAAAAACCTTTCGTTTTAAAGACGACCTTCAGTTTTAAGGTATTCTAGCACACTCTAAGCCCTAGGTTTTGCTTTACATTTACACCATTGGTGACTAAAATTAACAAGTTTTATGGTGAGGTTTTTTCTTCTTTGCCTGGAACCGTATATGCATTGAAAAGTCATTCTGACCCTGACCAGATAGCTCAGTTGGTTAGCTCATCATCCAGATACTCCAAGGTTGCATACAGGTTTGATGTTAGCAGTCAGGGTGCATGCAAGAATAAACCAGTGAATGCATAAATAAGTGGGAAAACAAATCGATCTCTCTCTCCCTCCCCCTCTTTCTCTCTCTCTCTCTCCCTCCTTCCTATCTCTCTAAATTAAATAATTAAAAAAATTAAAACTATTTGCATTACATGATGTTAAATAAATATAAAATGAACCATACAATTAACACATAACTGTAATGCTCCCCATTACTTATGTTGAACACAGTGGTGGTAACCTCCTGGTCAACAATCTTGTGAGTGGAGGAGCTGATTCTCATCCGTCAGGCAGATGTGCTGTCCTCAGCTGGTCTGACTTAAGTATGAGCCTCCATTCTTCACATGGCAAGACAAGAAAGCTGATGAAAAAAGTGAACAGGAAAGCAGCTACCTTCAGCTTTGGTTGTCTGAGTCCATACTACCATAAACTTCTGGGGTAAATACAGTGCTACCCCAGGGGTATTCCCCTTGCATCCAGACTACCATATTCATTAAAATTTTTCTATGTTCAAAAAAAGTGATGTACAGGTTTTCAACTGCACAGAAAAGGGAGAGGGTCAGTGAGCCCTAGTCCCTACTTTCAACTCCAGGGTTTTTTTTGAAATTTCTTTGTTTGGATTTGGCCTCAGGGTGATGGTAGCCTCATAAAAGGTGTTGATAACTATTCCTTCCTTTCTTGTATTCTGGAAAAATTTGTGGGAATTGGTATTATTCTTTAAATATTTGGCAGACTTTGCTAGTGAAGCCATCTGGACCTGGAATTTTCTTTGTCAGAAGGGTTTTAATCTACAAATTTAATTTATTCTTAAGTGAACTTTAACAGTTTACATCTCTCAAGAAATCGGTCTATTTAAAATTTAAGTGGCTGCATTTGTAGGTCCAATGGTAATTTATAGTATTCCCTTATCATATTATATCTGTAGATGCTGTGGATTTATCCCCTCTCTCAGTTATATTTATAATTTATTACTCATCTAATTTTTCCTTGATCAACCTGGATGTGGTTTATCAATTTTTTCTCAAAAGAATCAGTTTTTGGTTCCATAGATTTCTCTATTGTTTTTCTGCTCTCAGTTTTATTGATTTCCACTTTATTATTTTATTCCTCTTTCTTGCCTTGAGTTTTATTTGCTTTGCTCTATTTCCTTAAAGTTAAAGCTCCAATCAGAGTTGAGGTCTTTTGTCTTTTCTAATATAAACATTTAATTAATAAGCCCTACTTTAGCTGCATCCTACAAATTTTGATGTTATGCTTTGATTTTCATTCCAGGTATTTTCTAATTTCCCTTGTGGTTTCCTCTGGACCTGTGGGTTATTTAGAAGTATATTGTTTAAATTCCAAATACTTGGATTCTATTCCTATGCCTTTCTATTAATGACTTCTAGTTTATTTTCTTATGATCTGTGAACATATTTTGTATTACTTCAGTTCTTTTAAGTTTATAAAGGTCTATTTTATGTTCCAGAATGTGGTCTGTCTTGGTGAATGGTTCATGCATTTCAAAAGTATTTGTATTCTGTTGTGGAGTGTTGTGTAAGTGGCAATTAGGTTAAGTTCACTGATAATATCATTCAGTTTAGTCTATTTTTACTGTTTTTCTATTTGCTTATTAAGTTACTGAGAGAGGGGTCCTAAATCCCCTGACTATAACTGTACCTTATTGATATAGTTGGATTAAAATTTGTTATCTTGTTAGCTTTAAAATTTCTTTCTGTCTGTTCCATTTTCTTTTGTCTGCCTATCTTTAGATTGTGTATTTTTCACAATTTTATCTTCATTAGTTTATTATATATACTCAATTTTAATGTCAGTGTTGACATTTTGTTTGAAACATGCCGCTTTAACTACCCAGAGTCGACCTTCAAATACCACTTTATCACTGCGTGCAGAGTCAGGACCCTGCAGGAGTACACTCTCAGCCTCCTGGCCATCCTTTGTGCTCATCATTCTTTTTACTTGTAGATCTGCTATAAACACACTGCTGACTTCACTTTAACAGGTTAGAGCACTTAAAAATAAGACAAACTTATTTAGGCTCCTCTAGAACATTTTCTGTGTGCATAAATCCAGGTTTCTGTCTGGTATATGTCTCCTGCCTAAAGAATTTCCCATAATGTTTCTTACAGTGTATGACTGCAAGAAATGAATTCCCTCTTAATTTTCGTTTGCCTGAAATAGCAAATTCTCTCTCCTTTTGGAATGTAGTAGTGTAGATATCAGCTAAAGACTAGAGTCTGAGATTTGGGCCTGAATTGCAGTTCTGCACATCCTAGCTTGTAAAAAAAAACTCAGTTTTCCTTTTTCTAAGATGTGAATAATTGTAATATGGGGTTGGCCAACAGTTCATTAATTTTTTTTCCGTAAGATGGCTCTAGTAGTGCTTAGTTGTCTTTAACTTCACTTGAAATAATTTTTTAGGTGGTATTGTGACACCTGTCATATATCAGCATGCATTTTTTAAAAAACTTACCAAAATTGTTGAATTTTTGTGGAGCCATTTTAATATTGAAGGTGAAAGAAAATGTGCAACATTTTCAGCATATTATGCTTTATTATTTCAAGAAAGGTAAAAATACTACTGAAAAACAACAACAACAAAAAGATTTGTGCAGTATTTGGAAAAGGTGCCATGACTGAATAATCGTGTCAAAGTTGTTTCAAAGTTTCATGCTGGAGATTCTCACTGGACCATGCTCCAAGGTCAGGTAGACCAGTTGAAGTTGACAGTGATCAAATCAAGATCATAACTGACAACAATGAACATTATGCCACGTAGGAGATAGCCAATGTACTCAAAATATCCAAATTATACAATTATTGGTGAAAATGAAAAATGCATCTTTTATTTTATAGAAAAAGTCATATGGACTTTTTGTCCAACCAATATTAACATAAATAATGTACCCCGATGAACATTTTAAGTGCTCCAAAAATGTTATCTACCATCATCATCATGGACATCCTGCATCAGTTTTTTCTTAGAGTTATCTTCTTCTGAGATTTCATAGAGCTTAGAGTCATCATGTCAGGTAGGAAACACACAGCCTGGTATTATAGGATTTACTGAGGATGTCTGGGTCTTTTACCTTGGAAGAAACAATCTTAGATGTCATCGTTAAGGAATGGCAGAGCCTTGGGCATAACTGGGTCCAGAACTCTCACCAGTGAGAAAACTGAGGCCCAGAGGGGTACAGGGATTTGCCCAAGGTTGCACTCTGCTAAGGTATGTACTGTCAAAATCTCCTTGCTATTCTCAAAGCTCTGAGTGGTTGAACATTGTCTTACTCATCTCTTGATTCTCCACAAAACCTTGTGTATTGTAGTTTGTGAATCTCTGTGGAAATGAGGAAAGAATTCCTGCTCCTTTACATTCCTCCCAGCCCTTTCAAGGGCAAAGTGAGCATGTTTGTAAACACTTTTTGTAAATATTTGTTTTCAAAAATCAAGAGTAGTTCAGACAGATGATGATATACAACAGGAAATAAATTTAAGTGTGGAGACTCTTTTTCCTCTGTGTGTTTCAACTACGAAATGCTTCATTATAATGCTTCTCTATTCGTTTTAACAGTGCATGCACCGCCAGTGAGCAAACAGCAATCTTCATTCAGCCAGACAATTCTGAAAGCTTATTTCTTGCAGTTAGCATAAACCTTCAATTCCACAATGGTGGTAGTGGGAGACCCCGCCCAATGTTTTTAATGGGGAATGCAATCAGAACATAAAAAGGTCTAAATGCAAACTTTGAAGGAATTTGAGATGACTCGGAGGACCTTAAAAAGCACATTTCTATTTGTTTCTTTCACATCTGTGTTTATTTTCTCTTTCTTGTGCGTATTGAAGACTTTTAAGATTATACTTTAAAAACCAAGTAAATAGCTTCCAAAATGTTCATTGATGGGATAGTGTGTTCTTTATAGATATGATTATTAAATAATTCAGGGGCCTGACCCCAGAGTGACATGTTTCCCTTATTCGTAGGTAATTTTTTTATATTCTTTTTATCCCCGTAGCTTTTTATATTTTACTATTTTATGTATTATATCTAATAAATTTTACTCCACTGGCACAGGTTTGAGTCAAGAGAAAAATGTATATTTCTCTCGATGTCCTTTATGTTCTTTCATTAAATTAAAGTACCAATCAGTGAGGACAAGACGAGGGGAGGAGAATGAGCCCAAACACAGTAGGGAATCAATGGGTGATGATGTATAAAACACAGCTTTTAAGTCAGTGTGAAGTTTTCTATTATTCCCTCTGATTTCTAGGGCCAGTCCTGGTAACAGATGTCCCATTGAGAGCCTACAGACACTACACCAATCTATACACAAAATTCATGAAATGGATTTAAAAATTGAATAATAAAAATTGTATGTTACATATAGTCTCGCATGCACAGATTGATTAGCCTTTAGTGAGATGAACAATCCCTTGGTTATCTAATTGCAGTAATGCCAACACATTTAATCCATCACGCATGCTCTTCTGGGTTCTTCAGTCGTATCACTCAATGCATACTGTGTTCTGGGATAGTTTTTGTGCTGAGCATTTTGCATACTTGATCTTAGTTCATTGTGTCTGTGATCTATTAAATCAGTATTATTACGACTGTTTACTTGACAGTGAAAGAGAGAAGTAGGTTACTGGTGAGTTAAAAGGCTAGTAGGTAGGACTAAAATTTAATTCTAACTAATGCCTCCAGAACACGGGCTCTTAATCAGTACTCATTTGTGAATGCATTTGAATTCTATGTGTGAGGCAGAGTCCTAGGCCCTCTTCTGGTTGCATGTTTTGTTTTGGGTTTTTTTTTTTAACCAACATTGGCATTTTATTCCTCAAGAAGTTAATGAAAGAATTTTTTTTTAATTATCTTTTAGCGCTGACTGGTGTGGCTCAGCTGGTTGGCCCTCATCCTGCAAAGTAAAAGCTTGCCTGTCAGGGCACATGCTGGAGTTGCAGGTTTGGGCCCCTGTCCGGGCACATAAGACAGGCAACTGATCTGTGTTTCTTTCCCTCTCTCCTCCCTTTCACTCTCTCTAAACATAAATAAATAAAATGTTTTAAAAATTAACTTCTAAAAATTTTAAGAGAATGCTGTCAATTTAAATTTGAATACACCTTGCAAAGTTCCATGAATATAGAAATTTAAGTATTTTGTATTAACTAGAATTATGACCACTTAAAATACTATTCTATTCAAAACCTAAAAGTTAATATCAATGAGAGCAACTCTCAAAAGTAACTAAAGTAACTGATAAAACACCATGGCAAAAGTGCTGTGTCCACAGACTTGGCTAGCATGGTATACATTAAGGAGAGAAGACTGCCAAGTTTGTGAAGAAATGAGCAGCTATGCCTGCACGTTTAAGCTCCCAGCCACATAACAACAGATACCACCTGAGGGCTACACTCTAGCCCTTGGAGCCACCAGGCTTCACACACACATAACAATTTGGTGTATTTTACATAATTGAGGTAACCAAGGGAATTTGTTTTAAAAAACACTCATGTAGTCTGCATAGGGAGCATTGCACCCCAGTGTCCCCTTAGGAGATGCTAAGGGGCCTGAAGTTGAGAGATCATCTGGTCTAGCTCTCTCCATGAATATGTGAGAAGGCTGCTCAAAACTCTACACTGAGACAGAACTGAGAAGACCGGCCAAAGTAAGGAGTCAGCTTGGGAGCAATTCGACCACCTCAGCTCCCCAGTGTCGTTTACATGGCACTGATTCCCTTCAGAAGTAGAGGTGAAGATCATTAGCACCCCAGGAGTAAATGTGTGATCTCCCCTGCCCCTTTCTTTTTATACCCTCTCAGTATTCAAGTCCACACTCATGGAAATGACTCTGGGTTAAAACATTCAGCTTTTCTACTCATTTCTAGTCATTGAAGTTCCATTCAGCTGCCTCCTCACCTGGATTCCAAATCCCTTCGAATAAATGAAATGGCTCCCTCCAGGTCAAGTGGGATTAGAATTCCTCTGTGTTGTTCCCCAAATTCTTCTTTCCTGTTTTGTAGTATCAGATTCATCTGGCTTGGATGAGAGTTATCTATACATGTGTGTATTCTTGACCCCTCTTTTGCTGTCATGCAAAAACATGTATGCACTTAAATGCAGACTATTTTGTAAGCCCTTGATGATAGAAAGAACATGTAATCCATCTGTCACCCACGATGGGCAGCTGGGCCTTGCATTGTTTCAGTCCCCCACAAAGCAGTGGTAGGCAGGGCTTGGAAGAGCTGTGGAGTGTTGGGCAAGTCATTCTACCCTTCTCCGAGGTCTGATGCTCACATCTGTCAAACAGGGACAATGATAATGTGTCTCCCTCCCTTTGGATATTTGTAATAATTAAATGAGAAAACACATGCCAAGCAGCCAACTCAGTGCCTCACACATAGTAAGAGTCTTAATAAACACTAGTTATTATTATCCTCAGCCAACATGTGTTAAACATCTACAAAGATCCAGGCTCTAAATAAATACTTTTTCAATGGACTATAATTTAGTGCCTAAAATGTTCCATGCTGACATCTACCATATGGATAACAAAGCTTTATTATGCCATTTAGATTTAGTGCTAAACTCAAGCCTATCCCCTGTACTCAAGCCAGTCTGGGGCCACCCAGATAACTTTTCTGGTATTGCCATGAACACACTGATGTGATACAGACATAATTAGACTTCACATCTATTCCCGAGAGTATTTTGTGATGAGAGCCAAGATGTTCAAGGACTATAGACTGGGCATAGATTTTCTCTTAAAATACTGTCACAGACTGTTTTCCTCTCTGGCTAATGTTGCTTAAAATAATGTAAGTCTGGGCTTAAGATTATGTCTCTGCATAAGACAACGTAATGGGATTCTAACTACTCAAAAAAATAAAAGAAAAAAAAAAGCAGTAATTGGCTTTTATCTTTAAGCCGGGACTCCACAATGGATTTATCACCAAAGAAATTGTTTTCATGGTCGTATGCGTTGTTTTGAATTTTCTGTTGTTGTATGCATATATTGAAAGAAGACTTTGGGTAATCATTGTAATTTTCCAAACAGCTGGTCTTCTCCTGGCATTGTTACAGGTCAGTCTATTTCTTCCTAATCTGACCATAATGTCATAAAACGCTGGCTGTTCCCTTAGCAACTAACTATTCAAGGTAGACGAGCTGCTTTCTCTGCCTCGGTCCAGTGGTGGGCTGCAGGGAGGCTCCCACAGGCTACGGGGAAGCACACGCCATTACCAAAGGTCTTCACATCAGCAGAGTGCTTGTCATTTTCATTCTGCTCAGAGAATTTAAAAATAAATTTTACAAGAAAAGAATACATAGTACCCATATAATTTTAGTTTATTGAGTTTTTTCTTTAAACTGAGTAAAGTTTCTGCCCACTTTTGACCTTGTCCCCAAATGAGATAATTGATGTGAAATCAGAAACGATAACTGACAAACTCTGAAATGCCCCATAGCTACTTGGTGCCTCTCAGTCCGTGCTCTCGCTCCTCTTTTTCTAAGCCAGAACTCAAAGGTTGCTTTCTCTTCCACTGGGAAGTTTTTCTGATGGGCTTTCCCAGTTCCACCTCCTAAATCAGGCAGAGTTTATATGAGGACTTAATTCCATCCGTATTACAGTCAGTAGTAATGAAACCTTCCCTGAGATCTACTCCCGTGTTCACTCCGCTCCTCTGCAATCCTACGCCTTTTGGAATCAGTGCCAAGCAAATTAATGTTTTGTATTTACTTGCTGGGTAGTGAATAGAACTTGAATGTATTTGGGAAGCTAATATCAAGTTATATGAAATAAGTAATCCCATATTCCTAAATACTATAAAAATCTTATGTAACCTCCAACACTTAACATAGTGCTTAGTATGCATTACGGGGTGCAGAATATTGCAATAATCTGAGTTATTTATAAAACATTGATAACAACCTCTTCACTGATAGAGGACAAGCTACTTTTGCTCCTTTCTTCTCCTTCAAGACAAAGTAGTGAGAGGAAAACAGTGCCCTGCTGTTACTTTGGCTTTTTTATTCTTGCAAGAAAATGGGCACTTGTAAATAATTGAGGGGGAAAATTTGGCTCCTCCAAAAGGCAAGACTGTTTTAAAATAAGTTTGAAATACGCTAATGCAGAAGCCCACATATAGATTTAGGGGAAGTAGGTCCATTCTCTCTCATCTCTTCATTATTTGTAATTGTTTGTAAGAACACCGTGTGTTCTGGCCACTGGCTACCAGACTGGTTGGGTTGCAGTAGATGCTGAAGCTCTGCAGATCCTCCCAGTAGCACTTACCCAGTTTCCACAGAGCTTTATCAAAGTTGGATGCAGATTCCAGTGTGCAATGGGGCAGTGACCTGCCTGATGACCTTCCCGAACAAGAGCTAGTTTGAGCCAATATACAGCTCTGGATGAATGGGAAACCCATTTTCAGATTTCAAAGGGGCTGCTAAAGCACTTTTCTCTGTAGTATAGAGATACACAAATGAATATAACAAACTGGAGGCCTCTTCGGCAGCTGTCTCAATTAGGATGCCAGGTTTTCCCATCCTCGCTGCTCCTGGCAGTTCTCCCCTTTTCTGCAGCATATCACACCTTCTTGATTTTACAAGTATTTTTGCTGCTACTGCTACTCCCCACCCCAAAACAAAACCCAGCCCTGTTAGAATTCTTGTGGGCTGCGGGATGGAAAGGAGTTCTGCTTGCATTTGAAAAGGTTGTAACTTCACTTTGTACGTAGAACAAAAATGGAAAACCAGATCCTGTGTTTGTCTCAAAACTGAAATTTCCAATCCTAACTACAAGTGAAGAAACAGATGCTCCAGTGCGGTGAGATGCCTGGGCTCACTTCGGAGGAAAGCGGGGAGGGAATCACCTGATTCACACACCTATTTTAAGCGTTTACATTTTTGTTCTTTCTTCTGATTCTTAACTTAGTATCCTCAATGAGCTATAAATATTTTTAGGCAAGTGGTATGGATCATAAATTGATGCCCACCAGGTAATATTCAGCATGCAGACATAAGCAAGTCTCTCATTATTAGTGAGATCTTGTAGCTCTATCAGTTAGTAGTCCCAGGCCTATAGAATGTCACAATCAAAGGGTGTATTGTAAATCATGTGATTAACTCTTTTTATTTAACAAGTGGACAAAAACAACCACGCAGTGAAGGAAATTACTTGCTCAGGATACCAGAGCAAGTCCATAGTTTTCTACACTGAACTCCAAATTTCATGGCTTCTTTTTCTCTTCAATTTTATTTATTTATTTCTAGAGAGAGGGGAAGGGAGGGGGAAAGAGAAGGAGAGAAACATCAATGTGTGGTTGCCTCTCATGTGCCCCCTACTGGGGACCTGGCCAGAAACCCAGGCATGTGCCCTGACTGGGAATCAAACCAGTGACATTTTGGTTCGCAGGCTGGCACTCAATCCACTGAGCTGCACCAGCCAGTGCCATATCTCATGACTTCTAATCGTGCTTTAAAAAATTTTTCTAATATAGCTACTTATGCTTTTTGTGAATAATGACATACAACATGGGTAATCTATTTAATAGGTGATAGAAATATGCGTGCTCATTATTATAAAGTACGATTTTCAAACTCTTCTGAGTGCTATGATAGTTTCTATTGCTGTTTAGTCTCTTGAGCTATTTCTTCTCTTGTGTCCAAGCAATTGCCAAGGTTTTGTAGCTTCATGTCAACTGGACATGTGTTCCTCTAAAGCCTTGCAAAAAATAAAGTTATAGGAGAATCACTCTTTTTAATCTTCAGCTAAGTTCTTAACTATGTACATGTAGGAGGCAGCATGGTGAGCTGGAAAGAGTATAGACCTTATAGTCCTACAGACCATTGTGTTTACTGTTTTCTAGCAATGTGGCCCTGGACAAATTTTTGACCTTTCTGATGCTCAGTGTCTTCAAGTGTCATTAAGAAAGGGGAGTGCAGGGGGAAAATCTGTCCCTTGTAGTTTTACCATTGGATTACAAAGGTGAGACATGTGGCCCCTGGTAAACACATCATCTTTGCCAACTTCCTTCCCAACCTTTTCTGATGAGCATCTGTTTTCAACCCAGATAATAAGAGAATAATAAGAGGAAAAGAAGAGAATTGATCATGATGATAATTGTCCTGATAATTGTTGTGAGAATTCAGTTGATGATAATTTAAGATCTTGTTTTCCCTCATCTCTAAAGAGTTGCAGCATATATGTTATTTGTGTATGTGTATAACTTATGGAATTTTTTGCCATTCCTGTTATTTTTGTATGACTCCATTTGACTGGTCTGGTCTTAAAAACCCAAATACCTTTTTAAAAATATGCACCAAGTATCTATGACAGGGATTACAGACACCCAGACAGCAACACTCTGCCCTCTGGGACTTTGTAACAGGACTGAAAAAGCTTAAGTAGAAAATAAAAGCCAAATTTGAAGGATTTTATAAAAGAAATATAAAATTGGGTTTAAAACAAAGAATATATTCGAACAAGACCATCAGGGAATACTTTGTAGAGGAGGTGGGAGCTGGGCTGAAAGCCCAGCCTTAAAGCCTTAAAGACTGAATAGCATGTTGGACAGATAATGTTGGGTGGGAAGGAGGAGAAGATCGAAGAACCTGAGGCAAGGGTTAGAGGTGGAATAAATCAGTACGTGGGGAGTGCGCAGGGATGTTAAAGGAGGGGTAACAAAGTAGGGGTGAAATAGGGGACAGACCTGGGGTAAAGATAGATCATCTAGTGCTGATTCATGAAGGGTCCTGAAAGGTGAACTCACCTCTGGCGGTCACCAGGAGTGTTTGTGAGCACTTGAGCAACGTGACCACACCTGTGGTTTAATCAACTAACTCTGCCAATTATCCATTTAAATGCTTAACGAGTTTAAACTGTAAATATATATATTTATTTTTTAGAATGTAAATTATATCTGTAAATATATATATTTATATATATCTGTAAATATATATATATATATATATATATATATATATATATATATATACATATATATATAGCCATATTATCTGAAAAGGAACTTTTTGCCCTAACTTGAAGCAGATTAGAGATTTCAAAAGGTTTACGTAGTGTCTGTGACTTCGACTGCTCGTGGATCCTCCACAAGACTGGAGTTATTTCCACTGTTGTGTAATAGTTCAGTTTTGTTTTTAGAAGATTCTCCCAAGGAAGTGTGGTAAGCACATTTCTGAAGTCATCCTATTAAGCACTGTGGGAAATAAATCATTGCTTCTGTGTTCAAGGTCAAGCATTTCCTCTTTAGAACTCCTTTACCATCCCCCCTGGTGTGGCTTTGCTGTCTTGCCAACTTGTGCATAGGAGTGTGCACATGTGTGTGTTCAGTCGAGTAAAGACTAGAATAGACCCAAGTTGAAAATGTCAAGTTATTTTGAGCTACATGTTCATAAATATACTTTGGAAATGATCACTAAAACAATGAAAGGTTTGAATGTGTGCCTTTTTATTCACATCTCTGTGAATTTGTGTGCACTAATTGGCGTAAAATTTGGAAAGCAGTTTGCAAAAGTTCACACTGAATACTCTTCCCCCCAAAACCTACTTTTATGTTTGCCAGTAGGAACCATTACATTTTTTTGTTTACTTCTTCCCAGTACACCTCACACACATGACATCATATTCCAACTTAAACTTTGTAAATCTGGTCAATTTGCATATCAGAACGTGCAAATCTGAGATATAAAGTTCAATGAAAAAAAGATACACATTTTAGTTTTCAAAGTTTTTGAATAATCCTTTTTATTCAGTGGTATCTGAATAACCATTTAGCTCATAGCCACTGAAATGTTTTTACCAAGTTAAAATCCAACACTTCATATTTTCTCTTATTTTTTTAACCTCTGGTTATTATAAGACATCAGTGTAAGAAACTTCTATATGAAAAAGTGTATTCTATATTTTTTGTGAAACTGTTGTTACAGATGTTTTTCACTATGGCAATGTCTTTTTTAACATGTACAAGATAATTTCCTCTTAGAATTTATATCCAGGCTTTTATAACAGAAATTAGTTATTTTCACTTCATTTAGTGTCCTTCTTTGTCCTGACTGCCAGAAAACTCAAGGCTAAATTTAATGCTGTGCTACAGTAACTATTTTTTTTTAGGTTTCTGGTACAGCTCTCTCCTTAATTCCTCTGTGTAGTCTTTATTGTTGTTCTTTTTCCCCCCTTTTTCAGATTTTAGTTGCAACGATCCCAATGAATTTGACTTTTAATTGAAGTAAAACTTAAATTCTTTTTTGAACATGTACATTTAAAATAAATATATAGTTGAAATAAACATATTTTAAAGTTCTGATGCTCAGTTCTAACACCTATTGTTCTTACCAATTCAGATGCATGAATCGTTTTTCAGGTCATGTGAATGGGGTAGAGTTTGTCATTATGCCTGGGACATAGTGGGCATTCAGTACATGTTTGTTGAATGAAAGAAGCAGGCACAATCACAGCTTTCCCTTCTGGTGATCTGCTCTATGATAAAATCTCCAGGAATGCATTGTGTCTAAAATTGGGAACCATATGTACAGGAAATTCTTTCTTATGTCAATGTGAAATCCCTCCAAAATAAATCCATATATATATATATATGCGCAGAAAATTGGAAACCTGAAGCTACGATAACTTTTCTGGAGGGGAGCGGTCCTGCACAAAGGCTCGGGCACAGTTACATGGCCCGTCATTCTCTGTAAAGGTCTTACTTGGACCTTCTATGATTTAATTACTTCCTTCCCTGAGTCCTGTTTGGAATCTCAGCCAATCTGTAAGCTGAGAGAGGAGCAAGCCAGGATAATAATTAAGATAATGTAGCAAAGAGGTGTGAAATTTTTATGTCTTTCTGGAAGAGATGGGTGAGAATAAATGCCTTCAGGACCATAGCAACTTTCCCTAGTAGCCAGAGAAAGAGAAGCCATTGCTCTTGCTGAGGCCGGCCCTGGTCCCTTGAAGAGTCCCTCGCAGTGGCCCCCAGGCCTGGAGGGTGCTGATGACCCCAGGGTGTATCACACAGTAAGTCCCATTCAAGCTTCAGTGCAAATCGTTTTTTCTTTTTTGTAAGGAGGGTTCACCCAGGGATATAAAGTAAAATGGGATTGGAATGGAAACTTGGCATCGCAGTTTGGAAACATTTTTTTATTGGGTACAGATTTGGGTGGGGGGAGGAAAAAACAAACACAATTTCTATGTTGTAAATGTTAATAAAAAAAGAACAAGTAAAACAAATTAAAACAGTTTATTTTGATGAGGCTTTTTTGCATTCCCATGACTCCAAAATACTTTTGGATTTGATGACAATCTATAATTGCTTTAGTATAGAAAGACAAAGAACAAGTGAAGTTAAATAAAGTCAGTATTTAGACTTTACAGAGGTAGGATGCAGAATCATAGTAGTCAATTGGCAAAAATTCTAGTGGGGTTTTTTATTACTCCAAAAAAATTATGCTATTTCCCTGGCTGGTGTAGCTCAGTGGATTGAGTGCGGGCCTGCGAACCAGACAATCGCGGTTTGATTCCCAGTCAGGGCACATACTGGGGTTGCAGGCCAGTTCCCTTCAAGCCAGTTCCCAGCAATGTATGGTTGCATGAAAGGCAACCATACATTGATGTTTCTCTCCCTCTCTCCTTCCCTTCCCCTCTAAAGATAAATAAATAAAATCTTTTTAAAAAAAATTATGCTATTAATAATAATTTTTAATGTAGCATCCTCAAATTATGTCTTCAAGTTCCCAGTTTTATTATCTGTTAGTCATAACTCATATTCTATCCTATGTCTATCTACCCAGACTTGGCGACTGGCTTTTTTTATTGTTGTTGTTGCTATTGCTAGTTTTTAAAACCATTAGATCTTAAGTACACACCACTACCAAAGTTATTAATTTTAGGGAGAAGAACAGGAGGTTAACTGTTGCAATTTGCCTCACAGTAATCCATTTATGTGTATCAAAATCTCATCTCAGAAATATGTGTTTAAGTGGGAGAAGAATCAGAGTAATCAGGAGGTTTACATTGCAGTCCTGGCTCTGCTGTGGAATGGCTGGGTGATTCTGAACAAGTAATTTATACTCTGCATCCTCGGTGTTATCTTCTGAGAAGTGCATTCATTTAGGGATACACGATGATTCGTGGTAGGAGTAAAATAAATGTGCTGGACTAGGTAATTCATAGTGGCACTGTCTAATATGGTAACCACATGTGGCTTATTTAAATTAATTAAAATTAAAATTTAACTTTTTAAATTAAAAATGCAGCTTCTCAGGCCCACTGGCAAATGCTCAGGAGTCCCATATAACCAGTGGCTACCATACTGAACAGCACAGAAGGACCATTTCTTCACTGTGGAGAGTCTGTAGGAAGAGCACTGACCTAGAATGACAGACAGTCCCTTCCAGAATGATGGGGGTTGCTGTTTGAGTTTGAATGGTGTCTCTTTAAGCTGCTCTCTGAGCTGCTGGGAGGAATATAATCCTCAATGAACACTCTCTCCTTGCACCACATGCAAGATCATGAACCTGGCAAGCACGAGGGAGTGGTTACTTCATGCTGAATGGCATTTCAGCTGCGTCACCGCAGAAGTGGAATCAGTGGGCATGCTTACTCCAGATTCCATCAGAATCATTTTTAAGCACCATGTGTTCTGTGTCGTCTTTGGTACATTTCTCTGGCTTCAGATGAGTTCCAAAGTGAAACCCCCCAGGCTCCTTCATAAATTTAGCCATCAAAGGCCAAGGTGATAATGCCATCCTGGGCTTTAGAAGCCTGAAGTGGAGTGAGCTAGCAGTGCTGGGAATGAGCAGTGGGGGGACATCTGAGAATCATGTTGCTATTATGGATTGGGGAAAGTCATCTTAAATGACCAGAAGCAGCTGCATAATAAGCAGAAAATATTTGCCTCTTCTGTTCATGGTTTGCTGCCCCACCACATTCTATGTAAAGTCTGATTTTGAAAGTTCTTTAGGAACTATAAAACCAAATACCAAAATTAGGTTGATTATTCATATCATCAGTGACTTTTTCACAAAATTATGATAAAGTCATAGAGGGTGACCATCTGTGCTCCTTTTACAGTTCAAGGTCCATTTCTTTACTAGTGCGGAGTTGCCTGGCTTTTTTTGAGGATGTGTATCTGTGGGTGTGCACTCACACTGGAGCTCACCTGCATGTGCAAGTAGATTGTATGTTGTTTATGGACAACCATTTCAACTGTTTTTTTTTCCACCATGGACTGAAGCTATGTTCAAATTCCAGTTTTACCAGACACCGACTCAGGTGGTCTTTGCAAAGTTATTTTATTTGTGTTTTAGTTTTCTTACCTAAAGTGAGGACAGTAAGAGTTCCTATAACAGGATTTGTACAAGGATTAAATGAGAATGTGTGTATATATATACATGTGTGTATATTCATACATATGCATACATATACATACATTTATGAGTATATATATGTTATATGTGACTGCTATTTAAGTATTAGCTATGAATGAGCCATAATAACTAGAACACTAATATGTTCACTGGTGGACATAAAACATCTATTATTCTCTCTCTTCCCCAGAACCCTGCAATCTACCAAACTGAGGATGATAGCAGGTGTTTTCATGTCCTGTGTCTAGAGCGTATAAGAAGACACTTGGGTTGGGCCCTTCCCTTGCAGGATAGCTACCAACTGAGTTGATGGGTGCTTCCTTCAGAACTAATTAAGCCCAATGCTCTGGGACCTTCGCAATATCTCCCTCTGAACTTCTGCTCTCTGAGAATTTTCTTCACACTCCAAACCACTACCACCCCACCATGTCACACATACATGTGCACATTCACTCCCTTCAACTCTTTGTGTTTCTTTTCTGCCAGATGCTTGAGATTTAAGGGCCTTGGAAATCTCTGTTCTCACCTTGACTGATGCACAGAGTGGTCCTGTTCCCACGCTGTTGATGTCAAAACGAGTAGGGCGTGTTTTTTCTCCATGTGCCTCTGAACTCTCAAGCTAAATAAATGTACAAGATGTTTTGGGGTTACCAAGGATACCTGCTAATATAATCATACCTAGCCTTCCACTTCTTTCTCCAGCCCCCTTAGCTTCTGCCCTCACACTTGCCCCCTCCCCTGGGTCTTTATGGGCCGCTGTACATGAAGTGCAGCTCATACTCCACAGCCTGTCATTTGTTGGTTCAAGAGAAGCTGCCAGGGGTCTGACTAGAGAGAACAAGTACACTTGTAAGCACTTACAGACTCTCCAGTGGACAGGCTACCCCTGAGAGAGTACAGCTTTCTTATACACTAAGTGGGTTTTTTTGCCATTTGTGAATACATCCAATCATCGTTTGGTTTGGGTAAAACAGGCTAACAAAATACTCCATGGTTTCTGCAGATTTACTTATTGGTGGTATCCTACAATCCTCAGTATAGATTCTTGCCCTATTAACTTACATCAATAATTAGTTCAATATCCCATTTGGAAAGTTCTGCCCTATTAGTCCTACATGATCAGTGTGTCCAAGGATAGACATTTTACTAGGCCAAAGACTGCATACAAACAGGAATATGGCTTAATGTGCAGTGTGATAGTATCTATTATACACTATGTCTTTGTCTTCACCTGGTATTCTACGTTCTCCATCATGTGATCTTTTATTCTAGGTTCTCCATGATCTGATGTCTAACTCTGTTTAACCTGACTCATTTGTAATCTCTTCATATTAGCAATAGGTTTTCCCATCACTAACACCTCCACCTATACCACTGCCACCACTACCTCCGTCAACACTACTTCTACCAACACTACCACCTCCACCACCACCTCCACCATCACTTTCACCAACACCACAACCTCCACCACCTCCATCATCACTCCCACCAACACTACTATCTCTACCACCACCACCATCAGTGTGGTTTCTATCTTTTATCACTCCATTGAAATAGTTCTTCCTCTGAAAAGATATTTCCTTAATTGTTCTAGAAGAGTGACAGTTCTATCCTTTGAACTGCTGTTGTCATCTCTATATTTTTCTCTTCTGATGTTCTCAATCACATTTAGTCGAATATGCTTTATCTCTATTATTATGTAAGAAATTTCATGATGAGGGTCAGGTTCTATTTCATCTCATTCTGCCCCCCTCCCTGATTTGGTTGAGGACAGGCTTAATTCCTTATATACTGTAGCTATTTAAACAATTCTTATTGAATAAATAAAAATAAAAATAACTCATATAGATGCCAGTGCACCCAGTTCCATTGAAAGAAAGAGGCTATTGAAAAGATTGATTATATAGATTTGAGAAATTTTAATAAGATAGAATATTAGAGTTGGCAGGAACTTTCAGTCTAGCCACTACCCCCCCCATACCATCTTCATTTTCAAATGAAGACATTAGGATTTACATGTGATTGGTCCAGATCACACAGTAAGAGAATAATAATAAATCTAGGACTTGTAACACAGATCTGGCATCCAACCCAGCATGTTTTTTTGAAACAAAACTAAAATAATGCTGACATAAATATACTATTGTCTGCACATTTATTTCTTTGCTGATATAAGTAAAACAAAATGGCAACAACTTAAGAGCAAGACATAACTACTTCTATTATCTATGGTGGCTCTACACAGCTAAATCAGAAACCCGGGTAAGGACACTGGGCCTCAGTGTCCTTAACTCAACGTTGAACTTGGTAAAAGACTTAATGACTGAAGTTCAGGCTGTCAGGTCATTGACAACACAACAGGAAGTGGGGCTTTAGCTGGCTGACATTCCCACAACAGGGAGAGGAGTAGAAAGGAAGAAAATATTGGGAGTTCTACGCTTCAGCCAGAAATGAGGGCAGGAGCCAAATGTGAGGTCAGGAGAAAGATTCCTTTCTCCAACTATGTAACAGGGCATTACGTGAGTGAATTCAGATCTTCGAATGTGTTCTGAGCTGAGTGCCTGCTGGAATGTGGACTGTAAATCTCTCTCATCAACCTTCTCCTTTCTGACCTGCAAATAACCCCTGTCCCTCGCATCTGCTTCTCTCCCACCTGCTTTTCAGTCTTTCTTTGTCAACATAATTTTTCCATTATCTTATCAGTTTTTCTATCTACCTTTTTGTGATACATCTCATTCTCTTTAAAAATATTTCCATCTGACCCCATTTTCCCCTAAGTATGAGATTCGGAATAGGATAATGTGATATCTAATATTTATTCATGTCTCTTCAACAAATATTATTGAGCACATACTATGCTCCAGGTACCATCTTAGTTATTGAGGATACAAGACTAGGCAAAACAGTAAACAGACAAAAATCCCTGCCTTTGTGGAGCTTCCATTTGAAGGAGGAAACAATAAAGAACTGATAAGTTATATGGACTATTGAAAGGTAGTAAGAGCTGGAAAAGAAATAAGGAGGGAAGAGGGGATGCTGAGGAGAAGGGGCCATCGGTCTCAGTGCAGTCAGACAGCATGAGCTGGAGCTGGAATCCTAAATCCATCCTTCTCAGCCATGTGATTCAGCCAGGTTAATAGACCTTACTGGGCCTCAGTGCCCTTATCTGTGTACCAGGAATCATCAGGGAAATGGGTATCTTCTTGGGGGGTTGTGGGGACTAATTTATCTGATACCTGTAAAGTACTTAATACAGGGTCTGGTTCCCTGCAAACACTTGTTAGTTTGTATTATTATTTATATGATGTTATATACAATACTATATATATTACATATATAATATATGCTGTGTATGTATGTATATGTTGTGTGTATAATATTATCTAACATGTAATATTCCATTTTCCCCCAAAATACCTGTATTTTCATCTGTGACTCTTTTCCCATTAGACTGGGAACTTTTGAAGGCAAGGACCGTATCTTGTTAATCTCTATATTCTCCAGAGCACCTGGCACACAAGGATTCTGTCTGCATGCTAAATCAGTAACAAATAGGACACCCCCTTGCTAGGCACGGTAATCTTTTATTGAAGCTCACTTTTAGAACCCTTCTCTAACCCTCATCATTTTGTGTCACATCTAAACAACTGCTGTACTCTGTCTACCTCCTGTTCATACCTACTGACCACCATGCTTTCCTACCTCTGACAGGACGCTGGTGGTCCTTGTCTCACTGACTCATGCACCCCTCTGCTCCTTCACATAAGCTTTTCATATACCATTTTACTGAGTGGGTCCAGCCAATTTCTGCAGCCTCATTACACCATCATGGAATCTGAACCTGGTTTGTCCAGTGGGAGTCACCCATTGCCCTCCCAAATCCTGTGTGTGTGCCTTAACCTTCCAGTAAGAATGCTCGACAAATGTGTAACATGTTCCAACAGGAGACCTAATTGGATGCATTTTCTCATTTGGTCTTCAGAAGAACTGTGTGAGGTGTACACTTGAGATATTATCAGCTGCATGTTTCTATTAAGGAAACAGAAGCTCAGATAGGTGAAGTGAAACCCGAGTATGCATGGCTAAAAATGGCAGAGACGACACCTGAATTCCTGTTATCTGAAGCAATAATACTGAGTTGAAAAAATTCATGCTTGACCCTTGGATGACCTAAATTCTCACTTCGGCTTTGCTATTTACTTGCCACGTGACCCTGGAAAATGCCTTAAAGCCTCAGTTTTCAGTTCTGTAAGATAAAAGTAACTCTTGCACTCCCTGACTCACAATATTTTGAAGATTAAAAGATATGTTAAGAAATTTCAGAAAGTATAAATTGTCATGCATAAATGTCAGGTATGAATAAGCACTGTAAAAATATAATGATTGATGTATGCAAAGGAAAGAAATGAACTCTTCTTGCGATTTCCACATGCACCAGAAAAACAAGAGCTCTTCAGAATTTTGGGTCATATCTAAGCATTGGTGCTGCTGGTAGAGAATGTGGAATTCTGGAGGGTGGAGGGATCGAGCAAACAAGAAAAAGGACTTAGCAACACAGACAACAGTGTGGTGATTGCAGGGGGCTGGGGATGGTGGTGTGGAAGAGGGCATAAAGGGGATAAACAGTACTGGAAGAAAACTGCAAGAAAATATAAACTACTACAGAAGATTACATCATTTGCAAAAAAGGAATATAAAATTCATGGAAACTTTTTTAGAGCATGCACAACCACCAGAGTCTAAATATTATTTTAAAATAAGCCCCCTCCCAGGGAACACACATGCTTGATAAGCAGTAAAGTAGATTGTCTCTTTCACTGCACTGAGCAAACCCCAGCGGTCTCTATGTCACCTTATAAAATTCAGTGATACTAAGTGACAGGCTGATCTCTCCTGGTATAGTAAGAGGCTCAGGCCAGGTTCATTGCAGAGTCCAGGGAACTGTTCAACTTCCAGGGTTATTCTGTATTGTTGTTGAACGGACTGACAAAGTTGCGTCACAAATCAGCTATCCTTTGGGACTTGGAAATACTGAAGTTGTATAGAGATATTTGCAGAATTTCAAACCCATACTGTTTATATTTTATACTAGGTGCTCAAGAAATTTATGTAAAATTAAACTGAGTAGTATTTGCAGCAAGTATCCATGGTATGGAGTGAAAATGATCTGTGTGGATGCTTAGATTTCTCTATGATCATTCTGTTATGCTCCCCATAATACACCAGGGACTACTAAAAGATGGTGCTGGGGAAAAAGCACCACATTTCAATGGATTTTGGTCCAGATCATCAAAGTTGACAAAGATAGAGAGGAGGGGAAATACGCAGTATATCTTCACAGACACGGCAACGTCCCTACAGCTTTGAAACCAGAGACAGAGCAAAGACTAAAAGGGTTGTGTAGAACAATGGAGAAGGTCATCTAGACATCCATCTGGAAAACAACATTAGGGATGAGAGCTCAGGGGTTTCAGGCCCAACACCAGGGGGGACCTACTGTCCCAACAGCTGCTAAAGATTCCTGATTCTTTTAGGACTGAGCAGCAGACCTCATCCCAGTTCCACCTGCCTGGATTTAAAATATTTTTGGTCTTTAGCCAGGCACATTCCCTGTCAGTACCACCTGACGAGGATGTGCTTTCTAAGCAGGGAGCCTGGAGGGCAGGCAGGGAACCCTGTGGGCCTGCCCCACCTCACCCTCCTCCTTCATGGTATTAGGTATTCACTGCACAGACTGAGTGGGAACTCAGGTCAGAAAGATCTATCAGCACTTACTGGTTTTTCATCAACTTCATTTGGCATCATGACATTTTGGGTGTGGCTTGCCCGGGATCACACAGTGAGTCCATGGGAGACCTAGATGAGAACCCAAGCCCTGACTCAGTTTCTCTCACTCTCTGTGGTAAAGCAGCCCCTCCCTGTATTATGATAATATATCAAGCTATATAGCCCTTAATAATCTTCATGAAGCATTCTTTTCACAGGCCTTATGGGTAAGCACTTCACTTGCTGCCTGACAAACAGTAGCTTAAAACAGCATACATTTATTATCTTATAGTTTCCGAAGGTCCATGTGTGGCTTTGCTGGGTCTTCTGCTCAGTCTCCAGGCTCCATCAGAGAGCTGCTGACACACACCAGGCATGTGCTACGACTGCCACCCCTCAGATGAGCACAGGAGGGTCTCATAAAAATGGTGTTAAATCTGTGTCTCTTAGATTGCGATGAGGTTGCAGTGGATGGAAAGGTGTCGTATTTATTCTGAGACACTGGAAGGCACGTTACAAAGAATCCTAGATTTTCGACATAGATACTTGTGGGAGACAGCCTCTAGTGTGCCACCTCCGGGGTTTATTTATGTGTGTAATTAATTCCCTCTTCTCCAGTATGGGTGGGGCCTGGAACTTGCTTGTAATCAATAGAAGACAGCAAAGGCATTGCGATATAACTTCCCTAACTGCAGTACATTACATCAGAGTTCATTTCAGCAGACTGGAATGAGAAACTCTTTTTTTAGGCCTGAGGAAGCATGAGATGGTGTTGGAGAAGCCCACGAAACAAGGCCCCTAGGAACTGTGGGCTACTTCTAGATCCTAATGGTGGCCTCCAGCTAATAGGCAACAAAAAGCCAGCCAGCATCCTAGGTCATACAGCTGAAAGGAACCAAATTCTGCCAAGAACCAGAATATGTTCAGGAAAAGCTTCTCCACCGGTCCATCTCCAGATGAGAACGCATCTCAGCTAGCACCCTGATTGTGGCCTGTGAGCTCTGGGCAGAAGGCTGGGCAAAGCTGAGTATGGACCTCTGAAACATAAGATAATAAATATATGTTGTATTAAGCCACTGTGATTGTTGGGCACAACTGGAAGTTCATAACAAGACTCTTCACTACTCTCTAAACAGATATTGTTTAGAAAAACCTCACCCAGTGAAGGAATCTCCTCTAGTTTCCAAGTTGGGGATGATCAAGTTTCTGCTTAAACATCTTCAGTGACATCTGCAGGTAATACGCCCTGCAGAAGCAGCCTAGAATGTGCCATGGATTCCCAAGTAGGTGTGACAGGTCCTGGTTCTCTCAGCCATGGTCCCAAGTGGTGAGCAGTCCAGAATCTTCCTCCTTCATACACAAGGGCACCAGAGAGGAACTCGTGTCACAGGTGGGTGATGCTGTACCTCTTACTGCTCTGCTTACACTGCTGCACTGAAGAAGAACTCAGTTCTTCAGTAAGTGGAGAAGCCCTGCTCTGCATACTTTCCCCACAAAGTTCTGGTCATGAATGAGATCTCATCTGTGAGAGTGTTGTTGGCTGTAAATCAGGAACTGATTGCAAATGATGATTATTAAAGTAATTGTCATTTGTCAGTAAATATTGTCAAAGCTGGTCCACACTGACAGAGACAGGCTCTCCAGGGAAGCTGGGGATGTGACTACAAGGAGGAGACTGGCCTGTTTGGAATTGCATCACTCACTTCAGTACATTTCAGGTCTTGCTTCAGGAATTTGTTTTTGTTTTGTTTGGGAAGAACAAGAAGCCCCTGGAGCCAGTTACCTTGTCATCAAAGTTAGTTGATAATTAGGCTCCAAAGCAAACCTGTGGCAGCAAGACACGGTTGAGACTTGAATTCCTTTCCACACATGGGGGTGGGGGCTGGATCCTGCAGGCATTGTGTACAGTTTGGCTATTTTTATGCTGCTTGCATGCAAGAAGGTTCAAGAGAATCTGGGTAAAGAAATAAGCGTCCCTCTGTCTGCAGGCTAAACTGGCTCGAACATGTTTTTGTGTTCTCGAAGGGCTGTTGGAGCCTGGCAGTTTATCTGATGAAAGATTTCACTAAACAAAATGTCTTCGCTTACAAATCCAGCCACATCACACTCTTGGGCAGCCCCCAATTCATTTATTTTTGTTAGAGATCTTCCTACAACCAAAAGCCACAAAGAAATAAATTAATCCTCAAGGGCCCAAGGAATTATGAGGATGTTTTCATCTGTCCATTCAAGGATATCCCACCAAAAGCTGTTAATTCCTTTTGTAGAGACAACTGACATATTGGGATTTGCCTCATTCAGGAGAGAAAAATATGTTTATATATGTATTTTTCAGGGCATAGTTTATACCTATGATTCTGCTACACTGTTCATATGATGTTAAAATATCGCTATTTTACTGAATCTTTGTTTTACCCACATGAAGAAAAAGACCAAGATATCATTACCAAAACCAAAAATCTTCCACACTCCCCTCCTTTTAAAAACTTAGATTAAAAATAGTTCCACCAGCCAAATGTCTTTTATCTTCAGTCCCACAGTAATGTTTCTTACCTGTGGTCTGAACTGTTATGCCTGTATACACCCTGCTCTCACTCAGCATGATGATACATGCCATGCGTCAAGAGGCAGGGACCTGCAGACATGTGCTGCCAGGGCTGATTCTGCACCTTCGTCCCTCAGCACGTCTAGTTTCTGTCCAGGATTTTTGTTTTAAATTTTTGGGTTAGCTTTTTTGGTTTGGGGGTTCTTGGATTGTTTTGTTTTTTTTCTGTTTTTGATTTCCAGTGTAGGCCTAAGGTCTACTGCTAATTTCAATGCTAGTATTAAATATTTGAGCCTGGTTCCTTGGAGCTCCTCTGGCTGATCCTCTCACTGGTTTTGATGTCATGCTACCCACATTCTTTATGAGAAAAGTTTCCTGCTCTCTCATCTCTAATCTTAGAGACTTTTTAGCAGCCAACTATAACAGCTACCATTGAAATTTTAATCTACCTGTTTAATTCCTGAGTTCCCCCCACCAGTGGGGAGTTCTCACAGAGCAGAGGACTGCTGGTTTTGTCTATCATAACCCCCATGCCTAGCATGAGGGTTGCAGGAAGCTGATATTTTATAGCTCCTTATTTTTTAAATGATGAATATTGCTAAGTTACATTTTTCCCATGGACCAGATAATGCAATTTTAGATCTTGCCATATCACCCTAGGATACCACTTGAGAGGTTTTCAATGATGAGCAAAAGTCCATGTGGGTAGCTCCCAAATTCCAGATAGAGTATATCCCCCCAGTTCAGAGATGACTGAGTATCACTGTTCATAAAGCTGAACAGAATTCATTATAACTTTCGCATTTTACAGAGGAGGCCATTCAGCCCTGAGAGGGGCACTGTCACATTGAAAGCCCTGAGAAGAGTTTGTGGAAGAATGCACTCCTGCCCAGTCGGTGTGTTTTCCTTACTGCCTGTTCTCTTTTTGTCTCAGGCACATCACACCAACTAGTTGCCTCTTTTAGCACACAAGGGGGTACATTTAATCCAGTATTTGATAAAACAATTATTTGCAGGGCCATGATACTACTAGAGGATAATATAAAGGCAAATGAGACATAGCTCAAGCAGCTACCAGGAGTGGCAGCAAGAAGGGACATCCACCACTGTAAAGAAAAGCTCTGTCTACTGGGCTATCAGTGGAGGTGTTGTGTCAGCAGGCTAGCTAGCTGTGGCCCTTCTTACCTCAAGGAGAGGTGTTGGTAAGATAGTAGCGGGGATTTTGGGTTGTTTTTTTCCAGTTTATTAATAAATAATCAACAGATCACTATGTAAGTTTAAGGCATACAGCATGATGGTTTGATTTACCTATATTGTGAAATAATACTACAATAGCTTCAGCCAACATCCATCTTTTTATCTAATATGGTAAAAAGGAAAGAAAGAAGAAAAAATTCTATTGATGGAAACTCTTAGGATTCACCCTTTTAGCACCTTTTCTATATATCATACAGCAGTATTAGCTATAGTCATCATATTGTATGTTACATCCCTAGTATTTATTTATCGTATTAGTGGAAGTTTGTACCTGGTGATGATCTTTCTTCAATTCCCTCTTTCCCTCATCCTCCACCACTGGTTACCATAAATCTAATCTCTCTTTCTGTGAGTTTGGTTTTTCTTTGGTTTTCTTTTGAGAGTCCACTTGTAAGTGAGATCATACAGCGTTTGTCTTTCTCTATCTGACTCATCTCACATGGCATAATGCTGTCCAAGTCCATCCATGTTGTCGCAAATGGTAGGATTTCCTCATTGTATATGGTGAATAATACTGTGTTGTATACATACAATGGAACTTCTTTATTCATCCATTGATGAACACTTAGGTTGTTTTCATGTCTTGGCTATTGTAAATAATGTCATGTCCAATTATTGTAAATAATTGCACTGCAGTGGACATGGAAGTGCAGATATATCTCTTTGACATTCTGTTTTACTCTCCTTTGGATATATACCTAGAAATAGGATTGCTGGATCCCATCGTAGTTCCATTTCTAATTTTTTGAGGAACCTCCATACTGTTTTTCATAGTGGTTGCACCCATTTACATTCCTGCCAGCAGTGCACAAGAGTTCCTTTCCTCCACATCTCTGCCAGCATTTGTTACCTCTTAACTCTTTGATGATAGTCATTCTAATGGGCGTGTGGTGTCAACTCACTGTGGTTTGAATTTGCATTTTTCTAATGACTAGTGATGGTGAGCATCTTTTCATGTACCTGTTGGCCTTTTGTATATTTTCTTTGAAGAAATGTCTATTCGGGTCCTCTATCTAGTTTTAAGTTGAGTTATTTGTTGTTGTATTATTGAGTTGTTCAAATTTTTATATTTTGTAATATTAACTCTATAAAATGTATGGTTTGTAAATATTTTTCTTATTTCATAAGTTGTGTTTTTCAGTTTGTTGATGCTTTCTTTAGCTGCGCAGAAACTTTTTAATTGGATGGAGCCCCACTTGTTGGGTTTTTATGTTGTGGCTTGTGCTTTAGGCGTCATGTCTAAAAATCATTAAACACTTCCTGTGTCAAGGAGCGTTGTCTCTATTTTTTTCTTCTAGGAGGTACATGGTTTCAGACCTTACATTTCATATTTAATCCATTGTGAATTAATTTTTTGAGTGGTGTCAAAGGTCTGGCTTCCTTCTTTTACATGTGAATACCCAGTTATCCCAGCACCATTTATTGAAGAAACTATCTTTTCTCCATTGAGTGGTGTTGGCTGCCTTGTCAAATATTAGTTGACTGTAGTTCCTTGACTTTATTTCTGGGATCTTAGTGCTATCCCATTAGTTAGTTTATCTGTCTGTTTTTTATCCCAGATGCATAATGTTTTGATGAATATAACTCTACAGTATAGCTTGAAATCAGGAATTGTGATGTCACCTGTTTTGTTCTTCTTTCCCAGGATTCCTTTGGCTATTCAAAGCTTTATTGATTCCATATAAATTTTAGGAGTATTTTTTCTACTTCTGTAAAAAATACCGTTGAAATCTTGATAGGGGTTGCATTGAATCTATACATGACTTTAGTAGTACTTACATTTTAACAATATTATTTCTTTTAATACATGAATATGAATACTTGTTGATTTATTTATATCTTCTTTAAACAATCTTATACTTTTCCATGTAGAGATTTTAACCTCCACAGTTAAATTTTTGCCTATTATATCATTGATGATGTTATTGTAAATAGGATCAATTTCTTTATTTCTTTTTTAGAAACGTTCTAGTTAGTGTAGGTAGCAGTTCTTGACTCAAGAGCCAGCCTTCAGCTCTTTCTTCACAGGCAAGGACAATAGTTTATGTTGCAGGGAAAACATAATAATTGTCTCATGTGACATCTTATCCTGTGTATGTCTTTGCCTCTTTGATAAGGAAAAAAGGGCTTTGTTACATATCATGTGAACACCTGTCTGCCAGGATTTAAAACAAATGCTTTCAGGCCGTATGCCTTTTATTTCAGTAAAATTTCCTATATTACTTCTGTCCACCACTATAGGATCATGTTCAGTTTTCCAAATCTCCAGGAAATGTTTATTTTAATTTTCTTTAAAGAAAGGGGAGAATAAAGAAAAATGTATCAAAAGCTTCTTGTGCAGAACTACTGTTTTGATTTCTCTTTGTGTGAGCTTTGGCTTTCCCACATCTTGAGCCCTAAACTCTTTGATGTTGCCCCTTTAAGCATAAAATAAAAGATTATTCTCTTTGGTCTACAGGCTTGGAGAAGGGCAAACACAAAACATTCCTGTGTGTTCATATTTCCATAGCAATAATTGACACTGGTCTTAGGGCTGTCCTATTTGCCCCAGCCTCATATAGTAAGCATCTGATGTTCCATGACAGTTCAGTTTTACCAACTTTCTGATCCTGTATGGAGTCCCTTCTTGTGTCTGTGTGAACAACTTGACGAGGGGGCATCCGTGGTCTGAGTCCTCACCCTGTCCCCGCAGGGCTTATGGTTATGCTTTGCACACAACAGAGACTCAATGCATGAATGAATGCATGAATAATTTTTCCAGTTTGATTCCATGAGCTGCTTAATTCTATTACATGCACCACCTAGGTCTTTGTAAGACATTTTATTGGTACATATTTCTGATTACTTTTTAATACTCAATGGTTTGTGTTATTTTCAGTAGAGCCCAGATGAATGGAAAGTGAAATACTTCCAGTTACATAGTTAATCTGTTTAATGCCATCCCACAACATGGCATTGGGTCCAGGAGACTCAATCCCTGAGTTTGATGGTCAGCTTGGTTGCCTAACTTTGTGTTTGTGTAGCATAAAAACCTAAACCCTCAGAGCTGCTCAAGCTTCCTAAATCCTCATCAATTCCAGATGAGGAAGCTGACGTATTTACATTCTTCATGGTTAGTGAATGAATTGGAAGTGTGCGTGATTCAAAGTATTTTTTCAATAAAAATGTGTTATCATTCTGTTCTGTGACTGTTCTCTAGTTCTAGAGGTAGAGAAGTGCTGAGGAGGAACTTGGACTACCTGCTTAATCACCAGCTTTGCTATTCTTACTAATAGGAAACCATTATATTCACAGCTGAATGGGCTGCATTTGGTCAAAGGAAGGGCAGGAAGCAGTCACCTGCATAACCAATTCAGAAATTGAGTCTATTCTGGTGACCATATTTGTATCTTGTGATAAATCTTGAAGTTGCCCCTACACCAACTTTGATGGCCAGGGACTGAGTATCAAAGCCATTCTTTGCTTTTTCTATGCCAGAAATCCTGTTGTTGTTGTTTTTTTTTGGGGGGGGGGTGGAATCTAGTTCACCTTTGAGGTCATTCTAAATACTGTCATTACTTTGAGAAAAAATATACTTAGTACAAATGAGTTGGGAAACATAAAGAGATCATTGCTGAAGTGTCAAGAAAGGGAGGTAGAATGATAGTGAAATAAGGATACCTTTGCCTTGGTTTGATAAGATCTTGGCCTGAATTCTAGCACTGCATCTTTTTAGCTTTATTATTTTAGTAAATTCAGGAACTCTGGAGACCTTGCTTTTTTATCTGTTTTGTACGGGAGAGTATGGAACAGCTTTGGCCCAGAGATTAATCTGTACGAACTCTTATTATTAAAAACTGCTATCTTTATTGGTTCCTATTCTGAGTCTTATCTAATCACATAGCTTCTGGTAAATAAATAACTATCTCAAGTGATGGCCAGTATTTATTTGGCAGTTTATGGCATACACTGTGCTTAATTATTTTATTATTGTCTTTTTGCTAATATTATATAATATTGTGCTAGTATTAAAATAAATGTTCTGTTTTACTTTAGTATTCTTTTTGGATGCATTGTGATCTGCATTTGATAGATGAAAAGAGAGATTTTAGGAGAACCAAGGGCTTTGTGACATAAGTTTACTTCTAAACAATGGGGGAGATTCAAACCCACATTTTGAAACTTTTAAACCCATGTCCTTCCCTAAGGTTGTAGTGATTGTAAACATCGGATGTAATCAAGAGTCATATAAAAAGCCTGGCCTATGCTACCTGAGCCCCTCACTGTATCCTCTTTCTCTTGAAATTCTCTAGAAAGTACTTGGCTACTTGAACAGGTGCAGCTTGAGGCTGGAAGCAGGTGCATTTCACATGAGTGGTTTTCATTCTCCATTTGAAAATCTGAAATGCAATATCTTAGAAGATTTAAGAAGTTGAAACTAGGGAGGGGAATCACAATCAGCAGTGGCATCTTCCATCCTTCTTTCTTCCACAATTTAATAAGAATCACCAAAGAGGATTTCTTTCTTTACCTAAAATTCTCATGGAAAGAACCCTGACAGCACCAACAAGTAGGGAAATACATTTGGGCTACACAAAGCTGCTTTAAGCTCTGACACAGGCTAACAGTCTGGTGTATAAATAGAGAAACAGTTTTATTGGTGCTTTTAATAGAGTCTTATCTAAATATGTAAATGCTCTCTGCAAGTGTCAGTTGTTACTCTAGGTTGGATTTCAAGGTCCACAGCTCCCTTGTGAGGTCAACGGGATAAATCATGTTTATTGTATGGTTAGAGCCCCCAAGGCTGCAACAAACATTTTGCATATCATTTCTAGGACTAGCAATAAATCTGGCAATTATTACTGAGACTGGACTAACACATCCTCTGAAAGGGTTATTTGAGAAAACAGCAAAGAGGGAGGAGGATTGTGGCAAAAAGCCATAGCACTGAATCAGGCAAGCCTGAATAAAAAACCTCAGCTTTACCATTTAAATGATATACACCCGTCAAGGATAAGTACTTAACTTTTCTGAACTTCAGTTTTACCACTCACAAATGGTAAGTTATAAATTGTAGCTTTACATGTAAGATATTAGAAAAATTCACCAATCAAGTTAATTTGAGGTACTTGGTATTATTATTCTAGTCCTAGTTCTTGGAATACCCAGAGACATAAAGATTTATCACTAGACAGAGGTACTTTTGTCCAGCCCTGTGTTTTTTTGTTTTCTCATATTGTAAGAAACTTGAGATTCTCTTCAAACTTTTCCTAGCTGTTGGTAGTGACAGGGAGTATTATGTTCAGATCTTTGTTGTATCTCTTGTGTATTTGAGAACCGGTACCTGTGAGTTCAAGGGGGATTTGAGGGTCACTGGAGACTGTGTTTTACCCACATATAACCACATCTTCCTCTCTGATCTAGAGGATCAGATATTGAAAATGGGGAAGGAAGCACTATTGCTATTCCTTTGAGGCTAGGAAAAGAAATTGTGCCCTGGCTGGTGTGGCTCTGGGGATTGATTGCCAGCCCGAGAAGCAAAGTTCAGTTCCCAGTCAGGGCACATGCATGGGTTGCAGGCCACGTCCCCAGGAAGGGGCATACGAGAGGCAACCACACATTGATATTTTCCCCCCTCTCTTTCTCTCTCCTTTCCCCTCTCTTTAAAAATAAATAAATAAAATCTTTTTTTTTTAAATAAATTAATGTCACCCCTTCTAACAGTACATCCCTGCATTTGTGGAGGTCTGCACTTTGACTTCCACGATGCCCTTTAGTTCTCTCAACTCCATCAAAGGACATTGCTCTCCTCCTTTTACAGGTGAAGAAACTACAGCGAAGTGACTTGTTGATGATATGAATTTCATGAGCCAGTATCCTGGCCTGATCCAAAATTCAGTGTCTTCTTTTTTTCATTTCCAGCCTTGTTTCTGACTTCTGGAGGCCTCCAGAGCAGCTTTGGGCCCAGTTTCTACCAGCAGTGAAACAATCTGATGTGGCAAACATCCACATTTGGGAAAATGGTCTTCTGTTTGAGTTGCTTTTCTCCCTCTCAGGTCTCAACACAGGGGTGGCTGTGGGCTGAGGGGTCATCAGACTGTCCCTAACCTGTCAGGAGAATTAGGAGAGCATAGGTCTGTGGTTATACTGTAGATGCTGCATTAAAACCGGCCTAGCAATAATGCGTTGGTAAGTCACAACCTCTGTGGAGTCCTTTTTGTCAGTCACATAGAAGATACATTAGAAAAACAACCTCTATAATTTGTACCTTTATGTTTTTAGTATACTTGAGGATAGTGCTTTATAAAGTTGATGTCTGAAGGCAGGCTACCTTTAAGGCATATCTCAGGGCCATGTTATATATGGCACAATGGAAAGAGATCATCCTGAAAACTTAGCAAACCAGCTTTAGTCCTGCCTCTTCTGGTAAAGTTACCTGCCCTTTCTGAATCTGTTTTCTTCACTAAGTGATGTGTTTGGACCACATGGTTTTAAATATCCCTTCCTCCTCTGAAATGGTTCCTTAACTTTTTCTATGTAAGGAGTTGATTGAAAGAGCTGATGGAAGGAGCTACAGATCTCACTATGAAAAAAAAAGGTTAAGTTGTGAATAGGAGCTATTTAAGGCATAAAAAATAGCATCACTTTCAATGATGTCCTTCTTTAAAAAAAGGAAAAGCAGAATTTGAGTTTGTTTGTACTTTGAGAGTTAAACCCTTGCCTATCTAGAACATTCACTACATTAAATAGGCTAAAAATTCATCTTTTTCTACTTTTATTTACTTTTATTTTGTATATTACAATGATATGTTTATTTATAATATCAGTTGTTAAAATTATTTTCTTCTTGCCTTTCTCTCATTTAATGGAGGCACACTTTGCATGCAAGGAAATACTCAGACCATGAGCCTCTCTGGTGGTGGCCTCTGAACTATCGATGAGATTTGACAATTGTGTATGTCTCTCCAGAAAGGTCCCTCATGACTCTTTCCAACCCATTCCCATGGGCCACCCTTAGAGGCAACTCCTTCCTGACTTCTGTCACTATAAATTCTTTCTGTCTTTTAATTCAGGTCAATGGAGCCATACCATACTTATTTTTGTGTCTGGCTTCTTTTGAATTTCAACATGCAGGTTTTTGGTATTCGTCCATTCACGCATGCTCTTGTATCACCCATCTGTTCTTCTTCGTTATCGAGCAGTGTACTATTGCATGCGTATCCCCCCAAATAGTTCATTCATTCTCCTCTTTTTTTAATTGTATCATGAATTTCTATAAGTGGAAAATATGAGGATATAAGTATTGAATCTTTGGGTAAAATCCCTTTTCTGTTCAGTCTTGAGAGCCTCAGCTATTTGCTACTAAGAACCTGACACCAGTCTGAAATACTAGACAGATACCTTTGCTTATTCTAGTCACCATTAATCCCTGTCCTTTGCGTGAGTGTCAAGTGGGTGTGGGAGGAACACCGGCCTGAGAGCCAAGATACCTGGGTTTCAAGGGCATCTCTGCCTCCACTCAGCAGTGTATGTGGCCACTTCGGCACCAGGCGTCAATTTCTCCATCAGTGAAATGATCTGGTTGGACTAGAGAATCTCTCTGCTCTTTTATTGCAGACATCCTAGGGTCCTTTGAAAATCCCTCCCATAGCCTCTGGACACTCCATTCTTCTCAGTCAGTCTTGAAATTTCTCTCTTCTGCATCTTCGTGGTAAAGTATCCAAAGCAAGAGGTTATTTGAGAAAGTATATCTGGTCCCTCTTCCTCTCGCAAGCCCCACACTTCCCTACTGAAGACTTGGAGCATTGAGAAGAAATTCTGTCCAGTGAGACTGCTGCAAGAAGGAGTTCCCTAAAAAGCATTGGGTCTTAAATTTCCACCTATTTGTGAAATTCTTAGAATATTATTAAATTTCAAAGTTGATTTAGGGGTATCTCACTTTATCATACTTTTTATTATGCTTCAAAGTATATTATGGATTTGTTCTGTCTCCCTCCCATATTTAATCATTGTCTCCGTAGTAGCTTCTAAACTATTGACTTGAGTTCTTTTCTCCTGAAAGAACTTTGTCATTGTACTTGTGTGATCTGACTTTAAGCACCAGATGGTCAAAGTGCTGGCTGATTTGTATTTCAGCTGGTCCTAGGCTAATGTTGTTCATTACAATGTCTATTTTACTTCAGCATTCAACTCATTAATGCCTCCTTTCCTTCTTTTCAAAGTTCTTAGAAGAAAAGGCCTTTGAAATATGATCCCTCTCTCTACGGGAAATTCTTTCTATGAATTTTTTATTTTAAAGACAAACTTTGCTTCACTTTACAAAATGGAATCTGTCCTTAGCATGAAATAAACTAGGAGGAGTTGAACAGTGAAGGAGGATATTTTCTCAGCTTCTCTAAGACAATGGTAGAATTATTTTGGATACCAGGGGGAATTTAGAGATTAATATATTTGCCCATATATAGTGGCAAATTCCAACTATAATCAAAAATAGATTTGGAGAGTATCTATCATTTTTATTACCCATCTTCTTGGATATATTCTTTGCAGCACAGTGAGTAGGAAAGAGCATGGACCTAGAGAATCAGAAAGACTAATTTTTTAAGTATATTTTATTAATTACTCCATTACAGTTTTTCTGTTTCCCCCTTTCATTCCCCTCCACCCTGCACACCCCTCCCCCACCATTCCCCCTTTAGTTTATGACCACATGTCTCAAGTTCTTTAGATTCTATATTTCCCATACTATTCTTGCCCCATATCTATTTTCTACCTACCATCTATGCTACTTATTTTCTGTACCTTCTCCCCCCTTCTCCTTCTCCCACTCCCCTGTTGCTAACCCTCCATGTGATCTTCATTTCTATGGTTCTGCTCCTGATCTAGCTGTCCTCTTAGTTTGCTTTTGTTTTAGGTGTGGTTGTTGATAACTGTGAGTTTGCTGTCCTTTCACTGTTCATCTTTTTTATCTTCTTTTTCTTAGGTAAGTCCCTTTAACATTTCATATACTAGGGGCTTGGTGATGATGAACTCCTTGAATTTGATCTTATCTGAGAAGCACTTTATCTGCCCTTCCATTCTAAATGAAAACTTTGCTGGGTAGATCAATCTTGGCTGTAGGTCTTTGGATTTCATGACTTGGAATACTTCTTTCCAGCCCTTTCTTGCCTGTAAAGTCTCTTTTGAGAAATCTGCTGACAGTCTGATGGGCACATCATAATTACATTAGCCAAGATTAAAATGAAGGAGAGAATCCTAGAAAGACTAATTTTTTAATCTTGGCCCAGCTACATTCCAATTGAACAACTTGGGAAAATCACATAACCTGTCTTAGTGTTCTTTGGAAATTAGGAATAATAAGGTCTATTTTTCAAGGCTGTTTTGAGGATCTTAGATAATACATATAATACTTATGGAACTAGTCAAAGAACAGGTATGAATGACCCACAAACGTGGACAACACTGTGGGACTGGCTGTGGGAGCGGGAGGTGGGATGGGCAGAGGAGGGCAAGGGGGGAAACTGGGACAACTGTAATAGAATAACAATAAGAAATTTTAAAAAGACTTATGACACATCAAGTATAAACACAATAATGGTGGTAATGCAGTTACTTTGGCGATATCATTTCTGTTAGGTCTCATCACAGAAAAGTAAAGCACCAAGTTTCAAACTCTAACCTTGGTACTTCTAAAATGAAGTATAAAACTTCATATTCACACTCACAGCTTCTGAGAACTTTCACTATTGCCTTATGTCTTTCCAAATTGTGATTCTATCCAGAAAATCACATTTGAAAGTCCTGGCACGTGCAGCTTTCCGGTGAAAGACCCAGAGGGGCATAATCAGAATTTTATGAAGTGGTCACACTCTGTGCTGCATTGCAGAGGTAAGGCCTCTGTACGGGGGCATGCCACCTGAGTCTGCAGTGGAGGCTCAGGCAGCCCCAGAATCTAGAAACTGTCCCCCATAACTAGAAAGTATAGGGGAACATTGTAAAAAGCTTAATAGAGATTTAAAAATTCAATCAATAGGGTTGAGGGAAGATTAGTGAGCTACCACCATGGTGAGCTACCATAAAGTGCATTTTCACCTGCAAGATATATTATCCAGAATTTTTGACTGGTCCTTTCTTCAGGTAGCTGTTTTTGGAGTGTCTGTGATTTGCTAATGTTCCTAATGGAACATAATTGAGAAGCACATTTAACCAGGTCTCACAGCTAACTCCTTTCAAAAATTTCCTCTGGCAAATGTGTCATGTACCCTTCACATGGAAAAGAAGGGTACATGGAGGGGCAGACTGTGGAACACAGAGCTCTGACATGGGAATTGGGAGTTCTTACATCTGTTCTCTGGGCCAAAGACCGACTTTTTCTCTGGAGCAAGATGATTCACTCACAAGGTGAAGGAGGTCTGCAATGAGTGGAGGGCCCCTGCAAGAGAGATGCTGCATGACTAAGTGTTTATTATTTTGCTCACCTCAGATAAGAAAAATTGTTATAACTGTTGCCAAAACTTCAGTGCTATTCCCTTTGTCTTCTAAAGCCAGTTTGCTCTATGAATTCTAGTCTTAGCCAAAGTCATTGAGGACTCCCACTGTTGACCTCAACAAAGTCTACTTAAAGGCTCTCTTGCATCCATGCTTTTATTTAGTTATTCATTAGTTGAGGAATACTTACTGCACACCTACATTCTGTACCAGACACTGTACTAAGGGAAGCAAAAAGTGGATGAAACTTGATCCCACCTCAAGCAGTTCAAAATAGGGTGGGAGAGATAAACATGTACACAAAACCACAATATAATGTAAAAATGCCACAAGACTATACCTATGGATGTTGTATGGATGAAGAAAGAGGTAGCAACCAATTTTGCTGGAGAGGAACCAACTCAGTAAGGGGTCAGAGGGCACATGTGACTGGAGCCTAAGCAGTCCAGTCAGAGATAAAGTAAGAAAAGTAATATGAAAAGAGGTTCCAAGTAAAAGGGGGGGGGAGGGGGGGAACGGGGGGGGGAGAGAAAAATAGAAAAAAAAAAAAGAAAAGAGGTTCCAAGAGGGAGAGGGGTAGGTTATGTTCAGGCAATCAATCTGATTTGGCTGGAATGTACACTGTACATAACAGGAATGGCCAAGTGTTCAGGGGATCAAAGTTATGAAAGTTCTTACCATGCTGCCAAGGAGTCGTATTTCTCTCACAGGCATGAGGAGAGCTTTCTGTGGCTTCTAGGCAAGAAGATATGGTGCTGGCTGTGCTTTAGAAATATGGTCTGACAGTGTGGCATAGGTGATAAAGTAAATGAAGGAAGAGGTCACACACCGGCTGCTCACAGACCAGATACCTGCGTATATTTTTGTCTTGTATTCAAAAGATTTTTTTTATTTAAACTGGCTATGAACTTTTTAAATTTTAGAGAAGTCATATAAAAACCTAGATTTTCAGTTTCTGATAAAAAATGGAGTTCACAAATTCTGCCTGGAAAGAAGCAGCTAGAAATGAGAAATACCTTCCACTTCGATCTGGCATGTATTCTACAGTTTTCCACAGTGCCCCCCACTGTTTTTTGCTTACACACAAAAAGCATGCCACTCATTCATGTTGCCTTTCCAGACCTTGTATACAAGTGTGAGACCTCTGGAGTAGAGCAAATGCGGAACATGGTATCAGAAAGATCGTTGGTGAATGGTGTTGCAGTTGTACTGCTAGAGATTATGAAAACTCGAACCAGGCTGCAAGCCACAGGGATAGAAAGAAGGGCGAGGATGGGCTGGGTGAGTGCTTATATGTTTAAAGAATGAAATGGGAAGTCAAAGAAGACTGGTGTTTTTATTTTGCATAATAAGTGAGTCAGATTCCCATACAATCAGAAACATAGGAGGAAGGAAGGCTTTGGAAGATGTCGGTGTATTCAGTGTGGCCCTTTGTAGTTCAAGGCTCTGGAAAATATTGATAAGACTGTTGAAAATATACTTGTAGTCTAGTAGCCTAGTTGGTTAGAAAGTACTGTGCTAAGGAATGAAAGCTCATTATGACCTGGGCAGTCATATACTGTTTTTGCCATCATATGTCTTATACACTTTATCTTGAAGTCTAACAGATTATCAGGCAAATACCAGTTCTCGAAACCAAGAAAATGTATAAGGAAATAGGGATGCATAAAATGCCTGGAGTGGGCTCATGACTCTGAGTGATATTTTACAGTGGAAACTGCAGAAACAGTCCTTAATTCAGTCAATGTGAAATAAATGGGTCATTTTAAAATATAGTTTTAAATGAGGTATAGCCATTAGGTAGAATCTGTTAGGAGGGGAAAAAAGTCAATAGAAAACAAGATGCAGAGCCAGGACTAAGATAAGTGAGGCTTTCTAGGGAGCAATTGAAAGGTATCCTCAGGCCCTTCCAAGACCCTGAAAGTGGGCACCTCCTTACATTTTGTTCTCTAGGGGCCTCACTTGCCTCACCCTAGTCCTGGCCCTAATGTGGAGTTCCTGCAAATTAACAAATCATAAATGTTTGTGATCGTACATCATAAGTGTTATCCTCCATCCCATGAAATTCCATGGGCGTGACCATAACTAATTCTTTGTGGTGTATAATCTTGTCTCACTCTTATGTAGATCCCCACTGTGGGTGATACAGGTAGAACAAGCTCTCAGTTGAGACTATCAAAGCCTCAAGCTTTGTCTCATGAGTTTCCAGGTGGGGCTGAGCTACCTGAAATATCACTGAAATATCCAGTGATAGGCAATTGATTGATAGCTATTCACACTGGCCTTGTGCATGGAGGTGTCCCTCTCTGGAGTAGCATCCATTGGTATTGACGTAGCACTTGGTTCTGAAGGGACAGTCACTAGCACATCGGCATGCCAAATGGATGGAGGGAGAAAGTTTTTGTTTTCAATTTTATTTTTTTTAATGTTAGTGCTAAGTTATTTATTTATTTACTTTAACAGTTTTATTGAGGTATAATTGATAAATAAAGAACTACACATACTTAATGTGTATAATTTGTTGAGTTTGGACCTATGCAAACACCCATGATACCATTACCACCACCAACATACTAAACATATCCCACAACTCCCAGAGTTTCCTTGTGTCCCTTTGGTTTGTTTTTTATTTATTTTATAAATTGTTCTGTGGTAAGAACACAACATGAGATCCACCCTATTAAGAAATCTCAAAGTGCACAATACCATATTGTTAACTATAGTTGTTTTGTTGCATAGCAGCTCTCTAGAACTTACTCATTGAGCATAACCAAAGCTTTACACCCATTTAGTAGCAGCTCCCCATTTCCCTGTCCCCTGTGCTCCTGGCAACTGCTCTTATAGTCTCTATTTATATGAGTTTGACTATCTTACATGCCTTATTTAAGTGGAATCAAAGAGTTGTCCTCTGACTGACACACTCATATTTCATTTAGCATAATGTCCTCCAAGTCCATCCATGTTTTTATGAATGGCAGAATTTCCTTCTTTTTTAAGACTAAATTATATTCCATTGTAGATAAACACATTTTTGTATTCATTCATCTGTCTGTGGACACTCGGGTTGTTTCCATATTGACACTACTGTGGTCACTGCTGCCGTGAATGTGGTGGTGTAGACATCTCTGCAAGACCTAGTTTCCATTCAGAACCTTTTCCTTATGCCTCATTCACTTCTAGAGAATGTGAGGAGGGAAGTTGATGCTGAATCTGATGTCGAAGATTTTTTTCAACAGAAGCAAGGCATCATAGCTCTAGAAGTTTATGTAACCTGGACTTGCCAGTTTGAGGTAAAGGGTGTGAGGAATGGTAATTTGTAAAATATGATCGCTATTCTTATCAAAAGTCTCATTTATCTGAAACAGTGACCCAAATCCAACAAGATAAAATCTAAGAGAGACAAAAGTGAAATTCTGCTCCTTGCTTTAAAAATTAACTACACAAGTACAAACAAGGGCCATTTGACAGGTGTCCGTATTAAAAAATAAAAATAAAAGAGACCTGTATGGGAGACAATTTGACCTCAAGATCAATAATAATATATAGGATCCTGGAAAAGTAAGTGTACTCTTTGGCTGCATTAGAAAGAGGAGTGTGCTTAACAAGGGAAGCAGTAGTTCCAAAAATGATCTGTTCATTCATGAGTACCACATATGGAAGGAAGCCTGGTACACCTGCACTTCTGCAGAGAAAGCTGATCAGGAGGTAAGAGGACAGAAATCATGTCCTGTATGGAGTTGTTGAAGGAATCCAGCTGTTTTTCCAAAAAAGAAAAAAGGAGGGGCAATATTTTCAATACTCTCTTGGGCAGTTACATTAAAACAACAAAAAAAAGTCAACAGACTTGTCCTTAGAGGGTAGAAGTAGAGATAATGAGGTAGAAAGCATTTAAATCAATATAATAGAGAGAGTTCTACAGTCAGGCCTCTTGAGAAAATGCACACCTTCCAAGAGAGTCTGCTCTGACTAGACATGATGCGCGCAGTTCCAGGGGCTGCCCAGGCGCTGAGGACTGACTAGGGTGCCATGGAGGGAATTTATGGGTCAGGTGGGTGGGGTCAGAAGACCACTAAGGTCATCCTCACTCTGATGTCACTCCAGGATTCTACACAAAATTCTAGCTTCCTAATTTCTTTGACTATACAATTAAATAGATAATTTGCCTTTATTACTTGATACCCACACTAAAAGAAAGCTGTTGTCTTTTTACATGTGGAGTTATTAAAAATAATGCTGGATACTTTTGAAGAAAAAAAGAATTTTATACATATATTCCTATACCAATGTATTCTCATGCTCTTATGGGGCGTAAACAGTAGCTTTTGGAGTTTGAGAACATTGTCATCTGTATGAAGGAAGAAGATGGATTTTGCAACCATACAGTTTGGATATTAATATTGCCCAAAATACCCTACCAGCATTAATGTAACTAGTTCCATGAAGTTAGAATACACTAATTTCATGTGTCTTATGTCCAAAAGTTAGTATTTATTTTTGCAAGTACTAATTCAACCAGATTTTATTCATCCAGTTCCATGCTAAAATACATATTTTTTAATTCCTTGTATTTGGAGATATCAAGTATAGAAGCCATGTCTGTGTTTCATTTACTTAGCTACATGCCTAACTACTCCGAAATTTAGTGACTGAAAAGATCCCCACTTACTATTTATTACAATTTGGTAGGTCAGAAATTTGATAGCATCTACCTGAACAATCCTGGCTTAGGGTGTATTGTGAGATTTCTGCGTCTAAGGTCTCTCAAGCACTTCTTTACCTACAAGTCTGGCACTAGGGCTGGGCGTACTTGAACAGCTGTGCTGGACTAAACGGGGTTCTTCATGCATTTTCCTCTATCGCGGCAGCTTCAGGATAACCCAGCTTCGAACATGGCAACTCAGAGCTTCAAAGGCATGTGTCTCACAAAAACCCTATCATACTGTATGAGTAACATTAGGAGTCATATAATATCACCTCTACCACATTCCATTGGTCAGCAGTTACACATGTCCTTTTGGGCCTTCGCCACTCCCTGGTGGACCATCAGGATCACGTTGAAAAAAGAAAATGTGGGACAGGATATGCGATGATATCATCATCTTGGAAAGTGCATTTTAACACTATATACTATGGGGAATGCTCTAACATGTTGTATATAGACAGGTAACACTACAAACAGGCTCCCTGCTACGAGGAGGATATGAACAGTGCTGTGAAAGGACAGAAGAGTAGGGAATGATTAATAAAGGAGGTAACATTCACTTGCCCCGGGCCCTGAAAAAGCTGAGCCATCTCAGTTGTTTAGAAAAATGTTCCAAGCCAAGGCAACAGTAGAATTAAAGGCCTGCAAGAATAAGCATGAAGTGTTAAATAGTTTGGGTTGACAGGAATGAAGACTGTGTTGGGGGAGTGATGGGATAGGTGCCTGGAAATGAGAAGTAAGGTGATATCCTGCAGAGCCTTCAGGGCCAAGTTAAAAAGTTTGGCATTGGGGAGCAGTCACTGGCTTTAGAGCACAGGCATATAGTAGATAGAATGCTCTTCCAGAGTAATCCATTCCATCTACATTCTTTTCTGCCTTTGATAGTAAACATATCATCTGTGTGAAAGTTTGCTTCCTGGCTTAAACTGAATGCAGACTCTAACGCATCAAATCACTTTAGATTTTTTATCTTTTTTTACCCACTACAAACAGTGCTACGATGGCATGCATTTGAACAAACCAAAAGTGATTTCACTGTAATCATTTTCAGAGCTTTTGGCTAGATGCAGAGTGAGAAATTCATACCTTTTTCAAATAGTGTGGGTTCTTTTTTCCCAATTTCCCTCATCCATCTGGTTCTCTGGAGATGTTGGAATCCAGGAAAGTGTTAGTTCACTGTGCTGAAATCCAAAAAAGACTGCTAAACTGTGACAGAAAATTCGTATTCCAGAGACACTGAAAGAGGGAGTCCAACCACCCTTTTGCAGCAGCAAAGAGAAAACATCTGGATTTTCTGTCCCCTTTGTCTTTCAGCAGCTACAGGATGGAAAACTCTGTACTAGTTGTCTGTGCCTTTCAAACCTACTCAACGTAAACCACTTTGGCGTGGTGGGGGTGGTGAGAGAAACTAAAATATGGAATTATTTTATTTCTACTGTCAGAAATTATTTTACAGCCAAGACACAGTTTAAGGGAAACAAATCATGTCTCCAGGTTCTCTTTGTGCTCTTCAGAAGGTTACGGCCTTGTGAGTGGGTTCCAGAGCCAGGTGTTTATACACATCGACAGCGCTGTGCTCAGAAGGAAGCCCCACAGTTGCATTCGTGATGCTGGTGTGTCTTTATGGCCTTCCTAAGCTTTGGTGCTGTCTTTTGTCTTCTTCTGGCATAAGTATAATTAGAAGGGCTTATTTGCAACAGAAGCCAAATCATTGCCAAATCTGTTCAACTGATCTGTAGAGAATTGAAGTTAGCTCATGGCCCTCTGGCTGTTCACTTTGCCACTCCCAAGAGTTAGAGGCTTAAAGTTTTCCCTTTTCTTTTGAAAGAGGATCAAGTCTGGTTCAAACAAGCTTTTCTGTCATCCCCAGAAGTACAAAGAAAGACCTTCTGTGACCCTAGTTGTTTGGCTCAGACCACTTGTGGCTTGCTATAATTTAGGAAATTATTGCAATTCATAAAGCCAGGTAGAAATAAACATCTTGGCAGAGCCTGAGTTTCAGGAAACTGTTTTGCTCACTGACATGTGAGCAAAATAGTATTGGGAACATTTCTAGTCTCTGCTTGCAGATCTTTATTCTAATGGATGATTCACAGTGGATTTAATTGTGATCTGCAATGTGTGTAAGCAGGCAGTATACACATAGCAGAGAACATCACTGCTTAAACCCTGGTTTTAGATTTTGCCCCTGAATGGGTCAGTTACCCACAGTAGATAAATACTGTAAGTAAAAAAAAAAAAAGTACTGCCCTACCTTTGTTGTGTGATTAACTTCAGTTCATTTATATCCTTAGCAAAATCTGTAACACTAATTTTTTTGACAAATATACTCTCACTAAGATAGAATTGAAGAGTTGGAAGAGAATTTAGATGTTAGGTAATTGAAAGGAATTTACATTTTTTAGTCAACAAATACTTGTTAAATACCTGTTACGTGTTAGATGTTCCAAGTACATACACTAAAGAAAAATATAATTAGAAAAAGAGTTGAAAACATCCAAAATGAAAGGAAAAAAAACAAATGTTCCCAAACTCACCATGCATTTGGCTTGTGGATCTGTGTGGACATCTCATATTGTCTGTTTCTCCCCAGTAACAAGAGTAATGGAAAGTAGGCTCAGCTGATTAGTAAGAGACTCAAGAACCAAGACTCAAGGTCAGTCCTCATATAGAAGGAACATCAATTTTTTCTCAGAGAAAAAGATTTTATGACAATATCTTTAATGTCTGTACATCCTTAAAGAGTACATTTTATATTTTTATTTAATTTTCCCAATTCTGGGAGGTAGATAAGGCAGAATAACTAGTATCCCATTCTGTAGAGGATACAGCTACTCTGGAAAGTGACGCTCAGTGCACTGGTATGAGTGTCTATTAATAACTCTTCTGTACAAGTTGCTAGTGGTAGGAACTATTGAAGCTGGGCCCAAAGACATCAGGCCATGAAGCTTAGAATAGGATTAGATCCACTGAATTACAGGCTAGAGGGCCTCCATACTTATCAGTTTGTGACAGTCTTGTTTTAACAGTAGTAAAAACCCAACTAATATAATATGCTCATACCAATGATTTTTCACTGGTGACATAAATAATTATGTTAATAACTCATCAACCTTAGTTGTCTTATTCTTATTACTAACAATGGACAAAATATCAGAGATGTTTTGGTATTCCAGAAAGAATCTAGTATGGAGTTTGGAAAAAAAGCACTAGACAGAAACCAGAGCATCTGAGTCCCAAACTCAGCTCTTAGACTATGTCTAACATTAGGCAATCAGCTTCTCTGAATGTAGTGTCCCAGGATATAAAATGAGAGAGTCAGACAAGATAATTTTAATAAATTTTTTCAAGTTCAAGCAAACTATGTATTTGTGAAAGGTTAGGGCACAACAATTTGCTAATGGTCAAGAACTATGTTCAATGTAATCACCCTTTACATAGAACTATAGAGAAAGATGTAGGAGAAATGTATTAATCGAAGGACAATGTGAAGTAGAAGAATGAACCTACCTCTTCTAACTCCAAGGGCAAGTCTTTGGAATTAGAGGACACAGGTTTAAATCCTCACCGTGTTTGCAGTCATGTGGCATATAAGAATTCTACCATTCTACCTACTATAACATTGTTGTGGAGATTAAATGAGCTCTGGTTTGTAAACTTTAGACTCTACCAGAGCAAGCTGTCAATTTTTGTTTTGAGAGTATAAAGTAATGTAAATTTCATGAAGAGCTAAAAACATTAAGGGTCTGAGGTATAATAGTGTTTACACAGAAGTAAGAATAGCGTTCCTGTAGAATTCCCAGGGAAACAGGAGGAAATCTCTTAGGAATTCATTAGCTCATTTTATGTTATGACATTATCCGGTTGTCTCAGAGTATCATAACAACATTCCTTAAATAATCTACATCTTAAAAAGTAGAGATGTAAAATATGGAGAAATACATGGGGAATGAAAAAATAGAAAAACAATGCTTAAATATGCTAACTCATTCAATGATGAAAATGACAATTAAATGTATGTTTTAGCCCCCTTAGAATCTGTAAGAAGAATTACCCAAAACTACCATTTATTATACAGCCAAACACTGGGTTTTGATTTTATGTATGTCATCTTACTTAGTCTCCATGACACCGCGGTGTCGACATTTTCAATCTTGTTTAGTAGATGAAGAAACTAAAGGCCAGAGAAGTCAAGAAAATTGCCTAGACTTTTAAACCCAGGTCTTTTGAATCTATCACTAATTCTTTTACCATATCTTACAGACTCTGCTCTGGTTCCTGACTTAACAAGTCCCAACAGGCCATATATTGAAGTTGTTGTAAAGCCAAATCTATGATTTGACTTGGCTTATGGGAAAGGAATTTTATTCTTCTTTTTCCTCTCACAATAGTCTCAATGGAGTGCTGTGATCTTGTGATTTTGCTCCTGGCATGAAGGTCTGACACACTCATCAAGTCTTGGCCTCCTATCCCCATATTTCTCAGGGTTAGGAGACATTCAAGAGATGTGTTAGAAGAAATAGCATACTACAAGGGCTATACATTTTAAGGTAAAAGAGCATCTCTCTGGGCCTTGGGGTATAAATAAATTAAATGTTCTGTAATGAGGGGTTTTTTTTTCATTTACTAAAGCACAGCTCATAATCCCAGCCCAAGTGTTTTAGAACAAACAACATGGCATTATTTACTTTGTGAAGAACATAATTTGCAGCTCATGCGAAATTAAATAAAATGACCTAATTGTCCTGATGTTTTTGTCCTTTTTGTTGGCTTTTTTTCCTTGTGGTTTTAGGACATACTTCTTCATTTTAATTTCAGTTTATTTAGTCCAAATATAAACACAATCTTGTAAGATTTTTTTTCTAAATTCCATCTTAGTAGACATACATGTGTTTTGGTTTGTGTTAATTTGACACGTAGATATTTATCTCTGGCAATATTGAGTTGCCCTTCACCAATGTGGCCCAATATTCTAATTTTGTTAAAACACTCTTCTTCCTGTGAAATGAATTTTATTTCAATGTAGGCGTTTCTGGGACCTAGATAATGAAGACTCTTCTTATAACACAACATTAATTCCAAAGAGTGTTATGTATTTTTTTTCAAGAGCTAATTCACATCCCACCCAGAAGAGGTTCCCAGAATCATACGCCACCAGCACATTGCCTGCTCCTCACTGTTCAAAAGTAATTACTCTCTTCTCTCTGTTCCCATCACACATTACTCATGCCTCTCCAACAGCCATTTGTTGTGCCCTTTGCCTCCTATCAGCTATTTCTGGAAGTGTCTACTTCTCCCACTACGCCGGAACCTCTGAGGGCCAGGATGGTGTCTTTGTCTTTTCTTTCTTCCCCAGTACCTGCCAGGATGTCGAACACTTTGTTCCACTCCTTAGGCTTTCTGCAAGGCTAAATATAGTGGGGAGGCAGCTCTGCTCAGCAGAAAACCCTGTGAAAAGTTTTTTTTCAAGGGGATGTAATAAAAAGCTGAGGCAATATAAGCTTTGGATCCAAAAAGATGTGTTCAAAAACATTAGTGGAAATGAACAAAAAACAAAAAAAAAGAAAGTTTAATTTTTACTGAACTTATAGTCTGATGTTTCATAACTGTCATTTTTTGAGGGGTTCATGACATCAAAAAATACATTTTAAGAGTTTGATGCCATCTAATAAACTGACTAAATTTTTTTCTATATTAAAAAATTAGAATTTTCATCTGTAGTATAGGAATTTTTACTTCTGATTTGAACATAATAGAGGGATGGATGACACAGGGACTACCATTATTATTTTTGGTCTGTTTTAAAACACAGAGACACATAAAGATGGAGGTTAAGGTTAGGATTTAGATTTAGGTGAAGGACACTTAGAAAGTACAAGAAAACTTTTAATAAGAAATGCATGACTCTCTGAGAGGCAGAGCTGTTGGAAGGTTTTGTACCATAGCTCATCGGAAAAACTATCAAAGTAAAATTATGTCTTCATCTGCACAGAAAACCCCAAAATACTTCCATCATTGGGGAAGCCTTCTTGATGACCAGAATGAGGAATAAATTTGTCTTCCAAAATTAAGTTGTTGATATAATTATTTGAGTTCAAATAATGGCTCTGGCAGTTCAGTGGAGGTTTCTTGAGTCATACGTAGCCTTGTTCAGTGGAGGTTTCTTGAGTCATACGTAGCCTCTTTTTGTTGTACCACGTTGCTCTTCTGTTGGGAACACTTACATGTAAGCTGTGCTTCCCAACCCTTTGTACATCGTAGTTCATGTGGAAAAAGTTGGCATTCATTCGGCACACTGGAGTAAGTGAATGAGGCTTCACCTGGCCCCAGGTGACCACCCAGGACCTATGGAAAGCTCTGCCCCCTTTAACCCTCCTAAATGTGGCACACCTGCACCCACTTGAGTCATTGTGTCTTAGCCTATCAGTTGAGAGCCCAGATCTGGATTAGAGAATTGTTTCGCATGGTGAAATAGATTAACTTTATTTTATGTAAAGTACTTAACCAGAGTTTATTATTTCACTGACACACCCATATGTGTGGAGCATCATTTTTTGTGAGGATACTGTTGTAGATGCTAGGGATCCAACAATGAGTTTTCTGTGTCATCCTGTGAGAATCATTGAAATTGACAGTAGACAAACTATCTTGAAATCTGTACACATTTCCTTCATTTATATGCATGTAACTTGCAGGTAGTCATTCTGAATGCCTTATATTTGCAATATGGAGTACATCTACTGAAATATGTATTCTGTATAGTGTGATATAGGAGAGGGATTTCCCACTGTATGAAGAATTAGGAGACCTATATTCTTTTGTTATTAATATTAAATGTATTGAGGTAACATTGGTTAATAAGGTCATATAGATTTCAAATGTACCTTACTACTATGATATGTGATATATTGCATTGTGTATTGCATTGTGTACCCACCACCCATAGTCAAGTAATCCTTTGTCACCATACATTTTGCTCCCTTTACCCTCTACAACCCCACACCCCCTTCCCTCTGGTGACCACTATATTCCTCTCTGTTTGTGAGGAGACCTATATCCTAACTCAAAATCTATCACTAGTTCTTTCCCCTCTCTGTCTCTTTGTTTCTTAAATCTTACGGCTAGACTAGAATCATGGTTTGTAAACTATAAAATATGGATCCCGTGCAGGCTCCATCCTTTCACAGTCTTCATCCAGAAGTTATCTGGGGCTCTTTTGGATATGTTTGTTGCCTTGACAAAGTATTTCCTTGAACAAAGGATTACAGGAAAAGGAGCAAGTGAGGGCAGTTGAAAACTCCTGGAGTAGAATAATCACTAAAGACTTTTAAAAAAAATTTTATTGTTATTCTTTTACAGTTGTCCCAATTTTCCCCCTTTGCTCTCCTCTGCCCAGCCCAGCCCCACTCCCACTGTCCGTCCCCACACCGTTGTCCATGTCCATGCATCATTCATACATGTTCTTTGACTAGTCCCTTACCCATCTTTCGATCAGTATCCCCCTTCCTTGTCCCTTCTGGTCACTGTCAGTCTGTTCCATGTATCCATGTTTCTGGTTCTGTGCTCATTAGTTTGTTTTGTTCATTAGATTATAGCTGAGATCATATGATATTTGTCTTTCACCAACTGGCTAATTTCACTGAGCATAATATTCTCCAGTTCTATCCATGCTGTCCCAAAAGGTAGGAATTCGTCTTTCTTTCTACTGCATAGTATTTCATTGCATAAATGTACCACAGTTTTTTGATCCACTCATTTACTGATGGGCACTTAGGATGTTTCCAGCACTTGGCCATTGTAAATAGTGCTGCTAGAAACATAGGGGTGCAGAAGTTGTTTTAAATCGGTGATTTGGGATTCTTAGTGTATATTCCCAGCAGTGGAATCACTGGATCATTTTTAGTTTTTTTAGGAAATTCCATGTTGTTTTCCACAGTGGCTGCACCAGTCTGAATTTCTACCAACAGCACACTAAAGACTTTTAAAGGTTTAAATATATTCTGACTCTGCTTTTTTCCTTTTTATTCTTATCCCAACAAAACCAAAACTCTACTTACCTCGGACATGAGATGTCACCCTTATCTTTCCAAGAGTCTTTCCTGTTTCATTGTTGCTTTCATACCTTCAAAAAAGTTAAGACGAAATATGTAAGATTACATTTTAATTTTATGAAATGAAAATTTTAACATTTCTAAATGGCAACACTTTATAGTTTTTTGAATTTTCAAATACTTGTCTCTTTATATAAAGTACTTAACATTGAACACATATAACCTATGCAATATACCAATTATAGAGTTGTTATTTTCTTTATAATCTAACTAGTAGTTATTGCTTATGCTTATAATCATTTATATTCAGATGATTCTTCTAGCTCTTCTGACTGTGAATTAGAGAAGTTATTTATACAATATCCGAGGATAGACAAGATACAACCAGATTGTATATCTAAAAACAGTTGCCTTAGGGAGTTTTGTGTATAAGATTGTTTTCTGTGTGTGATTTTATTTTTAGTTTTGCTTAACTTTTTTTGTTTTTAATCACAATTGTATTATCATCATTTCAGAAAAGTTTGTAAATTGTGCCTTTTAGCAGCTCATTTCTTTTTTGGCTTTTTTCTTCTGGTCTGTAACATCTTTTCCTTTTAACTGTATGTTCATTAGTATAGCTGCCCAAAACAATTTTGAAAATCCTTTAAAATTTTTCAAACAATGCCTATATTTTTTTTTAAAAAGTATAAAATGTACACTATTTAGGGTAAACTATAAGATATTTCATAGCCAGTTACTAGTTGCCTGCTGTGTGCCATGAACTATTCAGGCCTGGGTGAGGATGGTTACCGTTGTGGACACTGCCCAGAGCCCTCATCAGGACTGAGGCTCTCATTCCTTCAGCTCTTGGGACTGTTGACTGCTAATGGTGCATAGCTGAGTCACTCTCTGGTAATTACCCTCAAATGAGGGGAACCTCTTTGCCCAAGATCACCCCTGCTCTTGCCATATGTATCCACTGACTGAGAGATGAAGGGATGTAAAGGCTTTATGCCCTGGTTTCAAAGAAGAACAACTGTGCAAGGCCATTCCAGCTCCAGACTAACTAGTCCATGGAACCAACAGAAGCTTTCGTTGTAACTACATCATGGTTCAACTCCTCTACTCAGGAACTTCCTGCACTCTCCCGTAGGTCTTGATCTCAAAGACACTCTGGTAACTTCCCATGTGGAAATTTTTATTTGAGAATCCGTTTCCTAGGAAACTTAACCTAAGACTGTGGCTCCAATGTAGGGAGAGAGGTGTGGGCTTGGTTTGATCAATGGATGTTGACATAAACCATTAAGTCAAATACATTATATTCAGTGTCATAGTAGAAGCATTATACAATCTTATGGGAGTGAAAGAGGTGACTAACTGTGCTTGGAATATAGCAGAGGGAGAATTTGAAAAGGTTTTGCAGAAGAGGTAATATTTGAGCTTAACTTTGAAGAACAACTACTTACTCTCTAGGCAAAAAAGGATGTGAAGTAGTCTGGGCTTGTGGAAGAACATATCTTATTACAGTGGTAGCAGAAAGCTCAGTAGAGGTTGATCCAGAGCCAGCTCGTGAGTTACTCTGGAGAGTTTGAATGCTCTTATGCTGGAGTGTGCTTTCCCCTCCCACCTCCCCCTGGTCACTCATGGCGCCCCTACTCCACATACAAGTGTGATTTGAGTAGATACACTTAGAGACATCTTTCTTCAACTTTTTTGTTTGAAGGCTTTTTTTTGCTTCATACTCTTAAAATTTTAACCTATTTTGGAAAATACAAAAACTGTATATTTTCATCTGGCATGAAAGTAACCTTCTATAAGAAGACACAAAGATCATCTGTGGTGCTTAAAATTCTACCAGTAGCGATTTCTGGAATTCCAAGTGAAAAGACATGGTAAAATTTACTTAGTTTAGGTTTCTAACTCATGAAGCCTCCTTTAAAATCTCAGATGAGTGGTTATCCAGTTCTTTGTAGTGTACCAGTATCTTTAATAATGGAACCATTGGCCTTTGACTATTGTTTTTAATACTGATGTACCACAGAGTTATGTAATTGCAGAGTTAGAGTTAGTCAGTGCTTTACAGGCAAGAAAACTGGGGTCTAGAGAGAAGAAATGATTTACCCAAGGTCACACATTACAGGTTGACAAAGCCAGAAGGATAATTTCTTTCTTTTTTTAATCTAGCAACGTTCCCTCTCTGTGGCTATGTAATGAATTTATCAGATCCCTTTCTGAATTACTGGGAGTCAGGATATCATGATACAGTCCCATTTCTGCCCCTGTTGAACCCCATGACCCAGAGCCAACTGTATCAGTCAGTGCTCCAGGTCTGTTTTCTCACCTGGGAAATCAGAGGCTTGGACTAGAGGAATGCTCAGTTCCCTCCTCTTTGACGTTGTAAGAGTCTTTATCCTTTCTCAAATAGAAGATAAGTCTAAGGGTCCTAACAGACCAGTTGAAGACTGAAAGGAGTACAGTTAAGGGAGCCAGCTAGACAAAGTGTTTTCCTCCACCATCTGCTCGACCAAGCTAATAGTAAGCTGCATTCTTGGAAACTTTATTTTCTGATCTGTGGGCATTTCACAATAGTCTCACTTTAAACATATTTTACACTCTTTTGCCTTTGTAAAAAGAAATGTTCAGATTACCTGTTCTTTAAACAGTGCTTCCACAGACCATGAAGAATTTCCTTAGAAACTGACTCAACCTTATATGTTGCTGATGGTTTTAAGTAAATGGGCTGCATCTTGCAGCCAAGCCTCAGTGCAAACAAGAAACATTTTCTGGTCAAACATTTTCTGGTTTGTTCAACTCTATTACAGGGCTGCCTTAAGGAAAGAAAAGTTAAAACCCACAGAGGAACAAAACACAAGCCCCGAGGAGACGGTTTCCAGCCACATTAGCTCAGGTCACCAGAGGAGAAGAGTAGCAGGGTCCTCATGGTCCGGACCGTTGTCATCCCCAGACTGTCATCTTAGGTTTTTCTGCTATTTTAATTTCACCACTTCAAAATAGAGTGAAAATCGGTTAATAGTTTCCATGAGTTTAGACTGTGACCAGAGGCGTACTAAGCAATTTCAGAACCCACAGCAACCGCAGTTTTGAGGAGGGGATGGTGATGGATTTACCAATTCATCTTGGCATCGATTCCCAAGTCAGGGGAGGCAGGCCAGCTGGGTACTGCTGGGTTGGGATGTGAACAGTATTCCTGCATTCATTCTTTCAGCATGCATTTGTCCTAGGCTTATGATATTCCAGGTAGTATACTAGGTTTACTATGGGACAGAGAAATACATTCTTGAGACGTAGTCCCAGCCCTTAAAGAAAATGCAGTCTGATAGAGGAAATAGATGTATGTGCAAATAATGTTAATACAGCGAACACTGTTAAGTGCTATAAGCAACATAAAGTGCTTGGGAAGGGGAGAGAAAGAAGCAGTGTATTCCAAATGACATCTAGGAAAGATTCACTGTGGAGTTGCCTTCTGACCTACACCTCAAAAGGTCAAAATGGCAAATTGCAATTTACTGCAGGTGTTAGCCAATGCACAGGACTATGGAAGCTTCTCATGGTTTGAACGTGTGTGGGCAGTCTGAGGCTGGAGGGAATCAGCCTAGAAAGGGAGGGTGAATACCAGATTTGGAACCAGCTCTTTTTTACATTGTGGAGCCGTATAAATTTTTGCTAACAGGAAAATTATTTGGCCACATCTGTGGTTTGGAAAGGAAACTGGAAGTCACTTTGGGGATGGGGAAGTATTACAGAAGAGAGATGCAAATAAGGGGGCCCAGCAGAGACCATTGCTGTAGTCGAGATGCTAGCACCCTTGTTACCTACCCACAGGCACTTCTTGCCTCATGACCATTTAAACTAAAGTTCTTGTGGTAAGAGGGCAATTAACCTTCAATTTCCACATCTATTCCAGTTCTCCATCTTTCTAACCAGTTCCTCATTTCAGGTTTATTCTAGATTATAAACTCAGTGAGTCAGTCCAAACATCTCAATAGGAACATAGCATATTACATGTGAAACATGGTTGTTTGGTAAGATAGCATGAGATTCTAGGAAAGGATGAAAAGTTAACTAATTTTATCAATACTTCTGAGTCCTGACTCAATAAGTGGTATCCTCTTTAAGGAGGAAATGCCTTTTTAAAACTCAGCATGCCATTAAAGCCAGATAAATTAACTTTTTTAATTGACTTCTCAAAACTGGAACCCCTCCTCTGGGTTCAACATTTCCATTAAGAGTTTATAACACTGAAGTTGAAGATAGCATCTGAACTCAAGGCCTTACGTGATCAAAAGCCTCACTGATTGTTCTGGGCTCACTGATCTGATGGGGATCTACAGCTGGCATGCTCTGTGAGTCTCAGTTATCAGACCACTCTCTAAAATGCTAGGGTCCTTGGTGACCCCACCAGGTGTTTGATGATGAAGCGCATTTTAGAAGTAGTAATGAAGCGTTCTTCCAGTGGAGAACCTGGGTTGGATAAATCAAATCCAGTGCACCACCTGCTTTTGTATATAAAGTTTCATTAAAACACAACTATGCCCATTTGCTTATGTACTGTCCATAGCTGCCTTCACACTACAGTAGCATAATTTCACTGTTGCAAGAAAGCCAGAAATATTCACTTTATGAGCCTTTACAGAAGAGTCTGCCATCACCCCTGCTGTAGTGGAAAGGAACAAGGGTAGGAGTCAGAAGACGTGTTTTAAGTTCAACATTTGCTGCCTATTACCTGGGTGACCTGAGAAAAGCCACTTGATCCATCTGATCGCATTTTCTTCTCCCTATAATAAAGATTGTGAAGGTACAGACTGTGACAAGCACCTGAGCAAGTGTGTTCTGTGACAGTGTTTGTCATGCTGTAAGCTGCTGTGGAAGTGGAGCATCTCTAGTTCCAGCCCGTCATGGGCATTTTTCTTTCCCTCTCCAGAACACCCTGGAGCAGTGCAGCGTGTGCTCCAAGCCCATCATGGAGCGGATTCTCCGAGCCACCGGTAAGGCCTATCATCCTCACTGCTTTACCTGTGTGATGTGCCACCGCAGCCTGGATGGGATCCCATTCACCGTGGACGCTGGCGGCCTCATCCACTGCATCGAGGACTTCCACAAGTAAGCAATCTACTCCCCCACTTCCAGCCTGCCAATCTCTTGCAGTCTGTTGTCACTGCCTGGCAACTGGGCCACTTGGTCTTCTTTCTCAGAGCCATGGAATCTCAGGATTTGATGGGGCCTTAAAAAGAATTGATTGATCCCCCCCATGCAATGCAGGAATTGCTATCAGGTGGTCCATGTGGCCTTGCCAGCCCGGCCTCTACTGCACGGCTTCCCTGGGGCTGGTTCCTGGCATCTTTGGGTGGCTTTAATTGTGAGAAAATTCACTCAGCCACAGAATATTTGTGTTGGAAAGAGGCAGGATCCTGGGCCAGCCCTCCCTGGCCTAAACGTGAACATGTGTGACTTTGAATTGTTGCTCAACTTCTCTGAGCTCTTCAGTTTGGTCATTAGACCAGACCTTTTTTAAGCTCTCCAGCAATAACAGCCCAGGATTCTCTCTCTCCACCCTGCCACTCTACAGATAGGAAGTTATGGGAGGGCAGACCCAGAACGATTCAGTCCTTACTAAATGCAAGCCTCTCACATGCTCAGAGGCAGCATAATGCCATTGTCCCTCCTCTCACCTCTTCTCCCACCCACATCCTTGCTTTCACAGGATATTTTCTAATGAAATTAGTGAAGTCAGTACTATGCAGTCTTTTGAGGAGGATTAGAAAGTACAGCCTCAAGGTCAAGACTACTTACTCATGGGCCTGGAAAAATATCTCCCCACTTCCTCAATTGTTTCACTTGCTGGTCCTCTTTCATGGGTTTTTCATGAAAATTGTATGGTTTTACATTTTGCTAACTTTTATGTGTCCACTTAGTTGGTTAATTGGTTAGTCACATTTTTAAATATTTTTAGGAATTCTATGAAAGCTTAGATATTATTTGCAGACAAGAAAGATAGAGGCTTTCTAGACTGTGTTCATGGGTGGTGCCCGTCCAGACAGACCGAGGCCCTCAAGGACATGAAGCTTGCATGGCTCACCAGTGTGGGGTTCATTCTGGGGCCTCCAGATATGCAGTCTTGTGGGTTAATTCTCACTGCTCTGTTGATTGTCAACAACCAGGAGATACTTGGCCACAAGCAGTTGGGGACCTGAGACTCATAGTTTAAAAATGACTTTCCTGACCACTTTCCAAGTAGCAAAGAAAGTGAAAACTTCACCAAAAGACGTGAGGCTGAATGAATTAAAAAGCCCCAGAGGCAGAAATTCTCCACCTGAATTAGGCAAGGAATGGCTCACTTTGAAAGGGCAGTCACAGCATAAATTGTACTTCACATTATCGATATTTTTAGCTTGTAATTACACATGAAGAAAGAAAACCTGCATCTATTTAAAAGAACTGAAAAGATACCAAGAAGGAGAATGTTTCTGTCACTGTGCCTCTCCTTTCTTAGACTCACCCTAATCCAAGAAAGATTGACAGATATAATCAGAGCACACATGTTTCTGTTGCTGATAAAGAATGATATATTGCACCCTCAATTAAAACAGGAAATCAATTCTGACAAATGTAAACTTATATCTATGCATTCATCTCCCATTTCTAAAAGTGGGGAGCATAATTAGAGACTTGTGGCTGGTGGCATAAATGTGTGATTCTGAATGCCCCAGAAAAGCAGACTTGAGCAATTGAAGAGGAAAAAAATCTCTAGCCTTCAACTGTCTCCCCACCACCACCACTAATTCAGTGGCTTGTTAAAACACAAATTATTTTTTAAAAATAACATTGTCTGTGTGATTAGTACTTGGGGGAAAAGCTTCTTTTTATCTTTTCCCCACTTCTTGAAGAAAAATATAAGAACATTTTACAGAACCCTGTTTTTGAGCCTAGAAAGTACTAGACCACAAAGCAGCTAAAAAGTCCAACCCTGGGTGAACTCTACTAGGCTAAGGAGAGGGGAGTTTAAGGGGAATACGGTCTTCTTCTGCAATTTTGGGGAGTGCTTGTTCTTGGCCATTCTGAATAGGTCTTCTTTGTGAGCTTTTAAGAAATGTATTTTATTTAAATTCAACCTCTCTACAAAGAGGTTTCCGTGTGCCCATTACCGTACTAACTGCTAATGGGGAGAGAGATGAGAAGAGGAATCGCATATGGTTGAAATCGCACCAATTCGGAGAGAGAAGCCTCTGTCAGCAAGGAGCTTTTCAGCAGGAAGGTGCAGCGTATGTGCATCATCAGGCAAGAAGGACTCAAAGCCAGGAGATGGGCACAGGCAAAGGCTTGCGCCAGAGTCAGAGGAGATTACTTGGCCCTAGCCTCCTGGAAGTAGAATTTCCAGTGTTTTAAGTGGGAAACAAGGAGATTCCTCGCAGAAAGAATAACTTGGGCAATAAATGAGGGTACAGAGTTAGGAAACGCTTCTCCATGTTCAAGGATGATTTTCTTGGCTGTTACTAGAGCAGCCTGGGAGTGAAAGTTACCATGAGATAGAGGAGAACCATGAAAGGATTATCCTTACCTGCTTACAATCCTGTCTTTTAAACCAGTGCTTCCCAAACTTCACTTGGGGAACTTAATAAACTGCAGATTCTAATTGCATAGGTCTGCAGTGGGCCCTAAAGTTCTGCATTTCTGACAAGCCCCCAGGTGGTCTTGAGTTGTACTTTGAGTAATGAGCTTCTGAAATACTATTTTTGAGGCCTTGTGAATGGGTCACTCCTTACATAACCACCTTCTGTCAAGGTTGGCTCTAGCCCTCCATCCTGTAAGGCAGGAACTCTTTCCCATATATATCATTTCAGAGGACTGCTCAAACTCAGTCCCGGGCATACTGACTGGCTCTCACCTCCACACACATGCACGCTTTCCCATTTCTTCTAAATGGCCATCTTTCAAGGTACAACCCAACTGCCATCTCCCCAAGAAGCATTCTCTGATCTCAATCCCGCCCTATCCCCTTGTTCCAATTTACATCCCTTTGTTCTACAGTTTTGTAAATTGACTATCGATAGCATTTACACAGTCTGGCTATTAATACAAAACACACATGCACACACACACCCATAAAACTTTACAGTAACCACCTTAAATCATTTTTGCAATGTTGTAAGATATGTATAAATTAATAGAACAAATACAGAAGTAGATAACACTCCCTCACTAGTCCGACTGCTAAGTCCTCATTTATATCTGTATTCCTAGTGCCAGCACAGTGAGCCCAGAAAAGCAGGCTTATTTAAATGACCCTTTCATTGTGTGGAGCCTTTATTCCTCTATCTTGTGCTTTCTTATCATGTATGTTACACTCATCCATTTATTTGTTTCATAAGCATCCATTTGTTGATTACCAGGACACACACAGAATGATTAAGACCATCCCTCTCTGCACCTTGGCTCCTGTGGCTGTAAAGTAGAAATGATCAAAGTAGTTCCTCATAACAATGCTGTCAGTAGAAAATAAGGTCAAGTGCTTAACAAGGGCTTGGCACATAATAAGCACTCAATAAATGTTAGCTATTTTAGCCATCAAAAGTGTTATCCAATTTTATCATTATTATCATTATTATTGTTGTTGTTGTTGTTATCTGCTCAGTCAACCGAACCTTGAAATAGACCACCTGAGATCTGGAACAGTCCTTGAAATGCCAACCAAAGAATGCTGTGGGACCTCAGAAACACCTTCCTGTGTCTTCTTTTCATCCAGGAAATGAGGCCAATTTTTAGGAAGGAAAAAATCCTTACTCAGCAAAAACACAGTTTATGCTTTTGCAAAGAGGAGGAACCTAGAGATTGAACATAAAGGCCCAAGTAACTTCTTATAGAGAGAAATGTGGGCGATGCTTCATTTCATTAGCTATAACCTGAATTTCTGCTCTGTGCACGAGTTACAGAGGTGGTTTTGGGGGACTCAGAGGTGGAGCAAATCCTGTATTATGGAAGGTTACAGTTTGGTGGTCCTCAAAGATATGCAAATAATTCCTACTGTAATAAGCAGATGCAATGACATCTCCTACAGTAAGTAATCCTACCTGGGGAAATTAAGTAAGGCTCATGGATACAGGGATAGGCAAGACATACTTCTGACCTTATAGAATGTACAGTCGCAATGGGGAAAGGAGATTTTGCAGTTGATTCTAGAAGTCTGCTTATTTCACTACTGGTGACCCAGATTCAAAAATAATCAGATAGTTCAAAGCAACTTTTTTGTCACTGAGTATAAACTTCTTGCACAAAATACCAATTATAATAACTCTGATTACTGCCACAGTTGTACCCTGGTCCTTTTAATTTTTCTTTCATAGCAATCAATTGATCTGATGCTTAATTCATATTTATTTAGGTTGCAGTCATACAGATGTCTTTTGGGTGCTGCCAGGAAAATTAATATGTATTACTTATAGAGCATAATATATGTAAAAATGCTTTGACAACCATAAAGTACTCTGTAAAGCATTAGATTACTATCATTATTTCTTTTTAAGTCTCACCACAAATAAATAAATTTTAATATCATCAATCTTAAAAATTACTGTGAATAAATGGAGTTGCACAGTCCCTTTTTTTTTTTGAATTTTTTGTTTCTTATCTATGTCCATTTCAAATCATGTCTCATTTCACACCATCACAAATACCACCCCCAACCTCCAGAATATGTAGATGGATACATGGCCTATTTTTTTATCCTATTAATTTGTTATGAGAAAAAAAGTTAGGACTAGCAGTCATAATAAAGAATATGAAGATATTAATAAATATTAAAATCCCTCACCAACAATTAAGCTCAAAATGATACATATATGTGTGTGTAGATATAAGTATATATGTATTCAGATGTGCTGTAATCCTTTAAAGAATAAAGAACTTGTGAACTTTTTAACTGTTTTTTCAAACAAAAGTTTAACACAACCAAAATGTAACAACTGCAGGTTTGGATATAGTAAATTTGGTGTAAAGGATATTTAAATTCACTAACTTCTGCTGTTTCAAAAAATAGTCATTTGAAGTCTATTTCCCAGAATCTGAGACACATTTCAAACAAAAAGGTGCTAATAAGTAGAAATGAGGCAAAGTCACCAGGCTCATAATAGTGAGATCAAGCCTGGGCAACGCATACAAAAGTCTAGAAGCAAATGGCAGAGACAAGCAGGGGCCTCCAGGACTTTTGTTCTCCGCTCTGAGGATCCCAGGGTTTGGGTTTGAAATCTATGCACAGGTTAATTCCGTATGAGGTACTAGAGGGCCAGTAGCGCTAGGTGCTCTCATGCATAAGCAATTCACACACTGCCCCGCCTCTTCCAACATCACTTATGATCTACAGGGACCTCAACAATCATTGAGTCTGTCCCTTATTTTAGGGTTGACAAAGCAGACAGACCCAGAGAAGGAAAATGACTGGCTCAAGGTCACAAACTGGTAGATCAAATGTCCTCTTAGTTTGCATCTGTTATCCTTTTATTTTAATCTTTGTGTCTCACCTCTTTGTCATTGTCTATGCTCAGTATCAAACCAAAACTATCTCTTTGTTTTCAGGAAATTTGCCCCCCGGTGTTCTGTATGCAAGGAGCCTATCATGCCAGCCCCGGGCCAGGAGGAGACTGTCCGGATTGTGGCTCTGGACCGCGACTTCCATGTTCACTGCTACCGCTGTGAGGTCAGTGGTCTGCGCCCCTAAACGCTGCATGGCAGGCATTGAAAGGCGTGTTAGAGCCCAGTTTTCATAAACATAGCAATTAACAAATTTGGGACAGCCCCTGGCGCATGTGTTCATGGGACTTAGGTTTTAGATCTGTCGTGGGCATTTAATGCTAGTGATATTGGACGTCATTTTACCCCTGTCACTCTCAGTTTCCAAAAAGGAGTCATGCTTATCTTTCCCAAATATGGCTATATGGCCAAAATGTAAAATTGCATAGTAAAGGGCATTGTAAATTGTAAAGAACTAAGTTAGTGGGGAAAGTTATTGTTATTATTTTGTTGTTATTGATGTTCTGAATCTTCAACTTTGGCTCTGATATTCCTGTAGGGTAAAGGTAATATTGTCTCCCATTTAGAAGGATAAGAATTTATTCTTTTCCAAGGCATTGGAACTTCATGTTCAAAGTCATGGAGATTCATTAAGTTTGCAAGCATCGACTGAGCGCTTTGTACAAGAGGTCAGGTGACTAAGAGCTATAGGAGAGTTATGCATGAGGTTCCATGGGAATATATATATATATATATATATATATATATATATATATATATATATATGCTATAATCCCAGCTGGCAGTGACAAGGAAGGCTTCTTGCCCAAGGGACATGTAGTCATTTATACAGCAAAGGGCAGCAAGTCTTTCCCCTACAGTCCAGGTTCTAACAGGGCACCGCTTTCAGAGAGTGATTTTAAAATGTTTTCTTATCCTGGTTCTATAAGTTACCCAGACCTCCTCTATGGAAGCAGATTTTTTATTTTCTGTTAGGTCTCCTGTGTGCAGCAGTTTTAGCTCCCTATTACCTCTGAGGGATAATATGTACATCCTCATTACCACACCTTCATGAGACTGGCTCACCTAGTCCCACTGGGAAGATCTTCCCAAGACCCAGACTAGCTCCCTGGAACTACGTTCATCACATTCGCTGCCTTAGCCATAACCACTCACCTGTTTTATGCACTGGGTTCCATTTTCTCCTAGAGCCCAAATTGCCTTAACATGAGAAGAGATAATAAAAACAACCAGCTTTTATACAAAGTTTATGACTAAAAAGCAACAGTAATGACCAGTCGTCGTGTTTAAAATTGACCTGAATCATATGTGTATAAGAGCTCATGGATACTTTAGAGATTATTTCACAGATGGAGAAACCGAGGCTCAAAGAAGAAAGGCTTCTTGACATTCTTCACACATACACCAGTAGGCTTTGTGTTTTGAATGGTTTTGTTTTCTTGCTAAGAGGTATATGAAAATGTACCTTTCCTCCTTCCAGATTAAATGATAGCTGTACAAATTAGTTTGCTTTAAAATACTGAGAATTTCTTTAGAAACCACACAGTAGAATGGGGAAAGCACTGAATTAGAAAAGGGAGGCCATTGTTCTAGTCGCCGCATTGCACTGGACAAATCACTTCCCTCTCTGCTCCTCACTCCCCCTCTCTAAAATGAGATCATACAGGGCACCCCATTACGGCTCATTTGGGCTCTAAGATTCAAGGACTTCATGGTCGCAGCACTGTGCTCCACTCTGGGCTCTTCAGCATGCCCTAGTAGCAGTAGAAGTTACCTCATTAAATCCTGAAAATCATGTCATTTATGAATTGTTCTTCCTTTCTATTGTGGCCAAAAGACTTAGTTTGGTTTCACTACTCAGTTTCTTGAGTGCTTCCAGAGCTACAGAGTATCTGCTCGTTCATTTTGGTAAAGCCAACCTTGCTGGGAAGTCCAACTGGGGCTGCTGTTGCGGTTGCCATTGCATCTCAGGCAATATCCTTCTTGAACTTAAATTTCATTCTTTGTCAAATGTAGACGTGAGCTCCAATGACAGTTCTGTCATGCCGGATGGCAGAGGCAGGGTCTGCAGCAATCGCAGGCTTTTAAAAGAGTGTCTACTGAAATTAGCAAGGGCACACACCCTTAGAGGAAGCACTACATTTTTTCCTAAAGAAATTTGTTTTCTCTGAACATAAGGGCCAACACTGAATTATTTAATACTTTACAAAGTGAACTCATAGAGGTGCTACCAACAATAACATAATACCTTACAGTTATGTCCTCTTCACATTTTTTCAAAGTATGTTTCACATCTGTTATCCTCTTTGACCCTCCCAACAGCTTGGTAAGGCAGGAAACGCAGGAGTTATTTTCAGAGTGGCCTTACCTGCAGGGACATGGGAGTGTCAGCACGAAGGGGGCTACCTCCCAGCCCAGCACTCATCCCTCTGCACCTTCATATCTCCTTTGGACAGTACAACAAACCATTCTTCCCCACAATTCCCCTTAGGGTTTTATTTTTGCTACAATTGGTAAGTATGCAAGGCCCATTGGTGGTGGCCCTTCTGCTTCACAAGAGTCATTTCATTCTTCAGCTTTGCCTCTGTCCAGAAATGGCCGAGAGATTTCATCCCTGCACTGATGATAAAAAGGGTAACAGTGAGTTAATGGTTAGGGATATGTTTTATTTTTCTTTTGTTTTTGCTATTATTATGTGGGTTAGACAAGAAAACTACCGTTTGAGATCCTCAGGGTTTGGGTTCTTCTCTTCCTAGACATGTATTTCCTACCAAGTGATCTTAGGAGGGTTATTTTACCCTTTGTAAAAATCTATGTCTTTAATATTTAGTTTAGTTTTATTCAACACTTACTATGTTATACACTGGGGATTGCAGGGACCTGATGATATATGAAGTAGAAAGGTAAGTGGCCACATTTTGGAGGTTTTGAATGGAAAGCTAAAGAATTTAATCTTTACATGTGTAGTTCCATTTTCACTTACACCCTATCCGTCTGTCCTTATTTTTCTAGGATTGTGGCGGTCTCCTGTCTGAAGGTGACAACCAAGGCTGCTACCCTTTGGATGGGCACATCCTCTGCAAGACCTGCAACTCTGCCCGCATCAGAGTGTTGACCGCCAAGGCTAGCACTGACCTTTGAGGTCAGTGGCCCGTTCAGCTGGTTAGTGGGTGGCGCGGAGAAGAGTGAAACACACACACAAAAGAAGAAGAAGAAAAGCAATAGAAAAATAGAAGAAAGGCAATCAAGCTATGGAATGATCTCTATTCTTCATGTAGTAGTAACCTTTCTGTAAAAACACATAGATTATGAGATTTCTCTTTAAGTTCTTAACCAACTACACATTTCACATTTAATTATGTAGGACGTTGATGGGCCTTTGTTCCCAAGGACTTCCACATTTTTGCACGGATTATGCCCCATCCCATTCACTTCTGCATTCCCGTAACTTTTAAGCCCTGTTTGTCTCACTTTTCATCTGGTTGAATGGCTTGTTTAGTGTGGTATTTGCTGTCACGCGGATTTTCCTGAGTGAATCAGCCAGTTCACAGGTGCTTTTAGGCTTGACGTCCCCTCCATCCTATCAGGTCCACGTTGCCTGTGATCACAAAGGGTAGCCATTCTTTCTTTGTGTATTGAAAGGTATATCTTTCTGTGGTTCTAAACTGGTCATGTTCCTTGGAAAAAATGCACAATTTATATGTTAGGCTATAAAGAATTTAAGCTGTAAATTACATAGTTTAAAACAAGCCCAAATTTGTAACCACCCAAATTCAAAATCTATAGTGACCAGTGGGAAAGGGTTAATTTGGAAAACAGATGTTAGTGAGAGAGATCCAAACTTCAATCTTTTTTTTAAAGAACTTGCAGGTGGGATATGCTGAGAAAGCACTGAGGGTGTTATGTTTGAGAAGCCCATTTTTATCCCACGATATTACCTTAAGATTTCCCTTCTCCATGCTGCTGGACACAGTACAAACTTGGTTGTCTCTAAAACATAAAGTTGTTCTATATTGCCCAGTTTTAATATCAGAATTGTTGATTTTTTTCTAAAATTCAAACATGAGTACCAAAACTGACTTTTTCTCTAGTGAAAGATAGCTTTAAAGAGCAGTGAATTCCCCTGCCCCCGGCCCAGGTCTTTTTCACCTGATAATTGCAAATCAGGGCCCATAAAAAAATGTAGTGTTTAGTTTACTTTAAAAAGACAGAAAAACTTGAAAAGATTGTGAAACTACAGTTTCATTATTTTCTTACTCTTTCTGCAACTTAAAATACATATTATAGGAGACATTGTCCTGTCATTGATGTGACATTTATGCCACACTTTCAAAGACAATCACAGAAAAAAGTCCCTTTTCTGAATTAAAAATATACATAATTTCTGCCTAGAATCTTTATTCAAACTCTGTTGGGCAGTGAAATGAATGTCTGCCAACTGCAGAACCATAATTCATTAGGTTCCAACATCTTTCTTTTAAGGAGAAACACCTGCCTTAATAACGGTGTTTTGTTAAACTAATTAAGAATTTTGGATTGAGATTTCTTAAACCTTTCTTCAAATGTTCCACACATATATGCTTTTAAATTATGAAATATTTTAAATATGCACAAAAGTATAAATAATAATATAATGAATTTCTATCTATGTAACACCTAGTTTAAAAAAGCAAATATAACAAATATAGTTACATTCCCCTGTATATCCTTCCTTGGTTCCACAAATATATTTTTCAGTCAGTTTTTTAGACTAATTTTTATTTTTATTTTTATTTTTTAACATCTAGAACAGAAATGAAAAAACATTTGGGCATGTTTTGAATTGCAACTCTTGCCTCAGGAATTCCAATGAAATTTATTTTACTTTAGTAAAAATAATCATAAAAATGGTTCTATTTTTTCAATAAGAAATTCTTAAGTCTGTGGTCACTATTGCTCATCAAAATTAATTGTGGCTCATTTGCTTTGGTCACCAAACAGTATCATTTTAGAACCAGCAAAGTTGTAGTTTTGAAAGTGTTTTTGTTTTTTGTTGTTTTTTTTTACCACTATCCTTTTCTTACCTTAGTAGTCTTATCTCTGATCTGAAGTTTCTCATAATGTGAAACACAATCAGATTCACTTCGGGCAGCATGTGCATTATAGGGTACAAGGGCGATTGTGCCTCTGAACTTCTGTCTTCTAAATTAAAGGCCAGACCATGCTGATCACCTCACAAAGCACTGACTGTGAGACAGTTGGGGAGAGAATATACTCTGAATTGCTTCAGTAACTTTATTTTGTATGAAATGCTTGGGAAAAACTGTTTTTAAGCCGAAAGCAAAGAGCCCAATTTATCGAGAGGTGAATTTTATCTCTTGAATAGCAGTCATATTATTATAAATTTTGCTGAAAAAGGAAAAATTTATGAAATATTTATACTATGAAATGCAATAACATTCTACTTGTTTGTTACATTTAAGTCCTTATGTAACTGAATGTTTACAAGCCAAAAAAAAAAAAAAGCAAGTTATAAGAAAATACTGCCACAAGCCCATCACTGTGGCATTGCCAGAATACTACTTGCTTACAGTCTTTATAGTACATTTTTATCACAACCTCAGAGTATCTTTACCAAAGATTTTTAAAGTAAATCTTTTTAAATATAGACTTACTATACTTTTATATAATAATGAATGTGCACACATACATATGCAGAAATATTTAGATTTAGGTTTTTTTTTTCTTTCACAAGGTATAATAAGGAAAGGATCCTACAATATTTTATTCCAGGATTTCTTAAATATATGACTTATATTGCTTTCTTGTCTTTTCTATTAATCATTTGGCTTAAACAATGCCAAATCACTCTTTGTTATTTTAGTTACATGAACTGTTGCCTATCACAGAGATTTAAAGATCGTATTACCTTAATGATTTATTATTCTATTATCTTTTGATATATTGTCTTAATTGATGACATTTAAATTCATAAATAATGGGAAAAAATCATACAGTCTATTACAGAAGTTAGTAAAAATATACTGGTTTTAAAAATTGTCAAGAACACAAACACTTAGTGATTCTGTGTAACAGGAGAGACACGGAAAAGGGAAAATCACCCGCTCCGCCATGGGCTCTGCAGACCATTTCAACGCCAGAGTCCTTCATCGCCCGGATCCCCAGCTCATGCTGACTCCATGTGGTGTCTAATGTGCAAACAAAATTGCCTTTAAAATTTAAAAATAAGTCCTGTGTTCCAGCATAAGGTGTCAAGGGCTTTGAGATGCTGGAAATCTCTGCAGCTCAAACATGTGGGTTCTTGTTCTTGTTGACAAATTATTTCTGTAGGAGCAAATTCCCTGGTCAAAATTCCCTCATTGAGTATATGCTGATTGATGTAGTGGAATTCCTAACACTTGTAATTGTTTTCTCTCTATGAAAGATCCTTTAGAGATGCTTGTGGTGATGTTTAAAGTCTATAAAACTCTACATCTAGACAAGTATTTTCATCGGGGTTCAGAGGAAGAAAGAGAACACTTCTGTGGGGCTATCATAGATAGGGCTTTGTGGAATACAGAAAGGACTCTGAAAACACATCTTCTAACAGTTTTCCTAGTTAGTAAAAATCCTATTAATGTGAACCAGCCAGGAATAACAGTGTTATTTCTATTTGATACAGTTTGGGTGTCTCTTGTCAAATCTGTGTCAGCTGCCCCTTGATGCCTCTGTTTTCAAGTTTTGAAGGGTGTTGGGGAAATTCTGGCAGCTGCTAGGGAGATCAGGGAAGAACTGATGTAACCTCACAGCCTCTCACCATTCCTCTTGGCTTGGAAAGGCTTTTTCTCCATATACATTTCTAGAAATATTGCTATACTACCTTAGGATTTCACATTTGTAGTTTAAACAAGCGATTGTCCATCTGTTGCCTCAAGCTACAGTACATGTGTGTTACGAAATATGACAGCATGTTCTATACCCTGCTTTAGCCATCTGTGGAAAACCAGGAGACTGAAAAAGATATACCTCTGTGAAATGTTCCTCGAGTCCCTCTCCTGAGATTGCTCTTTTGGTGCACTTTTGTGGGAGACAATCAGAGAGCAACATACACGTGTGCCTTATTGTCAAAGACTCTTTGCACTACTAGGAGTTCTCCACTGAAGCATCTAGAGCTTAAATACTAATCCTGAAAGCCCAAAGATACACTCACCAGCAAAACCCAGAGAGGTCTTAACTTTTCATCTTAAGCTTTTCTAATAGTATTTCTTTTCTCCATTATGTCTTGGAAGTACCTTAGAGATTCTTAAAATTGAGGAAACATTCTTAATGGCCACAAGGTGATGTATTGGATGTTGTTATTGATTATTTGGTCTTACTCTGGCTTTAGTCAGATAATGAAGACAGGACTTCACGTTGAACCTGTAACAGCCATTCAGCATATCTACTTTTTAAAATTGCCATAATTTTTTGGTTTGTTTGTTGTTGTTGTTTTCATTTAATAGTGGACAGAACAAGTTTAGAATCCTAGTTCTAAGTTATTACAGGGCAACCGTGAACATTTGAGGTCAAGTTATCTACTTAACAGGTAACTATACTGAATTTTTTCTCCTGAGGCTGTTGTTTGGTTAGCATACAATTTTAAACCTTTAAAAGATTATCTGGTTAAAGCTATGCAACTTGGTAAGAATTCTTAATCTCTCTCCCTTCCTCTTTTTCTCCCTCCTCTTTTTTCCTTCCTTCTTTCTTGCTTTCTTTCTTCCCTCCTTTTCATTGTACCTATTAATGCTATCCTGCTTCAGCTTTTCATAAATAAATCAATGCATTATAGTCCTTATGGTGTTATGATCATAATAAGGGAAGAAGGCTCCCACAAAATACATGTGGCATCCATAAACCCTTTCTTTCTAGGATATATTTCCCAGATCGTGTTTATTTCTAAAATGAGATGAGATAATAGAGTCTTTGGGTTTTATTTTAATAAGAGTTCATCAGGGATTCAGATCCTAGAGTTCTTGGTAAATTCATTTATGACTGCCCTCGTTTTCTCAGCTAAATGGAAAGTGATCTTTCTGAGACTCAGGTTTTCAGGGTTTTTTTTTTAATCCAAAGCATTTTTTACTAACAAAACAATGATATTTTTTAGTGGTGGCATGTTATTTTACTCCACTGAAACTTGGTAATTTTTATTATGGCAAGGAAAAACTATTGTCTATCTGGAATTTTTATACATATCAGCATTTTGCCCATGACAGTGATATTAAATCTTAGTATTTTATAAAAGCAACCTAAGAACAAGTCTGGGTCTCTCACTGAAGGACTTTGTTAAAACTTAGGTCTGAAATTCTTTTGAACTCTGGCTAATACTGATAAAAATATGCATGTGCCCTCTGTGTCCTTTTGTTTGTTTGTTGGGAAAAAGCTTATAATTCTAGGACTGTGTCTCCATTTTTGTTCCTTATCCTCACTTTCATCCTCTACAGGTTTTCACAAGGTTGACACTGATTTTCCTTTTGGAAAGGAATCACATAGGTGGACAGTAAAACATAATAACAATATAGAATACTTAATTCAATACATAAATGAAATTGCCAAGAATTAAGAAAAAGTCCCAGTGAGTATTTCATTTTAATATATAGGCAGAGTAGTTTTTGTTTGTTTGTTTGTTTGTTTGTTAACCTGTATTCAGGTGGAGTGGGATTCAGCAGCAGAAGGGGAAATTTTAGAGGAGAGACAGTCTGCAATTAAAACTATGGCAACACACGGTTCTTGTGTAGTGTGACTGAGAATTTTCATAAGGGCTTTAGGGAGCAGCAATCACTATTGTGTAAGGAGATAAAATATATATATTTCCAAGTTAATGAGATATTTAAAAGGCACTATGGCTAACAATCTATTTTTCCTCTGTCAGAAAAAAGTAAAATGACAGCTGCTGCCGGGTTCTGTGCCTGGCCACAACTACACTAGAAATTTGATAATACCTGACCTCTTATCCCCTCGGAGAGTGGGGCATAGCTCGCCTCTTTCTGGGAGATGATGATGCATATTCTGACATGTTTTTAGATAAACTACACTACACCCTAAGCATCTCTGCAGGTTAGAGATTTCTGTATTCATACAGTGATTTATTTGTTTCCAATGTACTTACTTGGTGAGCGCAAGTACTAGTTTTTTGATCTTCTGTTCAGATCTCTTTTCTATGTCATGCCTAATAACCACACTATGGTGGATTGTACCTCTTTTCTCTTTTTAGCTGCAAACAGAAAATTAAATATCAAATGGCATATTTTCCCTTCAATACTGAAAGGACAGACACATTCCTTTCTCTATTTTACTTTCCTGGCTCTTGTTCCAAAAAGTTGTGGCTTTATTTTAGTTGTCCAACAAGCAAGTGGCTGATTTTGGGGAAAGTTGTGTGGAAGATGCATTTTTATGAAACTCAGTGACATTTCCCCCTTGATGTTACCAAAAAATCACTAAAATCTCTGCTCTTTGTTTCTGATTAGCATACAGAAGTCTCCAACAACTCTAATAGAACTGGCTCTAGAGCTGAGCAAAACAAGTCTAATGTCTAAATATTTGCCTCTCAGTCATATATTAATAATTCTTTCAATTTTCCCTTGTTTATTGACAGGATGTCAAGGCCAATTAAATTTCTGCTTTTTCTCTGAACTGTTGGACCCCAAAATGTTTTCTAATATTATTTCAATCTATTGGGTGAAATGTAGCAATAGCTTTGGTTCAAGCTAGGTTAAAATATTTTTTTTCAGGATTGAAAGTAAATTGAATTTGAATCACCCAAAGGAAACTGATATTAAATGTGGAAATTTCCCTCAGGGACTCAAACCCAGGAGAGAGAATGCTAGAGGAGGGCAGATGTGCACACAACTTTATGTGTCGTACTGGTTTTGATGTTGCCAACATCAAAGTCATGCTGAAAATAAGAAGTAAGTTAATACATATGCCATGCCTGACACTCCCACTTCTGGTAAATGTTCATAAAGTCTCCTCAACCCTTTTTTTCCTGGATTCTTGATAGATTCAGCATAAACATTTACTGGCTAATTCATTTTGAGATTCACTTTCATTCTTCTCTGTTCAAATGCTTATATGCAGAGATGCTGTGATTTAGACCAAGTGAACAGCTTTTCTACACCATCAGTTAGGAACTATCCTTAGGGGGCCATATTTTCTCTTTACACTTGTCTTTCTAACATCTTTATACCTTACTCATTTCTTTAATTTAATAATCACTGTAAGGGAATCAGCCCCCAAGTAACTTTGATTCAGGCCAACTGCAGTACGATCAAACAGGTTCCCCTGGTGCTCCATCAGAAGAACTGTAGTGTAAGGAAGAGTAATTCTTCCCAGTGGCATCAGTAAAGCTTCGTGAAGTAGTAAAATCTGGTAAGAATCTTGAATTGATGCATTGACTTACTTAGAATTGAGGGAAGACTGACTAGTCAGGGCACCAGAAACAACAGGAAAGCAGAGGCTGCATTTAGGCAAGACCCTCTGTTTAAGTACCGCAGATTCTGGAACTTCCTTACCAAGAGAAAGAGCTTCTAGATAGGCAGGTTCGGTGGGAAGGAAAAGGCATAGAGGAAGCCTAATTCAATTTTATTTGCTTTTTCATTTTTTCATAATTGAAAAATAGGATGGCCAAAATGTAATGCAACACATACAGTATGAAAAACAAGCCTTTTTATAACATTCTCACTGTACAGTCTTAGCGGCTCAAAGGTACATACTTCACTCTTGCAGCAAACACACTTTGTCTTTTGATCTCCCACCAGAGAATGAGCAAGGCACCTCTATTTTCCTGTTGCTTCTAGGTCTATAATTAGAAAGGACTCCATAGTCACCTATTCCATTGTGTTGAAATTCCCTTACAGATTAATGGCTAGCAATAATACAGACTCTGCTTAAGCATCACCTACACCAAATAGCTCATCACTTCTTAAGGTCTTCCATTTCCACTGTCACACTTTGTTCTGAGTTCTCCCCTCCCCCCAACCATCACAGCACCTACCTTTGTGGCTGATGTTCTCCTTGGTGCCACACAAAACTCATCTTTAGTACAAAATTAAATGTTGCTTCATCCCTCCATTTTTACTTAAAATGTATTTTTTGCTTTTGGCAGCATGTTGCTTTTAAAATAACATCTGAATTTTAGCTGAAAATTATAAAAACCTTCTTTAAAAAATTTTAAAACTAGTGAAGGCTCTTATGAAGGTCAGGTTTAGAGTTTATGAGTTTTTTATTGTTTTCTTTCCTTCTTTATTCAAATGACAAATGGTTCTGTCAGTTGCTATATAGCTTTATGCCTTTCCCCAGTAACTATCCCAGGAACTGTACATCTAGTTACTTGGTCTGCTGATAAATATTGGGAAATGTCAGTGTGTGATCTCTATTTCTAACAAGGCAAAAGTCAAAAGCAAAAGACAGTGGTTCTGTTAAAACTCATTACTTCTGGTTGGGCAAAAGGCAATCATTCTTGGAGAAAGAAGACATATGTTATGGTTTTATGTAGAAAGGTATAAATTCTTTTCTTACTGCTCTGGATTACTAGTTTCCATAGTACTGTCTGGCCTCGGGGAGGACAAGGCCTGCAGCTTCTTCTGGCCCAGTCTGGAACCAGAGAGCCATATGGGCAGAACGTGTCATCAGTCTCCTGGGCAGGACCTGGGGTGGCTTTCTGAGGTCTAAACTAATAATTCCTAAGAGAGCTTACAAACTTCTTTCACACATAAAGCATCCCTGGGAGGATGGTTATTAATAGCCGAATCCTAGAAGAAAAAGATGAGGCTCAGAATTGTTAAGTGACTTGCTAAGAGTGATACAGCTGGTAAGGGGCATATTTGGGGACGTACTCAGTCTTACAAGTCCAGCAGTCTCTTCTGTGGCCACTCTCAGCACAGAATACCAGAGCACAATGTATGCTTCTCGCAGACGGAAGTACCCCCCATTCTATGGCATCCGAGGAAATTGCATCGGCCGTTTAGCTGTTGGGGCAAACCCACATGTGCACTGTTGGCGACCACAGAGCTGGCATGCTCAATGGGACAACTTGTGGAAAAGGACTAGGTGTTGTGTCTGATCAGTGCTGTGATGAAGTCAACAAGGAAGGGCCACCGTGAGGAACAAACAAGTGTGGCACTGAGGCACACTGCAGCAAATTTCCCCAGAGACCCTTGGTTTACTGAAAAACTCTGTGGAACTGTGAGGTTCAGAATATCAACAGAGTTCCTATCATTTAGAATTCAGTGCAGTGCATGGGTGACTTTATCCTTAAGACAAGTGTCTGTCCTGTGGACTGCAGTGTAAGCCCCACGGAGGGAGAAACTGCAGTAGGTAAACAGTGCATATTACTGTCTCTCTCAGTTCACATTGATCTGAGGCTCACCAAGTGTGTGTTAATGCATCAGGAATTTCCCAACCAGCCAGACAACCCATGACCTTTGAATGTCCGTGAACAAATACTATAGGACTGATTACCATTCTGAGATTTGGCCTTTGCCATTGGATAGACTGGGCTCCCTGGGCTGTTGTAACTTTATGATTCGTATGTACCTATCACAGGATTCTGGTACTGTGCATTTCCAGGACACTCACTGGGAAGCCTCTGTGTTACTGTAGAAGCTGCTGTACACAGCGAGTCAACCACTGGCCATTCTTTCTCTTGACCTTCATCCCTCAGGAAGCTCTGCCTTTTGGTGTGTGCTCTTGGCTTTTTATTTCATCCCATTTCTTTCTTATAGTTATTTGGCTTTTGGTTAAAATCTGTGACTCTGATTGAAAATAATTCTTTCTTCATCTGAGTTAAATCTACTGCAGGAAACCTTTAAAATTTGCTTTCTAGGCATTTTTCCTCCCCAGAGTTTATCATCCATCAAGCCAGTCTCATCATCTGTCTGCTTATTCCCAGGGATTAGTAAGGGCCAAGCTGAGTAACAAGCAGCCTCTCACCTCTGTCCAGTCTTCACACCTGGGAAATGCAGGAGGGACCAGCCCAGCCAGAAGAGTGGTAACCTTGGCTGAGATGACAACAGTCAGAGTCTGGAAAGGAGCCTCATTTTCTGTGAGGTTTGATAAATGTTATGGCTGATGGATTGGAAAACAGTTCTTGTAGAGTAGATGGAGCACCCCCACCTAGGAGTGGATTAATAGGAGAAGCATCCTGAGGACTTTGCAAAGTTATCCAAGTGAGTACACCTGAGTAGAGACTCACTTGGGTAGAACCTGTGACATCTTAGTAGGGGACATAGCAGGACAGTGAGGCAGTAAACACAAAAAAGCAGCCCTTAAAAAATACATAAAAGAAGCCACATGCTCTGCTTTATCTTTACATAATATAAAGAAAATTATTAATACAACTGTTCTTCCTCCTTTCTACACAATATAGTCTTTCATATTTAGGGGAAATATAATTGTGTTGTCTTTAAAACACACACCCTTGTGTGTGTATGCACACATGCCCACACTCATCCACACACACACACACACACACAAACATCTTCCAAGAAAGCTGATCCTTCAAAAAAGAAATCTTATTTTTCAAACACAGGGTTCTTCAGGCCAGAAAATTAATAATTGCTAGACCTGACCCATTTTTTGTGGCTGCCAAAAAGGAAAAGTTATTTAAATTTTGTATGGATCCAATTATCTCTTAAAATATTCCAAAGCTATTTGAGATGGAGTTGGAAACTAAGGTAGTTCTCTCCTGCTTGATTCCTTTTTAATATTTTTATCTGTTGGGAAAAGGGTAAAGAACTATTTTGGGCCGTTGTTGATGTATTGTGTTGCCACTTTTGTTCACACTGAGGCGTAGGATTAATAGTCGCTTTCTCGACTCCATTTCCTCAGCAAGAGAGAGCAAATATTGGGCCTGAATGTCTTTCCTCATGGAATTATTTAACTCCACTCTGAACTAGTTTAGAAAATGTAAAGTAAGGCGAGCTAGACTTTCTTGGAAACATTTCTTCTTTCTTTTTTTTCCTCCCCCTTGGAAGACATATGTATAAAGTATAAAAAATCTAGTTTTTTTCTCATTTCTTTTTCTCTTTTGGTGCAGTTGATGACTGTTTAGTAATAACAATAAACCAGGAGTAGGAGAATAGCCTAGCCAGGTGATGATGCATCTGACAATGTGTTTCATTCCTTCAAACACAGACTTTGAGAGGAAAAGAGATTTTTGTCATTGAAATACCAACAATAGGAATGACCTCATATTTTAACTTTCAGATGGTAAAAGGTGACTTGATATGTAGGCAGTGGCTGCATTTTACATTAATTCCATATACCCTCTGCTTAGTTTTTATGTGAATATCAAGTACATCAGCATCTGAGGTGAAATTGCCAAAAAGAGTTACAATGCCTTATACCTCCCTCAAAAGGCAGCAATTTGAAACTGTTGTAAAAGGTGCCAGCCATCTAACCAGGCTGAAGTGCATCCTTGATGAAAGATTTAGATGCCTGGAAACTAGATCTTGTCACCAACAGTTTGTAATGAACTAGTTGCAAAATCAGTTTTAAACTACTTCCTGTTACTACCCACTTATTCTCTTGGGAAAGCTGATGAACAAATTATCCAAGAATTATTTCCTTATTAAATGAAGTCAATATTCCCTACGTAGAATCTGAATTACACCCTCCTTCTCTTTCCGGAAGCATATCAAAGAGCAAATAGAAGTGAAGATGACACAGGCTTGTCGGATTCCTTAGCATGGATGAGATTATTGTGTGATTTACGTGCCTTAAATGAAAATGTAAACTCAGATGCAAAACTTTACAGCTGAGTGTAGCATCGAACGTTTACCATGCCATCTATGCAAGAATTTACTCTGGCTTTTTGTTTTGTTCTGTTTCTTCATCTTTATCATTAGTGTAACAGAATTGGGGCTCTCTCTCTGGTGGGAATATGCACACTTATGAGATGCACACAAAAAAGGAAGGAAAGCACTTGCTTGGTGGCAGAGCTGTGCCATGAAGTGGCTGCGACATGGAGATGCCTGAGGATAGTCATTTTCTCAGAGCCACACATGCACGCTTTTATTTCACGGCTTTATCGCAGGCTTTTCTCCTTCTGTGCCGTCACCTTTGAGAAAAACGATTGCACCTTCTCCAAATCTGCCTTTTTAACAGCTTCCGTTGAGCTGGCAAGATGTCCCCAGCTCTGAATATAGCCATTTGTCGACTCTGGCCTCTGCGAGACTGCCTCGAATCTGTGATCTTCTGCTCAGCGTACACATCAGCAAAGTGAGAAGATAAGCCCTAAATATAGGCTCTATTAACTTTACTTTTAGATTTACTGCCTTCAAAAAGTGCCTATTCTGAGAAACGCAAACGTTGTTCCCCCATGTGTATGTACTCACAGTCCCCAGAGCCCCGCAGTGCGGCCTTCAGAAACACACTGTCTACGGGAGTAGGTGCTGAGATAAGGGAGCCTTGCGAATGGAAGGAAGTCACTCATTTCCCATACCCCTCTCAAGAAACACCATGAAATGGGCCACAAACACGTTCCCTGAGCATTCCTTGCTGATACAGCCACTTTATATTTATATCCTCCTGGATGGCGGCATATTGCTGAGGTTTCTTATACTCTGCTTCAAGGGAATATATACTTTATGCAATTGGAATAATTAGGGGAAAATTGTTGAAGAGAATAGAGCTAGGGTCTGTATTAGGATATGTGTCATCTGCATGTTTTATAAACTAAGCACTGGTGGGTTTAGAATGTCAGCACATTTCTTCTTCTATCTCTCAGGCTAACATCAGTGAAAACTAAAGAAAATGTGTTGGCTGTGAGGATTGGAGGCTCAGGGTGCCAAATGTCCTTGCCAGATCTTTAGAGCATCTTTACTTTGACTCCTAAAAATACGAGCATGGGGTACTTAATGGCTTTTGTTTTCCTCATTCTGTCACTGACATTGTGACTACAGATATTTCTGAGGGAGCCGCAGCACAGCCCGGAAAGACGGGTTCTTGCCCAGGTGTGGCAATAGGCCAGGGTCCAGTTACATAGGACAAGGTAGACAGTGCACGATATTTGGAAAAGGGTTGAAGGGAGGACGTGCTTCCAAAAAAGATCTTTCTCAATGTGTCGTCTGACTCAACCAGCTGGCAAACTGCACTTGCCAAGTCGCTCTCTTTCCCTCTAAGTCAGTTGGCTCCAGGTTCACTCGAATATGTCTCTGCTTTGGGAAAGTGAGACACCTCCAGTTAGCCTTTCTCCAAGGAACTCCTGACGTCTCAATCACAAAATCATCTACTACACTACCTGGTATCACCCGATCGAAGTAACAGGGCCCAAGCTCTGGAAGATGCTTTCCGTGCCATTACAGTCACATTCTGCTTCTCATCCAAGGATCCCACTGTAAAAATGGGGGAGGGGAAAAGAGGCTACTGGTTCACCCTGCTCTGGGGGTCATCCCTTTATGAAACCAGTTGGCTTCCTGGAGAAAGAATGATGCTTTTTCACTAAAAATGTCTACCTTTCCTGGTAATGTTCTTTTTCTTGTTTTGCCTTACCCAATTTGAACACTAGTCACTTTTTCTGTTCTAGAGAACCATATTTCAGTGCTAGGTAAGAGTTCCCAAATCTCTGTGCAGTGTCGGAGGGGGTATTGGCATACCAAGGTGTTCTGCCTGGAAACAAGACGGACTGGACAGGAGCGCGACTTTACTCCAGGTTTCAATCTGATGATACTGATTGTGAGAGAATTTTATGTAAATGGTACACAGTGTTTACAATTGAATAGATCTAGGAAAAAGGGAGACAGGGAAAAGCTAGGTTTTCTGTATGCTGAGTGTGTTGACTAAGAGCAAGAACTTCACACTAAGCTCAGTCATAGCCCCACCATGATTACCCACTAGTTGGAATAACATTCCCTGACTTAGGGGAAACCACACCAAAAATGTATAAGGGGTTATGCCTTGTTACACACTGGCATGAGACACCGTGACACTGACAGAGTGACACAGTGTCACAGTATCATGTGACACTGACAGAGACATGATATTCCTAAAATGTAGGTTTCTGTTTATAATTTCACTCCGCAAACTGCATTTCTCTACTATGTCATGAACCACCACTGACATATATCCAAAGTAATCTACATGGTTCCTTATGAAAATAAGAGAATGAAACCTGTTATAAGGAAATGATTTGGGTATTCTTTTGTATTTATGTATTATCAAATTATATTAAAATATGTTTCTATGTACCTTCTATCAGTTTTTTCTCTCAATTATATTTTTCCAATGCTCTGTAAGAATAATTCTGAAAATCATTCTTTTTTTCTGTAAAAGAACTACAACTACTTTATTATGTTTAGAAATTCAATAAACTTCTTACTGCATTTAATTGCCTTTGTATCATTTGCTCTCCATGCAATCCTCTGAGAAACAATGCCTCTCAAAGCAAATACAAAGCCAACAAGAGTGTGAAGGTACCCACTCACCTCTGTCTACTGTTGGCACAGAAGATCGTAAGGTTGGATGTGTTCTGAAATTACTTGATCACCCTGTGTCTTAACCTTACAAGTAAAGCATTTTTCTCTTTTAAAGCTGGATCTGAGTTAATGGGTCCTTAGGAATGGAGGTAGGTGAGAAGGGGGGGGTTCTCCACTCTCATCACCAACATCTGGCTGACTTTTTTTATACTTTTATTCCAACAGTACTGTACGTACTTTTCAAACACTGAGAATCTGCTCTGTACCAGGTACCTTAAAGGATACAGGTATAAATCAGACATACAGTTCCTGCTTCCTATAGTCCAGGAGAGCTGAGAAATATGGGTGCATATAACTGGGAAAAGGAAAGAAAGACTCAAACGTATGGGAGAGTAACTTAGCATTTTCAATGCTATCATTGTTCATTATATTATTTTTAATAGCCCTGTGATCTGGAATTATTTTACTCTCATAGATTAAAATGCTGAGAATGTAAGAAATAAAGTTAACCCCAGATCACCATTCCTTAAGCACTTTTTCAAAGTAATGTGTGCAGTAGACTCCAGCACTTCTGACACCCAGTCCAGTAGTCTATCCACTAAACCTTACAAGTAACTAGGACAACAGGGTATGTGAAACTCCTTCCATGAAATTCAGGAAAGACTATCTCTTCTCTTCTCCACTTAAGCCTTGGGTTTTAGCTCTCCAGCATCCATTTCAGCCTACTAATGCTGAAGGATCTGAGAACTACAGACGCGAGAACTGTGTAAGAAGCCCCCATTTTAAAAGGTGCCAGACACAAGATACATTTATGAATACACAAATGATGGATCAGTCACTGGGACTCAGAGTATTCATAGCTTCTTGCCAGAAAGTTGTACACAAAAAGGCATATCACATGTAACCTTGCCTTCCCTTTTCCGGTTTTTCTCAGATTACTCACTTTATGTCCTTTGGCCCTCTGCTCTCTGTATTCTAACACTGCTGGTCTAACTATTCATTTGTTTGCTCTTATTCATAGAATGTGACCTACAAAAGACTTAGACAACATTTAGCTGATTTTGTGGGCGAATAGTAAGTACTGGAGATGGGAAGGGATTTACCCAAGGCCACAAAGTAACTGAATAACAAGACTGAATCTTGAGTCCAGGTGCCCTGATCTCAGTTGGGCACCACCATAGTGATGACTGCAATAACATAGAAGAGAGCAAAATAGAGTTCCATGAGTAATTTCCATTTCTAGGAAAAACAAAGAGATTAAAAATGAACAGAAACTGTAAGGTCTTAATGTCCATAGACTCTAATGAAGAAATTCTAGAAGATATATTTCAGGAAGAATGAAAATAGACCAAGAAGGAATACCAATGATGCAGCAAGGGATAGAGAGCACAGAAAATGGTACCACGTAGTTCAACCTCAAATAGTGGGTTTCAGGAATTCGCATTCGTCTCAGGAATGCGAAAGTAGCTGGACATTAGAAAGTCTGTTAATGTAATTTACCATGTTTTTAAAATACAGAAGTCTTACCTCAAAGATGCAGAAAAATAACAATAAAAACAGTAAAAATGTAGCTCCTTAAAAGACTAGGAATAGAAAGAAACTTGCTTAACTGAGTAAAGACTGCAGAAATCTCCACAAATGGCAAAACATTAGAAGTAATTATTTGAAATTATAAACAAGAGAATGGTTCTCAATATTATCACTTCTGTTCAACTTTGTATTGAAGACTCCCTAACCAGTAGTTATAATAAAAAAAAGAATGGCTATAAGTCACCCCTCTACCATTAATGGTACATGCTATAACTATTGAAAACTTTATGTAGAAACCTGAGATAATAAGCAAATAATTAACATTTAAAAAGTTTAGTAAGTATGTAAGCTATAACCTTAACAAAACAAAAATTCATTTTATTTCTGTGTAACAGCCACAAAAGCTTTTATAATAAATTTTTCAATAAACCATATATAATATTAATAAAAATGGAGAGTGCCTAAGAATATCTTTTTTAAAATGTAAAAGATCTTAATAAAGAAAATTATAAAACTTTACTGAAGAACATTAAAGTACATCTGAATAAGTAGAAAGATATACCATATTCTAAAGTAGGGAAATAACATCATTAAAATGTAAATTCTCCCTAAGTTGCTCCATAAATTTAATAGAATTATAACCCAAATCCCACCAGGATTTATTATGGATTTTGACAAGCTGATTTGAAAATTTACTTGGAAAAGCAAATGCTAGAATACCCAAGACCTTTTTGAAAAACAAGGAAAGATAATTTACTAGGTGAGACTTGTATAAAGCTATAGTAATTAAGACAGATTATGATTTGTGTAAATAAGAAAAACAAAGGACAAAATCATTAACTGATGGTAACTTAACATGGGACATGGATGCTAGTGCAGCTCACTGTGGAAGGGTTGGTGGTGAGACAATCAAATTTTCATGTGGACAAAATGACATCCAGAGTCTATGTCATGTAGGCAAACATTTAAACCTATTAAATAATCTTTATCCCATGAACTTAAATCAATACTTTCAACTTCACCCCAGATTCTAGTTTAAAACAAAGCATTTTACCTTTCTGCCTTGGCTATTATGCACAGAAATTAAATGACACACTCTTCACTTACCCATGATGATGTGAAACTAGCAATGATAGAGAATTTTGCATGAAATAACCACAGTCAAGATCCCTAACTTCAGTTCAGAGAACCACCTCCCTCTCAGCTCTCTTTTAACGGGAATGGTCCAGATAGATAAGGAGAAAGAAGATGAAAATACCAGACAGTCATGTCAACAAAGTCTACCGTGCCCTTTGGTTCATCCAGGGCCCAAACCTCAATTTTGTTCCAAATTCTTCCTTCTCAATTTCTCAACTAATGCCTCCCCACATTCTGTCTCTTTTTTTGTCCTTAATCCACCTCTCCCTTGCTTTGTCTACCCTGCCATAGTCCAGGCTTTCATTTCTTCAGAGAAGCCTTCTACAGAAGCCACACTTACCTTCCTGTCAGTCTTTCTGAACTTACCACCTCACCATTACCTCTAAACTGTCACTGTAGCCACGTACTTCCAAGGCACAAATTGAACCACACTGCTCCCCTGATCCTAAATTTCACTATCGCTCCACGTCCTCCTAGATTGAATTCAAATTTCTCAGCATGACCTTCAAGTTTCCAGGTTATTTTTCCAGACTTATGTACTCCCACTCTTCCCCCAGCATCCTGCCATTAAACCAGCAACTCTCCCAAACAGGCCTTCTCACTTCTCCTGCCTTTGTCCTTACTTCCTTATGTTTAGTCTGTCCCTTCTTCCTGTCTGGCACCCACTGAGTCCTACAAAAGAACTCTGGCAGTTAACTCCATCCAAACCTATGCATTAAGAAGAGGCATGACCAACACAAGCATGGCTGCTGGCAGCCTAAGGCCACATCCTTGGGACCCAGGCCCCCTTTGAGTTTCTATCTGAAAAACTTGAACTGTCCAAAGAATTTACCATTTCTTCTGACCAAGACTTGATGATAGGCCCCTGACTCCCTTTCTTAGAGCGTTTACTGAGGTCTTAGAATTTTAAAGACTGCCTCTGTCCTTGTGAACTATGTATGTATGCCTCTCCTGCAGCCCAGGAGAGTCTTTCTTAAGGACCTGTAAGCCATTCCTTTGAAGTGTAATCATCTGAAAGGGTAGGTCCTCTGTTGCCTGGTCTCTGTGGGAGGACAGAGCCCTATCTTCATGATTGACAGACACATCTGGACTAATCCTGTTCCCTGGCCAACTTCTTCCTCCTTCTTTGTTATTTTTCACTTCCCTAACTCTGGTCTACTCCCCCTCCTTATTACCTCATTCTCCTTTTAAAATCCCCAGTCGGCCTTGCACAAATGGGAAGAGAGCTCAGCTCTTGCTCTTACTGTCAGTAGTCACAGAATAACATGTTTAGCCACTTTAACTAATGTCTGGCTTTGTTTACCTTCGACACTATTCACATTCCAATGCCCAGCCTCCCTGTTACCTCCTCCAGAAAATTTTCTTCCTTGACTTCCAAGATGGTATTTGTTGCTCTTATATGTAAGCTCCTACAACTTTGAACAGATATATAGTGAAATATTTATTATATTAAACTAAAATGTACTGTTCTTCTAGCCTAACTTCCATCTGGATCAAAGTCTGACAAGGTTGGAAACTGTGTTTTCCTCACTCCTGTATGCACTGAGCCAGGCATACATTTATCTTGAATAAATGCGTGATAGATGGAGGATGAACTAAAGGAGTGATTGAGAGGTCCCATGTGGGATGGTAAGGGTTAAGGTATGCTCTCTTTCTAGAGAGAGGTTGTCCCTCAAAGGAAATGGAGCCTGAGAGGTGTGGCTGCAGAGCAGGAGGGAGGCAATTACATTCCTCCAGGAGGAGACTGACTAGTACAGACTTGTCCTTTCTTTCCACTGAGATATTTCCACTCCACCTTTTCTCTTCCCAAGTCTTTCTAAGTTTGTATCTAATACCTTTTCCCTGCCGGGGCTGTGAAGAACCATTTTGAATTCTGCAGTGTAATAAGGGAGTGAAGAAGGACTCAAACCCCTTCAAACGCAAGACAAAAATTTGCCAACTGAAAGGGCTTCTTCTTGGCCCTAACCAGATGCAAATGTGTGATGTCAAGCCAACCTAAACTATCCCATTGTTTTCAAATGTGACTAAGTACTGACTAATATTACTTCCTCTGGTGCTTTTTTTTTTTTTTTTGACTCAGTGGAATGGAGAAATTCCAGGCTGTTGTTATACTTTGCTGTCTGGACAGAATGACTTCCTGCATATCATAACCACTTGAGAGAGGGGAAAAAAATGAAAAGGGGGAAAACAACCTCCCAAGAGTTCCCTTAAGTTTAGCAAGGCTTTTTGGCCATGGGTTTTGTTGGTTTTTTTGTCCTCGGTTATTCACAAAAGTAACAAAGAACATAGACCTCCAGGTTGGGAAGGACCTTGCCCAGGTTGCCTAGTGAGGAGCCAACACTTCCCCTGCTCATCCTGAGATTTGCTATGTCATAATGACATCCCCACCAAGCCAGGCAGGCTGGATATAAACACTCTTTCTTAGGGAACTCTGTTTCCTCCAAAACAAGTTCTCACACCTTTGGGCTGCCAGCAGTTTCTTCTGCCTCCCTGTAGACTATTTCTTGCAGTTCTGCTGTCTGGGAAACAAGTGGTGTTTGCAGAGATGTCAAGAGATTCAGAGGTTGTTCCATGTGGACTAGATCTCTAGAGACAGATTGGTAATGACTTCTCTTGGAGAGCAAATAAAGAAATGAGTGGAAGCAAGGCTCTAAGAGTGTCTTCAAAGAGTGGAAACAGAAACAAGGACACCTATCGAATGTGCCTGTGCAAGATCAGAAAGGTCCCTTCTCCCACATCAGTGACAGGTGATAGGAACTGAAATTGTCTAATTCAAACCTTTCAGTACCAATATTTCCTCCACTTTTTTCCCTCCTTCTAAACCTGGGGCTACGTCAGCCCCTACTTCACCCAAAGTCCTCCCAGCCGCAGTCCTAGTTAGTTTCCACCTTTAGACTTGGTTCTGAACAGTTAGCAGCCTCAGCTTCTCCTCTTCTCTGACAAATCGGGTGACAGAGGTTTTATTGTCTCACGCTACATTCAGACAAAACCTGCCATCCTTGGACAAACTGGGGAATCTGTCTTCCCCGGGATTTTTCTTCTTTCACTGCATGATCCTAGACGGATTCATAAGAAGGCACGGTGTCTCTCCAAATACCGAGGAAAGCCTCTTGCAACAGCAGAATTCACTTTTCTTAGGGTGTGAGTCATTTCTATAACCTCTGAGTTTCCACCAGTTTTAGGGTCAAAGGAAAAGCCAGACCTCACAGGGCCTTTCAGCTCCCCGGGAATTGGGAGGAAGGCTTCATTACCTGGCAGAGATGTTTGCCTTTTCCTTTTCAACTGTGAATGGCAAAATCCTGGCCCAGAAACCACAGCCATCAAATGCAGAGGCTGTGCTAAATCATCACTATTTCAGTTACTAATTAGGTGTAATGTTCACAGCACAGGAGTCTGTGGGGGCAATAAAACACTTCTTCAAGCGATTAAACTTCCAAGAGAACACACTTTGATTACCACAGGAACCACTCCCTGGCAGAGGGTCTGCAGGGCAATAGCATCCCCAAGCCATGAATGAAGGACGAGCACCTGGAACTCTGGGTGTGCACAGGCACCCCGTCTCTTTTGGCCAGATCCCTGCTGCACCTCTGGTTCTGTCAAGACGCCTTGGGGGACCACATATGTGATCAAGTTATAGAGTAAGTTCACTGGAACAACTATGAGATAACACAGGCCAAAGGCTTGGGGGCCAAGTAGAGAGAATGACTAGAACCACAGCCATTTGGCGATAGTCCTCTACTACTCCTGGGATGTTGTGTCTACTACCCCTGCTCCTCATCCCAATTTAAGGGGGTGATGTTCGAGAAAGGCACTGCGGTGGTGAGGAAACCCCAGTTACTGTGCTAAGTACATGCACATGAATTAACTCACAGCAAAGATGTAGGCATTTGCTCCAGATCATGTTCAGAAATCTTCACTTGATGTGGTTTTTAAAAGATAACTACACATGAACTGCATGCTTATTGTAGAAAAAGTGGAAAATACGAACCAGCAAAAGAAAAAGTTTTAGTATCTAGAGAGAAATTTCTCAACCTCAGCACTACTGATATTTTGAGCTGGAAAATCTTTTGTCGTGAGGACTGTCCTTGCATTGTAGAATGTTTAGCACCATCCCTGGCCTCTGCACACCAGATACCATTAGCACACTGTCCCTGCATCTGGAGCAGCAGAAAGTGTGACCAGACATTGCTACATGCCCCAGTGAGAACCGCTGCTCTAGGGGTTACCAGTGATGCCATTTTCCAGTCTTTATTCCTACATACATACAAGTGACTACATATTTTTAAGTGAGTTGTAGTTTACTGTTCTTTATTTCCCTTTTTTGCTTAACATTAGATCCTGAGCATTTTCCCATGTGCTACCTATTCTACATCATCTTAACCTCTCCACTGTGCTCCAAAGCACAGTTGTACCATGGCTTATTTCATCTTCCATTTGGTGACACGGAGATTTTTTCCAAGCACAGACAGAATGCTCAAAGGAAATGATTGTGCCTCTTTCGCCTTCTAAACGGAAAGAGGTCGGCATAATGCATACATGTGGAAATAAGTCCTCATGCCGCCTCCTTCCACTTAAGGAGACTGTCGGGGGAGCAAGAAAAGAGGAGAAATCTTACGATGCTTCTGGGCTGTCCATAGGGAAGATACCAAGCGAAATCCATTCTTGTGTCTCTGGTTAGGATGGCACAGGAATTGAGGGGTAGTGTGTCACACAAATTTGTGAAATATAATGGAAAGGAAATAGCTTACAGGTGCCTAGCCAAGGAAGCCAAGAATGAGGGATCCTGAAAAACAAAGGAGAGAGTAGATGGAAAGAGCCTTAGGATGGGGGAGGAGAGGTTGAGAGAAGTAGTTGTCTGCGGAATGTCAACCCATTTACTGTTAAATCCTTAATAACATTCTACCACAGTCCCTGCCTGTGGCCAAGGCACTGGGGGAGTAAAGGACTGTGTTATGCAGAGTGGTCCATTGCAGAAAAGGGACATCAGGGCAGGTGCAAAACACAGAGTGGAGAGAGAGAATGAAACAGATTTGGGAGGCAAGGCAATTAGGTCAAAGAAGAGCAGCTAGAAATACTAGAGTTGGGGTCACAGGGTTTCCCTGCACATGAGATGAGCACCTGAGTCAATCTTGGTTAAATATTACAGGCCAAAAGGACCTCAGCAGAATAAAGGATCTAAGACAAACCCAGTTGGCAGAGACTTAAATTACACTTTTTTTGGGGGGCTCTTACAAACACCACTACATAGAATATCATTATGGTTTAACATTTGCAAACAATGTTTAATTTTTCTTTAGGCTAAATGTTAGAAACAGAATTGCTGCATCCAAGAGAATGAACGTTCTTTCTCTTTTTAAAAGATTTTATTTATTTATTTTCAGAGCGGGAGGGAGGGAGAGAGGGAAAGAAATATCAACGTGTGTTTGCTTCTTGAGCGCCCCCTACTGGGGACCTGGCCTGCCCCCCCCCCCCCACCCGCAGGCATGTGCCCCAACTGGGAACTGGAACCAAACCAGCGATGCTTTGGTGGCAGGCTGACACTCAATCCACTTAGCCACACCAGCCAGGGTGAGAATGCATGTTCTTAAGGCTTCTGATACCTATTGTCAAACAGCTCTGACAAGGTTTTAATAATAATTTATGATTTTACCATGCCACCAACAGAATATGACAGTTCCCATTTCTCCATTATTTAATCAACATTGCTTTGTGTCCTTTCCATTTTATAAGGGAGATCAATGAGATTTGCCAGTGTTCACAGAATAATAAAGCTAAAATCAGAACCCACAGCTTTCTGCCTCCAAGTTCCAAGCTCTTTATCCACCATGATTCCTCCTTCACCAGACCTGGAGGTATTTAACCTTTAGAAGATGCAGCCAACATCAAACCTGATCCTTTAACTCTTCTTTCTTTGAAGTTAAAATCCAAACTCTTTCAGTGACTTGGAAAGCCCTTTATAATCTAGTCTCTATTCACCTCTCTGTCTTTTCCCTGTCCTGAATTTTTAGCTCTCACTATATGAAATTTATTTACGTTCTCAAGTATCCTTTGCTCTCTCTCTCTCTCTCTCTCTCTCTCTCTCTCTCTCTCTCTCTCTTACCTCAGGACCTTTGCACCTGCTCTTTCCTCTCTCCCACCCACCTCTCCTAGGGTAACTACTTCTCAACCTTCACTTTAAACTTAAACATCAACTCTTTCATGACCTTTAAATTCTGTGTTATATAGCCCTATCAGTCCCATGTGTTCTTACAGCACTTTTTATTTCCTGTGATAGTGCCTGTTAACTGTGTCATAATTTTTTGTCTCATTGTTCAACTTCCTCACATTAGTCTTTAAGCTACATAGAACTAGATCCATGTCTATAAAACCGGAGATCAGTTCTTGCTAAAGAGCACATCCCTCATTAGACTAGACAGGTACACTCTACGTTACCAGAATCCCAACAACTTTTGAGGGTTTATAAACCTCCTGCCTCACTCCTTTAAGTTCACTACTTGGCATCTGTAGGTGTTCGAGTACACTATCCTTGCAACCGACAAATAAATTTCTTGTTAATGCCAGGCAGAGTCTTCTAACATTAAGAGTTGTCTGACAATGAAGTAAGGCCTTTCTTTCTTTACATTGTAAGATGGTCTTCTGCATGGGCTTCTAAGTCACACCCATTCCTCCCCAAATGACTGGAGGGCCCAGAGGTCAAGAATGAGCCTCCTGTCCTCCTGACCAGGCCACCAGACATATGCCAGGTGGACTCTGAGTGTGTGTGGAGCCAAATCAAACTAAACAACTGTCTTGGCAACAGATAACTTTCTAAGACTCCACAACTTGCTTCCAGCCCAGCCAAAGGCTTACCACTCTGAGCAAATGTCACTGTGGTGGAGTTGTCTTAATGAGAAGGCATGCTTGCTTCTCTTCTGGGGGAGTTTCCTAGAGCATTGCTCTTAGAAACTCCTTGGCAGGAATCCTGAGCCAGGCTTGGCATTGACAGCGTCCTCCTGCTGGCATTAACAAGCCTCTTATTTGAATGTAAATGAGCTCTCAGTGCCAGTTTGTGAGCGGAAACACATCCCCTGTGTTAAACCAGAGCTGGGAATGCTACAACATACTGAAGGGCTTGGTTTCCACTTCCCCACCACGTCTGTGGATCTGCGTGGAGCTCTCTGTGCCTCGTCTTCTGCAGAGTTGGGAGTCCTCAGATGACAGGAACAATCTGTGGAGTCTAGGGCCCTATTTATAGCCCTAAATCTTCTTCGATATGACCTTGATCAAGTTACTCACAGTTGCCCCCCAAACTGGAGCATCATTAGACTGGAATCACACAACAAATCCCAGTCAACAGAGGGCCCTGCAGGGTTGTAGGGCACAGCGAGTGGTCTGAGCTGCTCATTCTGCTTTATTGGCTACGTCAGGACACACGTGCCCACCTGTGCTGCAGATTTTCAGATGCCCATGTACACCCTTTCCTCCTGACTGGCTTCAATTTTCACCCAAATACACATCATTTCGTGATCTTGCATAATGTGTGGTCCTACTTAGCCATCTACTTCTCCACTCAGTTTCCTGGCCCTTATTTGTCCATATTGCATCCATGTTCCTGTCTGGGCACTTCCCTCTGTATTTCAGATCTTTCTGGGTGAGACTCATACTCCTCCGACCTGAGTTCTAGCCTTTTCTCTCCCAGATATGCCAAGCTAGTGTGGTACGTGGAAAATGTGGGATTTGTTATGATTATTATAAATATCTGCAGAACCTTCAGTATAGTGCCTAGTATATAATAATTAGTCATAAATGTTATATAACATTATGAAAATTTATAACACTGACACATAAACATTGCAAATTAATTACTTTGTTCAAAACTTAAGACAGTACATTCATTTAAGAATGATTTGCTTTGTCTGCATGTGACATTTTCATATGTATATTTTCACATCTATATTCACATACATATTTTTTCATATATCTGTTCTCCAATTGTTTCTGGATTGCATACGGTGTATCCTCCAACTAAAGTAAGAATCATGGCTCTTCGGATGGTCTTGTGGGAAGATGAGACATGTCGTCTTATATTCCCTTTGGAAGAATGTGACTGAAGCTCATAAACTTTAAAAACTAATGAGTCTCACAGAAACCTTGCTCCCAAGTATCCCTGCCAGACATTCTTCTACTAGTCTCCCCTTAATGATACTTAGGGGGGAAAGCAAAAAAACAAAAAAAAGTTTTCATGACAGCCATGTTTGTCACCACTTGATTCAAACAACATCAGTCTCTAGTGCGGAGGAATGAAGAGAGGCGTAGACTTGTCCAGTGCATCAGCGATACCCTCTGGTCACGTTTAGAACGACTTCCAACATCTTCTTACTGTTTCCCACATACTGCCAAAACAGCAGGAGAGACTATGGCGAAAGGGAACTACCCAGGGAGCTTAAGAGCTGAGTTATCACTCAAGAACCACTGTTTACTAACTTTGGCCAGAGTCTCATCACTTAGCCTCTCCAAGCTTCAGTTTCTTCTCCTGTAAAAGGAGGATAATGACTCCAGCCCCCACTCATTTACAGACTAATTTATAGGATTGGTGTGAAGATCAAACCAAGCAGCGAATGTGAAAGTCCTTTGAAAACTGCAGATCAATGCAAAAGTAAGGTATCATTACTGCTGTTATAGACGATACTTAAAGAACATGTGTTGATTGTCTGGCTTTACAGGGGCTGTGTCTTCCTTCCCTGTGGGAGGTGCTCTCTCCTGGTCGTCTAGATCCTCTCATTCGTGCGGCCAAGGCAACATTTAAAACCTGGAGATGGAGGATCCATTTCCACATTCTCTGCAACAGCAGATATTTTAAATCTGGTCCCACTGCTTTGCAGTGCGTGATACATTCTCGCCCACTCGGCGAGCCCCATGCTTCCAGGGTGTCTAAGCACTGGGCTTTCCTTCTCAGTTTTCATTTTCACCAGTTCCTTCGTGCTTTCTCAGAAGGCAAAGGTCTCAGTTTCGATCCTGCCATTGCACGACCCCAAATGAGTCACTTCCTAACTCAGTTTCCTCCAGTACAAATACGTGGCCTTCTACCTACTCCAACAGAGCAGCTCCGCCTCTTCCTCTTTTTGCATAGAGTTGGCTTTACATAAGACTTCACCAAAAACAGATGCATTGCAAATTCCTAATTTCTCTAAACCATTTCGACTAATGCCACAGATAACCTCTGACTCTCTTGGTTCTTACATATGTGAAATCTATAATCCCTTCCTGAGGAAGTCTTGCAAACAACCATAAAATGGGGGGCACTCATACATTTTTAATTAACATAGTTTTGAAATAACGGCCCACATGAGGGATTATTCTTGTCAGTGGTTCTCCCATCATGTGCTTAAGTCTGACTGAACCTTGCCAAGAAACTCATAGGAAAAGTTCTGCTTTTCATGCAAATATTAAGATGTGTCGATTTCAGCGGGTTGGAGAAGCTTTCTGTTTCACTCCAAGTCTGGCATCCAACCCACTTTGCTTCGTGAGGCTTACGCATTAAAGACACTTGGAAGATTTTTCTGGGCACCAGGGCAAAGACACCATCCGACCCACAATAGCAGGGTTCGTGATAATGAGTAGTGGCCTCTATGTCAGTGTCCACACCCAAGAAATGACTTGTCTTCCAGGAAATAGCCAAGTAAATAGAATCTCAGCAGAGCCAGTGTCACCCTGTGTGTAGTTAGAGGGGCCCTTCAGACTTTATACTTCATGAGAAGACACGAGAAGCCATAAGGCCCACTCCTTGCCTTCAGTCTAAATTCAGTTCCTTTAACAGTCTCCTGGAAATTATGGCCCAGGGACAGGATCAGATGCCATTGATGATAACCCAATGCATAGCAGTAATGCTAAAGGAGGAGGGCCCGAAAGTTTGTACATCTGGGTTGATTCTCCTGGGTGCAGAGACAAGCCCTTGCAAATGAAAGGTGTTGGTCTTTCCCTCCTGCTACAAAAGGCAAGTGAACCACAGTCAGAATTATTGAATTCAGCTTTGGAGAAGACCTAAGAGGTCGATTTTTTCAATTTTTACTGGCAAGTGGAATTCTTTTTGAAGTATCTCTTTGAAATAATTGTTGAACCACTTCTTGATTATCTCCAATGACGAGAAACTCGCCCTCTAATGAGCTGTACTGTTGAACAACTCTGCAAAAATAATTTTTTATGCTGAGCTCTAATTGACTTGAATTTCTGCCTAGTGATTCCCATTACATTCCCTGATGCCACGGAGAAGTCAGTTCAATAATCTGCCTCTTTCCCCAGTGGTAACCCTTCCTTGAGTTGAACATAGTGAACATTCCCTTAGCTTGCACCTCATGCTAGTACCTTGCATTAGCTCGCATCACCTTCACTTTTATTGTATGTGCTGAATTACCCAATGTTCATTGGCTCTATAAAGCTCAAGGTGTGGAATTCTGCACAGCCCCCCATTGTGAAAGAGGATGGTCAGGAATTTAGGACCAGCCCTGGAGAGCTCAGTACTTTCCATCATTTTCTGCTGTTGTCCAGCTCAAAGGATCCTGGCAAGACCTCTGGATGTTCGTCTTCACATTTCCCACCTTAAAACAAACAAAGAAAACTAGAAAAGACACCTGGAACTAGGTGGTGGTCTTGACTACCTATCATGGTGCCAGAGATCCTAAAGTGTAGGTTACCTCTGAAATCTGAAAATCTAGAACTAACCAGGAAACGCAGGCATGAAAATATCCCTTTGAAGCCATCTCAGAAGGTTTCAGAGGCAGCAGTCATTTTGTGGCAATATATTCAAGAGACAGTTAAAAAATATCTCTTCCCCATTTACTGCTTTAGAAACAGAATCGCTGCCTAATTGAGAATCCTTTCTGCCTAATTACTCCATTCCCAATTTTTTTAAAGCAGCAGAGTTGCTTTGGAATTATGTACTGTATAATTTCATCATTTTGCAATATGTAAATCAGGAGAAGAAAGGAAGAGGGAGAGAGTGGCAGGAGAGGGGTGATCATCGCTGTGAATCCCTGCCTGTGGAGATGGGCAGTGGGGTTGAGCAGACGAGGGAGCGCCCAGCCGCATGGCGGGTCTGGGTGTGAGTTCCAGTTCTTCCAGTGAACAGCTCTGTGCTCTTTGGCAAAATCACCTCATCTTCTCAAGCCTCAGTTTCCCCTTCTGTCACATTTCTGTACATGTGTTCCCTGCATCTAGTGCAGCTCCTGACACAGAATAGTCTTCACAATTACCTGGTAACCCACATGGTGAATGAATGCGTACCTGGTTTGACTCCCTCACAGGGCAATTCTCAGGGTGAAGCGATATGATCATATGAAAACATTTAATAAAGTGCAAAATGCTGATTGTATATACTTTTAAACGCTGAGAATTGAAAATACTGTTCAATGCCAAAAATCAGAAAACACCTTTTTCTTGCCTTGTTTGTTGGTAAAGTGGTCTGTTTCTTTAAAAGTAAACTAGCATGATAATGTTCCAGTGTGCTCCGCACCTGTCCCAGATGAAATCACTTTTAATTCCCCTGGCTGGCCCGCCGCAACTGGCCCTACTGAGGAGAAAACAGTGGGCTTGAGCTTGTCTTTTTCAGTGAGTGCAGAGAGACCCCAAACCTGCACCTGTGTCTCCTGGAGTCTGTCTAGATCTGGGACCGTTGGGGTGGGTCCTCCCCCGAGGGCACTGCTGGGGTTGACTGATGGGCCTCACCCATACCGCGCCCCTCTGCATGGGTAAAGGCGGCAGCACGGCCATGGTCAGAGCCCCTCCTGCTGCTGTCGCACTCACTCCTCACGGGACAGCGGTTTCAGTCCCCCGGGACCCTCGAGAGCATCTTTTCTGTGGCGTTTGCTCTGAGGGGCCTACGTTTGCCCTTTGTTCAACTTCCTGAGAGAAGGGGCTCCTGTTGCTTGTTGCCTCTTCAATTCAGACTTTCCCCACAATGTTCAGGAAAATGCAGACCAGGACCATTCCTTTCAAAAGCCTAAAATCCAGCTTTGACTGACTCCGTGTCTTTGTGAAACACTGAGTATTTAAGGCACAATGAGTTAAAGGCCCCAGTTCAGGAGAACTGGGAAGTCACTTTCTGCTCTGGGCCTCAGTTTTTCCATTTCTTTGCAAAAAAGCTAAAAGTAGATGATTACCTAGGTCCTGTTCCACTCTACACTGTAACAGTCTCTCCCCCTGGGCCTCCCAGTTGAACCGGTCTTTCATTGGCAGGAAGGATTAATTGGCTCAGTACCACCTGCATATGGCCAGCATCGAAGAGTCAGCCACTGTTTTTCAACTGTTTACAAACAACTGTTGTCATACAGTACAGAAATTTACTTTACAGGTTGGTTAAGATGTTGTGAGGTCTAGTGGGAAAGCAGAGGACCTGAGATCAAGACCCCTGGAGTCTCTGCCACAGTCCAGCTGTGTGACCATGGGCAAATCACTTTACCCCTCTGGGCTTTGAGGGAGCTTTGAGTTTTCTCACTTGTAAAATCAGATAACAATATCTTTCCCCATAGATGGTTGTAAGATCAAGTAAGACAATGCATTTTAAAGTTCAGTCCTTGACAAAAACAAGGGATATTATTAATACACTGGTTAAGAGGCTTGAGAAAGGATTAGAGAAAGGCCACCAACTATATAGGAAACAGAAAGCCATTATAATGATGATGGGGACTTAACATATTTCAGAATTTCTGAGGGCATCAGAGGTATACAGAATGATACGTATGTACAGTTAGGAGAGACAGCACTTTTAAAGAAATTATCTCTTTTTGATCTCCAACCTCTATCTTATAGAGTAGTCAAATGCTCAACAAATATTGAGTACCTAGAATGTGGAAAACACAAAATATGAGGCCACAGATATGAACTGGGCAGGCAGAATTCCTGCCTTCAATCTGTTTGTATTCTAGTAGGGAAAGCAGGTAGTAAGCACATACACAAATAAATAAAATAATATCATGTACTGTTCTGGTGTTATAACAAATCAAAAATAAGGTAATGTGCATGAGGGGAGTGCTTTGATAGCCTGAATGGTCAGTGAACGCCTCTATGAGAAAACAACATACAGGTAGCAACTTGAATAATGGGAAGAAGTTAGTCAGAGACAAGTTTGCTCAAGCTCACAGAGTTAATCAGAAATCAATCCTGGCCTAGAACCTAGGACTTGAGGCTTCCTTTGCAGTACTCACTGACTCAAGCTGGTTTTCCTCCTGAGTCCTTACTCCACATGTCTGCCCAGTTAACTAAGATCTACCTGCTTCTTGCCCAGATCTTCTATCCAGGGTCCAAGATGCCTTGCTTCCTTCAAGCCTATGTCAAGACTGCACCATTCTTAAGTTCTCGTAGCACACTGGTTCAACACAATCATATCTAAGTCTCTCTGTTGTAAATCACATACCATCATGACAATTGAGTTCAACAATGATTGACTGAGTTCCAGATAAATGAAAGGCATTCATGAGAGGAACTTTGGATGTTTAATAAGAACTGACACTTGCCTACACTTGCCTATTTATTAAAGAGTAGGAGAGAGCAGAGGGGACAATATAAGTCAATACAAATGACCATTCTATCCATTCATCCCGCATTTATGGGTCACTGACAGAGTGCAAGGCATTACGTAAGGTGCTAGCAGGCTCACAGAAATAGATCAGGCGGAATCTGCACTTTTAAGAAATTCTGAGTTGGGTGAGGAAGACAGTCTTAAATATCCAGAAGATTATAATACAAAGTAATAAATACTATGGGCAGAAAATCATAACAGAAATGTAACCAATAGTAGGGAGAGAGCATTCTTCCTTTAATGTGAACCATGGAAGGCTTCCCAGAGGAGGTGGCATTTGAGGTGAGCCTTGATGGAAAAGAGGAAAGAGCAATCTAAGTAGAAGGAGTGGTAATAAGTAATGAAGGCAGGAAAGCAGGAGGGTTTGGTTAGAACACATACATATATACATGGAGGGTTTAAGTCCACCTAAAGAATTCTGTCTTCTTACCCACTTTTTTCTGCCTCTGCTCACAGGCCAGAGCCCCGCACAGGCTGCCTATGAACAAGCACAGAGGGCACTACTCTTGTTTCTCAGAAAAAGAAGCATCCATAACAGCTCTTTCATTGTGTCATGTCAAAATGTCATGTCTGGAAACACTAGCTTGGGGGCAGTGGTATGTCTTCTTGTCATGCTTTCTGAAATTTAAAGAACTGAAATTTCTGCCATGTGATTGATGACAATTTCCAGTGAGTCATTTTAAAAACATATGTCAACTATGACCTATACCAGACAAACAGATGTAAGGGGGCCCTGATTTCTCAGTTACGGTCCAGTTCTGGAACTCCAACTAGCTGCTGCCACCTCCACCTGGAAGCCCCACAGGCACCTTGGACTCAACAGCCTGTCCTAAACTGAACTCATCCCCCTTCTTCCCCAAACCTGCTCCTTTTCCCATGTACGTTTTGGCTAATGGTTCATCTAACTAACGATCAACACAGTGGTATCAATTCAAGCTATTGCATTTATAGCTCTGTCTCTTCCAGGTTTTTTACTTTCTATATATAATCAGTTACCAAATCCTGACAAATTTGCTTCTTCACTGTCTCTAAATCTTCCCCCTTTTCAGCCCCATGACTAATGGTCTCTAGGTTTGGCTGCTGAAACAATTTCGTGTTGGTGGCCTTGCCTTTGGCCTCCTGTCTCTCTTGTACATCCTCCACACCATTGCTAGGATCATCTTTCAGAAGGACAGAGCATTTCTCAAAAATGTCTGAGGTCTCTCTCTCTCTGCATAAGGAACACACATGGTTTCAGGTGGCATTCACAGTCCAACTCACTTTGGCCTGGACGATATCATTAGCATCCCTCCCACATATATCTAATATTCCACTCTCACTGGATTTTTTTCACCTTTTTATCGTCTTCTTGTCCTAGAAAATCCTAACTATTCTCTAAGAACTATCCAAATGTCACTTCCTTTGTCACATCTTTCCTAATCCTCTTGAAATTCACCTGGCTTTCTTTGTCCTTTGAAGCACCTAATTGATCCTTCCTGTGGTCAAAAAAATAATGGCCCCAATAATGCTCACGTCTTAATCCCCAGAACCTGTGACCGACCATGTTACCTGACATGGCAAAAGAAACTTTACAGATGTCATTAATTTAGGGATCTTGAAATGGGAAAAATTTCCCGGACTATCCAGGTGGGCCCAGTATAATCACACGGGTCCCTTAAAAGGGAGGTGGGAATTTGGGGAGGAGAGAGAATGCTACACCATTGATTTGAAGACAGCAAGGGGCAGGAACCAAGTGCTACTGGAGGCCTCTAGAAGCTGGGGAAGGTAAGAAAAGAGATTCTCCCCTGGAGCCTTCGGAAGGAATCCTGTGAACTCATTCTAAACTTCTGTCCTCCAGAACTGTATAAAAAGTCTGTGTCATTTTAAGCCACTAAATTTGTTAAAGCTGAAATAGGAAACCAATACTCTCAACTTAGCATTTATTTGTTTTTCCCTGGTACTATCTTGTCTTGCACACTGTCATAAAGACCTTGAAAAGAACCAATTAGATTGTCTTATCCCCTAGGTGCCTAACACAGGGCTTTACACATGTCGGTGGATAATAAGCCTTTTCATTGAAATCAAATGCCTTCTTTGGGGTATTTGGATTTAAATCAAATGGCCTTCTGGGTGAAGTCCCAGAACCAGACTGGAATTGTTATACATGTGAATCTAGGTGGGCTGGAACTGATACCTGGGCATCGTTGTAGGTGTTTGGTTTTTCCAGGTTAGTGATGCTGCCAGGCCGAATGTAAATCTGTGTGGCATTTATTGGGCAGTCCCTCTCAGTGGCACTGGTGCTTTTGCTGCTATTCAACCTTTTGTCATTCAGAGTCCATGTGGTTTTTGTTCTTACTGAACTTGCCAAGGGAGTAAATATTAGTGGTCTAATAGGCAAAGACACATGGAGACCAAGTTCTTGGCAGGAAGGAGCAGATTATTTCAGTTAGGTGTTGTGCTCAACATACTTCCACCCCAAAGTCAGTCGTCTCTTGCCATGTTTGTTTATTCCTTTATGGGTTCACGAATTCAACACGCATTGAACCATGTGCCCAGCAATGGAATCGGCACCAGTGACCCAGAGAAGAGAAAGATAAAGTCCTAGACAATGAGGAGCTCACATGGCCACAGGGAGGGTATGAGCAGGGTAAGATGTAAGCGTCCTCACAGCACGCTTTAAGAGCAGTGCTCACAGGTGTGTGTATATGCAACCACTAATTAGTTTTTCCCATCGGCTCTGTGGCTTCTGTCATGTAAGGGAGGCCAAGGCATCAGTGTACGTTGTCCACTCTGCTGGGCCCAGGGACCAGAATCTGCCGTTTTAAAGTATCTCTCTTAAGTCACATTCCACATCCAGAGCTGGATCCCTGGGTGCATTGACTCCCCATTCAACAGGACAGCCTTTTAATGTCACTTTGCCTGAAGGGATGCACATCTTCCCAAGAGAAATCAGGACCTGCTTTACTGGGACTTAGCAGGTGCAAAGTCCTTTCCTCCTCCATTCTCTCACCTCCAAATCCTGGCTACTCTGCCACTAATCTACCCTGTAATTTGGGCAGCCCAGCCCTACTCTTGGGCCTCAGTCTGCTCTTCTGTAAAATGGGTGTGGTTACCATTCCTGCCTTACTTAGCTCCTGTGGGTTTTGTGAAAAGCAAATGCCAAGTGAAGTAAAGACTGTGGAAGACTAAAAACTGTTTACGTCTGTTAGCTGTCCTTAAAGTATCAGTAGTTATTTTAATATAATATTTATACTAATTATTATTACTACTGTTCTTCTTATTTTTATCACTATTATTATCATGGGACAGCTTCCAAGAATCGGGCAGCTGTCATTACCAAGGGACTCAATCACTATACAATCAAAAATAGGCTAAATTAGAATGCAATTGAAACCCAGTTCCATAAAAAGCCATGGCCCTGCTACCACCGCATTTTCCACTGCTCTTCTTTCCCTCTCAGAATCACTCCAGCCAGATTTTACCCCTCACGAAAGTGCTTGTGGGGCTGGGCTTTGACCCAGTTCCGAGCCTCGTATAGGCCTGTCCTCTTCCTCCCATCCAGACGGAGGCTGTGCTCTGGACCCACAGAGGACCAGCGTCTTCCAGGAGCTGACATTAACCCCTTTGGACAAACGATATAGATTTCCCATCATCCTTTTGGCAGGGCTGGTTCAGACATGTAGAGCTCAGCACAGGAGGCAGCAGAGAAGGCCACGATGGGGCTGCATGGTGGGTGACTTTCAAAAGGGAGATTCCCCTCTTTTCTTGATTGAGACCTCCAATTGTTGCTGGCTCCTCAATATGCTTTTGCTCCTAGTTAATTACAAGTCCCAGATTGGTCTCTTTAATGACTTCCATCTCCCTTGTTGATGATCTACAATTCAGGAAGTTGCAGTGTTGTTTGTAATCCTGCAGCTTAGCAACAGGGGCTCTCTGTTCTTTCACCACTGGAATTCAGCCCACAAAGGCGACTGACTACTGTGAGTGCTCTCCAGACACGTGGTAACTGCACAGGACTGGGGGGTCCCTGGAGGGGGTGGAAACACTGAGACAGCTGGATCTTGGCACTCCCACTTACTGATTGTATGGCAGTCCATCTCTCTGTGTCTTCTGTGAAATGGGCAGACACAACATTCTTCTCAGTGAACATGGGATTATATACATGTGAATGTGCATAAATCAGAAAATGCCATACAACAATCAGGTCATATGAACAGAATCTATCCTGGAAGACCGTGGGGCTTGAAATAAGACAGACACTTATTCATTGTGGAACCTTCCTCTTCCCTGTTCCTACCAAGAGTGGATGGGATGTGGGTGGCCGTGAGGTGGTTGTGAGGACCAAATAAAATAATGGACATGAAATGTGTGCTTGGCGTTCCAAGAGCTTGGTTCTAGTTATACTTTGTCAGTTATTTCTTATGTCATCTTGCCCAAGTGCTCCCCTTTCTAAGACTCAATTTCATCACCTGAGAAAGGTTCAGCTACTAAAACAAAACAAAAACAAACAAGCAAACACCAGTGACAAAACCACTGAACAGACTATTTCTAAAGTCTCCTCTAGCTAAATAATAGAATTGTTTGAATTAAAAATTTCTAAGAAATTGATTCCATACAGAATTCTATCATTAAATTGCTCTGTCAGTTACCAGTTACTGGATAGTTTGAGCAAATCTCTGCAGGGAACTATATTTGTCCGCTCATTATTTTAGAAGTTCAATTTCCAGCTTCATTCTTTACCCACCTGCAAAAAGGCAGAGGACAGGTCATGAAACCTGGCCATGAGCTCTGAGCGTAACCCTGGGCAAGACTGGGCCTTATTTTTCTGTTCATCAAACCAAAGGGTGTGGACTCAACCCTCTCTGAGGCAGTTTTCAGTTTAAAAGCCTGGGAATCCAACTTCTCTGAGTCTCACTTCTAACAAGCCCTGGGCGCAGCGAACCAAGCTGGCCTCATGTGTGCAGTGGGATGCGACTTGTTGGAGCAGATGGAGCGTGTCTATCATGGCGGCGGCGTAACCAGTCTGGTCACTTCAGATGTCTCCCCAATTAACACTCACGTTGGCGGCCAACTGCTCAGGCAGCAGAACATGCTGGTGGAGAAGATGGTGGGACCGCCTGGGCCCGCTGCCACACCTATTATCAGGCCTCCGAGGGGGAGGGGCAGCCAGACTGCAGCGTGTGGGAGGTGGCAGGAGGGGCGGGTAAAATGGGAGGTGAAATACGTGCGGGAGATTTCTTTAGCTGTGGAGTCCTAGAAAGTTAGAAATGGAACACGCTCATCTAGTCACGGACCTTACAATAAATACAGGTTGATTTCACTTCCTCTTCTTCATTTCCATGGTGCTGGGCCCTGCTTGCGTCACCCTTGCCTCTGCCTTTGCTTCTGGTGTGATCTCCGATCCTTTCATTTCTTTTCCTCTCCACATCGTCCCCTTCCAGACAGCCAGCGCGAGATGGCTAAGAGACAGACGTCATATGCTATTTCCCTGCATTTCAGTGTTTTTCTATTGAATTTGAGGAGGGGGATAACAAAACAAAAACAAAATCTAAGCCCCATAACTGGACATACACAGGCTTCCGGATGTGATTTATTTAATGTCTTACTTCCTCTTCTCTTCTCCCCGCAAGGATTCATCAGCAGGCAGTTACTTGAAATTCTTCAACCCACCAAACTCTCTCCTTTCCACGTTCGTCCATCTGCCTTCCTTCTCTCTTTGTCTGGGGCTCAGTCTTTAGAATTCTACTTAGCTGCAACCTCTTCTGGGACACACTGTAGGACCACCCCTCTGTATCACCACAATGGCTGCGTAATGGCCACCGAAGCATTTACCTCACTAAGTGACTGTCCTTCACTCTCCTTTACTGCACTGTGAGCTTTCAGAGGGATGAGATGTGTCCACTCCATTTCCTTTACAGAGGCAAAACTGGCTTTGACATCCTGCACCCTAGGGGTCTCCAGAGTTCATTTGTCTGATGTGCCTTTCTTCTGTGCCATTACTGGCGCTGTGACCTTGGTCAAGGAAAACCACTTCACCAGAGAGCAGGCATGTGGTAGGTGTCAGCCGAGTGAGTGAAGGATCCCCTTCAATTTACAGAGAAGGATCAGACCTGGAAAGAGGAAGCGATTCACTTGCTCCCCGGAGGGAGGGTCAACAGCGTGGCTCCCGGGAATTCCTCTCTGGACTCCCAGACTATTGCTCGTTCTACTCTCCTACACTCTCATCTGGTTTCAAGTAATCCTCCTCTTGCGTGGGAGAGCAGCAGAGAGCTCTAGGGATGGCGCGTGTGTGCACATAAAGGGAATCCTTACTTCAGTAGGGATTCACCACGTCTTCAAGCCCCTGTGGGATTCCTGGACATGCGAACTGGTTACTGACAGATACACAACACAGTCAGGATTGGAAATGGTAGAATAAAACCATTTAAAATAAATCGGTGAGCCTGGAGGCTTGGCAAGAGTGGGGAGTATTTCAAATAAAAAGAAAGAGCATTTATGAACTTCACATACGGATACAAGTGTGGATGTCATCTGTAGGTCTCCGTGGCCGGGCAATGGCAAAGAGCCTCCCAGAACCCTCATCTCCCAAGCACATAGAAAATCCCTGCCTATGTTGTTCTTGGGGAGGGAAAGTTTGGCTTTGAACTGTTTTTCCTGAAAAATCAAAACAACTCCTCAGAGTGGGCCCAGCGTCCGGGGGCAGCCAGGGAGCTGGGCGCGCCTCTTTGGCCTGAGTGTGAGCGTGCAGGTTTCTGGAGTGGAGGGGGGCATCTGAAGCCACGCAGCAGGGAGCCCAGACCTCTGAGCCTGATTTACAGCGCAGGCCTCAGATCTCCTTCCTCCCAGCCCACATCTACCCGCCCCAGTTTCCTTTTCTGTGAGCCAGCACTCCTCAGGGCTGGGCAATGAGATCTAACTAGGGGCTTTTTCTAGGCATATGTATAAATCCTTCCAAGCAAGGAATGCAGAGAGGAGTAGAAGTGGTTCTTGAAATGTGAGCAGAAGGGCACTGTGGTGAGTCAGAGAACCGCAGGACTGAGGCAGCTCAGAGACCGTCTCGCTTAGCACTCTTGTTTGTCTTTTCTTCTTTCCTTTTGCTGTTCTTTCTTCACCCTGTCCTCTCCTTTGTACTCCTCTTGTGCCTTCCACCTAAAATCTTATATTAAAACCCAACATATTCAATTTAAAAATGGAACTGCTCTAGGCAATTAGAGTACAGGGGTGCTGGTCTCTCTTCCTGAGCTTCCATCTGCCTGACCCCATGGAGCCAACTAGGCCCCTCCTCAGATCACTGGGCTTCTGTGGAAGCTTCTGCTATAACCCCACTCCCTCATTTCTCACCGGGGTCCAAGGGCCCAAGGAGGTGATGAGATTTCAGAGTCAAACATGGATTTTACAATGGAGTTGGGCTCTACAGAGTCTCTCCTGGCTTCCTAGGCTCCGTTCAGTAACCTGTACCAGATTCCATGCAGGCCTGGGAAAGTCTCAGCCTGACATTAGGTTCTGTGTTGGGTAAATGTTATTTTTACTAAGAAAAAAGGAAGTTCAAATTTAAGAAGCCCTAGGTCAGTAGCTCTGGGAAATAAGCACCATGTCAGCCTGGTTGCTTGTCCCCCTTGGTCCTGGGGCTGCCATTCTTCTGCAGCGACTTACATCCTGGGTTCAATCCTCCTCCTCCTCTACCTGAGGCCCTGCCATTAGAAACTCTGGAGACGGACCCTGCCTTTTGCCAACATCCTTTCTCTTCCTGTTCCCTCCCCTAAAAGGACCTAGCCTAGCCCTGACCTTGGTCCAGGGGAGGGAACGTATAGCTGCTCCTAGGTCCCCCAGCCCCAATAACTGCCTGCATCTCTGATCACTGCTTATCTACAACTATGGTCCTTCGCTCTTCATGCCACCCAGGAGCCTGATGAGACCTTCCCAGCTGAGCACCTCGCCCAGGAGTTTTCTCCCTTTGCCTAGACTTGTGTTCTCCTGACAAGTTTTTTGTGTCCACAGGTCTGGGATTTTTCTAGCCTTTGGGTTAGAGATGTGGAGGAGGAAGGGGCTGACTGAACTCAAATGTTCATTCCTTCTCAGTCTGGCCAGGACAGCCACTCTAAACCATACTCTCACAACTTAGTCCTTCCACCTGTGAAAAAGCCACCCATCAATGGCCTCTCCTGCTTGACCCAGGGGAGCCCAGGACAAGAGCCCAGAAGCTTCAAGGGAAGGAAATGGCTCCGGCAGCCCTCCGACCAAGCCCAACCACGTGCTGCGCAATATCAAACCCTTTTCCTTCCATTGAGTGCTAGAAGATAGGCACATTCTGAACTACCTTCAGTTCAAGTTGGTGGCCAGAACTCTCAGATGCTTCAGCATCTGAAGGTTCTGTGACTGCACAAACCCTGAAGCCTTTGAGGGAGATCCCGCCCATTTCCAGCCCCAGAAATCCCTTTCCGGGCTGCATACACAGGCCAAGCGAGGATCCCTATCTACTCCAGCTGCATTTAACTGCCCTTTTAGAATTAGATCCCTACCAACCCACTGCCAGGGGCTGCAAAAGCCAACCTGCCTCTTCTCTGAATGATAAGAGACTGAGGTCAGAGGAGCCTAAGCTGTGGCTTCTGCCAGTCTTCCACCACAGCAGCCCTGAGCTGGCCACCTACTGCCCTCAGCCCCTCCAGGAGCCCCTTCCCATCTGTGCCTGGCCCCAGGGAATGGTCTGGTACTTTTCCAAAGCCCATGATCAGAATCAGTTTCAGCCTGGTCTATGAGCCTAAGGCCCCTACAGCAATAGACCCTGGCCCCTGACTCCCCCAAACCCAGACTGGGAGGTTCTAGGCCATGGTCACAGAGGCAGGACGAGGCTGCGGCTGGGAAACCCCCTGTGGCCCATATTTCTCCTCGTAGCCCAGAGTGGGAACTAGAGATACCTGTGCTGCCTGAAGTATAACCATAACGGGTGAAACTGCCATGGGAAACAAGGTGCAGAGCTGCCTCGGAGGCTTCTGGAGGCTCCCATGCCCACCACCAAAGGAGGGATGTGTTTCGTCCAGCCCTGGCTCCAGAGCTTTCTCCAGATCCAATGAGCCAGTGAAATTTCTGCCTTACAGGTATCCTCTAGTCTTGGGATAAAATCTATATCATACGGGGTGAGGTAGATAGAATATTCTCTGAGGCTAAGATCGCAGGACCTCCTGAGATCCTAAGAGGATATAATGATTGCCCCACCTCCAGGGTGACAGCCACCTCTCCTGAGTCCTGTCTTGACCAGAGAGCAAGAGCCAACCCCTTCTGGAACCTATAGTAGGTGTCCCCAGTCACCTACAGGGGAACCAGGATCATGCTGGTCATGCTGGCTGGGAAACTACACGGTCTGCGCCTACTCAGCCCCCAGTAAGTCCGAGGTGGGTGTGCCACCTGAAGAGCATCCCCTGCCACAGGGAGACCCCTAAGGATTCACTGTGGGTATAAAATTGCCCCGCAAAGTCCCGTTGGAGCGAAGAAGCCCAGAACAGAACTGAGAAGGCAAAGCCGGTCAGTTTTTCCTCCTAGCTGGCAGCACTGTTACTGGGTTAGAGAAGCCCCCTGGAAGCCTCTAGAACCTCTCTAAAAGAGGTCATGATTTAGAGGAAGGGAGGGAGGATGGTGTTATGTCTGACTACCTTCGGCCTGACCTAGCCTGAGGCTTGGGTTCTGACGCCAGACAGGCTGGCATTCTGGCCCCACATCTAATCAGCACAGCAAGGAGCTCAGACAGAGGAGATCTGGCCTTGAAATCTGTGTAGGCTTGAGTAACTCACTGTATCTTTCTCGACCTCAGTCCTCATCTTGAAAATGGGTGATGATAGCATTTGCCTCACAGGGTTGTTGGGATTCAGCTAAATGCCAGGAATCTTTCCCAGAAAAAATAGGCCTTTGATGCATATTTTGTGAATCTGGTTCTGTAAGGTTAAGCCTCAGGGAGAAAGCATGGGTTTCAGAAAATCAGCACAACTCTCCTGGGTCCTCGGGAGGGCCTGGAGAGCAGCATGCGGACTCCTCTGAGTTTGCTTTAGAGATGACATCTATAGGATATCTTCTATTCTGGTGCACTGTGCTGGGATTCAACAACTGGGACAGGAGGCAGCAGGCCCGAACCTCCCCCGATGTCGGCCCAAAGCCGCTGAGTTGGCTGCTCTGAGACTCAAAGGTTTAGACCAGGGAGAAAATCAATTTCTCCTCCACCTTTCAGCTCAACGTACAATAACAAAAATCTTTCAAAATATACAGGGCCTTGTGTTGCAGCTTTTTAAAGCTCAGGATCTCCTCCGACTATCACATCCACCCCATGAGATTGGCAAAGCCAGATTGTATCCCCATCTCTGTGGAAGCTGCCTGTAGTTCAGAGAAGTGACTTTTTCAGGGACCCACTGCCACTTGGCAGCAGGTGCCCTCCCAGAGCACACATCTCCTCCCTCTGTCCCTCTTTGGTAATTTCAGGCTTAAACATTTATTTTGAACTTGGGCTTCAGTTGTGTCATTTCCACTATGGGATGCCATCCTCACTCAGTCTCAGTATCCAGCTAATCAGAGGCAGGTGGCCATGTCCCAGGTCCTTTCCGTTAGACCAGCAGGGGGATTCTTCTGCTGTCCTCTACAGAGCTGTGCTGTTCTGGGTTAAGGAGGCCTGAGACTCAGCGTGGGCAGCAGGAGAGGAGGGGTACGGGGTGGGGGATAGGCTCATGAGAGGATTGATGGGAGAAGGTTCAGCAAACCATACTGAAAGAAAGGGCGTGACCCGTGTAGGAAGGGCGATGTGTCCCCTGCTGGCATTTGTCTACGTCTTCCATTTGGCCTTGTTGCTCCAGGCTGCAGGAAGGAGAATGGGACACAGGACTCTCGCTGCAGGCTTTAGATCCTCTGTTTATGCAACTCAGAAACCATGAGTCACCAAGAATCTAAACTGCCTGATTTGTGAAATATATTTAATGTTTGAATTTTTATTAAAGTCACAAAACCACTTGGTTAAAACATGTGCAGCCCCCAGGCCTCTGTGTTCTCCAGTGAGCAGATTTCAGTTTTCAGGGGGGTGTGTGGGGTGCAGTTTGCAGGTAGAAAGGCCAAGAAGAGGCATCCATTTGGACGAAGCGACTCCTCCCATGATTCAAACACTCCAAAAGGCATATAATAGAAGCAACAGTCCCCTGATACACGCCCTTCTCACCAGCGATCATTTTACTCACAGGCAATAACATTTAACCACATGTACTCTATTTTTTATCGTGATTACCTCCACAACTCTAAGTGATGTGCTCATTAACATTATTTTTTGTCTTATTCACTTTATTCAACAATAAATAGGCATTGAGCACCTTCTGTGCGTGCGCCAAGCTCTGCTTTAGGCAACTGGGGAGCCTGTACCGGGATTTAATGTCTTACTAGAACAGACAAAGATTTAGCTCACTTAGAACAGCTCCTCCTTTGACTACAATGATGGCACCCATTTCACTTTGCAAGAAAATTTGAGAGGATAAGAAGGTATTTTTCATGCAGGTTGAAGGTAGAGAGTTAGGTCACAGGTTATTTCTTGACGGCAGGGGACTTAGATAAAAACATCGAAAGTCCCTGAAATGTCATCGAAGAACCATGGACACTAAAGAGCACAGGAGTGGACAGTTCCAGAGCACTGACACACTTAAAGCGTGCCCGACCAGCATGGCGGGGGTGGCATAAACCTACACACAGACCTCTGACAAGAACCCCCAGGCCCAAAGAGAGAGCTCCTCACCTGAAAACCTTGCCCCGAGGAGGTTCCTGAGATCCCTGTCAATGTCTTAGTCTGTTTAAGCTGCTGTAACAATCATGCCATAGACAGGGGTGGTGGGTGGCTTAAACAACAAACACTTGTTTCTCGCCGTTCTGGAGGCGGGGAAGTCCAAGGACAGGTGTTGACAGCTCCATTGTCTGGTGAGGCTTGCTTCCTGGTTCAGGGAGCTCTGACCTCACAAGCAGAAGGGGCGAGGGAGCCCTCTGGAGTCTCTTCTGAGGTCCTAGCTCCATTCATGAGGTGCTCACCCTCATGGCCTATTTGCCTCCCAGAGGCCCACCTCCCAGTACCACAAAATTGTAGGTTAGATTTCAACACAGGCATCTGGGGGGGCACAGACATTGGGTCTATAGCACAGTGCCTGGGAGAAGAGACCCAGGATATAGACAGGGGTCATGGGTTCGAGATCCAATTTCAGCATGAAATAATTCTTTGTTTCTTTGTCTGCCTGGTCCTCTGTTTTCTTACCTGTGAATTGGTGATGAGTCCAGCTTCTCTCTGTTGGTATGAGGATGAAATCAAATGTTGATATACCGACTATAAATTGCTATAGAGTGAACTTTTATTATTAAGGAGTACATGCAAAGAATACCTGGATAAGAGTCTATACATAAAATTTCATTGCACATTATCAATTTTCCTCTCTGAAAATCAATGGCTCCTGCCACTGATTTATCATTGCAATGATTGTTATACATTCTCTGAATAATAAGAGAAATCACAATCACAGTTCTGCTGATATGACCCCTTTGGTTAAGTCAATCTCTAAAGACTTAAAGCTGAGTTTTCCCTCTGGCCCTTGGCCGCTGACAGCCTGTGCTGTCCTAGAATCACTGTGGGAGCTGGTTGTTGGCTGGTTCAGCTTTTGGGGATGGGCTGTCACAGAGCGACTCCACTCTGCTGTGTGAGAAGCTCAACTTGAGTGAACTGAAATTTACTGAAAGCTTCCTCGTACCAGAAATTGTGTTTTTCAAGGACTGTGTGGTGTTCAGAGATAAATGTGACCTTCACCATGACCATTAAGGGCTTACTCAGGTGGAAGAAGCAGACATATGCACAAAATTTAATGCAAGGTGATCGGTGATTAAGACTAAAATAGAGATATAATTCTATGCAGTGGGAAACTAGAGCAAGGAAAGGTTAATTCTGAATTGGGGGCATACCTGTGAGAAAGTGCAATTTCAACAGTCCTCAAAGCATGCTAGGACAGTGGCAGAGTGAACGGGGGCGGGGCTTGCCTATGCAAAGTTTCAGGGGAGGAGGAGCTCAGAAAGTGATTGGGGTTTGAAAGAGTTTTGGAGTTTTGGATTGGGGTTTGAAAGAGCAGGGTTTGAAAGAGTTTTGGAGAAGTGGTCTGGAGCCCTGCAAGGGTGCAGTACCCTTGAGGCTCAGCTGAGGGTTCGGTTTACTCTGAGCCTTTGGAGGTGCCAGAGTAAATCAGATCTGAGTACAGTTTTTGTGAGAAAAGTGAATCAGCCATAAGAAAATGAGACATGGTGATTTCCTTCCTGCTTCACAGTGGGGGAGTTTTGGGGGAGGAAAAGGCTGAGCTAAGGTTTCTGGAATGAATCTAACGGGCCCCTCCCAGAAACTGCTCCTGACCTTCTTCTGTAAATACGCAATTACCTGTTCATTTCCCCAATTATCTCATCAGTGAAATCCAATCAATCACTGTTAATTCCATCTTTCATAAACATTCTTCAGTTTACATATATGATGTTCTTCCACAGACCATAAATAACTGCATGATGTGTGTGAACTTTGCAAAGGTAGTTCAGGCAGGGAAAAAATAACATTCAATTAACTAGCTTGTCAGAAGCTGAGTCATTATAAATGACAGGAAAGCACATTTGCAATATTAAAAATGAATCAATGCATGCATTTTCTAGAAAGCCATTTCATATAAATAAGAGGAAAAAACCCCTGAGTATGAAATCTCATAATAAAGCTGAAGATACAGTCCTCATGGGTTAATATCCCTAGTCATGCAAAGCACTAGAGCACAGATGGGAGTGTGATGCTTTGAGTGTCAGACAGTCTGGATTAAATGCCAGTTCTGCCCCCGTCACCTTGGTGCCCTCACATAAATACTTAATCTCACTGAGCTTCAGCTCACCCACCTATGACCTGAGTGTGAAAACAGTTGTTGAGAAGGCTGAGTCAATACAAGGGAAGCTCCTAGAACAGTGCCTTCTTCATCATAAGTGCTATATAAACATTAGCTACTGCTATTGTTATTATAATGTCTTCTCTCTGTTAGGAGACTTGCTGTGTGACAGACCCTTTTGTAGTTATTACCTCATTTAATTTAATAATGGTAACTCTTTTCATAGGTTGTTACAATTAGCCACATTATATTGATAAAGAATATGTGAGAAGTTAGGTGAACTTCTTGAGGTTTTCCAGCCAGGAAGTGGCCCATGGAGAGCAGAACCCAGGGCAAACTGGCCCCAAGTTCCCACCCATCCAAAGGAATTCTCTTATTTTGGGAATGTTCTAGGCAGGGTTGGTTGACTCAGTGTTCTCTGATCAGGTTGGCTACACGTTGTTGTGGATTATGGTGGAAATAAGTTGTCATTCTTTTCCAGTCTTCTTTGCTCCAAAAGAAGCAGCACAAGCGGCCCTCACAGACTGAGGAGCCAAGCAGCCTTGCGCCATAGGCAGGTCAGTTCCATCGTGGAAGGAAACAGAGAGCAGCCGGAAAAGGCAAGGGACCCACAGGGAAAATGGAGCAGCAACTGGGGGAGAAGAAAGGTCACCTGACAGGTTTGGTCATTGCCTGATTCCAACCTCTGGTGTGCAGAGAGCTTAGGAGTATGCAGCCCTTCCCTATATACACGTATTATCTATTCCTCATAACAACATGAGACCCCTCAGGCAAGGCTTTCCCCTCGTTTTGGCCAATGAAACTGAGGCCCAGGGAAACCAGGAGGCCTGAAAGTGGCAGAGTGGGTCTTGAACTTGGGCTGTTTCCTACCACTTTTGCTGTCTCCCATAAGAAGAAGAGTATCAACATCAAAGGTGAGTGAGTTTTGAAATTGAGACAAAAATGATGGGCATCTTCACAAGAGGCAGAGGAGGGTGTCGTGGTCCAGTCCCAAGACTATTGACCTCACAGCCACATTCCTGCTGCCATGGAAAATCTCAAGCTAAATACTACGGGGCATTAAAAACAATAAATGATTCACGTCCATTGCCAGTCAGTAGGCAGTACTCCCCTTTCCCTCCAGAGGCAGTCAAGTTCTTGAAGGGTCAGAGTGTGAGTCAGGGTTCAAAATCACTCCCACCTGACAGCAGACCTTCCTCCCTCCACCCTCACTTCTTTGACTCAAGCAGGAAGTAATTCGAGGAACTTCTGACCCTGTGTCCTTCTCCACGGTAATTTAAAAGCTTTGTTCTTGGCAGACCTGTGAGGGGCTATTCTGCCTCAGCAGGTCTCCTGAAGGAAGCAGCTGGTTGAGTTCTCATCCTGCCTTTGTTTATTCTCTTTCAAGGAAAAACTCCTTGAGAGCTGAGCATGCCTGCACCCTTCCTTCCCCAGGCCTGACCCTGGATGACTGGTGAGAAACAATGCTGTCCATTGTCACGACCAACTATGTAACTCTGTGCTACCCCTCATTTTGGGAAATTTCTTCATACCGGTTTGGCACTTGGCTGGGTTTCTTTGTTATTTAAGTTTGGAAACACTTAGGAGTGTAATCTTTCTGTCACTCAAAGCTAACGTTTCTACTATGAAGAGAATTTTATCTAGCTCTGTGTGGAATTTTTTTTCTCCCAAGTTCATCATTTTCTGGATGAGGACACAGGGTTTTCTCCATGGCCTGGCCAGGGTTTTTTAGCTTTGGCTGCTTAAAGGAGTGCAGGATGGAGAGGGTTGGGCAGGCTACACACACTAGTTAGAAGTGCACAGCAGGAGAGAGAGTCAAGGAGGTCTTTAAGGAGGAAAGGCAACTTTCAGGTATCTAAAAGCAATGCCTACATTTATGCCAACCATATAATAGTAAGCAGGGTGTGCCTCTACTGTCTGGTATCTAGCAAAGGGGGCCAAAACAGGGCTGTAGCATCCTATGGGAATCTGGAACCCCTCTTCTGTGGCTATCGTCCGAGGCTGAGGCTGAGAGCATCTTGTCTGAAATCCTCAATAACTGAAATGAGTTGGATTTCTTTTCTACTCCCCAACTTGAGCTGAGGAGGTATCCAGGTCAGAGCGGGTTGTAGAAAACAATAAAACCAGTTGTCCACACTCATAGCTTTCTTGTATAATTTCTTTTCTTCTCTCATTTTTTCTTTCCTTCTTTTAAAAGAAAAAGTAGACAAAAATAGAAGATGGCTAATTAAATTAATTAAATAAGAAATGGCAAGTTAGAAAAGCACTTTATTTCTGCTTAAGTTTCTTCTTTTCCCTTTCTTCTCAGTTCTTTCTGATTTTATTTTCTAAAAATAGATATATTTGAGGAATCATAAAAATAAGTTCTGTATCCCTATTTAGTGAATTTTAAACTCTTTTCCATCACCTTGAGACCACATGATTTTCTGAAGTTAAAGGTAGAAAAAAACTTTCTTGGAGATTTGTTTGACCACCTTTGACCACTTTTGTGGTCCTTTAGGCCTTGGGATTAAGGAAGCATTCATTTACTGAGCAAGTTTTTATCAAGTTCTTACTATGTGCCAATCACTGTGGCAGGCCCTAGAGATATATACGTAAGAAAAGACTCCCATTCCCATCTGTCATAATCTTACATGTCAATGTAAAGAAAAAAACACAAAAGTAAACATGCAATTATGAAATCTGAGAGGTGCTATGAAGGAGTTATAAAAACACCCCAGTTTCCACCACTTCGGGTCTGGCTCTGGAGAAACATTCCTCTACTCTGTTTCCACTTCTGCTACATGAGATTCTTCCGTTGGACCATGAATCATCATCTTAAGACTATGCCCCAGCTCAGCTGACCTTCACGTTATCAGCGAAGGCCCCCGGGACTCTGCTGCCTGGCTTCCTGGCTTACCTCCTTTTACCAAGAATGTCTTTCTCTCACCTTGATCCCCACATGCTCAAATCCTACTTTTTTTTTATGCTCTGTTCAAGTTCCTTTGCCCTCACTGCTGCCATTTATGAACTCCTCCCCCTACCTCGGGATATCAGCTTGCCCTTCCTTGATGTCTCACGACATGTGGTTTGTTGTGCTATTCAGAGTGCTCACCATGCTCTGCCTGGTGTTCTATAGTTATTTGTGTGGCCATCCTAGACCTTACCTTGAAAACATGGTAAGGTCTAGGTTATCCTTGATAACACGGATATTATTTATCACTGTATCTCAAATAGGACCAGGCACAGTTAACATACAATGCTTGTGGAATCAATGCCCCAATGTCTCAAATTGCCCCAAAGTCCATTTAAAAAACCCAAACAGTCCTCCATAATTTTACAAAGAATATTCACATACATCATCTAAATTAATCCTCAGAACAAACCTGTGTGAGATAAACTAGTATAATCTCATTTTACTGATGAAGAGAAAGTAATACTTATTTACTGAGTGCTGACTGTCTAGAAGGCATTATTCTTGGAACTTTCCACATGTTCCGTCATCCCAGCTTTATCCAATTCCAGTTAAAAACAAGAGTCATTCGTACTTCCTCTGCGCTGGGCACTACTTCTGGCCCTCCACATCTATTAACTCGTTTAACTCACACAACCCTGTAAGAGAGATACACTCGATACCCCAGCCTTATACCTGAGGAAACCATGGCATGCGGAGGTTAGAAAAGTTTCCTGACTCCCGTAGCTGAATTTGGCATCCATACTAGGTTGTGACTATAGAGACAACTACTCGCATATGAGCGTTTTCCTCCTTTCCTGGCCCGGCACTGCCAGCACTGCTCAGTATTGCCTCTATGAGGTACATTTATGCCCATTTCACAGATGAGAAAACTAAAACCTAGTAAGAGTAAGCAATTCACCAATCTTATACAACTGAGGGCAGAGCCTGGACTTATACCTGCTAAGCCGATGTTCTGAACCATTGGTCCATGTCATCGGAGAGATCTGACCATGGCCAGCCTAGGTATATGCACACTTCCTCAGCCACATACAAGTTTTATGATTCCTTAACATTTCTGTGTGTCTGCTATGCTTAGTGTGTCTGTTAGGTAGGGTGGGGACTTACAAAGACCGAGATAAAACCCTCATTTCCAAGAGGCAAATAAAAACAATTAAAATATTCTTCCCATCTATTCTTTTTTTCTCCTTTCTTTTTTTCAGCATTGTACTTGATGTTGCTTCTTTATCTATCTTCCAGGATAAGGGAATGGGAGAATTAAGTCCTGAGTGGTCACCAAAGGCCAGAGCATGTGGCTACGTCCAGGAGGTGAGTGGGACTGGCCTAGTTACTTGGAATCAGGGGCAGTGATTGGAGACTTCTTTCCGGCCTTGGAGAACATAGCAGCCGTTCACATATAGTTTCATACTGTGGACTGGGATGGATGGAGGTGTGACAGCAGAAACCCAAAACCCATAAAGAGAGGGAGTGCTGGCCACTTAGAGGAACCCCTCTCTACAACAAAGAGGATTCTTACATGCACCCGTCCCCTTCCCACCTTGCAGACCTCAGCGGGAGCACTGGACGCAGACCAGGATGAGGTGGAGTTCATGGTTTGGCTCCCAACTAGGCCACTCACCATCAGATGACTGTGAGCAAGTCACTTCTCCCCCCCCCCCCCCGCCAACACTCTATTTCTTCAGGGACTTGTCAAAATGAGTTTAAGACTTTTTACTGTGCTTGTGTGACCTGGAGTAGTCATGATATTGATGAGAGCACTTGGCCGGCTGCGAGTGCTTGGTGCATGTAAGGTGCTGAGGAGGAAGAAAAGTCTGGGCTCCGCCTCCTCACCACATTATGCTTACGAGGACACATGAGGTTGACTCACACATAACTGCCAGAGAAATGGGCATAGTTTCACGTTACCTAGTTCCGGGCCTGGAACTACCTACCAATGATAAGCAGCTAGCATTACCAAGTTTTCTGTGTGGGATCATTCAAAAGCTGTGGCTTTCCATTCTCATAGCACTTAGGTGCAGGGTAGGATACGGTAGGAGCTGAACCAGGAAATAAGGACGCTGCTTCTATTCAGAGGATCCATGCCTGCGAATTAATGTCATTGAAGTGAAACCTGCTTCAGGTGCCAATCTGGTAAGGCAAACAGGCTGCCAGGACACATGGCTCTGTCAGCTTTGCATGGGTTTACCATGTACCTCAGGGGCACATCCCAGCTTCCCTCCTAGCCTCAGTTTCTCCGCTTGTAAAACAAGATAACTACCTATTTCCCAACAGTCTGAAAAAGCATGGGGCTCTTCTCATTCACGGAGAATTTTCTAAGGATGGTCTGAAAAAGATAGGAAAAAGACCTTCACCGGCCCCAATCTCTGTCCTGGGTCCCCTGGCCCAGGCGTCTTGAACCAGTTCTGGAGTCCATCAACAGACGGTGCTAGGGGCGAGCTAGAGCAATCCTATACGTCCCTGAGTGTGTGTGCTTGTCAGAGGGCTTTTAACTGAATCACTTCGCATGTAGCAGGGCAGCACCTGCTCCTCAGCCTCCAAAGGCCGTGCGAGCAACAAGATCATTCAAAAGCTGCGGCTTTCCATTCAGGTCTATAATTAGCGCGTAGGCTGCGGCAGCCGCTGGCGGTTCAAGGGTAGGGCCTCGGGGCGGGGCCTAGTTCCCTAGTCCCACCCTCTTGTCATTCCATTTCCCCGCCCTCCTTGCTCATAGTCAGCGGTGGCCTTGCCCCGGGTCAGGGGCTTGGCCCTCAGCCGCAAGATTTCTGCAAGTAATATTGCCAGAACGCCAGGGCCCTCTGCACCTTCATTTTAGGATCACTGCAGCGCAGTAAATAAGAACCTTGGTGGAGGCGTTTCCAGGGGGGGCAGCTATATTTAGAGTGGCGTCCCCTAACTCCGCCCCTCAACTCCGGCATCCCGCCCTCTTCCTCCGCCCGCTGGCTCTCCCCGCCCGCTCCCCACCACCCCTCCCAGCCACCTCTCCCTCTTTGTCGCATTACATAGTAATCTGAGATGCTTTGGATGAGCTCCAGGGAACAGAATGTACTTGGCAGAGACGCGGAGCTTGATGTCTGCAAAATGTCGGAAACGCAGCCAAGAGCTGCTAACTGGGTCATTAACCTCCAAAAGCAAAGCGAGGACTGTAGGCCCGCTCTGCCTCCCTTCATCTCGCCAATGAAAGTGCCTCAGTGTGAGGGGAAGAAAAAGCCCAAGGTTGGCTGCTTTGATTTCCAGGCACCAAAGGCAGGCCTGGCCCCTCCTCCTGCTCTGTGTCCCAATGTACAAGTGGCCTTTGAAAGCCCAGCAACCCCTCAGGGCCACGGTCGTACCTCTGGAGAGATATTACCAGGCAGCCCTTCCCTACCGCACAGCCTAAGGCCCATTGCTTGTGTCCTGAAGGAAAACAGGGAGTAGGGAAGGAAGGATTAAGGGAGAAGGGTCCAGGTCCATCTTGGACCCTTCTCCCCTTCCTCCTGCCCTCCTCTGGCTCTGCCTGCTCTTCCTCCTTTTTCTCTTCCTCTCCCTGGTTTCCTTCTCTCTGAGAGCTGGCTGTGTGGTTGTTGCATGAGGACGAGTCCTGGCTTCAGGACACTTGAGCTCTGTCACTTGCTGTGTGACCTTGGATGTGTCACCCATTTGTCAGCTCTTTAATTCCCGTATATGTCAATTGTTTGTAGTAGTAACACTTTCCTGATCTACACTACAAAAAATTGTGAGACCCACATATGAAAGGCACTTATAAACTACAAAGCTCTTAGAGCTTTGTACTCCTGGAAAATAAGAATACAAGTGGTCGTCTTCCTATGAAGTTTCCAAGGTTTGATTATTCACAAGGGATAGCCCCTAAAATCCACCTCCCCCAAGCTGTCTAGCCACGCTGGATTGCTACACAGACACTTCCTCCTTCTCCAGCAGCTAGATGGAGAGAGAAAGTGCTTCGTACTAAAACCAGAAGATGTTATGTAGTTGGTTCCTCAAATAATGAGACTCCTTTACTTGTCAGAGGGAAGCTGGTTGCCTGGTTCCACCAGCAGCAGCCTGTGCAACATGAGTCTAGACATCTCGAGAGTCTCAGCTGAACTGCAAGACAGAGAAAGTGGATTTGTGCAACCCCACGTAAGAAAGAACAGCTCATTCCTCATGGTGTTCACTAAATCAGAACCAAGTCCAACTGGGGTATTGGCACCCTTCCCGTATCCTCCCTTCCCGGTCTCTCTACACCTTGTACTGCAGCTGCATGGGGTCTACTCTGCCTCCTCATCATGCCCTACAGATGCCCCCCGCCATCCGGCCTTGGCTGAGGCTTTAAAGGAAAATCACCTGGATTAAAAAAAAAAAATCTCATTGCCACATATTAAACCCTCAAAACTCAGTTCAAATGCTAACTCCTCTTTCTAGATAACACATCTCCTTCAATCCTTCCTTGGATTTTTATAATGTCTCAATATAACCAACTAGCCTTGGATCATGCCACTTTTATGCTTTTTATATCCTTATGGAGTGGAGCTTTCTCTGCGGATAAGGGACCCTTTGTTACTGGTGTCAGTCCTGAAAGTAAGGCAACTGCACATCTTGTTTTCCCTTCCCAGTTTATGCCCATTGTCCTGGCATCAACATCAGTAGCTCTCTTTCAGGCTGAAGTGTTCTGGTTTGGATGATAACATGCATGTTTACTTTACTGAGGTTCTCTATACAAGTACCTAGTACACTGATAGGGACTTGGTAAATGGGATGGTCCTTTTTGAAAATCAGGTCAGAACTGTTCCTTATCCAGTTCCCTGGGGCTCCTGGGGCTCCCTTCCCCTCCCCCTTTCATCATCCTGGGTTCATGCTCCCCTTTGCTCTTCTTCCTCTTCCCTGGGGAAGAACAGCAGAAGGACCTAGGACCACTTTCTTTTTGACAGGCCTTTCCAGGATTTCAAAATGCTCTGACCCAGCATGAAGCTGCTTACCACAACTCTTTCCATCCTTCTCAGTCCCTGCCCAGCAGGACAGCAGCTAGATGTTGGAAATAGGTATCAAACACCAGAGAAGGCCACCTGGTCTGTGGGATAAAGCCCACATGTCCAACCTCAGCGGGATTTTCTGGCTTTGCCTAATTTCTTTGACAGTCTAACTCTTCAGAATTACCTTCATTTATAGAGTTGCCTCAGGAGAAGGTCAGAGCTTGGAGAGCTAAGAGCTAGTTCATAATAAATTATGTTAACATTCTAGGTACAGCTCAGCAGTTAGGAAACACAAGGTCCCTTGCCCATCTGCATCATAATAAAAAGTTTTCCCCAAAGTAAGCCAACTGGGGTGAGTGTTTGTTGACTTATTTTTTGAAGATATCAAGCATTTGGAAATAACAGCAGGCAAGATGCCTGGCCTTGTGAATAGAGCAGAGTGTCAGGAAGCCCAGGTCTTCTTTCTGCTTCTCCTCTGACTCACTGCTTTCTGGAGGATGAATCATACGCCCTTTCTCGGCATTGGGTCTCGCTTCCTTCATCTCCCCTATAAAATGGGTGTATCTGCCATTTCTACCACACAGGAGGGGGCTGAGGCTTTAAGAGGCCTTGGTAATTACACAAAATAATATCATTAAAAGTAAAAATGTGTTGTGTTCTTCCCTCTCTGGAGAGACACACACAGAGAGTATGTGAAGCCACTTTATGTGGTTGCCTTAGTTTCTGAAGATACCTCAATTTACTGAGAACAGCCTCTCCTAAACTGGAAATGGGCAGGAGAATCAGTCTTGAGACAAGTAGGAATGAGTCTGGTCTGTCTGAATGGGAGCAAGGGTCCTATAAGCAATCAGAGAAGGAACAGGAAGACAGGAATAAAGAGCAAATGGGCTGTTCTATGGAGGCTTCCAGGTAGCTTTGAACGTTTGATTCTGTTCTGGGAGCCATGGGATGTCAATGGAGGGGACTGCACAGCGTCATCTGCAGTGTTTCAGTGAGACACGGCTGTTAGAAGGAGAGGCAGACTCTGGAGCTGGTGTCTGTCACCTCCCAGTTTGGCCTTAAGTAAGTGGTGTCTCACCTTCATCTGAGCCTCAGTGTCCATCTCTAAAATAAATGGGTAAGATGGCCCTGAATAGCTCTAAAGTGCTGTGATTGGATAGTCAAGATTATGAGGACACAGTTTGCATGGTGTTTGAGTGAGGGGAAGCGGTCCGAATGAAGAAACTGCTCTTTTAGACACAAAGTTTTTTTTTTTTAGGGAGGAATCCTGACCAGTCCTATGATCTCAGCCAGGTCTGAAGGGCAACCTGTATATCCAGAGCCTCAAATGCTTTCTCCAGATCCCAGAACAGTACATCTGACCTTTAGGGCCTGCTCAGCCATCTCTGTCTAGACTTGTCTGCTCTCTACTTCCGAGCCCAGCTGAGACAGCTGATATTCGAGGAGACTGCGTTGAGCTTTGTGCTAACCAGCTGTTCCCCGAGATGCTTCAGATCTCTCACTATCCTCTATTTGGTTCTCAGAGAGCCTTCTACCAACCAGGACTGTATGGCTTGGGGCTTCAGAACTCTGCCTTTGAAGACAGTTACCAAGATCTGCTATAAGATTGACATGTAAAGTTTCTTTATTGTGAAGTTGCTATCGGGATCCTATCTGTTAAGTCATTGAGTGAATCTTATGTAAAGACTCACACAGAAAATTCCCCAGTGAATATCTATCTATCTATCTATATATATGTATATATATATAGTTTTGCATTTACTAAACAATAGGATAGAGCAGCTGAGCTCTGAAAGCTTTTAGAGCTTGTGTTCTATTTGTGTAAAAGTCAGAGTCTACCTGAGTTGACTGATCAAACTCGTGCATATATATATATATGATTTATATATGATAATTATGTATATCATATATAATTAAAAATATTTTTATATATAATAAATTTTAAATTGTATGAATTAAAATATTTTTTGGTTATTTGGTATTTGCAATTGTTCCCTTAGGTTCAGGGATAATTGCATTTATGCTCCTGTAAGCTTCCTCAAATATTTTTTTCAAATAGGTTTACATAATTAAGTAAATAAACAAGGGTTATGTTGGGCCGAATTAGTGTGTGAAGTGGAGAAATAAGTCCTTAATGAATAGTGAACTGACTGAAGCCCTCCTAACTTCAGTTGAAGGAAAAGATCTGCATTTTAGAGCACCACCCATAAAAGTAGCTTTCACTCAAACTGTTGACTCCGTGCTCCTATATCTGAGCTGTGGTTTTGTGTGAGAAGGTTTGAAGGGATTGTGATCATCTCTAAGCAGTGCAAGGACCCAACAATAATTGGAAGAAGAAATTCTAAATAGTCTCGGTAGGGTTATGGGCTTGGCAATTGAGGAGGTTATATGGAGGAGGTGGAAGCTACATTTAGCCCTATGAGGACACCATAATCTGGGTTTACTCTACCAATTGCTGAGTGGCCTCAAGATCTGTGTCTTAGCATTTACTAAACGATAGGGGAGAGTGGCTGAGCTCTGAAAGCTTTTACAGCTTGTGTTCTATTTGTGTAAAAGTCAGAGTCTACCTGAGTTGACTGATCGAACTCCACCAATCCTCTTTCAAGTCCATGAACCAGCTCAGCCCCCTAATGTGTTCTCCCTCTGCTGCAGCCCCTGCACCTCATCCTCACTGCTGATCGCTGAAGGGCAGGCGGGGATGGGAATGGGGATGGGAATGGGGATGTGGCTGGAGGTTTCTGACCTGAGCTCTTCTGCCCACTGAAGGACATGTGCGCAAACTAAACGGTGACTGAAAGAATGCACAGCCATCCTTAACCTGCCTTATGTGGATTTCCTAAGGAAAATTTAAATTATAATTCTGAGATACTAGAAACCCATACACTCAATATAAAATGTTAAATGAATCTAACAGATTCTGTGGTACAACTCCCTCACTTGATAGACAAGGAAACTGAGGCTTAAAGAGACTTGCCCAAGGGAATTGGCCCAAGACACAAAGCCAAGTCGCAGAGCCAGGGCTAGAGGCCAGACCTGCATGGTTTCTTGGTGCTCATTTTTTGCTACTAGCTGGAGCTCAGTCTCTGGGTTGCAATGCATAAAGCTTTTGCTAGGAGACCCAGTTGCTAAGCTTTGATTACATCATTCCTGGGCTCAAAAACCTTTGTGGATTTCTGCTACCCATTCCTAGTTCAAGGTTCATTTTATGTCATTATTTGGGCTCAGTCTATGATACTGAGCCCATTATTTGGGCTCAGTGGTGATTTGGGCTCACCACTTAAAAAATAATTTTGAATTCCCTTGTAGATGGTGAGGCAGAGAGAGGTAGACAGGTGATCTTGCTTAAGCTGATTTGAGTATTTCTGACACACAAACACACACCTATTCTGATTAACCTTTTCCTGATTTCTCAGTTTTCAGCAGCACTTCTTTGCAAGTGCCTGGATGTTGCCTTTCAGAAACTCATTTCCTATCTCTTGAAGATCAGTTAGTCTTTTTTTTTTTTTTTTTTGGTAGTGGGAAGAAACATAGAGCTGGAAACAGGGTCTTCAGCAGAGTTTAACTGAATTAATGAGCAGAATTCTGTAAGACAAGGCAAGAAGAACCAACGATCTGTTTTTCAGTTCAGCAGGAAGCCTCGGAGAACACCAAGCCAGCCAGCCCTCTGGTGAAGGAGGTTGAGATGATCCTCCCAATTTCCCATCACCGTCCTCAATTCTGCTCCAAGTGCGCCCTCTGCTGGAATAGAACGTGACCCAGCGGTCTCGTACATCTTGGAGGTGGGTCCAATAGGAAATCTGAAAGGATGAAAAGGAAGATGGGCTTTCCTTGAGAGATGGGTTCCCACTCAGTGGAGCGCCAAGCTGCTCCTACTTAAGCACAAACACAAAATAAGATGGATCCATTCCACCAGGTCCTGTTGCCTCTCCATTTACCATTCCCTCCATTTCAATTTCTTTCTTTGGTTTCATCTTGCTGATTGGTAGTTGGGGGGAAGATTTTAGTGTGGTAACCCAACCTAGAAGATCATCTTGAGATAAAAACTAAAATTGAAAGAAGAGAAATGGGATCTAGTGAGATGGGCACAAAGTTATGAATTCTGTTTTCTTCTTGAGACCTCACGGCTGGGTCACAAAGAGCCATTTTTTTTTGAATAACTCACCTTCTAATCTCAGACTGTATTACTCCTTGGGTTAAAAACTTTCAGCAGCTATGCATTGCTTACTAAATTATGTCAAGATTCTTTACTTTAGCATTCAAGGTGTATTTATAAATTCATAGTATGTTATTTTGTTTGCATTTCATTTATCAAAGCGAATGGAATGTTTATTTTAAGCAAGATTTTTACTTAGATTTAGTTTTCAAGAAATACAAATGTATTGAAAATGTTTAAGTATGTTTGAATATCAAGTCATACATTGCACATTAAAAATGAGGCTCAGCAAATATCTAATTTGCTTACAATGTTGAAGAAGGCAGTAGACCCTGCTTAAATAATTAGCTTTTGAAACAGAAGAAATAACTGATCAATCGAATCCTATCTTCAGCACTAAGGCTGGTTTGAACATGTTCTTTAGGGGGGAAACAAGGTGAGACACGTGACATGAAAAGGTGTGGGGGCTGATAATCTTTGAAGTGTCATGTGGGCACCGAGAGGGGCAGTGACTGGGAATATGCTGATTGGATAAATAGGGACAGGAATATGGTAGCTGCTAAAATTATGCCAAAAACTGAAGATTAAAGCTGGATGAAACCTTAGAGAGAACTTTACCCTCATATAACCCGAAGGGTAAACTGACACCTAGAAAGAAAAATTTTCCCAGAAGTTCAGGGACAGTTATTGGAGGAGCTTAAACTGGAATCTGGGTCATCTATTCTCTGTCCAGAGTTCTCACCACTCCCAGCATTGCCCCTCTGTGATGGCTCGGGAAAAGACTCAAGGGTGAGAAGAGATCCTAAAGTGGCTTCAGAAACTGTGGCCCAAATCCCGATGACATTAAAAAGAGTTTCCTAAAGCAGGATCTGTCCCATTTCAGTAATCCTTCAGAGGCTGAGAAATGGGGCATTCAGATGCTTTCAGCATGCTGACCCTTCACTCTGTTTACACATGGGCTGGCCAGATGTTAGAGAAATAAACAGTTGCAGCTGTTATGACGGTTGGGGGGGGGTGTAGGGTAGAGCTCATGACGATGTTCCCAGGTTTTGATCCAACACATTTAACTTTGACTGCTGTAGCTCCCTCTGCAAAGCCTGACATTTGCCACTTCACGTTGCAGCCTGCACTGAGAGATGCTGAGGGCTTCTGGAGCTAAGGTTGATCGGCACAGTGGTGAAGGTAACCAAGGTACCTGCTCCACAGACTGCTCCATTACAGTTTTGGGGACCCCTCTCTCCTCATCCCCTATGTTTCTGGATGCAGGGTCCAGGGTTCTCCCTTGCTGGCAGAACCACGAAGGGCGCAATGTGAGAGTCAGTGTATCCTAGTGAACGGAACATGGGTTTTGTGGTTTCGTAAGACCCAGTTTTAATTCTGGCCCAGCTACTCACTGGTCATGTGATTTTTAAATTAGTTGCTTAACTCTGAGTCTTCTTATCCTTACTTTTTCTAAAAAAAAAAAATAGAAATAGTAATACTTATTTTTTTCAAACAAAAAGGATTTAATGCCACAATGTATTTGACGTTTATAGTATGCAGGAGTATCCAATAAGTTGTAGCTGTTATTATTATTTCTTAAGAGCCTTTTCTTTTTTCCTGGAGCTTATACAGATGATGTAGCTACTAATGTGTGAAGTTACAAGGGAAAACATTAGGTCTCTTGTCCTCACACTGTTTAAGGGCTCAGAAATGTGAGCTCTTATTTTTATGAACAACAATAGTCTATTCTATTTGTATGTGTTTAAAATGTTTCAAAGCACCTTTTTTTCCCTATTTTGTTGTGAAAATTCCAAAGATAATTTTGTAACACCCATTTATGCACTTTTTAAATTCTGCCATTAACATTTACTGAACTTGCATTATCATATATATATATATATATATATATATATCTCAATTAATGCATTCCTTCGTCCATCTATCAATTCATATTTTTGTGTATTCCCAAGTAATTTGCAGACATCAGCATACTTCCCCTTAAATTCATCAGCATGAATATCATTAGCTAGAGTTCAATACTTGTTTACCATTTTTCTTTTAATATACATTTGCATATACTGAAATGCATAGCCTTAATTATATATTAACTGAGTTTGGACAAATGTATATATCTGTGTGTCCCAAACTTCTATTAGGATATATATAGTAGCATATTACTATCATATTGTTAAGTTCTTTTACATTTCCTTCCAGGAAATTCCTGTCTTCCCCAACTAGAGGAAAACCCTGGTCTTATTTTTTTCCACCATAGATTAGTTTGACCTGTTTTAGAGCTTCATATAAATGGGATAATGTAGTATGTGCTGTCTGTATCAGTCTCTTTTACTCACACGGTTTTGATACTCATCCTTGTAACTACATGTCCTGACAGTTTGTTCATCCCCACTAGAAAGCTGTCTTTAGTGAGTTCTGCACATACCCCCTAGAAAGTACTGAATTGGTAAAAAGAAAACCCCAAAAAACAAAAAACAAAAAACATGTGTGAGTTCAAACAGAAAAAAAAATCTCAAAGGATAGTCACTAAAATATCTACAGCTTTTACCTCTGAGATAGGCAATGAAGGCAAGAGGAGGAAATGGGGGAGTTTATTCTTGAATATACACTTTTATATTGTTTGAATTTTTACACATATATAAAAATGTTAAAGCATAGAAAACAAATAAGATATTTTAAAAACAACAAAACTAAACTCTTTGTAGGAGGAAAAGAGGGCTGAAGGTCTTGTGCTGCCTGGGCCAAGGGGCAGCCTTGTCTCCTGGGGCCCTCTGTGCCTCAGCACCCTCCCTGCTACTGGATGAACAAGGCTTGGGAAATGAATGGCTCTGGATGAGAAGAATACTCAGATTAAAAGACCATCGGAGGTTTAAAATACGGGCAGGTTTTGAGTGGGGAAAAGTATAAAGGATAATTAAAATGGCTGAAAGAAAGAATTCTGAAATATAACTAACAGAGTTAGAATAGCTCAAAAGGTAGTCATCAATTCCTACAGCCCTAAAGCTGTAAGATGTTCTAAGAGACATTTATTGCAACTCCCTTATTTTGAAAACTGCAAAATGAGACACCTACTTAAGAAAATGACAAATAATCTCACTTGACAATTGAGCTTTAGAGCTGACACCAGAGGTTTTAGAGATCATCAAAGCTCCTTGAAGGCTGGCCTGTGTCTGTTTTCTGTGAACAGTGGCAAGAACTACAACGCTAGTATTGAAAGACTGAATCTAATCCTGGCCCTGCATTTTCTCATATGAAAACTAAGACATGAACTGACTCATGCTTGGAAGAAGACCTATCTTACCCAGAGGATAATAGCCACTGATTACCAGTCTCCAATGAGATACCACAATAAGATATAGATTAAAATTATATTTGAGTGATCTAGGTTGAATACAAGGAAGACTTTCTTAGAAAAGAATGTTGTGAAACATCTATTTCTTAGAAATATTTAAAAATATAATAACTTCACATGTTGCAAGAGTTTAAATGTGGCACTAATCACCAGGCCAGAAGATCTGTTTTCTCCCAGTCAGGGGGGGAAAAAAAATCTGACTTAGGTTTCTTCTGGCAAGTCTGACCCCTAGTGGTCACCATCTCTGGGTTTGTGCTAAAGGGAAAAAAGGCCAAGAAAATGAGGACAACTAGACTTTGTTTCTGGAATTGGAAATAAACCTTAAAACTTTCCTAGTCATAGGATTTAATTTCACAAACAAGAGGACTTAAACCAAATGAGTAGAAATAATGTCCCAACATCAGTGACTTGGTAGTAAAGCTTGAAGTGAAACCCAGAACCTTTTGCTGGTGCTCTAGTTTCAAGATCCAACTCCTGTGTCTTCCAGAGTTTCTCCCCTTCAGTGCACGGGAAGCTGGAGCTCGGTCAGATATTCAGATTTCAAATATACCTATGGTTCAGTTCATTGGCCATTACAAAGGAGTAATTTTCTTAAGCTAATGGAACATGGGAAAATAATTTGTTCCATTTTGAGCATTGTGTCTTGGACAGACCACCTCAGACAAACTGCTGGCCTCTATGAGCCTCAGTAAACTAGAGGAAAATGGTGAGACCTCTGAGGGCTTGTCTAGCTCAAATGTTAAGGCTTTCAAGCACTCATTGTATCGTGGCTCTGAATTCATAGCAAATGATGAAACTGTTACCATTACAAAGCACTCCTCCCTTGTAGAAGAGGGATGCCAACCCTGGGATGGCTGGAATCCGGGAGGGTCAGGCTCCACGAGGGGCACGTAGTTGTTAATGCCTCTGAGTGTTTTCTTGGAGGGAAACCTCCTTAGATTTCATTAAAAGGGTCTAGTACCACATCAGAATTTATAAAATCACAGAGTTAAAATAGGCAGTGAAACTAGATTTTCAAGAAAGTGAAGGACACGAGCTTTGACACTTAGCTCAACTAAGCGTCCTTAGCCCCTTGTTGACATAGAGACAGCAGACTTACACCCAATTCTCATTCTCTCCTCTTTTGTGTTCAGGAATACTGATGTCCAATAGACGTAGCTTTCACTTAGCTGACAGAAGCCCTCCATTCCCTTTGTGGAATATTCTGACAGATGACCTTAGCAGACTAAATACTCATGGATGGTCAGCTGCTCTCTAGTGTCCTGGTGCCCATCTCCTCCTACCAGTTGAGCTGAATACTTACCAGGCGTCATTTGATTTCCCCCCAAAACTTATTTATGTTACTTGTATTGCTTAATATAATCATATAGTTTATTATGCAAACAGATAAATTATGAATGTGAAAATAAAGAGTTGCTTCAATGAAAACTAATTTGATTGCTTTGGAAAGGCTCACAAAGGATGAGTTGCTGAAAAATACTCTAAAATTAGTTTGTCAGTGAGGTATTTGTAAAAAAAATTACAAAAAGTGTAAATCTAGAAAAATTTGCACTTTTTCAAAGTTTTCCCCATTAAGACAGACAAAACAAAAGCAGACAGATAAAAGCAAAAATACCTGAAACTGTGAATAATTGGGGGACACGTTATAGGAGTGGTTTCATTGAGAAAAATAGATGGAACTCTGGAATTGGAAAATGGGGGCTTAAGAAAAGACCTGCTGACTGGCAAATGAATGTCATAAGTTAATAATATGCATTCATATGGTTCCCAGCTTGAACCAACCGTTCTGATTAGCTGACACTGGCCACAGTATTTCTTTAGGATTAAATTAAAACATGTGTATGAAGAACCCATGGATGTGGACAACAGTGTGGGAATTGACTGTGGGAGTGGGGGGTGGGATGGAAGGAGGAGGGCAAAGGGGGAAAAATTGGGACAACTGTGATAGAATAACAATAAGAAATCTTAAAAAGATTAAACTATCAAAGTGAGGTCCAAGAAAACTGGATTACTTGTGTCTCCTGAGCACTAATTTCTTGAGGGTTTGATCTTTTAAAAATTCTCCTAACATCTCATTTAATTGCTGGAAGTCTGTTTCTTGCAGGCCCTTCTCACAGACGCTTCTCTCTCTGACAGTAATCAAGCCTTGCCTTGGATCCGTGTGCTGAGAATTCAGCACTCAAAACCTTAGTTAAATTCATGTTTGTTCTCCTTAGCAAACCAGTCACATTCACTCAAAATCTGGAACCAGATGCATGCCTTAAGATTTCAGCCGTGCTGGGTCATTTGTGGTCTATCAATATGATAGGCTCCCCTCTTCAGAGTGCATGAGCCACAGACATGGACAAGCTCTTTGCTGTAGTTTCTACTGGGAAGTTCATGTTGTAGAAACAATGTGACTGATAGAAAATGAGCCGGGCAAAGATGTTCATGCAGCGTTACATGTAACAGTAAATACACCAACAACTATGTAAATATTTACTAACTGTCATTTCATTGTGTTACTTTGACCCATTCTCATTTGGCAGTTGTGGCTGGTTATTTACATAGTCATGAGGTGATAATTATGAAGAATTTCAGCAATAATTATTGGAAAAATGTTTAGGATGGTATATTAAGTGAAGAAAATACAAAATGGAATGACCCTCATGATTACAAATGCAATAAATGTATATATGAAATTGGTAGGCTGGGGAAGATTTGATGTTTTCATCTTTTGCCAATTTCTCTCATGTCTCAGTCTTTCAATGATTAGAAAATCCCACATTGTGCAACGATTCACTAGTCTTTCAACCTCGGTATCCGGGGAGGCCTTGCAATGCCTGTGTTTTGATTTAGAGCTTCCCAGAACCACAGAATTACCCCCCAGAGGAGTGAGGATTAGGTAAGAGCTCACTCAATTATAAGTGGAATGGGTTGAAAAGTACCTTTGAGGTCACATTGGCCCAGTCTCCTCATTCTACAAATAACATTTATTATGACTCTTACCAGCAACTTGACCTGAGCAAGTTACTGATGTATACTATACCTCTGTTTCTTCATCTGCAAAATGAAATAATAAAAGTATCTATGCCCACGGTTTGTTGTGAGGTTTAAATGATATAAATGCTGGACATGGCACAGAGTAAGCTCTCAACAAATGTTTGCTATTAACATCACAAAAGTGACTAGCTGAGCCAGGGCCAGAATTCAGATTTCCTGACTTCCTCACTGGGGCTGTTTCTATCACACCACATCACAGACCTTTTACCGCAATCCCGGCTGGAGTCATTTTCCTTGCAGAACACTGGGCAACTAAAAGGCTATTCCAACAATACTGAGGTTACTGTGCTTTCTCCTAACTCTTGCCTATCGGGTGACCAATGGCATACACATCAGGACTTCCTAAGAAGGGACTGACTAAACTGAAAACAGCCTTGTGAGACAGAATTAGGCTCAAGTTCTCTGACCGTTTATGACCTGCTTGACTTCTTGATCTGCCCTTGCCTTTGTGAGCTTCAGTTTTCCTATTAGCCAGATGGGGATTAGTTGGAATAATCCTTCCTGTGCATATGTGTTGTGTTTTGCCATATGTGACAAGGCTAGGTAAAAACTAAAGTGGAATACAACTCAGTGGTGATTGTGTTTTTTAAAATTATTTTTATTTAAAAAATTATATAGTGAGTTGTGTGTGCCAGATATTATCCTGAGGACTTTACACAAATTAAGCAATTGAATGGACTCTTGATAGTCATTCCCTGAAGCAGTTTTTCCTATTCTCTTAGCTTTAGCTGGGAGGTACAAGGAGGTTGAGGAATTTACTCTGCATCATAGAACTGCTAAGTGATGGGGCTGAAATTTGAACACAGGGCTCTGTATCGCTCTCAGACTACTTTGTTATTACTGAATGTGCTTGACCTAAAAGTAAAGCAACATAAGGTTCTGGCGTCTGTTTTCCTTCCTTACAAAGTTCGATTCAGTATAGTTCAATCTACCACAATGGAATCCAATGGAATCCCCATCCCATTCCCTCACATCCCATCTCACACCATATCAATTCTATTCAATCTCTTGCCATCCAATCCTATTCAGTTTAATTCAGTTCAATTCAAGAAATAATTCTTTTCAATGTTTAGTTTGTGCCAGTGGACATTGCACTAAGCACTGTGAAAGCTAACAGAGAGGAGTTGGACCCCAAGAAACGATTCTTTGTAGAGGTCTTCTGGAACCACAGGGTCTGGGTGGGGAGAAAATTGAAAAACAGTGAGAGGGGAGGGGGTTAGGGGACTGGCTGAAAAAGGTGAAGAGATTCAGCAAAGAAAAAAACTCACAGACACAGACAGTAGTATAGTGATTACCAGAGGGAGAGAGGGGTGGAGGGAGATAGAAGAGGGTGAAGGGGGATGCATGGTGATGAATGACTTGACTTTGGGTGGTGGACACACAATACAATATACAGATGATGTATTATAGAATTGTAAACCTGAAACCTATATAATTTTATTAAGTAGTGTCAGCCCAATAAATTCAATAGAAATTAAAAAACTAAAATAAAAGCAAAAAATAAAGAAAAGAAGAAGAAAAGCAGGAACTCTAGACCCCTGAAAAGTAAATGGTCTTTGACTGGGTTTATGTCTTCAGCACCAGGGCCATTGCCTCTGTCTGGTTTCAGTTCATGTGGCCAGAAGCCTCAGGCTGCCATCTGAAGCTACGATAAAGTCATCTCAGTTGTCTGTTTTGCGTGCTTTCTTATTCGTACTCTGCCACTAAGCATTCCAAGAAAAACTTGCATCCTGATGGAATTTTCTATCTTTTGACCATTACAAGAAATAGCCTATAGAAAGCACTTTGCACAGTGTCTGGTCCATAGGTGGTGCTTGTACGGTAGCAATATTGCCATCATCATCCTAAACCGTTGTAATCTGACCATTTTCTCATAGTTCCCTCTGAGAGAGAGCTTGAATAGCCCCACAGGTCTGAGTGCATGTGAGAGTTACTGGTGTCTTGTAGGGGATTCTGTCTTCTCCGGCCCAAGAGAAAGAGTGAGACAAACCAGGCTAAGCATCACCGATCATGTCCCTGCTTGTCTGGCGGTCACACTGCACGACTACGAGCATTCCCCACAGGCAGGCTGTTCCCTTACACAACACTGTTGACATTACACAATTCAAAAAGACTTGAGTATTAAAATTTGAGGCATGTGTAAGTACCTCATAATTAACTGCTGTCTGTTTAACCAGACAGTTTAGCGGGTCAATTTGATGTCTGTTACGAAACTTAATAATTGTCAGTGATTTTTAAAAACAATTTACTGGTATAATCATTAACTACCCCTAGATTATCTTGTCAATTTGATAATTAAATGCCTCAAAAATTCATTACAGAGTCAGTATATTAATAGGAATGTAATTAAGTAACATTTTGCTTATGTAATCTAGAGTTTATTACCTGTATGCTTATTTATATTTTCTGCACTTATTAAGTCTTCCTAGGGGCCTCTTCAGTATCAATGGAAAACCAAGAGTCAATAAATGTCTTATTAAATCCAGATGAGCAATTTAATTGAGAGACTGTGAAATAAATATAGATTTTCCATATCTGAAAAGAGTGAGAAATAATAATTTCATTGTAGAATTATCAGTTGAGAAACCAAAGCTCCTTCATTCTTTCTTTCATTTATTCCTGCATCCTTTCTTTCTTTCCCTCCCTTCTACCTTCCTTCCTTCCTTCCTTCCTTCCTTCCTTCCTTCCTTCCTTCCTTCCTTCCTTCCTTCCCTCCTTCCTCTCTCCCTCCCTGCCTCCCTCCCTCTTCCCTCTCTCCCTTCCTTGTTTCTCTCTCCATCAAAACTTTAAGTGCCTGCTGTGTACCAGTCCTTATGCAAGACACTAAGAATATATAAGATTTGCTTTCTAGTCTAATGTAGTAAAGGAGCAAGACCTGTAAAAAACTGCAGTGCAACATGTTTAATGCTGTCATGGAGGTATGTAACCAGTGTTAAGGGGGCACAGAGGAAGAAACTAACTGTACTGGTACAGAAGAGTTCTCAGAAAAGGTAATGTTTGAGCTTACCAGGAATCAGGATGTAGGGAGTTTTTCAGGAAAAAGTCAGGTAGGCAGAAGAGCATGTGCAATGACTTGGAGACAGGGAGGAATATATGCCCCCCAGGAGCTAGATGGAAAAGACTTAATTTTAAACTGTTGAGTTTCATGGTCAGAGCTGTGTTTTTCAAAGAATAACGTTGGAGGTTAGGGTAGGGATTTCAAGAGCTCTCCTTTACACAGGTGCATCCGGTGGCTTGCCTTGATATCCTTGAGTCCTCACAATAAGCATTAAAATTGCAATCTGGCCGGTCCTTCCCTTCCACACTCTCTCTTCCCAGGGATCAGCGTATGCCACGGTTTTACAGGTTGCATCGGATTTCTGCTCTGTTGTCACTGTAAAGATATTCATACTTTTTAGATCACATAGCCAAATGTTGAGCTTGGTGAAAAAGATCACCATGTATTTCAGCCTGGGCTCCCCCCAAAAAGGAATTCATAGTTCACTGTGGTTATTCCCAGAAACTCACCTACAGACCCAGGCACAACAGAGATCAAACTCAAGGATAGAATTTAGAAGGAGATGGGCCTTAAATTTAAATGGATAATTATCAAAATTATTAAATTTGAATTATAAACTTACAATTTAAATGACAAATGTTAAGTTCTATAATTTCCTTAGAACCTATTCATAACCTTCTTATCCTTCATAACCACTGAAACACACAAGAGTCAGTTTTAACAGTTTTTGTCCCTTACCAAGTGTTAATTGCTACCAAAGTAACTGCCTATGTGGACTTTCTACTGGCTGTATTGCTGGGTACTCTTTGGTGGAGCAAGAAAAAAGGGGAAGAGAGAGAGAGAACAAACTCATTCTGTTCAGCTTGGCACCTGGTGCTTTTAACTAGGGATAACTCAAATGCCCTCTTCCCGAGAGCACAATATACTGATCTCCTGGAGAGTGTAACTCAGTGACATTTTAGTGAATGGGTCATTCTGAACACTTGTGCTTTGGGGTGTTTATTAAAGTTTTATGAAAACTGATGTTTTCTCAATATTCTTAAAGTCATGTCTACGCTTTAAAAAGTTTCTCTATAGGAGAGAAATGGGATTTATAATATCTATAAATTCGCTGATATAGCTGCTTTCCTGGCCTATAAATCATTAAGCTACTCAACTTGTCTTGGTATATGGTATTGGAAATACTTTTAAAGTTTGTGATGTTGTCATTTAGAAAACCCTTTTGGGAAAATTGCACAGTCCAAGTGTCATTTGCCACAGAGCTTCATTGGAATTCTTGGACGACAGCTGAGAAAACTTCCCATTATTTTTAGTACCCCTTGCCCCAAACACCATTTAGAAGAACTTCAATAAAGGTGGTGGGTAAAAACTTAAGGAGCTTTTCCATTATCTTACGTTTCAGAAAAATTTATTGTTTTTGAGGTTTAATGCACTATGTATTCCTCAATTTACATTCATCACTGTGCTAATGAGTATGTAAAGCAGACTTTTGCATTGATGTGTTTTGTACCTGTCTCCATTAAAAGGGTAACAGCCACAAAAACTAGTTTACAAAAACTTATTCTGGTATTTAAAGCTATACGGGCTATACTCAGCAGGTAGAACACATGTTCAAAGCCCCTGAAGACCCTTTTTCATGATGCTTGGAAATCAGTTCATATCCTAATACTATTCTTAAGCTCTGGCCCTTGGAAGAATCTGCTTGGAGGGCTCTCCTTGCTCAGAGAAAGTATGGTTCATTTCTGATACCAACATGCTCTGCATGCCAGGCCTCCCTACATGATACGTACTGTACCAGCAATGGTTTAAAATGACCAAAAATGATCCCATTAGATGCTAACGTTTGACAAGGTCAGGAGCAATCAAAGTTAATGGTTAAGTAATCTTGAGGGTACAAAATTCTCTGAACTCTGAGCCTGAGAGTGTTTAGAAGTAAGTGACAGAAGACACTCTATAACTACAAAACAGCTTTACTTAAAAAGAAAAATTACAGGTTTATGGAAAGTAGAACTTTAACACCCTGCTCTGAAATCTCTTGTAACATATTTGCAGGTTTGACCAGAGAGGTAATTCAGTTTGTCAATTCTTCTGGATCAAGATGTTAGATGATGTTCTCTTGAAGCTGGATGTCAGAGAGGCCTGGACCCGAGTCTGATGATCTGCTTTAAAGTCCCTGCTCTGCTGCTTACTAAGTAGATGACCTGAGACCTGCAGGCTTCTCTCTCAGGACTCAGTTTCCTTATATGTAAAATGGGGATACTGTATTTTTAGACAATAAGATGCACCCCCCCCCACAAATATAGGAGGGATAAAGGTTGTTAATGCTGCGGTTGAATTCTGTTTACATTTACATTGGTGAAATATTATGTGATTTATATTATTAAATATTTTATCACATTTTTTGCTTCAATTTTTTTCTATTTTCTTTCTCTAAAACTGAGGTGCAACTTATGGTCCAAAAACAGGTAATCGCCCCAGACCCTCCCATCTCACATCACTGTTGGAAGGATCAAATGAGATCATCAGTAACCTTGTACTTATATCCTTGCAAACAGTTCGTAAAAATTCTACAAAAATGTGAGGAGTAGTATTATAAGTAAATCTTAAAGGTTGTAAATATTTCAGAGGAAAATATTCAGGGTTCAAAGGATATGGTTAAACTTAAGTGCTGCTTTATGCATCAGACCTGGCTCCTGGGCTCTGGTGAACAGGTTTATACGTTCCCGTTCTCTGACAGGGATTAATTGTTCTTCCAAGGTGCTCCCCCATGGATGTGTCACTATATGCTTGTCTGTTGACCTGTCTGCTGCATCCTTGGTGTGTCTGTAAGTTCTGTGAGAGTAAGGATCCTGACCATTGGGACAGTATAGCACAATGGTAAGTGTACAGATTTTAGGGATAGGCAACCTGGGCCAGTCCTAGTTCTAGTCCTGGTTTTGCCACTTACTATGTGACTTGGGGGCAAATTACTGAACCTCTTTAAGTCTTAGTTTTCTGTTCCACAATATGAAGTAAATAAATATGCCTGCATCATAGTGACCTTAAAAGGATGAATGAGTCAGTATAATAGTCTCCACTTATCCACAGTTTTTTTTTCCTGTGGTTTAAGTTACCTAGGGTCAACCACTGTCTGAAAATATTAAGTGGAATATTTCAGAAATAAATATTCATGTTTCAAATCATGTGTCATTCCGAGTAGTGTGGTGAAATCTCTCTTTGTCCCACCTGAGACATGAATCGTTACTTTGTCCAGTGCGTCCATGCTGTGTAAGTTACTTGCCTGTCACTTAGTAGTCCTCCTGGTGATTAGATTGACTGTCAAGGTGCCATAGTGCTTGTGTGCAAGTAACTCTTGTTTTTCTTAATAACTTCCCCAAAGCACAAGAGTAGTGATGCTGGAAATTTGAATATGCCAGAAAGTAGCCACAAAGTGCTTCCTTTAAGTAAAAAAGTATGTATGTATAGGACAAAACAATGTATAAGGTCTGTCCAGAAAAAAAGCCCAGCCATTGTTAATACAATGAGAATGGTTTGTCTGACATTGATATAACCAGGCAGACAAGGAGAATGGACTGGAACGAGCATGTGTGAACAATGATGATTCTCTGTACTAGTCAGTAGGGGCAGTAGATGCTGTTGAGTGAGCATGTGTACTGTGTGGCCATTGCATTCAAAGTGACTGAATGGGCAGAGAAACCAATTTGCATCAAAGTTTATGTTAAGCTGAAGCATTCCTCCATGGAAACTGATTGACTCAGAAGGCTGCAGCTATGGGCAACTGGTGATTGGCAGCTTCATCATGACAACTCACCTGTTCATGTATTAAATCTCATGCAGAATTTTTTGGTGAAACATCAAATTACCCAAGTGACTCAGCCCTGCTACAGCCCAGATTTGGTGCCCTGTGACTTCTGGCTTTTCCCAAAACTAAGATCACCTGTGAAAGGGAAGCGAGTTCAGAGTGTTAATGAGATTCAGGAAAATACAACAGGGCAGTTGATGGTGATTGGGAGAACTGTGTGAAGTCTCAAGGTGCTTCCTTTGAAGAGGACTGAGGTGTCATCGTCCTACACACAGTGTTTCTTGCATCTTTTATCTTCCTCAATAGAAGTCTCTACTTTTCCTATTACATAGCGGGATACCTTCTGGACAGACCTTGTATGTAGGGTTCAGTATTATCTATCTGCAGTTTCAGGCATTCATGGGGAGGCTTAGAATGTATCTCTTGTGGATAAGAGGGGTGGGTGGCTACTGTACAAGTGAAGTGCTTAATATAAAGCCTGAAACATAGAAAGTGCTCGAGGAACACTGGGTATTTGTTATCATTATTGCTGCCGTTGTCTCTTTCATATCTTCAGTGCCTAGAACAATGTTTAGCATATAATAGTTATTCAGTGAATAGGTTACTGACAGAATACAGAAGAAAAATCCCTATTAGCAGGTACTTCTATGAAAATTAATGAATCTTAATAATTAGGAAAAAGTGGAAAGAAACTGCTTTATGTAGGCTTGGTTTTCAAACATTGGAGCTGTTTCTGTCTTTTATTTCTACTGATAATAAGAACATTTCTACCATGTTGAAAATTTGTGATATTGGTACAACACTTTTGAGTTTACAAATAATTTTTAAGGCCAGTATCTTATTGGATTTCTATACCAGACTTGTGGGAAAGGTATTTGTATACTACCTACCTTACAGATAGGAGCACTGAAATTTAGAGAGGGGGAATGTCTTGCTACCCATCACACATCTGTACGTAGAAGCATTAAAGTTAGATATTTTCTGGCTCATCTTTTTTTCCTCCTCCTGGGAACAGACCCAAGGTAGTGGCTGTAGAGACCATTCTGGAGAAAAGCCTGGTTTGTCTCCTTGACTACAACAACCCAAATTAGGAGAGTAGCCCTTAGATTCCTAGATTTCTAGATTATTATAGTAGTCCAATAAGAATCTCTCACTTATGAGTTTAATTAAACCCAGTGAAGCTTACTATCAGTTCTGCTAGTACTTTTAAAGCCTAATTTCCTTGGCACAGTGTGCTTCACCATCACTGTGCTGGGTTTTCCCCGTGAGAGCGAAGCTGATACAACCTGTCCTTGCTCTAAAGATAAAAACCTTATGCCCTGGAGGTCTTTCAACCTAGGACATTTAGGCAAGCCAGACATAAAAGTATAATTACACTCTTGCTCAACCCCATAGATCCTCCAGATTGCTGGCAGAGAAAAACAGTTCTCTTGATAAATCTGAACCCCCTGAAAAATTTCTCCAAGGAATTACCAGTAAATTGCAAAACCAGCGTGGCTACCCACGTCCTGACCTTTCCTCCAGTCCCATCCTTTCACCTTTCCCTGCATCGTTGCACACTTTTGGCAATCTTTTCTCTTGTGTTTCTTGAGACCCAATACTATTCTCGTTCCTGTACAGCTCCTATCCTGGCCTTCTCCAGGTCTTTCTTGGTTTCCTAACTTTGGACATTTCCCTAAGTATAAGCCTGTGTCTTCTGTTTTATTTATTTCCTCTCATCAGCTCCGATGCCAGCTCTTATGGTGAGCACTGGGCATACAAAGACAAGTAAAACATGGTATCTGACCTCAAGAAACCTGCAGTCTGGTAGAGGGGAGCTGGGTGTGGGAACAAAGACTTCTAAGTCTAATGAACTATTTGTGCTTTGATAGGGCTGGTTGTGGCTTGAATGGAGGAAAAGTACAGTGAAGGGGAAGGAAAGTCTCTATGGATGAGGTCTTCCAGGATGTCTTAGAAGACAAGTAGGTACTTCTCTTTTGGATAAGAAAAAGAGCTTCATTTGAGATAAATGTTCAGTTTGTACAAAGAAACCAAAGGGAGAAACTTTGACTTTTGTTTTCCAAATCTGAAACATCTAAATAATATTTATCTTGCAATGTCTATGTGAACATTGGCAATAATGAACATAAAGTAGAGCCTGGAACTTAAAAGTTAGTGAATAGTCAATAGTTAGTGAATAATAACAAGGCTGTTTTTAAACAATTTTTTTCTATTTTCTTCTCTCTGTGAAAAGATGGTATCAGAGTAGAAAATTTGTAAAGGCCTTTCCAGATCTGCTACTCCGAGATGCCTTAAAATTCTCTAGGGAAATTTAAAAAACAGAGCAATCGCTTTTCCTTCATACGTTCTCCTAATGCTGTTGAACCTCAGCACTATGTCCTCTCTGAGCACTCAGATCATTTACTCTAAGGATCATCAGGCTTACTGACAAGCAAAGGCTGCCCCATTAAGTTTATTTCACCATTGCATGGACTGTCTAGTTTTGTATTGTTTAGCTTTACACTTGGGCTCAGCTTGTCTTGTGCACTTGATTATAAACTCCTTGAAACAAGGATGGGTGCCACTGGATTTAGAGCAGAAATATAAGAGTCCAGTTCTGGCCACCAGAGCTTGGGTAAATTAGCCACCATTTTCTCATGTATTACACAGGGAGCATGATAAGGGACCGACGTTTGGAATTTTTATGATATTCATATGAGATAATGCATATGATGGTCGTTTGTAAACTATTAAGCATTCTAAGATAGGCATTTGATATTACATTTGTCTCTGCACTTACATTAACCAGGACTCTTTTGGTTGCAACTAACGGAAATCTGATTCAAGGTAGGTTTAAAAAAAATCATGCTTTGGGCACATAACTGAATAATTACAACAAGTATCAAGCAAGAAAGCCAGAACTATGCGTCTCTTTTATCAGCTATGCTTTTATCTATTGGTTTCTCTATCAGGCATTTCTTTTTCTTGGTGTTTCTCAGCTGCTGTGTGTTTATATCAGTATAAAAACCTTAACCAAAAGTGTTTGCTTTCCCCCAAATAATCATGGTGGAAATTCCACAACTGACTCAATGGACTGACACAGGAATGCACCCATCTCTAACTTAGGGAGGTTATCTACACCGATTCGCTCTACAAGTGAACCTCGAGGAGTAAGGTCAGTTCTTCATCACCCACACAGATGGAAGGTGAGAGGGGTGATTCTCTAAAGGAAAAATGAGCTGCTATTGCCAGAATAGGAGAAAGCAGGTGCTGGAAAGGACAAGATGACAGAGATGCTCCATAGCACCGACCATGGCAGCCTCATCAATCAAAGCCGAGTGATCTTTATCTAGTTCGTTTGTTCATTTTCTTCATTAGATTCCTCATATGAGTGAGATCATGTGGTGTTTGGCTTTCTCTGACCGGCTTACTTCACTTAGCATAATATTCTCCAGGGCCACCCATGTTGTTGCAAAGGGTAGGATTCCCTCCTTTTTATGGCCAAGTAGTATTCCATTGTGGAAATGTACCACATTTTTTTTTTATCCACCCATCTACTTATGGGCACTTGGGCTGCTTCCAAATAATCCAATTTAAAAATGGGCAAATGACCTAAATAGACACTTCTCCAAAGAGGACATTCAGATGTCCAATGTCACTAACTGCCAGGTAAGTGCAAATTAAAATCACAACAAGTATCACTTCTTACCTGCCAAAATGACTATCATCAATAAATCAATAAACTACAAGTGCTGGTGAGGATGTGGAGAAAGGGGAACCTTTATACACTGTTGGTGGGAATGCATATTGGTGCAGTCACTGTGGAAACAGTATAGAGTTTCCTCAAATAAGTAAAAATGGAACTGCCTTATGACATAGCAATTCCACTTCTGGGAATTTATCCAAAAAAAACCTGAAACACTAATTTGAAAGAATATATGGACCCTTATGTTCATTACAGCATTATTTATAATAGCCAGGTTGTTGAGGTTGCTGTGCTGGGGAAAAGGGAGGGTTGGGGGGTTGAGCAAAAAAAGAGAGAGAGAGAGAGAGAGAGAGAGAAAGAAAAATCATAGACACACACTACAGTGTGGTGATTGCTGGGGGTGGGTGGGTAGATGGAGCTGGAAGGAAACTTGACTTGGGGTGGTGAACTCACAATATAGTGTACAGGCAATGTGTTGTGAAATTGTGCACCTGAACCTATATAATTTTGTTACCCAGTGCCACCCCAATAAACTCAATAAAAGGGGGGACAAAAGCTCTGAGATCTTAACAGGGCAACTGTCTCTGTGGCTGCACCATATGCTGACATCTTGGGACAACACTATGATGAATCAGAATCCATGTTGCATTAGGTATATCAACTCACTCAACAACAAGTCTAAAGGAAGACAGGTTGTGGAAAGTTCCAAAGCTGGGATATTCACAGGGCCTATGTTGGGAGTCTAACCAATGCTTAATTGCTATGATACTGTTGATTTCAAACTTGCCTAGTTTTCTTATACTGGCAGTGGTGAGCGTGAGAGCAAGAGGAACAGAGGAAGTTCTGAGATTATTTTTTAAAACAAAATCTTTTAAAATAAAACATTTGCTCATTTGAATACCTGTCTGAGAAGAGGAGGGCCCCTGCAGAGTTCAGCCCAGGACAAGCTCAGCCTTGGAGCCAGGCTGCCCGGAGGCAGGAAAGGGCAGAGCCCGCAGCCACAGCAGTGCATTGTCCCCTGCCAGCTGGGCTGCTCCCGCCTCCCAGGGCCTCCACGCAGCAGGGCCTCCGGCCTTTGGTGTCCTTTCTGGTGAGCATGGATGGGGGCTCATTTGGGTGCCTGGGTTCCTCAGTCTTAGCTCTGGTGGCAATTGTCTAGATTTTCTGGCAGTCACTGGATGGAAACCAGCGAGAGACTCAGGAAATGCTGGAAGCTACGGGACTAAAGTTCTTCCACGTCTCCTCCTCCTCCCCTTCCCCACCGCCCTCTTTATCTTCTTTCCCTGCCAACTTTTTCTTCTGTCTCCTTCCTCACATCTGCCCCGTCCACAAGGATGAAATCCCCTCTAGAACAACATTTATGTTTTAATTCTGGACAAAGCTCTCGTTGGGGAGAGAAACGGAGACAAATGAAATGTGAATCTTGTTTTTCTTTGCAATGGGGGGGGGAGCACCCCCACTGACAACAAACCCAGGGAAGACAGTGGTATCATCACTCCACTCTCTAAAAGGCACACCTAGTAGTTCTGGAGTTTAGAAGCAGATGTAATTTGTGCTGGGGGATTCACGAATTATTTTCTGAAGGATGTTTTACTTGCATTAGGTCTTGAAGACCACTCACTAAAAGAACACAAGCCAACCTAGAAAATAAGCAAAGGACATGAGCACGGCCACAAGAAAGGTTCATGCTCAGTGCCCAACATTACACAGTTTGCTGACAGACTCACTCAGTCCCTCCCTCAGCATGATTATTCTTAGTTTATATAAACTACCAATAAACTTGGTTATCTACAAATCTATATGAGACCAACCCCGGCAAATCCAAAATGGAGAAGGGGCTGCCATAGGCAGGCTACTGAAAATGGAGCGAAGTACAAAGCTGATGGTGTGGTAAAAAGAGAGGAGATGGAAAAATAAAACGAAACCCTGCCACGAATCCTCAAGAACAAAAAAAACACACAGCTGTCTGGGTTGAGTGTGGAAGTCAAACAGTCTGTTAAATTTAGAGCATCCTCTAGGATGTTGCTGTATGTTATTGTTCATGAAGACAGTGGCAGACTATTGCTCCCCCCAAAGGCTAGATTATATTGTTTATACTTTGTTTTAAAATATAAACAAATGCATAATTGATTTTACAAATAGTTCCATCCTTAATGAGTTACAAAAAATTGTATTAAAATCATAGACCCGCAGCATTTGGAATGCGACATCTTGGAGAAGGAATATTTTGGTTTGACTTTTAATAAGTCCAAAAGTGCTGTGGGGCACTTTATGCCATGCACCCCTCTTCTACTTTCTTCTTATCACCTCTATGCCTTGTTCCTAAGGTTTTTCTTTTTTCTTTTTCTTCCCTGACTATGTCTTTTATCAGCTTCCCCTCCTGAGGAGGGCTCACGTAGCTGCTGCTGGTCCATGTTCTGCAGCATTTCCAGTGTGGTGGTGGAGGTCAAGAGCAGGAGCTCTGAGGCTGTGGGCTTCCTATTTAAGAGCTGGAGATTTTAGAGAGAGAAAAAAAAGCATTCTCCTTCTTTGAACCTCTATTCCCCCCCCCCTTGGAGAAATGGGAATACTCACTCTTATCTAGAGAGTGGGGAAAACCAAAGACGCTAATGGATGTGAGACTGGTAAACTGACCATTGGTTCCATTCTCAGTCTACACACTGCAAGTTGAACTAGCCCTGCCCCTAGTGGTCACTGGCCTGCCCATCTGTCTCCTTCATTTCACTGTTAGCTTTGATGGGAGGCTATGTATCTCCTGTGGTTTTTTTCTCTGTTGTTTTGTCTTGTTTGGGTCTTCTTGTACCTCCCTGAAAATGGCTGTATTCCTTGGCTCTGCAGCTCCTGGGCACACACTGGGGAGGTGCGCTGTTCAGATGACTGGAGTGAGAACAGGGTCCCCAAAGTCTGTGTGATGCAGGGGCTGTGACAAAAGTGCCCACTATGCTGCTGTCTCTACAGATATTAATCATTGGGGGCTCTCTCTTCTACTCTTAACATTCAAACCCTCTCCTGGGGCACGAAATATTGTTGAATACTAGATTCTGTGTCCTGAACTAAAATTTTTTGAACTTTATTAGTCAGCTCCAGGCCTAGCTTTCAGCCTCTTATTTCATCTTGGATTGAATTGTAACTGGTCATACCCTTAGCAGAATTCATCAGCCACAGAGGTCTGATAAAGAGAGATTTGGTGCTGTCAGGATTTCAAAGTACATGATGGTAAGTAAAAAACTTGATGAGCCTGCTCTTCAGACTTTGGTGTTTTGATCTCCAAATCTTTGAAAATGGGGACATCTCAACAGCCAGGCTTGAGTAAAAAAAAAGAATCACGTGTATCTCTTTCATACCCACCCCTATCCCACACAGTAATTAAGGAGATTTCTTAGCATCTGTGAGAGCTTGTAGTCTAAGCTCTATTTGTTTCTTGATGGGCTTCATTTCCTCAGGCATATTAGAACTAATCATATCAACTTCCCAGGGTCACTAAAGAGAAGCCACATGCGTGCATCTCGGCACAGAGTCTGCCCCTTATTATGTACTCTTAAGATGGTGTGACAAGTAGCCCACTTCTCCCACCCTCTGAACGTCATTGGATGACTCTGACATAGGACTGTCCATCTCACAATGAGATTTTAAAAGAAGTCTATTTCTGTGTAACCTTCACCTATGGGATGCTTCGGCAAAGACAAGGAGTCTCCATTTTCCTGACCTCCCCACTGGTGAGGACAGAGAGCAGAGGGCCCCTGTGGTCATAGGGTCGAGGAGCCAGTCGAGCCTCTGTGGTTACACACTTATTTATTTCCTTATTTATTACTTTTGCAGCTAACATTTTTACAATCATGTTATTTTGTGGTTTAGTTGCAAAAAGCGTTGTGAGCCAAGTTTGCTTCGAATGGGCAGAGTTGGAAGAGGATTGCATAGGAGAGCCCAGAGAGAGGGGAGGGGAGGGCAGGTGAGCAGTTACAAAAACATTCTATAATTGATATGTCTGTCAATGATCATTTCTTTGTAGTCAAGCTGCCCAAGGCAGAGGGAGAAAAGGAATTTGAGAAAGCATCACAGACCCATGTGTAGCAGCAGGAATGAGCCTGCAATCTCAGAAGTGAATGCAAAGGGGCCCCCGCCTGGGCACTTAGGGAGGGGAGAACAACCCAGAAAGAAGCTCTGCGGCACTTACAGACTCCCAAGCACCCACATGGCGGTTTTTGAAAGACTTTGGGAAAGAGTAGAGGTTGATTATAGAGGAGTGATGAACGATGAATTAATTCATAAACATTATTAAGGAGTTTATTATAATTAGTTTTTCACAATTTTAATGAAAACAAAAACTCAGTTTTCAGAGCTGAAATGGGGCTCCAGAGACACTTTTCCAGAAGCTTCTGTTTCCTTTAACTCTATATTCCTCTTTCTTCACCCCAGGCAATAGCAGATTTCTGAGACGATGCCCTGTAGTAGGCGGAGCTCATTTTGACTGTATTTAAGTTTGTTCTTGTATTATTCCATCTGGTGGCTCCCCAGACCATTTTCCCTTTTTATTTTCCTTGTAAATATTGACATAAGAAGGTTCTCTATACCAGACCCTATATTTGTGGGTTAACGCAAAGCAGAGTCTTGATGTGTTTTTACTTCTTTTATGAACGATTTGGTTAAGTGGATTCCCTCCCAGCTCCTTAGAAAAAATTCTTTTATTTTAATAACACCATCAGAAACTAAATAGCATCAGAGGGAAAAATAAGTTTGCTATGTACAGCCTCCAGCGGCAATCTCCGAGCTGCGCTGTAACTCTTAATGTTCAAGGCAAGAACTGGTGATTGTAGTTAATGGCTGGAATGCAGCGTGTATTTAAAGCCTCCATCTCCCTAGGTGGGGCAGGGATACGCAGTGTTTCCTGGGTTGCTGTGTGGTTAAGAGATCCGTTAGCTGGATCAGGAGATAGAGAAGTGGTTCCCAAACTTCAGAGACCAGATCGTCTTGTCACCATACCTAAGGCTCTGCCTTTGTTTGCTTTTTCTTTTCTGTCCTGTCTCCTGGACAAGTTCATCTTTGCCCACAGCTTTAACTGACATGTCTCAACAGGTAAAATCAAACTTCTCTTTAGCTTTGACCTATTTTCCGTGCCCCAGCTCTGGATTTTCTGCTTTTCCAGACATTTTAGCAAGATAACCATCATTACTCTAACTCCACAGGACCAAAGCCGACCTCATCTTCATTTGAATTTGTTCCCACACTGGCTCCTATGAATGTAGCCTCCCACCCCTGGCCCAAACCAGCATCATTACATTCTAAATATGCCGCTTTTGGCTCCTCTTTTCTCTTGGCCCAAATATAATCAATTACTGACTTCTGTTGATTTTCAAATCTCAAAGATACTTGCATGGGTCTATCTCTGTTTCTATCCCAGTGATCAATACCCTAGGCTTCCTTACAATTTACATATTCATTTATCCATATGCTCATTCATTCAATACCGAACTGATGGATACTTTTTATATGTTAGACGTCTAGCTGATTCTGGGAATACAGACATGGGCAAGACAAAAAAAAAAAAAGAGTCTGTCCCTGCTCCCCTGCTCTTGTAGGGAAGATACAGATTAAAAATCTAATTATTAAATGGCAACATTTAGTGTGACCTAGGGGGAAAAGAGAGGAAGTCACACATCTCTTAGTCTTGACTCTCCCAAGATCCTGCAACATACTGTTGCCATGTTCATTTACTTGATGTGTCACTTGCCTTCTCAAATGTCATCTATAGCCTTTGCTGTTCCCTACTAATTTCATGCCATTTATTCATTCACTCATTGTTCACATTTTCTTGTGCTTCTTTGGCACACCTTGCTGTTTGTTGTTGCCATGCCCTCACAATGTTGTTCCTTCTTCTTGTGGTCCTTTCTTTTCACCTCACTACACCCAGCCATTCTTTACTTGGTTCATTGAAGAGATACTATCATTGGTGCAGATACGAACACTTCTAGGAAGACCTCTCCACCTCTCACAGAAGTGTGACTTACCAGCTTCTTCCCCATCCCCTCATCCCACCCATTAAGTTCCTGTTCACTCTTTATACCTTTAGGAGAGCATCATAACATTTCATGTTGATTAATCTGGTTGTGAACTCTTAATTCCATGACACTATCTTTGACCTCAACTTGGTGTTTGTAGCAAGTCTTCTGTGAGTCAGAACCCCTGGTTTCACGAATACATAGTTTTTGATTTGACTGGTCCCTTCCAATCTTGGTCACTATAGCCTGGAGTAGAGCCTGCCTACTGTAATTTGAAGTCCACCGAAGCTACCATTACCTTGGGCTTCTTGTTAATATTGAACTGTGTCAGATTTAGTGTGTGCAGAAGAGATTGCTTCCACATGACTATTATGTGAAATAGAATAAAATTGCAATGCATTACATAGATGGGCAGTAGCGTCTTTGTGAAAAAAATATTACTTTTCTGTGTTTCTTCTTTCTCTTTGATTTGCAGATGGGGAAAGACAAGGTTTAAAAAATGGTGTGGCGTAGTGTTATAATGATTTAGAAGAAATGATAGGGAGGTTGGAAAGCAGTTCTTAAGAACACAAACTTCAGTATTTGTTCTGGATTTGTACGGTTGCAGTGATAACCGGTTCGACGGTATGATGTTTTGTCAAGTTCGTCTACTATGTTTTGAATTCTTCATATTTAGCACCCCCTCACCTTATTCCTTTTCAAATAATGATGTGCCTTTCTGAGAACACAAAGCATCTGCCACGGAGACGTTGTGAGCATGTTGTGAGTGACACCAGCTGCCACTGGACCAAAGATGGGACTGGGTTCTGAGAAAGACTGCATATTCTCCCTATTGGAAAGACAGACATCGTTTCGGGAAATATTTAATAAAAAGTGTTTGAGACAGAGTCTCATTCATGGTGGGAGGGATTGAAGGGAGCTGTTTTCCTTCCTAAGGCCTGGCCCAGTCTGGAAGGATGCTATTTAATGTAACCCAGAACTGATTACTTTGTTGATCATGTTTCAAAACCCCTGTGCTTTAAACGAGTTTCCAGAGTCAACTGAGTGCAATTGTCAGAAATTTATCTTAAAAAAAAAGTCTGTTTTTTTTTTTTTTTTTGCTTTGAGATTTGAGGGAGGGAACTATAGGAGATGGTGAATGAAAACCTGCCCAAGGACCAAAAAAATAAAAGGGGCTTGGGCATAGGGATGAGGGAGTGGAATGAATAGAGCAAAGCAACACAAGAATTCTGGGTCGGAAACTCTTGCTAAATGAGTCATCCTGCAGGACAAATAAAACCTCACTCATCACCCTGTCTTCCTTCTCTGTAGCTAGAGAAGCAAACAGTGGGGCCTTGGAAAAACATCAGCAACTTCTTGTAGCATCTGTAGGTGGGGAAGGTTTCCAAGCCACAGAGAGGGCTGTGAACGCACTTACCAGGGCTCCAGTTTTTCTCAGCCAAATAGGAAGAACCTCCAAGTTGACCTTGGAAAAACACACTCACTGAAGGAAAAAATATTCTAAGCTCCCCCTGTGTATTTGTATTAAGAGTTTTTTTTTTTTAAAAGAAACAAATAGATTGCTTTCCAGTTTTCCATGCAAAGAGCTTGAATGCTCTCAGATTCGTGGTGGTAGAATCCTTAAAGTGGGTTTTGAAAGGCTGTAGAGAGGACGTAAGCTTTGCCCCCCTTTAGTGTACACAAGGTCATCCACATAGTACAGCCGTATTCATATGAAAAACCCAAAGGGGAAAGCGTTCTCGCCACTCCTTTCAGCAAGGATCGCAATTAGCATTTTTATGGAGAACATAAATTCTCTGTGTATCAAAGATGCACTTTTATTACTCTGAAACTGGCTCCAATAAGCATCCTGCAAACTTTTGGCTTTTTCCCTTCCAGGCGGAGTCCAATGAAAACACAGCCCGTCTCACTGCCAGCCCCTACCCACCCTGCAGTGGGGCAACAACAATACTGAGATGGCAGCGTTGGCGCCTCACAAGTGGCTTTTCAGTTATTGGGCACCTGGCAGGAGAATAATGAGCCCTTGGCTGTCATCACACACAGCCACAGAAAAACAAAAACCCAAGGCTTAAAAAAACCTTCCTCCCCTCACCCCAGTTATGAATTGCCTGGTTCAGAAAGATGATTTAACTTGCCACCAATTGTGCTCGCTGTTCTCTCACCTCTGGAGCACCGAGGCTTGAGGGAGAGTGGCAGCTGAGCATGTCTTTTTGGAGCCAGCAGCTTCCACAAACTGCATTGTCCCCTGGACCGCGGCCTGTGCCAGCAGGCTGCTTCTGGAGCAGGGACTTGCAGCTGCACTGTCCCCTTGTGGTGCACAACTGTCTGTGCCATTGGATGTTATTGCTTTAGGTATTGTCTAGAAGGACCCGTGGTTTTCCTATTATAGGTGGACTCTCTTTCATGGCGTGGAGCAGAAAGTGGAAAAGACAGGGTCCAGCTGTTTTTGGAGCCAAAGGCAACAGGTCAGGTTTTACTTCACTCATTTGTTTCTGTCAACAAAATGGGTCTTAGGAAAACATTTAATCTCCATACACACAATAAACACTTTTGAATGGGAGTTGGGAAAAAGTATAAATAAGACCAATATCGCTTGCAATGGAGATGGCACAAAAACCAGTAAAAGTAGGTGATGCTCAGTAAGTTTCTTGAATGAAGAAATTAATATGCCAAGGTTAGAGAGACACTGATTTCTACCAAGTGTTGTTAGATATATTTTAATGATAATCTCCGAGTGTCCCTCCATCTACCTTCTTCCACTTATGCGATGAAATCCATTCTTGTGATTTCCATACTAATATGACCTCTAATAGTGAGTCTTCTAGATTTCAGACAAATTGGATTGACTTCATATGAAAACAGTTAATGCAATGCTTGTAAATGTAAGAGTTTTGATGTTTTTGCCTGTGAATAAGAAAGTATTTATAAAACTAAGTCAAACAATCCAGATGTATTAATAAAACTTACGAAACAAGATGTTCAGAGATTAGCAGTCTCAAGTTGGATCAGCAACTCACCTATTTCAAAGGTTAAGATCAATGTCCCTGAATTTTTCTTTCATGCTTTCAGGAAGGCTGTCACAGTTTCAAGCATCATCTCTCCATAAAATAATGTCTAAAGTACAGTATAAGAGACATTTTTGAAAGACTTAAAAGATTTCCCATTATATCTAATTTTTGTAAGTATGCCAAATGCAAGGTAAAAACAAATTTTCATGGTTGACTCAGACCCATTATATTAGTTTCCTAAGGCTGTTATCATAAAATACCACTCTCGGTGGCTCAAATAATAGAAATTTATTTTCTCATGGTTTTGGACATAAAAGATCAAGGTTTTAGCAGAACTTTTTAAAACTTTTCTGAAGCCTCTCTTCTTGGCTTGTAGATGATTGTCTTCCACCTGTGTCTCCACCTGGTCATTTCCCTGCTTGTGTCTGCACCTTGATCTCCACTTCTTGTCAGGACACTGGCCATGTGGGTTAAGTCGCACTTTAACGACCTCGTTTTACCTTGCCTACCTCTTTAAAGACCACATCCCCAAACACAGTCATATTCTGCGGTACTGGGGCTTAGAAATTTACCAGATGTGTTCTGGGGAGACATAGTTCAGCCCATAATAGCCTTCTAATTGGTCCTCTAGGGGTTAGCATAGCACTGCTCAGGCAACTGGGGTTTGATAAATAAGAAAGGAGGAAGGCACAGATATTTTTACTCATTAGCATTATTATCTTTAATGTAATGATTGTTGAAATGCCTTTGCTTCCCCAAGTGTAATTAGTTTTGAAGAGACCAATGTTTGAAATGACACAGAGAAAAGATCAGGATTAATTGATTACCTCTGCCTTTAGATATGTTCTTCAATATGTGGCCAGCTTGTATCCACTGGGATCATAGTCTTTAGCAAGCGTATGGTAAGAAAAATAAGTGGATTTGTCTAACAAATGGCACAAGAGTTCCTCTAAGGAAGACAATGTCTTGGTTTCAAAAAATTCTTGACAAGCTGCTAAGCAGGAAAGTGGTACTCAGAGGTCATGGTCTACCAGAAGCCAAATTAATACAGAGAAGGCTACACTTCTTTGAATCAATGATAAACAGGAACTTGGAAGTGTGGGGAGAAGAGTAGAGGGAATAAGAGGAAAAAGATGAGATACGAGATATTAGAAGGTAGCACAAGGCTTTTCTGGGGGGAGAAAAGTGGACAGTGATCACCCAGTTGCGGGTAAATCAATGGCTTCACAGGAGTCCTGTGTTCAGTTTAATTTTTGTTAGTACGATATCGTATTCTCCTTAGTCACCTTCCTGTGATAATCAGTAAGACATACTAAGCACACACTTATCTAAAGAGAATGGAGTTTTAGGGAAGGGACTGGGCTGAAAGAGCATTGAATATGTCATGAGCAGAATTGGCAGATAATTTACAAGTGGAACTGATTTAATCAAAGCAGGATTTCAGAAATTTAGGTACCTGTAATCACTTCCTATTTCTACCTCTAGGCAAAAACAAAAATCTGGGAGACTATTTCCATTAAAAAATATTTGTCTTTAAATTTCAGTTGACATACAATATTATATTAATACAGCATAGTAATTAGATATTTATGTAATTTATGAAATGACTGCCTCAATAAGTCTAGTAACCATCTGACACCATACATAATTATTGCGGAATTATTTTTTTTATTTTAATTGTCTTCAAGTACAGCTTTCTGCCTTTTCCCCCCATCCCAGTCCACACCCTCCCCAGTCCTACCATCAACAAAACAAACAAACAAGCAAAATATAACTTAAGACATTGAAATTGAGAACAGGCTGACAGTTATTACAGTATTATTGACTATATTCCTTATACCATACTTCACATCCTCTTGACTATTTTTATAGAAAACCAAAAAAGGAAATGAGAGTAAGGATGAGCTTAATTCAACCTTATCTATAGTTTAAGAGGTAGGGTGATCCCAGATGTTGTCTAGGTTGCTTCTGTATGATGACATCATTACCCCTTTGGGTTTGAATAACAGTCAAATCAAATGTTGGATTATGAGGGATTTTTAAATGTTTTTTTTTATCATATATGATTATTTTAGTCTGGGAAAATAAGCAAATACTTTTTAAAGCATTTTATTTATTTATTTTAAAAGTTTATTTTGAGATAATTTTAAATTGACATGCAGTTGTAGAAAAAATACAGAGAGAACCAGTTATCTTTTACTGAGTTCTGCCTATGGTAACAACTTACAAAACTGTGGCACAATATCACAATCAGCATATTGACTTTTACACAGCAAGATTCAGAACATTCCATCATCCTAAGGATCCCTCTTGTTGCCCTTTCAGCTATACCTACTTCCCTCTTGACCCATGCCCCTTTAACCTGGGCAGTCACTAATCTGTCCTTTATTTCTATAATTTGTCATTTCAAGAACATTCTATGATTGGAATTATACAACTTGTAACCTTTTGAGGTTGGCTTTTTTTCACTTAGCATAATTTAATGTGGAGTTATCCAGGTAGTTGTGTATATCAAAAGTTTTTTTTCTTTTTATTGCTGAGTGATATCCTATGGTATGTATATACCACAGTTTGATGAAATATGTACCTACTAAAAGACCTCTGGGTTGTTCCAGTTTTGGGATATTATGATTAAAGGTGCTTGTTATGAATTGAATTGTGTCCCTCCACCCAGAATTCTTATGTTGAAGTCTAACTTCTGATATACAAAATATGACTGTATTTGTAGAGAGGGTCCAAGTTAACATGAGGTCATTAGGATGGGCGCTGGCCCAATATGACTGGTGTTCTTATAAAAATGGATAAATTTTGGAGACAGACATGCACACAGGAAAAACATTACATGAAAATGAAATCAGATTGGGGTGATGCTTCAACAAAAACACCAAAAACTGCCAGCAAACCATCAGAGAATTAGGCAAGAGGCATGAGACTGAGTCTCTCTTATAACCTACAGAAGAAATCAGCCCTCCTGGCACCTCAGTCTTGGACTTTAAGGCTCCAAAAACTGAGACAATAAATTCTGTTGCTTGAACTACCCAATTTGTGGTACTTTTTTGTTGTTGTTGTTTACAGCAACACTAGAGAACTAATAGAGTGACATAAACATTCATGTGTAACTTTTCAAATGAATACAAGTCTTCATTTCTTTGGGATAAATGCCCAGAAGTACAATCACTGGTTCTTAAGGTAATTGCATGTTTAGTTTTTAAAGAAAAAAACAACCGTTTTCTAGGGTGGCTATACCATTTTACATTCTCACCAGCCATGTATGAGTGATTCAGTTTCTCTGCAGCCTCATCAGCATTTGCTGTTGTCACTATTCTTTATTCTAGCCATTCTGATAAGTGTATAGTGATATCTAATTATAGTATTAATATTTATTTCCCTGATAGCAAATAACAATGGAAATCTTTTATGTGCTTATTTTTACTGTTGAGTTGTGGGAGTTTCTATATATTCACTTATATATATTCGATATATATATATATATATATATATATATATATATATATATATATATATATATTTGGTTTGCAAATATTCTCTTACAGTCTATATCTTGTTCTATCATCACCTTAATAGGGTTTTCTCTTGAGCACAAATTTATAATTTTGATGGAGTTCACTTTATCAATTTGTTTCTTTTTATAAATCATGATTTTACTGCCAATTAGAAGATTCCCTGCCTAACCTAAGATGCCAAAACCATTTTCTTGTTGTTTTAATAAACATTTTATAGTTTTGTATTTTATATTTAAGTCCATGAAACAGTTGAATTATTTTTTGAATAAGATATGAGGATTAGGTTGAAGTTTAGTTATTTATGCTTATGGATACTCAATTATTTCAGCACCACTTGTTGAAAGGGGCGTCTACCTTCCATTAACTTGGTTTTGCACCTTTGTCAAAAATCAGTCAGGTATATTTTTGTAAATTGATTTCTGAATTCTATATCTTATTCCAATAATCTGTGTCTATTCCTCCACCAATACCAAACTATATTGATTATCATAGATATATATTAAGCCTTAATATAAGGTGATTTCTACCACTTTATTCTTTTGTCTTCTTTGTCAGTATTTAGACCATTTATTGCTGCTATAATTATTGATATTTTAGGATTAAGTTTGTCATTTCCTTTTTGTTTTCTGTTTATTCTGTTTTTTGTTTCTGTTTTCATTTTCCTCCCATCTTTTGGGTCAATTGAACATTTATTAGAATTTTATTTTAATTGTTCCATAGGTTTTTGTGTACTCTGTATGGCTGTTTTAGTGGTTACTCTAGGTTTTATATTATATAAACATCATTTATCACTGTTCACTGATAAAATTTTTACCAGTTTTACGGAGGTATACAAATCTTGTCTCCTTTTTTTTTCTTAACTTTTCCCTACTTAAAATATCACTTTCTAAAATATTTTTCTACATGCATTTATATTTATATCACACAATGCTATAATTTTTGTTTCAATTGTCAAAATTCGTTTAGAAAACTTGAAAGAGAAAGACAGTCTATTTTTTGCTTACCATGTACTTTCTTCCTTTCTGATATTCAGATTACCATTTTTTAAAATCTGTTTAGAGAACTTTTTAGCCATTCTATTCTGGTAGGGTCTCTGATGGCAAATTCTCCTAGCTTGCCTGTTTCTGAAAATAACTTGATTTCCCTTTCACTCCTACAGGGTATTTTCACTGGATGTTGACTTCCGTGTTAACATTCACTTAAGCAGTTGAAGGATGTCATGCCACTTTGTTCTAGCCTCTATAATTTCTTTTTTTTAATTTTAACTTTTTTTATTGATTATGCCATTACATTTATTCTATTCCCCCCCTCCACCCTGCATGCCCCTCCCCCACCATTTCCCCCTTTAGTTCATGAACACGTGTCTCAAATGCTTTAGATTCTGTATTTCCCCTACTATTCTTTCCCTCCCCCTATCTATTTTCTATCTATTGTCTATGCTACTTATTTTCTGTACCTTCTCCCCCCTTCTCCTTCTCCCACTCCCCTGTTGCTAATCCTCCACGTGATCTTCATTTCTATGATTCACTCCTGATCCAGCTGTCCTCTTAATTTGCTTTTGTTTTAGGTGTGGTTGTTGATAACTGTGAGTTTGCTGTCCTTTCACTGTTCAACTTTTTTATCTTCTTTTTCTTAGGCAAATCCCTTTAACATTTCATATAATAAGGGCTTGGTGATGATGAACTCCTTGAATTTGGTCTTATCTGAGAAGCAGTTTATCTGTCCTTCCATTCTAAATGAAAACTTTGCTGGATAGAGCAATCTTGGTTGTAGGTCTTTGGTTTTCATGACTTGGAATACTTCTTTCCAGCCCTTTCTTGCCTGTAAGGTCTCTTTTGAGAAATCCGCTGACAGTCTGATGGGAAGTCCTTTGTAGGTGACTGTCCCCTTATCTCTTGCTGCTTCTAGGATTCTCTCCTTCATTTTAATTTTGGCTAATGTAATGATGATGTATCTTGGTGTGTCCCTTCTTGGGTCCAACTTCTTTGGGACTCTCTGAGCTTCCTGGATTTCCTGAAAGTCTATTTCCTCTGCCAGAATGGGGAAGTTCTCCTTCATTATTTGTTCAAATAAGGTTTCCACTCGTGACTCTTCCCCTTCTGGTACCCCTATAATTCAAATGTTGGAATGTTTAAAGATGTCCTGGAGGTTCCTAAGCCTCTCCTCATTTTTTTGAATTCTTGTTTCTTCATTCTTTTCTGTTTGGCCAATATTTGCTTTCTTCTGGTCCACTGCATTGATTTGAGTCCCAGAGTCCTTTCCATTACTATTGGTATCCCTTGCATTACCATTCATTTCAATTAGTTTAGCTTTCACATGTTTCTCTAATTTGTGACTAAAATCAACCAGTTCTGTGAGGATCCTGATAACCAGTGTTTTGAACTGTGCATCTGAAAGTTTGGCTATTTCCTCATCGCTTAGAATTATTGGCTCTGGGGCTCTGAGTTGTTCTTGAGCCATTTTTGGTCTGTTCGCGCCGGTAAGTAAGTAAGAGGGGCAAAGCCTTAGTTGTTTACCAGGGCAGGGCCACCCAGGTCGCTGGTTTGTGATGCTATGTGTGGGGGCGTGGTCAGAGAGGGAGCAATGGCGGCCCTCTCCGCTAGCCCAGTCTGTCGTGTCCCACCACTTGCCCCAGCCTGTTTATCCAAGCAGAGTTGTGGGAGCCTGCTGCCCCGCCGTACAGTCTCAAAGCTCGCCTCTTCACTGATTTATCTGCACGCAAATGTGCGACCTACCGCAGCAGACAGCCAGCCGCGCCTCTTCCCTGTGTGCTCCCGTAGCTAGCCAGCGATGGATCTGCGCCTTTGGCTGCTTGCACACCACCAGGTCAGGGATCTTTTCGGTCAACCGGCTTCGCTGCTAGCTTCCCCGTTTAGCCGAGCATTTCGTCCTTTTTTTCGGACTCCGTATTGTCGATTTTCTGTGTGGTCTGGTTGTGTTAATCATTGTTAAAAATAGTTGTTCTTAGATTTGGTTGTGCAAGGAAGCAAGGTGGGTCCACCTACACCTCCATCTTGGCGGAAGTCTAGCCTCTATAATTTCTGAAGCAAAATTTACTGTAATTTGAATGGAGTTTTTCATATAAGCGTGGTTCTATTTTTCGTTTCCTTCTTTCAATTTTTTAAAAAATTTGGCTTCAGTTTTTGGAACTTTGACTGCAATACATTTTAGTGTGAATTTCATTTGGTTTTTCTTTATTGGGATTTTCTCAGCTTCTTGAACCTTTAAGTTTACATGTTGTTTGGCCTTTTTTCCTTTTTTGTTTGTTTTTGTGAAATTTGGGTAGTTTTTAATTATTATTTCTTTAAGAACTTCTTCAGCCTCATCCCCTTTTTTTCTCTAACTCCAATGACACAAATTTTAGTTATTTTGTTATATTCCCAAAGGTTTTTGAGGCCTTCCTCAGTCTACTTTGTTGTTTACCTTGGGAAATTTCTATTGCTATAAAAGTACATTAAGTGGTCTTTCCTTCTCATTTCACTGTTGAACCTACCACTGAGTTTTTTATTTTAGGTATTTTTAAGTTCTAAAATCTCAATTCATTTTTTTTATACTTTCTATTTTTTTTTGCTGAGATCTTCTGTTTTTTTTTGTTGAAATTTTCTATTTTTTAATTTGCCTCAACTATTCATAGTGGTTGATTCAAACATTTTATGGTGGCTTCTTTACAATATGCATCAGATAATTCCAACATCACTGTTATCTCAGTGTTAGCAATTACTGATGTTTTCTTTGTTCAGTTTGAGATGTTTCAGGTAATTGTCATAGTGTTTTTTTAATCGAAACTGAACATTTTGGGTTCTGTGTTAGGTATGAGACACAGAATCTTACTCCAATCTCTGTTTTACCTAGCTTTTTATGACTTCACTGGGGCACAGGGAGGGGCATTGCATTATTACTACCAGGTGGGAGTACAAACTTGGCCTTTATCGACACAAAATGGGGTGGCCTACTGATTACTATAGGATAAAGCTGAAGTTCCAATTTTCTTTTCTTCTCTTTATTTCCATCCAATCCATTTGAACGATTTGAGAATAAGTTGCAAAACCCAACAACCTCAGTGTATATCTCCTAAAAACAAGACAATTCTTTTAATAAACATAGTACAATGGTCAAAATCAGGAAATTGACATTGTATATTACCTAATCTTATAGTTACCCAACCGTTCCACTTAGATCCTTTATAGCACAAGAGAAAGAAAAGAACATTTTATAGAAAAGCATGTCCTCTCACGTTTGATTCAGAGATTGGTTGTATCATTTTACCAGGCAATGAATATCCTGATTCTTTTTCTCTCTTGATCTTTTTCTTTATCAAATTTATTGTAGGTACTTTATAGTCAACAAGCCTGGAATCTCTTTATTTGTGCCTAACTAGATCTCTACCTGTATCAGCCTTTGTTAGAATACAAAAGCAGAGTCATCATAATGCAGGAACAATATTTTTATATAAAATTTGGAATAATATTTTGTTTTATTTTTAAAGCATTTTTTAAATTTAATTATTGTTCAAGTAAAGTTTTCTGTACTCCCATCCCAGCCACCCCCCCAGTGCTCCCCACCTTCCTCCCATTTCCACCCCCCTTAGTTTTTGTCCACGTGTCCTTTATACTTGTTCCTGTGAATCCTTCCCCTTTTCCCCTGAAATTCTCTTCCCTTTCCCCTCTGGTCCCTGGAATAATATTTTAATAGAAAAATTAAGGGTCATCTGGGAAGGAAGGTCAAGAAGGATACAGTAAAAATATCAGAGAGGCAGCTTGCAACCCAATAGTGCATGTTTACAAAAATTTCATCAGGAAATTACTACAACTCTTTAGTTTTAGGGGAAGTGCCAATCACCTCCTTTGGTCACCTATGTAATTTGCCTCTGGCCACTCATGTGGCCACTTTAACCTCCCAAATCGCTTCTGCCTTTCAAAGCCTCATGTGAATTCTTTTTGGCAAACTCTAACCTATACTCACAGAACAAAGGGGATTCTAGGAAATGTAGTTAGTGGTTTATCTAAGTCTCCCTGATGAGTGAATTGTGTCCTGTAGTAGGAGAGATAATGAATGGGAAAACATCCATCTGGCCCAGGCAATCTGTCTTTCTGGAAAGTTACTCAAATAGAAATATATTACTAAATTTGGCCACAGGATCCACGCTAGAGATAATTGGTTTCTCTTTCTTAAAAGAATGATGAATTTATTTTTGTTACCATCACTTTTCAACTGATGCACCCTAAGTTAGTATGTAAAGAAGATATTTATAGTATTGCCTAACTTATACCATTCATTTTTTTGGAAACTGTTCTTTCACTCCAAACAGTTGGGTTCAGTTGGGGCTACTGTGATTTCCCAGGACCCTGATTCATCTTTGGTCAGAGTTTGTTGGCCTGTGGGTGGCATATTGTTCAAGTTGCACCAGTCAGTGTGTTTTGTTCCATGTAAAAAGTTTGTTGGTCTAAAGGTGGCTCCCTGATCAGACTAGTTAATACAATTTTTCTCCAGAATTTCTCAAAATGTAATTGAGAAAAGGAGTTAGTCTCTGTCTTTTGGTGGAAAGTGTAAGAACTATTGGCAGCTATATTTCCTATTATCTGGAAACAAAACATTTGCAGTGAGATAAAAGGGAAATGAAATACAGAGAGAAAAAGACAAAGACAGAGAGAAAGGGGTGTGATCATGTTTAAGTCTCTGATTCTAATTGTTCCAAAATATGGTTCATTGCTTCTTTTCTCATGGTTTGTTTACTCAAATATTGTTTAATTTATGTGAAACAATAACATCACTCTCTCTTCAACCAAACTAGTTCATACCAGATTTCTGTCTCTTCAAAATGTATGTCATCATAATATGGGTACAAGTGCACCGTGACTCACAACTGTGAAGCTTCCCAAAGCACTTATTTTGGAAAGTGTTCATTTGTTCCACTCACAAATATTACCTGTGCATTCACTGATGTCTTTCAGCCATCCAAGCGATGCTTCAGGTTTAAGTGCTATTTGTCTAGATTGTAGATACTACATATGCACTTTTATATACTTTATTCAATTTAAATCTTTTAACAACCAAAGTGGTAAAAATTTTTAAAAATTAAAATGACAACTTTAGACAAGGAAGTGAGGTCTCATAGGTCATCCAAAAAGTAAGATCTGAGTTCAGGGATTTAGCTCTCACATAAAGGACTTTTGTGTGAATTAAAGACTGTTATTGAGTACATCTCTCAACCGGGATGCATAGCATGGATTACAGAGCATGGAATACATTTCAGACTTCCCTCGTCTTCACCAGATGCAGTGAAAAATCTTACCTTGGCAACCAGCACATAGTACCTGACAGAGTTCATGTCTTAGATTGGATTTGAACTTTTTCTTTTAAGTTAAGTTATTTCTTTTCTTAATTAGCCATTCTAAATGTTTTTTATTTCCACTAATGGTTTGATTTTATGATATATCTAATGAAAATGTATCATAAAGTGAAGACTACATTAGTCAGTGTAGACTGGGTTATGCCATGACAATAAACAACTCCAAAATTTTAGTAATTTAGCATAATCAAATTTCATTGAGTGCTCACTGACATTATACTCAAAGTTCAGGCATTTCTCCATGGCAACTGTCCTCCATGTAGTAACTTAGTATCTTAGGCTACTTAGATCTTAAGGTACATCTATATAAATGCGTACTTTTACATTTTCTGTGACAAAGAAAGAACCAAGATACAGATTCAAGTATCTGTAATTAAATGCTTCCACATGGAATTTACACATCATGTTCACTCACATTTAGTGGCCAAATCAATTACACGGCCATGATCAACTTCAAGAGTCAGATAGTTCAGTCATCCATGTACTCAGAAGTAGAGGATACCTAGGTACTGGGGAACAATAGTGATGGTATCATATGGATTTGTCACTGATCAGTTAGAGTTAATGATTGAAGCTCTAAATGGCTAACTGTAAGGCCACTATAGTCTCATGTCAGAACATTGTGAACAGGAAGCAAGGTGGGGACTGACTGAGGGACTGGGCATGGGGCAGAGGAGAGCAACAGGGGAAAAACTGGAACAACTGTAATTCAGAAAAAGCATTGTGAACCAGTACTAAGGATATTCTCTCTCTCTCCTTCTGCCCAACATTGTAGATAACCTATTTGTCTTTTGTGTATCTCTTCTGAGTTGGAAATCTAGTGTTCAAACTAATCCTAGAGTACTATTTCTGCAGCCTACCACACAGGGTTGTTGTAAATCTTAGGTGAAATAATGGTTACAAAAGGTGTTTTACTGTTGTCTTTGGACTTCCACCAGGAGCATCTCTGGATGACTTTTCAACTGAAGAAAACACTGTGAATAATTAATTCTTCAGAAGATATAAACCCCTATTTCCAGATAATCTGAAAGCCTATCTTGGTAACAAACTCTAATAAGCCTTTATTTATTCACCAAAAGGCCTAGTTAGGTGTGGCAGGGTAGAATGGCCTGGGATAGAAGGTGAGGGTGAGTAGGATAAGCTGGTGAGTCGAATGTGGCTCAGATGGGAAAATAAAGCATCCCATAGTATAGATGTGAGCCTGCTGAGGTCTGCTCTGTGATTCTCTAATAACGGAGTCGAGCAGTGTTAATGAGCATGACACAGGGCACACAGCCATCAAGTGAATTAGTCATAGCTTGATTCTTTTATATGCCTTGTCTAATGGCAAACATTATCCAGCAATCACAGCAGCAACACTCTCAGATGGAGCAGAAGGTGTGGAAGGGAGTAATGAGGCTGCCTAAAAACTGTTTCATAGAGCCCTGCACCAATTCACAAGAGATAATAGAACTGAAAGCCAGACAGATAATAGAAGCGACAGCCATTTATTGCTAAGAGACTGTCTGAATATTTGTGCATAAAACAGCCCACTCCAAGTTCTTTAATCACATTTCCTGAGAAAAAGTGGCAAAAAGGAAAGCCACGTGGCAGACTACTTCCATTAGTGTATTCTAAATGAGCATAAAGAAGAGGAATAAGCAGATAGATATGAAGTAAAAGAATCTGACGGAGACTGCAGATCAGAAATGCAGACTGGCTGTTTGAATCCAGCAAAATGGGACATGCTCTCCTTGTGGGTCTAGCAGGGTATTGGAAACAGACCTCATCCTGGAGTTATCTGATATTCAGGATTGTTAAAGAATCTTAGTTCACAATTCTTCTTTGATTCCTGAAGCAGAGGATGGCTCACCCAGACCCAGACCTCATCATTTCTTACTTCATGCCGAGACTTTGGCTCACATTTATTACCATGCACAGAGAATAGGGACAGATGTGTTTTTGGAAAGGTCCGGGGTATGGAATGCATAATTTTTCATAGGTTTTATAAAAACATTATTGTATTCTTTGTTATAACATCCCCAAAAAACCTCCACAGGAAACATATTACAAGATACCTCCTAATGTAATGTAAAAGAAATTTGTTTTGTTTTTTTCCTATTCCATCTGCCAATCATATGTTCTGTTCTGATGCCACATTTTAAAAAGAACATTGACCAGATGAAGTACATCCAAAAGAAGGTGTCCAAAATGTCACTGAAATGTGAAACAATATTACTAACAAATGGTTGGAGGGCCTGAAGAAGAATTTGAAATGGGAAGAATTTTGAATGGTTAGCTTAACATCAGTGTTCAAATAATGGATTACTTTCTGGTGAAAGAGGAATTGGATATGATCTGTAGGGCTTTAGGGAGTAGGAAAAAGTGAATAGAGTAATGTTATAGTAGGTTGACCTTAACCTTACTTTAAGGAATGATTTGGCAATAATCATAGATGTCCAGGAATAGAATGGACCGTGTAGAGGAGTAGTGAGCTCCCTGTGGGTGTATATATTCAAGCAGAAGCCAAGTAACCACTTGTAAGGGGATAATGTAGAGAAGGTTAAACTGGAGAGCTATCTCACTGTTGTGAAGTCCATTTGAACCCAGAGGGTCTGTGATCTTATTGTTGTTATTCTCTTTAGGGAAGTTCTTGATACACTAACCACGATCCCAGGAAGTGAGCAAGAGTAGAAAAATGGGAACTCTAAAGGTTATGTTTAAAATGAGCTTTCTTTTCTTCTGACTTCAAAAAGACTTCCGTGTTTACATTATTATGATTTTTATAAAAGTAATGTTTTTTTATTGAGATAAATAGTAAATCGTGATTGCTCGAGGTTTTGTAAACTTTTTTGTTTTACCTGGAGCAAATGATTGCCATGTTTATTAACTTCCTTTAGTTTTAAGTACATATAAACCCCAGGTGCCCTAAGAGTTTTATAAAATAATCTGCATTATTATTTTATACACAGACAAATGTACTAGGTCACTCATATAGTGCAAATGTAATGATTTAGTACCCAGCACTGTTAGTTTTGTAGCCATAATCCTTTCTTCCTTTCTCTTTTGTTAATGGAAGCCTGGTATTTATTCAGGGCAGCAACATGTAGCTTTAAAGTTTTATTTAGTAGTCTCTCTTACAGCAAATACTGTCCACAGACAGTCTGCTCAAGGAGATATAAATAGATACCTACTGGGAATTTTGGGGAAATTTTGTTTCCTGTTAAAGACATAATCCCTTCCTTTCAGCAGTCGTTTGTGCTCTTCATTGTACAAGTTTTCTACTTCCTTGGTTAAATTAATTCCTAAGTTTTATTATTTTTATTATGCTATTGTTAATGAACTTGTCATTGATGGTGTAAAAAAATGTAATGCTTTTTGTAGTTGATTTTGTATACTGAAACTGTTCATTTCATTTATTAGTTCTAATAGTTTTATTTTGTATGTGTGTGTGTGTGTGCATAATTTTTAGGGTTTTCTGCATGTAAGATTATATGATCTGAGAACAGAGATAATTTTACTTCTCTTTCAATTTGATTTCCTATGATTTCTCTCCCTTGCCTCATTGCTCTTGCTAGAACTTCCAGTTCTGTGTTCAATAGAGGTGGTACAAACAGACATTTTGCTTTGTTTCTGACCTTAGAGGAAAAGCTTTCAATGTTTCGTCATTGAGTATGATGTTCACTTGTGGGTTTTTTATTTATGACTGTTATTATGTTGAGACAATATCCTTCTATTCCTAGTTTTCTACTGTTTTTACTATAAAAATGATGTTAAATTTTGTCGAATACTTTGCCTGCATCAAGTGAAATAATCACACTTCTCCCTTCATTTTAAATGTATTGTATTATACTAATTAATTTTCAGTTATTGAGCCATCCTTGCATTCTAATAGTAAACTCCATCTAGTTTTGGTGTATAATCCTTTTAATATGTTGATGAATATGGCTTACTAGTATTTTGTTGAGGATTTTGCATTAGTGTTATTAGGAGTTATGAAACTGGGGTTTTATTTTCTTGTATTGTTTTTGTTTTGCTTTGGTATCATGATAACACTGGGCTAGTAAAATCAGAAAGTGTTCCCTCCTCATTTTTATTTGAAAATTTTGAGAAGAATTGGTATTAGTTGTTTAAATGTTTGACAAAAGTTATTAGTGAAGCTCTCAGTCTGGGGCTTTTATCTGTTCACTGGTTTTTAAGTTCAGTCTCAGTAGTTCTCATCACTTGTTATAGATCTATTCAGATTTTCTATTTTTTTCATGATTTAATCTTGATAGATTTTGTGTCTAGAATTTGTCCATTTCATCTGGGTTAACAAATTTGTTAGTATATGATTGTTCATAGTACTCTTTTATAATCTTTTTTTAAATTTCTGTAAAGGAGACAGTGTGTCCCGAGTTTCATATCTGTTTTTAGTCATTTGACTTTTCTCTCTCTCTCTTTTTTTTCAGCTAGCTAAAGGTTGTCAATTATTTTGGCCTTACCAAAAAATCAACTTTTGGTTATATTAATTTTATTTTTAAAATTTTTCTATTTCATATATCTACATTCTAATCTTCATTATTTCTTTTCTTCTGATAGCTTTTTGTTTAGTTTCTTCTTTTTTTTCGCTTCTCAAGTTGTAAAGTTAGGTTATTGATTCAAGACTTCCTTACTGTCTAATATAAGTGATAAAATTAAAATTTCTCCTCAGCACTACTTTCATTGTGTTCTATACATTTCAATATATTGTGTTTTCATTGCCATTCATTTTAAAGTATTTTCTAAATTTCCTTATTATTTCTCCTTTGATTCTTTTTAGAGTTTGTTGTTTAATTTCCGCAAATTTGTAAATTTTTCCATTTTACTTCTGCTATTGATTTCTAACTTCATTGATTTCTAACTTCATCTTCATCCTGCTGTGGTATAAGTGGGCAATTTTTATAATATTTATCTTTTAAAATATATTAAAACAATTTGTGGTAACATATAGTCTATCTGGAAAATGTTCTTTGTGCACTTGATAAGAATATATAGACTTGTTGCTGAATGTCCTGTATATACCTGTTCTATTTAGTTGGTTTATCTTGTTGAGTCCTTTATTTTCTTATCTTCTGATTGTTCTACACATTTTAGCAAGCAGGCAATTGAAAGCTCCAATGATAACTGTGTGTGCATATGCCTATTTCTCCCTTCAGTTCTGTCGGTCATGATTTGTATTTTTTATGGTTTGTAATAGGTACATAAATGTTTACTACTGTTAAATCTTCTTGCTGAGTTAAACCTTTTATTAATACACAAAGTCCTTTTTTGTCTGTTGCAACTTTTATTGATTTTAAGTCTATTATGTCTTATATAATGTAATCACCCCTGATCTCTCTTGGTTACTATTTGCATCGAATAACATTTTTCATCCTTTCATTTTTATCTTATTTGTCTTTATGAATTTGAAGTGAGTTTTCTGTAGACAACATATAGTTGGAACAAATGTTTTTTTTATCTATTCTGATAACCTCTGTCTTTTGATTGGAAAATCAAATTTATTTTTATTGAATGACTGATAAGTAAGAACTTGCTTCTATAACATTGTTTTTTGTTTTCTATGTGCCTTCTGCATTTTTGTCTCTCAGTTTCTGCATTATGATTTGGGGGGTTTTTTTGGTAACAAAATATTTAAATTTATTTCTCATTTCTTTTGTGTATATTTTGTAGCTATTTCATTTGTGGTTACCATGGAAATTACATGCAACATCCTAAAGTTATAATATTCTTATTTGAGTTCATCCAGTTTAACTTCGATAACTAAAAAAGAAAGAAAAACTCTGCTCCTTTATAGCTCTTGGTTACTTATGTAACAAACTTACATCCTTACACATTGTATGCCCCAAAACATAAAATAATCTCTTCTAAAAATGTATTAGGTTTTTAAATTATGTAGAAATCAAAATATGGAAATAATCACCAAAGTTACAATAACATTACCTTTGAATCTAATAATTTTTCATGTGTTAGTTTCATGAATTATGTAGAAAACAAAAATAGGAGTTATAAACCGTCTCTAGAATAATACTAATTTTATGATTGCCCACTATATTTATCTTTATTGAGATATTTATTTCTTCATATGGCTTAGAGTTTCTGTCTAGTGTCCTTTTATTACACCATGCAGGACTTTCCTGAGAATATTTTGCAGAGCAGGTCAAGTGGCAATGAACTCCCTGAACTTTTGTTTACATGGGAATGGCTTAATTTCTCCTTCACTTTTGAAGGAGTTTTGCCAGATATAAAATTCTTGTTTACAATTTTTTCTTTTAACACTTTGAATACATATGTTCCTTGACTTACAGTGGAGATATGTCCAGGTAAAATCATCATAAGTTGAAAATATTATAAGTAAAAATTGAACTTAGTGCATACAAATAACTAAATATTATAGCTAACCCTAGCCCTCCTTGAACACTTCCATTATTCTACAGCTGGGCAACATCCTCTAACAGAAAACCTATTTTACACTGCTTAGTATCACGGGAACATGTCATCCTGTGTATTGCTAGCTCAGGAAAAATTATATTTCAGTTTGAATGTGTATCAATTTTGCAGCACTGTAAAGTTGAAAACTTTTAAGTTGAACCACCTTAAAAGGCTGGGCTGTGTATAGGCTGCCCACTGCCCTCTGGCCTCCAAAGTTCCTGATGAGAAGTCCATGTATTACCTTATTGAGAATCTCTGGTATCTGACAACTCTCTTTTCTCTTGCTGTCTTCAATATTCTCTTTGTCTTTGTCTTTCAAGTGTTTAATTATAATGTTTTCCATGCGGCTCTCTTTGAGTTTATCTTACTTGGAGTTTGTTGAACTTATCAGATGTTTATATTCATATTTTCATCAAATTTGGCAAGTTTTTAATAATTATTTTTCAAGTACTCTCTTTGCCTTTTCTCGTTCTTAGAATCCTAACACGTGTATATTGTATGCTTGGTGGTGTCTGACATGTGCATCACTTAGGCTCTTTTCATTTTTCTTTTTTCCAACAGTTTTATTTATTTATTTTTAGAGAGAGGAGAAGGAACAGAGAGACAGAGGGAGAGAAGCATCACTGTGTGGTTGCCTCTTGCACACCCCCTGCTGGGGACCTGGCCTGCAACCCAGGCCTGTGCCCTGACTGAGAATCAAACCAGCAACCCTTTGGTTTGCAGGCCAGTGCTCAGTCCACTGAGCCAGACCAGCTAGGGCTCTTTTCATTTTTCTTTAATTATTATTCTTTCAGTCTTTAGATTCAGTAATTTCCGTGTTTTATCTTCAAGTTTGCTGAGTCTTCCTTCTGCCTGCTTAAATCTCCTGCTAATCCCTTCAGTGAATTTTTTGGAGTTACTATACTTTTCAGCTCCAGAATATTTTCTCTTTTAAAGTTCTTTTTCTTTATTGATATTTTATTGTATTTATATGTAATTTTCTTGATTTCTGTACATCACCATTTAGTTCTCTGATCATTTTTTAAATAATTATTTTAAATAAGTCTTTGTCCCATATATCTGCCATCAAGTGTTTGTCAGGGAGAGCGTGTTTTATTTATTTATTCTTTAAATTGCCATATTTTCCTGTTTTCTAGGATTTTTTTTGTAAAGTAGACATTCAAGTCTAATAATGTGTTAACTCTGGAAATCAGATTATATCCTTCCCCTGGCTTTGTTTTATATTTGCTATTATTTTTGTTTATTATTGTGTTTTTTGATTGTTGTAAACTGTTTCTATGGGAAGAGTCAGCCAGAGATGTAAATTTAAGGTCTTCTCAGGTTTTTTCTCATTCTTAGTCTATGTCTTTCCTTAGGCAAGCACAGTCATTTTTTAAAATTTTTCAGTATATTCAGTTGTTTTTAAACATCCTAGGCTTTATGCTTGCTTTCCACTCCCACCCCAAAAGGCAAGAGGAAAAATCACGGGAAAGAAAAAAGGCACTGGTCCTTTAAATCTTCTGAAAGTCACTTCAACAGGAGGAGCATGTAACAATGGGAGGAGATGCTGCAACAATGGTCACCCACCTCTTTCCCTGCGCAGCTGTGACAGAGACAGTAATACGTGATAAGAGCACAGATTCCACATCTTTGAAGGATAGAGCCTTTTTCGCCTGTGCTGGCTCCCAATAGAGTTAAGTCATGAGCAAGCTGCTCTAGGAACAAGCTGCCCACCACCAGGCTGAGGGGGCAGGGTGGTGGCTGCTGCTATGCTAATAGTTGAAATTGACTGCAATTGACTTATTTTATCTTCTGAGATTGTCCTTGGAAGCTGCAAGCCTTCAGAGTTCCAAAAGAGTTACATCAAGCAGATTCTGCCAATGCAATTGTTGTCTAAGTTGGGAGAAAAACTTCCCAAATCCTCTCTTTAGGAAATTCGACTTTTGTTTCACTGAAAGTTGTTGAAGATAAGATAAGCTCGATGAGTAGAGATCCTTTCTGACTGTGAGGATTGGACATACAAGAATGAACAAAACCCTATAAGATGCACATGTTGCTATTTTACTTATTAAAGTGTTTTTACAGCCATGTATCACTTTGTCCTTCCTGTATCCCTTAGAAAGGCAGTGTAATTGCTGAAATGTTCACATAGAGAAACTTAGAGAGCCCAGGTTGGCCTGCGTGGCACAGCTAGCTCACCCAGCTCTCAGCTCAAAAGTAGACATTTGAATTCTAGTGCTTGCTCCACAATGTTCTGGTTATAAAGAAAAGGATGGATTTAGATAAAAAAGAATTAAACATGCAGTACCGTGCCTCATGTTCTCAGATCCTCTTATGCATCTACTTATTTCAGGGAGATTTGTTTTTCACATTTTAAACCTTTTTCTCATCTGCCAATGCCAGAGTTCTTATGTTTTTCTTCCCTTGTCACTTGCTTCTTCCACATCCCATTCTTGTGAAAAGAACAGATATATGAGTAAATTTTATAGGTACTTCTTGCATTTCAGGTATGGGCAAGTCTGAAGTGTAAAGTGTGGAACAGAAACACTGTAGGCACCAGAGAACTAAGTTGCAAATGTAATATTTTAATCAGGATGAATTTTTTAGTTTCTGGATCCACATTGTATAGGTAGAGCTTTCTTGTTCTGCCTGCTACTGGGCAGATTGCATATATTATAGAGGAGCACTTATGTGCTGTACCCCCCATTCTATAAGTGGGGAACTGAGACCCAAAGTGGTAAACTCATTTTTCAAGGTCATTTCATGTTAAGCTGACCTTTGTTTTATTGAAAAATAATAACCTCCAGCTCAGTAACTAGCAATCTGTGAAACGTTCGGTTCTCTGGGAAGCAGATGAAGATAAAGAGTTTAGTGTGTAGGATGTTTACTAGAAATTGTCCTTGGGATCCCTGCCTGTGGGAAGGAGGAGTCAAGTGCAGGAGTGGGGAGAAAAAGTGGACCTGCCATCGGGGAACTCAGTTGCCTGGCAACTTCTTCAACCAGCATCACAAAGAGCTCTGAAGCTAAAAGGTCTATGAGAGCTGCCCCACTTTGACTGTATTGACTAGGCCCTTACCGGCCAACCTCCATCAGTTCTTGGACATATGCCACACCAGGAAGGCAGTCACCTTGGCCAAGGCAGCTCTGCATGATGCAATTTTTGAAGGGGTGACAGCTGATGGGTGTCTGTGACAGAAATCCCAGACACTGGGCAAGAAGACCTTCCCTGAGCGGGATGAATGCTGTACCTTTCCATGCCCATTGCAACAGCCCTGAAGAATGTGATCTGTGGAGACTGTCCTGTGTTAGCAACACTTGCAGTGAAATATGGAATTGAAATCAGGATTTCCTTGCTTCTAGCCCCCGTGTTTACCAATCTTATTTTCTCTCAGAGTTCAAACCCTTTCTTAGGAGTTTGTGAGTTGTAGTATTTCTGGTTCTCAGAGATGAGCTGTTAAAATGCAAAGAGTCTTTTTTGCCAATTTGGTTGGCTTGATCTATTTATCTTCACGCTCAACTACCACAACAAAATTATTTGTGTATCCCTGAAGATTTAACAGCTGCAGCTCTAGAACAGAATGCTTAATACTAAGTTCCCTAAATGTCTCTCCAAACTTCATAACTTCAAAGAATATGATTACTTTCTTTTCCCTGAAGGTACATGTTGATAAATGATTACCCTAATGAGTTTTCAGAATTGCTATCATTTGTATCTATAGACATCACCCTTCATCTAATGAATATTGAACTAGAATTCTTTAGTACTTAGAGGATTTGAGGGCATTATTGGGACACTTATCTGAACCAACAGTCTTCACCCAGAACTTGAACTTAATTATTACATTCTACCTGCCCACTATATCGACATGTCCATGTCTTGCTTATTTTTTAATTGCTCAAAGGGCACCTGCTCCAAGAGGATTAAATCACTCAATACATGAAAAACACTTCAACTCAGCTAGTATGTATGTGTTAAAATTCAATAAATATTATCTTTTATTATTATTATATTTTCAATGGCTTTTGAATCTTCCAAATGAAGTTTTATAATTTGCACCCTACAGCTTATCACCTTGGGTGTTAAAGTCAAAACAAGCCCATTTTTCCCACATGCCATTTTCTCCCGAAGCTGTGGTTTCAGAGGGAATGATTGTATTTGTGTACTACTTGCTATTATCTCCACACATGTCCCATGCATATTGTTCAAACGGTGGCACAGAGAAGGAAACAGGGAAAGAATGAGAGGGAGTGAGAGTGTTAAAGCCACCCTTAACTCGTGGAGTCACAGGGCTTCGGAGCTGGAATGGCTGGGGAGGCCACTGGCCCCTCCGACCCTTCCAACCAGCATACCCTGCCCCCACCTCCGCACTACTCCTTCCTCAAAATGACAGAGCACTTCATTTCATATCTGAACAACTGTTTATTATTTTTCTTAATTGGAGACAAAATTTAACACTGAAACTTTCATCCAGGCTCTTTGGTCTCTCCTCAGGTACCTTCCAGACCAAGGGTCTTCCTTTTTCTTTAAGGGTGCAGTTATAGAGCTGTACCTTCTGTAATGGCTGACATTGAAAGCCACTTTGTCTCCTGCTTAAATTTTGGTGGCTGGGTATTAACTAGTGTTGTTTCATCCTAGCAAGGGTTGGTTAAACATTTCTCACCTCATCCTCCACCCTCATCACACAGTTCTCTTTTGCCTCTTGCAGACTGGCCTGGGAAGTCCTTGTTCATCCTTCTACATATCCAAATGTGACCCTTTTGAAAGATCATTCTTGAATGCTAATGGATGCCCTGGCTCAGTATTTATATTTATTGTTTCCTAAGAGTTGTATTTGCTGTAAATCTTCTTTCAGGGGTATCTATAAAACCATGACTATAGAAGAAATACACAGCTTTGACATAACAATAAAGACATTGAAATTGATAAAGATTTTGCTTACTTTGGTTCAGTCATCGATTCAAATGGAGAGTGCAGCCAAGAAATTGAGAGAAGGCAGAGACTCAGAAGGGCAGCAATAGAAGAGTTGGAGGTCACCAAGACCAAAGAGGTGTCATTAAAAACCAAGGCTAAGCTCATCTACACTCTTATATTCCCAAATACTATGTGTGGATGCGGATGTGAATGTTAGACAGTGAAGAAGGATGATGGGGAAAAACTGATTCATTTGAAATGTGATGTTAGAAGAGAGTTCTACAGATAACCTGGATTTCCAGATGGATGGACAGGTAGGCTCTAGAGCAAATTAAGCCTGAAACATTGCTGAAGGCAAAAGTTACACAACTGACGCTGTCCTCCTTGGGGCATATCATGAGAAAACAGAGTTCTTTGAAAAAGACAATAATGCTAAGAAAAATAGAAGGCATCAGGAGAAGAGGAAGACCAAATATGAAATGGATTGATTTTACTAAAAAAAACCCCATCAATATGAATTTACAGTGTATGAGCAGGACTGTTGAGGATGAGACTTTGCAGATAGGTCTCATAGAATCACCAGGAGTTGGAGCCAACTCAGTGGCATGGAACACACCCGTAACTATATGCCTAGTTCTTGTCATCCTTCCTTAGAGGAGCAGGAGGGAGTTATACTATTGAACTGAAGATATAGGAGTGAATCTTGCCATGTGGCTCTTGCCCCTGATTCGATCTACTCACAATTTTGTCCGAAGCAAAATTTGGTGAAAATAGGCATTCTTAGTGAAGCACACCCAGAAAATTGATGCTGCAGAAGAGCTGAAGGAAGACAGAGTACTAGGTTTTCTTTATGTTCATTTTAAAAGTTGCTATTTTTGGAGATGGTGATAATATAGTTATGTGGTTTAAAAATCCAGACATTGTTAATAGATATAAACTGAAAATGTGCCTCCCACCTTGTCTCTATCCACTGTTTTTTCTTTCTCATTGTATTTATCATTCTGTCATTTATTTTTAAAAGGAGAAGCAAATACAAATACAGATTCTTAATTCTCCCCCTTTTTATACAATGGGTAGTTATAGCAGAAGCCAGCATTGCTCACTAATATTTATGCTCTCTTCTATCTGGGAAAGTCTTTAAGTGTGTATATTTGATGGGAAATCGACAAGAAGCAAGTAGATCATAAACCTACCAAATTTTCTAGTACATTGTAATGTCAAAATACTATGATCCAGGTTTGGGTATGATGTTCTAGTTTCTTCAGCTCCTTATATTTCTACCATCAGGAAATGGACTGTGAGATGTTGCATGCTCAAAGAAGGCACAAATATTCACTTTAGATGTGGACAGAAGATAGTGGACAAGAAAGAACTTTCTAGAAGGATGGCCATTGGCCACAGGAATGAATGGAGAGGAAATTCCTCTCAAGGGCAGCATCAACATCTAGTCACTTATACGTGTCTCTCATTTTTCTCTTTTCTGAATAAGTGTTTCTATTTTGCTAATTCTTCTTTATTCCACCATTATATATTTCATGTAGGTTGTAGCTCACTGAGCCATAAGGAGACATATCCTGACTAGACAGAGAGAATGGATTCAGACATACTGGACCTTGCATTTGTTTCAGTGACTGGATGGGACTTTCTGTTGTGTATTTTGGGGAGGGAGTAAGTGTGATCAATATGTTGAAAAAAGAGTCAACCAGAAGTTTGACATGCAGAACAGCGCACTGTGCTGGAAGGTGCTAGTGCTCTTTGATATTGTCTGGTTCTCTTCTTCTTGAGCATGCAGATAAATTTTTCTCATTTTCCTTGTGGTTCAGGGTGACCATGTGATTGAGTTCTGACCAATAGAATAAGAAGAGAAGTGATCAGCCCACTTTGAAGATTAGTCCATTAAAACCTTCGTTGTGTGGTTCTTTCTCTCACAGAACTGGCCCTCTGACTAAATGGTAAGAACTCTGACTTAGAAGAGGGGAGAGTCACAACACAATGTGAACCCTCAATAGCTACATGGAGCAGAACTCTTATGAATTTGCCTCCCAGACCTCCTTTTGAGCCAACTGGTAAAGTGTCTTCATCTTTTTCTAGACTTTATTTCTATGAATGCCTGCCCAAATGTCAGTACTCAGTACTAATGCATGCACCACTCCAAGTCTGAAGCTGGGAATTTGCCCTTAGAAGCTTTCTTCACTTATCCTGGCTAATACTGTTCTCCCTGTCTCTCCAGCCCTCTCTCTGGATTTGAGGCCAACACCCCATAGCGTACTTGAGTCTGTTTCAGAATTGTACATCTGTTCTTACTCAGCAGATCATAAACCTCTTGAATTCATAGACCACATCTTTTGCTTCTTTCATCAATTCAGTGCCCAGGAAAAGTGTCCAATACATAGTGGGTGCTAGTGTGTCTTAAGTAATCAATTCATTGACTTCCCAGTGGAGTAGATTAGAGGTGCTTAGGAAGCTTGAATGAAGTATCTCTAAATCAAGCTCTGAGGTTGAACTTTTGACTCTTTTCAGAGCTCTCCACAGGGGTGTTTTGGAGTGTCTTCCAAGACAAATTCTAAATCAAGAAAAATTTATCATTATTACTGATTACTCAGCTAAATTTAAGCATTTACTAATCCAGAAAATCCTGCTGATAGCTTTGCTTTTGTTGACTTTTAAGCATTAATCATTCCATGAGAGATAGAAAATCAGTCGGGGCCTATGTTTTCTTATTTTAAGTAGTTAACAAAAGTGTTGTGGTGCACGTGTACTTGGCTAAAGAAATTTACTTTGAAATGGGAAGGAAACTCACTTTATGTGTTGTCTTTTTAAAAAGGAATCATCTAATTTTCTTCTACCTTTGGGGATATTTTCATTCCTTTTAAAAGGCTTATGCTTGAAGAAACTTTTAAATATAGGCCTGTATAACCAAGCCATTAGTAAACTAACTAATTAATGAGTTCATTTAGCATTAATTGAACACCTATTAAATTAAAGGCACTGCACCAAATACAATGAAACATGTAACAGCAAATGGAAACATACACAAACTGAAAAAAACCCTAGCTAATCAGCACAGCAACAGTGTAATTATAATAGTAATGGTAGCTGCTACTATTGAGAATTTCTTAATATGAAAAACATTAATCAGATTGTCTATAATTCTCAAAATAATCTTGAAAGGTATTAACTAGTATTTGTATTTTTACAGTTGAAGGAACAAAAAATTCAAGTTTGAATGATTTTTCTCAAGATTATAAAACTATTAATTGAATTTCTTGTTTTATATAAAAATATTTATATTTAGAATTAGCCATCTGGATTCAGTTTAAGTGACCTGAACTTTTTTGGTAATATCCACAACAACATAGTCAGGAATCAGTCATATATATGTCTTTTCCTCTCTATCAGGCCTAATTGGGCTGGGGAGAGGGTGATGATTTTGTCCATGTCAATGCCATAGAGCTTCTTCACAGCCTGTTGAATATGGTGCTCATTGGCTTTGACATCCACAGTGAATGCAAGGTTGTTGTCCTCTAGCCTCTTCATGTCCCATGCCAAGTGAATTTGAATAGAGCTCTCTCAGAATCCATACACAGTTTCCCTGCCCCCACTAAATACACCTTCCTATAATCACAGGATCTGGATTCAAGTTTAGACTCTGCCTCTTAATGCTTAATAATCTTGTTGAGACTCAGTTTCTCATTTTAACATCCAGGTGATGATCATTGCTCTACCTTTCTTCCAGGGACTAGTAGATATGAAAGGAATTGACAGTTGTAAGGCACAATAAATATGATTAATAAATAACAATAAATATAATTAATAGTGGTATTACAAATAACAATAAATATATTCAATGGTGGTAGTAGTGACTACTTCTGCTTGCTTATGATCTAGAATGGGAAATAGCACATGTGAAATAATAGGGTAGAAAATGACAAGTGACACAATATGGCTACAGAGAAGGAGCTGGAGGTATACCAAGGGAGAGAGGTCCCTCTTGGGGTATCAGGGAGGTACTGAATATACTTGGGTGTGGGCTCTTGGGGAGTTGCAATGCCCCCTGCTTTAAAAAGTGGCTCTATTCAACAGCAGAGATAGGCAGAGGTGAACTATTCTGAAGCAAATCTTTTCTTCTGGCAGGCAAATACCTAACAATTATAATGGAATACTACCACTGGCTCAGAATCATTGTAATCCCAATTCAAAAAATATATAGTAATTGTTTTATGTACTTTAGAGACTGAATTGGAAGTCAGCAAACCACAGCCTGTGGGCTCAAGTACCTGTTTTTATAAATAAAGTTTTATTAGACTTTAGCCATTCCATTACTTACATGTTTTTTATCTCTCCTTTCTTGTTACAATGGCACAGTTAAATTGTTTGTACACCCATATACACAGACTGGCCCTTTAAGAAAATGTTGAAAGAATCCTGCTCTAAAAGAAGACAGCAGCCATTGGTTCAATAAACAACTTATTTGCTAACCATGCATCTGTATTATGTTAGCAGGGAGAGGGGCATAGAGGGTTGAACAATGTGGGTGCTATCTATTTCTTTGTTCACTATCCATGGGACCCAGCTGGCTGACAGTTAGTCACTAGGAGAGGTAGCACACTGTGATCTGTGGTTTGAAAGCTTGGCTGCAAGTTAGCAGCACCTGGGGATCTTTAAAAACTCTTGATGCTCAAGCCATACTCCAGAGCAATTAAGTCTGAATCTCTTGGGGGTGTGACTGGACATTGGTTATTGAAGTTTTTTAGGTAATTCCAATATGCAGTTAAGACTGAGTCACTAATGTAGTGGAAATAACCTTGGCCTGTGTACCTAAAATATAGTTCTAACCCAAGCTCTGACACTACTTTAATTAAATAGCGGAATGTCTCAATGAGAAAGAAATTGGTATTCTATGATTTCTTCTTTCTAAAACAGGAATTTTTACAGTCTTTCTTGGGCTGGGAGAATGCCTGAGAGGCTCTAAAGTAATGACATTCTTATTTGAGGTTTGCCGTTTGCTTTCAGACTGTTCTTGCTCCACACACAATGGGTTGCAGAGTTTATGGACTCTGGAAAGTACCAAATGAGTATGGAAAAGGAAACGGTCATGGAGCAAGTCCATTTGAAATTTAAGATAGGCTAAGAAAAAACAAAACAAAATAAAAATCTGAGTGTTTGAATAGGGTTCTTAAGCATTACTCTGTACGCATATTTACTTCCAGTTGAGTAAGGCATGGGCTTCTCAATATTAATGTTCTTTTTTTCTTTCTAAAGTCTCTTTACTCCTTCAGATTTAGAGTGAGTCAGTAAACGTGGTTGAGAGAGACGTGGAAATAAATCAGGTCTTCACAATTTGTCAAACAGACTATGGATGTCTGTTTGACAATATGAGACTAATTATCTTCTCCAGCACAGAGTGGGGCTACTGAATCAGTGACCACATTCTGGTTCATGGTTGGAGAGCTCATCTAGCCCCACCCACACTTTTATAGCCCACTGGCTAATGCTAGGATTAGAGAAATCAAGTTTTGAAGATATTTTCTGAAAGCATGGTCAAAATTTAAAAATATTAATTAGGATTGTGAAGCACAGAACTCTATTAACTCAGCACCTCCCATTAATATGGTTAGTTTATTTGACTGACCTGAAGGAAGTACATAAGCTTGGTGAATGTAAATGATGCTTAAGAAGAGGGTGGATGCTAGACCAAGGAGCAGGGTGAGAATGGAGCTAAATAGAGAAGACAGCTCTACCCTACAAGGAAGGGACCCATGAAACTATGTAGCTAGGGATTCTACTCACTGAGAATTTCTCCCTTTTCCCTCCTGATTCTAAAAGTAATAGCTGATCATCAGGAAGAAAACTGGAGATGCAGAGAAAAATTTAAAAAATAAAACTGAAGTCACTCTGTAATCTTTCCTCCTAACAACATTTTCCAGTCCCTGTTTCTATTCATTTATTAATGCAGAAATCTTTGCCAACAGAAATAAATTTCATATTTATTTCTAATGTTTACCTATAGTATTATCCTATTACTCTCCAAAAGTTAATACCCAAATACAATAATTCTCAACTGGTTTGCTGATGTGTCTTGTCAGGGGTGCTGATGAAATGTGAAGGGTATGTTAACTAAATTGCGGAATAACTGAGTGTACACACTTTGATGATTGACATCTCTCCTGAAATAATGGAGAGAACAGTGAGTAACTTACTGACAGGGAAGAGTAATAACATGATCAAGCTAGTTTGCTTTCTCAAATATTCTCTAGAATATTTAAGATTGTTGCCTTTCAAATATTTAAGAAAGCACTACCAGAGCAGTCAACATGTCTATAATAAAAATATAATAACACAGTGCTGGTCAATGATGCAGAAAATTGCAATAGCTATGGGTGGATTTTAAACATTAAGAGACATTGTTTTTCCACAAAAGTAATTGTTTTGGCATTACAAGTAATTTTTAGAGCTTTTTCTTTCAATTTTTTAGTTCCTTACTAGCACATTATCAAAATTTATAGGGCTTGGAAACAGTCATTGAACCCAAGATTGAGAATTCCCACCCTAAGGAATAAGAGAGAAAGTATATTAGTCAGTTTGTGCTTACTCAGAAAACTACAGAGTATGTGGCTTAACTGACAGATACATTTTCTCACAGTTGTGGAGGCCAGAGGTCCAAGATAAAGGTGCCAGCAAAGGTGGTTTCTGCTGGGAACTCTCTTCCTGGCTTGCAGCTGGCTACCTTCTAACCATGGACCTTAATCAAATAGCCAGCCAGGTATTTATCCAGCAAAATGCATTTTTTGGTAAACAACAAAGAATTGCAATTTTGGATATGAATCTAATGGCAAACCACGTGCAAGCCTAGAGAAACAAAGGAGAGGGACACTTTTTTTTTATAGATTTAGGAGAAGCTGTTGGAATTGAAGGTTCTGTTGGAGGAAACTGCAAGTTTGACTTTTCATTGATGGGGTTATGGTCTCCCATTGTTTGAACTGTTTCTGAGATAGGAGAAACCTTTCCTTCTTCCTGCCGAGAGAGTAAGGTAACATCACTTCCTGTCAGATATACAAGTCCCATCTCTTCCTTGGGGGTCAGTAGTTTACATTGAGTGACACGTGTGTGTCGTGGAAGTTCCCCCTACTAGCCTTCTGATTCCATTTTAAATGAGGCTTTGTCATTAATTTGTACACTGCTGTATCTTGACATGTATTTTCCTCTGTTTGTGCTCCCTGATGTCTCTTCCTCCTCTGGATAGGCACATCAGTTATATTGGAGTAAACTGCCCTTATGACCTCATTTAAGTTTTAATTACCTCTTTAAAGGCCCTATCTCCAAATACACTCATGGGGGCTAGGGCTTCAACATGTAAATTTTGGGGAGATAGAGAGAACATATGATTTTTGCATATTGGAAAACAGGTCAGGTTTATATCAGCCTTGGTTTGGGGGAGGGTTTTCCATGCCATGTGGATAAAACCATGGGCAGAGGAAAGTCATAACTGTGTTTTGGGAATGGCAAGTAATGTTTAAGTTTAGCTGAAAGTTAAGATTGTGGAGGGAGAGATTTTGGAAATACATCAAAAAAGAGATGGAGACAAAGTTGTGGAGAATGAGAGGAGCAGGCTGAGGGTGGATCACTAGATTTTGGAGGATAGCTGTGAGCCACTGAAGAGTTTTGAGGTAGGAAATGCCATGGGTCAAAGCTTTACTATAGAAAGTTCACACTGATAAAGGATGAGTTGGAATGTCTGGGTATAAGATGGGAGGGAAAGAGGCCAGTTAGGAGGCCACTGGTATCAGGGACAGAGGCAGCTTGATGTGGTGTGGATTTAAGATTGTTGGCCTCAGAGTCAAGCATTTTGGTTTCAAATCTGATTTATGCCCCTTTTATAACTCAATAACTTTAGGCAAATGACTTTACTTCTCTGGGCCTTTCTTTGTAAGTAATATGGGGTTGATGAAGGTGTTATGAGTTTTAGATGAATCAATATGTGTAAGGTGTTTAGAAAAATACCTGATATGTGATGCTGTATAACTGTTTGCTTCTGTAGTAAAGGCAGGAAAGCACTACCCAAACATCCCAGATGAACACTTTCTGGGTTTTTTTTTTTTTACCAATCTTAAAATAATTCTTTTTCACTTAATAACTCCTGTGGTTTCCCTTATATTTATATCTCAGACCTACTTTTATAAAAAATTAGATTGCCACTTAGCCTGCCCCCCTCTACCTCTCCTGGCTCTGTGAAAAGTAGCCTAAAATATATCCGCTAACACTCAGAATGCCTATAAATAACCAATATATCATTTGCATGAGGAATGCAGCTGTTCTAAAAGTTTACATCTGGACTAAGTAAGGTATGTAAATAGGAAGTCAGAACTATGCTAAAAAATCTCATTTTTCTACATTCACTTGAATGACCAGACTTAATGAACCAAAACACTATAAACTCTGCATCGAAATATAAACACGTGCAGGGTACAGGTGGACCTGCCCACAGAGGCAACGTCATTGTCGTTAAAAATATATTCAGTTGACAATCCTGACTAGGTTTTCAAAAGCATATAGAATCACATCCTTTACATCCAATATAATGCTCCATGCTGCTGGTGGGTGGTGCTTGAACTCAGTTTAAGTTAGTCTATGTTGAAGATGAATTATGTAAAATCCCCAAATCATCTGTTTTGTAAACATAAGAAAGGAAGTGATTCCAATGAATGAGATAAGTTGTTCCAAATTGGGAAAATGAAGTATCAGAGCCAGATGGAATTGTGTAGAAAGGCGTAAAGTGCTAGCATTATGAAGAGTGAGCTTGCTTTCTCTCTTAGGCCTTGAAGTGAAGGGACACCTTATTTATGATTCCTGCACACTGAGACAGGGGCCATTTTTATCATTGTTCCTTTATTTATTCATTATTTCATCAGATATTTATTTACTCTTTCATCAAATGTTTATTACTGAGAACGTACTATGTGCCAGGTGCTGGGGTTTCTCAGGACACTCATATTCTTGCGGATTATAGGAATATATAGCTAAAGGGAAACTTTGATCACATGATTCAAATTCATGACTTTACATATGGGAAAGTGAGGCCCAACTCCAGTAAATCATGCATGAGGACTAGGCTTCCAGCTCCCTGATCCCCATTCCAGTGCCCTATTTTCCATATAATACTGGCACATGGGGTAGACCCTTAGGTATTTTTCATATTGCTCACTGTGGGGAAAACAATGAGAGATCAGATAATCAAGCCTCGGAAGATGATCAATGATGTCACTTAATGACCTGTTCTCCAGGGCTGTAGGGTCACTTCCTGATACTCTTGGAATAGCACATGTTGCTTCTATATTCCTTGGTACTAAGCAGAAGATGGAGAGGATCATCGTCACAGTCTGTCCCATCTGATGTCCTCATGTGTTATAGCTAATGGCTAAGAAAACAAGAAACTTCCAGGACAAGGAGATTTAGATTTAAACTCCCACTTCAGCATTTTCTAGCTGTGTTTAATTATCCTTCTCCATAAACTTAATTTTTTTACCTGTAACTGAGGCATGCTGATATTTCTTACTACTCAGTATTACTGTGATATACTGGGGATAAAGTAATAAGCACATTGCCTGAAGTGTGGTGTGCTTAATAAATGGTAGGTAGCATGATCATTTGTCTCTGCAAACAGTGAAGTGCTAAGCAAATGTCGTAATTTATTATTACTGTATGTGTATGTGTTGGGGTTCAACACATCCTCTGCCTTCAGGGAGTTTCCAACCCAGCAGACAAGGCAGACATGTGCATAAATAACTTGCCTGTAGAACAGGTTATGATACATATTTTAATAACAACACCAAGTGCCTTGAAATATAGGGGCAAGGGAGACTAATTTAACTTTCTCCTTATCTCTAATCATGGTTTATTTCCCACTGAAGATGAAACTGAATGTTTTCAACCAACAAAAAAAGATTTATTGGGTTAAATGTGAGAATTTATTTTAGGTAAATTGAACAGTTTGGGAAGAGATTCAGTGAAAATCGAGCTTTTTTCTAACCAGAAATATGATAATATGATAATGTCTGCTATCCTGTGTTAAGGAAGAGAGCAATATTAACACCTTTTTCTTGAAATTTAAATTCGTTCAAGGGAAAAGAATAGGGAATCAGTTTGCGTGTGATGTGAATTTCACAGCCAAAAACACATGTAGAATGTGGTCCTTTGAAAACTGTGATGTTTTATAATGTTGCTGCCTCTGACAAAGAGAGCAGGGAATAAACAGTGTAGAATGTCTGTGATATAAAACGTTCTATGTGAACTAACATCAGTAGAGATGAACAGTGCTTTAACTATTCCTGCCCACCCACCTCTGTGCCACACTTTGTTGTCCAACAGACAAAACCCATTCAAGGAGCTTTTCCAGATCAGGCACACACGAGCTTAGTGAATGGTTTAGTGGTGTTAGGAACAAAAACAAAAAGGTGGCTTCATAAATGACTTGGGAATTAGATTCCGAATTTAAGAAAGATATTTTTATGTAACTGGGTCAGGGAGAGTAGACACAGAGATATTTCCTCCCCTTTCGCTTTATTTTTTTTTACCTGACTACTCTGACATTCTTTGTATTTTACTTAACAAAAGACATCATAAGACCTGGCTTTGACACTTGGGGTCCATTTACTAGATGTAGGAGACTTCATTTCATCATCAGTTTCATAGTTTCCCCATCATAACATGAGGGGATTGGGAGAGATGATAATTGGGGTTTTTGAGCAGAGTTATCAGATTTAGCAAAAGACAAAAATAAAACAAACCAAACATACAGTTAAATTTAAATTCAAATTTAACTGGACATTTTGTATTTTATCTAGCTCTGAAGTGTCAGTCATACCTCTTTCTAATATAAGTTTTGAATAGTTACTAGACTCAGGAATCAAAATACACTGGATTTAACTTTCTACTTTTCCTAGTAAATCTGGATCAGGTAATGTGGCTTTAAGTTAAAACCAAATTCAGTCGCTCATTCTGTACACCATTATTACCAAATACATTTGCTAAAATTTATTTATTTATTTTTTAATTTTAGTTAATTATTTTTCAAGTACAGTTTTCTGTCTATTTCTCCCATCCCAGCCCCCCGCCCTCCGCTCCCCACTTCCCTCCCATTTCCACCCCCCCCAGGTATTGTCCCTGTGTCCTTTATACTTGTTCCTCTAAATCTCTCCCCTTTCTCCCCTTAAATTCCCTCCCCTCTCCCCTCTGGTCGCTGTCCTTCTGTTTTCTATTTCAGTGTCTTTGTTTTTATTTTGCTTGCTTGTTTGTTTTGTTGTTTAGCTGCCTGTTAAAGGTGAGGTCATACGTATTTGCTAAAATTTAAATGCAGGCAATCTCCCTAAAGGGAAGAAGAGAGGAGCTCGAATTGTCACTTCAATCCTGGCCCCCCCCAACCCGATCCCGTTTTCCCTGAGGAGCTGTCGGAGACTCCCAGAAGCAGGAAGAAGTGTTAATGGCAGATAACCATTTGTGACCCTCTCTCGGAATGAGATGGATTTCATTTTGCTGCTGCTCTTACAAACTTCACAATACAATTTAAGAAAAAGAAGATTTAAGTCATATATTTAATCCTAATTGAAGACTTTGCAAATGCCTTTTCTTTTTTAAAATATAACTAACACACACAAAGAGTTATTTTCCAGAAACTATTTAACTACTTAATGTTATTAACCCATTTAATTCATTCATTAACCCTATGAATTAGATATTATCATCCCATTTTACAGATGAGGATACTAAGGCACAGATATGTTGACTGATTTGTGTAAGTAAGATCACATATGGAATAAAAGACAGTCAGCACCTGAACCCGGACCATTTAGTTCCAGTGTCTGTGCCCTTGGCCAATAGAGGGATCTTGTCATCAGTGCTCGCATTTTATCAACTGCTGGAAAAAATATTCAATAAAAATTAAAAGAGACACTGAAAACCATATAAAGTTGAAAAGTAGGGAAGACAGTTTTTTTTTTACCTACCTTACAAGATATATGGTACAGATATACCTGATAAATGCATGATTGATGCCACACACACACACATATTTATATCAAGCATATTTTATGTAGACATGGATATTTCTGGAAGTCAAGAAATGCAAGAATGTAAGGTCAAGTGGCAGATGAACATTTTCTCTAGTGTCTGTCTGGCCATATCCCTAATGTTGTTGGCTTTTCCCTTTCTGCTGTGGCTGTTACATAAAAACCAATTCAGTGGTTCATTCAGCAAACTTTTACTAAGTGAATACTGTGTTTTAAGCCCATGAAATATGGATATGTACAAGACATGGTTCTTTAATATTAACATTGAAGACTGGCTCTTTTGAAAGGTGGTGGAAACCAAGACAAAATTTCAGGCAACCCTTGAAAGTGGAGAGGCAGAGAGTATACATGGCATTGGAAAGAATTTTCCAAACAAAGACCTTTTTTTTTTGCAAATACTCTTGGAAGAAGTGTTGCCACAAGAAAAGAAGCAATGAAAATAATGAAAATTAGCAATAATAAGAAGAAACTAATAGAGTTTGGGATAAAGGTAATATGAGAATTTAGGTCCAGCTATGTGTAAAACTGACTCAAAGAACAGTTAGTTTAATAAGGTGTTGTAGGTGGAACAATGGCCTTTTTAAAAAAGTCCATATTCTCTTCTCTAGAATTCTTGAATATGGTAGCCTCTTAGGCAAAAAGGGCTTTGCAGGTGTGATTAAGATAAAGAGGTACCCTGGATTATCTGAATGAGTCCAATGTAATCACAAATTTTCTAACAAGAAGGAGCAGGGAGGGTCAGAGTCACAAAAGGAGATGTGATAATGGAAGGAGAGACTAGAGTGATGTAAGGAAGGGGCTACGACCCAAGAAATGCAGGTAACGTCGAGATGTTGGAAAAGGCAAAGAAACAGTTTCTTTCCTAGAGTAGCCAGAAGGGATGTAGCCCCACCTGCACCTTGAATTTAGGACTTCTGACCTCTAAAACTGTGTAATAAATTTATTCAAGCCACTAAAATTGTCATAATTAATTATAGGAGAAATAGAAAACAACCATACAAGAGATGAGTTACTACTTTCTCTCCTAAGAATCAATCATTTGGTAAGTGGTCCAGGGCTGGTGGGAGGATTTTGATCTACCAGGTGGCCAAGAATCATGGCTGTTTATATCTTGCTAATCTTCCCACTTAAGTGTTGACTTCATTGATGGTAAAAAATGTCTAACAACTACAATATGTTTCAAGCAGCTGGATGAAGAAGGAGGAAAAGGAAGGTCATCTCCTTTCTCTTGAAGTAAATATTCCAGAAATTGCACACATTCTTCTCACATGTCTTTGGCCAGAATTTTATCACTTGGTCATGCTATAAAAAGAGTCTGGAAAATGTAGTCTTTATCTGGGGTGGCTGCATGCTAAACAAAAACTCAGGGGCTTTATCACTATAGAAAAAAGGGGGAATGGATAGTGGAGACAATAAAGCAAGTAACAGTAAAGTTATTAACTCGTTTACTAAAATTTTAAAAAGTTGTAGAATCATCTATGCTATATACTATCAATGATACTGACAAAGCTTTGGGGGCAGAAGGGAGAGACAAAAGGTACATGAGCACTTGTCTGGTTGAGAAAAAATATATTGACTAGCTTTTAAAACACTGGTGATTTAAATATAGGTATGCATGTTGATAGTTTAAGAACAGCCACAGGATATAAAATAGAATGTATAATTTCTAAGCAATGAGAAGAAAATTTGATCTATCTGCTAAAAAGTTGTATTAGGAGGGAAAAACCAGCTAAAATTTGTATGTATAAAAAACACAAAACAATTTGGTAGAAGTAAGTTCTAACAAAGTAATAATTAAATTACATATAATTGGATCATAATCACTAACCTAAAACAGACCCTTTTCAGTTGGATTATAAAGAAGAGCCACTCTTATGTGATCCATGTATATAAGCTCCATTTCAACGTGAGTATAGAGGAGAACTAAAAATAATGGCATAAGAAAAATACCAGACAATATGATATGATACTAAACCAGAATAGCAATTTTGAGTTGAACAAATTAGAAACGATGATAAATCATCACTAGGAAAAAAGTTAGATGTAATAAAATGGTAACATGAACAATGTATATGATCAAGTATATGAAGTAATCATAAATATATTTGCTTATAACATATTTATATAAATTCAAAATACACAGTGACAACTGGCAAAACCATAGCAGAATGAAGGTAAATTAATATATGGAGTGGGAGAATCCTGGAAAATGGTTAATTCAAACAAATGAAAAGCAAAGGCATAAAATATTTAAATAGCAGCCACTAGAGGAAATTTTGTGCTTTAAATACATCTATAGTAATAAAAATTAAAGAAGATTTCCCTTGACAAAGCTAGAAAAACAACAGCAGCATAACATTAACTTTATAAAGCAATAATACAGAAAAATTAATAACATAGTGAATAGTAACAACATATAAATGAGAACAAACAAATACATAAATTTGAATTCTTTGGAAAGATGAATTAGATATTATATACCTGGTAATATTGGTAATTTTGATTGAGAAAAAAAGAAAGAAATATCAATAAAAACTAACAAATGAGGAAGATAGAACCATAGATGTAATGTACAATTGTATAATTAGAATTGCAGATGTAATGGAGAGTACAAAAGCCACCAACACTATTAATAATACATAGAAACTGGTAAACCTAAGTGCAATCAATACATTTTGGAAAAATATTCCAGAACCAGCAAAAGAAATAAAAAACTTGAAGTTAAAATTTTTCAAATATAAAAATTATAAAAGTAACAGAAATGATTACTGGAAAAGTCCTCAGCCCAAACCTCTCTCTTTTGCTCTGCCACAATTCCAGGTCCAAATGGTCTGTTAAAAGTGCTTTTTAAGCAAACATGATAAAGCTTTTAAAAAGCAAATGATCATCTTATTTAGATTGTCCTAGACAATGACAGAATAAAAGAGGCTAGTGTAACACTGATGTTAGACCATATAGAAAGGTTATCTGTAAAGAAAATTATAGGTCTTTCTTATTTATAAACATGGATGTAAAGGTCTAAGGCAATCATTAGATAAAAAATTAAAATATTATTAAAAAAACAATTAATAATGCTCCTACACAGTTTATCTTAGGACCACAAGAAGTTTTCCTTGGAAACATCAGCACATTCATTTACTAAGGAAACAAATCGTATGTTTAATTCAACAGAGATAAAAAAAATTGTAAAATTCAATTCCAATTAATAGTACATTTTTTACAAAAACAGACATAGAACAGAATCTCATTAATTAGCCAAAGGCTACATACAGAAAATTTCCAGCAAATATTTATTTAAAAAAGAAACTTCGGATATATTTTTTAGGGAAATTTTTAATTTTATTTTTTGTTTCTGAAAGTTTGTTTTTTTTCCCCAGTACTATTTAGTCTCCTTATACCCACCCCCTGCAGTCACCACGCTGTTGTCCATGTCCATGAGCACTTTTTCATTCTTGCTCAATCCCTCCATCCCTTAACCTCCTCTCCACCTCGCATAGCTTTCATCCTTCTCTCTTTCTATGAATCTGTCTCTATTTTTCTTCTTAGTTCAGTTTGTTCATTAGATCCCATATATGAGCAAAATCATATGGTATTTGTCTTTCTCTGACTGACTTATTTCACTTAGTATAATGTTCTCAGATCCATCCATGCTGTCACAAAGGGCAAAATTCTCTTTTTTACAGCTGAGTAGTTTTCCATTGTGTAAAGGTCCCATAGTTGTTCTATCCACTCATCTTCTGATAGACGCTAGGGCTACGTCCAAATCTTGGCAATTGTAAATAAGACAAGAACATAAGTATGTTATTTTGAATTAGTGTTTTGGGTTCCTTTGGATATACTCCTAGAAGTGGGATCACTGGGTCAAAATGCAGATCCATTTTTAATTTTTCGAAGTATCTCCATACTGCTTTCCACAGTGGCTGCACCAATCTGCATTCCCACTATCAGTGCAAAAGCCTCCCCCTTTCTCCACCTCCTTGTCAGCACTTGTTGTTTGTAGATTTATTGAGTATAGCCATTCTGCCAGGTGTGAGATGATACCTCATTGTGGTTTTAATTTGCATTTCTCTGATGATTAGTGATGTTGGGCACATTTTCATATGTCTGCTGGCCATCTGTGTTTCATCTTTGGAGAAGTGTCTATTCGGGTCCTTTGCTCATTTTTTAATTGGGTTGTTTGGCTCCTTGGTGTTGAGTTTTGCAACTTCAGCTATATTTCATAAAAGAAAAAAATCTCTATTACCACTACTAGTTAACCTAGTTCTAGAAAATATGAACAATATAATAACACAAGAAAAACAAGGGAGTATCAATATTAGAAGGGAAAAGAGTTTCAGATGACATAATTATTTAAGAAAATGAACATATTTCTAAACTTTTTGGTGTCGAAACCTAGTTCAGGATAAAATATGACATTATAACAACCAACAGTGTTCTTCTCACAAGTAAGAAGTTACACATATTTGTCATTTATGATCTACAACTATAAAATGATTTTGGAAAAATAAATACCTCTGTAAAGATATGCAAGAATATCTGAATAAATGAGAGACAAAAAATTTAACACTTAAAAGATGTCAAATTTCCCCAAATTGAATAAACAATGCATGGAATTCCAGAGAAACTGAAAATACTGGGTCCAAAAAATAGTTTGAAAAATGAAAGTCTATTTGTAATGGACAGTTTGGGAAAAGAAGAGCAAAAGCTAGTATTTGTGCTGGCACATATTACTATAGAAGCACAGAGAGAACAGCGAGGCCTGTGCCACAGACAGACAAACGGCGCACTGGAGCAGATGAAACAGTGTCGCGTGGAATGTAGGATAACTTTGAGGTAACTGTCCCAATTTGTGTGAGAAAGTTCTACTTAATGCCTATTTGCTTAGCAGAATTTCAAATAATGTCCTTTGTTACTCTCAAGTTTCTCCCAGTTCAGATTATAAATGATATGATATTCTTATATATAATATATTGACATAGTAATTTAATAGAAGTTAAGATGAATTTTTTTGCATATAGCATTGTCAAAAGTGTCTTAAAATGCGGGGGAAATTGTGGAACATGTATAAGGACCCATAGTAATGGACAACAGGGTGGGGATTGACTCAGGGAGGGGGCATTGACGGGACAGGGGAGAATGGGGGAAAGATTGGGACAACTGTAATTGAACAACTGTAAAAAAATTGATAAAATTTATAATGCACTAAGCAGTTAAATGTACAGATAAATTATAAACCAGTAAGAAAATATTGAAAAACACCTGGGTGACTTTGGGGTGCGAGATTATTTATTGACCCATGTCAAAAAGTCTAAACCATAATGGGAACAATGGATGAATCTGACTATATAAAAATTAAGAGTTTCTGTTCAATGGAAGATACTGAATACTAAGGTAACAGATGGAGGACAGTCTGGGAGGATATAATTACAACGTTTAAAAGTGACAAGGGATTAATATCTAAAATAATGAAGCAATTCCTGAAAATCAACAAGAAAAAGAGAAGATTTGGCAAAGAACATGAATAGGCAATTGACAGAAGGAGAAACCCAAGTTCCCTACATGCTCATGACTAGATCCTGCACATCGCAGCTAATCAGAGAGAGAAATTAAAGCCACGATGAGACTAATTTCACACCCATCAGGCTGGTAGAGTTACAAAGCCAGAAGATACCATCGCTGGCACAGATGTGGGACAATGAGACTCCTCATGCACTGCTGGTGGGAGTATAAACTGATGAGCCACCCCGAAGAGCAATCTGTCATGAAATTGAGTGTATATATATCCCACGACCCAGAAATTTCTCTCCTGATCTGTACCCTAGGAAAACTCACACAGGGCCCTAGGTGACAGACATATGCAGGAGAGTCAGAGCACTGTGGCTTAGATAGGGAGATGATGCTCTGTGGAGACATAGAGAGAGAAATAGCACAGTGAAGCCAGAGCTGACTCTGTGTCTGCAGGCTTGTACTCCTTGCTGAATCTTCCCCACGCAGGGGGCAATGATTGCCCAGTTCCACCTCTGTCCTAGGCCAGTGTCCAGGTCCAGACACTCCCCCATCCCTAGCTCTCTCCACAATTTTCAGTGCCATGTTGGAAATGACCTACAAAGTTAAATGCATGAAAAGTGTTAAGAATTCATTGGAGCACTTAGAAAAGTGGATGTTACTCCAGGATGAGAGTCATTTTTAACCAAAGGGGAAAATGGCAGAAAATGGGGTTCAGTAACCACCAAATAGGAAGTCTAGGACATCACTGAGTGAGGATGTGTAGAGGTTTCATGGAAGTTTGGAGACACCTTTTGCTCTTTCCCCTTGCACAGTGAAAGGAAAACAATTCCATAAGTGGCTATGGCAGTAAAAACATGTACCAAGAGTCATGATGTTTGTGCAGTTTTAGCATAATTCTAGTCTTGAACACCAGGTTATTAATAGAGAATGTGCACCTGTTTTCCTGTCATTTACAGGAAGGCAGGAAAACAGGTAAAGCTTGTCCTGATCCAGAGGCCGCCTCAGAAAGATCGTCCTCAGGTATCTTTCCCTCATCCCAAGGTTTTATGAGTCTTGAAAGAACCACAGAACATTAGAGCTGAAGTAGCTTCCCAAAAGTTAAGTAATATAACTTTAGCCAGCTATGGGACTTTCTCTACAAAAGCATCCATTCCTCAATAAATCAGCTTCAAGAATCTATGGAAACCAGGTCATGGATCTGTTACTTTAAGGTACACCACCCCATGCTTAAGAAACCTGTGTAACCTCTTCCTGGTAGAGGCTATGACTGGCAAGTTGCCTCCTTGCTACTCTGGGGTCAGATTATAACTCTTGGACCTTGCCTCCCTCCACAAAACTTGGAGTCCTTATAAATCGTGTCTTCTGCAGGATGTCATCATTGTGGTGGATGAATGAAATAGTTTTTCATGAACATGGATTAATTATAATGAAAATTTAATAGACCTTTCTCCCCCCCTTAGAAATAAAAAAAAGTAAAATATCAGACTTGTAATTCTTGATAACCATGCCTTCAATTATAGGGACCCCTACTGATGTGCAAATAAGTCTCCTTAATCTTGGTTGCCAAAGTATCTGTTTCCCTGGTAATTTCATCACTGTCCCTGCTGCTGTGTGCCCAGTGGGTGGTGCCGAAAGAGTTATAGCAAGAGATCTGTCTTCTCCTGCTCCCTTAATCCCGCCTCAGGCCACTGCTTTGCTTCCTGCTGTGGCTAAGGCCCTTGGCATCTTCCAGTGGAATCACTAGGCTGTTCAGTGCACTATTAAGGACACTGCTGTACCTTCCTGCTGACACTGGTGCTACTGCTTCTGATTCTGTGAAATGGGCAAAAGCTCTTTCCTTCGTGCCATCATCTGCTGTTCTTATTTCCAAATCCTTAAAGAGACAATGGGCGGAAACACCCTACATTCAGACCTTAGTGGTAGGTTTACTTTCTCCGGGGTTTGGGCATAAGTCCCTAGGGACTGAGCTGGGTGGAATATAAGGGAGAGACACTGGATGGTAATCAGTATTATTCCTCTTCAGCTCAGAGGCAGTTTCAGGTATCTCTGCCTGGGCTTTGCCAACTATTTCTTAGACTATTTCTCAGAAGACTCCTCAGGTCTGTCCAGTTCTAAGTACTCCTTCTGCAGGTCCCCTGGGCTTCCCCAGACTTGTCTCAATTCCAGAGCACATTGCAGATTGCACGGAGATCCCTTTTGACTTTATCTGGATAACATCATAACTCTAGATGGACGGAAGAAAACAGAATAAGGGAGCACTTGCAGTGCAGACAAGCCACAGCTGTGTGAGGATAGCCTCGGCTCCTCTGCTTCCTCTCCCTGCCTCCCCTCTCTTTTTTGTTCTCCTCTCAGTTAAGGAGGAGTCCACCTCCCCTTAGAAAATGGATAATTTCACAGTCTGGATTCTCACTTAGCACGGCCCTTAAAGTTTTTTAAAACTCACTGCTAGGCTGAAGATGAACTAAAAGCAGCTTGAGTTACCAGGTACCCGGGAAAATAGCATTGCAGCTAATAATTTGAACTTTGAAATTAGAGAGTCTCAGGTTCAAATCCCAACTTTGCCCTTTCTGGCTGAGGGGCTTGGTTAAATTGTTCAACCACTCTCAATCTGTTTCCTTATCTGTGAAATGAGAATGGCAATCATACCCATTTCACGGAACTATTGTGAGGATTACATAAGTAGTGTATGTCATATAACATCTCATATGTGGGGGATAGTACTGTCACTAATTAGGGAGCTAACCAAAATCACACACAAGTCATGGCTGAGGTGATCATGGCTTCAATTGCCACCTTTAAGTGAGGAGGTGGAAGCTTCTTGGTCTGAGACACTTAGACAGAAATTTTCTGCCCTATTACCTGGTGATGAGGCCCTCTAGTGGCAGAAGAGAGTGTAATTTCTTTTGGACAGCCTGAGCTTTGATCTGCCTTCAAATGGGAGAACCCAGCTGATTCAGCACTTGTCCTGCACAGAACCCTCAGGTAATTACCTAGGGCCATTCTGGCCCTTTTGATGCAGGTCTATTTCCTTAGGACACTGAATGTCAAAGATAAAATGGGGCACACATCTCAAGCCTAATAATTTAGATTCCATTGTAAAAATCAACTTCCCTTCTTCCCCTAACCTTGGTTCCTCCTGGTCAGTTAGTACTAACTTTATAGTCCTGTTTCTGAACCAGTGGGGTACTCTATAAGCAAATGTAGATGTGAATTAAGTCACTTGCTGGATATCAGGACTGATTAAGTCATTAAGAGGCCCTACGTACTGAAAAAATTGTAACAAAAAATTTTCAATTTAGAAATTGGGAAAACAATCTGAAGTCATAAAATAAACGTCAGAAAGTCAAAGGAAGATGAGCTTTTCACCATGATGTAACTTTAATATATTTTTTGAACTATCAAGAAAAAAATTTCCCTGACTCTCTGTTTTTAAATTGCATTTACTTTTCTACTGCTTTAGCATGTGCCTTATTCCCCACTGGGTTATCCATGTCTGCTAGACACTAAAAACTTTTAAGTCAGAGGTGAATAAAAAATATTGGCAATATTTTCCATCTGTAATGTGTTTCATGATTTATAAATTGCTTAGATAGTTGTTGCATCTCAAAATTTTCACATTAACCCTGGTCCATTTAAAAAAATTTTTTTTAATGGGCTTTGACTAGAGAAGAACAAGGAGGAAGGTGTTACTTTATTTCTGCAGATAAGCAAATAGAGTCCTGGGGAAGTTATGTAAATTACTGGGCTGGCTTTGTCAGAGTTGGCCCTCAGGTCCAGCTTTCCTGACTATTTCTTTACACTGTATCTGAAATGGCTGGGGCACACCTGATGATCCTGGTGAAAATACACTCAGTCTTGCTTGAGGAGGTGTGTGCAACAAAATAGAAAACAAGATTATTTCTTTAAGCATTAAGATAAAGCATTATGTCACATTAGGTAATCTGCTGCTGGTAGGATACTTATGTTACGGATGAGAAAGCTGATTCCAGACCGAGGAGAGCTACTTGCATAGTTGCATGGTGGCTCATCAGTAAAGCTGGCACTGGAACCTGGTCTTGGCCCAGAGACCTCCAGAAACAAGCCGGAGTAGGCCTGGTTCCCGTCACCACTTGGGACTAGTGACATTAACCATACTGTTCATCCGTTGTTAATTCTCTAAATATTTGGGAAAGCAAAAAAGAATGCTGTGACATCTACTAACTATAAGGCTCTTCTACATTCACCCAGCTTCTAAAGTCGCAAGAATATTGGTCCTCTTCAGAAAACAGAAGAAAGTATATACAGACTAAATCCATACCAAGACATAAGGTACATTTGAAGCACAAAACACTGACTTGAGCATGGTTCCTCGTTGTGTCTGAGTTCTTACGAAAAAGGCATGTCTTTTTTGAAGGAAAAATATAGCGAGGATAAAGCACTGCAACAAGCCTGAGACTGGGAATTAGGGGCGTTCGGCTCTTCAGTCTCCATTCCTGCACTTCTCATTGGCTTTCTTTGTGAACTGGTACAAGCAATTTCTTTCTAAGCCTCAGTTTTTCCATCTGCCAAAATAACAAGTTGGACCACATATCACACAGGCCCTTTATAGGACCTGACCTTCTGTGACATTAAGTGTTCTCTTTATTTTTCATATTTTCACCCCAGGTGAAAGAACAATTTGTTGATTTATTAAGAAGCAGTCCATCACCAAAGTCAATCCTCTGCTAAGCCCGTTGAAAATTTTTGGGCGACAACTGCCTCCAGGGACTGGCTTGTGTATATTGAGAGCCTGCCATTTACCACCTCAATTTCGGGCTGGAATGGCACTGGAATTCTGTGACGCCCACTCTTTTGAATTGGAGAAGGGCACAGTGACATTGGCATTTCTGCTTGGGGCTAGTGGTTGAATCACCCTTTAAAACTAGTAGTTGGGTAGTGATCCAAAGGTGGCTACTAACTGGAGCCAAAAGTTTCCACAAGGATGTCATTAAGAGAAGTGACTTTCATTCCCAAGGAGAAAGCTGGCTCTCTCCCCACCCTAAGGTCTACGAATGACGAGCGCCATCTACCGCATTTGAGCGATACCCAGTAGTGGAGACTTACACAAGGAGCTTATTTTTCTTTCATGTCTCATTTTTCTTCTAATAATCCAATATCAATGTTTTACTGGTGTCTATGTCTCCTATACATAGTAGGCACAACCAGATATTAGGAAATGTTTGATTAAAAAATGAATCTTGATGTCTAAAATCAGCCCATCTCCTCAAAAAATTAATGGTGAAGAAAAAAAGGAGACATGTACGTAAATTAATAATACAAGATAGCTTATGACCTGTGCAATAAGAAGAGGGTAACTCAAGTATTACGAGGACTTCAGAGCTGGAGAGCTTAGATGGGACACCTGAAAAAAATAAAAAGGAATTCAAGCTGACTCTTAGAGGACAGGTATATTTTTCATATGTAAGGATGGTAAAGAGTAGTGAGAGTATCCAGGTTAGGAAGGGCATAAGCAGGTCTTTTACTTTCTTGGTTAAATTTATTTCTAGGTGCTTTATTTTTCTTGTCCCTATAGTAAATGGGATTTCCCCCTAGTTTCTCTTTCTGATGTTTCATAGTTGCTGTACAAAAATGACATTGATTTTTTGAATATTGACTCTGTATCCTGCTACTTTGCCAAATTCACTTATTAGGTCCAGTAGTTTTGTGTGTGTGTGTGTGTGTGTGTAGACTATAGGGTTTTCTGTGTACACTATCATGTCATCTGCAAATAATGACAGTTTTACTTCGTTTTTTCCAATTTGGATGCATTTTATTTCTTTTTCTTGTCTGATTGTTGTGGTATAAGCCAGGTTATGAAAGACAAATACCATATGATCTCACCTATAAGAGAAATCTAATGAACAAAATAAGCTAATGAACAAAATAGAACCACTGGCATGGAACAGATGGAAAGTGACCAGAGGAGAGGGGAGAGGCGGATAATGGTGGAAAGAGGGGAAGGGACTAGACAAAGAGTGTGTATGAATGAACCACAGACAGGGACAACAGTGTGGGAATTGACTGTGGGAGTGAGGGGTGGGATGGGTTGAGGAGGGCATAGAGAGAAAAATTGGGACAACTGTAATAGAATAATAATAAAAAATGATTTAAAAAAGGAAGGGCATATGCAAATGCATGAAATAAGTATTGCGTGTAGAAAAGAGCCATGGTCTAGGATACATGAAGTAGAGAAGATGTTTCGAAAGGTCGGTTGATGGTATTCTTGTGAAGACACTAGAATGACAAACTCTTTGGGTTTAAGTAGAAAATAAAGGACCACTGGATATTTGCAGCAGGAACATGCTATGATCAGGGCAAAGGATTAAAGGTAATTCATTTCAACCTATAATAAATGTATACCATGGATAGGCCATGATATTATATTTGATGTCAAAGTATGAATCACTCTTTGAAAGTTTAATACTCATCCTAGGTGAAGAAAATAAACTCTTTCAGCCTGAGTCATTAATATCCCTGGAAAAGGACCTAATGGAGCTCTTCTATCCTGGAAGATCTAATTTATGTAGTACAAGCAGAAATATACCCCTAGAGAGTTTGTTTAACCATACCCTGAGTTGGCTAAGGTTTATTTTTAATCAATGCTCATATATATATTTTTAAGCAGTACATGAAACATCCTGTGTGGCAAGCACAATGTTTCAGTTCTAAGAACACTTAGGAACTTCCCCAAAGCATACAATTTTATTTTCAGCATTAATACAATCTAGTTGACAACTACATGGCAGTCTACTGTAAGAATTACTGTAGATTCATCTATATCCTGGTCCAATTTCCATTTACTGCATGTATGAATGACTTGTGTAATTCCTGTTCATCACTAGAGGAAAAGAAGACCTATATATCTCAGAAAAGTTCTTCTAAAAAATAAGATCAAGATTTATACATTTCATGGTATAAGTGGAAAAGAGCACAGCTATTGGAATTAGGTGTTTGGATTCAGTTTTGGCTGTGTCAGCTATTAGTGATACTAGAACAGGATAACTGACCTCTCTAAACCTCAGTTCTTAATCAGTAAAATGAGGAAAATATCTGTATAGTGCATGGAATAGAAGCCGGCACAGAATATCCATTAAATTATAGCTATTTTAATCATTATCATTGTCAGGTCTGTTGCTCAGGACTGTTGCAAAGATCCAATGACTGAATATGTGAGGCAGAGCAGCTCTTTTTCTGGGAAGTATCTAGGAAAATTTTCCTGGCCTGAGTTGTAGGGGGTCATTATGCAAGGAATTCTTTAAGTCGAAAACCCAGCAGGGAAATACAGTGAAAAGAGAATGACTCATCTGACCAACCAGGGAAAATTGAAAGATTGTGTAACAGAAACATCACACAACAAGGTTTTCAGGGCTTCTCTACAAGATTTACTGGTTGCCTTTACAAAAAGTTTTAGAATTAAAGATATTTCCATTATATGTTTCCTGTAGTGGAGGTAGCACAGAGAAGGTAATTTTGTTTTATGGCTATTAGTCAACTATTTCAACTACCTCCCTCACCACCACCCCAGGCTATCACCACCACCCCAGGCTATCATTAAGAAAAGCTGATACACACAGCATGACTCTTTACTGAACCCAGAGAGAAAGAGGAAAAATATTGGAATCAGTAAGGCCCCTGTTTAAGGCAGAAGACAATCTTAGAATTCAAACAGCTTCCTTCCTTCCTTCCTTCCTTCCTTCCTTCCTTCCTTCCTTCCTTCCTTCCTTCCTTCCTTCCTTCCTTCCTTCCTTCCTTCCTTCCTTCCTTCCTTTCAATACAGTTGTGGCTCTTTCTGTTAAGACCAAGGAGAAAGATGCTATAAAAACTGATATCCAAGTAAGAGATTTACCATGAGTAGTACCAATATGTGTGTGTGTGTGTGTGTGTGTGTGTACTCTTTAAAAAATATCTATTTGCCCTAACGAAACTATTATTTAAAATGAAATCATACTTGGCGTGGAGTTACATAGTTCCTCTGTGACCAGATGAAAAATTTTGTGTATGGACACTTAGGCCAGAAATAAGATGTGCTTTTTCAAGGCTACCACATAGCTATGGGATGACATCTCCTTACTCCCACTCAAAGACATTGCTGTCACAGGAGGCTGCCTTACTTCTTGTGTCATCTCACATTCCATCTTCTTTCTAAAAACTCTGTCATGTTTCCTAATAGGGTGAGTCCCTGAAACAGACCCAGAGGCAAGAATTCAGGTGCAAGCAAGTTTTAAGGAAGCATTCTCAGGGATAACTAGATTAGGCAGCAGGAAAGTGGGACCCAAAAGAGAAGACCAAGTCCGGGTACTTTATGCCTACTTCCATTACTGTATTATCAGGGGTAGTCTTGCTGTTTTTTTTCTCCTTTACCCTTATTTGAGTATGACTCCAGCCAAAAGCTGGGCCCAATAAATAAACCTCAGTAAATGTTGCATACACGAATGAATAGAGCTTCATACCTCCTTCCAGTTGAAGTAATCTTTCTCTCCTATGGACCCTCTGTGATTACATCATTTTCCATTGAATCGTAGTTATTTCTATGTGTGTGCTAAATCCCCTGATGGTTTATAAGCAACTTGTGGTCAAGAATCATTTTGTATTCCTTAAGACAGAACTTAGTATGGGTTGGTAGGGGCTCATCAAATGCTAATTGGAATGGTTGGAATAATCTATCAGCATCAAGAGATGAACAGCTTGAATATGTAGTCCTGGACCAGAGTGGGGTTTATAGTTCTCATTCTTGTTCACACTTACTCCTTTGGGACACAGTGGGGCTACTAATCAAAGTGATGGCAGATCCTTTGAAAAGCATTAGTGATGTGTGAATATCAAAGATGTATAATCCCAAGTGCCTGATATGTTTTACCCCCACTCATTCTTTTCTCTTCCAATGGTATCTTGAGTTTTCCCCCTCCCAATGGGGTTAATTTTTAAAGCGTAAGAATTAATCACTCTTGCTTCCTCCTTGATGCATTGCTAAATTAAGAGCTTGACATCACATCTATTATGCTTTCTCTAAGTGAAGTCCCATTAGGATTGGGGAGTTGCTGGGAACACAGCACAGGCTAAGAAAGAAAATATTCCTCAGGAGTCAGTGAGTGAATCAAAAAATGTTCCATCTGCAGTGGCATTCGAGGCCCTAGGCTTTTTACTGTTTGTCTTGCCAGCACATGATGTATGCTTCATCCATGAAGTGCTTGCTTGTGCTTGCACTGGTACCATATCTCTCTAGGTCTCATTCATTAAAGGGGAAAATATCCCCATTGAGCTGTGACAGGAAAGAGATTTTTGGATAGAAAATCATTTTGTAAACTTTCAGCAGTTTTATTTTGTCTAGACAGAAGACAATAAAATGAGGGAAAATCCTCAGACATGATGATAAGACGGCACATACAAGAGGGTGCCGTGATTGCTTGCTCTCTCTCTCTCTCCCTCTTTCTTTCTACATTCCATGTGCTCATTTCTATAGTCCCATCATCTTCTGAAAATTCTTCAACCTTCTTTGTGGCCCAAGGGGGACAATGTTAATAGCTGTGAGCCACAGTTTCACTGAAAAAAATTAAATAAAACACACAAAAATGATCCACTGAAGAAGATAAGAGTGGTTATTCTAATTTCTAAACACAGTTCATGTTGCTATATGTACAATAACAAAAGAATACATGTATGTCAAAAATTCCTTGTCAAGGAGTTTTCCTTGCATTGTGGGTTCATTGAAACCAATTTAGTTTGGGCTACCATTACCTGTAACCATAGAATTTTGGCCAGAAAGGGGCCTTAAAGAGCACCTGACACTGCCCCCATACCCCCACCTACATGACCAGTACAACAAAAATGATACCCTAAAGATGATATTAATTTAAATATTTGCCATTGTCAAGATTTTCACCTAATATTATAGGACCTTTCTACCACATGGTATTTTGGTTTCCTTGAAGCCTTCTCTGACCAATTAATACAACGGACCCTTTCCGTGTGACCAAGGGCTATAATCTTGGGACACAGAAACCCTCTACAACGTAATTTAGCCTCCATGGACAGTGTAATAATCAGGTAGGAAGTGAAGAATTTAGCTGGTTATTATAACATGGCACCAAACAAGCAACCTAACTGAATAATCCTTTATTTGGTATATTTATAACTGTGCATGTATTCCTTAGTGGGCCCACAGAACATCCCATTAGATCCATGGGTTTAAGTGTCATGGCACTGTTAGGATTAATCCAGTCTCCACAAATAAGGGTCCCCAACAAAGAGGTGTGCGTTATAAAACTGTTTTAAGAAAAAACAATTCTTAACGCCTGTTTCTTAACATTGATGCTTTCTTGGGAAAGCAGTAGGTTGTCTGTAGAGGTGATTTACCCAGGATGAGGTTAACTTACAACAGCTGTATTTAAAACACATACTCCGCTTTTATCCCTGAGGCTGAGGATGACTTATACTTTTGCTGCTCAGGCTGAATTGGTGAAATGGACCTCAAAATATATTAACTAGAAGGCACATTTAGAGGCATTGAGAAAGGCCCGCATATGCAGAGACCAGTTCACCAAAAAGGTGGAGCAAATTAGACAATGCTCCTTCTGTGAATGTATTTAGTTTTGTCTGAGTAGCTTTGAGATTCTACTGGTCATTCAGGTGTACCAGGGCAGATAGGTACCAGTTTTGGCTTTATTACTTAATAGCTTTGTGATCTTGGGTGAATTATTTAATATCCTGAAGCCTCAGTTTCCTAATATCTAAAGTGTGGACACTCATGTTGCCTAATTCACATCATTATCATGAGGATTACATGAGGTAGTCCCAAGTGTCCAACCTATAAGAAGTTCTCAAAAATGGCAGTAAAAACACATATACTAAACAGTGTCTTGCACGTGCAAGGCATAGTTCTAGGCACTTCACATGCACGGACTCAAATACTTAGGGTGTCATCTCACACTGCATCTTCTTTCTAAAAAAAAAAAGCGAGTGCAGGGTCTCAGCTGGTGGGGGCAGCTTCTGGAAATGGAGCTGGCAAAAGCCTTCATATACATGCACACAGCACACAAATAATTGCAAGTAACACTGGGAGTATCTGAATAAGATTGGTAGATTGTATCAATGTCAAAATCCTGATTGTTATATTATACTATAATTTTGCAAAATGTTTCCACTGGGGGAAATAGGAAAAAGTGTCTGAGGGATATCTCAGTATTATGTCTTACAATTCTATGTGAATCAACAACAATCTCAATAAAAATTTAAATGATAAAAACAGGTAGTAAAAAAAGAGAATGACAATATAGTTTTGCTAAGGAAGTCCTTTCTTGCTTTAGTCTAAAATCTAAGATATCTGAACAGCCATGTATTCCAGAGTCTTACAGTGCTAAAAAAAAAAGGAGATTTTCACCTCAATCTACAGTTTGTATGAACAAGTAACATGGCAGGAGATTGAATTAAGGCTTGTAGGTTTGATTCCCTGGGTGGCTTTTGTTCCAAATGGTCCTTTGATTAATCAAGATACAGGCTACAAAGCTGAGGGTGAAGTGGGTAAAGAGATACCTGTTGCTAGGAAACAGAAATTCCCAGATCAGCTTCTGGGTTCAAATGCAGTGACTTGAAATGACTCCTGGATTTCTTATTTGCCCCTGGAATTGCTTAAAAGCAAAGAGGCTCAAACTCAAAAAAGGAAAGTGCCTTGAACGAGGTCCTTGGAGGCACCCAGGTGAGCTGACCCAAGCAAGGACCCCAGGTGCTTGAGCCCTGGGCCTTCCTGGGAAGTCACTGCCCGGTGTGGTTCCCCACTTCCCCTTTTCCAAAATGGGATTTTTTTTGCCTAAATGTTATATCAATTAAATGTATTGGGGTAAGTGGTTAACAACATTATATGAATTTCAGGTTTATGGCTTTATGGCATCTGCATACTCTGTTGGGTGCTCATTACCTGTCATCTAGTTTCCTTCTGTCAGCATATGTTTGCCTCCTATACTCTCTTCATTGTTTCTCCATGGTAACCACCATTCTGTTGTCTGTCTCTATGAGTTGGTTTGTTGCTTTTTGTTTTGCATCCCACATATGAGGGAAATCACATAGTTCTTGCCCATTTCTGTCTGATTTATTTCACTTAGCATATACTCTCAGGATGTATCCATGTTGTTGTAAATGGCAGTATTTCATCATGTCTTATGGTTGAGTAGTGTTCCATTGTGTATATGTACCACATCTTTATCTTTATTGTGTATACATACTAACCATTTCTCAAAGGACAATTAGGTTATATTCATGTCTTGGCTATTGTATGTACTGTTGCTATGAACATAGGTGTTCATGTATTTTTATGAATAAATGTTTTCCAATTTTTCAGGTAGATAACCAGAAAAGAGATTGTGGGGTCATATGATATCTATCTTCTTAATTTTTTGAAGAACCTCGTTCCATTTTTTTAATGGCTATACCAATTTACATTCCATCAATAGTGCATGAGCATTTTCTTTTCTCCACATTCTCTCCAACTCTTGTTATTTCTTGTCTTATTGATATTAGCCATTCTAACAAGCATGAAGTGGTATCTTGTTGTTGTTTTAATATGCATTTCTCTTATAGCTAGTGATGTTGAGAATTTTTCTCAAATGAGAATTTAAAGCTAACCCTGAGCAATTCAGTAAAATGATCCAATAAATTTCCTTTTTGCTTAACAATTTTTAGTTCAGTTTCATGTCACTTGCAATTCAAAGATTCTTAACAGAAAAATTGTTCATCAATTTTATACCAATCAGTGTATAAGTTATATACATGCACACATACAAACATGGCAATTCAGAGGCATTATCCACAAAGGGATGTCTACATACCTTCCTAGAGGCATTAACCTGTACCTACAAGCACCAGTGTGCTCCTGTACACACACACAGAAGCACACACACTACTAAAAGAGTAGAAAAGCATAGAAAAATTTATTCAAGGTGGTGTATGTGTGCACATACAGAGTAATCTCCCTAGAAGGAAACCTATTATGAGTCATCCTCTGCATTATACTTTTGGGCATATCATTAGCCTCAGAGTATTCAAACGTGGGGATGATGCACTTACTGTGATAAATTAATGAAGAGAGATACATGTTTTCTGAGCTTCAAAAGATGATGTGGTATTGTAACATAATGAAGGTTTCTAAAGTTCAAAATCTGCTAATTAGGTTGTGAGCTCAATTCAATACAGTTTCATTTCCCAAAAATACAATGAGGATCTGGATGTCTATCAAGGAGTCTCCATGGAGCTGGGTTCAGGCAGGTTGTACCATTGGTAGAGCCTGGTATCATCTCTGTCTTTGTTGGCATGTGCATGAAGAATGAAGCTAAGCCTCTGTTAGTTGAGAAGCAGGGATCAGGGAATGTGAAGTGTTGGCCATATTGGGCTTAGTCATCAGGCAGACTGGATAGTGATGAAGGGAAACAACTGCATATTTAATATTTTCTCTGGACATGGATTCTATAATACATGGAGGAAGAGACATAATAAATGGGACTATCGCTCAAGGAGATTTTCCTTCTTTCATCAATGTCTTGAGGAAATTTAACATCAATACAATACTTTTATCTACAGATTATATTCCAAAATTATCAATTTCCCTACAATGTTGTAACTGTTATTTTTGCCCAGTTCAGAATCCAATGTAGAGCCATGTGTTACATTTAGGTGTAATGTCTCTTTATTTTCCTGTAATTAGAAACAGATCTTTAGCTGTTCTTTGTTTTTATGTCATTGATAATGTTGAAAAATACAAGCCTGCTGTGTTCAAGATTGTCCCTCACTGTGGTTTGTCTGACGTTCCTCACAATAATATGCAGATATTATTTTTTGGCTTGTTTACTTTATAAATAATACCGTGTCTTCCTTGGGGCATTAGAGTCCGAGGCATATGACATGTGTTTGTTCTTCATTGGTAATGTTAATTTTGATCATTTGGTTAAAGTGTTCAATTTCCTGAGTTTTTTTCCTTTTAAAATTTATAAATATTTGTAGTTATATTCCTCTAGACTTTGTAAATATCTGTTTCTCATAAAAACTACTTTCCTCTAGCTGAGATCCATTGGGCTTCTTCTTTTTGCCTAAATTTATTTTTTACTATAATGGTTACAAATGATTATTTCCTAATTTCATCATTCCTTCTATATTGATCAGTTGGCCTTTGTCCATAAGGAAGCATTTCCAGCATTTTCTCTCCTCCCCTCTCTCCCCACTACCCCCATTCAGATTGTTTATCCATCTATTTATTATTAGTATGGACTCATGGATTTCTAGTGTATTTAGCTGTTGTAATCCACAATGGTCCTGAAATTGCACTAGATCTTGTAGTTGGATCCCTTCCAAGCAGGCTTCTATGTGTATGGTGTGTGCCTACATATTTTTAGGTACTTTTTAACTTTCTGGCACAGCAAGATGTTCTATACTTATCTTAAATACCTTCCCTGCCCCAGTTCTCAAATCAACCACTTTCCCAAGGAGCAGTGATTTCTTCAGTGGCAATGGTATTTAGAAACCAGGACCTGGGTACTAGGTGTGTTCATTTCCATGAGAGTGTCATTGTTGTAAGATGTTTCAGTAGATGGATTTAATAAATAGATACCCATGTGAAAACATGAGTTAAAACTGGTTCCTTTAATTCCTTTCCACCCCCAATGAGCTCTTTCTAGCTCCTTATTTGTATTCCCTTTTCTCAAGTAAGAATGCTAGCTCCCAATAGTACTAATATATTCACTCTTTTGTTCAATCCTGTAACACAAAAAATATTTCAATGTTACCATACCTAAACACTGAAAACAATCAATTTTAAAAATAAAGACTTTCTTACATTTCTTTTTTTTATTCAAATGAAGGATATATAGACAAAATATAGTATTAGAAGTTATTTGAATAGTTCTTTTTCTCATTCATTTAGTGTGGTTATGTTATTTATTTGATCTACACTTATGGCCATTTCTTTCAGTTTGTGCTTGGTTTTACTGTTTCCTTTCCCATTCTTATTTATTTAATGTTTTTTTTAATTTAATGATAATTAGCATGATTTCATATGTTAAAACATTATAAAATGTATACTTGTAGAAGAGTCACATTCTCCCCTATCCTTTAACACCCATTTTATTTTAGTAAAAATAAGCCACAACAATGTGTTATTTCCCCTTTATCCTCATGCAAAACACACACAAAATTAATACTATGTTGTTGTATATACTAAAAATAGTTTATATGTTTACCATTATCCTCTTTTGTACTCTCCTTTTTATACTTATCAACATATTCTGTTTCTACTCCATTTTACTTCATGTAGTTTATCCTCATTTTCAAATGATATATTAATAGGGATTAAAATTGTGAATTGGTAGTTAATTTTCATAAGTACTTTTAATATATTACTCTATTAATTTTAGAATCTATTCATGCTGACAATAAATCTTCTATCAGTGTAACCATTATTTGTAGATTTTGGTGTTTCTCTTAGATTTTAGTGTTCGACAGATTCATTAAGATGTTCTGTGGTGTAGATTTGTCTTTATTAATTCACATTGGTATTCGAGTGTTGTTTTTTTTATTCTGAGGAGTTATTTTTTAAGTCTGAAAACTTCTCTGACGTTTTACTTGATTTTCTTCTATTCTCTTTTCTAACTCCTATGAGGTATATAATAGAATATCTCAATTTATTTGTCATGGTTCTTAATTATTCCTATTTCTATTTCTTTATTTCTTTGCTGCCCTCTCTTCAACTATGTTCATTTATTGATCCTATTGTCATATCTAACCTATCTTGTATTATTAATAATTTTTCATATGTCTGGATAATTTTAATTGTCATTTCTCCACTTTTACTATGTAATATTTTCATTTTAAAATCTTTTTCATACTGCCTGTTTTTACAATTTTTTATTATTGTTGTTCAATTACAGTTGTCCCCATTTTCCCCGTTACTCTCCCCTGCCCTGCTCACTCCCCGACTTCCACTTTTCATCCTCCCCCCTCATTATCTCTGTCCATGGGTTCTTCATACATGTTCCTTGTCTTGATCCTTCCCCTTCTTTTCCCTGTTATTCTCCTCCCCATTCCTGTCTGGCCACTGTCAGTCCGTTCCTTGTTTCCATGTCTCTGGTTCTATTTTGCTCCCTTGTTTGTTTTATTGATTAGGTTCTACTTATAGGTGAGATCATATGGTATTTGTCTTTCACCTCCTGGCTTATTTCACTTAGCACAGTACTCTCTAGTTTTATCCATGCTGTTGCAAAGGGTAGAACTTCCTTGTTTCTTTCTGTCGCGTAGTATTCCATCGTGTAAATGTATTACAGTTTTTTTGATCCAGTCATTTACTGATGTCATACTCTTAAAAATAATTTCAGAAGGAGTAAATTAATATTCTAACTGTAGATTTCATTGGTTGCCTTTCTTAGCTCCAGATTTTGTATCAATTTTAAAATTTAGGCCAATAGAGCCCATTTTGGGTCAGAGGGATTGTCTCTCTTCTTCTGTGGTCAGTAGTTTTAGAGGCATTTGAAACTATCTCCCTATAATTCTAGTTCTGAGCCTAATTTTATGATGGTATTTTAGATTTTAGCTATATGGTTATTTTAGAGATATTGAGATTCAATATTTGAGTCAGTGGGTTGCTTAACTCAGTTTCACATCAGGCTGTGTTTTTGTAATTTTACTTCACCTAGACCACAGCTTTCTATAAACCACAGCCTCAGAGATGAAATGAATTTTTTTCTATCCTCTTTATGTATGAAGATACCACACCCCCATCCCTACCACACACAGCAAATCCCTAGCCTCAAGTGGAGAGCCTAGTTTTTGTCACCCATCTTGCATGGAACACTTAATGTCCCATTATTCTGTGACTGCCACTTTTAGTTGTTTTTAGTTCTGGAGGACAGCAGGTGCTCTTTTTCAAATCCCCTTCCCAATTTACACTTATGTTCTGTTTCTGAATATAACAACATAATTATTATCTTTAACCCCAATTTTCAGTTGAGGATATTAAAATATTAAGATGAAATATGTTGTCTAAAGCCACATGGTTAATGAGTGAAACTGCTGAGACTCAAATCTAGTTTTCCTGGCTTCAAGCTCTATATTTTTTTTTAGTGACTCTAAACAGTCTTTCTGTTAGCTTTTACTTTTTCCATTTGGTATTTTTCTAAACTTCTATTGATTTTGGACTTTCTTTTCTAGTTTAGACTGTGAATGAATGAGAGCACTTTTCCTCTCTAAAGGCGTCATGACTTGATGCAAGGGATGTTGGGCTTTAAGTGAAATGACCTGGGTTCTATTCTTAGCTGGGAAATTAGTTAAGTCTCTGGGCCTCAGTTTTTGCTTCTAGAACACTAATTAAGTGGTTTGGCTGAGATGAACTCTAAGTTCCCATTCAGCTCCAATGGTCTTTGAGTGCACATTCTTTCTGCTCCTCTCTCAACAACCTTTGGTTGCCGATTGAATATAACTTACATTTTTAAGATAACTATATATTATATATTAAGTATTATTTGTTATAGACACTGTTCTTTACAAAAAAAGACACTTCATAGTGAAACAGAATGAGTTTATTACCATGAAGATCTGATTAGTAAGTGGTTAAATGGTTCCATATAAAAATTTTCTGTTAAGTCCTGGCCTTGCTTCTGTATGTGTGTGTACACACACACACACACACACACACACACACACAATTGTTTATTATATTGCAGTTATCCTAATTTTTCCCTTCTGCTACCCCTCCACCAGCGCACCCTTCTCCTCCACTGTCATCAGTCTCCATGTCCACAAGTCATTCTTACATATTCTTTAAATAATTCCTTCCCTTTCCTTCCTTCATTCCCCTCACCCTCCTCCCATTCTATAGCTATCAGTCTAATCTATTTCCATGTCTCTTGTTCTATTCTTCTTGTTAGTTGATTTTGTTCATTAGATTACAGTTCTAAGTGAAGTCATATGGCATTTGTCTTTTGACAATTGACTTATTTCACTTAGCACAATAATCTCCAGTTCCATTCATGATGTTGGAAAAGGTATGAATTCTTTCTTTCTTTTTGCTGCATAGTATTCCAGTGTGTGAATATACCACAGTTTTTCAATCCACTCATCTACTGATGGGCACTTGGGCTGTTTCCAACACTTGACTATTACATAAGGCTATGTAAATTCTTCTCAATTGGTATTTCAGGGCTCTTGGGGTATTCTCCTAAGCAGTGGAATTGCTGAGTTATAAGGCACTTCCATTTTTAATTTTTTGAGGAAATTCCATACTGTTTTCCGCCATAGGAGCTAGAGTCATGGAGGAGATATAGTCATTGCTGGAAACTCTATAGAAAGCAGAGAAAAATAAATGTACTAGCTCTTCTTATTCTTGAATAATTTCCCATGCATTCTGCAGGTTGAATCTACCTAAAAGCTAGAGAGCCAGAGAGCCTGATTCCATCATAGTGATGCAGAGAGAGATCAAGAGCAGAGAAAAGATGGAAATGAGGACAAACTGGTAATTTACAGAAAGACATTCTTAAAGAAAGAGAAATATGCACTATGTCTTGAAGGATAAGTTGAATGTTAAGACTTGAAGGGGCAAATAAAAGCATTTGTGAAAAATAAATATGAGGCATATTTGTAGCAGTGTGGAGAGGCTAATCTGGGTTGATCAGGAAGTACATGTTGAATAGTCCTGGGATTAAACTAGTCAAATGGGGTTATATCATGACAGGGTGTGCTTGGAAAACGAGAGAGCTAAAGAATTGTTAAGCAAAAAAAAAAAAAAAAAAGAATCATTGAAGACATTTGCACAGAAGAGTAACATGATAAAATGATGTTGAAAGAAGAATTTCTGGCAGGGGCAGCAGGTTGGATTGGAGTGAGAAGAAACCAGGGACACAGAGGCTACAAAGGAAACCACTGCAATACTTCACATGTGGACCAAGAAGTCTTCCCAAGGTCATGGCCGCAGGTATAGAGAACAAACAGATTAAGTGTTCAGCAAAATTTTTAAATAATAAGAAGTGAAGATGAAGAACAAATTAAAATCGATGCCAATTTTTCAGCCTGGACAACTGGAATAATAACTGTGATTGGGATGAGCTAGTGAGAGGTGTTTAGTTCCTCTTTAGATGAGTTGTATTAGAGAAAAAGGCAAAATATGAAAAGACAAACCTGAGAAAACAATAATGACATATTACTGGAATGTGGTTGAAAGAACAGAAATGGAGATGTGAATGAGGAAGAATGCACAAGAGTGAGATTGTTGTGACAGCAAAGGACTAGCCTTGGCAAATGTCACTGAAGAGGTAAGAGACAAAAGGAAGAATAGGAGTCAGTGAAGGGGACAGAGTGCAATTAGAAGGAAGACAGGCAAGTAGAAACATAGAATGAAAAGTGAAAAGACAAGTCAGGCACATTGGGGAGTCGATACTATGCAGGGACAGAAAATATGGCTCAATTGGCAAGGTCGGTTCACATATGGGCAATCCAAAATTTGTACTTTAATGAAAGAAAAGAAGGGAAAAAGTGTAGTTTAAAGTGTTAAATTCTACAGAAACAATGATGAAAATACAGGCAAAGAAACCACTTCCCTAGTTTCACTCTGTATCATTTAGTAACAAAGATTTCCCCTTTATTCTCAAGTTTTGTTAAAATGAAATAATGTTATTTTTTTATTTAAAAAATCCAACACATGCATACACCTACTCAGTATAGCTATCTTCTCTTCTACTGTTTCTTTCCTTGTGAAAACAGCGTGTCACAACTGATGTCACGCCCTAGCATGTTAATGGTGTTAACATTTTTTTAGGTGTCCTTGTCTGTAATTCCATAGTGATGAAACTCTTTTTGTAGAATTACTTATCTGTTGCAGAGGTTGAAATTGGCTTGGAAGTCATTCACCTGGAAGTCGTCTAAGTTCAACTCATCATTCTTTTGAGATCAAAAGAAATTTAGGAGCATATTAAAATTATTTATAAAAAGTTGGGTGCCATTTGATAATAAACTAGTCATTTGGCCTCAATTCAGTGTCAACAGCAGACCAAGTATCTGTCTCCTAGGGAGGAGTGTGTCAGTGATGAGTGACAAGAGGGGAGTACACAAGGTGAAAACATGAGAAGGCACATCCTCTCATATGTGGAAAAGTGTTTAGGACAAGTAGTTGACCCAGAAAGTATGTGTACTGGAAAGGCAAGCTATTTAATGAAAAGACCTGGGTCCTTGCCTGTCTTTGCCAGCCCCAGCTGCATGACTTGGGACAGATCATTAATTAATCTGAGCCTTACATGAATTTTGGGAAGATTAACCGAGAGAACGTAAATGTGTGGAACATGAAGCATGTACACATTCTTTTTTCTTTAATATACTTCATCCAGGTAGACCAAAACCTAGAAGCCATTAGACTTCTTGAGAGAAGGCTAGACTGCTAACAGTTGGTAAAGTCTGTTGCCTAACTCCTCAAGGCTTTATCTGTATGCATCCCTGTTATTGGAGATTCCACAGTTGATTGCAAGTCCAGTTCAAGACTGAGACATTTTATACTTGAGCAACAGAGACAGGTACTCTCAGGTGCCTCCTGTTCACAGTGATTTGGTTGGACTGATTTTGTTTCAAGCTTTACAATTTACTTGAATATTTTTGAACTCGTGGGTAATTTCAGTGGTCAGAACTTTATAAATGCAGTTGTAGTAGCCATTATCTGTGTGACTGGCACTTAAAAAGTCCGGAAAATTATTTCTCAGCACAGCAGAATATTTGACTGCTTACAGTATCCCCACTGTATTAACACACACACACACACACACACACACACACACACACAGCAAATATTTACCTTTATTTATGTTCAGTCCTACGTATATAGATAGGGAAAGAGAGACGGTGTTTGGGTGGGGACAGAGCCTGGGAAAAAGAAAGAAAAGAAACAGATGGAAGATGGCACAGCTCATTTCTTAGATTTTTCCATTGACTGGATTTGAGTGCCTATAATTAGTGTGGGCTGGAGAGGGGGCCTGGCGGGGAGGCTGACAGATCCATTTAAAAAAATATTTTGTGAGATTCTTGGCATAAGTAGAGCCACTGGAGTCCAGGAGACTAAGGGTGTCACTGAGCTGGGGAGGAGGCACTTCTAACTGGCGCTGCCTGGACACGAACGTAGACGTGGCAATGGAGACCTGGAAATTTTTACGTATCTGGCTTCACATCGGGTTTTGACAAGGGCCGGGGCAGTAGTGGTGAGGCTTCTTCTTGGAGGTGTGTAAGCAGCAGACCTAGCAGAACCCAGAAAAGGAGAGGGAAGGCCAGGGTAGGTGCCTCATCGTCACTCTAGCTGGTTGACTAGTTGACAGCCAGGTGCCTGGTCTGACCAAGGACCCTCTGGAACAGCTGGAGTGGAAGTCAGGAGACTCATATTTTCCTATCAGCTTTGCCACAGGCTTTACCCTGTTGTCTTGGACAAGTCACCTTCCCTCTCCAAACCTGTATTTTGCAGTCTGTGAAACGAGGGTTCGGATTTGATCTAAAAGATCCCTCCTGAGTCTAATATTATTCATCTCCTAAATTTATGATTCTGTTAGTTAATTAAACAAATATATTTGAAATATTTGTGTCAAGTTTCTACCGATAGATTCTAGACATGACATTATAATGATGTCATTACTTGTGAAGGTTGGCAGGTCCAGCTTCAAACCCTATTTTTGTCATTCACTGGCAATGTGACTCTGGACAAATTTCTTCACCTCTGTCATCCTCAGCTTCCTCATTTCTATAGTGAGGATAGTAACACCTTCTGTCAGGGTCATTAAGGAACAACCTATAATGCACTGAGCATATAGTAGGTGTTTAGTGACTGGTGCCCACTATTATTGTATTATTCATTAAATATTCTAATAACAGGCAGTATCAATCTAAAAGTAAAATATGCACTTAAAATTTATATGCTCAGTTAATCATCAGCACAACTGAGATATAAAACATGTCCACCACCCTCCAAATCCCTTGTACCACTTTCCATACAGTATATCTTCCATTGGCCACTCTCTAACCCTCTCCAGGTCCAGGCAGCCTTTGGTGTCCTTTCTGTCACTATGAATTGGATTTGTCTTTTCTAGACTTACATATAAATGGAATCACGTAGCATGAAGTCTTTTATGACACATATACATTTGAACATATTTTGCTATTATTATCTAGAGTTATTCAATACTTCTATTCTTCTCTAAATGAGACAGGAATATGAGTAGTTTTCCTCTTTCTTCCCCTCTCTCTTCCATCTATTACCTGCCACTTTGAGATTATATGACATTTTAGTTATAAATATCTCATTATAAATATTTTAATATAAAGCATCAAACGTTATTTAAACCTCCTCTAGGTTTTCTACTTCATTTGCTTACCACTTTCTTTTATCTTATATATGATTTATTCTTTGATTTGTTACCTTCATGCTACACACAATTCCTTCACATACCTTCATTCCCCAAACACCCCTGCCCAAGCCAGACTTGAGGGTGGTAATTTTATGAATTTTTGCAAACCTAAGTGCATCTTTATTTTGCTTTCTTATTTTATCGATAGTTTATATGCTAAGTATAGGATTCTAAGACAGTTATGTTTTCCTTTATTTTCTCCTGTCTATTTTTGCCAATGAGAGCTCAGATGTAGTACTAGCAGTGACTCTCTCAACTGGGGCTTTTGACTACCTTTCAATTTAACTGAATCTATTACTGTTTCTCTGTCCACCAATTATTTATTTTAATAATCAAAATTTCAAATGCCAAGGCCTGTAGCACAGTGTTTCACAAACATTGTGGACATAAAAATTACCTGTGGATCTTATAAAAACAAATGTTCTGTTTTATTCATTCTGGGGCGAGGCCTGAGATACCGCATTTCTAACAAGCTCCCAGGCTTGGTGGTGTGGACCACACTTAGAGAATAAATCTCGAGCTGCTACCTCTTCATGGGTATGAGAGCATCTTTAATCTTTATGAAGGTATTAATACTGAATTTTAAATGTCTTCCTCTGTATCCTCTATTCACTCTATTTCTTGAGTCTTAATACTTGTATTTGTTAAGGTGGTATCTTCTCACTTTTAGTGTTGGTTTTCTCAGAAAATGTTTTTCTTTCCTTTCTTTTCTTTTTTCTTCTTTTGGAATTCTTGGTCATTGAGTTACCTGTTGCTTATTTGCTCCTGTGCCCGTGGTCGAGGAGCAGGGGTGCTGCTCGGAGGAGCCCACCATTGTGTCTGTAGCAGGTGTGGAAGTTCTCCATCTTGTCCCCTTGACTTCAGAGCTGACATTGCTTGCTTCTGGCTTCTGGGAAAAAACCACTGCTCCCAACTGTTTAATGCCAGCTGGAGGTAGGCTTGATGAGCATAGTTATAATTACCATGATGATAGAAACAATGAAAGAACATTGTTTGATTGCCTAGGACACTGTTGTAAGTATGATGTATATCAACTCATTAGTGGAGGGAACTTGTCAAACTTTAAAAATCTAAACAAAAACAACTTTTCCTTTCTGTGTTTTTAGTACCTCCTAACTTACTTAGATTGCATAATTTATTCCAATCATATCCTCTTTTCTTTCTTCACTTCTGTGAGTAAATGGAAGGGTGCTGAAGACATTTGTTTGCATGAAATAACCCAAATTCTCCTGGAAATTTGAATAATTCCCCAAAGCCAAACCTGTGTAATGAGAAAGGAGAAGAGAAAGAAGAATGAGAGAGAGAGAGAGAGGGAAGAAAAAACAAAAATGAGAATTTTGGAGAAAGGATGAATAAAGAAACAAGGAAAAAGGGAAGGAGAACATGAGTGATTCTAGAACTTACACAACTGTGGGGAATTTAGTTGCATTTTGCTTGGTTTTAGTTTTTTACCTATCTTTAAATATTTTCAAATCTCTGCAAACAAGAAGATTAATTGAGTAGCCTTCTACATTCAGAGAGAGCTGTAATGACCTTACAGATTTAACCCAGGAGAACAGGAAGGATATTAGTTTTGGCTGGAAAAAAAGGCAGATATTCACAAATGTATTGGAGAGATATTTTGTTCTGTGTTGTATAGATTGTTTCTATGAGCTGAACAAAATGGTCTATTATTTTGTGGGCTTACAAGGATCCTTTTTACTTGTAGGAATTTTATTGGTAATGTTTACTTAGATGCTAAAGAAGAAGCCACTTAAATTTTGAACTCTGACTGATTTAATTGTGTGGCTTAATATAATCTTTAATCTTAAGGTTTTTTTAATAAATTTTAGAATGTGAATGAACAATAGAAAGACAGGTGAAGCCATCTTTATTTGAGACTCAGTCCATTAATTTTCCACATGTTGGTAACTGGGAAATTTGAAGCTGACACTCTTAAAAACATTTTCCCTCTTTTTAAAAGTATTTGTTTTGCCAAGCAAACACTTTCTCAATTTTTTATATTTATCTGTTTATTTAGAGTTTTATATTTTCTGTGCCCCTCCCCCCCCAGGAACCATTCTCATTTTCTTTATTAGGATCAGAGAGTACTATTCTTGGTAAAGAAAGCAGCCTAAGAGAAAGGACACGGCCAGAGCAGCCCTTGGGGTATTGGCTTTGTTCAGATCTACCTCGACTTTTAATCAATTGCTCATTTTCATTTTCTCACTCAGAATATGACCTCTGAACAGACTGAGCTCATACCATGTGCTTAGTCTAGGCTCAAGCCTTAGGACACAAAGATAATTGCATCAAGTCCCTGAGTTCGGGGGCCATCAGAATTCCGTAGGAAAGCAGATTGGGAAACAGAGTCCATGTTATGTGTGCTAGAACAGGAACATGTAGAGGTATCCTATAAGATAAGTGGAGAGAGGCCTCATGCCACCTAAGTCCAGTATAGGCAACCTCTACGTGGACTTGAGAAGATGAAGAGATATTTCACAGTACAATTAGTCCTTTCTTATAATTTCTGAAATACTCCATAACTGACCCCTCCTTTTCCTCCTCATTCCATAACTCTTCTAAATTACCCATTTGTAAAGATTTGTGTATAAACAAAATGATCTATTCAAAGCATCTGGGATCACCCTTTCAATGGTGCTTAGGAAGTCTTGGGTCACCTGGACTGCTTCAAGTCCTTGGGTCTGGAGTTTGACTTACTATTTATCCTGCAGAAATCCCTCCACTTCCTCAGTGACTCCCACTTGCATTCTAAGTTTGTGTCGTTTGTTCTGATAAAGCTCTGTGAGTTATGACACCAAAGTTCATCCAGGCATAATTAATTTCCTCATGGTGTCACTTGCCTCGACAGCTGATCCCCCAAAGGGGAAGTATTTTAAAGGTGGTATTTTTAAAGATGATTGGTAGGGCTGAATCTCTGCATATCAATGTTGATAGGGGTGGTGAGAAACTACATAATTCCCTTATTTTAGGGGTGATTATCTCCTTGTTGTCATTCACCACTGAAGCCTCCTGCCTTGCTCTGGTCGAGGAGGGGAGCAGCCCCATCTATCCTGGGGGAGAATAATGCTCAACCTTAGAAAATGATTGGCATTAGTTTTGCAGATGTTCCCTCATTTCAGGGCATCATATCAGTCTTGTGTCATGTGTATTGATTGCAGCCTTTCTTACAGAGATTCTGGTTCATGACCAGGATTCCAGTACAATTCTTTTGTCCCCTGCCTTTTGAAAGAAGGAAATGAGAGAGGCTGTATAAAGGTGAAAGAGACTAGATCTAGAGTGGCCACTTTTTCATTTGTTTTGGGAAACTGCAAGGCTCTGCCTGCCGGGAAACAGGACAGTGTTTACCTTTTGATCACTAGGTGAAGAGAGGCTGTCTGCCAGTGGCATCTTTGGGTACCAGTGATGGACATGATTTCCAGTGGTGGGGGAGGGGGAGCAGTGGGTAGTAACTGACCAGAACAGAGATACTGTGTGGCTTATTCAAAATTGAATCTTGAAAATGGCCAACTGGTATATGAAAAGATGTTCAACATCACTAATCATGAGGAGAACGCAAATCAAAACCACAGTTAGATATCACCTTCCACTTATTAGGATGGTTATTATTGAAGAATGACAAACTAGTACTGGTGAGCCTGTGAAGAAAAGGGAATCCTTGTGTACTGTTGGTGGGGATGCAAACTGGGCACACACTCTGGTAAACAATAAGGCAGGTTCCTCAAAAATTAAAAAAAAATACAACTACCATATGATGATCCAGCAATTCCACTTCTGGGTATATATCTAAAGAAAATAATACCTGCATCCCCCATGATCATTTGCAGTATTATTCACAACAGTCAAGACATGGAAACAACCTAAATGTTCATTGATGGGTAAATGGATAAAGAAAATGTTATATACTTATATCGCATCATATCATATCATATCATATATACATGTATATCTATGCATACATATATAATGGATTATATAATATACATAATAGATTATATATTTATATAATATATATAATAATGAATTATTATTCAGCTATAAAGAGAAAAAGCCCTGCCATTTACAACATGAGTGGATGTTGAGGACATTATGCTAAGTGAAATAAGTGATATAGAGAAAGACACATATTGTATATTCTCCCTTTAATGTGACATTTAAATAAGTCTAACTGAAAGTAATAGAGAATACAATGGTGGTTGTCAGGGACTGAGGGGTGGGATAAATGGGGGGATGCTGGTCAAAGGGTATAAACTTCCAGGTATGAGAGAATTAGTGCAGCATGGTGACTATAACAACCCTGTGTTATCTACTTGAAAGCTGTAGGAGAGGAGATCTTAAAGGTTCTCATCATACACAAAGAAAGATAATTATGTGAGGGAATGGAGCTATAACAAACTGTATTGTGGTAATCATTTTGTAATATGTACACATGAACATCACATGGTACACAAACTTACACATGTTACATGTCAATCAAAGTGGAAACAATAGGGTCTTGGCAGAGTATCTCCGTCAGCGCTGCATTCAGAGTAGCTCATCAGATGTTTATGTAATGTCATTACTGCGACAGGCATTGTGCTGGCTATGGGGATCCAGTGACAAAGACAGACTTGCAGTCTTTGAGGAGCTTTTAAATTCATGAATGAGTGTTCTGTATCTAATCAGTCTTCATCCTTTGAAAGTCTCCTGAAGCACTTCCATCTTCTCCATACTTTCTTGAAAGCCTCATCATCCTTTACAGGGAGATCCGCTCTGTGCTTAGTACTTAGGGTAGCACTATGCTCTCTCAGTCATGGCCACATGGATCTCTCTCCCCTGAACTTCTTGTTCAAGTGACTGGGAAGATAAGAGCAAAATCTTTTTTCATTTCCACATCCTGAGGGCTCCTGTCAGGAAATGTGTGTTCAGAAGAAATGCTTTAAATGATGAATCTCAAGGCTTGTGTCTGTCATCCCTTTATTCATTCAGTGTTTTTCCCAAGTTGGGGCAAGGCCTGACTTCAAAAGGAATTGTCTGGTGAAGGGGACGCTAAAGCCAGGTGAGGGGAATTTGGTCAGGGACCCACTCTGCCTTGAACTTGCACTTGGTATGAATCATCTCATTTCTCTTGGCTTCTATCATCTTTATCTACAAAATTTTCTCACATATACTGCGGGGAGAAGGGGATGATTGACACAGCTAAGCCCTCTCAGGTCTTCTTTATCATTGTTTTCACACACAGATTCATCTGGCAAATATTTGCTGAGCTCCAGTGGTATAAGAAGCTTCTCCCATGAGGCTTTGTATGCCATATCTCAGTGGTACCTGATAGAATGCTTGCTCTCCACTCAATATACCTTCAGCTCTCTATTCCTGTGCTCCAACCTTCTCTTGGTAGGCACAAACTCCACCCCATATCTTCTACTTCTCTTTTGGTTTTGTTTCCTGAATGCTCAGTTTTTATTCAGACTTCTCAACTGTTATTACCTCTGTAGAGATTTTTCTAGCTCCTCTTCCCCCCAGCCAAAGTGGGGCAGTTCACTTATTCTCTCCAGTGGTCTTTCTGGACACGTGCAGCTAGTGACCTGCAAGTATTAGCTTCCTACTAGCCTCGCAGGTCTGCAGGACCTCCCACAGTATTTAGCATTCGTCTTCTATTTATTCAATCTGTAATATTTCGTTTAGTTAGAGTAGACACAGAAAATTCTGCCTTATACACACACACACACACACACACACACATATATATAGACACATATTAATAGTTGGAAAAGGGTGAAATATTTTAATGGTGTTTTCAGATAATTGTAAACATTTTTCTTTACAATTCTCATCCTTTACAAACTACATCAAAACTCAATACATGGTAGTTTCTTAAAGTTTAGATGCATTATGAAATCTGGAACAATATAATAAACATTTCCTGCTGAGTCATATTAAAATCTACAGGTGTATCTTGCATTTTAAGTGGATATTTTTCCCAAATATGGTTTTGTAACATCATTCATTGATCATTTGGAACATATTAGTCCATTGACTTACATGACTATTTCAAATGGTGACACATTTCATTCCAAAATTAAAATACTCACATCTGTCAATATCGCCACTGATCTAATTGGGTAAGTTTTATGTTTTGAGAAACAGTTAAGCTTATGGTGGCAGATACATATTTTCCAACATTCTCATTTTTTATTGAAAGCTTGAATCTATGATTAGCAAAAGATATCCTCAATTGTGCCCATGAAGTGACAGCCTCACTTCACATGTTACTAAGGAAGTGTCTGCCCAACACAGGTTGAAACAATCATAGTTTGCCAGCCATTCTTCCAGGTAGAATTAGAAAAAACAATTGATGTACCTTACATCTCAGTTGCAAAACTACTTTCTCTTGAAGCAACTATTAAGCAAACAGCAGATTTGCTTCATGCACATTTGCCGTTTTGTCACGGAATAGAAAAAGATGTGGACAACTGTAACTGAACAACAATAGAAAAAGAGAAAGAGATGTAGACTCAGGTTTCTAAACTTAGTAAAATAAATAATTTTAACAGACTGCTTCTTTAAGGGCAGTCTTAAATGAAGTTTACTTATTTTAAAACTGTTGATCGTGGTGGTGAATGTTACAATGACCCTGGGTCCAATTGAGTTTCAATGGCTTGTATATGTGGTGAGGCACCCCAAATTTCATAATACACAGTGTGGTTTGGGTACCATCAGTTCAAATGTTAACACAGTGAAAATGGCAGATAACAGCATTATGGTGGAAACAGTTCTGACCTTGTGAACCCCTTCAGTGTCTCGGAGACGCAGGGGTCCTTGGATGATACTCTGAGAACCATTGAGCTTCAGAATTGATTTCTGTATTTCTTTCCTATTACATGTCCATTTTTACTAAAGGTGAAAAAACCCATTGGTGCTACTTCTATACTGAAGATTTTGTGAGAGTAAAATATTTTTCTTGATTTCACTATTTTCTGCAACTTTTCTTTTCCATGTTTAAACATTTAAAAAAACCAAAAAACAAACAAAAAACCCTCACCCAAGGATATGTTTATTGATTTGACAGAGAGAGGTAGGGAGAAAGAGAGAGAGTGGCAATCGATCGATGTGAGAGAGAAACATTCATCAGTTGCCTCCCATGAGTGCCCCTCCTGGGGCTGAAACCCAGAACCTGTTTGTGTATGTGACCATGCTCCAGGCAACTGAGCCACTGGACCAGGACTAACCATTCTGTCTTTTAATTCAATAGAAGCCAATAACCTATTGAGAGAATCACAAAGCTAAGATTGATTGATTTATTGGGTGTGTAAAGAGAGTAGAAATGAGAGTGGGGTGAGGAAAATAGGAGAAGAAACAAGATTTGAAAACAAAAAAAAAAAGAACATGAGAATGAAAGAAAAACTAAGGAGAGAAATCAGGAGGGGGAAAAATGAACATAAAAGAGACTATAAGAGTAAAGAAAATAAGACAAAGAAAAGAGGGGCTTCAGGGTTGAGAGAGGATGATGCATTGTGTTAGAAAAACTCTGAGTCAGGAGACCTGGGTTCAGCAGGACCACTTCTAGCCTTGATCTCTGCAGAAGTCAATATCCTTTCTGGGTCTCATGTTTTCCCTTCTGCAAAATGAGAAGGGAAGTGATGGTACCAGTGGCAGACAAGAATATCCACAGATGGCTCCAGGAGTCCCTGCACTTTCAAAATTATGAGCAAAATCTTGTGTGTCCCTCGATTTTTTTTGGCAGGGAGTGGGTTGTTTTCATCAGTCACTCAAATGTCTCTTTACCAAACTGGATGAAGAACCTCTGACTTGGGTGGTTTACGATCTTTTCTAATCCTAAAACTTTATAATTTTTGCATGGAAGAAGACCTTGTAAACTGATACTAAAATCATTTCCTGGCCTCCAAATTTCACTCTCATTGTCTTTGACTCTGAGAAAATTCAACATGAAGTTTATGGCCTATAATGATTGTTTTTTGCTCTGATACAGGAAAAAAATAAATAAATGGAGCAGCAATCTTAGGGAGTCCTGCTGAACCCTGACCCATTGCAGTGATGGGGAGCAGGTACGACAGATGGGAAATCAGTTCCTGGGGCCACCGAGCACAGCCGCATGGTGTGCATGCAAACAGAAAGGGCTTCCTGTGTGTGCCAGAGCTGCAGCTCTTTTGCTTTCAGCTTGTTGACTTGGTCCCAGGGAAGGAGCAAAGCTGGCCAAGTCCGATGAATGGCCAGCAGTGGAAAACCAGTGCTGCTGTCTGCTGGCAGACAGGGCGCCCGACACCACACTTGGTCAGCTCCCCCCAAATGGCGTTCCTTCCCCCGCCATGGCTGGCTTTGGCAGGCGCTACCATGCCTAAGAATGCAGGAAGTTTTGGGTCACGGTGACATCTAATGCTGATGCCAGATGAAATATGCCCTGGAGGCTCTCCAGGGTCACATGGGGTGTGTAGCAAGAGAAGGCAAGGCTGCTCATGCACTGACAAAGTGGATTTTGGCTCCACAGTGGCCCCTGAGGGAGGAGGAGAGGGTGGGACTGGGAAGAGGAAGGGAGGAGGCAGTGACATGAGAGTGGACAATAAGGAGAATCAGTCTTGCTTTTTAAAAATCCCCTTTAGTATTTCAGGGAGCCACTTGCTCCTGGAGGTGGAGGCACATCCCCATATCTGTGGCACAGAAATGTGGGGAAAGGTTTCTGTGTGTTGGCAGGTTGGGTATGTTTCTGGCTTGGTATATAGTTGGGCCTCAGAGTTGGATAAAAGCTGTATAATAAATATGGCTTGACTTGATGTTCCCTCAGTAGTTCAAAAGCTCAAAATTGGAAAAAAAGAAAAAGTAGGCGATGGATGCTCAGGGTTCTGCTACCTTTAGTCTCTGGGTAAATAAGGCCTTTGCAGTTTCCTTCCTGCTGAAATCTCACTTCGCCTTGTTCTTGACGTATTGGGTTATCTGGCACTATTCTTCGGAATCCCAGATTCCTAGAGGAGGCTCATCTCTGCCCAAATAAAGCCCCTACGAGAAGACCAATGATGGACACCTATCTTCTGTCCCATATCGATCAGTGGTGCCCTAAAACAATCTTTGTGCCTTGGTCTGAGAAGAGGGAAGGGGCTTGGCTACTTTTGCTTTCAAGAATTAGGAACAGAAACCTAAAATGGAAACAGCTGAGAAGAAAGACGCCAAGTCAAAAACAAGATCCAGCTGGAGGAGGTCAGGCCCGATAAGCAGGCTGACCACAGGCTTGAAAAAGAGGTCAGGCCCCAAGAGCTGAGCTTGAGCGGTGAGGAGTGTTTTTGCCAAGGGAAGATGATGGCCTGTGAGGTAAGTGGGCTCTGTTCCTCTGTCCCACACCCGGTTTGGGTTAGCTCAGGGAGGCCTTGCTGGTTCCCCCTCCATTCTCTACTGAAGGCTGAACTACTTAGGCTTAGCAGAATGGCGATAGAAAGGGTATGTCTGAGTGTCTAGAAAAGAGGTATGTTTGGGGAAGATGAAAAATCACTGGAAGGCCAGCTCCAGTTTGACCTCCTCTAAGAACCCTTGCCAAATTACTCCTCATGGGTCTTGGCTCCATCTCTCCACTCCACTCCATTGACTTCGCATTTTATTTCGAGTAGGCATCACGAACTATTGGATAATAAATTACATGGTAATGGTAGTAACTAATATTTATATGGTGTATCTTCACTAACAAAATTCATTGCTTTCGCAAATATTTACTCAATTGGTTTTTTTCTGAGAAATAGCTGGAAGAATTACTGATAGTCTGCTTTGTATAAAGCCAAATTGGTAAAGAAAGCACACACTTTGATTCCATCAGGGAAGACTTCAAACATAAGCTTTATCATTGGCTGACTGTGAGCTGGGATGGTTTGTTCTGCCAGTTCAGGCAGAAGTTGGTGGCACCAGGAGAGCTCTGTGCCCTCTTATTTGTCAGCATAGTAACTGTAGCTTCCATCATGAACTACATTTTTGGTAAAAGGTAAGAGATTATTTTGGCAGCGTCATATTTTGACCAACATACTGTTTGAAATTCTGAGCAAATCCTGTGGATTTCTAGAATCAAAACAACTTCATTAAAAAGGTTTTTTTGGACATTTGAAGGCTGTGACCTCTGCCAGGCTTCACATCACAGCTCTCCTTGGCAACCACACCTTTGGGTCATTACTGCTCCTCTAATCACATCTTTGTTCTGCTTTGATTTCTCTTCCCCTTCCCTTCTGAGGACCACCCCTTCCAACCCTTTGCAGTGCACCCTGGGAGATTTCCTGTCCATGCTCACAAAGTCTTTCATTTTCTTAGTCCCTCTATAGAGTTTTTTCCCCCTTATCCTCTGCCCTAACTGAAACCTGGTTTCCCCAGGGGATATCACTTTTCTGAAGGCTCCTTTACATGGACTCCCAAAACACTTTTATTTTTTTTTACCATATTAACTATTTTCATTTACTTACTTTTTTCATTTTTACTGAGAAATAATTGCAATATAGCACTGTATAAGTTTAAGGCATACATCATGATGGTTTGGTTAAATATATTATGAAATTATTACCACAATGGGTTTAGTTAACATCCATCATTCATATAAAAAAGAATAAAAACATTCTCCTTATGAAGAGAATAACTCTTAGGATCTACTTCTTAACTTTACTATATATTATAAAGCAGTGTTAACTATAGTCATGTTGTAGTCATTACATCCCTTGTACTTATTTATTTTAAAACTGGAATTTTGTACTTTTTGACCACCTTTTTCCAATTATCCCTTCTCCAACCCACACACCTCTGATAACCACAAATCCGATCTTTTTTTCTATGAGTTTGGTGTCTTTAAAAATTGTGTTCTACAGATAAATGAGATACTACCATCTTGGCTTTCTCTGTCTGACTTATTTCACTCAGCCTAATGCCTTCAAGGGGCATTTATGTTTACTCAAATTGTGGAATTTCTTGTTATTTATGGCTGAATAATATTCCATTGTATATACCATAACATCTTTGCCCACTCAACCACTCATAGACACAGGTTGTTTTCATGTCTTGGCTAAATAATGTCTTGGCTTTCATTATGATAAATAATGCTGCTGTGCACATGGGTTTTCTAATATCGTTTTGAGTTAGTTTGAGTCATTTCCTTTGGTTAGATTTCAGAAATAAAATCTCTGGATTATATGGTACCTCTATTTTGAAAATTTGCGGAAATGCTATACCAATACATTCTCCCTAAATCTTACCCAGAAGTTAATGTGACCTTTCCCATATCTGTATACTATTGCCTCCAAATATTATTATTCCTCCAAGTTCCTATTTCTCTTAAAGAAGAATGGTGTTTGACTGTACCATTTGATCCTCCACTTTCTACCCCTACATCTCCACTGCGAAACATCACCTTCTTCATCTTTCTCCACATTCATTGATGACTTCGGCACATGACATTCAGTTCTCTCTCCTTTCCTAAGTCCTACTGTTGTTCTGTGTGGTCAGTATTCAGAAGACTAACCAATTCCTTGACTTCCACAAACTTCAGGATTTCATTCTCTGATCACAAATCTCTATCATTCTATCTCTCACTCCTTTCATGTGTTCTCTTATATCTTTAAGACAGCTTGTGTTGTCTATGTCTACCTTCCCACACCTAACAATCCTTCTCTGTTTTCCTGTTCATCTGTACATCCTGTCCAGCCTAGATGGCCATTCTCCTGTTGGTGTCATAAATTCCTTTCTAGGCCATTGCACATTGTGATTCAACTCCTCTCTTCTAGTTTTCTTTAATCTGCATTTAGACCATTGGGCCCGTTAGGGAAAATTATGCCACCACATATATTGGAGCCACTATAAAGTCATGGTTCCAACTTCAGTCTGGCCCACAGTGATACCTATAAGATGCACCTTTAATGTCTCCAAAATTTGATCTTTACAATAAACGTTTCGCAACTTTCTAAAGGCCAAGATACTCTGTATCATGGCTGTAAGCAATTCATTATATCTACTACTTCACAGTGATGTATATATTCTCAGATGAGAATTATAGCTATGATCATTTCTCATCTTGTCGACACCTGCCTCTATGGAAGAGGTGTCTCTGCCTTTCAGGCCAATTTCCCCCCTGAGCTCTGGATCTCATCACCTAGCTCTTTCTCCCAAGAACTTTGCTCTAGCAGTTCTCTCCTGGTCCTTGTATCTTCAAGGGAAAGCAGATGGGGAAGCTGAGAGAAAGTGAAAGACAATTCTGGAGGTTTAGCTAAATTTTTAGAGATTCCCATACCTTGAGGGCAGAAGTGGGTCAAGATCTTGCAAAGGATGAGTGGTAAGGAAATAGCACTCACACATATACACAGTAGGGAGTCATGTTGTCACCCCATCCCACTCAGAATGTTGTAATAATCTATGTCCATACATGGGTCCTTATGAAACTCCTCTTAAGAGTGTCATAGGGCAGGGCTGTGTGTTTTTCATCTTTGAGTCTTCCATGCCAACTATGGCAATGAACAGATAAATAGTACTAGAAGCAAAAAAAGAGGTAAGTTTTGGCAGAAATGATTTTTGATAGATCCTTGGATAAACACCTGGAACTAATGAAGAGGTGAATAGCAAGTCCTGGGAAAAGGCACAATGACAGGTCAGATATGTCTACCATAAGGATCCAGTCTGTGCTGTTTTTCACTGACAGCTTCAGTTTGGACTTCCTTCAGCTGGCAAACATTGTGACTCATCACAGCTCCTGAATATTTTATCTTACAGTTTTCAACCATTGACCAGACCTTATCTGATATTTCCTTAGTCCCAAGTCCCCAAGTGCTAAGTCACTTGACCATTACTTGTGATCATGGAATATAGGTGAAGCAAGAAAATGGAATTTCTGGTGATACATGTAAATAGACTGGAGAAAAGGAAAGATCCAAAAAGAGAAGTGGTACTGTTCTAAGTGGAAGGGATGCTGGACAGATAAAGCACTAGGTGTACCCTGGTGTAGCTCCTGATAGGCATTGCCTACAGTAGCATATAAGAGGTGTTTAATCAATATATGTTGATCAATAAATGAATGACTGAGTGAAATGATAAAGGAGTTAAGTTTTTGAGAGTCTTCTACTATAGGAAGGAGTACAATTTATCTAATAGGCTTGTGTTGAGAATAAATCACTTATGCAGTGCTTAGCAGATAATAAATACTCAGTAAATGCTATCTAAACTTCCAGTACCTTATCTGGGTTGGAAGTGGGCGCAGGCTTAAGGGGAATTTATCTTAGCAAGTCACTTTCAAAATTCCATCAGCATGATCTGATAAAACCTTAGTCTTTCTGTCTCCTCTTCTAATCACACCTAAAGTCAATATAAATAAGGCCCAGGACTCTCCCTGGGCTCATTCTGAGATGCCACATTCCCTAAGAGAAACTTCAGGGCATCTCAGAACAAAGTCCTCTGTTTGCACCAATCAGAGGCTATAGTCACATCTTCAGAGGGCTAACAGAAACTCAGGTTAAGAACCCCTGAGCTACTGGATTAATGTTTATTCTTTTATTAGCAAAACTTCAGTTTACTCATTTACCAAACTAGCTTACACAATATACACCTGAACTGTTACTTCTTGCTCTTTCTTGTGTGTGCCTTCTTTCTTGGGCCATAATTAATACTCTTGATCTCATATTGAATGGTCCTTTACCTGCATACTCTTCAATCTTCAGTAGCTGTTCTGGCTTTATATCTTTCCTAATCCACTCCCATCTGCCTCCAGTAATGATGAAACAGCTTTTTCCCAGACCTGGTACTGAACATTCTGCTCCAGTTAGGAACCTGAGGCTCTTACCTTCTATCCCAATTCCTTTATCAAACTGTTTCTTCTAAATCTGTACTGGGCAATGCTAAAGATTTGTAATGAATGAAAATTTCTCTCTACTGACAAATGCTTTGTGGGCACCATTTATAGTTGACAAAGCTCCCTACAACATTCTGATGGCAGTGCTTTACTAAGGCCATCTCACTCCTCATCACGGTGCCAGTCGCCCCAGTCTCCTAAGTGATTAGTAGTTTTGGAAGATGAAATTTCTCTTTTACTGAGAGTAGTTTCTTAAATCTTTCTCTTAAGAAAGCATTGTTCCATGGTGTCTCTCATTGCTGGAAGACATGCAGGGGTGTCCAGCCTGCAGCCCGTGGTGCCATGCAGCCCAGGATGGCTGTGAATGTGGCCTAACGCATAATTGTAAGTTTACTTCAAACACTATGAGTTTTTTGTGATTATGTGTTGCAGTGTATGTAATGTATGGCCTAAGACAACTCTTCTTCCAGTGTGGTGTAGAGATGCTAAAAGGCTGGACATTTTGCTTAGAGGTTGTCTATTACACTGGTCCTGCAAGATTCCTGAACTTGTCTGCATGTCCTCAAGGAACAATCTAGTCTGTACTTAATTATTATTTCTTTGTGCCTTCTGGAGAAATACCTAGTCTTTCCTTCAGCCAAATTGTATATCTCCTGCTCTTACCCGGTTCTTTTTCACCTATCAAGAAACATTTTGCTCCCCTGCAATCTTTAACCATGAAATCCTTTCATAACCATTAGAGACAGCTGAAGTCCCTTTTCCTCCACAGGACAGCTTGAATAGGCACGTGGAACCAAGCCAGTCTCTCCTTTGTCTTCTCTTTCCCAGCACCATGAGTCTTCGGACTTTCAACTCTTGCTCATATGTTATGGTCCACTTAGCTTTTCTCAAGATAGATTCTGTTCCATTAATTTTCTTTTTAAAATTCTTAATTTCAACAAGCCGACTCTCTGTGACACCTACAGAATAGGGGATGTCTACAAATGTCCTTTAGGCATGATAAATACTAAATATATTAGAATTAGGAATTTGCCTTGCAAATAGAGACATTCTAAATTGAAAACATTTGTTGAAGATAGAAAGCTTAGCCTAAGTAAAAATTAGTGCACCAGTATTCATCATTGTTCTATTCTCGAAAGCACTATGAGGTCATCATTACGGTAACACAAACAAAAACCATCAACGGCCACTCTGGCCTTCTGCTAGTGCCTTGAATATATCAAGCTTTTGTCACTTCAAGGTCTTTGCTTGTGCTTTTCCCTTTGCCTGGAACTCTTTCTGCAACCTCAAATGTTTGCTTTCCAACTCCCCATGTTTCAAGTCTCTGAGAAACTTTTTCTTGATTTTTTTACCCCCCATTCCAGCCCTCATCTAAATCAGGTCACCCATCATTTTCCAACCTGCTTTTAACTTTCCTTATGGCAAACAGCACAATTTAAAATATGTTTATTTGCATGATTATTTAGCACCTGTTTTCTTCACTAGACTGTAAACTTTGGAAAGGTTGCAATTCTGTCTGCTTTGTTTACTGTGAAATTCCCAGCACCTGGCAGAGAGCCTGGTTTATGTTGGAAATTCACATTACATGTGCTGGATGAATGAATGAATGAATGAATGAATGAATGAATGATTCCTGCAGAATACTGTTTTTTCTTTCCTTCTTATATTTGTATATAGCTGTGTTGTTTTCAAATGATTTTCATGTTCCTATCATTTAAGGATGGAAGGGTGGTTATTATTGTCTCATTTCCATGTGATGAAACTGGGCTCCAGGAAAATGAACTACACAAATTCACTTAGCTGGTGGCATATGGAGCTGTGATCAGAGCTGAGACTGAATGTTGATGCTTAGTCTCATGCTCTTTTCATTAGTCATTAAAAAATGAAGAGTTTCTCTTAGAAATAATTTAATCTCAGAAGAAATAATTTGAATGCACATAATAGAGCTTCTTTTTTCTAAATCTTGGAAAAAACTAGCGTCTGCTATCTGGAAAGATCTACATAAAAGACAACCTCCTGACTTTTTTTTTTTTTGTACACTTTGGTTTTTAGACCAGCTTTAGGTTTACAGCAAAATTAAGTAAAAGATACAGAGATCTTCCATTCTCCCTCTGCAATGCTACAATTTTTATGATTTGTTTTCCTCATGTGACCTACTGTGGAGAGGAACGTGAAGGGAAGAGCTCATCACTGACCTAATCCTGTTAACTTTTGTTCAGAGAACTTCAGATAGGCTGTACAAAACATATATTTATCAAAGGCAGAAAACACTTTCTCCATTTGAACACATTTAATGTATTTTCCCATGAGAGAAATTGGTCAACAAAAATGTTAGTTTTTGTCAAGCTAGTAGATTAAAAAATTAAAAATTCCCTCTACCATAGCTTTTGCTTCCTAATATGTCTGTTATGAATTTTGTGTTTTTTTTTCTATTGACTCACTTTACTTATGGGTCACCACCTTTGCAATAACATGTAGACTTGACAGCAAAGCAACATCCTTTCTTTATAGAAATTTCATACATTAGCCTTTTCTTTCCTCTGCTGAATCATACTGCTTTTCTTTCATTATTTCAGATTAGTAAGGTTTGTGGTTCATTTTTCTCCATTCAGAAAATCATAGACTCCCAGTGTCATCATAACACAGACTCACTTTAAGGAAAATCGTTACTTCAAGGATTTTACTGAATTGATATATAATTAAAAATATTTTCTAATATGTTGATTTTCTGATTTATATCTCAAGTTACATAATTTCTGAATATGGAAACATGTATTTTCATTTCTCTAAGGAATCAGATAACCCTTGGTTCATTGAGGTAGACAATTTTTTCATAATGTAGTATTCATTTCTCATTTGCTTGAAAACAGGGAATTTCATAGAATCATAACATTTTATGGTGGCAGGAGATTTTCTAGGCAACTTAGAGCAACTGCCTTGGAATCCCCTCTGAAATATACCCTCTGTAGTCATCCATCCCCTGCCTGAATACACCACTTCACTTCTAATGCACACACCCAGGATTGGACCAGGATGGTCACCTACTCAAGGAGATGTGGTCCCTCTAAGTCACCAGCAGGATGCTGGCTTCTGAAATGGGGCTTCACTTATGTCTGAACAGTAACTTCCCTGAAAAATGGCCCTCTGGAGAGTGCTCCAGGAAACTGGAGCCAATGTGCGATTGATTCAGCTGTCTGGTGGCAAGGTGGGCTGACTTCATTTGGGGCTGAAGGCAGGGGCAAACTGACAGCAGGTTTTTGTGCACGAAGATTCCTGGCCAGCTGCTTGCTAGAAAGAGAATGATTTAAGTGGGCTTCAGTTTCCAGATGTCCCCTTCAAAAGTACATGATTGCCATTGGAGAGGATGAAAAAAGAATATGTAATATGTGACTTAATTACTCTTTTTCACTGATTATTTTTTACTTAACATTTGGCAGCACAGTTTTTATACATTTTATTTTTGAGACTTTTTCTTCAGAACTGTCCAGAATGCTGATAGGCCCACAATTTTTTTTTTAGTATAATTTTTATGCACATTTTTCTCTTTCACGTGTTGGTTCACACATTATTCCTTACATTCAAAATTTTTTCTCTTTCTGCATTCTGTAGAATAGCATAATTTCATAACACAATTTTAACAGTTAGTAAAAACAAACATTATGGTACCTTGTGAAATGGCATAATTTGCTCAGGTATTTCTATATCCTTGGAGGAAACTGCCATAAAAGTATCACCATGAAAATTTGATACTCAAATGAGGTGGGTTGATATTTTAAATATCAACCTGTTTTTTCTTTCTCCCAACATTTCCATCTCCTCTACCCCTATCTGCACCCCTGTAGTGTAGTTAACCCCTGTGATGAGAACAACTGAGTTGCTGCTGAGGCATTTTACAGTGTAATAACTCTACTCACACCCAGAGTCTTGACATTGAGAGATCTTTTAAAATAACCACTTAGAGTGAAGCTCCTGAAAAGTTAGTGACCTTCATCCCAGCCACTTTGTAAGTCTTATTAAGTCACAGGTGCTTGCCTGCTACCCTGCCCTGTCTCTCCTGCTTGCTTGGGCCCTGGGATGGAGGGCACCCCTCCATAGCATCTCTGCCTCCTCTCTTGCTTCTAGAATCTATAGGAAATAAAGCTTGTGGCTTTACTTCCTTTGTGTTGGTGTATTGAACCTGTGCCTTCAATAGAAATGACCCTGTGGGATTCACTTTCCCAGATTGTGAGCTGGGATGCTGAGGGAGCTGTCCACACACCCCTCGAGGGTGGCTTGGGCCCCTCATTCAGCAAATCCATCTGCGTGTCATTTTTCCTCATTTATTTTTATTGTTGACACTATTACAGATATCCCCATAATCTGCACATTCTTAATTCAATATATTAGCTCCAGGTTCTCAACACAGCCTTGTACTTGATTGCCTCAGGGGAGGCAGTGAAGGGCTGCATTCAGAAATAGCCTACTTGTCTTTATGACATTTGTCATGGAAAAGCCTGAGCCCTCAGGGGAATTTTGAGAGTTTTGTGGAGAAGGTAAAAGGTTGGTATTTAAAGGTATAGACAAAATGTTTGGCCAGGAGCAAGAAGAGAGGAAGTGCCGCGTATTCCTCTGGGCACTGTGTGTGTGTGTGTGTGTGTGTGAGAGAGGGTTGGTGGAGGGGAGTGAGAGAGAATAACTATGCCTCAGAGGGCTCTGTAGTCCAAGAGAGGGATCCTGACCCCTGTGTTCCCCACAGAGCTGACACAGCAGTAACATGACCCTAAAGAGGAAATGGCTACCTCATACATGGAATATAACTCGGAAACTGATAAGCAGCAGCCTTGTAGGAAAAATTCCTTTTCCCCAAGAGTGACAGGGAAACCATGGGGAGTTACCAGATGTCTTGGGCCATGCAGCATGGGACAATGGATGCGATGAAACTCGCGTGGACCTGTGACTATGAATCATCGCAAATGTGCTCCCACCTTGCTTCTGCACATGGAATCCTACCTATGGCACAGCTTGGGAGGAACAGGAAGAGGGGATAAGTGTTAGGAAGAACTCAGGATAAGTTTTTCCACCAACCCAGCAGAATAGAAACTCGGTATAAATGTTACACTGAATTACAGAAAAAAAATGTTTATAGTACATCTAAGTGTGTGGTCTGAGTGTCATACTTGCTACATAATCAAGAACTATTTTTCTTACTAAAAATAAATAAATAAGGAGCCCTGCTGGGGTGGCTCAGGGGGTTAGAGTGTTGTCCTCTAAACTAAGTTTGTGGATTCAATTCCTCATGAGGGCACATGCCTAGGTTGTAAGTTCAGTCCCTGGTTGAGGCTTGTACAAGAGACAACTGATCAATGTGGCTCTGTCATCAGTGTTCCTCTCCCTCTCTCCTGCCTTTCCCCCTCTCTCTAAAATCAATGAGTGTGTCCTCTGGTGAGGGTTAAAGTAAAATCAAGGAACCATTTACATACAGTAGGTGCATCTTTTTAATATACAGTTCTGCAAGTCTGGGCAAACATTTTATCTGTAACCACAACCACAATCATGATATATAGAACAATTCTTTCCCCCAAACACCCCAGTGCTTCACGCAGTCAATCTCCTGGAAACTATTGATCTGTTTTTGTCCCTTTGTTTTCCCTTTGCAAGAATGTCATACAAATGGAATTATCTCCCAAAGAGAGAACAACAGAGTTCCACTTCTCATCATCATCCCTCTCCTCCTCTCCGAGACCCCCTCGGGCTCCTTACCTATTTAATCTACTAACAACAAAATCATCTCTTTAAAAAAAATCCCTCTCAGGAAAATGCAAATCAAAACTATACTGAGATTCTATCTTGTACCCATTAGGTTGTTTATAATAATAAAACAAACAAAACACAGAAACTAACAAGTTTAGGCAAGATTATGGAGAAATTGGAACCCTTGTACACAGTGGTGGGAACATAATATGGGGCAATCACTACATAAATGGTATGACAGTTCCTCAAAAAAATTTAAAAAAAAACCAGAATTAACACATGATCCAGCAATTCCACTTGTCAGTATATATCCCAAAGAATTGAAAGTGAGGTCTCAAAGAGATAATTGTATACTCATGTCCACAATAGCATTATTCCCAGTAGCCAAATGGTGGAAGCAACTTGTGTCCATTGGCAGGTGAATGAATAAACAACATGTGGCATATACATACAATGAAATATCAGCCTTAAAAATAAGGAAATTCTGACACATGCTACATGCATGAACCTCGAGGACATGCTAAGTGAAGTAAGCCTGTCACAAAAAGACAATTACTGCATACTTGTATTTATACAAGCTCTCCAGTATAGTCAACTGCATAGAGACAGAAAGTACATGGTGGTTGCCAGAGCCTGGGGGAGTGAGAAATAGAGATTTGTCTAATGAGTAGAGTTTCAGTTTTGCAGGATGAAAAGGGTTCTGATTGGTTGCGCAACAATGTGAATGTACTTAACACTACTAAGCTGTGCACTTAAAAATGGTTAAGATGGTAAATTTTATGTTGGGCATATTTTAACATAATTTAAAATAAAAATAATTTAAAAGCACTAAAAATATTCCTTTCAAAGAGAAGTTACACTTGGCTGTATCTTTTTTGTTGTTGTTGTTATTTTTTTCATATCAGTTAGTCTGTCCTCCAAGATCCCAAACTTTCCCTTGAGGAAATCTCTCTTTCTCCAGTCCAGTCTTGCTTCTTTTACCTGAGACAAAGTTTAATACAAATACTTACTGGGAGGTACAATCTCAGACAGGAAGAGTGAGGAAAAGAGGGATAAGCAAATACAAGGTGATAGTTCAGAAACTACAGATAAGGCCCGTCCTGGTTCCTGAGAAAACAGACGACCTACTGGGGAACTGCTAAAGATTACTACCTGGGGACAAGTGGAGGCATCCGAGCCTTTGTGTTCCAGGGAGCGACAGGTGACCACCCACCCCTGGGAACAGCTAACTGCCCAGGACAGGAATGTTGCAGTTTCTTTCATCTAATCCTCCCTGAACTTTGAGACACCTCATCTCACCTTGTTTATTCCTTGTTATAAAAAGTCTGGCCTAGAAAGAAGAGACAAGATGGTCTATTAGGGTATGAACCCACTATCTTCTCAGATTGCTGGCCCTCTGAATAAAGCACCCATAAAGGTTCAATCACTGTCATTGCTTATTGGGTTTGGTAGTGACAGGCAGCCTGAATGCCAATGTCTTTTCCAGTTTCAGTTTGATGTTGATGAATTCCTTTAGCTTTCTCTTGTCTGTGAAGCTATTGTTTTGCTTTAAATTTTAAATGACAGACTTGCTGGGTAGTGTAGTCTTGGTTGTATCTCTTTTCTTTCATCATTTTAAATATTTTCTGCCAATCGCTTCTGGCCTGAAATGTTTCAGTTGAGAAACCAGCTGACAGTCTTATGGAAGCTCCCTTGTAAGTAGCCAACTGTCTTTCTCTTGTTGCTTTCAACATACTCTCTTTGTCTTTAACTTTTGCCATTTTAATTATGCTGTGTCTTGATGTGGGCCTCTTAAATTCATCTTCTTTGGGACTCTCAGCTCTTTTCAGACATCTGTCTTATTTTTATTTTCACCAGGTCAGGAAAGTTTGTAGTCATTATTTCTTCAAATAGGTTCTCAATCTCTTGTTCTCTCTTTTATCCTTCTGGTACCCCATAATGCAGATGCTGTTACATTAGATCTGCTATGTCTTCCAGTATTGGTGGGGTAGCCTTATACAGTAGGTATCCTGTGGGGCCAAGTGGGGCAGTCTGCCTGATCACCTGAGCTGAGTGCTCCAGAAGTGTCTCTTGTGTGCCCTTCTGTTTTAGATGAGCCTTGATTGCATTTTGCACATCCATGGGTGGGGTTGATATTCAGCCTGGCTGGTTATGAGAATTGGCCACTACTACAGTATACAAGTTGCTCCTGGGGGCTGACCACATGAAGCTTAATTTGCCCCAACAGGGTCTGGTGCTTGCTGACCAGTAGATGTGCTGCTTGTGAAGCTAATTGGATGGTGCTCTGTTGTAATCTGAAGCTAGCCACCAGGTTTGTTGGTTCTGGGGACTCTTTGGAGGGACTTTTGCACAGTTCAATGTCAGACACAGCCTGTGACCAACCATGGGCTACCTGGTTAGAGGATACAATGTGATTCACAGTTAGTAACTGTCAGTGGTGGGCCTGTGTACATGTGGGAGGGGCCAAGCTGCAAACTGAAGCTGGCTTTCCCTAGTATCAGACCTTGGGCATTTCAGCAAAATGGCCATAGCACCTCATAACCTGTTACTACCTGCAGGCTGCCTGCTTGTCTCAACTGCTAAAAAAGCTTCAGGTGGCACTTGAGTTGCATGAGGCCAGTTCTCTGGAGATCATTAGGTAAGAGTGAATGGTGTTTATCAGGTTAATACAGATTCAAAGTCATTTCATTGTTGCATCTGAGATCACTCATCAAATCTCAGGGTATATCAACATCAGCTGCAACCCACCTGGGACCAGCAAACCTTTGCAGTGAGACAACATCTCTGGGAGATATCAGGATAGAGTTCACCAGGCTCAAGCAGATTAAGATTTGGCCTGAGGAAGGAGGGCTCAGCACAGCAATGACGGCATATATTGGGTGTGTGAAAAGATGGTCCTCGCCCCCAAGCCACACAACTAAGTTTCATCCTGTGTGTCTCTGGCACCCTCCTCCAACCATGCTTTCCCAAAATTCCTTGAGAGTTTTTTTAAGACAGACTGCAACACAAGCCCAGGCTGGTTGCTGCTGATAGAGTCTCTGGCTATGCACGAGTTGGGTAGGGTGGGGCCTCAGGGAGTCCTAAGGATGGAGCTAATATAGCTCACAAGGCTAATGCCATGTGGAGAGAGTACTCAGCCCAGGGAAGGTGGCACCCATGGGCCAAATTCAACACAGGGACATTGGCAGACAGCTGTCCCTTCAGCCCTCTCTCTGAAGCCACACGATTCAATCTCTTCCTTTACGACTCTGGCATCCCCTGAGCTGCTGTACCTCTGCCAGAGCTTAGTGTGAGTGCTTTTGATCAAGAGTTTCTCATTGTTCTTTAAAAAGGATGCCTGGGTTTCTAGCAACCTTTCATCTCACTTGGGAAGATGGAGTTGCTGATTTTCACAGCCAGATATTATATGAGTTCCTCTTCCTGGCACTGGTGCTTCAGGCTGGGGAGCCAATGTGAGGCTAAAACCCATCACTTTTTAGGGTTAACTCTGCAGCTGAGATATTCCTCTGGACTCTTACTACCACACATGGCTGTGGAGCCATTCCTTTTCACATCTCTGCCCCTCCTACTAGTCTTAATGCAACTTCTTATGTATACCCTTAGTTATACAACTCCTATTCAGCTGGTCTTCAAATGGTTATCCAAGTTGATTATTCTATAATTTAGTTGTAATTTCAATATGGTCATGGGAGGTGGTGAGTACAGCTTCCACCTACTCTGCTATATTGAATGGGAATCTAAGTATGAGCACTTCTAAACTGAGGTGACCAAAGCAAGTTTTGTGAAAGAAGTGATATTCAAATTTGCCTTGAAAGATACCTCATTTTCCCAGAGTTAATTCTGGAACTTTCTTTTTTTTATATGGGCTTCAGCCGTGGCAATTAATTGCTAATAACATTTGGCCTTCCTTAAATTACTCCAAAATTTCTTTAGCTGCTATTTTCCCTTTTTATAAATATGTTCATTTATTCATTCTACAAACATAATTTTAAGAATCATTATGTCCTTAGGAGATGGAGATATAAACCATACCACTACCACCACCATGACCACCACAACTCATTCCCAGTGCCAAAGTTCTTATAGGTCATTGAGGAATACTGAAATCTTTCCCCTCCTCCTCCTTCCCACATTGGTGCTTATAACATAGAATGTTATTATAGATAAAAGGTAACCTAGTCCATCTTAATGGTGTAGGTTCACTAATTCTGGAGTTTTGGAAATCTGATTTTCTCTACATGGTCAGACACCTCTATCTGAACCCAGGTCTTATTGGATCTCTGCAGTTTCAAAGGAGTGTGGAAGAATGAGAAAGCTTAAAGAATAGTCAAGTATTTTATTCTGTAGTGGGGAAGAAGAATATTTGTGTGAAAGGTAACAGTAAACAATTAGATATACAGTATTTCATGAGCAAAAGTCTTTTATCCCAGAAGAGAGAGGTAAAAATAAAGACACAGATTTGTACACTTTTTTTCTTAGATAATGAAGCCACAATAATTATAGGGAGAGTTTAATTATAAAATATTTTTCAGTTAAGTAGAGAACTCTGAGACTTTGTGGATCTTAGTGCCAAAATATATCTGTAAATAAGGTAGATAATCTAATTTAGGTATGTTTTCATCTAAATTAGTTATTGATTTCTGTGTCTTAGACACTGTGTTAAGTTCACCACAAAATATACTCTAGCAGACTACATTTCTTAACTTTCCTGAGGTCAGATTAAGACCAAGTTTCTTGTGACTGAATTTTGGCCAATGGGACGTGATCAGAAAAGATATAAACTACTACTAAGCTTGGTCTTTAAAAATATCTCATATAGGTCCTGGTCAGTGTGGCTCAGTTGGTTGGAGCATTGTTCTGTAATCAAAAGGTTGTGGGTTTAACTCCCAGTCAGGGCACACACCTAAGCTGTGAGTTTGATCTTTGGTAGGGCCACATATGGAAGGCAACCAATAGATGTTTCTCTCTCTTTCCTTCACTCTCCCCCTAAAGGCAATGAAAAAATGTCTTTGGTTGAGGATTAAAAAATTTTTTTAAGATAAAAATATCTCACCCACTTTGTTCCCCTTTCTCTTTTTTATGGTGAATCTGGAAGACAATATACTTTTTGCTCCTAAAAAGCAGAAGCAACTTGAATTTTTGAATCATGGCTTGTAACATGAGCAAAAAGCAAAGTGTTTTTTACGTTAAGCCACTGATGTTTCAGGGGTTCTTTGTCATTGAGGCATAACCTGATTTATTCTTACAAATACACTCTTCTTCCTCTTTGCATGCCTTCCTTTGGATGTTGTGAGTGGTTTATGAAAATAGGTCTTGATAACTCATTGGTCATAGGAAGTGAGGCAACAGAAATCAAGAAAAATTTTTTGTGTTTTGGGGGTTGTATATGTAAAATGGTGTATTAAGATGGAATTTTTCAAGATAGGCCAATGGAGAAAAGTAGGTATGAGGATTAAAATTATAAAATTAATATTGGACATGTTACGCTAGAAGGATATTTAGCTTCACATCATGGATGACCTTATAAATATTCTTGAGGAAAAATCTTGTTGTCTTGTAAGTTTAATACCCTAAAATATATAGGATCTATATATCATTTATACTATATTTATTGATGGGTTCATTTCTTCACTGGGCCAGCTGAATTCTGGAGAAAATTTTCTCACCCCTTGGTCAATAAATTCCTCTGAGAGCTCTGAAGATGCTTATTTTTTTTTGTGCCTAGAATTGCCTTAAGCTGTCTACATACTCAAAGGAAGTAACTTGTTTAAATCACAATAGCATATTTATGCTGCTTCTTTTCTTGGCTCCCCTCCCCCACTAGATCTGTATTTTTCTGAACCCTTTTGTGCAGTATGCACTCATTCTTTGTAAAGATATTTCTCATTAGGTTGATTGTAAAAGCCAACACCAAATGTCAAATCCAAGTTTGTTGCACAAGCAGGTTGGAAGGTCAGAACGATCTCTACAAGATGCATACCAGCAGCTAACTCAATTTTTCATTTCCCCAAATGACTTTTCTTGTGAAATATGGTTTTCACATCTTCTCATGCTTTTCCCTAATGGTCTGCTTTTGTATTTCAAAAAATAACCAGGAAGAGTATTGTAGAAGAGTTATTGCTTTTATTTTGTGTTAAAATCTTTGATTATTCCTTGGTGTTTTTTTTCCTAGAAGAGCAGTTTGTATACAGTGAGTACTAAATTAGTTTTTGTTGACTAGTTTAAAGATCTTGGTTTGAGCTGGAAAGGAATCTAGGGATCATCTAATCTAATCCTGTGCATTTATTGATGAGAAAAAGAAATCATAAAGAATGGAAATGTTTTGGCCAAGGTCACACGGCTGATTAGATACAAACCTGCTGCTGTTTCTGAAGTACTTCTGCTTTAATCATGTGCATAACTCAACAGTTTTAGAAAGCCATCATTTATCTCATCTGAGCCTTGCAATAACTTTGTGAGGCAGGAAACACAGACATTAGCAACCCTTTTGATTTTTTAATATACAATGAAATTGAGGCCCAGAAAAATCAAGTCAAATCCTTGAATTCTCTTACACATTTATTCTACAGGTATTAATTGAGCCCCTATTGTGAGCTAGGCACTGCCTTCATTTTGTTCTAAATATGAACAAGACAAAGTCTCAGCCCCCCTTTATCAGAAAGAAGAGAGGGAAAATATTATAGTGAATAATAGCTGAAATGAGTGAGCTTGTTTCTTGACTCCAATCCAGTGGTGTTTATCTTTACATTTTTGTTAATTAATGAAAACCAAGTAAAATTTCATATTGGTTGGCTAACACCTTTTTTATTGATGAGAACTAATCCCTTTAAAGAAGTTCTTCTATAAAAAATGCAAAACATTTAAATACAGCAGCAAAAAAGAGGACTTTGGAGAGTTATATAATTTCATGTGCTCAAGGGAATATGGGAGAGCATCAGTACATGTTCCCTTTCCATCTTTGAGATTTATGATTGGTCTGTTACAATAATACTAACAACTGAATGTTGGCTCAAGAAATAGATTTCATTCAGTGGGTAACATTTGAAAAGCCTTAACTTGTGAAATGTAGTAAAGTTCCTGCAGGAAGCTCCAGAAGAATACGCAAAGCACAAGAAGGTATTCAGGGAATAGAAAAATAAAATTAAAGGAACCTGCTACCCAATCTGTTTCATTAAATATGAAAATTAAAATGTCTTAACAAAATGCTTTCTCTTCCTCTCTCCTCCCAACAAACAAAAGCCTTGGTAGGTAGCCTGAAATTGCTCATCAAGGAAAAAAAAAACAGGCTCAGATGCTAAATGGCTTCTTTTGAATGAAGCAATTAATGCTAAAAGGAACATGTTGTCTCCACAGCACTTATAAGGTAAAACATTCATTGTACTTCCTGGCACTCTATCAAGCCACCCCTTGGCCTAAGTCAGTGGAGAAATGGTTTGCTGCATGAGCTCTTGACCTTTGATAATCAGAGAAATCTGGCTGATGATTTTGACAGCACTGGTTCTGTTCAGGATGAGGAATGCACATGGGAACTATACTTCTGGGTCTTTCTCACCCAGACCCTGACTGGCTGACCTTGGCAGGCCCATCAAGGCTGGCCTCTCCTCCATTTTCAACACAGAGAGGCTACCCTACAATTGTTTAAGTTTTGAAATGCATTAGAGGAATGCAATGGAGTATTATCTTAATTGTATTTGTTCTGATCAAATTTTTCAAGACTGTTGCCTTCTTAAAGATCCTTATTGTTCATTTTCTCACTAATATATGCATTTATTCAGAACACATTAATTAATGAGTCCCCATGTGTCAGAGACAGTGTGGGGAAGGCTCAGGAACAGAGACACGGAATAAGACCTAGTCTAGTGGTTGTCCTCAAGGGGAGTTCAATCCAGTATAGGGGCAAACAGATGTGGTGAAGAAGAAATTTTCTGCTACCCTTCTAGCTTCTTTCAGCTTGTCTAACAATTGAACCACAGGGAAACAAATTAGCAAAAAAGATAACCAAATTTAATTACATTACATATGTACATATGCACCCCACATTCATGAGAAGTTCAGAGACAGAAAGGTAGAGTGAAGAATATATGGCATCTTGACCCTTTGGTTTGCAGGCCGGTGCTCAGTCTGCTGAGCCACACCAGCCAGGGCCTGAGCCAAGGAGTGAGGTAGGATGCCCTGGGGCTTCATGGGGAGGAAGGCAACTTTCAGGGCAGTAAGACAGGATGTTTAGTAATGAGTAGTTTTCTCTGCCCTATGGGTAGGTCATAAAAAGTTATTTCTGGTGTTAACTCTTAATATGGGAAAGGCCCCGATTTAGATTCTTTGACAGGGAGATAAAAATTACCCTTGAGCCTACAGGGTCTCGATTACATTCAGCTCAAAATAATCCATATGCCAAAACGGCACATCTTGGGGAGGTCTATTCTGAACCCTTAACAAGAAAACTCCTTGTAATAATAAACTGTGGCAGTTTAGAAAAAAGGCAAGTGCAAAGTGCACTGGGCACTCAGAGGGGTGGCAAGAGCTCTGTCTTACACAGTGAATAAAGCGTGTTCCTTTAACTGGCCTCTGGCCAGGGAAGGCTGGAGTTGGGGGTGACTTGGGAGGGCTTGGATTACTCTATGCAACCCTTTCCACCCCCTCCCCTCAAGTGGAGCCTTTTTATTTTACTTCTTTCATATATGTGTATTTCTTTTTTTTAAGATTTTATTTATTTATCTTTAGAGAGGAAGGGAAGGAGAGAAATATCAGTGTATGGTTGCCTCTTGTGAGTCCCCTGCTGGGAAATGGCCTGCAACCCAGGCATGTGCCATGACTAGGAATCGAACCGCTATCATGTGGTTTGCAGGCCCATGCTCAATCCACTGAGCTACACTAGCCAGGGCCATATATGTATATTTCTTATAAGAGTTTTTTAGAACAAAGTATTTTACTAAAAAAAAAAGATGAACTATATAAATGGTCTTAATGAACTCTTTTAATGTTTCAATAAATACTGGTAGCAGGAGACAATGCCTTCCCCATTTTACATATGAGGAAAATATTTATCTTAAGTAAATATTTGGTATTTCATGGTCAATGCTAAAAATAGTCATCTGTATTTCTTCCTCCATGATCTCCATCAGACCAACTGGCACAGAGCAAGGGAAATATTTGTTGAAGGGGTGAACAATGGCAGAGACAAGACCCACATTTGTATAAAGTTCCCACGTGAAAGGAATTGTAACATTTAATTTGTTATCCTGAAAGTTCAATAAATTTTCTACCTAAGCAGTAGTAGATTCTACAATGAGATCCTAAGTGCTTCACTTTAATTCAGTTTAGTAGGTGACCTTTCAGGAACCTGTGCACACTAGTGTGCTTATACTTTTGTTTTCTAATCTTGGATGATAAGGGTAGATTTTATTCACTAAATTACTTTCTATATAAACACATAGAGATGTCTGCTTAATGGGTGACTCTCACAGAAATTATGCTGGGCACAGAGGAATATAAACTTTATGATTCCTTTTAAGTGACATTCTAGAACAGGCAAATCTCATGCACAGTGAATAAAACAGAGCGCTGGTTGCTTGAGGAAGGGGTGGATTGACTCGGAAGGAATATGGGGAACTCTCTGGGGTGGTAGAAGTGTCTTACATCTGAATCGGATGTGTGTATCCATTAATAAAATTATACAGCTAAGAAAAAAGAGGAGTCTGTTTATATTCAGACAATAGGTGTTATTCTTTTCAACATTTACATTATCATATCAATGTGGCATAATGGGGGAACTCATTCCAGAGTCAGAAACAGCAGTTCAAATTCTTGCTCTGCTGCCTGCAGGCTGTGTAATGCTGGACAGTTTCTTGCCTTCTCTTGGCTTCCATTTGCTTAGGTGTGAAGTAGGGACACTAATCCTGGCTGACCTCCTCTTACTGTTTTTGAGGATCAAAAGAAATGATCTAATTGATAGTGTACAGTAAACTATAAATTGCCATATAAATGAAGGTGTTTATTATTTATTGAGCCCTGCGTCTATCAGATCACATGATCTTTTTCCAGGGTTGCTTGTTTATAGTTGATTAATTCCTGCCCCCTTCTCACTGTGCTTGCTTTTTGAGGTATACAGAGGTGGGAAACTGGCAAACAAATAAAAAGCCTCAGCTTTCATGTAAACAATTCCTTTCCCACTTAGTCTTCCTTTGGCCCCCCTATTCATATGTCTTCTTAATCACAAGCCATGAATGAAGCAACACCTTCCACCCCACATTAGGATTCTGTCAGCTTGGCAGCCTCAGGTCTCAGAGAAGACCATCCCCCTTCTTGGCAGACTTTTTTTTTTTTTGTTCAGTGAGAGATTTCATCACTTGTTCAGAAAATGGTCCTTCTGTTTCATTTCATTTCTATTTTGTTTTATTTTTAAAAATGTCCTTAATGATCAGCAAAGTGCTTCTGCAAGAGCATTGCCCTGGTGGCATTCCATCCTTATTGTCTCCTATCAGATTAACTGTCTGGACAAAGTGTGAGGTGGATTTCTCGCTGCTGAGTGATAAGCACTGCTGATGCCCGAAACAGAGCTCTGTTCTTTCCCTCGGTTCATAGTGATGTTAAAGACAATCAAGATTCTGGAAGCGGGTCTTTGCTGGCAATTTTCATTTGGGGGATGATGCGTGAGACAGAGAAAAGTCCATTTTGGACTGTGAGCTGCTGACGTGGGGAAAAATCCTTGTTCCAGATAAAATAAGGCAATTTCACTCAGAAGACACATTGAGGGTACACATATACTCTTACAAGGTGGCATGACCTTCTTGTAGTATCAAAAAAATCTGCTTTCAGACAGAACTGGATGGTTATGCTTCTTTATTTGGGCATCTGGTCACAGACGCAAACAACTGGCTTGACTCTTAGTTTTGCCATTTATTAGCTGGATGACAAGGTGTCTGATCTACATTTATTTATAAAGTAGGAATAAAAATACCTGCCTTATCATCCCATGGTGTGTTGTGAGGATCAAGGGACAATTTCTTTATGCACATGATGCTTTCTGATTTTAAAACATTTTCACATGAGACGTGGGAAGTATGCAGCTAAGAACATGGGCTTGCGGGGCAGCGATATGCGTTTGAATCCCACTCTGGTTAGTTTCTAGCTCTGTGACCTTCTACAGTTTGCTTAAACTTAGTGTAGGTTTCCTCATTATCCAAATGGGAATTTTAGTATAAAAGTTAGAGGGCTTTAAAAAGATTTAATGTTACATGTGAAGTTCTTGGTACCTGGCATGTGGCATGCACTTTATATCTGGTTGCTGGGTGTGTCTTACTTGCTTTCTACCAAACTATGAGGAAAGAGGAGCCACTCTTACAGGGTTTCCACTGTAAAAGAGCTGGTGACTGGAGGCCCAGAGAGATAACAGTGTTACTCTGCTTAAATCTAGCAGGAAGATCCTGTAAAGCCACATATGCACTTGTGACTACTGTTGAGTAGAAAAATCTGAATCTTCTCTTGGAGTCAGCAGACACCCTTTCAGAAGGTGGCTTGGGGGGCAAGATGCTCCAAGGGTGTGTGATTTTGATTCACGGAATTGCTGTTACTGCTATCTCAGTGGAGTCCTTGGAGTCTGAGATGTCTCCTGTAGAGGTGCCTTGCTTTTAAGGTTTCCGACACACCTCCAAGGTGGGGAGAAGGAAACAAAGGTGTGTCAACTGAAAAGGAAAATGTGATACCCACAGTAAGTTGTTTTAAGAGCTCGGAAGGAGCCGGTAGCACAAGACCATTCCTCACATGCCTGCTCTGTCAGGTATCGAATCCTACAGGGTAGAATGTCAGACTTGGGAGGGGCTGAGAAATCACCTACGCAATTATATATGTGAATAAACAGAAGCTATTGCCCAGTGTTAAAACTGTACCTGCAACCATTTGCACTGTTACCAATGTGCATTGTTAGTGGTCAGTCAGAACCAGGATTTGGTTCTCTCATCTCCCAGTGTGGAAAGTCTCACCTTTGCTTTGGAGGTGCTGTAGGAAATCTTGACATGCACGTGACACAGTCTTTGCCCTCGAAGCCAGAAAGGGAGATAAAATGTGGACATGTGGCTATAGCCAGAGGTAAAGATCTTTTTCTTTTCAAAATAATGTGGAGAGTCAGAGAAAAATAAACCACAGCTTTTTTTGGAGAATTAGATGGGAAACTCACAAAAGAGTGGCCTTTGCGTAAAGCCTTGATGGCCAGATGCTATGGAAAAGAAATAAGAAGTAGATGCAGTGAGTGACTATAAGGAAAAAGGTGATCATTTCTTTATGAGCTAGAGAGAGTCTAAGTTCTTTGCTTTCCCTCAGCCTCAGTTTCTCAAGAAAGTGAAAACAGGCCTACTTTCCCAGTGTGGTCAGCTGATGTACATGAAAGTGTTCTGCTCAAAGGCTTTCTCTTTTCCTCTCTCACCCCGTCCTCAAAACCATACCACGGGTTCTGAGAGGTGTTCTATCTGCTGGACTTTGGGGGTTCTTCTTTCTCCCTGTGGCTTAAAAATCTGCATAGGACACATCACTGGGCAGTTATCAGAGCTAGTTAATAAAAATACCCTAACAATTTAAAAACAAGTTTTTCACAATTGCAAGCCAGAAAGAGAAAATTCCTCTGAGTTACACGTTCCCCGTGAACTCACTTTGCCAGTGTCAGAGTCCTGTTATTGACTCACCTTCATCTGTCTCCCCTGAAGCATGGGCCGCCATAGTGTTTAGAGGGAATCTTGGTGCCAGGGGGCTCTCAGATCTGAGAGCACCAGCTTGTGTAAATAGTGGCTGCAAAGGGAAGGACAGGGTGTCAAATAAAGGCACAGAGTGTTGGAAGTTAGGTGGAAGTAGGATTGCCAGATTTAATAAATAAAAATACAGAATACCCAGTTAAATGTGAATTTCAGATAAATAAAAATATGATTTTAATATGTCTTAAATATTACATGGTACATACTTATACTAAAAATTATAGTTTATCTGAAATTCAAATTTAACTGAATATCCTGTATATCCTAGATGGATGAAGCAGGAAGGCCAGGGGTTAAATAGTAATAAAAATAATATGTTTTTTAAAGAAAGAGTCTACAGTTTTAAAAATGTCTCAGGTGTCTTATTTTATTTTGACCTCACACTAACAAAAGCTAAGTGCTGTTCCTCTAATGTTAGAGATGATAAAAGGTGAGCCTCAGAGAGGCTAAGTGACTTGCCTATAAACAGGCCATGGATGGTAGCAGTATTAAGCACTTGAGCTCAGTTATTTCATTTTAAACTTATTTTGAGATAAGTTTATGAAAAATTACTAAAATCATGCAGAGCATTCCTATAAATCCTCCATCCAACCCTCCTAATATTAACATTTTATATAATCGTAGAACAATATTGAAACTAAAAAAATAACCTTGTTACAGAACAAGCTATTAAAGAACAGACTTTAGGAAGATTTCTCCAGTTTTTCCAATGATGTCCTTTTTCTTTCTTAAGATCCAGTTTTGATTCCCACATTACTGTCAGTTGTCATGTCTCCTTAAATTTCACCATCTGGAACAGTTCCTCACAGTTTTTCCTTGTCTTTCATGATCTTAACACTTTTGAAGAGTACTGATGAGTTGTTTTGTAGAATGTCCTTCAGTTCCAGCTTGTCTGATGTTTTCTTGTAATTATTGAAGGCATTGGGAAGGCTACTGCCGAGATGATGTGTCATTCTCAGGACGTATCAGATGATGCTGATATGCACTGTTGGTGAAATTAATCCTGGTCATTGGTCAGGATGGCATCTGCTGGGTTTCTCCCTTATAAATGCACCACTTCTCCTTTGTGACTATAAAACATTATGAGAGAAAATACTTTGAAACTATCCTGTTTCTGCTAATATTTTACTCACTGTTTTTTAGCATCTGTTGTTGGATCTTGCTCACTGTTATGATTATTATGGTATTCTAGTTGTTTTCTATTTTTCTCATTCCTTCCACATGTATTAATTGATATTCCTCTGTAGGAAGGAGTTATAGCTTCACTTCTACTTAAAATCAGTTATTGTAATTTAAAGCTTATTGTTCTTTTTGCTAAAATACAGGTGAAGAAGAAAGTAAGAGTTTGGGTTGCTGTAAAGGTGTGATTGTTCCAGGTGGGCAGAGGAAAGGGGATGGGAATAAATTTGTTCATTTCCCAAGTATTGATCAAACATATATTTCTATGCAAAGCATTGTATGAGGTACTGTGAAAAAAATAAAAATAAACAAAAAAATCCCAAGGTGGTTGATAAATCAAAGATTTATACTTAAGGCTCTCTATAAAAGGCTCTCTATAGTGAAATTTTTCAACTGAATATTGAACTGATAAATGATCGCATTGACAATTGTGGCCTGGACAAGTGTATTGTAATGCAGTTATCAAGTCCTCACTGCGAGGTCAGTGAATGTGTGGTACAGAACATCCCTGGCCAGATGGCCATGATACATGTGAGAGAGATCATGATGCCTGAGTCCATAGGGTTATAAGTATTATAGCCTCTTTTTCCTCATTCATAGAGAAAAGAACTCAACTAGAAGACAACTGTTTGACTGCACTTGGGACCCATAACTTCCTTCCTCCTTGAAAGAGATTATGAGACTTTAGAGAATTCAACATTACTTCTCATTCGGAAATTGGGAATTAATTTATACATAGTGCCTGGAAAAGTTAAACTTCTATTCTTGGTGCTTTTTTTTTCTTAACAGGTGACTGCAACAGACAATACAAGTAAAATCCCAGTGACCAAATATCATGAGAGGATAAAGGACTGGCATGGTCAAAAAGTTCTCAAACTCTTGCCAATTATTTTAACCAGTAGTCAATAAAGCAAAAAGACAACTTTAAAGAGAACACTAATTGTCCCTTTGTATGGTGTGTAATGAGATTCGACTAGGGACAAATGTAGATTCTCCTTGTGTGGGTCAGCGGTTTACTAGCTTACATCAAATGAAGGAATCATTTGCATATTCAGGCAGCATGTAATTGTTTAGGACAGCCCCGTGAGGAAGGCTGATACAAAGAGAATTTAGCTCCATTGCACTAATACCACCAAGAAAAAAAGAAATCTTCCCAACAGTAGAGTGTATTCCAACTACCATAGTCTTTCATTAACATTCCTACTCAAATGTAGATAAGTTTGAGATGCAGATAATAACCTGTATTTTACAGATGAGGAAAATGAGATTTATTTCATTATGCCATTTTTACTAACAGTGGTGGATCTAGACATTGGACCCAAATGCTCTGATTCTAGAGTGTGATTTTCACCTTAAGCTATTTTGCCTCTGGTAGGTGATAGTTCTGACATTTTTTATTAGTGTAAGTAGAGTGGTCATACTGTCTCATTTGAACTTTAGAAGAACACTTCCAATCATAAGCTTATTCCGTATTTTGCAGGTGAAGCCAAAATGCAGATATACAGTGAATGAGGCAGATCTGGGACCTCTGAGGCTGTCCCAATGAAGACCCTCTACCACAGTCTCTTATACTAATTCTGTGATGGTTTTCAAAACTGACAGTGAGACACTGAGCTTATGATGAGAGGCCAATTCCTTTGCTCATGCTGCTAGCCTTTCATCTTGAGCACAGGGAAAGGAAAGCCCAGCGCTGCCACATTGTCATCAGGACAGTAGAAGTTTTTTCTCTATTTAAGCAGCAATTTAGTCAGCTGTTACATTTAGTCTTAAACCATTCCAAAGAACACTGACTACAACTTAAGAGTCGTAGGTTCCAAGTATGCATGTGTTGTGACTGCGCCTGCCATGTGATTTATGGCGACTTGCTTTTCCCCTCTGGCTCTGGGTTTCTCCAGCTGCAGAATGAAAACGTGTAGCCAGATCATCTCCATGGTTCTCTCGGCTCTGACAGTATGTGATTTCAGGCTTCTGAGCTTCTCGGGGAAAGAGTGCATTCCAAGGCTGTGTCCCTGAAGCACCCTGTCTAACTTGGGCTCTCCTTTTCTCTGCATTTGGAAAAAGCCCAAAGAAAAGGTCATTTTTGCAGACATCTTGAGGTTGTGCTCCAATGTCCTCATTAAATAACAGGAGCCCAGACTGGCAGGCTCAGGGGAATATTCAATCAAGGAGAAAAGGCCAAGTCATTACTGGAACCCTATCATCAGAGCTGTAAACACAAGCATTTATTCGTAGGCTTTCGCTGAAAGCGTGTTCAATTGTGCTCTCGCTTTTTCTATACAGGTTCCACTTGTCAAATGTGTGACCATTCCGATAAGTCACCAGAGGAGGGAAGAGAGAAAGAAAGAAAGAAAATTACAACTGTAAATAGACTCTGAACATAGAAAGATCAAAATAGACAGCCTCTGGCTTCACTGGATGAGTCACTGTTGCAGCTGAGACCTCAAAAACAAGCGTGGCTTCTCTACTTAGTAGCCGTCTTCCTGTCTGGAAAGGAAACACAGCTCTGATGGGAGATATTGGCCACTTTACAGACTTCAAAACAACTGAACAGACAAGATGGGGAAAAGGTAAAACAATTTTTCCAAGTATTTTTCTGGAAAACCAACTACTACTCAACTCCAATGTGAAGCTGTCTGGAAATGCTTTCATCTTTAGCCAATGCTGGTTGTTTTATAATTTTTTACTGTTTTTTATAGTGGTCTTTACTTCTGGTGTAGTGTATGTATTTAATTTTCCTCAAATAATATACATTGTTTTTCTGGCTGAGACTTGGTTTCTAGTCACTGGGCTGAGCACTGTGGAGGATGGAGTGATAAATTGACATAAGGATCATCTAATGAGAAAGTGAGACAAGCACATGCATCACAATATTAGGGGAAAAACATAATGGAAACAGGAAAAGCATGAGGCCATTAGGGTGCATAGGTGACAGGTGGATCTTGAAAAATGTTCTACCAGCTTGAGAGACCAGATTGAAGAAAGACCTGTGTGTATTCAGGATTTAGCAGTGAGTCCAGGTTTAGCTGGGTGTGTATCAAACAAACAAGGGAGTAGAATAAATAAACCTTAGAAGAGAGATTGAGACCTGGAAGGGATTTGAATATCAAGATGAAGATTTTGGGGCTTTGTTCAGTAAGCTGTGAAGATGGGGAAGGTAGAAGTACTGGTAGTTACTCTATGGGAAGATAATGACAACTGTGAGAAAGAAGAGATGAAGGGGAAGAAAGATCCAAAAAGGTCAGTTAGAAGACTATTGTGACAGCTTAGGAAAGTAATTATGGTTCCTGTGGCATAATAAGAGATATATATTTTGTCATTGTCCATGAGTCTCAGCATAGAGCTCCTGAAACCCTTACAATTCCTTAAATGAAAGGGATGATAAGAGCACTTTTCAATCTCTGCCACAGAGCTCTCAAATCACTTGAGATTCCTTGGTGATAGGAGATGTCCTTTTTTTCCCCCCCTAATGAGATCACTGGGGGCTTCTAGATTCCAGGGCAAGTCACCAGAAAGATCAAGGTGTGATTAGAGGGTTGGAAATTTCAGCTCTATCTCCCAACCTCTGGAGAGAGGAGAGGAGAAAGAGGCTGGAGCTTGAGTCAGTCACTGATGGACAATAATTTAATCAGTCAGACCAAAGTAATAAAACCTCTGTCACAACTGCTAAGCAATGGGGTTTGGTACCACAAGAGGTACTGTGCTCAGAGGACATGAAAGCTCCATGCTCCTTCCCCTGTATGTCGCCCTCTGTAGCTCAACCATCTGGCTTTTTCTGACTTGTATTTTTTCGTAAGAAACCATACATGTTTTCCTGAATCCTGTGAGTTGTTCTATCAAATTAACAAACTTGAGGAGAGGGTTGTGGAACCCCATGAATTTAAAACCAGTTGGTTAGAAGTAACGGCAGTGAGACAGGCCTTTGGAGTAGAGGTGGTCTTGTGGAAACCAGCTCTGAACCTGTGGGGTCTGCACTTGACTCCGAGTACTTAATGATTCCTACACTTAATGTTGGTGTAGGAAACCCTCCCAATACATTTGGTGTTACAAGTTTTGTGAATAAGAACAGCTGACTGTCCTCCATGTAGAACATTTCTTCTGGGATTAGAAAGGAGAGGATAAAGTTGTTATGTCTGAATTTCTAATCAAGTCAGTGAATATATCAATATTAAAACATTCACCTTCACAAAATGGCTTAGTGTCTGTTAAAGTTATTGAGCTGGGGGCTCAATAGACTCAGCTGTGGCCAACTCAGCTTGACACAATCAAAAGTAGATTGCCCACTTGATAGAGAAATTTGGGGCAACTAGTTTTAGCTGGCTGACTCACACTGCAGGCTGTATTTGCTGCTTGGGGTTCTGAATTCCATAGGTTGGCTACTCAACCACATATTCTTTCCAGCCTATCATTTCTTCCCAACATTGCTCCCAGCCCTTGGCCTTTAAAAGGCAGTGGTGCTTGGAAGGAAGAGTACCCATCTATCTGTATGTTGGCTCCACACTGCTGCCTGTCTGACCTTGGATAAATCACCTGTCCTCTCTGGGCCTTGGTTTCCTATCTGCAAAATGAGCATGTTATATTACTCAGTGTTCAGGGTCTCTTGTAGCTCTAACAGTTGAGAATGTGCATTTAGAACAAGCAGTTTCCATTACTAATGTCTTTTTTTTTTTTTCCCACAAAACAAGCCCATCTCATTGAATGCTCCTGACAGCCCTGGGAATAAGCAGAGCATGTATCATTATTTAAACACACTTTTAACAGATGTGTAAATAGGGGCATGGAAACACAGAGGAGGGAAGTAATCTTCACAAGGACATATAGTGATTTAATTATATGTCCAGGACTAAATCAGACATACAGTGATTTATTGGCACAGTCAGGACTGGATCATAAGCCACCTGACTCCCATCCCAAGTGCTCTCTCTACTCTCCCAGGCTGCACCGATACCTAGGAAGGGTCAGTGAAGTACATTTCAAGGAACATGATTGTTCTTAAATACCTTGTGTGTTCTCCTCAATATGTCCAGGCAAAGAAAGGGAACCATCTTATCAGAACCACTGCAGAGTTTTACTTCTGAAATGCATTTCTTTAAAAACCACCTCCTTGCATTGGGATGTAGCTGTATCAAGCTCCCATGTGCAGCCATTAGTTCCATGATCAGCTGCAGGAGGTTATACACTTGTATGTACTCAGCAGGCAGAGGACGGACCATCTATCTTCATTAGTGTGGGTCCCTCTGGATGATTGTTGTGGAGGCCACATAGGGGCAGAAAGAGACCATGGAGCTGATCTAATCCACTGCCTTGTCTAGTGCTCAGTCATTTCTATAACATTTATAATGGTTGTCCACCATCTTCTTGAACTACAACATCATTTCTGGAACCTAGAGCTGTATTGTCAGTCATCTGTTGACATCTTCACATAATTACCTCACAGTCAGTTCACATTCAATACACTAAAGCAAAACCTGTGCTATCTTCCCCAAATACTTCCCTTTTCTTCTCACATTGCATTGCCACCAATTCACTCCAACAAGCTCAAACCTTGTCTTGTAAACCCGTTCTTCTGCATTTAGAAAATCTGACTGTGCTCCCCTGAACCCTCTCACATGCATTCTCCTTTGTACTTGTGTCCACTGTCCCCCTTCAGGCCCTTCGCCATATTCTCTGACTGTCCTTGTAGCCTCCCGACTGTTAGGCACATGTGTATTTTACATTTCTAAATAGGAATATAAGATGCATTTTTTCCATACTTACTGACCATAGAACATTTTTGTTTCCAGAGCATCTTCTGAGAAATGCTAGTCTAGCCATTCCAGATGAAGTATAGTCCGTAATCCTTGCCACATCTGTCCACCCCTCTTTGTCACTGTACTTGTTATTTCCTCTGCTCAGAATACCCTTCTTCCTGACTCTTGGCATCTGGGGAAATCCCACGCAGGTTTCACAACCCAATTCCAGTGCCTCCCACTCTCTGAAGTCCCAGCAGAGCCCCCAAACTCTGAGGGGACTGAGTACTTTTATCTATTAAAACATTTAAATTATGTTCTATATATGTGTGTTTGTGTCAAGCATTTTAAGGGCTGAAACTATATTCTACTTATCTTTCTGTCACAAGTCTAAGGATGGTGATTATGTTCTCTTCCACTTTCTTTAACATTGATAGAGTAACTTACAATTCATGCTTGATGAACAAGGTGCAATAAGCAAGCTTACAGTTCTAATACAGAAGTCTCTGTCCCCTTTGTGTCCCCCACTGCCTGGTCCTGGGTGGGAACCACTACGGGTTATGCTGGGAACATTGGAGAGGAAGATGGGACAAATGTATTGGCAATTATAGTACAAGATCCTTATGGGAAAAGATGTCTGGAAAAGGAGAGCCACTTTTAGAGAGCAGACATTAGGAAAGATTCCTGAAGCTTCAGTATCAACATCTTACATTTACTGATTACTCCATCTGTGAAGGACACCAGTGTCAGTGAAAGGGGCAGTAGAAACACATAAACCCTCCAGGAGCTCCTGGTTTGTAATTGGATTGCTTATGACTCCTGGTTTCCATGAAGAGAAGACAACCCCACTAGCTGAGCTATAAAGAGAAATTTATTTCAAGGATGTGGGTTGTCAGAATCAAAGGGTAAGTAGCTAGAACTTGAACTGAGCTAGACCATGAGATGGGGAGCTACAGGAAATCCAAGAAGTGGTTCTACTTTTGTTCTTACTGTCTCTATGTATCTGTTCATTTTTCATTCTCGCTATAAGTCAGCATTCTTAGTGTTTCTAGCTATGTATGATTCAGAAGGCTGTGCTAGGAATGTGGCTGGCACTGAATATCACCTTTAGCCTAGTTACCTTAGACACATCATTTCTCTCGTTCTCCCATTTATGAGATGAATTATTTGACCTGTTCAAATCTGGGATGGTCTATTTTGACAAGTTCTGTCTTAAGTCATTTTTTATACTTGATGGAATTATAAATAAATATAAAACACATGAGGAAGTAATGACTTCTCAGGAAAATTCACATCCAACTTGGATTCCAATGACCTTGGCCAGACAATAAAAGCTGTTTTGTTATAATGAGTGAGCACAAGATTCCTCTCTGATGTGTAACTCTTTTCAGCCTAGGAATATTCCAAGCCTTTCTAACACCACTGCCTTAATTCTCTCCTTTTTTTCTGTTAGGGCAGCAATTACCTCTCTACCCTATCTCCCATTTGAACTGCAACCCTGGGCTACCCCAAGGATATATGCATATTTGAGATGTATTTGTCAACTATCTTCTAGTAGCTTAACACACCTGAGTAACTTCAGTTTTGGACAGTCCATACATTCCCCACTTGTTCAATAATAATACTTCCCTGCATATACCACTATAGGACTTATGAAGTGTTTTTATGTCTATTACCTTATTTTATCTCTGCAGTAGTCACTCAGTCAACAATCTTTCACTCAATCAGTCACTCAACAATTTTTATTTAGGGCCCAACACACAGCAGGAACTGGGGCAGATACAGGGGTATAGTATTAAGCAAAATGAACATGACCCCTGCTCTGCTGGAGTGACAGTCTAGAGGAACAGAGTTCCTATTTTTGTTCCTATTTTAGAGACAGAGACTAAGGTGAAATGATTTGTCCCACATGGGCAGTAGAACTAGGACTCACACGAACTCTCCATTAGCAATGCAGGTATCTGATTTTTGCCACTGTTCTGCCTCACTGTCATTGGATAATCCCTGAACGTTGTCCAGGAGTTAACTGGAAAAAAAATAGCTAATGCCAGTGAGGGTGTCAGGATGGCAAATAGAGAAGCTCAAAGTGTCAAACATAAGAAAGTAAGGAAATAAACCAGGTTCTCAAAACTCTAGAATTGGGGGAAGGAAACAGATCCCAAACCCAAACAGGAAGAACAGAACAGTAGCAGCCACTGGAAAACAAAACCAAAAGCCATTCTTCCCTAAAAACTGGAACCCAGCAGGGTGTCCTTAAATTGTACAAAGCGATGTGTGATGTGAGCATGGTGGTCCCACTGTGAACAGAACTCTACATTTGTATCTTTCAAGCGACAGTTGTGATTGACTGGCTGGGCTGGACTCAGAAGTGAACAGGCCACAGCTTTTCTCCTTGCCTGTTGAAGGATGATCAGTAGGGGTCCCAATGATTTGGCAAGGAAGAATGGGGTGGACAGGTAGAGGGAGGAGGCCTCCATTTGCCAGGGCGTCCACCATGCCCACAACATGCCGAGCCTGCCCTTCGGCCAACACCCTCCCCTCCTCACATCTCTGTGTGTATCAAGGGCAGGCTTTGGTTGACAGATGGGTAGAGAAGAAGAGGTGATTTTTTCCCTCTGACCCGTGTAATAAGAGATCTTCTAAACTTCAAAAGGCATTTACACATGCCTCTGTGACCCTCTATCTTTAAACTGGAAAATATTTCTCATTCACTTCTTAGCCCGGGGCACCTAATTCCAAAGACAGTGGATGAAAACAGAGGCAAAAGACAAAAACAGCACTTTCTCAGACATTCATTAAGGGTTTGAATGAGACAGGGACCCTGGCTCAAGAGGTGGGAGACATGTAAAACACAATTCCATTATAATCAAATAAAGAGGCATGCACACATTTTGTAAAATCCCAAAGGAGAAAACAAGAAACTCCATCAGGGTGGGGACTTCAGAGCTGGACCTCGGAGGCCGGAATTTGCTCAATGAAAAGTGTGGTTGGAGTTGAGAAAAATGGGAAACAGGAGAAAATCACCATGTGAGCCATGGCTTGGAAGTATGGAAGTGCATGACGTGTCAGGAGTGTTTGATGAGGTACTAATTGTGTTTCTGATAACAGCATACTTTGTGGAGTGAGATAAAATAGGTGGTTGTTTAGTTTTTGAGGTAGCTAGCTATTTTTACAACCAACCGACTAACCTCAGTGGCTTAAAAGAGTAGACTTTGGTTTCTCACTTACTTCATAGCCCAATGCAGATTGGCAGGGGGCTATGCTCCAGATAGTCACTGAGTACCCCAAATTCCTTCCATTCTGGGGCTCTGCCCTCTCATAGGTCTTTGAAACTTTCTACTCAGCTTGTGGAGGGAAAAAGAGAATGAGGATGGATCATGTACACATAGTTTAAAGGTAAGGCTAAAAAGTTGTATACTTCACTCGTACTGATATTTCTTTGTCCAGAACTTAGCCACATGGCCACACACAACTGCAAAGCATCCTGAGGTGCAGAGGGTAAGAAGAGAACATATATTCTTCAGCAGAACATTCTCTACCTTTCTTTGGAGTCTGGAAAACAGGAGGGTAGAAAAAATAAGAGCGCTGTGCATACCTGCTGAGACCTGATGAAAGCCTCCTAGCTTCCGAAGGGGAAAAATGTGTGATGAAGGAGTCAGGGTGACATCTGCATGAGAGGTGCCTGCAGCCAGACTCCTGAGGAGAAAGAAGATGAAAGATACTTGTATCCAGACAGAAAATTTCTGCTTCAGCCATGAGTAAATGGACAAGAAATCTTTTCGGCTGGGCTCTTAAAATGGGAACGAAAAAGAAATGCAACCAAGTAGAGAGCTCCAACATTTCTAGAGTACTCAGTGTTTACTATTCTTAGCTGTGATCTTCACAATACTCTTGGGAGGAGGACCTGGTTGAGAATTATCATTCCCACTTTTAGAAGTGGGGAAACCTATGCCCAGAGGGATTAAATGGCTTACCCAGGGTTGCACAGCAAGTCAGAGACAGACCTGCCACTCAAACCCATATTGTGTTCCTTCTACTTTTCCACAAATCTTTCTCTGCATGCGGGAGCTGCTGACCCACTCTGGGAAGCTGACCCAGATTCAGTCCTAGACATGAGACCAGGATCCCAGGAGAAATTCTCCTCAGTCACCCGCCCTTCTGCCTGCCTGACTTTTTGAATCAGTGAACCAACTCCTCATTCAGAGAGTGTACATGTTAGCTGTCAAACAGCGCATGCAACATCTGACAGCCCTAATATCACTGTTTGTATTATCAGACAATTACCAGCTGAGCTCGTATTCATAATTTGACTAACAACTCGCGACAATGATTATTTTTCCTTTCCTGGCAAAACAAATATAGCAGCATTTTCTTTTCAGCATCGGCGCTGATGCTCCTTGGCATTCTATCAGCTGAAGGATTAAAAAAAATGTTAGTTGTACTCCCCCACATCTCGCTAACTTTACAGTCCCCCATGGCATCTGTGTGCAGTGAACTGAGCTGTTGAGACTAAATGTAATTTGCAATCAAGCTTCTGTTAACATGGAAATGTACCGGCTGGTCTGCTGCAATATGGGTTCTCATTCTGTCTAGCATATGGTTGCATTAAATCCAGTCTCCAGAATGTCTCTTGTTACCACATTGTCAATCCGTGCAGAGCGGAGAACCCTAAAAAACCACTAAAGGAACATATTTTTGGAATTGGCTCTTCTACTGGATCTTGACAAGAGCTGTCCAAAGTCATGCTTGGTTACTTGAAATGAACTAGCTCTGTCAGACCTATGTTCACCTACACACAGAGACACAGGAAGCTGGAAACTCGGTGAGGTGCTCTGTGTGCACAAGTGCAGGGGGACAAAGGAAAAGCAGAAGGCAAAGGACCCAGCTCCCTTAGACAGATTCAAGAGTCATTTATTGTTTTTTTCTTGATGACTCAATAGTTAAAGTGCCTCAGAATATTAGTTTGGTAGTTTTTGCAGCTAAAAGCACAGGTTCTGAAGTCAGATGAGATTGGGCTTGAATTCTGATGCCATCCCTAGCTTGGTGGCCTTGGGCACATTCCGTAGCTGTGTGTGCCTCCATTTTACCAGTGAAATGGAGATATTGATAGGAGGTTGTGGGGATTCCATGTGTAAGCACAGCACCTGACTTAGTCAGCCATGGCAGAGTATTCAGTACCTCTTCTCCATCATTCCTTTTCAGATGCCTAAATATCCCCCATAACACCACTCACCATTGTTCTCTTGCTCTGGTCTTGTACCCCTTGGAGACTGGGATGTCAGTTCCTCTTAAGGCAGCCTGTTCTCTCCTGAACAACTCAAGCAGTTTTTCCTGATCTTACACATAAATCTCACCCTCACCTTTAGCCTTTCTCCTGGAGCTCACAGAAAAGTCTAATTGGGTGGTAACCCCTCAGGTATTTGGGGAGGCTACCTGCACCCTGTACGAATTCTCTACTCTCATTCAGCACCTCTTATTCCTGCAACTTCCAGTGAGACTCTTACTAGCCTGGCCTTCCTCTCAGGGTGGCTTGGGCATGTCCATGCTGCATGGAGCTCAGTGTTCAGAGGGGACACGTTACCAGCCAGATCCTACCTGGTAATGAGAGTTTGTTCGATTATATCAAGCCTTAAAAAATAGATGTCTTCTTGGAAAATTTACAAATAAGTTTTCAATAATCACATTGTAGTTTCAACTCAATGAGAAGACCTTCACCTTTATGCCTCTGCATCTCTTTTTTTGTAGAGAAGTTGTATAGGTTTTATTGGATGTGATTCCAACAGAAAACATAGGCACAGAGAGTGTATGAGATACCCAAGTAATGGGACACAATATTTTTCCAATATCTGAACAGTACTTTGGAGAATCAGGAAAAAATAGAAAGATAGATTGTGTTCATTCATTCTCTTAAAAAGTATTTGTGTGCCAGAAGCAGTGCCAGGTACCTAGGACGTAGAGGTAAACAATCTGTTCCTGCCACAAAGGTGCTAGCAGACAGGTTGAAGCCAATTAAGATATAGGGCGGTGAGCTCTACAGTATTACCCACCATGGGATGCTCTGGGGACCACATAACCCATCTTGAATCACTCAAACATCCAGAGACAATAAATATGCAAGTAAACAATTGCTTTCCTGTAGAAGAAGTGTAATATTTAAAGATTACACAAAGCTCTCTGAGTACTTTAAGGAAAGAATTTGTTCAACAAATATTTATTGAGCACCAGTATGTGCTGGAATCTTAAATGAAGAACAGAACACATAGCCGTTGATAATGATCAAACTTACAGTTGAGTATTTGTGGGTGTGGACTTTAGGCAAGTACACATGGAATTTGCCATTTATTCATTATTTCCTTAACAACTGTGATAAGTGTCATGAAAGAAGAAAATGGGACTCAATAAAACAAGAATTAGGTGAAGTCCTGTTTTAGATGTGAGTGGGGTATCAAGGAAGGCTTCTCTAAGTTGTATGTAAGTGGAGACCTGAGCCATGAGTAGAAATAGAGCAAGCTGGAGGAAAGGGAGTGTGCAAAGGTCCCAAACAGGGAATGAGCTTAAAGAGTTTGAGGAACTGAAAGAAACAGAGTGGAAGGAAGGTAGAGGTCATGAAGTGCACCACAGACTAGTTTGTCCCACAAAGGAAAGTCGGCCATGTCCAGAGGGGCAGACCAGGCATTTTAAGAAGGAGGAACAGCATGTTCAGAGGGGTGGATGCCCAAGAGGACACAGCAGGTCTGAGAGAAGCTCCATCCAGGCCCCTTGTGCACGTGGGTGAGGAGTTCAGGACATGGCCAGAAATGAAGAGGGGGCTGCGTCACATCATAAATGGCTTCAGAAACTATGTCAAGGGATTGATTTTATCTGCAGACGCTGTGCAAGCAGAGAATGTTTTAATTTTTACTTTTAAAATTTTATATCTAGCACCTCAACTTGTTCATAAGCTTTACAAGGAAGGCAGGGGCATAATTTTGTATCCCACCCTTGCCTTCATTATCAGTTATCTTTGGTTAAATTAAATCCCATCTCCTCTTTGCCACTTTGTTCTCAACTCTGATTTGTGATCTGTGGTGGCTTTTTCTTTGCGATTTCTGACCTCCTTACGTCTCTTGACATGAGGAGTTGGCAGCTTCTGAAGCTCCCAGGAGGATCTGACTTCAGCCCCGCATGTGCTTGCAACCCGATTCTGTTCTGCTGCCGGAAAGGCTTCACTTAAAGGTGTGAAGGATGAATCACACCATGACGCAGATACTCTCAGCAGCCAGTTGGCCATCCCTTGTTGAGATTACAGAAATCCCAGGCCCGTTAGACTATTCAGCTCAGCACCCAGGCTCAGTGGAGAAACTCATTAGCTCCATTTAATTAGGGAACCAAACACTTCCATAACTACTTTACTGTCAGCTCACTTCCCACAACCTCATTAATATATTTCTTAAAAATTTCACACCTTTAAAATGGTAATGACTTTCTAAATTTTTTTCAGCATCAGATTCCATAGATTCAAGCTATTTAGCTGGAAGACAAATAGAACAATTAACAAGTGGTAGTCACAATACTTTGAACCAATATCTTTGGTATTACTAAATATGAGATTATTTTTTGTCTGAATTTTCTATGTACGGGCTAAAAAAAGCAGTCATTCAGGCTTAGTTCTATAGTATTGCAAGTATTAAGATTGTCTTTTTCTTTTATAGCATTTTACAGTTTTTAAAAAGCTTTTACATCAATCAGTTGATTCTCTTAAAATGCTGAAACAAACTAGGGCAGATGGCATCATCTTCATTTGACAGATGAGAACATTGGGCTCAGAACAGTTAAAGATTTCTCAGAATGACAGGTATACGTATGAAGTCCATTCCTTCCTGTGCCCTTGGAGTGGTAGAAGGGTTGACAGTGAAGACAGATTTCAGGACCAAGTGGCTTGAGGTATTGCTCTGTCAGTACCAGAAATAGGGATGACTGGCTTTCTGCAAAAGATGCTGAATTCTGCTCAGGGTATGATGAGTTTTAGCTCACAATAGACCTGAAGCCTGATAAATATGCATATGGTGCTGTCTTTCAGTTGTGCACACACTGCATAAGCACTGTCTTCTCAACCTGGTGGAGGTCAATGTTTCTCCTAAGTCAGAAATAGTTGAACTCTGCGGAAGAGTCCGCAGTGAGGAGGCAGTCTCTCACTCCATCCTACTATTGTCTTGTCATGTGCTGTTCTATTCAGGTCTTCTCTTCCAGCTGGGCCTGACGGATTCAAGTACAGATGATCTGACTTGACAATGTGCTCTCATATTCTTTACCTCGCTTGATGCTCATAGTACTTCTGTGAGATCTGACTTCTTGTCTCTGTCACATCACTTAGGAAATGGGGCTCTGTTAAGGTGTGAGAGTTAATTAATGGCAAATGACTAATGCTGGAACATCAGGGGTTGAACATAGGACCTCTGTCTCCTACATCATGGCTGTTCCACTGCTTTTAGCTTAGGCCCTGGCCCTTCCATGTTTCTCTTCACTTTCTCTCTCTATGGCTTTCCCATCCTCTTTTGGGAATCTTTGGGAACTTTTTCTGAGGTTTTCTGCTCATACCTGCTTTCTCAAAAGGTTCTCTTATCAATCATAAATGGTTTAGTATGAATGTAAGACCTTGAATTTCCCATTCCTAAAGGTACACATATTTTCATGATCATCTTCTCCTCCTTTACTATAACAAATACTTCCTACACACTTACTATGCTCCTGGCACTGGGAATACACCCAGTGGCATGGGTGATGGATTACCAGACATCACCTGTGTCCTCCTGGATTTAACATGCTTATGACATGAAAGCTCTTTCCTGCAAGTGGACTTCTGAGATCCACATTATCTGACAGGCAACCATTTGTTCCTACAACTTAAAGAGACTTTAACCTCTAAATTTAGGGTTAGGAATATTTAGCCAAACACTCCGCCAGATGATACACAGTTAATGAAGAGAAAAAGATACATGACATACTGATATGTGTCAAACTACAAAACAAAGAAGTGGAAGGTTCTTCTGCCAAACAGCATTATAATGTAACTGGGGCTGTGGGTGGGGATGCCTCTCGATAGCCCTGAGAACTAATCATATTTTGGTAGGTTCGAAAAAGTTTCTTCTTTCCTTGACTGATGTGGATCAGTGGGTTGGGCATTGTCCCACAAATCGTAAGGTCTCTGGTTCAGTTCCTGGTCAGGGCACATGCCTGGGTCATGGGCCTTGTCATTCATCAGGGGCATGTGAGAGGCAACTGACTGATGGTTTTCTCCCCCCATCTCTCTTCCTCCCTTCCTCTCTATCTAAAAATAAATAAACAAAATCTTTTAAAAACATTTTTATTGAATGTATTGGTGTTATATTGGTTAATAAAATTATATAGGCTTCAAATGCACAATTCTGTAGTACGTCATTTTCATATGTACATTTGTTTACCACTCAAAGTCAAGTCTTCTTCTGTCAACATTTATTCCCCCTTGACCCTCTCACACCTGGCCGTATCCCCCTTCCCCTCATGTGATCACCATACTAGTGTCTGTGGCTGTGAGTTTTCTTTCTTTTCTTTTTAGTTACCATTTTTTCATTTTAATTGTTGTTCAAGTACAGTTTTCTGCCTTTTACCCCCATCCCAGCCCACCTTCCCAGCCCTCCCCACCTCCCTCCTCTTTCCACCCTTTTCCCCTTGTTTTTGTCCATGTGTCCTTTATACTTGTTCCTACAAACCATTGATACTTTTCCTCTGAAATTCTCTCCACTCTCCCCTCTCCCTTCTCCCCTCTGGTCACTGTCTGCCTATTCTCTATTTCAGTGTCTTTGGTTTTATTTTCTTTGTTTGTTTGTTTTGTTGATTAGGTTCCTATTAAAGGTGAGATTATGGTATTTATCTTTCACTGCCTGGCTTATTTCACTTAGCATAATGCTCTCCAGGTCCACCTATGCTGTCGCAAAGGGGAGGAGCTCCTTCTTTCTCTCTGCTGCATAAAATTCCATTGTGTAAATGTACTACAGTTTAATAAAATCTTTAAAAATTAAAAATAAAAGGTTTTATTTTTCAATAAAGGGGTTCACTTTGTGCCTATCACAGAAGCAAGGAAATAGTATGAGTTTTATCTTGGTTCCTGCTAAAATTTTGGGACAGATCATTATGCAATTGGTCTGTGGGTGTTTTGAAGAAAAGACAACGACCCCTAGAAGTTAATGCAACTTCAACCTAACCAACAGGTTAGACTAGACATGCCACATTTCCTTTTCTTATCATGCCACTTATTTGGTAAATCAGCAGGATGAGGAAATTTTAGCAATGGACTTAACACAGCCTCTTGTGATGTGATTGTCACATGACAGTGAAATGTGAGCAGGATCATGTCACATTTACTGAGTTTCACAGCTGGGTGACAAAAATGGTTCTGAAGGTCTGCTCATGATGGCTCTGTGTAAGCTAAAGAGACCTCTTGAGAGGATCCAGGACTTTTTTTTCCTGCTGAATATCCTTTTTTCTGGTCAATATTTTTTATTCATGACTTGAATGGTTATCTAGAAGAAGAAAGACCCAAATTTGTAGGTAACACCAAACTAAAGTTAAAAGCCAACACCACAGACTGGCACGAAGAATGACCTGGTGTGGTAAACTGGCCTTGCGGGAGAGCTGGGCTGGCCTTGTCTCTTGTTTCTGATTCTATCCACAACGTGACATTGAACAGGGGTTATTGTCCTTGACAGCTGACTCTCATCACCTGTGCAAAAAGGCAATACAGTTGCTTTTGTTTTTATTCTATATGAGAATATTAAAAAAAAAAAACCTAGTATCATGCTTGGCATAGGTTTTCAATAAATTGATGCAATGTTAATACCACTGATAAAGGGTTAATATCCAAAATGATCTAAAGCTTTAGAATACAGAACAAAATCCAATACAATAAAACAAATAAAAACTTAAGGTATGTGAATGTGGGTGGTGTTGGATGTATCAGGATGAAATTTATGACACTCGAAGCTTCTAAGAAGTGTTCAGCATATGTTAGGCACTTAAAATATGTGTTAATGATGGCTTAATTAGCTGTTTTTGTTCTAGAGAACAAAAACACTAAGGAGGATCTTGTATTGCTATCATATGTGTTTGATGTCTTCATATACACAAGGAACAGCCATATTGAAGAGAGTATGGACATATTCATTCTGCATTGTTCTGAAGAGCAAAACCAGACCAAAATTGGTGGGGGATAAAAGGCAGGAAACTTCGGAGGATATTGGAAAACTGTAGCTATCAAGCTGTCCTATAATGGGACTGTGTGACCTGGGGGACGAGAGATCTTCTGTGAGCTCAGCTGGTTTTCTGACTGACTCCTGGCCCATACTGGTGGCAGAAGGGTGCACCAAGGCAGGGCTTTATTTGTGAGTCACTGTTACCCAATGTCAGTTTAGGGTTGGGCTCTGAGTCAAGTGTCAGGGCCAAAGTAAAAGTATGTGGCTCCCACTTTCAGTGAGATCACAGCCAGTGGGGAGAGGGAGCCCCTAAGTCTCCTGGGAGAGCTGAGAAAAACTTCTCATAGCTGCCACCTTAAGCAGAGACCTGGAAGTTAGTAAGGAGTGTTACCACAGGGGAGTATTCCATTTAGAGAGGATAGTCAGTGTCAAGGTAAGAGGCATTGAGCCATCATAACTGTAGTCTCAGAAAGACAATTATTTTTGGGAGTAGACATTGTTAGGAAGGCAAGGGTTAGACCACGAAGGGCTAGCACAATGCCTTATAAGGTGGGTGAGGGCTCTGGTTCCTTTCCCTTGCATCTGTTGTGTCTTGTGAGCACCCATTTTAAAGCATGGATCCCTCTGTATTATAATTGCTTATGGGTGGGTCTCTTCAATGCACTGTGAGCTCCATGAGGCAGAGGTCATGATTTGTGCATCCTTGTATCTTCATAACCTTCCCTGAGCTTGCCACAGCTCATAGACTCAATAAGACCTACTGAATGAAAGAATAAATAAATGAAAGTAGTACAGATCTTCTTTAAAATAGGGCTTCCAACATGTTTGAAGAAAAGGTTCTGGGCTCTTAGAAGTTTCTGACTCTGTGCTGAGTGTAACAGTGAGAACTACTTCCAGGGATCTGTGCCTTCTTCAGGGCATGTCTGCTAAAGAGAAGAGTAATTGCTAACACTTATTTTACTCACCCTGGAACTGTGCTAAATACTGTACGTGCCTTGTCATTTAATCAGTACAGTGTCTCTCTGAGGTTATGTATATATTTTCCTTATTTTATAGATGAAGAAGCTATGATTTAGAGAGGCTAAGTAACTCACCCAAGGCCATATAATTAGGGTGTGACAGCACCAGAATTTGACCAAGTTCTGCCAATTTCAAAGCCTGTGTCTTAACCACTCTGCAATCCATTTTGCCCAGGATGGGGCAGAGTTAGCCAGTGAGTCTCATCTCCAGGTAGATCCCCTTAGAACTGAGAGCTTTGTTTGATTAAAAGAAGTTGAACTCTTTGGAATCTTCTTCCCTGTTATGCCGTTATAACTATTCTGCTTTAGCAGTGGAGAAAGAAGTCTGTGGGAGTAGAAGAAGTTTGGAGCAGCTACCACCTGGTGGGTGGTGGTGGAGAAAACACAGGAGATTACAAAGTAGCATGAGGGGCAGGTTCCTTCCCTCCATACTACAGTGTGGAGGGAAACACGCAGAAACCAAGATGAAAGACGTGGAAAGGTGAGGCCCTTCTGCCTTTGGGCTTTTTACATCTGGGAGGTACTTTGTGAACTGTTTCTCTTTGCTTTTCACTGGGACAAGGACTCTCTTCCATTTGGGAGCCCTTTGCTTCTGAGGAGCTCCATAGCTGAGCACAGGGTCCAGGGTGAAGCAGCTCGGGCCGCCACCCTGGGAACACCTGCAGGTCTACTGGGCGGCTAGCCCGGTGCTCTCAACAGGGGTGGGAGAAAGAACCCCAGGGAAGATGCTGTTCTCAGAAGGCACGTTTGGCTGATTTTTCGTGCTGTGTGGGTCTGACAGATGGGGGTGGGCAGGAGGTTAAGGGACCTAAACAGATGGCAGCAAGCAGTGGGCGTTGGTGTCTGTTTTTCATAAGTCTTGGAAGATGGTCACCTTGTGCCTGTGATGATCAAACTCAGCTCCAAGTTCCTCTGTCCTGTCCTGTAACACAGAACAGTGGAATCCTTTCTCAGCTTACCTGAGAAAATGAGCATTATCTAGGGAATGAAATAGCTTCCTGAGGTTCTGATTCAGTGGTGGAATTCTACTGCCCAGTCAAAAGTCCTTGTGTCTGTAGAGATTTGTTTGTCTGAAAGGACAGAGATGAAAGTCAACTTGCTATAAACCCTTCCCCTGTCTTCTGATTGGTAAGAGAAAAATGTCTACATACTGCCATCTGGTGGACAGTACTGATCACTACTGTTTGAATGAAAAAGTTCACTCAACACTCAAAAGGGTCCAGGCTCTCTGCCAGTTTAACAAAGTAGCAAAGAACAAAGCGGGTTTCTGCCCTTAAGGGGCTCCCAGTATAATGGAAGAAATGGACCTGTTAACAACAATTATAACTTAAAAAGCACCATTTTAAGGAAAAGGTGCCAAATGTTACCAAAGCAAAGGATGTCTCTCTGGGGTCCTTGAGGCATGTACGAAAATAAATAAAGGAAATCTCATTTAAAATGGAGTGGGAAGCCCTGAAGGGAAACAGCTCCCACACTTGCCACTGGTTGCAGTCTGCATAGTCAGCAGGAAGGAGACAGGACTTATTTTAACAAGGGGAGGACATTAATCACATGGAAATTTCATCTCCTGCTTTTAAGAAGAAGGAGGTCGTTCTCTCCCTGCCCAAGCAACAAGAACACACTGACAACCATTTGCAGTTGATGATAGATCACCACAACCTTAAACTCTGTGGTTCTCCAGTGAACTTTGGTCCAAAATATCCTTCCTCCATTACCATAGCTTGCTCGTCCTGAAATGCACTTCTCTATTTCCAAATAAACCCATTTTGTTGGTAAAATAACTGGCAATTTGTTGTTAAAGTTGACATATGCCTTGTAGTTAACCAAGCAGGCAGGAACAGGAACGCAGAGAACAGTATCGGCAAGTACAGGTTATAAATTGTCAGTCTGGTTGGTGATTAAGGAAAATGGGAAGGAAGCTACAGACAAACCCGGGAGAAGGTGGCAGCCAGCCCGTGAAGGGCCACGGAAGTCTGACCAAGGCAACAAGTCTACTCAAGGTTTGTTAGCAGGAAAAAAAGGGGGACCAGATTTTGATGGTAAAGGAATAAGGACAAGTGACTGCACACTTGCTTTCCAGCATCCTGTGCTCTCTCATTATCTGAAACCTTCAGTGCAAAGACACCCGATATTGAAACAGGTGAAACCGTAGCTACACGGACTAAAGTGGAAGTGGAGGTCCTGAGCCAGCCTGATGAACCATCTCCCACCCCACTTCTCCACCCCTGGCGCACGTGGGTGCTTTGGGCTAGGGGCCACGGCCCAGCAGAAGTGGATGGACAGCAGGTGCTCTTTACCTAGTGGGACCATCCCTGCCCTGGTTTTAGGGACAAAGACACCCTATCCTTCCTATGACACGGGTTTTCCTAAATTGGGCTCTAGATCTTTTCATGCCTTTTAAATTAATTGATTGGTTTTGAAGCATTTTTGTGTTATTTATTTTAGTAGAGCAGTTTTAGGTTCACAACTAAGTTGAGAAGCAGGTACAGAGCTTTCCCCATATACTCCCTGCCACCCCGAGAGCATAACCTCTCCCATCACCAGCAATCCCCCACCAGAGTGGTGCATTTGTTACAACTGATGAACCTGCACTGACACACTATCATCCAAAGCCCGTGGCTGACATTACGGTTCACTCTGAATGTGGTGCACACTGCGAGTTTGGACAAATGTGTAACAGCACGTGTCCATCACTGTAATATTATGCAGAGTATTTACACTGCCCTAAATATCTTCTGTGCTCTGTTTATTCATCCATCCCCCCACCCAACTCCCTGGCAACTACTCATGCTGTCTCCATAGTTTTGCCTTTTCCATAATGTCATATAGTTGAAATCATACAGGATATAGTCTGCTCAGACTGACATCATTTTTATCTCTTTTGCTAGAGTGGCTTACTGTTCTGGAGACCCCATTTTATGGTAACCCCCTTTTTATGGGTGAATTAACTTCTTAAACACACAACATGTATCACCTGGGCCAAGGCCCCCAGTTTTATATTGTTCAAGAGCATATGTAAAGAGGTAGATAGAGACCATTTATCTCTGCAGAGTTTGTAAAACATCACTGGTCTGTCTCCCAGTGTGTGAATTCATATTCAGCATCTACAACATACCTCCCATCCTCAACCCACAGATCATCTATGATGGAGTTCTGAGAAAGAACTCTGACTCTTCCTAATGGCATGAGAATGATTGCTTTCGTTTCAAGAACTCCATTCTGGGAAAGGATTCAGAAGCCTTCTGATGAATGTCTGAATTATCAAGATCTGTTGGCCTTTCTGTTCTGTGAAGAAGTATTGCCTCTAGATGGCAATTGCCCCAAGGAGGGTGATTTCAGTGACTGGTCCCCTGATGGCAAAGGCTGTTTGCTCCACCAGCGTGGTTACCTTCCAGCCCTGCTCCATCCACACTTCGGGTGCGGAACACACATTCCGCCCACTCACAGGCATTTCCTCCAGTCCCTTCCGTGTTCTTTGTCTTTTCTACTGTCTTCGGCCCACTCTTCGGCAGGATGGGGTCAACTGACTCTCACTTTTCTACACAGACCTCTCTGCTTCAAGCCTGTGTCTGCAACTGCTTCCTTCTTGCCATCTGGCAGCTGACATCTGCCACAGCTTTTCAACACGCAACCCCACCTTTTTTTGGAGGCCTTCACAAAAAGACCTGCCCCGGTACTTGATTATGTACATAGTGTTTTCCACACGGCTGAACAACGACTTCAGCATCGAAGCTCGCCTGAATTACTTAGGTTAATTGCTATTTTCCTGAGGTTACACAGACCAGTGTCCTTTTATGTTCCCAATGCCAAGTTCAATAAACATTAACTGAGTGAATATCACACTTTAGAATGAATGGGTTGGGGCTGTTCTATGTTTCATTAGAGAAAATGAAAATGTAGCAGCCTACTGGCTTTGACGGAGAGCAGCGAGGCAGAAGTGTCTTCGCTCACTTTGTTTGGATGCCTAGGGCTCACTCACCTCATTTACTTGTAACTGTTGGTTTCTATACATTAAATTATAAGCTTCTGAAGGACAAAAACCTTCCATGCTTGGCTTGGGACCTGACACACAGTACATGATCAATAATTACTTTTTCAGTGCATTTTTAATGTCAGGAAAACCTTACCCATCAGGCCTCACAGCTCTGGGAGCGGGAAGGTGGTCCAAATCCAACAGATAAGCTCAGATCTGTTCTAGGGACTGAGGGCCAGGGCTCATGACCACGTGAGCCCACGCTTCACCTTGAGGGCAGCTCAGCTCCTCTGGTCGGTTCCCGCTCTTCTTCGAAGCTCTAACTTCCTCGTCCTGCTTCCAGGTTGCACCATTTACTCCATGTTACAAAATCTGGAGAGACCTATTCTGATTGCTGTAGTTAATAACTGTAACTCCCTGGTGTTGTGGATTTTTCCTTTAAGTGATGCCATAGTTTCTGATCAGAGCCTATACTTTAGCAACCCTTGCGCCATGCATGCTTCCTGGTCCGAAAACCTTTGGCCAGAGGCAGGGTTTACTTCTAAGCTGGAGGGAATCCTATGCCCCAGCAAAGACCGTGCACGGGCAGTTTCCTTTACAGAGGGGTGAGTGATGGTGGGACAGTTATGCCTGCTCCACTGGGAATGTTGTGCTTGGTAATGAGAAGACCTAAGAGGATTGCTATTTTCTATTATCTGCACAGCTATTTTATGAAAGGGTATCAGGCATTCTCAGATCACTCTAGAGGAGAGAATAGAAGCAATATGGAAAAGAACTTTAGCCATAGGAAAATATTTTTATTTCTCAGAGGTAGAGTGCTGAGTGAGTTTGTCATTGCCAGACTTTTACAATTATCGTCATTACCACTTGTGGAGCATTTATGTGCCAGGCATTGGCTAGTGCGGTTTTAAATAAATATTTTATTTCTCACCATCTGGTATCTGTCGAGATCTGTCTTCATGCGGGTTCCCTAGGAGTAGAATATGAAAAGGGATTTGGGTACACATGGTTTATTGAGGGCATGCTCTTCAGACAAAAAGATTTCCAAAGGAATGAGGATCACAAGATAGGGAAGGGAGGAGCGGCCAACAATGTAATCACAGATGACATCTAATCTTGTTCTGATTCAGGGGAAATCTAGAGTATAATTTACACTGGGGAGTTGTCCCAACTTGAAGCAGAGGATCTGGGTTTTTTGACCTCTGTGTCGGTTAGTCATTGCATGTAAGGAGTGAGGAGCATTGTAACATCTCCAGTGAGAGAGCTCCCATCAGCCCAGGGCAGTTCTTTGTAACTTGAGTGTGTAAGCTGTTGGCTGCAGCTCCTGCAGTGGCTGCAAGACGGGTGTGCCAGCTGGCCAGTGGGAGCTGGGTGGGGCACCAGCAACATCTGCTCCAGAGCTCCCCCCATCCCAAGTCTGTAGTGAGCTGAATAGTGATCCCCCCCCCAAAAAAAAACATTTATGTCCTAATCTCTGGAACTTTCTGGCAAGTGGGACTGTATGGTTATGATTCAATGAAAGATCTTGAGATTGGGAGGTGACTCTAGTACTTATAAGAGGGAGGCAGTAGAGTTAGAAAGAGGGACAGTGATGTGATGATGGAAGAAGTAGAGAGAGAAGAGAAGATGCCAGGCTCTGGCTTTGACAACAGAAAAAGGGACCGGGAGCCTAGGAATGAAAGTAGTTGGTTTTCCCCTTGAGCTTCCAGATGGAATGGAGCCTTGAGGACATTTGACTCGCCCAAACTATACGATAAATGGTAGGTGTTGCTTTAAGCTACCACACTTGCAGTGATTTGGGACAGCAGTAGGAGACAAACACAAACTCTGTTATGGAGTTATGGCCTGCAGTGCTTACTGATGAGTCAAATGCAAAATGTGAGGCAAGAGAGTCAGGGGTAACTTTAGAGTTTGTGATCGAGCAACTGGAAGGCTGGGATGTCCTTTATTGTGACTGGAAAGACCTTCTCAGAGTGACGTTGAGACCACATCAACCTGGCCATGGTCTTCCTGCTCTTACTATGCCCAGAAGCTGAGCCAGGGTGATGCTCACAAGAGATGCACCCAGCTCAGCGGGTCAGATGGTTTCTCCGCTGCCACCACCCTTCCCCTGTTTTCCCAGCAGAGTTTCACACTCTCTCTGAAGCCTTTTCTATCAGCACTTCCGCGCTGTTTTGTGATGGCAGGAGGCAGCACGGAGCTGGATGAGATGAGACACATAGATTTTATTTTAAGGCACAGCTGAGAAAACACTCAGGAAATAAAAGTTGTTTTGACATAAACTGTATTATCTGGAGGCCTGTGGATGGTCTGCTGGTGGGGTTCTCTGGCTGGGGGATAGATTTCTCACACTGAGCATTGCTGGGGGTCACTCAAACCACCGCACCTCTCAGGCTATCCTCAGCCAGCGGGGACAGGCATCACTGTGGTGAAAGGAGACGTAAGCCGGGGGATGTAATGCCTGATTCTCGCTCTGACTTTGCTACTCATCTTTGCTGTTTCTTTTTCAACCTCAGTTGCCCCACCTACAAATTGAGGGTGGTCGAACCAGTGCTTTTCACGAGTCCCCTTGAGCCTGCTTCTTTGGTTCTCACTGAAGAAGCTGGTGTGATTGGTGAGCCAGACAGGGTCCCAGGGCCCACCAGTATGTCTTGGGTCCTGGGCACTGAGCTACTTTTCTCATCTTCCCTTCCCTTCCCTGTATTTTGACCCTAGAGCCGTCATTGTTTAAGTTGCATTAGACAGCTTATTTCTGTTCCCACTGGCCCATGATTTGCATGTCCACAGGATGGAGCAGTGAGGACAGACTCCATTCGACAGAGTCCAAGGCAGATGGCCACACTTCCTTTCCAGACTGAACCTCAAATGCCAGGAACTCAGTGAGGGGCACCCTCCTTCGGGCTTGGAGCTCTGTGAGGCAGACACACAGGCCAGGTTCCGGCCACCTTCTGTTCTGGTTTGCCTAATGATGTCTTTGGCAAAAGACAGAAAAAAAAAAGGAGGAACTGATTAGATGTTAAGGAAGTATAGCAGGCATTTTTCATCCTTTGGGAGGAAGGTTCCATCACAACAAAACAAACACAGTCTTGCTGCATCCCAGGGGCATAAACAGATCTGTTTGGTGACTACACTCCCCTCCTCCTACCTGGGCCAGGTTAACGAGTGGAAGCCCAATGGGTCTCTGTGACAGGAGTTCTCATAAGTTCTGCCGTTCTCTCTCCTTTCGGACTGTAGGGAACCTGACTTGTCTCATAGCACCGAAGACTGAATTACTGGTGCCATGTGTTGTGCAATGCATGTTATATAGACTAATAAAGGCTTGAATAAATAAGTAAATGCACTTGAGGAATATTATCTATTTACCGTGGGACTCTATAAATGTTATATCACTCTGGGTTGGTTCTCTGGGACCACATTTAAAAAACAAAGACTCTGGCCAAACCTGATGTAATCAAAGAGATACTGAATGTCAGCATTATAGTCATTCACCATCCACAGTGGAGCATCCCTCAAACCATCCCATATGGACATAGTAACCATCACTATGGTTTTCAAGCCCATTTTTATTATGCAGTCCCCCAGACTGCCCTGGGCACTAGGTTTCATTATCATCCACTTTATTCAGCTGGGGGCACTGAGGATCTGAGACACCGAGCAGATCTCTAGTTTTTCAAGACCTTCAAATGGCAAGAGCAGGCATCGGCTTCTTAAAAACACCTTTCGGCTCTTTCATCAGCACCTAGTTTCACCGACAGCCCCCTATGTAGTTCAGTGTGTCTGCATCTTGTTGGATGTGTCTATCCTCTCACTTCACAGCTCGGTTCTCTTCTTTTCACACTCCCCCTGCTAAGGAACAAAACCAAATTACTCTCATTTTCACCACAGATGTTTGCTCACTTCTCTAAAGCTGTCCTCAAAAGCCCATTTGCTATCCCAAGAGCTTATCGAGGTATTTTTCCCTTTTGCCCTAGACAAAGGCAATTTTCCTCTTAAAAAGATTTATTGTGAAGGCTATTAAGATAATAATGTATATTGTCTCCAGGATTTTCTTCTAAGTACCTGGCAGTTATTCTTATAATGACAAAAATGTGCTCCTCACACACTACCTTGACCCCCTGCTGCCCTGGGTGTGTGTCATTCTGCACTCACAAATGTTTGTGTCAATGCTGAATCATGGTACACTTTAAAAAGATATCCAAAATGGTAATTAATCTGAGAGATGCACTTAAAAAATTGTTTCTTTCTAGTGTTTTAAATAAAGAGATGGGCAAAGGCAGACCCAATTCTGAGAATTAGAAAAGGTTTGCTGAGGAACAGGTCTTGGGAAGCTGGCAGGGTCCACCAGGTGAAGGAAGGGATGGAGGCGGCGTTTCAGGCAGAGGCACCAGAAAAGACTGAAGCAGAGAAGCAGAAACAGGCCTGGTGCGTCAAGGTAATGGAGGGGGGTCAGCTGAGGGGAAGCGAAGCGAAATTCTTGAGGGGGATTTGGGAAGAGAGAAGGGCAGAGTTAGAGCTGCTGACCTGGTGATTTCTTAGAGCTGACCAGAGGCCCAGCAGCTCTGAGAGGTGGGAAGTGTCCATAAGCTAGAGAGCTCTGCCGTACTGGGAGGCAGCAGTGCCCGTTAGTGCCACGCTGTTATTTGTGTGTTCCTGCTACTACCAACAACCCAATGTCGGCCACGAGTCCCAGACAGGAATGATTCACTGGCTAGTGTGGTTTAATTATCTTCTATGTTGTTCTTGATCTTCCGAGTGCAGTGTGGGATGGGAAATGAGAAAGAGGACATCTGTTTTACTCAAATCCTGAATATTCACACCCACAGCCCTTGGGTTAACACTCTTAGGGTAGGTAATGCTTGCTGGAGTGTTGCGTGGCGGTCATGAGCTGCAAGGCTCTCCTGCCTGCAGCCTGGGACAGTACTGTGGAGGGGAACAGAGTGCAGCCTCCTCAGAGACTGACACTCTGTATTTAATGTCAAAATAGATACTAAAATTCAAATTTCAAAGGAACATCTCTTGGTGGTTGAGTGGGTGGATAGGGGGGTGGTGGTGACTGAATGCTCAGGAGGAAGTGGGCGAAGTTGCTAGCCTGCACTGAGGTCAGCTGCAGACCTCGCTGGGACTTTCGCATGTCAGTTAGCAACTCTTGGTAAATGAGCTATGAGTTGAATTTTCTGAAACTCAAGTGGAATTGAGTGGAAGGAACCTTGACAGGCTGCAAGTTGACCCTGGAGACCTGACCGGTGATTTCTTTTTCATGGTGGGAAGATGGTCTCACATGGGAATCAAGATGACCCCCTGAAAGGCGTTTGGAAATTGTTTAAGATAACCTTTGTCTGAAGAAATGTGATCCAATTTGGTGCTTGGTGCCCTTCTTTAGTTAGAAGTCTTGGGCTTAGTCATCTATTTTGAGTTCTTGTTATTTGCTTTATTTCCGTTTAGGGTTTTTTCTCAGTGTTTGGTAAATTTCATTTTGAATATATCACCCTGTCTCAGATGTGCTAAGGAAAACATAAGAAAGACTATGTCTACCTTAAACCTAGAAGGAAAGAAGCAAAGTAGTCCTCTCTCATTCTCCCCTCCTCCTCACCCTGGGAGATGCAGATTTAGCTTGTTGGTGGCAACAGAAATGAAAATAAAGGAACTCCAGGGAAAGGGAAAGGCTCAGGGGAAACGCTGGGGTGCTGGTGTGATGCCGTCCCCTTTACCAGCCACACCTGTTGCCAGGAAGATTCTTCTCTGGGGGATGAAATTTTAGATCACCAAATGGAAAGTTCTTATTGTGCTCTTCATATTCAAGCTAGCAATTCCTTTCAAGGTGGTGCTTTTTTGAGAGTCTTTTTAATATACCCCCTGTGGCTAGGGTCTGTACAGAAGAGGCAGTGAGGCATAATTGAAATGGCATCTCTCAGAGATCTAGGTTGGATTTTGGCTTTTCACTGTGGCGTGCGTGACCTTGGATACATCTCTGAACTTCATTTTCCTTCCCTGTCTTGAGATTTGTAATACTCACTCCATGGGCTGATTGGGAGAATTTGGGACAATGTGTGTAATGTACCTATTAATTGACTGCTTCATGGTAGGCATTTAGGAGGCATTAGCTTTTATTGTTACTGTTTTTTAAAATTTAATCTTTATTGTATTTTTTCATTACCATTTAGTCCCCTTCTACCTCCCTCCCCACCACGATCACCACACTGCTGTGCGTGTCCGTGAGTCCTTTTTCCTTTTTGCTCAATGACTCTGCCCCTGACCTCCTGCCTCTTAGCTGTCACCTGCTCTCCATCTGTGAGTCTGTCCCCATTTTCCTTGGTACTTCAGTTTGTTCATTAGATTCCACATATAAATGAAATTATATGATATTTGTTTTCTCCTCACTGGCTTATTTCACTTACCATATTGCTCTCCAGGTCCATCCACACTGTCACAAAGAGTCCAATTTTCTTCTTTTTTTACGAAAAAGTAGTATTACATTTGGTAAATTTCACATAGTTGTTTTATCTACTCATCTACTGATGGACACTTGGGTTACTTTCCTGTCTTGGCCATTGTAAATAATGCTGCAATGAACATAGGGGTGTTTGTGTTCTTTTGAATTAGTGTTTTGGGTTCCTTTTGCTATATTTCTAAAAGTGGGATCACTGGGTGGAAAGGATGATGCATTTTTAATTTTTTAAAAGATTTATTTATTTATTTATTTAAGAGAGAGTGGAGGGAAGTGAGAAATAGGGGAAGATACATCAATGTGTGGTTGCCTCTCATGTGACCCCTACTGGGGACCTGGCCCACAACCCAGGCATGTGCCCTGACTGGGAATTGAACCGGTGACCCTTTGGTTCATAGGCTGGCATGTCACTCAATCTGAGCCACAGCAGCCAGGACAGATTTTAAATTTTTTGAGGAAATTCCATAATGCTTTCCACAGTGGCTGCACCATCTGCATTCCCACCACCAGCACACTGCTGAGGTGATCAGTGTGAACTTACCCTGGGACTAGGGTTGGAGGAAGTGGGCTTGGGCCTTTCTCAGTTTTCTTTTGTTATAGAAGCAGTGTGCATAGGCCTTAGAATCAAACTACTGGTGCCATTTGTGACAGTTACTCACGTGTGTCTCTCGGAAGTTGCTTCGGCCCTCAACTGGTTGGATATTGTGGGAACCAAATGATACAAAAACATTAAGTGCCTAACAAAATCTTACCCTCTGCTTCATAAATAGCCAGTTCTTCCATTTGTTTTTCTTATCCACATCTGCTTGTCTGCCCTCACCAACTATTTTTTCAGGTGCCGCGACTGGACACAATATTCCATTTTCTAGACCCAAAAGGCTGGCAGTAGGTCTAAATGCAATATCAATTTTTTCACCTTTTATCTGTTTATTTTGTACCATTTTATTCCATGAAATAAGTGTTAATTGAGTACCTATTAATTGCCAAGAGCAATAGAACTTGCAGTGGTTACTGGGACAGTTCTTATACTTAAAGAGCTAACAGATTAGTCAGGGAATGACACAGCCTAGAAATTATTATAAGACAGATACTGCATGTACTGCAAAAGAGGCTAAAGGATGTGAAGAGTCAGTGTCAAGGCAGGGAGCATCTGAGTGGTGGAAGGTGGGTAACAACTGGAGGAAACTTCATGGGGAAGGCACGTTTGGGATACAGTCTTGAGGCCCTGAAGCCTTTCTAGCTGGAAGTAATGGATGGAACTCCAGTCAGAGAGAACATTCTGAGAAAGGGCATGGGTGTAGAAATGTGTGAGACATATCGGGGTAGGTGACAGTTTAGGCTGACTGGGGTATTATGATGTGTGAAAGGAAATAATGAGGAATAAGGGTGAGGCATTGTTGTTAAGAGTCTTTAATGACAGGTTAATAATTCTGCACTCAGTTTGCTTTGCAGCGAAGAAACATTGAGAGATTTTTGGAGCACATGGGTAAGTAATATGACAAAGAAGGAACAATAAGTTAGATCAGAAGTGGCGTTTGCCTCTGGCTCTACAATGGCCAGATAATGGCATTGTCTAGGTCTCTGCTGGCTGATACCAGAGAGGATGGCAGCATTTCAAATTCTAAGTCAACAGGAGGGTAAGGGCATAGAGATAGGAAAGCCTCAAAGATCAAGTGAAAATAGCTTCTTCCAGGCTGCTCTGAGCATCAGATACAAGTAGGAAAATTTGCAGAGATGACGTTAAGGGAAATATCATGTAGGATTCCAAAGATTTGTATCAGGGCTGCTGGCTTCCATTTTAAAGATCAGAGTGCTAGTAAGGCTATCAGTCTAAATGAGCTTACTCTGATTGCTGATTCTTTAAAGTCTGGTTTCTTGGAAGGTTCATGTGTGATAGAAAGTTTTTTTAATTGTGGTAAATACATGTAACATAAAAATATCATTTTCAAGCCCTGGCTGGTGTAGTTCAGTGTATTGAGCATGGGCTGCAAACCAAAGGGTTGCTGGTTCGATTCCCAGTCAGGGCCCAGGCCTGGGTTGCAGGCCAGATCCCTAGTAGGGGGCGCGTGAGAGGCAACCACACATTGATGTTTCTTTCTCTCTCTTTCTCCTCCCCTTCCTCTCTGTGTAGAAATAAAATAAATAAAACCTTTTAAAAAATAAAATTTTCGCTATTAAGTACATTCTTCACATGTTGAGCAATCAACACCACTCTTTAGTTCCAGAACCTTTCCATCACCTCCTAAAGAAACCTCTAACTGTTAAGCAGTCACTCCTGCTCTTCCCTCCCCAAACCTTTGGCACACAAAGCTAGATGAATGGGTAAACAAAATGTGGTTTAGCCATACACTGGAATACTATTTGGCCATGAAAAGCAATGAAGTACTGATACATGCTAGAGCAGGATGGATCTTGAAAGCATTATGCTATTTAAATTTTAAGTTTGTTCTTATTTTAATGTTAATAAAAATTACCAATCGAAATCTAAATCTTATTTCTATGTAGGTAATAATAATTTTTGGTTAAGATATTGAATTGTGTTTTAACTTAGTGATTTTTGAATGGGGTTCTGCAAAATCTCAGAAGTTTCCCATGTATTTCAGAGGTTCACGACACTATTTTTGTCTTGTGAAAGATATCTATGCATTCCTTAAGTTTGCAAACTCTGAGTCTACTGCCAAGATCACCTGCAGTGAAAAGATACAGAGTATCTTGCCCAACAGCTAACTGTGCTTTGAGGAGCCAGGCCAGTCAATGAAGACACAAAGCGGCTGGATGGGAAATGATGACGCGTGGCGGGAGCTCTGGCGTGTTGGAAAAGTACATGCATGCCTCACCTAAAGAGGGATAAAAATCAAACTCTAGATTTTTTATTGAAACCTCTCAATTATTAGATTTTAGCATCTTGTTTAAAAAACTGGCAAAATATTGTGGACAAAACAGATCTCCAGGAGTCAATTGAAGACCTCTGCTAACACACCCAAAGTACCTTTGGCTGCCAGCTCCACCCTTTAGATTCCTGTGATTTTGGGCACATTCTATCCCTTTGCTGAGTCTCTTCTCTCATCTGCAAAATGGGTCTAATGGCAATCTCTCCCTCATAGAATTGTCATGTAAGGAAAGCATTAACAGAGTGTTGGCAGAGTACAAGGTGATAATATTAGGTGATATTATCAGATTGTTAATAATGAAATTAATGGGCACAGATTCTAACTGGTTCTGCCTTTTTGAAGGTCTTGGAGTAACTCCAGGGGAGTTTGGTGAAATAATCCTGATCATGATGTGATACCCTTTATGCTAAATGTGATCCAGGAGAGTATCTTTGAAACTTGTCACACTGAACAGCTCTGTGATAGTTGTCAATTTACTCAGGCTCTTTGCGCACAGTTTTTCCACCTGTAAAATGACAATTATATATAGTACCTTCCCCGTGTGGTTACTGTGGGGAGTAAATGATTAATATTTGTAAGGCATTGTACAACAGTTCCTGGCACACAGTAAGTATTACATAAATAATTAGAAAGAAATAAATATTAAGACATGAGTTGATCCAACATAGGCTTCTTATTGGTACTTTTCCCTCTGAGCAACTACTTCTCACTGAAGCATTGATTCAGCTTGATGGCACCTTTCTTTAGTAGGTATTTTAAATGCAATTTTAGAGTGTGCTCACCCAGCTTAACTGTGTTATGATTCAAGACAGAGCTGTGATCAGCACTGACAATATTCAGCTATTCTGGGGACCTTTAAGAATGTCAGACTTGTTCAGGAAGCAAAAATGTTTGCATCTTACCTTCAGTTTATGATTATTTCATAGACAGTTGTCCCAGGAATTTTAATGACTTACCAGTTTTAGGCTTAAGCCATAAGATTTCTAGGTGGTAAACAAGCTTTTTTAAATTAAAATTATAAGAGTTCCATGGGGCACCAAGGTACAATGAACTCAAGCTAAAACTCCTTATATGACTTTGAGACAGTCATTTTTGTCTGTGTCTTATACTTTCTATAAAATGTAAAATTAAGGAATTAGGCTTCTGTGTGTACTACTGGGGCCTCCTTTCACCAACTTTTTCAGTGTTAAATGCTATGAGAACATTTAACATGTACCCAGGTAGCAGTAGCATTGCTCTGGTTGAATTGGGGTTGGTGCCTGTTAGCTCTGTGCTCTTGGGCTCAGTTTGCCTCACATGGTAGCCCTGAGCCATCTCTGCAAGACACTCGGAGCTCCCTGAAACTTATTCCGAAAACAACTGGTAAGATGATGCTATTAACTCTTAGCCAATAGTTTGTGATTCTAAATATTTTTTAAAATTCATTTTTTTCAAATAAGGTAAACTTTTTTTAAGCATAAGTAAATAAAACAGATATACATACATGCATTTACTTGTATTTTACACAGAGTCAATGGTAAAATGCAGTACAATGAAAAATTGTTTTGCTGTACGAACGACAAAATGTAGAATATTTTCTAAGCTCTGGGCTTTTACTCTTCATAAAGCGGCAGACACTTTGGGCTTGAAACACAACTGTAAAAACTTAGGATGCTAGCTTTTTGTTCAGGTTCTACTTTTTGAGTCACTGGCATTTGTCCTTCTTTTACCTATTTTCAAGACTGGGATAATCAGAAAGAAAAGGGAAAGCATCATTTAGAAAAAAAGAAAAAGGTATCTGAAATTTCACAAAGTATTCTGGCATCGCAGCATTCTATGAATATTTAATCATCATCATGAAGACAGGAGGCTGGAGAAAAAAATCAGGGTGATATTTGGCAACAGCAGGTGTGGGGAGGAGGGTGTCAACACCCTCTGAAAACGGATATGGCATGTTGCGTGGCAGGTTCCCTCCGCAGTTCCCACAGCACCTGGGTCCCAGACGTGCTTTAAGAAAACTCAAGGGAGTGGGGGCTTGTCCTTCGCCTGTCAGGGAGTCTCCCTGGGAGCGAGGACAGAGTTTGCCAACCCCTCTTCTTAAACCCCTTCCTGCTTTCTCTTTTGTGGACCTTTACACAAAGCAGCTAGCTTCGGCCCTGGTCTCTTTGCATGTTCCCCCCACCTCCCTGTTATTGTTATGAAGTGGGTACCTTGCTTATGTAGGTATAAGTCAGTGAAAGTACAGGGATTCAGTTATTCGAATTTGGGATGGAAACTACTGAAACCCAGAATTCACCTAGGAACACTTATCTACTATAGTCAGGGGCAAGGCAGCAATAAAAAGGTTGTGGGTCACCTCTGCACAAATTACTTGTCTTCTAACTTTGTCACATACTACATTCTGTCTGTCACCCAATGTTCCAGACCCACAGGTTTCTCCAAGGCCTCCTTGCAGCAGGGCTGACTCATCCTACAAGCTCCTGCCCCTAGGTCTTATACAGCTTCCTCCATACTGGAGTTTTCTGACAGTAGACTGAGAAAGCGTGATGCTCCAATTCTCAACTTTGATATTTAGAAGAGGTATCTCGTAGGACTTCTGAACATGGAGAATTCTGAGTAGACCCTTAGAGATTCTAGCCTAGTAAATCAAGAATAGGGTCTGGGAATATGCATTTTGAACAAGAGGGTCTCAGGCTGTGGTTCAGGGACTGCCTGGACATCAAAGGACACCCTGTCATAAAGGTCCAGGCTGAGACTGGAGTCAGAATGACCAAACTGTGGGACAGGCTTTGGCGCAGATGGTCACAGAGTGCTATTACCAACGTGCAAAAATTCTTCATGTTGCAAAAACAGAAGCAGGAGTGTGGCTGGGTCTGGAACTAAGACCAACCACACACACACACACACACACACACACACACACACACACACACACACACAAATATATATTCCCATCCCCTCCCCATGCAATTTCGGCAGCTATCTGAAGCTGTATGTTTGTAGTCTGCTTATAGCTCAAAAGAACTCATCAAATGTCAAAATAGAATCACCAAGCACAGTTCCTGCACATAATAAAGATGCAAGTAAAGTACAAACTCTTGACTTAGTGTTTTAAGACTCTCAGTAATGTGGTTTTGGCCTTAGAGACCACCATCCCCTTCATTCTTCACACATCCCAACAGGGCAGAATGACTCTCCAAGTGACTGTACTTGGGGTGGGTTCAGTCTAAACCGAGTCACCTGGGAGCAGGAAACATTGTTTATGTCCCTTTCTTGGATATCTGGGACCTACCCACCCTGAAATATTTCTGGTGCCTCAGAGTTATAGCCGTGTCTATTTGGCATCAGAAAAATTCTATAGCAGCTTCTTCTTTGAGTCACCTCTAATGGCCAGAACTCAATCTTTCTAATTGAATTGTTTTCTTGCTTTCATTATTTTGCCATGCCAACTTAGGTTCTAAGATGTAATCTAACCCTGAAAATCAGTCTTTTAGGCATGGTGCAGATGTGAAGATGGTAACAATTTTGTGCTAGAAGCATGGAATGCCAGCCCTGGAAGAAACTTCATTTTGAGCTCATCCAAACCTCTTTACCTGGATGAGGAGAAAGCCAAAGACCAGACAGGGAAACATTCCCAAGTGTCTACTTGCTAAGTACACCTGGGAGCGAGTGAATGAGGGCTCAGAAGTAGCTCCTCATACCTGCACAACTGGGTGCTACCTTCCATTCTAACTAGTGCCCTTCATACTTTGCTTAGAGTCTCAATGTTTCAAAAGGTTGTCTTATTTGTATTATATTTTATGATACATTCTCTATTCATATGTTTAAATTTTATAAGGTTTGCCTCCCTCCTTTGAGTCTTCCCTGCTGAAATATGCAAAATGACTCAGGCTATTAGAAGAACTTTGGATAGGAGAAAAGAGCTCATGGTAATGATTTCATTATACTGCGGTTTTAAAATATCAGGGTCATTTGCAATTTAATTTGACCAATACATACTGAGCGTCAGAATCTGCTGGTTACTGCCCTGGTGTTGGACTGTGTTACCTTTGTGACAGAGAGGTAGGTTCTTTCCTTGTGGACCCCAACTATATTGAAAGGGGAAGAAATCCACAAGGGAACTAATGCCATGGGGAGCATGGGACACTGGCTCACTGTGAACTTGGGTTAGGCCAGTCTCTGATCTGGAGAGGTTGTTTCACTGATGAAGGAAGGTGGAGCATGATGGCTGCCTGAGGTCAGCCTGAAGATTCTGTTCAGCTTTGTGAGGTGGGGTGGTGACTGGGTGGCTTCCACGCCCACTCCAGGGCAACCCACGTTTCCTCCTCAGCTCTAGGAGCAAGGACAAGCCCCGTACTTAGCAGGAATGGGGAGCCACACCCTGGGCGTGAGTCAGGTCTCTAACACACCCAAGTCAGGAAAGGTTGATAGGGGCGGGGACTGTGGCAGTTTTCGTATTCTCCCACCTTGCCCTTTCTTTGATTTTATATTTATAATGCAGGGAGTTCCATGGCAAGGCTCTGCCATGGAACCCCTCCATTAATGGCTGGAAAAACTGCAGCATTGTTTTCCTTTGCCTAGTGCTTCTCAGTTCTCTATTGCTTTGGGGAAATAGGGTTGTAAGGGGCTAGGACAGGACGGATTACATCATGTGTGAGTGCCAGTGGAAAATGAAAATGCAGGCTCCTTGTTCAAAAAGTATTAAGCATTTCAAGATGGTGACAGCAAAGCAAAACCAAGCATGAGGCCTTTCTATATTCAGAGCCCTGTGCAGATACCCACAATGCATACCCATGAAGTCACCCTGGGTCAGGGTGGATCAGGGTGGGGATGGGGATCTGGAGAGGAAAGTGAGGTGGGGCTTCGGTGGGCCAATAGACAACAGACCATTGCCTGGAACCCAAACCAGAAATGATGAGAATTCTTCTCTAGCTGCACTGAATGTGGAAAATGTCAGATGTTATTGAAGCTTGGTGCCCAGAGGGTTTCAGGCTATTGCACTGAGGTTCAGTGGCAGTCAAAAGCAGACAGTATTTTGCAAAGGAGAAGCAGACCAAGGTAGGAAAGACAATCAGGAGATGATCACAGCTTGCTAGTGGCAGGTGAGAACTGTATCTTAAGCTTTTTATCTTCCATGCCTTTTTTAGCCCTCAGTGAAACTAAATAACAGTGGAATTGTTCTCTGTCATTGTGGGCTGCATTGGAATTTGGGAATTAAGAGTGAGATGCAGAAAGGGAAACAAGATAAATCATAACTGAATGCAGAAAACAAAACAGTTTAGAAAGCCAAAGCAGTTTGTCTGAGTCCTATCTGATACACAACATGCAGCAAAGCAGACAAATGTCTGGGCAGCAAAACAGAATTGCATGAAGAAGATATTTTCAAATAAAATACGCATATTTCCACCAGCCTTGAGCTCATCTGATAAGGGACAGATTGTCCAGAGTAAACAGAGAGATGGGGAAAAAAAGAGATGCTTTGGGCTGAATTTAGTCCCCTGTCAAAATCACAGGGAGACTAATTGTTTTTCCTTCTCCTGCTTGGCATCTCTCCAGTGGCCAGGCCTGATGGGGCTATAAAGGAAGACAGAATAATTCATATTTTTGTGCACTTGTTCATTCATCCATCCATCTAACATTTTCTGACTACCTCTGTTAACATTTTACTGTGCTAGATCCTAAAAGAATGTTTAAGACATGGCCCATACATTAAGGACAAGAGACAGGTATCTGGGGAGAAAACTAATCACAATAAGGTGGAACCTTGTGATGTGTGCTGTGTGCTTTTAGAGCTCAAAAGAAGGATGGGACTAGCTAGATAGTCTGTGAACTCCATTCATACAGCTCTCAGTGGAAAACTTGTCTGTAGGGTCCTGTTTGCTTCCACAACTAGTTTCAGTATCTTCATCATCACTGTGATCCTATTCCCAAAAGCCACCTGGCAAAGGGCAGAGCTGGAAGTCACATGTGGGTTCTTGTAGACAGTGCCCATTAACCTTTGGTGAGGCACATCTATGAACCAGTCCTTCTCTGCATGACCCTCTAGTAGGAAAACCTGGGATGGAGGAGGTTTTGGTTCAGATCTTTTGAGGATCTGTGCCTGCTCATACTTTCTCCTGCCCACACGCTGCCCTAGGTATGTAGGTAGGAGCGCAGCCCTGCTGGGGCCAGGGAGAGGGCCAGCTGTGTGATTGTTGGGGTGTCACTCAGTGCCCATCAGAAAAATGTCAGGAGAAGAGGGGGTCCCATAAACCACTGTTTTCTAACCCAAATAAATAACACCTACATCCTCTCTTAGTGACAGTAGGATTGAAGTAGAAGGGGAAGTGAAATACATTATAAAGAAGATGTCATAGAAGGTGAAGAAAAGATGAAGAAAAGGTGAAGAAAAGATAAGACACCAAGAGGAATGATGTCAAGGAACCTATGTAATGAAATTTTTCCGCGCTTCTCTGCTCCTCAGCTGTTGAGCATGTTACTCACCATATCTGCATTCAGCCTATGGTACGAGTGGACGTAGTAGATGTGAGGTGAATTCCATGTGTCATCATAGGTCCCATCATAATAGCATTGTACATTCATGCAGATACTCAGTGTTTACAAAGCTTATATCACCTCCAGCATCTTATTTTCTTTTTCAACAGCTCAAGGAGGTGGGTGGGGTCTGCATTATAATTCCCATTGCACAGAAGAAGCAACTGAGGCTTGACGGAGACTAAGCTACTAGCTGCTGATCCCAGTGAGTGGCAGATGAGGGACCAGGCTCAGGTTTTCTGTGTGACATTCTTTCTACCATTGGTGCCTTTTCTGGACACATTGTTCCCTGCTCCATTTATTGCTTGGGTATGGTGTGACAGGAGCACAGCATGAGCTGGGAGAAGTATTGAGCAGCCACTGGGAGATGTAACGATAATGAGATAGCTGCCGTGTGGACATGTGATATCTTTTCACAGTCTCTTGCCCTTTAAAATAACCCACTTCAAACCGCAATGCTTTGGTTGGTCCCACTCTTAAGAGACCAGGCTGGGATCCAGCATCTCTCAGCTCTCTCCTTGCATTTTTGCCCCCTCTGGAGCCATCATAACGACACTTGGAGCTGAGTGGGAGCAGTCTTTGTCTTGCAATTACTTGTAATTGCCTTACAGTTTTGTGGTGTATAAATGGAGTGACCTAGATACCAGTTATGTGAAACTCCATTTTTGTCCTCGGGTCTGTAGTAAGGAGGAGGTAAGTAAGTTAGATCAGGGAACAGTGAGTGGTTCAGTGTATCTCCCAGTTAACATTTATACGTAACTCCACATCTTTACCTGCTAAGTTCCCAAGTCTCCCTAACAGACCAGATCTAAAGGTGTATCTTCCTCTGTGAAGCCTCTCTGGATTGCTCCCTCCTCTGGATTCCCACAGTGCTTGTTATAATCCTATCATTGGTGCTTATGATTTTCTATATATTTCATCTTTCTGAATTCCTTGTACGAGAGATGGTGTCTAATTCATTTTTCTTTATTGTCTCCTCTGAGAACTGAGAATTGCCAACCTAGTTGCCCAGTTAAGTACTCATTGAATAAAAGTATAAATGACTATATCCTAGACATTGTGAAAGTATGTAGATTAGACTGTTTACTCACTGGGACTTTTTTAAGGTGGTCTTAGGTGAGTTGGCAGTTTGAACATTATTTCCTATGAAATCTCTTCATGACCTCCATGTGCCCAAAACTATGCCCAACCTATTTTTGAGGGGAGAGTGCCTGTTAGGTTTCTTTTTAAAAGAAAAAAATGAAAACATGGAATCCAGCCAGAGTAGTGTCCTAGTACACCCCAGTTTCTTCAGGCATCAAACAAATACAATCTGACTTAGCCAGAATCTGCTGAATGAGTGGAATAGAGTATTTAGGATAGAACATATACAAATTCAATCATACATATATAGCACTTTGTTTTCTGTCCTCTTCTTTCTTCCAAAAATCCATCTATGCCTGTGACTATGTCTCATTCATTTTTATCTATCTTCATCTATTTAAAAAACTGAGAATGGCCAAGATAGTTGCTCAGTCAACTGCCTGCTGAATGAAAGCATAAGCTGATGTCCTAGACATTGTGGAGGTGTGTAAGACAGGTGGACAGGTGATGTCTTTCCACAGCATGTACTTCACACTGGCTCTCTTATACAGAAAACTCTTATTTGGGTTTTGAAATCAATTCATTAAGTTTCAATTACATTTCGTAGCAATTGTTGCTATGTCATTGTTATTCTGGGCTCATTTTCATATGCTTCCTTTCAAATTCAACATCTCTGAAGGAGAAATGATATGCCCAATTTATACATGACCAAAAATAGCATCAGTTTAGGCCCTGGCTGGTGTGGTGTAGTGGATTGAACACTGGCCTGCAAACCAAAATATTGCTGCTTCAATTCCCAGTCAGGGCACATGTCTGGGTTGTGGGCCAGGTTCCCAATTGGGGGCATGTGAGAGGCAATCAATTGTACCAATGTTTTCATCACTCTCTTTCTCCTTCCCTTCCTCTCTCTCTAAAAATAAATAATACCCTTCTACTTTTTCTAAGAATAAATAAATAAAATCTTAAAAAAACATGTATCAGCTCAGAATATAAAAATATAACTTGCCATAGGGTGCAAAGCCCTTAAGTGGCAAATGGGGATTTATTAAATAGATATTAATTGACCATCATTAATTCAATATGTATTTATTTAGTACTTACTGCATGATGATATTCTCAGGGAGTATATGGGAGAATATGATGTAGTCATTACCCTGAATAGGCTCACAGTCTAGTGAAAGGGACACACACTTAAACGGAAAACAATATCACGAGGCAAACACTTTAATAAGATTACCACCCAGACATTCCAAGTGCTTGTGTTTGTGTTTATTCTCAGAGGTGTACTTCCCTACATGTCCTCTATACTTCTGATACAAAAGTGGTTATAATGCTCAAAATCACAAATACCTAATAGTCAAGTCATCATCAAAAATTCTTAATAATAGGACTGTAGGCTTCAGACTTAAGCTTTCTTACAGCTAACTGGGGGTACACACATGGAGGAATGGACAGAGGCTACTCCTGCTCACACTCTGAAAAGATTTCAATGGAAGAGGAAGCTGGCAGAAACATCCAGGACTTCTTGAAAGAGAGGACAGGAGAGAGAGGTGTGTCCTTGTAGAACAAGAAAGGCCCCACCCACACACCCAGTTCCCTGTCTCTGACAGATTGAGTTCCACCCTGTAAACATCCCCAGTCCTTTGTTGATCCTTTGTGACTGAGCACTTACCTCTCAGCCCACTCAGTGAGGTGAGATTCATGCTGAGTGGGTGACAGCACCAGGGCATCCACCTGTCTGGCTTCATCTGTGTCAACCACACCTCTACTGACCACTGCCTGTCTCTGAGCCCCTTCATTCAAGAAGAGAAAGAAGAGCCGTGAGGACCAGCAGCAGCCTAGTCAGGTAAGGCCAGATGACTTGTCAGCAGTTCTGCAAAGAGATACAGTTTCTCTCTATGAGATGATTGCTCCTGTCCCTTATCCTGCTTTCTGGTCACTTCCACTACCACCTTGCACTTCCAGGTAGGCCCATCATTCTCCATGATCATATGACCTTCCACTCTTCCTCACTACCCAGGGTTGATGAGATTTGTAAACCAGCATTTCTCAGTCTATTCAATTACTTGACATCCTTATCTATACATTGCTTTTGACCTTAACTGCATTATAAAAGCAGTAGGATAAGTATAATTTTCTCTACTCAGTAGTGTAGTGAACCGAGGCTTGGTGAATTGGAGTGATTTGTTCAAGTTTGATCAGCAGGCTAGCTCTAAGATTAGATTTGCTTCCTCCTTTTCTTTCCCCCTTCTGTTCTACCCAGCAGGTCCTATCTTATCTCAAAAAGCCAAGAGAAGTGGAAAGGTTTCCTGAACTATCAAATGGCAAACGAAGTGTGATGGATATTTCTTAATTTATCTGAAAGTGATTTTATAATGATTAAGATCCATCCAATAGGGCTATTTTTAGAAAACAAATGAGAATATATATGTAAAGGAACCTCATAAACTGAGAAGTGATATATAAATGCAAGAAAATAATTACCTGGAGGCTGACTGCCATGCCCTGGCTCTCTGCATTAGAAGGCTTCTATCCGGGCTGAATGACACTCTCCTAATGTCAGCAGCAGTGTTATGAGGCATAGATCACTAAAGTCCTGGGGAAATATTTAGCTTTAGAGTCTTTCTATGATACATGGAAAAGCAAATCTCCACAGGAAGAAAAAACGCCCCCAAATTCCTTCAAATTGACTCCCGTAATTTCCTCTCTTATGACAGCTATCATTATATCTTATTGTTGTACAGTTTTAAGAAAATCTCATCTTCACTGATTACATCATTTATTTTTTAAGATGCTAATTTTAGCAACATTTTTCCTTCATGCTCAAAAAGGTTGTATCATTTTTAGTTGTGGGAGGAAATATTTTCTCTCCATGTGTGTGTATAAGTGTTTGTGTTTGAGTTTGTTATGACAGTGCTAATATTTATCCCATGGGTTGAAATGCTACATAATCTCTGGCAGACTTCTGTGTACTATTCTTAGTGTCTGTCTAGCTGTAATGATCTCGAAGAAATGACATACTCAATTATCTTATTCAAAATCAGGTAACTGAAGCCCAGAAAGATGACATAATGTGCACAAGGCCGCCAGCCAGTGGTCATTAGAGCTGTAAGTCAAATGCAGGTCTCCGATTCCCTTACTGTCCACGACACTGAGTGAGTGGTGTGGGCGTCCTTAAACAGAAGCAGTAGCTGTGTCATTTTAGGGATTGTACCCAATAGCCTTCAAGATTCCTTTTAATTAGAAGTTTTAGGGCACTTTGACATGTCCTCAGGATCTAGCGGAATGCTAAGCATTTTAGCATCATACCCTGCAGAGACGGGGAGGTATCCATAAAGGCATCTTTTCTTATTAACTTGGTTCTTGTGGAATATTTGTTTCAGTCAAATTTTGGAACTGCTCCTTAAGAACAGTGTTGGGAGATAAGCAAGCAGATGAGTCTTCATTTATTCAACCAATATGGATCTTTTCTTGTATCTTCTAAGATCCTTCTAAAGAGGTTTTATTTACTTTACAAGTTGTAATGCTAGTTGGTCTTTTATTCAGAGTTGTGGGATCTAATGGCAGGGTTGACCTTGAGAGTTTCTTTAATCCAGGGGCGGCAGACTAACATCCACAGGTGAGTCCAGTATACAAATGTGTTTTGTTTGTGCTGCAGTGGTAAACAAAATTGAGCTACTTGCAAATATTTAACATCCGGGAAATTTCTTATAAAAATTAATTATCGCACCTTTAAGGAAGATGAGCTCTGGCAATAGTGAATCCACATTCCCACATAAAAAGCATATTGGCTAGATCTGGGCAGCATGTGCTCCCTTTAGATGGAGCAAGTATTCCCCAATTTTCCACAGTCCCCATGCGACCAGATTTAAACCACCAGGTATTTGAGTTTGTCAATACTGATCGCTTCTGATCTTTTAAGTGTTCAAACCATTCTCTTACAAGGGAAACCTAGGTCTATATAATGCTGCACCAGGTCATACATCATGGGAATCCAGGAGGAGATGAAATTAATTCTTTGGCCTAAACCTCTCATTATTCAAGGGGTAAGAGGAGAAATGATGATATGCCATTGGCCTTGATACCTATTCAGGATATTAAGCCAGGTACTAAGTCTCAGTGACTTAAAGGTAAAGTATTAATTAAGCTGATACAGCTTCAGCATAATCTCTAGATGCCTACCAAGAAAAAAGAAAGGGAACTTGGAAAGAACGAGGTAGCACTTTTTACTAAAGATCAATGACATAAAATAAGAAATTGTGATGCATGATAACACATGGATAGCATCACAATGTCCTGAATTCAGAACAAATTGCTCAAATCCTGAATACTAGCCAAATAATGTGTTTTCTGCAATTTGTTCACTAACAAAAAAATCACCCCTTGATCACCTATGGTGCACACTGCCCTAAGCCTGGGGATTTAAGAATGAAAAGCAATGAGCCTTCCCCAGAGGGGCTTACTAGTACTGAAAATATATATACAAATAACTATAACACAGGACAAAATATGATAAATCCTGCAAGAAAAAACTATTATTTCAAGAAAGAATTATTATTCTTTTAAGAAATCAAGTATTGTTGGTTTTACTGAGGATATATTCATGGCAACTAAGTCAGTTGTCATCAGAGATGCCTATAAAAAGGAAATGGCATTTGACCTGGGCTTTGAATGGGTAGAGAGGAGATGAGTTTCCAGGAACAGAGGATTTAAGCAAACTCAAAAGTCAGTACTATCTGATGTGCACTTGAGGGATGGAAAGAATTCTCTGTCTATTGGGCCAGTGGGACTGAGAGGGGAATGAGCTGGCAATTTGGTCAGCAGTAGATCCTGGGTGTTGACTGATCAGGCATAGCATTGTGAGCTTGAAAGCATTACAAGTATTGACCAAAGGTTTCATCCAAGTTCATGACTATCTGAGCCCATAATTTGGTAGTGACAGAAAATCTGTATAGTATTCACTTAGTTTGGCTTTAAGTGTTTCAGAAGAATTAAGAGGGAAGAAAACAGATATTGACCACTTCTAAACATAGTGGACAATATCAGATGCTTAGGGAGAACAATAAGTTGGTAAAAACAATTAAATTAGAAAGATAGATAAAAAAATTTAAAAATACATTGAGCAAATATAGGAAATATTTTGGGTAAAATATGGTTGTGTACTTTTTAAAGATAATGCCTATTTTGGGGGTTAGAAATGTGATGTTGTATAAATTCTTAACTTGTGGGATGTAGAGGGTTTTGTTCAGTTGATAATCTTTTTCCTTTGTCCTGGGAAGCAGTCACCCCTTACCTAATAGGTACAGAGGGTCCTTGAATGTTCTGGCCCTAGACTTTTCCACAGTAAACATGCTGGAGAATTCCACGAGTATGTGAATGCTCCACTGTCATTTACAGAATTCCTCATGGGTTGAAAGGAATGTTTGGCCTACTGAAGGGCTGCACCAGGCACACACACGCGCACACACACACAGAGAATGTTTATACACATACCCCAAGGTATTTGTAACTAACCACCTTTTCTCATCTTCATGCACAAAGTTGTGTGTGACATTGGTTTGGAATTGTACCCATATCTCAAGGGATGTATGTATTGGTGCTGATATACCACAGAGTAAAATGAGGAGTGTGAACAAGATTCCTTCATTGAAAAATCCTTTACATCTATTCAATACACATATCTTTTCAAGTCTCATTCATTCACAACTATTCATTAAATGTGTTCTGAAGTTTGGAAAAACAACAGCTTTGAACAAAAAGAAATAATTTCTGCCCTCAAGCAGTTTACATTTTTAATGAGACAGATGGGAGGTAAACAAAACTAATTAGTAAAAAATGTAAGATATGAGATATAGAGAAAAATAGAACAGGAAAGGGGATAGGAAGTCTTGGAAAGTTGAAATTTTAGACAGGGTGCTTAGAGAGGAATAAATTATTGTTTGAGTAAAAATCCTAGTGGTACCCAGGGGTGAGCCATGTAAATAACTGGAGAAACAGTATTCTAGGCAGCTGCAACAGCTACTGCAGAGGTGGCTCAGGTTCGGAACATGGCTTCTTGGCACCTTCAAGCATAAGGCTTAGTTTGAATTGAGTGGGGAAACCTTTGAAAATGAAGTTAGAAAAGTGATGATGAAGAGGGTGGGGGCAGCAATGATGAAGGACTCTGCAAGACACAGTAAAAACTTTGACTTTCACCTTCAGTAAAACAAGAGCCATTTAAAAAATGGGGTGGTCTGATTTATATTTCAATGGGATCCTGTTTGTGAGTTGAGAATAGATGAGAGTGGTGTGGAGAAAGGGCAGGCAGAGGAAGGGAGACTCAGTAGGGAGTGCTGTTGACCAGATGAGTGATGTGGACGCTTGGACAAGCAGGCAGTGGTGGGGGTGATGACAGGACTGGAGCTGTGGTTAATGATTAAGCGAACGGGGAAGACAGGAAGCAGCCAAGGATGATTCCAAGATTTTTTTCTGAGCAGCTAGTAGAAAGGAGTGGGGTTTATCTGAAATGGAGAAGAGCACGAGAGAAACCAGTTTTGCAGGAACAGCAGGAGCTGACTGTGTGACAGGTTAAGTTGCAGATGTCCAGTAGTGAGTCAGCACGTGAAAACGGGGTTCAGTGAGGCTATCTGAGCTGAAGAGAAAAAGTGGGAGTCATCAATAGACCTGGTATTTACAGCAATGAAATTAAATTAGATCATCAAAGGAGTTATGATAAATCCCTGGCTGGTGTAACTCAGTGGATTGAGCGCGGGCCTGCAAACCAGAGTATCGCAGTTCAATTCCCAGTCAGGGCACATGACTGGGTTGCAGGCCAGTTCCCAGCAGGGGATACACGAGAGGCAACCATACATTGATATTTCTCTCCCTATCTCCTTCCCTTCCCCCTCTAAAGATAAATAAATGAAAAGTCTTTAAAAATAAATAAAAATCTGTTGTTTTTTTGGAAAAAAGGAGTTATGATAGACAGAAAAGATAAGTGGTTTAAGGGCTGACTTGAGGTGCTATAAGGTGTTGAGTTAGGGAGATGAGGAGAATCTAGTTAATAGTGTACCAGAGGGGATAGGACAGAGTGGGGTTGGTCAGTGTCAGCAGAGAGGAGGCTTTTATCACTGAGATTGCTTAAAATCCTCAGCAATCGTTGTACATGGTACAGTGAAAAGCATTTTCCATTCACTTTTTTTATAAACAACGCACCCCTTTATCAGGCTGTACCTACCCCTTCCACAGCCCTTCTAACTCCCCCTGGTTCCACAGGAACCAGAAAAGGAGATGGAGGAGGAGAGTCAGAGTGGTAGGTGAACTCCAGTTGAGCATGGTGCGTCCCGGTAGCAAAGTGAAGAAATCTTCCAGGGAGGAGAGGGTGGTCAGACAGCCCAGGTGCTACCCGACATAGAATGGCATGTTGTCAGAGATCAGGACACACCGCAAATGGCTGGTGTGGGTTTGAGTGAGAACCAGAGAAGAGGACTGGAACCAGCAACGGTACATATTCTTTCTAAGGACCTTATTTGTGAAGGGACCTAGAGAGATGGGCACAAGCCGGAAGAAAAAAAATGATAGAAATATACTTTTGTAGAAACTGTAACTCGATTGACTCACATAGAGGAGCATTTTATTTATCTTTCTATCACTCAAGTTGTTCTGGTCTGGGGTTATGGTCTTTTTTTTTTTTTTTTTTGGTCAGGGAATGAAAATAAGGCTCAAAAATTTGAAGTTATCTTCCCAAAACAACAGAACATATAAATAACAGATGCAACTCAAACCTGGGTTTTAAATGTCAAGTTCATTTCTCTCTTCGCTGCCACTGCTTGTACTAGACAGATGAGTTTTACAGCTTTAGAACTCTATAAAGCTCTATAAAACTTTCACTGGGTCATTGTTGAAGGAACTTCCGTAAACCCCAGAAGATTCCCAGTTCCCAGCAATGTCTCCTGAGCCACAAGTGCTAGCAATGAAGATCACATGGAGAGTTAGCTACAGGGGAGTGGGAGAAGGAGAATGGGGGAGAAGGTACAGAAAATAAGTAGCGTAGATGGTAGGTAGAAAATAGATAGGGGGGAGGGCCAAGAATAGTAGGGGAAATATAGAATCTAAAGAACTTGAGACACGTGGTCATAAACTAAAGGGGGAGAATGGTGGGGAAGGGGTGTGCAGGGTGAAGGGGAATGAAAGGGGAAATAGAACAACTGTAATGGCATAATTAATAAAATATATTTAAAAAATTTTTTTAAAAAAGAGTGTCTGGGGCCCTGGGAGGAAATTAGAACTCAGTGTTTTGTATCAGTGAAAATTCGTAGTATTTGAAAAGAGTCTTCCAAGTATGCTCAACACAGGCATTTAGGCTGAACCTCCGCATGCTGGAGGATGGGAATGCAATTTGTTATGCCTGTAATTTCAGACTGAGTTTCACATTAATCTCTTCCTCTAGTGGTGCAATTGTGTCTATCCTTACTGCTGCCTGCTTCTTTCTGTTCAAGCTCTTTCTGTTTACTTGGAGCTCCAAACCTACATCTCTTGGTTTTTCAAACCTACTTTGTTCTCAACTGGGGCTTTGTGATTTTTTAAGGAGGGGTACATTGAAATACATATTATTTGATTTATCCCTGGACAATATCTTCAGAATAAATTGTTTGCACAAGATTTGTCACCCCCCACAAAGTGGCAGCTGTTCTTTCCCATCATTGCCACTATCAAACGGCAACTCCTCAAGTAAAATATCAATATAACCATCATCTTCAACAGTGGGTCATATTGTGTCTTTTAGTGTTTGGTTTGGGGCAGAGTTTTTAGATGCCTCTGTATCTAGATAGCTCAGTGTGACCCTACAGTGCCATTATAATGCTCCTATTTCACTTTGTACAGATTCCTATCTGGGTTTTCTCCTGCCTTCTTGTAATTACTTATTTGCGGAACTGATTCCTTCACAGACAATGTACTTCTTAAGGGAAGAGATTATATTTGTTTGTTTTCATCTACTCTCCACCTCTCTTTCCCCTAGCACAACACTTGGCACAGAGATTTCCCCCAAATGTGTATAAATTAATGAGTTAAATTGAGCACTTTCATTTTGTAAAATGGAAAGTTAATCTGCCCCACAGGAACAAAACTGGAGTACCAAGTTCAAGGTAGTCTTAGATGCAGGATTAATGAAATAGGCAAATAATATGTACAACTGTAGGAGCCAGTTGGTATGGTTCATTGTGCTCCACAGTCAGGGGTATGTAAGCTTGTGTAATGGGTGTGTCCATTTTGAAAATTTCATACCGTCATTACTCATTCTATAAGCAATCTTCAGTAATATCAGTATAATCATTAATGGCTATTGATATTATAAACATTGATTAAATTTTTGATGTGTTTAATAAATGAAGAGCTCATGAGTCTGTAAGACAAAGAACATGAAACTAATAAATTGTCAAACATACATACACACCCTAACCTTTCAATCTCACAACTAAAATGTTACAAACAAAAACAAGTATTGCACTCATTTAAACCATTAACTGTAATGTTTTAAAGTTATAAACCCCTCTCCTGACCTGAAGGAAAAAGAGTTTTATATGTTTTTTATTTTTTCAATTGAGGAATAATTGGCATACTGTATTGTCTCCTTATCTAGGGGGAAAGCATTCTAAGACTCCCAGGCACCCAGGGGATATCTGATTATCTATCTATCTATCTATCTATCTATCTATCTATCTATCTATCTATCTATATTATGTTTTTCCTAAATATACAAATCTATAAAGTTTGATTTATAAATTAGGCACAGTAAGAGCTTAAGGATAATATTAACAATAATAACTGATAATAAAATAAAACATTTATACAATATTCTGTAATAAATGTCCTGTGAATGGCTTTGGGGCTATTATTGAGTAATCCATGCACGAAGGGATGATTCAGGACCTGGGCAGGACTGAGCAGGACAGCACAATATTTCACCACACTGCTCAGAATGCATGTAATTTAAAATTTATACAGTGTTTATTCCTGCAATTTTCTATTTCTATTTTTGGATTGTGGTTGACTATGGTAACTAAACTGCAGAAAATAAAACAGTGGGCATATTTAGGGGGGTGCATGATATAATGATTTGATATTTGTTTATACTGTAAAATAATCACGACAGTACACCACAATAAGTCTAGTAGATACCCTCCCTTTATGTGTAAGTACAAATTTTACTTTTTTTGTGCAATAAGAACTTTTAGGAGCTACTCTCTTACCAAGTTTTAAATATGCAATACAGTATTATTAACTATGATCATCATGCTGTAAATTCCATTCCGTGACTGACTCATTTTGTCACTGGAAATTTGCACCTTTTGACTCCATTCATTTGTCCACCCCTCATCCCCTGCCCCTGGCAACCACCATTCTGTTCTCTGTATCTGTGAGCTTGTTTTTTTGTTTGTTTTGACTTTTTAGATTTCACATATGTATGGCCCTTGTTTTCTACTGAGATTTAAATTGCTGCAACATTTCTGGGAGGACCGTGTATACCAATCTGATCACCCGTACCAAGAGCTGTACATTTACAAATTCTTTGACCCAGTATTTGCATGTTTAGGAATTTGTAATGAGGCAAAAAATAAGGATGATGAAAGCTTTTCCCCACAAGGATCTTCAGTGCATTGTCAATATAAAAGCAATGTAAAAAGGAAGCGGTGTGAATAACGGTAAGGGATGAGTTACATAAATATGAGTGAGTGCGTAACAGAGCCCTACACAACCAGTGATATGCTGTTGTAAGAAATTATTTACTGTGCAATGCAGCGCAGTGGCAGAAACAGGCTTGAGGTCCCAGAGAACTGTGATTAAGGCAGAGCTCTTATCGCTTACAATCTATGTGACCTTGAGCAAATTTTTCAATTTTTCTAAATTTCTCTGTCCTAATCTGTAAAATAAGACTAATTATAATACCTGGACCCTAGGGCTGTGGTGAGTTTGAAGGTAGCCAATGCAGTTACAGCCAAGTGTTTGGCACCCTGTGAGTGCTGAGTGAGGCCCCCAATCAGTATCAGTGTCCTCCACAATGTAAGTGTGAAAAGAAGCTTTGGAAGTGATATTTGCAGCACAACTCCATTTTTGAAGTAGAAAAATGGTATTATCTACTGATAAAAGTAGAAGTCTGAAAGAATATACATCAAAATTATTTACTTTCATTTTCTCTTCATGGTAGATTTTTAAAAATTAAATTTAATTTTTAAATTATTCAATTTTACTGTATTTTTTCCAATGCCAGTTATCCCCCTTATAACCTCTTTTGCCTCCACCCCGCACTCCGGCTACCACACTGTTGTTTGTTTCCATGATGCTCTTTTTTTTGCTTGATCTCTCCACATCACCCCTGCCCTGACTCCCAGGTCTGTCAGCCTGTTCTCTATCTATAAGTCTGTCTCTAATTTTCCTTATTAGTTCAGATTTCTTTGTTAGATTCCTGCTATGAGTGAAATCGTATGGTATTTGTCTTTCTCTGACTGGCTGACTGGCTAGGGAAGAGTTCTTTTCCTTCTTTTGCTTTTTATGTATGGCCTACAACCTAATTAGCAGAGTTAAATGTGTCCAAATAATCATTAGCATCAATCCCTATAAATGAACATCTGTCAATGTAGTTCTTTGTCTGTGTTATCGGTTTTTCTCATTGTCAAGTCACAAAAACCTTGCTGTACCATTGTCATCAAGGCCGTATATCCAGTGGTTGGCAGTACTAGGCTAGTTACCTCCAGGTTCCCTTGCTCCCCTCCCCTTGTCCTTCTGTTGTAACATATGTGGTATACATCATAAACATTTATTAAGCATCTGTTCTGTTCCGAACACTCAGCTTTGGCAGTGGGAGTGAAAGGCAAAGCAGCACAGAGGATGGTTTCTGACTTGGGGCTTTTTATAGTATCCCTGCAGGGACAGGGCTCCTACCCAGGTTGGGTGTAATGCTTCATCTTATTGAGGAGGTCCTTCTGGAGCAAGTGAGTTTTGGTGGCTAAGGAAAGCTTCCTTAAGCAGGGAGGACTGAGCAATTAGGTGCAATTGAAAATCAAGTACTTCCATGGTGCACAAGTATAGAGATCTCTGACTAGGATAGAGCCCTTCCAAACTCCTCGTGATGCCATTACCTTGGATAAAGTTTCTTATACAATTGTCTCTTTCTCACTAGTGCTGGGTATTAGATTTTTATTCTTGTGTTTAGATTTTTATTCTTATACCCATAACCCTAGGCCTATGACTGATATTCACTTGATATTCTTTTAAAAAATATTATTGTAACAATTTTTTCCTCAATCATAAGTATAACATATGTTCAATGCAAAAAACATTGGAAAATAATTTTGCATGCAAAAAAAAGTAAAAGTCATCCATAAGCCAGTCATTCAGAGATAATCATAACATTTCGGTATGTGTACTTCTAGTGCATATGTGGGTGTCTTTTAATATAGTATTTTATAATCATTATTTCTACTTCATAATAACATATCTTTTCCAAGTTAATTAATATTTGTCTACAGGGTTATTTTCTGACATATTTTACAACCTCCCTGTCTCAGAGATAAACTTTTTTCTTTTTGTTTTTTTTATTATTGTTCAATTACAGTTGTCCCCATGATCCCCCCATTACTCTCCTCTGCCCTACCCACCCCTACCTCCCACATTCAATCCTCCCCCCCCCACTGTCTTTGTCCTGGGTCCTATATGTTCCTTGACAACCCTTCCCCTTCTTTTCTCCACTATCCCCCTCCCCCTCCCCTCTGGTCACTGTCAGTTTGTTCTTTGTTTCCATATCTCTAGTTCTATTTTGCTCACTTGTTTGGTTTGTTGATCAGGTTCCACTTACAGGTCTTCTTTTAACACTTTGACGCGTTAATTTCTAGTATTTTTATTTGCTTATTTATATGTACTTTAGGTTTTGAAAATAAAACCATCGGGTATGTGTTCCTTCAGATCTTGTTTTTTTAACTTAGCATTATTTGCTACTTAATTGTCTTCAAAAATATGATTTTTAGGCATTGCATTGTATTCTACAATGGTTATGTACACACAGTATGGTACAATAAGTACCTTTAAGTTTAAATATCTCTAATTTAGGATTGATGCTTAAGTGATTATACCCTCTACTAGGCTCTAAACTCCATCCAAGAAGATCTATTTTTTTATTCATCTTTGAATTATAGTTGCACAGTCAATTAACAATGACAGAACTATTCATTCTAGGTGAAATGAACTCTAAATGGTAGCTTTACAGAGTGAAGGAATCTGGGAAGCTACAACAAGGTCCTTTCAGAGGCTGGAGAAGAAGCCACAATCCACAATGTTGTGTTGGCTAGCATAGGAGGGGGAATTTTACTTTGCATGGACCAGGTCTAGCAGGATGAAACCACATGCTGGGCTGGTCAGTCCTCTCTGAAGTGCAGCTCTCATTGGTTGGTGGGAACAGCTTATAACGAGAAGTTCCTACCATTTGTTTTTTTGTTTGTTGAATTCAAAAACAGAGATGAACTAATAATACCTTGTTCTTCTAATTGATTTATTATCCTTGTTGCTCTTAAAGAAGTAATTTTTAAATATGCAAGTACATATAACCAAAGACTAGAAAACTTATTTAAATTGGGATAAAAATGATTAAAATGAATACATTGTAGCTCATTGTTTTTGGTATTTGACTTGCTTTGTAAGTGGTCTCCTGGCTTTCCATCTTGATTTAGGATAGGGGCTCCACCCAGGCCCATGTGGAGTCCTAGACTGGTAGAGCTATAGGGAAACTTGGGGAATCAAGTGGTTCAGTGACCTCCTGGACCATGTAAAAACAAAACGAAACAAAACAAAACAAAACAAAAATGCCCAAAGAAAAGAAATGACTTACATCTGAACCTAAGTTTCCTGACTCCTACTGCTTCAAGGACTTGCCCATTATCATTAGTTATCCTACTCTATTCCTAACTATTTAAGTTCCTCTAATACACATTAAGTTGATTATTAGACTCCTTTAACTTTTCTTCTTCTCTAACCTTCAAAATTATGTTTTGAAATTCTACTACATTGTAGGTATTTTGATAGTCCTTTAGATTCATTAGCTCCTCTAATTTGTATGCCTTCCTTCAAAGTAAATACTGGATCTTCTACATATCTGAGAAAATAGAAGCTAAAGACTTGTAAATAGCTACCAACTTTGGGCAGCTGGTAACTCATGGAGTCTGGATCAAAGTCCAGGTTTCTCTGACTCCCAATGTTTCTCTCCTGTGTTGGTGTAATTCATGATACAGGAACTGATTACAAAAAATGGATCAACTCATGTCATTACTTTTCCGTGTCCATTACCTTGTGGAAGGATTGGCCTAATTCTCCAAACATTTGTGCCTTTGATTTGTAGGTGAGTGATCTTGATACATCACTCACAAAGTTGTGAATCAAAAGTAAGGACATCATGTACTATGAACTTTTGAGGGGAAAACTAGAATGTCTATCAAATTACCCACTCTGTCCAGTCTGGCTTTAACTAGGGCTTTGTTCTCAGAGCATCTATTCATTAGAACTGTGTTGGACTTTTCTCTCTAAGACACGTATTTACTACAGCTTTTAAGAAGCATAGGGTTGGCCAAAAAGTCCATTTCGCTTTTTCTGTACAATGGCTCTCATAGTGCTTAGTTGTCTTTAGCTTCATTCAAAATAATTTTGTTAGATTGTATTGAATCTACCAGTGTACATTTAAAAAAACTTTTCAAAATTGGTGAATTTTTGTGCATCCATTTTAATATTGAATATGGGAGAAAATTATGCAGTATTTTCAGCTTATTCCGCTTTATTATTTCAAGAAAGGTAAAACTGCAACTGAAACCCAAAAAATGATTTGTACAGTGTATGGAGAGGGTGCTGTGACTGATTGAACATGTCAAAAAGTGGTTTGTGAAGTTTCTTGGTACTTCTATTGACATTTTGGCCAAATAATTATTTGCTGTGGGGCTGTCTTATGCATTGGAAGATGTTTAGCAGCACCCCTGGCCTCTACCCACTAGAAGCCAATAGAGGGAGATAGCTGAAATACTAAAAATATTCAAATCAATAAAGTTATTGGTGAAAATAAAAAATGCATCATTTGTTTTATGGAAAAAACTAAATGGACTTGTTGGCCAACACAATAGTATGTATTGCTATTTTTAAAAGGGCATTAGCATAAGAGACGCACTTGGATTGCCACTAGAAGATGATGAATTGAAACGATAGCTAGCAATATCACTTATTTTAAATGAGGTCTTTATTTCATGCGTTAAAATATACCAACACAGCTTCTAATGATGTAGTGGTTAATCCCACTCTATCATGAAACTGAAATCTATAGATGGGTAACATTATTAGTGAACCAAAGTAGCAATTTGTGAGATACCTATACTGGATATGATATTGAACTAGTGTTAGTACAGTCCCTCCTACACTGAAGTCTCTACAGTCAGTCACTCCCAACAGGAGAGTTGGTTTCGGTAACTCTCTGCAGCATTTTATTGAAAAATTATTTACTGTTTGTGGTTGGGTGGGAAAATTACAGATGCTCCATAGTTAAACACTACTGGCATTTGGAGCCTGACATTGTCTATTTAGGTGGAATAACATTAACTAGGAGTAGTGCTGGGTAGTATAGATTGGCCCCAGCACATTGAGAAGGAAGGATAGTTAGCAGGGAATATATTTGGGAGACACATCAACATTTCAGCAATCTCTTTAAATACCATGGATTGTCACAGTTGAAGTTCTTTGATGCAGAGATACTGCTGAACAATAATGCTGTGGGCTAACCTACATTTGGTGACACATCTCAAAAAAGAAGCTCCAAGGAACGGTCAGATTTACCCATTCACTTGAATGTCTCCATTCACAAATAGGACATATTATGTAAGCCACAGATGTCCTTTCACTGCTTTTATAGTCTGAAGGGATATTCTAGAGGCAAGAATTGACACAGGAAGTGTGTTTGTAGGTGACTTGGGCAGCATCACATTCTGGCCTTGTGGACTTCAGTTTTTGTCTGGCCCCCTGGCTGAAGTGGAACAATTGCCTCCCAGGAAGATTTGACACATCCCTCGTCTAGACACACTGCTTCTCCTCACTATCACCACCCACATCTTCCTAGTAGTTTTGACCTCATCAAGACTTGAGAAGCCTTCCTAAAAGCTTTGGTCAGGGGCACTTTCTTTTTGGTATCTTTCAGTGACTACTAAGAACCTCTGCTCTAATAGTATTTTATCACCTCCTTCTCCTATGGTAATATACTAAAGGCTCTTCAAAAGATACAGGATCAAAGCACTCCAGCATTTACAAAGTACTTTCACAACCTTTTCATCTGATCTTCACAAAATCTTATGAATTAAGCAGGGCAGGCACCAACATGCATATTTTCACAGATAGAGAAGTTGACATGCATTATTGCAACATATGTATGTACACTTAATATTGCGTATGAAGATGGCATTACTGACCACACCTGATGACTGTTGTGATTGATCTTTCTCTGGCCCATACTCCTACTCCTTGCTCGATTGCTTTATGAGTGAAGCTGTACATTTACTAATCAAACATTACCCCTCCCCCAGAAAATCAGCATTGAGAAACATGTTCACATATCACAGCTAGCATTTAAAATTTTTTTCTTAGTGTATTTACTATCTACTGTAGCTAATTTGTTCTCTGCTCTAATACTAATTGTAGTGAGTCACACGTAAGTAAATATGTGTTTATTCTTACTTTAATATTCTGGTGTGATTTATGTACTTATATGCACATATGCTGTTTTCTTAGACACTAATTTTCTTATTGTATTTCCTTACTGAAAAACAAAAAGAGGCCGATTGTCCCTCATCTATCCTTATCTAACAAGCTAATGTTAACTTTTAACAGTTAATGTTAAACTGATATAAGCTAATATATTAGCTTTTCACTCTTTGGTAATCTGAACTCTCCACTTTTCTTAATTCACCTCAGCTGAATGTGAATGTAATTCTTAAAAAAGAACTGCTTTTATTTCTCCATAGTTATACTTTGGTCTCCATTGTTTTCATAAGAAATATTTCTTTGCTCTAGCTCTCTTGCCTTTCTCTCTCCCTGGGTAGAACTCTCTGGACTTATTTAAATCCTCTTAGCCTCTTGTAGAGCAGACTTAATTCCAGGTGTTAACATTCTTGCCTAAGTGGAATGGAAATGGGTCAAACTTGCATTGGAATGATATTATCCTAACAGTTTCTCCTATCTAGGTATTTTGCCCTATTTGGTGTCTTGTTTAACATTCATCATTTTAGGAGCTCAATGTTTACTTCATTATGAAAACACAAATTGCCCTTCAGTCATGGTGACCAGTAAGGTGAAAAGTAGGCAGTATCTGTTTTTGAAATCGTTGGTTCCCTCTTCTGGTCTTGTTTCATGCTTTCTAAGAGTCTGGTACTGAATATTTCTCTTTGGTTTCAGGATAAGCCTTTCTCCTCTGTTAGATGTGCTCTCTCTCAAAGGTGCTCATATGTGTCGCTTACTCCTGAGGGTAATGTCAGGCAGAAGTGAGTTTCTCCTTGTTCTGCCTGTCTCTAGTGGTGCAGACACCTGCTGTGGCATCTCTGTGACTGATTTCACTTTGTTTCACAAAGGGTTAAGTATTCTGTGGGCATTCAAGGGCCCAAATGAGGGCGTGGTTACTTCCCATGCAGAGCTCACAATCTACTCTCGGGGACCAGTCAAAGGCAATGACTAAAGAACTGTGTGATAAAGATCATGGTGTCTTGAGAACATAGAACAAATGCATTTCTAAATTGCCATTCATGTTAAGCTGTGGAAACTGGTGAATTTGGAGCCTGGTTTAGAAGAAAGTGTTTTAAATCTTTTCTTCTCTGGTCTGGTTCCATCACCTTTGAAGAGAAAGATTCTCTAGGCTACATCTTCTTTGCATTTTCTGTTATGAGTATTCCATGGAATGAAGATATTTATTACCGATCCATTTGCCCAGCACTATACACACACACACACTTGTAAACACATATGCATATATATATAAAATGCATGCTTTCTATGTCCTGTACTTGGTGCTAAGGATACCACAGTAAACAAAACTCTGTCTCTAACACCAGATCTTATGTGCTAGTCAAAAGAATGTGAAAGTTAAGGCAAGCTAACAGGTAACTACAATATACCATATTTTACCATGCATAATGTACACATTTTGACCTATGTTTTTGAGGAAGAAATAAGGATCGGGGGGGGGGTCTGCCAGCAGGCCCCACCCCCACTCCCCAGCCACCACAGATGAGAATAAGTCTACCAAGACATGATCTGCTTGGGGAAGAAAGGTGGCTGATCTCTCAAAGGAGAAGGGCCAAGACCTCTTTCCTCAGTGGGCTTTTATTGGGCTCATTTTGTATAGGAATACAGGTAAAGCTCATTAGTCATCATTAGCGAGTAAGGATCAAACAATAGATATAACACACAAAGAACTACTAGGGCTTATTCTGAGTCAGGGTCTGTTAGCTAGAGGGCTACAAAACTTTGGAAAACAAACTCATATCCTCCTTGGACCCTTATCAGAAAATTGGGAGCATTTTAGCCAAGCAGGTTTTACAGGATTTTATGTATTCTTTCTTAGGCCTGATTGCCTGGGGAACCCACCCTTTCCAGCACAAGGCTGCCCCACTCTCTGTCATTGTTTCAGGGTTAAGTCACGCAGGGGAAGTAAGGCAGCCAAGAGATTAGGAGACTTCATGTAGACAGAATGAGGACTCAGGCTCTGTCAAAGCTGAGGAGCAAGGGTCCATAACCCCCTTTTGCTATAGCCCCCAAGTCCTTCCCTGGGGGCCTCTGTGATCATGCCTGTGTTAGGTTGTCCCTTCCTTGGGGATCTCACCTGTCATTCGCTAACTAATCATGCATTGGGGGCCAGGCAGGGTGAAGTAAAGGGGGCAGAGGCAGCACCCCCGCCAGGGAGTTAAGCTTTGTCTCCTTAGTGGCTTATGGTCTGAAGGTCCCCCACTCAGCCTTAGCCATGTGGGGGTTAAAGCTTCTGAAACCAGGCAGGGTGGTTCCCAACAAGGATGCACATTATACATGGGTAGTACTAATTCTGTATCTATATAAATGTTTTAAATTCTTTTATATATGCTTATGCATTAAACGTATAACTCTACAAGGTTATAACAATACCCATATGCAAAATAATACCCTGGAATATGATAATCAATTTTGTTTTTAAATATAAATACATTAAAAATTGAATTAAAATGAAAGATTTTTCCCTGAAAGTTTGGGCCCAAAACATGAGGGTGTATTATATAAGGGAGCACATTATACATGGCAGAATATGGTAGTATGATAAGTACTATCATAAGGATAAGCATCATCTACAAGGAGAAAGAGTGGAAGCCAAGTAACTCATGAGATAAAGTTGGTCAGGGAACCCTATAGCTGTTTTCTAAGCTGAGAGAAGGACACTGGAAATTATCAGGTACAGGAAATGAGATGGACCATGGTAGATTTTTGGAACTACAGGTATAGTAGTATTGCTTAAATATAGATGAGAGAAGAAAAGAGAGGGAAGAGAAGGTAAGACATGAACCTTCCCAGGTTAGTAGGAATTCCTACCAGGAAGGGTTTGCCTCTCATGTGGAGGAATTCAGATTTTATTTAGAGTGCAGTGGGGATCTATTGAAGGTTAAGTGATCAGTGATGTGATCCAATTTATATTTTAAGAATATTAGTGTTTCTGCTGTGTGCACATATATTTGAGAGAGTAATATTGGAGAGAAACCAATTATAAGGTCTTTATAATGACCCTCAAGAGATAAGCTAAAGCTGTGGCAATAAGAGTGGAGCAAAGTAGAGACTCAAGTAGATATTAAGGATCTAAAAGTTGTAGGACTAGGTACCTGATTTTTTGGTATTAAGCAAGAAGAGGGAATCAGGCAGGTCTCTAGCTGGGAACTTTGAAATTGGAATAAAAAGCGGGGTGAGTTCATGGGGGAGGTGAGAAGATGGTAAGTTCATCTAGAAGATGAGCTAGAAGTAAATGTGGCAAGTAAACAAGATGATGTGTCTAGTAATCAGTTGTGTAGGTGAATCTGCGGCTTGGGAGAGGGATCTGGCTGGGAATAGGACATGGGGGTCACAGGTCTGTAGATTATTATTAAAAAATGTGACTAAGAGAGATTGCTTAACGGAAGCATCCAGAGTGTTTCTATAAACATCAGCCTGTGAGAAACAGAGTCTCCATGAAGGAAAATCTAAGCCAGGAACACAGAAGTAGAAAATGGGAATTCGCAATTCTGAGGAAAATAAGGAAACAAAAATTTCAATAAGGATGATGTCAGCCATCCACAGTGCCAAAGAGATCAAGGAAGATGAAGAGTGGAAAGTATCTATTGGACCCAGTCCCACGAGCTTTTTTGAGAATATTTCATAGATATTCTGGCACTGGAAAGAAGATTTCTGTGGACTAAGGTGTGAATGAGAGAAAATTGAGACAGCAAGGGTGGATCATTTTTTGAGAAGCTTGGTCATGAAAAACAAGAGATCCAGCCGTCTCCCTGTGCTTTCTAAAATCAAATGGAATAAATGTGCTCTTTTCCTTCTGGAAAACTTGAAATATCTGAAATGAGTGATCAGTGTTCTACACATTTTCTCACTTCTCAACTGAATTTCTCTAGTTATCTCAACGGTTCCTAAGGTGACAGTCAGCAGTCACTCATCATCCAAGGATGACTTCTTTAGAAGAGGGGACAGTCGTCTCAAGGGCTACAAGATCATTTCCATGATCTGACCAGTCAAATCATGGAAATAGAAGAAGGGGGATTTGAAAAACATCTGTTGATACCACGATCCAGAGGGAAAGTGAGGTTTGTGTGCGCTCCGGGGCTGTATCTTTGGGACAGCTCCTGGGACCCCTGTTGAATGGAGACTGGAGAGGGCTAACCTCAGACTCCTGCAGAAGGAAGTCCACGTGCAAGAGCCGGTGTCTCTTGTTCCACAGGCCAGCTGAGCCTTCAGAGAAATTTGAGGCAGTAAGGACAGGAAAGAGGAGCCTAGAACTCCGGGCTTTCATTGGTTTTGCTTTGTGACCTGAGGTGAGGCATTCCCCTGCTCCCATCTGAACATCTGGTTTCTTATTTGTAATGTGAGAGTGTTAGCTGATATCCAAAATGCCTGGCAGCACTCTGCGATCCTATCCTGTGAAACCAACTGAATATTCACTTTGAGAAAAATAATCCTGTCAGGATGCCAGGAACATGGTATTTCTGGACCTATGTGATGGTTACATGGGTGTGTTTATTTTATGATACGTCACTGGTTGGCACATTTATCATTTTTTGAGTGCATGTTAACTTTAATAAAAATGTTTATAATAAAAATTTCATCAGAATAATAAGAGTTGGAGTTTTATTTTACTTTTTGGAGGGGGATACTGTTATCAGCGTTTGGATGAATATCTTTCCCTAAATTTCATGGATTCTGGACATGAGGGGTCACAGCTGGCCTAGCAGGAAACCCAGGCTGTGGTGTGACTTCCTGAAACAAAGCCCCCGGGCAGGAACGTCTGGCTGCAGAATGTGTGCTGGTGCTCCTACCTGGCACCGGGACTAATGCTCGGTAGGTAGGCAGTAATCCCCGCTGGACAGAATCCACACACTCCCCTGGGCTGTCTCCATACTTGGGAAAGAAGCTTGTTCTAATGTCTAAGTATTGTCACCACCTAGTCTCTGAATCAGCAGATTCAAACCCAGGGATCCAATTTACTTTGGAGACAGAATGGTAGTAGCTGCAGTCAGCATTATCAGCCTGGGTTGGTTCTTTGATTTCTCTGCTTCTTTCTTTTTCACTCGTTCATGGAGAAAATATCTGAGGGCTCACAGGCCTTGAAAGTACTTTATCAGGACTAACTTCTTCATCCTGGACAGCTCCTTGCATTTCCCTTTTCTTCCCCTATCCTTTCCTCTCTCCCCCCTCTCTCTCTCTTTTCCCCTGAAGGGTAGTGGGGAGGCTGGTGATTTCATCTTAATTTGTCTCTTCCCCCAAATGCCACCACTTTTTTGTCTGCTCCCTGCCAATTGCAAGTAGGACACTTGTGCTGTTGCCTGAGATGACTCACTGCACTGATGCCGGCCTTACAGGTTGGCTTTCTTCTGTTGTACTTTTTAGATACATCTCCAGCCAGCTCTCTCCTGATTCAAACATCCTGGTACAAGGTTACATTAATAGCTACCTGCAGGAATTATCTTGGGGGAGACTACACTTATTTGGGAGGTTGAAGGAGAGAACTTGAGAGACTTGGATAAGTGGATGAAATTGATATTATTCCAAATACTAAACAAAGACACAAATAAAAAAAGAATTTGTTACTCTGGAAAAAAGAAGAAAAGGGTGGTGCACAGTTGGACAACACACAGCGTGACTCACCTCTGCGTGATATCTCTGAAATGTTAAAGAAGTTGTTGATCTTATGATAGTCTTGAGGCAATAAGGATCCTTACTGTGGTGAGCCCAGCCTCTGTGTTTGGACTGACTGTGAAGGAACTGTCTCAGCAGTGATGGAGGGTGACAGAAGACAAAAGGGAATGCAGAGGAGATGTGAGGAGGATTTCACTTTCACCCTCTTACAGAACAGAGGTTTAAGCAACTGATACCAGCTCTTCAAGGGATGGGGGCTGGAGGTGGGCAGGAGACTTCTCAGTGACACATACCACATTACCTCCAGCTTTGGAACACACTGTGCTCTTCATGTCTCACACCTTCACCTGGAATGTCCTTGCCTGTTCTCTAATACGCACTCAGGTTTGAAGCACCTTTCTTCATACCTTTTGGTCTCCACACTCTCAACCCCTCTCTCCACCCTGTTACTCTCATCTTTTGTTTCCACTGTGTTTTCTGCATGTTCTCTCCTACTATGTCTCTATCACGTAGGTCTGCAATTATCTGCTCGCTTCTATTGCCTCTACAAGACTATACACTTCAATAGCTGTATGTGTGTGTGTGTGTGTGTGTGTGTGTGTACAGAAGATGTTTCCATTCATGCCTCACACAGAGCTCCGTTACTCAGTCCATAAGCATTTATTGAGCACTCATGTCTGAGGTATGAGGTAATGTGCAAACATCAAAGGATCAGACATGACCTTGCTCTTCAGATCTCAGACCTGACAGAGAGATGAACAGGGCATCCAATTGTTTGTTTGAGAACTTGTCCTGAGTTCCTAGTCTGTACCATGCCCATGCCAAGCATGGGCTATAAACATGAATGTGACACAATTTCTGATCCAGAGTTTCTTGTGGCCCAGAGTAAAGACAGGAAAGCAAATGCTGATTATAGAACAGCATGACAAAGCCACAGGAGTCATGGACTCAAGGGCTATTATAACCTCAACAGGGTGAACAGTAGAAATGTTCATGGAATTATGTAAGAGATTTAATCTTAGGTAGTCACCAGGGACCTGTAATCCCACAAGATTCTCTAGTCAACATTTTTGTCTCTATTAATTCTTTTTTCATATAATTTTTTAGCAAAAGTACTCTAAAAAATAATGTCATGTGTGAGGAGCTCAGCTAATCTAATTTAGTCCCTTATTCCATGCAAGTATAGTTTGGAGCTCTAGCATGTCTCTGGCCCTGGACTCACCTGGATGAGGTGCTCAGTGCACTGTTATTGATGTCCCTAGTGGCTCTGGCCAGGTGGATTTTCATTGTGTTAGAAATACAATAAAGTTAGAAGCCAAACACCCCGGAATCTTCACAATGGATGCTCAGATTTGTGGCTACCATGACAATTCTCTTCCTCTGACCCTACAACCTTTGAATCACAAGGGAACCATTGGGTCAGTAGGGGTTGCATAATGAAGAGGAGATGAGAAAACCCTAAATGAGTAGCCTGAAACCCTATATGAGCAACCTCTATAGGCTTAGATCTCAAATACTCTGGGCGCTGAAGAAAAATTAATAAAATCTAATGGAATGATTGAGTTGGAAGAAAACTTTGGAATAATTTAGTCCAACAGCTTTCAAATGTCGATACATTTCACCCCTACCCTCATGAAAGCTTCGGAAGATGTCCAGAAACAGATAAATGGGTCTCTATTGATTAAAATGAGTTAGTCGTTTCTAGGAGTATAATTTGCAGACCATAAAGTCTGGTCCTTCATTTTGTAGATGAGGATCCTGCAGTGCAGAGAAGGGAAGCCCCTTGCCCAGGGTGACCCACATTTATCCTGGCCCTATAGTCTCATCCCACGCCTTCCTGCATTGAAGCACTAACATCAGAGCAGAGGCCCTGCCGAGAGGGGAGAAGTTGGGAAGGAAGAGGCCCTCCATCAATTTCACTTTCCCCTGGACACAGAGCAGCCCTGCTGGCTTGTTATCACTAATGTACAAAATGTGACATTGTGATGAACTGTTTGCCAATTTCCTTATCTCCACTGGTGCAAAGAAGGGCTTGTCGGAGAGTTTTGAGGTGTTAGAATATTGTTCTTTATCCACTGCACATCCCGTAACTGTTCGCAGAGACTCAGGAAAGGCTGCACACATAAATTCACATAAATTACCTTCACAAAATGTCAAAATTAAAAGTGGATTTTTATTTTGGGGATATGCCTGGAGAATGTTAACCCCTTCAGATGGATAGAAATGACATCATCAGAAAAACCCAGTTGAAATATTTGAATATAACAAAATGCACCGGAACTAACTCCCACACTCCCTCCCCCACCCAGCACTACCCCACCTGCAAAAGGGTAGCAATTCTTGTTAACAAACCATAGACTTTCCTATGCTCTTGGTCTACCCACGGGTATTTCTCTGGAGATAATATGTTTAATCCTGTGGTGGCCATAACTTCATTCTTTTTTTAAATATTTTATTTATTTATCCTTAGAGGGGAAGGGAAGGAGAGAGGGAGAGAAATATCAATGTATGGTTGTCTCTCGTGCATCCTCTGCTGGGAACTGGCCTGCAACCCAGGCATGTGCCCTGACTGGGAATTGAACTGTAATCCTTTGGTTTGAAGGCCCACACTCAATCCACTGAGCTATACCAGCCAGGGCACTTAATCTTTATTGTCTTTAATTAAATTTTATGTGACCAAACTGAAAGTTCAAGGGAGACACATAACCCATCTCAGCCTCAGTCCCCTCATTTACACAATGTGGAGGTTAGAGTACATGACTGTTTTCTAACTGGGAATTCTGTCTTCCCAAGGAGCCAGAGAGGTAGCAAGAGGACGCTGAAGTAGTTGTTAATATTCCAAAAGCAGAGGAATATCATGCAGAATATTTTTTTGTGGAAATCATGTGGAATATGTACAGAAATCATGCATACCTACAACAAGAGGATTGCAGAGGATTAAAACAAACTTTGTGGAGACTTGGGGAGACACCAGGAGACACACTGGGAAGGGAAAGAAAGCACAGGAGACCTGACTATGCAAGGTTGCTGGACAGAGAGAGAAGGAGAGCAAGAATCCAAGGACTACTTAAAACTAGATGGAAAAGGAGGAAGCAGTGCTGAAGAAATGGAGAACAGCAGGGCCCTTGAGAAGGGGCTCATCACGAAACAGCCAGAGTTTACCAGTATCTCTGTTTAATGTTAGTCCTGTTTTTTTTTTAATCGAAACTGTGATACTTTTTGTTATGCCCAAACTGTTTATTATAAACTCTTGTGAGGTGAAAAAACACCCCCAAGCTCCCCCTTTCTTTGCCTGTGGCTGGAATTGTGGCCACTTAGTGTGGGCAGCTACTCCTTTCAACCTGCTTAGAAGATCTCAGGGTAGTTATTTATCCTCTTCCCTGGGGGACAGATATTTATTTAACTTATGCTGAGTCTCTCTTTGATTTTGAGAAAGCAAAAATCATTATCTTAAGATTGCATAGCTTGTCTACAGCATAGGCATCTAGTACAGAGTGGAACAGAGTTCTCCAAAATAAAAATGGCAAAGTCTTGGAGTGCGGGAAATCTTTTAGTTGTACAAAAGACAGACATTAGGTAAAATAGGCTTTTGAGAAATACAAAGCACACATGAAGAAGTAGAAAAAAATGGTCTCAGATAAAACCCCAGAATGGAATACTAAGCAGGGGATATGAATCATACTCTTGATTCAAGTCAGGGCTACTTTATGATTTCCTTATGCCCAGACTCTCTTGCCTGTGTCAACTTCTTCACCATAATAATACCATTATAAAAATGTATGTTTTTATAACTTTATTTTTTAAAGATTTTATTTTATTTTTAGGCAGAGGAGAAGGTAAGGAGAGACAGAGGGACAGAAACATCAATGTGTGGTTGCTTCTCATGCACTCCTTGCTGGAGACCTGGCTCACAACCCAGGCATGTGCCCCAACTGGGAATCAAACCAGTGACCCTGTGGACACAGGCCAGTGCTCAATCCTCTGAGCCACACCAACCAGGGCATATTTCTAGAACTTTAAATGGTTCAATATTTTATTTTACTTGCTTTCAGGCAAGATGTAGTAGATATTGGATGCCCCAGAAATTTCCTTTTTTTCTGATATGAGAAAAAATTAAAACATTTTTTTGACTAAGATTTAGTTTTTCTCTTCTGGTTTTAAAATAAATTAAAACATTTTCCAAGCTCCTAAATGCTTTTGGACCCCAGACTCTGCCCCCCACTGTGCCGCATTGGTAAGTATTCTGGTCCCGGGCAAAGGAGAAAGCTTCAGCCTGTGGCGCAGGGCATAGGGCTGTTGAGGGAGGGACGAGCCTCAATCTCAGAGCAAAGCAAACCTGACTGGAGCCGGCATTTGGCAAAAGTGTCTTCAGTTTACCAATGCCCGACTCTGATGACTACTTATTTGCTTTTCTTCTACACTTTAGAATAAGAAACAGTGAACGAGAGTCTAAGAGTCTGCTTTCATTTTCAATTCTATTTAGTTGTGTGAAGTTGAGCAGGTTCTTTACCTCAGTGTTATAAATGTGCAAAATGAACCAAGTTGGACTAGATATTAATTCTCTAGCTATAGTTTATGCCTTATATACTTCTTAAGTATTGCTAGAAAAAAGTCACAGAGACACAGATGAAAGCATGCATAAAGGGAGAAGGTATACTTAGGTCAGGGCCCAGAAGTAAGTTATTTACTGCAGTACGATATTAACTTCAGCTCTGAGTTTGTTGGCATCGGAGAAATATAGAATTGTTGTCTTCTTTTTTGAAGAAGGTTATTGAGAAATGTGACCTGGGCAATTAGAGGCCCCTCAGCCCCTTCTCGGTGTTTGGGATGACATTCTGCCTACTGTTCCCACAGTGGGAGCTGTTTTCAAGGATGAGACTTTGAGAGAGTGATGTGTTGTTGAGAACATCTGGGTGGTGAACGTATCTGAACCCAGTCCAGGCCTCTTAACAGCTTACATAAACTGTTAATATTCCAGTGGAGAAATCTACTCATTTTGTGGTCTTACAAGACAAGCCTCCTGTATAAGTTCCCTTGCTGATGAACCTGTCACCTACCGATCTGGAGTGGTCTGCCCCCTTGTGATCTGTCCTTGTCCTCTGTGGAGGGCCAATTTCGGATTTCACCCAGGAAGCTCCTGAGTTTGCGAACTAACACATTTATTCAGACATTTTATTTTTTATTACAAAAGCAGCACGCACATATTTTATTTTTATTTTATTTTATTTTTTTAAATTTTATTTTATTTATTTTTTCTTTTTTTTATTGATTATGCTGTTACAGTTGTTCTATTCCCCCTTTATTCCCCTCCACCCTACCCCCCATCCCCACCATTACCCCCCTTTAGTTTATGACTATGTGTCTCAAGTCCTTTAGATTCTATATTTCCCATGCTATTCTTGCCACCCCCTCATCTATTTTCTATCTACTGTCTATGCTACTTATTTTCTGTACCTTCTCCCCCCTTCTCCTCCTCCCACTCCCCTGTTGCTAACCCTCCATGTGATCTTCATTTCTATGTTTCCACTCCTGATCTAGCTGTCCTTTTAGTTTGCTTTCGTTTTAGGTGTGGTTGTTAATAACTGTGAGTTTGCTGTCCTTTCACTGTTCATGTTTCTTTAACTTCTTTTTCTTAGATAAGTCCCTTTAACGTTTCATATAATAAGGGCTTGGTGATGATGAACTCCTTGAATTTGATTATTTTATTTTTTTAAAGCAAACATTCACTTACAATCCAACTACCTCAGTAAATCTCAACATTCCCCTTCTAGTGTTTACCACTGTAAAAATTATTCAAATCATCATTACCAGAGGAGACTTTTTTGCCTTTTTTTCCATTTAGGAAGATGCGTCTTTACCCCCATGCTGCGGCACCTGCCCACATTATTTTAAGCATCTACACAATATCGGTTGGATAGACTTAGTAATTTCTCGGCTGTTAGGTGTTTGTTTATTTAGTTGGTTTCCAATTTTTCATTACTACCCACAGTAAGCAATATTGCAGTCTTTTCTTTCTTTAGGATAATTTTCATTACATGAATTCCCTGGAATGAGAAAATTTGGTGAAAAAGTGTGTTTTTTGCCATTGGTACGCTTTTAGTATTTGAATGTATATAGTCTATTTGCACAGCAATAGAAAGGCACATTTTATGGAATTGGGAATAAACATCGTCTGGGCAGGTGGCGATGAGGAATGGAGTGGGCTGCTGAGGCGCATGGTGCTCCCCTGTTATGGGGGAGGTTCTCCGCACAGTTACACGGCCTTGAAAAGATGTCCTCAAGACTGGAATAGAGCTGGAATAATTTTGGATTGAAGGGACTGAATTCAACTTTCCCACTAGTCACGGCCCTAAGAATTTAACTGGAGCCGAATTTCCTCCTTTCCTGGATCTCAGACAGCTCAATCTCAAAGTGCTCTGCTCCCCTTCAACTGTTTCCAGAGAAGACAGCCTGAGGGAGAGGAAGTGGTGCTAATTAAATCCTCCCTCTGTTTTCCAGGCACAGGAGTCTTTCGCAGATGTCTGTTGTTAGGCCTGTGTTCACAGAGTGCAGCAAATACAGAAGCAGGCTTTCCTTCCCCAAAGGCACAAACCTTCCTTCACAGGTTACAGGGAACTCTAGAAATGTACTTCCTTCCAACACCCCTTCGTGCAGAGGTGGCAGACCCGAACAAAGACAGCAAGTAACTGCCAGGGGGCCATGTCTCACTAATTTTTCTCTCTCTCAGTTTCTTTTCCTTCTCCTCTTCCTCTCCATCTCCTCCTCCCGCTCCTCCTTCTTCATCTTCTTTCTCATTCTCTCTCTCTCTCACACCCACACACACATAAACAATTTTTTCTACTTCTTCATGTGTGCTTTGTATTTCTCAAAAGCCTGTTTTACCTAATGTCTGTCTTTTGTACAACTAACTTAAAATTACCTGAAAATCCAGCAAATATCCCCCTGTTGTAAAGTAGCATGCATCATGGTGGGCAAGCTAGGCTTAAAGCATGTTTGGGGGTCCCGGGTGAGAGTCCTGGTGTTGCCGTAATTATCCAAGTGTTGCTGGAATTATCCAACCCTGTGCTCCCCAGAGACATGGAGATGAAATTATCCTCTCATGCCGGCTGGGTGGATCAGAGGAGATTACCTGTGATGTTATCTGCAGAGAATTTTTCACTCAGGAGTTTTAGCCAACTCTGTTTTCTCCTACCTTCAAACCCCTCAGGGTTTGATTATCCACAGTTGTCTGAAATAATCCGTGTTCTCCCATAATAATGACATAATTGTTTTTTAGATGTTATACATATTCTTTTAGAAAATATATTATTTATTTATTTTTAGAGAGTGGGGAAGGGAGGGAGAGAGCAAGAGAAACATCAATGGGTGGTTGCCTTTCTCATGTTCCCTACTGGGGACCTGGCCCACAACCCAGATATGTGCCTTGACTGGGAATTGAACCAGTAACCCTTGGGTTTGCAGGCCAGCATTCAATCCACTGAGCCATACCAGCCAGGGCCATACTGGCATATTATTAATAACATTCATTTTATCTCAAAAGTGTCTGGGTTTAGGCAACAAATTATACGGTCATACTATTTTCATCTTTCTTGAATACTCTAATTAATCCCAATTTCAAGAATGTAAACTTGCTGGCAATAGGGGCTGTTTCTCATTTTTCTGGTATTTCACAAGAACCAAGGAAATCACGCTTGTCTGACTGAGAACAGTGAGGCATCCCTGGGAGTAGGGGGACACTCGCAGCCGGCGGCGAAGCTGCTGCGAGACTCTCCTTCCGCGGGGCGTCGGCAGTAGTGTGCTCACTCCGGGGATGAGTGCGTGGCCTCGGGAGCAAAATGGTTAGCGTGCACCTCCTGTTTTCTTTGTGGTGCTTTGTATTTACAAAATAAGGGTACATTTATTGTGTTTTTATTTACTTTAGGTCCCATACAGGGATGGGCAAAACTAGTTTTACAGTTAATTTTTGTATTATTTTTAATTATTGTAGTATTTGTTTGTCTTTTCCCATATACACAACTGTAAACCTAATTTTGCCCATCCCCATGTGATCATTTTAAACACTAAAGACTTATCAAAACAGAAAATAAAAATGATTCATAATCCTATCGTCCAGAGATAATCATTGTTAATATTTCATTTTACTTCTTTTTAGACTTTTTCAGATATCCCTTATGTCATATGTGTGTATGTGCCCAAGTATTCTCTCTTTATTAGTTTTTCTTTTTTTAGTTCTCTCTCTCTTCCTTGCTCTCTGAAATATTTTACCAATTTGAATAACATTATTCATAATATGACTTACTTTTCTCATTAACAATATATTTTGGACATTTTTCCATGATAAAAGTATATGCTTACATTTTCAATGACTATACTGTATTTCACAGCATGGTATAATATATCTTATTTAGCCAATTCCCTACTAATAGTACTTAGTTTCACTATAATTTTTTTTCAGTATTAGATACAATATTGTATGTGCACAGCTATTGTAAACAATATTTTGCTATTAGAACTAAAGTTGTATAGTTTTCTATTAGATGATAGATATTGTGATGAACAACCTTCTATATTTATGTCTTTGAGCATTTGTCTAAATTATTTCCTTAGGATACATTTTTAGAATTGCAATGTTTCAGCTAAAAAAAAGTGCTTAGTTTTAACTGCTTTGGAGCCTTATTACTCCCCAAGAAGCACATAAGAAGGTGCATTATCATTGCTTTTAACACAAATAAGCTTGCAGGCTGGTAGGTTTTCAGGCAAAAATGCTATGAAATCTTGAACAAAGTTGCCTGACAATTATTTCACACAGCTCTTTCCTTGTTCACCTTCCTGTCCTGGGGAATTAAAGATGAAAAACAAAAGTCCTACAGCCTCCTTTTCTCTGTCCAGAGAATAGCCCTCCAGGATGGTGGAGTCTAAGTTATGGAATTGTATCCATCCATGCCTATGTTTGCTTAATGTGTGTGTGGGAGTGTCAGTTTCAGAAACATCATTTGCTCATGTACCCATTTCCAAGAGCCAGGTGACCCTTTTTTCCCTTAATTTACAAGAGTTTTTCTTCCCTTGTTTTTTTAGGCCAAAGAAATGTCAACAATTGGGAGTTATGAAGGATTTCAGCCTGTGTCTCTGAAGCAAGAGGGAGATGACCAACCCTTAGAGACTGAGCGACTGTCCATGGAGGAGGGGGACCCAGGCAAGGAACCAGCGCCAAAGCAGATGTCAAGGCAACCAAGTGTGACCAAATCAACACTCTACCCCAACCCTTATCACAGGCCTTATATCACACGGAAGTACTTCGTTACACGGGTAAAATCATTGGTGCTCTTATATGCTACGTAAGAATTTATCCTAATGTCTTCCTATACAATGCATGTTTTACCAAGTGTTTTCACACTTCTTATCTCATATAATAGTGACAATAACTGTGAAGTAGATATCTTTTACAGGTAAAGAATCTGAATTTTGGAGAAGTTAAAAGAGTGTATTTTGGTCACCAGATAGAATCAAGGAGAAGCAGGTCCTCTATTCTCCATGGGTCTTTCCCTCCTCAGTCCTGTGTTTATGCTAAACTGCATTTCAATGAATTAATGTTCTATGAAGAGGGAACCAGAGCAGCTGGAATAGAAAGCTGTGACCTTGAGTGGGTATTTGTTATATTTTGTAAATAGGGGTGGTAGATTGGAAAGGCTTGTTGAGAAGGTGAATGAATGAACCTCAAGGGTCTCCACTGGGATGCTGGTATTACTGTGTGGGAACAGGTATTCTAGGTCTCAACCCTGTAGCTGCAGTGTGGAACTGAGCTGTCTTTCCTATGCATTGGAGCTGGGAAAGTAAATGGATGAGTGGATAATGAGGATGAGGTTGTTTATCTAGAAGAAGAAAAATGGTATTTTAAACTTCTAGCATTTGAATCAGTAGACAGTACTTCATTGGTTTCTAGTACCTAACTCTGTCTTGGACTCTTCATACTTCTTTTCCAATACTTCATTATTCTTCTCAACACAGTAGTGGTTAGTTCATTGGCTACAACAACTGAGGTCAAAATCAGAGATTTCGTATTCTGGAAAAAAGGACCATCTTATTTTTCAAGTGTACATGAGGCCTCTCATTGAAAAAAATGTTTAACTCAATTTCATAAGTTAATTTGGGCTAAGACTCTGGGATTATTTGCAAATCTTTAACTAATGAATCCTGATTTGGTAGCTTTTAAAATATATATTTAGTTAAGATAAAATTTTAACTGAAGCAACTCAGTGCATATGGTGTGCATGTAGGCATGTTGAAGATTACATATACTCATATCACCTATATTTGGTGACTCTTACATACAAGGTTCTTTGGTACGTGTTATATTATGTATTTGTGTGAGTGTTTTGTGTATGCAGAGCATATGGTGTGTTTTCTAAAGTATGTGGACTTGATTAAATATGGCAAGTAAAGTTGTAAGATACAGCTGTGAAGAAAATCAAAGCATCCTCTAAGTTTCATTAATCTTTGATATTGGTGACATGACAGCCTGGGTTTGATGAGAGAAAGACAACCATGAGTGTTATAGAAGAAGGGGTTTATCTTTGGAAACCAGTGCAATTATGAGAACTGGCTGAGAAGTCTATGCAGAGATGCTGTCTCTGTATCTTGTGATGGCCTGAAGTTGCTATAGGTCAACCAACTGTCAGTTGTGAAGTGGGAATAGGAGAAGCAGGTCCTCTATTCTCCATGGGTCTTTCCCTCCTCAGTCCTGTGTTTATGCTAAACTGCATTTCAATGAATTAATGTTCTATGAAGAGGGAACCAGAGCAGCTGGAATAGAAAGCTGTGACCTCGAGTGGGTATTTGTTATATTTTGTAAATAGGGGTGGTAGATTGGAAAGGCTTGTTGAGAATGTGAATGAATGAACCTCTATACAGAATAGAGACAGATTGGATCCTATCTATGTCCCAAGTCTAAACTTGAAGATGTGAATCACTTTCAAGAGAAGCTGGTGCCTTTTTCCACTGACCCAGCCCAGGGGAAGGAGAATCTGAGAGAGATCTGATGAACAAAAAAAAACTATAGGTCTGGGTGCTGCCTTGTGCACAGCCTTGACCAGGAGATCAACAGCTGTGAATATGAGCTGCCCCAGTGCCTGGTGGCCTGTACTGGTCTTCAGTAAGAGAAATGACTGATGTTTCACTTCCAACTTTCAAAGAGCTAGCTAGACTCGGTATCTCCTATCTATTAGTTCAGTGCTCTCCCTGCCATAATGTCAAGTTGAGTTTTGGACTCCTTTATAAGGGTTTTCAATGACTGAGTCTGATCCATGTGATGAACATCTCCATCAGGTGTGTAGAAATAACCCTAAGTTCTCAAGAGTGTGAGAAGTAAAACCTTTGAATCTTATTAATGAATCTAAAGTAGATGTGAGGACTTTTTAGGTGTGCTGAGGGCTATGTTCCAAAGGTACTGAGCATTTATTCTCTTTCAGACCAAGGGATGGAGTATGAAGGGTTCTTTTAGTATGTGAGTATAATAAATGTGCATTAATGCATGTGAGGATAATGAAAATACAACTATTGGCTCAACTAAAACTTATAGTGAGAAATATATTTTTGAATCAATAAAGGAATGACCTAGTTTTACTACCTTGTAAATGACAAATCTGCTGATGTGGTGGGAGTTGAGAAAATGGGGAGAACGTATGTGCGTGCATATAAAAATGCTCTCATCCTCAAAGTGTGGGTAAAATACCAGTTTTATATGAAGTTTTTAATAAGCTAACTTTGTAAGAGTTCTTAGTACAAAGCATGCCACATCTATTAACATTTCATAAGTGGCATCTCATTTTTATTATAAATGCCTTCTCTCTCCTTTTGTTGATTTGACATTTACACTTCTATAATTGGACATACGCAATGAATGACATTAAGTTGACCATGACCTTACCATGGCCTCCAGGGTAAGATATAAATGTAGATGTATAGAATCTGTAGCAGTAAAAAAGTTTGAGTAAAGAAACCTAATTCATTTTCTCAAAGGATAAGTAAATGAGACCAAGGTTCCAAGTGATTCAGATCTATGATAGATTCATCATAAATTACCATTCTTGGAGGTGAAATAAGATCTACAGATCATTTAGCCCAGTGCTGCTTAATCTTTATTGTGAAAACAAATCAATCACCTGAAGATTTTATTAAAATGCTGATTCTGATTCAGTAGGCCTTGAGTGAGGCCTTACATTCTCCATTTATATAAACTGTCTGGCAGTACTCAGTGTCTCTGAGGCCAGAGGTAGATACCCAATGCTACAACAAGAAGGGGAAACAATTATGTGAGTTCCAAGCTGGAAATCTGTGATGTGACTAATATGGAGGCATAAATTAATTCTGGACAAACAAAAGCATCATTTTTAGCATCATAACCTCATGCATTAGATCACACTTCTCAATGCTGGATTCTAAAAGGAGTCCATGTGTCCCTTAAACCTTATGTGTCCTTTTCTGCATCACTCCAAGGTGTTGCTTCCTTCCCTCAGGTTTTCTTTCATTACTTATTTACTGAAACTCTGCCCTTTTGATATAATTTATCAACATTTTTGCTAAGTCAGAAAAGGCCTCTGAGATATCTAATCCAACCCCTGAAACACACCCCTGAAAAGCACATGTGACTTGCCTAAGGTCAACCAAAAACTGAAGGGCTATGCCAAGACTGGATTCTTGACGGTTTCCACCACCCCTCCACTGCATCTCACCTTGGACAATGAATGGGAGGTCACAGTAATGAAGGTCTGAACCACTTGTTCTCAGTCTGCTTGGGTAACCTTTTCCTCCTGTTGTAGTTCATCTGCTATTATTGCTTAGCCCTATCTAAAAAAGGCATAATGCCTTCTCTGAACAAAAGTACCCCTCAAGGCTAATAACTCAAGGTATATTACGATAATCACTTTATTTTGGAGACCCATTCAAAGGCAACTTCTTACGAGAGAAACAATACATGATCTGCATGGTGAAAGATATTTTTAAACTCCCTGAAGGACTCTATATTTGCAGATACCTTATCAGAAACTTGAAAGAGATTAGCGATGGGGAATTATCTCTAAATTTATACTTGAGAATGTAAATTACATATAAACTACTGGGACTAAAACTATTTGATCTTTTAATATTTGATTAATGGTTCCCCATGGCCTTTTTATAGTCTATGTTCTATTGTGAGCAAGGAGACTTTAATAAGCAGGTTGGAGTCTTCCCATTGTGCAGCAAGATGTCGTTGCTTTCATGATTCTAATTAGGGTTTCATATTCCCTCCCCTTCCCTCTTCTCTTACTATAGGGTTCCCTGTGCCTTTCTCTTGCATTACGAACAACTAAATATATTAGTTGTATTATAGTCTGTGTGAGCTTCTTTCTGGTCTAGAAATTATATGTCTCACTGTACAAAAGGTTTCTCAACTTTTCTACTTTCACTAAAATCTGTTGAAAATTATAATAAAGATGTTGTTTTTTCCTAAGGGAAGATAATGAACAATAATAAAATAAGATGCTTTTCCTTCATTTTCAGGGAAAGACACATTTGATTGTACTTTACAAATCACATACATTGTAGAGCTGGTTTTCTTACTGTATATATTTACCACAAAGCAATCTTATCTGGGCATGGTGACATGATGACAGCCACTAGACAGATCTTCCTGTGTCTGAGTCCTTAGGAGCATTTCTTCCTCTCCTAGCCTTTTACTATTTAGTTGAGGCATCTAGTACATGGGGAAAAATCAGCAGCCGATTTGAGTATTGTTTGTGTGACAACTGGCCCCAGGCTAGTCTAGTTTAAGGAAAAGCAAGGACACAAAGGTACATGTCTTTGAAATTCTCTCAGTAGATTTGTTTTCACTGAAGATATTCAGTGCTAGATTATTAGAGAAAATGTGGCCCATTTTGCTATACAGTGACTTAAAAATAAGGATCCCCCAATGTTTTTTTGTTAAAATTTAGAACTAGAAGGATATGTTATATGTTTATTACCTTGATAAGCTTTCTTTTATCACGTGATGAGTACATATTACTTTGTCATTATTTTCTATTAGGCTATAAAGAGTCTCAGAGCTAATTGTTCCATTGCAGTAACCATTTGATCCCCCAATTCTGGTACAACTATTTACCTTCTATTTATATTATTAGTAAGAGAGCAATAATAAAGTCTTTTATTATTTAGTGTCACTAAATGTTTTTGGCATCTCCCAACAGTTTTGCAACTAATATTATCTTATCCACCTAACAAATGATTAAATGGATATATAGAATGAAAAAGTGATTCAATGTGGGTCTCACAGCAAGCAGAAAGGCTGAGATTGATATCTCATCCTCAACACAAGTCAGCTTGTTCACACATTTTTATTTCATTTCCAATATTAAGTGTCTGATGTTAATTTATTATAGCACCAATAACATCATAGATAGTGAGGACTTTTACAGAACTCCAGAGACTTCCGAACCATTTGGTAATAACATACTTAATTTTTACCCATCAAATTCTTTCCCCTGCTTAGAGAACTATTGCTAACATTTTTATATGTCCTTTTAGAGTTACTTTAAGCATATACAAGAAAACACAGATATTTATTTTTATCTGTTCTCCTTTTTACATGAAAGTTGGTATATTTACTCTTCTGAACATTTTTCTTTTACTTAATATTTTGAAATCTTTACATGTTAATGCAAGTTTCATGTTTAAATATATCCAACATATTTCCTTGTATAGATATGCCCCATAATATGTGTAACTAGTCCCCTATTGATAGATGTTTGGGTTGCTTCCAAATTTTTGCTGTCCACAAACAAGACTGCAAAGAATACTTTATACAGGTTGTTGGGCATGTATGCAAAAATATCTATAGTATAACTTCACAGAGGTGAAATGTGTAAATCAAAGACTAGATTATTTTGACAGATTTTACCAATTGCTTTCCATAAAGCCAGGTGAGGTTTTAAAATTTTTTACATTATTATATTCATTTTCAAATATTTTTGACAAAGTGCTTGGCATAAAAGTGTTCAACAAAATACTTGTTGTTTTAGGATTATTTCATTATTCTTCCATTCCTTTTGTATTTTTCCATCAAATTCTATTAGCTGCAGCATAAATTATATGAATATAGGGAGAGAGAGAGGAAGCATCCACATAATGAGTCATCACAGAAAGTATTGTTTTTAGAGAATTTGACAAGTAGGCCTGGTAGAGTCAGGCTGCATTATGGGAAGCTGAAGTTGTGTGACAGAATCGTCATGGGACTGTAGTATATTTCCCTCCATGGTAGTCCATTCCTTCCAGTAGAGTCACTAGAATCTAGAGATGCTGGCTCAACCTCCCCTGTGAGTGGGAGCTCAAGGAATATGCGGTTAATGTCCCAGAATTTACTGATTTTGTGACATGCAGGTTTTAGTAGGCATGGGGTTCCATGTTATCTTTCTGTCAACCTTTAGCAGCAGGGAATGGCAAGAGAGTCAGAAATCATTCAGTCCACTGTCTGACCATCCAATTCAACAGGACACTTATTAAAATCATAGAACCTCCCAGGATAAGGGCTATGATCATATATTCTTAAAGATGTTAAGGAGGTTTTGGTCATCAGCTTGGCTCAGAAAGCTTTGATTTGGTCTACCACTTAGATAAGAGAACAGATAAGGCCAGTGAAATGTGTGAGGCATGGAATTCATTCATAGTAGATCTGGATAAAGAACCCAGGTTCCTCAGCTCTGTTTAGAAGTTGACCCGTCTCTTTCCTGGCTAACTTGGGCGGTGCTCAGTGAACTGGAGGCCTGGGGGAGCCAAGTGAGTAAAGCTTTATACCTTTACCCCCACTTATTTGAGACACTTCATTCTGTTCCTATTTTTATTATATAGATTCTTATATAAATCTTTTCTTAACCAATAAACTCTGTGGCCAAAATGTTTCAAAGCCTTTTATTATAGACCAAAAAGATAAGCAAATCAAAATCCTGCCACCACCCCACCACTGTGAAGAAAAGGTATTTGGATGGGTCTTAGCCAGGCTAGTGTTCCTGTTTTCTTTTGTGAGAGAAGGGTCTCAGGCTGGGAGTATTAGGGATGTTAATATATAGAGAAAATAAAGAGTTTTGTATTAAAGCTTTATGATGTGTAAAATATATGAAAATTTGTAAGTCACTTGTCATTAGCAGAGACTTGGGAATGAGAGTAGCAGTGCCTTGTAGGCCTGGAAATGAAAGGTCTGGGTTTCTTGTTTCTGCTACTTCCCAGCTGAGTTAACTTGACAAGTGACTTCTCCACAATGGTCCCTGTTTCTACAACTGTAAAATAAAATGGCTTTGACCAAATAAGCCCAAATCGTTCTTAACCTTGGCCACATATTGGAGTCATCTGGGATGCTTTAAAAATACTGACGTGCTGGTGTGTGAGTCCCATACACTGAGTATCTGATGTAATTGGCCTGGTGCATAGCCTGGCCAGTAGGATTAAAAAAAAAAAAACCTTCCCTGGTGATTCTGATGTGCAGTCAAGGTTGAGAATAACTGTCTAGATATCAGTGGTTCTCGCAGTAGGATCCCACACCAACGATATCACCTGGGAACCTGAAAGAAATGCCAATTCTCAAGCACACTTCCAACCCACTGAATCAGACTCTGGGAGAGGGCTCAGCATCCATGTTTTAAAACCCACTTCAGGTAATTCTGAAGTACACTGATACTTAAAAAACCACTGAGCTGGAGGATTTACAAATTTCTCATTAAGATAGGGATTAATCAATTTTTAAGCTAGAGATAGGCCTATAAGTAGGAACACCTACTTGGAGAAGGGTGAAGAAGGTGAGGTAAGGAGACAAGAAGTTTATTCATAGACACAGCTAAAATTATGATCAGAATATTGGAAGAAGTTTTCTTTTTTTGTGCTTTATTGCTGTGTGCTTCTAGAAGAGAGAAATGATTGATTTAAAAAATGTATAGATTGTTCCTCAAAGTTCAAAGGAGTGTTATTTAAAGTAGCCAAGTGCTGGAAACAGCCTACGTGCCCATCAGTAAATGAATGGATCAAAAAACTATGGTACATTTATACAATGAAATACTATACAGCAGAAAGAAAGAAGGGACTCCCACCCTTCATGATGGCATGGCTGAAACTGCAAAGCATTATGCTAAGTGAAATAAGTGAAGTGGTGAAAGACAAATACCATATGATCTCATCTATAAGTGGAACCTAATCAACAAAACAAGCAAGCAAGCACAATATAACCAGAGACATTGAAATAAGGAACAGACAGATGGTAACCAGAGGGGGTGGGGATGAAGGAAAGAAGGGAAAGGGTCTAATCAAGGAACATGTATAAAGGACCCATGGACATGGACAACAGAGGGAATTGACTGAGGGAGTTGGGGGTGGGTGGTTCAGGGGAGAACAATGGGGGAGAAATTGGGACAACTGTAATTGAACAATAAAAATGTATAGATTGCTAAATGTTTTGAACTGCCTGATAAACATGTTTGTTCAGAAAAACTGGTCTTCTGAAAATGGCTGTCTTCCTTTCTAAAAAAAAGTGTGAGTAAGATTATGGAAGACAGGACTTGGATTGCTTTTGTCCCACCCAAGGAGAAGAGTTTAGTAAATACCAGAGTTCAAAGCTAACTCTCCAGCAGGTAGTGTCTAGAACAAATAGGCAAATGCAAGAACTACCTTTTCTGCTCAGCTTTTGGAGAAGCTATAGAAATATAATAACGAATCACAAGCACAAGGAGGACTCAGTCCTCTCTAAACTAGGTATTTTCTTTTTCTTACTCAGCCGGGGGCCATTGAGACTGCCATGGAAGACTTGAAAGATCACATAAGCAAGACTTCTGGAGAGAAAATTCAAGGCTTCTGGCTCTTGACAGTGTAAGTAGTTATGACTCAGTGAAGGGAAGTGAAATCTAGCATTTTCCTTGACACAACTACAACAGAATAGGAGATGGACCTTTGGGAGAATTTCTTTTGGTTGTTATGTAAGATAATTGATTGACATATCCAGTTAGAAAGTAAAGTTTCACAGTGCCCCATGGGTGATGGTGTGACCAGGTTTGATGCCCACAACCGTTACCCCAGATGGTTACTTCACTCAGCCATCACTCTGACCACCTTAGGGCAGGCCCTTACCACTGATCTCCAGGACTTCTGCATTAGCCTCCTAATTGAATTCTCTGGTTCCAATCTCTGCCTCTTACAAACACTCTCTCTTCAACCACATAAGGCTACTGCCCATCCCATTCTGGGTAAAATAGAGAGAAAGACTAGGAAACAAAATGAATGAGGTCGACATACACATTTTGAACTTTTGTGTACAATAACATGAGCAGCACAACCAGGGAAATCATGCAGCATAGAGAAGACAGGCCACATGTTCATTTAAGATTAAAAAAAAAAGCAAGGCTAAAACTTAGTCCCTATTACTTTAATAGCTGCTTCATTTACTCCCAAATTTATGTTATCTACCAGGGATTTCATTGCAAATGAAACTATGAAGGCAGTTACTTTTTTGTTCTTCTTTGAAACTTATGTCTGCATGACCTTTTCTTTACCTACAAAAAATATTAAGAATACCACCATGTTTACAATAAATAAAATATTCATATACTAAGGGAAAGAAGTACCTGTGTTCTGCTAAAGAATCTATACTATTAAATGGAAAATGAAATTAGAACTCCATTCCAGATGCTTAATTGGTTTGATGAGTTCTCTATCTTGGAAACGTGGTCACCAAAGACTCCAGCAGAAGAGCTCAGTGATTCCGGTTCACGGAGAGAAGTGGGTCTGACCCCGCAGCCTGTCACACTGGCTCGTGAGAGGTGAATGGTACAACTCCACAGATTTTGAGAGTCAGTTGTTCATGATTAAAATTAAATATATAAAATTTCTAACCAAATAAATAAGTATAAAACAAAGATAATACATTAAGAAAGGCATCACTTTCTGATTATTTTACTTCATTTTTCTGTTATGTGCATTCTTGGGGTTACTTGTGCTAGAACATTTGTGTGGTGGAAATACTATATGATAGTATGCTAACACATGTCTCTTTCCTAACTGCAAATTCGGTGATGCCATGTTGGCAGCTTGGAATTAACTGTGGTGGCAGTGATTACACTATGAAAACCAGCAAATACCAGAGATCAGAGCTTGTTTTATTGTTTTGGACTTCTTTCTGCTCTGTGTAGCATTCTGTATTGCAAAATCATAGTATAGCATACAGTTTAAAAGAGACATGCTTAAAAATTTGTTGTTTATCATAATGCACATAATGCATTCATTTATTGATTGATTGTGGAGAGAAAGGAAAAAAGAGAGAGAAATATTGATTTGTTGTTACATTTATTTATTCATTCATTGGTTGATTCTCATATGTGCCCTGACTGGGGATCAAACTCTCAACTTTGGCATTTTGGAATAACACTGTAATCAACTGAGCTACCTGGCCAGGGCAAACTAATGGGAACATTTAGAACCAAGAGGCAATATATTGATAGCTGACATAACTGGGCTTGGTGGACTTTTGAGTTTAATTCTCTATGAGAAAGGAGTCCAGGATAACTCTTGGGCTTAGTCCTAGGGATCTAATGGGTTGACTGGGACACCATTTGGGTATAACTCTACTTTATTGAGAAACTACTATATGTCAAACATTGTAAAAGGAACTCGATGCACACTATTTCACTTTATCCTCCCAATAGTCTTGTCATTCACTTTTTACAGAACTTGTTGAGTACAATTTTGGCAAAAATGTGTCTGAGGTGTCCTTTAGACTGTCCACAAAGAAATGTTGGATAGAGTGTTTTACATATGGGCCCAGATGCTATCTTTATAGATAGTTTTTCAAAAAGGAGAGGAATCCTTACATGTGTGTTTCTTATACTCATGCCTTCTATAGAAGCTTAAATAACATTAAGTTACTAAGGCATTTTTTTTGCAAGGAATGTCACCTGAATTAGTTCAGGTGAGCTGCTTTGTGATAGTGTAAATTGATACGGATGCATTATTCAGTAAAATTAGCAAAATGAGTTTGAAAGCACTTGGGCAGAGGGCCTGGGGAGGATGCATGTTGAGCCCAAAAGGGAAAACAGAGAGATGCAACCGTCAACTCCAGCTGGTTCCCAGGTAGCTGACAGCAGTAAGCTTAGTCTAAAGAGATTCCAGATTCCTAACTGGAAATTAGTCCAGACAGTCAGAACAATTCCTAGCTGGAATCTCTTTAGAGTAAGCTCACTGGCATCAGCTAGCTGGGACCTAGCTGAGAAGTGGATAAACTGAGAATTCTGAGGCCCCATCCTAGCTCATCCAGGAGCTTTACTTGTTTCAACAGCTACACAGGCAAGATTATGTTTATCTCAATTTTGCCTTCTCTTCTCACTGTCTTTCCCTTCTGGGAAAGGACTTTTTGAAGAAATTGTGTGTACCCTTTTAGAAGTGATCCATTAAATCAGAACCACAGAGAACATCTTGACACTCTATGGAGTCTCAAAACGTATGATATGATGGTGATGAAGTGGCTCCTCGGCACTCAAGATGCTTTTGTCTGCGCGGTTCAGGAGGCAGGAGGAGAGAGGATCTTCCCTCCAGGCACGTTAGTGTGAAGTGGGGATGGGGCTCATTGTGCTTATTCCTCTATCCATAAACAAGAATATTAGCCTCTAGTGACTGGGATCAAGTAACTCTAGCTCTTCATTGTAGAAAATACTTACATATTTCATTGTGTACCTTCCCTGAAACCCATGTCGATTTCTATCTGAGGACTCTGGTATAATAAATACATGAACTTGAATTAACTGTCTACATCAAACATACAGATGGGAGAATAAAAGTGAAGTCAATGAGGCAGCCTGGTGTTGTACAAAGAATCCTGAATCTGAAATCAGAAGACTTGGATTTGAATCCTTGCTCTGCTTCTTACTATTGGTGCAGCTGGGTGAATTCAACTAGGCTTTGTCTTTTCCTTGTTAATTAGTGAATTTGTTTAAATATGTTCTTCGGGTCACTAAAATTTGCTGTTCTTGAAAGAAACACTGCCACTGTTAATTTCTGGCATTTATCATTGCAGTTTTTCCCCCATGCATATTTACCAAATATTGTTATAATAGATAACATTTATTGAGCACTTACATTGTACCAAGTACAATATTGTAGTAAGTCTTTCTGTGCATTTGCCATCATATCAGTATAACACATGTAAATATGATAATCTCTAAATGGCACTTCTCAGGTTTTCCCTTGCATTATTACCGGTTATCATGTAGTTTTTGTAAAAATGACATAATCATTCACCTATTATTGAACAATTACTTCCCTGGTTGTCAGTGACTACACACATTTAAGGGTTTATATTACTTTTTAAAAATTGAACACAAAGTAAGAAATGTTTACAAGTGGGTCAGAATAAAACTACATTATTAGAAAGAGAGATAAAATATGTAAGGCATTCCCCATTTATTTTAGATAAAATAACATTTCTATATGACTTCACAGTTTAAAAGTGCTCTTCTTCATTTAAGTCAATCTTCATAGCAATCGTCTGAGGCAGGACACGTTACTAACAATTTACATGTGAGGAAATCAAGGCTCAGAAGAGTAGCCAGCTCTGAAGTAGCAAAGGGAGGCCTCTGATGCCCTATGCTGGCCTGCCTTTTGTTAAAATAACCCTTTAGCTATTTTGCAAAGATTCCATGTGTGCCTCTTATTAAATTGTAGCATGTGGTTCCTCTGACAGAAACATGTTGGATAAACTGAGAATTCCATTTCTTGGGCTTGGTGGGGTATTTGGCAGTATGTAGAGCATCTCTTCCTAATTTAGGAAGATTCCCCAGAAGAATGTTCTAGCCTAGATGTTTAAATAAGAAGAAAGGCATCTTGGCAGACAAAGGGATGTTGAGGAACAGGTGACTGGAAACTATTTTCCAGGCACTGGGTGCCTCTTTGGAGTACACTGATCTCCAAAGCAGCACTACATGTGATTGCTTTTACACATGCTCTTGTATCTGATCCTCAAGCGGACCCACAGGAAAAAGCAGGCAGGGACTATTGGCTTCATTTTATGGATGAAGAAACCCAGAGATTAAATGACCTATCTAAGGGCAATCACTTCATCAGGGTCACAGCAGGGTCATGAGACCTCCCATTCAGTCTCGCTGTCCTTCCCTAGCACTGTTCTTGCTGCTTTTTGTGATTGTTCATCCCCCAACACAGTAATCACCATAGCTTGAAGTGGTTAAATGGCCTTTGTACTTGAGTCTGGTCTCTTTGTTGATTGTTTATTGTTTGCAGGGAGGAGGGTCAGAAATTCACTGGGCAGGTTCAGAGACCTTTTCCTCTTTTCCTTTCCAGATCATGCTCTGCCTTTTGCTGTTCATTTGACTTTCTTCAGTCTTTTTCCCAGAGTTAACTAAAAAGTCAAATTCTGGTAGGGAATGGTAGGTGTCACTAATGGGTAAGGCCAATCACATTTTATGTTGTCCCAGTCTAGTTCTGTTATACAGCAGGCTGATAATTATTATAATGAAACATATTGCTACTTATAATTAAAACATTTAAAGACTTGGAAATCAGGGATTTCTCATCCCTTTAGCTATAAATAATAAACGTACTATGAAAATTAAGTTCACAATCTAAAATTTATCTCTTACCCACTTCCATTATGTTTGTGTGCTTCCATTTATGTATTGCAGATGCTTGTGACTCCAAATGTGGTTTTGGAATCAGCACCACTTAGGAACTTGTTAGCAATACTGACCCTTGGGACCTATCCTAGACATACTGAATCTGAATCTGCATTTTCACAGAACCCCCAGTTGATTCCTATGTGCACTAAAACTTGAGAAGTACTTGTCCAGACCAAGCTCATACTGTGGCGTGAGGGCTTTGGTGGGTTCTCACTGCCTGCATGCTCTTTTGCTTCATTCTTAAGACCCCACATGTCACAGACTGACAATTGAACTGCCTGCTTGTCTCCAAAAGTTCCTGACACAATTTCTTGGCCTCGTTATTGTACTCACCCAGTTTGCTCTATTTTATATGCCTTCTTCTTCCTTTTCTTTTTGTTCATCTAGATCTTTCTTGTCCTTCAGGAATGTTATATCTGTAAAGCCTTTCAATAATTCAACCATAATAATTTTCTCTCCCTTCTTTGTGCTTATGATATACTTCCTAGTAAAGTTCAGGTGCACATTGTGAGGAAGGCCTGTTTCTGATTCACTTTTATCAGCTCATCTGTGCCTACCTCCCAGTACTTAGAATAGTGTCTGGCACATGGCAGGTTTCAGAACCTATCATGGACTTGACTTGAATTCAATTCTGATAGAGTCATCTACTGTTTGAAGCTTTGCACTGACATGAACAGGGTCCATCCATGGAGTTCTGCCTCCAAGTCCCTGGACCTTCAAGCAGTTCCAAGCCCAAAGAGACTTCCTCTGTCCTTGGGTGAAGCACTGGAGCTGAAAAGTGACTCAGATCTATCAAGATGTTAATGACCTGTGGCAGGACTCTGGCAGCAAGAAAAGCACCTTCATTGCCAGAATCCATTTATACTGGGTGGGTATTCTCGACAACCACTTAATTAAACACATTGCTTTTCTTTATTAATTCCCCATGGCAGCCGCTTCATCCAGATAGCTAATGGTACCTGAGTGACCTGAATTATAGGACAGTGAGGGAATTTAGTTACTGCAGTCACAAATGTACTTGGAAGTATTTGTTTTCCCAAGACTGCTACCAATTAGGGAGGAGTTAGAAAGAACCAAGATGTGGAAAAAATCTGATGCAGTATGCACAGTTCCATCACTTACTAGCTATGTGAGTTTGGTCATATAAATATCTTACATACTCCAGGCTTTAGTTTAACCATTTATAAAATGGGCATAAAAAAGGGTTATTTATTTTAAAATTAAATCATATATATATATATATATATATCACTTAAACAATTTTTTGCCACATTGTATATGCCACATAAGAGTTGGCTTTTATTATTATTATTTCTTCACATTCGCTCATTCATGCATTTGTTTAAGTATTTGCTGAGTTCCTTCCATTAGGCAGACTCCTCCCTAACCAACAAAAATACAGGGGTGAATAAGACAAGATTTCTATCTTCAAGGAGTTCTCAGTTTTTTTTCAACTCTCACCCAAGGATATGTTCATTGACTTTAGAGAGAGAGGCATTGATGTGAGAGAGAAGCATTGACTGGTTGCCTTCCATATGTGGCCCAACTGGGAACTGAACTCATAACTTTAGTATGTTCCCTGACGGGGCATCAAACTCACAACTGTTGGGTGTATGGGATGATGCTCCAACCAAATGAGCCACATGGGTCAAGGCAGAAACTCTTAGTCTTGTGGAAAAGGATCTCATGTAAATGAGCTTGCAACATAATATGATACATGTTGGTATATAGCCCTGCAAATGATTCTATGGGAACACAGAACACAAAAGGGATAGACAGATTTAAAGAAGGAAAAGAAAGTTTCGAAAAGATAAAATGAGAAAAAAACCTTCTGGTAGAGGGAAGAATACTTGCAGAATAATGGACACAAGCACAGAGAACCACAGCCATTCAGTGTGGCTGGATGTTAGTGATTAAAAGTGGGAGACCTAGAAACAGGATAGAAAGGGTGAAAGGAGCCAGAAGGTCAAGAATTTTGAATACCAGCCTAAAGAATTTAGATCATATTTCCTTCCTAGAGTCACAAGTTGGAGATCCGTAGGCCATTTGAATGCTTTTGGATAGGGTGTGTCTCCCCAGTTTGCCAATATCTTGCCATTCCTTATGGCCTTGTGTGAACCTTTCTTCATTCCCATGATGCACTGCTGTGTAGTGAACTCGCCTGCATGTGTGAGCCTACTGTGTGCACCCATTCCAACCACATGCTCAATGACTGCACATTAGTATACTGAATTCAGTCACGGTACAGAAGTTTATGGCAAGACCATCATCATTATTATCATTATTTTATAATGCATTTACCATTTAGAACACACTGCTGCTTTTGTGTTTCCTTCATAACCTCTACAGGCAATTTTTTTCTCTTGAGTTACTGAAAGATATCAAATATGATACTGGGATTTTTAGAAAAGCAGTAGGTTCTGGAAATAATTGCAATAATCTAAACTTAATCTTGCTTATTTAGGGGCCTGTCAATATGTGTTTTATCAAGACCTCAATCTTAATATTTAAGACACTACAGCTGTCATACAAAGAACTATTATAGACACTTATGAATAAGCATGCTGCCTGATTCAAAAACAGTACATTGTCTCCACTCACAGGGTCCCTAGGTTTTCCCAAAATACCCTGTGTGGAGAAAATAGGGTGGGTCTAAGAGGAGTAATCCATGTGAAGAGGAGAGAGCCTCTGTTTCCATGGTCTGTTTAGTAGAAAGAACTACACAATTTAGGGATTGCTGTAGCTTCTGAAATTTTGTGCTATGTGAATTAATAAAAATGTAGACTGTTGAGCAGAGAAAATTACCAGATAAAGAGAGGAAATTGTATAATGATAAAAGGATCAACCCACCATAAAGACAGAGAAATTCTAAATGGGTATGCACTGAACAACAGAGAAGAAAAATATACAAAATAAAAACTGATAGAGCTGAAAGGAGAAAAAATAAGTCTGTAATTATAGTTGGATACTTAAACAGCATTTTGTCAATAATTGATATAACAAATAGGCAGAAAGCCAGCAAGGGTTTAGAAGAACTCAACTGGACCCAATGAACACTTACAGAGCACTTCACCCTATAAAAGCAGGATACATGTTCTTCCCAAGCACCTACAGAAAATGAACCAAGATTCAACATATCCTGAGCCACAAAACAGACTTCACCAAATTGAATACAACTGAAATTATACAGAGTATATTCTCTGACTACTCTGGAAGCAAATAAAAAATTAATAACAAAGATAAAGGGAAAATTTCCAAACACTTAGAAACAAAGCAACATACTTATAAATAGCCCAAAAGTCAAAGAAGGAGTTTTAAAGAAAATAAAATGTACATTGAGCCAAAATCAAATAAAAACACAAAATATTACATGTGTGGCATACAGCTAAGCTGTCCCGAGTGATACATTTATAGCACTAAAAGAACAATGCTCAAATCAATTGAGGAAAAGCCTTTAAGCTCTTTCAAGAAACTAGAAAAAGAAGACCAAACAAACCCAAAGTAATCATAAGAAAGGAAATAATAAAGATAACAGTAGAAATTAATGAATAAAAACCCCAAACAATACATAAAATTAATAAAGCAAAAATCTGGCTATCTATAAAATTTAATAAAATTGACAAGCTTTTAGTAAAGTTGCCAAAAAAGAAAGAGAGAAAAAAGAAATCACCAATATTAGGTATCACTACAGATCCGGCAAACAACAAAGAGGTAATAAGTGCTTATAGCTACCAACTCTGCACACGTAAAATTTGACACCTTAGCTGTAATGGACCACAGCACACCCAATATGAAGTAGATAATTTTAATTGCCCTGTAACAATTAGTAAATTGAATTTATAATTAAAACCTCTTCCAAAAGAATTCTCTAGGCCCAAAAGATTTCACTGGAGAATTCTATAGAGAAGAGAAGCACTGATTTACATAAACTTTTCCAGAAAATAGAAGAAGAGGGAATATTTCCCCAGCTTATTTTATGAAGCCAGTATTAAACTGATATTAAATTTAGACAAAGAACAAATAAAACTACAAACTAATATCCATAATTAATATAAATGTAAAAATTCTTAACAAAATGGTAGCAGAGAGAATTAAGCATATATACAAAAATTATATGCCATGATCAACTGGGGTTTATTCCAGGGATGAAAGGCTAATTTGGTTGTGGAAAATTAATAAGTGTAATCTACAATATTAATAGGCTAATAAAAGAAAAATCACATGATTAGATCAATCCATTGCACAGAAGGCATTTGACATAATTCAATATACCCTCATGATAAAAGCTCTCAGAAAAATAAAAGAAGATAACTTTTTAAATTTGATTAGAAACATCTACGTAAAACCTATGGTTAACATCATGCTATTAGGAAAGGACTAATGTTTTCCCTGTAAGATTGGGAAGAAGGCATAGTAAGTGTTCACTCTTATTACCACTGTTCAACATAGTACTGGAATATTTAGCAAGCATAATAAGGCCAGAAAATAAAATATCACCAGTTCCCCATAGCTGCAGTCTTTGAATCATCCAAATAGTTTCCAAGGAGGAATGTTGAAGCTTAATGCAAAATTTCATGCAGATTCATTGCTCTACTCACTCAGTCATTTTTTAATACAATGGCCACACAGTACACATGCTCACTCAATGGCATCTACTGCCCCCACTGACTAGTACAGTGAAGTCATCATTGTTCACACATGTGCATTCCAGTCCACTCTCTTTGGCTGCCAGGTTACACTGTCATGGGAACTGTTCCCATTATATTAATAATGGCTGGACTTTTTCCAGACAGACCTTGTATTTTTATACAGTGGCATTAAAGAAGTGAAAACTAATAAAAATACAATAGCATTTATAGTAACTCAAAGAAGAAATACTTAGGTACAAATCTAATAAAATATGTACAGGACTTACATGCTGAAAACTATAAAATGATCATGAGAGAAATGAAAGATCTAATAAATGGCTAGACATACTGTGTTACTAGATTAGGAGACTCAGTATAGCAAAGATGTCAATTCTCCACAAATTGGATATACAGAGTTAACATAATTGCTTTCAAGATCTCAGCAAGATATTTTTGTAGGCTTAGACAAGATTATTCTAAAATTTTTATGGAGAGATGAAATAATTATAATAGCTAAAATGACTCTGAAAGAAAAGAAAGTGCATTTCACTGACAATTCCTATTTTGTACTGTGTAACTTCAGCGCTGGCTGTGGCTGATTGGACAAAGAGAGGTTAATTCATTAGCTGGATTATGCCCCCCCCCCCATAAAGATACTGTTAAAGGATGATTAAGAGTAAGAGAATTCCTCTCTTGAGAATTTGAACTTGGGGATACCGAGCTACAGAGGCCAGTTAGCTATGAGAGCAGAGATGAATGTACATGTATAGTCAAAGTAAAAAAAAAAGTCTATAGGTCATAGGCAAGGTGGACTTAAAGAGGAACTAACATTGTTATTAAGGAGAAGGAGCACACTGGTCCACAGGAAACAGATGAGATGTATAAAGAAACACACAAGAATCATGAGAGAGGCAGCCCCTGGAACAGTAGCTTTCATTCCTGGTGGCTTTCCAGGTTTCATGAGCCTGTTCTTGGGATTCTGTAGAACTCCTTAGAGTATTTTTATAACACATGTCTTCTTCTTGAGCTTTCCTGTGTCTCCTGTAATCAAAGAGCTGTAACTAACATAGTACAGTAAGCACACATCTCTCCCATTAAAAAAAAACAACAAAACAACAAAACACAGAGGTGGCAAGATGTGAGCATTTGTTGTATCTTGTCCCTCATTTCTTCCCTTTCTGCTGCCTCCTCAAAACTAGGCTTTGTTCGCCTGCCAGCTTCCTTGGCTTCTGATCAACTGAGTTCCCTATAATGGATTCAGGGGAGGAGAGAGTTGATCAGAGGGAGGGCCTCTTGTTAGCTCCTGGTGTGCTGTGGAAGATTGGAGCTATTTAACAGCTATGTAGTCATTTGTGGGAAGAGAGAGAAGGATGAGGTGTGCCCAGTCTTTTCTTTTGTGTAGCTTTTAAAGTACCCTGGTGCTGATGGTGGTGTGGTAGAGAGGGCAAAGTTGTCTGGCTGCGTGGGAAAATACGTGGGAGAAGCAGCTGGGTGTAATGTATGTGGCTTGGGCGGGGGTTCAGAGGGCTGGATTCTGGCCTCGGCTCTGTCACCCGGTACTAGATGCGTGTCATTTATGGAGGCCCTCCATCTGTAAAGTAGGGAATAATAATTATTTAATGTGAAAAACAGTCATACACTGCAAAGAAATTGTGGTTGTTCCAGCATGTAATTTGGCTTCTGCTTTAAATCTCCCTCCACTTTCCTCCTTGCTCCTTTTGCTTCAGTCACACCGACTGCCTTGCCGTTTCTTGAACGTGGTGGATCCCATCTTGGGGCCTTTGTACTAGGTCTTTTCTTTATCTCTACACTATTCCCACAGATTCCCTATCTGCCCTTTATCTAGATTTCTCTGTGTGTGTCTGTTTCCTTTGGTTTACATCCCTTCCTGGAATGCAAGAACTAGAGGAACAAGGGTTTGTTTCATTCACCACTATACCACTAGAGCCTGGAGTATAAAAGTTGCTCAATAAATATTTCTTAGATCATTAAGGGGATTATTTCTGGCTAGTTGCTTGGTATTGCTTTTCTAAAGACAAACCTCCCTATTGACACAAGGAGAGAATAAATTTGATGGAAAAACAATGACTTGACTTTGAGTGATAATTCTTAGCTGCTTCTCTTGTGACTTCTGTCTTTGGCTCCTGTTCGAATCCAGTGTTGGCTTCTCTGGCTAGGATATCTAAGTGAATGTGACATGACTCCTGCAACAGACATTCTCATGGGTTTCTTATTGGGTTTGTTTCAACTCCTGGTCTCCCAATAATCATTTATAAAGGAAACTTCACATATCATTATGGTCTATATTTTAAGGCAGAGTAACTCCAACATAGCTTCCAGTATAATAAAAAATACACACAACTATGTCAGACAAATAAACATACAAACAGACAGAAACATGTCTTATATATGTGGCAATACTTTTAATTTTTCGACATTGAAGTAAAAATATTTTGTATATTTGAAAACTGTAGTAAGTTATATGAATTCTTGTTAAGTAATTTACTTCAATCAGCCATTCATTACTTTATCTGCCAATCCAATAAATTTTTCAAAACTGTTTAAAGCAGATGTAGAGGAGTTCATTGCCACCATCATTATCATATTAGTAGCCAACAACAGTGAAGCATTTTATGTGCTTTGTACTTTACTAAGTGCTCTTTGTGCACTGTTCCTTAAATTCACAATAATCCTATGCAGTATGAGCTGTTATTATTTTCATTTTTGAGATGTGTAAAGTAAACTGTAGAATGGATAAGCAACTTCTGTAGATCTCACAGCTAGTGAATGGCGGGGCAGCGTCTCCTTCCCTGAGCTGGTGTGATGGGAAGTCCACCATTGCTCAGGAATCTAGGACATGAAATGTAGGATAAAATAAAGTCTTATATATGGTTAAAATGAGCCTTAGGCTCACAGGAGTCTTAATAAAGTTGCTGGCCAATTGCAGTTTGTCTTCAGAGGAAGGACATAAGAACAGAAATTAACATTCACACAGCACAGTCTTTGCACCAGGACCAGGTTGGGACTGTGACTTGATACAGTGATGCTCTCTGGTCTTGGTTATCCTGTCTGGGGAAATAAGGAGGAGAAGAGATTCATTCTTGGAATTTAAGGAACTTTTGATAAAGTGAAAGTGGTCAGGACTGATTTCCTCAATGGGACAATCATTCCTTGCAAACACTCTGAGGTATTCCAATGTGAAATGTTGGGTAAACCACCCATCTTCCAGTGCCACCTAAAAATTCTTCAGGTCTAAACTCATAGATGCACCTGGGTGGCTGAAAGATCCTAGATGTGTCCCAGATCAGCACAGATTCCTAGATCAGCTCATGAAAATGTCCTGGTCTTCAAAGCCTTGGTATGCATCTGGTAGGTTTTAAGAGAATGTAGATGCTGGGGATCCCATCCTGGCAACCCTGAATCAGAATCTTCATGGGTGTTATTCTCCTTTTTAAGGGAAATTCTATTTTTAAGATTTTAATTTACATACTATTTAATTTACAAACACATTTCATCTAACAAGTCATTCTATACATGTTGCAATACATGTTTGCATGTGCAAACCCTATACATGTTTTCATGTGATATTTCCTCTGTCTAAAATTAATTTCTCTGGCTCCTGCACCAAGCTATCTTCTGTACTTCCTTCAAACCCTACAACAATTTTTACCCAGGGCCTTGCCAGACTTCCTAGGTGGTTTAAGATGTCTTTCAGTAGAGCAAAGTGTTTGATAAAAAGCTTGGGCTCTGAGGTTTGAATTCCAGTTTCAAATCTTGGCTGTACCACTTTGGAAAAGTTGCTTGGTGTTTTAATGCCTTCATTTCTTACCTGTAAAGTGGGGATAATGACACTGCCTTCCTCACAGGCTTGCTGGGAGCATGATGTCATTCTTATGAAGCACTTAGAGCAAAAACTCATATAAAGTAAGCATTGAGTGTTAGGCATTAATTGTGACTTCCCTAGCACTGTGTACAAATTGCCACCTTATCAGTTATCATTCTCTAACAAAATACTTGATTTACTAATCTCCTCCCATAGTAGATTGTAAGCTTCTCAAGGACAGGGACAATTATAGATAACCTTAGAGTCTGAGAACCTGTATAATATCTTCATAGTATGGACATTCAGCAATATTTATAGTATAGACACTGGGGAGATTTTATTACCTTTCTAATGGATGGTTGCTTGGTAATGTAGAAAGCTAAAGGATTTAAAGTGAAATTTACCTTAAACAAATCCTGGCTATGTCACTTAGAAAAATTTAACATCTGTATCAGTAAGCAGGTGCTGCTATAACAAAATACCATAGACTTGGTGGCTTAAACAACAGACACTTATTTCTCACAGTTCTGGAGGCTGGAAATCTGAGATCAAGATGCCTACAGACCAGGTCTTGGTGAGGGGTCTCCTTCTAGCTTCTTACTATGTCCTCAAATCCTTGAACAAAGGAAGCTCTGTCATCTCTCTTCTTAAAAAGGTACTAATCCCATTACTGGAGTCCACCCTCATTAAACCTAGTCACCTGCCAAAGGCCCCACCTCTTAGCCCCATTACGTGGAGGGCTAGGGCTTTAACATACAAATGAGGTGGGGCCAAGCATTCAGTCTAAAACACCTCCCTGAGCCTCAGTTTGGTTGTTTGGTGAGGGTTAAAAGAAGTTACTTGTACCTAACATTTACCATAGTACTTGATCCAGAGAAGAACTCCATAAAAGGAAGCTTATTTTATTATCATTTAAGAAAGATGCATGGCAGAACTATTCATATGTGCACATCGCTCTCAGAGGTTTTAGACCAGACACACATACACATACATGTGTATGTACATACATATACAAATATACCTATGTTTAAATTCATAAACCTCTGTTTTCTGAGGGAAAAAATATTTTGTTTACAATCAACTGGAACAATATGAAATCCCAAAGTAGGACTTCTTTACTTAGAAAAAAAATAGCCTCTGTGGATACATAAATGGATGTTCTCAGCCCATCCTGTCTGTGTTTTATGAGGACATTCTGTCTGTCCCATAGAGGGGCACATTAAAGAAGTGTTGAAGAAATCTGTAAATAATCCTGACACTTGTTTTTGGTGTACATTCCAAGGAATAATTTGTGCATTTCCAACACTGAGATGTTCAACAAGCAGCAGGAAATGAAGGGTGGATGAGCACCTACTTCAAAAGCATCAGCGAGCTGCCGTGGCTCCTTTTCCTTGCACCCTGTGGGCTGTGGACTGGAAACCTGGAGACCTAAGTCTGCGGTCTTGTGATACCATTATCAAGTCTGTTCTCACTTTTGGGTGCCACGTTAGCTCTTCCTTACGTGCTTTCACCCACGTCTTAGAGCATTGTGTGTCCTTTAAGAGCAGAATTCTCCCCTCAATTCCCCAGTAGGTAGCACTGAATCTGGAACATGACTGGCTGCTTGCTGGGAGCAGGGAGGAAAAAAGAACCACAGGAAGTCAAGTCCTGGGACCTGTAACAGGGAAGGTTTATGGACATTGTGTTTTTATTAGAATCCTGTGCTTACTTGGAGCGTCCTTTGGTTTAAACACATTGGAGAGGCTTGGGAAAAAGTAACAAAATGACTGAAAGAATTGCATGTGGATTATTTAGCTAAAGGTTTTATAAGTCTTCACTTAACTCAGGGGGAGGGAAATTGCTTTGCTTAAGTGCCATGCATTTTCATCTGTTAGTGTTTGAAGAGCAAACCCAAATTGGACTCTCTTCAGGGCCTGGGACCCAGTGGGTTCTCAGGGGATATGTGTGGAATGAATGATTCAGTGTTTTTCTCCTGGGTTGCTGATTCCTGGCTAGCCAAGGCACTGTCTTCCTCTTTCAAGAGCTGGGCCATGCTAAGAGGCTGGAGGGGCACAACAAGGAAGGTAGATCTGTCAATCAGGTAGTCACCCTGTTCAGCATGAGGGAGGACATCTCTAAAGAGTCACATGTGTGTGCTCCCACATGTGCATGTGCATGCAATGTGTGTATGTGTGTGGGAAAATAATATTAGAAAAAAATCTTGTTTGGAAGGAAATAATTTCCAAACCACAAATGGATTTGACATAGCCTTAAAAGAGCAACTGTAAGTATTGTTGGGCTCAGGGCTGGGACCTCTGGGAAGGCATCTGGGGTGGTTTGAGTAACTGGCTGGAGGTTCTGGAAATTTGTTCAGACAGGTCCTTCCTGTCATTGTTAGTTCATTGTTGCCCTCTGCTGGTGAAACTGTTGTCATCCCAGGAAACTGAAAATTTCACGGAGCTCCTAGGCTCCCTCCTGTATTGGGGGAACAGGATCCCTTCCTTGACATTTCCTTGTCAAGTAAGGAAATGACAGTAGCGCTGAGGAACACTGGTGGGCATCGGAGATGTGGCAAAAACTCTGCCAGGAGAGAGTGGCTCTCACAACTGAAGGAACAGATCTTATGGTTCTAGTTTTCTATTCCATGCCCTGCTCATTTGCTAAGTAAGAACTTGCTCTCTCTTTGGCTCTGGACTGAGCACAGTGAGGGAACTCAGATAGGACTAAGCTACTGTCCCTAAATCAAAAGTGGGGGGAATGATAGGACAAACACAGAAATCACTATGATATAGAGAAGACTGTGACTACAGCCACAACTGAGGCACTGATTAAGGCTTGTGTGCATTTAGAAGAAAGCAAGTTGGTATCCACTGTGGAGGGGAGGAAGGGGAGGGTGGGGCTCCATGAAACAGAGAGCATTTAAGCTGAAAACTTGTAGGATGGGTGAAATTTATTATTTTTTAAAATATCTTTGGTATCATACAGGTAGAATATGTTCATTGTAAAAAAATTAAACGGGCCTATAAAGGCATGAAAAGAAATGTCACTTGAAATCTCACCACACAAACTAATGTGTTAACTTTGTGATCTATGTGTTTTATGGCTGCCGTTACACAATTGAAAGTAGACTGGAAGTAGTATTTTGTTCTTGCTCTTCCTCACTATTATGGAATAAACATTTTCTCGATGTTGCATATCCTATTGTGAAAACACTCTATTTTATGGTGGGCAGGGGGTTAGTATTTTAGTGTGTAAACCTGAGGAGAGGATTTCCTTATGAGCCAAGGCTTATGGGTTGCAAAACACAAGGGTTGTTCAATCTTTATTCATTCATTTAAGAAATATTTTGGACCCCTACAACCTTGCGGACAGAATGCTAAGAACTGACTGTCTTTGTGGAGTTTCCAGTATAGAAGAAGAGATGGGCATTACTTAGAAAATCATGGAAATAGCTGTAAAACTGCATCTGGGATAAGTACAATACCACGAAGGAGAAATGCGAGGTGCCTTGAAAGTGTGTATCAGAAGAGAAGTAGTCACAGAGGTCTGGGAACACATGCTGGAGTAAGTGATCATTGAATTCACCACTGTTAACTAAGTATCGACGATGAGAAGAAACATTGCTAACAGAGGGAACAGCACGTTCAAAGGCCCATTAGCAGGAGTGGGCATGGTGAGTACAAGTAACTGAAAGAAAATCAAGGAGAATGAATTGAAGGGACTTGGCCTGTAATAAGGTTGTAGAAGTAGGTAGGAGCCTAACTGCAAATGCTCTTAGACCAGGGAAAGAATTTTTGTCATTTTTCATAAGAATGCTGGGGAACAGTTGCAGTGTGTTTGTGCAGCTGTTTAAGTGTCGAAGCCAGAGTGGGGGAGGTAAAGAGCAAATTCGGTCTTTCAAAAGGCCCACCTCATTGCAGTACTGTGAAAAGTTCGGAGGGGAGCAAGAGCAGGTGCAGGTGAACTGGGTCTGGAAGACTGGTAGCCCAAGTCTAGAGAGAGGGTGACTGCAATAGTCCAGGCAGGAGATGAGGGGAGATGGGATCAGGATGCCGAAGGTAGAGGAGAGGAGTGTGTGGTTTAGACAGATATTTTGGGAGGAAAATGTCTGTCACTTGGCGTGTGAAATGAGGAAATGGGATGAATCCAGAGTGACCCCGTGTCTCTAACTTGCATAACTGCACGGAAGGAAGGTTCTTCCCCAAGACAGAAAACGTTGGATGAAGACGAGGTTTGGAAAGGGCAATTCCTGGGGAGAAGTCTCCTGGAGAGAACAGTTCTAGGATTGACACATATCATCACACTAGCTCCTTCCAGAGGTGGATTTTGCCACATTTTTACATCATACTGAAGGGTCCTCTATTGAGAGGCAGGTAACACTGGGGAGAAAGCCAACACTATGGCTAAATTTGATATCTCAATACTTATTTAAGGTTACTGCATTCCTGCTTGCTAGGTATAAAATATTGGGCGAGTCATTTTAAGGGTATCTGGACCTTAGTTTCATTGTCTTTAAAATGAGGGCAATACCATCTAGTCCAGAGGGCTGTTGTGAGAGTTCAATGAGAACATTGATAACCAAGGACTTTGTAAATCTTCACAAGCTGTACAAACACAATACATTAATGTTATTTCTATAATATTTGCTCTGGATATTATCACCAACCACACTTCAATTATATTCATATTAGGAATATGAAATTTAATGTTTTCTTCATGAGTTCTTTGGGGAAAAATGGTGTGATTGAAATCTAAATAAATAAGCACACCACCTAGGAGTGAGAGATGGTGGCCCCAAACTATTTATAAGCCTGAATGTTTACTTGAATTCAGAATTTCCAGAAATGTAAATTATGCAGAGTCTGTGTCGAAGCAGAGCACTCTGTGTTCCTAAAAAGAATTCTCCCCCTGCTCCCAATCCTTTACCTTTTAAAATAAATCTCATTATGGAGTGCTGACATTTTCAATAAAACCAGTCAGCCAAAAGCTGTGGTTTTTAGGCTAAAAACAAGTCTGGTTTATTAGGCAGCAGCTTATAACTTGCTGCTAAGTAGATGCAATCTATTTAGAGAAACTTATGTAGATATTTGGTAAGAAATTTCAGAGTCTCTTCTTTCTGACTAAGACTGAGAGTGTTAAGCAGATCATTAAGAATTCTCTCCTTCACTCAGTGAAGTATTGCAGTGTTGTTGAAGTAGATGGAAATTTTCAACCAAGATTTAAACCAAACTCTCAGACTCTGTACCACTTAATCTACTAATATATTCTAGCTAAGTGGTGATTTTATTTTTTAAAATAATTTTTAATAAATTTATTGGGGTGACATTGGTTAATAGGATCATATAGATTTCGGGGGTACACTTCTATGACACTAGATCTGTATTTTGCACTGTGTGTCCACCACCTAAAGTCAAACCATCTTCCCTCACCACATATTAGGCACATTCCACCACCACTCCCACCTCTTTCTCTCTGGCAACCACCACATTTCTGTCTGTGTCCACAAGTTTTGATTTTACATTCCACATATAAGTAAAATTATATGGTATTTAGCTTTTTATGACTAACATTTCACTTAGCCTGATATTCTCAAAGTCCATCCATGTTGTCTCAAATGGCAGTATTTTGTCTTTTCTCATAGCTGAGTAGTAATACATTGTATACATGGACCACATCTTTATCCAATCCTCTATTGAAGGACACTTTTGTTGCCTCCATGTCTTGGAGCCACTGTGAATTATTCCTCCATTATTCACAGCCACTGTGAATAATGCTGCAATGAAAATAGGGGTGCATATATCTTTGCAAATATAAGTTTTTGAAGTTTTTGTGTAGATACCCAGGAGAAGGATTGCTGAGTTGTATGGTAACTCTTTTCTTAATTTTTTGAAGAATCGCCAGACTATTTTCACAGTGGCTGCACCAGTCTACATTCTCACCAGTAGGGAATGAGGATTCCCTTTTCTCCACAACTTTGCCAACTCTCATTATTACTTGTCTTGTTGATAGTAGCCATTCTAACAGTTGTGATGTGGTAGCTTACTGTAGTTTTGATTTGCATCTTTTTAATAGCTGGTGAGGTTGGTCATCTTTTCATATGTCTGTTGGCCAGTTGTATGTTTTCTTGGGAGAGGTGTCTGTTCAGGTCCTCTGCCCATTTTCTAATTAGATTGTTTGCCTGGTATTGAGTTTTATGGGTTCGTTATATGTTTTGGATATTAAGCAAAGAGGCAATTAACTGAAATGGAGATGATATTTGCAAAAAAATGGCTCCGATTAAGTGGTGGCTTTAGATATGACTTTCTTCAAAGGGTTGTGGGGACATGTAGAGTTAATAGTCATACACACATCCAGGACAGCCAGCATATAATAGGACCTCCATCAGTGATCTCATCCATCTCATCTTTCTTCTGCTTATTGCTCTTTCTTTGTCATTCTTCCTTTTTTCTCTCATTTGTGTCTCTTTTTATTTTTATTCCCATTGATATAACTCCTCATTTTTTCTTTAGATTGTACTGAGGAATGACATATATTTGGGTTACCTGAAATTATTTAGTGACTTAGGTCCCTCCTAGTGATAATAACCATTCATTTCTAGAACACTGATTGAGAATCAGATCTCTTAATCCTCTCCCCAAACTAAGGAGATGAATACTAGTCTTATCTCCATTTCACAAATAAAGGACATGAGCCAAAGACAGGTGATAGAGCTGGAAGTTTCCTTCCCTATCCTCACCCAGCCCAAAGGTCTCCAAAATTATTGTGAATGTCACTCACTTACTCTACAGATACTTTAGATTGTACTGAGGAATTACATATATTTGGGTTACCTGAAATTATTTAGTGACTTAGGTTCCTCAATGCAGGCTATTTGATAGGAACTGCATAGAGTGAGCAGCCCAACAGACACAGTCTCTGACCTCATGGGAAATACAAATGCACTCAGTCCATCTCACTGTCATTGCTCTACCCTCTGCACTATGGTGTCCATTCAGATTTGTCAGTGTCCACGTGGTACCTGTTTCTAAATATCTTACATATAATTCCTTCTTACAAGTGGTGATTAGTAGTATAAAGGGAAATAATCAGGATGCTTTGAGAGAGTGTAATAGGGGGCAAGTTTATATAGGAGTTATCAAACCATCTTTGGATGAGGCATTTGAACCATTGGACAATGGGTTTTCTCAGCTTGAGATGAGACGATGCTTGGCAAAGGCCAGAGCATTCAAGGATATGTAGTTCAATTATGTAGCTGGGCTTTGATCTAAGATCAAAAAGGGACTATTTAATAAGGTGAAGAAGGAGTGATGTTATTCCTTTTGTATTTTCAGAATAGCACTGTGGTTACTGTGCATGGGTGGGAGTGGGGTGCCCATACTATCTTTACATTAGACTGATTCTGTGAAGGGGGGATTCAGATATAAGTCAATCACAAATCACCCTGGTTAGTCTCTTAGGGAAGACAAAGCATGTACTGAAACAATAAAAGTCATGAAGTCCTATATACTGAAGTCTATAGTAAACAGACAGCAAACGTGCTGTGGGTGAGAGGGATGAAAGACCATACTCCGTTTCTCTTAACCAGAAGCCATTGATTTTGATTCCTTCTTGTTTTCTCCATTGGAGAGAACACTCAGAATTTTCCATGCATGCACTGGAAGGCTCTCAAGTATGAAGCAAAACAATTCAATAATGACTTATCTAGTGTCTAGCTTGTCCTTGGCTCAAAAGAACCACACTTCACTTATTTCACTTTATTCCTACCACAAAGATATGATAGGATAGATGAGCTTAAAATACAGATGGCTTGGGGGATCAGTGGAGCTATGTTCAAGTCCCCATTTTATCTCGTCAGCAATATGATCTTTGGAGGTTACCATAAATCTGTGGTGCAGATTGTGTTAGAACACAGAGATGGTTTTGGTGTCCTTGAAGGAAGATGCACTTCATGAAGGTTTCCGGAGAACTGGGAAGACATAGAGGAGCATGAATCAGTTGACTCCCAACATGATAAATACAAACTAGTGTTTCCTGTAGTGGATCCTATTATCAGTAATCATCTCTGAGTTCTGTGGCCACAAAACATTTCCCTGTGGTCACAAAACATTTCCCTGTGGTCTTCCACCCTTCTTCTACCTTGGTCATAGAGTCAGACTGAGAGAGAGAAGAGATGGTATTCCTCAATCCCTCTTTTTACTGAATGATCAAACCTCACCATCTTCTGTGTTACTATAGATGTTTCAGTAAATGTCATTATCTTTAACTTGGAAAAATTATGCCATCAACTATATTTCTCTGTGATGATTCTTACAGGATAGATCACTGGAACAATGAGAAGGAGAGGATTTTGGTGGTCACAAACAAGACTCTCTTGATCTGCAAATATGACTTCATCATGCTCAGCTGTGTGCAGTTGCAGCAAATTCCCCTGAGTGCTATCTATCGCATCTGCCTGGGCAAGTTTGCCTTCCCTGGGATGTCCCTGGACAAGTGAGTGTGATGTCTTAGACTTGGGAGAGTGGTACAGTGGGGGTGGGGTATTTAAGAAAAACAACTACAAAGTTCATTTCAGTTCTGTAAGCTGGGAGTACTCAGGGAACCGTGAAGCTGTACAGTTGAATTCATCGATCACTGAGTTCTTACTTTGTGTTAGGAATACATATTTGAATAAATTTTTGCTCTTTTATGAAAACCTGACAAGTAAATGGCTAAATGTAAGCTGGAAAGAGCTATGGCAGCATGGTAGGAAAGGTTCTCAACCAATTCCTTGGGTAGAGAATCAGCCAAAGAAGGAGAGCAAAAGTTCAAGAACATTCCAAGTGGAAGGAAGAGCATAACCAAAGGAATGGAGGTAGAAAAATGTATAATGCTTTTGGGAATTAAAATAATTCCTGTGGACAAAATCCATGATGACTAATAGCTCTTCTTACAAGAAGTCTCTTCAGATCTTCTCTGAAAGCTTAGTGGAAGAGACATCAACTCCAGTAAGAGATGTTGTGAGTTACCAAGAGACCTGGTAAGGTCTACAGAGGATGGCTGAAATGAGTAAGATCTTGTTTTAGCCTCAGAGAGAGATATTTAGAGCTAGCATTTTAGAAATAAGCCAGAAAGACAGTAGTCTTCCTCTGACCTCTACATTTGAACTCTTCCCATTAAACTGTGGGCTCCTTGAGGGCAGTTACAATTTTTTTTTCTTTAAGCACCTGGTATTGGGACTGGCACATAATAGGAACTGAAAAGTTGTTCTAAAAGAGTGAAAAAAGCAGAGCTTGATCAAGTTATTGGTTTTCCTTACAAAAAACGTACCATATCAAAGAACTATTTTCTAAAAAATTACTTTATTATTGTTCAATTACAGTTGTCTGCATTCCCCCCACCACTTCCCCCCTCCCCAACCAATTCCACCTCCCTCCCTTGCTTTCACCTCCCCCCTTGGTTTTGTCCACGTGTCCTTTATAGTAGTTCCTGAAAACTCTTCCTCCCATTGTCCCCTTCTCACTCCCCTCTGGCTATTGTTAGATTGTTCTTAATTTCAATGTCTCTGGTTATATTTTGTTTGCTTTTTTCTTTTGATTAGGTTCTAGCTAAAGGTGAGATCATATGGTATTTTTCCCTCACCACCTGGCTTATTTCACTTAGCACAATGCTCTCCAGTTCCATCCATGCTGTTGTAAAGGGTAGGAGCTCCCTTCTCTTTGCTGCATAGAATTCCATTGTGTAAATGTACCAGTTTTTTGATCCACTCATTTGCTGATGGGCACTTAGGTTACTTCCACATTTGGCTATTATAAATTGTGCTGCCATGAACACTGGGGAGCATAGGTTCTTTTGGATCAATGTTTCAGGGCTTTTAAGGTATACTCCAAGCAGTGGAATTGCTGGGTCAAAAGGCAGTTCCATTTTTAGTTTTCTGAGGAAACTCCATACTGTTTTCCACAGTGGCAGCGCCCATCTGCATTATTCCCACCAACAATGCACTAGGGTTTCCTTTTCTCTGCATCCTCTCCAACATTTGTTTGTTGACTTGTTTATGGTGGCGATTCTGACCGGTGTGAAGTGGTATCTCACTGTGGTTTTAATTTGCATCTCTCTGATGGCTAGTGATGCTGAGCATCTTTTCATATGTCTCTGGGCCTTCTGTATGTCTTCCTTGGAGAAGTGTCTGTTCAAGCCTTTTGCCCATTAAAAAATTTTTTTTTCTGTCTTCCTGGAGTGGAGTCATGTGAGTTCATCAAGGACCTGTTTTTTATTTACTTTTCAAATGGATGCAATAAGTAAGCAATTAATTTAGTTCACTAACTTATTAAACTGATAGAATTTTCCAAAAATATATGCACATTGTAAGCATATATTTAAGCATCAGAGAAAATGTTTATCTTCAGAAAATATTTCTCTGACTCCAGATTTTTAGTTCTCCAGAATTATCTTTGGATTATAGGTGATAGCAGTTTCAGGGTTTTTTTTTTTTTTTAAAGAAATAGTCTATAAATATATAAGAATTAAAATGTCTTTGTATGGATATATGTGTGTTTGTATACATTTGTAAGTATTGTATACACACAAATTATCACAAATTATTTCACCCAATAAGTATACTTGTCATAAACTGTTCTGCCTTAAGCGATGTTACCTAGTAATATAACTTGGAAAGTTTATTATATAATCACATATAGATCAACCTCAGTCTTTTTAGTAGTTAAGAATATTTCATTTTAAGCTTAATTTTATTTTTTTAAATAGTTAAATTTACTTTTCATTTAGAGTTTACCTTAAGTAAACGTATGCAGCCAGCCTTTCTTTTATCCAAATGGCAGGCTAGATTTATCAACACTATTTATTCAATACTCCACCATTTTCCCTTTATAATATATACTGTACCATGTATATTTCTGTCTACTTCTGTACTCTTCATTTCCCCCTTTACCCATTTATTGAAGTACACTATGCCTTTAGTTATTATAACATTGATTTATGTTTTAATAACTGAGTTACTCCCCTCTTACTTTCTTTTTAAAGAATTTATGTTTGTTTATACATATTTACTTTTCCAGCAGCTTGACTAATTTTTAAAAATCCTACTTTTATTAGAATTTTCAAATATTAAATCAGCCTTGCCTTCCTTAGATTAACACACTTAGTCATGGAGTATTATCACTTTTGTACATTTATGGCTTCGTTTTGCCAACATTTCACTGTGGAGTTTTGTGTCTGTGTTTATAGGGGTATTAGTCTATTATTTTCATTCTTTTGTTATGTCTTGGCCAGGTTTTGGTATTTGAGTTATGCCAGCTTCATAAAACAGGTTGGAAAGTGTTTTCTTCTCTTTTTATTTTCTAAAATATTTTCTATATGAGTGGTAAATTTTTTGAATTTTCAATATAATTTACAAGAAAAATCTTCTGGGCCTGAGATTTTTTGTGGAATAGTTTTTGATGATGGTTATATATTTTTAAAAATAGATATTGGTTGCTTATTTTTCTCTTTGATTTCATGTTAATTTTGGTTAATTGTATTTGTCAAGGAATTTAAGTTTATTTAAGTTGTTATATTTGAAAACAAAGCTGTTAATATTCTATTATCCCTTTAGTGTCTCTAAGACATTAAATGGAATTATTTTCTTTCCTGATATTGGTGATCTGCATTCTCTCTCTCTTTTTTTCTGTTGATTAACTTACCAATTTTGTTATTTTTTAAAAAATTTTATTTAGTTATTTTTCAAGTACAGTTTTTTTGTCTATTTCTCCCATCCCAGTTAATTTTAACAAAACATGCTTTTCACTTTGGTAATTTTCACAATTGTCTCAATTTTATTGAGTTGATTTCTTCAATTCTGTTCTTCATTTCCTTTTTTCTTTTTACTTTTGATTTACTTTGCCTTTTTTTTTTTTTTTTGGTAACTTCTTAATTTGGAAGCCAAAGGCATTGGTTTTAGGCCTTTCTACAGTTCTAATAAGATCATTGAAAGCTATATATTTTCTTCTGAGCACCACTTTGCTGCATCTCACAGATTTTGATGTGTTTTGCTTGTAGTATCATTTGGTTAAAAATGTTTTTACCCAGGCCATGTGGCTGAGTTGGTTGGAGCATTGTCCCATACACCAGAAAGCTGCGAGTTTGATTCCAGACAGGGTACAGACTTAGGGTGAAGTCTCAGTCCCCTGTTGAGGTGTGTACAGAGGCAACCAGTTGATGTTTCTCTTTCACATTGATGTTTCTCTTTCTCTCTCTCTAAAATCAATAAAAGCATATACTCAGGTGAGCATTTATATATATATATATATATATATATATATATATATATTTCTATTGTTTCTTATTATTTCTACTTTGACCCATGAATATTTTAGAAGTGTATTAGCAAATTTCTCAGTATTTTGAGTTTTTCTAGATACTTTAATATTATTTAATTTTAATTTAAAGAATATATTTTTGTTTGAATTCTTTGTAAATATGAGACTTGTTTTATTGACTGAACTATAGTATATCTTTGTGAATATACTGTATGAAGTCGAAAATAATTTTGTGTCTACTGTTCTGTAAATTTTAATTAGTTCATTGTGCTTGATAGTGTTGTTAAGATTATGTGAGTGTTTATTTTACTTTTGTGATTTTACATTATGAATATTGTTATTGTTGAATCTTTATTTTAGATTATAAACATTTTCAATGATCTCATTTAGTGTTTTGTTTATTTTTGGTCTCAGCTGCTGACTATTTCAAAATTTACCTTCTTTTTCTTTGAATTTTCTTCATATATCTTTGTCTATATATATTTTTTACTGTGAATTTTCAGAGTCTCCTTGTTTTCTGATATATTCTTCTATACAGATATGACTGAATTTTTCTTTGTGATCCAACCTGGGTGTCTTTTTTCTTAATTGGTAAGATGAACCCTTTACACATGCTGATGTAACAGTTATGGTCTTAATTATCTCACCTTAATTTTTGTATTATCGTATTTAAATATATATATTAACATATTTTTACATTTCCTTTTCTATCTGTTCAGTGTGTACATATATGTAATATAATGTAATATAGTATATTATATTACAAATTAATTATATATAATATACAATATACTATGTTATATACATAGTACATACCATACTATACTATATAATGTAACATATTATATATAATGTAATATGGTATAATATTACATTATATTACATATTATGTATACATATATATATTTTAACAAGAATCCTTATAGTCTATCTTTTCCTACTGGTGATTCTAAGTGTAACTTAGCACAGCATTTTTAATCCTGTCTTTTCTTAATATCACCTACTGACTCCCTAATATAAACCCATTTACATTGATAGCCCATTTCTACTCCATCATTCATTTATAAGTTGTTTATAATTACACTGTTACTTCAATGATTACTTATTTAAATAATATGCTTCCATTGATGTGCGATCTTAAATAGTGTATTATAAGCCTGCACTTTAAAAAATAAGAAATCTGCCTATTCATACTATTCCCACATTCCGGAATCCTTCACTTTACTTCCTTCATTAGTTTTACCAAGCAAATTCCATTTTTTATGGTATATTTCATCTTATTTCCCACGAGAGACCAGATTATTACCACAGAGAGTTGCTGTAATTCCAGCTCTCCTAATTAACTTGCATTTTATCCAGATTTGCATTCTGGAGTTAGAATGGGGAAGCCTGTGCCAGCAGCTGGCAAGCTGTTAAGTGTTAAAAGGCTGTCTGTGAGTCCCTTGAGGTAGGAACATAGTGTGGCGAAAGGGTGTTTTTTATGTTCCATTTGATTTTTAGCTAACTTTCCCAGAGTTTTGGACTAGGAGTAGAATCCTAGATTTCAGTCACAATTTTACAATTGTTAACTTTGCTTCCTCATTATCAAAGGGTCATTCATATTAGTTGTCATTCTGCTTCATTAGCAGTCTTATTGTAAGCCTCTAATGAGATAGCTTGAAAGAACTTTTTAATAAGCCTCAAAGATATCAGGTGTTAACAAGTTCTGATTTTTCTCTCAGATAAAGGCTTTTGTTAACCTGGGACTAAGTAGATTAATTTGATTATCTTCATTTCCAAGTCAGTTGGCTCTTCTTGGTTGGGTATGAAGTCACCATCATAAGGTCAGAGGTGAGAAAAAGGAGAAAGAGGTGAGGGAAAATCAGCTGCTGACTTCAGAGGAAAAAGCCTGGACTGAGTCCCAGCAAATCCCCTTGTTAGAAGAAAATGCAATGATGTAACATTAGCACCCAATATAGCTGTAGGTGGTAATACTGGCAGTGTTTACCAAGAGCTTTTTACCTCCCCTGTGCCATTGATCTTCAACACCCAATAATAAGTAGGGCTGATTGACTACGTGTTGGAGATGAGACAAGTGAGACCAAAATGAGTTCAGGGATTCAGGAACCATCAGCTAATTAGTATTAGAAATGGGTTTCAAAAGCAGTTCTTCTGATTTTCTGTTTAGTATTATTTTCTTTGAATAAATACTATTTTATTATCTTCTTTCTTTGTCTCTCCCTTTCCCTTCCCTTCCCTTCCTTTCCCTTCTTCCCTGCACATCCCTCTTTTTCTCTATGATCTTGTCTGTCTTATCATCCCCTCATCTCCTCTTTCCTCTTCTCTGTCTCTCTGGGCGACTATCACATCTGTTAATGTAGCTTCTGCTTTTCTTAAGAAGCCACGAAGAGGATTATTGGAACCTAGCAGAACGTGTGCCAGCATATTCCACATACTGGTGCTTACAAAACAGAGATGTTTTGTTTTATTCACTGTCTGCCTTTGGCTTAATGTGAAGGGAGAGGGCTATGGCAAGAGACAACTAAAAGCTGTGGATCATTTATTGCTGAGATGAAGGTAGATTACCTTTGAGTTATAGCATTCCCGAGAGACAAAACCAGGAATTGGTGAAAGGCCTGGTTTATCCTCCAGGGTACTAGTTGCTGGTATATATCTTTTGTTGTTCTTTATCTGAGATGCAAATCCCAAATATTACTTCTATCCTAATTAAATTCATTCCCAGAATTTAATTAAAAATCAATTTTATAATGCTGTTAAGTCTATAACCTCCCCCCCCCCCAAAGTGGGGGAGGTAGGTGAAGACTAGGCTTCTATTAGAACTAAGCATAAAGCTATGACTAATTGTAACCATACCAAATTTTTTCTGTTTAAGTTTGGACAAGTCACTTTACTTGAGCTCTCAATTTCCAGTCTATAAAATGTGAATAATAATAAATCCTTGCAAGGTCTTAGTCATAGTTCATTGTAGATTTAAATGATAGATGTAAAAGTGTTTTGTAAATTGTAAAGTGCTAAATTAAAGTTAGTAGTCACTTAAAGAGTTCTAAAATTCATATTTACTTGTCAAATCTCCCCAGTCCTATTTTTTGATATGCCCACAATAGGAAATGTTGAGAAAACTGTGACTCTGAGTGGTTAAGTGACTTGTAAGTAATCATGTAATAGATAGGGGCGGGTCGGAAACATGAAATCCTTTGATTTCAAATCCCCCGTTTGTAATGCACCTAATTTCTATTAGTTCTCAAATGTACTGTAGTTTTCAGGGTCAGTGGGCCCCCTCCCTTTACCTCTGCTCCTACCCGAACTCTGTGAGGATGAGGTAGAGTGCAGATGGTACTGCACTTCCAGAGCTGGTCTGAGTGGGGTCTCCTGGGACTCAGCCCTAGGCTGTCTTCCGAGTGACGCAGAGCTCTGCACAGCAGTCCTTGCCTTGGTCTTCTCACTGTAAACTCCAGAGGGTTAATAGTATCTATCTAATTAGTCTGTGTTGAGGATAAAAGAAGATAATACCTATATAAAGTTCTTAGGCAAAATCTGGTAAGTAGTAAGTATTAAGAGGATTCAAGGTTTTATAATAGGTTGAGTAGAAAGACATGGTTCACTGGTGTAGGATTCAGGGACCTAGATCCTGATCTACTTTCTTGATGTAATTCTCTCTGCTGAATCTCTCTGTTTCCTCATTTTTTATATCCCAAAGATTTTTTTTCTTGAAACCCTGTGTATTTGTGGTACTCCTCTACTGGTATAGCAATTTTTCAAAATGCATTCATTTTAGAGGGCTAAATGATTTTACCTAATGAATTACTGTTGTGAAAAAATGTCTCCAGAGAGGTTTTCTGCTGGAAGATATTGTTGTTGTTACATTGATTTGCCAACAAAAGCTGAGTGGGAAGGTCAGGCCAAGAAACACCTTCCTGCAAAATAAGCATCCTGCACTTTTCTTTCCTTATGAAATTTGCACTGTGTAAAATGTAATGGATAGGCAATGCCTCAGAAGTGAGGCTTGGGAAACTGCCTATGGTGGTCACCACCGTTCCCTACATAGAGATGCTGGCGAAAGCAGGAGCTGGGAGCCGCCCCCTGTTGACGTAATGTCAGCACCCAGAGGACGGAAGGAGGGCATTCCAGACATTACTCCACCACCTCAGCCTTGCTCTCTTAGGTCCAAAGGCTCATGCCCCCAGAGTTCTAATTTGGCCTCTGTTCCTCAGAAAAGAGCTTCAAAGGCCTCTGCTCTCCTCTGGGTGAAATCAGCTTGTGGCCCAGGCCGATTCTGCTGGCTTCGCGTCTGTCGGTGTGTTCTAATCACTGTTATAAGTGTGGTTCTGTGGAACACTTTGTAAAATATTTTCTATTGCTCCAGCAGTGTCTCCTGTCTAGACAATCTAATTACGAGCGCAGAGCAAACAGCTGAAGTGTATGCCACCCCCAAGGGTGGCCTAAGTCCAGGAGTGGGGGAGGGAGGACAAGGGGAGGGGGTGGAGGGTATTGGTTCCTTTTTGTTGACTTGACCAGAAAATTGAGCCCTCTAAAGGAGTTCAGCTAACTTTTAATTAAAAAGAAACGATCTGGTGGAAGCTGGCATTTTGTTGTGTTTCCAAACTCAGTGGGAGGATTAAAGGCACTGATTTATTTTCCTCCAATCACATCTTTTTTATTGGCTTCAAAGGTAGTTTGTGGTCTTTGCTTAAAAAAGAAAAGCCACTAATTTAATAATCTGCCCTTTCATCACCATTCTGAAAATAAAAAAAGGCCATTTAAAGGTATGTTCTTTCCCAGTAGTATCTGATTTGGTGAATCTTTTCTGCGCCTGGCCCGGTGACAGACCTTGTGTATGACAAAGTGGCATAGACTATCCCTGAGATAGTCACATGCTTGCAGGATCTCACACACACACACACACACACACACACACACACGCGCGCGCGCGCACGCGCGCTTGCTTTAACCAGGCTTTGGTTAGTGCTCCAGTGGAAAGTCAACAGTCTCATGGGCACAGAAAGGGGGAAAGTATTTCTATTGGGAGTTGTTGGAAGGTCTTATGGAGCAGATGAGATCTGAGCAGATCTTATAGGGTGAGCAGAATTTGGACTGAGAGATAAAGAGGAGCAGTGTGACCCAGACAGAAGTAAACAATGCCCAGCTGGTGCGATCATGCCCACTCTCACAGGGGGCTGGGTCCCAGATGCTGAGAAGATAGAGTTGAAGTTTCTGAACTTCTACCATATCTATGGTTTTAAACAATAATAATCTGAAGAGCTTGGGTTTTAGTTCTACTAGGTTTTAGCTCTACCTTTAGTTGAAGGTTTGGGGGAGGAGCCTAAAATGATTGGCATTTTTCTTCAGGAAGACGGGTAGCAACGCTGTAAGAGATGGTTTGGAGAAGACGGAAACTATAGGAAAGGGCTGACCACGGAAGAGATTCTCTAATTGTAGAATCAGGAAATCATAAGGACCTGAACTGGGTTGGTAGGTGAGGAAAGGAGGGTACAGGTATGAGAAGACTTGGCTGGAGTGGAATTCCCAGCATGTGATGACTGGATTGGGTTTTTCTGATGTGGGATAGGCAGGAGGAGGGATGGGCAGGGAGGCTGCAAGTGGAAGATGAACTTAATGTTTATCGAGTGAGGTGCTGGACAGTCTATGAAAAAAGAAGATGGTTGGGAGAAACTAGTGACACAACTAACATTTATTCAGCACTTCCATCACCAGATGCTGTGCCAAGTATTGTGATACAATTGTGCTGGGTGAGAGAGTTTTTTTTTTCCCTCGTGGAACCCATAGTCAAGGAGGCAATCAGGCAGTAATCAAATAATCATACTGGTAGGTTTAAAATGAGAACAATAGTGGTGCTTTGAAGTAACTATAGGAAGTGTATGAATTATCTATTGCCATATAACAACCTACCTCAAAACTTAGAACTGTAAAATGACAGAGATTTATTACTTGGCTGTTTTTGAGTCAGAAATATGGGTGTGACTTAGCTTCATCCTCTGGTTCAGGATCTCTCCAAGGCTTCAGTGAATGTGTCCCCAGGGCTATGGCATCTCAAAGCTGATCCAAGGGGGGTCACTGAGCCTGGCCATGTAGTTGTGGGCAGGCTCAGGTCCTCACTATAGTTTGGCCAGAGAGAACTGATCCTACCACGTGACCCTTTCCCTAAAGCTACTGACACCATGGCTACTGGTTTCATGCAGAGGGAACAAGGGAGGTCAAACAAGATATAAGCTATAGTCTTCCAGCCACCAAATCTTGGAAGTGACAGCTCATCCCTTCTGTCCCACTCCATTCACTAGAGGCATATTGCTAAATCTGGCTCATACTCAATGGGAGGCTGCCCCATGAGGGCATGAATATCAGGAAGTAGACATTATTGGAGGTCATCTGAGAAGTAGCCTTCTACATGAAGGCTATCAGAGCATTTATTATAGGATTTAGATTTAAATTGGAGGGCAGAGATCAGGGAAGTTTTCTCTGAGGAAGGGATTCTGGAGCTGGGATTAGAAGGATGAGTAAGAGTCAACAAGGCAAAGGGGGTTATGGAGAAAATGTTTCAGGAGGAGGAAGAATATGCACAAAGAGGAGAGGGAGCCTGGTGTTTGTGAGGAACTGTAGTCAAGCTAACAGGACCTACTAAGTCTGAAGGGCCTGAGACACTGATGTGGAGATGAGTTATGTTTTTAGATGTTGATAAGCTATGGTGTTGTGGAGGAGTTAGAGTATTTCTGCTTTTAACCGTCACTGCACTGCCATTCATTAGAGAATTGTGGGGGCAACTTTGCCCGCAAAGTACCCCCATCTGCCACGGATAAAAGTGAAACTACCAAGACATGATCTGCTTGGGGAGGAAAGGTGACAGATCCCTCAAAGGGGAAGGGCCAAGAGCCTTTTCCTCAAGGGGCTTTTATTGGGTTCATTTGCACAAGAATACAGGTAAGGATCAAACAATAGATGGCATTTAAAGAACCATGAGGGCTTATTCTCAGTTAGGGTGAGATAGCTAAAGAGCCCCTAACACTTTGAAGAACAAACTTCTTGCTTAGACCCTTATCATTTAAATGAAAATATTTTAAACAAAGCAGGTTTCACAGGATTTTTACATATTCTCTCTTAGGCCTGATGACCCCAGAAAACCCGCCCTTTCCAGCATAGGGCTGCACTGCCTTCCCTATCATAGGTTTTCAGGCTTAAGTGGACTAGAGCCAGGAAGTGCTTCTCCCAGATGGAAATGGGGGCTCCAGCTATGTCACAATAGCTGGGGGATGAGAGTCCATCACTCCCTCTTTGTCACAGACCCCCGGCCCCCACCAAGTCCTTCCATGATGTCCTCCCAAGTGATTGTGTCTGGCCTAGGTTGCCCCTCCTCTGAGGGGTCTTACCCTCTTACCCGTCTCTGACTATCCAACCATGCATTGGTGGCAGGGGAGGAAGTAGAAGTAGCGCTTGCTACCAGACACAAGCTTTGTCTCCTTAGTGGCTCACAGCCGGAGGTCGCTCACTCAGCCTTAGCCATGGGGGGTAGTTACAACTCCTGAAACCAGGCAGAGTGGTTCCCAACAGAAAATGAAGGGGTTCACAGTGAAAATTAGTTTCAAAGTCTTTACTCTGAACTGTGAGACTGTCTCAGAAACTGCTAGGAAATAGATCTGATTCAGTGTATAAAATGAATAAAATTGCCCACTATCTCTTAGGATAATTACTTATTGTGTAATGAGATAATGTTCATAAATCACCCTGGGCTTATTGGGGAAAGGTATTATAGAAACACAAGGCTTTATCAGTGATGATGGAAATAGCTCTGGGGGATTAAAATCAGATGTGCACCTTGACACTATGACATTTTACTCCAAACTAAGAGAACTGCTGAGTTCACCCGAGTTCTTGAGAAATGTTTTAAGTTAAGAAGTAGAGGGAGCAGGATGCTGGGAGGTGATTGGAATGGGTAGAGGCAGGGTGGGGATTGGGGAATTGATCTTTTTAGTTCTTTCATTCTAATAAAGAAGAACACTGGCCCTTGTTAATCCTCATTAAATGAATATGACTCCTAAAAGATGCAACATGAAGACTCTACTTCTGAGTTGGGAATAAGAAAATCTGAATTCTCATTCTTATTCGGTCTTCAGTTTTCTATGCATCCTTGAAAGAAAATTGTTTCCCCTCTCAGGGCCTCGATTTACCCAGTGTAATATGAAAGGGTTAAAATAGGTGATCTTTAAGGTCTTAGCCATCTTATGGGGCAAGAATTGACCAAAATTTTATGTTCTTTCCAGGTTCATTCCCATGAAATAAAAACCATAAGAATTCCTTCTTGGCAGTCAAGGGATACTATAACCAACCAATGACAGTTTTTGTTCTGGGAATGTTTAACACTGGCAGCAGAACTTGAACTTTTGTGAATTTATTTTGCAGACTCAGGGGAAAGATAGACTTAATATTCGATTCTCTTTTCTTTTAGCTTCAACTGATATATGCTCCTTCCTCCTCTTTTTTGTCCCCTTGCTCTTCTTTTATTCTGGACTTAGCCCTATATGTCATATTTTTATATCATATCATTCATCATTTGTTTATTAAAATCATCTAGTCAGTTATGTAATAGGTGAAATTATTCTTCATTTAGGTGTGCCAAACTACTAGAATATTCATCCAACAGAGTGTTTACCTCACCAAAGAAGGTATATATGTATATATATATATATATCTTTTAAACACAAAGCAAAATATTTTCATTCGGTGGGAGTGAGGTGAGAGGTTATTAAGAGTCCAGTGTGTTGTCTTTCCTGAGGAGTAACTCCCTAGCTTCTCAGCCCTTTCTTCCCCACATCTCTCAGTAAATAAAGTGATATAGCATGGTACTTTTCTCCCCAAATTTAGCATTATTTATGAAACATTACTGCATTCCATAGGACTCAGGAGACAAAGTCCTGGGAATAACTGAAGTTCAGGAAAACTGGTCAATGCACTGGGTCATCCAGTAGCCAGACCAGCACAGGCCTGTGGTGGCAGTACAGTGCGCTCACCAAACAGTGACAGAAGTTCGACCTTAACAAACATTCAGAATTTTAAGTCTATACATCTTAAAAGAAACTATTTTAATTTCAGTATTTGTGAGACTTTTCTGCTTTTTCATTTAGGGTTGTTAGTGTTTTGACCTGCAGGTGAGTAGAGAGGCCATAATCTTCACAGTGCTGGCGTCACAGAGTCTTAGTATGGCTGTGCCTGGCAGTGAGTAGTAGTGGAACTGGAAGTGAAGTGAGCCCTCTCTTCTGAAGAGTGACATCAGGCGAAAGAGTTGTGACATGATCGTCTCATCTTCTCCTTCCACTCAGGCAAAAAAGTAAAAGCTTTCACCTTCTCTGAAGAGCAGCTTCAGGCATGAGTAAAAGACATTCAATTTTCTTTTTCTACCTTTTCTCATCTCCCTTAGAATCTTAAAAATTCTGTCTTTAGAACTTAAATTAGTCCTCAGAGTAGAAGAAATATCTGTTAAATGCAAATGGCATGTAGCAATGTTCTTTTATTTTTTCATCTAAAAGGACCCCTAAGTCGTCAGAGGCAGCCATTTACGTAACTGAAAAACTTCATTTTTAAGGCTCTCTTATGAGGCTAAATGTCTCCATTTGTCTAAGTTCTGGTCAATAGAATGTAAGCAAAAGCAATAGGAGGTTTTTTTAGGAAGATCCCTCAAAAGACAAGGGAGTACTGTCTGTATCTTTCTACTTTCCCCTCCTTCTACCTGTATTGTGGGTGTAATTCTCAAGCCACCATCTTGGACTATGGATCCAAGGAGCAAACCTAAGGGTGGCAGAGGAGGAAGCTGGAAGGAGCCTGGCTTCTGCTCCTGCACTGATTACCTCTGATCTTCTTTTGCCAAGAGAGAATTTATGCTTCATTTTAATTGGAATTTTTCTGTTATATGCAGCCAAACTTCATTCTAATTAATAGAGCCAGAAAAGAAGAAGGGGTTCTGCCATCTCCTGAAGGTTAGGGATGGTGAGAATGGCAGTTCTGTGTGAGGGAATGTTCATATGATTTAGGATTCCACAGACCATGGTTCCAATCTCAGATCTTTCGTTTTTTGGCTTTGCTGTATCACTTCTGTGAGGCCTGTATTCTTATCTAAAAAATGTAGTTAATAATGTTCTTCTTGGTGCAATTGTAGGGCTTGAAAAAATGAACATAGCCAGTGACTTTCACAAGTGCTTCTATATTAGTTTTTCTCCCCCCATTTGCTCTGCCTTTATAAGGAAGGTGGCTCTTACAGATATTCTTCAATGTATCACAAAATGCTAAGAGATAGCTACTCCCTGAGAAGCTACAGAGTCACTGAGAGGGGGAAATTAGGACTACAGGTCTGTGCTGTAAGTTTAATAGGAAAGGAGTTCCAGTAATTCACTTAACTCAAGGCCTTTAAGCCAGAGACAAACTAATGGAGAGCTAGAGCCCATTTTTTGATGGGAATAGGAATTTGATGAATTGGTTTGTGAGTACCTGTGCCCTAATTAATTGGAGATTCAAGGTCTGTTTCTGTGAGTAGAGAATGCACATGTTAAAATGCTCTTAGGAGCAACAAGGTATACACCAATTCAGACCAAGCAGGAAGTGTATAGAGTCAAAAAGGGGTGAGTCTATAGATACACATAGAGAAGTGACCTTAAACCTACCTAAACACCTAGGGTTATATTTTATACTATTTGATGATGAGCTAGCAGGCCAAGGAAGCTAGTTCTAATGCAAAACCTAACTTATAATTAAGAACATTAGGTAATTAATATTTATTAACTTTTTAATTAAAAAGTTGTTTTAACTGTTTTATTTAGTTACAGTGATTGTGTGTTTTCCTTGTGTCTTTTCTCCTTCACAATAAATCTGATATTGCTGCACCCAGATTCTGGAAACAAGGTTTAGTTGTAGTAGTTTTAATGAGGTCATTCAACAAATGGAGGACAATGACCATGTAGTCTCTGCAGTAAAATAGAGATGAGTTATACTGTATGTTGGTCTTGCCCTTAAATAGCCTGAGATCTAATTGGGTATAGTGAGAGTGAAATATATAGAAAACAAATTTTCATATAACACATAGCATGACAAACCCTAAAAGAAAGACAGAAACAACATATTTTGGCAGCACAGATGAGCCAATTATTTTTTAAGGGTAGTCATTGTTGCTAAAGAGACAGCATACTGATAGATATTGGCAGAAAATGGTAAGATGCTTCATACACTGAGGAAAGAGTATTATCAAAAGATGTGATAATGCAAAAGTGTGAAAAGTTGTTTTAGAAACTATGATGAGTCTTCTGATTGAATATAGGGAGAGTGCAGGGAGAGAGGAAGGAGGGAGAATAACCTGCTCACAGACAGGGTATAATAGCAGGATATGGAGGTTTTACATATTTTCATTGGCTAATGGGAGTCCTAAAGATTCCAGAGCAGAGAGGCTTTATGCATCTTTGTGTCCCTGCAGCTGGTAGCACAATACTAGTTTGTGGCAGGCACATTCTGTGTGCTCAATAAATGGATGATAAATGATTAAAGCAGGTAGTCATGTGTGAGATGAACTGGGGCACAGAATAGTTTGATCATATTTTTGAGTCACTGCTGGTGAGAGGTATCGGATGCCAGACCTAAGTATGGAATGAGAAGGTCATATATGAGATTCTGAGTATCATCCTCTTGTGTTCCCAAACTCTAATGGTGAAAAGTCACTTGAGATTTACTTGGATGGGGATGAAGTCTGAAAACAGAATTGCCTTGGGGTTTATGGACTTACCATCCTCAGCAAGGATCAAGTTACATCACATACTCTGATGAACTGGGCAGCAGGCAAGGATTTTGTCATGCATGCTCTTGACTTTGCCTTTGGGGAGCTGTGCCAAGAATGCCCTGGATTTGATCTTGGGTGTGGTGCTGTCCACTCACTCATAATGCCCAGGGAGGCGTGTTGACAAGGATGGGTGGATGGTAGGGGATTGCTGAGCTATTTCTTGGCAAATATCTGGGAGGAGGCGTTCCCCAAATGCCTCAATCCTGTTATTTTTGAGTAATGGACTGAACCCAGGTGCTTGATTGGACAGGGCCACTCCCAATTTCTTCTAGATAAATATTTGGTTGCCAGGAGGTTATATTTAAATGAAAATACCTCCTCAGGAAGTTGTTGCCTAAGAATTCCTGCAGAGGGCAGGATCCCATCCCAGCTGGGAAAGGCTTGAGAACCAGCCCAAAACTTAAACTGTACTCACTATGTACTTAGTGTATGGGCATCCAGTTTGAGGTTCTACAAATGTCTCCTGCTCCAACTGACAAGAAAAGCCACCAGTTAGATACACTGTTCTTCTTTAGGGAAATGCTCCTGGTCTTTACCGTCATCATGGCAGGATTCTGAAGCACAAATGGAATCCAAGTCAGGGATTTGGCTTTAAAGAGAGAAGCTAGTTCTGTGAAAAAGAGCCTAATCCTTTCTGGAATCTAAAGCACAGAGTCTGGGAAGCTAGGGAATTTGGATATTTTAGACATAGGGAATCTTAACTTTGCCCTTGCTACTTGTAATTAACATTTAAATATTGGCTTTTTAGTCCCCATCAATTTAGCTTTTCTGCTCTCCCTATGGAAAGAATCCTTTTATGTATTTTCCTTCTATTGTCATGAATGAGACTATTAGGACTCAGCAATTAAATCTTATAACTGTCTTTTTGGATTATGTTGCTTTAGAAATGACCCAGTTAACATCCTCAGTATTTTTTAAAGAAAAGAATACAGAACAAAATACAAATAAAAACAGAACAACAACAAAAATGGCATAAAACAGAACACAAGTGAAAAGACTGTTAACCTAACTCTCTGGGTTAAAGTTCAGTGTTTCTGTCCCTTCTATCAAGATTTATTCTAATAATTTTCTATAACAACATGTGGCATTGAAGTCTCATGCATGTGACTCTCTGTGATTTTCTGAATCATCTCCTAGTCAACAGCTACACATTATTTTGTTTTTGTTTTTGTTTTTGTTTTTAACTCTTTGGATCCCCTTTCTTTAGGGGTTGCTCTAATATCCACTGACAGATTACTCAGAAAAAGGAGATCTTACTCATGTGCAGCAGCTTACATTCAAGTGATAAGGGGCTTGTTTAGCAGACTGGCTTGAGCTCAAGGGCTGTGTGGGTATGTTCCAGTGAGAACCCACCCAGAGTAATAATAGGGACCTGAGGGACACATGGCAGAAAGTCAGAGTTCAGGACTATTTATTCTAATTCATTGCAAGGAAAAAAAAACCAACTCTGTTACCTATGATGAGTTTAAATTCTTCCGTGGTGCTATCATTATATTTTAACAAATGAGAATAATGAAAGTAAACAGAAGCTGGAAGGGATTTTAGTGTCTGGCTCGATCTCCCACATTTTGCAGATACACGCTGTGGTCTTGGGGGACTGTCGCCAACACATGCAACGATAAAGCTGAGAGTGAAACTTAAACATGGGTGAACACCTAAGGAGGGTATTTATTCATTGACCTAAATATTTAAGTTCTAGTGTGTTTATGTTTTCTTCTCCTTATGGCATCAAAGAACAGGGAATCTGATCTTTGGACGCATCTGGGGAATGGAGCACTGATTAGGTGGATAGCAGATGCATAACTAGAGTTTTGACTCTCTATAAATGAGCTGCCTGAACTTGGCTATTACTATTTTCTTTTTTATCTGGACTTCTATTTTTAAAATACCTGTAGAATAATGAGAGCACAATTTATGGTCTTGTGGTAGCCATCAGAACAAAAATAAAAAATTTGAATTTTTATCTGGATACATTTAAAATAATAATAAATAATGCAATGAAGAGGGAAAAATAGTGTAGGTGGCTTTACAGAAATTATATTGTACCTTATGGAAGAAGACATAGCTAGATATCAGTGTCAGGAGTTTTGAATTTGACTCAATCCCAGAATTTAACCCCTCATACTTCTGTGTATTGTCATTACAGTGGAAAAAGTTTTTCAAAAAAGGTTTCCCTCCTTGCTTCTTGAAATTTTTAAATAACTATTTCTTTAAATTCTACTGTTCTGAAATCCATGCAATTCCCCTGGGCAGTTGCTGGGTGGCAGCAGAAGTGTTGAAGTGGTGGCCCATGGACAGAGCAGAATGGCAAAGGGGTAGTATTCATGTTCAGTTGGCACTGAATGTGTGTCCTTGTCCTCACAAGTGACACAGATGGGACTGGGTTTGGATTGACCAGTAGTAGGGGAAACTTTTCTTTTCTTATTGTTTGTCATTGGTCACTTGAAAGGGGTGATAAGTAATTACAGTAGCCACTGCAATTTATTAAACAGCCATTGTAAGGTGGATACTGTATTAGACTCTCCATACATGTCATTGTAAATTCAAATGTCACCACTAGTGAGGTGTTATTATCCCCACTTTGCAGATGAGGAAATAGATGAAGAGAAAGATCAAGCAACCGACTCAAGGGCACAAAGCCAGCCAGTGCTTTACCTGAGATGAAACACAGATCCTTATAACACCAAAATCCATTCTTTTCCTTCCACAAAACAGTTGAATAAGTATAGATAAAGGCAACAAACAAAAATCTCATCACTGTTTTTGAGGTGAGTGAATCAGTGGGAGTGGAAATGTCAGACACATTTAAGCTAGACAGAAAATAATAATGCCAGCAATTAGTTCTTAGTAGCCTGAAATCTGCAAAGCCTTTCCACACCACTTATTTGGATTCACACATATACACATGCACACACACACTACCATAGTAAATGCAGGGAGGTGGTTAATTTTGACTTTTACAAATGAAAAAACTTAGGTCACTTGAAGATGAAGTCACCTTAAGGAAGTTCTCGCTAAATAGTGCAAAACTGGGTCTCCTGATTCTCCAGGCTCAGACATTCTCACTACACCATGCAGCCTTAAAGAGATGGGTTTATTCTCTACACTGGAAGTCCTTTGAGATAGATGGATAGTCTTTAGGCCTTCCAGCACAGGGTGGAGACAGTCCCCATCAGACTGAAGGCCCTCATCTCTCAGCACTGGCTAATTCCTGCCTACACTTCTCATAATGCCTGTTTAAGCTGCAGCTGTTTCCAGAGTCCTGCACATGGGGGATGTCTCTCTGAGCTCGCCCATCATGCACATAATGAAGCTGTGAATCTGCTGCTTCTTCACCAAAGGCCCTGAATTGGTGTCAATATTCAGACAAACCTCGCTAAATGATCCCTAGTAGAAAATAGAAGTGAAGGTAATTTAGACATCTTGGATACTTGCATGTTCATGTTTTGCATTATTTATTTTTGGATAGAATATAGATAAATTCTTTTCAAATCTTGAATATCTGAGATTGTGTTAGGAAACTTCTGGACCTTGAATGGACGTGAGAGATTGTCTAAGATCCTAAGAGGGAGAGTTAGTAATGTAAAGTCAAACTTATGTACAGAGGCATGAAGGACTGGGATGTCCTGACCCTGCACGAAGAAGCTCGGACTTAGGAAATAAGCATATGTGGATTTGAATCCAGTTGTATGACAGCAGGTTAAACACTTGATGTCTCCAAGCCCTAGTCTCATCTTTAAAAATAGATATAATAATATCTGTTTTGCAGGGGAATTGGTCAGTCTAAAAGAACTCATGTATTCAAAAGCTTAATGTAGTGCATATGTACTTTGCCTTTTTTATACAAGCTGATTCCCCAATGCCTTTCATTTGGTTTGGATCTAATAATATAATGTATTACTGAGTTTACAGCACAGATTACCCACATGACTTATCACAAGTACAACTCAGTCCTTGATGAAAAAATATCATGCAGCCAATCTCTTTATAATTTATTCACATCATAAGTTAACCATGTTATAGCATGCTTTTGCCATATGTAGTTTGAGCATCTATTATTACATTTGGGATCTGCTTTGACTTGTAGCCCTGAACCTGTATAATTAAGTGTTATATTATAGCGGGCTTCACAGCATTGGGTAATGAAAAGAATTCTGGCCTTGTAATGAGGGGAATTTTGTGCCAACTCTACCAGGCACCAGCTGTGTGATTATAGATACCTCCTTTTGAGGCCTAAATATGAGCATTTTAGTTCAGGTAATCTGTAAGTGCTGATCAGTTTTAAGATTTGATTTTGTTGTTGGTGTTGTATTTTCTTTTACTGGTGTATATTGAGACCATAGTTTATTAAATCTGTATAATGCTTCTAGTGGGGTAGGGACAAGTGATTCAATAGTAGAGGATTAAGCTGAATTCCTAACCATGGACCTCTCCTGCTTAATTGGGTATATATTTTTTTTGTTATTTTGTTTGTTTGTTTTTTGTACACTGCAAGGGCTTAATACTAAATAGGATCAGCAAGTTCATTAGTCAGCTTTGGCAAGGATGGACCTTAATAAAGTACCCCAGGTTACAGGAAGGTGGCACTAGAGACTCTTGTCTCAGATAAATGAGGCCTGGGCTCTGGAATGGAATAGTCATAGGTCTTTAAATTAGAGACCACCAAGGAGGCATGTTCTCTCCAGTTACCCTGTTAGGTGATTATCCAGCCTCTGTTTAAAGGTTTCTGGAAGAAGAGAATTCACTACTTCTTCTCTTGCCTGTCCCACTCAGGGAGGCTCTGCTTTGAATGGTCTTTCCTGTATTGAGTTGAATTAAGCTCCTCTTGTATCTTTCACCTCTTGGTCCTAGTATTTTTCTCTGTTGCTGCACAGAATCAAGACTCAGCTCATAAATTCAATGACTCTTTAGCTCCTAGTATATGTCAAACACTGAGCTGAGCTCTGGAGAGATGACATATCACATCTTTCTCTCTAAGGGTTTACAGTATGGTCAGAGAGACAGAAAAGTACAATGTCAGGTAGAGTATGATGTCCCTTCCTGCTGGATGTAGACATGGGGAAGGACAAGGGCAGGAAGGATGCCCTATAGGGTTTGAAAGTCCAAGTGCTCATGTCCTCCTTCACCTATAATTTCAAAAGTCATAGCAAGTCTCAGGGGAGTTGAGCTGTAATCCCAGTTTTGCTGTCATTGTCTCTGTGAAATAATGAGTAATTCAATCCATTTCCCATAGCAGAGGCTGCCCATAGCATCTTCTCATGATATTAGTCTTCCACACTTTAAAAGAAATAATTGACACACGTATCTGATGAATCTGGCCCAGGATTTCCTCCTCTTTATTTTTGCTCCTCACTGGTCAGCCTAGAGCAGAAGAGCAGTACTTAATTCTCCTTGCACCTGAGCCTTACCTGGTCACACTGAGCCCCATCTTCCATGCTATTGGGCCTACATTGTGGTAACCTTTACCTTTGGCCTACAATGTTTTCAGCAATTATTAAATTAAAAGCACACTTAGAGAAAACCCACAGAAATTTTGAACGTGCCCAGGCAAATTGAAAGTTGTCCTGGGATCTTTCCATTGACCAGTACAAAAGAGATGACTAAGGCAGTGTCTGCCCACTCCTATGTGGAAATAGTGTTGTGTTTGTCTGAAAGCCAGTGAAAAATGTATGTTGAAAATGGCCTGATGACAGGTTATTTGTACCCCAAATGCCTTGATACTTCAAGTTCTTTACTTTTAAATTCATACACTGTGGTTTTTTTCACTGACCCTTGAAGGGATTTAAAAAAACCCAAAAAACAGAGAATGACCCAGACTCAGGGCTCTGAGGGGTTTGTTACTCCCATCTACTTCAGTTGCCCCCTGTTAAGTGTTTTTCTTTTTTATTTTATTCTCTGTTTTTCCTTTTTTTTGCAGCTAAAGTGAAATGAAAATACTGGGTGAATGGGGCATCTCACAAGCACTGGAAGGGAAATCCCTTAATGATGAGATGAAATCCAGCCTCTAAGTTCCATTACATAAAATGTTTTCTTTTCTTTGGAATAGGAAAATGAATCTAATTGTCCTTGTTCAGCTCTTCTAGATAAACTTCAAGGCCAATGGCAAGTTTTCTTGGGATTATTTGCTATTATGCAGAATTTAAATCAGAACATGGACTCAAAGGGACAGTAAACTCTCTGATTTTGGGATTCTGAATGACTCATGTGATGATGTGGAGAGTGGTAATGGAGGCCTGGGGCCCAGGGAATAGCACTGAGAATTCTCTAAGACCTTGATTTCAGAGTATAGGTTTTCTTATGTAAATGTAATTTCAGTAAACTTTAAGCAATGATTTAATTTTTTTTGCAAAAGAATCCCCAGGATTTACCACCTTTTTTTCCCCCTAGACTAAAAGGAATGAGACTGGTACTTCTGCTTAACAATAGGTTTTACTCATCAGTTTAAAAACATTTAAAATTAACTGATTTACACCATATTTGAAAGCATACAAATAGTCTTGAATTCCTACCACAAATTTAATTTTATCTATGCTTTTTCTAAAACAAATAAGAGCCACTAAGTTTTCCCCAGGGCAGATCTTGGGAGTTCAGTGAATTTTGATATATGTATAAAAATGTTCATTATTGACTATAATAATTACAATCCACAAACCCTCTTACTTACTTATCAAATATTTATTGAGGTTAAGGCCCTACATGTATTTATGCTTTTTGATTGCTCTAGGAAGAACAGAATAAAAGCATGCATCACCCAGAAGGAGGTCTGAGGCCTTTTCCTTTTTTACTGAGCTTCACCAGATCAAGCTTTTGCTTGACAACTTGACTCAGATGCCAAGCAGTACACATAAAAGTAACATTTCAAGCCAGGTTCAAACAATCTGTTCAAATAGAATGAGCATTCATTGTGTGTGAATATGTGTGAATCACTATGTTGGGTGTTGTGATATAGAGCTAAATAACATAGTTTGTGCTATCAATAGTGCATATTACAATAACAGAAATAGGTCAAGTGTATGGACAGCTATACTGTAAGCTGCAATAAGCTTATGTCATTGCAGAGGAATTGACATCAAAGAGAATTCATACAACTGTGGGTATATCTGGAGAGCATAAAGGAAGTGGTATATGACAAGACCTTTAAAGAAGGGTTACCAGGGTAATGGTGGAAATTTAGGGTGTAAAGAGAGGGTTAGAGGAAAAGCCTGGTCCATGTGGAAAGTATAGCAAAAATAGAAATACATGGTCAAGAAATAGCAAGGAAATGCAGAGAATAGTGAGTGGGTATAGTTTTGCTTAAGTGTAATGAATGCATAGTGGATGATAAAGCTAGAAGTGGGGTCACATGAAGGATGGAAACTTTGAATGCCAGTGCAAAATGATTGTATATGCTTGGTAACATGGAAGCTACAGCTTAATTTTAAATGAAGAAGTGAATCCATTTAACAGATTGGATTCACTTCTGAACTGATCCAAAAGAACTGAAAGAAAAAAAACAGCTTCATGCCTCAAAGTCTTTTGTGGGACAAAGACTTAAATGTAATTATTTTATTTTTTAAAATATTTATTTATTTATTTCTAGAGAGAGGAGAAGGGAAGGAGAAAGAAAGGGAGAGAAACCTCAATGTGTGGTTGTCTCTTGTGCATCCCCAGCTGGGGACCTGGCCTGCAACCCAGGCATGTGCCCTGACTGGAAATCAAACCGGTGACACTTTGCTTCACAGGCTAGCACTCAATCCACAGAGCCACACCATCCAGGGCTAGATGTAATTACTTTAACATACTTATGAATACTGAGCTGGGGCACCTTGTTCAGAAAGCTAAGGGATCACAGAAAGTTTCTTAAAGGAAATGAGCCTTAAGAATTGAATAAGGGCTTTCTAGGTTGAAGAAGTGAGAAATGCTGTTCCAAAAGACCCTTGAAACAGTTGGTGTGATTTTTAACACAAGAAACACCTGGTTGAGAGATTTCTGGTGAAGGATGGGAGTAGGACAAGGGAGGAAGGGAGAGAGTTAGGAGGTTGCTGCAGTTGAACAGGGAAGACAGTGAGAGCCTGCACTATTTGAGATGGATGGGAGGATGAAGAGATGGTTCTTCTACAAAAGAAGCAGTAGCAACAGATGTTGATTAGATGTTGGAAGTAGGGTCTGGGGTGGGCACTACAGAAGGGAAAAGCATGAGAGAAGGCACCAGAAATGGCTATGACTGGGAGCCTGGAAGGCAAGGAGAATGTACTGTTATTGGGAGGAGTGCAGCAGTCAGGAGAAAGAGCTTCAGGGGAAATATGTGGAATTCAGTGTTGGGTCACTACTAGAAAGCAAAGTAAGCCCATTTTTTAAAAAAAGAAAAGGTCAGGAGCAAAATTTTTGGGGCTATTGATATAATAATGTCTTTCTTTTGTCTCTTGGGAAATCTCAAGCCATAGGAAACATGCTGAAATATTGCCTTAAGCACACACTAAAGTATTGATGTTTAAGGCAAAATGATCATGTATATTAACTACAAACTGTATAAACCATACCTTGTTGATAATTCCTACATAGATGATGCTGGACTTAAGGTGGTGTTATGTCCTAATACAACTATCGCAAGTTGAAAATGTCATCAGTCGAAGATGCATTTAAAAGACCTAACCCAACGAGTTCCAGAGCTTAACCTAGCTGACCTTCGACGTGCTTAAAACATGTACATTGGGCTACAGCTGGGCAATTACCTTGAGTTTCATCTCAAGAGAGTAACTACCTTCCTCTTCCTCTTACCAGGAACAGATGACACATTCAGGTTAACGTTTCGTAGATGTGATGGGATTCAAAAACACAAAACAATATCCAAAAAACCCTACTGGCAACACAGTGCACTAAACAATATGGGTTGTTTATCCTTGCGATTGCAGATCGCATGGCTGACCGGGAGCTGTGGTTCCCTGGGGTTATTGTACCTTATGTCACAATCCCAGGAAAAGGTCAAAATTCAAAATCTGAAGTATGGTTTCTACTGAATGCACATCACTTTTGCACCACTGTCAAGCTGAGCCATTCTAAGTAGGGGACAGTCTGTACTCTTCTTTGCCTTGGTTTATGGATGTTCTAAATAATACCTTGGGATTATTTACGATGACAAGTTGGCATTTTTCAGTAAGCTGCTTTCTCGGAAAGGGACCAACAGAGGCAGGGTTTTCTCGAAACACCTAATTTTCATCTCTTCCTCCTTTCTTTTAGTTAGTGGGTAAAATTAGTGACTAGTGGACCGCATGTATACATTTAATGACCCCCCACATGCCTTAGGGATGAATCATGGTGGCCTCCTCATTACTTCATTTCCAACTCCATTTCTGTCTCCACTGTAATTGCAGCGCTGGGTGAGACGCTGCTCGAGGAGGAATTAGCTGAACTGTGGTGGTTTGGCAACAGAAGGATGGAGAGGAAATAGCACGGAACAGGAGGTTTGTGTAAAACCTGTAGCCTTGTGGCTTTCTGCCCAAGCAAGGCAGCTTCCCCTACGGTTTCCAGCCCTCGTAGGGCTTTGAAGGCACTGAGTGTGAGACAGAGATAAGTCTGCATGATGTATTTGCCCCCAAATGTGATTATCTGCACGTGAAGAAGCACCTTAAATACATACATATGAACACACCTCATACTCTAGGATCTAAGAGGAATTTTAAAATCACATTCATGTTTCAGAAAACAAAGAAAGGAGAGGAGCCAATTTGGGTGGTCTGGCAGTTTGCTGGAAAAAAAGAATGCAGATAGCAGGATGAAGTTAAGAATGAGAAAATGACATAACTCAATTCTATCAGAAGCAAGTGCTGTTTTTTAATGTCCTTTTTTGTTGGTGACTCAAGCCTCCCCAAATCAAGATGTTTCATTCATTAAGACTTTGCAGTGGGTACACATTTGACCAGTGTACAGAGCATAGAATACTAAATAAACAAAAGTTTATAGGCTTGAAGTGCTAAAAGTGAATTAATTAGGGAGATCAATTGTTGGAAAATGACTGATGCATGGACTAGTTAAAAAGAAAATGTGTTGAGGAGCATAGGTAGCATTGACCCATAGTAATTCTAATGAATTACTGTACATCTTTTCTAGTCCAATTGCATACTTTATGTTGGAATCACTATTACATGGGCTGGCAAGTGGCTCACTGGTATGTGTCCCAACATGTTCAGAAATGGGGAAATCACTGTAGCCACATAGAAGCCTAATACTTCATATTCATAAATACATTTTCAGATTTATGAACTATAAACTATGTGCTTTCTCAGATGTGTGTCTCCAGGATGATTGACCCTCTTCACAGAGGATATTCACTCATATCAAAGATCTCTCCACCACCGTGTCTCCCTTGTACCCTTGGTCACTTGACTTAAAATCAGTGCCTTTCTTTCCCTGACCCTTTGTCATTGTGGAGTTAATATAACTCTGTACCCCATGACTCAGAAGCTGTGAATGGCCTGGATAACCTATGCTTGGATCATTAGATTTAGTGATCCCAAGGTGAACATTTGGGGAGTGGTTTCTGCTCCCCTGGGTTGTGAGAGAACTTCAGGGGTCCAGAGGTCAGGAGGAATCTGCACTGTCATAGCCCTGGGTCTTCTGGCCCAGGACAAGGTGTGGAAGCTGTTGCTGAAAAGCAGACTAATTTATAAGCTGAGCAGATTGCTCACCCAGACCCCCATAATGTCTTATTGCCGTAATATGGTAAATATGATGCTATGAACATTGTCTGTTTCTATCCATCTTGTCATAGCCCATTGCTAATTAAATAGGCTACCTACGGTATCATGGAAGAAGAAGAGTGCCAAGCACCTATGCTCTGTGTTCTTATGAAGTATGCACAGAATACAAAATAATAGGACTCCTCAAGTCAAACCTTTCAAGATGTATTTGAGGTGAGGTATATTCTAGGCTGAAAGTCAGCAAACATTTTCCCTAAAGATATAAATGTATTAGACTTTATGTTCCATACAGTATCTCTCACAACTACTCAACTCTGCTGTTACAGTGTGAAAGCAACCACAGACGATACATAAATGAGTGAGTGAGGCTGTGTTTCAATGATGCTTAAAAAAACAGGAAATGAGCCAGATTTGGCCACAGGCCCTGGTTTGCCAATCACTGCCCCAGAGGGTGGACAGTTAGCATAGTGGAGGACAGTCCTTGGCAGCCTATAGTGAGGCCTGTTCTGGCCTGTTCAACATTCCTACGTATGATTCAGTTGATCGCAGAGGACACACCTGGAAAAGCTGCAGGTTTCAGGAAACTGGTGTTCTGTAATATATTTTGCAACATGATTACGGTGCAGAAAGAGGCGGTTATAGCCTCGTGACTAAGAGCATTGACTTTGGAGTTAGATGAACCTACCTTGAAACTGTAGCTTTACCATTTTCTACATGGGGGAATTCTCTTTAATTTGTGTAAGTTATTTAGCCTGTCTGTTTTTTTTTCACCTGTAGAATGAGCATAATTTTATTTGTGTCAAGAGTTGTTGCTATATAAAGTACATGTGGCCAAAGCCAAAGGGAATAGGTTTGAGGGTGGGAGGTGGGGATAGTGGGGGTGAGGGGACATGGTGGGGTGAAAATGGAGACAGTCGTACTTGAACAACAATACAAAATAAATAAATAAAAAATTTTGTGCAAGTTTAAAATTATACGACATATATGCATTGTTTAATGCAATGTCTGATGCATAGTAAGTGCTCAAAGAAAGGCTGTATGAAAAACTTCACTGGAGCCCTGCACCCCTAGCTGACCAGGTTCTGAAGCTGGCAGGATGAATGTGTGGGTGGCATACAGGGAAGTCAACCCTGAACTTGAGTGATGAGTAGTTGGGACATCTGGCTGGCCTGCATCGTCTTGGTGGGACTGCTACATGTGATTCTATGCTGCATTCCTGTCGTCTGAACCCTGACCGATGTCATCCATAGCTTGTCATTGTATGTCTTCAACATGGGGTGAAAAGGATACCCTTTGAGACCCCTGACCAAGGAAAGGCTTACTACTGACATGCTCTGAACAGAGGGATTATGGGCTCCAATTTACCACTTTCTGCCAATTCCTCAGCATCTCTCCTATTGTACTTTTGGTACTCTATCTTCTAGCCCGCTTCTACATCAAGTATGATGCTTCTCAATTCCTCATCTACACAGCCTCATTGCTCAGCATACTGTTGCCCAAGTTGCCCCAATTCCATGGTGTTCAACTCTTTGGCATCAAATACTAAGAAATGGGGCTGAAGACAACCTTGGAACAAAAGGTTGTAACATCTTTTCTTCTTCATATTGTTTTTATATCTTGAAAGCCTGAGAACTATTCAAGTATTCCCAAACTCCCAGGAAGAGAATATATTGAAAAATGGGGCTTCCTGGGCCTACCCCTGCTAGGAACAGGCTTCTCTGAACCAGGAAAGGCAGGGGAAATAAGGGGCAATCCACTCTCCTCCACAATAGGAGACCATATTTGGCTAGTTTGTTTGGTGATTCAGTTTTGCCGTATCTTTTACCCCCATCCTCTTCCACCCCTGTTTGGCTGTGTATTTTCTTTATAATAAAGGTAACTTTTTTTTTTTCAAAAAAAAATGAAGGAAAAAAAAACCCCTCACTGAATCAAGAAATAAAACAAAGGAATTCATCTGGTTTGGAGGAGAAATGGCATAAGCTGATCCATCACACAGAGGCAGACCTCCCTGTCTACTAGTGCAGGTTGTGTCTAGAGACTCATCGTCAACCTGTAGTTTGTGACTTTGGATGGAACAGGGCACAGAGGTAATTCCCTCTCTAAGGAGATATTTGTGGAAGTTACAGAGGGGAATGTCTGAGTGAAAGAGTGAACTGGATTCAGCCCTTCAGCTAGGCAAATGAATTAGGAGAAGAGGTCTCAAATAAAGAATGAGAATACTCTTGTAGATCACAACTTTGTATCTGGAAGATCTCTGAGCTGAATCTGTAGCCACTTTCTCTTATCTCTATGGTTGGGTGGAATTCCTACTGCAGAGGAGGGGAGGGAGTAGTGGCATTATTACACCTTGCTTTTTGCTACTTGGGCATTTTGCTGTTAATGTAAATCGCACATCCGCACCAGTTCTGTACAGGACTATCTCCGTGCTAGACTATAAGGTATTGCATATGACAGACTGGGTCTTACTTAGTTTTGGGTCACTCCAGCCTAGCATAGTATAGGAAAAAAGTTTTTGAAATAATAGATTAGTTGGGAAAATGTATAGTCTATGGGATAAAGTAAATGCTAAAAGGAAATGTGGTCTAGTCAGCAAAGCTTTTAATATGTTCACTACAAATGAGAAGTGACTTAAAAATTACCTAGTTCTCCTATTTATAAAATAAAGGAAGAACAATTAAAATAAAATAAGGAAATGGAAATTAATAAAAATAAAGGTAGAATTAGTGCAATAAACAAATCATCTAAACCTGGTTCATTTTAAGGCAAAACAAGGAAGATAAAGCTATTTTTCATATGGAGGCAGAATATTATTAGTCACTAGTGTCACTAATATTAGGCAGAAATAGATAAAATTAAGAATGAGAAAAAAGGTAAAACCAGTATTAGAGAAAAACTTAAAATAATCATAAGAGAATACCACATACAAATTTGTGGCAAAATATTTGGCATCTAAGAGGAAACAGATGATTTTTTGGTAAATATATAAAATATAAAATAATAAAGGAAGAAAAAACCTGGTAAGACCTATTATCATGGATAATATTAGAAAAATGAGTGAAGGTCAACCAAAAGTGCATTAAAATCCATATCACTGCTTTCTTACTTGTAAGCAACTAAGATACTTTTAATGTCCTTTAAATTATGAGGGAAAAAATCTTTCATGAGTGAGAAAGGACTGAGACACTCTTCATTTAATACGCACATGAATAGTAAGAAATGAAGAACTTGCAGCTGCTTTTGTCTTTCTCACCCATTCTTTGCATTATTCCTCCCCTAAGCTGTGATATAGAGACAAGCCCCCAAATCCTTCCTGCACACAATAACTCCATGAAGCTAAAGGAAAGCTGTGCAAGTGGAGACTTGTAGAAGCCTTGGCCCTTCCATGAAAATGAAGCTGACTGTCCTAGTGGGGAGAACACAGGACTTGCAAACAGCCTGGTTTGAAGCACCACCCCTGCCTTTGCTATTTCTCTTATTGTGGGCAAGTTAATTCCTTTGAGTCTTAGATTTTCTCTGTAATGTGGGGATGGTAGGATTGTAATAAAGACTAATGGATGGGGTACATGTAGCACACAATGTCGATTGCCTACCCAACAACCACTTACCCCCTTCTTCCATTCTATCCAGAACCAGTTTTATTTGTGTAAGAACTCTTTTCTGAGAAATTATATGACTTAGGGAGTGATCTCCAGATTCAAGAGATGAGTGATTGGTAAGCTCCCTTCCTTGTGAGTTAATGCTTTAGGCAGGAATGTAACCCAGTTCAGGCCCACTAGCTAACATGTAATGGGACTTACTATGACCCAGATGCTGTTTCAATTCAGATAGCATCCTATGAGGTAAACACAACTGTTAACTGCATTTTACAAATGAGGAAACCGAGAAACAAAGATGTTAAGTAACTGGTCCAAGGAAACACAGCTAATAAGTGAAAGAACTAGATTCAAACCCAGGAGTCTGGCCCCAAAATCTGTGCTTCTAAACCACTAAGTAATATTGCTTCTTACATAAGTGAAAGTTTTCCAGGAAAACTCAGGGTAACTTTTTTTCATTGATTTTTTAAAAATGGAAGAAGAAGGTCTCTACATTGGTGGGTCTGCCTGTGAAAGCTTGTACATCTTTAGCCAGCTTGCTACCATGAAGAGAACTAAAGTGAAATGTCAAGGAAAGCAAAGCACAAAGATGGGAAGAAATTGTTTTTTTAAAATAACACTTAGCTCCTGGGCCAAACAACCCTGGAGTTGTATTATTGTGGAGTTGTGTGTGCATGCTTGTATGTGTGTGTTTGTGTGTATTATTGGGACACTGCATAATTATCTTAAATTTGCAACACAGAGTTTTATAAATATAAAATCAAAATGTAATTGGTATTTTTCATCTTCCTTAATTTCTAATACAAACTAAATGTTCATGGTGAACTTGGATTTCACATGGACTGAAGGCTAATTGAAGAGGTAAATTTTGTCATCAATGAGTTTAGCTTTCTGATCTGACTCCTATTATGCTCAGGAATATACTGCTTTTACATATTTCTTTCTCTTACCCCTGGGTACAAACCAGCACCTGGGAGAGACCTTGAAAATCACACACAGATTATAAGTGTTTGCAAATAGGCTGAAAGAGTTCCTTAACCCAGGGCAATGTTAGTAAGTATCATAGACCTTTCCAAAATAAATGAAGCACAAGCAGTGGAATTTTTGACATCAGCCAGTGGGTGAGATGGTGTTATTTTGGGCAGTGGGTCATCCGGGCACTCCTGAAGTCTTATCTTGTAGGCAGGAGTTCGTCTGTTCCTTCGGTATGCCAGGCCAACTCTACTTGCAGCTTTTACACACTCTCCCAATAGCTTTATCCGCCCAGACACGCAGTTCAAAAGGAAGAGGGAGTAGGGGAGAGGGCATTAAACACGTGGTTTTTTGCCTCATTTTGTTTTTGTCTCACTTCTTTCTATCTCCTCTCAGTTTTTTCTCTCCCTCTGTTATCCATCCTCTCTGTCTCAGTCTGACTCCCTCTCTCCCTTCCCCCTCTTTTTCTTTTATTTTGTAGGTGCTTTAATGAAACCATATTTTCTGGATTTTCTACAAAATCACCTGGGGGCACTGCAGAGAATCCCTCTCTCATCTCCTTGTTTTGATTACTTTGAATAGATGCACACAGCCGGCCCCCTTTTCTTTTTGAGTAAAACCACAATCACTGCAAATCACTGCTCCTCACTTTGCTGGCTGGTGGGAGAAAGGGGGAGATAGGCGAGATGAGGATGTGGAGGGGGGATGGGAAGGTAATGACAGATTTGATGATAATTAATATTTTCTGTCTCTGAATAGTGAAAGTCCCGTCCAAGTTCCCCAGCCAAGCTCAAGTTAAAATTCTTGGTGTGTGGGTTTAAGTGCACTGCAACCTGGCATGCTGGGGCTGGTTTGGAGGGAGTGATGCTGTACGTGTGGAATTTTTGTGGTTCCCTTTTATTATTATTACTGAGTAAACCATGCATATCTAAAAAGGAAACTTTAAGTCAACCCACTTACAAGGTGAACTAATATATTGGGTCTGAGTTACTCTGTCCATAACTTAAATTACCAGGTTTATGTATTAAGTATTAAAAGCTTTGGAGTTCCTTGACCATTCATTTTCATTTTTATATCAAACCTCAATTATCTATGCCTCATGTTTGTGCTTATCTTTTAATGTAATGGGACAACTTAGATCTAATGGAGTGATAATAATTTATTCTAATCCATTTAGTAAGTCTTCAGCTTCTTTCAGAGTTTAGGAGAAGGAATGTCTTCAAGATGACTTCCTGGTTTTGTTTTTTTCTTCAAAAAAGCCAACTAATCATTTATTTTATAGCAATAATAGAAATGAATAAGCAAAATAAGATTTTCTTATAATACAATTGTTGAAATTTTGATGCTATGAAATTAGAGTACTTCACTTTTTTAAGAATATGTTTTAATAGAGTAGCTGAATGCAGTTAGAGTTTACTGACTATAAAATTGACATTTTCAACAATTTCCTTAAAAATAATGTTGAATAGAGTCATGGAAGCCAAGAGAGAATATATTTTCATGATGGGGAATGTTCAGCAGAGACCAATCAGTCACTCATTCCATAGACATTTGTTAAAACTGAGTGAGACCGGAGACATCACACCCATTGTTTCATTTTATCCTCCTGATAGTCCTGGGAGGTAAAAATTATTTTCTTCTTTTAAAGATGCAAAAAGTAAGTCATGGGGAGATGAAGTTATTTTCCAGATCACAGAGTTAGTAAATTGTAAAGCCCAGATACAAACCTAAATCTCACGTTAAATAAATCAAAGATCTGGGTGGAGAGGTTAACACTTTAAATTACTTTGCTGTCTTCATGTTTTGCAACAGACAAGAAGACTGGACATGTCCCCACTTCTGTAATTAGAATTGTATTAAAAGCAAGGACAGATCAATGGTATTTAACAAAAAAATGGATACACGTATGTTACAAGGACAGGCATCAGCATGGTCTCACTCCTGCACCCTAACTCTCAATCCATGTTTTTTCCATTAAGTTCAGGAAGACAACTTTCTGCCTTTCTTCCACCCATGTCCATCTTTTCTTTCTATTTCGAATTCTTTCTTTTTTCCTAAGATGATCTTGTTATTTTTCTACAATACTGACTGCCACATTGTTGGGAGAAGACAGATTTTACAAGCAGTTTGGAAAGTGTCTGTGGACTTTGTCTTATGAATCTTTCTTTCCGAGACCTGCCAGTCCTGTGAAGGTCAGGCCTGCAGTACTGCAGGGACCCACTTAATGAGAGCACTGAAGCCTTCTTTCCTGTGTTGGACATGGAAGGGCCCTCTGAGAACATCATGCACAGCGTGTTGCATGGAATCACACACATCAGAAAGGTGTTCAGTGCTTCAGGTAAATGAAAAAAAAAATACCAGACTACATCTAGTCAGATAGATTTCTAACTCAAGCACTTCCAGAATGCTTTAGACTAATGTGCATTGAGAACATTTGAGAAAAAAAGAAGTCTTTCCCAAAGTTCTTGATCACAGTATGTATACGCAAATGTGATTATGGTTTTTAACTTGGTCTAGGAATCTTATTTCCTATAAAGAAAAACTCAGCTCTAACACATTATTAATTGCCACCTTCTTTTACCTCAACCGCATTGCCTGTCTAACTTTGTGTCCTAATACTATCGTAATCACTTTGCTGGTTACACTCCTAATACAAGGCTGTCTTTACAGTCAGGGCTCCATGAATCTATAAGTGAATATACATGTCACTAAATACTAGACCTCAGAACTCTCTGTGGCAGAGGATCAGGTTTTACTAATTTATTGGCAATAGTCAATTTGTTTGCATGTTTCTATGTGTATTATATCCCTATAAATACCACCAACTGCTTAAGATTCTCTAAAAAGAATGTGACAAGACTTTTCTGAAAGTTATTAAATTGCTTAAGTATTAATCTGCAAATATTGTGATAATAGACTGATGTGAGCAGGAATGAGAGAGAGAATAGAAGCCAGTAGATAGGATGAGAAAAGAAACAAGAAATGTCTTAGAGCCCCTGCCAGTTCAAAGGGCAATGTGATTTTTCCAGGAAAGCGTTTCCAATATGTGAGTACTTTGCTTTGGGTGCTGATGATTTCAGAGAGGAAGTATTCAGAGCTGCTGCTGGTAGATTGACTGTTTTAAGTGCTATGGCATCACAGTATCTGTCAGTTTCTGGTTGCCAGAAAAACCACTGGGGTTTTGCAATGACTGTTTAAAATATCAGCACTTTCAATGAAGAGTCAACTCTTGAAGCATATGCAAAACTCAAATGTGCTTATATTTTATATATTTGCACCAATTGAATTGATGATTTTTAAAAGAAAAAAAATCAGGCAGGAGTGTAGAAAAGGTTTAGAGAAATGGAGCCCACAATGATGAAATATGTGGCTTTATCACTCAATTTTTAAAACATGTAAATGAGCATTTCAATTTTTAATAGTAACTTTATATCAGAAACAGTGGTGAAGTGTGGGGAGAGGAGAGAGAAATTAGAGATCTTTCTTGGTGTACCTGCACATATGTATACTCACTGAAAGTTCAGCTAAATGAAATTTTAATATTTTTAGACTTGGACCAATAATGTAGTTGCTTCACTTTTTAAAAATGAGTAATATATTGTATATAAGGAGCAGGCAGTTCTATTTGTGATTAACTGAGATAGCAAAGCCAATGTATTGTGGTTAATTCTTTCTGAAATTTGCAGTGAAATTGTAGTGGGAAGTCAGAGCAAAAGTCCAAAGGCCCACATGTATTATAGGAGGAAAGGAATGACTAGTATACCACACAGGACTAACATGAAGAGTTATATACTATTCATCATATCATTTGGGAGGTTATTTGTTAATTTTCTAAGAAGGAGCAAACCCACTCAATGCTTTGATTACAAATCCTGAGTAACTAAGACTCAGCATTGTCTGTGTAAAGAGCCCTGGGTTTCTGTATCCCACCTCTTTTTTTCTTTGCCAATCTTGAACTTTTCTCCATTGTTCCCTTCTGTCTTTCTTTTCTCTTCCCACCTCAGTCAGCTCATGGATGCTCTCAGGCCTAAGCTGGGCAGAGGAAAATATTTTGAGGCAACCTTCACTTTCAAAAATCCTAAATAGACTTCATTATCACACAGGAGCAAATTCACCTTCACAAGGACAGCTTGTGGAAAGGAAAAAATTATTCAGCTCTTACTGCGTCTGTCCTCAAGCCACTGATTTGTGTGCCTAATACCTTAAGTTTGGAAAATAAGCAGCTTAAGATGGTTTTGCACAAGAATCCAGCTTGTTAAGAGGTGGCTGAGTTTATGGATGCTTGGGCCTGTGTGTGAGCATTTTTTCTCAAATCCAAGCATTTATGGAAAATTCTATCCTGTGTCACTCACCAATGTGCAGGGCAAGTCTCAGACTACAACTCTAGGCTAAAAATAGCTGATTGGACCTGTAGAAAGTCTGGGGGCTCAGTGGTGGGAAACGCTCCACACCTGCATTTCTTCCCTTTGGCTGTCTCCACCTGTATGCCCCGCAGGCATCTCAGAGTCAACCTGTCATCTTCCCCTATCTCACACTTCCCCAACAAACCTGCTTCTCTTCTGCAGGCCTTTATTTATGGGAATGGCCTTTGTGTCCTCCTAATTATTCAGGCTTGAAAATTCTGTCATCTTTGGCTCCTTATTATTTTCCTCTAATCTAATCAGGTTGTCAAATTCTGTCAAGTCTTTTTTGCCACATTTTTCACACCTAACCCTTTCCATTTCTACTGTTGTGATCTTTGGGTTTTCATTACTTCTCACTTCAATAATTATGGTAGCTTTTTGACTTTGCTTCAGTGCAGTGGTTAAGAGCATGGGCTAAACAGAAATTCTATGTTGTTTTAAGTTCAGGGTCAGCCCTTTAGTGACTATACAGTTTTTGAAATGTCTCATATTTCTCTTCCTTTGTTTTTTATCTATAAAATGAAGATGATGATAGCATGTACAGCAGATCCTCGAATAGTGTCATTTCATTCAATGTCATTTTGTGATAACGTTGATGAGATGCCATAGGAACTTGACTATTTATGTCAGCCTATAGTAAAATTTGCTTAATTGTACTTGGTTTCACCTAAAGTCACAGAACCTGTTGACAGTGTTAAGTGAAGACACATTGTACTTTCATAGGATGGTGAGGATTAATTGAGACTATCCAGTGTCTAAGATAGCTTAAATACATATTAAGCATTATGAGATTATTAGATCTCATTGCCTCCAGTGTTCACCAGTCCTCAGACCAATTGAACTTAAGGCTATCAAATTATCTTCAAATGCCACACAGATCAATTCATCTCTGTGCTCAAAATTTTACCAGTGATGCCCCATCATCTCCTTATGCTTCACAAATTGGATTGCAGGAAAGGTTTAAAATGGGGTCATTTTGGAGAACACTTGCAGATGTCTTTAGAGTTGCCCAGGCTGAAACTAAGTCAGATAAACTACTTCTTAAAATAGGGAGCAAAAGTTGCCAACCTTGGGGTATTTGAGGAATTAACTGGATGGGGAATTTTTCCATGATTGTATGACTAAACACAAAGACCACTGCAGGTTAGTTGGAAAAACAAAATAAAACACTAGGTAGACCTAATTCTAGACCAAGACCTGATTTGTAAGAATTTTGTGAATGTAGGCAAACTGACATTCTGGGTCATCATTTTTCATCCAACAAAACAGAAAAAAATAGTGGGACTATATGAGTCAAATGGAATGGTTGGTTTATAGGTAGAAACACTGTGTAAAATTTCATGGAGTTTCCTTATCTGTGAAATAAGATGCTATATCCCTGCATAGGGTTATTCTGAGGATAACATGAAAAAGCTATGCAAATCATTTGCAAAGTATTTGAAAATAGGATGCCAAAGTGAGTATTTGCCATCATAATCATCTTTACTATTCATATTTTACACCTGTAAAAGGTAAGATATTATAGTAGCATTTTCATTATGATTTTGCTATTAACTTATTGTTTAGGGTTACGAAGGGGTTCTATCATGACTCCTTTATCCCCTTGGCAAAACCTTCATCTCAAAAGTCAAGTCCTGAATTATTAGAGATTTTGGCAATTACCTTTTATTGGCAGAGTGCTTTGTTTATCTCCAAGGGTGTTCATAAATATGTATGTCATTAACCTTGAAAACAACCCTGACAGTGAAGCTGGGTAAAAATGATAAACATGGATTGAAGGTGGACACACTGAAGCCAGGGACATTGTTTAAAGCCATGGTCACCAAACAAGCTTATGGTGGGCACAGTGGACCCCTCTAGCTGCTACTGCAGAGTCTGCCCAGACCCCTGTCTATTCCTTTATGATCCCACGGCTGCTGTTTTAGGTGAGCTTCTGGAGGACAAGCATTAAAAGGACCCAGATGCTTTCTAATTCTCCAGACACCAAGCAGTGTTGAAGCATGTTGTAGGACTTGATGACTGTGTCTCAAATTTACCTTTTAAAAAATGTGAAAATACTTTTCCTGTTTTTTTCTCTCTGATTTTGAATATAACAAGAAGATGTAATTTGTTCGAAAGCTTTCTGCAGCATCAGTGCAGGAGCTGCAGAAAGGGAGCTAAACTTCTGTAATTGCAGGATTTACAACACAATATTAAGAATGATTATCTCTGGGTGGTGGAATTAGATGTAATTTTCCTTATTTTTGGATTTTTTTGCTTCTCTACTTGCCACCAGTTTCCCTCCCATTAAATTTTATGTAAAAATAGCGATTATATTAGGTTGGCAATGGAACCACATTTTAGAGCTGGTATATGTCTCCTCCACTTGCTACTTGAGTGACCTTGAAAATGTCCATAACCTCTCTAATTCTCAGTGAAATAGAGATGACGACGACGACGATGATGATGATGATGATGATGATACACAGCTCATTAGGTGGTGTGGGAGTAAAAGAAATTACATAATGTAAGGACTCTGGCATATGTTAGGTGATCAATTACTCCATGTCTACCACCACCTTTACTTCTTCCTCTCTATTCTTCAAACTTATTGTGGTTTCAGGACTAGAAAAAATATTTTGGTTGTAACTCTAAATTCTACATGGAACTAAATATATACATTGTAAAAAGAACTAAGCAAAAGCTTTAAGGTGACAAGGTATTCCAAATCTCAGTTCTTTCCCACTCATACTTTGGTGACAGATTCTCACAAGCTAGTTAAATGCTACCTGGCAATGAGCAGGGAACCCTGGCCAGATCACCAGAGGAAGAAGGTTGGGAAGCACTGTTTGCAAAGACATCCTTGGAAGTGAGGAAGTGGATGAGAGCAGCCTCTGCAGTGTGGGGGATCTGGCTCCCTTCTGGGACAGGCCAGGATGCAGGCAGGATACCAGGGTCCTACATCTGCTTGTCTTGGCCCTTGTTCTGATCATTCTACCTAATAGGAATGACCCTCGGTCTCTGTTTTAGAACTTGGGCTTGGCTTAGGCAGCTTTTTAATTGGTTTATGTCATTCCTTAGGAATTTCTTTTCTTTAAAGGTGAAGACTTGAAGCGAGATTGTTAGGAGAGATTTCATCCCACTCGTATCTATGCTGTTGTTCTCCAGGTCATAAGTGAGGTGACATGGGTCTCCTCTGGCAGCGGCTTTACCTTAGTTCTCTGTTTCCATAGAGTTGGAAGCCTGGTGTGTTTGGATGGGAGGCCTCTGCTTCCACCTCCACCCTCACAAACTGAGAAGGCAGTGGTGTCAACTGGCCTGTGGGAGCCAGCCACTTTCTTCTCTCCTGCTCCTAAGTCGAGGAGCAGAGGGGTGTGGATAATAAAAAGTGCTTTGACTCCTGAAGAAGGTTTGCCAGAGGGGAGATAGGGAAAGACATGGCAGGAAGGGGTGCAAAGAAATGTCCAGGGTGGTTTTGCTATGCCACAGACTCCTCAAACTCAGCACGTCTGGGAGCAAACTCATCGCCCTCCCAGGGCTGCACTAACTATGCTGTCTTCTCACTTACGGAGGATGCAAACCTCAGGACCACAGAGTAGCTGAGAGAAGGGTTTACTAAACAGTTTTTCAAGGATATATGCAGCTTAAGCTCAAGATCCTATTATCTTTGACTCCGAAGTCTACCTCATTCTCCTTTTTATTGTCCTCATTGTTCTGATCTAGGCCTCATAAGTTCTCCACATAGAGGCTCTTAACTGGGCTCCCTTGTTTCATGCTTTCCAAAATCCATCTTGCCTCTCAAGTTCTGACTACTTAAGCTTCTTTAATCAAAGCTGTGGTCACTTTGATATTTCTCCTCTTATTAAAAGGTTTCCTTAGCCCTCAATTGTTTTTAGGATAATAATGACTTATAGCACAGGTGGCAAACACAAGGCCCATGGGCCGAATCCAGCCCTCCACCTTATTTTATCCAGCTCAGCACCTTATTTTTACCCAGTGGCAATGCCAAGCTCTCTCTTAATTGTCAAGTAGTAGTTACATTTATACAGTCCTAAAGCTACATTTGGCCCTTTGAAGGCAACCATGAGGCTGATCTGGCCCCTGGTGAAAGAGAGTTTGTCATTCCAGTCTTCTAGGATAACTTCAGTTTTCAATATGCTCTATGGCTTGACTCCAATCTACTTATCTATCCTCTTAGCTGACTTCTCCCCTGTATAGTAGGTTTAAATCACACAGAAATAGTCAACAGTTTCTGTATAATTCTTTATAATTACTTATGGCAATACTGTATGAAGTTCTAAGAATAAGAAGTAGCTGGATATAGAATACATGTCTCCTTTTCAGTTCACCTTCCCTAACAGACGGGTCTGAGCATGGGAGACTGATGGCTGATTTTGAAGTCTGAAGTTTAAGTTTCTAGACAGTGATCAAAGTAAAGCAGATGTAGGATCCAGAAGTTAGATACTGTGTTACCTCTGCAGTGATATGTAAGATAGTATAGGTGAGGGGAAAAAAAAGAAAAGAAAAACAAAGCTCTTTCTTGGAACCAATTCTAAATTATGCAATTATCAGATTGATGGCATAAGATCACCACATATGATAATAAAATTTGTGCTTGGGGCCCACTTTGCTTCTGGGGTGTAAGAGAATGAACAAAGACAAAACTGGAATGATAAGCTACCATGATTAAAATTCTCTGTATCCTCCAATATTTTGGGGAGGAGTTTGGCTAGGAAAAACACACTGCCAGCCTCTAAACCTTTTGGAGACATAAAGAGTGAAGGATGTATAACAAGAGGGAATACATAGGCCTTGAGGTCAAATAAACTAAAAAGAATACTTCACTACTATTAAGTAGGCTCTTTGAATAGTTTGGTTTGAATTTCCTCATAAAAAATACTATCTGCTTTGGAAGCTTGCTATAAAAAGTGTAGATAATAATAAATAGCAGCTATGTTTGTTATCATACTAGGCCATGAATTATTAGAGTGAGTTTGCTATATGTAAACAATGTGCTTCTATGCAGAAATGAATGCTCCCTTTTCTAGGCTACCCCCAATTACTCCAAACACACATGCACACGCACCAGAAGTGGAGGCAGAGAATTTCTTCCTCATTCTGGATCAGAAAAGAACTGGTTAAAAACTGTAAGCTCAAGGACAATACTCAGTATCTACCTCACTTAGAGTGAAAGGTGAAGGAATTCCAATACCTTCCCACTCTCATGATTCATGCCTTGTATTATGTCCTTCTACTTGGAATAACTTTTTTCTTCTCTCTGAATGCACACTTCTTACTATACTTTGATTTTCCAATTGCCACTTCTTTCAGGGTTCACTGATCCTCGGTGATGGAATCTCCTTCTCTGTAATTATAGCTTCTCTTTTTGTGGGTTTCTTCTAGTAGTTTCTTAGAATACTTATTCCTCCCTAGGAGAATATGAGCCACATGAAATACAGAGGTGCCTGGGGCAGTGTTTTCAGCATAGTTCCACTGAGCATAGATTCATAAAGTGAATAATATTGTTGCTACATTAGAGTTCAATACTTCCCATCTTTAAAACTTTAAGTATATTGTCTCTGTGGCTTTAAATGATAATTCATTTTGTTTAGTATTCAGTACTTAATTAACATAAACTCTATTGGGCATCACTCAGATTGCAAAACAGGCCTTGGTCTTGGTGACCTTTAAATAATTAGGAAGAAGCTACTTTGATATTCTGAGAGCCATTTCTTTTCTGCTCTTTGTAGAAATGTATGGTGATACGGTAGAAGGAGGCTGAAGTCGTACCTAAAGCATCTTCAGGAAATTGTATATAAGTGCAAATTTTAATTTTAATGATCAAAATTTCCCAAGGGTTCACACTGCTATACTAAGCATGGTGCAGGATTAATTAAAGACTGTGTTCGAATTTTGTGGCTCTTACAGCCTTTTGGATAATCTTATAATGCGAATAGAATGACTTTTGACAGACAGAGAAATATTCTGCCACCTCTTAACTAGGTTGTGGGAAGATAATTTGGTTTCATTTTTAAATGATTCTTTTTTTAAACACTTAAGCAATTTCTTAAGCTTCGGCCAGGATATAAGATCAATCGATATATCTCTATCTCTATCTATCTATCTATCTATCTATCTATCTATCTATCTATCTATCTATCTATCTTTTCGTATTTCTATTCATCCATCCATTCATTTATTTATTATATGCTTGGGTTTTACCCACTTTGACTGAGGAACTATTTCTAAAATATGAGGGGGAATCCTCAAAAACCAGGAATTTATTTATAAAAATTGTATATTTATTCTTACATGTTTAAACTAGTTACCTTCAAAGCACTCTCCACCTGATGCAGTACACCTATCAAAATGTGTTTTCCACTGCTCAAAACAGTTTTTGAACTTGTCAATTTTGCTGCCTTTTAGTGCTTCTGTCGTTTTTTGTTTCACCTCTTTCATATCAGCAAAACTTTCCCTTTGAGGCCTTTTTTTTTTAACTGGGGAAGCAGAAAACAGTTGCTCAGGGCAAGATGGGGCAAGATCAGGTGACTAGGGAGAGTGGGGAATAGGGTTCATGCTGTTTTGGGTCAAAAACTGCCGAACACTCAGTGTGGTATTGGCAAGTGCACTCCTAAATCACCCATCATGAAACAGGCAAAAACATTGAAAGAGTCTTCAAAAAACTCCTGAAGCCAAATGCAGCCTCTTTCAACAACACCAGCTAGCACACTGACACAGATGGGTTCCTAGAACAGTCACCTAGCAGGGAAAGCCTGTACTACAAGGAGCCCACCCTCCAGCAGATTAAGTCTGTGTTTTTTGAGTGCCCCTTTGTAGAGGTACATTTTATGATGAGCTGGTAATTCCCAATGCCTGCCTTTACCAGGATATAACACATTTAATTCCTTTCACTTTTGCCTTTAGCATTTAGACTAAATAAGGCATCAAGAGGGTTTGTTTGTTCTGCCTTGTAGTTTCTGATCAAACGCTTCTTTATGAAAGATCAGGTGCCAAGGGGCAATTTAACTCAGCTATATTTTTTATGTCTACTTTTTTTAAAAGCCAGTTAGAAAAATCAACTCCTCACAATGTATTCAATCAGCAGCAGGCATAAAAAAGAGTTAGATATTAGAAACTCTATATGTTGGTAAACCCCAGGTGAGTCAGCAGTGTGGTAAGTTATCAATACAACTCATGTTGTTTTGGGGTAAATGAGCAGATATACAGTCTTTGGAAGGAAGGAAAGAGGGTGTTATCATAGTATATTCCACAGCGATTGGATCACTGTTGAAGTATTGTTTTCCTTTCTTGGTCTCATACTTTAATAAGGACATTGGGAAACTGGAATATATTCAAAAGCAAATAACCTGGCTTGTCAGGGAATTTTTAACCTTGTTCAGTGAGGAATAGTTGAAGGAACTAGTTGTTTTTTTATTGGTTTTTAAAATAAAGAGAAAGAGATTGAGAGATGTCCTATAATAAAAAAAATCACTATAAACATTCAAATAATCTTTAAGCACACCTAACAGTCTATTTTTTTAATAAAAACTTTTTTTGAGAACTGCTGTTTGACAACTCCACTGTATAATAGGAAAACTCTTTGAAGTGCATCCTTTGGATTTTTTCCTTTAATTGCCCCAATAGAACCCTCTTTTCTTAGATTGCTACCCTACAGCAGGTACAAATTGTTGTGCCTTCCACTGGGCAATCAGGACCCCTGTCCTAGGCCCACAATGTTGACAGCCCTCCTTTAGTCCTTATCTAGCTGTGTCTATCCCCAGAGGGTGTGGCACCCAGAAGGTCTAGGGATATGCCCACTCACAGTCCACAGCCCCTCATACAGTACTTGTTAATAGGACCAGTGGTAGAATCACCTGAGAACTTGCTTAAAGTACAGAGTCCAGAACCTCAGGACCTACTCCACCAACTGAATCAGAATCCATTTTTTTTAACAAGGTCTCCAGGTAAGTCAAATATATGTAAACTTTGTCAAGCACTGCTACAACTCACTCTCTAGGTTTTGGAGACCCTAGAATTTTCTGTTCAAGTTGCCCTACTTCTACTCTGAGGGCCTGTCTTTCCCAGAGCATGCCATGATGCCAATGGACAGGAACTTGGCCTGACAGTACCATTTGGGGAGTGGACCTGAGTGGATGGAACTTGGAGGTGTGGCTGCTTGTGTATGCAAAGCTGCCACCCTCAGGGACTGAGCACCAGGCCTGAAAAACAAGAGGGAGGAACCCCAGGTCTATCTGTACTGTTGCTCTGGGCATGGGTGGCAATAAAAAGTTCTGTGGTAAAAGCAAATCTTAAGTAAAAATGAAATCATAAAACCCCAAGCTCATATGTATGCAAATAATACTATTGAAACATGAAGATAAATCAAAATATCAAGTGAACTCTAGGTCACTTACCCCAAAGTTAAATATACAAGTACACTGCAGAATGTAGGTAAATCAGTTGTATTTCAGGAAATGTTTGAAATTTCTTAACTTTGTGTGTAGTTTAGTATTTCACACCCTCTTCTTGCTTTGTGTTCCCTACCGCCACTCCTCCACCAAAGTTATGATTTGGCAGTTTTTGGTAGATGTGAAGAAAGCTAATAGGAATGCTAAGAGAATTCAGAAATTTCTTCTCTTCTGATTTACTTTCCAGAGCTCTGATAAAAGATTGCTTGCAACTTCTGCTGAGAGTAACTGGGCATTCGACACACAGCACTGTGATACTTTTGCTAAGCAGGCATCCTTATTTCCATTTTCCAGATGAGGAAGCAGATCGCCAGGGTTAAAGTGCCTTCCCCAAGATCATGTGGTGAAGAAAGGCAGTGAGATCTGAGCCCAGGTCTCCATTCTCTAAGCTCCATAATTTCTCTCTTTATATCCAAGTACCTGAAAAATAACGTGGATTTTTGTTCTCTGAATTTCACCTGTGACAGGCAGAATACAGTCACTTTGGAAAGAGATGGAGGGGACTACTTAACAGGCAATTCTTGTTGAACAGTTTGAATGGCTTGCACTGACTCTGGCCAAGAGGAAAAATGAAGTTAATTGTAGATGACATCTGTGTGTGGAAGTTTTTGCTTTGTCCCCATAATGTATGGTATGCAATACCATAAATAAACTTCCCCAGGAAATGCTCTCATAAAACATAAAGGGAAGACTAAATGAGTATCACATTTAATCTTTTGAGAATCATTTTCATTAAAATTTTTTTTAAGTAGAGAAAGCCAAATGTTCATACACAGCCTTGGGAGCATGATCTGAGGTGATGTGTTAGAAAAGAGGTGGGTCCTTCTCTGTCAGTCAGAGAGCCCTCTGTGTCTTTTGCCTTCCTGGGCAGCTCAGGCTATTTGCCAATGGGCCATTGAGAATTGGGTCAAAAGTTTGTGATAACTGGTCTTTCTAATTGCCCATGCATGTATTCCAGACTTTCTACTCTCAGTCTTCCTTGAGATGAGAAGAAATGGAAAGCAATGAGATTTAGAATTGTGTTCTTCTCAGAAACTTTTTCTCTTTTATTTTTAACTTAGCTCCTCTGTGCCTATTGACATGGTTATTTGGAGTGCTTAAAAGTAACTTGCTTAGAGAGAGGAGATGAAAACTTACACAAATTCAAGGGCAATGCATTTTGTCAGATATCCTAATTGATTAATAGAAAGAGTTACCTCAGAATTGTTTCCTTTACAATGGTAAAAGGAAACCATTTTGTAGTATTCCTCTTGGTATGAATTTCTGGTATTTTTTTTGGTAGCTTTGCAGGAGTTGCCCTCTCCTGTCTACACAGGGCAGCCTTTTGGCCCTGAAAGGCCCTGCTGTAGGCCTGTCAGGCCAGCAACTGCAGCTCACACTTTCGGAGAAGGATAGCAGACTTCCTGCATGCAAAAACACAGTCCCCCTCTCCTGGGCCTTTCTCTAAAAGTCTCACTTTCCATACACCTCAAAGTTGATAAAGGATTCCTCCATATATCTTCAACAACCACTTTAAGAGCTCAGTTTTAAACAATGCAATTCAGAAATGTGAACTGATGAGAATAAAAACAACAGCCAGATCAGTTGGGCCTAATAAGTGAATACTTTTGTTTTGTTTGACTTTATTTTGTAGTAAAGACCCTTAGAAAACTGACCATGTACTGAGATAGATATTGAGGGGGCAATGAATGTTATTTACATGTGGACTCAGTTCTTGAACAACTCACATTTCATTTGATGATATAAGATAAGTATACAGGATGATTTCACATTGCTGAAATGATCACAAATGCTGTCAGACAGGCTCAGCAACTTGAATTGTTTGCTTGGACCCCCAAGGAGTCATGGTTTTGAATATTGGAAATGAATGCTAGAAGTGTACCTGAAAGGCTGGGAATGTCCGACTGGGGAAGTTTCTGGATTTTATAAGCCACTGGAAGTCCCTTAAGGTCTTTAAACTCATTGGATCATCACTATGGAGAAAGACAGAGGGTAGATTAGTTCAGGTTAAGAGAGACTACAAATAAAGATGTGAGCTCTGGAATTAATTGTCTTTATATGGGCTCAATGGAAAACAAACAACCGATTGGTGTAAATGTTTTCCTCCTTGTTCTGTTCATCCATAGGGCACCATGAACTTAGGAGGGGCAGTGGAATCAGAGAGACCTAGATCCTAACCCCAGCTCTGCTGCTTACTAGTTCATGGCTTTGGACCTCGGTTTCCTCATCTGTAAAACAGAGATTTATAAATGCACCTTGTGCATGTATGGTAAGGTCAGGAGGTAACAAATGTACAGCCCTTAGCACACTGACTGCTACAATTTAGTCCTTGCTGTGATTATGATGGGTGATGATATGTTAAGTATACAGTTTGTTATTTCTATGTAAAAATAGTGTACGCTCATTACAGAAAATGAGAATTTTTAAAACAAGAAAAATAATCCTGTGGTATCAATAATGTTAATATTCTAGTGTATTTCTATCAATCCTTTTATATGATTTTCACACAGGTTTAGTGCTGTGTAGGTGTAAATGAAATGAAAAGGGAGCAGCCGCCTTACTGTTGTTTTTTTGAAACTACTTTTCCTGTTGCCAGGTTTTCTTTGATATGTGTAAGGGAAAGAACTACAGCTAGACTAGATAGGCTCTCCACCTCTCCTTTCTTTTCCCTCACTGCAGACACAGTCCTGCTCCAGACCTTTACTCTGGGCACTGCCAGGTATAGACAGCCTCCAACAGCAATGTCACGAAATGTCATCTTTGTCAACCAACCCTCAGATCTCTTCAATGCTGATAACTTTTGAGTAAAGCTCAGGGCTTTGGATGAGGACACTTAGGTCAGAGTCTTACCTCTGGACCAGAAATATCTGAACATAAACCCTGACTTTCACTAGCTCTGTGTCTCTGGGTATTTCATACCATTTTCACAGAAATAATAGTTTCATGAGGAACAATGGGATAATGGATGAGAAATTGTTTTGTATGCTCTAAGTCACTATCCAACGAGCACATAGAGAGTGCTTACTGTTTACCAGACACTGTGAGAGATTTGACATTTTTAATTTGTCTTAACCCATATATACCTGTATAAGACAATGTCACTAAGTTTATTTAACAGAAGAGAAAATTGAAGTACTCTAAGTTCAGAAAGCCTTATAATTCAGTTAAAGAGCAGCTGCTATTTTAACCTGTTAAAGGTAAAATTTATTATCCATTGAAATGTTCTTCTTCATCTTTCTTCTGCTATCCACACCATTGCCACCCAACTTTGATTTTATCCTCTTTTTTGTTTGCCTCTAGGCTTCTTAATGACACCCAGTAGGAAGCTCACACATGGTTAAGACTCAGCCCTGTTAATGATCTGGAGACCAAGGGGGCATCTGGCTTAGCCACATGCCCCACTCACCTCTATACAGTTACTCTCTTTCTGTCATTTTGAGTATACTCATCAGAGACAAATTTCCTTGGCTAATTAAACTAATCAAACTGCTCTCCTCTGCTTATTCACTGGCTTCTCACTAACTTCCGTGTCAGAATTTGACTGCTCTGTCCTGCAGAGCCAGCACCAAGCCCACTGAGTTCAATAGCTTTCTTCTGACCCCTCTCCCTCCACCTTGACAACAGGCATTGCAGCCTAACTGAATATAAATAAGACCATGGTAAAAATATAAATCAAGGGACATATACGGAATTTTTTCTGTCTCTCCCTAGCCCCCAACCCTTCCCAAACTGTATCTTTGTTCTTATGAATTCCTCTGTGCTCAATGCAAGTTACTTGGTGCAAGGTTGAAGGTCAGTAAACAAGTATTGAATGAATAGAACCTTCTTTGATACCTTCAACTGTAAGGAATTTTTTCTGCCACTGCCTCCTCATTACAATTTTATCCAGAGAAATTTCTCTGGACTTCATGAAAGAATGCTAGCAAGGATTTACCAATAACATTGCTATTCAGAACAATTGTTACATATTGGGGGGGGGGGAGTCACACACTAAAAGGTTGGAAAGGGGATGAGAATGTGAGGCTCCTTTTACAGAATTTGACAATGCCGGTCTACCAGAGCATGACTCTAAGGACGAGAGAGTTTTGTCTCCATCAGTGGAAAGAAGGTTATGATTTCTAATGCTGAGATCCTGTTTGTTTCATTTTGACAGGTATAACTCCAATGAACTTTCTAAAACATGAGCATTTAAATGTCCAAAGCTAAAAGAACCATATGGTTTCTTTGATTCAAAAATTGTAAACTATCAACCTGATTTGATTAGCTCCTCATTTAAATGGAATCTATAAAGTCAAAGCTTTTACTATAAAATGGATACATTTCTTTTACAGGAAAGAACACAAGAAAGAGGTGTTGTTGTTTAATTATGTTACCATGACTCCAAAGGTAATGCATTTCTACTCTCCCTGTCAGTAAGAATTCAGAAAAAAAAACAGATGAGAAGAAAAGCTACTGGAGTGTTGTAATGGAATACTGATAGCAGTAAGAAATGACAGAAGGATGGTGAGGGAAGAGAAAACTGATATAGGAACTAATAAACTTAGCAGTCAAGAATCTTTCAGAGCTTGGGTAAATAGACTTACTCTTCATATACAATAGCTGGTTTTCATAAGGGAAAGCATTGGCATATAGGAAAGTATTATGAGGTCTTTGAGTATTAATCTAAGTAACTTTCTAGATTTCAGTGTCTGTATCAGTAAAATTAAGGAGTTGAAGAAGTAGAATATAAATGACTAACAATGAATCCCTTCCAAGTCTTCACATCTGGAGTTTGTGGTGATTTTTATTAAGCTGTAAAAGAATTAGTTATTTTTTAATATGATCTGTTTAAGAAAATAAGTATTTAAGTTTTAGATGGACTTCAGTTCAAGTAATCTATTCATACCAGTTCTGAAAAATAAAATATTTCTGAATTATTTAAGTAGAACCCAAAGGTAAATAATCTTTGGCTCTCATGAATCATAAGTGCTAGATTTGTGTCTAGTTGGGGTGTCCTCTGGAAAACATCTAATCCAATGCCTCTGTTATTTTATAAGAAGGGTGTCTTTGTCCATTTGTGTTGCTATAACAAAATCTCAGAGCCTGGGTAGCTTATTTATCACAGAAATTTATTTTTCACAGTTCTGGAGGTTGGGAAGTTCAAGATCAAGTTGCTGGCAGATTCTGGGCCTAGTGAGGGCCTGATTTCTGGTTCACTTATGGCACTTCCTTGCTGTGTCCTCACACAGAAGAAGAGGTGATGGTCTCTGGAGTCTCTTTTATAAATGCACTAATTTCAGTATGAGGACACTGTCCTTGTGACTCAAGTACTTCCCAAAGGCTTCATTTTCTAATTCCATCACCTTGGGCATTAAGATTTCAACAAATAAGTTCTGGGGTACACAGAAATTTAGACTATAGCAAAAGGAAATGAAGTCCTAGAGAGGGTGACATCCTAGAGAGCTCAGGTCTAAGTACAAAGAAAGTACATCAGTGCTAGGATTAGATTCAAGTTTTATTTTCGAACTTTCAGTTCAAGGATCTTACTACCATAACATGTAATATTCTAAGAATGGAATAATATGGTAATCAATCTCAGAGGCATCCTAACTTACTCTGTGAATTTATTTACTCATTCATTGTCATTAAACAAGGATTCATTAAGTGATTCCCATGTGTATAGCAGAATAAGAGGCCATGTTTTAGTCTAAGTATTTACTAGGAGTCTGCATACACACACACACACACACACACACACACGCACATCCTAACATTGTGAATCATAAAATCTTAGGTTGTACATTTGGTTTGTGCCTTAGTCTTCACCTCAGCCCTGAATATGACCACTTTTAGGACAAGCACATCTAAAGTCTCCCAAGCTGATAAATATGTATTTTAGATTGGGTAATTCCAAACTCTTTTTATAACCCTTGTATATTCACCCTCACTTTCTCTGCATTCTGCTTTTGGCTTAACCTAGGTCTATTTTTCTACAGTTTAAAATTGTTTCTTCTTCTAGGAGAAGAACAATCATGTCAGCAGCCCTCTGAGAATTTCTCATATTCATCAAGTTACCCTAAAGCTTTAGGCATAACCAGTATAATAAACATTATTCTGGTCATTCAGCACAGATATCAATTTATTGGGACTGAAAAGGACCTTAGAGGTGATCTAACTCAACTACTTGGTTTTAGAGAGAGGAGAAATGACTCAAATTATCCATCCAGTCAGTGGCAGATCTGAACTCTGGCCTCCTGACTGTTACTCGATTCTTACCATGGTACCAACTGCCCCTGAATTCTCTTTATGAACACTGCTGACCTAGTTTTACTTTATCACTTACCTTTCCCTCAAGTAATATAACCCATAGAATTTCTTTGTCACCCATGTCAGTAAATAGTTAATCTCACCGAGCCCAAGGCTCTGGAAACTTCTGGGAGGCAGCCAGGTGAGCAAAGAGAACAGATAAAGGCAGCACCTGCCCATGGGTTTGGAACAGCCTGGGGATATGGAGAAAATGTAAACACATTCTGCAAATCTTATTGTCTGAGTCTGTGCCAGCGTCTTTTGGGTTCTTGTCATGGAAAATATTTTGTCTGAGGTCATTCAATGAGCAAAGAAGCATTGAATACCATCCAGGGTGCCAACTCAGTCCTCCCTTTTGTACAGATTAAATAAGCAAGGGACTAACATTTCATGGGCCTAGAAAGCCTGCCTTTCAACAATACAGCCTGAAAGGAGACATTAAGAAAATATATTGTGTTGTTCTGAACTGCTGTCTCCCCTTCGCTGCCCTCCCTCCTCCCCTCACCACCTCCCTCTGTTTGCTCACCCATACTTACAAGCATACGCCCTACATTTAGAGCAAGAGTTAATGTCTGTGCTTCCTCATAAATCTTGCTTTGGTGCCTTGAGCTATGTTTTTAATTCTGTGGTGGAGCTTTGAGATTTGAGATGTGTAGAAAGGAGGGGGCAACTGACGGAGGTAATCATGGAAGCTGCTGTTTCTCTTTCCGGGAGCCTGGCATCTTCATTCACCTCTTCTAACAGGTAGTTTAATGCCTCTTCCCAGAATCCATGAAGACCAGATGGACAGAGAGTGGAAAGTCAAAGGAAAGGAAGTTGGCTATATTGTGCTACAAAAAGGAATGTGTATCTTCTGTCCAAAGGAAGAAGAATGTGTGGAATGAACAAATTAACCCAGAGTGTTGACTGGCTGGCCTCTTATTCTAGTTCAGCTGAAAATGATTTCAGGGAGGCGAGGCTTTCCCAATAGAAATAATTTTTCGTCTTATTGAAGGAAGTCTTACCTTTGTTCAACTTGGAGCTTCTTTCTGTGTTATTAAACCATATTTATTTTTCATAATTGGTCCTTTAGCACTTATGTAGTGTAGAAGGCAAGTCATCTTTTGGGATGTTATAATGGTTTAAAGTAGTAATTGCTTAGGCCTTCCATCCTGCCAACAATTGTGTTTGAGTAGAATTCTGAGTCTGAGTCACTGAGTAGAACATGTAATTAACATGACTAAAGGAAGAACTCTGATCTGTGAAAATTCTGGTCTTCAGTGTATATATCTATAAAATGAAATAACTGGAAACACACCTCTAAGGGGCCTTCTAATTCAGACAATCTAGGATACCCCAAATCTCCCACTCCTGTAATCCCCTTCTTCCATTAAGTTCTTATTTGTCCTAATGGACACCTTCCTCTACTTCTATACCATTCTGTGAGATTTTGATGTTTACCAAAAGTAAAGAGTAAGAAGTGGGGATAGAGGCCAGATATGGCTGGTTTTCTTGAGGATAGAAAGTGGGAACAAAATAAGTTATCATTGTAACAGAGTGAAATGCTCAATCTTTTGGACTCCATCTTGTTCAGTCCTGCTTTGTTTCCATGGCCTTCAGGTAAGTAATTTCTTGCACAAAGACAAACTAATCATTGGAGGAATTCTGCTTACAGTTTGAGTTTTACAAAAGTAACTCCTACCAGAAAGTGCCTCTCCTGAGGAGATAAAAGAAATATGTATTATTTATCAAAGATTTGCATGTACCTCCGACTAGACTTGTGTCAACTAGGGTCAACAGGCTAAACATAATCTTTCCTGGACCTCTGCTGGTACCCAGATATCTGCAGTTGTTAATCACCTCTTAACCCTTCTATTTGCTCTTTTTTTTTGACATAAAACAAGCCTGAACTCTTTACTTTCTTAAGACGGATTCAAGGCGTCACTAAATCTCCCATCATCTCAGTTGTTGCCTTTTTCATCAATAAATCTTTCCCTACTCAAAACTCTAATGTTTTGAGTTTTAGCCTTTTGAAGCACCAGGCACATGGACTTTAGACTATTAAAACAGAGATAACACTATTTCTCTTCCTCTTTTTTATTCTATTCTACTAGTAGTTCTTGACTTGGTGATTGGTTGGAGCCTGGTCAAATGCTTTATCGTATTTCCTGTTAACTTCATCTGTTTCTATCAATGAAGGTTAAAAATTGCTATGAAGATTAAAAATATGAAGTTTACATTTTTTTACATTTTATTTAACAGTATGCAATAAGCATTATGGTACATGCTAACACTCAATATTTGCTAGATGGCCAATGTGTTATAGCATACAAAACATTCTCTTATCCATTATCTTCTTGCTTCTTATAAAATTGTTCCTACCTGAAGATCAGAAAGCTGGTGTGAAATGCTCAAAGACAGACAAACAAACAAACAAACAAAAAAACAAACAAACAACCAGTGTGGGCCTAAGATAGAGGTCTTGGTTGCCCAATAGAAGGCACAGTGGTTTTTACCTACTGCAAGGTAGAATCTATGGAAAGAGGATTCTTCTGGATGATTAAAGGAAGAATCCAAAGGATCCAATTCAAACAGTCTTCTTTGCTTAAAAATTTGATGTTGTCTTTCTTTACCTGGGACTGTATCCACCCTTTCAAAACTTGACCATAATAGCTGTGTGGGAAAAATCCAGTCTTCTTATCCTAATGACATATCTTTTTAATTATTACCCCCTGATTTCTAGTAATATTTGATTTTCCTACAACCTCAGAATTGCTATTGAGTATATATAAAAATCCAGAGTTCCATTTGAGAGAGATTTTCTTTCTGACCTATAGCTAGAATTCCTGAGCATGCTTTTTGCCCACAAAAGATGGCAGGCTCCTTAGGGCAATTCTTTTACCTCTGTGTCTAATTGGAAATAAGGCTGTGTTGTGTAATGGCAGGGCCTTAACTTGGAATGTATGTTGTAACAATAGCCCAGAATGGTGAAAATACACCTAAATAAAGTTTTAGGAAACTATGACTCTTGCTAGCTAATTCAGCTCTGTTTGTAGTGATGTGTTGAGAAATCCCTGGTCCTTTCTGAGTCTCAGTTTTCTCACTTCCAGAAAAAAAGACACTGGGTTATAGCTTCCAAGAGACTTTCTTGCTCTGGCATTGTATAGTTTATAAGCCTTCAACTACTATCCCTTTGTACTGGCTGATTGGTGCTTTTACATGTTTGTGAAATAGCATGGTAGGCTAAAGTTGCCTAAAAGAGATGGGACAATAGTTAGTGTAGCCTTTGTAGCAGAGGATGTGTTCTGCTGGGGGAGGGGTGCTAATCTGATGCCTCTAAATTAAAGATATAACTCAGAGACTTTTTATGGATCCACTTGACTAGCTGAATGCTAGTAGCATTATAGCTGTATATACAACTCACATAAGAATGAGGCCATGGAATGTTACCATATGGGAACACTCTAAGAACATTTGGGGAAAATGAGATTTAGAAGAAGAAATAAGTTTGCTCCTGGTCACACAGCATTAAGTATCAAGACCAAGACTCTAACACTGGACTATCTGACGTCCTGTTCACTGCATTTGTACTCTACCTCACATGATTGCTCTCATATAACACAAGTAACAGTTTGATAAAACATTCTTAGTCATAAAGGAGTCCATATTCTCCACAATCTCCCTAGCGACACTCGACAGACAAGAGGATGATAGATTTTTATAGTACTCTGGTACTAAAGGCTTTTCTGAGAAGCAATACCTTAGTTTTACCTTTGGAAAGACTATTTAGTTCTAGATTTATCTTTCTGTTTGTTACCTCTGGAGCTCACAAGAGGATTGGGTGAAATTGTATACTTAGAAGTATATTATATCTCTAAGAAAGGTCATTGCCATACTCAAATTGATTGTCTGTTTAGAAACAGGGCTCTTCTTTAATATCATGCTTAAACTTCATTTGGGGTTTCCCTAAAGTGAAATAATATGAAGTGTACTTACCAGATAATCTATCTTGACATATTTTCATCCCTTTTGGATAAAAGCAAAATTGCACCCAGTATATAAATTGACATATGGATCAGTAAATAATTCTATTATACAAGCTGTTTTAATGTACTCAGACCAGAATGCTCCATTAATCATCATATATAGAATATTCACTGAGCTTTAGGTTTACAACCAAGCCAGAAAAAAATGAGGAAAAGTACAGGGGGTATGATAAAGTATAGCAATTGAAAAGGTGAGGGGCTAGAAAAGGAACTTTAGAGGTATGTGCTATATTTTCCTTTTTTCTCTCTTCTTTTTTTCTCTTTCCCTTTGCTTTTCTTTCCGGGCAAAGGATTAAGTACAAAAAAAGGTTAAGTGTCAGCTTTCATATGTAATCATCAAAAATCTGAAAATAGGGCAGCCGAATTTGCCAGTCTCTTTTCAGACTTTATTTTTGTAAAAAGCAGCTCAGGGACCAGCCAATTGAAAAAGGGGTGTTATATACTTATGTGTGAGATGGTGTTTATACACATCTCTACATGAATAAACATTCAGAAACCACAATAGCATTCCCAAAGGAATCCTTCTTTAATACAGGAAGTCACAGCTTTGCAAAGAGACCACAATTAAGCTCCAGTTTTTCATTCTAGATCCCAGGATTTAATTTCTAGAAGAAACAAGACCTCTGTGATGTTCCATGGGCCTCTTTAGAATCACAGGCACCTTAGTTTTAAAGTTGTTGAATGTGAAGTTCCTGAGCTTGTCTTAACATTCAAGGATCTCTTTGCAATCAGAGATGTTTAAAATCACTAACCATCAATTCTAATGGGCACATACAAAAGAAGAGAACACAGAAACTACAATTTTGTTATTTAACCTGGCCATATTCCTCTGCCACAAATTCCCTCCCATCACTCTCAAGATGACTTTCTCTTGCTCTGCACTTGGGTTTACCAGATGACCAGGCCAGGGCTCTACCAGACAGTGGCTGCTTCATACATGCTATGGGTCAGGACTATGAATTTAGTGGAAAAGGGTGGAGAGAGTCTCCATTAGAGCTTTGACATATTTGTTGCTGAAATTTTGCTGGATGGAATGTATGCAGAGAATAGAGAATTCTGAGATATAGAAGTTGAGGTCACAGAATATTTTGAATTAGTTATCCTTCTTAAAGATCATATATATCTTCCTTTTTGAAAACCCCAAGTTTTTTTCTTAGTTGTTGCTTGTATTTGTGGCTCTGTGCAAATTGTTGTCATCTACCTTTCTCTTTAAAATCATCTCCCAAAATTGTCTGTTTCAGTTCCTGTCCCACCACCTTGACTCTTCCTTCTCCCTTTCTCTTTCAACCCGCACTGTCAGAATGTTGTCATGAAGTAAGTAGTCCACTGCTTAGCCTTGGCATCTGAATACCAGAATCCCATTTCCATTTCCAACTGCGATTCTTTATATAGAATTCTCTATCACACTTTGAACTCATGATTTCTGAAAACAAATTCATCCTTTTCTTCTAAATTCTTTGGAACAACTCAACTAGTTGATAGTTATCTCGGCAGCAATATAAAGCCTTACTGAGATATTTCATTCCTTTCCCACCCTTTCCTTTTTGCTGTAATCTAATGGAAACAGCTAATCTAAAGGAAAAATTCCTTTCTTGTAGGAGACAAGGAGAAGGACTTAGGATCTACTGGGGGAGTCTGGAGCAGCAATCTCTATTGTCCCGTTGGAACCCATGGTCTACTGAGGTACCTTATGCTACATTCACTGAGCATCCCGTGAGATATACCAGTGAGAAGTTCCTTGAACTTTGCAAGGTAGGAAGCAGTTTGGAATTCACTCTTGGATTATCTTTGTTGGTAAAGTTTTATGTTTCTAAAACATGTACAGTTAAAAAAATGATAAGATATAGCCTGAGCTTTATATAGATGAAAATTAAAATAGGCTTATATAAGTATTTTAATAAATAATGAAGCTGTTATATATTAATATATATAGATTTATATAAGTATTTTAATAAATAATGAAGCTGCATTATATAAAAACTATATAATATTTATAATAACCATACCATGATGTTTCTTCCTTGCTAATTTCTTAGCAAGAAGGTATAGTGTAATATTGTTTACAAATTGCAATATTTATGTTTGACCATGTTTATCACCCACAAGCTACATATCATTTTCTATGCATAATTAAATTCTAATTATTTTATTCAGAAAAATATAAAATAGTGTGAAATATGGCTCTGTGGTCATATTTAAGTCACTTTTCTCTTTGAGTCTTGGCAGTCTTATCTGAATGAAAATAATGAAAACTGACCTTCCTCCCAAACTCAATGGACCATTATAAAGTTGAATGAGATAAAGTGCATTGAAATGTCCTAAAAGTGGTAAATCAGTTAACAATATTTTATGTTTTTAAATCTCATCTCCCCAAATAGATATTAAATTTACTGGTGGCAGGGAGAGTCCCTTTTCCTATTCTTTCTTCTTTTACAAGGAAACTTAAAGCAGTGCTAGTATACTACAGCTAGTCTAAAATGGTTGGAGCCATACATGCAGTGAAAAATCAAAGTTTACATTTTCAACAAAACTAGATACACACATACAAGTTACACTTATAGGCCTAAGAATTCTTGCCTTCTCTGTCCTTTCTATGTTTACCTTTATGTGTTAGCATTCACTTCAAAATATCACAACTCTTCATTTGATATAAATTCAGACCCTGATAACCTGCATCTAAAGTCTTCTGTAGTTAGATGACTCACTTTGTATTTCTTGCATTATTTGAATATACTTAATTAATAAAATATACACATATATGCATAAATAAATATTTTAAATTGGTAAGTCCTATATTCTAAAAAGGATTTGAGGAAAAATATATGTGATAACAGACTGGTTGGGGTCTTTAGCCTTATTTATATACAGACAAAGTTGGCTTGAATCCTTTTCTGATCTAGAAAAAGTCGGTGGTTCTTTAGAGGTGTATGCAGTCATCCTCAGGGACCTATGGTCTCAAGCTTACCTCTGGCTCCAAGTTATTGCAGGCACTGAATTAGTTCATTGTATGAATAATGTTTCTATTATTTCTGGAGCAGCAACCTTAGTTGTCTCTGTATGTCATGATTCTATTTTACAAAACCTTGACCCAAGCCCCAACATTAGCCCCTAGGCTGACTCTTTTACTGCCCAAAGTCAATAAAACAAAACAAAATGAAAACCAGTAAGAACAACATAACACTTATACAAAGGCATTTAAGTGAAAGAAGACCCATTGAAGGCTTTAGGGAGTATATCATAATAATGCCATAAATTTCAAATGGAATACCAGATCTCCATGTTTTAAAAGACCTTATTAATGATAATGTTCTAATGCATTATTCCACAATTCTTTCTTCCTCTATCTTGCTCTTGCCACACCACCAAATTCAGTTTTATTTTTTCTTAGTAATAACACAATGTCGTTTATCTGTTTCTTTTTTTAACATTTGTTATTCTAACACAAGAACTCAATAATGTAACTTCCCAAAGCCATTCCCCATCTTTAAAAGGAATCTAGTTCTAGCCTTTAATATAATCTATATTTTTAATTAATAGTAATTATATTTTATTATAATTCAAAATAATACGAGCTTAATAAATAAATGCCAACAATAGCCTTCATTATTTCATCCATCACTTCCTGCCCAAAGTCTTCTCTTGTCCCTTATACCTGGTGCATTAAGTACTTATTCCCTGAGTGTCATTTACTAGAAGAAATTTAAGGTGAATGGTTAAAGAACAATTTCTCTTAACTACAGAGAAATGACACCAGTATTACTCTAATATCTGTAAGTGCTTTGCTTTATTCTGTTACATATAAATACAATCAAATAACTTAAGGAGAAAGATAAAACCTAAAATTCAAAAGGGGATCGGAATAATTAAAATTTTTGCCAAGTGCTCCTATTAGCTAAAGCTGAAGGGGGAATTTGATGTTCATATAGTTCTTGTTGGACAGAGGTAGGAACAACTCTGTGTGTGTGTGTGTGTGTCCCCAATCTGTGGGTTTCAGCATGATGAATGGTCAGCTGATTGGTTGGTTTTCATTCAATCAAACTTTGTGGATATGTTAGATGTGTTGCTTTTAAGGCTTTTCTTCATTTTTCTTCCAAAGTATTTTTTTTAATTTCTGGCAAGAGTCTGGTGCTCTTATTTGCCAAGCCATTTCTTAATTCAAAGACCACCCCAATCACAACTCTGCAGGAAAACAAGTGATCTCCATCTAGGATGTAAAATGATGAGTCTCTTATCCAAATCTTAGAGTATTCATTTTTATTTTGTTGTTGGTTTTATGTCACAGTGTTATTTGTGTTCAGGAAATTTTCCCAGATTGGCTTTGATTAAGACTCAGTTATATTAAACTGAAGGAATAAATAAGAAGAAAAGATAAATTTGGAGGCACAGAATACCTTTTATAAGAACATTTTGGCATAACATGAGATGTTAAAAGGTTAAAATAAACTAGTTTTTACATTCCCTTTATGAATAAAACAGGTAAAAGTAAAAGAATATGGATGAAGTTTTATAACTAAATCAAATACCTGAAGCAATTTAATTTAACAAAACTATTATGGCTCAGGAAAGAGAATCATAGAGGGCTGAGTCACATGAAGTCAAAATCTTCAAATTATTTACAATATAATGGAGTAATTTCTTATGTCAAAATATCCAAATTTATTTTTACCCAAAATATTTTTTTCTGTAGCTCTTGGAAGCTTCTTATTCGATAAATGTTTCCTGACACCTATAAAATGCAGGAATTATGACTATTGTTAAGGATACAGAAATCAATGGGATAAGATTCTTACCTTTGCTTAATGCATTGCTTAATAGAGGAGGCAGAGAAAAATGCAAAGATTTTTCAATGAATACCAATTGGCTAAAAAAGAAGTTTGGATCAAATGAAGAGAGGTGGAGGCATGTGCAGGTAAAAGGCGTGTTCTTAGACAAAGAGTAATTTCATTTAGAGGGAGTTTGATCCTATATATTCACCATCATAATTTTAATAGCTCAAAAAATATAGGGTAGAGCAAAATTAGTTTTACAGTTATTCATATGAAAAAATAACACTGTAATTAATAATTAATAATATATGAGTAAATTTTGTGCTATATATTCATAACTGTAAAACTATTTTGGCAGACTTTGTAGGTAGATGAGATGAGCTTAAAGTAAGTTAGAGGCAGTAGGAATTGAGAAAAGTAGAAGACATTTTGAGATATTCAGAATATAGAATCAATGGAAGAAGGTAACTGACAGGATATCATAGGTGAAGAAGAGGAAGATTTCAAAGGTGACACATTTTCAGCCTAGGTAGATGGTGGGTCCATTAATTTAAATGGGGAAAGCTAAAAGAAGAGTAGATTTAGAGGTTCAGTTTAGGACTCGAATTCGAAATGTCCATGGAACATAGGGTAGAGTTTGTTGTCCAACAGCTAGAAATTTAGGTCTAAAGCTCAGGAGAGAAAGCTGAGCTGGTGACAGAGGTTTCAGATTATACAACATTGAATCAAAGTTGAGTCATGGGGTTGATTGGTTAGGAAATTACCCTAGGAAAGAACCTTTATGGACACAAATGTCATTCAAATTATAATTTATATTATCTTCTCATCTCACCGATGTAAAAATCACAATCAAAGTATGTAATAATATGCCAAAATACATTTTTTAAAATCCATCTCATTAGAGCATTTCTACATCTGGCAAATGTGATGAACAAATGGTGTTCTTCCAGACATTCTTGCTTTTCCCTGACCCTCCCCAACATTTTCCAATCTTCATGCACCTACTTTGCATTATTCATATAAAATAGTTGTGAAAATATAAAATAATACTTTTTGGCATTGCTTATATTATTATAAGACATAAACATAATCTCATATATTATGTAATTATACTTTACATTTATTGATTATAGCTTGTATGTTTTCATGTAATTCACTAACAAAGCCCTATGAGATGAGAACAGGTATCTCCATTTTTAAAATGAGGGTACCTAGCCTTGGCTGGGTAGCTAAGTTCATAAGAGCATCATCCTGATATGCCGAGGTTACAGGTCTGATCCTAGGTCAGGGCACATATAAGAATCAACCTATGAATGCATAAATAAGTGGAAGAGAGAATCAATTTCTCTCTCTCTCCTCTCTCTCAAGTCAATAATAAAAATATAATAATAAAAATTAAAAAAATAAAACCCAACTTACTTAGAGTGATTGAGTTGACTAAGATATTGCAATAAAATAGCTTTATTTCTAAACCAAACTATTTGCTAGTATGCAGACAAATGTATTTAAATTTGAAGAAACTCTTTGTGTGTATTCATATTCATTGATGTGATATGATATAATGTCTTATTATACATTATGACCAGTCTAAATTATTCTCCATTATTTTACCAACTTAACATTTGCAATTTGTAGCAGTATCTTCCCTCTTAATTATTGACTTGTTGGGTTCTTGGAGTGTGTGGAGAGCCTTGCTCTGAGTGACTACTGATGGTCCAGAGGTGGTCATGGAAGGTCTACAGCCAAATTAAAGTGATCTGCTTTCTAACCCTTCTTATTCTTTTCTGGTATTGTTACCTTTCTTTTTCAGGGAATTATAAAAGTGAACCAATATTTTACCAATCAAATGTAACTTTACATCCTTAGCCCTTTCATTTTTTCTTCATATCAATTTAACCAGTATTCATTGAGTACCTGCCTGGTATTGAACCCTACATGCTGAGCAGTGTGTTAGTAATCTGGGATACCAAGAAGAATGAAACAGATTTTGCCCTCCAGATACTTATAGTGGAAAGGGAGAAGGCAAAAAAAGGTAATCAACAAATTATAATTTTACTTTTTTTTTTAGTCCTCACCCAAGGATATGCCTGTGGATTTTAGAGAAAGGGAAAGGAAAAGAAGGGGAGAGAAAGAGAGAAACATCACTATGAGAGAAAAACATCAACTGGTTGCTTCCGGTATTTACTCCTAGTTATGTGCCCAGATTGGGAATCAGAAAATGAAATTTCATTGTATGGGGCAATGCCCCAACCAAGTGAACTACACCAGCCAGAGCACAAATTACAATTCCATGTGCTAAAACCATTTGTAGAGGGATCCACAGGGTTTATGGGAGCCCAAAAGAGGGAACAGATAAATCTAAAAGTTAACAGGTAAAATGAAATTTAATGTGAATCTCAAGGTGTAAGTGATTTAAGCATCAAAGAAGGTTGGGTAAGAAGTGTTAAGTAAAATAAACATGAATAGAAGCTGAAAATTAGAAAGTTATATGAAATGTTCTTGGATAAAGAAAGAGTAGTTCATTTTAGCTAGAGTTTAAAGAGTGTGTGTATATTGATGGGAAAGCTGAAGGAATGGGAAAGGATGAGGATGCAAATTAGGATGTATAGGAACTTCTCTTTTATAGGAAAGAAGTTTCTGCCTCATATTCCTTCTTCTCTTTAAATACCTGGACATACCCACAGTCATGGCGTCTCCGTAAAGATAATTCAAAATAAAATGTAGAAGGGTGATACAGACATTTTGTCCAGCTGTGTAGCTTCCAGTATTGGATGAACTTACTGATTCCCAGCATGCTTCACTTTCTGCATAGGGAGACTGAAACTTATAGCCTGAAGGCTTGGAAAACCTGCTCACTGAGGAATGTGGCTGTGCAGGCATGAAACCAGGTCTCTGTACTTAGTGTAAACAGGAAGCAAGCGGTGGTTTGTAATAAGGAAAACTGAGACATGGGGCAGTGAACTGCTGGCAGACAGCACCTGAAGCAAACCAGGTGCCCAGCCATTCAGCTGGTAAATAATTGTTGTAAAGTCAAAAACATTCAACACTCTGTACCTCCCCAACACAAACACACACATGATCTGCTACACCTTGCCCTAATCAACATACAGCCCCTGTGTAATCGGAGTTGTTAAAATTTGACCTCATGATTTTGAGACCGGAATAAAAGAAGGAGCCAGAGGTGGGTGTATAAAAGCTTTTAGAGAAAAGTATGTGGCTGGTGGCATTCATATCAGATGACACTGCGTTCTTGTCACACAGACTGAGTTCAGGGGCTTGAAACGCTCAAGAGCCAGCTTGGGGACTTGGCCTTTTGTTTGCCTCTCCTTCAATGTACTGCTTGTTCTGTCTTCCTGGCCCCTCCTCCTTTGAGCTGGTTCACTGAAATGACTAGAAATAAAGTGCATCTGACTCTAATGAAATGCCAAGTTCACTGAGTATGAAATAGTGTCATCTTTTTATTTCCAGCACTTAGATTCTGAGGCCACAAAGGATTCTCATAAAATGAAGCTCGAGTTGAGGACTGGGGAGGCATTCAGTAATCTCATTTGCCAGACATTTATTAACCTATGAAAAGGCGTCTGGACTCTCCAGAGGGTGCTGGCAATAGAAATGTTGAGGTTAATTGTATTTTGGCCTTCAGGAAATCATAGTTTGATGATGATGATGATGATGATGATGTCAATGAGTTATTGAAAATGTTTATTGATTATTAGCAATAGGCTTCCTTAGTGGCCTTTTCAGTAAAATTCCAAACTCCATCCTTGTCACATTTTCCTTCTCCAACCCTTCTGGAAATACACGAGCAGCTTATATACACAAGGAGCTTAGATACAAACTGTTTGTTTAAGTTTTACAAATTATGAGTTTGATCCTATTAATAGCCATATTTTATAGAAAAAGAACTATGAAATTTGGAGAGGAAGTTTAAACTTCACTAAGCTAGTGATTGCCATATTTTCAACTTAAGACCAGATCTGTTTGATTTCAATACTTAAGTTATATCATGCTGTACTTTCTTTAGTTCAGTGGTTCTCAACAGGGGGTGATTTTCCCACCAGAGGACAATTGGACAATGTGTGGAGACAGTTTTGGTTGTTGTACCTGAAGTGGGTTGCTATTGGCACCTAGTGTTTAGAGACTAGGGATGCTTCTTAAGTTCCTAAAGTGCAGAGAATATTCTCTTCTTCAGCAAAGAGTTATCTGACCCCAAATAACAATGGTCCCAAGGTAGAGAAACCTTGATTTAATTGTACCGACAGACAACTGTACTTATTATTCTAGTTCTCAGAGAACTGCATGAAATATTTGAAATGAGATAAAAGTAAAATATAATAGAATAAAAAATAACATTTGCCACGAGTGTGTGTGGGGAAAGGCATTGTGGGCGAGATAGAATTTAACCTTGGTTTTTAAGATGAATAGAAATGTGGACACTATACACCTTGTGGGTTGAGTAGTTAGAGCTAGAAGTTTCTAGCTAGAGGTGCTAAGCAAGCTTAGCACCGTGTTTCTCAGTGTTCTTAAAAGACAAAAGTTTTTTTAAAAATAAAATCTCATGCAGATTTCAAATATTTAAAACTGATAAAAACTGAGCAGGTTCTAACTGATTTGATTACAGGGACTGAAGCAAGTTATCCACTTGGCCTCTTCCTTTTCTTCCACAGCCATCTCCCCAAATGCTCAGGAATCTATTGTCCCAACCTTGTTAATAACAGTACTTCCTTGCTTTTCAAAAGAATTCTAGTTTGATGATAAATTATATTGTCACCCACCCTATGGGGGAATCCAGTGTTCTAAGGAACATGGTTTGAAAATTACTGAGTCTGATTTTTTTCTCTCTACCTTTAGAAAATAAGGAACATAAAATTTCCCTTAAATACTAGAATTTTACTGCTAATAATAGCAGTATTTTATAGAGGAAAGGACATTAGGACTTAGGAGACCTGAATCCAAGCCTTTGCTCAGCTGCTTGCTAGCTTTCTGGTGGTAGACAAATCTTTGGAACTCTTAGGCCCTCAGTTTACCTAGGTCTCTTCCGTGTTTTCCCCAATGCCAAGCATATTTTTCAACAAAAGTTTCCTGAATGAGTTGATTGTTAACCCCTATCCTGCATCCTATTTTGTTTAGGCTATTAACTTCACTTATGAAAACTGTTCTTGAGTCTGGATCTACAATTATTATTATGAAATTTTTAACTATAGATAAGGGCTTTTCATCAGTCTATTTCTTCACACCCCAGGCTCATGTATCCTCTAGTCGGCTATGGTGAATCTCTAAGAGGCTTACTGGTTAGACACCTTAAAAACACATCTAAAACAGAACGCTTGATCACTGCACCTCACCACCTCTGAGCCCTACCGCCAGAGGCTTTTCTAACTCAGCAATGAGACCACTACCTACTCGATTGCTCAGACCAAAAATCTCAATGTCATCTTTGATTCCTCTCTTCTCTTCACCTCCTATATTCAATCATATCAATAAGTTCTATGTCTCTATCTTGAAAAATATCCCCAATTTATGTTCTCCACTGTTACCTGGTCCAAGCTGCCATCATCTCTTGCCTGACCACTGAAGTGCCCTCCAAACTCATCTTCCTGCTTCTATTCTTGACCCTAACAGCAATCTCTCCAAACAGCAGCCAAAATTACAGTTTTATAAATAAAAAAAATGCAATAATAAACTTGTCCTTAAAATCACTTCAATCTAAAGTCCTTAATATGGTCCACAGGATTCTTCATGCCTAGCGTTCCTACCTCTTTATTTTGCTATAATCTAGTCTTACAGGACTTCTCTGTGTTCCTTCAGCAAACTAAGCGCATCCCTACCTCACAGGCTTTGCAGTGCTGTGACTTTCTTCCTAGCGTACCTTCTCCAAGTGCCTGCCTCCTTTTCATGATTTGGACCTCAGTCCAAGTTTTGCTTTCTCAGAAAGACTTGCCCTGGATACAATATGGAAAGTCCCCCTTAATCACATTACTGTCTATCCCTTTCCTGCATTTTATTTTTCTCCTAGAATTTATCACTACCAAAATTGCTTGTATCTACTTTTAATTTTTGTCTCATACCAAAAAAATATATATATATAAACTCCACGAGAGCAGGATTCTTGCCTGTCTTCTCACAGCACGGAGAACATGCCTGGAGTATAATGTAGGTGCTTCATCAATATTCCTTGAATGATTTTAGATACCCTTTCATCTGTTAGTGAAACACAGAATTAGTTTATAACAATGGTAGAAATAATTCACATACACACAGAATATTAAAGCAGCTAAAATGAAATGGCACTGGGTAAACTTCCATTGCTGGTAAACAAACTGAAAAACTACATATTATTTTTGACATTAAGAAGCAACATTTTGCCTGAGGAAAGTTAGCCTTAATAAAGTTAATTATAAAATCACTAAATCAAGCTCAGAAAAATAATATTATTTAAAATAATATATGAAGAAATCTTATAATGGCTAAATTTGAAATGGACAAAAATCAAATTTTTAATGTACAAAAAAATAATTTGCAAAAAAATAGGTTGCAAAAAATCATTCATTCAGAGAAAATTTTTAGAGGAAAAATACAAATTAAAATGAAAAAATTAAAAATTGTTTAACTGCTATGGATAGAAAATTAGTCAATGAATTCACACAATGTCTCAGCATAATTCATGTCAGAAAATAAAATATTAAATGGAAATTTACTGATACTTATATAATTTTGATATAGGTTTATATTAAAAATATAGAGATAAGAGAAACAAAGTAACACTGTCTTCTTGCACCTGTATTTCTTTTAAAACTTTCTCCTTGAATAATGGAAAACTACGAACATTTTGGGAGATAAATATTTTCAAAGTTTTTATTTTGAATTAATTTTAGACTTAACAGAACAACTGCAAATGTAGTAGAGTTTCTATGTACCTATCATTCAAACTCTTCTAATAACTTACATAACTATAGTATAGTTATCAAAACCTGGAAATTAAACATTGGCAAATAATATTAACTATAGATCTTATTCAAATTTCACTGTTTTTTTTCCCTAATGTCTTCTGTTTATTCCAGGATCCAGTCCAGAAACCTTTGCTGCATGTTGTTTTTCTGTGTCTTTATTGTCCTCTGAACTGTGGCAGTTTCTTATTCTGCCTTTGTTTTCATGCTCTTAGCACTTTTGATAGATACTGGTCAGTTATTTTGTAGAAGTCTCTCAATTTGAACTTGATGTTTTCTTGTAATTAGATTGAGATATGTGTGTGTTTTGGCACAGATCCTGAAGAAAGGATGCGGTGTCCTCCAACAGCATCATGTCACAGGCTTGTGATGCCTGCGTGTCTTATTGCAAGTGGTGTTAACTTGATCACTTATTCAAGGTGGTGTGTGCTGGATTTCTTCTCTATAAAGTTACTATTACCTTGTTATAACTAATTAACATCTTGGGGGAAATATGTTGTTACTCAACCATGTTTTTTGAAATCATGGTTTATGAGTAGAATTTAATATATTTTTTTGGCATTCAGGGAACTCTTTATTACTTAAAAAATGCATATTATAGTTTTTAAAAGTGCTTTCTGAAGTTTATGATACATATTAAGGAAATTCACAAAATATAAAATTGAAGGAAATAGGATGAAGAAAACTAATACCCCTCCACCTATAAATAGCGATAATATTTATAAATATCTATAAATGATATGCTTTACAAAATATTTTAGGTTTAATTTTATTATATATTTTCCATTACCATTTAGTCCTGTTATACCACCTTCCCCCAGCAATAACATAGTTTTGAGTAATTTGCTTAAATTCATACTACAATCTGATGAGGTTGATATTAGCAACATTATAATCTTATTATATTTTTTCCTTTTAAGATGTGTAAACTAAGGTTCAGTGAGATTAAATAAGTTTTCTGAAGTCTAATCATCAGTTACTGGTAGTGCAAGCAAGTACACCTTGACCTATGTATCTAATCACAAGCATTTTCCCACTGTACACTAATGAAATGGATATGCTTACACAGCAGCGAGTTCCATTTCATTGGATATATCCGTGGAGAGGGGTATAGCTTCCTCGGGGGTTACGGTAAGGAAACTAAAACAACAGATGAGTGGTTCAAGGAGATGACTGTAAGATTCCTTCTGACTTTGAAATTTAATGATTTTAAAATATAGTGATGAAATGTTCATGTTATTAACTTATGTTGTTTTGCATCTGGTTTCATTTTATTTTATTTTTCAAATTGTTTTTCAAGTGCAGTTGTCTCCATTTTCCCTCATCTCCTCCCACCTGCCCCACCCACCCCGACTTCCTATCCTCAATCCTACCTTTTTTGGTTTTATCCATGGTTCCTTCATACAGGTTCTTTGATGACCCTTCCCCTTCTGTTTCTTATTATCCCCTCCCTTCTCCCCTCTGGTTACTGTCAGTCTGTTTCTTATTTCAATGTCTCTGGTTACATTTTGCTTGCTTGTTTGTTTTGTTGATCAGGTTCCACTTATAGGTCAGTTCATATGGTATTTGTCTTTCACCATCTGGTTTATTTCACTTAGCATAACACTCTCCACTTCCATCCATGCTGTCATGAAGGGTAGGAACTCCATCTTTTTTTTATCTGCTGTGTAGTATTCCATTGTATAAATGTACCATAATTTTTTGATCCACTCATTTACTGATGGGCACTTAGGTTGCTTCCACACTTGGCTATTGTAAATTGTGCTGCTATGAACATTGGGGAGCATAGGTTCTTTAGAATTGGTGTTTCAGGATTCTTAGGGTATACTCCAAGCAGTGGAATTTCCATGTCAAGAGGCAGTTCTGTTTATAGTTTCTGATGAAATTCCATAATGTTTTCCACAGTAGTTGCACCCATCTGTATTCCCACCAACAGGACACTAGGGTTCCCTTTTCTCCATAACCTAACCAGCACATGTTTGTTACTTTGGTTATGATGGCCATTCTGACCAGTGTGAAGTGGCATCTCATTGTGATTTTAATTTGTGTCTCTCTGATAGCTAGTGATACCGAGCATCCTTTCATGTGTCTCTGGATCCTCTGTATGTCCTCCTTGGAGAAGTGTCTGTTCAGGTCCTTTGCCCATTAATTGAGTTGTTTGTCTTCCTGCAGAGTCATGTGAGTTCTTTATATATTTTACAGATCAAACCCTTGTCCAAGGTATCATTTGAAAATATATTTTCCCACATGATTGGTTTCCTTTTCATTTTGCTGATGTTTTCTTTAGCTGTGCAGAAGCTTTTTAATCTGATGAAGTCCCATATGTTTATTCTTTCCTTTATGTCCCTTCTTCTAGGGGACATATTGGTGAAAATATTCTGCATGGAATATCTGAGATTTTCCTACTTATGTTCTCCTCTAGGAGTTTTATGGTGTCGTGACTAATATTTAAGTCTTTTATCCACCTTGAATTTATTTTTGTGTATGGTGTATTCTTTTTTGTGTGTGTATGTGTATTTTTGTGTGTATGTGTATTCTTTTCTTTTTGCTTTTTCTCTTTTGGAAGTTGAAGAAAGAACACTTTTCTATGATTTTCACATTCAATGAACTAAAACTCTGATAGAGTTTCCTGAAAGGAACATGTCCTTCCTTCTGGAGTCTCCAGGCTATGTGACTATAGTTTATTTCATTAAGTAACACCAATATTTAGATCTCCTTTGAGGTCTCAAAGAGGCTGCTGGGACTATAATAATATGTACATTCTGTCTGTCTTTGCCACCCCACATGAAAGTCATGGAGAACAAGTAAAACCCTGCTTGTCTGTTAGGTTCTTTAACTTCAGTAAAGTCATCCCTTTTTCCTTATTTTTTAAATTAATGTTTTTATGTTATCCAATTTAAAATATTACTTTAAAGAAAAGTAGAGGGACAAATACCTTAGTTTTTTTCTGAAAAAGCCACTGATACTGAAGTACTCTAGCAAACTCTATGTCATCTTATGATCAGTAACTTATTTCTTTCTTCTGATATTATCTTAAAAACAGATTGTGATGCTTCTTTTCAAATGAACCAAGGCTCTGAAAGGGGAAGTTAAATTTCAGTGTCACACAGCTGACAAATTAGACATATCATTTGCATGTTTTTTTTTCTTTTTTTCTTTTCTCACTTATGTGTGAGGTCACCTAGTAATAATAGATGCATTCTAAATTCTAGAGCATTTTCCCCCTTCTAATAAGAAAACTAAGCCTAACATGGAGAAGTGGTTTACCTAAGGGCAACTGGGTATAAAATTAAGAACTCAGGATAAAACCTGCATAGAAAATTAGATTTTGTTAATGGTTTCCTTTGTTGTACAAAAACATTTTGGTTTGATGTAGTCCCATTTGTTTATTTTTTTCTTTTTCTTTCATTTCCCTTGCCTGAGGAGATATATCAGAAAAAAAATATTGCTATGAGCAATGCCCAAGATTTAAATACCTATGTTTTCTTCTAAGGTTTTTATGATTTGGGGTCTAACATTTAAGTCTTTAATTCAATCTGAGTTTATTCTTGTGTGTGGCATAAGAAGGCAGTTTAGTTTCATTTTTCTGCACATATCTGTCCAATTTTCCCAACACATTTATTGAATAGAAAACTCTTACCCATTGTAGGTACTCGTTTCCTCTGTCAAATATTAATTGACTTTAAAGGTGTGGGCTTATTTCTAGTCTTTTTATTCTATTCCATTTATTGATGTGTCTGTTTTTATGCCAGTGCCATGCTGTTTTGATTACTGTGGACTTACAGTATAGTTTGATATTAGATAGCATGATTTCTCCAACCTTGTTCTTTCCCAAGATTGCTGTTGCTATGCAGGGCCTTCTGTGGTTCCATATAAATTTTTGAAATATTTTTTCTAGTTCTGTAAAATATATCATTGATGTTTTGATAAGAATTGTGCTGAATCTATAGATTGCTTTGGGTAGCATGGACATTTTAATGATGCTAATTTTTCCTATCCATGAGCATGGTATGTGCTACCACTTGTTTGTATCTTCTTCAGTTTCTTCAGTGTCTTATAATTTTCGGGATATAGGTCTTTTACATCTTCAGTTAGATTTACTTCTAAGTATTTTGTAGTTTTTGAAGCAATTGTAAATGGGATAGTTTTAGGGAGAATATATTCACTAATGCATATGATAAGGGATTATTATTTAAAATTTATAAAGAACTTAAAAATCTCAACACCAGCACAAACAAACAATTCAATTTAAAAAATGAGCGAAGGGCTTGAATAGACATGGCCAATATACATATGAAAAGATGCTCAATGTCACTAATCATCAGGGAAATGCAAATTAAAACCACAATGAGATACCACCTCACACTGGTCAAAATGACTATCATCAATAAATCAACAAACAACAAGCCTTGGCAAGGATGTGAAGAAAGGGGACGCTTTTGCACTGGTAGTAGGAATACAGATTGGTGCAGCCACTGTGGGAAGCATATGGAATTACCTGAAAAAAATTAAAAAAATAGAACTACCTTACGGTGCGATGTTTTCATTTTTGGGGATTTATCTGAAGAAATACAAAACATTAATTTTAAGGAATATAAGCACCCCTATCTTCATTGAAACATTATTTACAATAGCCAAGATTTGGAAACATACCATGTGTCCATCAGTAGTTGAGTGGATAGAACAACTAAGGTACATTTCCACAGTGGAATACTACTCAGCCATAAAAAAGAAGAAAATGTTACCCTTTGCAAAAGTATGGATGGACCTGGAGAACATTATGCTAAGTGAACTAAGCCAGCCAGACAAAGACAAATACCCTAAGATTCACTCATATGTAGAATCTCTTGAACTGATCTAACAAGCAAAATAGAAACAAATTTATAAGTAGAGAGCAGACTGACAGCTCTGAGGGGAGGCATTGGGGCAGGTTGAGGGAGAAAGCAAAAAAGAGAAAGGACTCATGGACATGAACAACAGCGTGGTGATTGTGGGTGTAAGGCAAGGTGGTGGGTGGAAGTGGAAGAGGGTGTAAGGGGATAAATAGTAATGGCAAAATACAACTAAAAAAAGAAAACTAGATTATGATGAAAGATTATAGACTTCTCCTTCTTTATTGAATCATCACTCGTATCTTACTTCTTTAAAGTAAAGATTGGCCTCCTGGTGGAGAAATGGGAAGAATGATTTATACAGTATGTTGGATAATTTGAATTGATATTGGAATTTACTGTAAGAATTTTTATTTAGATTAGTGATCCAATTGCCCAGGATACAGATTTAGATCTCACTGTGAGTAGGCACTTTTCTAACAGTTTTTTTGCTTTTGTCTTTGTTTTTATTTTTTTTAACTATGATTAAGAAAGTGGAGTGTCTTTGCGTAAGTCATTTACCTCTATGGGAATTGGTGGCTAGCATGGAAATGATACTTTCTTTTACATACCTGACAAGTTTATGTTGGAATGAGGTAATGAATATTAAATAACTTATTGAAAATACAAATATAAAAGCTTTTTCAATTTATTTCTCTGTTTATATCTTTGTTTGGAATCCTCCCTGAATTATTCTTCTCTTAACCCAATTGGACTTGTTTTGACCAAAGAAAAATTTTTATTTTTCACTCATTTAACTAAAAGTTTATGGTAGACATTTGTCTTTGAATAGATCAATTCAAATGTCTTTGTTAAGAACTGATCTCTCTCAATGTCTTAGCTCTTTCTTAGTTAGGTTCTCCCTATGTGTGGCAAAAATGGCCATGAATACTAATAGGCTTGTATTCTATCAATTTCTCAATCACATTGATTGTGTAGAGATACCTGAACCAATCTCTGTAACCAGAGGAATGGATATCTCTGAATGATTATACCAGAGTAATTTGCTAAAGTCAGCTCCACTTAAACTACTTGGACTAAATGGAAGAAGGTAGTTCTTCAAATGAAAATTGAAATACTCTTATTAGTAGAAGAATATCAAATAGTGGGAAGGATGCTGGGTTGGTAAAAGGAGCAGCTGTCAATAAGCCCTCACTAACCTTATTTCAGTCACTGAAACTCTATTAACCCTCAAAAGATTGTCTTGAGTCATGTTTTGTTATTCCTGAATCTCTAACCGTGTATGATTTCTCCCTCTTTTGTTTTCCTTTAGCATCTTGTGCTTCTTTTTACTATTTATTTTTGTGAACTTTGTATAATAATTAGAAGTGCATTTCTTAGATTATTATACTGTCACTTCTTTCAGGGCAAGAGGTGTGATTCACAATAGACTGTCAGTAAATACTTATGAATCTGACTTCTTAATGTTGCACAAAGTATCAGCAATAAAAAATAAATAAAACAAGGTAGATGTCTTTATGTATGTAATTTATTAATGGATTAATTTATTAAAACACTAACAGAAGAAATGTTAATAATTCTGAGAAATGATTCTTATTCAAGAAGTAAAAATAACTGAAGCTCCCAAGAGTGGTGAACTTTTATAAGTTGGGAGGAGGTTCATCTGGACCCAATCTGCATTCACTAACGCTGTGCCCTCTTTTCCTCTTCAGTTGTCCGGGTTCATGTCTAAGCTTGTGCCAGCTATCCAGAATGCCCTCAAGAATTCAAGTGGATCTGAAAGAGCAAAGGAACTGATAGTGTTAAATGAACCCATTTTGATTGAGACCTACATGGGACTGATGTCATTCATTGGAAACCGCAACAAACTTGGCTATTCTCTTGCCCGTGGGAGTATTGGTTTTTGAGACTCTGATGTATAAGTATGTCATCCATACATATATCATAATTGAAGATTCTAGTTTGGCTCACTGTCATTTTGGACTGAAATAATTAATGTCTTTTAAATAGTATTATATGATTTTGAATATTTAGTACATTAGGAAATCTAGAAGCTTGATTAGACTGATAAATGTACACTTTAGACCTTATATAGTGATAATGAGATTTCCCAAAATGAGAAAATAAATTCTCCTAAGCCCATTAAATAATGTTATCAAATGGATACCTGATCATAAACTTAAGATGGACTCTAGGTTCTTGTTACTCTTTCCTATAAACTTAGGCATTTTTCAGGTCTTGGTCTTTGGCCCTCTGATCCTGATTTTCTTTCTCATTGGGGTCTCACTATTATTTTAGCTACCCTTCTTATAAGAATGACTTCCAAATCCATATTTGCATCCCTGATATTTCTTCAAGATTTAATTTTTCATTTGTGTCTGCTGATCATCTATATCAGTGTTCAAATGGCCTCTCACATTTAGCATCTTCAAATTCCTGGATTTCTCTGTGTCATTGTTATAGTTCCAGTTAAATTCCATGCAAAATCCATTCCATATAGTATCTGTATTAGTCTATTTGGGCTGCTGTAACAAAATACCACAAATTGGGCAGCTTATGTATAACTGAAATGTATTTGTCACAGTTCAGGAGGCTGGAACTCTGAGATAAGGGTGCCAGCATGGTCAGGTAAGGGCATTCTTCTGAAGTCACAGACTTCTTATTATATCCTCACATGATAAAATGTTCTCTTGCGCTTCTTTTAGAAGGGCATTAACCTCATCCATGAGGGCTCTGTTCTCATGACCTAATCACTGCCTTCAGGCTCAACACTGGGCTTTAGGATTTCAACATATGAAACTTCAGGCAGACACAACACCCAGACCATAGCAGTACCATATCTGTATGTGGCTTAGCATTATACCTGAATGCCCAGATGTCAAACTGTTGAGTCTTCTTTCAAAAGTGTTCGTATTCTCCTCCTCCTTTCCATTCTCACAGGTATATTATTAGATAAACTTGGAGGATGATCCTAGCATATCTCTTTTTTTAAAGGTTGCAGCCTTTCAATTGGGATTCTCATTCCAAAGGCTGGCCTTCTTCTGATCCATTCTGCTCTTGGTTGTCAGATTCCTAAAGCACAATTTGATCATATCACTTCCTGCTCAAGAATTTTAATGGCTCATTTTTGTTTGCAGTTTTTTCTTCATACACACACAGCAAAATAGCAGGTCCTTTCTTTCTAATGGATACCCAGCATGTTAAACAGATAGAAGTAGGGCCACAAGGATTGAGGGAGTAGCAGGAATGCCACTGGAGGGGCTCCCTGGAGAACGTCTGTGGATCCCAAAGGGTTTTGAGGTGTGCCCTAACTCTTCTGTTTTCCATTGCTCGTTTTTCTTTCATTTACTCTTTGTCTCTCCTTATGTCTAATTTTGAACAATCTGGCAGATTATCCTTATCTTTTCTCAACTTTTCAAGGTTCTTGTCTTTTTTAAATTTTTCAATTTTATTTTAATTTATTTTGAAAATCATTTAAAAATGTTGAACACCATAAATATTATTATAACCAACTTCTGCCCTGTCCCAAGACTCAAAGCTGAGACATCTTGTTAGGCATTCAAATAAAAATTTTCAGGTAATTGTTTTTGCTTATGTGGCATCTATTTTTTGAAGTTCTACCTTGAAAAACTTACTTCCTCAATTCCTAAGATTTGTCCTCTAATACAATCATAAACATCAATTTGATGTAGGCATTCAAAACCCAAGTCTTGAATAAACCTCATTCCATTTTGTCTTTGTTTACTTCCCTTAATATTTCCCTCCCTCTCTTTTCCCTTCCCAGCACCCACTTCCCCCCACCCCATGATGGCAAATATTGTTACAGTCCCCAAGGCAGGGAACTTCTATTCAGACTGTAAAAGGAAATGTTGAAATTTTTAGCTGCCCTGTCAACAGTAGTGGAATGAAAAGTCGTTGGATTATTTTGGCAATGGTTCTAAAGTAGACATAATTGGCAAATCATTATAGCACTGTTGCCTGAAAATCCCCATTTGCCTCAAGATAGTAGCATTTGTTGGCAGCATCCTCTGAAATGTCCAGCCCTTTCTTTTCAGTTACCATTTAAGGACCAGCCTGACAATTGACTTCTCTCTGCACATTTGTCCTCTTTGTAACTTAAATGGGACTGTTATCAAATGACTGTCTAAATGACACATTATAGCATCATCAATGGAATAAAATCAGGAAAATGAGAGAAGGTAGATGTTTCTGAGTCTTGAGGTCCAGCCTATAACAATATAGAATAAGCATTTAATCTCACCAAAGCTATTTAGCATGGAGAACTCAGAGATGACACTAGAACTGTCTTCAGATTTCACAAAGACTCACCTGTGGGATATGTCATAAAGTAATATATGGGGTATACAAGGTAGGGTTATGATCAGAGGATGAGAGTATACAGAAATTTGGATGGTAATTTAAGATAACAATATACTTCTTACAGTTAGAAATACCCCCAAAAATAGAACTGCCATCTTCTTTACCTGATTTTTGTGCCATTCAGGAATTCCCAATAGAAAATCCCAGGGAGTCTCCTTTCAGAAACTGCTTGAACATCTCTATTGACAGATAACCCATAGTCTTCTAATACATCTTGGGAAGCTCTGATAATTAGAAAGTCTTCCTTCTGTTTACTTATACCTGTAATGGTCATCTGCCATCTTTTATTTGAAAACATTCTTATGCTTCAGTAGATTCAGCTTGGATTTTCATTTCAGGATGTAGGGTGTTTGGGTACAGAGTGAAGGCTGATTGATTCTCTACCATTTACAATATACTGTGTGGTCAACAATCACCATGCCTGACCTCTCAATGAACAATAATAATTTGGCCTCAGCAATAATTTGGCTTCAGTGAGAGGCCAAATGCCAGGCCCCTTTGGAGGCCTGGTATTTGGCTAGCCTCAACAGCAGAAAAGAAAGGACAACTTATAAGTTTGGGATCTTTTACAGTACATTGAGGCCCATTCTCATTGTACCCTTGCTGAACCACCACTAAGAAATCCAATTTACAGAGATAGGAACCACCTAATCCAAAGCTTTCATTTCACAGAGTAAAGGCCTAGAGACTGGAAGGAAATTACTCAAAAAGTGGATGGTAAATTTTTGGCAACACTGGGATTACATTCTAAAGCTTCCAATTTCCTATTTCTGGTCCACTACTCTTCCCATTTATCTTCATTCCCATGGAAAGTCATGTCATGTAAACCCGTGTATCATAGTTGCTGAGTTAATTCTAAAGTGAAAAAAATAGGTCACTGTTGTTTAGAGGGAATTTCCAGAAATTGCCTGTATTTTTTTGAAGGTTAAGGTCACTACTAGAGCTCTCTGATTTCCTCTCTAATCAAAAAGCCCAAACAGAGCGGCGGAAGCCAGCATAGCCAGCAGATATTTTGTGAGGAGGCTTAACCTCTGCCTGGCATTTTGTGGGGCAGGAGAGGGGAGGGCAAAAGTATTAAATTTAGGTTTAAAAGCTCCTCAGAAATTCTTTACACACAAGAGACCAAGTTGGAGAAAAGATGATTGGTGCCAAGGGGAAGAAAAAGAGAGGCTAATACCTGTGGTTTTCAAAGGTTAACAACAAAAAAAGCCCCAGTATTTGCACGGGGATGAGTGCTTATTGGCCCTTCGCCAACAATTATACAAGGGCTTGTGCCCACATCCTGTAGCTGTGGTTTAGGGACGCTGCTCATGAGTGACTTCTTATGCTTAGAGGCAGGAAACTTTAGTCACTGATGTGTAAACTCACCTCTGGTCTGCACCTCCCTCAATGTGCTCCTTGCTGTGAAGGCGGTTAGGGGGCCAGGTCTCCTGATTTCCTTGGAGATTCCAGTCCCTTAGAGGCTAAGGAAGTGCTCCCTTTGTGGCCTTGGGAGTAATAGTGACTCTATCAATACTTATTTCATTTGATTGTTGCAATCCCTTAGGACAGTTCTGTGGCCACAAAGAGGAATTACGATATCCTTTGCTAAACCCATTTAGCCTCAAAACCCAAGACAGAAAAAAATGTGAGCTGTAATGTGATTCATGTCAGAGCTGCAACCATTGTGAAATATGAGAGGCAAAGACATGAGGTTACTCCTGAGTCTAGATCTTGTGCCTGATGAACTATTTTATACTCAGTTATAAAAAGTTCTTCACATCTCACAGGTCTCCTTTATAGTGAATGTACAAGAAACTGCTCAAAAAGCAGGTGGCGAATATCTGGTAATGCTGACATTAGTTTCTAAAACCTCCAATTTCCTACTTCTGGTCCACTGTTTTTTCCATTTACCTCCATTCCCAGAGAGACACATGTCATCTAAATCAGTGTGTCATAGCTGCTGGGTCAATTTGAGGAGAGAGCAGAAGAGGCCCAGTTTAAGGAACTCCTGTGTGTTCAGATATGTATGAGATATCCTGATGATACACTACCACTGGAATATATATTGGGATCAAGCTCTCTGAACCACCTTCTTGCTCACATCCTGTCCACAATGTCTTACTACATGTGTCTCAGAAATTCCTCTTCCTTCCTTTCACATTCTCTGCTCACTCTTCATGGATTTATCTGAACTAAGATTAGAAGAGATCTTAAAGGTCATCTAGTTTAGCCTGCTACCTATTACAGGAATGTGCTCCACCAAACAGCCAATATAGGCTCAGCTTCTGCAAAAACATCCAAAGGTCAAAGGCTCCCCTGCTTCCTACAGTAGCTATTTCTACTGCCAAACATCTACGGCAAGGGGAAGAATTTTCTGACTATTGTATCCAGACAGTCCTCCCTGGAAATTTATCTATATTTATTCCAAGATCTTCCTTTGAGATTATCCAGAATAAATTTTTTATTTCATATGGTTATATGTTAAATAAAAGCAGCTAACCAGTGCTTTGCCAACAAAGTGGTTTTATTTATTTATCTATTGACATGAAAACCCCAGTTACCACAGCCATTCTTTGTGTGATGCATTATCCAGCACTCCTGTACTGAACTTGCTTGAGGCACCCTTTGTCCAGTGAATAGTTCTTGTAAAATATTTCATTCAATAATGGCAAGGCAGTTCATATATAGGCTGTCTGGTGCAGGTTAGAGTGTAGTTCTTCTTCATTTGCCAATATATTGTTAGTGAAATCCAGGTTTTCTTTATCATATTATTTGTTCACATGAAGCTTATGGTTAACTTCATACTATATATAAGATACCACTTTTTGTTTTTTATTTTGCATCATTACAATATTTTTGAAAAATAATATAGCTAAGTGGGAAACAGTAAAAACATAAAGGCTACTCTGGAAACTAATTATATATCATATTTTCAGCAATTCTGTCCTTCATTCTAAGAGTCAGAAAATCACGTCAATAAATATCTAAGCAATTAATAAAAATTAAATCAATAGGTACATAAAATTAAAACATTTGGTATGAATTCATACAAAAATATTAGAAACATGTTGCTGTATTAGTTTACCTTGATTCTAAAAGCTCTCTTTTTTAAAATTCTTGTTTATTCTATCACAGTTGTCCCAATTTTTCCCCTTTGCCCTCCTCCTTCCATCCCACCCCCACTCCCACAGTCAATCCTCATACCATTGTCCATGTCCATGGGTCATTCATATGTGTATATATCACCTTTTTTTCTGATTTAGTAATCCCACTTAAGGAACAAATCAGAACACTTTAGTTTGTGTTACTTGTAGTAAACTTAGTGCCTAGTAATTACTACTTTTCTTTATGTATTTTTAAATTTATTTGTGAAATTTTTTGTTAGTGTTTGCTTAACATTTTATCCTGAGTCAGTGTCAAACTTATGGCTACCAACATTCTGTTTGTGTTTTTTTTTCTGTCTTCAGTCTAGAGAACAAGGTGGGCATGGCTTCCACGATGGACAGTTGAGCCAAAGTAGCAATCAGAATGGCCTGACCCACAGAGAACTTTGGTATTGGTTACTTGGTTGTTTTGTCCCTAGAGCAAAAGACTGATGGAAAGCCTGCTCAAATTTTATTTGATCTTTCTAAGCATAAGTGAGCTGAAGTCTGACTTGAGTCAGAAACTGCCACCCTGGGATACCGTTGTCCTCATTAAATCCAGGTGGCCCAAGTTGATGGCAGTAGTTCCCACTGTCACTCTTGGCCTGCAGAGAACAATCACAATAAAGCTGTTCTGTTGAAAGATGTTGGGATTCTTCTCACAAATGCATCTTTCATGGCCTTGGTGAAGGCAGTGTCTCTGGAAGTTCTCAGGGGTCATAGTCAGAAGGTAGGTAAGAAGGTTCTAAGTAATAAAAACACTTTAGTATATCGATCTCCCTAAGTTCACAGATACCTTTCTCTGGCACTTAAAATTTGTTCATTATACATGTTTTTGGGCCCATCTTTTAGTCAAACAGACTTTTAGAGCCATTCTTAGGTGGCTCAAATGCAATGAATCTAGAATCTCAGCCTAATGTACTCTCATCAATAAATTTTGTCTACTCCAACATATGATTTTTTCACATTGAACTAAATACCCTTGGGATCAGTTCCCATGTATATTCTCTAGTATTTTGCTGATATAAATTGGCAAAAACCTCACAATTATTTTGGGGTATATTGCATCTTCTCATGAATCACGCTTTTTTTTAGTTACTGTAAGAAGATGAATTTGGTTGTAAGTCTAGAAACAATACAGAATAAAAATAAATTATTGCACATTTAATCAGATGTTGATTCCAACTACAACTTCTGGTCCAGATGTGTTTATTTGTTTGTTGCTTGAGCAACATAATACATTTCCTGGCACCTGGTATGCAGTTATTGATGTGCTAAGTTTTGAAAATTATTTTTACCTATTATTAAAGGTAATCAGAGACAGTTTACTGTCAACTGTCAGGACCAGCAACACACTTGGAGTTATATCAAACTTTCAAACCTATGTCATATTCTAGACAATAGGGAACTTGATTGCCGCTCTGCTCCACTGGTTTATTTCACTGATGATATTACATGTTGATTTAACCAGGTGAACAGGAAGTAGAAAGTATTCTAACAACTGTGTGACACATGCATAGAAATATTCCCCCACCTCCAATTTCTGCGGCTTTAGAGACTTTTTTTAGGGCATGAAACATGTCAAATGGCCTGAGACATGTGAAGATACACTTTCTAGGCAGATGGAAATTTTCTGCTCTCCTACTACTAAGAAAAAGCCACAATGCCTAATGGGGTTCTTTATATTTTAGAGGAAGCATATACCTTACTTGGGTCTGCTATTTGAACCCATTGACCAAGTAAGTAATCCAAAAGGTTGCTAATTTTGAGCAAGACACAGAATAGGAGAAGAATCTGGAGCAGGTTCAGGCTGCTGTGCAAACTGCTTTATCACTTGGGCTGTACACCCAGCAGATCCAATGGTGCTTGAAGTGTCTGTAGCAGATGGAGATCCTGCATGGAACCTTTGGCCAGCTGCTATAGGTGAATCACTGAATAGACCTTAAGATTTTAAGCAAAGATATTCCATTCTCTTAGACAACATTTTTTTTTCTTTTTGATTGCTACTGAATCCTACTAGGTATATAGACTAATGGCACTTGACCATCAGTCACCAAGTACTGAGAATAAATGCAGCCTAAGGTGCCCATACTTGTGGTTTTATGGACAGTTCTCTGTAGTCAGTGGACTGAGCAAACAATTTTAAACTTGATTTTTACATAGTTCTGTTTGATATGCTGTCTCATCTGAAAGGGGACAGCTGTGGCACTTACTCCATGGTTATCCTGAAAAACAATAGTGAAGGAAATTTCTCCTAGTGGGAAAAATAAATTGAATGCCATTTCTATATCCTGCTTCAGGACTACTTTTCATTTTATCAGAAAATAGATCTGGAGGAGTGATAAGATCCAGTTACTGTCACACACACTTCACAAAGCCACTATAGCCTGCTGGTGGCAGACATGTGATGCCACTTGTTCCATTCTGTCTGTACTGGTCTGGGTTTGGTTTCACATAATATGAGCCATTTCATTATTTTAAACACACAGTATTTAACACGTGGAATTAAGTACTCAGACTGTTGTAACAAAGGCCAGAAGCACAAGTTTTAGGCTGTGACTCTAGAAGTAATTCTCTGAACAACACCACAAAATTGGCTCACCAAAATGAACTTAGTTATCTCTGCCATGCACAGGAAGCTAAGCAATCAGGAAGCTGCCATCCTAAAAGCAAGTACCAGGATCACACCACACCTAACCTAGAATCTAATGATCGGGAGCATCCACTACACCCACTGGCTCCAAAGCCATACTGTGTCTGCTAGATCTGCAAGAGCGAAATGAATGTGACACATTTTGCCACCTTCCTCCCTATGTATTCTGAAACAGGACACAGGAAGCACTTTCCATTTTTTCCTCTTAATAGTAACTGCAACAATTTTTTGAGTGTTTAAAGGTCTTGGACAGTGTGCTAAGGGTTTGCATTCACTATATCAATGAATTCTCAGATACCTCTCAAGAATACATTAATGTCACAAACTCTACTGAAACAAAGAAAAGCAAAGTTCAAAGAGGCTAAAAAACCTGGCTGAGATTGTGCACTTATAGGTAGAAGACTGGACTAAGTTAGAAATTAATCACATCCAGAATCTAACTACAAAACAATCTGAGAATCATGTTTTCTCATTTCTGCAATACCAGAGACTCCCTAAAACAAGATTGGAACAGACGTTAAGCTGGTCATTCTACTGGATGCATAACTTGACTAATATTTAAAAAGACAGCTGTTTGACTATTTTCTCCCATGATTGACTATAAAGTTGTGAGGATATCCCAATTTCTCCTCCAACATAGACCTCTACACATATTAGGCAACCAGTCAGTGATGGGTTTTATGATCCTGGGGCTGTAGTCGTTTGGTTGCAACCTGTTTTGGTAGCACATGTGTAAGCTCCTGTGAAACCACGACCTTTTTGTGGTCTGGTTTTACAACTTAAGCCTTCTCCCTGACTTTAGACACAAATAGTATTTTGATTTTACCAAAAGCCTTTTTATTCCAAGACTTTGTTATGGTTACATCAAAAACATAGCAACATGCAGAATGTATCATAGTCACAGAAAGTAAGGAATGGCATTTTACTGAGGTTTAAAAAAATCATAAAGAAGATGAGTTGAGTGATGCCCAGACCATCAGTCAGTGGCTTGTCAGTTTTAGAACAGAGTTCAGTTAGCAGGAGTGCAGGAAACACCTCACATCATCACACCGTGACGACTGGCAGATACTGCGGCCAGAAGAGGTGGGTCAGGAAAAAGTGACGAACTGAGTCAGCTTCAGGGAGAGTGAGCAGCAAGCAGCAGAGACACACTATCTGATGCTAGTGACTTTTCAGATGGTGGTGGTTCCAATGGTAAAGGTAGGAATATAGGAAGTAAAAATAACTTTCACAGGAAATATGGTATGTTCAGATTTGGGTAAATTGAGTATGAAGGTGCTATGGGACATCAAGTGAAAATATTCCTGTCTAATCAGAAGCTGCATGTGAAGGACTGTTGCTCAGGAGACAGGGTGTTTGGCTAGAGACACAGGTCAGGGAGTCACCCCAGAAGGAGTGATAAGTAACACCTTAATTATGGATAGATTGAGAGAGGGCACATAACTTTCTGCAATAATGGAACATTTCATAATTCTATACTGTGCAACACAATGGCCATTAGTCATGAAATATGGCAGTGAAACTTAGAAACTGAAATTTTTATATTATTTGTTTTAATTAATTTAATATCATATAGCCACATGTATCCCATGTCTATTCTATACCAGTAAGGGTATTAAAATCCTTACTAACAACAATATTGAATATCTGAGGTTATATTAATGCCACCAAAGATAAACAAGAACATGTTTTATATAATAGTTGTTTATTTTTTTCTTTCATATTTTATCCAATGCTAAAGAAAATCGAATGATACCAAGGAGCTTGTGTTGGATGCTAGTAGCTTCCCAACTCATTTCTTTCTATTTCCAATTTAGTGGTAACTTATTTTAAGAGCCTTTGTTTCTGGCTCTGTTGGTAGTTACCTTCATCATTCTGGAAAATAATTTACTTGTATTATTGATTTAACAGCATCAGATATCATCCATTGGCTTCTGGTTGTGACAGAACCAGACTAACCTCATATATGCTAAGCTTTGCACTTCCCCTTCTTCCATAAATGTGTATCTTCTACTTTATTGATTATATATGTTTCTTAACTAAAGTTTCACTTCTATTTTTTTGGTTTTTTGCTCATCTCCCCTCTATGAAGATAAAGGTGTGAGTGAGATAGTCCTAGCTTTTCCGTCAATTCTTATTTTTTTGCCTTTTGTCAAATATGTATTTACTTCTACATTATCCAGGTAGTAAACATTTATGTGTTAAATGTATCTCACTTGTTTTCACTTAATAATTTTGAGGAAAGTAGTGATGGGGTTTGTGAAAGTTCTCCAGTTTTATTTTTTGGTGCAAAATAATAATTCATTGTCTATACATCTTCAAATGTATCAAATGTTTAATTATTTTTTATTTCTATAGGCCCATAATTTATTGATATTCTTGTTTCGAAGATAAGGGAATCAAAATAGAAACACATATAATGACGTAACCAAGGTCATGTAACTGGGAAGTAGGCAAGTTGAGAGTCAGTTAGGTTTTCTGATGACCTATCTGCTCACAAATCTGTTCTCAACAAGGTTTCCTAACCACTCAAGTTTGCAAAAGTGTTATGGGTTTAGTTTCTTGCTTTAGGTCTACAATCTGTGGTTCATGTTAGAGCAGAGAACTTCAAAGCTCATGTCCTATGACCACATGTTCTTTCAAGGAACTTTAGAGATGCCTCCAGGCATCTGAGTGTTTCATGAACCCAAGTTGGCAAATGTTTACCTACAAGTAAAGAATCATCTAACATTAAACTAACATTTACCAAACACTCATGTGCTAGTGTCTAGGTTAGGATATTTCATTTACATCATCTTATTTAATTCTCACAGCAATTCTCTAAGGAGAGAATACATTAGAGATAAAATTGAATAGTTCAAATTTTAGTAATTCCTCAGTTCCACTGAGGTCTTGCTTTCTGTAAATGGGTCAGAATAACCAGTTCTCCAGACATATTGTGTTTCACAAATGTGCATATTCACAAGATAAAGTAAAGTTGGTAAAATCAAATGAGATTAAATGGCTTTGTTGCTTGGGGAATAAGCGGTATACAAACATAACACTGATGAGTAATAGCAAAGTGTTATATAAGCCTTCGCTCCTGTTTCCAGCAGTGGAATCGACCCAGATGGATTGGCACTGGGGAACTGTTCCTGTGCACAAAACAAAAGATTCTGAACACTCTTCTTTCTAAACTGCTAAGTGTTAGTAACGGTGCGGCTCAAGTGATTGTACAATAAGGATGGATTTCTGATTCACAAAATGCACCCAGACCATATCTTCTCATTCTCAGTAATCCTGTGATTAATGTAAACTCATTAAAGATCCACATTTTATGTGGCTTATATGACATGGGGGCTTTCTTTATGAAGAAAGAATCTAATATTATAAAAACAAAATCAGACACAAAAATGAATATTTTTGAATGACGAACTACATTTCCACCAAACTATAAAAATTGCAGGTACTACAAACCTGAAAAATACCACAAAATTTTAAAAAAATCTATAAAAGAACTTAATACCTCTATTAACCAACTTATATAATACCCATTGTTGACTGTATATTGGCTGATCACCACTTCTTATGAAAATATATTTTTTAAATTATTTTCTGTATAAAAAATAGGTAATTCAATTTTTCTTTAGTTGCTTGAAATGTATTTTTATAAAATTATTGGTAGTTTAGAAAACTTTCATTCAGCTTCCCAATTTATTATCAATAATTGAAAATGTCTATCAAGTTTCTGCCACACATGAGATAGGAGATTTAGAAGAACTGCGCGGATTATCTTCTAGCTCAGCACACTGCTCTCTCCTCCTGTTTCCTGTGCAGATGCCTCAGGGCCCATTGGTATCTCCATAGAACCTTAACTTGGGCCCTGCCCTTCTTTTGAGTGTTGGTGCTAGTTGGTTATAGAAGTGTTCTTGGAACTTAGTTCTCCATCAGGATAAATGGTCATTTAACTCTTCCCAAGAGTGACTTGGAACCACATAATTATATCTTACTAAACTCCAACTAAATGTTAATCTACTTCAACTTGCCCTTAGCCATATCTCACAAATGCCCAAGGCCATTCTAACCGACAGCCTGCAGGGAGGAGACAGAATGTAAAGAAACAACATTCTTAACCAATTTCAGTTAAAATACTTTACTTTTGGAATTGAAAAGAAAAAAGGACCCCAGGAATACATTACTAAGGCTCTTCTCACAGCCTGGGAAAGGATCCATTAGAGGAGGTGTTTTGAAATTTAATCTTTGTTAGTTCACTATACAAATCCACCCTCACCCCAGGATTGTGGAAGGAGTAACATATTTGGAGTGGCAGACCTTGTTTCTAGTCTTGGCTCACTTGTTGATTCACTATGTGGAACTTGGACAAGCTACAAAGTTGTCTTCTTTCTCTGACATTGGATTTTTGTCTAATAGAGTAGTTTGCAAGAACAAAACCCACACAAATAGGGACCTCTGCCTTCACAGGCTCAGAGCACCATAGCATCTAGGTCTGCTTTAAGGTCACAGAAACGACCCTCGCCATTTTCACTCCATTTTGGAAATGGCTGCCTTTTTTTTTTTTTCGAGAATATAGTCAGCTGTTTTCAATAAAAAAGGTGTAGTCTGGGGACTACACCTTCCAGGGACTCTAGTCCTCTTTGCACCTCTGTCATTTTCCTTGTGAGTCGCTACATGATTGATGAGGGGCTTGTTTCTATGGTGACCCCTTCTGCCCTTCCCAGCAGCTGGAGAGCTTAACCTGACCCTGACACAGCTTCTTCAGCTGGGCTGGGCATCCACTTAACCAAAGCATTCAGGGCAGGACTTGACAGCTCTGCACTTTGGGCCCTGGAAGGGATTCCAGAAGGGAGAAGGGTGGGAGCATGGTGAAACCACTCATCTGCATTCTCATTTTTCCCATGGGTTAAGGTCTCAAGAGGTTATGTCCTAGCTAGAAAGGAACGTTAATGGCCAAGGAGTTTTGAGGGGCTCTCCAAATGATGAATGAAACATTTCTTGCTTGGGTGGGGCTGTCCAGTAAGACTTCCTACACTATTGCTTCTGACCTTCATAGAGTAATCTCTTATCTTTCCTGGTCCATTGGGCTAAGGTTGCTACGTTTCAATTTCAATGAACTCCACATCTTTTGACCCCAATCAACCTTCCTCTAGCTGCCTTTCCCTTAGGTTTGTCAGTATCAGACCAAGAGCCACTTGCTTGAATGGAGAGCCATGCCTGAAAGTTAACAGACAGTCACAGCTGTGTTAGAGGATCCAGGCGCAAGTACATTCTAAAATAGCGTTCGGCCACAGAGGGCATGGAAACATGCCGGGCTCAACACTGCCAGGGAATGCTGCCCCGAAGCTTGAATTTTTCACGCCTCAAACTCATTAAACCCCCGGCCTTCATTTCACACATCATGTCCCTCCAGAATTTCTGGCTTCCTTCCTTCAAACATAACACCCTCTTCTTCCTCAGGTGGCTACAACTGGTCTTTTACCAATTTATTATCAATAATACTATTCATCTAAAATGTTCTGAATGCCAAGGCTATAGCAATAGAGAACAGAATGTCCCTGTGGAGAAAAAATTGCTTTAATCATTAGAATTATTGGATTATAGGCATGGAGAGCTGGAGGAGCTCCTAGAAATCATATAATTTAACCACTTGGGCAAAAAGAAGACCAAAGGTCACGCAGTGAGTTTGGGTCATGACAAAGAAAGTGGAAATGGACTCCCTGCCCTGTATTTATTCCTATTAAACCATTTGAAATCATTATTTTTAACAATAAATAATTTTGTGAGGATGCTAAGATAAATTTTACAAAAGTAGGTACCTAAAACACACAGCCAACTGCCTTAATCTTTTTCTTTAGTCTTAGTGTCTGGCGTAGAAGTGCCAAAAAAATTATCCTCTTACACACACAAAACTTCTGGATATTTTTTTGCAGTCATCCAAATCACCATGTACAAACATCACAGTTCATAATGAAATATATTAATACATACACATATTCACTCAACAAGCACCTGCATTGCTTACGATGCACAGTGCCCCTTCTGGTAGCCTCGGGTACTGAGAGAGGAAACAGGATAAGCCTCCCTGGATGCACAGCATCGCGAGAGCCGGACAGCGCCCCCCGCCCCCCTCCCGTCCTGCTTGTGTGAGTCTAGAATAAGGCAGATTAGGATATCTATTTTAAAAGAGTAAATGACTTTTCGGAACAGAAGATCAGAGAATGATTAAGTGAAACTAGGATGTCCATGGAAGGCTTTTATGGAAGTGACATTTGAACTGGTTTTAGAGGATGGGTAAGAATTTTACATGCACACAACTTTAGGGGAGCAATGATCTAAGTCAGCATTTTGATTTTTTTTACCTCATGGCACATATAAACCAATTACTAAAATTACGCAGCACAGCAAAAATATATATTTTTTGCCAATCTGACAAAAATAGGTATACTTTTGATTGACAGCTACTATTGTGTTGGTTCTTGCCTTTTCTTTTTTTTGTCTGACGATCTAAGGGAAAAGAGGTCAGTGCCCTTGACTAGTCAGGTGCTGCATGTTTTAAAAATTCTTGCAGCACAGCAGTGTGCCTCTTGCAGCTCACTGGTTGAAAAAATCACTGATTTTTCAAGTGAAAGAAACAATGTGGACAAAGCACAGGGAAAGTAAGAACTTTGAGGTGTTGGCCCCAGTTTATGGCCAGTTCACACTGTACCCCACGGGAAGGAGGTGGAAGCTCAAAGCTCTACTCAGAAAGAGGGAATTCTCAAAGAGTTATCCTTAAGTTGTTATGTGTCAATTCCCATATCTGGAAAAAAACCAAAACAAAACACTACACAGGTAGGATTTTTATGTTTCAAGAATTCCTCATTTTAGCTACTTTAACAAAGAAGTCTCAAGATCTTCCAGCTTGCTTAGGTTCAAATCCTGGCTTTGCACTGTCTGACTCTGAGATGTTAGGGGGCAGCAAACCTAATCCTTGCTGAGCTTCTGTTTTCTTGTCTATGTACCTCAGCTGGGGTATGTGTGAGAATTACAATGACATAAAACCTTACACTTGCTCAGTCTAATACTAGGCACATATTAATACTTAGGTTCTTTCTTTGATCTCAGCCTCCCAAGGGGACAAAAACAGGTATGGCAACCTAACTGAGGGGATCATCTCTTCAGGCTTAGATTTAATTGTTGACAAACAGAAGAGTCTGTACAGTTATCTGTAGGGAGATCAACTCTTCTAATTTGTCCAGGGCTAAAGGTTTACTCAGGTCATGAAACTTCCAGTGCTAAAACTGGGACAGTCCCAGGCAAATCAGGATGGTTTGTCCTCCTACTGTTGATGGTCCAGAGAGAGGTTCTAGGGCCACATCAGCTAGTTTCAAATCTTGGTTTGCCACACCATGTGAATAACCTTGAGCAACTTACACAACATTCTGTGCTTCAGTTTCCTCATCCGGAAGATGAAGACTTAATACTAATGCTAACCTCATAAAATTGTTGTGAAGGTTAAATAAGTCAATATATAATGTTAACAATTATTAGTAGTAGAAGATACCAAACTCTGTCTTTTACCATTCAACTCTAAATTCCTTAGATAATTAGTTAAAAATAGCTCGTTAAAAGGAATCAAATTAATTTCTCCTTGTGTACTTACATACTCTCTATCTTCAGAAAAGAAGGTGTGGAATGAGATTCTTCTCTAGGTGTCCCTGGTTTTGTGACCTTGCCTTGTCCTCACGTCTGTTGCACTGTGTAGTTTTTATCTTTTGGACCACTGGGTGCCATGGAAAACTAAGAAGAGAATTGGAGTGAAGAATGTGGCTTATTTCACAGGTCTTTTCCACCTCCTCTGCAGGGGGCAGTGTGGTAAGGTGGAAAGAGCACAGGGTTGGGAGTCAGAACACTAGGCTCTGTCTCAAGCTTGACCTTGGCCATGGCCTTCCCCTCTCTTGGAATCTCAGTTTCCTAATCCTTTAAATGAAGGGTTTGGGTGGCATGATCTCCAAGATCCTTCCAGTCTGAGTAGAAACATTGAACAGACAGTTTCTTCTTTTTTTTGTCTCCAGCTCAGGAAATGGAGACTGGAGAGGCAGAGAACAGCCTTCTTACATCTCCCAAAATGTCTCCCAATCCTAAGGAGCAGAATTTTGAAGCCTCCCACAAAGGTTAGTGTAGCTCTGCCCCCCCTGTAATTATGGCCCATTAAGGCCCCAGATCCCTCCTGTCTGCAAAATGTGCTATTTAACATTCTCTCTGGCTGTGCCTCAGCCAAGGACACAAGCCACTGCACTCACTTCTGTTGCTGTTTATGTTGAGAAAGTAGATAATCCTCACTGCAGTGACAAGTTGATTGAAGCAAGTAAAAACCGAATAGGGTTTAGAATTCTAATTGCTGACAGATTCATAATGGTGTGTGAGCCCGGTGTCTGCCTGGCTGCCCTGCTGTTCAGAACAAAGTGTGAAGTTAAAGCATATATTGTTTCTGGTATGAGATTTCCTGACTCCAGAATTATTTCTTTCTGAATGGAAGTATAGGGGAGAAATGTGCCTTTCTAAATATGATAATGAAAAACATCCATATGATCTCACCTTTAACAGGAAGTAAAAAAAAAAGTAAGCAGAAAAAAAAAAAAACAAAGAATGAAATAGAGAAAAGGGGTGTCAGGGAGGGGGATGGAGGAAATGGGGGGGGGGTGGGCTGTTGACACCACAGCACTTAACATAGGAGAAAAAAGACAATCAGGTGGGGTGTCTTAGTAAAAAGATAATGTGGAGATGGGTGTGGGAGAGAGGCCATCTGAGTTCTTGTTGAGTGTGGACACTACATCCATTGAGGCAAGTTACTTAACCTCTCTGACCTGTTTGTCAAATGGGTGTGTTAGACCAAAACTGTGTACAATTTTTGGCTCACAGTAATTTTCTACTGAGTATTTCTAGAAAGAACAATATACAATCAGATCAAATCCAAATTGTTTTGATTAAATGGTCCCTAACCTCTGGCATTAACAGAAGTTACGTATCATCTATTGATATCTATATGTGCATATGAAATTATATAAAGCACATTGCAAGGATTCACAAACACATTTCTGATACTGGCTGTCCCTGGATTGATGAGGACAGAAGGCAGCCTAAGGATTGGGGAAAGGTTATTACACCTTTGTCTGCATAGTTTTATTTCTTTATAAAATGTTCAAAGTAAATGTGACAAAATATGAACAATTATCAATTATGGGTGGTGGGAAACCCAAGTGTTGTAGTAGTTAAGTACTTTTTGTGCTTTTCCTATTTATTTTATTTTATTTTTTTAATTAATTTTATTTAGTTATTTTTCAAGTACAGTTTTTTGTCTATTTTTCCCATCCCAGACTCCCCCACCCCTTGCTCCCCACCTCCCTCCCATTTCCACCCCCCTTAGTTCTCGCCCCTGTGTTCTTCCTATTTGTTCCTCCAAATCCCTCCCCCTTTTTCCCCTTAACTTCCCTTCCTTCTCCCCTCTGGTCACTATCCCCTTGTTCTCTATTTCAGTGTCTTTGTTTTTTTTTCTGCTTGCTTGTTTGTTTTGTTGTTTAGCTTCCTATTAAAGGAAGCTAAGGATCATATGATATTTGTCTTTCAGCACCTGGCCTATTTCACTCAGCATAATGCTTTCCAGTTCCATCCATGTTGTTGCAAAAGGTAGTAGCTCCTTCTTTCTCTCTGCAGCATAGAATTCCATTGTGTATATGTACCACAATTTTTTGATTGACTAAATATGTGTTGCCTCTTCAAATTCTAATATTCTGTGATTTTTGTAAGATAGCTTCTTGAACCTCATATTTCTCATTTATAAGGTAAGAGTGGGTTTAGGTGATCTCTGAAATCCTTTGAATCCTTAAACTCTGTTTCTGGTAATAAAACAATAACAGGATATGTAATCGACAGAGCAGGCAGACCTATCATTTTAAGCCAGTGCCTTGGAAGACTATATTGGGACCCTCCAGAAAAGAAATGTGATGATATTATTGTCTTGCTCCAGATTTCCAGTAATCCTCTATAGATATGTAGTCTCCAAATGCTAATTTTAAAATCTAACATGGATGGGAGTAAAAGACAGAAAACTGTACTTGAACAACAATTAAATAGAAAAAAATCTAACACAAAATTCACCTCCACCACTTCTCTGCCTTCACAGAAATTACCACTATGATTAAGAGGAAAGTGGTGATTAATTGAAAGGAAGAATGGAGTCTTGGAATAAAGTGTGATTTGGGAATTAGAAGATCCAGGATTTTAGTCCTGTCTGTACTGCTCTTTATCTGGATGACTTTGGATAATTTACTCTAACCTCTTATGGTCCTGAGTTCTTCATTTGTATAGTGAATGAGTAGGGACAGGTGATATTTAAAATATCATATGTAAAAAAGAAAAAGATAGTAAATGTTTACTGGATATTAAAACAACTGGGGAAAAAGATCAGAGACAAATAGCAAGAGATCAAGAATGTCATAGGTAAACTTCAGAGTGATTATAGTGATTAGACCAGCTGTGGCTAATCTTTAGGTCATCTAGGAGCCAGGGATACTACAGTTTTATTTTAAGATGGACTCATTTTCTCAGTCTATTCTCTCTGGGCTCTTAAACCACCTTCTCTTTAGTAAGTGCCCTATATACTGCTTTGGCCTCCTGCTGTCCTCAGTCCCCATATTCTTGTATCCTGAGCATTATTTTTTCTTGATATTCTGGTTGTTCTCCAAGATATTTATTTATTTATTTACTTACTTACTGATTTATTTATTTCATAGAATGTGGTCTTTGTCTGCTTTTTCATCACTTTGTTTTGGGAAGCATTTCTTAAATGTGCACTTTGAGTAAATTCACAAAACTTCGGTGCCAAAAGTCCTTTGAATTGAATAACTTCAGTTTTATCATAGATAATGTTTTTACTCCACTCATCAATTGTTATTATTGGCTGGAGTTTAAAGTGATATGCCCGCACTTAAAACAAAATGTGGAATTTTTCCTTTCAGAAAAATAAACTCTAAGTCTGTACTATAGTCATTATATTATTTTGTCTTTTCATATTCTACTCTCACATCAATCTGACTTTTTTAGAAACCTCTTTTGAATTTTAGTCTCTCCCTAGTAAGATGGTGAGAAGCTTCAGGCATGTTATGAGCTAATAAATTGACAGTTTCTAGATTAAAGCAAACACAGAGACAATGATTAAAGAGCTTCTACACTAGTAAAGCAAATAATAAGCACTCAGAGATTGTCCTTGGATAAAGGATCCCTGTGGGCATATTTCAAAGTCCATTCAGTGGCCAGGGGTTAGAGAGCTCTTCTAGAAGAAGAACATACCATAAATCACTTGGTCCTCAGAGTGTTTTTTTCTTAGGAGACTGAGACTAAAGCCACAACTCAAGCTTGCCAAGACTTTAAACTTTTGGTTCCAGGAAGTCTAAGAATTCTGAAGCTGAGACCACTGAGTTATGTTTCCACTATCAAAAGCCAACTGGACATTGATACTTTCTTGGCAACATGAGGGCCCCAAAATGGGATGGTTCCCTACCAATCTCTAGATGGTTTTTGCCAACTACAGCTTCCATTCTACGTTATGGATAGTGTTGTAAACTCAAAGGCATGTGTTGGTCACTCTAAGTCCAGCAAATACGATTCATCCATTTTTTAACATCAAATCCTTTTGTTAGCTTTTAACACTTGCCTTTTCTGAGCTGTTGACTTTTCTTTAATGAAAAGTCTCACCCTAATCAGCTTAAAGTGTAATTGAGAGAAAACAGAACCTGGAAATGGTCACTGTCGATGGACCATAAATAAGACAAAACCTGGTGACAGTGACATGGGGTGGGGGGAAGTTCCAGTGACACTGTTTTCTGATCCACTGACAGTCAACACGTGTTTATGGAAATCACTCTGTCGCTGGACTTTCATCTCAAACCTTAGGAAAGAAGACTGTGTTGGTGAGGGAAAAGAGGAGAGACTTCGAATGATCCCTGAGAAAGACAAATCTCTATAGGGCTGATGTCTTGTAACTGCTCTGTCCGGCTTCATGCTTGTCCCCTCAGCCTGACAGGTGCCTTCCCTACCCTCTTTTCCTGATTAGTTTCATTTTTTCCTTCAAATTGATTAGCACCTGGATAGTCCCAAACACTCTGTACTTACTTTTTTCTATCCCTTATGACACACATTTGAATTTCCTATTTTCTCGTCTATCAACCTGGCTTGACGAGACATAGGTCTTTATGGTGAGGAACTATAAATTTTTTTCACTGTTTAATCCCCAGCTTCTAGAATAATGTCTGTTATGTGGTAGCTGCTCAGTATAGGGTCCCTTTCTCTCTAAACAAAGAATCTTGCAGCCTGAACATAATGGAAGCTTTTGTTCTTCTCCTAGTTGCTGGTTAATGGGAGCTGACAGGTTGGTATCAAAATCACTGCGGTAGCAGTTTCCCAAGAGGGACCCATCCAAATCTGTGACTTCACATGAACAGGGTTTAGGAGAGAACACTGCTTTGCCCTGAGAGAGGCCTGGAATATCAACAATTAGGCCATGGGAAAGAGAAGAGAATAGTGATTAGTTCTCTGTGCTAAGCAAGGGACTCGAAGAAGTATGATTTCCATTGTCTCTCTGGGTAATCCTCTCTTACATTTTCTCATGATTGCCTGCAATAAGATTTCTTAATCATTTGAGGGGTTTAGAGAGTGATCCCCTGAATGTATAATTATCTCCATTATTCAAAACAAAGAAGACACGTGCCAGTAGGAAAAATATAAAACTAAAAATGTAGCCTCCAGCAGAAAACCAAGCTCAGCTCTCTCTCCCCCACTCTGAGGTTCTATTTTTTCCCAGAGCCCTCCCTCACATGGAATGTTCCACATCACTGCTTCTGTGGGCTCTTGGATTGTGGCAGCAATATAAAAAAAGCATGAACAGCTTACTCTGACCAAAAAGCAGGAAGCATTCAGTTCAGACCAGAAGGTGACACGGTCCCATCACACACCATAAGGTACATGCTGAGCCAAAATGAGTTTGCCACACACATAGTGTTTGTTCTGATTTTCCTTCTCTTCTTCTTAGGAAACTTTATTTGTTTATGTTCCTGAAATCCTAAAACAGTGGCTCTAGTGCCCATGGCCTGTTCAACCACTGGCTTGCACACTGCAGTGCCTGTGACTCCTGGACCAAGCAGCATAATGGGAAAAGACACCAGAGGGGTGCAGAGGGCTGGTTGCAGTGTTGCCTCTCCCGCATACCAACTGTGTGGCCTTGAGACGTTAATTCTTCTTGGGCTTTAATGTCTTCATATATAAAAGAAGAAATTCATTTACACCAGGGATAAACAATCTGTTTGTTTTGACAAAAGGTCAAATAGTATAAATTTCAGACCTTAAAGGCCACTGGATCTATTTTGTACAACCGCACTGCTTAGTGCAAAAGCAAGCCACAGATGACATGGGGGAGCGTGCTTGGGCTCCAATGAAACTTCATTTGTGGACAATGAAATTTGAGTTCTATAAAATTTTTATATAACGTGGAATATTATTATTCTTTTGAAAATAGCAACCATTATCAGCTCACAAATAATGTGAAGGCTTTTTCTGGTTTCTGACTAGTACCTTAGTTCTCAAAGGAAGGTCTATAAAAGTCAAAGGGAGATCTTTGGTATAAACATACAGCAGCACCCTTGTTCTATTGATCTGATTTGCCTTTTGTCACAATATTTAATTTACTTTGAATTTCAAATGGAATTAAATATAGGTGTGTCATGTTATTGTTTATCAAAGGGAGTTTGAAAAGACTGAGGAAATTTTTTGTTGATTTTGGTTATCTCCAAGGTCTGAACATTCATACTCTGTGAGAACCTAGGATGGGTTGCAGCTAATCTTCAGCTTCCAAGGTGATTCTGGGACACTTTGGACCACATAACATTTGTAAAGTTTCATTTATTCACAGCCATGACAGGGAGCTGAGGCATGAATAATACAAAAGAATGGATAAAAAAATCAGCTATAGTGCATTTAACTTTAAAATGCAGCATGGAATTTTTTCCTCTGAAGATTTACCTTTCTAATCCCTTCTGCTGATATGAAAATGAGTTTGCATTACCTGAGCTCACAGTGGATTAGGATAGAATTGGGGTGCAGAAGAGAGATGTGCTAGAAATGCAAAAGCAATACCTCAGGTTAAATCTTCCTCCTTGATGCTTCTTAACTCCCCGAGTCACTGAGAATTTTTACACCAGTTCCTCCACTGCACCCTCTCATCAGAGCCATAATGTTACCTTTTGTCTTCTGACCATGCACCCTTTGCCTGACCCTAGTCCTGGAATTTCCCTGGCATTTCCCAGTGTCAACATACTCTCTTGCTCACCTGGGTTTCAGATTAAGATCTAAAAAATGCTCATTTTCAGAGTTTATCAAGGACTTGCATAGTTTATTAATAAGAAAATAATAATTATCAATTCCAATATTTTAATTTTTAAAGAACTAGTTTTATTTATTTGTTTGTTTGTTCATTTATTTACTTATTTAAAATCCTCAACCGAAGATACATTTTTATTGATTTGAGAGACAGAGAGAGAAGCATTGATGTGGGAGAGAAACCCTGACCAGGGATCAAACCCACAACATTTTGGTGTACCAGAGGACACTCCAACCCACTGAACATCTAGCCAGGGCAACGTTTTTATATTTTAAGGCACTTTAACAATGGAGATCTTCCTTGGCTTACACATGAGGGGAAATAGAATAGCTTTCTATTCTGGCATGAATTTTTTCATACCATTCCATCTTTCACTGGGAAGACGCCACTTTCCAGTATGGCAGAGCACTGGGACCGATGAATGCATTCTGAACTGTTTTAGTTTCCTCTCTCCTTACCACTCGGGACCTGCCAGCATTGCTTTCTATGTGCATCTCTGAGAAGGCCTGCTGTCCACACTGTGACGTGATTCTGCACAAGGCCCTCTGCCTGAGATCCTACAGGCCAGAAGGAGGTCTTGTGACTTACACGTGATCTCTTAACTTACCTGGACAAGAGTTAAATCAGACAGGAATAAGCTCTGTTGTTTCACCTGGATTGGAAATTAATAATATAGGAATAAGGTATCCTACAGGGTCTTCTGAGTGTGTCTGTTAGAAACCTATGGAGGAAAACCTGGAAAATTTAAAGGTGGGAATTTGGAAATTCTGGATTATATATGCTTTTAACCCCTCCTTCCTGATAAGCAATTCAAAGCATTTTATTTCATAAAAAGCTCAATAAGATTTTAAAATATTAACTAATGTGTGTGTGTCTCCAATTTCTTGGATCCTGGGGCTATTCTCTTTAGTCTCGTGCCCTGAGGATGAATCATTCCTGCAGAAGCTCAAGCACAAGAAAGGAGGAAAGGCTCGGCTTTGTAGTTTCAGAATAGTCTCTTCAAAGCCCATGGCAGAGATGAAAACCTTGAGAGAAAATGCTGTGGGACTTGTGAGAGCCTGAGTTTTTCAGACATTAGTAACGAAGGTTCTGGCATGAGTTGGTATTGGCGTAGAAGCAATAAGCCTAAAATGGCTTTCACATTGACCATAGAGAGATTAAATTCTGGAGATGGAAAAGAGGTAAACAAGCCAATGAGAAGTTAAAGAAGGTTTCTGAGGAAGTGACTCATCCCATTCAGTGGTTAACTTGAAAGAGATGAGAGATGAATGTTTCAGTTTTACACTTCTCCCCAAAGAAGTGATCTGAGATTACGGATGATCAAGGGCCTACTTCCTGAATGGATTCTGGCAGGTTTTAGGGTACTTTGTCCAGCACAGGGGAGCAGCACTGAATAAGAAGTGGTACCGCATCGTGTCTGGGCAGGAAAGACCAGAGGCGTGCCTCATTAGTGTCAGCAGTCCCAGAATGGCATAGACAGTACCAGAAATTGCTCATGTATCTGTGTGGAGAGCTCACACAGGAGCTCATGGACTACAAAAGCCCCATGGTCAGAAAAAGGCAATGTCAAAGCATAACATGGCGTGGAACATGTGGTAAGAGATTTGTGGGATTTCAATTAGTGAACATCTATTGAGAGTGCATGCCAGACAGTGTTCTAGTGATATAGAATACACCAATTAAAAAAGCAAAAACAAAACAGATACAAATTCCTGACTTCATGAAGCATTTTGGTGACGAGAAGCAGATAGCAGAGGAAGGAAAAATAAATACAGTAAAAGGATACTTAGGAAGTTGAAAATAATAAAATTAAGTGGAGAGTACTGGAGGAAGGCAATTGAGTTTGAATGTGGAAGTCAGGGAAGGTCTTGTTTAGCAAAGACCAGAAGAGGGTGACAAAGAGAACCATGGGTTACTGGGGAACACACAGTGCAGAGGCTTTGAGGCAGATGTATGTTTAAAGTGTTTGAGGACCAAGAAGACCAGGCTAGTGAAGTGTGACCAGTTAGCAGTGAGTAGGGGAAGTCAAGATCAGATGGACAACATGCATCCGGATCACAATGGAGCTCATTTCCTTTGAGAAAAAGAGAAAAAGCCAAAGATAAGTCCATGGGTTTTTTCCTGAGCAACTAGAAACTTAGAGTTGCCATTTCCTGAGTTTAGGAAGGCTGAGAGAGGTTAAGGTTTGGGGTTATGGACATCAATAATTGTTCTGGGATAGATTAAGGGTGGATATCTTTTCAGTTCGAGGAGTAGGTGGGATCTAGTGTACAGGTGGAGGGGTTGGTGAGGAGAGAAGGCAGTTGAGCATTGATGTTGTGGACAAATACAAGCATCTTGCACTGATAAGCATCAGCTTGGTATTTTCAGCATGATGTAATATAAACCTTAGAGCTTAGAAACACTCTTGCAAAAAAGACAGAAGGGGAATTGTAAAGTGGCAGAGTTAAACTTAAAAATGAGCAAGATTACCCAAAATGGCAAAAATTAAGTATTTTTTGCCACCAGGCAGAATGAGAGCTTCAATAAATATATACAAGTGTATTACAACTTTCTTTACATATCAGTGCTTTCTATAGTAAAATATCCTGTATGCTAGAAATTTTAGTAGCATGGGGAAAGGAAAGGTAATATAATGGGTGCATGAGCTTAATTAAAAAATAACCTGAAAGGTAAATTTGAAAGCAGAATGGAAAATATAAGATCAAGGAAAGAAATGTGGGGCTCATGTCAGTTGATGAAGGAATATATTGGTCCTGATCTTGTTGTTTCTTCAAAAAAATATCTAGATGCCAGCTCTTAAATCTAGGGACCAGGCTTCTGAGTGACACTGACAATCAGAGGAATCTTCATGGAGCATGACTTAACACCTTTCCAATGAAGGAGTCACTTGCAAAAAAAAAAAAAACAATAGAAATGCCTTGGCATCATCACATATCTGAAGCTGGCATGGAGAATGGATTATCTTTGTGCTCTGTGGCCCTAATAGATAGAAGTCTAATGTTATGGAAACTCCAGAAAAAATGATCTCACAGGGTGAAATAGCCAGTGTTCTTCAAAGATAGGATGAGCTCTAAGGAGTTAGTGAGTTCTCTGTTAAAGATGTTTTTAAACAGAAATTCCACAGCCATTTGGCAGAGAACTATATAGAAAGGATCCAACCTTGAGGTACCTCCCACACCTGGATGTAATTAGCCAATAATAGTACTGTGAAGATACTGACTGAGACAAATGCTATCTATAAAGGCTCAGCAAGATATAGGAAGGCCACAAATAAGAACAAAGCTCATGAAGTCATTTTCTGTTTATATACATTTGGCAAAGAAGAATAATTGACTGGCCACATAATCTACCATAGACTTTCATTGGCTGATTCAATAGCAAGAATTAAGTTTTTTTTTAAACACAGGGACTTGAATATTGCCTAAATAAATACAGGATAATTTGGCAGGTAAGGCTAGTTTTAGAAGAGAATTCTGATTGTCACTTTTTTTTGTAAGCATACACAAGGAAAGGGAAAAAAAACTTCTAAAGGAGGTTTTAAAGGATCAGAAGCCAGGATTGGAGAAGAGGCCACAAAGCTCCATTTTACTGTGGGGTGTCATTTTTCAAATGGTTCCTAATCACATTCCCAAGCCTGTCTGGAAGGGCCAAATTATTAGTGTTCTTATGGCAGCAAGGCAGTTAAGTGATTACTGTCTCATGCAAAGCACCTTCGTTTCAGCTGAGATTCAGACAGCAAAATTACAGTCTCTATGTCCCTAAGGTGGCCTCAGATATTTTTGGACAAACAAAAAAACTACGGTGATGGCACCAAGGCATGTGCAGAACTTAGTGTAGGACTTGAACCAAGATCGAATCTCAGTTGCATGCCACCCTCCTTTGTGTTGGCGACTCTGAGTTTAGTAAAAGTATAGAAACGACCCTTGAAAGTGTAGTGTTAGGCAACTCAGAGTTTAGAAGTTGGGCACCATCATTTTCTTTTGGTCCAGAAACTTAACATTTCATATCCAGTCATTCAGTAAATTTTATTTTAGTACTTGCTATGTTTCAGCTGCTATGTTAGTCACTGTGGGTTCAGAAGTTACTGTGGGCCATGTTCTGGCCTCAAAGAGTTCTTCGTGGGAGTGGAAATCCAGGAAAACAATGGAGAGTGCTGTGCTGTGTGCTACAACAGACGTGGAAATGGTAGTAGGGGTCAACTCAGAAAGTTGATGCAGGCCAACATTTAGAAGTAACTAGGAAGATTATGTTTGGCGGAAGAGGAACATGAAGTTCTAGAGCATGGGGAAGTAGGAAGGGTTGGTATCTTGGACTGGCTGGAGGAAAAGTTGCCTGGATGTAGGAAGTTGGTGCTTAGAGATGAGTCCATACAGGTGGAATTAAGCCAGATTCTAAAGGATTTAGTGTGCTAACCCCAAAGAGTTGGAATTTTACCCTAAATGTAATGGGAGACATTCTGATTTTACAGGGTTGATGATAAAATGAGATAACACATGCAGATATGTTTCAGATTCACAGGTGTTCTAAAGGGCAGTGTGAAAGTGGGAGTACTTTTGAGGCACTGGGAAGGTGTGGTCAAGCACTCGTATGGGCTCACCCCTCTTAGTTTTCCGTATGCAACACACATATTTTCATATTTTTTCCCTGTTACTTTGACTTCAGTCTGAACTGCATTCACCCAATATTTTCTTTATCAAAACCTGCCTGCTGCTTAAAGTTTAAAATTGTACCAATTTCATGAAGGCCTTCTTGAAAGCTACAGCCATAATTAATTTTTTTTATTTTCTGCATTCCATCATCATCACCGGCTCCTTGTAATCTGTATTTTGTTTTGCATGACATTAGAGTTTACTTTTTAACCTACTTATTCTCTGTCTCTTTTCTGAGTGAAAAATGGAAGGTTCATCTCATATACCTCAGACAAAGCATGGTAATTGTTTTCTAAATAAATGAATGAATTCATTCATCAGTTTGTCCAGAAGTAGATATATGCTGGCCAGAGTGCTAAATGTTTCTAAGAAGGAGCTAGGCATGTATTTAGATTTTTCTGAACCAATATTATTTATTCATCCATTTTCAGGTCAAGTACTTCTTCATCCTGAAATGACCAAAAGAAGGTCATTTTTTGGGGATCCAGTTTTCTTCCTTCTCCCCATCATGGGAAAGAAGAGCCAAGTTGAAGCAGGTTGTGCAAAAATGGTTGAGATGACAGGACCGGTTGTAAACATTACAAACTGATAATTCCCTATTGTACCTTCCAAAACTCAGGCACATCTTCATGGTGTGGTGTGCAAAGATTCTCAAAAACAATCTGCTCCCATTAGATTAATAATAAAACCACCCAGAGTCTTCCAAGTTCTATACTCTTTGTCAGAGAGATTCAGGGATCCCTGGAGTGAAAGGTTCAAGGTTCAGGCAACGTCCCCACTTCAGGGGCCATTTGAATGCAGGCTCTTGTCATCTCTCCTCTGATGTCTGCACACTATCTCACAGCCACTAATCCATTTGTACAAGATTACAGAGCTACTTATTCGTATTTTTAAAGTTAACTCCCTGAACCACATTGAACTAAAGTTACCAAGCACTGACTATTATTTTAGAATTTTAATCACCATCAGCTTGTCCTTTCTTCTCATTCAAGAGATTTGAGAGAACATATCTGGACTAAAAACACAGATGCTGTTGAACAGAGGGTAATTTTTCTGAATCCAGAGGTTAAGACAATAAAAGAAGGCACAGTCCCTGGTTTCCCTATCACCTAGAGTCCTGCTGGATCAGGCTGTGTCCCATCCCAGCTAGAGTATTAAGTTAACTGCAGGCTGCTTGCAAAGCTGTATCTATTTCAAGGTCACAGCCATGGCTGTGCCTGTATTTTCTTCTTTTCTTTTTTTTTAAATCTGAATTGTTGGATGGGATAGGGGTCCAGAAGGGTGGGGAGACAGAAGGTAGAAGAGAAGAGAGGATTATTTCAAGCTTTGCTTCTCTAAGCTTTCAGTGTCTGAGCTCCAGGACAGACCTTCCTGTTGTGAAATACTGGACCAGTTGTTATGGTCTAAAGATAAACAACATTCCAGTAGTTCCCCTAGAGGCTACCCGAGGTCCCATGCTTTTTAACATTTCCCTGGCTCTGCAATGATCCAGAAGCCGAGGGTTATTGAAGTGCCTGCTGCAGTGCACACAGCCACAGTTTCATGGTCTCTATGCTCTTAAACTGTGTTACAGTAAAGAGCCCTGGGTGAGATCTCTGTCTCTGCCTAGTCGTTAAACTGCCGAAACACTAGCTTCTTTTTTGTAGCTTTGGAAGCCCAAGCTGTGCTGATTAGAGGTTGGTGAGAATAAGGGTGCTTTGCCCTAATGTGCAAGGTTTTTGTCTTCATTAAAGCTTGAGGCAGAAATAGGACTCACTTGTTATGTAAGGGCAAGTTTGAAAACCAGATGCCAGCCATTAATAAAATCAACCTGGGCTTATCATGAAAGGGTTGGACCTAAGGTTGCTATACCCAATAGAACAAACATTTCAAATAGATTTCTCAAAAGTTCTTGGTTCTTATATAGGTAGGTGTGGCTTGAAAAGGCATAAAACCACAACAAATCAAAGAATAGCTCAGACTTGCCTTTCATTTTATGACCGAGGATTTCACTGATGATTCATGGACTGTGAACGCCGGCCCTGGTCCCTGGCTTAGGTCTACCTGCAAACACCATCAGGGCCAGTGCATTCATGACACCACATTCCCTCCATTCTGGATCCTTTTCTACAGTTGATCTACTGCTCCCATGTCTGTTCTTATCACTGTTCTATTCAGTCACTTGCAAGGCATATAACAAAGTATTATTAACCTCATTTTAATGATAAAAAACTGAGACTCAGGGAGGTGAAATATACTGTCCCAAAACCTTACAGTTGCCACCATTAGATAAATAAAACAATTTAAATTTTTGTTGGCATTAAGTATTATTTACCTCTTGTATGTATGCATGCATGTATATATATATATATATATACACATACACACACACACACACACACACATATATATATATATATATATATATATATATATATATATATATATATATAGCTAATTCAGTATGTTTAGAATGGCCATGGCAGCCAGAAATTTGAAGTGGTCCCCAATGTTTCCTGGCTCCTATACTTTTTACTAAAAGTACACACACACACACACACACACACACACACACACAGAGTTGTTGTGGCAACAACTTTACTGTCAGAAGACAACTTTACTATTAGCTTCTGGGTATCATAGTATGGGATAGCTTCAAAAATATTCAGATGAAAAAATTGAATGTGATATTTTCAATAAAAGTAGAAATCCTATAAAACCAAAAGATAAATAACAATAATTCTTTCAACCATTAATAAATAAATATAATATTTTAACCTGCATTTTCTATATACAGCTTGGCATCTGGCATGGTCAATTGTTGAACCAATGACATAATGGTGACAAATCACAGGTAACTGAGAAAATCAATAAAATAATAACAATAAACAGATTTATGCACCATCAAGCCATATACTCCTAAGACATAAATAAAGCCAGTTAGAGAGCAACATCTATATTATGGTGGCAGATTCACATTATATGAAGCATAGTTTGAAGAGAAGATTAAAAAAGAGAGAAGTATAATCATGGTAAAACTGCCTCCTGTGGACTAAATTGTTTACAAAGTTGTTTAATATAAATGATTCCTTTTAATATTTATTAAAAAATCTGTGATGTTGTGAAGTAGACAGAGTGGAGACTATTTCCATTTTACAGGCATAAAGACTGAGGACCAGTTAAAAGTCTTGCTCAAGGTTATATACATAGAAAAAAGAAGAGGTTGATAATCAGCTCTTGCAGTTGTAGTTTCTCATTGGTGCTTATGTATTTGTACCTTAGCACTTTATGACAGTATGCATGTTAAATTGTGTGTTTACAAGTGTATAATTAGGCTTTTGATATCCACTAAATGTAGACATATGGAAAAAAAGTAAAAGATGGGCTGAGGTATTTTAGAGCAGCAGAGGAGTAATTGCAAAATAATTTTATTTGCCATTAAAAATTAATGAAAACTTTCAAATTAAAGTAGTATTTGAATAATACAAAGACTTTGTTCATATAAATCCATCTTTGCTCTTTTTTGTTTTATGTTTATTTTTTAGAGAATAGAAGTTCAGCATTTGTAAAATTTTCTTGTAGAAAAGAAGAAACTTTTTATTGATTTAGAAATCAATGTCAGGTAAGGATTAAATTTAACATAAAGTTTTATATTCTGATTTTAAAATTTGCTTTAATGTGTGATGTGGTGATCAGACCACAAAGCATGCTTTGTCACGAAGTGTGATAAGAACTCATTCAGCAGATACAGCTAGAGGGAAGGCAGCACTTGGGTTGAGAAGCCAGCAGGGGTGGTGTTTATGACCTTATAACTGAGGAAGCTGTGTTAGAGGGGAGACGGAGGTGTCCTCACGCCCCCTTTAAACTGGCTACCCAGGGCCAGTGGAATTAGCAGGTGTCAGAGCTTAAAGATCCCATTGGATCATATAGAGACAGAAAAGCAAGAAGCTCAAGGAAAAGAGATGCTTCTACGTTGGTAGAAACAACAGCCACTCTGTGATTTCCACTCTTGCCCCCACCTCCCACCAATGTGCCACCACATTTACAGGAATAACTAGTGTCTCACTGGTTTTTCAAATTCACATGGGGCCAAGTGGTGAGAAGAGAGAACATTGGTTATTACTCTACAGCCCTGATGTCATGGAAATATCCTTGTCCTTAACCTTCTCTCCCAGGGCACAGGATTCTCCTATAACTCTGCATGCAGTGATGTTGTCTGAGGCTTCATCATGACACAATTTCCATGGATCTACTTAAGGTTAGCTATGGTCCATCATTGTGGCGTGAGAGAAAGTGCAGAGCACTAGGGCTCAGAACTTCTGTTTCCACATTTTCCAACTGTAAAACCCAAGAACAATTTCTTAACCTCACATTGTCTCAGTTTTTTCTTCCCTTACCCTTACATGGGGTTTAACAGTGCCTACCATGACACCTTCCCATGTTTATGAGGGTTAAATAAGATGGAGTTACTAAGATTCATAAACCCTGAATGAAAGCATAATGATTAATTATCAGCATCTGTTGCAAAGGAGAGTATACAACAGTGGTTAGAAGCTCAGGATCTGCAATTACACCAAACTTGTTCAAATGCTGCTTTCGGAAGAAGATACCAGTACGTGGAAACACCTACCATGTTCATGGATAGGAAGAATTAACATCATTAAAATATCCATGTTACCCAAAGCAATCTGTAGATTTAATGCAATTCCTATCACGGCAAATGTGACAAGATTCCAATGTCACATTTCACACAACTAGAACAAATATTTCAAAAATTTATATGGAACCAAAAAAGGCCCTACACAGAAATAGTGATCCCAAGAGAGAAGGACGAAGTTGGAGAAATAACTCTACCTACCATTAAAATGTACTATAAGGTCATAGTAACCCAAACAGCATGGCACTGGCATAAAAGCAGACGCATAGATCAGTGGAACAGAATAGAAAGTCCAGAGATAAACCCATGCCTTTATGGTCAGTTATTATTCAACAGAGGAAGCAAGCACATGCAATGGGCTAAAGACAGTTTATTCAATAAATGTTGAAAAAATTGGATAGATACAGGCAGAAAAATGAAACTAGACCATTTTCTTACACTACACAAATGAATAAATTCAAAATGGATTAAAGACTTAAATATTAGGCCCCAAACCATAAAATCCTAGAAGAAAACATAGGTGGTAAAATCTCAGGCATTGCTTGTAGCAGTATATTTTATCTGAAATATCTCCCCTGGCAAGGGAAACAAAAGAAAAAATAAACAACTGTGGCTACATCAAAGTAAAAAGTTTTTGCACAGCAAAAGAGACCATCAACAAAATAAGAAGACAACCCATGGAATGGGAGAACATATTCATCAATACATCTGATGGGGTTAATATCTAAAATTTATAAAGAAACCACAAAACTCAATACCAAAACCCCAAATAATCCAATTAAAAATGGGCAAAGGATCTGAATAGACACTTTTCCAAAGAGAATAAACACATGGCCAATAGACATGTGAAAAGATGCTCAACATCACCTAATCACCAGAGAAATGAAAATGAAAACAGCAATGAGGTATCACCTCATGCCTGTCAGATGGCTATCATCAATAAATCAACAAGTACTGGCAAGGGTATGGAGAAAGGGAAACCTATTAGCAATGTTGGTGGGAATGCAGGCCGGTGTAACCACTGTGAAAAGCAGTATGGAGATACCTCAAAAAATTAAAAATAGAGCTACATTTTGACTCAGTGATCCCACTTCTGGGAATATATATGGAGAAACCCAGAACACTAATTCAAAAGGGCATAAGCACCCCTGTGTTCACTGTAGCATTATTTATAATCACCAAGATTTGGAAGCAGCCCAAATGTCTATTAGTAGATAAGCAGATAAAGCAACTATGGGAAATTTACATAATGGAATACTATTTGCTCATTCAAAAGAAGAAAATTTTACTATTTGTGACAGGATGGATAGACCTGGAGAATAATACGCCAAGTGAAATAAGCCAGTCACAGAAAGACAAATACCATATCACTTATATGTGGAATCTAATGAACAAATTGAACTAACAGGCAAAAGAAAGAGATTCATAGATGGAGAGCAGGATGACAGCTAGTGGGGGGTTGGTTAGGCAGTGGAGGGATCACACAAAAAGAGAAAAGGACTCATGAACATGGGCAACAGTGTGGTGACTACATGGGGGAAGGGATGGAGGGGGTAATGGAAAAACACAAAAACATTTTAAACAAAAAATACTGCTTTGGGCACTTGCAAGCTGTTTGAATTGTGGTGTGTCCTGTGAATTTGCTAAGTTTCAGTTTCCTCATTTTGAAATAGTATTAATATTTCTTACCTCCCCATGTGAATTACTGTTTTGGAAGTTAAAGTAGACAGTGCCACAGTGTTTGAAATATGGGAAGCATTTTTTCTATTACTATTATTCTACAAACTGTGGCTATTGTTGTTCCCAAAGTCCAAAAGAGTTTAATCTTTCTGGAAGTCCATCCCAGGATTCCTGACACTGTATTGCCTGGGTGCTTTTTTGAGTGAATCCTTAACTACCATTGAGAATTATATTATTCCCAAGGTTTAAAATGAAGTTATTTTTATAGTGGGCAGTCGAAATTTAAAAAAAGTCAAAAGTTTGTAATGTTTACTTCTGTATTGCCTTTAAGTTTTCTGGGAGATTAATGACCTTTTGGAGGAAACAGAACAGATTGGAAAGATTACTGCATTGGGGATGTCTGGCTAGTCCTGGTCCATTCCTAAGTTATCCTGTGACCTGTCACTTTATGTTTCTTTGCTGAGAACCCCAGTTGTCCATTTGGCAAAATGAAAAAGGTAAGACTAGATTTCCTCCATGAAGTAAAATGGAATTCTGGTCATGGCAACGCATCTAACAGAATTTTCAGCACAGGGTTAGTACTAAATAAATAATCATTCTCTCTCACTCTCCTTTTAAGGAATTTTTAGTTCTGATATCCTTCAATTTTAGAATTGTGTCTTCAGCAAAGTGAGACTGGACTTGGACATGCTGAGGTTTAATATAAGGGCAGAACCTAGTGGAAAAGGTCCCAAGAAATAAGGAGATGGTTTCTTGAATGTATAAACTCCTTTCTAGTCTATCTCTAAGAGAGCTCCTTTGATGACAGTTCTGTGACTTCCTTCCAGTGGAGGTCATGACACTATGGGGTACAAATCAGTATGTACTTTCAGTCATTTCCCCCAAAGTGCTGATTGATATTGTGGGGCCATGTCATGCAGAGTGAGCCACCAGAGTCTTCTGGAGACCCAGGTTCATCAAAGATGAATGAATTGTACTGAGCCAGCCCTTTAAACCACATAGAGAATTGAACTTAGAACCATCACCTAATTCATTGCTGTGATTGGCTCTACAACCAGCCAACTCCATTACAAAGATATTTTGTGTTAAAGCTGAAAAAAGACACTCAGTGTCCTCTCCAATCAAGACCCTCATTTTATAGGAAAGATGAAAGAGTAAAAGGGACTGCCAAGGATCAGAGGTTGTAGAAGAGGTAACACTGGAAGCTAGATATCTGTACTTACAGAAACTACATTACCAACAACCGAAAACAATGTCAAGGTGTAGAGAATGAGTTTTTCTTAATGATAAACAACTCTCTCCCACCAGCTTTTCCAAATCGCTTCTAGACATTGATGTGCTCAAGTTTAGTAACTTAATAGAAAATGTTTTGTATTTTTTAAATGACAGGCGTTACAGAAAGCTATTATAAATGACCTTGATGACTGAGGCTGCTGTCCTTGCACTGGGCCAATCTCTGGTCAAGGGTAGGTGTTGGACAACATTTACTAAACAGAATCTCAGTGGATGCATTTTAGGATTTTGTCCTGTGGGTTTAGTTGGTCTGATATCCCACTTGTTGGAAGTATGTGCTGTAGCCTTTGTTGCCCCTAAGGGGAGACTAGCGCTCGGCAATGTCAGGGCATGGGTGCTGCAGCACCCAGAGGGACCAAGGTGTAAAGTTGAGTGGAGGCTGTTTGAAAGCGATGGGATTATAGGCGACCCTGAGGAAGCTGAGCAGTGGCATGTATGTGGAGCTGAGGTTCTCCATCTTTTTTTTTAAAGATTTTATTTATTTATCTTTAGAGGGGAAGGGAAGGAGAGAGGGAGAGAAATATCAATGTATGGGTGCCTCTCATGCATCCCATGCTGGGAACTGACCTGCAACCCAGGCATGTGCCCTGACTGGGAATCGAACTGTGATACTCTGGTTTGCAGGCCCGTGCTCAATCTACTGAGATACACCAGCCAGGGCTTGAGGTTCTCCATCTTGAGCATACATCAAAATTACCTGAAAGATTTGTTCATATGCAGGTATCAGGTCCTACCTCCAGGATTTCTGATTTAGTAGGTCTGACTGAGTCCAGAAAATTTGCATCTCTGTTAGCTTCCTTAGTGATTGCTGATGCTGCTCTGGGGACCACACTTTGAAAGCCACTGACACACAGCATAGAGTATTGATGCACGCAGCTGATATTCAGCAACTCACAGCTGATATCTAGTAATTTGAATGGAATATAAAGAATTCTGGAGGCTCTCTCTCTAATGGGCTCTCTGGGCAAGGACTTCAGCTTTTTTCCTTTGGGTCAACTTGGGTCTTCTATGATCTGGCTAGCATTTAGGAAGGCATTTGATATTCTGGTTTTAATGTAAACACTTCCCACCTGTCCCAAGTATGTGTATCCTTTTCCAAGAGCCTCAACATTTCTGACATTGGTGGAACCCTAATCTCTCTCCTCCCCTCCTCACTCTCTCCCTCTCTTCTGGCCAGCATCTGTTCTTTTCACAGCTGTGGCTGTTTCATTCTGTCTGCCTTTCTCTTCTTGTCCTCAACCTCTCACTACCCCTCCCCCCATTAGGATCAAAATACTGTTTTTATTTATTTACACCACAGCTGTCAGTGTTGTGTCTGGGTCACTGTAGTGCAACTTGGAAGGAAATGCGATCCATGGACAGTCCTTAAAACTGCAGATACTTGTAGTAACCAATGTACACATACTCAGTAACACAGAGGGACCCAGGACAGACTTCCTCTGTCCCGGGTTGGTCTGAAAATGATGGGCTTAAGGTTATGTGTTGGGGTGATTCCAGGAAGAATGAAGCCTAACAGTGCCTAAAATTTATACCAGGTCATTTAAAGGTATTGAACAACTCTGAGTATTTAAAACTTTAGCTCTAGAAAAGGAGATAGAAATATTCAGTAGAAAGAGCTCTACACTAAGAACCCAGAAACTAAAGTTTAATTCCAGTTGCCACTAATAAGCTAAGTGAACAACTACCTCCAATCCTTAAATTAAGAATAGTGGATCTGATAATTCCCAAAGCCTTGTCCCCAGTGGGTCTCAGTTACAGAACCATGGTGGCTCCAATGAATGGTTGATTCCAAAATGGTGGCTCCACATACTAAGTGATCCCAGGTTGGGCTCTGAGCCTCCAATCTTCCACTGGGGTAACTGCAGAACTAGAATGTGTAGAGATTTGAGGGTAAGAGCCATAATAAAAATATAAAAAACTTGAAAGTAGTGCAAGCCAGTAAGTTAACCAGTGAGGGTTTATTTAGCGAGTAATGTTTAAAGGTGATTTGAGAGAGGCAAACTGACAGCCACTAATTTCACCAGTTATGGAAAAGGCATAAAGATAATGATATCAGAGAAGAATCTTCATGACAAACAATGAAAGTGACCACAATCTGTGAGTCTGTGATGTTGTCTATCCTCACACCCACGTTCTAAGCTACATCAGCCTGAAGGGTAAAGAGCACAGAGTCATGCATTAGCAGTAGGCTAATGACCTAATGTGTGAAACTAATGAACTGCCTGGTAAAATTTTTACTTCAGTTGCACTTCTCACATTCCTAGGTTCTCGTTCCAGGAAGTGGTCAGTGTCATATTGGTTAAAGAAAAAAAATAATTTTCTTAATGGCTAAAGTCCAACCCTGTGTCACCCTAATTTAGTTTTCTTCCTAGTGCTTTAATACTTTTTTGTTAGTAAGTGATGACTACAAAAGAGGAAAAATTGCATTATATAGTAACTTACTTTTCTGAGCCGATTAAAATTATAATATACAATCACACCATCTTTTTATTTGATGAATACAATAACTATATGAGGTTGCGAGGTAATTGTTGTTGTTCATATTCTTCACATCAGAGATCTAGGATCTGATTAAATAAGGGACTAAGTTTACACAGATGTGTATCATCCAAATGTAATGAGAGATGTAATGTCATTAAAATACAGACCTTAATTTTTATTCATTACTTTAAAAACATTTACTATGTCTTGGAAACAGACTTACCTGGGTATATATAAGATAGATGAGACATGGTTAAATTTCTAGAAGACAAGTTCAGTGGAGAAAGCCAAGCCTGTAAACAAGCAGGTATAAAAATGAGTTACAGGTGCTGTGAGAAACATATTTAAAGTTGGTGCACAAAGTAGGAAATGGAGAACCCAAAGAACTTATATGTATGATCCATGAACATGAACTAATGGAGGGGTGAGGGGTGCTGGTGAGAGCGGGGGATGCAGGGCAGAGGGGAGTAAAGGGGAGAAAAAAATGGGACAACTACAATATCATAATCAATAAAATATAAAAAAAACTTCAGGAGAAGTCAAACTTTATTTTGTTAATCTACAAGTTATGAAAGACTCCTGTCTGATAGACATTTAGATTGCATTTTATTATAACCCTATTTCTTAATAACAAACAGTTCAATGTTTAGGGTACACACTTGTAAGAATTTATGTGAATAAATGTCTTCCAGAAATATTGACCATGATGCTCATTTCAGTGAAACAGATACTACTTATCACTTCGCATAAGTTATAAATCAAACATATTTTCATATAAACATCTCAAAATACGATTTTGAAAACATTATGCTGAGGAAAGAGTAAGGGTGCCACCTGCTCCAAGCGCTCTGTTCAATATTAAGATTATTGGTCTATGCATCCCCGTCATCCCTCTTTGTCGATCTCCATCTCCTCCCCACCCACCTTCCCCGCTGGCTACCGCCACAGGGTTGTTTTGGCTTGGGGCAATGGATGCCTGATGCAGTATACAGATGATGTTTTACTGGGTTGTATGCTTGAAACCTGTATGGTTTTGCAAACTAGTATCACCCCAAAACATTTAATAAAACTATTAAAAAATGATTATGTGTCTATAGCAAGGAGGTCACCTATGCTTCACAGGACCTTTGCTACATTACAGGAACTTTACAATTTAAGAATTGCTGATAGCATTTTAGTCATTCTCCCCTTCATTTCTTACCCTTCGTTTTATGTTTTCCATGTTGGTAAATTCCCAGCCTAAAAATTCTTCTGTGAACAGAGACCATTTCTTTTTTTTAAAGATTTATTTATTTACTTATCTTCAGAGGGGAAGGGATGGAGAGAGGGAGAGAAATATCAATGTATGGTTGCCTCTTGTGCGTGCCCCACTGGGAACTGGCCTGCAACCTAGGCATGCGCCCTGACTGGGAATCGAACCGAGATACTCTGGTTCACAGGCCCCTGCTCAATCCACTGAGCTACACCAGCCAGGGCCAGAGACCATTTCAATAGGGGCTACTTACTCTAATATTATTTTTCAAGTCTTTGACTTCTTTCAAAACTAAATGTGCATATTCGTTATTCTATAACATTAGGGAATAACCTGTCAAAGATTTTATGGAGTATAGTTGTTTGTAAAATAAATGAATAACACTGGTTAACATTTCCTCCTTAATTTCTTCCAGTGAAGGATGTGCTCTAACCTTCAGATGATGAAAGAATCTTTCAGAGTCTGTGTGCGAAAGTGCCTTTGATGAATACTGATGGAGCAAGCGCAGCAGTGCTGGGCAGACTAGTGGAGCTCTCACCGGGACCTCAGGGATAAGTTCATTAAATCCCTTCATTTTAGAGAAGTTCAGTAATTACCATAACTCAAGTAACAATTCAGAGGCAGAGATGGCACTGATATTATACTATTGATTTTCCTACTCAGGGACTATTTTTCTGATACTGACTTAAGGTTGATGGCATTTTCAAGCAGGTCATTTTCCCAGTTCCAACCATTTTACCACAAATATAAAATGGTTGGACATATTTAATGATAGGTCCTTCAGAGACTTCTAATTCACCCGATGTTGTACCAAATCTTGCTGAAGCTATTGGGTGACAGTGATACTGTAAACTTCAATCAGCTATTTGCAATGTTCCTAAACAGCTATCTGATAGTTCGTTTTTCTCTAACTATAAGTCATTCTCCCTTACTTTAGGGCTAATACTATAAATGAAGCTTTTATACATGTGTATATACAGTATAATTAATATAAAACCCCTTAGTTGTGGATCAATGAAGAATCCTGCAAGTAATTTTCTAGAAATCCTGAAGGAAAACAAGTCCCTTAATCTTCCTAGGATCTCATTTTACCTTCAATAAAATTATGAGACTGGTTTAGAGATCAATTTTTCTGATTACTCCATACCTCAAATTTGGCTACTGTATAGATATTCAGAATGACAACGACAAGATGAATAATTATCTTAAAGGGTATTTCCTTCCACATGTACTTTGTTTATTTTTATTTTTAAGGTTTTTTAAAGACTTTATTTATTTATTTTTACAGATAGGGGAAGGGGAAGAGAAAGAGAGGGAAAGAAACATCAATGTGTGGTTGCCTCTTATACTCCTTGTTCTGGGGACCTGGCCCACAATCCAGGCATGTGCCCTGAATGGGAATTGAACCAGTGACCCTTTGGTTCATAGTCTGGCTCTCAATCCAATGAGCCACACCAGCCGGGGCCTTTCATACATATTTTAATCGGTGGTGTCTCACTGTATCGTGATTTGGAATTTTGTTTACCAAAAGATAACTGCCCCACTAAAGAAAATGGCAATAGAAAGTCGTCCCTTTCATGGGAAGGCATCCTTTTAAGTCTAACTATGAATAGGCCGTTAACATCTCTATGCTTTTGTTTATGAAACTGTCAGAATTTTAGCCTTGGGTGAAATCAGCTCAGCATGCAGTGAGGGGAATGCAGGTGGCCATCACCAGCATTGCAAAACAGACTAAAAATTCTTCTTAAGTGGCCTGAAGCTGGAATGGATCGCTTTGTGAATTCTTTCCATATCCATTTCCATGGTTCTACAAGAACTCTATTTCCTGAACATAAAAATAGGCTGTTAGCAGAACGATGGAATGGTAGCTCCCTTTACCCTAAGAAAGAAGATTCTCTGTGAGGTGAGCAACCCCCAGAGCTGGACAGGTCCAATTCCCAGTTAGATTTATATTTTTTCAACTCAGGTGAAACACCACCATTAACTTGTTTAAATCCACATAATATCCGAGGGTCTGATATGACTGTGAATGCTGAGATATAGTGGACACATTCTTGGAAGTGAAAGGTGCTCTAAAAATACAGATATCATTGACCTGGCATCTAGAGGCTATTACTCCATCCCTTCCTTCCCCTCCCCCAGCCCTCCTCCTGTGGTCTATCTTCAGTAAAAGTACCATCCAAATATAAAGTAGATGGGTCGTGTCCCATTCCACGGGATCTTGAAATATCTGAACTTAAAATGGGATAAAGCTAAAGCTGTGTCTGAAGTGCCCTAAAGTAGGGCACCACAGGCAGCTGCTCTTATTTCCAGCTGGGTCTCTCAGCCTGACGGTGAGAAAGGGCAAGGCAGGAGTTACCTTGACAAATTCTTATTTCCAGGCATTTCCAGTGTCGTCTGTTTACATCGCTGGAGGCAAAAAGCTGACAAATTCAAAGCAAAGCACAACAATACATAACAACAACAAAAAAGAAACAAGAACCAGAACAGTAAAAACAAAAGTTACTCCAATGTGATTCTTTTTAAAGGAAATAATTCATTTAAAAGTGTGAATAATAAACATAGTACAATCTATCTTTTTCAAAATAATAATTTTTATAGCTCATCGAATGCTGCTGCTTCTGATTTTTATAGTGTTCTATAGCCAGGATGAGGAGACAAGTGTCCAAAACTTTCCAGGTAGATTTCAATGATTACATTAAGAAAACTACATATATCTGTATAGAGGCTTGGACTGTAGCATCAGCTTACAGTTAAAGAAAAATACACTATTTTCTTTACTATTAGTGCCTACCATTTATTAAGAGTCCACTTTATATCAGTCAGTGTACTAAAATCTTTGCTTATTTAGTTCTTTTTTACCACAAGTGTATGGAATAAGGCATGATTTGTGTCATTTTATAAATGTGGGAAACAAAGCTCAGAAAAGTGAAGTTAATTGAGTTAACACAACTAGTGGTGGATCAATGATCCACTCAGCCCACCAGGCTATAAGCCCGTCTTAAAAAATACTACTGTCTATTGCATGGCAGGGAAAAGAGATTGAAATTGTAATAAATATTTTATTCCTCAACCTCAGTACTTCCTCTAATGCCATGATGCTACCCAGCCAAAGTAGGTACGTTTAAATTTATTACTAAGGAAAGATATAGTAGACCAGCATAAGCAAAAAAAAATAGTACATTGGTTTTTAAACTTGGAGATGGGCAGACAGAAGCTGATTTTACAGTAACCCCATTCCCTCTTCCTCGTAGCAAACAGCCCACTGTGACTTCCCAGCCTCCTTTGCAGTTGGGTGTTTTCATGAAAGATGAGTGAAAGTGATACTCCCAGTATCCAGGCTGGGGTATTCCAAAGTAAACACCCCCACACTGGGATAATCCACATTCTGTTTCCCTCCCAGCTAGCTGGCTGACTGGAATGAGTAGACTTACTTGCTTGGCAAATTCAAAGGTGCACGTGTTAGACATGGTAGAGCCACACAGGTAAAGATCCCAGTCCCCATATCACGGCATGAAACAGAGCAAGTCCCTATATCATTGTATGGAAGAAAGCTATTCTGCAGAGGATCAGCAGCAACTATTTCAAACTTCACTTGAAATATAATTCTATTGTGTTAAGCCACTCAAAACTGAGTTTTATGTGTTATGCACCAATATAGGTGACAAGAGAAAGAATTTTGAACAACAGTTTTGGGGGATATCTGATGAACGTGTATATGTGGGAGAAAGGGGAAAGAAGGAGTTCCCCCATCTGGAATCCAGATAAAGATTTCCTGAAAATCCATACAACAAATTACCTGATTTCTTCAAGAAGTCTACATGCATGCAGATAGGGCCTTGGCCTCACAGAGTCCCCAGTGTGGCCCAGGAGCAGCAGAAAATGTCAAAGGACACACAGAGAAAGTCCCAGACCTCTTGCTAATGAGCATGAGGAATGACTGAGCTGTGGCCTGTGTGTACCCAGAGACATAAATCAAATCTGTAGTGGGTATGTCGGTAGATGGGTAAATGGCAGTGGACGACCAGATGCCTCCTGGTGCCATAGCATAAAATAAGTCCTTCAGCACTCAGATGGAAACCTGGAATGAGGAGAGGAGCCCTGAAGTGACCAAGATTAAGTTTCTACCACCCAGTAGAACAGAAACCCAATATGTACAATAAGTTAAATTATATAAAAGTAAAGAAAATTTAAAATTTTGCCCACCTGCGTGTTTGAACTACAACTCACATATACTACAATTATAGTGCCTTTCAAAAACCCAGTGATTACTTCCACCACATATAAGCTCCCCAGATGAAGCTCTAAAAACATCCTTGTTTCTTTATTTTTCCTCTTCATTACCTTCCACTCAGCCATTTAAGTCAGTTAAATATTGCAATTCTTAATTCTTATGGAAAAAGTTCTTCCTGGGAGATGAGGGTTCTGGGGGGAAGCATGTATTCTGCTAATGACTATTTTTGTGTGACAAGGAAAAATAACTTACCTTTTTTCCCTAAAGTTAAATAACTTTAACTTAGGTTAAAAGAACCTAAGTTTTCTCTGCTGTGAAATGAGGCTTTGACCCTAAATCTACATTCAAATTCTTTTTACGAGTACAATTTTCTGTTTGTTTGCTTGATTGGCTGGTTGGTTTTGTTTTTGTTTCCAGGTTGCCAAGAACATCAGGAAATATAAGACTATATGGTATAGATTCACTAGTTGCTGTCTAATGAAGATTTGTAGATCATAGTCTCAGATAGAATTTCTGAAGCTGGATGAGGGGTTGAGATAGAAGCTATCAGTATTTTATGTCCATAATTTACCAGGGAAATCACAGAATGACAAATTCCAAATATTAGGAGGAATCTTAGTGGTTATCTAATGCATTCTTCTTTGACCCAGAAAGACAAAGTTACTTGTCTGACATTGCAAAAGAATAGTGGTAGATCTGGGCTTTGAAGCTAATGGGTTTTTTTGTTGTTTTTTATGTTTTAGTTTGCTTTTCACTAGTCTGTCCTCGCAAATGTGAAGCTGTAGATTTCAGCATATCTATTTTGTTATTCTATTGCAGAGCATCTACGCTATACGAACCACCATGAAAACTTCTGTATAGACAATGTGAGTCGATGTAAGTAAGGGCTGGAACTGACATTAGGGGTGGGAGGGAAGGACACTCATGTTAGTTACTTATGCCAGATAGTGCAATTCCAAGTGAGCTTTGGTGAGAGATTTCTTAGAGGCCCTTAAAAAAGTAAATTGGATATGACATTGAAAAGCAACCCACAATTCTGGGAGCAAAAAATATTTCAGTTGGGCCTTGCAGTTTGGGTAAAATTTTATGAAACGGGGTGGGAAGATTTGGGAAAGATATTTCAGAGGGTGAGAAGGCATCGGTAAAGTCTGAAAGACCTACAATGTGGAGTATTTAGAGGGAAATCTCCATTCAACTGGTATACTCAGAATCGCAGAAAGACCTGGGGTTTGGACTTTCCTGTGGAAGAGGCAGTCACTGAGCTATCAGGAAGTAGCTCAAGAAAAACAGGCAGTGATGTGAGTGAACTCTGTGGACATTGGGTTTCTTAAAATCATTTTGTAGTTTTGAAGAGACTTGAGGTAGACAAAGTGAACTAGATCCCTGTTGAGGAAGAAATGTGTGTTCTCTGCATGATTCAGTACAGCACGACCTAAGTGTGAGGCAGTTACAGGGAGAAGCTTTCTCCAAGTCCTTCAGGTGAGTTCAACTGGGGATGAAATTAGGACTGGGAAGATGCCAGCTTCAGGCTAGAACTCAGAGAAATATGATGGTAAATTAATTTAAAGTAGTTTAAACAGTTTTCCATAAAAACATTTGCTCATAAGAGCTTTATGGCTGTGTAAGGGCCTGAAATAATTCACAGGTTTGTACTTCTCCAGAGACAGGAGCAGATGACATTGTCAACTCCAGATTTTATCCGGGGTGCTCATTTTAAAACTGTGTTGCTTTCACAGCCTATAAAGTTTAGCTTTTCATAATGAAACCAATATTCCATTCTAAAAAAACAACAATAGGTTTTCCAGACTTTAGGGTTTTTGTGAGTTCCCATCTGGATTACCTCGGCCTTTGTATCTATATGGTACTGACAAATAACCACTCTCTTAGGGGAATAGTTTATGTCAAGGAAATGCAAAAACAAATGAAGTCTGTATGTTTCCAATGATAGGGGCTGATCTTGTGGAAGTTCCCTCCAAGTGCTGTTACTTAAAATACCAAGTCTGTAAGAGCTTCAGCTCTGGAGCCCAATACCTAGATGTTAATTCCTTTTCTGCTACATCCTAGCTCTTGAGAACTTGGCAAACTCTCAAACTCTCTGGGCTTCAGTTTCTTCATCTATAATATGGAAGTAATAATAGTTTTATCACAAAGTTGTTTTAAGGCTTAAATGATTTATCATATGTGAAGAACTTGCAATGGTACTGACAGACAGTAAGCATCTAGTGTCTTATCTATGTGTTAGATATAATAATAATTATTATCAATTTATTTATTTGCATCAAACCCTGTCCTTTCCCTGCCCCTCATACTCCAGCTACACTGACTACTACCTGTTCTTCCCAATCAAGCCAAGTGTCTTCCCATCTTTTCATTTCTGCTTGCCTAGGTTATTCTGATGAAAGAAACTTCCCTCATTAACCCCCTAGTTGAAATTTTCTCATTCTTTAACCTTTTGATCTTGTGATATCTTATTTATGAAATTCTCTCACACCAAGCCCTCTTCTAGCAAGCCTTAGAAGAATTAACCACAACCTCATCACACATTTCCTATGTTGTATTATATTTATTTGTCTCCACTACCAAGGTGTGAGCTTCTCGAGTCCACAAAATGTTGCCTTTATGTTTCCTTCTCTCCCAGCCTTAGGGAGGGGCCATTTCAAAACACACTACATGTATCATCATTGAATTAATTTATTAGATATAATTGGGCACATGGGTACTAGACTAAATAAAATCAATAGAAATCATGAAAATTCCAACAAAAATACCACTGAAGTTTGTCAAATTACTTAGAAATAAGAACTTAAGTAAATTAATACCATCTGTAGGAATATAATGCAGAAGTTTAACTTACAAAAGAAAAGGGACTTTTCAAGAATATCAGTTTTAGAACAATTGATGCTAATTAGTTTTAACTGAGTACGAAAAACAATTATTCCAGAGTTTTCCCCTACAACTATTATAACAAAATTTTTCTAAACCATGATGATTTATAGCATGACAACCTCATCACACTTCCAAAGCTGTTAGCTCCACCAGGTTTTACTTCTCTAGCCCCTAGTTCTTTAAGTGATGTCATGTTTATACACACTTGCATGCACACACACACACCACCAGCCTACTGCTACCATCCCACTGATTCAATGCAATTTTCCCATGGATTCCCACAGTTAATTAATTGTTTTTATGATTTTGGACTGCTGAGCCATATAAAGTTCCTTCTTAGCACCTTCACAGATACATAAAATAACAGTACTCTTAACACGGATAAGTCTGAAAACTAAAATATGTGAGGCGATTCAGTAGGTATTTCCTAAAAGGTAAATTGTAAATTGTTGCTTTAATTTAATGGTATTAAGAAAGACACAGCAGCAACAATATAATAATGATACTGATAATGATTAATGCAACAAATTAACTAGAATAGTATGCAATCATAAACTTCTTGCACTAAACAATATTACCTCAAAATGCATAACTCACAAGGTAAATTGGACAAACTTATAATCATTGAGTGATTTGTAACATATGTATGCCAGCAACTGATTCATCAATCAGACAAAATTTAGTACTGAATATAGATTTGAAGACAAAATTAGCTAGTTGATCTAAACTAGTTTTCTTTTTGCTAGTATACAAGCAATTAGTAGCAAAGGAAGTTTCACAAATTTTCAAAGAATCAATAACATTTGTTCTTAAACCAATGGACTGAAATTAGAATATAGCTATATAAGAAAATCCCCACACCCAAGCCTTACAAAAATATATTTTTACAAATGAAACATTATGAATAATGTGTTAATAAGCAAACCACATTCAGCTCAAGAAACTACAATAGAGGAACTAGGTAAAACTAAAGGAACTTGGAGGAAGGAAATACAAATGCTAAGAGTCAAAAATAATCTTAAAAAGAAAGTAAACAGCAAAATCAAAGGTCAATTCTTTACAAGATTAACCAATTTTAATTTTTAGTATATTTTATTGATTATGACATTACAGTTGTCCCATTTTTCCCCTTTATTCCCCTCTGCCTTACACACACCCCTTCACCCACATCTCCCCACCCATCTTAGTTCATGTCCATGGGTTGTACATACAAGTTTTTTGGCTTCTACATTTTCTATGCTATTCTTAACCTTCCCTTGTGTATTTTCTACCTACTGTTTATGCTACTTATTCCCTGTACCTTTTCCCCATTCCCTCCCTCCCCTTCCCTGCTGACAACCCCCCATGTGATCTCCATTTCTGTGAAATAAAGGAAAATGTACAGGGCACCAACAGTGAAGGGGAGGAAACCCAAATTCAAATCAATGGTTTGGACCAGAAGGAAGAAATAAACATTAAACCAGAATAGAATGAAGGAACGAGAATTCAAAAAAGTAAGGAGAGGCTTGGGAACCTCTGGGACAACTTTAAACATTCCTACGTTTGAATCATAGGGGTGCCAGAAGAAGAGGAAGAGCAAGAAATTGAAAACTTATTAAAAAAATAATGAAGGAGAACTTCCCCAATCTGGCAAAGGAAATAGACTTCCAGGAAATCCAGGAAGCTCAGAGAGTCCCAAAGAAGGTGGGCCCAAGAAGAAACACACCAAGGCACATCATAATTACATTACCCAAGATTAAGGATAAGGAGAGAATCTTAAAAGCAGCAAGAGAAAGGGAGACAGTTACCTACAAAGGAAATCCTGTAAAACTATTTAACTCATATCATGAGGTAGATCTAACCTTAAACTCATAGTAAAACTTACATAACGATTTGACTTGTGTCACATACTGTTTTAAGAGTTAGTGGTAAAATTGAAATTCTTTCACTCTGCTGGTGGAAAATAAGATTGTAAGACCATTTATATATATCTAATAAAGTTGCAGATAAACTTAGCCTTTGACCTATCAATTTATCCCTAAGAAATGGTCTTATATTTGTGCTGTAAGTGACATACATGTACTAGAATGTTCACTGCAGTACTATGTCAGTGAAGAGTTGCAAGCAAACTAAGATCTACCAAATGAATGTATAATTGATACTTACAAACAAAACTCACATATATTGACATGGATACATCTCAAAAACATAGTGTGGACTTTGGGCTGTAAAACTAGAGCTGTCCACAGAGAGTTAATAAAGCCAAAGTCAAAACAGAGATTCTGGAGGCAGGGAATGGAATTTGCATGCACTATGTGTATTAAGTTGTGAGTTTCTCAGTAATCAAACCCTGTGTGCACATATTTCTCTGCCCCACACATTCTGTGTCCTTAGTGTCTTTTGGTCATATTCTTTGCATTGTCACTCCCTGTCCTCTTGACCCTGTCAGTAGGGGCTTGAAGTCTTCATCTCTCCTATCAGGAGAGTAAAGGGGAGATTTTCCAATCATTCCAAATTTAAACGTTTTTCCCCACACAGACTTGGTTGTACTTGACAGTTGGTTACTCTAAGTATGTTGGTACACTGTTATAGGTGCATTACAGATGAAGTAGCTTTCCGTGGAAAAAGCCTGAGTTCTTAACCACCATATATGCCATGGTTTCCATAAATAAATGATATCTCAGCTACAAGTAACTGCTCAGTGTCTCCACTGAGGAAGACTTGAAAATAATTTTCTTTAAATTTGCCTTTCTGAGTCCAGGATGAGAAGTATACAAAAAGTGGAGGTCCAACATAATCTTGGTTTGGTGCTTCACATTGCCTGAGTTTTGGGAGAATGGCTTAATCTCCCCAGCTTCTGTTTCCCCAACGACAATGTAAAACGGAACATTTCTGCAGTGGGTTGATACTACATGCCAAGCACCTTCTAATAATCCTTATTTTTGATACTATGCTCCTCCATACTGAATTACTAATTCTCCAGAACAGCCATGCTGTTTCACATCTCTGGTGTACTTCCTCGGAATCTTTAAAGATTCAGCTCAAACATCATTGTCAAGAAAACCTTTCTAAGCTCTGTGTACATACACAACATAAACACACATACCAGTTTTCCCTGGAGTTTCACATGCCTAGTTCTTACCATTGTGACAGCATATATCTCACTACATAAAGTTTGGCAATTTATTTGTTATCTATTGCTTGTTGATAATAGGGGTCTTGTTATTGCTTTTGCATACTTTAACATTTGCATGCCTTCTGGCATGTGGTATGTAATCAATAAATATCTCCTGCAAAAATGAATGAATATAAAAAAATAAGAAGAAGAATTTTTCCTGCAAAAGCAAATTTCTCTTTTCACTCTTTTCATGTTGAGTGATGCTTTTCTAATTCTCTGCTCAGCTTACCTGGGCCAAACATACATTGAGTTGGGTGAGCAATGAAACCTGCTCCATGTCCCAGAGTGCATTAGCAGGAGCCCTGCAAAATGAGACCATACTCCTCACTCCTTCCCTCCCCCCCTCAGCCATGCTGACAGAACTTGGGAGCTATGGGGAAGTGCCCAGATCCCACACCCTTCTTTCAAACTGTAGCTTGGCCCCTTAGGCCCAAAGTGTTCTGCTCTCTGAGTCATCCAACCCTGCCCATCCGTATGCCTGGCTATTGTCCAAGACTCAGATAAGAAGCCACCCAGGTGCTCAGCCTCAGAAGGCCAACAGAGACCAAATTAACTAACTGCAGAATAGAAGAGGAAGCAAGCCCTAGGTGAGAGTCAGGAGACCCTGCCATGTTTCTCCACTTACTAGCTGCACAGCTTTTGGTGAGTCACATCTCTTTGGCACTAATCTCATCATCTGGGGAATAGGTGGGTTCAGCTAAATGATCTCTAAGTTCTGGTCCAATTCATAAGTTCTACAATCTTAAATAAAAGGCTGGTTAAACATTTATCAGACCTGAAAGGATAACACCACTTGCCTGTAGCAACCCCATCTCCACAAGAAGGTCCAGAAAGGTCAACTCAAACCCACTGCCAATGATGGGTCAACATGTGAACAGGAGACTCAATTTTAAGAAAGCTTAGACTCACTGCGTCGTCAAGCCTTATTTATAAGCAGTGAGCAATGCTGTACTAGTACCAAGCGAGGGCCATTGCCTGGGCTACAGAAACTACTTATACAAGCAGTGCCCTAATTCATCCTGCAATGTGTGATTGCACCATCCCCTCTGTGCTGTCTACCTGCAGAGTCTCCACCAAATACCCTGCATCCGTACCCTGTAAATAGGCTAGGAGAAAATACTGATTACTTTAACATAAATCAATATGAGTAATAGTAATAACACCAATGCTTCTACAAATACCACCTCTTATTCAGTGTTTAGTGCTTACAAGATTGTGTCATACACTTCACATGCTTACTCCTTTTGTTCTTATACCCACTCTGGGCACTGATTTTATCTTCATAATACCAAAGAAAAAAATGAAGTTCATTGTTAATGTAATTCAGACACAATGCATAAACTGGTTGAGAATGTTTAGATGGCAGTTATAATCTCTTACAATTGGATAGCATTTTAAGCTTACAAAGAACATTTTACATCATTCTGTTGGTTTTAACTACAATGTAGTAGTTGAGTCATGACTGTTTCCACTTTAGGGAATGGAAACTTGAAGTGAGGTGAGGTAATGGTAGTTCATTAAACCACCAATTTGTTCTGAAATTCCACAGTGGTAAAGAGGGACCCAAAGATGAGGAGTTTCCCGGAAAACTGGCCTGAGGTCAGACACAGGGTATGAATCGGAATTTCCAGAGCTTAGTTGAGATTGTAGATGAGATCGAGGCATGAAGAAATGGGGAGATGGAAAGAGGAATAATCTCTCTGTTCATAGTAGTTTGAGGCATATACAAATAATGCCAACAGTGCTCAGTCATATCTGTGCTTAACTCGTGCTCAGCACACAGAGTAAGATTTCAGCGTGTGGTAAGAGGAGAGATCATTTGGGTGGAGATGTTTCGGTTTCTGCTGGGGCTTTTGGTGCTTATTCAACGTGAAACTTCTAACTACCTCACTATGTATAGAATAGCAGGTGTTCCGTTCAACATATTTCATTGACCTCAGCTTTATCTATTCTGGGGCAACTCTTCTCTTCTCTTATCTACTGGCAGGTTATTAGTCAGACAGAATGATTCATACACAATGTTTAGAAAGGAGTTGTGTCTGAGTCCTTATGACAAGGGAAATTGATATCTAAGGTTCTGGGTAAAAGTAGGATTGCCAAAGTTGTTGCAGGCCATTCCGTTATTTGATGAAATTCAAGCTTAGAAAATTCAAGGTTATTCTTATTTTGTCGAAGCTTAATTCACAAAAGATGTGTGGGTAAAATTCTCATTTAGAATCTAGTGGTTCTACTTGTGCTTCATCCTCTCTTTAGTTCTAGAAGTCTGTAATCGGTAGGATGATTAAAGTTATTCTTCAGCAGTGTGTATGTTTGTCTCCCTACCTGCTCCACAGTTCCTGGAGTCAGCCTTTCTTTGGCACCCCCTGCATATTCAATAGTTTTCTCATTCCCATTGATTCTGCCCACCAATGTTCTCAAATTCACTTTTTAATTTCACTTCTATGTCTTTAGATCTGGCTCATGTTATATTTCCTGTGAACTATTGCAAAAGCCTTTTAATCATCATCCAAACTCCAATTTGAGCCAGAACACCAATACACTACAAAGAGATTAGCTGAATGTGTAAAATCTTCCATGATTCTGTAACCTCAGGATGAAACTCCAAATCCTGCACATTCTGCCCCCAGAGACTTATCGCTTCTCCATCTATCACATATTTTTGTAGTCATATTGAATTGCTTGCAGTTCCTTGAACTTGCTATGCTCTTATAAGACACCATGTCTCTGATTTTGGCAATTCTTTATTTAGAATGTATTTCCTCTCCTTACCTCAGTAATGACTTATCACACCTCCTTCCTTCCTTTCTTCTTGCATCCATTCTTTACTGCTCCCTTCTCCAGGCCTTCATAATTCATTTATGCATCGACAGTTTACATAATCTTCTCAACTCTGATTTCACTGTACTTTTAGTTATTGGAATATGCATTTCTTTACTCACTAACTGAATTTCTCAAATGCAATAGTTGTAGTTTCTCTTTTTATAGAAGGAGTCAACAAATAGTATTAGAATAAATATTTAATAACGTATTTAATTTTTTCCTACTGCAAGTAGGAAAATTAATCTTATTCTTTTTAATTCTTTTTTAATGATACAGGAAAAGCCTATCCATTGATTTTTTATTGTTGTTTTCTAAGAACAATGGTTGTATAATAATCAAAGTTGTTTACCTTGAAGTTCTTGCATCCACATCTCCACACTGCTGGTTTGAGAATGTCCATGTCTATTCTCTTTATTGCATGATCTTTGAAAATAATCACTTGGGGTTCATCCTGGCCCTACCATCTTTCAGTGTCATTCCTACTTTCACATTGCCATTCAGTCTTCAGTCTTAACATCAGCATATTGTTCATTGAATTGTTTTGAGAGACTTTGGAAGGAAATATTTGAAGAGCAAGGCATCACGTTATAATGACACAATAGTTCTTATTTAGAGGTACTAATAGTACATTGGAAATACATTGAAAAACTAAACACATTTCAGCTTGTTTATATTGCATATGGAATATAAATGCAACTTTAACTGTACCTTTTTATTTATGGATAAGATCTATAATCTGAAAGTTCTTACTTTGTATTTTGGGTCTGCAACCTGATGGGTTTACGACTTCTGAGAAATTACTTAAGGCAGTTGTTTCACCTGTAAAGTAGAGGTCCTAATAATAGCTGTTTTGTGGGGTTATTGTGAAAACTAAAAATTATAATACATACCTAATGCCTACATAATTCCTGGAACATAGTAAGCAGATATCCACTAATCTTTATTTTGAATTCCTCTTCAAGTCTTTTCTTATCTTAGGTCCTTCTGTCATTGTAACACTATCACTTTCTTATCCTAGAATCTTATAAATGCTATAGGGTAAAAATATGAAACTGTTTTGATCATCTAGATTCTTTACATACCTATATAAAGTTTAGAATCATATTGTTAATTTCTTCAAATAACGTGCTGGGATTTCCATAGAGATTGCAGTGAATATAGAGATCAATTTGAAGAGGAAGGATTAACAATATTGAGCCTTCCATTTCTTGAATATTATATACCTCTACAATATACTTTTAGGTTTTATTGATTGATTTTTATTTCAGTAATATTTTGCAGTTTTCAGCAAACTTTTCTAATTAAATTTATTCCTAGATTTTGATAGATTTGTTAAGTGGTATTTTAAAAATTTCATTTTCTAATTGTTTGTTGCTTATGTATATAGAAACACAATTTATTTTTGAAGAGTAATTTTGTGTTCCATGAACTTGGTCAATACATATATTCTAGGAGTATGTTTATGGCAAATTTTATTGTGCTCTTAAGAATAATAAGTATGTCATCTATGAATCAATGAATAATAGTAGTTTTCATTCTTATTCTAGAAGTAAATTATTCAATCTTTCTTTTTTTTTTCTTGCTTTATTGCACTGGTTAAGACTTTATCTTAAAAATTGAAGGCAGGACTTCTGGCCAAGATGGAGGCACGGGTAGATACACTGTGCCTCCTTGCACAACCAAAATTAAGGACAAAAAAATTAGAAACAAAAAAACAACCAGAACTGACATAAAATTGAACTGTAGGGAAGTCCGACAACCATTCTTCCAGACCAATAAGGGGGGATGAGCCCGCGGCCAGCAGAGAGGGGTCCCAGCAGGAAAAAATGGTGGCTCGTGACCAGGGTGTGCAGGCAGCAATTGGCAGACTCCGAGTGTGAGGTGCCAACAAGCAGACCCAGTGAGGTGCACAAGGCAACTGGCTGACTGCAGTCATGCATTTGCATGCAGATAAACCAGGTGAAAATGAGGAGTGAGACAGATTGCACAACCCAGGGCCCCAGTGCTGGGAAATAAAGCCTAAAAACATCAATTGAAAACACTTAAGGGGGTTGAGGTGCCGGAAGAGACTCCCAGCCTCATAGGAGAGTTTGTTGGAGAGACCCACAGGGTCCTAGAATGTACACAAGCTCACACACCTGGGAATCAGCACCAGTAGGGCTCAATTTGCTTGTGGGAAGAGAAGGAAGGGGCTGAAATCTGAGAGAGCAGAGCAAGCACCATTGTTCCCTCTCTGATCTTGCCCCCACACACAGCATCAGAATCCAGTAACTGGGTTGCCCTGCCCTGGTGAACATTTAAGGCTCCACACCTCATACATAACAAGTGCAACCAGACCAAAAAAAAAATGGCTTAAATGAAAGAACTAATCAAAGCCTCAGAGCCAATGCTTTTAAGCAACCAAGAGATAGCCAACCTATCAGATGCACAGTTCAAAGCACTATTGATCAGGATGCTCATAGAACAGGTTGATTTTGGTCACAAATTAGATGAAAAAAATGAAGGCTACACTAAGTGAAATGAAGGAAAATGCACAGGGAACCAATAGTGATGGGAAGAAAACTGGGACTCAGATCAATGGAGTGGACCAGAAAGAAGAAAGAAACAACCAACAGAAAAGAATGAAAAAACAGGAATTCAAAAAAATGAGGAGAGGCTTAGAAAACTCCAGGACATCTTTAAAGGTTCCAACATCTGAATTATAAGGGTACCAGGAGGGGAAGAGGAAGAGCCACGAGTGGAAAACTTATTTGAACAAACAATAAAGGAGAACCTCACCAATCTGCCAAAGGAAATAGACTTCCAGGAAGCTCAGAGAATCCCAAAGAAGTTGGACCCAAGGAAGAACACACCAAGGCATATCATAATTACATTACCCAAGATTAAAATGAAGAAAATTCTGGAAGCAGCAAGAGATAAGGGGACAGTCACCACAAAGGAGTTCCCATCAAACTGTCAGCTGATTTCTCAAAAGAGACTTTACAGGCAAGAAGGGGCTGGAAAGAATATTCCAAGTCATGAAAGGCAAGGACCTCTATCTAATATTGCTCTATCCAGCAAAGCTTTTATCTAGAATGGAAGGGCAGATAAAGTGCTTTTCAGATAAGATCAAGTTCAAGGAGTTCATCATCACCAAGCTCTTATTATATGAAATGTTAAAGGGACTTATCTAAGAAAAAGAAGATAAAAAATATGAACAGTAAAAAGACAGCAAACTCACAGTTATTAACAACCACACCTAAAACAAAAGCAAACTAAGCAAACAACTAGAACAGGAATAGAACCACAGAAATGGAGATCACATGGATGGCTAGCAAAAGGCAAGTGGGAGGAGGAGAGAGGGGGAAAAGGTACAGAGAATAAGTAACATAGACAATAGGTAGAAAGTAGATGGGGGAGGGCAAGAATCATACAGGAAATGTAGAAGCTAAGGAACTTATGACACATGGACATGAACTAAAGGGGGAGGATGTGGGTGGAAGGGGGTTCATAGGGTGGAGGGGAATGAAGGGGGGAATGGGACAACTGTAATGGCATAATCAATAAAATATATTTAAAAAAAGAGATGTCTAGTCCTGAGAAATTTCTTTCTTGCCTGACTTGGGCTCTCAATGTCTCTCCTTCCCCCAAACTCCACCCTCCCCCTACTCTCTTGTTCTCCCTTTGTCATCTCTAATCTTTGTCCAGACCTTTTTTTCTGTTTCTTTCACCAGATTTCCCCTTAGTTCCTACTAGGTTTACTTGTTTTTTTTTTTAATCTAATAAAATTGAAAGGTTTCCCTCCTCCACAAAAAAATAATAAAAATAAGAATGAAAAATAAAAATTGAAGGCAAGTGTTGAGAAGGAACAACCTTGCATTTTTCCCACTATTAGAGAGAAAGCATTTGGTACTTTATAATTAAAACTAATACTAACTGTAGTGATTTTCTAGATACTCATAATCAAATTAAAGAAGTTTCTTTAAGTTTTATCATAAATGATTTTTTGTACTTATTGAAATAAGTGTATAATTTATCTTATTTATTTGATAAATTACATTGACTGATTTTTTATTATACCAGTCTTTTATTCCTAGATTAAAAACTATTTACATGATATATTATCTTTAAAAACAATTTTTAAGTTTGATTTGCTAATATTTTATTAAAGTTTTTTGAGGTCTTAAGTTATATGGATCTATAACTTTATTTTTTCACAATTTCTATCAGATCTCAGTATAAGGATTATCCTGATCCTATAAAATTATTTGGGAGGTATTTCCTCCTTCTCTATATTCTGCAGAATAGATAATATTTCTTCTAGTTGCTGTTAAAAGTCACCAGGAAACTATCTGTTACCAGATTTCTCTTTGTGGGAAGATTTTTGACCAACAATATAATTTCCTTATAGGTACATATGAGCACTGGGATGCATAGTTGTCTTCTGTGTTAGTAAGTTGTATTTATCAAGGAATTGCCTATATTATCTAAGTTGTCAGATTTATTGGCATAATGTTATTCATTCTTTGTTATTTCTATTGTTTGTAATGATGTCCCCTCTTATGTCTTTGATATTTTTCTCTCTACTTTTTTGCTAAAGGACTTCAAAAAACAAAGTATGTTTTTATTGATTTTTTTCTATTTGTCCAATTTCTATTGTATTAGTTTCCACACTTATTATTTTTTCCTCTATTCATTCCATTCTTCCATTTGTTATTTTCTTAGACTTTATGGTGGAAAGTCAGCTCATTGATTTCTTACCTTTTTTTTCAAATGTAGGCATTTAGAATAATAAATAAATTGTTCTCTTTTTTTCTCTTTCTCTTCTTTTTCTGCATGGTTCAATCCAAAGCAAGTTTGTTGCCTGCATTGGCAAGAGGAGAAAAACATGGTGGCCCAGAGTGAGATTTTATAGCCTAACTAGTGTGAGACAGGTGCTGAGTGAAGGCTTTGTAGCCCTGAGCATGGTGTTGGAGCTCAAGAGGAGTGTGGAGATTGTCTGTGTGGGAGGTCAACGTGGAACACTGGAGTCCTGGTAGGTGAAGGGGTGTGTGTGTGTGTGTGTGTGTGTGTGAGCAGTAAGGGAGTCTTTTAACATACAGGGGTTAATGAAATGAGCAAAAACTATTAAGTTTAGTAGGAACCATGCGTGTCACTTTTAGAGAAGGGAGACAAAAATATAGAAAGGAAAAAAATGACATTGTGTTGCTAGATTAGAATTGAAACTATCAGTGTGAACTCATAATTTGCAATATAGACAAATAGTTACAGAAATAGATTGATTAATAGATAGATATATCAATAGCAGGTATAAATGGGTTTGTGTGACTGTATCTCCTGGCTCTACTAAGATGACTTGGGAGCAATAATACACCCATATTAACAAGCATAAATATGACTTATTTTGTTTTTGAAATAGATTTTGCCACTAAAAGGAGTCAGGGATCCTTGAGGAAATAACAGTGTAACCACAGGTTGAGTCTGGAATATTTTGTAATAATAAAAAGTAAGGAGCTACTCTCAGAATGATGATGACATGTTGAAAGGACAAGAGAGGCCAGCTTCAAGGAGTCCCTACTGGCAAAATCTCAGCTAATATAAGCAGCCAAATAAATAATGGTAAGATTAGATTATAGTCATAGAACAAAATAAAAATCTGTGACTCTGTACATATATAAATAAATCATAAGTGGAAAGTTTAATAAGTCACATAAAGTATAAATTTTTAAACAAAGTAAAATGTGCTAAGGCACATGTTGTAAATATACATACCAATAAAGGTTGTGCTGAAAAAATATGTATTGGTAACTCATTGAATTCCCTTTAGTTAACTTTAAATATCTCAGATTTAACCTCCATGTATTTAGTACTCATAAGAAATTGTAATTAATATAATTTTAAATGTCCTCTATCAATTTATCTACCTACACATTTATTTTGATTATCTACCTATTTATATATCTATTGAGATCCAAAATATGTAAATAATGCATAAAATGGTTATTTCTTAGCAATAATAATTATTTTTTAGCTTTATTTTTATAACTTTTTTGTATTAAAAATAATTGTGTCTTTGTAGTCCTATCTATGTGTTTTCTGAGGCAACTTTAACATGTTTAAGTTTCCCATCTTAGTGAATATTTGTGCTGGAATTCTCTATGCTCCTGAATCTATTACCGACTATTCTTCATCCACCACTGTGGCTTGGGAAGGGGACCTCTGAATGTCACTGTCCAGGCTCCTATTCTGCGTATCTTCCAAATGGGGTTGACCAATGGCATCATCGGGAAATCAAAGGGGGGAGGGTATTTGTTTGCTGTAGCTTCCTGTTGGGTGATAGGTGGGCAATGGCTGCTATCTATGGCTACAGCTCCTTTTGGTCTCAACTTCTGTTAAATAACCTTTCCTGACAGCTATAGGTCACTCCAGATACTAGTAATTGCTTCTTTCCCCCATCCCTTGATATTTTCTGAGTACTTTATCATCTCTTATTGTTTTACCTAAACATGGTCCACAGCTTTGCAAATTGCTGTTCAGTAAACTCTCTTCAACAGCAGTGTGCCATCTATTTTCTGCTCCAATTCCAACTGACAGAGTATCTAAGCACTTTCTTCTATAAAAATTATATTTCCTCTCAAAATTGTCTCACAGATTTATAAATCTTAATTTTTATTGTTCTGCTAGATACTTTTATAGTTTTAAATAATGAACTGCAATTTCTATTTCTTTTCTTATGCACTTTATACATTCATTGACTTCCCAAATGGAAAAGACGAATAACGTAACACCCCTACAGTTCCTAAGAGAAAAAATTTACCAGCCAGAAAGGAGCTGTGCATTCTTACTATTATTAATAGAAAAATATCATGTTAAAATGTTTTTTGACCTTGGTCCTTCAATCACTAAATCTTCCATTCCAGCTGGAACTTTTTCTTCTGATTATGCCTAAAAGTCTATGGAATTTTTAAAAATAGTATTTTGGATATGATTTCTAATAAATACCAATCATTTCTTTTCCTACAAATATAAAATGTATTAAACAATAAAATAATTACAAAATGCAAGTGTCATAGAAGTCTACCATTTGGATAACTGTGACCAGCTTTTCTTCAGGTAATCTTATTTAGAGATGAATAACTTGCTCAGAAATAGATTCTTACCATATTGGAAATATCTTGAGTGGTCACATGCTCATGCGTGCTAGGCCTAGCTAAATAATGGATTGCACAGAACTCTGACTCCTTTGGATTTCTAGACTTTTGCTGTTAAATGTGCACAGAGAGCTGGGCCACTGCTGGAGGAGTGAGTGTGTTTCTCTGACCTCTCTTTCTACAGACTTTCCCAATTCACATGATGGCAATGCCATTCTTCCAGACCCTCAAGCTAAATACATTGAAGTTATTCCTGACACTTCTGTTTCTCTTACCTTTAAATCTTATGATTTTTATGAATGGTGATTTGCTCAGCATCACTAACTATCAGAGAGATGTAGATTAAAACCACAATGAGATACCACTTTGCACCAGTCAGAATGGTCATCACCAACAAACCAACAAACAACAAGTGCTGGCAAGGTTGTGGAGAAAAGGGAACCCTAGTACATGGTTGGTGAGAATACAAACTGGTGCAGGCACTGTGAAAAATAGTATGGAATTTCCTTAAAAAACTAAAAATGGAACTGTGTTTTTACCCAGCAATTGTGCTGCTGGGATTATACCCTAAGAGTCCTGAAACACCAATTCAAAATAACCTATGCACCCCAATATTCACAGAAGCCCAATTTACAATAGCTAAGTGCTGGAAACAGCCCAAGTGCCCATCAGTACCTGTGTAGATCAAAAATCTGTGGTATATTTTCACAATGGAATACTATGTGGCAGAAAGAAAGAAGGAGCCCCTACCCTTCACAACAGCATGGATGGAATTGAGCATTATGCTAAGTGAAATAAGCCAGGTGGTGCAAGACAAATACCATATGATCTCACCTATAAGGTAACCTAATCTACAAAACAAATAAGCATACAAAAAAACCAGAGACATGGAAATAAAGAAAAAACAACAGTAACCAGAGGGAAGGCATGAGAACAACAGGGGAAAGAAGGGGAAGGGTCAAGTCGAGCAACATATATTAAAGGACCCAAGGACAAAGACAATGGAGCGGCAGGGTGGGGAGGATTAATTGTGGAAGGTGTAGGGTGGGTAGTGCAGAGGTTAGTAATGGGGGGGGGATGGGAACCACTATAACTGAACAACAATAAAATAAATAAATCAATATATCTTGTGCTTTAAGAAATTCTGTTGTCCTTTCCTCACCCTAAAAGTACACCTTATGATAAGTGAGGTAAATATTGTTTCAATTTTATTTTGAGACTAGGGAGACTCAAGAAGTTTAAGTGATAAAATCAAATTCACACAACAAAATGTATTCAGAAAAATGGAAAGATGTAAACAAAAAAATAATTGGCCACACAGGTGCCTCCCTGCCTCAAAATTCTCTGCTGTGCTGTTATATCAAAAATGTTTATTATAATAATGTGTGCTTCATGCTGTTAGAGGCATTTTCTTATTTATTAAAAAATCCATTTTTCCTAATCATGGGATAGGAATCTTAGAGTGTCAGGAGCTGAGTCTATGATGTTTGAAACTGTTCTGGAGTTTGACTGTTGCCATTTTTACTTGTTCTGTTCCTGTACTTTCTGAGAGTTTTGTGTTTTGTCTTTAAGTCTGTTCATATAAATTATAAATGGGTGGGATTTAATTTGGAAAAAAAGCTTTCTTTGTGAAAGTACTCTAGTATCAGCTTTCATTAGCTATTATGAAATTGACATGACTGGTTTGAAACTCAGCTTCAGGTGTGTCTATGATAAAAGCCATTCCCACTGCCCATCACTTGTTCTGTGTGTTTAACTAGTACTTTTGTGTCTTTGTGATTGAGAGTGTTTATGTAAAATTCCATTATTTTCTCTGAATCACTACTGCATTTGCTTATTTTTATCTTTTCAATTTATTTAAGTAAAGGAAGTGATTAGAAACTGAGTATTTTAGTAAGAGCTTGAAATGCTGGTAGAGCAACCATTTTTTCTCTCTTCATTAAAGATCTAGACAAAAACAAAAAAAGAAACAAAAAAAACCCCACCAAAAAACAAAAAAAAGAAAATGCCAAAGAAATAGAATTGTGGGAATTAAATAAAGTGAAATAATTGCTTAAAGCTTTTAAAAATAATGCATCAATAACTAGATAGTTTTACAAGGCATTGGAAATTTTTGTAAATAGCTTATGGAAATGAGGAATGCATTGACAAAAAGTTTGGAGCAGCCAGATCAGCCCCTTGATCTGCATTTTGTTGGTACGGCGTGACTCTAAAAAGTTGTACAAGGCGGTTTGCAGTATATGTGATAGTTGACACACATATCACATGTGTGTCAAATATGTGAAGTGAGAGAGGGTTTTACTTCTAGGTTTGAGACTTATGTTTCCTCCTTGTTAAATTAGAAATGGGCAGAGAGGGTAATGTGACATAGTTTGCATACCTGAATTTTGGGATTCTAAATCTAGATCTGTAAGGGACTAACTCTGTCATCTTGAGAAAATAATTTTCCCTTTTGTAGGACTCAATTTTCTTGTGAAAAAAAGATACCAGACATTCAAACTGGCTTTTCTATCCTACTTGTTTTCAACTGACAAATATTCTGATTAGCTGAAGTGTTTGAATTCAATGCCAAAAAACTTATTTGTGAATGTTTCAATGCTTCTAATTTAAAGCATACTTTTTTGAAGTGAATTAGAGAGGTTCAAAAGTACTTTGGTTTAACTGTGCCTGTTAAGGGATATTCTAGCATTCAAAATAGCATATTATTCAGTGTTACTTAAACCTAGCTAACATCTTTTGCCTATAACATTATATAACAATATATAATTCTAAATATAAAAGTTACAGGACAACATTCTACTATATACCACAGCCATGAATTATTGAGCATCTAGTATGTGCCAAGAATTTATATACTTCACATAGTTTGATTATAACAGATTTACAAAGTTTAATATCTTCACTTACAGATTATCCTCACAGATGTTTAATAGTTGTCAAAGATCACACATGTGGTAAGTAAAGAACAAAATTTATTTATTTCATAGTCTAATTTTTTAAATCCCTTTCAGCTATGAATTAAAATACCAATTTGACTAACATTAAATTCTGTATTCTCTTCTGTAAACTAAATTGATAAGAATATGGGTCAAAAAACCCCCATTTCCCCCCAATAACACACTGTCACATTGAACAAGTCACTTCCTTTCTTTGGATCTTGATTATTCCCCATGATAAATGGAAGAATTAAGCCAGGTGATCTCTATTTGTCTCCACGGTCTTAAAATAACAAACTACTAATGCACTTCTCTGAGTTCATATCTCTTTTTTCTCTCTCCATGCATGTACAAGTTATCATGAGATAATATTTGTGAAGCACTACAATGTGGCGTTTACTCCTAATGTTTTCTCTTTGTCTTCACCATTCATCTAGGTAGAGATTCTTTGTATTCTCTCAAAGAAGGAATGACATTGTAGAAGTAAGAAAGGAAAATAGAGTTAGCCCTTGGCTTTGGGGTTTTGAAAGTCTTAATTTCAGAAGATTCACATGCTGAAAATCAGATTCAAAAGAATATGAGTAGGAGAGGGAAGACTAATGCTTGTGGAGACTTGAACAAATCCCTTAGCAGATGAAGAAAAAGGGAGACTGTGCTGATGGGAGTTCAAGTGGGCCCTGCGAAGAGAGGATTTGATCTTGAGTGGCACAGAAAGTTGCGGCACCCAGAGCTGAAGGCCTCCAAATCTTACCAGTGCACACATTCCCAACTGTGCCTTTGCTGGCCTGGGCTTAGAAGCCACACAGGAGTGAAATCAGAGCCACAGACAATCAATCACTAAATTTTTGTTTGAGTGAGGAACATAGATAGCCAGGATTGAAGAGTTTTGTTATCTTTCTTCTTGGCTTCTACCTGACAAGATAGCAGGCAGCAAGGTGCCCCCTGGCTGTACAAAACAAGTGTTACTCTGTCCTGGCACTTGGCTTAGTCCCCATCTGACTTACCCCTTGTTCAGACACTCATTTTAATGTGTCAGATTATTTATAAGCACTCTACATTGAGAGTTAGGCCAGGGAAAATAGAAGGAAAAACAATGTAGAAGACAACATTCCTTCCCTCCCCTACCAAACACCTGTATTTGTACGAGGGTAGGACTGAACACAACCAGCCCTCGGTCTCCTCCACAAACCAGTTCAGTGATAAAACACATCTTCTAAAAAAATAAGTCCTGCCTGTTAAACTAGAATATATTAAAATCTTAAATAGGGGAGATCCCAAAGGAATAAAACAAAGTACTACAAGTATATTTCCCCATTAAGAAAAATTATTTTGAATGGTGAGAAAACACCTGAGGCATTGTTAAGTATCCTGGTAGTTACACCCAAGTTTGAGTTATTTTTTTATATTTTTAATTAAGCTTCATGGCATGTCAAAGCCCTGAAGTTTATTTAGCCCCAGGACTAATTCACTTCTTCTACTCAGAATAATATACTATAAAAGATAAGGTTTACTAGCACTTATTTCTAGAAGAATTTGTAATCAGATAAAAATATGGGCCTGGGTTTATCATTCAACCATGGATTTTTTTAAAGCTTATATTTATTTTTAGAGAGAGGGGAAGGGAGGGAGAAAGAGAGGGAGAGAAACAGTGATGTACGAGAGAAACACAGGCTGGTTGGCTCTTGCATGTCCCCAGCTGGGGACCTGAACCACAACCCAGTCAAATACCTAGCCAGAAATCAAAACGGCGACCCTTCAGTTCACAGACTGGCACTTAGTCCACTGAGCCATACCAGCCAAGGATCAGACATGGACTGTGAAAGAGAATTCTCTGGGTTTTGCCCAAGCACATTTGTTGAACAGCCTTTGATTACTTAAGTGTGTAAATCTTTTTTTCAGAAGATACCCTATGGTTCATTATTCCTAGGTGGTATTTGTTAATAACTTGGTATCCAAGGCAAGCATAAGTATATGAATTCCAAATATTAAGCATGACCAACACCAACAAGTATCAAAGAACTTAACTATAGTCATAAGTGCTCCTTACTTAATGTATAATTCCTGCTGGTAGTTAATACATATTTCATCCTAGAAGGTGCAGGATGGGACCTTTGCAAAAGAGAAACCTCTGTGTTTTTAGCAATATTCTCAGATCGGCATGTTGACTCCTAAAGATATTTGGATGTCAGCTCCTGACACAGTCTGTTCTACATACAATGCCTTTTCATCCAAGGACACTGTTCAAAGTGGCTAGTTGAGGGCTATAACTTTGGCAATAACCCATGTTAACTTTTATTTTCCAGTGAAGAAATATTAGCATTACAGTCTCACTTCAGTAACCTATAAACAAGTGGCCTCTGCCTTCACCCAGATTCCTATCTACTGTTCCATTGTTCATCAAACATTTATTAAATATCTATGAGTTATTTTTCTGTGCATGAATTAGGAGTGGTGCTGTAAGATTTTAAGATGAATAACTGGGATCTGAGATCAAATTACATGTGGGGGTGAGTCAGGGACTCTGAATAATATGATGCTGAATATCCAATTTAGCAAGCGACTTCATGAACTTAATATTTTTTCTTGTGATATTGGATATTTCTAATAGTTAAATCTTCCACCAAGAGGTAAACATTGTCATATTTTATTCAAAAGTATTTATGATGACCTTCTATGTGTCAAGTATTATGTTAAGTGCTCAAGAGCTAAGCAAAATGAAAGACTGAGCCCTTAATGAACTAACAGCCTGGTGGCTGAGGAAATCACTAATAATGTGCCAGAGATTGGGTGTAATGCTCAAAGAGGATTCCTAAACATGTGTTGAATAACAGTAGCATATCTGAAAACTTCTAAGAAGACTATTCTGAATGGGCAACATTGAATCTACATTTATTTGCATATATGATCTTTAGTCTGGAATGCATAAAAACATTACAGGGTGGCTTAAAAGAAACATCCTTGTATTCTTGCAATCTGGTTTCTAGGCCTACCCTTTCTGCATGGTTTTGGAAACTCTTCTACCCAGTCCAGGACTTTGGTTTCTTTGCTGTGAAATTAATTTAATAGATTAGGATCAAATGACTGGGCCAATCCGATGCCTACAAGTATACTGTATAAGAATCACAGACTTGACTTCCTCAATTGTATATCTGCAAGGTCAATGATGAAAAAATAAGACTACGGTAGTTTAAAATGGCATGGTCAGTGGTATTAAGGGCTTCATAAAATGAACTGAGAAATGGACTTAGAAACCAGAGGGACTTCCCAGTGAGCTGGTGAAAATCCCTTCTCCAGAGCCCAGTTTCTAGCTTCCATTTCAGATTGTAACTGTTTTAATAAAAAATAGGCTCCTGACATGAACTTGTTTGTGATGACAAATTCTTTCAGACCCAGGACATTCTAATCCTTGACCTAGAGTTGTACTGAGTAGAGGGATGAGGGTATTTGATGTGAAAGGTAAGATGTCCTGAGGTTTGGGTCTGGAGGTAGTATCACTGGCTTGGCATAAGTACCGGGTGATCACAACAATGCTTATCACAGATATAACGAGGAGAAAATAAATAGTGATTTGTTTGCCTAATAGTCTCTTTTGAACCACAATGAACTATGGCAGAAGGGATGGCACAATACAAGTGATGCCATTTCTACTAAGGTCCTTGGGGTAACTCATAGTTCTAAAAGATGAATTGCTTTCTCTCTGGCCCATTTTACTTCTCAAACTGTGCATTTAGAGTTTACCTTGGCTAACTTTTACTACTGTTTTTTTTATAAATGTGTGCTACTGGATCGAAATTTTGTATTCTTTATATTTTAAATCCTTGATATAAGAAAAATATTCAAAGCTGATTCAACCAGAATCAGTTTTGTGGGCAATGATAAACCAAATGAATAGAAGAGAAAATTTTTCTTACACATTTGCACCTGAAGATTATCCTATCATATGTTTACATGAGACTTTGGTCGATGGTTAATCTGGTGATTTTATTAATGGGGTAGATTCCTGAATATTTGGTTCTCAAATACACACAGAAAAATGTTTTCCTGGTGTCAGTTCTCTCAGTGCAAAGTGGAATACATGATGAACTTCACGACTCCCATGAAGCAACAAAAACTGTTCTTTGAATTATCAAAGGACTAATATATTATGTTTTTATTTATATCTTTTTGTCAATACTTTTTCTCGTGTGCCACAAAAGATTGCATTATACAAAGGTTTTAGTCACTAGAGGGAGATGTAATCACAAGGTCCCTGTTTAAGGTTGAAGTCCACGGGACAGATGGAAAGGCAAAGTGGCCAGGAAATGACATGGGCCTATATCCTGCCAGAAATCTCAATGGTGAGAGAGCACCAATGGGTATTTTATGTTAAGCTCACTCTCTGGAATTCTGATGGCTACTTACCAGAAAACAGCTCATCCATCCAAACCTGCAAGGACATCTCTACTGAAAATTTGGCAGCCTTAAGAGACCACGATTTCCATCTGTGTTTAAGTAAACACCTGTTAGTGTTAGATATCATTGGTTATTGAAAGACTGTACTACTTAATATGATCACAAGTACAAATATTTTAAAGAATATTTACAAACCCCTTAATACTTTTTATTAAGAATCGGAAACTCTGGAATGTTAGAGGAGTTAGGAAACAAGGTCATCTAGTCCCCTTCTCTCCGGATTCAGAGTAAGAGGCTGAGTCTTTGAAGAAATTTGTTCAGAGACATTTTTTATGGAACTGGAACCTATGTCTCCTCACCTGCATTTCCACATTTCTTGAGCACTTAACTAGTTGCTGGGTCCAATTAGTGGTACAAAGGTGAATGAGATCTGTCCATGACCAAAAGGGGCGAATGGTTTAGTGAAAGGGACAGATGTATTAATAATAATTGCATGGAATATTATACATTTCTTCAAAAGAAGGACATGCAGAGATCATGTAAAAACAAAATTGCTAATTGGTGTTCTTGTTTTGGGTTGCATGTGTTCCATATTCATACTGCAAGGGAACATTTTTATGTAAGTGCCTTCTCCAAACCTTGCATCTCTGAGTTCTCCAGCCTCAACCCCTCTTTTTGTGAATTACTATAGTTTTTTTCAAATATTATTAAGTGCCATTCAATAAAAAATGTGTATAAAATATAGGTAATGTACCAAATCGTTTATATAACAAAAGGACATGTACACAGAAATAAAACTGGAGATAGAATAAGTGTGAACAGTATGTGGTTTCTGAGGGCTAAAGTTATAAATACCTTTTACTTTTTTTGTCCTGTTAAAAATGGTATTAATTATAGAAGTAATAAATAAATACATGTTATAAATATTCAAATGTGAAACTTAGAACTTTAAAATAATTTAGAAAAAATATAGAATATATTTGTGTTATTGGAATTAGGAAGGGTGTCTTTTTTTAAATTTTATTTAGTTATTTTTCAAGTACAGTTTTTTGTCTATTTTTCCCATTCCAGCCTCCCCCGCCCCTAGGAAGGGTTTCATAAACCCCTAAAAGCACAATCCATAAAAGAATAATATTGATAACTTTGACTACATAAAACTTTAAAATTATTTTTAATTGAGGCATAATTAACATGCAATATATTAGTGTTGGGTGTACAACGTAATGATTTGACATGTACATACACTGTGAAATGATCACCACAGTAAATCTGGTCGCTATCCATCACCATAAAAATAATTATAAAAACATGTTATTCTTGTGATGAGAGCTTTCAAGATCTACTGTCCCACCAATCTTCAAATATGCACTGCAATGCCATTTGACCAGAGTCATCATGCAGCATGCAATACCTCCATGGCTTACTCACTTCACAGTTGGAAGTCTAGTATCCCCTGATGCCCTTCATCCATTTTTGCCTACCCTCGCACTCCTCTCCCCATGTTCTCCACATCCATGACTTTTGTTCTTGTTTGTTTGTTTGGTTGGTTGGTCACTTTTTTTGCTTTTTTATTTTAATTTCTTTACTTGTTCTTTTTTTTATTTTATTGATTATGCCATTACAGTTGTTCTATTCCCCCCTTCATTCCCCTCCATCCTGCACTCCCCCGCCCCCACCATTCCCCCCTTTAGTTTATGACCACGTGTCTCAAGTTCTTTAGATTCTATATTTCCCATACTATTATTGCCCTCCCCCTATCTATTTTCTACCTACCAACTATGTTACTTATTTTCTGTACCTTCTCCCCCCTTCTCCTTCTCCCACTCCCCTGTTGCTAACCCTCCATGAGATCTTCATTTCTATGGTTCCGCTCCTGATCTAGCTGTCCTTTTAGTTTGCTTTTTGTATTCCACATCTAAGAGCTTGTATAATATGTGTCCTACTCTGACTTATTTCACTTGGCATAATACTCTCTTTAGGACAAGACACTGTAAATGGAAGAGCAACTAAAAGACTGAAAAAAGGTTCCTGCAACTCAAACAAAAGATAATGAATAATTTAAAAAATGTGTCCCCAGAATTAATGAGAAAATGTCAAATAACTCAATAGAAATATATATAGATGTTAAATACTGGAATTTTAAAAAAAGGAAAATCTGAGGGCCCAATAAATAGATGAACCCCTCTATCAATCAGAAAAATATGAATTAAAATCACAAGCTTCAGACTAGCAAATTAAAAACTTAGAAAATATCAAAGATTTATAACAATGTGATAGAGGCTAGTGGGAAATTAAACTGGGAAAATCACTTAGGCCCTCAATTTGACAACATTAAGTAAATTTGAAAATGCCATATTTTATAATTGATAAATCAATTTTTAGAAATATTCCTTAGAGAAACTCTCACACATCTACAGGGAGAAATATGTTCAGAAATGATCATTCTGATGGAATTTGTAAGACTAAATAAAGTTGAGATAATTTAGACATCCATCGATAAGAGAATTGGTATTTGAACAGGGAAATTCAAGGCAGCTTTAAAAATAAATAAACTTAATCTTTATGTATCCAGATATATAAATATCAGAAACATAATGTTGAAGGTAAAAATATGTAATTGAATAAATACAACAGAGTAATCTTTAAAAATTTTAAATATAATCTGTGGGGGCAACTTTGCCTGCAAAGTCCCTCTGTCTGCCATGTATGAAAGTAAAACTACTCAGACATGATTTGTTTGGGGAGGAAAGGTGGCCAATCCCTCAAAGGGGAAGGGCCAAGAGACCCTTCTGAAGGGGCTTTTATTGGGTTTGTTTGCACAAGAATACAGGATCAAATAATATATAGCATTCAAAGAACCATGAGGGCTTATTTTCAGTCAGGGTCAGATAGCTAAAGAGCCATAAAACTTTGAGGAACCAACATCTTGCTTGGACCCTTATTATTTAAATGAGAGCATTCTAAACAAAGCAGCTTTCACAAGATTTTTACATATTCTCTCTTAGGCCTGATCACCCGGGGAACCGCCCTTTCCAGCACAGGGCTGCACCGCCTTCCCAGTCATAGATTTTCAGGCTTAAGTAAATTAGAGCCAGGAAGTGCTTCTCCCAGACAGAAATAGGGACTCAGGCTATGTCACAATAGCCAGGGGACAAGGGTCCATTGCTCCCTGTTTGTTGCAGCCCCCCCCCCCCGAGTCCTTCCATGATGGCCTCCCAAGTGATCATGTCTGGCTTAGGTTGCCCCTCTCTGTGAGGAGTCTTACCTGTCATGGACATCGACCGAGCTTTGGGGGCAGGGGAGTAAGCTGAGGCAGCGTCAGTTACCAGACAAGCTTTTTCTCCTTAGTGGCTCACAGCCGGAGGTCACTCACTCAGCCTTAGCCATGGGAGGTAGTTACAACTCCTGAAACCAGGCAGAGCGGTTCCCAACAATAATTAATACAAAGTACTGTTTTTATTTTTATGGTTTTTTTTTACTTTTTAACTTTTAAATACTTATGTATTTATGGTGTATTAAACTTATAAAGCATATGGTAGAGAGATATATATCAACAACAGGGCAAAACTGATTTTTGGGGAAAAGGGGGGAATAGAATCTAAGGAAGATAAAGGGTAAATTTGTATCATGGACTTATATTTCTCAGTATTTTAATGTTTTTAAAAACATGCTTTATTTCTCAAAGAATGGTTGATTTTTTTTCTCCCAAAAGTATGTTGCTTCTCATTTTTATTGAAAATTATTAACATGTATCTTGACTGTATGTTTGAGAGGACATTTCTTCAGGCCTACTCACTTAACTTTCCTACATGTCACGCAACAGTCTGCTATAGTTGCCCTCTGGTGCATCACATCCCTAGTACTCATTTATCTTATAAGTAGAAGTTTATAACTTCTGACCACTTTATTTCAACTTCCTCTCCCTCTACCCCCACCTCTGCTAAAGCAAGTCCAATCTCTTTTTCCGAGTTCCTACTTTTCAAAAATTCTCATGTAAGTGAGTTCATACAGTGTTTGTCTTCCTCTAACTTATTTTACTTTACTTAGTGTAATACCTTCAATGTCTATCCATGTTATCTCAAATGATAGGATTTTTCAAAAGTTTTGTGGCTAGATAATTTTCCATACTGTATATATGTGTATATATATGTGCAGATGCCTTTTCAAGTTTTCATTGCCTTGGAATATATCCTTAGAAGTGAAATTGCTAGGTCACGGGGCAGTTGCATTTTTAGCTTCATGCAGATCCTCCATTCTGTTTTCCATAGTGGCCACGTAAGTGCATTCTCATCTATAGTGCACAAGGATTCTCTTTTGTCCATAGCTATGCCAGCATTTGTTATCATCTCTCCAAAAACATGTTATTTTTAAAAATTCAAGCCCTGGCTGGTGTAGCTCAGTGGATTGAGCTTGGGCCTGCGAACCAGACAATCGAGGTTCGATTCCCAGTCAGGGCACATACCGGGTTGCAGGCCAGTTCCCTGCAGGCCAGTTCCCAGCAGGGGACGCACGAAAGGCAACCATACATTGATGTTTCTCTCTCTCTCTCCTTCCCTTCCCCTCTAAAGATAAATAAATAAAATCTTAAAAAATTTCTGAAGCCAATATGGCAAAATATAAACAACATAGAAATCTGGTTGGTATATATGTATATGAATGTCTGTTAATTTTTTCACATTTTGCTGTATTTTAAATACTTTATGATACAAATTAAACATAGACAAATCTTTCTCTATTTTGTAGCAACGTGAGACTAACAACTTCTCAGGATATAGCATTCTGAATTAATGTTAAAAAAATCTTTCTTCACAACTTTGAAGTTACAGTTCTATAATATTTTTGATACTGTGTTCCCATTCTTTCTTCTTTTTCTCTTTTTGAAACTTCTTTGGAGGATACAATACTTTCGGATTGTTTTGCTCTGTCATTTGTCTTTTCTTTCATATTTTCTCCTTCTATTTCTTTACCTCTGATTCTTAAGATTATTCTTTCTCATACTATTCTTCAAATACTTTTATTAAATTTTAATTCCCATGAGTGCATTTTAATTTCCAACAGACTTTTAAAATTCTTTGATTGCTAATTTATTTTTGCCTTTATCTTATTTCATATATAAAATATCTTCTCACTTCTTTCTGACAATATAATTTCAATAAAAAATACCTAGTCCTTGTGTTATTTTTGTGTCTTTATGGTCAGTTGTTCTTTGTTTACTTTTGTCTTTTTTTTTATAGTGTTCCCCATTGGTCTCATGCCATTTTTTATTCATAGATAAATATGAAAGATTCAATTAAGATTCAGTTGGTTATTCAGGTGTGTGGAATTCTCCTGCTTTTGTGAACCTGGGCTCATTTCCTGGTGGGTTTCTCTTTGAATGGAAGGCTGAGAGGAAGTTCAGAGTACTTGGCAAAGTTTATTGGCAAATCTTTACATTCAGGTTGTAGGTCAGAAATGTGCCTTTTAGCTAAGAATTTCCAAAAGCAAGAATAAAGAGGATCTTACTCTGGGTTAACTAACACTCACTTTAGAAGCATTAATCATTTCAAATATTAATTCTCCTAAGGGGAATTGCTCTCAAATTTTTGGCTAAAATTCATACTCAGAGTAGTTGATAAGAGATTTCTAATCTCTGAATCTTTTGACCTAAAACCTTCTAGCTTCTTCTAGGAAAACTGTCTCCCACATCGTCAGAGTCTTTGTCAGCTTTGATTCATGCATCTGTAAGAAATCTGTTTAAACTTCCCACACCTTTGCATTTTTCTTGCTATTATGACTTTGTCCTATCTTTTAATTGCTATACTGTAATTTCAATAGAATCTCCAAAGAAAGAGAGAAATTCATGTGTTCTTGTTACCGTTGAACAGGAAGCTGAGTTAAACTACAAGAGGCTTTCAGGATCTTTTTTACAGTGATTTGTGCAGGGTTGGGGGGTAGAGAAGGTGCTATTACATGTTTGTAAGATTTTATATTTAAAAACCGGAAGGCTTAAAAAAAGATTTTTGTTTAATAAAATGCCCTCTCATATGTTTGTGTAGTTATACATACTAAGACTGGACATGCAAATGTGGTTCAGAACATATCATTCAAATGTCTTTCTTTTTTCCTCCAGTTTTATCGAGAAGTATTTGACAAGTGTTTTTCCTTCCAGCTTTGTCAGTTACAGTGGAGACCAGCCCACTCTCCTCTTTCCCTGTCCTGTTGGAAGTTTTTCTTGGTGTGCGTCTGCTATTTGGGTTGATGAACATTCCTCAGTGCATCATCAGGCTTCATATAACGTAAAACTCTCCTCCACATTATAAAAACAATTTCTGTGAATAAGAAATTCTTAAATGCAATGTGGTATTCTGGATTGGATCTTAGAAGAGAACACAGATATTAATGTAAAAATTAATGAAATCCAAAGAACGTCAGAAGTGTTCTTAATAGTAATGTATTAAATGTTGGCTTCTTAGTTTTGACAATATGTAAGATATTAAATTAGGAGAAACTGGGTGAGAGGTATATAGCAAGTCCACACTGTTTTTGGAACTTCTCTTTAAATCTAAAATTACCTCAAAATAAAATTTAACAGAAAGAGAGAGGGAGAAAAAGAGAGGGGGGAAGAGGGAGATCAATTCCCTTTGTTATTTCTTGAGCCTGACCATTTTGTCAGAATTGTCAACACTTCAACTCTTTTAACAAATATTTATGAATCACTTATTATGTGTCAGACGTAGTGGTAGATACTTGAGGATATAAAGAACAAGATGTTTCCGTTTAAATTTAGAGATATCCACATTTTTTAAAAGGCATAAATGTCATTTATAATTTCTAATTTATATCTGCTAAATTGGTAGGCTTGCCTTTGCAGAATGGATTAAATCAAAAAGTCCACCTTCTAGGTCAAAACTGGAAGTTATGTATTATCTTTGAAGTTTTACCTACCTGAATAGTTTGTTGCTCATAGGAGATGCACACAAAAGATGAAAACGGGTTTCTATCTGTGAAGGTAAGAAAAGTCTGTGATTATGCTTCCGTGCCCAGTACAATGTTGGAGGTATAGTAGGTCTTTGAAGATGTTGAGTGAAAAATCATTTCATTTACTCAATAATAATGTATTGCATACCTACTATATATGCCAGGCATAGTTTTTACATTTGAAGGAGATATCTGCATGTCAAAGACAAAAGGTGACCCTCCCAGAGTAAATGTTGAGGGTAAGGTGAAGTCATTGTAGTGGTGTGGAAAATGCCTGGGATCTAGAGTCAGGAAAGTTAGGTTTTGAAACTATCTTTGTCACTTACTCTCTGCAGCTCATATCTGTCTTGTGTCAAATGGGATTTACAATATTCCCTTCACAGATGTTTAATTAAGACAGTGATGTCTTAAAGCATTTTGGAAATAAGAAAATGCTAATCAAAGTAGACATTTAAATATACATAGATCCAAAACAAAGTAAATCCTATTTATTCCCATTTATTCTCTATAACAATATTATTTTTCAGAAAACCAGTGATAAACAACTTTAGAACATATTTTAAGGTATTTTCAATAAACTGGTAGGCAGTTTTCAAATTTTTCTAATGCTGTGTAGATTGAAGAATCTTAGAAAGTCCAATTTTCTAAGAAAAGGGGTGACAATTGATGACTTCATTTCAAGGTAGAAGCAGTTTGTTATTTTAATTGCTATCAATATCTATCATAGCTGTTCTTTATGCCTTCAAGTATATTTGACATTGGTACATAACACCAAAGTATGGCAGCCTTTCACAGTGCCCCTTTCATTAAGAATTTGGAAGCAAAATGGTCAATAGCCTCTTCTAGCTCCTATGGTTCAATGTTTCAAAATTCCCACTCACTGCTTTTAGTAAAGTTAGTATTCCTAGGTGGGTCATTTCTGAATGACTCCATGCTTTTCATTCCTTGAACAAGACATTTCACATTTTTAAGGCATGTTTCTTTTCTATCTATTGATCAGAGAGGCCTGGAACATAATAAAGACAGTAGCAAAATCATTTAACAAATATTTGTTGAAAACCTTCAATATCCAAGGACTTCAAATAAACATTTACGTAATGCTTCATAATGGAATATAGCAGGCATTATCTCAATAAAGTCTCAGAAAAATCCTAAATTTGTATTGCTGAAAGGTGAAGGTCATCAGCTTTTCCCAGAAGTTGAAACTTCTTATGCAATATCTCATAAGTTTACATCACAAAAGCAGGATTTAAAGTCAAAACTCTTGAGGCAAAATTCCTGTATTCTTGGACAATACCACAACTGAGCCCCAAGATAGCTGCTGTGGTGAAGCAGAGATAGTGAGACACAGATTTTATCATCAAGATGTTTGCAAGATACAGTTTTACTCAAACTATGGTCTCATGTAGGAGAAGTTAAAGAGTACAGGAAAATTAATACAATAAAAGATATGAAGAGTAATGAAAAGAGGGAGGAAAAACATCAGTGAAGTCAGGAGAGACTCCATGGAGCAGGAAACACTTCATTTGGGCTTTGAAGAGAAGATCAATTTGGGGGGAGTGTATTTTATTCCATTTTTGTGTACTTTTAAATTAAAATGTTATCACCTACAAAGACAATATACATTTTACAGCTTAAAGAATTATTACTCATGTGTCCATTACATACTTAATACCTTTGAAATTTCCTCAGTTTTCTTTCTCTATCAATCTTGTTCCCCCTCTAGAGGTAACCCCTATCCTGAATTTTAATTAAAGTCTCTCTTTAATTAAAGTCTTTCCCTGGCTTCTCTCATAGTCTACCACAGATACTTGTAGGCTAATTCACATGTGTCCTTATCCCATAACACAACACTTGGCACATAGTGAGTATACTGTGGTAGTAATTCAATCAGATGAATGAATGAATAGATCTGATGCTTACACAAATCTTGAGAAAAAGGATGCAGATTTTTTTAGAGATTGTTACAGAACAGATATATTTTTTCATTCAATGGAGGGAGACAGATGACCTTATTGATAAGAAATTCACTCAGGGGCAAAATTACATGTTTTTTTGCTCCTAACATGATAAGTGATGAGTCAAGCTTGAGCTCTGCCTATTGCTAACATCATTCATTCCTTTACTCCTGGCTTAGACAACACACTCTATCTTTTATCATTAGTACATAAAGAATTCATGCTTTTGAAAGATGAGTGACAAAGATATTTTTTCTTAATTATCAGACAAAAAATTAAGAGCCATTTAATTTCACACACATGTGGAGTATAAAACTGAAAGTAACAAATAAACAAACAAGTTTAAGAAACAAAAAAAAGTCATAGACATGGACAACAGTACAGTGGTTACTGTAGGGAAAAAGGAGAGAGTTACTAAAGAATAAAGGGGGTAAATATATATGAAGGAAGATTATTTGACATTGGATGGTGGGCACACAATGCAACACAAAGATCACATGTCATAGAAATGTACACTTGAAACTTATATAATCATTAACCAATGTCACCCCAATACATTTAATAAAAAAATATCATCTGAATTTGCTCTATTATGAAATAATTACTACTAGCATTGTGTGATGCACCAAAATCTGTTTGGTACTGAGGTAATTTTGATGTTATTGGCTTCATTATTGGAGGAAGTACTTCTGGGGAGCATTCTTATTCACACAGAATGCATATGCAGACACCTTTTTTTTGGTTTTAAAAATAATCAGACATGCAAGGCAGCAACATGGACTTTGAGAACACCAGAGTAAGGAGAGAATTTAAGAACATTTAAATAACTTCCTCATTTTCCATAAAAGGAAACAGAACCAAGACTATGAATCCCAACTCCGATGATCGTACTCCCTTGCTCTGAAACTTCGGATCATTCCTAAGGACTTGAGAGGTCCAAGTCCTCAGCTGGACATGTGAGAACTTCATGGTATAGTGCTTATTCCAGTATACCAGATTCAGAGTCAATAAAGAATTTGTTACTCATTGTGTCAAGCCCTGTCAGAAACTGTTTTATTTAAGCCTAGGGACAGTGATGTAGTTGTTTATTGCTTAACACTGAATTCTGCCCAATTTTACAAATGAGGAAACAGGATGAATATTCAGCAATTTTTGACAAAGTCTCAGAACAAATGACCATGGTTTCTTAGATAAGCCAAGTGTCTTTATTCCCAGGACACCGTGTTTGGATCATCCTCTTCTATGGATTATCAGTCTCATATCACATGCTATTTCACTGAACCAAAGGCAGTGACACCTAGAGTTTCTACCTGGCATTATTCTTACCCATTAAGTTTGTTTCTTCTCTTCAGTCACTCACGGATGGCTTTGATTTCTTAGCTTCAGTTTGTCTCTTGCCTAACCTGTGGCTACAACGCATGATGCAAAGAATGATGGGGGCAGAGGCAGGTAGGCAATGTGGGGTGGGGCAGGGAGAATGAAAAGTAGTTGACTGGCTGCTGTTTTTGCTCTGGTAATGTTGTCTAGTTAAGATCCAAGGTGCTGTCCCTCTTTTGTTGCTGTGTACTCTTTGCTTTGTAACTCAGAAGTGTTTATCATGACAAGCTGTGAGCAGATGGACTGGAGAGAGAAGAGAAATTTGACCCAAGAAGATGTCACTTAAACAGCTGAGGCTAGTATTTCACCAGATGTCCAAGCATTTAACCCACTAAGTGCTCTCTGAAGATCAGTAGCAATGCTTTTACTTGCTGAAATATTAACTTTTTTCCTACTTAGTTAATGATGCTATTTGCCTATTTTAAAACATTGTGTGCATTTAAAGGCATTTGTATTTAGAATCACATTTAATCCATTTATCAATCTAGAAAGATAATTATGATAAATATTACTCTTAATTTACAGGTGAGACAATTGAAGCCCAACATGTACAAAATGACACGAGAAGAGAGGAAGAGCTCAGACCACTAAAAGAGTTGGGGAGTTAGGAGGCACTTTGAAAATTGTTTCATCTAAAACTGGTACTCAACAGATGAGAGATCTGAGATCTGAAAAAGTAAGTGATTTGCTGAGGCTCCCCCAGTGTGTCTTGAGTTCATATGGGACTTGAATCCAGATCTTCACCTTGTGGGCCCAGAGTTTCCTCTACCAAACCTTCTGTCCCTTCCTCTATGTTTTCACTGTCTCAACACGCCTGCCTTACTAGCTGGCAAAGGAGCGATCCAATGTGCTGGCTGAAGATAAAGGGGGAAAGGGACTGCCACGTTCTACCCAGTCACCCTGGACAATATGTCAAGCTTCAAAAGCCCTCCTGCCTCTTAATAAGTAAATGGGTTACCTGAAAAGATTGAAATCAAACATTCCTAGTAATTTTGAGAATTGCTTAACGTTCTGGGCTTTAAAAAAAAGTTCATCTCTTTGATTTAAACATCTTGCCAACCTTCGGAGGGAACAGAAAGGGAAATAAATAAAAATCTGATTTTACATTTTCCCTAAGGGAAAATAGAGAATTGAGAAAACTAGTGTGCAATGAAAGAATAATGGATCCGCAGTCAAATAAGCAGGATCTGAACTGCAGATATGCCGTCCTCTGTCACTTTGATTCTCGCAGCCTCAATTTTTCTTTTGTAAAATGAGAATCAGTAATAGTTTTATCTGCTTCCTGGGACTGTGGTGACAATCTGTGGTTAATCACTGTGACTGCCTTATATAAATTATGCTATACTAATATAAAGTGGCAGTGAATACAATATTGATTGGGCATCTCTCTCTTGGTATGGTGAGAGAGTCAGGAGAACTTAGCAGCCCAGAGAATGGATTGGGGAGTTGTGTTTTCTGGATTTGAATTAAAGTTTTAGCACTTACTATCTGAGTGGCCTTGAACAACATATCTAAACTCATCAGTAAAGTGTGGGTAATAGCAGAGTATCCCTCAATGGTTTGTTAGGAGGATTAAATGGAGTAAGGTGTATAGCATTCTTAAGCAATACCTGTAGTATACTAAGTGCTATATAAATTGTTTAAATCATTAAAAAAAGACACTGTTTATTTCATGGCAAATGTATGTTCTCAACACTTCAGGGTGTTTTCTTGAAGTTCCATTTTAGCTCTATTCCTATCTCAATTTGTAGCCACAGGCCTTTATTTATACAAATAATATGTTACTTTGAGGAACTTTAAATAGATTCATGTCCAAACTCTCTTTATAGCTGCAATCAGATGACCTTTATTTTTGTTCCCTGGAAGGTCAGGGTGATTGGTCTTTCCAGGTCCATCTTCACCAGATGTCCTTCAGAGAGCCTGCAGGGTAGAGTCCACACCACTGTGAGCACGGCCTACTGACCTCACCACTGCTGTCCTGGCTTTTCAGGAGCAGGGAGCCCATCCCCTGGGGAGGCTGAGTCTCCTTCACTTTGAGACCCATGGCCCACCCTCTGGAGCAATGGCAGACAACCTCTGCTCAAGGGCAAATTTCTTATTGCTTATACTTTTCTGAACTACTGGTCTCCTGATACCAGTCTAGAAATTTAGTATGTACTAACTCATTTTTAACTCTTTGATATTTTGATGTAGTTCCAAGGCTATTTCCAAAGAACTTATAAAGCACTTGCAAAGCACACAGATACAGAAGTGAAAGAATTTTGTGTCTCTCCCCACCCCATACTCAATCTTTCAGCATTCACACCTGAGAGACAATTTGTTTGACAACATGTTTTAAAAAGCAATACTCCCTATGGGGTATTTCCAAAATATTCTACTTAGCTATTAGAGAAAAACAGAAAAAGCTTTTATTTATATTTATTTATGTTTTGTTAGTTACCTAATATTTGATTAAATGACATTATAAAAAAGGGGATCATAAGCAGATTTTGGAGCAAACGTATCATAATCTTGGTCACCCCCCTGAAGGGAGCGCTGCTGTGCTAGTGCCCTAGAAGAGTGGGTCTCAGAGTGCTGTCCCCAGGCCAGTAGATCAGCCTCAGAAATGCAAAATAAAGGGTCCCTCCACAGGCCTACTGCATCAGGAGTTCTGGGGTGAGACCCAGGGATCTATACTTGATTTGAATTTTTACATAGCTCTAGGCTTACATTTTATATGGTAGCGTTTAAGATTATCTTTTTTATTTAAGCCTTTAAAACTTACTATGCTTACTGCTGTGACTTTATATAGCGAATTATGTCTCCTATGTAATTCTAACGCAAGCTAATGTTTGAGAACCACTCAATTGAGAGGAATCTAGACTGTGATCTAGTAGCAGAGATCTAGAGCAGAGATCTAGTAGCAGAGATTTAGACTGTGGCAGGCAGGACAAAGTCTGTTCTAGAGTCTCCTGCTTCACCTTCAAGTCCTTGCAATCCCACTGAAAGCTGGCAGAGTCCTCTTTACAGGCTGACACTGGAGGTCTGCATGCTGGCTGGCATGTACTTAGCAGAATTCTTAATTCCTAGCAGACATTCACATAAAATGGGTTCCCTTTCTAAATATGGTATGCTTTTCCAGGACTCCAAAGACAAGGGAAATCTTGCCAGGGGTCAGTGTTTTCAGAAAGGCAGGTGGGGGAGCAGTTCTGAGCCTTTTGTCTGTTCTTCACAGGGCTTTTCCACGACAAGTGGACTAAAGGGATGGGCTCCTTCCTTACTCTGTTTCTCATATTCTCTTCTCAGATTAATAAAAGCTTTGCTAGTCTGAATTGGACATGCCCCTCTTTACACATTCTAATGCCTTCAACAGAGAGATTGTCTCATCTAACCTAACTCTATGATCTGTCCATTAGGTCCATATGAAGAGCAATGCAACAGAGCCTTATAGACATTTTATTCTGCACTTGTTCTGAAGTGTGTAACTGGATGGGCTTGGTTAAAGGCTGAGGCTGTTCCCTATGGTAAAATATTTGAATCACTTGACAGTTTGGGGGATATACTAATATCCTGGTCTATTAATCAGAATCTCCAAAGATGAGACCCCATGAAAGGCCTTTTTTTAAAAAAAAAAGCTTCTCCAAGTGATTCTAATGTCTGGCTTTGGGCTGAAAATAGCTTGTTAAAGGAACACAGAATATTCATTCCATCAGAAGCCTTGTGTCACCAATTCACAAGGAGCAAATTGAGACCCACTGAGGTTCCATTGCCTCTGGACACTAGAAAGTGGCAGGATGGGCAATTTCCCTCTGCCTAGAATTTCATTTTCTTACAATTTAAAGAAAAATCATAATGACAATTGCATTCACAATTCCCTGAGTTAAGACAGACATGAAGATTTGGCAGAGGAAAAGTGGTATGGGAACACCAAGATAAGAGCCATTCATGATAAGTGTAGAAGTCAAGTCCAAAGGGAAGCTGGTGCAGGTGGAGGAGAATAGAGGCATATTCAGTGGAACAAGGTTTTTGATATATCCTGGAGTTTAAATCTGCAATCCCAAAGGAAATGAGAAAGTGCTCTCCTTGGGCTAAAATTTCTAAAAGCCTCCCCAAATGGAGTCACTCTTAACTGAGGGCTAATTACCAAATACATTTAGCAATTCAATTCATTTGTCATTTATTTTCTGAGAGTTCTCTCTTAATAAAGTGTTGCCCTTGATTTAACTAGTATGTGATTTTTGCAGTATGAAAACCCAGTGCTCCAGCTCAGGAGAAAGTTCTTTTTGTGCTTCTTGTCCCTTTTTCTTAATGAAAATTTTCTTTTTCAAGACAACTCACTACTGAAGTAAATTATACCCTCTGCTTCTGTAATCAGGGCCTGATTCTCCAGAAGTCTAAAGTTATCCCTTCCCCCCCCAAAAAAAAGTTTAAAAAGAACTAAAACAAAAAACACACATTCACAAGTGAAGTTTTTTTTTTAAATTTTTCCCCCTCTCTCTCTTACTCTGAAAAGAACAGTTGGTTCTGTACTTGAAGTATTACACTGGAATTTCTCCAGAAGTCTATAAATCTTTTGAAGATATGGGTTCATTGCCAAAAGGAGGTTTTTCTTTTCTGAATGGGCTGAAGAGAAGGTATAAAAGAATGGCTGTCCTTAGTTCAATCTGCTCAGTGCACATGGAATAGCCTCTTTCCCAATTAAAACACTTTGATGACTTCCTATTGCCCCCCCGGCATCTGAGGCATTAAAGGCTTCTGCTTTGTCTTCTGTCTGCCAGGCAGCCCAACCTTCAGGCACATTCCTTTCTCTTTGGAACTAGAAATCTGTACATATATCCCCATCTTCGTATAAATTTTTATGCTTCTTGCCTGAATGACTTTCACCTACACATACGTGTGATTAACTATTTTCTTTTTTTTTAAAATTATTTTCCAGGTATCTTTATTTATTTATTTATTTATTTTAAATATTATTTTATTTAGTTACTTTTCAAGTACATTTTTTTTTCATCAATTTCTCCCAATCCACCCCACCCCCCCTCCCGGTCTCCCCCCTCCCTCCCATTCCCCCCCCCAGTCCTCATCTCTGTGTCTTTCATACTTGTTCCTCAAAATCCCTCCCCCTTTTTCCCCTTAAGTTCCCTTCCCTCTCCCCTCTGGTCGCTGCCCACTTGTTCTCTATTTCAGTGTCTTTGTTTTTATTCTGTTTGCTTGTTTGTTTTATTCTTTAGCTTCCTGTCAAAGGTGAGATCATATGGTATTTGTCCTTCAATGCCTGGCCTATTTCACTCAGCATAATGCTTTCCAGTTCCATCCATGTTGTTGCAAAAGGTAGTAGCTCCTTCTTTCTCTCTGCTGCATAGAATTCCATGGTGTATATGTACCACAATTTTTGGATCCATTCATTTACTGATGGGCACCTAGGTTGCTTCCAACTCTTGGCTATTGTAAATTGTGCTGCTATGAACATTGTGGTGCATAGGTTCTTTGAAATTGATGTTTTAGGATTCTTGGGGTATAATCCTAGCAGTGGAATTGCTGGGTCAAAAGGCAGGTCAATTTTTATTTTTCTGAGGAAATTCCATACTGTTTTCCATAATGGTTGTACCAGTCTGCAATCCCACCAACAGTGAACTAAGGTCCCCCTTTTCCCCACACCCTCTCCAACATTTGTTGTTTGTTGCTTTGTCTATTATAGCCATCCTGACTGGTGTAAAGTGGTATCTCATTGTGGTTTTAATTTGCATCTCTCTGATAGCTAACGATATTGAGCACCTCTTCATGTGTCTCTGGATATTCTGTATGTCCTCTTTGGAGAAGTGTCTGTTCAAGTCCTTTTCCCATTTTTTAATTGGGTTCGATGTCTTCCTAGAGTGGAGTCGTGTAAGTTCTTTGTATATTTTGGAGATTAAACCTTTGTCTGAGGTATCATTGGCAAATATGTTTTCCCATACAGTTGGTTGTCTTTTTAATTTAATACTGTTTTCTTTAGCCATGCAGAAGCTTTTTATTTTGATGAGATCCCATTTGTTTATTCTTTCCTTTATATTCCTTGCTCTAGGGGACATATCCGTAAAAATGTTGCTGCGTGGAATATCTGAGATTTTCTTGCCAATGTTCTCCTCTAGGACTTTAATGGTGTCATGGCTTATATTTAAGTCTTTTATCCACCTTGAATTTATTTTGGTGTATGGTGTAAGTTGGTGCTCAAGTTTCATTTTTTTGCACGTAGCTGTCCGGTTCTCCCAACACCATTTGCTGAAGAGGCTATCTTTACTCTATTTTATGTTACTGCCCCCTTTGTCGAATATTAATTGACTGTAGAGGGTTGGGTTGATTTCTGGGCTCTCTGTTCTGTTCCATTGGTCTATGTGCCTGTTTTTATGCCAGTACCAGGCTGTTTTGATTACCGTGGCTTTGTAATACAGTTTGATATCAGGTATTGTGATCCCTCCTACTTTGTTCTTCTTTCTCAAAAGAGCAGCTGCTATTCGGGCTCGTTTATGATTCCATATAAATTTTTGAAGTGTTTGTTCTATGTCTGTGAAATACGCCATTGGTACTTTAATAGGTATTGCATTGAATCTGTATATTGCTTTGGGTAGTATGGACATTTTGATGATGTTAATTCTTCCAATCCATGAACAAGGTATATGTTTCCATTTGTTTGTGTCTTCCCTGATTTCTTTCTTCAGTGCTGTGTAGTTTTCTACATACAGGTCTTTTACCTCTTTGGTTAGGTTTATTCCCAGATATTTTATTTTTCTTTTTGCTATATCGAATGAGATTTTTTTCCTTGATTTCTGCTTCTGCTGATTCATTGTTTGTATACAAAAATGCCTTTGATTTCTGGATATTGACTTTGTATCCTGCTGTTTTGCCAAATTTTCTTTATTACAAAATCCAGCTTGACCCTTACCTCTTCATCAACATATTCCCTGACTTTTCTAATTCTTTTTCAATTCCTATCTCATCCTTGATCACCCAATAAAATACATCTATTTGACTTAGGAGCCTCTTCTCCCTGCTCTCCTAATACCCTGTACTACTATTACTACCAATAAACTGTGAGAATGGTATCTTCTGTCTGCCATGTCTTTCAAATAGCATCTTATCTTACACTGAATAGAATCTGTAGACTTACAGATATTAACGTTGCAGAGACATAAAGCATAAACTCCCCAAGGGTGTCTGTCACTGGCAGGGATGCTAAATGGGGTTACTCTTACTACCATTTTTTGATTCTTATACTCTGTATTCCTCCTTCTGGAGACAGTAGCAAGTAATGGTCATTCACTTAGGTGTGTGCTACTTCCTGAAAGATGCCAACTCATCCTTAGAGACTTCATCTTTAGGCGGCTATATTAGCCATGTCTTTAAAACACCATGGTGTTATTCCATCATGCCATCAGTGTTTGGGTCATACAGCACCTCATATATCATAAGAGCGATAATCATGTGCCCATTGCTGCATCTCGTTTGCTACAAATGTGGATCTTCAGGTCCTTAATGGTTTGATGCTATGTAGGATACTATGTCAGTGTATGAGATGCTCTGTAAGCTCTTGGTTAGTGGTGTTGGTGAAAAAATGCAAACAACAAATACCTCCATGTGTGCCAATTTCAACCAATATGAAGTTCTGTCTTTTCTAAATGAATCACCACTAAGTGATGATTTGATCTCCTCAAGGGATGTAGTTATATCTGGAGTTCAGCTTTGATCTCCTTTTGTGGAATGTTGAGTAGTAAACAGGGCAATAGTTACATCAGCCTTGGAGAAGAGATTATACTGTTAGGTCCATCTATTGGTCCCAAGGCTATTTAAATGACTTTTTCCCCCCTGTGAATCCATTGCACAACTGAGCAGGGTCAGAGGGTCAATGAATGACTCGGACTGACATCATCTGGCTGGGTGATTTTATCTACTTGGTTGTTACAGACTGTTCTGCGATAGGTGCTCTCTGCCAAACATGAACATTCAATGTGAAGTTCTTTACAGTTGTCCTTCTCATATGTCCCCCCACAAGCTTCTTTCCCAGAAATCCTCTTGATCTTCCATTATTTTCTATTTCTATCCAAACCATTTGCCACTGACCACAAATTTGTATTTATTCTTACCTTAGATCACTATCTTTCTCTATAGTGTTGATAGTTAGGTGTACCAGCCCAAGGCATCTGTAAGTAGAAAGATTTCTACTTACATATATCCTTTAGGGCTATCTTTTCTGTTTTTTTAATTTAAATTTTATTTTTCACTCAAAGTTTACATTCACTATTATTTTGTATCAATTTCAGGGGCAAACACAGTGGTCAGAGGCTCATAAAACTACTCTTCAGTGGAGCTTTAGTGCAACTGTTTTCCACTGTCAGCTAACATCTACCTATGGAACCAACCTACCCATAAACTAAGCTCTGCTTTCTTTATTTCTTTTTTATTTATGTCAGATGATCATAAAAATTCCCACACAGCAGAGGTGTGTGTGAAGGGAGAAGTATTTGTGCAACAGTGTTCAATGGCATGTGCTTCTAAGCTATTTGCTCATGCTACTTACTCATGTCCTCTCACCCTGCTAGTGTCTAATCCCAGGTGTAAAGTCTCCATGTTACAAGGCTCCACTGTTGCATCTCTCTGACCATATGACTTGGTCAGTCTGATGGAACCCAGCTCACAACTGGCAGCTTGAATTGTTCCATCACAGGATGTCCTGTTATCAGACATTCCATCTTTGCCAGGATCCAGAAGGATTAGAAGACTTAGGCTGAGAAAAATAAATTATTATACATTTTTATTTTAAAAGGCAATTAAAATATGCTGAAATAGTAACATGTAAGTCAGGGGTGTGGTAAAGGAAAGGCTTTAAGGTCCTAGACTGTTAAAAAACAGGGTGAAGATATTATTTAAACGTGGACTTTGATATGCTAATTATGTTGTCATTTTTCAATACATGCTAAAATAATTTAAAAATGTATTTTTTAAAACAAGTAAATAGCAAAAGATGATTTTTAAAATCTAAAGGAAATTCAAAACGGAGAAAGTATGTAGAAGGGGGGGCAATGAAAAAGATGAAAGAAGTTAAATCCTATCAGTACAAACATTAAAATGTGAATAAATTAAATTACATCATTAAAACAAAGATGATCATATTAAATTAGAAAAAGATCTAGCATATTGTTTAAAGATATACACACACATACATATATATACATATATATGAACATAAAGGTACAGAAATTATTTTAAAAGTAAAAGAATGGAGAAGGATATACTAGGAAATTACCAAAATGAAAGATAATTATATTAATATCAGCTAATAAAATGCACATAAGATAAAAACCATTATTAAAATACAAGAGGACTATTTTACAATCATAAACATTTTATTCATTAGGAAGTCACATTTTTTTATTTACATGCAACTAATAAAACAGCTTTAGAATATGTAAAGCAAAAACTTAACAAAAGTTGTGAGAGAAATTTAAAAAAAATTCCACAATCACAGAAGGAGATTTTAGCAGTAGAATGTTTCTTTGAGTAATTGGTAGAACAAGCAGATCAAAATATTGTTAAGCAATATTATTACATAAAGATGTAATGAACATACAGAGTATATCATCCAATAACTGTACAAAATATTTTCTTTCTGAGTACATCAAATATAGCTCTTTATAAAAGTTGACCTTAATTTGGGTAGCAGAATTTAACAATTATTTAAGGATTAAATACATACAGAGCATGTTATATGAGGACAATATAATTAAACTAGAATTAAATACCTTAAAGATAACTAGAGAATATCCATTTAAAAAAGAAAAAGGCATTGACATATTAGAAATTAAAGAAGAAATTAAATGAAAATGAGATGAAATTAAATTAAAAATTAAATGAAAAATAGAAGCTATTTTGACCTAAGAAAATGAAAATATAATATTACATAGTAAGACTTATGAGATCAAGCTAGAGCAGTGTTTATAAAGAGATTTTTATCCTTAAAATACATATATTAAAGAGAGAGAAAGACTGAAATTAATGAACTAAATTTATGTTTTTTTAGTGGTAATACCAGATAAATCCAAAGGCTAAGTAACAATAAAATTTAATCCTCAATTATGTAGCAATGCAGTGTGAGTAGCCCTTATGAAGTGAAAATCAATATGGCATGTAGGTACCTAGGTTCCATTCATCTTGTAGGTTGTGCTCCCATAGGTTCTGAGAGTCTTCTCCATGCAGCAGATAGAAAAAGAGAGGAAGGAAGTGAAGGATCACATGTAGTTATTTGTTAGTAAGTGCTAGAAGTAGCACGCTACATTTCTCCCTAAATTCTATTGATAAGGATTTAGTCGTATGTCACCTTCAATTTCAAAAAGAAGCCTGGAAATGTAGTCTAAAATGTGGCCAGAGAAATTCTAGATATCACAACTTCTATTTCGTTATTATACTAGAGATATAGCTTGTGAAGTAAAAGACAAGGTAATGAAATAAAAGTTAAAAGAATAGGCAAGAAACATGAGAGATTAATTTATTGTCTATATGGCAAATTCCCTCCAAAAATTCCACTGATAAATGATGAAAACAAGTAAGAAAAGTTAGTGATATTGTAGACACAAACTAAGTGTACAAAATTTAATTGCAAAACTCAACCTACCAGAAATAGGTAGTTAGGAAATAAATATGCCATGCCTGATACTATGAAATATTACAATGGACCTGGGAAAAAAAGCTGTGAAAGATGTACAAGATGTATGAAATTCTGAAATTTTTTGAGTGATATAAAAAATCAATAAGTGAAAAAAATAATGTCCTTAGATTAGAAGAATCAATAAGATACAAACAAAATCACAAGTTTGTGTGTGTACAACTTAAAGAAAACACTCTAAAATTTATGTAGAAGCAAAATAAATGAGAATACCTAAGACACTTGAAAAAAGAATAAAGTGAAATGACTTGCACTAGATATTAAGATTCATCATAAAGTTACAGTAATTAAAACAGTGTGATATTTGTACCTGGTGAGACAAACTGAAAGAACTGATGTTTTAAAAAGTTCCCATAAAGGTAAGAAAAGATTGATTACTCTTTAGTCATGATTACAAGCAGTTATCTGAATCAGTTTTAAGCTTCTTAAATAGTGAACAATTACTTGCCTTAGTGAACACACCTTGTTAAACCAAAATATCAGTATCGCCCCTCTCATGTGAAAGTCAGCCAATCCATGATGGACTGATGCCAGTAAACCCAACTCTCAGTGTCTGTCCATCAATAACAGTCTTATCTCAGTTAACCACACATGTCCAGATTATGTCAGTTCACTTAGATTTCTGAAAATCCATGCTTCCCCAAAACCTTAAGTAAAATCAGCTGTCTGTTCTTCTCAGATTATTCTTGAGGAGCAGACCTCTCCTTACTGTAGTAAACAATAAATCCAACTATGTGTTTTTATTTTATGTTGAGTGATGATCTCATTATCCTTTTAATAAACAATGTGAGGAATTTAGAAACAGTTTGTCATGGAAATGGACACTTGATTTATAACTGTGATGGAATCACAGGTAAGTGATGAATGAACGGTGCTGTGACAGAAGGCCGACCTTCATCATATAACACATGAAAATGAATTTCATGTGAATTAAAACCTTACGTGTAAAAGCCAAAGTTTAAAGCTTTTTCTAAGATAATATAGGACATCTTCATGACCTTGGTTTAAGAAAGGATTTCTTAAACTAGTCCCCCCCCAAAGTAGTAACCTTAAAAATTGATGAATATGACTATATTAAAATTTTAAGCTTAAGTCATCCATTAAATACCAGAAATAAATTAAAAGAAGTTACTAATATTGGAAGAAAATATTGGTTCCACGGTATCTAGAGACAGTACCCAGAAATTATAAGCATTCCTACAAATACACTTTAAAAGTCAGGCAACACAATTAAAAATAGGTAAAATATTTGAATATACAAATCACAGCAGAACATAGCCCAATGGCCTACAAACATATAAAAAGGCCCCTAATCAACAATCACCAAAAATGCAAATTAAAAGCACAATGAGATTACTTTCTCAATTGTTTAGCAAAAATTAGAAAGTTTGACAATACCAAAAGTTGCAGAGAAATTATTACATATACTTTTATGACAGTAATCTCATATACTTTTAGTGGGAACATAAATTGGTACACCATTAAAAAATATTTGGCTTTATATGGTTAATTTTGAGAATATTCACATTCAATGACCCAGAATTTTTTCCTTGGATATATAACCTAGAAAATATCTTGGAGATAGGTACCAAGGTGTTTTTACTAGAAATATGTATGTCAGAATCTTTATCCTTTGTGTCATATGAAAAACAACCAAATGCTCATGAACAGTAGCATAAATAAATAAATAAGTACTGGCATATTTATGCAACAGAATAGTATGTAACAGTGCAAACAAAAAGAAAAAGCTCACACAGCAAATTGAGGGAAGTTACATAGAAATTGACAAGCTATACAAAAAGTATTACATAGGTTATGACTCCATTTATATAAAGTTCAAAAGCAGGCAAAACCAAATTATATTACTTAGGATGCATGTTTAGGGGGTGAAGCTATTTATTTATTTATTTATTTATTTATTTATTTATTTATTTATTTATTTATTTATAGAGAGAACAGAAGTGAGGGAGAAAGAGAGGGACAGAAACGTCAATGTGTGGTTGCCTCTCCTGTGTCCCCTACTGGGGACCTGGCCTGCAACCCAGGCATGTGCCCTGACTGGGAATCGAACTGGCAACTCAGCTTCACCGGCCCATGCTCAATCCACTGAGGTACACCAGCCAAGGGGGGTTTTAAAAGGTAGAAAAATGGTTATGGCAAAATTCTGAAGAGTAGTTATCTTTAAAGGGACAAGAAAAGGTTGTGGTTATAAAGATGCCCTTGTATGGGATGTTATCAATATTTTCTTATTTAGTGTGGGTGGTGATTTAAATTGTCCTTATAATTTTATGCTCTCCTTTGTGTGCATCTCATAAGAAAAAAATAAAATTAAGTAAAATAAGTAATTGGAGGTCTATTAATGTTGTGGTAGAAGCAGAAGTCTCATTGTAGTGTGTCACAGAGGGCATATATGGTGAGTCAGTGAGAGACATGGTTTACAGTACCAGCAGGGTGCATTTGGATAAATCACGGGAACTTGAAGCACATTGCCTTAAACAATAAGGAAATGCATTCCCTGACATAGTGGCAGTTGTGTGGCCTCTCTGTAGCTCAGGAAGTCAGGGTTGGGTCCTTTTCTCTAGTTATGTTCTCTTATTTTTCCATGTGTTCTTTTGTCATCCCCAGGGTTGAAGCAACATGGATGAAATGCTTGCAAGGATCATATGTGGCTTCTCTTCCTCTTTGATGTGTGAAGATCTAGGAAGCTTTCTCTCATACATACCCTCGAGTTGCCTTGGCTAGTTTGGCATTAAATCATATTTATAAGCCCATCTTTATTCAATAGGAATGGGATTAAATTAATTATCTTTGATGGAATGCACATTGTGAATAAGCCACCCTAACCACTGTGAAGAGCCGGGACTCGTCTGACATTTTACTTGAGAGATAACACGTTAGCCTGTCACAGTGTACGGGTGCTGATGGTAGACACAAGAATTTTAGGTCAGTGATGATGGGAAGCAGCCTGAGGGTCCACAGTTTTGCACTGGTTCCCTAAGGCCCCACTCCAAAAGGGCAGCAAAAAGAGTCCCAAGTGACATCTGCACACACTTTGAGACTTCACAGGAAAGGAATCCTGAATTTAGGGAATCTGAGTATTTGGTGATGGCCTGTAAGCCTCTCTTCTCTTTGTTGAAGAGAAAGCTATCACAATCTTCCAAGGCCCTTAGCCTCATGAACATTCTGGAATGAGGGGTAATTAGTGTCCCGATGCAGCGGAAATACAGAAATGCGGAAGACCTGTGGATAATTACCTCTTAACAACCACTGCAACTCTTCTATCTTAAAATCACCTGTGAGCAAATAGAGCAAGCAAGGACAGGTTGGAAATGCGTCATTTGGTTCAGAGGCAGGTTTTTTCCTAAACAGAGCCAAGATATCAATCTTCCAAGAGCAAAAGATTAAAGAAAGCTGAAGGAAATCTACAGTCATTGGAATTCAGAAGCCTGGATATTTCTAAAACATATATTTACGCATTTAAAATTAATTATTTAATTTTATGCCTTAAAAACATGAGAGAGAGCTTATGCCCAAGAGAGTATACTTTTGGAGCAGAAAACTAACTCTAGAAATCTAGAACTGCCCAGTGAATTAGTTGATATGTAATTACTCACAGTAGAAATATCAAAACACAAAACAAAACAAAAATTATTAAAACAGTCATTGTCCTGATCATTTCTGAACTCAGGAAATATCTGTACGACTAATTGTTGCTGCTGATTCTTAGTATTTGGGCTGGAATGTATAATATGGCACAAGTCTTGGTAATTTCTTTACTGGATTTCTTTGTCATTCATAAAGTGAGAATATGGAACTAAGTCATCTCTAAAGTCCATATAGCTCTGAACTGAATGGCTATGTTATTTATTGTAATTTTCCATTCTCAACAATTACCACTTTTTCCCATTTCACCTCCAAAATTACATCCCTCCATCTAACACGTGTGACCCTCTTCAGAAACTGCAGGTGCTTTGAATTTTCTGATCTTCCTATGAGGTAAACAAAAGAGGTCACCATTTTTAAATAAAGAAATATTTCCCAGAGTGATCAAGTGACTTGTTACGGTCATTTTTTACATCAGACATGTACTTAGTAAGCAGCAGAGGTAGTACTTAGTTTAGAGATTTTGAGTTTAAATCCTGGGACTTGACATCCTCTTACGTGATTGTTTTCAGAGAATTTTCAAAGTTTCTCCTGCAAGCCAGGGAAATAATTATCAAGGAAAGTCAACTACCTGGTTGCCCTATTAGTGGGACATGTCCCAGAGCAGAGCTCTGCATGAAAATGCAGTTGACTTCAGAAATGATCCAACAATTTTAAAAAGTAAGTGGACATATTTTTTCTTCTACAATTGACTGAATTCATCAAGGCTTTTTATAAGCCTCTTACAGTTAACCTCTTTCCAAAAGAACAAAGTAAATGTAAGTAAAACCAGTGACTAAATATTTTTCTTCTTCTATCTTCTGTGATACCCATTCTTTAATTAACAATTATCTCTGTGAACTCTGTTTTTGTTTCAACTTTTCTTAGTTAATTTGCTCTTGTATGAGGATATGTGTGTGTGTATGTGTGCACGAGCACACACACATTATGAGAAAAAGAGAAACATATTTATTTGACTCGTAACTGAAAGAGTATTTGGAGATCATTATATTAAGTTACTATGGGTTTATGTCTGTCTCCGCAAATAGGTATTGTAATTCTTGAAGCATAGTTCACTATCTCATCCATCTCTATAACATATGTAAGTATATAACATATACGTATATGACTTGGCATTTGGTTGGTTCCAACAAGTGGTGGCTAACTTACAAATCACATTAATTTTCCAGTCTAAATATCTCATTTTATAGATGAGAAAAACAAGGCCCATAAAGATAAAAAACCCTCTTCTTACAACTAGTTTGTAGCAAAGCCATGCATAGATTTTAAGTTTTGGCTCTTACAGTGTACTTTTAAGGAGTCAAAGCCACCTTTCCATTTTCAAATTATATAAGAAATTTTTTCTCTAAAATACCATGTGCAGGGTGAGGTTAACAGTACACAGTTATATTGAATTATGGGAAACACTGAATGACCTTAGTCTGGAACAATATAACCACCTTATTCAAGATTAACCACCATGAGTGGGATGAGGTGGGTCTGTAAGACACACCAAAGGCTAATTATACATTGCTATTTGCCCTTATTTTGTCTATAGTCCCAATGCTGTTTTGAAAAAGGTAGGTAACTGTGTCAAAAAATAAATAAATAAAGCCCCTGCTTAGTAAAGCCTCCACTCAATCAAAAGAGAAATGTACTAGCAAGTAAGAATTTTTTAAGCAAAAATAAAAGTAAGAGAATGTACATTTGAGTCTAATGTGAAAAACGGTTTGATGTGAATAAAGATCATTGTACCATATTGTGAAGGAATCAAAAAATTCAAATTAGAAATATGACATTGCATTTCAAAAGAACATTTCTTTGCAGATGTTAGAGCTGAATGTATGGTCTACTCTTATTTTTTTTCTCTGAATGACAAGACAACACATGAGTTCTAGAGAAAGAAACAGATGATAACTAGGGAGTTAAAAAGAGAGAAATCACATTAGGAAATCTACCGGGATCAATTATTACTCAACTTCATTACTTGAATTACTTTTAAAAATAACCTTCAAAAACTATTTTTTCTGTGTTCTGTATATTCTCTTTGGGGTTTTGTACTGATCAAGATTCTGATGAAGAAAACAGATTTCACTCCAAACAATCTGAATGAAATAATTTATTACAACATGTCAGAATTATTAAGATGGTTAAATATAAATATGTAGGATGAGATGCCAGAATCTATTCTCAGGTCCATACTGCAGAACTAGGCTGCCAGAGGAGCAGTTTATCCTGACATGGGGAGGAGGCTGACCATCAAATTAGGGGGCATCTCTCATTATGCATATAAATATAGGACTTTCTCAGTCTGAACTGCTAAGTTAGCTATAATGCCTGGTTCCAGAACAGTATCACTATCCTCCAATCAGGAAATCTTGTGCACAAAATCAGGAAGCTGTCACTGTAGCTTCAGGATCGAATCATGCCGCCTTTTCTACTATGGAGAAGTCATTTCTACTAAATCATCAAGACTTACAGTTCGTTTTCAGAACCATGACACATTTGCTACATCTGAACTGATAAAATATATTCCCAATATTCCCTTCTCCCAGTTCAAATTTCAAGTCTCATGTAATTGCATTGCTTTGGAACCTGAGTCAAACTTTGATCACCAGATGAAAATAAATTAGATTTTTTTTCGTTTTTCTAATCTCCATGGGAAAAGGAAGTCAGACTAGAAGAAAACTGGAATAGATATTCTGAACCACAACTTCATAATGACATTAGACTTCAATCTTACTTCTCTGCATTCATCTTTGAAAACTTCAAAGTTTTTTGTGTGTATGTTATACAGATAATCACATATTTGCTTATCTTTGAACATAGTTCCAAAGTCTAGAACATTCCTAGTCCAAAAAAAGTGCTTAATACATATCTATTCAATAAAAAGAAGAGATACATTAGACAGACTGACAAAACCTGGGTTGTTATCCTGTTTTATACTTTGTGCCAAGTATTCTCACTTCTCTTACTTCTATTAACTCCTTTGGTCTCCGCAAACAGCTGCAGAGTAGGCAGGACAGCTATGAACAGCCCACATTTAAAAGAGAGAAACTTGAAATTTGGAAAAAATTAAGCTGTAGTCTTATCTTAATCTCTTACTAATTGTAGGTGGTTCTCTAACTTTAGGATCAGGCTTTGAATCTGGTCCTACCACTGACTAGTTGCATGACTTTGGGTACATTACTTCTCAACCCAGATTTAATTTCCTTTCCTTGTCTTTTGGAGATACTTCACTGTGAAGATAAAGACAATTGCCTGAAATGTATAGGGTATACTTAATAAATGGTAGGTAGTATGCCTTCTAGTTTATATCCTAAGTATTATGTTAGGTTATATTGTTATTAATAATGTTTGCAAGAATCCTTTACACTCGCCAGAAGAATAATGCCATTTTTTTCAGCTGGCAGTGTTCTTTGAGATGGAATGCTCACAGGTACCGTCTGCTAGGAAAACTGTTTTTATTGAAGATGAGTACCTTGCGGGGGTGGAAATTGCGAGGGTGAAAAGAGTGGAATATTGTGGCCCAGATGATGAGACAAGATAAGACAGCACATTTCAATAAGAACAGCTGAAATTGGTTGCAAAGTTAAAGCAAATTCATCAAGAAGGGAAATGGCCCTGGCTAGCGTGGCTCAGCAGATTGAGTGCTGGCCTGTAAACCAAAGGGTCACCAATTCAATTCCCAGTCAGGGCACATGCCTGGGTCGCAGGCTAGTTTCCCAGTAGGGGGTGCTCAGGTGCAACCAAACTGATGATTCTCTCCCTCTCTTTCTCCCCCCTTCCCCTCCGTCTAAAAATAAATGAATAAAATCTTTTAAAAAGAGGAAGAAAAATGAAGTTTGTTACAGTGGCAATGGACTTACCCTTTTTTCATAACGTAGTGCCAAAACTGAGCTCTATCGGCAAATAAGCAAAGGTGGCATTGGATTAGTGAACATTTCATTCATAGTGCTAGACTGATCATAGTGACCAATTTAAGCAGCATAAGAAAATAATATGATGAACACCTCCTTTTTCTACTCCCCAGTCCTGGGATAAATAGTCATTCACTTGGACACATCCTGGTTTTCTCACTTGCAAGATGAAATTTCTCACTTGACATTAACTGAGCTTATATATGTTTCTGAGAACATTTTGTCAGTTGTAAAATAGGGACCAGTACTTCAATTTACAGGCTTATTTTGAGAATGATATGCAAAAAGGTGTGAGAAGTGCCCAGCACAATACCTTGTACACAATGTTTTCTCCAAAAATATTCCTAAAAGTTGTGTGGCTGCTTGTCTAAATTTTATAGAAATTGCCAGGTCTTTGTAAAACATAGATCTTGATAACTTTCTTATATAAATATGGAAAATATATTTATAGTCATTATAACAGAGCATGGTAATATATTAATATGCATTATATATTGCTGCTAATATTGAAAACATATTAATATAATATACACTATATAATATATTTTGTCTCAAATATATATTAAACACAATACATGAATTTTATTTTAATAATTTCAAAATATATGAAATTATTCATATATTTTCATTATAACATGAAAACTTATTTAGGGTTATAAAATGTTGAAAAATTAAAATGAATATTTCAATACAAAATTTAATGAAAATATATGGAAAATTATGCAGAGCTGACTAATGAGATAAGCCAACTTCTTGGCTCTTAGTAAATGTCATAGAAAGCAGGCAATTTATTCCCAGATGCTAGAATCACTGTTACTTAACAGAGCAATAAATTTCCAAAATGTAGAAAAGACAAATATCTAAGAAATAAACTATGAAAATGATCAGTGCAATTACTAAGCTGAATAACTAGTCACAGATGATTAATGACCTAAAGTTAATTTTATTTGTACAAAACATTCTGCAGCAGGAGCTGTAGTATAGAATAAATAAAGTGGTTTGCAGCCCTGTGTAAGTTAGAGCAACAAGCAAACCCTGACTCAATTTTTGTTTGTTTTTGTATCTTTTGCTGTGGCTTGTTCTATTTTTATGGATAAGAGAGAGAAAATATTATCAACCCTACAAAGTTTTTGTTGATCTGAAATAACAATATGAATAAAGTTTGTAACCGTGAAGTAGAATACAAAAATAATTATCTTCATCTCACAGTAACTTGAATATGGTTTCATGTTAATGAATCTTTATATCACTAGAATTTGACATTCTCACTCATTGTAGATACTTAACAAATATTTATAAAGTAAGACAACCAAAGGAGTCCAAGGACATTGCATTTGGTGGTGTTACATCAAGATGTTCCTTTCAACTCCAATTTTATATCCCCTAATGAATCTGCTTGAACTACAGGAAGGAAAAAAATTCTTTAAAAGTGTAGTTGCCTCCCATTCCCCTTCCTGAAATCCTCCCTGACTATCCCCACAGGATATATTATCTATTTTATTTTTTAAATGACTTTTAAAAAGATTTTATTTATTTTATTTTTAGAGAGGGGAAGGGAGGGAGAATGAGAGGGAGAGAAACATCAATGTGTGGTTGCCTCTCGCACGACCCCTACTGGAGACCTGGCTCACAACCCAGGCACGTGCCCTGACTGGGAATCAACCAGCAATCCCTTGCTTCACAGGCCAGCACTCAGTCCACTGAACCACGCCAGCCAGGGCATGTTATTTATTTAAAAATGTTAACTCTTATTGCTTATATAATTTCTTTAATAACTGCTTATTCACAATTTCATGTATAAATCAATCATTTAACTAACTAGGTTGTAAATTTCTGAAGTTTAGACTTAAGTGTCAAATGTCAAATGTGTCAAACGTGTTTACACTGTCCAGAGGGATATTCTTGCCTATATTTATTAAATAACTTAACATTTATGACATTAAAGATCCAAGGCTTATGCCCCTCCCAACTTGAATCAATGAGACAAACAACCTGTACCCAATAGTCCCTGTTTTCTTGTAATGGAAGACCAGTGCTCCTGTCAGAGTTCACTATTTGCTAGCCTCCTCAACTAGTGCTTTTTATGAATAGTTAAATTTTTTTCTTCAAGTCATATTCCCTCTAGGAACTAGCATAGTTTCCAGTTTGTTTAGTTTCAGTAAATATTTGAGTGACAATGATGTAACAAACAAAAACTGCTAACATTCAGTTTTCACCCCAGTTCACTGAATAGAATCCTCTACTTCCTTTCCCATTCTCTTTTTTATTTCTTGACTTTATTGGGGCACATGTTTTAAGTGTATACTTAATCAAACATCATCTGCACACTACATTGTACCTCCACCACTCCAAGCAAAGTTTCTTTCAATCCCCATTCCTCCACCTACCCGCCCCCACACCTGTCTTTTCTTCTGGCAGTTACCACACTGTTGTCTGCTGTTTATATATGCAGTTTTACTTAATCCCTTCACATTCTTTCATTCAGTCCTCCAACACCCCTTCCTTCAAACGGCTGTCAGTCTGTTTCATGTATATCCACACCTCCATTTCTATTTTGTTTATTAGTTTATTTTTTTCATTAGATTCCACATATAGCTGAGATAATATGGTATTTATATTTTTCTAACTGGCTTATTTTACTTAGCCTAATAATCTCCAGGTCCATCCATGCTGTCACAAAAGATAAGATTTCCTTTATTGTTTACAGCCGAGTAGCATTTCATTGTTTAAAAAAGTGTATCACAGCTTTTGATCCACTTATGTACTGATGGGCACTTGGGCTGTTCCCAGACTTTAGCTATTATAAATAATGCTGCAATGAACATAGGGGTATATATATTCTTTATAATTAGTGTTTTGGGTTTCTTTGAATATATTCCCAGAAGTGGAATTGCTGGGTCAAAAGGTGAAAGATTCTTTTTTCTGAGAAGATTATGTTCTTCTACATAATAAAGCACCTAAGAGAATAGCATTAAATTAGTTGCAAGATTAATGAAAGTCACTAAAATTCTGTTAAGTGTTGCTATGGATTGGTTATTTGGGCCCTTTAAAAGTCCATATTTGGAGAAAAGTAAAGAAGGAAATTCCTTTCATTACTTTCGCCTGTTGAACTCTGTTGGTTGAACTTGACATGTCTCATGTGCTGATCCTCTTGGGGTCTGTCTGTGATGCAGGACTGTAATTAAAGGGATGAGGGAAACTATGGACCAATTAAAGTCATGAGAGAATCTTGGGGAAGGTTGTTTAATAAGCAGGAATTTTGGCGGCAACAACAACAAAAACCTGTGGGCTGTAATGAGCCCAGAGAACTAGCAATTGTTTCAGCTCTTTACTTTTTCACTCTCCCCATGTTTCCCAAATCTCCCATAGTCCAGCCTTGCATCTGTTGGCCAAATATGAGAATTCAGATTGGTGTCATGTCTCACAAAGTAGATAGAGAACTCATTGTAAGAAAATCAATAGGAATACACGCAACAGAAAATTTTGTACAAGGTATTTATCAAGTATGTTGTATATAGTAACCAATAAATTGCCCCTAATGTCCAACAGTGTACAACTAACTAAATTTGGTGATAGCTCTATAATGTAGTACTTATTAGCATGAAACAGTAATTTAATATGTATTTAATAAAATTTATGTTTAAATAGATTGCTTACATCAAAGGATGCATTAAATGTAGGTATGTTTATGTATATGTATACACATAAACGTATGATAAATTTTCTAAAATTTCTACAATAAGCATATTACTTTTGTGTCCAGGAAAAAAACCACAAACATTTTTGAAAGAACTGGAGGATTCATAGCACACCTATTTCTAAAGATCTATGGTTGAGAACTCAGTATTGAAGAATAGTGCACATAAATTAAAATTAAATCCAGACTTTGCTTAACATCTGATTCATATTCCCCACTCCCATTAAGAAAACAATTCTTGCCTGAGGCCAGAAGAAAGAGGAGAGGTGAAAAGAGGGAAGGAGGAGACTGAAGACCACTCACTCGTATGTCCTGTTCAATGGAATCTGCCTGAGCATGTTGTGCTTAAGCTGCCAACATCTTTTCTCAAAGAAATATTGAGAAGCTGCAGCTACGGCTGATGAAATCAACCTGCCCCATTCTTTTTGTCTGCCTTCCTTCTCCGCCTCCAGTGCATTGTGCAAGAGAAAGTTTAAACCATCTTCCTGTCAGGTGGAATGAGAGGATCAGTACCAGGTGGCCATGCTCCTGGTCCTCTGGCTCAGGGTACAGCTCCTGGGGTGGAAGGCCAGGGCCTGGCCCAGGGCACACGCTGCCCCTCTGCAGAGGGCTGGCTGGGCACAGTATGCTCATTTTATGTCTAACAGCCAGAGTTTTAGGACTGAGGAGCCAGATTCTTATGTTCTGGGGGTGAATGACTATTAGGAATGTGTGGAGTGTACCAATTATTTTGCGAGAGGAATTTTACCTAACAAGTTCAAGTCTTAGACCTTTTAGTAACTATAGTACAATGCTGGGGGCATGGGGAAGAACTATAGAAAAGCAGGGTTTTATCAGCTCAATTGATCATTAATTGGGTATTTTATAAGACAAAGCACCTTCTAGGTGCTAGGAGATAAATAGGTGAGCCAGAGGGGCTCTGTCCTTCAGGACCTTCTCGTTTCTTCCTGGGAGACAGACTACAAACAACAAATCAGGTGATTTGACAACAGTGAAGGGACATCCTGGGTGAGCTTTGTAGGTCTAATTAGTCACCATTCATTGCTCCAAAATCTATAGTACTTCTACAGACACTCTAGCTTCTGCATTCTTGTGTGGATAAGTCAGAAAGAAGATAGCTAGAAGAAAAGTAGATATAGGTTACTCTAGATATCAGGATAAATGGTCCCAATTCTCAGTCAGTTGTTGAGTTTTGTGATTTGGGATATTATTCCCTAGCACTGAATTTCATTTTTTCTTAAGATCTACCTTGTTTTAGCTTTTTTTAATTGTCCTGAAAGCAACATTATTGTGAAAGTCAGTGAAGGTAGCCATGTTATTACTATAGCCTCCCAGTTAAAAATCATAAAATAAATCATAGATAAAAGACCACAGTGGCCCTTGATTTCTTTCTACTCTTTCCTGTTCTTTTTCTTTTTGATTCCTTGCTATAAATCTATTCAATCTAAGCTGTGTCGAGCTTTTTGCTTTGTCAAGTTTCCCAGCAATGTTCACTGACATGCAACCTGGAATAACAAAATCAGCTCTGGAAGTGTGCTCCCACAATTGAACTAAGAACTCGGAAGCTGGCTTGACAAAGAAAAAAGGCAAAAAGACTGTGGGGTTCAGAATGAAAAATGTGCATCTGGTTTAGGATTAGTGTAATGGGAGAAGGACCATTAAGCTGCCCCTTAGAGAATAGAATAATGTTTTAGTAAGAAGGGTCAGGAGAAATGGAGCAGGACACACTGAACAACTTAACAGTGTTGCAAAGATATGTGTGCTGCAGGGTAGGTGGGGTGAGGGCTATGCAGAGAGAATAGTGCACAGTTTACTTAATGGCAGGGTGTGCAAAAGGAATAGCTGATTGTGCCTTGTGGGTGCCTTGTATAGGTGATGAAAGGCCTTGGACACCAGTGCTAAAAAAAAAGCCCTATGTGGTATGCAACAGGGAACCTCTGAGTGTTTCTGCTTAAAGGTGTGGCATGGTGAAATAAATACCTCAGAAGAAAACTTTTAATCCTAAAACATCAATATCAAAGAACCTATGCACCACAATGTTCATAGCAGCACAATTTACAATAGCCAAGAGTTGGAAGCAACCTAGGTGCCCATCAGTAAATGAATGGATCCAAAAATTGTGGTACATATACACAATGGAATTCTATGCTGCAGAGAGAAAGAAGGAGCTACTACCCTTTGCAACAACATGGATGGAACTGGAAAGCATTATGCTGAGTGAAATAGGCCAGGTGCTGAAAGACAAATACCATATGATCTCACCTTTGACAGGAAGCTAAACAACAAAACAAACAAGTAAGCAGAAAAAAAAACCCCAAAAAACAAAGACACTGAAATAGAGAACAAGGGGATAGTGACCAGAGGGGAGAAGGAAGGGAAGTTAAGGGGAAAAAGGGGGGAGGGATTTGGAGGAAAAAATAGGAAGGACACAGGGACGAGAACTAAGGGGGGGGGGAAATGGGAGGGGGGGGGGAGCAAGGGGCAGGGGAGGCTGGGATGGGAAAAATAGACAAAAAACTGTACTTGAAAAATAACTAAATAAAATTTTTAAAAAAAGAAAGAAAAATAATACAATAAAATTTAAATTAAAATTAAAAAAAAAGAAATGAAAACTGAATTTACAAATTAATTAAAGAATAGAATGCTGAAAAAAAAAAGAAGTTAAGTATCTGTCTAAGTATGAGTAATTATTATAGGGATAGATACTGCAAAGGGAAAATCTGCTGGACTCAGTCAGTGATTAGCAATACAATTCCAAGAAAAGAAGTCAGAGTTGAATTGGAAGCTCCGAGTCAAATTAACAAGCAGATGTTGGAAGAACCAGAGAGGGCAGTGAGAGGCCCATTTATGATGAAAGACAATAAAGGCAGAGTGAATTACATTGGTTCAAGGACACAATGCAGACATTGATTAGCTCGTTAGAAAAGTGGCTTACCAGCAGAAAACCTAGTTTTCAGGTTAGAATTTCTGAGTTGGTAATTATCACTGTTAGATGGTGATTGAAACCATAAGTGTTCATGAGAAGTAGACAGTGAAGACTGACTAAAGTAGACAGGAGAAGGAAGACTCCTCTTCCTGAAGACTTCCTTGAGCTTTGATTGGTGGGTCTGGCTAGCACATGTAGAAGCAGAGATCTGTGGGTTTCTTGGATACACTTCCAGGAGTGAGTAGGCCATTCCAAAGCCCCAACAGTTGGTTTGGATCAGGGTGTGACCACAAGAATCTGATCTCAGCCAGAGGAAGCTCTAGAGATCAGCTCGGCTTCAGAGAGAGCATAGAGTGGGGCACTCCTCGGCTCTTCTTGCCCGCTCTTCAATATAGTCAGGTCCTAATTATAGACTGCATGTTGAAAGCACAGTTTCAAATATACATATATACATACATATGAGAATAATGCTTTTATAAGTGCTTTGCAAGTTGTAAATTATCATACCATTATTAGTGTTACAGGCAGTATAAAGAATGACCACAATTAAAATGACAGACCACTCAAAATGAACAAAGGCTTGACAATAAACCTATTCAGCTTTCTTGTTTGTCCTTGGAGGAGGAGACTGAGGCTCAGAGAGACAAACAGCTTACCTGAGGTCACACAGAGCCAACGGTAAAGCTCAGACTCTGGGCTTTTAGTCAAGACCTTTTTCTTTTTTTCATCCAGGTTAATTCTTTACCCCACCCTTTCTTTTCTTTTCTTTCTTTCTTTTTAAAAAAAAAATCTGTTTAACATAATGCAGTATTTAGTTGAGAAAGATACCATTTCTGCCCTTTCAACTTTAGAGTTTGAGGGCATTTTGGAAAACTTGTCAACAAGTGAGAAATGGGGAAGAACTTAAGGAATAGCAGTAGGTACAATTTAATTCAACCGAACTCGATTATTTAGTACATAAAGCTTCCCAGAGCGCTGGGGGAGGGGAGGCGGAGTCAGAGGGGCTGTGTCCACCAGTATCTCACAATCCTGTCCAGGAGGCAGACACGCAAACAGCATGTATCAGAATAGGATACAGTAGTCATATCAGAATGAGATAAGACTTGCCTTAGGAAAATGAACAAATGTCATATTTTTTTGTTAACTTCCTGGGTGGATGGAAAGCTGGAGGCTCTGATGTTTAGTACATTCCTACATGCTAGCGAAGGGAATAGGAATCCTTGAAGCGGGCCATTTTTGGTAGTTCCAGACATTCTAACATCATTTATTTTAAAAACTGGAATAAACCTCCCCCTCTGCCTGGCTCATAGACTCTCTGACTTTGGGAACCTTAACAGTAGACTCCAGCAGAGGCAGTGGAAGCATCCTATGACCCAGCACACCCAGGACAAAAAGCTACAGGGTTTTTGGACCATTGCCAAGCTGTGAGATGAACCTGATAGGGTTCTTAAATAACAGCATGGCCTCAGCCTCGGGCCTGACTTCATGCTATTCCAGTCGTGTGACCTGTCTCCTGCGCTGATCTAAGATAACACTTACCACAGTCTGCCTTGGAATCAAGTTACTTGTGTGTGTGCCTGCTTCCGCCACTTGATGAGAGAGCACTGACCATGCCTTACTCAACCCTATCCCCCAGAGCACTTGGCACGGGCCCTGGTTCTCTGTAGATGCCCAGTAAGTGTGCAGGGCTGACTGGAATTTTGGCAGGCCTCTTTATTTTTCATTGGTTAAACCTATGGTTCATCTTGCTCAGTTTGAGAAGGATAAAGTGCATATTGAGTTGAAAGTCCTGGATCTGATTTCAGAGACCAGGGTTCTAAAAGAAATGCAGATCCTCAATGTATTTCCTCTGAAACCCTGAGCCATCCTCTCCTCTTCCATACCTGTGTTTCTGTAGCTAGTTAGAGGGGTTAATAGATATTGTTCTTATAGTTCTTGCTTGTTATGATTCTATTATTTTGTAAGGTAAACTTAAACGTAAAGCACCTGTTAGTTCAATTTCTCTTTCTTCACCTCTGCTGATCCTTAACATAAGATATAAAGAAGTTATTGTTCTAAACTTACAAAAGTTTATTTTAAAAAAACAAAGCAGTAGAATATAAGAGAAAAAGCACTGCGCTGTTGTGCAGTGATCATTCAGTGAGAATAATCACTTATCAGCTGGCTGCTATCTTCCAAGCTCTGAATGAGAAGTTCCTTCTATGTATCGAGATATCAATGTCTTATTAGCTCTCTGAGGAGAACCTTGCTAATTTTGATTGGCAAACAAGGAAACAGCTTGGGGATGTTAGAAAATTTTTTGTCAAAACAGAACCAGTCAGTGGTAGAAGCAGAATTCCAATGCAGATTGTCCTTCTACTACACATACCTGCCCTTTCCATTCACCTCGAGCAAGTCAGTTAAGATTTTTGGGTCTCAGTTTGGCTGTAAAATTAAATTCATAGTACTTTATCATTTGTGGAAAAATAAAAGCACAAAGGTAAAACAGCAATGACTTCGGAAGTCTGAAAAAAATGAACTAAGCAAATCTAAAAGATTATCACATTACTAAACGGCCAGACCAGTAGTCCAGGTAACCAAATCCTGCTTTCAAATCCTGCAGTTTGAAAGCTGTTGATCTCAGCAACAAAAATCTCTCAGCCCTGATTCTGCACAGTGCCTTGCCCTCTGACATCCCTAGATCGAGTTATTAAATCGCTTCTGTCATGAGTTCAAGCTTATGTGCCTGCAGCATTAGAGAAGTTAGAAGAAAAAATAAAACTAAGAAAATTTTAATTATTCTCTCATTACTAAGTGAGCAAAATTTTTCCAAATAATCATTTATGTAAGCGTACAGGGAAACAAGTGTCGCCACACAGAGCATGTAACAAGAGAAAATTCTTTGTCATTCAACCTGTTGGTGTTATTGGGTGATAATGTTCTTACAGACCTACTTTTGATACACTGATCATTTCTTTAGTAATGTATTGTAAGAGGTGGTGATCAGTTTGGAAATGTGAATATGCATATTCATATGCATATTTGCATCCTCTACACCTGCCTTTCAACCAAGTCAGCCTGAAGCACTCATTCACCACTTCTGGGGATGCAGAATGGGGAAGTACAGGGGGTGATCGGGACTGGTATAACAGGACTGCAGAGAGAGAGAAAAAGTTAACATTTAGTTTCTGGCAATGAATATAAGAATTTTATGTCCATAGAATTATAATGAGATTTAAAGCAAAGCTTGTTAAGGAAGAGAAAGATTTTTCTGAATTTCCTATTTCAAAATTTAACTTTAAAGCCTGAAAGAGTTGATCATAGTTTTTAAAAAAGAATTCTAGTCAAGGAATGGGTATAAATAATCCAGGGATATGGACAACAGAGTGGGGGAAGGGGTGGGCTGGGCAGGGAGAACAACCCAGGAAAGCTGGGACAACTGTAATAGAAAAACAATAAAAAAAATAAAGAACTGAGCTCGACTAAAAAAGAGAAAGAATTTACTGGTTGTAGGGAAAGAGCGAGAGGAGACAGCTCCTATACCAGTACCAGTGTGTCAGTACCAGTGATTGTGAGAAAAGAAGATCAAGACCAGGTTTCACTTCCCCATCCTGGGGACCATCTCTGTTGATGCGTGTAGAGATATGGAGGTTATTTTAGAAATACCCACCCAAGAATGGGGAAACCCAAAAGGTGGCAGGGAGAATGGCTTGCTTTCATCTTAATAGCACGCTGGGGCCTAAAGCACGAAAGAACTTCAGTGTTCAGCCCAGTGCCTCCTCCAGGACTGCACCAGCAGTGAGGATGGGGTGGTGCAGAAGGTAAATTCACCAAGGATAATGTAGATTTGTCCATGGCACTATTGCTTACGATGGCAACAAGATTCACATAGCCTCCATGTCAGATGGCAAAGGAATGCTTATAAACTGACAGAATTCCCTTTGACAGAGAATTTTGTGAGTGAGCTGGCATTGAGTATAACAAATATTATAGGCTGGTAAGCTGAGTGTTTTCTCTTTCCACTGCTGTCATTCATTGATTTTTGAAACATTTGAGTTTTTAGAATCTACTTTACAAACAAACCTAAGTGTCCCATAATGGTGTTGAACTTTGTGTAAATGAGGCTGATACATTTTGTTTGCATTTTATTAAAATCATTTGGACATTTTTAATCCAAATATTCAACAAATGAAGCAATAAAAAAGTTCAACTTTGAAACTTTTAGATAATTTCAATTATTGAGAATAAAGTTTACAAAAAAGGAAGATCTTAACATTTTTCCTTATAAGAGCAAAAGAGAAACAAAACAAATTAAATGATGAAAGTTTGCTGTGTAAAAATTGAATTTGAAAATTTAGGTGTGTTTCTCAATATGTAAACTTGTGGAAAGAGATTTTTAATAATGTTCCTGTTTTAGAATAATATAAAATAGAAAAGGCCTTTTATTTTGTAGTATAAGGGGAAACTCCAAAAGCACCAGAATTTATTTATAAAAATGTATATTTAGTCTTACATGTTTTAAACTGCAGTCACCTTTAGAGTACTCTCCAATGATGTAATACACCCACTGAGACTTTTTTCCCACTGCTCAGTTCTTGGTCTTTTTGAATTTAATGCCTTTTACTGCTCCTGCCATTTGTTTCATCTCTTCCACATTAGAAAAACTTTGAGGATTTTTTTTCATCAGGGAGACAAAAATAAGTCTCTAGTGGCAAGACCAGGTGAATAGAGATAGTGAAACACGAAAGTCATACCATTTCTGGTCAAAACTGCTGAACACTCAGCACAGTGTGGGCAGATGCACTCCTAAATCACCCATCATGAAATGTGCAAATGCACTGAAAGAGTCTTCAAAAAAATTTACTGAGGCCGAACACAGTCTCTCACAGCAACGCCAGCTGGTGCACTGGTACAGATGGGTTCCTAGAGCACTCACCTAGCCGGAAAATCTGGGCTACAGGGGGGCCACCTTCCAGAAGATAATTTTGGTTTTTTTGGACCCCCTCTCATATCTGTTTGGTGAAACTTTCAAATCAATAAAAATAGAATCAATTTTTTAAAATAAATTTGACTATTAATATATTCTAGAAAGAATTATTAAAGAAATATATATTTCTCAAATATATTAAAGAAAGCTATTCTAAAAAAGAAGAAAAGTCAGTATTTTCACAAATATTTGAGCTGAAATATTTACACATTTTTGTATAAAATAGAATAAAAAATATTTTACATTTTATAAACTTTATGTTGAGCTTAACAGATATGTCAACTACCATTAGAAAATATTTTCTCCATAAGAATAGTCCATAAAGAAAATTCAACTGAGAATGTCAATAATTTCAAATTTACTAATTGTATAATACACCTTAAAGAAATATTTCAGTCACTTGTCTGAAGAAATTAAAGTAATATTATATTGAATTTTTTTCAAAAAACACCAGTGTCATGATATTAAAAACAGCTATTACTAAGAAAATTAGTAAAATTTGTGAACTCATACAATACTTCTTTTTCAGTAAAGTTGTAGAGTTCAGGTAATTAATATAAAGAAAATTTCTAAAAACACTTCAAATGTAACTTTAATTGCTTTAATGTAGGCAGATATAGGTTACTTAAATCTTTTAGAGTAAATTTTATTTTTAATAATAGGTTTTGGGCCCTGGCAGGGTGGCTCATTTAATTGGAGTATTGTCCCATACACCAAAAAAAAAAACAAAAAAGGTGTACTTGGTTCCCAGTGAGGGCATACAATTAGGTTGAAGGTTTGAACCCTGGTCAGGGTGTGTACGGAGGTAACCGTCGATGTTTAATGTTTCTTTCTCACATCCAAGTTTCTCTCTCTCACTATCTTCCCTGCTCTCTAAAATCAGTAAACACATCTTCAGGTGAGGAGTAAAAAATATGACAAAAATAAATATATATATATATTTTAAATAGTACTGTTTTATATAAATATTATAGACATCAATATATTATAACCAGTTTATCAGTCAATAAATTAAAATTTCACAACTTGTATAATTAATTTTAGTTTTTGTCTTAATTTTCTGGATTGAACACATTACACAGTCACTTTAGATATAGCATAGGCCCTTTTTCACATTGTCATTTAAAGTCCAGAACAGAGGACAGAGACAAGACATAATTAATATTTAGAACCATAGTAAAAGTACTTTAAAAAAATTCTAAGGTGCTACATATTGCAGCTTACCATTTCCTTTTTCTTCTCCAGTTATCATTTTTAAGATTGAGATCGTGTTCTTTTTACAAGGAACAATTATGTTACAGAAGACAAAGATGCAAAGTGTTAGGAACAACCTGGAAGAAGAGGCCACGTGAGCCAGTGTGGCTTTATCTCCCCCCGCATTCCTCAGAGGGCAGCAAAGGTAGAGACGCAGGCACGGCATGCCAGCTCTCACCACATCTCCAGAACACACTTCTCCTGTATCTGTCAAAGCATCAGCTGGTCAAGATGTTCTTCTTTCCTTGCCCTCCAGACCCAGCCAAGGTAGCACTGACAAATAAGGTCAGATTTGGGGGCTGAGTTGAGTGAAGCATTTTATATTTATATCCATAGACACACACTCCTGTGTATGTTCCAGTGACTTCAGGGGACTTTCCACAGTCATGGGTGTCCTGTGTCTGGTGTGAGGTAACTTTGCCTGGCCTACTGTGTTGTCTGAGCACAAATCACTGGGCCAGGGGGTGGGTTCCAGGGTTTATGGATTGAGGTGCGAAGGCTATCTTTCTCAATAGTATTTGTCTCTTTTGTATTGCTTGTCCACTATGATAGCAACATGCAGGTAGGGGATTTTAGTAGGGTGTTTTGTTTTCTTCTCTCAGGGATTGGTAGCTCTAAATTCAAGGATGCATGAAATATGGACTTCAAGATTCCAACTTGGATATGGCAGGGGCTTTTCTGAATGTTTACTATGATAATTTATCAAGGAGGTATATGTATAGTATGAGTAAAATAGGAGAGTGCTTGCCACAACATCAATACTAGATAAGCATTGGTTCTTTCTTTGATATTTTATGGAGAAACAAAGCTTTCTGTCTAAAGGGGAGAATTTCAGGAGAAACGAACTGGAGGTGGGACTAATAGATGATTACAAATGGTATAAAATAACAAAATTTAACAATTTAGGAGACATGTTGAACACACATTATGGGTAAGTCATTGCTAGACTCCTAGAATAAAGGAGAAAATAAATTCCTGCCTTCAAAGAATTTAAAATCAGAGGATAAAATGTAACTAAGCTAAATGTGTGTGATGTCTCTCATTTTTTTAATGCCAAATCCTAGCCACACTAGTATGTACACAATGCAAAACAGTGTGTTCAAAGGAGCTAAAGAAAGTTGGATCATACTCAAGCAGCTGAGGGCACAGTGATACCATCTCATTAATGTATTTAAAGAGCAACATCTGCATCTTGGATTCTCTTCTCCCTGACATCATCTAGCTACAAATGAATGGTTCCCATGAAGAAGTACATTATAGTTGCTGTGGAAGACACTATTCAATTTCCCACCCACCAGCCACTTCCCTTGCTGTTGTTGTTGCTGCTGCTGCTATTAACAGAATTTGTTTTTTTGTTTTGGTTTGGCGTAGTAATGTGCTCGGGAAAGGTGGCTCATGTCCTTCAGCAATCCCAGAGGATGGACCTTGATTACTGGTTCATGATTTAGCTAGTGTCTTTCTCTTTTGCCAGTGATTGGTTTAGATGGCATGCAACTTGGTTCTGGCTAATGGAATGTGAGGCAAAATGTGTTGGGGAATTTCAGATGAGAGCTGGAGAATGATGTAACATAAAAAACCAATTTGACATCTACATGGAGAAAATAACTTGCTATGTAGCCTACAGCAAGCCATTTTTATCTCCCCCTCTAGGCCTCAGTTTCCCCATTGTATTAGTCATTCTTGCCCTGTCTAATTAACAGGATTGTTGTTAGTAGTACAGAATTATGGATGTTAATATGATTTCTAAATTGTAAGTGACTATAATTTAATTGCAAATTTTCTTAAAATCTTTATTTTTTATTATTATTTTTAAAGTAGTTTTTTAAAAAGATTTTATTTATTTATTTTTAGGAAGGGGAAGGAAAGGAGAAAGAGAGGGAGAGAAACATCCATATGTGTGGTTACCTTTCACATGCCCCAAACTGGGAACCTTGCCTGCAACCCAGGCATGTGCCCTGACTGGGAATCGAACCTACCACCCTTTTGTTCACAGGCTCATGCTCAATCCACTGTGCTATACCAGCCAGGGTCCTTTGAAATCTTTAGATTAAAAAAAATCTCAGCAAATCTCTCATATATGCTAACATGTTAACCCTAGGGAAATATGCTTCTTACTTAAAGAAACTTAAGGTAAATATTATAATAGTGTGTGAAAGATTTCCCATGCAAATAAGTGTACATATTTCATTTTCATTGTCTTAATTAATTTCTCTCAAAATCCATGTGCAATTTTAGAATTATATTATGTAATAAGGCCCAATGAACTCATGTGTATAGGGAAACATTTTGAGATCTTCACCTCTGCTCTGTGAGAGCATAATGACAAATGCACTAAGTACAAATTTAGATGTTTTATTCTGGGCTCCCCACAAAACATTTATTTATTTCACAAAAAAAGTTCAAATTTACCCAAAATAACATAATCATCACCAAGTATCCACAATGCATATTTAACAGAGATTACTTGCCATATTTTCTTTAAACATATTTTTAGAATAAAATGTTACAGATACATTTGAAATCCCTTTGTACACTTTCTAAATCACATTTTGGGGTGGGCGTATACACTTCCAGATCATGTTTCATACTTTGCTTACCTCTCTGTATATTGCGCAGGGCATTAACGAAGCATGTTTACCCAGGAGTCCCCCAAACACAGGGTCTCATATGAAAATGGCATTTATTTCCTTCTCCTGTAGCAGTTCATAGGTAGGTGGAGGGTTCTGGGTAGGTAAGTAATTTCGATCCCTTATACTTCGTTGTTTCACCATCTCTTAAGGCAGCGGTTTTTTGATCTGAGGGCTCCAGGGATCCCTGGGATTCTTTCAAGGTTCCTACTTCCAACACTACCTTTGACTCTACCTTTTTCCAACTATATCCCCGTGTGAGGTCAAATTTACTTCATGTGTATCAATGAAAACAACATTACTGTGCACTGAATGCAAACACAGAGAGAAGAGTCAACTTGTCTTGAATAAAGTCAGACATTAAAAAGATTTTTAAAAATGTAAGAGTGCCACTCTTTCACTAAATTTAAAGTCATTTTCATAAAATAACGTTAGTACAAACATGTACAGTGTTTTGAGTGAAATAAATACATTTTAATGTCTCAATTTTACTTTTGAATATAATAAATATCAATAGGTATTCCAATGTAATCAAAGTTCTTCGAGGTTCTTAACAGTAAAGCTAAAAAAATGTAGTGTCTGTTTAGTGGCCATATCCAGCTAAAACTCTTTTTTACTGTGAAAAAGGAAGAACACATTTAGGGGGAAAAATTAAAAAGCTTTTGCATGGCTAAAGAAAAAACATCAGCAAAATGAAAAGGGAAGGAACCATATAAGAAAATATGTTTGTCAATGATACCTTGGGCAATAATTTGATCTTCAAAATATATAAAGAACTCACACAACTCCACACCAGAAAGACACACAATCCAACTGAAAAATGGGCAAAAGACCTGAGCAGACACTTCTCCAAGAATGATATATAGAGGCCCCAGAGACATATGAAAGGATAAACCCTTAAAACACACTTTTGAGTTACAAAAATGCAATAGCAGAAGGATGCATTAGAAAGATACAATTCAAATAAATTCTTAAAGCACAGGTTTATTATATATTGCTTACGAACACACATATTATATTAAATTGCTAGTTTTCCCCTTAAATATATTCTTTCTTTTCCACAGCAAAAAAGAGTGTTAGTTGGATATGCCCACTAAATAGACACTATACTTCCTTTTAGCTCTACTATTAAGAACCTCAAAAAACTTAAGTACTTTGGAATACATACAAAAGGATGTTCAGCATCACAAGCCATCAGAGAGATGCAAATTAAAACCACAATAAAATATCCCTTCATACCAGTCAGAATGGCCATACTAAACAAATCAACAAACAAGTGCTAGCAAGGATGTGGAGAAAAGGGAATTTTAGTACACTGACTAGTGTAGCCGCTGTGGAAAACAGTATGGAATTTCCTCAAAAAACCAAAAATGGAACCGCCTTTTGACAAGGCAATTCTATTGCTGAAATTATACCTTATGAATCATAAATCACCAATTCAAAAGAACCTATGTATACCAATGTTCAAAGCAGCACAATTCACAATTGTCAAGTGCTGGAAACAGCCTAAGTGCCCATCAGTAAATGAGTGGATCAAAAATGGGGCATTTAACGCAGTGCAATACTATGCAGCAGAAAGAAAGAAATGACGGCATGGATGGAACTGGAGAGCATTATGCTAAGTGAAATTAGCCAGGAAGTGAAACACAAATACCATATGATCTCACCTATATGTGGAACCTAATCAACAAATAAACAAGTGAGCAAAATAGAACCAGAGACATACAAATAAAGAACAAACTAACAGTATCCAGAGGGGGGCAGGGGAAGGGGTAACAGGGGAAAGAAGGGGAAGGGTCATCAAGAAAATGTATAATGGACCCATGGACAAAGACAATGGGGGGAAGACTGAATGTGTGAAGTGGGGGTGGGTAGGGCAGGGGGAGAGTAACTGGGGAAAATGGGGACAAATGTAATTGAACAATAAAAAAAAATTACCTATGCTGACACATATAGATCTAGTTTATTTATTTTAACTGTTGAATACTATCATCCTGTAAGACTATGCCAGGCTTACGCATTTGACTTATGGATCTATAGAAGGTTTCTAATTATTCACTCTTAAGTGAATTGCTGAAGTAGACATCCTTTGGCATGTCTTGTTGCATAAATATGAGTTTCTTTAGAGAATTGAGGATTAACTTCTGTGTTTTAGGACATACATGACTCCAAACTTTATTAAATGTTGTTAAGTTATTCTCCAAAGTGAATGTGCCAATTTGCAAAATGACTTAATGCAGTTTAAGAATCCTTTTGTCCTCTCTGTTTCATTCTTTCCCACTATCAAATTGTTAATTTTGTCAATGTGATGGTAGGGGAATTGAAAGTTACTGTTGTTTGATTTATAGTTCTCTTCTTTGGAATAGAATTTTAAGAAATAGGTATAATGGCAATCCAAAAAAGTTTTGATCACAATGATTACATATTTACATATTCGAAGTTTATTTTTCTTGTAACAAGTGTGAAGTGAAATAGTTGGTAACATTGGTTTTGCATATCATTAACATAATCAAGAAAATTAGGCTCAGTCGTCTTTCTGTTGCATTATCCCAAGTATATTTTCTTCTCTGTTTATGATTATCATTCTGTGGTTGCAAGATGACTGCCACTATGCCACTTAAATGTTTAATAGAAAGAAGGGGAAGCAGAAAGATTGGTCATACACTCTACTCTTGGACCTGCCCACTTTTATCACAAAAGAAAAGATCTTTTTATATAGTTTTATTTTTCCTCAGAGCTGGGTTAGTTAGCCAACACTCACACATTATTCTTGTAGATTTAAATAATTTAGAGAATGATAGGACATGACCTTCATATCTCTTCTTATCCCAAACTGTCTTAGTTTTTTAAGGATCTTTATTCTTTTGCATAACTTTTAGGATCAACTTGTCATATTTCTTTTAATTTTTTCCCTTGGGGAATTTTGTTAGATTTGCATTTATTTTACAATTGAGATAAATGCATAGCTTTACAATAGTGTAAACAGCAAACTGTTGGATCTTGTTTTTTAAATTTGACCTAACAATTTCTGCCTTTTAATTGTTTGATCTCTTCACATATAAGGTAATTGTTGATAGGGTTGTGTTTCAGTTTGCTATTCTAGTCATCACCTCTTGACTTACTTTCACTCTTTGGGTGAATAAAATATGTTCTGTAAAACCTATATTATTATTATTATTAATTATTTTGGCACTATAAAAAATGATAAAAATAAGTTCTTTAACAGAAGAGGAAATTATATCAAATGGAATCCCAGTTCTTCAAAAGAGAATGAAGTGCATCAGAAAGATAAATATCCAGAAAATTTTTTAATTTTTATTATATGAATATTTAAATTTGTTTAGAGGACTACTAATTGTTTAAGACAAAAATAATAATATTGTGGGTTTTACAGCATACATACTCAGATGAAGATATCACAAAAAGCACAAAGGATGTTATCTAACATCATCTATGGAAGAATCTTCTACCTTCTGCCACTTCCCCAGGCATGAAAATGAAAGTGGTTCTCTTCTATCCTAGAAATAATTTTAATTTATTTTTGTATTTTTATACACTCAAGCTTCTGATAAGTTTCAAAAACTAATTTATAGCATAAATGAATTTTTTGACTTTTAAAGAGTTTTGACTTTTTGAATGCTAACCAGATGGAGAAGCGTATCATTCACTTTCAATAATCCTGGAAATAGTATTTGATTCATAATTTCTTTTGAATTTGTTCATTACTTTACTAACACATAGGAAGTTTGATGTCTCTGCTATTAATTTTTAATTTCATTACATTATGTGTTATATTAGTTACTTGGCTTTTTAAAGTGCTTTGTTATTGACATTCCTGAAGAATGGCTTGGAGTTGCTGCCTATCATTTTTGTTCATAAGCATATTGTCTGCCTTACTTTGAAGCCAATATAGAACTGAGAAATAAAGAGCAAAGTCTAATTACATTAGCCCAGAAATCAAGCTGCTTTTAATATCTAACTTAGACTTTCCAGTTATGAAATCTATTCTTCTTTTATTTTTCCTTTCAATCCAGTTTGAGTTGGACTTTCTTTCTTGTGTAAAAACATAATGAGTTCACTTTTAGGGATATTGAGTTTGTGTTGCAATAGAACAACAGCTCAGTAAGCTGTGAATTCAGAGTAGAATGCCGTGAGTTTAGACAGAGCATGATGCCCCGGGACTTGCAGCCATGATGAGGTAATAAGCTAGCGCTACACTAAGATTTTCAACATCTAAAGTCATTAAGTCTTCAATGATGGTTAAATTTATGTGTCAACTTAACTGATTCACCGGATGCCCAGATATTTTGTTTAAACATTATTTCTGGGTGTGTCTATGAGGATATTTTCAGATGAGAGTAGCATCTGAATCCATATACTCAGTAAAGTTGATGATCACTCTGTCCAATATGAGGGGCATTATGCAATCCATTGAGGGTCTGAATAGAAGAAAAGGCAGAAAAAGAGAATTTGCCCCTTCTCTGCTTCTCTGCTTGACTGCTTGAGCAGCTGGGCATCGGTGTACACACACACACACACACACACACACACACACACACACACACACTGTGTTAAGAAACCTGATACACCTCCCTTTAGCTATTTCAGAGTTGACGATCATGTACTATTCTAAATGCTTTCATTACCCAGGGCCTTTGGCTTCAAGCAATATCTTACTTAAATGTGTCTCTTGGCCACCATTCACATTCAGAGGGCAATGATACGTTGTCTGCATCTTGGTATCACCTAAGAGAAAAGATGGTACTCAGGATTTGCTGACTGTTCTTATTCATTTCCCAGGCCATTGCCAATATTTAGCAAACAAAATTGCCTTTGCCATAGTTACCTGGGAATTGGTTCCTGCACACATCCGCTACAGGCTACAGTGCCTACACCCAAGCATGCCCATGACAAGGGATGTTTGGAGGCTTGCAGCCTGCAGCTTCTCCTGGAACAGCTGCAGCATGTGAGATTGTTTTTAATTACTCCCTAAATGTCCTCAAGACAAAGGCAGAGAAATAAAAGCTGCCCATCAGAAAGCATTTTTTTTCAATAAGAATTTAAGCAGAATGAAGCCATGAGTAAGCTACTAAAAAGTAGTTTAAGTAGGCCAGCCTGCCTTTGAGGTGGATTTTCTCTGCGCCGTCTCGTTTTCATTCCCTGGTCTGCTGCCCTTTGCTCAGACTCTCATTTCCATTCATACTGTTAGCAGTGAATCTTTCTATAATTGCTTAAGGTTTGCATAAAAATAATGTCTTTTCAGTAATCCTCTAGTTTAGGTATTTCCCCCATTTTACCAATGACAAAACTAAAAATAAGAGAGATTAAATTAGTTCCCCTAAATTGTCATGTTCATTGCTTTCAGATCTTAGACTTCCTACTACAGCACTTGATATGCCTATGCTTTACAAAGTAGTTTGACTTTGATGCTACTGTTTGAATTCAGCTGAACTAGTCATTGTAGGTTAACTACAGTAACAACACCACCATCCCTGCCACCACCTCCACCACCACCCAGCACCAAATCTCACAGGATTAACAGAATGGAAGCTGCTCAACCTTCCAACTTTCAACCCTATTTCAGGCTGGAAAAGAATGAAAAAATAAGAGCTTTTCCTAGATGTCTGTGCCACTCCTTTATGGAAACTTTCAGTAAATCCTTCTCAGCAATTTTTACGTATATCTCATTGCTAAAAGTTATTCACATAGCCACTGTAGCCATTATGGAAATTAGAAAGTTTGGCATTTGGCCAGGTATGATTGGTCCCAGTAACACAGGGGTTCCTTGGTAAGAAAGAATAATACTATAAGTTAGAAATGCAGCTAGCTGGTTCCATTACCTCCTGCCTCTATCTTTCAGACTTATTCCCTTTCTGATATTACACTTAGGGTAAAATCAGAGATGAGATCCAAGGCAAAAAAATAAGGACCTGGGCTGGAATAAAGTAAGAAATTGTGTATATTATTTAGTAATCAAAAGTAGAATTATAGATTTTAGTGAATTCTGCTTCCCAGGATCAGTCAAAGAGTTGTACCAGTATGTCCTTCTTAACTAATCACACTGTTACAGATAACTACTACCTACTCTCCTTCTCATTTTCTCTCTTATTTTCTTACATTTTAAATATAGATTACTCAAAAACTTCTATACTACCTACACATTGCACCTAGAAGTCAGCAGTTAGCAAAATCTTTATGGTTTCTGCTTTTGTGAAGCTTATAGACCTTGTCTTCAATAAATCTGATGCTTTTTCTAAAAACATCTCTTCAAAGTTAATCTTCCTGAAGGGTGTAGTTGCATAATTCTCTCCCATTAAAAAAATAACATTTAGAGATGTCATATTTATAGTGGTTGAAAACACAGATTTGGATTTGGCTTTCAATGCTATCATTTGTTAACCTTGAGGAAATTACTTAATTTCCTCATATTTTAATGTTTTCACTGTTAAAATACTGATAATATTCTAATTAGTGGAGGTATTGTGATCAGAGTTATAAGTAAAATAAAATACCTGGAGTTTTTATCACTGGACATCACACTTCAGAAAAGCTAGATAACCCATGCACATGTTCACAGTTATAGAAATAATTAAACTCAGTATCAAATTTATTCAAATTGTTAAGCATACTAAGTTAAAATGCAAAGCTCTAATGTGTCTTACATGATTGATAATAGTTATGCATGAAATATTTCATAAATAAGTTTACTTGAAATGTAATCTTCCCTTCTTGCTTATTATAGTTTGTTATGAGGATTGATTGAAATAATATGTTTAAGATTCTTAGCAGTGTCCTTGAGTGATGGGCCATTTCTAAGGAATTCCAGCATGATCTCTGATTCTGGTGTTCATGCCCTTAGGAAATCCCATCTCCTTGAGTGTAAATTAGATCAGTGACTTTTGCTTCTATCCAGTGGAATAGAGCAAAGGTGAAAAATGTCACTCGCATGATTCCCTGTTATTATATAAAGCATCATATTGCTAGCCCAAGAGACTTTCTGTTGGTTTGATGAAGTAAGCAGCCATGTAGCAACTGTGAGTAGCCTCTAAGAGTTGTGGGCTGTCCCCATGCTCTGGCCAACAAAAACACGGGGTCCTCAGCCCTCCAACTGTAAGAAAATAAATTCTTCCAACCACATGAGTGATCTTGGATGTAGATTGTTTTAGTAGAGCCTTCTATTGAGAACACATCCCCAGTCCACATCTTGAATTAGCTCTATAAAACCCCAGCTAAGCGACAATAAGATTTCTGACCTATAGAAACTGAGATAATAGATGCATGCTGTTTTAATTCACTAAATTTCCAGTAGTTTGTTATTAAATAATAAATAAGTAATAAAGCTTAGCACATAAAAAGTACTCATAAGAACAATAGTTTTTAAATTATTAATAACAGTTAATAAAATTCTTGGTATGTCATTTAAAACTATCCAAATTAACTGATACATTTTAATGGATTTATTTTCCAACCTGCGCTTTAAACATACTAAAATATTTGTTCTTTTTGGTTATTTATTTATTTATTTTAATCTTTATTGTATTTTTTTACATTACCTTTTAGTCCCCTTATACCCCCCCTACCCTCAGGAGTCCCCATGGACTGTCGTGCATGCTATCTCTGAAATATTTTGATATTACTTGACTATACTTGTGGTTCATTCACTTACTGAAAATGCCTCACTGTTTTTGCTTTCCTAGAATCATTCTCAATTTTTAAAGATCCATTTTAGGTATTATCTCCTTCATAGACATTTTTTCAAGTGTACTGGCTAAGATTAATTTATATTTTGTGTTTGCATAGCATCTACTTTTCACTGTCCTCAAAACTCTTACCATATTGTCATCGCATTAATTATATTGCATTTACTGTATTCATTTATATTTAACCAATTGTAAATATAAAATTCTATTTCAATCCCTTCACAAAATTTTAGACAGACTTTACAATTTAAGTGTTCTTTCTAGATAATTCAGTCTCTGCCTGAAGGACTTAGGACTATGCTTAGTTCTTCAGATTTCTAGCCTGTGACTACTGCCCAGCTTCTCTCCAAAATGACATTTGGATTTGTGTTGGCAAAATAGTAATTTAAGCAACTACATGGCTGTGAGAGAGATACAAGTTGACGTGGCATCCTCTATATTCTTGACGTGGTTAGTCAAGTCAGATGGTTTATGTTGCTCCTTGGACTGGTGATAACTGAAGTGTAACTTGTCCTGTCTGTTTTGCTTTTCCAGTGATGATATATGCTGGTGTCTTTAGATCAGGTCTCTATTCATTTAACTTTTTTTTGACACCTCTGGGTCTCTTTCCCAAGGTAGGCAAATTCTTCCCACAGAGATTGAAGAAGCAAGAGCATTTCTCAAGCTCTTTCATTAGAATATTAGATACTACCTCCATGTCTTTGGTCCTATACTTATATGCACAAAACTGAAAGTGGTGCTTGGCTTAAGGCTTGATCCACTCCACATTCTTTGAAGGCATATTATAGAAGTTTCCATGTTTTTAGGCTCCTCCATTCTACTGGAATGTGTAAAAACTTCTAATGATTGCCACTAAATTGCAGGTCTGACAATAAAGTGAAAAAACAAGAACATTGGTACCTGACTTCATACCTCTTCTGCTATCTCCTTTCTTCTTCACAGAATTCCTTTGGTTGAAAGGTTTTTTCTCTTTTTTACAGTGTGGGTTTTGGGGGTTTTTTGGTTTGTTTGTTTTTGGTAAATAAGGCACAAAACCTTGAGACATAGTCAAAAACTTACCTTCTCAACACTACAAAAACCAAATTGTCTGACCCTAGTCTGTTGAAAGGGCAAAAGTTGTCTTTGAATAAGTTTATGACATTGTCTTGCCTCAAAAATTCTATTTCGAAGACTTCTTTTTCCAGCTTCAAAGAAGCAACTAGTATACAGGGTCCGGCACAAATAATGTTCCTTTCTTATTACAAAATCTTTTACTACAAAATCAAAAGCATATAATCCTATAACATAATAACATCATACTCAAACATATCATATGACATTTTAGGTGAAATATTCAAATTAAATCTATAAATTATTTCACTCATCTTATTACCCAGACAACCAAACCGAAGCAGGTGTTACTTATGCCAGACCCTGTATTTTCCCTTCTTCCAGAATCAGCTATAAAACCAGACCAAATACATGAAGTAACTATTTTCAGCTATTAGACCTCAAGGAGCACAAGAATGTGACCCTGAGTGTGAAAGAACGTAAGAGTGGTAAGCCATGTTAAACCATGGTTCAGGGAGGGAAGACCTACCAGAGAACAATCTTGCTGAGGTGAAGAGAAAAACATTGAAGTTCTGGGACATTGAGATACTTATAATTTATGAAGCAAGTTACTAGGTAGGATAAATTTATCAAAAAATAGCACTCTAGAAATATTCATGAGAATCCTCTTGAGTCTGCTGCTTTACATTTGTAGGGTGAAACCCCTTAGGCTTGAAAAAGTGTCTTCAGGCTCTGTAGGAGGAAAAAAAACAGAGAAGGCTAAGAGTCATTCAATTTCCAACAAGCTAAAGTGAGAGGCCTAACTTGGCCATTCATCGGAGATCACAGAAAGGTCATGCTTTAGTGGTCAGACTAAATTAGCACTAGAATAAAGTATACTCTAGAATTGTCCTAACAGAGCTTAAAAACAATTTTTGAGAAGATTGAAATGAATCACAAGTAAATTAACTTCATTCCAAAACAAACTTTAACACTCTTTAAAGATAATAAAGTTCAAACATTCAAACATAATATTTACAATGTTTTAGATTAAAGTAGAAATTAATAGACATGTAAAGAAGCAGAAAAATGTAAGCAATCACCAGAGGAATAATCAGTCAATTAGAAAGACCTGAAGAATTATGGAATTATTAGAGAACTATCTTAAAACATATGTTATACACACACACACATAATATATATAAACATGTGTTATGTATGCATATATGTGTATATATGTGCATATATAACACATTTTAAGATGTTTAATATAGATATTACATTTATAAACAAAACACTAAATTAAATTGTTTAGCTGAAAAATACAATATTGCTTAGACACTGAAGAAGAAAAGATCAATAAACTTGAGAAATAGAAATAAAAATTATGCAAGCTGAAGCAGAAAGATAAATAGATTGGAGAAAGTTTGAGCAGTAGTGATTTATGAGACCTATCAATAAAACTAAAACACATGTAATTGGAACTCCATGTGTGTGTGTATGTGTATGTGTGTGTGAAGGGGAGGTGGTGGCATACAAATTATTTGAAGAAATAATGGCTAAAAAATTCTGAAATTTGATGAAATCTATAAAGCAACAGTCTCAATAAAATCAATAAGCACCTGATCAGGATAAACACAAGGAAACCGCACCAAGAGACATCAAAATAAAATTGCTAAAAAAACGATAAAAAGAAAAATTCAAAAGAAGCCAGAGTAAAAGATAATTTTATATTAAAAGATCAAAGAAAAAATTTTCTATAGAAATTAGAAAATAATGGCATCCAAGTGCTAAGCAATAAAATTTTTAAAAGATTAATCTAGAATTTTATATTTATTACAAAATCTTTTTAAAATATAGGTGAAATAAAGACTTTATTTTTTAGACAAACAGCTCAGAGAATTTATTATCAGCAGACCTGTGTTACAAGAGATATTAGTGGAAATTCTAAAGTCAAAAAAATTGCAGACCAATAGACATTTTGATCTATACAAAGGAATAAATAAGAAGTCCAGAAATGATAATTTAGTAAAGATAATTTTTGTCATTTTTAATTAGTGTAAAGAAAAATAATTGTTTAAAAAGAAAATAATATCAATATATTGAAGCAGAGTTGTACAACATATAGAAGCAAAATATTTAAAAATAATAGCAAAAAATAAATAGCATGGATGACATGTAAGCATGACATGACATTGAATTTAAAATGTGTATATTGAAACTCCAAAGCAACTACTAAAACCAACCAACAAATAACAAAACCAGAGGTATACCTAATAGACAAATAATACAAATAAAGAGGAATACAAGTGATCCACTGGGAGTCAGAAAAATAAAAATAAAATACTAAAAATAGACTCTAAATAGCAAGGTAAATGACTTAAAATCCATCATTTTAATGCTAATAGTAAAAGAAGTTGTATAAACATTCCTATTAAAGGGCTGAGATTATCCAGAAAAAAAGTGAGAACCACCATGCTGCCTACCAGAAAAACACATTAAAATACAGACATGTGGGTTAAACACAATCCATCTATAGTACTGATGTGCATGTACACATGAGGGCAGCCTACATGTATAGATTTTCTAGATGTATCCATTGAGATAACCTAGCACCAGTGACACCCCAGAAGTAATAAGCACATTTTGCACTGAGATTTTGCTTCCTAAATAAACTTTCTGTTTTAGCTTTGATGTGTAAAGAGCTTGGAAGTTTTTACTCTATCATAAGAACAACATTAACAACAGCAATTGTAAAAACTGAAAATTAGTGACTTTTTTGGATCCATCAGAGAACTGAGGTGATAGGACAATCCACCACTCTGATATTTGGATACGGATGCATCTGGAGAGATGCAGGTGAGATCCATCTACCTGGAGCGGAAGCCTGCCATACACTTGGAGAAACAATTAACTGGTAACTTCAATAAACTTCTGAAGGCTGACTGTGGACTACCATGAATGTAAAACACTATGAAGCCTTGAAGTCTCAAGAAGGCCTAAACACTTTTGTGAGCATTATATCCAGAAACTCAACCAGCTACATAGTGAAAATTCAAGAAAGATGCTTTTACAGGTTTATCGAGGGAAAGGGGAAAGTAGTTATATTAGTTTTCTAGGGCTACCATGACAAAGTACCACAAGTGGATATGGCTCTTAGTTCTGGGGGGCAGAAGTATAAAATCGAGGTGTCAGCAGGCCCATGGTCTCTCCGAAACCTACAAGGAAGAATCTTTTGCTGCCTCTCCCTAGCTCCCAGTCATCTGTCCTCAGTATCCCTGACTCACGGCTGCAGCTCTCCAGCTGCTGCCTCTGTCATCACATGGCACTCTCTCTGCACATCTGTGTTCAAAGTTTTCTTTTCTTATAATATACCAGTCTTAGTGGATTGAGACCCACCCTAATTACCTCATCTTAATTTAATTAAATATGCAAAGACCCATTTTCCAATTAAGGTCATGTTAATAGGTGCTGGAGGTTAAGAAGTCAACATATCTCTTGGGGGGAACACGATTCAGACTGTAATAGTAGTAATAATTGTGAAATATACTCAGAATCTTCATAACAAAGGTTTACTATTTAGAAGAAAAAATTTTTCCAGAGCCTTACCCTAAGTAAGATAAGGGAATTCCTCACACCAGATCCTCCAGCTTTCTGACTCACTTAAAAGATAAAGTAACAAAATATACTGAGCAGGGGTTATGATTTTAAGAGAAAAAAATAAAGATTCTATAGTCAGGGAAGGCAGTGAGAGAAAGAGAGGGCAAACTATCTACCACTGGGGAAACCTTTATGGAAGTCACATTCCCCAGACACAAGCCCCCTAAAGAGACTAAGATTTTGATCAGTTGATCATCAAACGTCTCCCACCTCCAACTATGTACTTTATCTCCATGCCAGTAGGCCTCCAGTGTAATAACAGTGGATTACAGCTTAAAAAGATTCAAGACACAGACTCTATCTTAAGAGGAATCCTTAAGGAAGCCCAAAGTTAAGAAAAGAAACAAAAACAGGGACACTAAAGTAATTTGAATTTTCTGGCACTTATAGAAACAGCAAACATTAAACATAGCCCAACTCCTAGGCAGATTAACATAAATCCTCACACTAAATGCCTATTTATCTGTTTCTATTACCCAATAAAACATATTCAGCTTTCAATGCATGCCAAAAGGCAAGAAAAAACACAGTCTGAAGAGACAAATCATCCTCAGAACCATCCTCAGATATGACACAGATATTGAAATTATCACAAAGGAATGTAAAATAATTATGATTAATATGCTAAGGGCTCTAAGAAAAAAGTAGACAACGTGCAAGGACAGATGGTTAATGGAAGCAAAAGGATGAACACATTAAGAATAAAAAGAAATTTCTAGAAAAAAAAAACACTGTACCAAAAAAGAAGAATGCCTTTGATGGCTTATCAGTAAACTTGACATTGCTCACAAATCAGTGAAATTCAAGACAGGCAAATAAAAACATCCCAAACTAAAATTTAAAGGGAAAGAAGAATATGAAAGGAAGGAAGGAACCAATGAAGGAACGAAGGAAGGAAAGAAGGAAAATAAAAACAGAACAATCAAGAGTTGTGGGATACTATTTGAAATAGCAGAGAAAAAGAAATAGAGGATTGAACAGAAAATGTGATATGATAATGACAGAATGTACCAAAATTAATAACAGGCACAATAAACTACAGATGCAGAAACTTCAGAGAATCTCAAACAGGATAACAAACAAACAAACAAACAAACAAACATATTTCAAAACACACCTCTACTATATCACATTCAAATTCAGAAAACCAAAGAAAAAGTGCAAACCTTGATAGAGGCAGGGAGTGGGTGGAGACCTTCATCAATGTAAAAGATAAGAATTATGGCAGACTTTTCATCAGAAACCATTTAATCTAGAAGAGAGTAGAGTAGTATTTTTAGTGTTGAAAAGAAAAAACAAAACAAAACCACCATACTAAAATTCTATATCTGAATAAATTATGTTTTGAATATGAAGATGAAATCAAGATTTTTCTCAGACGAACAAAAGCTGAGGTAATTTATTTCCAGCAGATCTTCCTTATGAGAAATGTTAAAAGAAATTCTGTAGGCAAAGGAAAAATGATATAGGTCAGAAGCTTGAATCTACATAAAGAAAGGAACCAGTGTTTCTAGGTAAATTGCTAATTTTAGGCCTAACGCAGGGAAAACACAAAATGAACATGAACCATCTTGCAGTGCCAGGAATAAAGAAGAACTAAAAAAATAAAAGATGAAACCTGTCAAAGGGAGCCAAGCTAAAAGAGCCTTCAATGGTTAAAGTTGACGTAATTAGAGCAGAAAGACATATAATGTAGTAGTGAAATATAACATGTAAAATAGATAATGCCAAGTCCATACTACTGTGATTAAACCAATAAATAAAAGAGAGAGATGGAACAAATCTTCCTTCCAAAAGAATTCCAAATAATAATGTATAGCTACATCTCCTTTCAGAAACTCTAGGCTAATTCTCACCTTCTTCAGTGTGGGTTGGATTTAGGAATTTGCTTCCAAATAAGGGAGTATGGAAAGGAAAAGCTTAGGAAATTTACAAGAGAATATCTGGCAAACTCCAACTCAACCAAGTGATCAAAGTTAACACCCACCAGTGAAAAGTCATGTTACTATCATTTACTTCCTGACATAATATGATGAGAAGCACACATCACCTCTCTGGTATTCTTCTACAAAATCCATAACCCCTATAATTATGCAGAACCATAACATGATCATAAAAATCATAAGAAAAATTTTAAAATATTTCAAACATGAAAATATAAAACACAACAGAATAATATGAGTGAGATCTAACAAAAGCAGCATTAGAGAAAAATTTCTTGCTCAAAATTCTAAAATTATAAAAGAAGACATGTCTAAAGGCAAGGTATATATCCACAAGAAACTGGGAAAATAATAGTGAAACCAAAACTAAGTATATAGAAGAAAATTTTAAATGTGAAAAACAGTCACTAAAAAATAGTAAATAGAACAAAACAAAAATATCAATAAAATTATTAATTTATAGCACTATTAATAAAAAGAGGGAGAATTGTTCATTCTCAAATATCAGCATGAAATGAAGTCTAATACTAAAAGTAAAAGTATAGTAGAAAATATTATAAACAAGTTCAAGACAATATGTGTAACAAGTTAGATGAAATAAATAAATTCTAGTTAAAATGACTGACAATAAAAACTGTTGATGAGGATAATAACTAGAGTTTTCTTGTATTGCTGCTGAGAGTGCAAAGTGATGTGGTTACTTTGGAAAACATCATGGTAGAACCTCATTAAGTAGAAAATATGTAGAAATTATGATATAATAATTTTGCATATATAATAATTAGGGTCCACACAAATACACATCTGCAAATTTTCTTAGTAGTCCAAACCAAATTGGAGACAACCTAAATATCCATCAACTAATGGTTATGGTATGCCTATACTATGGAATACTACTCAGTGATAAAAAGAAAACGTTAACACACACAGCAATGGAAGTGAATCTCAAGACATTAAGGAAAGTGAAAAAGTCAGATATAAGGAAGGCTATGTGCTTTATGATTCCACTGTATGTAATTCTCTAAAAGACAAATGTATAGTCACAGAAAGCAAGTCTGTAGATGCTGAGGCCAGGTGATGGTGAGGGTCATGGACTCTGCATTAGGGAACTTTGTGTTATGTAGGGAAACTCTACAGCTTAAAGATGATAATCTTTATGTGAGGTATGCGTTTGTCAAAACTCATTGAATTATCTAGTGAAAATGCATGCATTTTATGGTCATTGAATTATACCTTACTAAGGATGTAATTCTCTTTTGGAAATCAAAAACAGAAAAAAAAATTACTTTGCCTTACTTCGCTAGTAGCCCTTTATCTCCTTTGCCAACCTGAGACAAGTGAGTGCCTCCAGCAAAGTGGTAAAAGATCAGAGAAAAATATAAAAACTAAATAACCATGAAGAAGAGAAAAAGCACATCAATATATTTAAAATAATTTATCCGTGTACACTCTCTTATCTTTTCATGTTTATAATAAACTTCTTTCTACCTAATGCTGTTTCAGAACAAGCTACCAATATATAATTATTAAATTTATGCATTATGTGTACACTTGACATGAAAATATTCAAGAGCTCCAGAAAGAAATGATGGCCAAAGTTCTCCTCCCTACTCTGGGACTGGAATCGGCAAGCCACTCCATCATCCAGGTCACAATTTCCTCATCTGCACTGTGGGGGATGAATCTTGGTGATGTCTAAGGTTCTTTCTAAATGGTCCTTTCTAAGGTTCTGTCTTTCTGTGATATTATAACATTAGTGTATTATCCAAAACAGAAGACATGAAACAACCTTCAACAAAGTAGCTGAATTAAATCCCTTCTTAGGTTTAAGAGATGATTAAAGGCAACTGAAGTGAGCAAGATTTGATATAAATTATAAAACCTGCATGCATATGGTTGCATGTATATGTTGTTATCAGTGCTTGTCAAAGTCCTCTGTCTTATACAGCTCTTTCTGCTCACCATCACCATTACATGGTGAGAGATTGCATACAGTAGGTGTTTAGAAAGAGAAGATTGAAGGAATTATTAAATAACCATTTTCTAAGTCATGCTGGGTCTCTTTTTTGATTTATAATCAAGCACAGTGACCAGAGGGGAGAGGGGAGGGAATTTCAGGGGAAAAGGGGAAGGATTTACAGGAACAAATATAAAGAACACATGGACAAAAACTAAAGGGGGTGGAAATGGGAGGGAGGTGGGGAGCACTGTGGGGGTGGGCTGGGATGGGGGTAAAAGACAGAAAACTGTACTTGAACAACAATTAAAATATTTTTTTAAAAGAGTCTGCCTTTGAGTGTAGTTTTGGCTCTGAATCGTGAATAGAGTATTATAGTTATTGTCAGATATGAATAAATCTAGGTTGTTAATTTTACTTTCTGTATTTGTTTTTGGATCAACAAACAGTTATAAACTTGAACATTTAAACATCAGAAGGGTGTAACACTCTTTTCCTTGTTTGACAGCTGTGAGGAGTTGAATCCATCTCATAAAGCCATAACTAATAGAAAAAAATCTCTAATTCAGAAGTATGGGTGACCACAGACTTGAGCGTTGAGTGTACTCTTGGGGGAAGGGTGCATCTATCTAGTGAGGTACCCTAAGCAAGCTGACGTTATAAGGACAGAGGACAGAGCTCAGCGGTAGAAAACAGAGAGAAATGGGCAATAGGAGACTGGTGAGTCCGACATTCAGTCCTCGGCAAATGCCCAAGAGAAGCGCTGTTGCCCATGGCTGTCTATCACATGTTCCCCTGGTATGATATGAAGGAGAGTTAGCAATATTTAAAGGGCCAATAACAATGTGTTCCCTTCATATTTATTTCTCTCTCTCTCTTTTTTGCATATTGCTAATGAGAAGCATGTAGCTTTTAAGATTTGTAGAACACTTTTTAATAAGACTCCACAGGTGAATTAAACTGTGTTTTTCTTGGAATTCAGATATATCTTATAAAATTTTGAAAACTTGGGTGTCAGCACAAGAAACAAATCATAAGGGCATTTTGGTTCAAACGCCATTTTGATTCCAAATGGAAAGCGGGTGCTGAGCAGACTGCTGCTTTGGTCATCCTGACCAGCCCCACAGACAATATCTGATTTGGCAAACAGATGCTGAAGGAACAGATTTCTCTAGAGGTCTCAGAGATAATGTGGCACTTCCTCAGCAACCACAACAAAGAAAGAGTGAGGGAATTCCCCCTACATCTGCATAGCCACCAACAAGAATTGAATAAAAGAGAACCCCAAGCCCCTCAGTTCCATGAGAACTGTGACATGTAGCTGAGCATAGCTGAGGGTGGCAGAGGTGGAGGTGGGTCCCAGGGAAACCCAACAGGTTTCCAGACACTGTGCAGACGAATATGTTAGAAGCTTCACAGGTTGAAACGCCTTCAGTGGTACGAGAGCAGGGAAGAAAAGCAGTGACAGTTATGTTGTGACAAGGGCAAACCAAGTTCATGAGCATAAACAAGAAATAGTCCTTGGAGGTTCCTAGATAATGGAGAAAAGCTTTGGAAAGATTTCGACCCTATGTACTAGAGAGAGCAAGAATCAAGATTAGCAGTGATATCGTTAGGCATCCGTTAAAAGCCTGACTTTGAAAAAGGCTTCTTAGCCATTAGGTAACAAATCAGACATTTTACCTCATTAAGCTGTGATTTCCTTCTCTGTAAAACAGGGAAAGGGGACACATACAGGGTGGGGCAAAAGTAAGTTTATAGTTGTATGTGGCACACAGAGTTTATTCTTGTGTTATTATTTATTAATTATTGTGTTCTTTGCCATACGCACAACTGTAAACCTACTTCTGCCTCACCCTGTGCATGGGTCTGTGTGCCCTGTGTTCACTGATTTGCCTGACCCATAGTGAAGGCAGCTGCATTTCTTCCCTTACATCACGGACCTTTGTCTGACCTCACCGGAGCTTTCCTAGGGAGCAGGAATTGTCCATCTTATTGGTCAGAACTTTAGAGGGTCAGTGGGAAGAGCAGATTTAATGACCCTCCCCCCACTCTTGGCATCCCTTTAGGAAGCTGACCATTCTCTGTGCTTTGTTCCAGCCTCTATTTAAGCTGAAGGCTGGGTGAGTCAACACAGGGTGTGTTTCTCTTAAGCCTCAAGCCTAAGCTCTGCTCTTCAATTCTATTTCATAAGAGTTTTCCTTTGTGGGCTTTCTCAAACATTCATAAAAATCAGCATTTTCTTTCCCATTTGGCTGCTGATTCCTTGGTGAATATGCTCTTTGGCTGGGAACGCTGAAGAAGAGAAGAGATAAATGGCAAAGATTTGGGCACTGAACCAGCCACACCCTAAACCACACCCAGAATGCATACTGTGGCTTTTCATGGGATTTTGGAAGGATTAAATAAGACAATGAATGTAAAGTGCTAAGTACAGTTCCTGGCATATAGTATCCACTCAATAAATGTTAATTATCATTAATAATATGCATGGGTCCCAAATATTTGCGACTGGCTATCTGTACCTGAGTGTGTATTTCCCAAGTTTGGGGAAAATTACTCTGGGGATGGATGCCTAAATGTTTGATTGACAGAAGCCAGAACAAAATACGTATTCTGAGTTTACTGTGATTATTCTCCTTGCAGTTCAATAAAGAAGTAATTTTTTGTGAGGCACACTGCTTTCTCTTCTGGGAGAGTTCATTCCGTGGATTTTCCTAGCTATGCACTCAGTACCTACTCTTTGGTCTTTGTGTGACCAGTTACTGGTAAGAGGTATAAATGCAAATTCCTCAGACCTGCCTTTATGTATTTTACCTAGTGAATCATGAAAGTGTGGGGGGGGGGCTTAGATGTATCTTGGACAGAAAAAATTGTGGTGGTTACCAGAGGGAAAAGGTTGGGAGAGGATAGAGAGGGCCAAATATATAATGACAGATAATTTGACTTTAGATGGTGGATACACAGATCATGTATCAGAGAACTATATCCTTGAAATCTATATAATCTTATTAACGATGTTACCCCAATATTTTTTATGTTCCTTTTATATTTCCTCTGAAGGACCAAAGATAAGAATTGAGGGTCAGGGGCTGATACCCATGAGAAGGATCTGGTGAGAACAGCTCTGAAAAGTAGGCCATAGCAGTGTGGCAGAAGGCTAGGTGCTGAAGAGGGACACAGGCAGCTGTAGCCACCTTTAAAAAAAAATTCTTACCGGAGAATATTTTTTATTATTGATGTCAGAGAAAGGTGAGAGCGAGGGAGAGAGAAAAACATCAATGGGTTGTCCCCATATGCTCTATCACTAAGAATTAAATTCTCAACCTAGGTATGGGCCGTGATGCTGGGACGGAACCTGCCACCTTTTTTGGTATACAGGAGGATGCTCCACCCAACCAGGCCACCCAACCGAGGCTATCCATTGATTTGGCAGGTAAGTGTTGTTATCTAATACCCAATATTTAGTTTTCCCATTCTGGCATTTCAGTTCCTTGTTGCTCTCTTCATGTCCTCAGGAAATATCTTTTAAGCCTCATGCTTAATGCTTCGGGAATGCCCAAAGAGACTCATCCATGCTTAGGAGAATCAGTAAAGAGAGAGGGCAAGGAATCAGCCACAGTGGCTGTGAGACTGCATACATGAATCAAAGAGCTGCTTTCATCTACTGTCTGGGTAACTAGAACATGTAAATATTTCCAAGGCATGCTCAGAGGTACTTCTAGAGGAGGAGACTTCCCTAGCAATGTAGACTGGGGCATCCTTTATTACCTTCAGATATAACAAAATAGGGTGATTTAAAAGGATAGACAACCTGAACATTACAGTAGAAACCCAAAATTGAGCAGCATAGAGCAGCCTTTGGAGAAGTGGTCCTGCATCTTTTTGTGACCTGGAGTATGTCCTCTTCACTCTCTAAGCTTCATTGCCTTCCTCAGTAAGATGAGGGTCAAGGTACATTACCTTTGAGAGCTTTGACTCTCAATACCACTGACTAGATTATCTTACAACCAATCAACCATCCAAATATTTCTGTTTACCATGTTCAGGCACCAGAAAATTTAAAGATGAACAAGATAAAGTCCCTGAACACATGGATCTTATATCTAATACATAAATGGATGGTTTAAATACAGTGTAAATGTGTGCACAGGGTGCTATGAGAACTCACAGGGGAAGTGGCAATACTCACAGGTAGAGTATGTTAGGTATAGTTTCCTAGAGATGGCATGCAAACTGACTCTTGAAGTTCCCTTAGATGGTTCATTTATTCGCACACTCCTTTTCCTCAATATCATGGAATATGGGGAGTACAGAAAGAGCTCTTTTTCCTAATAGCCTCTCTGGCCCAAATATAAATTAGAAAAGATCAGATTGCTAAGCAGTAGGAACCGTAGAAATCTATCTGTGGAGTCTGAGAGACAACACAGCAGAAAGCAGTGGGTTGGTTTTCAGTAGACTGGAGGTCTGACAATTACTCACTTTGCTGTGTAACTTTGGGCATTTCGGGAGGCTACTCTCAACCTTATTTCCTTCATCAGTGAAAATAAAAAGAATGCCCAGAAAGCTGTCACGAGGAGCAAATGAAGTACTGGATATGAATGTACTTTATATGATATGAGGGAGTTTCCTCATTGGTGGGAAATATACTCTGAAGAGTCTGGCCCTCCTTTTATTAAAGGCACAAGGAGCATAGCTGATTCAGGGCAAGCCTCCTGCAGAAAGGAACACAGTGTTTCACTGGAATCAGTATTTTACTGAGCAGGTGGGAGATTTGTAGTTCTAGGACAAGGATCATAGAGAAGGGTTTTCCCTCAAGCAGTTCCATAGACCTATATGTCATCAGTGTGTATGTGAAACAGGGACAGCAGTGGGTGAAAGATAAGAAGGAAGGACAATGTCAGCAAAGGTCAGGGTGTCACACGTCAGTCACAGTGACAGCTGCCAGGGCTCAGAGAGCTACAGAACATGATGAGGACGGCCACTGGACTGGATTCGGATACATTCCCCAGGCGTTGCGTCACACACCCAGGATGGTGGTCCTTGCTCATCTAAGCTCATTCTCAGCCTCTCAGAACGTGTGCTTTCCAGGCTGCTGGATCTGCTTTCCTCCCAGAAAGGATTACTCATCTGTACTCTCACAGCCATGCCTCAACACCAGAAAGCTGCGTCCCTGCTAGACCAAAGGATCTCCTGACCTGCAGGTTATGAAACACAGAAACTCCACAGGCAGATTCCCTGGAAAGCTGACAGGGCCTGTGTGGCAAGTCCCTCACACCCCCAGTGTAGCTAACACTTTACATCTTGCTTGTACATATTTAGAGAAGCAAAAACATGCTAGACAGGGTGCTGGACTTGGAACCATTCACCTCAGATCACCTGAAGGGAAGGGATAGTAACTCATCTTGTAATTACAAGTTGTTGGGTGGTAAGGTAGAATTGCTCCCAGATTTTTATAACTGACCCTCAGAGCCATGCAGTTTAGATCAGGGCACTGTGGTGTTGAGAGGCTAGATCACTTGCCCAGTGTCCTCCCAGTGATGAAGTGTTGAAACTGGAAATCCAACCTCAATCAGGGACACTAGAAAGTACATGCTCTTGGCCTCATCCTCATCTGGTTAAGGGGAGTGACGATGGTGGCTGAGGTCCCATCTACTTCCAAAATTCTATCATCCTTTTTAGCCATGTGCTTGGGAGTAAATTATTTCATTTTTTTTAACTGTAAGGACTTTTTATGTGTCACTATCTGGTGTGTCCCCTCTTGATAGGTTACATTAAGTGCTTAAAATATGAGTTGAAATGAATTGAGCTGAATTTTCAAAACCTCATTTATTTTTATTCTTCTCTAAAATGATAATGGTCTCTGAATCATTCATACCAAGAGTAGATTAGGAGGTTCAGATAAAATCCTGTGTTTGGCAGCACATTTTTGAAATGTATTATTATAGTATTATATGGAATATATTATTGTATTATATCTAATGTGCATGCATACAGATAGGTATATGTATAACTGTACTCAGTGACTATAACAAAATGAACACTGAGATATAGAATAAGAGACAGAAAATTGCCAGAATTCCAGAAATCTCATCGTCCTTCCTTTCAGTCATTAACCCCCTACCCCAATGACAACCGTTACCCTGACAGTAAAGATAAGTGTTTTCAGCTCTTGTGCTATGATTAAATGGACCACTACATACACCTTCTTGTGCCTGGCTCCTTTCACTCAACAACCTGTTTTCGAGATTCACTCATAGTTTTGGATATAATTTGATGTAATTCTTTCCCAATGATGTATAGTATTCCATAGGAGACTATACCACAAGTTATTTACACAGTCTACTGATAGATGTTTTTGTTATTTGGCTATTACAAATAATACCCCTTGGAGCATTTCACTACTTGTCTTTCTTTTACAGATGTATGAATGTGTTTCAATTAAGTGAATCCTTAAGACAATACATATATGTATCTATATATGTATAATGATATATCTATATGATCTAATGATCTATATATATATATCATTATACATATGTGATATACAATGATATATGATGTTTTATTTATGTATAATGTTTTAGTTTGTTTATATGTGTGTGTGATGTTTTACTTTAATAGATACTTTTCCAAACAATTTTCCAAAGTATCTGTAACAATTTATAGACCCAACTAGAAGTTTGATAGCTGAGCCATATTAAAATAAAGAATCTTTATTTGTCAAAAGACACCAGTAGGAGAATGAGAAAGCTACTCACGAATGGGAGAAAATACCACAAATAAATATGTTTGACAAAAGACTCATATCCAGAATACATAAAGAACTTCTGCAATTCAGTAAGAAAAAGACAGAAAGCCTTACAAAATAGAAAAAAATATTAAAACAGATACTTCAAGAAGGAAAGATTTAAAAGGTCAATAATAATATGAAAAGACAATCAACAGCATTAGTCATCAGGGAAATGCACAGTAAAATAATAATGAAATAATATCATACACTTACCGAAATGGTGAAAAATTGAAGTATTTTAAAAATATATTTTATTAATCATGCCATTACAGTTGTTCTATTCCCCCCTTCATTCCCCTCCACCCTGCACACCCCTCCCCCACCATTACCCCCTTTAGTTTATGACCAGGTGTCTCAAGTTCTTTAGATTCTATATTTCCCCTACTATTCTTGCCCTCCCCCTATCTATTTTCTACCTACTGTCTATGCTACTTATTTTCTGTACCTTCTCCCACCTTCTCCTCCTCCTACTCCTCTGTTGCTAACCCTCCATGTGATCTCCATTTCTATGGTTCTGCTCCTGATCTAGCTGTCCTCTTAGTTTGCTTTTGTTTTAGGTGTGGTCGTTAATAACTGTGAGTTTGCTGTCTTTTCACTGTTCATCTTTTTTATCTTCTTTTTCTTAGGTAAGCCCCTTTAACATTTCATATAATAAGGGCTTGGTGATGACGAACTTCTTGAATTTGATCTTATCTGAGAAGCACTTTATCTGCCCTTCCATTCTAAATGAAAGCTTTGCTGGATAGAGCAATCTTGGATTGTAGGTCTTTGGATTTCATGACTTGGAATACTTCTTTCCAGCCCCTTCTTGCCTGTAAGATCTCTTTTGAGAAATCTGCTGACATTCTTATGGGAACTCCTTTGTTGGTGACTGTCCCCTTATTCTCTTGCTGCTTCTAGAATTCTCTCCTTCATTTTAATCTTGGCTAATGTAATGATGATGTGCCTTGGTGTGTTCCTTCCTGGTAAACTATCTGACATTAGGGAGCTATAAGTGCTTCTAGAAATTAAGTACTGTATGCAAGAGAATTGTAACTATTCACAAAGCTAGAATCACAATAGGGTAGGGAGGGGGAAAATATATAGACTTTGGACAAATTAGTTCCTTACAGGATACATCCAGCCAAGGAAGAACAATGTAAATAAGTTACAGTCATTTTTACAATTCTAGTGTCCCATATAGTGGCATCTGAGAAGAAGATTTGTTTTGTTTTACTTTTTTTTGAGATGGATGTTAACAGCACAAAGTTAATTTGGAGTGCTCTTGGGAACACTTATAGTAGAGCAAAGAAAGAAGAATTGGGCAGAAGGGGAGTTGAAGAAGATCTAGCCATAGTAAAGGCTTCTTCAGTCAGTTATACAGGAAACTTTGGACCTGCTCTAAGTTAGAGTGAGGATCTAAAATTTAATACCTTCACTTTGATGAGCGTTCCTGCTAGGAAGGAGGAAGGAGGACCCTGGGAAGGCAGCTCATTTTAGTTAGAGCACAATCGCAGAGAGTCAGAGCCCAGAGCACTCGGCTGTCAACATGCTCAAAACCTAGGGGACAAGTGCTTTAGTCCTGAAGGGTGACAGAAGGGTACAGTGAGGTGCATCACAGCACCTGTGACAACTGGTCACTTCAATATATGAAGAAATGAGTCTCCAAAGTAATCTTCACAAATGGTTCCATCACTGGAGATTTCTGAATATTCCAGCTGGAAGTGAGGTAAGACTCGAGTGCCTTGTTGCTTTATTGTGGATGATAGGGGCGTTGTAGATTCATGTGAAAACCTGTAACATGATACAACCTGTGTTTTAGGAATGGTATTGTGGCCCAAAAGTGAAAAAGAAGAGGCAGAAAGTTTATGGTGTCCACAGTTCCCCTGCTACTACAGAGGAGTGATTTTGCTCCTCTCACTTAGAAAACTAAGTGAGGAAACTCATTTGGAAATGCAGGTCGAACTTGTGCCGGTGCCCCGATGAGTCTGACTTCCTCTGGCTATCTTCGTAGGTGACCCTTCCAGCAGGCCCACTGGAGCTAGCCTGAACCCCTCTTCGCGGACACTAAAGGAACGACAAAAACATTCAGTAAAAGAAATAACAAAAACACAAGCTCCCAGAAACAAATAAAATTAAATAAAAAGTTTTTAAGTGATTATAATTTAATCATTAAAAAAATTAGAAAACATAAAGGCAAAAGGAAGAAAACAAAATTCAGCTATAACACAATCATTTAGAGCTAAAGACCAATGAATATCCTTGAACTATTTTAATCAGAAAATACATTAAAAATTGGGATAATACTGTATAAATGGTTTAAAACTTTTCCAATGTGATAAAAACATTTAGAAGTGTTTTAAGTGTTGCATAATATTATATTATGTAAATATGTCATTATTTATTTGTATCTGACAATAGCTATAGTAATTTATTCATGGTTCAGAGTTCAGAATTCATGATTGAAAACTACACTCAAAGACAGATTATTTTTAATGTTTCATTATAAACCAAGAAAGTACCCTAGCATAAATGATAATTTAGAAATATTAATACAATGAGTTTGAAAAGTATAAGGAAGGTAGAGATAAAATCAAATACCAATGGATTGAGTATTCAGTAAAAGACTAGGTAAGTAGACTTAGTAGATAGAGTTGGAAGCGTTGCTCTTTGAAACTGACAACTTTGGTTCTTCAATCCTGGATGCCATGTATTCTCCTTCCAGCGCCACTGAAACTCTCTTGTGGGATCATCTGCAGCCAGGATTTCTTTCCTTCACTCGACATTAATGACCTTTTAAAAAATAATCTATAAATATGCAATTCATTTCATGGAGAATAAATAAATATAATGAGCTATTCCTAAATTAGTTAAAAAATAGCTTAAATTAGAATACATCATGAATACATAAGATTTCATATATATGAGTGATGTATCTCAAAAACCCAAGAATAAATTCCAGAATTATAGGACCTTGCACAGGCTGTCACTTTGTGGAAAGAGCTTAAGCTTTTTCTTTACTCCTGTTAGGAGCAAAGAAAACAGGAAAGTAGTCCTGTTTCACAAAGGAGGCAGCTGGAAGAGTAGTTTTGTCAGGGCATCATAACACGAATCCAATGTCAAGCTCCAATGTCAAAGTCCTGCATTCATATTGTTTCTCAACCACTTACTGCCCCATGGACTTGGGTGAGTTAATCTCTGCATCTTTCTTCAACTGTAACATAAAACACTGAGGATGCTTTGCTCCCAAAAGACTGTGAGAAATAGGAAGAGAAAGTACCATTTTAAAGATATTTACCAGCAGCCACTTTTAATGACATTATTACCCAAGAAATTTGTCTTTTCTTCATATCTGTCTTCTTTTTAATCATTACAAGACTTGCCCACTGAGTTTCTGAAACTAGATTTGTACGGGAAACCAAGAAGCAGCAGAGTACAAATGACACTTGGAAACACGAAAGTGGTCTGTTGGTGTGATATGGTTTCTTTCCGCTTCAGGTCTACAGCTTCATGATGCTTCTCCACAACCTACTCAAATCTTCTTTCCTGAGACTACATTTCTGATCAGGAATTTTTCTGGGAGGAAAAGGCAGTTATGCCTAAATCTTTCGTGTGTTTACCTGCAAAAATCTTAGTTTTTCAGTCATTCATTCAGTAAACATAAACATGTGCTTGATTAGCCATTTTAAATACTTTACACACTACAAAAAATCAACGAGACAGCTTCGCTCTTGGGGCTTTTAACATTTATAAGCAAGGAACTCAGCGCAAATCACAGAAATGATAGAAATAGCTCTTCACAGAAAGTCTTCATCTGAATGAAGCTGGGATGCTTCTTTGGGAAAATAATTAAGCAGCGCTTTGTGGGATTGTAGGAGTATTCCGGGATAGGGGAGGGCATTCCAGCTGGAAGTGAGGTAAGGCTCGAGTGCCTTGTTGCTTTATTGTAGATGATAGGGGCGTTGTAGATTCATGTGAAAACCTGTAACATGATACAACCTGTGTTTTAGGAATGGTATTTTGGCCCAAAAGTGAAAAAGAAGAGGCAGAAAGTTTATGGTGGCCACAGTTCCCCTGCTACTACCGAGGAGTGATTTTGCTCCTCTCACTTAGAAAACTAAGTGAGGGAACTAAGACCTGTGCATCTCTGTGTTTAACAAACGCTACCAAGCGAAAGCCTTCTCTTTCTCTGATGCCCTCTCAAAGATGTAAAACGCAGTTTGCTGGCATTGCTTCGCCTGCATTTACCTTTTTAAAAATAGTTAGCAGGTTCTGCACAAATGATATCTTCTTGGCATGTTAGATTGCTGAGACATTTTCTTCCCTTAGTGGATAAAGAGGCACGTCTGACTAAATCTGGAAAGTCTTGTTCGTGACTGCAGTAATGCTTTCCACAAAAGCCGTAGACTGGGCCATGTGCTTGTGTCTTGGTAATTGTCATCATTGTTGTAATAAACTAAAAATGTGGTACTCACTCTGGAGCACACCCAACCCTCTGCCTCGCTGTGAGAAAACATCACCACCTATCCCCACAGAAAGACTGGAAGTTTAATTTGACTCCAAAATTGGAAGCCGACTAACGTTTGAGCAGTTTAGACAAACATGGCTATTTTTAACCACAATATGAGTTAGAAATGGGATTTTTTCATCATTTACAAGAAAATGGTTGCAGTTTATTTTAGGAGTAATCAGTGTTATCACGAGTAGTGTACCATTTCTGAATACAAATTAGTTATTTATGAAGTTTGAGCTGTGCTCTTTTGTAAGTTTTCTTGCTGTGCCAAGCCCCAGTACTGTGGTTTAGTGATTGATTTTGCTACATTTCTGTCAGATCTAAATTTAGAAATGAGCATACAAAGATAAAATAGAAACATTTTATTTACTTATGTATGCATTCATTCATTCCAAAAGACACTTAATGAATGCCTCCCAAATTCCAGGCACCGCGCTAAAGGTCAGGAATGGGGTTAATATGGCCCTTGCCCTCCGGGAGCTTACATTTCCATAGGAGTCTAAGGCATGAACACAAGTAGCTCTACTGTTGAACATAATGTTATATGTGCCTATAAGCAAACTAACAGAGCACATAAAATATTCCATTAGAAGAATACAAAAATATTCCCAGGAGATACGACATTTTAGATGGGTCTTGGGAAAGAGTGGGTTCAAACAGGTAGAAATAGAAAGGACGTTTCAGAATGCAGAGAGAGCACATGTAAGGAAGTGCGAGGTGTTGCTGGGAAGGCAGCATGGAGAGTCAGACCTGTGTTTGAGCCCTGATCACCCTCTGATAGCTGAGGAACCTTGCACGAGTTCCTCAACCTTTCTTAAAAATGAAGATAGTATCTATCTTTAAGTGTGTTATTTGAGCCAATGACATAATGTATGTAGACGTGCCTGGCACTTTGAGAATGCTCTGCAGTACAGTCCGACGTTCGCCTGGAGGAATATGTGTTTCCTTGGGGTAGATTACAGGGTGTATAGATGAGAGTGGAGAGGGAGCTGAGGTTGGAAAAGACAGATTGGGATTAAGTAGTGTGAACAAGGAGTTAATTAGCTTAGTTTTTTGGTTTTGTTTTGATTCATTTCATGTTTTTTTTCCTGAAGGCAATTAGGAACTGTCAAGATTTTAAGCAGGTCTTGGTTGTGGTCTGATTTTTGTTCTGGGGAAATCATCCTGAGACAAGAATAAGAGGGAAGCTAAGCATATATTGGAAGCCAGTTGCACTGATTCAAGGTCAGAGAGATGGAGGATTTGACCACTGCACTCACTGTCTGAGTACTAGAAAGAGGAAGTGGACCCCTACAAGAATGTAATGCATATGCATGTGGGCAGGGTTCAGGAACTACTCAATGTAGAAGTAAAAATTTCTAAATTATCCCTCAGTGAAACATTGAGAAGTACAGGACGCTTGGTACTTTCTTTTGCAGTATCACAAATACATCTGCTTACTTGCCCAGCTGCTTGGAGTTGGAAGAAGCTAAATCCACGTTGAGAGGAACATGGCTATTTTCTGCTGCTAAGTCATTCACAGGTGCGTGGGAGTGTTGAAGGAATTCAATTGTGCCATCTCCTAAACTTTTGCTGTTTATTGACAGATCCGTGACTTATTGGGAGAGGGAATTGCAAAATGTAATGGGTTCTACCCTCTTACAGATTAAGAAAGTGAACTCAGACACTGGTAAGGAAAGGTCAGAGTATGCAAAGCACTACAAAGCCGGGACTCAAACCCAAATTCTTCATTCTTAGCCATTGCATTCTTTATCTCCTTTGATATGATAAATTTCAGAGAATGAAAGTAGATGTTACTAAGAGTCAAGGGATGGGCATTAATTTTGTTTACTCTCATCTACAGAGATGAGGTGAATAGTTTCGCTTTCCTTTTAAAGCTTAAATGCCAGTTGAAGGTCAATTAAATGGAGCTAAAACATCCTTAGTTTATATGTAAATTAGTAATAAAAATAATTCCACTTATGAGAAAAATATACAGACTTACAGGAGCATATTGCGAAAGTAAAGTAAAAAAAATTGCTGAAGTCAAGCAAAACAATTTTTAAGTTTCTTGGTTTTGATCAAAAAATCATAGGGACTTGTTTACCAAATGATGAGTGACAGGCTACTAATAATTAGACCAAGCATCATTCTCCATGAATAGAAAGTGTTAATTTCCCCGAATTTGAGGTATATTTGCAAAAGAACTATTATTAAAACATCTTTAAGGTTAACCTCCTCTATCCTTTATAGTAACTAATCTTCTGAATTTTTTTTGGCTTGGAAACACAATATTGTATAGAGAACATAATTCTAAATGATTGATACTTTTCTTTTTTAAGTACTATTTAAATAACCATTTCAGATGTTAATCATTTTACCTCTTTCCCTGCTATGTGTAACAATAATTTGAGAGCCATTCCAGAATAACTGGGTTAGAATCATCATTACAAATGTAAAGTCACAGGATTTTAAATCTGGAAGTGTCCTAGCTGTGATCTACTATTTGTGATCCTGTATATAATGAAGCATTTATACTGCAGTCAAGAGATCTTCCAGTAGGATATGCAGAATGAATGCGTACCTACTGGGCACCTCTAGTCTAAAGGTGGAGCTATGTTGTATCTTCAGGGAGTAAGAGTATTTAATGTAGAAGAAAGTTTTAAAAATGGGCCAAATACAAAGTGCAATTGACACTGTCTGGTGCAGAGAAGGCAGTGGACTGGGAAAAAAAGATCTGGGTCTGAATTTTTGACTTTCGCTGCTCTGGGTTAAGTCTCTGTGTCCAGAGTTGGTGGTAATGCTATTCATCTCCTGATTATCTCATTTGTAATCAGGTGATCACAATGAATGTCCCTTTCAGGTCTGGTGTATGATTGTGATTCTTCTGAGGGTGTGTTACTTTAAGCAGAATTCAGGATAGACTAAGTGATGAATAGCCCAATTTAATGCAAAAATCTAATATTCAAATTTAGTTCATTTAAACCTATTTTGTATTTCAAAATGACATTTAATGAGGGCTTACTAAGTGCCAGCATGTTTGTAAAGCAAATTAAATTTGTTCACGCGTTAAGTCTTTCAACTCTACGAAGTAGGCACTATTAGTCTTAGCAACTTTTTCACATCATAAGATATTTTTGTCATGTACCTAATAGGAAATTTAAGCAGCCTTGCTAGTGTTACTGTAAGCAGGATGAGAATCCAAGAGAGCCATCTGAAAGCATTACCAGAGCATCTCTCTTAACTAGTAAGAGCTCATTGGCCACTAGTGTCCCTCCACTGACCAATGATATAAGCTCCTGCTTAAAGTTACCAGTATCACTAGGTTGGCAACAAGTCTTAGGAAGTTTACATCATCTCTATATTTTTGAAGTTACTAAATGTGAAAAATATTATGACCTCAGTGTTCCCTTGCTGAGCCAGATTCATAGCATTACCACCACCTGCTCTTCCAAAGGTTTCCATTTAATGCACGTTTAAAAATAAGGACTCTGAACTCGCTCTTACTTTCTTTGGAGAAAAGGTGTAAGTCTGGTTGGAGAGGTTAAGAAATTCCAGGGTGATGTAGTGGAAAGAACTTGTCTCAGCTCTGCCACATGACCTTGGGGAAGTCGACTAACTACACAGGCTCTCAGTTTCTCCATCTCTAAAAGACAGTAATTGAATAAGACAATTTGTTGGAGAAGGAGGGACTTGGATAGGATTATGTCAGTTTATTGATTTTTGAAGTCCACACAAAACATTTAAAAAGTAAAATGTGCAATGCTTAGCAAACATGTACTGGCTAATAAAATGCTTAAAGAAAATAGTTTAAAACCTTTTCACTTCCTCCCTCCTTTCTCCTTCCCACTCCCTTTTTCCTTCCTTCCTTTTTTTCCCCATTGAAGCACTACTCTAGGTGCTAGAGATGCAGTTATTATTAAAATAGACAAGGTTTCTGTCATGAAGCACACATTTTAGTGCTGGGGAAAAATAACAATAAGAAAAGCCTTATAAATAAAGTAATTTAAAGTGGTAATAGACACCATGAAGAAAATACAATGGGAAAATGAGATTCAAAGTGGTGGTGACAAGTAGGGGCTTTTATATTTTGGGCAAGATAGTTAAGATGGGCTTCTCTGAAAAGGAAAGATTTTGCTGGAGATCTTAAAGACAAAATGGAGCTAACATTGTTCTGAGGGGAGAACATCACTGATGGGAGCACAGGCAAAGCAGCTAAATAAGCATAGGCTTGGCCTGTTCAGAGAAGAGAAGGAAGGCCTAAGGTCAGGAGCATGGTGAGCTTGGAGGAGAGTGGAAGGAATGAGAATACACCAGGCCATGGGTAACAGCTGAAAGATGAGTTAGAGAATACAAAGTGAGTGATTCAGAATCACTCAAAATCTGGGATGGTGGTAACCAGAAAGCTTATTGGAAGAAGTGAAACTTGAACACCAATCTGGTTTGAATGCCTTTAGTAACAGGAAACCTGTTATCTTTTAAAGCAGCTTACTCTATTTGTAGACAAGGCTGTCTTTCAGAAAGTACATGCTACAATCAATCAGTGTATGATAAGTACTAAAAAGTGTTCTTTTTCCCATTGTTTACCCTGTAGTATTCATGCATCAGTATCAAATTTATCCTTTGTGGTCACACATGATTACTCAAAGACCCTGATTAAAATGTACTGAATGCACAGAGATTGACTGAACATTCTAATTTCCTTTAATTTGTCTAATTATACAGAGCTTCATACTTGCTAAATGACAGAAAAAAATTCAATACCCAACCCCCACAGCCTAATTACTTAGGTGTACACTTCAAGTCACACTTACGCTGGGATTTTGCTGGCTTGAAGTGTTATTCTGTTTTGCCTGTCTATACACAGTAAAATGGATCTAGGGTGACTTAGGCTGGGTCAGCTCTGTCTCAGACCAAATCCTGCCAGTTGCTAGAGAAAGAAGTATGTTTTGCAACCTAAACCAAGTTAGTAATTCATTAGTGCAAAGTGATTTGTTAGTATAAATAAACCTGTCAGAATTAAGAACTATTATTAATATGATTATCAACTGTAAAATGTCTTGTTTTCAGTTGTATGTCTCAATGATATTAAATACTAAAAGAGACACATTTTGGAACTTTATTCTCCACCAAATAAATCCCAAGCTGCTGTGTTTTTGCATATGTATGCTTCACTTATAGAACAATAACAAACAACTACTTTAGGGATTATCAGGAGCTTTTCTCTCATGATCCCTAATGAAATCCTTAGTTTTCAACATGGCATAGCCAAAGTTAAGGAGAATTTTTCCCATAACTTTCAAAAATACTATATAAAATGGTATTCAATATTAAATAATAAAATTAAAATAATAGTAATAAAATCAGGTGAAATGTTAATGTCTACAGGTATAGCTCATCCATACATTTATAATCCCTATTAAAGGACAAGAAGAAAAGAAGGAATAAGAGAAAGACAACTGTGGGCTACTGGGAATAAATTTATTCATTACTTCAAAAATATTGGGTGATACTATGTGTCCAGCACTATCTAAGCATTACTGTGAAAGCACACTATAAAGTTTACAGTCTAATAGAACTTCAAAAAATTACTAGATGTTAGACATTGGAACTCAAGCGAAGTTCTAAAAAGAGAAGTTAGATGAGAAAACAGGTGTAGGCCAAGGGTTATGTGCATTCAGAAAAGTACAGTTCCACTGAAATGAGCTTGTTTTGGAATTGATTGTTGGGGAGATGATGAAGAGGAGTTCTTTTCAAAAGAAGCATAAACAAGGGCTTTGGGTAGGAAATGATGTCACATACATATAAAACATATGTAGTTTTCTGTTGCTAGAGAAAATGTCCTCTCTTAGAGTGCTATTTTGAGGTTTACCGATCTAGAACAGTACAGAATAAGCCTTTAGTAAGTAATAACTCTTGATTACTATACTTGGGATAGATTTATTTTGGGGAGAAGAGGAATATAGTTTAGCTCCCCCAAGGACTGCTACTTTCCTATACACATTCTCCTAAACCCAAAGCCAACCAACTAACCAACCAACAAACCAAGCCAATAATCCAACTCAAGAAATTTTGAAAAATAATTATTTTTATAGTACCTTCTCTTGAATGAGCCATGTTGAAATCTCCACAGCACATCACACACTAAAATTTTCAGAACTTTTCCTGCTCTCTTTATTCCATTTCCCTTATATCTGTGATTGGCTTATTCTTGCCACAAAAGTAAATAGGAAGCATGTTGGCTTCATCTCCTAGAGCAGGTATTTCTCTCCAGCATACATTCTCATGATGAATAAAAGTATTTATCTTCTCTAGGAAAGGAGCAGAAAGAGGAGGAGATGTGGGAAATGGGGAGCGAACAAAAGTTCCTAAGATGTGCCAGGCAGACTGTAAGAGCTTGCATTGTGTTACTTGGTTTTTCCATTGTGGGGTAGATGGTGAGACTGAGTTCTCCCAACCTCACCACCATCTCCTTCCAGACACTTTTTCTTCCCTCTTTTTTGCATGACATCAATCTTCCTAGTGAATTGGGAGAGGGTAATGTTTTTTTGATTAAATAATATATTTTTTTTTATATTTTTTTTTTTTTTTGGTTATGTTAACGGAGCTAAAAAAGGAAGAGAGTTTGGGGTGGAAAACTTGACAGGAAAATGATGCAGTGAAAGCAAATAATAGTAATTCTAAAATATTTATGTATTTTTGTTTTTTCTTTTTTATTATTTTTTTCTTGCTTTAGTCATTGAGTATACAATAGGTAGTAATCTGTGACCTTCTGAAAAACAGTGATAAGGAAGGAAGGCCAACAAAGGAGCTAAAGAATATAGTTCTGATGGCTTTTCTAGGAGTTTTTATACTACAATTTCACTTTAGTTTAATAGTCATCAGTGACAACTGAGAAAATTTTATAGTTGCTAACTGACCTTGCAAAATATCTCATGACCACACTATAGGGGATCACCAACAACAGGACAGCAGTCCTGAAGGAAGGTTTGTCTCTGTTGCTTTCAGATAAGAAAGGGATCTCCTTTGTGAGCCAGGGAAAAATTCAGTGCCTCTGAAGCAGAGCTTTCCAATCTTAGCTTTAAGTTAAAAACAGCTGGATAGATTTAAACACCACAAATGCCCAGCCCTACTTTACCTCCTCTTGTGATTTGTCAGGAGTGAAGCCTGGCCTTCAGTCTGTTGCTGAAGCTCCCCAGGTGGGTTCTGATGTGCAGCCAGGGTTGAGGATCGTGCTCTACAATGAATCCAAGGAGAGTGGGAATGATAATAAAATGCCACATATTTATGAGCAAAATAATGAACTTTTTCTTATATTTATGATACACTTTATATATAACAAAACACCTGTATAACCCCTTCCCCCAAAAACTTGTGTTTATTTGTTTTTCAAGAGGACTTTCTGAAGGTAAAAATTGTTTAAAAGAGAATGTGACAAATTAACAGATGTCTTTGGATAACTGTATATAGGTAAAGGTTTTTTTCCCCTGTTCTTTTATATTTTTTGGTTCTCCTAAGACAGATTTAGAATGTGCTAATTTCGTAATTGGAAGATATAAATAAGGCAAAGCAAAATTCTGCATATTGAACCACATTATCTACATTACATAGAAATATATACCTATAATTACATGATAATCTGTGAAATATTCATATAAAACCTTTAAACATAATAGCAATTCAAACAATTCAATATCACCATTGACTTTAAGTAGTATTTGTCTTTGTTAATAAAATAACCAATTCACATGGTCACCAAATGCAAATAACCACTCAGTATTTGTATTAATCATTTTTACTCATTATACCTCCTAGAGGTTGGTATTTTCATTAGCTGGTCTTACAGGGGAGGAAACAAAGGCACAGGTGGGCCAATGAGCTTGTCCAACATTAAGAGACTACAAAATGGCAGAGATAAGTCTGATTTCAATCTCACTCTATAACCTAAACAGTATGATGTACTACCTGGTGCTGATGTGCCCACATAATTTTTGGAAGCCTTTCAGAACTCACATACATCTGGGAGGTCAGCTCTCATTTTATCAGGCAGGCTTGCCAACTTATTAAATTGTTCACATGGGCATCTAAACTATACTCTTTCTCTGAAAGAATTCTAAGAAGAACCTCAAATCTACACTAGTTAATGAATCTTAAACCAATCAGTCACTGTACACTCAGTGTAGAAAGTTAAAGGTCATTTTCCACTTAAATAACAACAATCCCAGGAGGTCATGGTTATCAGTCCTCATTAGCCTTCACTTTAGTTTAATAGTCATTAGTGACAACACCAATACATTTTATAGGTGCTAATTGACCTCAAAGAAGGCCTTTGAAGTTCTCCCACTAGCTTAGGGCTCCTTTGAAGTTTCTTTTAGCTAAAGTGTCTGGTCAAAAACCTGGGAAAAATACTCACTAGAGAAACAAATGCAGGTACCAAAACTTTGCACTATATGAGCAATTGTAAACTATGGTTTAGTGACTATGACCAAAAACTCTTGACCAGTACTTGACAGTCTAAGGCTCCCTACACTACTCTAAATGTTTTTCAGATGAAGTACTTAAGAGGATTCTCTGCTACCATTCTGTTCTCGTAGGATTAGAGAAAGAAAACAGCCTGCTCTCTCTCATGCCATACAGCTTTCACAACTCATCTGATCTTCATCAAATATGAAAGTCACAGAGGCAAAGGAACTTGCCCAATCTCCCTGCTACTAAATAGTAAAATAGGTACTCATTCAGACAGGTAGCGCAGAATATCTTTTCATATACCATAGTTGCCTCGATTCTTGAGTTAGAGAATTTGAGTTAAACCAAGTAGGAAAAGGAGACCCAAGTCTAGTCATGGATGATATAAAGAAGTGAAAAAATTAAACACACACACACACACACACACACACACACACACACACGTCCAAAGAGTTAGCCTGCTAGTTAAGCTCCTCTTTGACTAATTCGCATCAAAAGCCAGACACAATGAGAACAGAGTAAAAGCATGGAACTACTGACAGCTGTCAGAGGGGAGGTGGGTTGGAAGACTGAATGAAAGCATGGGATTACCCTAAAACATCTACATAACAGGTAGATACAGACATTAGTGTGGTGATAGCCAGAGGGGAAGAGGGTGGTAGGTGGAGGTAGGCAGAGGTGCAGGGGGGAGTGGAGATGGAAAGAAACTTTAATTTGGGCGATATGTACATGATGCTGTGTGCAGATGATGTTTTATTGAGTTGTATACTTGAAACCTGTATAGATTTGCAAACCAATGTCACCCAAATAAATTCAGTAAATAAAAAAGCATATGCAGAATCTGCAATTTGACTCAGAAACTATTCCAAGTTTGCCTCCCATCCATCCGCTTCTTCTCTCTAGGGTCACTAGCTCCATATGGTCTTCACATCATTTAGAAGGTGCTGAAATTGGGAGACAGCAAGAGAAAACAGAGTCTTAGAGAGTCTGGTATACTAAGCAAGTTACAAATAATAAGTTAGGGGTGTCAAGGATGAGATAAAAAAGTGAGTTATTAACATAAGGTCAAGGATTAAGCTAGCATTGAATGTCCCTTGAGTAATACTCCAGGGTATTGAACTAGGCCTAAATCAACCACATGGCTAGGGACCTGACTGATGCCAGAGCTCAGAGCAGGGTGAACTGGCCCACTGCAGGTAGGGGTGAATATTGCAGAAACTGGTGACAATAGGGGCAAACATACGAGTGAGATACTATCCAAACTGCCTTTGTGTTAAGGAGAACTTGACTTTTAAATGTCCTGACTTTTAAACAACAACATACTCTTTCATTAAATAGAAAAGTGGGATTCTCTGAAATCTCACTTTTTAAATTTTTTTAAATTCAAATCTTTAAGTTTTTTTTTAAATTTAGCATTCATAAAATGAAAAAGTAGAACTACCTGAAGAAAGAAGTGGGAAGAATTAATATCTACCAAGCTTCTTCTAGCTGGGAATAGTGACCAGCTCTCCCATATTTCTAAAGATGGCAGAGTAGAAACACGTGAACTGAGACACTATGGTCAGAAATACTGCATAGGTATAGATACTTTTTAAATATCAAGATTTTCTGGATACTGTCAGATTTCTAGGTGCAGTAAGATAATGTGCCCCAAGTCAAAGGAGTCCTCTCTTTAGTGGAAGAAGGGGCCTTCTTGGTAGAAATAAGAACCCAAGTAGGTGGAAAGAATGGGGAGAAGAGGTGGTCAGCTTAACAGTAGCTAACCTGCCTAAGGTTCCATATTGGCACTGTAATGTTTTGATAGGAGAGACTGTTTGAAAATCACAGCCCAGCAGAATGAGCTCTGGTAGAAAGTCCCCTAGAGAAAAATAGATTGGATGGAAGATGATACTCTGGAATGGTGTAGAATTGACTTTGCCAAAGGGAAGGAGAGAAATGGCTTGGTTTTCATTGTTACTGTGCCTGAAACCAGAAGAATGGAAGCAGATGACCCCTCACAGCCATTTCCACCTGCCTGATTTTATATGCAGAACCCCTCTTCTTTTATCCCTCAGAGCATTGGAAAACTTTCAAAAGACAAGTAACCCTTAGCTCATTCTGTGTCTTTTGAGAACTGTGGATGAAAGGGACACATAAATTTCAGTTATTATTACGTGCAGTAATTTTAATTGGATTTCCCTGACACACCTTCTCCTTTGTAATATCTTTCAGGCAGTATGTGTATATGTGTGTGTGTGTGTGTCTAAGTGGCTTTGACCCTAGGGCTCTCTCTGATTTATAGGCAACTCTATAAGTTATGCTGGTGTGGTTTCAGAGCCCGTTTATTCTGGCATCCCAATAAAGCTTTGCTTCCCATGGCAACTCCAGCCTGTGAAGCAAGGCCTGAGGGGAAACACAGTATTTTGTTGCCAAGATGAGGTAATTGCACTTTTGAGGTGTTATTTTGCTAGGTGGTATATTATTTCATAAGCAACTTCACTAATGGAAAACTAACAAACTTCAGGGTCTGAGTATTATCATGGAAAGCAGCAATCTCATCTTTCCTCAAAGAAGTTGAGTAATCTTACAAGACTTTATTCAGTTTTGGGGTTTTGGAACTTGCCACTTGCTCAGTTGCAAGACTATGGGGCATGGCCCTGAGGAAGAGGCCCAACATATGCATGTCCCCTTCCAAAGGTCTTTCCTATTTATATTCTGGAGATTCAAGTTTAACCCTAAGGCCCTCAAGGTTGATTCTTGCCTGTAATTGATGCCCTCCCATGCTTGTGATCAGAAAGCACCTGTGCTTCTCAGCCTCGGCTTCATAGCAGAATCTCTTGGGGAGCTTTTAAAATATCAATGTCCAGAATCCCCCAAGCAGAGATTCTGGTGGTGTGGGGGGGCAGGGCTGGGCATTGGTAGTTTTCAAAGGTCCCAGGGAATGTCAGTGTGTGGCCAGTGTGCAGCACCGCAGATCTGGTTTTATGCCTTTGAGACCCTGAGGGGGGAAATCATCTTCTCAAGGTCTTTAAGTAAATAGGTTGTCTTTGGATCACACAGGTTGACTTGTAGTTGATTAAAATGCCTATGCATAGTTAACAGTGCTCTGTTATTATCTAAATAATTTTCAGTCTAGTCACATAGTAAATCAGGTCATCTACAGCAGTCAGGTCCTGAAATACAGGAGCTAACTCCCATTGCTTTCTGCTCTAAATTGGCATGTGCCATTTTATCATCAGGAGTGTGATTCTAGCTGGGGGAGAGGAAAAATAGTGCAGAAGTGGATGAACCCTTCTGCATAAAAGACATGTCCTGACCATATGTGTCTTCTATCCTGGAAAGGTGATTTGTACTAGAGAGGAAGAGCATTCATGGATATTTTAATCAATTGACCTTTAGTATGGCCTGATGATGAAAATTTTTCATGAGCTCTGTACTCACTTTCTGACTGTTCAGGCAGGTGTGTATGTGTCACAAAATGGGAGACTGTGGCAATTTTCTAAGCAAACTATTGTATGCAAATTCTGACCCTGGAGCTCTCAGCTCATTGGTGTATGTTTATATCTGAAGTCAGGAACCAGGGCACAATTTATTTTTTGTTGCTTCTTCTATGTGATGTTCACTAAGAAAGAGAGTCATTTTTGGTAATGACTTCCCCCCTTTCAATGTATTTTAATGGTTTTCTATTAAAAATATCAATTGTGTAAAACTATAACCCAGTGTCTAGATGCAAGCTCTTACATGCTAGCTTTTGATTTCTCTCCTTTATTTAAAAAAAAGCAATAAATTATTTAGCTACAGTTACTCTTAACATAATGTAAATTAACTTTGTTTAAATTAAGAGTTTGTAAGTTTACTGCGAGAACTCATAAGAATATGGTTTTCTAGGGTGATGATTTTGTTTAGATGAGGAACAACTATGGCTGTCCAGGGGCTCATTGCTTCTAAAAGGAACCAAATTCAAAGTATAAGAAGGGTAACAGCAAAGCCCCAGAAGATTCACATTAACATCTGGCTTCCTGTTGCCTCCATCCACACTGTCCCCCTGCTCCTGACAAGCACACAGCTTTATCAACAAAGAAGGGAACTCATGGCACCTCTACAGTTATTCCCATTGTCGCTGACTCTTTTTACTCGAGTCCTTTGCCTTTTACAGCCAAATAATCTAGATATTCCATATATGAAGATATTCATATTTAGACCGTTATGCCAGATTCCTATCTCACTGAATAGTAGAACTAGAAGAACTCTTAAAGAAATGTAGCATGAACCCTTTCCACTTTCCCTACCCTATTATCTGTTCCCATTGCACAGATGAAGTCACTGAGGCTCATTGCTGTTAAATGCCCACAGTCATGAAGTAAAATTATATAGTAAAGCTGGAGTGATAAACTAGGATTCAAAATTCCAAGTCTAGGATTTCTATTCATTTCATCCTACATAATAAAATAAATCATAATATAAAAATAATGAAAGTTTAAGGCAATAGTTCTAGCATGGCATTAGGTGTCATTTTATGAACTTAATTCTTGCATACAAATCTTCTGTGCATAAATACCCTTGTTTAACTCATTTAACTCTATAAGATGAGATCCAATCTTGCTTAACTTTTTAAATTTTGTTTAACCATACTACTAGAAGCAATGAATATCACCTTGATAACTGTTATGCATTGAGAATACAACCCCAGAGAATATGAAAGTTTGCAGGCACATTCAATATCCCTGCTGTGACACCCCTACCAACAGGGACACAAAGAACCTAGAGAAGGCAAGTGAATTCTCAAGGTCACCCACATGGTTAGGAAAATGTGCATAATACTATGAGCTTTATCTTATGCTTAATATCTTCAGTATTCATGATCAATATAGTTAATATAAAAATACCAAACATAACACATGAAAGAAAGAGAAAACTGCTAACAAAAGTTGAAGTAATCTGATCTCAACTTTCTTAGTGCTCTCTGGCAAATCTCTTCTCTTTACTTGTCAGCTCTACCCCCAATCGAATGTGATATTGGAATAGAGGACCTTTAAGTTTCTGTCTTTTCTTTTTAAGAATCTTCTTTTAAATGGAACTAGTAGCTTAAAGAGCAAGCAGTTGATTGTGATTATAAAATGGTTGAAAGGGAAAATCCTTATTAAGCAGTAATCTGCAACAGAGGCATTTTTTGCCAGGTTAAGAAGGACTATGATAAAAGGCGTTTGGAAAACAGAGATTTAAGGCGGGTTCATGGAAATGTGTGGGCTTTCCCCATTTGCTTCTCTAGATAGAAGATATGTGAGTCTCAAAAATGCAGGAACACAAAATTTAAAAAAAAAACAAGATAACTTACTGAGGTTTAAAAGAATTATAGACATATTAATTTTATGGTGAATATGTTTCATTAAAATGAAAGACTCCTAGGAGAGGCTTTTGTGTAAATAGCTTCTTTGAAGGAAAAGGGCTACATAAATATAAAGTTTCCAAATGATAAATAACCTAGAGACTGTGTTCTTACAAGTTTACCTTACCAGGAATAATGACTAAATACGCCCAGTGTTCATTCTAGAGTTGACCTGGACCCAGAGCTGTTGAGAAAGGAAGGTAGATGTAACTTGGTCTGGGTGACTGCTTCTTTGTGGGGTTTTAAATGGCTCCAGGGAAGAAAGTACAAATGGCAGCAGCCCCATTCATGGTGCCTGAGCTCATTCAGTGCTTATACTTCCCAGTAAATTCTCTGGAAGGAAGGCCCTCCAGTGATACGCAGAGCAGTTTTAAGTCTCAAACTGTCCTTACCCTGCTGTTGGCTTCTCGTTCTGGCACCGATGAAAATGCACTTATAACACTGAATGCAAATGAGATACCCCTGCATCAGGTTTCATCCTCAGATCTCTCATCTATCTTATCAATTCCAGGAACGATATTCTGATTTCCTAAATACTGAAACATAGGAAAAATAGTTGTTCTTTTCCTCCAAGGGTTGGAAGAGTTTTTGACTCAGAAAGCCAAGTTTGTCTCCCAATTGCAGATGGGAGGGTGAGTGTAGGTGTTTGCTTTACTTTAAAATGACAAGCGGCGCATACCTTTCTGAGGCGAGGCCTGGGTGTATTGAGGTGTGTCCCAGAGAAAGCCAGTGTTCAGAGCTTTATTTTTTGAGTGTGAGCTATTCAGTTTAATTATACCCATGCTACTAGCTTGATTTTTATTATTACTCTTATTCACTTTAATATCCCCTTCCCTTGGCTAAGCATAGAGAAAAATTCATTTATTATTTGAACAGGTTCATATTTATGATGCCCTATTAGTTTGCAAAGCTGGAGACTCTACTGTAAACGTGCTATAATAATACCCAAAAAAGATGAGCTCTAATCCGGTTTCTAGCTTGAGGCAAGGGAGCTTCACAACTGCTCAGAATTTAAAGGCTCTTTACTGACATGAGACAGGGAAAGAATAAAAGAGGGCAAGAGGCGGGAACGGAGGACTGGGAGCAGGATCAGAGGAATGAGACTGACAGAGCATATGTCCCTGTTCAGTTTTAATTTGGGAAGGAGAATAACAGATTAGACATTGACATCCCGAGAACAGCAGCTGTCAAAACTGTCAGTCAGTGGGAGATTGATTCCTTTCAATTACTTGTTGAACCAAGAAGTTAAGAGACAGAAAAGAGACCATCCAACTTACTTCAAGTCCCTCTGTTTTAGCAAATTTACTTGATAAAGTCAGCATCTAAGAGCAAAATAAAACTTTATCATTATTTTGTGTTGACATAATAGAAAAGGTGGGGAGGAAAAACATCCATTTGTTTCATTATCTTATTCATTTGTTCAACAATCTTTCCTTCCACTCACACCACCAGCACTTACTCTGTGCTAGGCCAGGTGCTCAGTTGTAATACAGAGATGTGTTAAACACTAAATGTTACTCGTTCAAAATTGGTATGATTCAATATCAGTCCTCGAGGAGCTTACCATCTTCTAGGAGAGTCCGATGGAAGAACCATGACACGAATGCACTGTGATGGCTGCCTGCACTCATGAGGTATGTGCCAAGTACTGATGTGAAATGAGAGAGTGAAGTAATCATCCTTCTGTATGGTATTCAGAGGAGCCACCCTTTGCAAAGTTAAAGCTGGTGAACTGGATCTTGGATCAAGAGGAGGGATAAGCTTCCTGTTCTTTCTCAGAAGGCTCAAAGCTTTCCCGTTACCTTCAAGCCAAAAGGCACAGAATAAGCAACATCTCACTTGCTCAATATTTCAGAAGCATCTTGGAGAAATAATTCAACTTCATCACAATCATCTGAGAAAACTCAGGAAATATATATTACAAGGCTCCCATTTTTTTAGGTTCTACGTAGGGGATTTCAAGAATTTGTACTTTTATGCAGTTCAGGAAGTTATTCTGATGTGTGGTCACATTTGGGAATCACTATGAGACAATTATTCTCAAAATGGGGTGCAAGATCAGCATCCCCATAAACTTGGGAACTTGTTAGAAGTGAAAATTCATGGGCCACATCTCAGACCCACTAAATTAGAGATTCTGGGGGTGAGGTTCAGTAATCTGTAGTCTGATGAGTCCTCAGATGTTTCTGATGCAGGTTAAAGGTTCAGAACTGCTCTGAGGCAAACCTACCAGCTCATTAGATGGCACGTGTACATAGTGACTGCAGGGAGTTTACTGAACGGACTGTTTGTGTAGGATGGGCAGTTTCAGGATGACCAATGAGGAATGAAGCAGCTTAGAATTAGCACTATTTGACCTGGTTACCACCCCAGGCACAACGGGCACAGGGAAGAAATGATGTTAGAGAGATCTGAAAAGAGCCCAAGAATGCACTAGCATTCATGTAACAGGATGTGGCCTGTTACATGGTAGTGGGAGGGATGGAATAAATACACAGGATATCACAGATGTGAAAAGGTAGTGGTAGGGATGGAACAAATACACAAGGTATCCCCTTCTCCCAACTCCCAAACTTTAACCTGTCTTCCACTTTGCAAAGCCCACCTGGCCTGAAGGGCAATTATATCCAATTAACTGAGTCTAGGGAGGACAGCTTCCCAGGGCAATGAGTACAGCAGAGAACTACAGAGAATGAATTATTCATGGGAGCCAAAAACGAAGTGTAACACCATGTAAACAGCCTCTCGGGTTCTCCTGTCCTCAAGTCAACTGTTGGCATTATCTTTTCAACATTCTACATCACTTCTATTGTGTCTGTCTCCTGAGCCTGCTTAGTCTATGCAAACATTGGTGACAGAAAAAGCTCACTTTTGCAGAAGAGTAAAAAATCTTCTTTTCGTTATTTGTATCCATCGTTCCATATTCTCCTTCTAAAATGGAAGACCTTCAGCTCTTCAGCTATTTGAGGATGCCCACCTCTTTTCACTGTTATCATTTATTCTGTGTATTAAACATCTGCTGTTTTTTAGTGTCCCTCCTTTGACAGGTTTGGAATATCTTTGAGTCTGCTTACCCTGTTCACGGTCCAATTTGCTATGTTCCTCCAATTAGAATAGATAGATGTTTTGCTTTATATCTGCCACAGAAATCTGCACAGACCAATCAGATTCTAAGCATACACCCATCGCCTACTGTGTGTCTGGCTGTATGCTTCAACAAATGAGGCAACTTCAAAGGCCCTGATTTCAGGTTACTCTACATTTGAAATGTTTCTAAATTGTAGCTATTTAGGAACTAGAAAAATCTTTATTTGCTTTACTTGATGTATACTTGTAATAGTTTAGAAGGGAAGAAACTAATAACTCATATTATGACACATTTTATCTGGGGGCTACAAGGTAGCATTAGGTTCTATCTTGCCAAGGTCATTACGTAAATGGGAGAACAGCTATGTATTCCAGTTCTGCTGAGCCTCTCTCTGTTATGGTCAACTGTAGTTTCAGAACTTAAGTTGCAGGAAAATAAGGATAAGTGCATTTTATTTTGGGGGTGAAAAATATCACATGATGCTACCTCGCCTCTTGCTTCCTATAGTTTCTAGAGGCTTGTACCTAGATTTCTCTGTCCCTCTAATAGAGGAAACGAGTACCTACTTTCTTCACAGACCTTGAAAATTAATTAATATGTGTCTCGAAGAGTCCAACATATCCTTAATGTTATCTGAAAAGATACAGTTCATCATGCAAATAACATGATGGATTAAGAATCTTAGGGCTGAAAGGTCTTTAGAGAAGTTTTGATCCAGGAATCCTCAAATTCATCATGCATCAGAACATTCTGAAGGAATTAAAAAAAACTATTATAGATTTTAGGGCCCACTCCCTGAATCAGTATTTCTGATTCAGTAGGTAAAGGGCAAGTTCTGAGAATTCACATTTGTAACAAGCTCCCAGGTGATGCTGATCCTGAGAAATATCTATACTTTGAGAACCACTGATCTTGTCTTTCTCTTTATTTTAAAGAAGAAATCACTGAATGTCAGAGTAATAAAGAAAATGTCCCAAAGAGACAGAGCCATGAACAAAATCTGCATATTCCTTTTCTTATTTCAAAATTTCCTCCATTATAAAACTGCTTCCCATTTCTGAATCACCACTTTGTTGAGCTTCTTCATGTGAGATTTATATCACTGGTACTATCAAGGCACTGACTTCCCTCAAACTTCCCCCAAATCAACATACAGTCTATGAAGGACTGGTTTTGCTACACAAAAGTGACTTGAAGATAAATTTGCTGTCTGCGTTTTAACCAGACTGGAGCAAATAAGAACCTCATAAAGAGAAAACCAGGAACAAATGCTCTTTCCTTTGTCCAACTTTAATAAACGTCTCATGTGACTTAGTTTACTTCTGTCCAATGGCAGATGTCTGAAAACTGAGTGGAAACTTTGAGAAACGCATTCCATCTCCCTGTGTTTCTACTCTCCGTCTGTGAAACGGGGTCAGCTGTATTGTACCTCGTGTGCGGATCTGTGTGCTGTGAGGTTTAGCGGGTAAGGGCTGCACAACGCCTCACAGATGGATGTGTGATGGGGGAATGCTTAGCATCAAAGTGAGATGTCATTTTCTTTCACTCTGCATCTGTAGTTTGTAAAACAAATGCTTCTAAATTCACAGTATTTTTCTCACATGTACTATTTTTTTCCAGAGTGATATTTTCCCAAAGATTCATGCTGACTTAAGCTTCTGGAACCTTGTGGGTGGATCTGCTAAATTGAAGACTTGTATTTAAATTTTCTGCACAACACTGGTGGGCTGAATGTATCACAGTAACTGTGGAAAGTAGAAAAGATTTCTAGTTCTGGGAGGTACGAGTAGAACTCTGAGGGCCTACAGTCTGAATCCAAACAGAAGAAAGCCATTTGTATACCAAAATCACTAATACCTTGGAAAAACCTGAAGTGTAGTAAAATGTCAGGCTAACTAGCTAAATGATAGGAGGCTACGAGGATAGATAGATAGATAGATAGATAGAATTGATACAGATACACATATAGATAGTTATCAGGACCATAGTAACTTTTTAGAAAAAAATATGGTAGCAAGTATATGGAGTTTCTGCTGTGATGAGCTGGATTTCAGTTCTAACTGTATTACCTTAAATGTAATATTCAACATGAATCTGACTTTTGGCTCATTCATGTTTAAAAGGAGTAATGGCATCAATCTTGCTTCTTGATTAGCTTATTTAAAGATCAAATGGGAACTGAAAGCTCTTTGTAAAGTGCTTTCTATATGAACTTAACTGAAAACTCTTTTGAAAGTGCTATTAGTATGTATGGTATTTTTGTTATGAACTTTTTGCATTCTTTAACCTACCTCCATTTTTCAAATGAAGAGAAATTTGATGTTTCTATATTTTGAATATCTTATGACCACATGCTTAAAATACTATTATTTATTAAATTATTTTTAAAGTGTATTAAACTATTTAATAAAAGTGATTGAAATGAGAAGTGAACTGAATGAACTCCAATATGAATATGTGTATGTGTATATACATATGTGTATATACATATGTGTATATATAGGTGGGTGTACATATGTGTATGTGTGGTTGAATATGTATATGGACAATTTTAGCTCAAAAGTTATTTCCAGTCATAGAAATACTTCTGGAGATTTCATATCAAGAAAGAAAAAGAAAAAAAAAAAAGAATGGCCTGTTCAGGGGTAAAATACATGCTAGGTACATCCAGATAGTTACTCCTCCCTGTAACTCAGTTCTGAGTTACTCCAATTCCAACCCTTTGTTTATCTTCTATAATTCAGTATTACAAGTTTAAAAGTTAACCTTTTAAGTAGTAGATTATCTTCTGTATTGATTCCTCTTAACACACATGGGCTTTCAACTCATTACTTCAAGGCAGCTTCAGTCATTTGTCTGACCCCATTTTGACTCTGGCTTACCTACCATTGAGTTACATATGCATATCAGTTTATTTCAGAAGTTTCACTGTTATTCAGAAACATATATTCACATAGAAATATACAGCTCTTGACAAGAGCTAAATTACATTAAAACAACCAAAACAATGTGGCAATACTGATCTCTGGTAGTTGAGGCATTTTAGTAGTCTTATATCATTTATATCTACATATTTAGAACTGAATGTAATCCCTCACCTCAAATATTAGGGAACAGCAGATAAAGACCTGAGAAATGCAATGGTCTAGTAGGAAGAGCAAACCTCCCTTGGTCTTAAAAATTATTTTAGACTCATATTCCTCATCTGAAATCTGGGCATATTAATCCCCATCTCAAGTGTTGTCAAGAGAGTGAAATGATAGAAACACTTTTAAGATGCCTGGCAAACAATACATGGTCAAGAGTATCATTTCTGTTTTCCTTGTTGAGTGTGTTTAGAAGTATTCTATTTAGAGCTGTGAGATGTTTTTCACTCAGAACAGCAAGATACATGGGAAGATAGATTAAAAACAAGTAATTAATCACATGTCGGTGAATCAAAGTAATCTAAGTGGGGAAAATGAAGCTGCAGAAAAAGAAAGATTTTGTTTCCTGCTAAGAGGTTAGTGGTAATATAGATTGTTTTCCCTTTTTGTTTTCATTACCAGGAAGGTCTAGGTGACAAGAAAGAAAAGCACAAGTTTTTATCAATGACTGTAGTATTCAAAACCATTAAACCTTCCACTTTGGAATTGGAAGATTTTTTGTGGAGAGTCAGACATTGTGTAAGAATTTCCAAATACACTGGCTGATGAATAAGCAAATGCTTTAAGTAACTCTTCTCTAATCATTATTACAATTTTCATTGGTACGTAACTAAACTTCACATGGGCCAAATAATTTTATAACATATTTTAAAGATCAAATTCTTCATGTAGATAGGGACTCATAAAATTATCTGACTGAACCTGCACACCCAAGGGGTATCTGGTAAGCATTTTCCCTCAAAACTGACAACTATGTGCCAAGTCTATAACTTACTCAGCAATAGTAACTGGAATAATGGCATTGTTATGGCTTGTGAAATCACAAAGTCTTAGTATCATTGCATTAAAGCAGCATGGCATCAGGTCCAGGCCGACAGCACACCTTAGTGCTATGGTTGGTCTCAGAAGGTATATGCCTGGAACTCATTCTAACAGGAAAGAAGAAAATAGAGCCAGCTCCCTTGCCTAACTTTCCAGCCTGCTTCATTATACATCTTACTTTTACATATTTGTTATGATCCTTCTGAGCCAAGAAATTGGTTTGCCTTAAGCAACATTTTAGAATGAAGTACTAATACTTTGTAGGCTACAAAATCTTTTTTTAAAAAATTAACCTTTAGAGAACTTCCAGTATCAAAAAGTCAAAATGGTTTCAGTGTGTGTGCGTGTATATAGGAGTGAGTTCTAAAATGGGCCCATGATCTTCAAAGAACAAAACTAGCCTCTGAGGCTTCTCTAGGGGGACGCACAGATAAATACACTGGTTTATGGGGGTAGCTAAAAATATTGTAAGCAAGTAAAGGTACTCTTAAAACTTCTCAAGACATCACACATCTCAATCTCTTCTTTAATTAGTTGCAGAAGAATTAGTGCTTGAATTAGTGTTTCACTTCCTAAGAATGGCAATACATCTCTCTATTTCTTTTCCAGTGGTAGTTTACTGCGATATATATAATTTAATGAATTCTTAGATCCATGTCTTTAAAAATATATCTTTATCTGTGTAACTAATTATCTCTTTATCTATAATATAAAACATCATGGTTAAGATGGGATCCCATGATTTCCATTCCAGGGGTCTAGGTAAATTATTGTAGAATTTGTTTCTAGTAAGAGCTATCATTTTTCCCACATCTACTGCATGAGAAACTCAAACTTAGAGACTTAAAGTTATTTCTTGCCATCATTTTAACCATTATTAGAGCTGTTTATTCACTGAATATTTTAGATACATAATATTATTACATTTTTGACCCTCTTAAAATAAGACATGTTTTTTTTTACTAGCTTTGGGCAATGGAATATGATCATATTGGCATATGATATATGTCATTTCCAGGAAAAAAAAACCTTTACTAACTGGTACCTGACTCATCATGTTTCTTTCTGCTTGCTATGGTAACTAATGATGCTCCAGGCAACAAAGGCTCAGTCAGCTTGTATACCTGAGTCAGAATAATATAGAAAAGAACCTCCCTTAAATCTACAGTGGACTTACATTAGAATGAGAAACAATCTTTTGTTGTTTTAAGTCATTGAATTTTGGAATTATTTGACCACCTTCATAACCTAGCTTATTCTGGTTACATAATCAGCAGCATTATTCACTGTAAGACATCGTCATAGTTATCCATGTAACCAAATTTGTTGAACTTCTATGTGGTCTTTTTTGGTCATGATTGTTACTGGGTGGGTCAAAACAAATAAGACAGATCCTGAACATTCTTGGTTTTACGGAGAAGGCAGGACATGTACCCAAAACTACGAAACAAGGCAGTATGTATTACGAACCTAGGGGGGAAAAAACAAGGGGATTTTTAACAGATAATGATTACTTCCTATTGAAATGTCATAGAAGCTCCCAAGAAAATGTGACTATAGAGCAAGACTTAAGGGACATGTAGGATTTTGCTGTACAGAGATGATAATGTTAGAGTCCACAGAGTGTGATGTAGGGTGAATAGTCTCAAATCAAGCAAATAAAGGGCATGTTCCAGAAAGGTGAGTGTGGAGGCGTAACCTGGTGAAGTAGTATGCCTGTTAACACCATGAAGCTGTATTCTCAGAATCTTAGGAGCCAACTTTATGTTTGGGCTAAGGAGGGCTAATTCTGGAAGCAAATTAAGATCTGAGTGTCTTCCTCCTATAGAAGGGTGAGGTATTGTATTCAGTGTGACACAAAACTAAGACAATCTATTTCAAACAAGTTGGTGGCATACATATATTTTTTAAAGCACTGTACCCAAGCTATTAGTTTTTTTTTTCCATCAGTTCTGGGTGTCTAATATAGTATTATTTTTATTTCTCAGTATACATTTCCTGACACTTTACCCTCCAAAGCCAGAACTAAGCATATTTATTTGTGTTCTTTTCCTTCCTTTCTTCCTCCTGTCTTACATATACTAATAGTGCACTAGTTGCAGGTGTTACACTTTTTCTGTAAGATCATTTCCTATTTCTTATTGCATTTAGCAGTTTCCACTTTGCATCATGCCTAGCTTAGAGGATGATACTCATGTCTTATTCATCTTTGCATTCTTTTCCACTTACAATCTCCACCCAACATAGACATTTTCTGTGTGTACTAATATTTGATGTATGAATGACTTTTTCTCTTGTTTTCTTTGGTTATTTTTTTTGGCTCAGGCACAGACCCCACCCCACACCCATTCCATATTAGCCAAAAGGCAGATTTGCCCACTTTTGAACACAGTGGACACCCAGTCATCATAGTTCTTTCCTTCCCATTTCAGCTATGTACACCAGGAGTCAGATCATATGCCACTGGGATATTTGTGGTTAAACCACTTGACCACCTTGGGATTGTGTTAACTCTATGTTATGGTTTAAAGGAGTTAGTGTGGGTTGGGATTGATTTGACTTAGTTTTTTTTTTTAAGAACTGTAACAGGATAGTGTGCTTCAAATTCACTTTGTTAAAATGAAGCCAAGAGCTCTGAAGAATAGTCTTGTTTGCTTTCTACCACTGTTTGATATAAAACTGGTGCCCAAACAAGGTGAAGGGCCATGGAAGCATTCTACTTGAAGAGGCAACTTCCTTTCTGGTATCGAGGTTGAATGTAATCTGAAGAGTCCTTGAAATAATCAATGGTGAAGAGAGGGAGGAGTTGACTTCTTTCAGATTTCATGTTTGCCCCAGGATATGAGTGTTTCCTGTCAGAAGCAACTCTGATGGAAAGAGTATAGTGACCACATAAAATATTCATCTGGAATCTAGCTTAGTCAGTAGGTACTAAATTCTGGATAGTGCTTTCAGTCTTCAGCTTAACTTGATTGACTCAGTCTTATTATTAAATTGAACTCTGTCTCTTTCCACCTATGACATGGACTTCTTTTAATTGAGAAATGGTAAAAAAATATGTGTAAGCTAGCCTTTAAATCTGTTGATCTGCCATCAAGGGCACCTTCTGGCAGTGTAAATAGATGTGCATTTAACCATCTATAAACTTGTATTTTCTTGGAGGAATGACTAGATTTAGGCATGATATTATCCTAGTGGAATAGAGTAAGCAAATGACAAATCCTAGAAATTTTAAGGCCAAAAAAGGGCTTTGGAGGTCCCAGTATCCAAATCCTTTATAAATAAAGAAAATTACATTCTCAATGAAGAATTTGCCCTTCCGAGAAAACATAGCTATTTAATGGTAAACTCAAAACACATAGATTAAAGCTGTGTTCTATTTTTGAAAGTGTCAAATTTAGTGAAGTCAAAGACTATGGAACTGTCTTTGAAAGAAAGACAGTTAATAAATAAGTTGATAAATCTAAAGAAACTTAAGAAAAATGATAACTAAAGGCATCATGTGATTCTCAGTTGAATCTTTTGGCCATAAAGGAATTCATTGAAATAATTGGGTAGAAGGTAAATGGGATATGAGGATTAGATGGTCATAATGAATCAATATTGATTTCTCAATTTTAATGACTATATTATTGTTATACAAAAATTTCTTTGTCAGCGTTACATGCCAAATTATTTAGAGGTAATGTGGTCTTGTATGAGCAATATTCTTTCTAATGTTTCAGAGAGAAAAACATCTTTGCACTGTTGCAGCTTTTAAGATGAAAATTTAAAATATAAAATAACAAAAAAGGAAACCATGAAAAAATAATCTTTAAAGATGATTTTTTTGAATAACAGAGAAAGATATATCAGCAGACACCTTGGGGTGGGTACCATATCCGGGCTCTTCACAGTCCTCTACTGGCAACTTCTTATCAACAGCAGTTACAGAATCAAAGTGTCATTCTTCAAGATAATAATCTCATACTGGGACATTTTCCCCTTTCTTCTTTTTGCTATCTCTCATCCACAATGGAATAACCACTCATCAAAATATACCTTTACACAGCGCTTTAGGATAAAGAACTATTGTATTTCAGTGTGCTGATGCTTTTGGTTTTTATATTTCTTATATTTCCTTTAATCTAGCATAGTCCTTCCTTTCCACCTTTTGTTTTTATGTCATTTGTTTGGAATAAACTCAGGCCAATTTTCCTGCAAAGTGTTCCTCATTCTGGGTTTGATTGTCTGGTTCTGCGAAATATCATTTGACATTTTCCTCTATCTGCTTTGTTGCCTATGATGGCAATCAGTGATACGATAATATCTGCTATAGTACAAAGTCCGTTCAGTAACTCCAGCTTGGTTTAGTAATCCAGAGACCAGAACTTTTCAAGTTCCATCCTTGTTTTATTTCAGTACAGTTGCATGCCCCAATATAATTAAAGAGAAGAAAATATTTCTTCAGGATTCTTAATATCCCATAAACCACTTAAAATTAATGCCTCAATGGAAAGATAGTGGTGTAGTATAGTTTTTCAATGTTGTTATTCCTCCACATAAAACAGAACAACTAGAAAGCAAAAGCAAAACACTTAAAAAACAAAAATCCATGAACACCATAAACAATTCAGGTGATGAAGAAGCACTACAAATGCCAAAATGTACCAATAACCAGCTAAAATATCAACCTCTAAAACAGGACAGATGTAAAACAGGACAGATGTAAAACAGGACAGATGTAAAAAAAATTCCAAAATAGACCATGTGTATTTATAGTAAACCATAGCAGGCCAATTTGAAAACAGGATTAAAGCTGGTTTTCTTAGTTCTATATCACCTACTTCAGATGAATGCAGGGAGATTGTGGTAAGTAAAGTCATAAGAGGCTGGAGCAGCCTAGTCCCCAAGAACCTATGAACCCAGGAACCAGCCAGGATACCCTTCTAGGACAGGGCCTTACACAGAAGAACAACATTCAAAAGTAAGCAAGATGGGGACAGTAGAAGCAAAGGAATGAGAAGAGGCAGATAAATATGGGGAATGGGGGCGACTTTCCTTGCAAGTCCCCTCATGTGCCACGGATGAGAGTAAACATGACTGAGACATGATGTGATCTGCTTAGAGAGGAGAGGTGGTCATTTTCCCAGAGGAAAAAGGCCATGAGCAGTGGCCAGTTTCTCAGGGGAAAAAGGCATTGAACCCCTTTCTCCAAGGACTTTTATTGGGTTGTAATACACAGGAATACAGGGTGGCAAGAATCAAACAGTAGATAATATTTCAAAGAAATCTGAGGGCTTAGTATGAGTCAGAGTCTGTCAGGAACAGAGTTTTAGGGCTTCCTGCTCGAACCCTTAACATATGAATGAAAGCACTCTTAGCAGAGCAGATTTCATAGGTTTATCAGGAAGTTTTGTGATGCCTGATATTTCCCCAAGACATGCTCTAGCAAGACAAGGAGCTGTACCTCTCCCCATCAGGTATTCAGACTTATGGGAATTAGAGCCAAAAAGTGCTTCTCCCAGGGAACATGGGGACTCCAGCTTTGTCAAAGCCACGGGGGGGGGGGGTGTTGAGAGTCCATTGCTCTTTGTTGTAGCCCCCCTGAGTCCTTCCATGAAGGTGTCTGGCTTAGGTTGCCCCCCTCTGTGAGGGGTCTTACCCATCATTGACTTCCTACAAAGGTTTGAGGTCAGGGAGAGGAAACTGAGGCAGCATTTGCTACCAGAGACAAGCCTTGACTCCTGTGGCTTACATTCCAGAGGTAGTGGCTCATTCATCCTTAAGCCACAGGGGGTAGAGTTACAATTCTTAAAACCAGGCAGAGTGGTCCACAACAATGGGGAGGAAATCTGAACCAGAGAGTCTCAGAAAATAAGTCAATAATATTTTGAGCACTACAAGAAAACAACAAAAAAAATCTGACCAGCATCAAACACTTTGTCAACAATGCTTAGTTCCAAAAGAAAATGGGGTAGCATTTGTATGATACTATAGAAAATGTAAGCTGAGGATTTTATATCTAGCATAACTGATTTTCATATGGAAAAGACAAGTACAAAGTTGTCGGTATTTAAGAACTCAGGAAATTTTATTTCCATTTTGAGGAATTGCTGGAAAACAAGCTTCAGAAAGTCAAAATGATTAAAAAGACATTGTCATAGGTCTGGGGTTTACTATCAAATGAGTAGGTATTAGGAGAATTAAGACTAAATGAGAGTTAACTAGGAGAGCATATAGTAGGCGATGGTCATATGTTCAGACAGTAGATATGGCACAACCATGAAAAAATGGGAAGAGAATGAGGAGAATGTAGGCAAACCATGTTTACCTGTTCTCAGTAATTATATTGGTGGTGGTAGCATTAACATTGGTATTTTGAGATCCATATGTATGTGAGGGAAAAGGAGAGGAATAATTGAAGTATGTGCTATTTCTATCAATTCCTGTCATTGAGAACCAGGATTCTACTTTTGGAAGAAAGGAGATACAAACATAATACAGAAGAAAATAAGTAAAAACTCTGTAATTCAAACTCTGAATTTGAATGGTAAATATCAGTATGATCTCATGAGATAATTATTTTAAATAAATGTTTATTTCCTAGTTCTTCCCACTGAAGAGGCCTAGAAGCAAAGCCCAATGAAGTAGCATTGAACATTATTAGATCAGCACCCAGACTGCAGTGCTGAAATGTCCTTTCCCACCGAAAGACAGAGGGTTTTTGGAAGAAAGGGCATTTCAGGTCTGGGCTAAAAAAAAAAAAAAAAAAAAACAATGTCATGCCAAAATTAGAGATAGATCTTCAGTCTGATAACTTCAGTTCTCTAAGCATCTTTCATGTGCCATTTACAGCCACTATATTGGGACCATAAACTTCGTCCATTGGAGTGGCTTATGTTAAATAGAAGTTTTTTTCTTTTAAGGTTCTTTCAGCTTTTAAACTCTCTGGTTCACAGCTATGGCTAATTTTATGGCAAGGACACCTGTTGCTTGGGCTCTAAACTTTAATCCATTACAAGCTCCCTTCGTATTGGCAGTAGTAATGTCCAGCCTCTATCTACTTGGGATGGATCCAAGCAGGTGTCTTAGAGGCAAAAGTCCCCTTATCACATTACAAAATGCTTTGCTATGTGGTAATGTCCATTAATGAAATCCTTTTGAATTGGTACATAATAGAGGCCAAGAAAATATCTTTTTCAATAAAAGATTTGAAAAATCATTTTTGTTTCTGCTTCATGCATTAATCAATCAATTAATTAATTTATAAACTAGATTTAATACCTACCCTGCATGAGCCATGTGCTGTGCTTGGCTCTAAAGAGAGAGTAAAAAAAATCAAAGCATATCTGAGTCCTGTTCTTAAAAATTGACCACCTCTTTCTCCTGATCATCCTAGGGAAAGTGATAAGGTGAGAAATTTTATCCAAGGCTGATGATATGCAATGCAGGACTGAATCTATCATGAGTTTCAGGGGAATATGGCTCCCAAATTGAAACTGCAGATCAGCAGTTATCTCCTTGAAAGGGTTAGAAAGATATTCTTTTCTAAAGGACTATTACCCTCTCTGCCCCCTCACACACAAAGGCATGCAGTAAACAACATGGAAGGGAACCAGTTGCTCATTGAACAAATTTTTAATACGTTCACTGTATTTAAAGATACACTAAAAAAATCAATATATTTAGCACAATGTGTGCCAAGTTTCTGTAAGTCGAGTTGTATTTTAATGGGCTTTGGACAACTGCCATGCTCATTCTGCACTGACGCCTTCACTGCGGCGGGTCCCTAGTGGGCAGCCAGTTGACATCTCTGTGTGTCCCAGTCCCAGTGTCTGTGCAGAGTGAGCACTTAGAGTTGGAATCCTCTGCACGGATCTGATGTTTCCTTTATTTAAAATTTGTCTCTTTGATTAAAGGTGAGAACATAAAGTATGTTTGTGTCTGTGGAATGGGACAGATGATAAGCTAACCCCAAAAATTGTTTCTTAAGTAATGCTCAATACATTAAGGAAACCTTTTTAGATATAATCTTAATTTAGGTCTTTCCATAAGTTTTTTTAAAAAGTATAACTATCTCTTTTATCAGCTAATGTTTAGTTTTATGTCATGCTTGCTTAAAATGAGAAGCACCTATTCTTTCATGCAAATTGGAAGCACAAAACTTATTCACCTGTGGCCCAAAGTATCACTCACATAAAAGCCTCCTTTTTACCTCCCTTTGTTTTCCTCCATGATAAAGCAAGGTCCTTGTTTGTTTTCTTTGTCTCTTGGCAGAAAGCAGTAAATTAAAAAAAATAATCTGAGGGCTCTGTCTTTTCTTACATTTACCTGGTTCCATATCTTTGCACAAAGAAAGATTATCTATTATTCTTTAGAAATTGATGGCCAAGTGTCTCATTTTTTTTTGTTGTCTCAAGAGGATACTGACTATTTTAAATCTTTTCAACAAGTCAGCCTTTATTTCAATACCCAGTGTAGTACTTTGTATAATTTTTTTTTAAAAAATAGGACTTCTTTGTTGAATAAGAACTATGAGTATATCAGGGAATGTCTGTAATAGCTTAAGCAAGAAAAGGCAAGGTCATTCTATTCCATAATTGTGTTGTATTTAAGAAACCATACAGCTTGAAAAAAGAAAATAATTGAGATCTAAAATACTGTGGACATCCAGTGTTTGATCAACATTCCTCCTACCACTTCTGAAAATGCTTCTGCATATTTTTAAGAGATACAATTATGTTTCCTTCTTTTCACTCAGTGTAAGTTTGAGAGTTTGGCTTTCTGGTTTGATTAGAAACCATTGTTACTTTCCTCAGATGTCTCCCTCTCCTTCTCCCTTCTTTCTCTTTTCCTTCCTTTATTCCATTTGTTTGTTTTTAACTAAAATGTTAGAAATACATTTAGATTTCTCCTTCCTTCATGTTCCTTCTTATCTTTCCACCCAGAGGAAACCACTGTTTGAATTTGGTGTCATTCCCACACATATTTTCTACTTTCACTACATCTCTCTTTCCTTAAACAATAGGCAATAAAAGGAAAGTACTGTTTAAGGTATTTAAAGTTTAGGTATTTGGTGTCACAGTTTCTGCATCTAAGTTTGCAATGTGCTTTTTCACCCAACATTATGATTGGTTGTGTATTCATAGAGGGATCTTCAGTATGACCCAAGACCCTTTCTCAAGGTCTAGAAGGGGAGCACAATACCAAGTAATAATGGAATTCTGTTTTCCTGATCCTAGCAAATTAGCTCAGTGGTAAAGTGACCAATTGAAATCACATGTTTCAATTTGAGACCAGGAAAATAGGTTCCTCCATGGTGGTAAAGCAGGAAGATGTCACCTAAAATTTGCTAGCAGCCGTATTTCTAACAATGTGGGAGGGTAACATACTCTGAATGAAGAGGGCAGCAATCAGAAAGATGCGGGAAGGAAAGATGGAAAGAGTAACTTGCAGTGGTCAAGCCCTTGGTTCCAACTATTTCTGATTCTGCATTCTCTTTCACCCAGCCCCCAACACCCCTCCACTCTTGCAGTCATCAGTCTGTTCTCTGTATCTCTGAGTTTGTTTCTATTTTATTCATTTGTTTATTTTGTCTTCTATACTCCATATATAAGTGAAATCACACGGTATTTGTTTTTTTCTGTCTGATTTATTTCACTTAGCATAACACCCTCTAGGTAAGAACCTCAAACTTAATGTGTCTGAAAACTGAACTACCTTTTCTCCTGAAGTGGTTGTAAACTGGAGTGACTGCCTGGCCTATGACATTTCCTCCTGCCTGAGTAAACAAAGCTAATAGGTTTAGTTGGGGCCAGTCACATTGTTCTACTGTCCAGAGACTTGAAACCTGAATGGAGAAACTAAAAAATGTAAGTGGTTAGAGTTTAGTTACTTTGTTGAAAAAAAAAAAAAAAAAACCCTCCTGTTGCCAGGCAGAGAGAATGCAAAGGTACCTAAAAGTCTGTTTCTCATTGATACATCATTAAAACCTTCTCTTCTTCACATGATATTTCTTATATTTAATAAGTGTACAATCATCTGCCCAGCTACCCAAGCTAGAAATTAGAAATCTCAAATCTCATCTTCCTCTCCATATTCAGCCATTCACTCAAGACAGAGTAAGGCATTTTAAGGCAGACATTTTATTCTAAAATCTGAAATTGTCCACAATCAAAATATCCTGTAAAGTCTCATAAGACTAGAGACTAACTTTCTGTCTTTCAGTAGATCCAGTGCACCCAGGTTTTCATTCAGGTCTGGAAAAGGTTGTTGTTTCTTTAATTGAATGACTGATGAAATAGTAAATTTGCATTTAGGCACTAAGTATCTGCAAACTTTAAAACAAGTTTTACATGCAACCCAGTGAGATGATCATGGAATCCAGGCACTCAGAAACTAAAGGTCACCAAAGAAACAGCAGGGGTGTGTCTCTCACTTCATGGGCATCCTATGCACCTTCTCTTTTTGTGTGTCTTTTCAAATTAGATGAGCATATTATGGGGCCTTGTTGGGTCTCCTACATGGAGGGATCTTCAGTATGACCCAAGACCCTACCTGCCTCAGCCTTTCCATCTCCATATTAATTATTTTGATCCAATATAACATTTTGTGATTAGGAATTATTTCTTTTAACTCCTAAGATAGTGGGTCCAAAAGTTATCAGATTGATTAAAATTACGAGATTCTTAGATCCAGAGCTGAGCATCAAATCCAGAAATACTGTGCTGTTTATACTGTATAATATAGAACTGCATGTACAGGGAGAGTTTTTATGTCTGAGGTAATCCATGTGGACTTGATGGAGAAAGTGACATTTGAACTGGCCTTTGAAGAATGGAGAAAAGGTGGGCAAGCAGACATGACAGAAGAGAATTCTAAGTTCAAGTTAGAAAAAACTTGGATATCCCACTTTAAAACATATTTGGGGAAAGGCAAAACTAGTTCAGGAGACAGTAATGTAGTACACATACAAGAAAATAGAAGAAAACAAGCCTGTTATGTCAAATGAGAGTGTAAATGAAATTAATTAATGAATACATGAAAGAATGGGTGGAGAGATAAAAGGAGGTAAAAAAGAGAGGGAAAGAGGAAGAAAAAAGAGAAGAATGAAAGAATTCATTAGTTAATAATAAACAAATAATTGACTACTTTATCTTGGGGATTTTTCTAGGAATGAAACTACCAAAATTTGGTTTTTGACTGGTGTAGATGAGAGAGTGGTTAATAGCCATTCTAAAGAAAGAAAGTGGTGAATAATACCACAGAGTGACCAAAATATTGGCAACATGATAAAAGATTATAAGGTTTTAAAAATAAAACAACTAAGTGTAAAAATGTCAATGTGAAAAGGTTTCTAAAACAAAAACTTAGTGTTAAAAGTGAATTAGAGAATGATTCATGCAATAGATATAATTTATGTAAAATTTTAGACACGTAAAACAAGATTAAAATCACTGTGGATACACACATTAACTGAAAAAGAGTACGGACAAAAAAGATATATACTAACTTAAGGGCAGGTTTTTTTTTTAATGAAGGTAAAAGTAAGGAAAGACTGGTTTTAAATGGATCCATGTTATTTATTTCTAAATAAAAATGAGAGAGAGACCTGAAACAAATATAGAAAATCTTAACATTTATAAATTCTGGATAGAAAATAAATGGTATTACACCCTTACTTTTCTGTGACTTGAAATATTTACTACTAATAATAGAAAGGAAAATAAACCAACATCATCATCTCACTGAAAAAAGAAAAGTAGGAAGAAATTAAAAATGACATTCAAGTTGTATTTCTCAGCTTTTGGTTTTGGTCAAAATAGAGTAACAGAGACTTAATTTCCCATCCCAACTGAAACGACAACAAAACAGTCAAAATACATAAAATGGTGACATTGAAGGCATTGGGCATCAGGAAAGGAAGAGCAGTGATTTCTGAGAGACAGGAAGTAGATGAGGTGAGCCCTATAATTACACCAGCTTATTGCCTTCAGACTTTCCAAGCTGGATTTCAGTAAAGGAAATCCAAGCAGAGCTCAGAGCTCTCTCTGAGTTGAGCAGATGGAATCTGAGGAGGCCAAGGAAGCTGGAGTTCACAGGGCAGAATGCCAGAGAGGAGAGGGCTGCATGGAAGAGAACTTCTGAGCTGTGCAGATGGTTCCCTTCAAGCATTCAGTGGAGTACTGATTAGCATATGCATTGAAACTTTTTGAAGCCATGGGAGAAAACATCTGAAAGTATTACAGGGAAAAGTAATTAGAACTTACACTGAGGGATAGTGTCTGTTCCTAGTGGGCAGAATGGAAATCTTGATAATTCAGAGGATATAAGACTACTACTAACAAGAGTCTTGTTTCAGTAAGAGGAGGTGGGAAGAATTAACCTCAGTCTAAATGCTGCATTGGTATCGCCCAACAAAGCTTAATAGTAAGACCCTAGAAGATGAAATTGTTGCCCAGTAACTTAACTGTATACCAGAATAAAGCCAAAGCATTGATGCATTTCTACGGATATAAAACTATCTAATACCCAACAAGGTAGTATTTACATTAAAACATTACCAGACAAGCAAGGAAGCAAGACAATACAACCCATAAAGAGAACAATATCAGTCAATGAAAACTGACCAAGCAGTGGCACAGATGATAGAATTATTAAAATATTTATCACTCCATTCTTCAATATTAATAGAATTAATAGATAACCAATAAGGATATAATACTATTAAATAACTTGACTTAAAAAAGGTTTCTAGAACAATCCACACAATAGCAGAACACACTTTTTTCAGGTATGAATGAAAGCATTTACCAAGACAGACTGTATTCTGAGACATTAAACAAGAGTAAATAAACTTAAAGGATTCAAGTACAAAAGTATTCTCTCTAATCATGTGGGATTAAATTATAAATCAATAACAAAGAGAACTGTAGAAAATCCCCAAATAATTGAAAACTAAATAGCATGGTCCTAAATAGCCATGGGTCAAAGAAGAAATCAAAGGGAACACAACATATGAAAATTTGTGAGATATCACTAAATTATACTTGGTTGTGATGGTTCAGAGTACAAATGGCCATAATATGAAAGAAGAAAGTTCTCAAAGCAAATACTTCATTAATTTTAAGAAACTAGTAAAAGAATCATGAATTGAGCTCAGAGTGAGAAGAAAAGAGATAATAAAGATCAGAACAGAGAGAAAAACATAGTAGAGAAATTAATGAAACTAAAAATTGATTTTTAGAGAGATCAATGAAATGTATAAATCTCTAACCAGGCTGATCAGGGGAAAAAAAAGAGAAAACACAAATTATCACTATTAGGAATGAGAGTGATAACATCATTACAGATCTGGCAAATATTAGAAGGATTACAAGGATATAGTATCAACAACTTTTGCCAATAATGTCAGCAGTTTAGATGAAATGGACAAATTCTTTGAATAATACAAATTATCAAACCTTACTCAAGGAAAATATATAATCTGAATATTATATAATTAGCATATATATAAAAAGAACAAAAGTTAAAGCACTAAAACTACCTGATCTCACATACTATTAAAATTCTCTAGCAATATAAAACAATTTGCATTAGCTAAAAATAGATAATAGATTGTGAAACTGCCATATACAAAAGTGGTCATTTAAGACAATAAGCCAAACTTAAAGTAACAATCATATTTTTATTCATTTACTGTGACAGTGCAATCAGAAGGCAAAAGAGAAAAGAGCTGGATCCCCAGTGTCTATTTTTCCCCAGGGAATGGTACTGGGCAAGAGGTCAGATGATGTGCAGTACAAAGGAGAGAAATTATATCACTGCTAAGGAGATCTGACAAGAGTCACCTGCCTTTTGAGGGACCTGGAGTGCCTAGGGTTGGGAGCCCAGAAAGGCTAGGTGTAGAACTAATGAGTCAGAGTAAGGAAAAGTCCCTCAGCTAACTGGAATTATAAAAAATATCCATTATATTGATTATGGTGAAGTTTACAGCAATACTTAACAAACTGTACTTTGTAAACATGTGTGGTTTATTGTATGTTGATTATACTACAATAAAGCCATTTGGCAGTTATTAATTTCTGTTCACAAAAATACATACTTCTTTCTTGCTGACAATGATCAGAGATGAGTCTAGAACTTCACATGCCATTGGATAGCAGGGAAATCAAGCTAATATCAGATTATTCATGCAATTCCATTGGAATTATGACTTGATCTATATATTCAATATTCACCCCTCACATGTACTACTAGAGTAAATTGACGCTATATTCTTCTGCAGGTCAACTCTGGATGTCTTAAAACAAACAATGTTAGGCAATCATTGCCTACACTCTACCAGTTAACTCCAAATTTGGTCACAGAATTGGCCCTTGATTTTCTTTGGTAACAATAAGACTTTATTATAACCTGAAGGTTTCAAGATAATTTACATAAATTGTGAGACAAAAATCTAGAAAATGAATACATGACTACTATGATTGATGTGCTGAGCTGGCTTCTATCGTCCCACGAAAGCCAATTGTTAAACATTGAACAATTTGGGACTTCCACCAAGCTGGAGGCATAGGTGGAAGCACTGTGCCTTCTCACACAACTAAGTTTAAAAATAACAAAGTTTTAGCAACAAAAAATGCAGCCAAACCACAGAAAATTGAACTACATGGAAGTCTGACAAAAACAAACTCTTCAGCCAAATTGATAAGAGGAGCAGAGCCAGCAGCAGAGTGGGGTCCAGCAGGAAAGATCCACTGGACCGACCAGGGCGAGCAACCCAGGTGTGCCAGCAGCCGTGGGTGGATCCCAGGTGTGGAGAAGCGGGTGGACCCACTGAGAGCTGATCACGGTCACACATTCATGTGCAGATAAACCAGTGAAGGAGCTAGCAGTGAGACGGACCACACAGGCCCCAGCAGCAGGAAGTGGCAGAAGGAACAGCCATTGTTCCTCTCTGACCCTGCCCCCACATACAGCATCACAAACCAGCGACCTGGGTAGCCCTGCCCTGGTGAACAGCTAAGGTTCTGCTCCTCATACATAACAGGCACGAACAGATCAAAACATGGCTCAAGAACAACCCAGAGCCCCAGAGCCGATAAGTCTAAGAGATGAAGAAATAGCTAAACTTTCAGATGCACAGTTCAAAACACTGGTGATCAGGATGCTCACAGAACTGGTTGATTTTAGTCACAAATTAGAGGAACATATGAGGGCTAAACTAATTGAAATGAAAGGAAATACACAGAAAACAAATAGTAATGGAAAGGAAACTGGGACTCAAATCAAAGGAGTGGACCAGAAAGAGGAAAAAAATGGCCAAACAGAAAAGGATGAAGAAACAAGAATTCAAAAAAAAAAAAATGAGGAGAGGCTTAGGAACCTTTGAGATATCTTTTTATAGGGGTACCAGAAGGGGAAGAGGAACAGCCACGAGTGGAAAACTTATTTGAACAAATAGTAAAGGAGAACTCCCCCAATCTGGCATAGGAAATAGACTTCCAGGATATCCAGGAAGCTCAGAGAGTCCCAAAGATGTTGGACCCAAGAAGGAACACACCAAGGCACATTGTAATTACATTAGCCAAGATTCAAATGAAGCAGAGAATCCTAGAAGCAGCAAGAGATAAGGGGACAGTCACCTACAAAGGAGTTCCCATAAGAATGTCAGCAGATTTCTCAAAAGATATCTTACAGGCAAGAAGGGGCTGGAAAGAAGTATTCCAAGTCATGAAATCCAAAGACCTAAAATCCAAGATTGCTCTATCCAGCAAAGCTTTCATTTAGAATGGAAGGGCAGATAAAGTGCTTCTCAGATAAGGTCAAATTCAAGAAGTTCATCATCACCAAGCCCTTATTACATGAAATGTTAAAGGGACTTACCTAAGAAAAAGAAGATAAAACATATGAACAGTGAAAGGACAGCAAACTCACAGTTATTAACAACCACACCTAAAACAAAAGCAAACTAAGAGGACAGCTAGATCAGGAGCAGAACCATAGAAATGGAGATCACATGGAGGGTTAGCAACAGGGGAGTGGGAGAAGGAGAAGGTGGGAGAAGGTACAGAAAATAAGTAGCATAGATGGTAGGTAGAAAGTAGATAGGGGGAGGGCAAGATTTGTATGGGAAATATAGAATCTAAAGAACTTGAGATACATGTTCATGAACTAAAGGGGGGAGAATGGTGCAGAAGGGGGTATGCAGGGTGGAGAGGAATGAAGGGGGAATAGAACAAATGTAATGGCATAATTAATAAAATATATTAAAAAATGAACAATTTTAGAAGCTAGTGGCTAAATTCAGCTATTATTAAGACTTAAATTATACACTTTAACAATTAAACTATATTAAAAACAAAGATAATGAATACTTAAGGCTCATCACTCATACTTTACTATATTTACTATTATCTGTGGTTTTGAGGTTTACATCTCTTCCCAGATGCCCATATTCAGTGACATGATGTTTATAGCTTGAAACAGGCCATAATGGGAATATTTACACCACAGAAATCAGCAAAGACTACAAATCAAGGCTTGATGTATTGTTTTGTTGGTGATTGAGAAAATAATTTTTTAAATGTTAATAACACATAGCATGTCTATGTCATATTTTGACTAGCCAAAAAACTATTATTTCAGTTTTTGAAACATATTTCTGATCCAGTTAAAGAATTGTTTTAGTCATTGGCAAACCAAACTTGTGAGGCATATTTGTGTTGTTAAACTTTTGTCTTACACATGATCAAAACAAAATATCAACCAGCATTCATGCTAAAACTGCATTTACTCATTAGTTACAAACATGAGTTGGCTATACAAAAGTTCTGCAAAAACTGATAGAAATATTTTATTGTGTATTTATTATTATATTTTTATTTTTTATTTCTTTTAAACACATTTTATTGATTATACTATTATAGTTGTCCAATTTTTCTCTCCCCTTTATTCACCTCCACCCTGTACCCCCCTCCCACCAGCATTCCTCCCACTTAGTTCATGTCCATGAGTCGTACATGTAAGTTCCTTGGCTTCTCCATTTCCTATACTATTTTTAACCTCCCACTATCTATTTTGTACCTACCATTTTTGCTTCTTATTCCCTATACTTTCCCCCTCATTCTCCCCCCTTCCCCTTCCCACTGATAACCCTCCATGTTATTTCTATTTATGTGAATCTGTTCCTGTTTTGGTCATTTGCTTACTTTTATTTCTATATATATTTGTTGATAGCTGTGAATTTGTTGTCATTTTAATGTTCATATTTTTATTATCTTCTTTTTCTTAGATAAGTCCTTTTCACATTTCATATAATAAGGGCTTAGTGATGAAGGACTCCTTTAACTTGACCTTATCTGGGAAGCACTTTATCTGGCCTTCCATTTTAAATGATAGCTTTGCTGGATAGAGCAATCTTGGATGTAGGTCTTTGCCTTTAATGACTTCCCTTTGCCTTTCCAGCCCCTTCTTGTCTGAAAGATCTCTTTTGAGAAATCGTCTGATAATCTTATGGGAACTCCTTTGTAGGTAACAGTCTCCTTTTCTCTTGCTGCTTTTAAGATTCTTTCTTTATTTTTAACCTTGGGAAATGTAATTATGATGTGCCTTGATATGTGTTTCCAACTTCTTTGGGACTCTCTGGGCTTCCTGGACTTCTTGGAAGTCTATTTCCTTTGCCAGGTTGGGGCAGTTCTCCTTTATTACTTTTTCAAATAAGTTTTCAATTTCTTGCTCTTCATCTTCTTCCAAATCATGGCATCCCCATGATTTGGATGTTGTAATGTTTAAAGCTGTCCTGGAGGTTAGTAAGCTTCTCCTTTCTTTGAATTCTTGTTTCTTCATTGTGTTCTGGTTGAATGTTCATTTCTTCCTTCTGCATCAAATTGTTTATTTGAGTCCTCCTGGTTTCTTTCCTGTCACTGTTGGTTCCCTGTACATTTTTCTTTATTTCACTTTGCATGGCCTTCACTTTTTCCTCTATTTTGTGACCATATTCAACCATTTCTGTGAGCCTCCTGATTACCAGTATTTTGATCTGTGCATCTGATAGGTTGCCTGTTTCTTCATCTCTTAATTCTATTTTTGGAGCTTGGATGTGTTGTTTCATTTGGGCCATTTTTTTGTCTCAGCCCATTTGTTACATAATAAGGGGCAGAGCCTTAGTATGTATTCACCAGAGTACATACTAAGGCATTCACAGGCATCACTGTGTTGTGGCCCTATATGTGGGGCAGGGGTCTGAGAGGAAAAAATGTCACTTTCTTGGTCTCAGCCCACTTTCAGTCACTTCCACCACTACCTAAAAGCAAATTGGGCCCTTCTGGTGCTGATTCCCTGGGCATGGGTTTGTGTATGTTCTAAGGCCCCACGGGCCTTTCCAATGAACTATCCTGTGAGGCTGGAAGTTTCTTCCACCACCACAACCCCCAAATATTTTGATAACCACAGGTTTTGAGGCTTTATTTCCCCATGCTGGAACCCTGGGTTGCATGATCTGTCTTGCTCCCCAGTTGTTCCCCTTGGTTTATCTGCATGCAAATGTAGGACCACCAGTTGCTGCCTTGCCTGCCTGGTCCCCTGGCTGCCACCTTGCCATTCATCTTCTCCATCCCAGCTGCCCATCTTCATTCTTCCTACTGGTCTGGGTGAATGTTTCTTCCTTAACTCCTTGGTTGTCAAACTTCTATACAGTTCAATCTTCTGGCAGTTCTGGTTATTTTGTGTCTTTGAATTTGTTGTTGTTCTTCTCTTGGCTGTGTGAGGAGGCAAAGTGTATCTACCTACACTTCCATTTGGGCTGGAAGTCCTATTTTTTAAGAAACTTTAATGCTATGTAAACATAGCATTAAAATTCATAATAAAATGAAGCACACAACAATATTAATTAATTTTTCCCCAGAGAACCAAATACCAAACATTTAAAAGTATATCACTGGGCTTCTTTCATAGTTCATAAACCCACAGCCCATTCAAAGGTTTTCTTCCAAAGCATCTTTGCCTTGGCACTTCCAGTCCTTTGGTTGTAGATGCCACTTCACTTTTCTTTAATGGGAATTGCCTGTCTATAAAATGTGACCATGAATTAGGGTATTTTATTCATACTGCATAACTAATCAGTCTCCTGGAGTAATTTTCTCAAAATAAGGCAATACTTAAGTTTTAAAGTGGCAGTTTTTCTAGCATTATTTTTTAGCTCCAACAGGTATCTTGTTGAATAACTTAAACACCAAAGGCAAAAACTATACTGATAAATAGATGAAATACATGAAAAAATCAAAGCTTTGTAAGTAAAGAAACATCACTCACAAAGTTAAAGAGCTAACATTAAGTTAAGAAAATATATGTGACAAGTATTTCAGAGTTAATAGCTTTAATCTATAAATAATTTTTACATGTTTATAAGAAAAAGAGATACTCTGATGAAAAAAAGCAAAAGTCATGAGCAGAAGTTTCACAAAAATTCTACTCAGCCAATAATGCAAATGTATAAAACTTAATAACTACATATAAACTTTGTTTATAATATTTTAAGTAATTTGTGTCTAATAAGAATGAATGGGTTAAACTATACACATACAGAACATTAATCAATCATAAAATTATATAATGGAACATTAATAATTGTGAGGGAATGACCTTAATGATATATACTTTGCCTGGAAAAGTAGATTTCAAAACTATGTACAGTATTATCTCACTTTTACAGAAATAAACCTTATCCACACATACCCACAAAATAAGATATTAAAGGGTATCCTAAAAAATGTTAAGTAAGCTTTTATTTTGGGTGGTTTTATTTGGGTGAAATCATCTTTATATTTCTATCATTTGTTCATTTATTTATTTATTTATTTTTGCATATTTGGATTGAATTTTCCTTCATCAAGCATGTATTACTTGTATAATAGAATTTTAAAAGCCATCTCAGTGCTACTTCAGCACTTCATAAGTTTCATAACCAGATGATTCAAAGACTTGTAAGTGCTCAGATTCTTGGAAATTGCAGCTGTTTTGCTCAGAGATGCAATTGGAAGCAGTTCAGTGGAGTCAATATGACCTAACAGGGCACTCCTGGAAGGAGGAGAAGTCCTTGTGTTTGCACTTTTTCTGGCTACGCAAGTGCCATGATGACTTGAACAGCCCAGGAGTGGCTGCTCTCGTCTGTGCCTTGGTGTGAAAATTCAAGGAGACACTGACTCATTTTACTGAATCATTTTACTGGGGATGTGACTTTGGGTTTGGTTACCCACAGGCATTTCTGCTATGACTGAATACCCTGGAGGAGGTTTTATTTTAACATATTAATAACAGAAGATTTTCCAGCCCAAGTGAAAAGTTATGAATGACAGGGAGGGAGACCGCACCCTCTCATTTATATCCCTGTACAATGATAGGGGTAGCCTGGCCTCAGGCTTCTGAACTTAAAGTTGATATTTGACTACTAGAAATTTGACTACTGGATGATCTCATATTGAAATCATCTTTATATTTCTATCTTTTAAGATTATCCTAAAGAGGCCTCTATACTTCTACCATGCAAGGCCCAATATGAAGGTTACTCTGGGAATTAAGAGACTGGAGTTTGTTGCCTAAGACATTGAGAAGGCTTGTTTTTCCTCTAACTGTGAAGTGGCTTTTGGTACAGGTTGTGTTCTATCCTATGAACAGTCAATAGATTCTTAAGTGGAATCCATTGACAAAGGTATCATCAAGAGCAATCAACTAACACTGCAATTTGACAATCTATATTGAAATTAAAAAGAGGTCTGGGACTCTGCTTGATACTGAAAATAGAAAATGAATTAGGCAAAAGCTAGAGGTCAACTCTGTAACAGTCTACAAAAGACTGTGTATGAATAAATATGGACACATATGCTCTGCAGAGCTGGGGTCAGATGGGAAGATTTTTATAGCAAACATTCTTGAGTCTAGGACCTGGGTGCTTGTCAAAATCCATGAGGAACACTGAGGTTGAATAGGATTAAAGTCCAAGTTCATGGTTCAGGGGTACAAACTGAAGGATTCTCAGAGAGTCACCACATTGCATGGTAGCTTGTTAGAAATGAAGATTCTCCTGGATTCATTGAAGAATCTTCATTTCTAACAAGCTACCATGCAATGTGGTGACTCTCTGAGAATCCTTCCCTTTGCAACAACATGGATGGAACTGGAAAGCATTATGCTGAGTGAAATAGGCCAGGCATTGAAGGACAAATACCATATGATCTCACCTTTGACAGGAAGCTAAACAATAAAACAAACAAGCAAACAGAATAAAAACAAAGACACTGAAATAGAGAACAAAAGGGCAGTGACCAGAAGGGAGAGAGAAGGGAATTTAAGGGGAAAAATGGGGAGGGATTTTGAGGAACAAGTATGAAAGACACAGGGATGAGGACTGGGGGAAGGGAATGGGAGAGAGGGGGGAGACAGGGCGGGGGGGGGGCTGGGATGGGAGAAATAGACAAAAAATGTACTTGAAAAATAACTAAATAAAAATAATAAAAAAAAAAAGAAATGAAGATTCTCTACCCACCCTAGGCTTAATAAATTCAAATCTGAATTTTAACAATATTTTCACATGGTTTATATGCTACCGGTCTGCAGATCATATTTTGAGTAAAAAAAAAGGGTCTAAATTGTTGGTTCTCTAATTTAGATGTACATTGAATTAGCTGGGGTTTTAAAAACAGACACTCTGATCTCTTGGAAATATCTGCAGATAATTCTTATTTAACTGGTAGGGTCAGAACATCAAAAGCCAGAATATAGGACAGGTAATCAGGAAAAACTGTCACCAATGATAGGTTCTAGGTATCAGAAGTGATAAATGGAAATACAGATTAGACGAATGGATAGATGGACAGACAGGGGGGAGGGAGGATGAGAGGGATGGACAGACAGATGGATAATAAGAGGTTAGAGGACTGTGAAATAAGTTTACCCTTTTGATCATAACATTAGGGGTGTGTTTTCTGTCAATAACTTAAGCCAGTGTTCCACACAGCATTATCTGCAGACTAACTAAGGAAGCACACAATTTAAAATGTGGATTTTGGCCATACCCCACATATTGAATCTGCATCTTTAGACATGTGACCAACTAATCTGTGTTTTCTATACATGTTTCAGGGGACTCTTACCTATGGAAAAGTTTAGTAACTGCTTGCCTAAGTAGAGTTTTGGCGAACCGTACAGAGGCAGTCTAAATTGAAGTGTTTCTCATGGAAAGGGCCTTCATTTTTTACTTGGACAGGACAATTCTTCATTGTGCAGTAATTGACCGAGCCCCTGACTATTGTGACTCAGTGGATTGAGTGCTGGTTTGTGAACCTTTTGGTTCACAAGGTTGCTGGTTCTATTCCTAGTCAGGGCACATGCCTGGGTTAGGGGTGTGTGTGAGAGGTAACTGATCCATGTATCTCTCACATGTTGCTGTTTCTCTCCCTCTTTCTCCTGCCCTTCCCCTCTTTGTAAAAGTAAATAAATAATGAAATTTTAAAAATTGACCTGGGCATCAGAACATGGATGGATTCCCTGGCTCTGACTACTAAATGCTAGTAACATGGCCTAGTCATTGTGACAATCCAAATATCTTTTCTCACATTTTTAAAGGGTGCTTCCAAGCTGCAAAGTGCTAGCTCAAGCTCCCAAGTTCCTTGCCAGGATCATGGGAGAGATTGATCAAGTGTAGAGAACATTACCTTTGTTGAACACTTGACTATGTCAGAGATTGAGCTTGCAAAATCTGATCACACCTCCTGTAGCTGTGAATATGTGTAAGTGAGGAGGAGTGAGGGAGAATATAAAGAACACTGAATCTGTAATTGAAAGCTTGAGTTTGAGGTCACTTATTCGTTGTACACCATCAGGGTACCATTTCTTTTGCCTGGGATTTTCCACACTATAAAATGGGAATAAAAACAACAGGTTCAGTTGCCTCACAGGACTATTGAGAGATGAAAAATAGTGAAACATTTATTATATTATAAAATTTTACTTAAATAAAACTTTACATCTTTGAAAATAATTACTTTTCTCTCTTTTTGGGTTTTTATACCATCTTATTGTAATAAAACATACCTAACATAAAATTTACCATTTTAACCCTTCTTAAGTATACAATTTAATTGCATTAGGTACATTCACATTGTTGTACAACCATCACCAGTATCCACCTTCAGAATTTTTTAATCACCCCAGACTGAAACTCTATATGCATCAAACAATAACTCCCCATTACTGCTCCCTTCAGTCCCTGGTAACCACCATTACACTTTCTGTATCTATGGACTTGACTATTCTAGGTACCTCAGATACATGGAATCATACAGTATTAGTCTCTTGTGTCAGGCTTATGTCACATAGTGTAATGTTTTCAAGGTTCATCTACTTTGTAGTATGTATAAGAATTTTCTTCTTTTTTAAGGCTGACTCATCTTCCACTATAATTATGTGCCATATTTTGCTTATCTACTCTGCTATCATTTTTCATAACTATTTTTCAATTTTTATTTTTCAATTACAGTTTCATTCAATATTATTGTGTATTAGTTTCAGGTGTATAGCATAGTGGTTTGACAATCATGTACTTTACAAAGTGGTTCCTCCAATATCTCAAGTATCTACCTGGCAGCATATGTAGTTATTACCTTATTTCACTATATTCTCTACATTGTTTTTTACATCCCTGTGACTATTTTGTAACAATCTGTACTTCTTAATCTCTTCACCTTCTTTAAGAACTCACACAGCTTAACACCAAATAAATAATCCAATTAAAAATGGGCAGATGACCTGAACATACACCTCTCCCAAGAAAATATACTATTGGCCAACAGATAACATGAAAAGATGCTCAACTTCACCAGTTATTAGGTAAATGCAAATCAAAACTCTAAGAACTTAGCACTTCACACCTGTTAGAATTGCTTTTATCAACAAGACAATTAATAACAATGACTGGAGTGGTTGTAGAGAAAAGAGGAGACTTCATTCACTGCTGTTGGGATAGTGAATGGGCACAGACACTATGGAAAACAGTCTGGAGGCTCCTCAAAAAATTAAGACCACAGTTACCATATGATCCAGCAATCCCTCTTCTAGGTATCTTCCTGAAAATTTGGGGAACATTTATTTGCAAATATATGTGCGCCCCTATATTTATTGTAGCATTATTCATGGTGGCCAAGATATGGAAACAACTAATGTACCCTTCAATAGATGATTGGATAAAGAAGATGTGATACATATATACAGTGAAATACTATTCAGCCATAAGAAAAGGTGAAATACTGCCCTTTGCAACAACATGAATGGATATTGAGAATATTATGCTAAGTAAAACAAGTCAAATGGAAAAAGTCAAGAATCATATGATTTCAGTCATATGTGGGATATAAAACTGAATGCAGTAAATGGTCAAAAACAAATGAACAAAAACTCATAGACTCAGACAACACTAATTTGAAAGAATGTATGTACCCCAATGTTTACTGCAGCATCATTTACAATAGCCGAGATTTGGAAGCAACCTAATTGCCCATTGATAGAGAAGTTAATAAAAAAAGTCATGGCACCTGTGTACAATAGAATATCACAAGGTCATTAAAAAAAAGAATAAAATATTACCATTTGTGACAGCATGGATGAAGCTAGAAGGTACTCTGCTAAGTGAAATAAGCTGGTCAGTGAAAGACAAAAACCATATGATCACCTATGTGTGGAATCTAAAGAACAAAATAAACAAACAAACTCAACAGAAACAAACACATAGATACAGAAAATGGACTGTTGGCACTGTTCTCTTTGTTATAAGGAGTCTCTAAGGTGGATATCAACTTATACCACAATATTGTATGTTTTAGAAATTCTCGAGCAGCCCTGTCGGTCCCAGCTAACAAGCTCTCCCATGGGTTGAAAAATATGTGTATCAAGTTGCTCAAATAAAAATAAACTGCAGCTGCAATTCTAAAGGTTGTTTTTGACTCTAGCCCCTGTACCCTAAAGCCTTTTAGAATTTCCCCCATACACACTTGAGAGCAGGTGGTCAATGGGAAATTCCCACAAGTCCCCTGCACAGCATTTTTTCTCAGCCTGTTTCATAGTTCTGATCTATAATTTGTTTTTAGCTATCTCTTCCTGTGTCTTTTTCTTGCCCCCTATAGTGAAATGAAAATGCATGCCTTTGTGCCAGATAGCATTCCTTTTCCCTTCTCTATATGCTCCCCCTCTGCTCTTTGCCCCAGGAGCCTGACACTATGAACTGTATCAACAGGCTTTTACCTTCTACCTTCCTGTTGTGTTCAGCCAGTAAGTAGCCCCAGTAGGAAGTCAGAAGAAGGGAGAGAAATGAAGTATGACTCTTCATTTCTCTGGTCACCACATCCTGTGAGATTTACTCAGGCTGGCTGTGCCTCTTTAGAGAAGGTCACCTGTTTTTTTTTTTTAAGGCAGCTCCTGTGCAGGCCTTTCTTTGTCCAGGTGAATTTCTCATACACTTTGATTCTTTGGGTCTTGGAATGGGACACTGCCAAACACTGGACTTTGAATAAAGGGACACAAATTAACTGTATTTCTGCCAACAATTTGCCAAGAGACTTTCCCTGTTAAGGCTTCGGTCTTCTCCATATCAAATAAAATGAAATTTTGGATGGGGTAATCTTAAATGTACACTTCCCAGTTGCCAACTATAGTGTTTACAAAAGGATAAAATAAGAGAAATTACTGTACAGGTGTGAAATTTTGCTATGATTATCATTAGCTAGAATTTACATACCCATGCTCTCTTCGCTGTCATTCATCAGCTATGACTTATTGCATCTCTGCAGGTGGAAAAGGAGCTGTCTGAATTCCTTTGACACTTATTAATGTATGTGAATCCTGGTGGCTGGTAGTGTTGATCATTGTTTGCATACTTGGAAACAATATGCATATGAAATTCAGAAATGTATGATTGTTGGCTCATGTGGTCCAGATTTGAATGGCTTGAAAAAAGAAACATAGCTTTCTGTTCTTTCAGACATATTTGTCATTGTCCATCAATCAATCAATGAGCTCTCTTGGAACACTTTATTGTCATTCATGCTGATGCCAGCTTCTCAGTTATCATTGTTTTGACTCTGAGGAAGCAACAAAAAGCAACCTGAGAAAAAGAAGTGAAAAGGAGTGGTTGGCCAGGGTAGCCTTTTTATTTGGAGCCAGCCACGAAACTGTCAGCTTCCTTCAAAGTAGAGCTACTATCTTGTCATGTTATAATTGTTAGTAAATCTCCCCTGAAATAACCTAAATCTGAAAACTTGTAGTTTACTGTTGTTAGTGATAAAAGGTCTATTGAGTGGATAGGGTGACCTGCCAAGACTCATTAACAAAAAAAACACCCCCTTTCATTTCAATCATTCCTAGTGAATCCAAACCTAATGTTATGCTGTTCATTTTTTTACTGCTCTATTGCCTTCTAAATAACAAAATTAAATAAACCACGAGTTCTAAAGATCATGATAAATATTTGTTCAGTACATGACATCTGCAAATAGTTTTATTCTTTATTATTTTATTTTACTCTCACCAATCTCTTGTGAACTTTGGTTATGGTGATGTTTGGTAAACAGTGTCATTAAGACATAAAGCTAAGTTTTCTGATCCAAGACCAGTGATGCATTACAGTATGTAGACATGTTTTCATGCTTATTTTACAAGCTTAGAATATAAGCTTTTGCTATTCTTTTCAGCATCTGAGATCAGAAGGAACACATGAAGTTGCCTGAGTAAGAGAGAAGACAAAAATTAGCTCAGTCACCTGAAATGGCAAATGTGAGATTAACTCCTCAGTCTCTGGCAAGAAATATATAAACTCAAGACAAGAAGGCAAATTTATGTCTAATTCAAACTTCCATTCAATTCAATCATTATCTTTACACACCTTTCACATGGGTCTACCCCACAACCCTTCAATAAATAATGTCTGTGAATTCTGACTACACGATGCCATCTATAATCAGTTACTTCTTCCCACATCCACGGCATCTTATGATATTAAGGTCTTTATCATTTATCTCCTTGACTTTTCAATAATCTCAATTTAAATGGTTCCCATGTCCATCCTCACACTGTTATTAGATTAGTCTTCTTATAGTCATAGTAGATGTTCACTAACATTTGCTTAAAGGGGAAGCTGATGCATTTGTTTGCAGAAGCTGATGATAGATCAAGGCAACAAAGAAATATTACAGAGCCACCACAAGTTGTCCCAATAATAATTTTTTTCTGGATGAGATCTAAGGTAGCTCTTAGAAATTTCCTGTTATAGTATACTATGTTAATGCAATGCTCTCTCTCCATACTAATATTTAAGTTAAGATGCTGTCTTAGTCCGCTAGGGATGCCATAACAACATACCGCAAACTAGGTGGTTCAAACAGCAGACATTTATTTTCTTACAGTTCTAAGGCTAAGAGTGTGTACCTGTAGAGAGATGTAAAGAGAGATTAAACTCTGTTGTCTTTCCTTATAGGGGCACGAACACCTCCTTCATGAGGCCCCCGTAGTCATGAGCTCATCTAACTCGACCTCCCAGGAGCCCCATCTTCAAACACCATCCCATTTAAGATGACCACCTCAATATATGAATTTCGGGGTGGGGAGTGGGTCACAGAGAACAAACACTCAGTCCTTTATACATGCCTTGTGTTGGGGCAGGGGATATTAATTTAAATTTTACAGTGTCACACCCTACCTGCTGGCCTCACAGCCTTAGAATCACTACTTCTTAACTGTATCAGTGCACACCTCATCCCTCTGCATACTGCTGCTTTTAGGAAGGAAGGAATGTTTGTAAGTGAGACTTTAACTATCAGCAGCAAAGGGGGCAAGTTCTTCTTCAGGGGTGATGAGAAGCAACAGAGCCATGGCTCTGCTCTCTTTCTGGTGGCCACTCTCCAGCCTTTGTTTGCTTCACCAGTACTTTCCAAGGCTCAAGTGTTCTTCATTAGCTTACACGCAAGCCTTTTCACCCTGGAAATCTAAGTAACCTCTGTGCTTTTTTGGGGGTAACCCATTTATAACTCACACAAAACATATTATTCTAGAGGTTATATTTTATCTCAATGACCTGTTAGCACTTTGTAGTATACTAACATTTTCTGGCCCTGCCCTTGCTGGTGTCACTGTGCTGATTATCTCCTGGGTCTGGACCTCACAGAAATTACATGGCCCATCTCTCTCTATGGCCTGGTAACTCCCTATATTGAAGTGAATACAGAAAAGGAAGCATTTTTGTCTCTTTCTCTAGTAGCTCAGGTTCAGACTTAAAAGTACTCTTTTCATAGACTGTATTTCTATCATTCTGGCTATTCATTGGATTTCCCCCCACCCCACATAGATGTCTGTAATAGCAGGACTTACATATTAACTGTCCTTCTGCATGTTCCTTGGAATAGGAAGAGAACTAGCATTATTCAGTCTTGTAATCTGCCAGGTGAATCCTGGCTTTCATGTCATTAAAATGATAGAATTAGAGTTGAAAGTGATATGAAATGAGGCCTTATGACTTACTAGCTGTGTGACACTGAGCAATTCACTTTTCTCCTGGAAATTCTATCCCCAGTTGTGAAATAAAAGTAACATCTGCTTTACCTTCATTTCTGCAAGTCTGTAAGGATAAAAATTAAGTAATATATTTTATAGTAACAAATGAAAAAGCAAAGCATAAATGCCAGTTGTGATTATTATTATGAATAAAAAAGAAGAGAGAATGGGTGTTTATTTCAAAATAATATGTAGTCTCACGTCAGTGAGAAGTAGAAAGTGAAGACTGACAAACCCTTAGAGCAGCAGTCTTCAACCTGGTGTTCCTTTTGTCCACAGACCCCTCTTTCTGCTTTGTAGATGGCCCTGATTTTCTCTCTGTCTTCATATCATCTTTCCTCTGTGAGTGTCTATGTCCTTATAACTTCTTATCTAATGGCACTAGTCAAATTGAATTAGAACACACTTATATGACCTCCTTTTACCTTAAGTACCTCTCTAAGTCCTATCTCCAAATATAGTCACATTCTGAGGTAGTGGCTATTAGAACATCAGTATGAATTATCCTCCCATGAATTTTGGGGAGGTATAATTCAGCCCTTAACACTGATAGGTCAAAGTAGTCATCTCTATATTGTAACTTTATTGTAGTGCCATCTTTCAGCCAAATGATGTGTCAGGGTTCTCCAGAGAAACTGAACTAATAAGATAGATATGGATGGAGATAAATATAGAGATAGAGATAAAGATGATAGAGAGAGAAATAGAAATAATGGTAGAGATGGTGACAGAGACAGAGAGATAGAGGGAGAGACTGGGGTAGTTTATAGGAATTGGCTCACTTGAGTACAGAGGTGGGAAGTTCCATGACCTGCCATCTGCACGCTGCAAAACTGGCTGCAAAACCAATGGTATAATTTTGTCTATGTATGAAAGATCTGAGACCCAGGAAGCCAGTGGTGTAAGTCCCAGTCTGAGTCTGATGGCTCAGGAATGAAGAGAACCAATGTCCAAGGGCAGGTGGAGATGGGTATTCTAGCTTAAGCAAATAAATATCCCCCCTTCTCTGCCTTTTTGCTCTATTCAGGCCCTCGGTGCATTGAATGATGCTCACCAGCATTGTTGAGGGAGATATTCTCTACACTGTCTGTCTCAAATGCTAACCCCTTCCAGAAACATCCCCACAGACACACCCATAAATACTTTGCTAGCTATTTGAGCATCTTTAACTCTGTCAAAACAACAAATAAAACTATCACAATGACTAACCCTTAAATTGAAATAAGGAGGAGGTATTTGCTTATCTAAAAGTATTCAAAGGATCAGAAGAACACAAATTTCATCAAAATATGCGTTTAAAATTTCTAGTACTCATTATGAGAAATAACTAGCAATATAACTTGTATATTATGTTCCCTATTCTTGGTTAGGCACTATATTTCTTTAATTAATTTAATCTTTATAAAAGTCCTATCTGGTAGTATTATCTCGGTATTCAGTTAACATAAGTCTTCTGTTCACAAACTTATATATGGCTTCTATTTTAACTCAGAGTAAAAGAAAAAATCTGTAGAATGGCTTATGCATCCTGACGTGATCTCAGCCCCTCCTCTTCTTTCCTATTACTTCTCTGATCTCTGGTCCTTCCACACGCTACCTTGCCTCACAGTGCTTCAGCCACACTGGCCTTTTTGCCCACCTTCTAATGCTCCAGGTGAACTCCAGACTCAAGGCCCTGTACATACTCTTGTTTGTGCCTGGAGTAATAGTCTTCCAGATATCTACATGGATTCCTTCAACATGCCTTTTGTTCTTGGCCCACATGTCACTTTTTTCATTAAGCACAATTTAAGCAATTTAAAATTGCTCCCTCATCCTCCACCACAGAAATTTTTATCTTTATTTCCTGATTTATTTTTTCACAGCACTTATTACCTTCTAACATATTTTGCTTATGTATTTTGTTTGCTGGACTGGTATGTGCCTGTTGGCTCACTGTTCCATTTCTACCCTTCCTTGTTCCTTTATAGGTACAAGGCTGGAAGCCTATAAGTGATTTCTCAGATTTGATTACCACACAACCTGTGGATAAATTCTGTCATTGAGAGGATCCATCAGGAGTCTGGAAGACAGAAGGAAAAAAACAGCCATCTCTGGAGGAGTGACAGCAACTACGGCTGTCATTGTGGGCTCCAGGAAGCTCCCCACCTAGTGTGATTCTAATGGAAAAAAATTACAGCAGTACCAGCAGCATTAGTTGCATAGGGCTCCTGGAATTTCTCTTAGTGAGACAATGACAATGGACTTGTGTGTGGGGTTCCCACTCTGTCAGTTGGAATAGAGGCCCTTAGCTTCCTGCAAAGCCGCAGAGGCAGAGGTCCCAGTAGGAGTGGCACCAGCCTGGAGGCCCCAGCAGCCTCAGTGGCACAACTAACAGAGGTGGTACATTTTCTCTGGGTAACAACAGTTTCCTTTTACTCTTCTTGTCCTTGGGATGGTAGTTTCTACTATCTGGATAAATTCTCTCTTTCTCTTTTAGTTTAGTAGCTACTTTGATGTTGTTATAATCAAATCCATATAATACATTTTCTCTGTTGGAAATATATATAGTGACTTCTAATTTCCTGAATGGACCCTTGTTGATGTAATACTTTAGAGATTGCTGCCTGAGCATCAATCCAGAAACACATACTCACTGCCACTGCTGTTGCCACTGCATGAGGCACTTACAAAGACTAGGTAAGAGGACCCTTTTCTTCCCTCTGCTTTCCAGTCTTCCATGACTGTCTCCCATTCACAGAACCTAGCCAGATGGAAGCTGGCAAGGCAGTCAAGGAAATGTCTGCATCTAGTCTCCTGGGTTACAGAAGGGGCAACAATGGAGCTGAGATCATAACCTGTTCATTTATTTGAAACAAATTCCATGATTAAAGTGATTTGGACAATTCTGCCTCTAATTGTTTTCTTAGCATGAGCACCAAGTTTATTTATCATCACTGGTGAATCTTTGTTTAATACATTTTCATTGCTACTGAGCAAGAGCCCACTGTCCAATGAACATAGAAGGCACAATGGTGACATTGGCTTTTGAGAAAAGTAAGAATGATTTATTTAATGTGCAGTTGACTCTCATCAAAGAAGAAACACTGCTTAAATCTGTCCTCCTGATGGACGGTTTGGGGTGGAATTTAAGGGAAACAGGAGCTGGTTTGCAGAAGCACTGGCCAAGCAAGTTTGGATTGGAGGGTTTTGAAATATGACCCTTTATGGTATAGGCTCAAGGGAGAATAGAGAAAGCATGAAAGATTTTTGATCTGGCAGGGTTTGATTGGTCATTTCTATATTTGTCCATATGAGATTTAGGCACTAGATCTTCCTTATCGAAGGACCCTCTCTTTATAGAGGGATGTGGGTAGTCACATTTCTCCTACTCGAGTTTCCTAGACTGAAGATTCTTGGTTCCGAGATCATCCCTAGGACAGGGATGGCACATGCACAGTGCAGTCTCTGTAAAATAACTAAAAAATTGCATTAATCTCCAGTGTGCTTTAAGAAACCAGTGTGCTATTTTATCATTATTTTTATGAGGAAATTAATTCATTGAGACCTTGACACATTATTTGAGTAAGAAGCCAAGAATATAATTCAAAGTTAGTTCCCGTTGATATAAAATGGCACACATTTTCATTTGTATGGAAGAACTACCATGCTAAAGTTCTATTGCTGGTGAGGCAGAGAGGTAGATTAGTAGGCAGAATAAAGGCTTTGAATAAGAGTTAAGAAATTGGGGTTCTAGAATGCTCTCTGTCTTTCTTGACCATGTGACCTCACTTCACTAGTGAATCCTAATCACTGAGTCAACAAATTTTTACTAAGTGTCCTCCTTGTGTCATATTATATAGATATAGTAATAGACAGTATACTGTATTTTTCCATGTACCATGCACACTTTTTTGCCTGAATTTTTAGGTGAAAATAAGGATGCGCATTATACATTGGTAGTATCAATTCTGTATCCATGCAAATTTTTAAAATTTTTTTATTTATGCTTGCAATGTAATGTAGAAATTGAAGAAGATGAAACTGCTGATATTGAATGGGGTGAAGAGTTCATAGCCTTCCATGATGCATAAATTTTATAAATTTGTTCCCGGTAGGGACATAAATTTTCTTGTACCTTGCATCTGTTCTTGTGTTTTGTAATTATTTGTTACATAAAATTTCTGGTACCATAATATGCTAAAAATAAATGTTAAAATTAGTTTATAATACAAAAAAAACCCCACAAGTATCTAAATATAAATAAATAAATAAATAATTGGATTTAAAAAATAAAACAAAATTTTTTTTCTTGGAATTTTGGACCAAAAAAGTGGTTGTGCCTTATACACAGCAAAATATGGTAAGTCATCACTTCCAATGATTCACCAATCCCAGATGATTCAAAATATATCTTAGATCTTTCCATTGATTTTCCACCTTCTCTGCCATGACCTTGGTCCAAGGTGCCATTACCTTCTCTTGGGTTACTACGCTAGCTTCCTAACTCATCATTCTGCTTCACATCTTACCTCTCTTTAATAGGCTTCCACAAAGTGGTCAGAGTAGGAGAGCATTTTTAATGCCAATACAATAATAGTACTCACGCAAAAAAATTTATTCCTATCTTTTTAAAGATACCCAGATCTTGCATGATCTGACCCCACTGTAACTCACCTCATTTTATATTACTTTTCTGCTCACCCTGACATACTATACTTGCTACTAGAAGGCAACCAAGTCTTTTTTTTTGGTTCCAAAGAACTTCTCATTTGATATTATTCCTTCTACCTCATGTGCTTTTTCTCTCAGACCTTACTTAGGATATACCACTAGTCATCATAGCTGAAATATCTGAATCACTGCCCACCTGTTTCACAATAGCACTCTTCATTCATTACTCTTCTCTGTAAATTTGTAATTATATTTTATAACAATTTGTTTGATACCTTTCTGTCCTACCAGAATGAAAGTTGCAGAGAAAGGAAAGTGTGTTTTGTGTAGAACTGTATCTCCAGTGTACAGCCAGATGCTAGAAAAATATCTCTTCAGTAAATAATTAGTAAGTCATTGAAGAATTTTAAATAAAGAAGTGACTTGATCTGATACAACATTTTTAGAAAGTTGCTCTGAGGTGGGTTTGTTTTTTTTTGCCAAAAAAGGAAGATTAGAGAATGTACAAGTTTCCAAATATTCTCAGATTCTTTGATTTTGTTTTCCTAAATCTGCAGCAGAATTCTTGAAACTTATCTAGTGTCTTTCTTAATATGCCTTACTGTGACATGCATGAAAGATTAGTATTAGAACCCTCTTGTTACAAAGGAGAAAAATGGAAGTGGACTTGCTTGGAAGATCATGCAAAGAAGCTAAATTCCGTATTACCAAACACAGGACTGTGGATGCAAAGTCAAGGACTGTATGAATCTATAATCTTGTTAATATCCAATGTGCACTTTTCCCCCTTTGACATTCCTTTCAGTCAGAATAATTGGCAAGTTTAAAGAGACATCTCAAACTCGTCAACAATGCCCTTGAATGCTGGCCGCACATACTTGATTTAGATGACAAGAGCCCTTTGTATTTTTATTTAACCTCATTAGATGAGCACATACAAAATCCATAATTTGTAGGGGTCTGGAAATAAATTTGCCTACCTAAATTAGATGACATTTTCAGAGGGATTAGATTTTGAAGAAAAGTAGCAGCCATCCAGCCCAAGTGTATCAGGCATTTGTTGACTTAGAAAACTTTATTATTTACCATATATCAGAGGCTATGCTAGGTGCTGTGGACATAGGGATGTGCTACATATATGGAAACTAAGGAAGCAAATAACCCTTGAAGGGTGATGATTGGTTCATTAGAATGCATAAGACCAGGAAATATGAACCTCAATATTTGGTCCCTAGCAAGAATGGGTGAACTATGTCCCATGGTCGAAATCTGGTTAGCCTCCTGTTTTTGTAAATAAAATGTTATTGGAACACAGCCATGCCCATTTGTTTGTCTGTTTGTCTATAGCTGCTTTTATGCTACAATGGCAGAGTGGAGCAGAGAACCTATGGCCTGCAAAACTAAAAACATTCATTATTTGATCCTCTGTATAACATTTGCTAACTCTTATACTATGGTAGAAAGGCTTTATGGGCTGATTCTAGAAATGATTTTCAAGTAATAAACTTGGATGTAGTGAGAAGTACTGTCTTTCCTTTTTAGACTGAAATTTCCATAAGGCATTTCCTTACTTGTCTTATGACAATTACAAAAACTGATGGAGTTGAGGAGTATGTAGGGCTTTGTTAGAAAAATTCAAGGGAACTTGGGAGATTTCTTCCACCAATGTAGGAACAATTCCTGCTTAAAAGGTTTACTTGCAGTCATAGTGTGCTAATATGCTTAGTATCTGTTTCTGGATTTACTTTGGATCATTGTAACAACAAGAGACCTTTCCATTTTTGATTTTTGACTGTAGAGAGCATCAATGGCCTGGGCCTCAGCTGTTGCACCCTGACTTCCTTTTCGGCATTTGCACTGAGACTACCCTTCCCACAGCCACTCTTGTCCAAGGACTGAACTCTGCAGGGACCTTAAAGCAGGCCCGTTTCTTAACAATGAGAGCTCCTTGATGAGCAACTTTTGCTCAAGAGTTTATGACAACCTTGTTGAAATTTCCTTATAATCCCCACCTCTACTTTTTTCCTTCCATTTTTATGGAAGTATAATTAGCAAAATTATATTTAAAGAAAACACTGTAAGATATATATGGTAATGATTTGATATAATGTATGCATTGTAAAAAATGTTTCTGCCATCTAGCTGGTTACAATTCATCACTATATGTATTTGGTGGGAACATGTAAATTCTATTGTCTTGGCAAATTTTAATTACACAATACAGTGTCATCCACTGTAGTCACTGTGTTATGCATTTTGTTCTCATACTCACCTATCCTTTCTTCCTTCACTCCTTCATTTGGGATTGATTAGAATGATGCAGGGTATTCCCTCCAAAGTGAAGAAAAATGCCGCAGTTTCTAACCCATACCACAGAGAAGGAAACACAGCACATGCTAGTCCTCTGGAGACAAAACATGATGTACCTCAGAATACTGCTCTGGCCTATCGACTGGGTGATAGGCAAACCTGCCAGCCTTGAGTGGGGCCCCCAGCAGGACAGGGTTCTGCAGCAGATTGGGACCACAGTAGAATTAGTCCTGCCACTTGGGTCAAGTGATCCTGTAGACTACACGGTGTTAGAAATGTCAGTGGGGGAAAAGATACGGTATGGGTCTTACAGAAAATTCCATTTAGAGAATTGCAGCACAGGCCCTTTGGATTATGAAGCAAGGCTATGTCATTGATAGCAGAGAATTGTATATACCCTTTGGACAAAGCTTGTGGCATGTAACTGGTTCTTGGTAGAGAAAGAATGTTTGACCATGTATTACCAAGCTACCATGAATCTGGACTAACTGTTCTGAGCTGGGTTCTCAAACAGCCACCAAATAAAGTCAGATGGGCCCAGCCATAATCAGCAGAAATTGGAAACGGAATATGCGAGTGAGCAAGATACCTGATAAACTGCATGAGCACCTAGTCCAGGTTTCCACACCACTTGCACGACTACACTAGTGACACTGCTGTGGCTTGCACCTACAATCACATGGAGAATCCTGAATAAGGAGGAAAAAAAATCCCTACGCGTGCATTACATATGGATTAGCTTGCTTTCTGAGTACCAAAAAAAAGTCAAAAACAGGTGGTACTTCATTATAACCAGATTCAAGGATAGCCCTGAAAGACAGTTAAGAAAAAAAATATCCTCAATGCATGGATTTGAGCAATAAGCATTGCTATACCTTTTATGTGGAAGGAGATGTGACTAAATGAGTGAATATATGTAGCTCCCTGAGTAGTGGCCAATGGCCTACTTGTCTGGTTAAGAATATTGAGGAAAAAGTCCTGGCTTGTGTGGCTGTGTGGATTGAATGCCAGTATGCAAACCAAAAGGTCCCCAGTTCAATTTCCAATCAGGGCACATGCCTGGGTTGTGGTCCAGGTCCCCAGCTGGGGGGGGGTGTGAAAGGCAATTGATTGATGACAATTCTCTCACATATGGATGTTTCTCTCCCTTTCTTTCTCCATCCCTTCCCCTTTCTCTACAAATAAATAAGTTTTTTAAAATTTTATTTAAAAAGAATGCTGGGGAACAAGGATCTAGGGTATGGATTTGAAGCATGGACTGGACATATAGGAGTGGATACAAAGTATGAATACTTTTGCATCACATGTTAATGCCCACCAGACAGTCTAAAGAAGCACTGAGCAAATAAATAGACAAAATAACTTCGTCAACTGAAGTTAGGCAGTCTTTGTCATTGATCACTCCGGAATTGGCACAAGGCACATGAGCAGAGTGGGCATGGTGGCCAAGATAAAATCTACACATGGGCTCAACAGCACAGACTCATACTTAACAAAGCTGACTAGCTACTGCTGCCTCTGAATATTTAATGTCAGCAGGAAAGACCAACACTGATTCCTTAAAATAGCCTTATTCTTCTAGGAGACCAATTGCTCATTAGTGGCAAGTTGACTACATTGGGCCCCTTCTATGCTTGAAAGGCCAACAGCTTGTTTTACAAGAAAAGGTATGTACCTTAAACATGCATTTACTTTTTAAAATATTATTATTCAATTACAATTGTCCTCATTTTCCCCCGATTACTCTCCCCTGCATTACCCACCCCCACCTCCCACATTCAACCCTTTTCCATCTGTTGTCTTTGTCCATGGGTCCTTTATACATGTTCCTAGATCACCCTTCCTCTTCTTTCCCCTCTTATTCCCCTCTGACCTCCTCTCTGGTTACTATCAAGCATGGATTTACTTTTTCTATATGCCGAATCTCAGCTAGCTCCACTATGCCTGACACCATAAAGTCACATGCCCTCCAATTACAAATATAGTGTGTTGACATTATTTACTTGAATAATTACTATGTAGAGTTAACAATTTTATATACTTATCTCACTTAATTCTTAAACTTAATCTCTAATGCGGTTTCTGACAATTTCTCTATTTCACAACTAAGGGAACTGGGGCTGTAAGAAGCTGAAAATTTGTCCAAGATCATTTGCTAGAAATTTCTAAAACAATAATTCAGTTCTACTAGTCTGACTCCAGAATTCATGTATTTAACCATCGTGGCAATTATTTCCATTGTAATTATTTTTTTCCATTGTAATTATTAATGTATACATTTTTTATATCATAGGATGATTTAAGCCATTGTTACTAGCTAGTACAGAGTCTAGCACATGGTACTCCCAACGGGTTTACTGAATTTATAAAGAAAGAAAAAAGAAAGGGGGGAGGGGCTCATCTTGGGCAGAGGCAGTTGATTTCTGGACTTAATGGGGTGAAGTAGTAGTTAAAGTGCCATGACTTGAAAATTTTAGCTTCTAATTTCACTGAAGAAACAAACAACACATTACATAGTACCATCGTGACTCCTTACGTGTTTCTTTATAATATGGTATTCTAGTTATCCATTACTGAGTAACAAATTATCCCAGAGTTATATGACTTAAAACTACTTGATTATATCTCATGGTTTTGTGGGTCAGGAATTCTGAAATAGGCTTAGCTGAGCAATATTTCTGATCTGTATGATATGAACTAAAGTTATCTGATAGTCTTTAAGGGGCAGATGATTGGTCTAGAGTTCTTTAGACAGCTTTGTTTGCATGTCTTGTGCCTTGGTGGTGATGGCTGGCAGGCTAGAATTGGTTGGAATTGTTTACAGGCTCACCCACACATGGCCTTACCAGCATGGCAACTTCAGGATAACTGATCTTTTTCATGACAGCTCAGGGCTCCAAGAGAAAATGCTCCAAGAAACCCAGTGGCAAGAGTTCTTATGACCTAGCCAGAAATCACTTCTGTCAAATGTATTGGCCAGGCAAGTCACTAAGGCCAGACCAGGCTCAAGGAGAGAAGAATTATTCTCCACCTTTCAGGGTATAAAGTAGTAATAAGTGTTTTGTGGCCATTTTTAAATGACTACACTTGATTTTATACCTGAAAAAAATTTTCTTAACTTCTTATTGGCAGTTTCATTCAGGTCTCACCATTGAACAATCATTGACTGCTTGTGTGGGGAGACAACATAAAAATCTTCTTACATAACCCTAAAATAATATGCTTTTTAGGAAGGAAGAGGACAATTTTCTACCCTTCCATTGTGGTGTTAATTGAGTTTCTACTATGTACAGAGTGATGTCTGGAGGCAGGCAGAGCTGTGGCAGGGAGGTCTGATCTGTGAGGTTGGGCAGATCAGTTAACCTCTTTGACCTTTGATTCTCTTATCTGTACAAAAGGGACAGTAATATATGCCCAAAGTTTTAAAGTTCTTATTAGACTCCAAAAGTAGTATTAATGCATGAAATAATCTTATGCATAATAAAATACTTTTTGAAAAGCAGCCTTTATTAATGTGCCTATTAAGTCAAGAAAATAAGACACAAAGTGGGATATAATACAATTACACACAAATATTAATATAGGATATGGTGGCTGCCTTAAAGTAGCATGAACCAAAATCCTGTTGTTTCACAAGAGGGGAAGATTATATCTGACTGCAACAGCAGGGGAAGCTTTATTATTAATATTCAATGATTCTGCTAAGTTAACTATGCAGGAACCTAATGGGTGATATCATACTCAAAGTTCAGGGAAGTCAGAAAGTCTTTTTAGTCCAGGCATAACTGAGTTTTCTGGATGATGTCGCACTGGGCAAAATAGTTTGGCTTCTGGAAATACATCTGGACAATCCAGCGCTGTTATTAGATTTGGCCTGTGTCTTTAATGCTAATAATAAGGCCTGCGAAGTAATCTGATGAAGAAAGTGAAGGTATGCAAGATTTAATCAGAGTGGGCTGCACCCATGGCCTCTGGGAATTTTTGTCCTGTGGTTCAAGGCCCTGTGTGCCTACCTGGTAATCAAAAGGCCCACTGCCTCAGTCATCATCCCAGTTCCATATGGCAAAGGACCATGTTTCCTGCACTAAACACACCTTGCTGCAGTGAATTGACTCAGATGTGGTATTTTAATTGGCATTAAACAGAATTATTATTTAATTAAAGTGGAGGCTAATTAATTTTCTGAGTCATTGTTTGTACAGAAGATGCTATATTCCAGTCAAAACCAATTTAGATGAATAGCATCAAATACTCAATCTGGTGCCTTCGGGAGGCCTATTTTGTTTATTTACTTTTTACCCAAATGGATACCTGTACTGGGAATAATTTAAGATGGGATATTCAGAGCCATTAGATGTTACAGTGGGAGGGGGATTTACAGAACTCCTCCAGCTTGGACATTTTATAGATGGGAAAACTGAAACTCAGAGAATAAAAAGTAGTTGTCCAAGACCACAGACTGAGATAGGGCCAGGCCACTCCTGAGACCAATGGCTTCTGACTCTCATCCTAGTACTCATTCCTCTCTGCTACAAAACATGAGCTTTCTGAAAGAGGACTTATGACATACCGGCACTAGAGGCACCCTCACACACTATCTGCCCAGTAACCCCATTTCATTGTTGAAGAAATTGAAGACCAGCAAAAGAAAAGATTTGTCATGATCACACAGCTGAGCCAGGATGAGAGCCCCAATTCACCTTCTAGTAATCTGTCTACTGCAGCATGGTCTTTATGAGTAAGACCCAGAGGGTGGATGGCCCTGTTGGGTTGAAGAGTGTGGCCTGTAGAACCGTTTTTGTGATTACTGTACATTGCAAAATTAAGACTTGGGAAAAAACCTCTCTTTACGATGGGGAAAAAAAAGTCAAGTGATGCATTAGGAAGACCATAATCTTCCCTAGGTTTAGCATTCTGCCTACACTAAGCCTTACTTTTTTAAAGAATGGTTTTTCCATGAAGACTTCCTAGGACCTATGGTCATGCTTCCCTCATTGAGTGTCCCCTTTGCATTTACGTCCAGTCTGCATCTCACCACACGCATCTGAACCTACTTATAAATTCCTTGCATGTAGTTCTCTGTAATTAGTTTTGAATCTTGTCAAGAAGAGGGTCTCAGCGGTCTTTTACTTCTAGTACATCATTTCACATATAGGGTATGTGAATGGTACTCTGTTCACACTCAGTAAAGGGTAACTACAATGATTCCTGAAAGACCTGGAATGAAATAGACTAGGAAAGGCTAGAGATCTAGAACATAATGGCTATTCATTAAGCATGGGGTAGTTGAAGAATCTCTATAGTCAGGGGGAGAAGAATTTGAATCCAGGCTCTAGTAATTACTGTTCTGGCATTTTGAGCTTCAAATTCCTCATTTGAAAATGGTCACTATAGTACCAAGTTCACACATTTTAAGAACAAAATGAGGCAAGTATATAAACCACTTGCATGATGCCTAGTAAGTAGCAGGTACCCAAGCAGCATATTCTAGTTTCCATATTGCCTCAGAGCAGAAAGGAACAGATGCTTCTCAATCTCCTTATTAATAGAGAGCAGGGCCCCCAGCACTCCTAGCCAGTTTTTAGTTCTCTGTGACTTTGCCAAACATATTAGACAGGTAGAAAAAAAACTATGCTCGATGTTTTCTGTTCTGTTGCACTCTTTGTCTGAAATTTCCTCATCCACATGCAGTTCTCTGAGCTTTGTTATAAGGGCCTGGCTCCTGAAAAGCCTATGTGTCTCAATCCTAATTTAGATAGTCATTTTTTTCTGACTAAACAAGACCAAGAAGCTAATGGTGCTCTACTGTTGAAAGCTCTGAGGCCTATTTCTATCTCTTCCATAGAGCAGTGCAGGCCAGCATTCTCTTGTGAAGCTCAGAGAGAAGCCAGCAGTTTGTTCTTTTGTCCCAAATGCAGCTGGAGTGAAGAACTCCACCCTTGCCTGAAATGGTTGCCTTCATGCGGTACAACCCTTAGTGGTGAGTTATCAGTTATGCATCATCTCCAGCCATGCCCTGGGGAATGAAAGGCCGCTGCCAAGTTATTCCCTCAGGAGCACGCGTGTGACTCTTTTGCACTGCATATGAGGGTGAGATGTGGGTGGCTGGGTGTGTGGCGAAGGGAGGTAGGTGAAATCAGTCAGCAACTGTTGCATCAAGAGTTTTATGGGTTTTCCTATACCCAGACCTCCCAAATTTGGGGTTACTGAATTGCTTGGGCTTATTTCAAAGATCAGTCTGAATCTGTAGGTCTCAGCCAAGGGCTTAGGGGGCATCATAACTGCTGTGCCAGGGAAAACAGTCCTTAATGAACTTCAGGGATAACCCCATGAGGAAACAGGACTTTTCCCCAAAAGGCCTCAGGGCGATTGCAAAATTCAGGGAATGATGGGGGGTGAAGAGTGAGTTGTGGATCAATCTAGAGACAAGTAAGGGCAAGGCTGGAACAAATAAAGAACTCCTCTGGAAAAGTTCTTTATTTGTCAGACACAGGCGTTGAGAGCCAGGGAGCAACATGGCTGTTCCCAAGGGATTAGGCTGTACAGCTTGACATCCCGGAGCAGCTCTACCAGGAAGAGTTCCTGTAGATGAGGCAAGGCTAGAACACACTGGCTCCTGGAAGGGGAGGAAGTTCTCTCTGATCTAGTGGGAGACCTCACATCTTTTTTAGTCCCTCAATAAATAGATGCATTGAATTTTTCCCAAGGACAGAAAGGAAGAAGGGTTCACTTTAGCAGCAAAACAAAGGAGAAAAGTCATGCGTCCTGGAATAAGACAGGATGTTTTGAATTTCAGTTCTTTTCTAACCAGTGAGTGACTTTAAGTGAGTCACTTAATCCTTAGCCTCCATTTTTCTCAGCTATAAATGAAAGAGAGTAACATCTACCACAGGGTGTTGTTGTGAGGGTCAAATGAGGTGAGTTATATAAACAAGCACTCTAGAAAGAACTGCTAATGACAGATTAGTCTCTCCTCCTTACTTAGCTAATTTATTTTTTAACTTTTTTATTATTTATTAATATTAAAAGGTAACTGAGTTTAAGGAAGAGAGGGAGTAGAAATATCTAAGTTACAGAAAATGAGAAGAACTTCCTGTAGAAATGCTTGAATTTCCTTTCCTCTGGGGCAAAGGGAATGTTGGATGGAATTAATAACTCATCAACTTTTTTCTTTGTGCCAGGTGTTCTGCATGTACTATCTCATTTTATCTGCACAAAAACTCTTGATGGATGCACCCATTCCTGTTTTATGGATGAGGAAACTGAACCTCAGAAAAATCCAGTCACTTACCCAAGATTGTACAAGTAGCGAGTGGAGAAGCTATGACTCTATAACCACAACCAATTTTTGCTTGGTTCACAGATTCTAGCAGTTCACAGGTCCTTAAGCAGTTCACAGATCCTCTGGGGTGACAAAGCAAATGTATATAATGTAGTGGTCTAAGAAATTGCAGAGGGGCTGGTACAATAAGTTTCTGGAGGAAATTTGAGGTGTGTATTGAAGAGTGTATAGGATTTGGGCCAGTGCAAAAAAGTGGAAGTATATTGCAGATCTGAGAAAAAGAATAGACAAAGGCTCAGAAATGGTAAAACAAAGAGAATGTTCAGATGATTGTGTCTGAATGCCTATTAAGTATCTCAATTGCTGGAGTAACTTTCCTGATAGATTTCAAAGCTCTTAATCCTTTTTCTGGTTTTCTGAGGGCAACTCTAGGTTCTCAGAAGTCAGGGAGGAGATGGCTTACAGTGCTGCTTGGACAATCTAAGGAGTCATGAGGGGCCCCTATGGATGCTGCCTTGAGAAGCCTCGGGGCGAAGAAAGATCCCATCCCTACTATAACTCAGGTACATTTAAAAATAACTTATTTGAATTATTTATTACTTTGAGGTAATATTTTTAGTTTCAAAACCACTGATCTAAGTACAAAACCCTGTCTTTTGTAGAAGGAAAAATAAACTGAGAGAAGGAAAGTAATTTGCTTAAAGTTATAAAACTGTTCATGGAAAGCACAAAAACTGAAACTTTAAAATAGGTAGGACTCTTCCTCCTACTTAGATGAACCTTTTCTTAAGACTCCAGCAAATCCATATCTCGAGGTACCATCTTGCTCCAAAGTCAATTTTTGTATTTAAAGGACTTACTGAACTGGTATGTTCATCAGATGCCTGAGTTGCCAATTATACATCCCCAGCCAGGGACTCTCAGTTTCAACCTTTTTCTGTTGTGTGAGGTGTCCTATTATGTCGTTAGATGGTTCATATTGTTTATAGAGTGCTCCCTTATATAGAAATTTCTTTTTCATAGCAACAAAGGGCATCAAAGGAGATAGACGTAAAAAAAGGGAACAAGAAGTTGAGATTTCCCCCTGCCAAAATAGAAATCCGGCCAAGTGCTTTCTGGTTCTTAACTGTTTTTGATGAGTCAAACTGATCCATCAACTCACTGAAGATACAAGAATTTGAAGGCTTTACTTCATCCTTACTGTCTAAATTTCACCCCATCTGTGCCAATGAGAATAATAACGTGACCACCTGAAAATTATTTCACATCCCATAATTATCATCTTCTCTCTAAATCAATTTTGTGATTCAAGGTCCTTCTTTGGGAGAAAATTTCAAGTATTCTCACTTCAGAGAATTCACATGCTGTCTTAAAATATTCTAAGGGTTACCAAAGGTAAAAATTAAAATGTGGCCCTACAAGGTAGGATTAAGAATTCTATTAAGTAGAAATTGCAATGATGCATATTATACTTCCACCTAAAGAGACGAACTCTATTAGATTCAGTGCTGTGTGTAAATGGAGCTGGTTGTCTTGTGAAGAAGTGAGTTTCCTAGCAAAGAAAATCTCAGGCAAAATCTGGATTCCTCTCCAAATGGCTATGGGAGATTCTGCATCAGAATTAAAAAATATATATTTTTGGTGAGATTTCCTATCAAGTCCTTGTTAATCTGATATTCTAAACCTCTGTGAGGTCAGAATAACTAGAAAGCAAGATAGAATATCTTCATATATTTAGTACCAATAAACATGTACTTCCTACCTTTAAGCCCTGTTCTATCATGGTAGCAAAATACTAAGCTCAGAAACAGCCCCTAGTATATTCTCTCTGAAGAATCACAGGCAAAATGCCCAGTCTTGCCATATCAGCAGAAATACTCTGGTCATACCAAATAATGCACTTAGATTTTTCTCCTTCCTCTTTCCCAAAACTGATGGAACAGCAGGAGTACCAGAGTGAAAGAGAGCCGGACTTCACAGGGGTTTGTTTTCCAGTAGCTTAATGCTACATGATTTTTCCCTTACTCATTGCATGTCTGAAATGAGTGAGTGAAAGTTGTGGTTATCATAGGAACTCAGGCATGAAGACTCATTGAGGCCACATTTTGATACTTCCTTCCATGATTGCAGAGGCAAGGGGAAAATACCATGTTGACTCACGCCCTGTGTCTTGGAAGTTCTGTCCAGATTCTGTGATGATAGCAGAGGTATCATACCACTTAGTTTTGTAATTCTCAGTTTTAAAAAATTTCCCTAGGGGGTTCATTGATAAGTATCCCAGAGTGAATAGTGTTTATATTTTAAGAGAAATAATATAAAAAATGTGTTTCCTGAGGTGGGGGGGGGGTAAATGCAGACAACTGTAATTAAACAACAATAAAATAATTTTTAAAAAAAGAGAGAGAGAGAAAGCAGGATTCTACTCTACTAGGAAATAGTGTACCAACTTACAAAGTGCCCAGAGTGAATTAAACAAAAGGATGATCCGCCTAAAAAATGTGTTTTCTTTTGTGACTCAGAACCATAAAATGACATCAGCCAGAATTTGCATTTTTTTTGTTCTCACAACTCTCAGAAATGGGAGAAAGACAGTTGATTTTCTTTTCATATGTTTTCAGTTTTGGATTTTTGATCCTAGAAACTTAGATCTGGGAGAATCTTTATAAAGCCATAGATCTGCTCATTTTGTAAGTGTAGCAACTGAAGCTCAGCAAAAAAAAATACTGCTGAGCAGCATGGGAGTCAGCAGTGAAGCCTTCATGACCTCATGAAATGCTATTCCCAGGGCTCTTTCTAAAGCATTTGTTATCCATGCTTGCCTTCCTATGGCAGGGAAGAAATAGAATGCATTCTACCTACTGCATGCATGCAAGAAGTAACTGAGATCAGTCAGATGAGCCATGAATATACAGTTATCCCCTAGACCTTTTTTTTTTTTTTACTTACAATAGCATTGGGATAAGTAGCTAAAGAATAGATGGACATCAGATGCTTGAGTGGGGAAATATATATGACCATTAAATGTAGAAGAGATGAGAAAAAAATGAAAAGCCAAGGAGAGAGGACAAGCTAGCAAAACCACAGGAACACTGGGGTCAGTTCTATTGACTGTGCCGCCAATGGTAGCTGTGCACAACAGTATTTTGCCATGTGCATACATGCAGCTTAATTGGAATGTTGTCACTGAGCTGAATGACACATGGTAGCATGCTTTGCATGTTTATGAGCTATTGTCAATGCTGCCAACTTGATTATAAAAGAGCTTTGTTCCAAAGGCTTTGTTAATTGAGGTATCACTGTAATGTTACAGATGGCTTATAAAAGATGCTGATGAAATTGGAGAGTACTGCGATGCCTGGTTTATCACCCACCAAGCTCTCCAAATCTTACAGCTGGGGTCATTAAACTCCATCTGTGAGGTGAGCACTGTCCTAAATGTTGGGGCCAAAAGCCATTCAGTTTCCCATGTATTTATTCATTCATCCATGTATTCACCCATTCATTCAACAAGCACAAGCATACTTCTGTTAGAAACTCAGCTGTGTCTACTAATGGGCAGGATAGTCTTACAAGGGCATGTGTTAAGTTTGACCCAACCCCTTCCATATTATTCCTGTTAGCAATACACTGTTAGCAATACAATGCCCATCTATCTACACCTATTTCTAACTTTATCAGATGAGTGTCTATATATATATATATATATATATATATATATATATATATATAGTATATATATATATATATATAGTTCACTATATATATATAGTGAACTGTCCTCAATGCCTCAATACCCTCAGATATTATTGTTAACAATTAAATGCCTAATAAAGTAAATACAGATTTTCATTATTTCCATTTCTAAATGTATAAGAAGGAAAACATAACAAAAGAAGAGGAAAGCAGAAGCTTATATTATCCTTCAGGTTTTGGTATTTGCTATTGTTATTTATCATCAATGCAATAAAACATATTTATTCTCCTTTATGTAGTGACAGATCTTGGATTTTAATATAGGTTGTAAAAAATGCTTCAGAACTTGAGATTTAAAAAACTTTATAAAAAGTCTCATAAATATTTTATTAAAAAATTTTATATTATTGAAAGTTACTGTTTGTGTAAGTAGCATATATGTTGTTATTTTTACAATAACATTTATATATTCGATAACATTTTTTCCCAATAGACTGCCTGGAAACTCAGATCCAAATATGATGCTTATTCACAGAATCATATTAACCTATTTGGTTTATATGTTTGTTTACTTCATTTTTGCTTAATACTGATTTTTAAATTCCTACTTAGTAAACCAGTTTCACAAGCGGCCTTTCTCCCTTTAGCCATCTCAAAATCTAATTAAATTGAAATTAAGTAATATATGAATGATAAAATAAACATTTGTTTACATATTGTTTAGATATTATTTATTTATTGTTAGAGACAGAGATTAAGAAAAGGCCTCTTACACACCCCCTACTGAGGACTTGGCTTGTAACCCAGGCATGTGCCCTGACTGGGACTCAAACCAGCAAACCTCTGGTTCACAAGTTGGCACTCGGTCCACTGAACCAAACCAACCAGTGCTGCTTACATATTTAAAGTTGTCTAATAAGCTTTGGATTTCAACCATGATAAAATAGTTTATAATATACTAAATACAAATTAACTACTAAAATATGTATATTTCATATTTATGTATAAAACATATTTATGTATTTCAAATATTTGTATAAACATATATTTGAAGGCATTTGAAAGCAGATAATGCAGAAAAGATCTGAGGACTATAATGCTGGAAGAGTTAAAAAAAAAGCACAAATCCAAACTTCGGACTCACCTGGCATTTTCCCTGGAAGATCTTTCTAATTTGCCTGGCAGGGTGACCGGGCATGGGTGGTGATATGCCCAAGCAGAAAGCAGTGGTGCAGGCAGAGGAGGCAGAGGTTAAAGTTGGTGGCTACCAGAATGTCTGGAATTTAAGGTAAAAAATCACAGAGAAGTGAATATCTTACAAGTAAACTCCAACACATAGTATATATATATTTTTGGAGTTAGTAGCCAACTCCAAACCTGGGTACTTATGGAACTGGAAATCCCAAAGAAAGAGCCTGGAGATGAAGGTCATGCTCAAAGATCTAAATAATCATGAACTGTCAGGGACACAGGGATTAGAGCTCAGATCTTACCTAGGTGGAGGAACCTGGGTAAATACTCAGGTTTTCAGGTGAGGCCCCAGAAAAGACCATGACTAAGGAGAAGGGCTGTGTGTTATGAGTAAGGGGTATGCTTTCAAAGTCTGGGAAAAGCTGAAATAAAACTGACCTAACAAACTCCAAAACCAGTCGTTGGCAGGATCAAGATGATGTGCAGATACTTTATCTTCCGGCTTGAGAAAAGTCTTAATCCTCTTTCAAGGAAGATAACATTATTTAGAATCTCTGAATGTGTCCCCCAAAATACTTGACATCAAATTAAAAATTATAAAACATGACCCAAATTTTAGAGAAAAAGAAAAAGTAGAACCATAATGTAGTTATTAATAGAAAGTTATAAATAACTGGAATTAATATATAAGAAAAATATAGATAATTTTACCAGAAACTTAAAATTTATACAAAGTTAAATGGAAATTGTAGAATTGTAAAATACTAAACTGAACTTGCAAACTTAATAAATAGGTCTGGTAGCACATTAAAGGTAAAACAACAGAAGACAGTGAACTAAAAGGACAGGTCTACATAAAATATCTAGCATGAAGCACCAAAGGAAAAAATGCATAAAATAAAGCATCTAAGAAACATATAAGATACAATTTTAAAGAATATGACACATAATCAGAACACAGAAGAGAGGAGGAATGGATTGAGGTGGGGAGAGAAGGAAGGAAACATAAGCAATATTGAAAGAAATTCTGGTTATTTTTTAAAATAGGTGAAAGACATGAAACCACAGAATGTAAAAAAGCTTTATGAAGCTCAATCTGAAGAAACTCAAAAAGAATATCTAAAATGTACACAAGTGTAAGCACTGGGCTTATAGTATATAAGCTTTTTCTACACTAGGAAGCATTACATAGCACCCTGAGACCAGGACATGAGCCTGGCTAATAAACAGCTGTGGCAATATCACTAGTAAAATGCACATCCACCTAAATTTTATCTAGAGTGCTGAACCAGAGCACTGAACCTAAAATAGAATTCCAGAGCCTACTGAGAATACTGATCTAGCCTGGCCTGTGGACTGAGGTACATTAAGTCAAAGGAACCTGAAAGACCATATCCAGAGGAAACATCCATCTGAATAGTATAAATAGAGGTGGAAACTAGACTCTTAGAGTTTACTGCATCTATGGAATGGAATCCGGAAGTCTCAGACTGAGCCAACTCTCGGGAGACACCAAGACAAGGCAGATCTTCCAGTGATTTCTAAGGTTTTGAGGCATAACTGCTAATGCTTTGTATGGAGTCTCATGACCAAGACCATGGCAAAGCAGAAACTGAAGAGCTCAAACGGATTTGGACGATACCCCATCTTATCTCTGGGTCCCTCTAGCTCTCTTACCTTTGGCTGTTCAGTCTTTAAATTTGTAGCTTACTTTAACATTGTATTCACTCTTTCATATCTCAGTTTTTCTCCCCTACCTTAATTTTAATCCTTGCATGTGTAATTGTTTCATCGTTCAGATTTCTGCTTTCCTAGTCTTTGTTCTTAGAGTTTGCCCACATGTTTAACTTTGGACCAATTTCCAGCTGTACCAGCTACTTCACAGCTTCAGTCTCATACTTGTATCCATTTGGGCATAAAAAGGTAATCGATAATCTGGAATTAAAGTCTCTATGAACTCTCTGGACCCACCAATTCCCATACTTTACCAGGACCTTGAACTTACGATCACAGCCTGATTTCTCAAAGGTTCTCTCATTTCGAAACTGCAGTATTATGAGAAAATAGTGAAGTAATAATCTTTCTTTCAAAAGTGAGAAAACACCTAACATTAATGATGGGAAGCCAAGAGAGTAAGAGCTGCAGCAGCAGTGACAGCAGTAATGACAGTAACGTCCAGTGAGGTCTGGCATCTTCTTTCTTAGCAGCTCTTTTTGAAGCTGTGGTTGGAGGAGTTTGCCAAAGCCAAACCATTAGTAGGTTCTGTGATGCTAATTCCTGTTTTAGAGTCTGCTTCTTTTTTCCCAGAAAAAACTATCTAGTTTTCTGTCGCCAGGGATGCAGAGCAAGCTCCCTGTCAGTCTCTTTGGTAGCTGGCTTTGTCATTGTCTACGTAAAATATTGGATTTTAAAAGTGTTTAATGGACTTTGTATTGCATTTGTTCCTTCCTCTTCTTTGTCTTTTGAACAGATTTATTTTCCTCAACAATGATTTCATTTTCTTTGTTCACAAAAGCTTTCTGGGATCTTTTCTGTTACTATTGTTAAGGCAGGATGTTTCCTATTTCACAAACAAATGGATAAAATACCATTTTGAAAATTTGTAATTGAGAAGTTGTAGCATGTCAAAGAGATGGAAACAATTCACTTAGAATCATAAAGCCTTGTTTGAGAGTTAACTTTATCATTTACTCTTGCATTGAACAATGCTTAGAAAACCCCAAACCCCAGAAGAGTTTGATAATACTTGTTTAATTGAACAAATACAAACAACCTATTTAGTACTGTTTGAGGAGGTGGTAGAATAAAAAAAGGGTCATGGTTTCTAAATCTAATTCTACTTTCAATTTTCCATGCAACTTTAAGCAATACATTTAACCTCTTTAGGCTTTAGGGGTTTGGGGACTTTTTGTTGTTGTTTTTTAAATAAAATGAGAAGGTGACCTGGGTTAAAAGTTAACATTTCTTGGAGACTTACTACAGGTCAGATACCATTCTACATGTATAATTCTTTATTGCACTAATCCTGAAGAAATGCAGTTCTGTTATTGTACTTATTCAGCTGTAATATTCCCAAGATCTGACAGCTAGTGAGTAGCAGAAGTGGAGGCAAATCAGGCAGTCCAGCTCCCAAGTCCATTCTCCTAGTTATGACACACCATTGCCTCTTTAGACTTTTCCTCCATTTTAGATGTTCTCTAAGGCCTTTATTCTAATTAATGTCAGATGTAGGACTACTAAAACTACAGACTGTCAGGACGGCACTCCATTAGCCGAAAAACATTTGCCTTTTAGGGGTTTTCTGAAGGTAGGTCCAATAAGTGTTGCAAACACACATCTGCAGAATCTGGCAGTTGCACATCAGTACTTAATCTTCCTATCAGCTTTGACTAAGTACTTTTGAGGTCACCACAAATACATTTTTTCTTGTAGAAGCACATATACAAATTCAAATGTCCATTAGGAAGCATACACACCCTCTGATGCAGCTGTCTTTTCTATATAGAGAACCTAATTGAATCTCCAATCACTATAACATGTAATGATTTTTTAACATTGTGCTTCTATTTGTGATTTGAGATTTGCACTAGATGTTCAGTGAAAAGTGTACACTTCCTTTTCTGCCTAGAATGTCAGTACTTGTTTCTGGTTCTATAGGTGATGTTTTAAACCTCCTTTCTTTTTAATGACTGTGCTCTTGGATTTGAACTTCAATCTTGTGAATAGTTAGAATGTATGTTTTTGTCAAAGTCCAGAAGTCTTTTGAGAGGAAAATAGGGAATTTCTAAACTGTTAACTTTAGCACCCTGGAAAAAGCCACAAGCACTGATATTTTTTTCAGAAATACCCAGTTCTAGCTTCCAGAAAGTATTTTCTCACATGTCCTACATGTCCAGTTGGAATGAACTCAGATGCCAATCAAGGACAAGTGGTTTTCCTGGAGCCTACGGGACACTTAAGCTCCTAATTTGCTGACTGCTTTTAAAATCATAAAAACATCCAAAGCTAAAGGTTCTTCAAAATTTTTGAATTTTACCACCTCGAGTAAGAGTCCTCATTCTATCAGATGACTATCCTATTTTTAAAATATTGAATCAGTAATGAGAAGAAGTTTACTTGAATAGTTTTTCTTCATTTACGAGTAGTATTTATATGCATATTAGTCAAGTTCAGAGATGAAGAGGTCATTATTCTCAAGTTATGTTCATTTTCCGATAATGAGTAGATCAATTTCCCACGTTCAATGGCATTCTGGTAAATGAGTAATACCTGGCTCTCAGAGAAGTAGGAGGATTTGTTGTGTATGTCAATTTTATACTCCCGTTGTGGCCAACTTCAATGTGAGCCACTGGGATTTGCTTTTGTGTAGCATTGTAAGTTGGCTCCAGCACACCTCTGCTCCTCCAGTGGGATTTGGATATCACTTTTAAATGGTGCAGGCCAGTGATGCATGGGAAACAATGGGAAACAATATGCATGTTGTGGGAGTCAAGCCTTGTTCTGCCACTGACCAACTCTGTCACCTCAAAGAAAACCTTTTAACTCTCTGAATCTCTCCTCTCCACTGAACACTAAGGACAATAACAGCTTTCTTGGAAGTTCTCAAAAGGCTTTCAGGAGATGCTGAAATGATTGCTCTGGAGATCAATAAAATAAAGTAAAATAAGACAAAAATTAAAAAATAAAGTGACTAAATTTTAAGTGGTTCTTTGAAGGGGAAGAGAACAGATATAGAAAAAAAATGTGTGAACAGGAAGTCACATATTATCATGGCCTATGAAGACCTGGCCAAAAAGTGCATAATAACAGAAGAGAATTGTTAATGGATTGGACAAGCTCAGACACCCCAGACCTGCTGAAATGATCAGTGCATCATGAACATTCTCCTGTCTATTCAAACGTACCGTTGAAGGGAGAGTCCACAGGCCAAGAAAAAAGGGAGGCTCTCAGAGCAAGCCTGCCATGAAATCCCTCAGATCTTTTTATTTTTACTGGTAGGAGTTGTGAAATGCTTTTTGCATCTATAATTAGGGAATGAAGTGGAGCAGATGGCTACAGCGCAGTTATAATTAAAGTATAATGCACAGTAAAATCACCTTGTGCAGCCAGTGATGCATCCGTGCCAAAAAAATATTAATTCTCTTTGACTGTGCTTTTTAGCCTCTTCTTTGGGCTGCAGGGAATGGCTGTTTCATCATGACACTTATTTCAAACACTCTCTTTTTGTACCAGAAGTTCCATTCACTAACTCTGGATTGCCCTTTATTCAGTCATATTGCTTATAGAGTCTGCTATTTAATAACGAGTATTTTATTTTTAAAGTGGAGGCACATGATTCTCTTTAATAGCACAGTGCTATTGTGCTGCAATAGATACCCTCCTGGGTTAAGAATTTATTTATATGCTTTTCAGCTGCACCAGTAATAAGTTCTGAAGAATAAACATCTGATGCAAAAGAAGAGCACCTTTTTACCCAGGGTTCAGTTGCTGGGAAGATGAGGATAAAAACCAGTTTTACAGGAGGACAGGCACACATGTTAACTTCTAAAATGCTTAGTTTTCTCATCCCTTCCACATAAACAATAATGTAGCAGAGGAACCAGCTCTGGGCTACAAACAGATGGCTGCAGTGCTAAACCCAGCTTAGCATCTAACTCCTGTGGATTGCTAGGCCAGTCACTACCTTCCTCTTGGCCTTTCTTCCCTCGCCTGTAAGGTATGGACTGGATAAGCAGTGTGGGCCTTTCAAGTTATGCTTTTTTTCTGTTTCCTTCCTGAGTTTACCATAATACCTATTTCATCTGTAGTAAATATACTATTAGTAAGTTTTTTGAGAGAAACATGGAAAGGCACAGAGGTTTTTCCTTTAGGAGTTTTCTTGTTGTTGCTGCTGGTTTGACACAGGAAGTGAAAGGTGGCTGGTTCAAAATAACTACTGCTTTTCTTTTGCCAGGAACCATTGGACACCCCACTTAAGCAATGAATAGTCGCTTTGGGGAGTTTTATTCCACTCTAGTTGTTATTGCCTCCATGGACAGAAGCCTCACCCTCCTGAAGTGCCAGGATGTTTACCTGCTAAATATTAAATTATGTTTCCTTACTACACAAAAGTGTGTACATCACTCAGTGACCGGGACTTCAGCCCTTATCTGGAAATGAAGATGCTTTTCTTTTTATTCTCCTATCAGAAAAACTAGACAAAAAGTAACAAGAGATAGAACAAACAAAAATCTATCTTTCTCTTTCTAAAATCAGCCCCAACAGTTAAATTTTTCATCCAAGTATCTACTGATAATTTACTTTAAACTAAATGGTCAGATACTGGATAAATAAATTAATAGATCACTTGAAAAAATAAATGTATCTTTCTTAACATAGAATTAATAGAAAAGACAAAGTTATTTTACTATTATAGGGAAGCATTGTGCAAATGTTTTGGAGTCAGAGCCCTCAGTCTGAATTTCAAATATGCCACCTCATTGCGGTGTGACCTTGAACGAATTCTTTCACTACCTTGAGTTTTCTCTTCCTCATCTATGAAGAAGAAAAAATAAAAGATAGACTGCAAGGTGGGTGAAAGAAGAACTGGTAAGTATAATGCTTGGAAGGCAGATATTCATTAAATTCTATCAACTGTTTAACTCTCATCTATTTGATAAGATTTTAAAATATATTCTCACTTTTCTTCACCACCCACCCACCCCGCCCAAACCCTTACCCATGTAGCCAAATTGAGAGCCTTCCTGGTAACAATTTAAAAGCAGAAGGAGGGATAAAAAATTTCCACCCTTTTTGGATGGGTAAAGGAGAAACCTACGCCTCTGCAGTTTTCCTTTCTTGGATATTTAGCTGCATATAACCTCTAGGGAGATGCAAACAAGGTCTTGGATGAAAGCATGATGGAATATGATTTCTAGACTACCAAGTATCCAAAATTTCACCATGAATTACCAAGGTTTAGATTGCTTATGTGGGAGAAAAAAGTTGGCATTAAGTTTGGGAAATGAGCCATTTAATTCACCTGTGCTTTATTATGTTGCTTCCTAGATAAAAAGAGAGAGAGAGAGAGAAGCACCTTTATAGTCTGTAAACCTATTTGTGCAGCTTTCGTGTTCAGTATCTCATTTGAACCACTAAAAATCTTAGGTTTGTAGATAGGTCAGAAGCTCATTTTATGTGTTTTATTTACCTGGAAGCAAAGAGAGTAAGTCCTTTTCCTAAACTACCCATGTAGTAAGCAGAAGGGTTCTCCCTGAACACACTGTTTTCCTGACAAACTGTTTCTACTGTATCACAGCAGTGACCAGATTCTAACGGTGCCTTCTTTCCCCCAGTGACTGCTACTCAGGATCTCAGAGCTTTCTGGTAGCTTGTTTCTCTTCCAGTGGTATCACTTGTTCTCACTGAAACAACACAGAGTAGAAAGCGAAAGGCATATAACCTCCTAGGATCTCAATATCCTATGAATGAAATAAAAACAAAGATGCTTGCCTTGCCTGCTGATGCTAAAACCAAAAGTGAAATGCAGGCTTCTAATACTGGGCCACTGCTCATTCTAAGTCAGTACTGCTTCATTTAAATTTGATGAGAAGTTTTATATCATTAGTGAATATTTTATCAGAAGTATGTTTCTGTCAAAAATGCATCAATGCTATTTGGAGAAAATGAAAGAGTATCTGGGTTATCCTTCAGAACATGAAAGGCAGATGCAGACCATGGAGTCCTGCTGGGGCTGCGCCATGTGTGTCTTTCTCCATGCCCATGTGGTAAGGTCTGTCTCAACTAAAGAATTTATGTGTGTTATGCCACAAATTGAATAATTGTCTCAATGCTAAATGAAGACAGAACAGTCTGCTCTTCCAAAGCCCACTATAAATATTCATTCAATAAGATAAAGAAACATTAGAAAATCTCAAGTCTTTTTCTGATAATATCATGGGCTAGGAAACTGAATAAAATCTCATTAAAAACAACAAACCATCTCAGAAAAAATAAATCTTATATGGATCAGTGAGAGAAAAAGCAACAACAACAACAAAATCCTTCAGACAGGAAGGACTGTGAAGTGAAGGTAGGAAACCAGAAGTGTGATGGAGGCAAATTTCACTCAGACGGTATTTATTGACCAACGTGAATTTCAGCTTTAGTTGTCATAGTTTAAAGTGCATAAAATAGGAGATAAAATGTCTATTCAGTTTTGAGGAGACTTTATATTATCCTGACATTCACTGAGAATATTAAAGATTAGACACAGTACAAAATATTGAAACAAGAATGAACATATTCCTTCTTGCCCCAATGACATTAAGGGAAATCAAAGGTCACAGAGCTGAGAAAGGAAACAGCAGTATTCTTAAGTTTGAACCTTTGGCTAGTTCCTAGCAAGTTTTCATCCTAAATTCATTCTACCTTATTGATCCCAACATGTCAAGATAAAAACTTAATTACATATCGACTGATAACTCCCATAGACATCTGATAGAATAAATGTTAAGTCCTTCCTAGAGAAATTCACCTTCATTCAAGACTTCAAAAAAATTCCACAAATAATACTGATTAAAATTAACAATTCATGTAGATAGAGAGAACAGACTAATGGTTGTCAGAGGGTGGGAGTTTGAGGGGCTGGGTGAAAAAGGTGAAGGGATTGAGAAGTACGAATTGGTAGTTACAGCACAGTCATGGGGATGTAAAGTACAGCATAGGGAATAACCATAATAGTGTAATAACTATGCATGGTGTCAGGTGGGTATTTGAAATATCAGAAGGATCACTTTGTACAGTGTATGATTGTCTTACCACTATGCTGTACACCTGAAATGATTACAAAATGATATGGAATGTAAACTGCAAGTGAGAAATAAAATTTCAAAAATATCTTAATATTCACGCACTTGTATAATTGTCTCCCTTCGATGGAGAGGGCCAGGTGTGGTGATATTCCGATGAAGAGAATACATCAAAGTGGTGGAATGTCATTTCCATGATTGTGTGTGACCGTGACTCTGTCTCACCAACACTCTCTCACTCATGCCTCCTTAACTTCCTCGCTTTGGGGAAGTTAGCTGTGATGTGTAAGAGGCTCATGTGGCAAGGAACTGAGTGTGATCTCCAGCCAACCACTAGTAAGAAAGTGAGATCCTTAATCCTGCAGCCTTTGAGGAACTGAACCCAGAAAACTACCACATGAGTCCAGCCTTGAGGTATAGATACAGCCCTGGATGAAACCTTGGTTGCAACCTTATGAGTCTCAAAAACAGGGAACACAGTGAGGTTGTCTCTGGATTTCTGACACATTGAAACTTGGAATTAACAAATGTGTGTTGTTTTAAGCTGCTAAATTTTCAGGTAATTTTTTCATAATAGAAAACAAATGCATTATTGTATTTAAAGAAATGAAGGACAAGCCTGAAAAAGTACCAAATAAACCTTTCCACAAATAAAAATAAATACAACAATGAAAAATACAGAATAACTCAGGGAAAGGCTTTGAGCAGATTGACACAGCAAATGAGAGAATTAAAAAATTAGAACATAAGTTTGAAGTAATGACCCAAAATACAATATAGAGGTACAGAGATGAAAAACGTAAAAAGGAGGTGGGAGGAAAAAAAATAGAGCATGGTCAATATTTTTAAAAAGCACAGGCTGATAATTTTCCAGAACTGATGAAAGACACCAACCAAAGTTTCAAGAAGAACATTACAGGGAAAACCAGAGAATCTATCTAGAATCTGTAGTTGAGCTAATGTTAATATTTGGTTTAATCTTGACCAATGTACCATAGTTATGTAAGATATTAATATTTGGGGAAAATGGGTAAAGGTTATATGGAAACTTCTATACTATTTTCTCAACTTTACTGTAAATCAAAATTATTTCAAAATACAAAGCTTATTTTAAAATGTTCATTCAATAGCAAAAAGGTTATTTGTGTGAAAGTATTCATCTGTTTTTAAAGATAATTTTTCCTGACTGTGAAGATTAAAATAAATGCTTAAGACTATTATAGTAAAATGGTTAAGTAGAAGTATTTATTTGGAGTCAATAGGCATGAAGTACTAGTTTAAAATGATCATTGTGACCATTGTGCATATATTAAAATTTCTTCTAATATAAGGTTAAATGAAAAAGAGTAGATAATAATAATGTGTTGCATTATGAATATCTTTATATTCAAAAAGTCTTTAACATATATAAATTAGTATGCCTTTAAACAAAGTCTAGAAGGACATGCCAAAACACAAAATATTAGATATTTAATATTAGATATTAAAAAACATTAGTATTATAATGTTTTTTACTTTATGTATTCATAGAGTTTTTCAGATGAACATAATATATTTTTGAATGCCATATCATATCTAAGTCCTGATTCTCATATTCTTTTATTTGATGGTAAAATTTAATGAAAGGCTAGCAAATATAACTGAAAGCTTCATTTGATATCAAGAAAGAATAGTGGATTTGGGAGAGTTAGCCCTTACAAAAAAGAAGGAAATGGTCTTAAATCTCTTAAGATATAAACAGCTCTCCCCACACAAATTCTTGCAATATGACATTATTAACTACCCTAAGCTGGCTTTTTAGAGAAAATAATTTATGGATATAATAACATTTAGTTTCTAATTTAAGGGATAGAAGAAGTGTGTGTGTGTGTGTGTGTGTGTGTGTGTGTTAAGAGTAGTTGGTGTGAATACTTAAAAAAAAAAACCTGAAAAATCTTGGGGAGAGACATTTACTTAAGTAAAACATCAAATGGAGTGAGTAAGGTCTGAAAGGAATTAGAGCAGTGGCTAGAGAACACTGCAAGAACTTCAGTTTGTTAATGCTCATCCCAGCTCCTCTGCCTTCGGAACACTAGAAATGAGTTTCCTTGTGATCCACCTTTCAGCTCAGGGGCCTGAATTCTTGCACATGTGATAAGCCAGTGTTACTGAGGCTGTGACGTCTTTCAGGCAGACATACGAGGAGACAGGCAATGATTAACATGTTAGACTACAACAGATCAGAATTCCGAGTGCAGGTGACATAAAAAAATTGTATCTTTTACATTCCTAGGTTGTTTAGGTCACTTGATTTGGTTCATTTTGTACCTCATTTCCAAACAAATTCAAAGCAAAATATGGTTTAAGTACATTATCAGCTATTTACATAAATTGTCCCTGATGGTACTTTATCCTGTTTTTTTTTCTTGAAGCTAGAACACCAATCAGCTATGTCATAATTTATTGCCCAAACGCTAAGCCCTGATTATTCTGTCAGAATTATAATTAAGACTATTTTAATGTATTTTAAAAACTAACATTCACAGCACTTTAACATTAAAATCAAAAGAATACATTTTAAGAACTTCCCAAACTCCATGGCTCTCAGTAATTTATAATACTCTTTTACTCAAGATTTGGAACATCAAGTATAGATATGATAAATAAGTACAACTAGTTTCAATCTTAGGATTCAAGGGGGAAAATATTGTAGATTCATGTGATTTTTTTCTTTGCCCTTTTCTTACTATCTAGTTTAGATACCTACCATGAGCCTGATTGCATCTTACATTTTCTGAGTTCATAACTACTATAATGCAGATTTCTAATAAAACTTCTCATAAACTCCACCTAAGAAATCATTTTAGCATACATCTTAATTATCTCATTAAAACTCCCTTTAGAGTTTTTCCTATGCAAGGATAACAGGTGAGTTTCAGACATGGTAGAACAAATTGGGAGCCTAGTTTAGCCAAGTGAATGTCTCCTTTTTTTTCTTGGAAAGCAGTAATATTTAATAAAGTGATGCCATTAATAGATAGTAAATAAAAATTAAATTATAATATTTTTATTAGAGTGAGTACATTATTGTTTCTCTTTGGTGGTTTTTTAAAAGAATAATCCAATGGACTAAATCCAAATTTAACAAATGTTTTTGAGGATTCTGTGTTCTCTGGGGAAGTGTTGCCCTGTATGGCTAGCACCCAAACAACTTTACTGCCTCATCAAAGCTAAGTGGGAACTTTGCTTTTTTTTTTGTAACTGTGTACACACAGAGAAAATTAATTTCCTTTATTATTTTGGTGCTCTTGTTTTATTTTAATATGGGACCAGGGGCAGAGGCTCATGTGGAGTACATTTAACCTGAAATTGACTATACAAATTGGCTTTCAAGAGACAAAATACTGAGGATGATGTTTTAGAGGGTATGTCACAGAGGGTAAACTCTTAGTGTTTCACCTGTGCTGATCCTGTTGAACTGCACGTATAAAATAACACATATATTTTGGGAAACAAATTAGTCAGAAGTTCAGATGCTGAAATGTCAGCTGTAAGAAAGAGACTGTGTCCTCCGCCTACACAACTACGTCCCACTCAAGGACAGACAATGTAACCCATTCACAAAGTAGAGTGATGGCCTGTCTCTGTTTGGTGTTAATAATCCATAGGATTGCAATACGTCCCTAATGAATCATCCTGTTCCACTCTTGCCCCACTCCAGTCTCTTCTCCACAGGCAGGACAGAGTAACTTTTCTAAAATATTAATTGAATCAGTCACATCTCTGTGTAACACTTAAAAAAATTATTACTCTTGAAATAAAACCCGAACTCCTTTCTTGCCCTCATGTAATCTGGCTCTTTAATTTGTTACTCTGCTCTTGTTCCACCCTCCCGTTCCTCACTCTGGCCCAGACGCACTATGGTCTTTCAATCTCTTAAACCCTCTGAATTTCCCACTGCATGTGCTGTCCCCTCGCCTGGCATGTTCCTCCCCCTCTTCACATGACTCACTCCTTGTCTCCTGGATCTCAGCTTAACTATCACTTCTTCAGAAAAAGCTTTCCCAATTACTTAATATAAAGTAAGTTTACCACCAACACTCTTGCCTTTCCCTCCCACGATTCATAACTTCAGCTTCTTTTCTGCCTTCTTTAATGGCATTTAACACACTGACATAATTTTATTTATTTGCTTGTTTGATCTCCTTTCCAGAATTCTGATGGGAGTTAATGTGTGATGTAAAAATTTAATTACCCAATTATAGATTTAGCTTCACTCCATTTATCCCACCTTAGAGATAAGATTTATCAAGATACCAGCATGCAGTCCACAGCAGAGCCCCAATTCCATAGTAAGTTTTTCCTAACACCTTCTTACTGAGATGCTTTCTACATCCCCATCCTTTCTTTCCCATATCAATAAATCTGGCTTACTCAGCTATAGGTGTAGCTGGTTGGCTGTAGCTGAAGGGCACTGACAGACTTTTCCACCTCCTTCAGCTGGTATTAGTTATAAAGTAGAGGAGGGTGCTGATATAACTGCTGTAGGTGGCAAGGATTCTGAGTTACCTGCTCATAAAGGTGACAAAGCTCTGGTTCTGCTTTGGCCCAATTTGGGTGTACCATTTTTATTTTATGCTTAACTGATGCTGGACTGACTTAATAATTTGGAAGAACTAAAATAGCCAACTAATGACATGGTCATTTAGTGCCCCATGGCCATGTGTCTGCTGTTACCAGGAACTAGTAAGACACCAGGAGCTGTTTTACCCAAAGATATATTACTTTGTCTCCTGTGGATGGTATTAACTTACTCCACAATAGCAGGGTCTGCATTATGATTTCCCCAGTGTGACTTGCCAGAAGCTTCATGCTGTGTCTTTTTCTATCAGATACCTTGAGTCTTCCTTGCCACCCAGGATATGAGCCAGAGCACTATTCCTAGGAATGGAATGTTTCTTTCAGGACCCAAAGAGAACTATATATCTCTTTGCTTCCTTCTTCATGTTAGGGAATACAAATGCAGCATTTTTTCCTTTGGAAAGCAATACTGACAAACTCCTGACCACTGGATTCCTAAAGTCTTCCCTGAAGTGTCAAGACTCTAAATTCTGGCAGGGTTTGTTACCCATCCTCTGGAGCACATGTCTCTTACCAAGGCCTCCAGAAGGCTATCTCTTGGTTGTCCTGCCTGATCAACACGTAACTGATATAATGCTTCAGGGTGACAGTCTATGGGTTGAGAAGGCAGCCCACATATCTTTAGTGTACAATTTGATAAAGAGCAGGAGAGTTAAAATAGTCCTGAAGCAAAACTATAAATAAACATGTTTTCATATCTCACACAAATGTAAACTATTTATGATTCTCTTTTATAATCAAATACACAAGGATGCATTTGCCAAATCAATGAATACATATTGTGTACCTACCTGAGACCTTGTTAATCTGTTCTAGGAAAGCAGAACATCATCCTGGCATAGCAGTTACAATAAGAGATATGACTGAGCTTTCCAGAGTCTACATTCTGTCTCTGACATCCATTTGAGTTCTGCAGGGAACTCAGTTTTCCCAATACAGCTTTCTGCATTGAGAAATTAAACAGTGTCTCCCCTCTACCTCAAGGTCCATATTCTTTGGCTATTAAATGACAGCACTAATCATCATGCTTCCTGGAATGTGGTATTACTTTTTATTTATTTGCTTGGCCAAGTGAGTAGAGGGCAGTTGCAGAGGTCTCTGCTTGACCTTCCCCACTGTCATTGCTTTTAACCTGGATTCCATTTATTATGTGATCATGTTGAGCTCCCACTTTAAAAGGAAATGATGATTATACTTAAGGCCAGTGTCAAGTCCGATGCTCACTACCTAGTTAAAGTCACCTGAGTCGATAGCTGTAGGAAAGACTGGTATACAGTGTGTGAGGTCCAGTATAAATAAAAATGTGAAGCCACTTATTTATAATTATTAGGAATTTCAAGATGCCAATAATACAACACTAAACCAAGTGAGTAGACCTTCTAAATAAAGAACTCAGTGCACATCCCTGAAGTTAGCCTTGGCCGTGGGTCTCTTTAGACAAGCCTGAAGACATTATCATGGTATACTTGACATAGTGTTAAGGTTACTTTTTTCTAGGGATGCAGTTACCTCTTCAGTCAAAGGATTCTAGATCTAAAAAGTAATCCAGATTAAAAAAAAATCAAGCAAGGGATTGTGACTTTATGTTGGGTGGCTATCTTTAGCCATCTAGTCTCCATTGTTGCTTTTTCTCCTGTAGATCTAAGTAGAATTCTTGGCTTCCCATTTATACTGCTCCTTCTTGCAGGTCAAGCCTTCTTGGTTGCACCTCTGACATTGGTAGTCATTATGGTAATTATGACTTTCTGATATCTGGCTTCTACTACTTTGTGGGTAGATGAGCATTATTACCACTGATGTTATTGAGTCCAACTCTGTGACCATCTCTTCTATTGTCTTCCCCAGACTAGGAAAGAGAACCAACAATGAACTTCTTAGTGATGCACTAACCTTTTCCCCAGTACATTTCTGATAGCCTTGGAGAGCCATATGTCTTCTTTGCTACCCATTGTAACATTTCTCCTGGCAGATCTTCTGGCTTCATATCATAGAGCTATCCTTAAATGCCCATTTCCCTTAGCCTCTTCATAACTTACCTACCATCTGTCTCAGAAAACTTGTAATTTCTCTTCACTCAGCATTGTTTGTCACTTCTTTGAGACTTTTAAGAGCTACGCTACAAGTGAGCTTGCTCCATCCATGTTGGTTCTCACCAGAGTGATGAATCCTATGCCATGAGAAAGCACATTCAGCTCAATGAATTCTTTCTTATGTACTCTTTTTTTCCATTTATTTTTGTTCAGTTACAGTTGTGCTGCTTTTTCCCCACCCCCCCCAGATTTACCCCCCCATTATTCATGCCAATGAGTTTTCTATTCCTGTTCCTCTGCTTGCCCCTTCCTCTTCTTTCCCCAATTTCCCCTCTCCCTATTCCCTTCTGCTCACATTACTTCCAAGTCTCTGGTTCTATTTTGCTTGCATGTTTGTTTTGTTGATTAAATTCCACTTATAGGTGAGATTATATGGTTTTCTCTTTCACTGTCTGGTTTATTTCACTCAGCATAATGCTCTCCAGTTCCATCCATGGTGGAATAGTAGTTCTGGATAGTAGTTCCTTCTTATTTCTGCTGTGTAGTCTTCCATTGTGTAAATGTAGCATATTTTTTTAATCCACTCATTTACTGATGGGCACTTAATCTGTTTCTAGCACTTGGCTATTGTAAATTGTGCTGTTATGAACAGTGGGGTGCATAGGTTCTTTTGAATTGGTGATTTGGGATTCTTAGGGTATAATCCCAGCAGTGGAGTAATTGGATTAAGAGATAGTTTCATCTTTAGTTTTTTGAGGAAATTCCATACTGTTTTTCACAGTAGCTACACCAGTCTTCATTCCCACCAACAATGTACTAGAATTCCCTTTCCTCTACAACCTCACCAGCACTTGTTGTTTGTTGGTTTATTACTGGTGGCCATTCTGACTGGTGTGAAGTGGTATCTCATTATGGGTTTAATATGCATCTCTCTGATGGCCAGTGAAGCTGAGCATCTTTTCATATGTCTCTGGGCCCTTTGTAGGTACTCCCTGGAGAAGTGTCTGTTCAGGTCTTTTGCACATTTTTTAATTGGATTGCCTGTCTTCCTGGTGTGAAGTCATGTGAGTTCTTTATATATTGTAGATAAAACCCTGTCTGATGTATCATTGGCAAATATGGTTTCCCATGCAGTTGGCTTCCTTTCCATTTTGATGTTTTCTTTAGCCATGCAGGAGCTTTTTAATTTGATGTAGTGCCATTTGTTTACTCTTTACTTTATATCCCTTGCCTTAGGGGATATATTGGTAAAAATACTGCTGCATGGAATATCTAAAATTTTCTTGCCTATACTTTCATCCAGGATTTTTATGGTGTCACAAGTTATGTTTAAGTTTTTTTATGCATCTTGAGATTATTTTTGTGTATGATGTAAGTTAGTAGTCCAGTTTTATTTTTTTGCATGTACTTGTTGAGCTCTCTGAACATCATTTATTAAAAAGGCTATTTTTATTACATTTTATGTTCCTACCCCCTTTGTAAAATATTAACTGATCATACTGACATGGGTTTATTTCCAGGCTCTCTGTTCTCTTTGTGACTGTTCTTCTGCTGGTACCAGACTTTTTTGGTTACAGTGACCTTATAATGTAGTTTGATGTCAGGTATTGTGATCCTTCCTACTTTGTTCTTCTTTCTCAAAATTGCTGAAGCTATATGGTGTCATTTATAGTTCCATATAAAGTTTTGAAATATATGTTCTGTATCTTATAATATGTTATTGGTATTTTGATAAGGATCGTATTGTATCTATAGATTGTTTTGGGTAGTATGAATATTTTAATGATGTTAGTTCTTCCAATCCATGAACATAGTATATGCTTGCATTATTGTGTCCTCCTTAATTTTTTCTTCAATGTTCTGTAGTATTCTGAGCATAGATCTTTTACCTCCTTGGTTAAGTATATTCCTAAGTATTTTATTTTTCTTGATGTTATAGTAAAAATGATTATTTTCCTACTTTCTCTTTGTGATATTTTATTGTCCATGTACAAAAATGCCTTTGATTTAGGAATGTTGACTTTGTTTTCCATCATTTTGCCAAATTCATTTATTACCTTGAGTAATTTTTTGGAGGAGTCTATAGGGTTTTCTACATACACTATCATGTCATCTGCATCAGTGACAGCTTTACTTCCTCCTTTCCAGTTTGGATGTCTTTTACTTCTTTTTCTTCTCTGATTACTGTGGCTATGACTTCCAATACTATGTTGAATAGAAGTGGTGAAACTGGATACCCTTGTCTTGTGCCTAATCTTAGAGGAAAATTTTTAGTTTTTGACTGTTGAGTATAATATTGGCTGTATACTCCCCATATACGGCCTTTAATCTGTTGAGGAATGCTCCCTCCCACTTCACTTAGTGTTTTTTTATCATAAATGGATACTGTACATTATCAAATGCTTTTTTAGCATATTGATATGATCATGTGTTTTTTGTCTTTTATATTGTTCATGTGGTATATTACATATGTTGATTTCCTTATATTGTATGGTTCTTTCATGCCCTGAAGTGAATCCCACTTGATCATAGTATATGACCTTTTTAATGTATTGCTAGATCTGGTTTGCCAATAGTTTTTTTTTTTTGAGGGTTTTAATATCTATGTTCATCAGTGGTATTAGTAGTATTGGCCTATAATTTTTTTTCTTTGCTGTGTATTTATTTAGTTTTGGAATTAGGATAATACTGGCTTGATAAAAAGAGTTTGGGAGTCTTCCCTCTTCTTGGATTTTCTGGAATAGTTTGAGAAAGATTGGAGTTAGTCTTTCTCTAAATGTTTGGTAAAATTCTCCTGTGAATTCACTTGGCCCAGGGCTTATGTGTGATGGAAGATTTTTGATTACTGCTTTAATTTTATTATCTGACATTTGTCTATTCAGGCTTTCTGCTTCTTCTTGACTCAGTTTTGAACAATTACATTTTTCCAGAAATTTGTCCATTTCAGTCAGGTTTTCAAATTTCTTGGCATGTAGTTGTTCATACTAATTTCTTACAATCCTTTGTATTTCTGTGGTATTGGTTGTAATTTCACCTCTTTTGTTTCTAATTTTATTTATTTGGGTCATCTTTCTTTTATTCTTGATGAGAGGTCAAAGGCTGGTCAAATTTGTTTATCTTTTCAAAGAACTCACTCCTGAACTTATTGACCCTTTGAACTTTTTTTTTTAGTCTCTATATCATTGAATTCTGCTGTGGTCTTGATTATTTCCTTCTTTTTACTCACTCTGGGCTTTATTAATTGTTGTTCATCCAGTACTCATAGATGTAGGGTTATTTGAAATGTTTCTATCTTTTTTAGGTTGGCCTGTATTGCTATGAACTTCCCTCTCAGGACTGCCTTCACTGTGTCCCATAGGTTTGGGGTTGTTGTGTGTTCATCTTCATTTGTTTCCAGAAACTTTTTGATTTTTTCCTTGATCTCAGTTAATAGAATGTTATTCAGTCTCCATGCATTTGACTGTTTTTGAGTTTTTTTCCCTTGAGGTTGATTTCTAGTTTCAAGCCATTGTGTTCCAAGAAAATACTTGAAAAGATTTCAATTTTCTTGAATTTGTTTGGGCTTGGTTGTGTCATATCATGTGGTCTATCTTTGAAAATGTTTCATGTGCATTTGAAAAGAAGGTGTAATTTGCTTCTCTGGAATGAAAGGTTCTAAATATATCAGTCATATTGATTTGCTCAAATGCATCATTCAGGTCCACAATATCCTTGTTGGTATTTTGTTTGGAAGATCTATCCATTGTTAACAGTGGGATGTTAAAGTCCCCTACTTAACTATGTTGCTGTCTATATCTTTCTTGAAGTCCTCCAAGATTTTTCTTATATATTTGGGTGCTCCTATGTTGGGTGCCTATATCTTTACAATTTTATGTCTTCTTGATGGAGTCTTCCTTTGAATATTATGAAGTACCCTTTTGTGTCTCTTTTTATGGTCTTTGTTTTAAACTCTATCTTGTCCAGCATAAATCCTGCCACCCTGGCTTTTTTCCATGTTCTTTTGTTTGGAATATTGATTTGCAAGCCTTCATTTTAGTCTGTGTGGGTCTTTTGTTGTGAAGAGAGTCTCTTGTAAGGCAGCATATGTGCCAGTCATGTTTTCTTATCCATTCAGCTACCCTATGTCTTTTGATTATTACCTTATGTCTTGAAGGTTATTATTGATAGGTACTTACTCATTGCCATTTTACCCCATTTGTACCTGTGTTCCTCTCTCACTCTTTTTCTTCATCTTCTTGAAGCAGACCCTTTAGCATCTCTTGCAGTGCTAGTTTAGAGGATATATGTTCTTTGACCCTCCTTTTGTCTGTGAAGCTCCTTATTTCACCTTCCATTTTGATTGAGAGACTTTCTGGGTAGAGTAGTCTTGGTTGCAGGCCCTTGGTTTTCATTAAGTGGAATATTTCTTGCCATTTCCTACTGGCTTATAGAGGTTCTGTTGAGAAGTCAGCTGCTAGCCTTATTGGGTCTCCCTTATATGTTACTTCCTGTTTCCTCCTTGCTGACTTTAAGATTCTCTCTTTGACTGTGAATTGTGCCATTTTAATTATGGTGTATCTTATAGTGGGCCTTTTTGTGTTCCTTTTGATCGGGACTCTCAGTGCTCCCTGGAGTTGTGTGACTTTTTCTCTCATCGAATTAGGGAAGTTTTCCATATTACTTTTTCAAACAGGTTTTCTATCACTTACTCCTCTTCTTCTCCTTCTGGTATCCCTATTATACAGATATTACATTTCATGTTGTCCTGCAGTTGCCTTAACCCCTCTTCATTCTTTCTGAGTCTCTTTTCCTTTTCTTGTTCTTTTCTGGGTGTTTTTTTTTCCTTGTCCTCCAGCTTGCTGATTTGATCCTCTGCTTCATCTAGCCTATTTTTGATTCCTATTACTATGTCCTTTAATTCTTAAATTGTATTCTTTATTTCTTCTTGATTCTTGTTGATTGTTTCTATGTTTCTTTTTCATGCTGATATAGTTTTCAGTAAGTTCCTCATAGTTTCCCTGTAGTTTTTGGTAATTCTCACTGAACTCATTGAGTTTCCTTACTAGCATTGTTCTGAACTCAATATCTGACAGCTGACTTGCTTCTATTTCATTTAGCACTCTTTCTGAGGATTCCTCCTTTCCTTTTGGGGAGTTCTTTGTCTTCCCATTATTTGTGAGACTCTTTGCTTGCTTCTGCTTCTTAAAATGATCTGTTTTGGTTCCCTGACCTTGTGGTTAGAGATCCACAGGTCTATATGGTAGGAGACCTGTGAGATTCAGTGGTGCAATCTCTTTGATCTCTTGAGCCTGATGCTCTTGGGATGCCCTTCATGCCATTTTTATTGTCTTTCTGGATGTTATTGAGTTTTGATTGTTGCTGGGTCATTCTTTGGTGGGCCCTTCCCTCCAGGTGGTTGACTGAGGATCATTCTGCCCACTGTGTCTTATATGCTGCTGTGCAGGTGCTGCCAGAACAAAACCACAAAGCCCAGGAAATAAGCCCACACCAGCAAAAATAACTTTCCCCCCAATCCCACTACCAACAGCAAATGAACCAGTATTAATAAGGGTGTAAAAGATTAAGACTATTATAAGAAAAGAGAATGAATATGAGATGACTTACTGAAAAAAAATGGTTTTGAGACTATAGAGGGAGGAATACTAGTAAGAGTTAGAAGTTTAACCAATGCAAAGATAGTAAAATTCACATCATGAACATAAAAGAAAATGTAGAAGGAGGAATGTGCACAGACTGGATGGACAAGAAATTAATGTTAAAAAGCTATATGCAGGAAAAAAAATAAAACAAATCATTGAGAACACCCCAGTGGATTTCGTCTCTTTAGCCTCTAGTATTTACCAGTTTTTTCTCTCTGGATCCTCCTCTGGTGATGTCAGGTGGTCACTTCTAGGGAGTGAACAGCCTTCTAGGGAGTTACTGTGTTGGTGTCTCCTTTAGTTTTTAATCTAGTCACTGTGGACTCAGCAGTCAGGCTTAAGTCTCATAGGGTGGGACAGAGTCCCTGCTGGGGTTGGAACTATTGTCTCCCCTGAGGCTGCTGCCACTCAGGGGAGAGGTGTGCCTGAGCACAATGGCTGCTACAGTATGGTGGATGACTCTCAGCACTGGGATCCCAGAGTCTACTCTCTCATTTCTCTCCCCAGAGCTTCAGACCCCAGTGTCTCCTCAGGCATCTCCAGCCCACTCTGCTCCCACCTTTGCTGGAGCCCTGAGTAAGTGATGGCAAATGAAAATTTGTGTGCTGGCTCTTTGCGTCTCTAGCCATTTGCCTCTGGCAGAGAGTAGCTCTACTGCCTTTTGCTGCAGGTTGTTATCTGTGTACTTTTTGAGCTCTGGTGTTCCAGGCTGGGAATCCCAGCTTAGACTTTAGACCCCACTCTTCTCAGGGACATCCAACTGATCACTTAGTTATCCTTCCAGCGCTGCCACATTTGGGGGCCCTACCAGTCTTCTGGAGTCTCCACCTTACTCCTCACCAGTAAGGTTGTGCTATGGTCCCTATACTCTTTAGAGACAGAGAAATTAACAATTGTAATGCTTGCTTTTCCTCTTATGAATATAGCAACAAAGCATCAGAGCACTGTACAGCCTGGACTCTCCACCCTGAACAGTTGTGCTAGGCTGGCACTAACAAAAATCCTCATTTTGCACCCCTTAGATCGATCTGTGTAGTGCACTGAGTGAACAATCCTCCCTCCTAGTTTTCCAGGCAGTTACATGTGTGCATGTGTGCACACTCAGGCAGTCCTGGCACCTTACTCTACACTTCTCCTTTGAAAAAAGTCTCTTTGGGCACTGATGCCACTCTGAGCCACTACTTGGCTTTCCACATACTCTATCTCTCTGGCAAGTCCAAAGTCTGTCTGGGTCATAGCCAGTCACAGCCTACTTCTTTCCTAGCTCCAGGTGCTGCCACGATCCCCCACACTTACTGGCAATGTCCTGGCCTGAGACCACCACCTGGCTTGGGTACACTTCCAGCAGTATGTGTGCCTGCATGCCTTTTTCTACCCCTGGTCACTTTCCCATCCAGGTACCTCGTGGCACAGGTCTGTGGCTTGCCCACACTGACCCAATCTCCTCCAAAGTTGTTCCTGTGACAGCTGAAGTTCTGGCCCAAAGCCTGCAGACTTTCTCCATTAGCCTAGAAACCCTCCTTCGCCTGTATCCAAGAGTTCTCTGCATACCTTGACTTCCAAACTTCATATAAGCTAAGATTCTGCTGGTTGTTCACTTTGTCCTTTGAAAGATCAGCCAAATGTACCAGATGGGTGTAGGAGCAAGTGGGCTCAACCCCCACTTACTTCACTGCCTTCCTCTCTCGCCTCTTTCTTATGTAGTCTTATTTCCCAACTCCCTCAATCAAGTACCCTCAAAATCCAGATCCAGAGATACTTCTGTGACTTTTGCCAGGATGTGCTTGCTAAGTTATTAATTGACATATTACTTATTTGTTATATAATTTATTTCTTTTCTTGTTTTTGAATAAGGGAACTCTTTGACCAGCTGAGTTTTGTGGGACTCTGCCTTATACAGGGTGATAACTTTTGCTTTTCCAGGAAAGGCCTCTGTGGCGTTTTCCAGTATAAAGAAAGTGCTAGCTCTTCCTAGGAAAGGGTGGTCCATCTCTACAAGCTTTGAGGGTTTAGCAGAGTCCTGTGTTCTGCAAGATTGTGTCCCCCAGAATTCATATGTTGATATACTGTCTGATGTGATGTTATTAGGAGGTGGGGTTTTAGTAAGTTGGTAAGGTCATGAGTCTGGAGCACTCATGAATGGGATTAGTGCTCTTATAAAAGAGGCTCCATTGAGCCCCCTAGATTCTTTCAGCATGTGAGAACACATTAGAAAGTCTGCAATCCAAAAGAAGGCCTTCCCTCGACCATTCTGGGACCTGATTTCAGACTTTTAGCCTGAAATCAGAGCTGTAAAAAATAAATTTCTGTTATTTATAAGCCACCCAGTCTGTGGTACTTTGTTATAACAACTCCAACTGACTACACAGACAGTCTATAAAACCAGGTCATGGGATACATCCACTTAATGTTCCTAAACCACACTTTAGGGTTTCAGGTGTTTCCAAGGAACCTTACCGAGCGCTCAGATGTCTCTTGAGCTCTGTTCTCAGTGTGCTGCTTAGCTTTGTTTGTTTTTGCAAATAGGCCCTTATTTCTTTGTAAGCTACTAAAGAGACCATCTGGCTCTCACACTTAGCCTTCGACTGCTTGTTAAGACTTCTCACTTTCTCAATATCCCTCTGCAGAGTGTCAATACAACCTAGCAGTAGCCATACAACTTCACTTCCTCGTAGGCACAGTTCCCCCTGTATTATTTTAAAAGCTTGAATCTTAGAGCCTGCAAGAGTCTACCTCCTATAGTGGATGTTTTCCTATGTTGACAACAATGGAATCTATAGTCATGGGTCCCTACCTTGAGCCAGAAATCATTCATAATCTACATAATTCTGCATGCCACTGTATTTGCTCGACCAGTGGATGGTGAGTCAGTCCTAAACACCCAACTTTAATCTTTACTTTTGGACAACTCTCAGAACCTCTTGTATTACTTTGTGTCCTTTGAGAAGTAGACCCAACGATGCAGTTGGATGTGTAAAAGATGCACTAGGGAAAATGTCTTTGAAAGACAAAGAAAAAGGAAGCAAAAGAGGTGTTTACTTCAGAGGGTAATAAATGCTCTCTCTGAAAACCAAGAGAGAGAGAGGAAAAGAAAGATTCAGTAGAAATATTAAGACTGAAGTAAATATTCAAAAAAGCTTTGGCCAGGTCAGTCAGATATTCTCAAGTCAAAATCACCAACTGGAAGTGCCCTATTGTGTTGCCAGATGGACCTGGTTTAGTAGCCCCACTGGGCTGTGTCACTGGCCAGTAGGAGCCTGGAGGTAGAAAAGCCTAAGTTAGAAAGTGATGTGGATGGCAGGAGCACTGACTATGGCTGTCTGTCAGTTATGTGTTTCACTTCAGAGGAGTTGAGTTGTGTATGTCCATGGCTGCCACACTCTGTACCACAAATGTCCCACAAGAGCCATTTTTCCCTCGTAAGCCAATGGTTGTTAATGGAGAGAACTCAGGGTGAGACACTGCACGTTGACCTTGCGATCCTGGTTTACACGAACTACCCTCATCTAAACAACCCATGAAAACTCTCTGAATTCCATGCAATCTCTAACACTGCACAATTCAAATAAGGGTGAGCATAAGTCATTCCCATTCCTTAGTAGAAATTCTTCATGCAGATCCCAATCCATCATGGAATTGAGACACATTCTTCTAGATGTATGCATCCTGGCATAATGTGTCCCCCCTTTTTTATGAACACCTTCCAGAGATAAATTCTATACAAAACTATTTTAATGGTTGTTTCTTGTGAGTTATTTCTTAGTATAAAAGTAATGCATAAAATTTTAAAACTATAGAGAAGTATTATCGAGAACATACTTTCTGTACTCTAACCATGCCCACCAAGAAATAATTAGTATTAAAAGTTTGTGAACTTACTCTTTTGTTTTGCCTTTGCAATGGTGTCCGTAAAATTTTCCACAACATGAGAATACACTGCCTAAATTGTTTTATCTCTTCCATTAGAGAATTTTTAAAATTTTTCTTGATTTTTTGCCTTGATTGTTAGGAAAAAAGAAGCAAATTGGAGGAGAAAATTAGTTAATAAATACTTTGTATGTAGACTTTGTGCATGCATTAATATATATGTATTTGAAATATATGTATATAAGTAAGCACTCACATATGTAAGCACTTTCACATATTATAAGTAATATAGATACATGCACACATACATCACTATGTAAATATCATCACTGTATCTACTTCTTTCTCATTCTTGTTCTTCTCTCTTATATCTCTCTACACATTTATATATGCATAGTCAAAGTCTCATGATCTGATAGAGAATGATAATTTTTATTTATAAAATATATTTATTGCAATCTTTATCATAATATAAATGGTCATTTTGGTCCACGAGGAAAATTATTTATTCTGTTCAGAAGTATAAGACAAAATATATTGACTAGGAACCAAATGGTTTAAATGGGTAAGTGGCTGAGTGACAGAGTAGTGGGTTACTTACCCAAAGGTAGTGAAGAGTGATCACATTTTCAGACTCTTGTCATTTCTCCAAGGTTGTATTTTAAATTGACTCCTTAGAATCTGTAAACAAGACCCATTCAAGGGCCATCCCATGTGGATTCCCCTGTCAAGAAGTCCTGAGAATCATTTCCATCCCACAGAGGCATTTTTATCAGTGCATCCACTCCCACATGCTTAAACAGTGCGCACAACCCAGATTTCAAAATAAGTGGAGTTAACATTCTTGACTCCTGGCCCAAATGTGGGTGCTTGTCATGAGCTCATGCCTTCCTTTGGGGGCTGGCATTTGTGGTGTTGCGTTATCACAGGCTAGCTGGACCAGAAAAAGGACACTGTTAGAGATCATTTGCTAGAGACCATGCATAGCACTCCAAGATATAAAAATGTGCACAATGTATTCTGAAGCATCTGGAGGTCAAAAGTGTGCTAATAATTTCAGAGAAACAGGTTTCCCTGAGTTCAGATCATGGCTCTACCACTCTGGCTGAGTGATTGATGCAGGATTGACAATTGTCTTTTCCTCTATGAAATGGAGATAATAACGCCTAACTTGATGAATTCTTAGAATTTTAGTGGTTATTTAAATAGATCATCACCACAAAATATTTAGGAAAAATTCTGGGTTTGCAGATGTACTGTAAAGAGAAAAGGCATTGTGTGTTATTTACCTTTACTTTCTCACAGTCCTGCACAACACCAGGCATTTTTATTGAGTTATTTTATTGAGCAGATGGACTTGGATCTGGGACTAAGAATCAGGTGTAGTGCCAGCCACTGCCACTGATGCTTTTGCAGTAGTGTCTGTTTTTTAAGCTGCCTGAGTCTTAGCTTCCTTATGCATACAATGGAAGTAATGACACCGCTTGTCCTAGTCATGATGTGACATCTGGGAGGCTCCAGTGAGGTAATGGTGTCTGTGAAAGTGTTGCGTAAAACAAACCATTGTACACAGGATTGTTATTCTCAAGTCATTCATTTGCTGGTACTTATTTCTAAGTACATGAATACCTATTTTTAACATAAATTTGTTTTGAACTTTGAGTACAGTTAATTAGAAAAAGAAGTATTTAGAGTATCTTTTAGCCCCTTTTTGGGAACTGTGCTGCACAGATAAACAGTGAGCCTCAGGAAGCAACACACAAGTAAAGCACTCAGTGGTTTAAAAAAATCATCATGCCATATCTTCAGTATATATTGATAGGAGCTTGTTTTCTTGGCTCACTACCCACTCCCTGTCTTCTGCAAATGATGGTTTTTATGACTTCCTGATAATCAACTCAGACAATATGGCACAAATTTGCACATGTGTGTCTGAGGGACAGGTTCAGCCACAGCTGTCTTTCTTGGGCTCACACCACAGAAAAGTAAATAAGAATGTGACATTCTATTCTTTCCCACCTACACACATTTTCATTAATTCCAGTGAATATATTCTTATCTCTTGAGTATTAATCAGGCTTCAGACAATCCAAACCAAAAGCCCAGCAGACAAATTGCTGATCAGTTATTTAGAGACACAGCTATGCCACAGTCATTCTTTTGTCTAGGAAGCCTAGGATGCAAAAAGGAAAAAGAATATCATTTTCAACTCTTCTTTGGAGCTATTCAAGTGCAGGCACTAGGTATTATTGATTCAGTTGGTACTCACAGCACCCAACATGCTGATGGACACACAGAAGAAGCTGGCAAGGTTGTACATGTCGAATCTTAATCAAATATCAAATCAGTGAGTACCACACAGTCTTGCTAGAGAATTTCTCCACTAGAAACCACTATAAATTCAGATCTCATTACAACATTAATTCATTTTTATTTATTTGTAAAAAGCAATCAAACAAATGCACTAAATTCTGATACTAGAAAATAAAGGTCAATTTATTTGGAAGACTCAGTATATGTTATCTTTTCCCCTTTATTCTTTCAGGTATATATTTTGTGCCAAAAATATGTTATTCAGACCAAGAGTCTAAGCTATTATTGTAGATTTTTTTAATTACACCTACGTCCTCCTTACACTGGCTGTTTAGATATTCACAGATTAATTCATGGCCTATTAGCACAAATGTAGAATTTCATGTAATACATTTTGTGAACAGATATTGTTCTTGGTTTCCTTCTATTTTTCTTACCCTTGATATTTCTACTGATTATTGACTTCCTCACTTACCTACATATTATTTTTAAGTTCTTTGAAAACCTAATTGTGGAAAAAAAACACATAACATAAAATTTACCATCATAACCATTTTTAGGTGTGAAACTGGTAAAGTTATGTATGTTCACATTTTTGTGCAATAAATCTCCTGAACTTTTCCATCTTACAATACTGACTCTCTGTACCCATTGAAAAACTCCCCATTTTCCCTTTCTGTCAGTTCCTGGTGACCCTACACATGTAGTTTTTAATTTTGTATAAATATAGGCATTTGATAAGCTGCCTCAAATTATTGTGGAACAAAGTGATTTCATGTAAATGGATCAACAGATGGGTCATATATAAATGTAGCTTACCCATCTGCAGTCACAGAACTGGGGACCCTTAGGTTTGGACAGAGTCTTAACTTCATGTACACAGCCCTATATTTTGCAGCCCCAGTCTGAGGCTTGGCAGACACACCTGCTGTTTGCAGCACTGCTGCCCATTTGTGTTTCCACAAACATGTAAAGGATAAACTCTATTAAATGTACCTCTCATCATCAGTGACCAAATAATGCATTTATGTATGGTTCATAAATAATTATATACATTTATAATTATAAATTTTATACATTTTACACATTTACAATTATAAATATGCAGTGCATTTATAATTATATTTGCTAAATAATAGACAGGAGAGAAGTTGGGTTTTGATTGGATACTGATGCTATTGAATCCTCTGCTGACAATTTTGTCTGCTTGATAAAGGGAGGGGAAAGTTTCCACTGATTAGATTCTAGCTCCGAGCATTTCAAACCCTGTTTCTCTTTCACTATTCACACATTTCCCATGGCAGTTTTTGTAAGGGAGGTCCATATTGCCATATGACCTCCAGCCTGAACTTCAATGACACCGTGCCCAGTGAGTCAAGACCATGAGCAGGAGGAGTATTCTTGGAAGTCATTCCTACAGAAGGATGGGTAGCAGTAATGTAACTCTACACAAATATAACTATAAACCAAGTAAATATGTTTTCCTCAAAACCATTTGACTTGCCCTTGGCGAGATTCTAAAACCCCACAGCCACTGCATCACCACTCCATGTCGCATGAGGAATGTCGGAGGGTAAAGTGGAGCAGAAAGGGAGTCAGTGTTAGAAGATTATAGGTAAAATATCTCATCTTCGTGTATTGTATTGTACGGAAACAATAATTACCACATAAACATAGTTAGTTCCCATAACTATGTGCAGATGAGAGGTTTTGATGATTACATTTTATCACTTTACAGTAAGTCTGCTTCTGAGATGGAAGCCTGAGGAAGACACCTTTGGTGAGCTTTAGTAACTGAGCAATTCACGATACAGTGAATGCAAATTGGCGCAGAATCACTTTTGTGATATTTCTGTTCAAAGTATATGACTAACTCTAATTATGAGGAATGATCAATCAAACTTAAACTGAAGTACATTCTACAAGATAACTGTCCCACACATTTCTAAAATATCTCTGTTGCAAATCACAAAGACTGAGAATCTGTTCTGATCAAAAGAGAATAAAGAAATAGGACAACTAAATGCAATGTATGATCCAGGATTTTCTCTTGCTATAAAGAACATTGTTGGGACAATTGGCAAAACCCATAAGGTGTTCATTTTTTCATTTCAGGTATTGAACTGTGATTATGTAAAAGATTTCCTCCATTTAGTAAATACACACCAAAACATTTAGAGGAAAGGTGAATCATATCTGCGAATGACAAATGGTTCAGACACCAAAAATCTGGAAAGTGCCAAATAAGGACTTCCTGTTTCTCCTTATTTATCTCTCACTCACGTGGGCATGGAGCAAAGGAGGGGTAGGAGTGAGAAGCAGCCCACACACAGCTGTTCAGGGATGTCTGGAAAAGAAGCCCACCCACATTGCTTTTGGACACTGGGTGTGACTTGGAGGATATCAGGTTTGTCTGTTAGGGAAACTGCCAAACTCCTCCCTCCCCAATTGGCTTCTGTGTTTCCCTGCACGCTCTCTGAACAGAGAGTGTCCCTTTTCTCAGATACCCGACTGAAGCATCTTCCTTCTTCTCAGTAGATTGTGATATTAGCTTAACTATACGTTTTTTCTTTTTGATGAATTCCTATGGTGAATTCAAAGAAATTCAAAGTGAATTCCACTTTCACTTTGGTGACCTGTAAGGAGGTAGAGGTCAAATGAGAAGAAGCATGTGGCTAAACTAGCAATGCATTTGTGTGTGTGTGTGTGTGCGTGCGTGTGTGTGTGTGTGTGTATTCATTTGATCATAACCCAGCACAATTAAATTCTAGGCCCCAGCTGTCCTCTTATAGATATCCAACTTCAGCAAATATTAGATTTATAGAGAAGAAAATTGGAAAGTTTAGTAAGATACTCCTAAACAGAACTTGGTTTCCACTTTTATAAAATACAGGTTGTGGGACTGAACTAGAGTCAGGTACAGAAAAAAATGTCTTAAAACAAAAATCACCAAACTTCTGTCCCTTCAGTCTGAGTGACACTTGGTGAATTTATTCCACCACTTCCAATGCTGAAAGGCTCTCTCATGATCCTTACTATGAAAAAAGGTCACAACAGTATAATATGAAAAGGACAAAGCCTGAGGTATAGCTGTCCTGAAACTGAGAATTTCAGCTTCTCTAATCACTAAGCCACAGACAGCCAGAGCTTTAAGAAAGTATGAGCTCATCCACTTCCAGCCCCTTATGGTGGCATCCGTTATTATTAGTTGCCCTATACCTGCTGCTCTTTCTTGGTTGCCAGAACCTCTATTTTCTTTTGGAAATTCCCTTTGCCAAAGTCTTGGTAGGACTATCAATCAAAGTGTTCAGAGTTCTCCTAGCCAAACATGGCATCTTCCTTCTGAGAATTTGAATCTCACGCTAAATGATTCAAGGTTGAAATAATCTGTTAGGTCTGACATGTTTCTTCTCAGGCTCTGTGAAGTGTTTGTATGTATTCCTGTTAAATACGTACAAACCCAGCACTTGCTTTTCCAGCACTTGCTTTTCAACTTTCTCTCCCAATCAGTGAATTTTCATTTTTTTACATATTTTCATGTGTTAATTTTTAGATAACCAGAGTGAGTTTCTATCACTTATAACAAAAGAATCCTCATTGATCCATCCTTCATCTTAAAGATCAAGAATCTAAGGCTCAAAGAGAATAGGCCACTTGCTTAAAGTCCTAGAGTGTTTTGGGACAAACACCCAGACTAAACCCAGGTTAGCCAGTTTCTTTACACTACATCTGCCCTCCCATCTAGAGCTGCAGCAATCTGGGAAGGAAGGAGTTATTCCTCATTGCTAAGGGACCCAGTCGAGTGTGTTATTATTGAACTCTTAAAGTCTATTGGACTTAGGCTTCTGGACATAAACGAGTACCTGAGACCAGAATTTGTTTTTAATAACAACAAAAAGGAAATAATCCACATGTTCAACATAAAAAGAATCAGCCATAAAAAAGAACCAGTTCTATGTTAGAGACATAAGTAACGACATGGATATATCTCAAAAAAATATGTTGAGTGGAAGAACCTAGACACAAAAGAATGTATACCATGTGCTTCTGTTTATGTGATATTCCAGCATTGTGCCATTGAACATGGTAGCCACTAACCACATGTGGCTATTTAAACTTAAGTTGATTAAAGTTAGATAAAAATAAAAATTTAGTTCTTCAGTTACATGGGCTACTGTGAGTGCAAATATAGAATATTTTCTTCATCATGGAAAGTTTTATTGCTTAATGTTATTCTAGAGTATATATATCCTATACCTGATGAAAAAATCAAGAGTGCAATTCTCCAGGGTCAGCAGTGAGAGAAGATAACTGCAAAGAGGTATGAGGAAAATTTTAGGATGATAAAAGACTCTTTATCTTGGTTGTGGTGGAGGCTACATGGCATGTGATGTGTCAAGACTCCTCAAACTGAACACTTACAATTACTGAATTTCAATGTATGTAAATCATACCTCAATAAGGTTGATTCTAAAAGGTCAGGTGTTTGATGCAAATTTTGTTTTAATCATTTATAATACTTATTGTTAGTTTATTTTTGCAAAGATATAAACATATTATTCATCTAACCATATTTTGCTGGTTCCTGGAGACACAGAGATCAATCAAACAGTAAACTTGCCTTTAAGTTGCTCCTGGTCTGTAGAGGCAATGGGCCCCATGCAAAAAAGCTCAAATCTGGGAAGAAAGTAGCAGCTGCCCTTATGCAAGTGCACAATGATTCAAGGCATCAGAAAGAGGGCAGCTTCCTTTTACCTGGAGGCTTAAGAAAGGCTTCCTGTTTTTTTTAAGGATTTGTAAGATGACATAAGATATATGTCAATGGGGTCTAAAAATATTCTGGATGGAGGACAAAATATGACCCAAGCCAGGAGAGCAACCAGAAGAGTATGTAACAAGTAGATGGAGTGCATAAAAGAGGGCATGGAAAATAATTCACATGGATGTAAGTGAGCCAGGTTTTGAATACTCATGTGTAGCAGAGTGCACATTCTTGTCTGCAAGGAACTGAGAAGGAGAAAGTGTTCCTTTCTCTTACATTATGTCCAGAGTCCCAGGCCCTAATGCTGTGGTTTCCCTCAGTATTTTACCTTCCCCTCTTCTTCATGAAAGTCAAAGTTTGCACACACACCATCATTCAAACATGTACGTCATAGTTAGAAAGGCACTTGCCTCTCTAGGCATCTGAGCAGCTTATTCTATTACAATCTTTTGCCTGAAACTTTAATTGCTGAAAACATATCTAACTTGCACACCAAATATACATTTGCATAGTAACCCGAGTCCCCTGGGAGAAGAGGGAGGAAATGTATATGTAAGTGGCAATTATGGTCATTAAAATGTAATTGTCACTTACTTTCCCAGGTTGTGGAAGGCTGTGTGCTACTGGGCTGCTGTTGGATCCTAGAGAGTTTGTCTTTTTGTTTTAGTCTAGGTAACTCGGGTAACTCTCTGCATTTATTTTCACACTGCAATGGGAATCAATATTTTCCGTAATTATTTATATAAAATTGTTTGCCATTTAGTATCTGTCCCTATTAGCTAAGTAAATTTAGGGTTTTTTTATAACAACTATTCATGTCAGGACATGTATTTTAAATGTTTTTTTTTAAACAAATTAGGCTATAAACCTTTTGAAATTAAAAACATGTTAGAAATGTTTCCAAATGGATAATTTATTTGATAATCTGGAGCCTGTGCTGGTAATTTACGATATTTAGAACAGTTCTGCTTATGTCCCAGGGTAAATAAACGTCAGGCCGGAGGAGTGCATAGGTCCTGCTGCTCTAAGTCTGACGCCCAGACCAGCAGCACCAGCCTCACCTGGGAGCTCATTAGACATGCAGAGTCTCAATGCACAGAGAACCTAAATAGTCACTGATTCAAAAGAACATAGGCACTGCTATGTTCATTGAAGTGTTATTTACAATTGCCAAGATTTGGAAGAAGTCCAAGTGCCCATCAGTACATGAGTGGCTAAAAAAAAGCTGTGGTACATTTATTACCAGTCCATTACAGAAGAAAAAAGGGAAATCTTACCTTTTGCAAAGGCATGGTGGACCTGGAGAGCAAGCTGCTAAGTGAAATAAGCCAGTCAGAGAAAGACAAGCGCCATATGATTTCACTCAAATGTGGAATCTATTGGATGATGGCACCTACAGCAAAATAGATGCAGACTCATAGCAGGATGACACGTGTGGTGGGAGTTGGGAGGGTAAAAAGAATGAGCAAAAAACTTAAAAAGAGAGAAAACACTCATGGACAACAGTGAGGTGATTGGGGGGTGAGGGGGAGAAGGGTGCGGAGAGATGAAAAATGGTGTGGGGGAGAATGGTGATGGAGACTTGACTTGAGGCGGTGAACACAATACGGTGCACAGATGATGTGTTGATATGTTGTGAAACTGTGCACCTGAGACCTTTATAATTTTGTTAACCAGTGTCACCATGATAAATTAAATAAAAAGGTAAAAAAAGTGTAGAGACTCAGGCCCCATCCCAGACCTTAGAACAGAATCTGCATTAACCAGATTTCTAGATGACCTGGAGCATTAACATTTAAATAGCACAGCACTAGAGATCATTATGTTACTTTTTGCTTTATAAGTGGGAGAGGCAAAGCCCTGTGTATGAAATGATTTGGCCATTGCCAAAGGATACTGTGTATTTTAAACTTAAAAACTGTACATCACGGTTATCTGTATTTGCCAATAGCAAGGAATAAAGCCAAACACTTTAACTCCAATTAACAAATTTATAATTAATTATTAAAATGATTGTCCCTTCAAGTTCCACATTTTGTAGAACAAGCTGTTTGATTTGGCCGGGGCTCAGGCCGGCATGTTTGTGAATTTCACAATTCACAGATGTTACACACTCTCAGGCTAAGTAAGGGAAGAGAATACCAAGCTTTAAATAGCTTCTTCCTTCTATTCTGACTGAAGCAACAAATAAAATAGCTTTTACAAAATACTTCTTGAATTTGAATATCTTATAAAGAAATGTCATATTCTCTGAGAAGAACTTTGGATTGTCTCACAACTTTGACAAATACTGATGTCACCAGTTTACAGGTAGCCTGTGATTAGAGGCTGCATGGAAGACATAAACTTGTCATGTTAGCGACACTTGGGCACACATTTTTTTTTCCTGTTGGAGTCTATTTTAAATTAGCTTCTGAATCATATTTCATTCAATTTCCAAATCCACAAAACCAGGATAGGTTTACCGCCTATATTGCAAAAGGTAGTATTCCATATGCAGACTTTTCTAGTATTGTGTAATTTTGGATATATGAATAATTTAATAGTTTTACTTTCAAGGAGGTTCAGACAAAGCAAACCCAAAACAGCAAAAACAATAAGGCATAAATAAGAGAGTGAGACAGACTGATAGGGACTAAAATCAAGTAGAATGTTTATGCTAACAGGCAATTTGAAATAATTTTGTAAACTTCAAAATAGTCTCAAATATTGTAGTACTTTTCATTTTAATATCACTTTAAGAATAATGTGTGTGTGTTTGAGGTAAGATATTTAAAAAACCCAACAAAAGTTATTTTCTTTTATTTGGGTCAGGCAAAACTTCTAAGGGGTTGTGAATAGATATCTCTTTCTCTTAGTTGAGAGGAAGAGTGAGTTCTAGGTTAAATATAATCAAGGAATTTCCCTGTCTTTGCTATTTGAGATTGTGACCACAACAGGCGGTTGGCTGAAAGGGAGAATGAAAGGGGGTGGGGGTTGGGGGAAGTGGAGATGAAAAATAAACAACCTTCCTAAGCAGCTCTGTACAAAATTCAGCTCGAGAGCAGCTACAGAAGCCCTCAAGTCAAGTCAGTATGCAAATATGAGGAAGTGTTAATTAGCTGGAGCAGAGTGGACACTCATAATCTCAGTTCTGTTACAAAAGTCCAGGCTGCTGAAATTAAACTCTGATGCCATTCATGCCAGCATCCAATCACCAGAGAGACCAGAAGTTCAGAGATGCCTTCGAGTTGCCAACAAGCGTGGCCACTATACGTCAAGGATTCTAAAGCCGTGATAGAGGAGGAAGAACATATTTAGAGAGGATGCCCAGCTGGTAAGACTTGACTGTTTCTGATGTTTTAGTTCCCTGATGAATCTCATTGGTTAAAATTAAGACATGCTCCGCCTCTTTGCAAATGTGTGTGAAGGGGAAAAGTGTCTAAACTTCTATGTCTGATAGCAGTTGACCCTATTGCTTTTAGTTAGCCCTCTGGCTTTCTCTCTATATATATACACAGGTATATGTGTATATGTTATATAATTGTTCTCCCTTTGTTGATATCAAAGAGAATTGGACGAAATGAATCTTGAAACTTCACGGTGTGCCACCCTACAGTACTGTCCCGACCCTTACATCCAGCGGTGAGTTTAAATGTGACATAACTTCTGTCAAAACTTAATTGCAGTGCCTTGTGTCTTATGAGTGTTTCTGCTGTGTACAAACAGCTACCCTTCCTTGTTTAAGAGCACAGTGATATTATTTTGGACTTTCTGTGGACTTAAAGTGGTCTGTGAGCATCTTTTTTTTAATTAATTTTTTCTTTTTTAGTTTAAGTGTAAATGGACAAAATGACTAAGTTTGAAGACAATCTTCCCATGGTTTCTTTAAAAAAAATCACACCGTTTTAAGGTGTTTAAAATCTGTTATTTGCCTTGCTCAGCACTCACCCACCCAAGAAGAAGAAATTTCATTGGATAAGGATCATTTATGAATGATCTCTAAGTCAAAATAAACACAGAATAATTTTAACTTATTAAAAATAGGTAAATAGCCATTGTATTTATACCAAGGAGACTATGGCTTGTCATTCTTGCTCTAAGGAATATTTCCTTCTTAATTTATTTCATAACAAACAAAATCTTTTGACAAGTCTGAGTTTTAAAACTGGTGGTTATACTGAAGTTTATTTATGTTTACAGGAACAAACGTTTACCTAGCACTAAGAAGGAATATTAGTGAGCATGCAGGATGTGTGTATGTGTTTCAAATTAGAGTTTGCTATTTTTAAACTGGTAAATGTAATCTGAACAGTGTTTTTCCAGTCATAAAGCTATGGGAGATATTCACGTCGTATGTAGCAGTGTGATGTTGTTAATTCAACAGCATGAGATCTGATGTTGGAATATCATACTTTATTTTATAAGGCTAATGAGAGAGGACCTCTGGGTGTTGAAAACAGTAGGGTTAAGAAGGGGTTAACTTGTCACTCACCACAGGTGTCTCTTGGAGCCTCCTACTAGAAGTGAAGTGGGCTTTCTGAGTGGAGCTCAGTTATATTGCCCAGGAAATTATGGAAGATGTGTAATCTTTTTTCATTAATATAATTTGTTATCATGTAGGACGCTAATGTGGACTATGTAGGTTTGCTTTTCTTTTTGTGATGTTTCTGGTGAACTGTGTGAAAAAGCAGAAGAGAAAAGTAAATGGGATGGTTGAAAGAGAAAGAAAAAAAGAGGGAAAAGGAAAGAGAAAGGGAGGGAGAGAGGGAGGAAGGAAGGAAGAGAAGAAGGGAGGGAACAAGTTCGTGGTCTTCCAAGATGAAATGGAAACTGTGAATGATGTTTGATTCCTTCCTTGCTCTATCTGTTCTTATAGTTTGAAAATCATATTTAGTTAGAGTTGGAGATTGGATCAATAAAATGCAAACACCAAAGATTTTCTCATCTTCAAAATTGTTTATAGCCTCAAAATTTTCTATTCCACTAAAAATTCTTTTGAAACAATATTTCTAAAAGGATAATTCTGATGAACCATTAGTTGGATTATGCTTTCCTTGAAGGCATCTTTTTGAAAGTAAGTACATGGATATACTTCAGCTCTAGAAGAAATGTTTTCTATTGATCAAGAACCCACATGTTCGTCATCCTGTACACCTCGGTCTACAGCAGCGGTTTTCAACTGGTATGCCACAAGAGTTTTAAATATGCAATATCTGACTATTTAGTTGGCGATGCTGACCTCTTTTCCCTCAGACTGTCAAATAAAAACAGACAACAACCAACGCAATAGCCAGCCAGTGTGAATGAATCAAATTTGTACACATTTTTTGTCAGATCAGCAAAAAACGTTAGTGGTTAGTTTATATGCCATGAGATGAAAATGGTTGAAAATTGCTGGTCTAGAGGCATCTGTAAATATATTGATGAGAGAGGCCTGTAAATATAAATACATGAGGAAATTGCTTTTCATGTTGTTCCAACAAACTGTTAATTCATGGAGCACATCTTCAGAAAGCTCAGTTTTGGAAGATTGTAAACTTCAAAATAGTAACAGTATTTTAAAATAGTTTTAAAATTTGCTGAATGCCCTAAGCTTAATCATGGTGACTGTCACTTTTGGGGAAAGGAGGGAGGTATGTTGGAGAACTGCGAGACTGCAGAGCAGAGTGGTCAGGTCATTTTTATTCACCTAACAAATTGTTTCAGGCATGATTATGCACTTCCCATTTGTAATGGAACTTAACTGGCAAGTAAAACAAAGAGCAGAAAAATATTTGTTGCTGAGCATCTACTCTGTGCAAGACACTGGAGCTACAAAATAAATAAGCTACAACTATAATGTTTATTTAATGCTACAGTACCTGTACATTTAATAATATATTTTCTCAAATACTAGGTTGGCCAAAGAGTTTGTATGGCTTTTTCCATAAAGTAAAAGACACATTTTTCATTTTCATCTGTAACTGTATTGGTTTGGATGTTTTGAGTATGTCAGCTCTCTCCCATGTGGTGTAATTGTTACGGTGGAGAGAGAGACCCAAGTCAGGAGGCCTTCTTTCCCCACCTTGGTTCTTGTCTCCCCACAAGAGATGGATGAATTTAAGCAAGAGACAAACACGCAGAGTGGAGTTGAGATCATTTATTTATACACTTGAGCAAAAGCTCAAGTACTCGGCTAACTGTAGTGCCCTGACTATTGGAGTTTGGGGGCTATATCCCTCAGCTAGCTTCTAGAGGTATCCCTCCTTCCATCTAAATCTTGGGAATAATATACAGCTACAAAGGCTTTCTTTCTCAGTAAAAGCTCTTTGTCTTAGTAGAATCGTTATGGAGGCCCCCCTTTCCAGTACAGAATCTCAAGGACTCTGTATTCCTTCCTCCTGCTTGTGATGTTCAGAACACCCAGCAGTTTTAGTGAGATCATTACAGAAGCCCATTTTCTTAGCACACAGTCTAAGGGACCCTTCCCTCCTCCTGTACTATTTTGCTTGTAATGCTCAGGGCAGCTGGCAAACTTATCCAACCGAGCTCAGTACTGCTGAGTCAATTGGTGAGACTTGTTTTCATTTTGCTTCTTGCTTCCTGTATTTAAGTGCTTTGTTAGACTGTGATGGTGAGGACTCTGCCTTTATTTCCCCTCCAGCCACTCATTCCTAGCTGCAACCTAACATAATGATGATTGTTCTCAATTAATGTCTCGATTCGATCACTATCAACTTTGACTGTCAACCCGAGAGTGGAGCATCATCTAGCGAGAAATCTCCCACACAAAACTTTGCAAACCACTTTGGACACATTCAATAAGTCACAGCACCCTCTCCAAACACTGCACAAACCTTTTTTTGCATTTCAATTGCATTTTTACTTTTCTTGAAATAATAAAGTAGACTATGCCAAAAATGTTGCATATTTACTTTCATTTTCAATATTAAAATGGTTATACAAAAATTCACCAATTTTGATGTTTTTTTAAAATGCATGTTGATATGACAGCCATGCCAATACAATCTGACAAGATTGTTTTGGATGAAGTTCAAGAAAACTAAGCACTACTCGAACCATCTTATGGAAAAACATGACAAAAAAAACCCACTTTTTGGCCAACTCAATATTCTTAACTGTTTTGTCATATATTTTTAAGGAGTGACTTATTAGTACCTTCTCATCTATACTACTTAGTGAGTAAATGAATTAATGAATAAGTGAAAAACCACTGTAAGTGATATTGTCGAAGTATAAGAACCATATACATAGTGTGATTTGGTTTGAGTTGGTTTTCTAAAGAGACAACACTTGCAGTTCTCGGTTTACAAAATCTATTTCAAGATAGACCAAATTTAATCATTCTATAATCATAGTCATCTACATGGTTAAATTTGTCTTTTTCCTGACCTTGTCTTTAGAAAGACGTCACGAGAGAACTTTCAAAAACAGAAAGAAAAATATCTTGTTATTTTTAACTCCAAACTACCTTAATGTATGAATTTCCTTTATCACAGAATAAATGAGAGATGCTATTATCATTTATTACTGAATGTTAATGACATTCCCCAAGAGCTAATTTTAGCATACATTTTACAGTGCTATAATAATCATTCTTTCAGTTAAAATTGAATGAATGTTTTTTTTGTGTCTTAGCATATTGACATATTATGCATTTAGTTGACCTCTGAAGTTGATGCTAATTTATTTCAGTCTTTGTAAAACTTCTCTGAAAATCAAAACCGCAGTTCAACTACAGAGCTTAGATTTCCATTTCACTGATATTGAGCATTACAAAAAGAAGGTAACAGAATTACGTCTCGTCCTGTTATTGCTCATTTTTTAACAAAATATCGAAGCATAGATGAAATTATACAAGATCAATAAATAAGAGCCACTGGGGGAGTAGTATTTCCTTATAATAAAAGCTTTATAAAATAAGCTCTGTTGATTTCTTATTAGGTCAGTACTCAAAATAAACCTAAAATTTAACTTTTTGTAAGATAAATCATTGCTAATTTATTTTAGGGGTTGTAATTTGGGCCTCCTTGAATCCCTACAATTGCCATGTAGTTTTTAAAATAGGTATTTTAACCAAGAAACACTAAAAGATTAATTTTCTCAAAAGAAGCCAAAACCGTTAAAGTGCTGTGTGGGTGAGTAAGAAGTATTTCCTGTGAAAATTACATATTGATTGTGAATTTTATGCTTTTCTAGCTTAAAGGTCAACTTTATTAACTGTTCTTTCTAAATATATCCCGAAAGGAAGGGTGGTGACAGTGAACTTATTAGTGGGAGACAGTTTCATTAAAATCGCAAAAGGCATACGTGCTTCTGTGTTGGGTGCCCCCTTTACATCCTTTACATGCCTTCCATCCTTCTGCTTCTTGTTCTGCACCCCAGAAAGTTAACTTCTAAAGATCCATTGACACTTCCTTTCACTTCCGGTTCGCTCTTGTGTTCAACACCTGGGAACCTCTAGCAGGATATTGAAGGATACAAAAAGAGTGAAGTTGGGGTACGTGTTTCCCTCGCTACCTCCCTGGGTTTTCTACTGAAGGCTGTAGGTCCTGTCAGAGGCCCCTGCCCCAGGTCCAGGTGTCCTGAGTTCAAGTAACTGCTCCTTCCTTTCACTTTCCTTCAAGTTTAGGGGCGGTAACCATTCCCAGCCACCGTTAACTCCAAAAACCCATACCAAATCTCTTACCCCTTGATCAATAGTCTCTTCATTTAAACGCTCTTCAATTACTTTTTGTTCAAATACTCTTTTTCCTGCCAGGATCATGGCAAGTACAAAAATTAAAGTAAGACCATACCGTTATGTGCATAGGGAGACTTCCAAAATGGATATTACATAAGAATACAATATAATTTCTGATGTGCGATAAAGGATGTATCCATTCATTGCAATAAGCGAAGCAGTTTTTAGTAAGGCCACTTTATTAATTTTAGCCATCTCCATAGACACTAAGTTTCTGCATCTGACCAAAAAGGATGAGTCTACATGTTGCAGTCTGGGTATTTTGTTTATACTAGTACTAGAAAGGAGCAAAACAGAGAACAGGAGAGTTATTTCATAAAGAAATATGAAGGTACAATTTATCAACAGGCACTAATGTATCCACCAGTTGTGACCAAGGAAGACTTGCTTTAAAGCCTTACCATTTTCACAAGAATACGTATTGAAGACCTTTATGGCCAGCTGTGACTAGCCAAAGGATGGTGTGTTATATTCCGTATGCCACTCCTGAGCTGTGAGTGCACTGAAATGGCAGAGAAGCAGGAAGTGTGTTGGCACAGTGCACACAGGACTTGTCAAAAATCCGGATAATAGTTTTAACTCTACCACTAACTCATTACGTGACCTTCATGAAATCACTTAAGCTGTCTAAATCAAAGATTTCTCACAGGGTAAGTAGGGATAACAAACCTGGTCTACTATTCACAAATAAGACTTTGAGAATTAAGGATGAACCCAGCTAAACTGTGAAATTCATGTCCATGGTGTATTTGCTCAGTCCAACTATTTTGTGGGCAGCACACCAGCAGACTGGGGAGTCCTTCCCAGCAATAATTAGTCTTCATGTAGGCATACCTTATGTTCCATTTTGCTCCATATCATCTTTAAATTAAGGACAAAGGTCATCATGGGTCTGGACATGATCTTGGCTTGTCTCTCTCCATGCTTAGATTTTAGATTTGAGAAACTGAATCCCAGAGGGGTTAAGTGATTTGCTGAAAATCACAGAACAAAATAGCAGAACCAGGTCTGGAATTCAAGGCTTCTGACTCCCCAGCTCGATGCCATTTCTATAAGGGTACCTAACATTCTATGAGATATGCATAGGACTTTGTAGTTGAGAAAGTGTTTCTCATAACATTATGTATCTATCTACCTAGAAGATGAGTAGATATGGTAGACAGAATAATGGCCTCCAATGGTAGCCATATCTGAATCCCCAGAACCTGCAAATATGCTATATGACACAGCAAAGGGGAGATAAGATTGCTGATGAAGTTAACACCACCAATCAGCTGGCCTTAAAACAGGTAGATTAACTTGGATTATACACGTGGACACGATGTAGTCATGATTCCTTCCACGTGGAAGTAGGAAGTAGGAAAAAAGAGTGATGTGATGTAAGAAGGCTCCACAGATGATGGAAGGGGATCGTGAGCCACGGAAGGCTGGCAGGCTCCAGAAGCCTGAAAAGGTCTGACCTGCAGAGCTATAAAATAATACAGTATTGGTAAGCAGTAAATTCGTGGTAATTTGTTATAGTAGCATTAGGAAACCAATTCATGGGATTAAGGGTTTTTAATCTCCATTTGCAGCTATGGAAACTAAAACTAATTTGTTTTATGTGTTTGTTTAAAATAGTCCATGAACTTATGCATTTATTTATTTATCTTGATGCTGAGTGGGGAAGGTAGAAACTATCAGTCAAATACAATCCTGGACCTCAGAAAATCCAGAGTAGAACCACATGCACAGGCATAAGACAAAAAGGTCCGAGGAAGGATAGAAGAAGCCAGGCAACCTGGCTGCAGCCTGCAATGGCAAAGCATTCATCCTGGAGGCAGCAAACTAAAAGGGTGATTTTTGTTAGTAGCATCTGTTCAAGTATCTCAAAATGCTTTCCATGGACGTATGCCTGACTCTTAGTTAGTAACTAAAAGTGTGAGGCTCAAATTCAGGTTCAGGAATCATATAACTTCACTTCTGACCCCAGGAATTCAGAGGGATGTAAAAGCAACACCCCGAGACAATGGTTTGATAAGTCTAGGTGAAGCTTTGGAATTGCACGCAAACAAATACAATTTTCATTCATGTAGTTCTTGGACCACTCTTGAAAAACAGCTCCACTATTTCTGGTGCTGTAAGGATCCCCGTCATTCCTAGGTTTTGTGATGCCTCCCTTTGAAAAACTGACATTGAGCAGCAGAAGGAATTAAAAATCAGTGTTTTCATCAAGCACCTCAGTTGATTTGTTTGTTTGCAAACCTAATTTTGAGAACTGTTACCTATAGTGAGTGAAACTTGGACCTAATGTCCCAACAGAAGCTCATAAAACAGTATCCAGGGGTATGAACAACAGACAGATGCCTTCCAAAAGACAGACTTCATGTACTCATTTTACTTAAAAGCCAAATGGATTGTGAGATTAAAGTGGCAATTTTCAATCTGTTTCAAGTTGAGAGAGCCAAGTTTCTGATTAGCTGTTTTGCAGCTCAAATTTGTCCTGACAGGGTTTCTATCTTCTTTAAAGCACTCAGCAAGGAATAGTCCTCAAGCAACAAGTGATGGATGGAGAAAGCACTATAATTATGATCAAAGTCCAAAGACTCTGGTCTATATAATTATGCACTTCCCAACCTCTGAAAGTCACTTTGTTCCATTTAAAATAGGATGAGAAATGGACATGGGGTGAGATGTACTTATTGGTTAGTCAAGGTTTTGGAAATGACAGTTATTAACATTTCTGTTTTACCGTAAGCCATAATATTTGTGGATGATTTAGATGGGGAGAATTGTCTATTCTTGTTCTTATCATTTGCTTTCCATTCTTCACTTATTCCTCTCTATTTATTATGAATTAGATTCTTCAATTTCAAAATGAAATCATTAAGTTTAAGAGAAATGTAAGGGCTCAAAATCCCCTTACCACTTTCAAATTTTCAGTGCCTTTTTTTGTTTGGTTTTTTTGAAATGAAAAAAATTTAATTTGCCAACTTCAACAGCTACCACCCACTCTCACTTCCCATTAATCTAGGTAGGTCTCTCATAATTGAGGGCAAAACCAGCATTCTAATAAGGTTAAGACTGTTAAAGCATTTTGAGGCAAGAAGTACAAAATTGAAAGCTGGTGAGATAGTTTAATCATCCACATGGTTACCTAGAGTAAATTTTTAATGTAACCTTTATTACAAAGGTAGTATAGAGTGAAGTAAATAGTATATTACATATAAATTCATGATAGGGGTAACACTGCAATGGAGACTTTGCTTTTAAAGTCATGTATCTTATGCATTAAGATCGCTGATTGCATTTAACTTAATCCCCCAGGATATTCTGACATTGCCTCAATTTTTAGAGCTTTCTTGAAAATACCAAGCTTTAAATCTTTTATTTGAAATTCATCATTAGCTTTTTTTGATTCATTGAAGCATCTATTTTATATTTGATATATATACACATAAAACTGAATTAAATAGTGCCATTTAATTCTTAAGTCCATAATGATTATAGTATATTTATTGAATTACTTATTCAATGAGAAAACTTTGCTCCAATTTTTTCATGGTATTGCAAACTCCTCTAAATAAAAAGTGGTAATAAGATGCATATTTCATTTTATTATTATTTTTAAGATTTTATTTATTTATCTGTAGAGGGGAAGGGAAGGAGAGAGGGAAAGAAACATCAATGGATGGTTGCCTTTCGTGCGTCCCCTGCTGGGAATTGGCCTGCAGGGAACCAGTCTGCAACCGAGGCATGTGCCCCGACGACTGGGAATCGAACCACAATTGTCTGGTTTACAGGCCCACGCTCAATCCACTGAGCTACACCAGCCAGGGATCATTTTATTATTTTTTAAAGCACTTGTTATCTCAGGCAATGAATAAAAACTTTGTGCTTGACAAGATTTTTGCACTAAATTAGGAGCAACAAAAATACTTCTGGTCAAAGTGAATTTTTTTCAACATCTCAATTGATAATATACACCTAAAATATCACAAGTACAGCCTTTAATAAAGGCTGTTGTGGTTTTAATTGTGATCACTTCAGTGATTGTGATTACTTTAATTGTGCTAACTTGAAATATAAATGAACGACTTCCTCAGGTTGGCACTGGTATGCATGTAGGCCCTCTTAGATTTTACACTGGCTGACTCCCTCTCATGTAGAGCCTAATGGGACACAGTATCTCTTCTCACTGAGAAAAACCTGCAGCGTTGCCCTGTCTGTGAATCCGCTACTGGCCTATCTGGCATTTGAAGTCTGACCTTATTGTTCCAGATACAATTTAAATACAGTTTCACCTTTAAGTCTTGAATTCTTTGAAATGGTAAAATAGAAAGTTCAGTTTTTCCTTTGTACTTCTCTTCCTCTCTTTTTGTCTTTCTCTCTGTCATAGGAGCTCTGTATTTCTTTGCTTCTTAAGAAAACAGATATACCTGAATAAGCTAAAAAATATCACAAAGCATTTTTTTAACCAGCCCATGCTTTGCTCTGCCAATGTAAAATTTGGGCATTTTGTAAGAAAAAATGAAAAATTGTAACAGCAACATCTCAAAAGTAAAAACATAAAACTGATAAAATATATGACTTGGATTTTATAGGAAAAATGTTTTAAGTATTAGTTTATCTGAGTTGCTAGGCACATTTTAAAGGGTTTTATAAATGCTTATAAATGTAAAATACTGTTTGGAGTGATAAGGAAGAATAGGAAAAGGGAAATGATGAATGCCTGAAATAATTCTACCTTTTCGTAAACTACAAAACTATTCAATATGTTCAGTAAATATTTACTAAAGGCTAGATGTTGGATATGTGACCAATATAAAACTCGGTGTTTATAACAATTTGTTTTTACTATTACAAATCTGGTTCTAGAATCATCTGAATTAAGTGAGAAGTAAAGGAAGATCTTCGAAGCTCAGGCAAACACATAAATGCCAGAGCACTTTAGGTATCTTAGATGAACCATGTTCAGGTAGAAGTACTTGTGACTGGATATTAATCATATACAATTATTTATTAAATAAATAACATGTTCTCAACCATAATGGAAGCCAGCAAAGAAAAAAATCTGGTTAAAACAGTTGTTTTCCATGTCATCTTCTAGGTAGGTAATTATATAAATTACATAAGAACTCTCCCTTTGTCATGCATTTATCGTATAACTAACTGCATAATGATCTCATAGCAATGCAACTTAATACACTTATCTTTCTCTTTATTGAGCCTTTAGGTTGACTATAAGTTTTACTATAAATTAAAATATCACACAGCCACCTTTTTTTAGTTACTTACTTGAGATTGTTCTAGGGAACGAATATTGAAAGTAAGCAAAATAATATATGTTCAATTCATTCAAACTTCTGTGTATTTACTTGCATTATGTCATAAAATATATTTTTAGTTAATATTCCCAGTTTGCAGAAAAGGAAAATGATTCTCAGAGAAATAACCTATTTAACTAGGGTGACTTAACCAGTAAGTGGAAGAAACTCTGTGTGTTTTCATTCTCACCTGAGTTAGAATTTGAACCCTGGACTCTTACCTAAAGATTTTGCCGCTCCCCCCCTAGAAAATGCTGCCCCCTAAAAAGTGAGAATGTGGCAAATAACAGGATGTATTCTTTTTTAAGTTTCTGGAAAACATGCCTATTTGAAAGGGTGTGCTGGTGTATTTTGCCATAGTTCCAGCTTTGGATGTTATTACGTCTTGCTAATTTAATAGATGTTAAAATGAGATGTAGTTTTAATTAGCAGTTTTTTTATTAACTACAATTACAATTATAATTACAGAAACTACAATTACTAATTTTAAAACATCTCAACTTTTGATCCTATATTTTTAGAAAATGAAGATGAGACATAAACAAGCTAAGTATCTACTATATATGGGATTCTTACCATGTGCCAGAAACTGTTCTAAGCACTTTAAATATTTAATTTTACACTTTAATCTTTGAACCACTTAAAGAGATAGTCGATATTATTATCTATTTCTAATCAAGGGATAGTAGCATAATGCTTAAGAAACTGCAGTTGGGGGTTATGGGCCTTGATCGATTCTCTCTCTACCAGTTGTTAGATCTGTCAGCTTAATCTCTATGTGTCTGTTTTTTCATGTATATGTGAGCATAATAATAGTAGTACCTAAGTGACTGGGTTGTTTTGGTAATTGAGTCAACTATAGAAATAGCTGAAGACAGACTCTGGCACGTGGTATGCACATATAGGTAGTAGCTCTAATTATCATTATTCTTTTTAAAAATATTTTATTTATTTATTTTTAGAGAGAGGGAAAGAGAGGGAGAAAGAGAGGGAGAGAAACATCAATGTGTGGTTGCCTCTCACATGGCTCCCACTGGGGACCTGGCCTGTAACCCAGGCATGTGGACTGACTGGAAATTGAACTGGTGACCCTTTGGTCCCCAGTCCGTGCACAATCCAATGAGCTACACTAGCCAGGGCTAATTATCATTATTCTATAAATGAAGAAATTGAGGCACTGATCGACTCTGTAACCTGCCCAGGCTAGACATAGCAAAGATGAGTAAGATCCTTATTTCTGCAATATGATTTTTCTATGGCCAGTAAATTCTATGTAGGAATAATTTTTAAGCATAAAGAAACTTACAAAAGGGACCCTAAAAACTAATTCACATTCTAGTAAAATAGTTTGAATCCAAAAAGGGGAAATGTTACCAAGTATCATTTTTACCATTAATACAACCCTGAAAAGCCAGAGTTGAGGACAATCTAATAGACTTATGGAAATGCATAACTTTCAGTCAGAATTAATAGGGCCTTATACACAAAGTTGCAACTGCACAAACTTAGAACTGCCCAATTTGGGAACTTGGGACCACTTCCAAAACTCTTTTTTTAATTATCTTCTTTCCTTCACTATATTTTTTGGCAAAAAAAAAGTGATTTTATATTATTTTTTAAATTTTTATTTTTACTAATGTTTGAATACAGTTGTCTCTATTTCCCCCTCACTACTTTCCCCCACCCACCTACCCCCACCTCCCACCCTCAATCCTACCCTGTTTTGGCTTTGTCCATGAGTCCTTTATACATGTTCCTCAGTAATTTTTCCACCTTTAATAATCTTTTAATCCTTCACTCTTTTTGCTACCTCCTTTGCTGCTGATAACTCATAACTGCACTATACACTAATTCTGTTATTGTAATTTCCCAATTTAGATAGAACTCTCTTCCATGTACTTTCAACTCTACCCAGATTAACCTTACTTTTTCCCCATTTCCACTCCACTAATATGATATCCCTTTTCTATTGTGATATTCTGACTTAACAACATCTTTTGAACAAATTTTCTCTTCATATTTGACTTTTTTCCTTTTACTTTCTGCTAGAATATCTTAATTAAAAGCTGTTCTTTCCCTGGAAACACTCATATTGCCCACTGATCCCAGCTGAAGCAAAGCCTTCTACACACATTGATTTTTATTCAGAGGACATGAAAAGAAACGAACATATATCTTGCACAACACTGCTGTTTTCAAATTCTTCTTTATCTACTACCAGTCCACAGTCCCATGTCTTCTGAGGTCTCTTTCATCAAAGAGATTTACTGAACTTCGTGACAATGCATTGCTCTTTCGGAGATTTTCCTTCGTGCTTTGGCTCCATTTTCCTCTTCTGCCATCCTTTGGCAACTCCTCTATTCCTTTGATAACCTTCCTACAATATAAGTCTCACAGTGCCTGGACGCCCTCAACTGAAGGTGTTACAATTTTCACTCCATTCCAGACACCGGCCCACACAACCATGTCCTAGACTTCATCATTACCTGAAGTTATTCTGTCCTAAATCATACTATCTTTACTTCCCTTTCTGGTCACAATCAATTTTTAAATTTATTTATTTAGTTTTAGAGAGAGGGGAAGGTAGGAAGAAGGAGAGAAACATCAATGTGTGGTTGCCTCTCACATGGCCCCCCACTGGGGACCAGGCCCAGAACCCAGGCTTGTGTTCTGACTGAGAATTGAGCTGGCGACCCTTTGATCTGCACCCCATGCTCAATCCACTGAGCTATACTAGCCAGGGCTCTGGTCATAATCTATTATTGGCCTATCTCACACCCCAGTCTATATTGAGTCTGTATGCTCTGCTCACCCTCACAATCGCCTCTGTGAAAGTTCAATCCTTTCTTCAAGTATTGTCTTCATTTTTATTTATTTCATAATGTGTTTTGTGCATGCTTCCTTGTAAGTTTTGGTTCACATACTAGACCCTCACTACTCAAAGTGAAGTTCACAGAATAATATAGAATCTGGGGGCCCACATCAGTCCCAATATGTGAGGATTTATATTTTAACAAGAACTCTTGGGGGAGTCGTGAATACATTAAATTCAAAAAGCATTTTTCTAATCTATTAATTCTCCAGGTGTGGTCCTGAGAGCACAGCAATAGACATACAAATTTTCAAGCCTCATATGAGCTCTACTGAATCAAAAAGCTGGAGATGTGGCCTAGCACAGCGCTGTTTAGTAACACATCCTTCAGGGCACTGTAACGCACACTGAAGTTTGAAAACCCACATGTTCAACTTTCAGGGGGAAGGGATGGCTTGTTTATTTAGATATTTCTGTGTCGCATATTTTCAACCCTCATTTTCTTACTATGCTGTTTTGTCTATATAACATATGCTACCTTCCAAAATACTATTCCATTTACTCAGTTACTGTTTATTTTTTTCTTATCTGTCTATCAACACTGCAAAGTACAAAACATGAGGACAGGATATTTGTCCACTTTGTGCCTTGACTTATTGCACTTAGAACAGCATTTAGCACATGTGGGTGCTCAGTAAATAACTCCTGACTGAACAAATTATGGATAAACAGTTTTAAAAAATATTTAGTTGCTTATATTGCTTTCCCTGATGACCAAGAAACAATTTCTTTAAGAAGAGTGAAATATTTTTATTGAGAAAGTTTTTTTTCTGGAGGGTGGGAGTGGGATGAGGCTTTAGAGAGTTGGGAAGCAGAATCAAAGTCACAGAGCTGGTCACTGGGAAAGTCTGAACTGATATTCAGCATTTCTCATTCAGAATTAATTCAGTGTTCTTCTTACTAAACTCCTCACCTATCCTGTTTCTAAGCCTGCACATCTTGTTTATTCAGATTCCTTATAAGTTCTTCAGGGTTTTTGTCTTATAAAACCTTTTCACATAGAGTATTTGAGCCACATAGATATTTTTAGTTTCATCTTAGAGATAAGGAAACTGAAGGTAGGGACCCAGTGACTGCTGAATGTCCCTCACAAGGATGCTTCATTGAGGACAAAAGAGGATTCAATTCCTGGGATCTAATCTAATAAGATTTTTGTTATTATATACTATTTCTTTCTTGCAACTATTCATTTAAAAAGTGTACCAAGTACCATCTATAGCATATTCCAGGCACTAGTGAGAAGAAACATACCCCTGATATTGTGGATCTTATACCTTCAGTCCACTTGTAAGCCCAGGATAAGTTGAGAGGAGGAAAGTTTCTGCATAAAAATGAGGCACAGTAAGGTGTATAGAGAAAGGATGTCAGTGTTGGAAGGAATGCTATACTCAGTGAGATGTTTGTTTAAAAAGGCCTCTTACGTAAGGTGACCTTTGAGTAGAGATCAGAAAAGAAAAATCAAGGAATTTGGGAAAGATAATTTCAGGCATGGAATGCAAGGAGATCAGAGTGGCTGGAACAAAAAAAGTAAGAAGAAGTTAGGAAATAATATCAATGGTCAGTAAGTAGGGCTGTAAAGAATATATACATATATTTTTCTTTTCTCTCATAATGATTTTTTGTCTTACATTTTAAATAATAACTTTTGTTGTGTGCTGAGTGGGGAAGAAACTATAGAGACCAAGTCTAAGGGCTATTGTTCTAGATGAGACAAGATGGAAAACTGTGGTAGCGTCAAAGGTATGTGTCAAAAGGTGATCCACAGAAGTGTTGACGTTGACAGAGATGGACCTTATTTTGGGTGTACGTGTCATCTGTAGAAGGCACATTACCTGAGTACCTCTCAAACTTGAAAGCTTAGACGCCTATGTGTCAGCATGAGATTAATTTCTTGGTTAACCAAACACTCAGATATTAATATATGAAAATATGAAAGCCAATGTACTACCTCTTAAAATGAGAAATACAGCTACTTTGAATAAGCTTCTGTTGGCCAGTAAGCATACATTTTTCTGCAGACACATTGTTGGAGGATACCAAATAATATTCGACATATTTGTAGGTAAATATAGTATAGCAGGAAAATGGGAGGTAGCTGGATAATTCAATAGCTTGCTGCATTCATCTCCCACAGCTAACTCCACAAAGGTATTCCACATAGAGACTCGTCTTCTTGGGCCAGAATATACACGTGCTGACACGGAGTTAAAGACCCAACCATCAGAACCTCTCTCTCTCTCTCCTTGTTCTTCAGCTCTAACCAATAACCAACAAATTCCCCCACCATCCACTAGCACATTCTTCCTTGAGATATGTCAATATATTTGATCAGTTTCATTCTAGTTTTGGCAGAGATCGTTTTATTTCTTTAGTGACCTTGCCAAAGAGATCCACTATATTTTTGTATTTACACAGGGCAATCAATTTTATTTCTCAATTTCTGATTTGTCCCAATTATATGTTATTGTTATAAATGAACAAGTTCTCCTAAAACTCTGTACTAAATTTAAATTGATTGAATCAACACAAGTACAGTTTTCAAGTCATGGTGCCTGCTGGACATTTTTATTGCTATTATAGTTGTCATTTTTATCATAATAACTCAACCCAATTTTCCAGATGTTCCAGTTCAATTTACCTAAAACTAGACCTTTTTATGTGTATGGCAGGCAGGTTTTCATGAGCTATAATTGTTAAGCAAAAATTCCTGGAGTGTTTAATTTTCATAAAGCTTTTGCCCATCTTTAATTTATAATAAGATGCCTGTGTAGTTTTCTATAACCTTTATATTTTTAAGGGATTAAATCTAAACTTATTCTTAGTCTTTGTTATTTTAGCACCAAAATAGTGTGTTAAGTGGAAGTATCTCAGGTCTTTCATGTGGTTCTTTGTGCTTGGGGGAGAAATGGTTGAATTTCAGCCCACCCTCCACTGAGACTGAAGAGATTAAAGAATCAAATGATGATTACATTCTCTCTTTGTGTGTGTTTATGTTATTCAGTGTAAATGCTATATACCTAATCTCTCATTTATTTGTGAGACAACTTCATGCTTATTAACTAAAGCTGGAATAGCATAAAATCCATTTGCTAGAAAGATGTCTCAAGTACAAAACCAGTAGATGTATCCCTCTAAAATATGAAGTGCAATATTTATTTAAGTGAAAGAATGTTAACACCAAGTTTTTAATTTTAAAAAGTTATTCCAAAGAAACAAATGACAGAGATCATTTATGATGAAATAAAAATATAGCTTATTAAACACAGGTGTATGTATAAGAAAAGAAATTATATTTAGGAAGTCGAATATTTACATGGGATAAAAGTGCCCACGTTTTTGGTGTATATATTTTTAATTTTGTATAAACTAATTTTAAGAAGTATTTTTAGCTGTATCTTTGTGGGAGAAAAATAATATTACTAAGGGTGTGTTTTTGTTTATTTGGATTTTGGAAGAGACTGAAGTTCTCAGGTATGCCAATATTGTAATGGCTTTTTACAGAAATATTTTTTAAAATAACCTTAAAGAAATGATCAAGAGAATAAATAAGTTGAAAAATTTAGAAATTACAAACTCTTTTCCTTTTTGTATTAATTACCTGATTACTCAGAAGTCTCTTATGTTCGGAGACACCCAACACTCAAATTTCAACATAACATTTCCTGGCCCAGCTTTTTCATGCCATGTCTTATTATTTTCCATTGTCACATGCCTTCAGTACAGTTTTTGTTCAGCTTGATGAGTTGGAAGCTATCTTAATTGGGTTACTGGAGAGAAGCCAAATTTTAGCATTTGCATTCCACTGAGAACACCTGAATGAAAGATCACGAGACAGCTCTTGGACTACAGCACCCTGCAATGAATTCTGTAGTGATGTCAAGCCTTGATTATCAGTTAAGAAGAAATGCCATAGTTAACGTGTTCATTGACTCACAGAGTTTGAGGGAGGAAAAGAAATGTTAGTGACATTTTAAAGGTACTTTTGGTCTCTTGGAACAGAAGTAAATGAAAATTGTGAGATCTGCTTCTATGTAGAATTCTGGTTTAACTCAAACATGCAAAAATCAGGGGTGTCCAAACTTTTGGCATCTCTGGGCCACACTGGAAGAAGAAGAGTTCTCTTGTACCACATGTTAAATACACAAACAGTAACAAAAACTGATAAAGATCTGTACATAATTTTCATGATATGAAAATGTCAATATGCCATCAACATAAGCAAAAAAAGTTCTTTATATAATAACCCAATTGTGCAGTGGCCCTTTTGATAATCTTTTAAAATTGTTGCACAGGCCTCAGGTTTCTGATGACTAATATAGAAAATATGCGTATCTAAGTAAAAAAATGTCATTGATTTTTAAAAATAGTTTTTATTATAAAAGTAAAAGAAAAGAGGGAAACATAAAAATAGCGGGATGTTTGACCACAAGTGCATCAGTATCTGGTTTGTTAGAAATAGTTGCAATTCTCAGTGAGTTCTCAAGGGGCTCGTCAGATATTTCAGTTCTAATGTTACTCTTAATGTGTTTGATTCTTGAAAGTAGTTGTTTGCAAGTATAGGTGCTGCCAAATAGTGATGATGTGAATAATGTGTGATTGTGAAGCAAGGGAGATTTGTCTCTGGGAAGATAGGATCTATAAAAGTCCAGTAAAGAGACGTAATCAAATTTTTCTTTATGTTGAAGGTCAGATTGAAGCTCTGAGTTCCATTTGAAAATTGGCAGGTAACATATTTATGTCAACTGAAAATGGAGCCACACATATAGCAAAATATCGATTATTTTTTAGAAAATCTTGAAATCTATTTTCAAATTCTGCTATCAAATCGAAACACAAGGCTGCATATTTTTTGCTGTTCACAGGACTGTGTTCAGCCCACATGTCAAAATACATAAAATCGTTTGCCTTAATTTAAGATTGCCATAATCTCAGTTTCATTTGGAATGCTATTATGGTTTGAAACATGGTATTGATAAGTTGGTTTTCACCTTGAAGATGCATGTTTAACTCATTTATTTTTAATAGATTTTATTTATCTTTAGAGGGGAAGGGAAGGAGATAGGGAGATAAACATCAATGTATGGTTGCCTCTTGTGTGTCCCCTGCTGGGAACTAGCCTGCAACCCAGGCATGTGCCCTGACTGGGAATCGAACTGAGATACTCTGGTTCACAGGCCCACAGCTCAATCCACTGAGCTATACCAGCCAGGAACAACTCATTTAAATGACCAATAAAATCCACTAAAATTGCTAAATTGGTAATCCAGTTTTCATTGTCAAGTTATGGCACAAATTTGTTTTTTGATACCATAAATGACTTGATAACATGTTGCAAATCATAAAATCTTTTCAACATTTGTCCTTGACTTAGCCATCTTACTTCCAGAAAGTAAATGATGTTGCCATAGTCAGCATTAATACTTTTAAGGAATTCCTGGAATTGGCGATGATTCAATTCCTTGGCTCGTATGAAATTCACAGTCTTAATGATGATTTGCATGATGTTTTTAAAGCTTTTGTGCATAAAAATTCTTGATCTACTATGTTGTGATACTTCACCAAAAGTGAGTTTTAGGTGGCAATTGCATTGTCTTCTATTAATTTTATAAGCCCTTCTCTTACCCACCATCACCAAGGCACCATCTGTAACTATACCAGATGTATGGACAATGGACCAAAAAACTCTCTTTACATGTTTTTTACTGCCTTATATAAATCTCTTGATTAAGTTGTATCTTTTAATAGCACTAAAGAAGCCATTTCTTCAGTGACATCATATTCGTCATTGATGCCTCTAATAAAAATGGCACACTGAGCCATTATCTGTAGCATTGGTGCTATGAACCATTGCCAAAACATGAAATTTAAAACTAGCAGCTTTACTATCCAAACTTCTTTCAATAGATTTTCTAGTTTCTTTACTTCACGTGGCTATGGTCTGATGAGACAAACTGATTTTAGAAATATCTCCCTTTTTTTCAGGGCAAATTCTATCTGCCACACTTTCTACAGATTGCTTAATAAACTCAGTAAGTGGTTTTGCTATTTTTGCTATTAAGTATTATACCACATAGTTTTCACAATGGAATCTGCCTGCGTTGTAACTTTTTGAAAAAAATGTTGTTGAGAAGACAGACTTTTTTCAGTTGCATTATTTGTTCTTATGACACAATCTTTCATATGCATTGAATTTAGCAGCGTGTTCTTGCATATAATGCCCCTTCAAATTACAGTCTTTGAAAACTTGTACAAATTACCTACACACTAAGCAGAGTGCCTTCCTATTTGCCTCGACAAAAAGTAGTCGCCTGTTGACTTTTCATTGAACAATCTTCCTTCATCTGTAATTATTCTTTTTCAAAGTTCCTTTTCTTTTGAGATGTTGTAGAAGCCATGCTGGGATTAAAAAATAACAATGCATAAGGGACTTTATTTACTTTTATTATGAAAAGTAATTGACAGGAAAATAGAAAGCAAGGTCAGGGCCCTTCCACAGCCCTCTTGGCTGCTGATGTGGGGCGAGATGCCAATTGTAAAGCATGGCAGAGATAGTATGAGGTGCTGCCAAGGCGTGGAGGTACCTTTAATGATCAAGTAAGAATGCCTACCTGGCTTCTAAATAACATTAAATGTCTAACATTGCAGTGATTGGTTGAAATATTGATAATCACTGCCTCGCCCAGTCACCACGAGCACATGTAACGTCTGATGGTGTCAATTCTACTGTCTGCCCTTGGAAGATGACACACTGGAAGCCTCACACCACCATAAAACTGAAGCCGTGCATGCATGCAAATAGCGTGAGCATATGTACATTTATTTAATGGGACATTGTGACATGTAATCACAAAAAAATTTCAGAATGTTTTAAGTACGTGTATGATTTTGCATTGGGCCGCATTCATAGCCATCACAGGCTGCATGCAGACCATAAGGATGGGCTGTGAGTTGGTCAGCCCTGATGTAAATTAGTCAGAAGTTTCTCAGTATTTCTCTTACAACCAAGAAAAGCTGAAGAAACTGAAAAAATCAGTAGCTTTAAAAAATATTTTTCAGAGAATTGAGATTGCAGGACAAATGGCATCATAAAATCTGAAAAGATGGTTTGTTCAGAGAAATATACTAGAGATCTGCTTATTTGAAACAGAAGCCACAAAGTGGTAATACTGATGAATTACTTGAAGTTTTATTAACTAGCTGAGTGAGAGGCCCCTTGGAACTGCAGTTTGGGGGAAACCCACTTTTGTGGGCTTCTAATAGGAACCTGTCCAAATATTCAATTTGAGCATCTCAGTAAGATCCCTCACTGAAAGGGAGAGAATGAGGAATCACTGAGAAATATATAGAGATTTTTTTTTATACTCCACCACAGGCCCATGATCTGAGGAAAAAACTTTGCCAGAAAAGTTCATCACTGGAGGATCTTCCTACTCAGGCCACAACCAGGCTTGATGTTTTAAGAAAAGTAACACAGTGGACAGGGGTCAGGACTTCAAGGAAACAGATTAGGGATATTGCAGTCAGAAAGGAGAATAAGTGTTGGAGGAAATAAAGCTATACCATTGAGAAATAGCTGTGAAAATAACAACCCTAAGATACAGACCCACTAAAAGACTGAGATTTAATTAGAATACTATAGACCTTTTCCCCTCCTCAATACTTTACCACTACAGCAACTAGACTCCAGTATAATTGCAGTAGATTATAGCTGAAAGAGCTGAAAAGCCCAGACTCTAACAGAGGAAGGCCCAAAGTCAAATGAGATAATGGTAAGGACAATGGATATATTCAAAGCCTCTGATATCTATATCTAAGCAAATTTTAATTATAGCCTGAATTCCAGCTATATTAACATAAATCATCACATTTAAGGTCAACTTATTTAAGGTCCTATTACCCTATTACATGTCTAGCTTTCAATATAGCATTCCAAAGCACATATAAGGTAGAAAATTACAAAATGAACAAAATAATCAAGATAGCCTCAGATATGACACAGGTGCTGGCATTATCAAATAGGAGACATGCAAGAATAGATGAGTGAGATAAAAGGAGAAGTGGAAAATTTTAAGAAAGAAAAAGGAAATGTGGTAATGAAAAATACTATTACACTAATATGATTAATCCTAGTTATGTAAGGCTTGTTCAGCATTCAAAAATCAATCAATGTAATCTCATGAAAAATCACATGATTATATTAATAGAAACTGCAAAAATATTTGAAAAATTCAAAACTATTTATAATAAAAAAGACTCAGAAAACTAGGCATAAATGGACTTCCTTCAGATAATTTAAAAAATCCTACAACCTACAACTAACATATTTAATGGTGAAAAACTAGAAGCTTTCCCCTAAGATCAGAAATAGGCAAAAACGTTCTGTCTTACCACCCTTTTCAATATCATGTTTGAAATCCTAACTGATAATATAAGACAAATAAATTAAATAAATGTCATACAGATTGGAAAGAAATAAATCTTTTTTGTTTGTAGGTGGCAGACTTGTCTACATAAGAAATTTAAAAGAATCAATCCAAAACTCCTAGAACTAATAAGCAATTATAAGTCAAGTTGCAGCATATAAATTTAATATGCTCAAATCAATTGATTATCTATATCCTAGCAGTGAACAAGTGGAATTTGAAATGACACACAATACTACTTACACTAGAACACAAAAAATTGAAATATGTATAAATCTAACAAATATGTATAAGATCTATATGAAGAAAACTATAATACTGTGATGAAAAAATCAAAGAATAACTAAAGACATGGAAGATTTAATATTGCCAAAATGTTAGTTCTTCGCAATCTGACCTATACATTCAACAGAATTCATATCAAAATTCCAGGATGTTATTTATTTTCTATTAACAAACTACTTCTAAAGTTTATATGAAAAGGAAAAAGACCCAGAATAGTAAATACATTATTAAAAAAGAATAGTGTTGGAGGACTCACACCACTCAACCATGAGATTTAACAACATAAAGCTACCATAATCAAGACGGTTTGGTATTAGTGAGAAAATAGGTAAACTGGTGGAACAGGATAGAGCTCAGAAATAGATATAAGTAAGTAGAGCCCACTGATCTTTGACAAAGGAGCAAAGTTAGTGCAATGGAGTAAAGATATTTTCTTTTTCAAGAAACGGTGCTGGAACAAGTGGACATCCATGTGCAATAATAACAACAAAATAATCAAACCAAAAATAGTTATAATTTAGACACAGACCTTACTTACACTCTACATAAAAATAAACTCAAAATTTATCACAGACTTAAATGTAAACCTCAAAAGTATAAAGTTCCTAAAACTATAACAGGAGAAATGTAGATGACCTTGGATATGTCAATAATTTTTAAGCTATAACATAGAAGGCAGCATACATGAAAGACATAATTGATAAGCTGGAGTTCATTAAAATTTTTAAAACTTCTCATCTGTAAATGACAATGTCAAAAATGACTAAACAAGCCATGGACTGGCAGAAAATACTTGCAAAAGACATATCTGATAAAGGACTGTTATCCAAAATATACAAACAACTCAAATGAAACTTAATAAACCCATTAAAAAGTGGGCAAAAGACCTGAACAGACATCTCAACAAGGACCATATACAGATAGTAAATAAACATATAAAAAATACTCTACATTTAATTCACAATTCCATTATGTGTCATTATGGAATTGTGAATTAAAACAATGAAACGCCACTTTCCATCCATTAGATTGGCTGAAACCCAAAACTTTGACAACACAATATGCTGGCAGAGACACAGAGCAGCATGAACTCTTGTTCATTGTAATGGGAATGCAAAATGATACAGCCATTTTAGAAGACAGTGCGGCAAGTTTTTACAAAATTAAACATAATTTTACAATGTGATCTAGCAATTGTGCTCCTTTGTTTTCTTCCCAAGTTGAAAACTTATGTCCATATGAAAATCTGCACATGAATATTTGTAACAGTTTTATTCGTAATTGTCAAAAGCTGAAAGCGACCAAGATGTACTTTAGTAGGTGAATTGATAGACTGTGGTATATCCAGATGATAGAATATTATTCAGCGTTTTTTAAATGAGTTATAAAAATATAATATATGAAGAAACTTCAAGTTCATGTTACCAAGTAAAAGAATCTAATCTGAAAAGGCTACATAATGTCTGATTTCAATTGTATGACATTCTAGAAAAGGCAAAACTATAGAAATGGTAAAAGAATCAGCGATGGCTTGGGTTTTAGGGAGAAATGGATGAATATGAAGAGCACAGAAGATTTTAGGACAGTGAAACTACTCTGTATCATACTATAATGGTGGACAAATGTCATTGTATATTTGTTCAAACCTATGGACTGTACAACACCAAGAGTGGACACCAATGTAAACTATGAACTTTGGAGGATAATGATGCATTTAGGTGCATCAAGTGTCATAAATACACCACTCTGGTTAATACTGGCTGAGATTGTGTACCTAAAATAAAGTAGATTTTAGAAAAAACAAACACAACCAACAAACCAAACAAAGAGACCAGTAAAACAGGAATGAAGAATGTCTGTGCCTTCTACATAGACACAGACAACAGTATGGTGATTACCAGAGAAAAAGGAAGGATAAATAGTGATGAAAGGAGACATTACTTGGAATGGCAAACACGCAATACAATATTCAGATGATATAAAATTATACACCTTAAACCTACATAATTTTATTAACCAATGTCATCCCAATAAATTCAATTTAAAAAAAAAAGAATTCCATGAATTCATCAGTAGACTCATAGCCCACATCCAAGGAACAAAGCAGTGAACTGGAAGGTAGGTCAACAGAATCTTCCAAAGCTGAAGTACCAGGAAAAATAAAAGTGCAAAAATAAAATAAAACAGAGCTTTGAGACTATATCCAAGTGTAGTATACTTATAATTAGAATATATGAAGAAGATAGAACTGGCCAAAAGAAATATTTAAAGTAACAATGGTTGAGAAATTTCCCCAAGTATAGAAACAAAGAGCCATAGATCTTAAAAGCTCAAATAATAAGAAATAGGATAAGTTCTAAAAACCAAATGCATACATACACACACATACATAGGAAAATCATATTTAAACCGCAAACAAACACAAACACAAACTTGGAAAAAAGATGAGAGATTTGGAGGATATGAGGGAATCCCCCTACCTAGAAAGAAACAAGGATAAAAAAGGAATAAGAATTATAGCAGACTTCTGAAAAGCTGTTCAGAAATGTAGACAGTATAATGAAACACTAAAAAACCCCCTCAAAACAAAAAACACATGCTTAGAAATCTGCACATCTGGTGCAACTATTTCTCAAAAGTGGAAGAAAATTAAACACTTTTTAGAGAAACCAAAACTAAGGGAATTTATTGTCATTGAGTTTGCCGGAAAGAAATGTTAAAAGAAATCCTTAAGACAGAAGGGAAATAATATAGGTAATATGCTTGAATAAAAGTATTTTTCCTACATGAGGCAAGCCATAGGATTGGAGAAAGAAAATGCAGGTAAAATAAAATATATATTTTTATATTTTTCTTATTCTTAATCGATCTTAAGAGAACAGTTTAAAACAATAGTAGTAATGATTATTTAGGTGATTAAAGCATACACCTATGAGATAGGAATGACAGCAGGGTTCCAAGGAATGAAAATGAGGAATTGGCAGGTTTTTTATTATAAAGTACCCATACTACACATGAAGTAGTACAATGTTACTTAAAGGCAGACTTAATTAGTTAAAATTGCATAATGTGAACTCCAGGCCGATTTCTAGAAGAAAGTTTAATTGTAATTGCTACGTGAGAGAGATGATAACATGATATCATATAATATGCTCAATTAAAACTGAATAATGCATAAATAGAGTTGATGGGGCAAAAAAACAAATGCCAAAAAAAGAAAAACTCTTATCAACATGGTAGGTGTTAATTTATCAAGAGCAAAAATCACCTTATTGTGAATGGCCTGAATATACCCATGAAATGATAGAGATTGTCAGAGTGAAGTGGAAAAAATTCAAATGTATGTTGTGTACAAAAAACTCATTTTAAATGTCAAGATTCAGATAACTTAGAGGTAAAGGGATGAACCATTCTAACAGTAATCAAAAAGAGAAGGAAGGAAAGGTGTTCCTAGATGGCTTTAGAGAAGGTGGAAGCTGCATTCACCTGCTCCCCTCCCAAAACCAGATTTACAGCTAACTTACAGAGCAATCAACCTGAAAACCAACTGAAAGCTAGCTAAACTGAAATATAATAGCCAAGGATACAGAAAAAGTTACAGGGAGACTGGTAAGAAGGATGGAGATGCAAAATAGGCCAGTCCCTGCACTCGGACATGGCAGTGGCAGTAACTGAGAAGAGAAATAAACACATAGAACTACATAAAATAAAAAGCTGTGGCACCACAAAAATATCAACAAAATGAAAAGATAATCCACTGCATGGGAGAACATATTTGCCAATGATATATCTGATAAGGGTTTAATTTCCAAAACATATGAAAGACTCCTACAATTCAACATGAGAAAGACAATTCAATTTAAAAAATGGACAAAGGACTTGAGTAGGCACTTCTCCAAAAAGGACATACAGGTAGTCAATGGACATATGAATAAATATTCAATGTCACTAAATATCAGAGAGATGCAAATTAAAATAACAATGAGATACCACCTCTACCTGCCAGAATGGCATCAATAAATCAACAACAAGTGCTGGCGAGGATGTGGATAAAAGGGAACCCTTGTGCACTGTTGGTGGGAATGCAGACTGGTGCAGGCACTGTGGAAAACAGCACGCAGTTTCCTATGCAGATAAACTTTAACAATTCCGAAACCACTATACTTGTATACTGGAATTAAGTAATTAAGTTAATTATTTGTGGATGGTAATGTCAGATTTCCCAACATTGGAGTGAGAGGTTATGGATAAGCAATTGGAGGGAACTAGACTGACCCATGTGATGATGGATTAGAGTTTGAGACATCAGTATGAATTCATGCATGTTTTGCTTAATATTGATACCAATACCTATACATTTCTTTGCTCTGTCAGCTAAAGAATTAGAAGCATTACCATCCCAGTAGCAATTAGAATGCCTAGCACTAGGAATTTGGTTTTTAATGCCTGTCTCTAATATTATAGCTTCTTGGAAAAATAATTTACTCTTGGGCTGGGGCATATACACAAGATGAATTTGGAGCATTTTGTAGTTCTATAAAGTAAAGATTTACTAAGATTAAAAACCACAAACACAGTGATGGGGTTATGATGAAGGGACAAAGGAATCAAATATAAAGCTTCCAAAGCTCAAAGCTGAAACCATTTGAGTAACAAAATTAATAAAGTAGTATTGGATCATCATAAAAACATTAAATCAATATCCATGAGTCCATACTAATATGAATTATGTGACTGAGTAAATAAAAATATGACCGAATAGGCAAATTTCCTCAACAGAGGAGTTCTAAATGATTTATGTCAGTACTCTCTCCTCGGGTAGGTGGATCAGAAATCCCTACCCTTTCAATGTAGACTACACAGGGTGCCTTCCTTCCCAAGAACATAGTATGGAAAGGGATGAAAGGGAATAACTTCTAAGTAGAGAAATCAAACAAACACTGCCCAGACAAGTGACCAAGATAAACACCAAAAGTCTTCCGTAACTCTGTAATTCAGAGTTTCATTTTATACTCCCATTCTTAAATTAAAGACACTGAAAAAAAGTGATTTTACATAAATATATCACTTCCTATCTGCTCTTTAAACCAGTCTTTTTTGTGAAAGGGGTAGTGGTTCTTCAGATTCTTAAACATATAGTTTAAAGAGAACATTAGTAAAGTTGAGGAAATGTAGTTGGAATCCAAACTTGACCACTAAGAGATTTTCTTGGATTCATTTTTTTTTCCTGTGTAAAATGAGGAGTCTGTAGCTTCAATAAAGTCCTGAAATGGTTTTTATTTTTTATTTTTTTAATATTTTATTTATTTATCTTTAGAGGGGACGAAAAGGAGAAAGGGAGAGAAATATTGATGTATGGTTGCCTCTCGTGTGTCCCCTGCTGGGAACTGGCCTGCAACCCAGGCCTGTGCCCTGACTGGGAATTGAACCATCATCCTCTGGTTCTCAGGCCCACACTCAATCCACTGAGCTATACCAGCCAGGGCCTATAGCCCTGAAATGGTTTTTAAAATGAGTTTTTGTAAAATAGATTTTTTTCTGGGGTACAAGTTTATGGTTTTGACCAAATTCTAAAAAGTATCTATTACCCATAAAATAGCTAAGACTCTCTTGTCCTGCTAATTTCATTCTGTGAACATCTGGAGGATGGTAATCTTTACCAGTATTTACAAATATCAGTAAATACACAACTGATTTTTAAAACACCATTTGAGTTTCAGAGAGGGGTGATGATAGTTAATAGTAGAGGATGGAGTCTGAAAGGACTTCAAAGTTGGCAGGAACCATGGAGTCCATGTCACTTTAAGCCCTATTTCATCAGTGGCAGTGGTAGTCAAGACTCAGAAGAATAAATTTACAGACATACGAAAGGGTCTCAAATTTTTTACACTATTCCTTACAGTCCATGAGGATGAGCTGCTATAGATCTTAAAGAATGTCAATGTCAGTTCTAAGCAAGATAAACTAAGATACCTAATTCATAATTTGAATGCCTCATTCATTCTTTTGTTGTCATTCTTTAATTTACTTATGCTTTTAGCAAACAGTATGTTTCTAATATGTGCTAAGCACAATGTTAAGTGCTTTGGATACAGAAAATTACATTATAATATACAATTTCTTGAATACAAATGAAGTGCTTTAGCTCATTTAATTCTCAAAATATTTTAAAGACCTAATAACATGGAGACTCATTACTTATCTCCATTAGACAAGAGATTACATTAGTTGTCTGTGCTTATTCAGATGGTAAAATGCATATTTGACCTTTTAACTGAGATCTGACTGTCCCACAGGCTTTATTCTTTTACCTTCTTTACCTCTTCCCCTAACATCTGCCCTTAAAGAACTTAGAGGTTTGGGGAAGAAGTAGACATGTAAAACAATAATAGGCATGTCAAAATAATAACAATAATAATAAAATACCCAGCAATATTAGTCAACATAAATTGAACAAATTATTTGTTGAGAGTATTATTTCACTACTCACATCCTTTTTATACAATAAATTGAAAATATAAAGGTTAGAAGAGTTCTATTCAAAGTCAACATTTTTTTAAACTATCAAAATGACAAACTTTAAAGCTAGAATAGTCTTTCAAGATTATCTGGCATTGCTTCCCTTGACCAAGATCACATAGGAACCAGAGCTAGATTAGAAACATTGAGGACTTCTGCTCAAGACGGAGGCCTAGGTAAACACACTTAACTTACTCACACAACCACAGAGAAAATTACAACTAGAGCTGAAAACAAATAACACCCAGAACTGTCAGAAAATTGAGCTATATGGAAGTCTGACAACCAAGGATTTAAAAAAGCCACATTCATCTAGACTGGTAGGAAGGGCGAAGACTCAGAGAAGGATGGAGAAGCTAAGAGATAAGGTGTTGTACAGAGAAGAGGTGGCGGTGGAAAAAGCTATCCTATATTTACATGTGGTGAATAAAAATAGAGAGAGATATCTTGGGAGTGAGCAAACCCAGCCCTAGGCCATACTGCACAGCTCATGTTTCCAGCATCAGGAAGATAAACCCCCATTAACTTCTGGCTGTAAAAACCAGTGGTATTTAGGGCAGTGGAAGAAACAGCCAGATTTACAGAAGACTCTACTTGAAGCAACCACATGGACTTAAAACCTATGTAGACTCACCCCTTCTGGGATTCAACATCAGAGCAATAGCAGGAAGGGCACCAGTCACACAGGACACATGTGGCAGGCAAACCTCCAGAATCCAGGCAGCTCCATTGTCCTTCTCCCAAACCCTCCCCCTACACAGAGCCACAAAGCAGTGAAGCAGGTCACTTCACTCTGGTGATTACCTAGGACTCCGCCCCACACAATTTACAGGTGCCTTTTCTACAATAGGTCAAAGACAGAGTCAAAACAGGTCTAGCTGATACAAACACAGGGAGGCTATCAAATTGAGAAGATAAATAAGGGCCAAATGAAAGAATAGAACACAACCCTCAAAGAGAACTATACCTATCAGATGCAGAGTTCAAAACACTGGTAATCGGGATACTCAAAGAACTCACTGAGTACAGCAACAATATAAAAAAGACCCAGGGAAAAATAAAGGTTTACATTAAGTGAAACTTTAAAAAAATCTACAGGGAACCAACATTGAAGGGGATGAAGCTGGGATTCAAATAAACAATTTAGAACATAAGGAAGAAATAAGTATTCAAACAGAACAGCGAGGAAAAAAAGAATTGAAAAAAATAGTATAAAGTGCCTATGGGACATTTCCAAATGTACCAACATCCGAATCATAGGGATGCCAGAAGGAGAAGAGAAAGAACAAGGAATTAAAAACTTATTTGAAAAAATAATGAAAGAAAAATTCCCCAATTTGGTGAAGGAAATAGACATACAAGTCCTAGAAGCACAGAAAGTTCCAAATAAGTTGGATGCAAAAAGAACCACACCAACACACATCATACTTAAAATGCCAAAGGTTAAAGATGAAGAGAGCATCTTAAAAGCAGCAAGAGAAAAGTGGAGATTACCTACAAAGGAATTACCATAAGACTGTCAGCTGATTTCTCAAAGGAAACTTTTCAGGCAAGAATGAACTGGCAAGAAGTATTCAAAGTGATTAAAAAAGCAAGGACCTACATCCAAGATTACTCTATCCAGCAAAACTATCATTTAGAATGGAAGGGCAGATAAAGTGCTTCCCAGACAAGATAAAGCTAAAGGAGATTATCACCAAGCCATTATTACATTAAATGTTAAAGAAACTTATTTAAGAAAAAGGAGAAGATCAAAACCATAAGCATTAAAATGACAACATATTCACAATTATGAACTACTGAATCTAACAAAAAAAGTAAGCAAACAGCAGAAACAGAATCATAGATATGGAGATCTTTTGGAGGGTTACCAGCTTGGAGGGGGAAGAGGAAGAATGAGGGAAAAGGCACAGGGATTAAGAGGCAAAGTTGGTAGATACAAAATGGACAGGATATTAGTACTATGCATGACCCATGGACATGAACTAAAGGGTGGGATTGCTGGAGGGAGTGGGGGTACTGGGCAAAGGGGAGCAAAGGGGGAAAACTGAGGCAACTGAGATAGCATAATCAATAAAATATATTAAAAAAAGAAACACTGCCTCAGAATTCAAGACTTCTGGCCACATAGTTTATTCAAGATACTATTTTGTAGTTTTTTCTTGATAAAATATCAGCAAAATGGTATCATAAGACTTCATTATTTGTATCTTTTTGTTCTGTTTAGCTGATCTTAGTGTCCTTAGGCTATTGGTCAATTTTCTGCCTTGGATATTAAATAAAATAAAGTTTTACCTACTATTGTAAGAAATGAAATATTAACTTTTTGGTGTAGTGTTTTAAAAAATCCTTAAGTTTTCACATGTCCATATGGAATGAGACTATGATTTTATTAAAGGCATATGGGGAATGGCTAGAACTGCTCATATCTGCTCAGAACAGCTGGTTATTAAACTTTCAGGAATTTTGCAAACCAGTTTTTAAACAAAGGCAATACTTAAATATAAAGTACATAAACTTAGAACTAAATAACATTAAAAATGAAGGCATGAATAATCAGAGTTATTAACTTAATTATTTTATTGCTACTATGCTCTTCAGGTATATACTAATTGCATTTGCGAGGTGAAACTGCTCCTTATTAGAGAGTGCTACCACACATCTCTTCTCTATTCTGCACTCAATGGCACTATTTCTACAGCTTAAAGTTGGTCTTGGTTGTAGTTGTTACACAATGGAACTTGACATTTACTGCGACTCAGGGATATTTTCCTCATATATCAGCATATCACTGGGAACAAGAGAATATCACAAATATCAATTGTTTCTCCAGCCACAAAGGCAAGCCTTGTTTGATATTTTAATCTGGTGCTTATGTTAAACTCCTTTTGTACAGTATCAGATCCCAGTTTGGTATATTCTATGTAAAAATCCTAAGTAGATTTGAGTCTAAAAAACTTGGGGATGAGGTAAATGTGATACTTGCAGCCATCACTACTTGCTTGAAGCTATGAGGGGACACATCTGAGGACTAAAGCCAACATGTCGAGGATGATAGAGAAAGAAAAAGAGAACTTCAGTCCTTAATGCTCTTACTGAGCCACTGAATGAATTAATTCTGGATTCACACTTCAGACATCTTGTAATGTGAAAAATACATTATTTTAAAGACACTTGTAATTGGGGTGTCTATTACTTACAACAGAAAGTAACCTAGCTAATATACCAATTACCCTTTTTATAGATAAAGTCAGCTAATTTCTACAGCCAAGACAAGAAAGTTCACTTAAGGTCTTATTAGCACTTCTATTTTAAAGGCTTGCTTTTTTATTTTTAATTTTAAGTATAACTTTGACTTAATTATAGCCTCCAGTCTATGAAAGTGCTATTTGAACCTAAGTTCTTTATGTAAAACATAATCAGAAAGAAACTTTTTAAAAAGTGTGAAACTCCAAATTTATATTCACATGATTATTAGTGCTAATGACTATGACAAATATCCAATATCTAATCTCAAATAAATATAGTTTTCTTTAGCAAAATAAGTGACATAAGAATCCAGTTATTTAAATATTTACGCCTTTCTTATTTTTGGAGGCTGTGTATAGTTACAACATACTTATCAAATATGTTATCAGTAAGCATGCATCCAAGTATAAACTAATGTGTAACATTTCATTAAACACTATTCTTCCAATTCCTTGGATATTCAAATGGCTATAGAAATAACATCTACTGATCTGATTTTATACTATTAAAAATATGATACCTTAACAAAGAAACTCCATTTTGGTTGAATAAGTAAGAAGTAAACACTATACATTAACCAGAAAAGTATCACATTAATAAACAAAAGTAATACCACTGGCACAAAAATAATGGTTACAAGTTGGAGGGAATCATTTCTTCTATGCAACAGAGGGACCAAGAATAGTGAAATAGATTTCTATGGTAAGTATGGTATCATACAAAAACGACACAATTGAAAATGTTCAGATTCAACCTACACTCTGAATTCCAATATTCTATTGAAAGAAAAGTGAGAGAGAAGAAGAAATAATTAATATTAATAAGTGATTTGAAATAGACAGAGTAAAATAGTAAAAAATACAATATTATTTGATCTTTTGCTTTTTTGTCTTGTGAGTTATCAGGGATCTGGAGGGCAGTTAAAGAAATTCTTTGCAGCTTATGAGAAGAATAATGCATTAAATAATGCATTATTTTAAATTTAAGCTTATTTTAATTGATGATTCTCTAGTAAGATAATTTGAGTGTAATCTTGTAATTGGCTCAATGTATATTAAAAAGTAAACATTTATATGTGTTTGTTAACTCATATATATTTGCAAAAAATGGATTTGCTATTTTAAAGTGATGATATTGGAACTTATATTTGTGACCATTTATAAGCACTAACATTGGACAAAATATATGAGAAAACTTTTCAGGTATTGACAAGAAATAGTGCAAGTTTGCTATACTCGAAAGAAAGAAAACTCATGAGGTAAGTTCCTTGATTGTCCGTGCTTTCTGCCTGAGAACAATGTCCTAAAACTCTGCACAGTAAGCTGAATCTTAAGCAGAGTACATTGCTGCTGTAGCAGGAATCTGTAGGAAAAGGCAACAGGAGGAAGACCTTTGCTGAGTGGAGAATTCCAAAAATTGCACAGGTGTTCCTATCAGGTCTCCGGCTAAGGGCTGAGCTTCCCAAGATCAGGAAGAGACAACGTGAGGCTTACAAGCAAGCAAGTGCTCCAGAGATGAGAGCAGAACAGAAAGACTGCAGACTGTGTCTTATTGGAGATATTGATATTCCAGAAGTAGAGCGGAGAGTTCTTGTTAATGTCCTTAGCATTCAGCTGATATATCAGAGAGACCATTCCTTAGACATCAGCATACTTTTTCTGTAGAAGGCCAGAGAGAAAAATTTTAAGGCCTCTGGTCCATATGGTCTCTGTTGTAAAAATTTAACTCTGCTTCTGTAGTATGAAAACATTTATAGATAATATATAAATAAATAGGTGTGACCGTGTTTCAATAAAACTAATTACAAAATAACCTAGTGTTGGCCAGGCTTGACCCACAAGCCATGGTTCATTAACTCCTGTCCTGTACTAAGGCCTACTCTCTACCTACTTTTTTAAAGCCTAAAACTAAGTATTGGTAATATCCACAGAAGATACAGAGGTTATAGGTTAAGTCTCACCAAGTTAGAGGAGGTTGAGAAACACTTTAGGTCTATACAGATATGTCCTAACAAATCATAAAACTAAGCTAATATAAGTTCAACATAAATACTCAGTATGTAAGCTACTTGTTTGTACAAAAACTCACAAACTTTTAAAAAACCCACAAAATCCAGTGTATCTACATCATATGACCTCAAATACTCAGTATAAAATTACCTCATACAATTACAAGTCAAGAAAAAAGTCAGTATCAACAGACTGAAATAGCCCTGAGGTTTGATTTAACAAACAAAAAGTTTAGGGAGCGATAATGAGTAATATCAATAGGTAAAAGGAAAATATATGTTTAATGGTAGACAGATGAGGGAATTTAAACAGAGAAAAAATGTAAAAGACAAAATATAAAATCTAATATTAAAATGTGCAATGAGTAAAATTTTTTAAAGCTGCCATATAAGCTTTACAGTAGACTGGAGATAGATGAAAAAAGTATCAGTAGATTTGAAGCAGAGATTATTTAAGATGAAAAAAAGACTGAAGAAAAATCAACAGCACCTCAAGGACATATGAGGCAATGTGAAATAAGATTACAAATGTTAAAATTCTAGAAGGAAAAGAAAGCGAGAATAGATGACAAAAGTGTTTAAATAAGTAATAGATACAATTTCCTCAGATTTTATGAAAAAGATATGCTTATAACATTTAAGAAACCCAGGAAACTCCAAGCAGAAAAATATTGGGTTGGCCAGAAAGTTCATTTTTTTTTCTGTAACATGGTTTTACTAACGCTTAGTTGTCTTTAACTTCATTTGAAACAATTGTTAGATTGTATTGTGACAGCTGTCATAACAGCATGCATTCAAATAAAAACATCAAACTTGGTGAATTTTTGTGTAGCCATTTTAATATTGAAGATGGAAGAAAATACGCAATGTTTTTGGCATATTATGCTTTATTACTTCAAGAAAGGTAAAATGCAACTGAAGTGGAAAAAGAAGATTTGTGCAATGTATGGAGAAGGTGCTGTGATCCATTGAACATGTCAAAAGTGATTTGCGAAGTTTTGTGCTGGAGATCTCTTGCTGGATGATGCTCTATAGTTGGGTAGACTAGTCGAAGTTAATAGCAATCAAATCAAGACATTAATTGAAAATGGTCAATGTTATACCATACGGAAGATAGCCAACAAACTCAAAATATCAAAATGAATAAAGTTATTGCTAAAAAATAAAATACATTTTTTTGGCCAACACAATACAAAGGAAGCACACTTAGGTATATCATAAATACATTTATAAAAGCCATCCTCTAAACAAACAAACAAACAAACAAATAAAAAAACTTAAAAGGAGCTAGAGAAAGTGAAAGAGCTTTATTCAGGGAATGATATAAATTATGCCTGGTTTTTCATTAGAAAAGTAGAAGCCTAAAGACAATGAAATGACAATTTTAAACATCAAAAGAAAAAACAAAATTAACTGAAAATGAAACAAAATTAAAATACACCCCCGTAAACCTGGATGCTATATTAAGTGAAAACATCTTTCAAAAATAATGGTGCATTGAAGACATATTCAGAAAAAAATGTGGCAAATTTGTTGTTATCTAGCTTGTACCAACAATGAAAATGTTAAAGGAAAATTCTTCCAGCTAAAAAGAAATTATACCAGATAGGAACTCAAAAATAGAGGAAATAATAAACAACATCAGATGTAATAAATAACTGAGATGCAGTCAAAGTAGTATAGAGGAAATGTTACAGTTTTAAATATCTATATTAGAGAAAAGGTTTAAAGTAAATGATATGTTTCTATATTAAGATGATAGAAAAGGTAGAGCAAATTAAAGCTTGAGAAAATTAAAAGAAAGAAAAATTAAGATATAAACAGAAATTAACCCTAGAAACAATAAACAAAGCCAACTGGTAGCAAGACCAATCAAGAAAAAATTTTAAAAAATCACAAAAGGCAATATCAGGGCTAAAAGAAGAGGCATCACTAGAGATACTGAAGACAGCAAAAAGAGAATATGGGGATGCTATGAGCACCTTTATGCTAATAAATTAGACAACTCAGATAAAACTGACATGTTTTTAGAAAAATATAACAGACTGTATATAATTGACTCACAGAGAAATAAAAAGTTTTAGACAGCTCTAAATTTATTCAATAAATTGAATCCATATCGAAGACATTCTTCACACAGACAACTCTAGGCCCAGATATTTTTACTGATGAAGTTAATGATATAGTTAAGCAAAAAGTAATATGAATATTACATAAACTCTTTCATAATATAGAGGAGGAAAAAATTCTCCTTGAATCATTGTTCGAAACCAGCATATTCCAGATGCCAAAATATGGTAAAAACATTACAAAAATAAAGAAAGAAAATTTTATACTAATATCTCTCATGAACATACAGGCAATATCCTAAAAAAATATTAGCATATCAAAGCTAGCAGTATATAAACTAACAGCATTTAATGACTAAGTTGTTTTACCCCATAAATTTAAAGTTTGTTTAAAATTTTAAAACCAATCAACTTAATTTACCACATTATTGGACTTAAAGAAAAAATTCATAATTATCTGGACAGATTCAGAAAATGTGTTTGATATAATTTAGCATCCTTTTGTAGTAAATCTAGAGAGGAAGAGATTCTCTTAGTATAAAGGACATCTACAAAAACCTTCAGCTCACATCTTACTTAATGAAACAATGAATTATTTCCTAAGTGGGGAGAAAGGAGTTTGTTCTTGCCAATTATATTCAATATTAATCTAGAGTCTCCAGTGAAAACAATAAGTCAAAAACAAAAAAGAAAAAACAAAGTCAAACACATGGACAATAAAATAAATTATGATCAGAAACATATAAAGTAGACCAAAGAAAATTCTAAGGAATTTACAAAAAGTGCTAATAAATGTTTACATAAATAAGACATATGTTTTACATAACATATTTATGTTTATAAACATATTTATGTTTACATTAAACATAAAACATAAATAAGAAATGCTAAACTTTGCCAGAAACAAACAAAAGAAGCCAAACTAAAAATGAGCTGTCATTTTCTGCTGAATAAATTGGTGATTTATTTTCTTTTTTAAATTTAATATTCATTGTTGAGTGGGTAACTTCTTATATGGCTAGTTTAAAATTGTTAAGCCATCCTGGATGAAAAGAGGACAATATTTTGCAAAAGCCTTCAGGAATTTCACCATTTGATCTAACGTATTCATTTCTGGGAATTGATCCTAAGGGAAAAAAAATCAGATGTAGACTGTATACAAAGTGCTTCATTGAAGCGATATTTACAATAGCAAAAAAAAAAAAAAAAAAAGACCCAAAGAAAGTCAATAATAAAATGTCTTCTATGGCTTTCAACAGTTGAGTTTGCCTCAGAAGTCTTTTGCCCTTGTTCTGCTCTAAAAATTCCTACTCCCAAGTAACACAGGCATCACTCTTGTATATGACTCCACAATCCTCTCTCCAGATTTCCAGGATTCTGACCCCATTGCACCAAAAGCACCCTTTCACTTCCTATAGTAGGCTGAGGTTCTTAGAGAGGATGGATCTTTGGATCTCCAGGATCACAATTATGGAATGACGTGAGGAGAGCATTATACATGACATTGATGAGTTCTTAAATACACCAAAAAGCATGCTAGACACTTTCCACATAATATCTCATTTAATGCTCACAAAAATTTTATGCTTTGTATGCTTTTAACATTTCCATTATAAAGGTGAAAAAAATTAGGATAAGCAGTGAAGTTCAGATATGAGCCTAGGGTTATCTTGTTCTAACCATCAAACTATTAATGATTATAAAGACCTAAAAACAATAATATCTAACTCATATTAGATAACTATGTGTCAGGCATTGTATCTATTTATTTCAGCTTAACAAGCCCATGAAATGGAGACTATTACTACCTCCATTTTATATGTGAGATAATAGTCACAGAACAATTCAAACAATTGTCCCAGGGTTTACAGTTAGGGAGTCTCAGAGCTTGACTCCTAATGTGGCTTCATAGCCACATCCATTACTCTTTTCTGTGTTGGGAAACCCCTACCATCTGTACAATGTTTGATAATTTATAACACATGCTAAACTTTTTTGCTTCATTTAGAAGCAAACAAAGGAAGCTTTCAAATCTTGCTTTGAAAACTTGGTTACTGAAATACAAGATGCCAGAGCAGCAGACACAGTAAGAAGCAGGAGAAATACTATTTCTAAAGACGATGGGCTATATTTCTTCCTCAGCATCCGGTGAATCAGTTTCATCCCCTATCATATGCAGCATATTGAATATCTCACCATATAGTTGGACAACCTCAGTTTCCAAACACAGCCCAGAGGATGACTTCATCCCCTGTTCCTTCATTGGGAACATGCTTTCCTCTTTATACTTGAACATGAAGTCATCGCAGTAGCCTGCCAGTCGTACCCCTGCTCACTACTTCTGAATCTCTAGAATCTCTGTCTTGCATGACCAGGAATAATAACTCAGCACCTGCTCTCAAAGTGTTAAAGCGCCCAATGTTCTCACCAGAAGGAAATCTGTAGAATTCAGACATGTCACCTAGGATCAGTAAGGTTTTATATTCAAAGTTTTGGACAGTAACAAGATTTGATTACATCCTAGACATCTGCAGTTTCAACAACTGCAGGAAAGCAGTTGGTGAAATATCATTATGACTAAATATATGAGTGTGAGTGGGTGAAAGAGAACCCATAGTGTGATGTGGTCTTCTTTTAGAATTCTGGCAACTCCTCATGACTATAGGGCAGTGTTTTTCAACATTTTTCATCTCATGACACATATAAACTAATTACTAAAATTCTGTGGCACACCAAAAGCTATATTATATCTTTTTGCCTATCTGATAAAAAAAAAAGTATAATTCTGATTGATTTACAAAAGATAGTAGTTACCTACCTTTTTTGCTCCAAAGTGACTTAAAAAATCGGGTGCCTATATTTGTATATAAGGATTTTTGGCACCAAGAATTAATAAATCAGATGAGACCTTGTTAGTGGTATGACCAATAAGATGCAGCTCTATTATATGACCTATATATTTATGGTTCAAGACCATAAACATGGTCAGGGCACTCATACCAGAAGGCCACTGTTGTATTGGATGTTGTCATTTTTCTATTTGACAATCTCTGGGGAATAAAGTTCAGAGTCCCTGACTAAATAGTCAGCTATCAAATGTTTTAAAAATTCTGAAGCACACTGGTTGAGAATAGTTGCTATTGGGCCATATTGCTCAAAAGAAATGCTTTTCTTTTATTTTTATTCTTTGATTCAGTAATTCCTCATTTATTTGGTACCTATGGTTTTCCAGGTGCCAGGAATATAAAGCTGAGCAAGATATATTCTTTGTTTTCAAAAGCTAACATCCTATAGGAAAGAAAGATGGCTAACGAAACAATTCCCATGCCCGTAAATACTATGGTGGACAGCTAGACAGGGAGCTATAAAGATAATATAGACAGAGCTACCAACTCCACTATAGGAAGTCAAAATGCTGGAAAAAGGCCCTAGCTGGTATGGTTCAGTGGATTGATCACCTGACTGTGAACCAAAGGGTCACTGGTTTGCTTACCCATCAGGGCACATGCCTTGGCTGCAGGCCAGATCCACAGTAGGAGGTGCATGATAGAAAACCACACACTGATGTTTCTTTTCCTCTCTTTCCCCGTCTCTTTCCATCTGTAAAAATAAATAAATAAAACCTTTTTAAAATGCTGGGAAAGGGAATTTCAGCAAGTGTGAATTACATGTAAGTGGGCACGAAGGTATGAATAGAGCTGTGTTTTGAGAATTATGGGTAGTTTAGTGTGTCTGAAGCTTATGACAAAAAGTGGGAGTAGTTTAAGGCAGAAGAAAATGTGTCACCTTGTGGGTGATATTAAGGGGTATAGACTTAATTTGTGTATCTTTAGGGTGTTTGCAGCTGTTTATTCTTGGAATGGCAGTATGAAGAAATATGGATGTAGAGGCAAAAATAAAAAAAGTATTTGTTAATAATACCAACTGTGAGGAGAAGAATAAGAGTATGTAAAGATAAGAGTCTCTGTTGTCTTACTCTATAATCATCTATAGTATTCGAATTTTTATGGGAATGTACTAATGTATTATGAATATAATAATAAAGACAAACAAATATAGAGATAGTAAAATATTTTTTAAAAGAAGAGAATAGGGAAGAGCATGAAATATGACAGGCCCAGGAAAACTAGAAATGAGGACAGCCAAACAGAATACTAAGAAAATGATAAGCAGTTCCTAAAAATACCTGAGATCATTTTAAATATAACCACAGATAGGGACCAGTGAATAGATAACCATAGCACAGAAGGGACTCCAGAGGAGGGAGAAGATTGCGTGAGGCAGGAGGGACCAGAGGAAAGACTATGGCAGGGATTTTAAGGGATCTGGATGAGTTAGAGTTTGTAAAAAGACCCAGAGCCAAATGGACTGGAGGTGGTTTTTATCTCTTCTTCCGGTTGTCTTCCTGCTGTTGTCCCTTGTGTGTGTTCCCTCCTTGGCCTCACTTTGTTTTGAGTATTTCCAACAGTTTTGCTCCCTGCCTTCAGTATATCACTTTCTTTTCACTCCTGCTTTTACTCATTGTATTCAGCTGCTTCTGTTTTCTAAGGCCCACGCAGATGAGGCTTTTCAGATTCCACCTGCCACTTTTGTCTTCTGTATCTGATTTCCTGTAGTGTTCGTGTTGAACCTCTCTTGTAGGACATTATTTTCTGTGTACTCCATTATTTTTTATAGCAACCCATGTGGGACCTATTTCTGGGTTTGGTTTGTAGTTTGTCTTCAATAACTGTGTGTGTTCAGTGGAAGAAAGAGGGAAGGATAGAAAAGAGAACAGAAGGAAAAGAAAGTTCCTCCTCTCTCAGTGGTTTTTCTATAAAATTAGAAATTGGGAACAATATTTATTTAATGCATTTGTCTTACCTTTAAAGAGTGAAGGGGCATATCAGACCTTATATATTTCTCCTTTTTAAAGGAAGCAACAACCTGGAGACAATATGAACACACACATACCATACCCCCATACACGCATATATACACACACAATGAGACTATAATATTTAAATACAAACAAGCAGGAAAAGGAGAAAGAAGCAGTGAAAAGAGCTCAGCTTTGGAAACTGAAAACTCCATATTCCAGCCTTGCTATCCATCAAGTAACTCAGCAGTCTTGAATGTTGCGCTTCATGTTTCTGAGTCACAGTTTTCCCCTGCACAGTGAGGAGTTTGGCTAGAAAGTCCATACATTTGTTGGGAGAAGGACAGGGAGTGTGACTAGTCCCTCTGGGAGAGGAAAGTCGGGTAAGAATGTGCGCCCTGAGTGTTCAGGTACAGATCCATCCCAGGCACTGATTCCTAAGGTTTTTTTTTAAGATTTTATTTATTTATCTTTAGAGGGGAAGGGAAGGAGAGAGGGAGAGAAATTATCAATGTATAGTTGCCTCTCGTGCGTCCCCTGCTGGGAACTGGCCTGCAACCCAGGCACTGCCCTGACTGGGAATCCAACCTCTCTATCCTTTGGTTCGCAGGCCTGCGCTCATCCGTGCTCAATCCACTGAGCTACACCAGTCAGGGCTGATTTCTAAGTTTATCCCTTCCTCTTACTTGCTCCTTTCATAAGAAAAAAAAATAGAACCAGTCTTTGCTTCTTGTCCTCCTCCACACAGACTGGGAAAAGAAGAGAGTGAATAACCCAAACGAGAGACGCTAGGGGCAGGATTCACTCAGAGGCAGGGTGGGAATGCCATTCAGAGAAACCGAGACATAGCAGAGCAGAATGCCTTGATTCTTTGGGAACATAAACCCTCACATACTGGTTTTTGAAGTATGAATTGCAGGTTGCTTTTTCAGAAACAAAGATTCATGGACTGCTAAAACTAGATAGGATTTTATAGTCCACTTAATTGAAAAAGAATAACTCAAAAACCACCCAAGAACTAAAAAATAATTACAAAGTTCACTATCTTTCCAGGTAAGGAAACACACTACCAGTTTAAAAAAAATCACTGGCATGTCTATTGAGAAAAAAGATCAAGGTTTTTAAGGGTTAGAAATAAGAAGTTCATTCTGTTTGAGTTACTGCGAGACTGAAAATTCACACTCTGAATAAGAGAGAAGTTGTTTATAGCTCTATACACAGTTGGATAAAATAAGTCACACCATTCATTGGTCAGGAAAAAGTCTTCTGTTAGGTTTAATAGAGTATGAAGAAGCAGGATGACTTCAAGCCCACAGTCCCTTATTGGCTCACTTGATTCCACTCAGTTGTAATGAAATAGAAATGTTTCAATATTCACTAGGCTAGAATTTATGTAAATGCAAAGCTTTTCCTTTACACAATCTAACCCTTTCATTTTAGAAATAGGAAAACCAAGACAAGAGATAGAAAAACACTTGCTTGGTTTGAAGGACCTCATCTCTCTGTCAGAAACCAGTTTCTTTCTACCCTTCATATCAGCCTGTGGCATGACTTTGATGGCCCCTTTCCCAACCCTGCCCTTCCTTGACACCAATACTTCTTTGTAAATTGGAAACCTAATTTGTGCTCTTGTAGAAAGAAATAATAATTTCAAACAAATTTGAAATTAGAAATGACAATGAAATGGTCAGCTACAAGAAATAGTGAGGTAACCGATTACCTGAGTTGGCCAACAAATACCAAGACAACCACATGGCAGGGCCACCATAAAGGAATACCAAGCTTTAAATGGGGTGAGGGTCAGGGTTGCACTCCATGCCTTTTAAAGTGCCTTCAAAATCTAAAACTTTATGATAGAGGGACTGTGAACATCATGCTATCATTATCCCAATATCTTTTCTATCATATGAGTATTGAGAATGCCAATGGTGTCTTATTCACAGTTCTCTGTAATGTAGCAAGAGTTCAAAAATACCTGCTAACTGAGTGAACATATAAAATGTGAAGCAAACAATTGGAGGTCTGTTTGGAATGACTTCTATCAAGATTAGAATGTGTTACTGCTCTTTACTTCCTTTTCATTACAAAGAAACTTTCAATGCACGGGGGTCTGAATAGTTGCAACTTGTTTAACTATTATGCTCTGCAATTTTATTGGAGGCAAAGTAAAGCAGTGACTGTATCAGAAAGTCCAGAAATAAGATTTAATGACTGGTTCCTTAGAAAGATTTTGGTGTTGGGGGTTGAATTTAAAGAAATGTTTTTGGTTTGGACAAAAATACACTAAAAATCTTAAAACTTAAATGTTGTAGGGGTTGTCTCCTTCTCCCTCCACCCGGCCCCTCACCAATGGTAGAAATAAATAACTTCAAATCTAGAAGAGAAATATAATTTAACTCAAGTCTCCAAGTCTCAAAAATGTAGAAATATTATCAGTCAATGTGATTATAGGGTGTGATCTTTCCTAATTTAAGAAAGATTTATTCCGGGCCCTTTGTGCCTGAGGAAACCTCCTTGATTGTAGACAGACTCTTGGGATGCAGTTTACACACACTTCTGACACTAAAAGTACTGACCACAATGCCCCTTTATCCAAGAGACAGCTGTTTAGTTTCCTCTCACTCTGAAGTTACTTCCTGACTCATTCTGCCCCCTAAACCCAATTGAGTCTTTATCACTGTGCTCTTTAGCAAGTGAAGATGTGGGTGCTGATAGCATTCAGTCCTCCAGGGGTTTATGGTCACAAAGTTTGGCAAGAGAGCTGATCAAAAAACCTGTTATCCACTGTTGCAGCATTCCTACTCACCTGTCACACCCTCTGACCCGGCCAGGAGCAAGTAGATGCCCTGACTATGTAAGTGGTAGCTTGAGAGGTCATGGGAAGGTTTCTGTTTACAGCAGGTGACTCTAGCTCTACATGCTTATTAGAGAGATAAAACTGTTTCCTGCACCACATTACTCTTCACTGAATTAAGAATCTCAAAACATTATAGCCACGAGCTACTTTACAGGTCATCAGGTATTAACTTCTCACTCTACAATGGCAGGAATGAAGCCCCAGAGAGAGGAAGTAAACCTCCCTGAATTACACATCTCAAAAGGCAGATGTGGTTTCCTGAATCCTGGAATACTTTCCACCATACTGACCTGAATCCATAAGCAACAGAATGACAGAGTGGCTGACATACAGTTACCTTCTTATAGGTGGTGAAACTGAGACACTGAGGTTTATTTAACTTTTACCCCATCATTCATCTACTTAGTGGCAGAGCTTGTTCTAAAACAAAGTTTTTTCACCTAAAACTTTGAGGTCCGTTGGTGGGCTTCCAGGGTTTCCATGAATTGTTAGTACGTGAAAATGTGCCAAAACAGTGTGCAAATGTATAGCTTTTTCTGAGAGCTTTGATAACTTCCATTAGATTTTCAGAGAGGTTCTGATGCCCCTGAAAAATGCATATGTTTTAGATTACCTGCTCCTAATGGCAGTTATGATTTTTAAAAATCCCCTCATGCACAAGAGGAGATTCTGCCTTGAATTATTGGAACACTCTTTCGAGTCCTTCATGTCTTTGTTAAAGTAATATTTCTATAAATGGGTCTGCTTTAGATATTAGTAACTACTTTATGGGATAGGCAGTTAAACAAAGATGGAGGGTAGATACTGAAAACAAGGAGTCAGTTTTGTAAATTTTTGTGTATTTTTATATAAAAATCTTTATATTTTTATCCATGAAAATCTTTGGGTATTTTCATCTCTAATGTAATGGTAATTCTTGGCTTCTTTCCTCTGCCTCACTACACCCCTGCAATTCTGAATAACACAAACAATTAACTATTTTGAACTTAGAATGAGATTAAATGGTTTTAAATCCAGGCTCTGCTACTTGCTAGCTTTGTATCTTGAAAAAGTTGCCTTTTAGGACCTCCAATCTCCTGGAAAATCTTTTCAGTCAAATAAAATATAGTGCTTTCTACTGCATGGGTGAAATCAACAATATATACAGAAGCACATGAAAACTGTATAGAGTATGTTTTTACTTAACCTGCATGTCCATCATCAGTTTAATGGGGGTCAAGCTATTCAGCAGAAGAGGATTCTGGCTTTAACATTAATTTCTTCTTTTACATTGGACTAGTCATTCTTCTTCATCTTCATTTAGGACCTCTCTTTCCTTGTCTGATGATTATGGTAGCTAAAACAGATTTCTCCTTTATTTTTAGCCCTAGCATTCTGTGGTCTCCCCAGCTGTCAATGAAGTCTCATCAGATCTGTGGAAATTATTATTATTGCATGATTTGTTCACAGCTTCACCTTGCTAAACTTCCTAGAGAGACATTTTTTGCATTGATCTTGCATGATACTCTCACAGCCCAGGAACTGAGTTCCTCAAGAAGTAACCTAAAAGCCAGGCGGTGAAAGACAAATACCATATGATCTCACCTTTAACAGGAAGCTAAACAACAAAACAAACAAGCAAGCAAAATAAAAACAAAGACACTGAAATAGAGAACAGGGGGACAATGACCAGATGGGGAGGGGGAGGAAATTTCAGGGGAAAAAAGGGAAGGATTTATAGGAACTAGTATAAAGGGCACATGGACAACAAACAATTAAGGGGGATAGAAATGGGAGGGACGTGAAGGGCATGGGGGGGTGGGCTGGGATGGGAGTAAAAGGCAGAATATTGTAGTTAAAAAATAATTAGATAAAAAAAAAGAAGCAACCTAAACCTGGCTAAAGTAAGGGAAAATGAGGAATGATGGCTTAGGTCTGTTATTGGCTTACTTAACTCTTCTTTGAATTTCCCCTTTCTGTTGTCCAGATCAACTGAATCTAGGTATTACTCATTTTATTTATTAGTGTACCATCTGAAAATTACAAAAGTGTTGTTAGAAGTGTATCCAATTCTTCTGTGTGATACCTTACATGTGTTTTCAGCTAGAGTTAGAATACATTCCTACCCCTCATCCCCTACCTCTGGTAATCACAAATCTGATCTCTGCTTCTATGAGCTTGGTTTTCTTTTAAGTTCTTTCCTTAGGCACTTGACATTTACTTCAACAAATGTAAAATACTTCTGAAAGACTGATTTTGTTTTTAGAACATACACTCTTTGTTTTTTTCTTTCTCTTTTCTTTCCTTCTATTCCCTAATCTTTATTCATTCTATTCTTTTTTATTTTCTTTACTTGCCTTTGCACTTTATTTTTATTTCTATCTTGTGTTATTTACTTTCTTCCTTTTCCTCTCCATGCGTACATTTTAAAATATCTATCACACTTAATTCCAATAGGAATGTGACATAACTTGCAGTGTAATAGGCCAAAAATAGACGAGGGTCATGGTGAAAAAAAACAGAACCTTTCCTCCTTCCATAAGTGAAAATAAATTTTTTATCATTTAATAATAAAATGTAACAAAAAGCATAAAATATAATGCATAAATGCATTTTATTCTGAATTTGAGAAGGAAAAGACTCTGAGCAATTGAACAATGGGAGGAAAAAAGTATGGTTACCACAAAATGAGTGAACCAGAAAGCATTTGATAAGAAACAACATTCATATATGATTAAAATGCTGAATAAAATGGGTGTAGAAGGAAAGTACCTCAATATAATAAGGGCTGTATATGGCAAACTGACATTAATATCATCCTCAATGGTGAAAAACAGAAAGCTTTTCCTCTAAAATGAGGAACAAGAGAAGGACATCATCTCTCACCACTTATTCAACATAATTCTGGAGCTCCCAGCCAGAGAAATCAGGTGAGAGGAAGAAATAAAAGGCATCCAAATTGGTAATGAAACAAAAAGTGTTATTTTTTAGATGACATGATTCTGTATACAGAAAACCCTAAAGACTCCACAAAACCCCCTCAAAAACTGTTAGAAACAATAAACCATTATGGTATAGTTGCAAGTCACAAAAATCAATGTATAAAAGTATAATGCATTTCTATATACTAAGAATAAAATATTAAAAAATAAATTATAAAAATTTATTTTGCAATAGCAACAAAAAGAATAGAATACCTAGGAATGCACTTAACAAAGAATGTGAAAGACCTATATACCAAAGACTACAAAACATTACTAAATGATATTGAAAAAGACACATGAAATGGAAAGACATTTTGTGTTCATAAAATGGAAGAATCAACATAATTAAAATGCCCATATTACTCAAAGCAATATAGAGATTTAATGCAATTTCTATAAAAATCCCAATGCTGTTTTTTAAAAATATAGAACAAAAATCATACGACTTGTATGGAACCACAAATGACCTCACATAGCCAAAATGATCCTGAGAAAAAGAGTGAAGCCAGAGGTATTATACTACCTGACTTCAAATTTTACTACAGAGCAATGATACTCAAAACAGCATGGTTTGGGCAGAAAAACTGACACACTGACCAATGGAAAAGAATTGAGAGCCTAGAAATAATGTCACATGTATATGGGCAAATGATTTTTGACAAAGGAGCCAAAACTATACAATGGAGAAAAGAAAGCCTCTTCAATACATGGTGTTAGGAAATTTTGAAAGCCACATGTAAAAGAATGAAAATAGATTACAGTTTGTTTCCATGTACAAATATTAATTCAAAATGTATCAAGAACTAAATATAAGACATGAAACAATGAATTACATACAAATCATAGGTACTAACCTCATGGAGCTTGGTCTTGGAGAAAGTTTTATGAATTTGACCCCAAAGGCAAGAGATATAAAGGCAAAATAAAAGGAATGGGACCACATCAAACTAAAAGCTTCTGCACAGCAAAAGAAACTACCAACAAAACATAAAAGCCACCCACTGCATGATAGATGCTATTCACAAACAACAGCTGAAACAAGGAAATAATATCTACAATAAATACTTCAAAATAATAAAATACCTAAGAATAAATCTAACCAAAGATGTGAAAGACATGTACTCAGATAATTATAAGACACTGAAGAATGAAACTGAAGAAGACACAGATAATTGGAAGCACATACATGTTCATGGGTAGGAAGAATTAACATCATTGAAATGCTCATACTATCCAAAGCAATCTATAGATTCAATGCAATTCCTATTAAGATGCCAATGATGTATTTCACAGAACTAGAACAAATATTTAACAACTTATATCGAACCACAAAAGGCCCCGCATGGCAACAGCAATCCTGAGAAAGAAGAGCAATGTTGAAAGAATCACGCTACCTAATATCAAACTGTGCTAGAAGATCATAGTAATCAAATCAGCATGGTATTGGCATACAAACAGACACATTGATCAATGGAACAGAATAGAGAGTCCAGAGATAAACCCACACCATTATAGCCAATTAATATTCAACAGAGGAAGCAAGCACATAAAATGGGCTAAAGATAGTTTATTCAATAAGTGGTGTTGGGAAAATTAGACAAATACATGCAGAAAAATGAAATTAGACCACTTTCTTATACCACACTCAAGAATAAATTCAAAATGGATTAAAAATTTAAGTATTAGACTAGCAACCATAAAAATCCTAGAAGAAAATATAGGTAACAAAACTTCAGACATGGCCTGTAGCAGTATATTTTTCTGATACATCTCCTCAGTCAAGGGAAACAAAAGGGCCTACTTTCAGTAGATGACAGGATAAAGAAGATGTGGTCCATATATACTATGGAACACACGTCAGTCATAAGAAAAAATACTGCCATTTGCAACAACATGGATGGACATTGAGAATACTATGCTACACAAAATAAGTTAGACTGAAAGAGTTAAGAACCGTATGATTTCACTCAAATGTGGGATACAGAAACTTCTTACCATATGATTTCATGCAAAGACACAGATAATAGTATGATGATTACCAAAGGGAAGGGTGTGGGGGTGCAGTAAAGGGTAAGTAGAGCCAAGTATATGGTGATGAAAGATTATTTGACTTTAGGTGGTGGACACACAATGCAATATACAGATCATGTATCACAGAAATCTACACTTGAAACCTATATAATCATGTTAACCAATATCACAACAATAATTTTTTTTTTAAATATTAAAAAAGAAAAAGAAAAGAATCTAGAGCTGCAAGAAGAGGCAAAGAAACTGAGGTGTTGGGAAGAGCATCCATACACTTATGAGTGGCTGACCTGTCTACCAAACTCAAGCTCATCATCTCCATCTCCAGGCAGATGTAGCATGATTAAGTTACTGCAGCATGACCTTTAGCAAGTGTAATAGAAACTATTTGATATGGTCTCAAGACCAGATTTCAATGAAATGTATACAAAAGAAAATGTTTGCAATTATCCTCCCCCTCAGGAAAAAACTAAACAAACAAAAATAAACAAACAAAGAAAAGAATAACTATTGTTTTCAGTACAGGCACCTATTACATACAATCTTTGACTTATGATCTTGTCTCAAGCATCCACTTACATAGATTCATTGGTAAAATGACAGGAATGGATAAAATGGGTACTTCCCTGACTCAAGATTTTTTTGTAAATGGAAACAAAACACATTAAAAATATATGCATTGTAGTGTTCAACTAAATACTCAGATTATTTTACCTAATTCATTAAAGATCTTTTATACATTCATATTCCTCAGAACAATTTTGGATTTTGAGCGATGGATATCCAAGGAAATGTTTTCCTTTAAAGTACACATTAGTTAAACCCAAGGGAGGAGAGGATGAGGTGTGCCAGTATGAATTAAAGTTGATAAAATGACTGAAACATAAGCACTTATTTAGGGATATCACCTTAGGTTCCTCTTTGCTGTGACTTTTTTTTTTCAGATTTTTCTAGATTTTTGATGAACTTGACTGTTTTAAAAACTGTTGGTCAGGTATTTTATAGAATACCCTTCAATTAAAATTTATTGACTTTTTAAATGCTAAAACTTGGATTATGGGTTTTGGGGAGGAAAACCACAGAGGTAAATGACATTTTCATCACATCACATTAAGAATACATACTATTAACTTGCATAATCACTGTTGATACAGGGCTGATGAACTGTTTATCAGGTTTCTCTAGCATAAAGCTATTTATTTCCCCTACTTCCCTTTGGAAGAAAGTCACTATGTACAGCCCATGCTTGTGGAGTGGGGAGTTATTTTCTACCTCTTTGAGGGTATAGGATCTGCACAAATTATTTAAAATTGTTCTACATGGGAAATTTGCCTTTTCTTCCACATTTACTTATTTATTTAATTATTTCTTGATATGAGTCATATCAAGTCAAACGAAGTCATATATGAAGTTATATAATAAATAGTTATTTCATACTTTGGGATATAATTCAGTACCACTTTCTTTATTTTGTAGTTTAAATTGCTGCAGTTTGGGCCATTGGGAGAGTTCAGTTGATTTCTGTGTTGCTTTGACATGCTTTCATTACTGTCTGTGTATATTACTGTTTCTTTAAAATGTTTTTGGCTCTTTCTTAATTTATGCCTATACAATATGTTCCAGGCTCATCTTGCATGTTTTCTGTCCCAGTCCCAGAGTCAACTATTTATTCAAAGATCCCTGGTTCCTTTTACTGAAGAGCAATATTATAAACCAAGATCTGGACATTAGGTGTTCTCTCTGCTGCTGGAGTGTTTTTGCTTCTAGGCCATCTCCTCAGACAGAACAAGGAAATATTTACACTAAAGTATGTATAATTTATAATAAGTTTTATATGCAACTATCCATTCTATGTTAAGCTAAATATGAATTTAAAGTGATGTCCCCAACTTTTATCCAATACCACATGAACTAGCTTGCTCCCCTTTTTTATCTATATCCACCCATGTCCTGTGGACATAAATGTTTATTCTTTTGCCTACACTGAGCTGCCTTGATTGCTGCAGCTTCACAGTATGTCTTAAAATCACGTAGGGTCTTTCTATTTTACTTTTCTTTGTTTTGTTGGTTATTTTATATCTTTTGCCTTTCCACATAAACTTTAGAATCAGTTTACTAGTATCATTGTGAACAACAAAATGTGTTTCAGGACACGATGGGCCATGACTAGTTAAGAAAATGAGGATCATTTGGTTTTACCCAGAAGATGTATTTATACAAAGACACAAGACTCTTTTACAGGGCAGAAATAGATATTCCGTAAAGTTGATGGCATCTCTAGGCATGAAGTTAGGATTTGGGATGACGACATGCAGAACCAGAAGGCTCGGTGTTTAGGAAGTACTGCGGTAAAGTTGCTGTTACTCCTGGGGCTTTCTCAGGACTCTGGAAGAATCAGGAAACAGCCAAAAATTTATACTTTCAAAAGTTTCCTAGATGCTATGATACCATGGATGATGGTCACAGGGATGAAAAAGGCTATTTCCTATCTATGTTGAGTTGATGACGTAATAAATGTTACTGGTCACAGGATTTCTGCAGGTGCCATTGAAAAGTCTGTCCTTTCCCGAGGCACTGTGGCGGCTTCTGCTGTTGTTGGCAGGGAGGATCTTTTAAAAGGTCAAATCCCTTTTAGCCCTCTGTGTGTTGAGAAAAGATTTACATACAACTGAGGGACAAGTCTTGAAAGAAATTGAGAAACAGGTTAGATGGAGCACTGGCCCTGTGGCTACTCTTCAAAAGGTAGTGTGTGTCAGTTACTCAAAAGCAGATCTAACAAAATTTCTGGGGCAGCTCTGTCTGTCCTTGTTAACAGCAAACCTTATTTGGTAACACTTAAGTAGAAGGCCCCAGCATTTTTAGTCACATAGAAGAAATGCTGAAATAGGCATCATAACTTTTTTTTAGTTACTTTGAGTCTATTTTCTAATTGAAGTCAAACTTTTAAATTATTTCCCAAAGCTAAATGTTTAAATAGGGTAAAAAATAACTTGCTGTGATTTTGATTGGGATCATGCTGAACATATAGATTAAGTAAAAAAAAATTGACATCTTGACAATACTGAGTTTTCCAGTCTGTGAACCAAAAATATACCTCCAAGTTTTCCGATCTTTCTTGATTTTTCATGAGTTGCATAGTTTGCTTTATATAAGTCCTATACTAAGTTTATTAGCTATAATATTGTTAGTTATAATATTTAACTCTATACTAAATATTTCTTTTTGGTATTATCATAAATTTTAAAAAGTTTTAATTTCTAATTATTCATATCTGATTGAGAGGAAATTAACTTTTACATAGTAACCTTGTATTTTGTGAACTCATTTTATTCATTAGTTAAAGAGCCTTCTGTAGACTCTTTGGGATTTTCTACACAGACAATCATATATCTATGAATAAACAGTTTCACTTCTTTCTTCCCAATTTGTATACATTTTGTATGCTATTCTTATCTCATTCTACCAGTTAGGGCTTCCAGTACAATTTTGAATAGAACACCTGAGAGAGAACACCCTTGCCTTCTTCTCAATCTTAGGATCTTAAAAAGTGTCTGGTTTCTTGCTATTATGCGTGACATAAGCAGTTTTATTCTTATTTTTTGTAAATATTCTTGATAAACTTGTGGAAATTCCTCTTAATTCCTAGTTCCCTAGATGGATATTGGATAATTTCAGATTTTTTTCTATATCAATTATCATGATCACATAGTTTTTCTTCTTTAGCTTGTTCACACAGTCAAATAATTTTTACATGTTTAATTAAAATGTCTCTTGCACTTTCATAATTAGGGTTTTTTCCTTGCTTCTTTCTATTTTGCTTTTCTCATCAATTAGAGCTGGCAATTATTTCTTCCTTTAGGTAGGAGCTATAAGTTACACTTCATAGAAGGAAATAAAGTAGTTAATGATACTTTTCTAAAGCTAGGGTACCTGAGATCACAGTACAGCTTTACTTTTTAATTGGCTATAAAACCATATACACATCACTCCTTCATTTTCTCTACTTGTAAAAATAGACTAGCAATAAGACCTGCCTTGTTATGGGAATTATATATATTGACATATTTAAAGTTCTTAGAATAGTATCTGCATATAGTAAATTATAAAACTGTTTTTTATTATATCTTTATCATTCACTCACACCTAGCACATTACTTTGCCCACTGTAAGTAAAGGCCTATTGATTTTACTCAAACCAAATGGTATTTAGATTACTGCTTAAGGTAACTTTTTGAGTAATATTTTATTACTTTATATGGTGTTTTATTTAGATATAGAACTATACTACTGTAGAATTGACAATGTATAACAGATTAGTATCAATTATACTTGCCTCACAAAAATTCTACTGGAATAAAAAGGAACAGTAAAAATTAATACAAATAGATTCAATTAAACTGTTATTGAATGCCTACTAAATACTGACCACGGTAAAGTTTGTGGGCCACAGTGAAATGACCTCCATGATTTCTGCTTTCACAGAACTTATAGTCTAGTTGAAAAGACTAATTTTCCTGTTTGTTTTTTAAATTAATAAATGATTTCCTTCACAAAACACAGTACCTCTCCTGCCCCAGTAGTTCCACACTCCCTGCCTCATTTTAACTCTCGGAACAAGCCCTCTGAAGTTGATCCTGATACCCTTTTTGAGCTCTCAATTCTGTCCCATTGGCCTGTGTGTATGTTTTTTCTGCTATGCTGCTTTGGTCATTGCAGCTATGTAGTATAGTTTGATGTCAGGGATTATGATCACTCTGGTTTTGTCCTTTTTTTTTCTTATGCTTGCTTTTATTTGGGATCTCATATAAATTTTAGGATTATTTGCTCTAGTTCTATGAAAAATTCCTATTGGGACTTTGATGGGTATTGCATTAAATCTGCATTGTATTATAATGCTTTAGGAAATATGGTTATTTTAACAATGTTGATTCTTTTTATCCATGAACACAAAATATCTTTCCATTTTTTGTGTGTATTCAAGTTCTTTCAACTTGTAGTTTTCAGTATACAGGTCTTTCACTTCTGTTGTTCAGTTTATTCCTAGGTATTTTATCTTTTATTTTTGCATTTATAAATGCAATTATTTTTATTTTTCCTTGATATTTCTTCATTAGCATATAAGAATGTGATGGAATTTTGTATATTGGTTTTGTACCCTGCAACTTTACTGTATTGGTTCCGATAGTCTTTTGGTGGAGTCTTCAGAATTTTCTATATGTAGAATCATGTTATCTGCAAATGGTGACAGTTTTATTTTTTTATTCCCAATTTGAATGCCTTTCATTTTTTTCCTTTGTCTGGTTGTCCTGGCTAGGACTTCTAGCAGTATATTGAATAACAGTGAGAGTGGGCATCTTTGCCTTCTTTCCTATTTTAGAGGAAAAGCTTTCAGTTTTTCACCATTAAATATGATGTTGGCTGAGGATTTGTCATATATGGCCTTTATTAATTTGAAATGTTTAACTTCTATATGCATTTTATTGAGTGTTTTAATCATAAACAGATTTTTTATCTTGGATGTCAAATGTTTTTTTAATCTATTTACATGACGATATGACATTTCTTATGTTGTTAATGTTGTATATCACATTGATTGATTTACATATGTCGAACCATTCTTGCATCCCTGGAATAAACCCCACTTGACTGTGATTTACTATCTTTTTAATGCAATGTTATATCAATTTGCTAGTATTTCATTTAGAATTTTTGCATATATGTTCAGCAGAGATATTGGCCTGTAACCATTTTATGTGTGTGCATGTTTTTCTTGTCTGGTTTTAGTATTAGAGTAATGGTGGCATCAGAAAATGAGTTAAGGAGTATTCTTCCTATTCAATTTTTTGAAGAGTTTGAGGATAGTTATTAAATATAGTTTGTATGTTTGATATACTGCACCAATGAAGCTATCTGGTCCTGGACTTTTGTTTTATGGGAGGCTTTTGATTATTAATTCAATTTCCTTACTAGTGATCAGTTCATGTAGGTTTTCCATTCTTCATGGTTTAAACTAGAAAGTTACGGAAAACTGATTTTTCACAAAGGTACCAAAAGCATGCAGTGGAGAGAGAATAGCCTCTTCAATAAATGGTGTTGGGAAATCTGGAAAGCACATGGAAAAGAATAAAACTAGACTGCTATCTGAAACCATAAAAATAATAACCCAAAATGAATTAAAGACTTGAATATAAGACCTGAAAGAATAAAGTACATAGAAAAAAACATAGGTATTAATCTCATGGACCTTGGTCTCAGAGATGGTTTTGTGAACTTGACCTCAAAGACAAGGGAAGTAAAAGCAAGTAAATGACTGGAACTACATCAAATAAAAAGTTTCTGCACAGCAAAAGAAACCATCAACAAAAACAAAAGGCTACCAACCAAATGGGAGAAGATATGTGCAAATGATACTTCTGATGAGGGGCTAATATTCTCATACAACTCAAAAATAAAAAAAGCAAAAACCCAATTAAAAAGTGGGCAGAGGATCTGAATACACACTTTTCCAAGGAAGATATACAGATGACCAACATTCATATAAAAAAGTGCTCAACTTCACTAATTATAAATTATAAATTCGTCTGTGCTGGAGGATTAGCCCCGCCGAATTGGCCCTTCAGGAGTACCTTGGCTCTGGAGCTGCATTAGTGTGTTGGTTACTAAGCATCCAATGGATTTCTTGTTGTTTTAGGAGCTCCCCTGGGAGACTTAAAGGTTTTCAGTGAATGTGAAACATCAGAGAGAAACTGTAGGGAAGAGGAATTGACGATGCATCTCAACTTTCCAAATTCATTTGAAACCAACTTCCTCCTCAGCCGAAATGATTCAGATTTAAAAACCTCCAGGGGCCTCTCTGGGACTTTAGAGCATTAAGAGAGCTTTTTCCTGGCTGTCATAGATTATCTCTCCATTGTTTTGTGACTGGTTGAGGGGAAGATTTGATTGGTAAATCACTTCTTCCCTAAGGCCTTTAAATTCTTTACTCATTCAAAGATAAGTAGGATTCTGACAATACATTCCACCAAGCTTTCTTCCTTGCCAGGATCCCAAGGCAATCAGCCTGTGCCTTGTCAAGGGTGTAAGGAGCAGGGCAGAAGCTAAAGGGAAAGAGTAGAAGAATAAAGCCCAGGTTGAGCAGTGTTGGGGTGGCTGGGGTGGGGTGGGGAAGAGTTGTCCAGTCTGCTACTCTGTTTTGAACTAGATACAGAATCAGGACTGATCAAAAAGCACAAACCTGAATCTGAGTCTTAGCTCTATCATTTGAAATGTGATCTCGGGGAGCACTGAACTCTCATGTTCATTTTCCTCTTCTGTTAAGTTCACTAAATATTTTATTTCTCAAAGTGTTACTGATAAGAGTGAATATAAGAAAATATGATGTATATATAAAGAATAGTAGAAAATTAATAAATCACATCATTAACAATAGGAATTGACCACTGACTCTGGCAATATGCTGTGTATTTCATACTATTTCACACTTCATCACTTTGCAATCTTCAAAGTAAGTGCCATCTTCATTTTTATTGTTCAAATGAGACATACTAGACTTTGTAACTTTCTTCCAGCCAATGGGCCAGCACCAGAGCCAGGCCCAACTCACATCCATTAACTCCCCTTTTCACTGCTGCTGTCTCTTGGGGCCCAATCCAGAGGGCTGTCTACATGAAAAGGTCTGCCAGTCTGAGCTGAGTTTGTATATGATGGATTGAAAGGAGAGGACAAGAGAAGAGTTATTTATGGTTTTAAATAAAAGTAGTTTTCAAAATCCAGTTGCTTAAGTCCTAAGAGAGAGGAAAGCCAGGAAATGCACCAACACTGTAGTTTGGTTACATGGTCATCAATGATCCATAGAATTTAGAGCTCTGCAACTTGTTCTTGTTCTCAAAAGAGAAGGAAGCAGAGACTGATAAATGTGTGTTGACTTATCCAGAGTCACAAGTCAGTTGTTGGGAGAACCGAGGCTGAAATACAAGTCCCCAGCATGCCAATCTACCACACCTTGTACAACCTCAACCTGCCTCTAACGGAGGAACTGCAGTCAATGAATAGCCTCATGATTTCTAACAAAATCTTACCCACTGCAAAGGACCTGATAGCATCACACTTCACTGTGAGTTAAAGGCACTTTGTTGCTGCTACCTGTCCTAGAGATCACTTCTCTGGGTTTCTGTTTGGAAAACCAAGCCACATCCATCTTCTTTCCACTTACCAAAGGATTTTATTTACACATTAGGCTACTCCTGTGCAACAGGCTTGAAGAAGGAAGAACCACAGTGGTGGCAGGAAAATGATCAGCATGGTGGAGTGTGTGAGTGTGTGTGGATAGCTGTGTGGACACCTGTGTGTGGGTCTGTATCATTTTGACTTAAAAGGTCACGTAGCAAGGTCATATCAGCTTACACTATTTTCTCCCAGAATACTCTTTATCTTGCTTTCTATGTGGCAATACTGAATTAACTTTCCAAACCCCAGTTCTCATCACTTCCTTTCTGAAGCAACCTATAGCTTATAAAATAGTTTCTTTGGCATTCTAGACAGCCCAACACTTAGATACTATTTATCCAGTGTTCATATCTTAGTTCATCACCATCTCAGGGAAACGCCTTGATACCAGGTTTGGGCCTTACGTATACATTCACTGTTCCCTGCATCCTCCACACACTTGTCAGAGTCGTGTAGGGGCGATTACTGTGTCTGATGGAGGTCTGTCCTCCTCACTAGGCTCTAAGTTTAGGAAGGGACAGGCCTCTTGTTCAGGGCTGTTTCCCCAGGACCTGGTACAGTGTTCAGCACAGAAAACCGCCCAGGAAATATTTCTCGCTGAACGAGTAGTGTGGCACTTTGTATTACGCACACATTTGTGTAACTTGTACGATCATTGAATTCTGTTTCCTTAGAGTTCAGTGCAATGTTAGCACTTTTATAAAAGTTTTGAAATAGTAAAATGAATAAAATATGCTGAAATCCCTTCTCCATGGAAGTTTTATGAATCTTGAACAATCCAGGCAGCTAGAAAAATCCCTCAAATTGACGTTTTCTCCTTGAGAGGAAAAAGTATATAGAAATCGAGTGTCCCAAATATTTGCAAAATGCTATGCTTTTTAGCTTTATATGTATCTAGCTGTATGACTTCCTAGAAGTACTGTCCACATTGGTGTAATGTTTTCGTATAACACATGGTCATTAAACAGGTTACTTAGTCATGGGCAGCTCAGGTTTTTCCATGCCTCAGCTGTCTGGGAAGCTGTACAGTACAGGCCCAGGAGCTGGGACTTGGGCGTCAGAATGGGTCATGGTCTTTGTCATTTTCTGGGTGTGTCAATCAACCAGATTACCTGGCCACTTTGTGCTTCAGTTTTCTCATATGTAAAATGGGGTAACAGTGAAACCTACCTGATAGGATTAGTATAAAAGTTAACTGGATAATAGGGTTCATTGGTAATACTGGCTAATAATGCATAGTGTTTAATATATAATCATAGTTGGTAAATAAGTTTGAGTTACTAAAGTAAATGTATCTAGTTATCTGGGTTCTCAAAAATATCCTTATAATAACATATTTTTATTAGCTAAAAATTTAAGTAACTATTTTTAGGATTTTGGGGCAGAAAAATAAGAGGGCTATGAAATGAAGCAGGTGTAAGTCACCAGTCTCAAGAAGTGCTAAGAACATGTGTTCTAGTTAGTGTGCAATACACAATACATGTCTTCAAACAATCAATGTTACATCAAATAATGAACCACTTCGTAAGCTGATTTCATATGGTGACACCCTAATTTATAACAGGAATATCAATACCACAAGAACAGTGTCATCATTGTGAGGTGGTTACAACCCTGGAGGGGTCATGCCTCTTGCCCTTAAGTTAAATCAGAACCACTAATGGGCTGGAGAGCATGTAGATTTCATAAAAACAGATTTAATATAAGATAAAAATTTACATTTAGAAAATTGAAAAGAAGCCTGTCGCTTTTAAGACATTCACTAAAGGAACATCTTCTTGGGGATATATTGGATTCTCCAAACGTGTGAAAGATTTTTTTCATGTCAAAAGGTAGAAAGGGAGACTGGTTTAGATTTGAAAGCAGACCATTTGCCACTTTACGTTGCTCATATTAGAAAGCAAACAGCAGCCTTCTGTGGATGAACAATGCCAGCAGCCCCTTAACAAGAACAATGACACTTCAGGGCCTGAAATATCCTAAAAGAATGCCAAGACTGGCCTGGCTTGCAGAACTAAGGAAGAATTTATTAATTCGATATTGTCTATCTGGTACTCTGTCTACCAAGGCATGGGCTTTTCTTACTTTCATCTGAAATGTGCTTTTTAAATATGGAGAAAATCTCTACATTGGAATATTTTACAATTACTCCCTGGTTTCAGCTCCACCACCCCCAATACAAATAACTGGTGCACAGGATGACAATTATGGCAACTATTATTTTGGCAAGAAAATAGAGAGGTCAGGTTGCCATTGTGACCTTTGTCCTTAATTCTGTTTTATGTACCAGAGACTCTTCCTATCTTCAGCCCATGGGCCTTTAGCACCTTAGGATGTCCAGCCATACATCTGATGTCAGCAAACTTCTCTAACACCTACAAGTCAGAATGACCGAGATCCTCTATATCAGCCAGGAGAACGGTATCTAATATTTAGGAAAACAGATTGTCTCCTGCTTTGCTTGACAAAGTAGGAACAGAGAGAGGGCGTGAAACATTGCCTAAAGCCGGAGTCCTAACTCCACACCCTGCTGCTTCAATGGAAAGGGGCCCCCAAACTCAAGAGGAACAATCCTTCACATTTTGCATAATTTTTTCTTCCCACAAAAAGATCCACACCCTCTACATACTAGGTCTCTTCTCATTTTGTTTCACTCTGATTCCTTGAAAGCACGCTTGCTAGCTCACTAACCTAAGATTTTAGTGATATATATATAGATGAAGCATTTTAACTTTGCTGATAATTGCTGTCAATATTGAATGATTTTAGAACTGTACTAACATACAATTTTTAACAACACAGTTCTATAACATTAGCTAAAAGCAGAGTTTTAAAAAATCACCTACTGTTCTATTACTTCAGTGAATTAAACATTTCTATTTTCCAGTTCATTTTCAATATCTAGCTAGATGTTTGCATAATGTTTGAATAACTATATTCATAGCAGAAATAAAGTTATATTACTTATATTTCTCACGTCTGCATTTTTCTGAATTTGCCATAAAGCGATTATTTTATTGTGTTAGGGGCAAATTTTGTGAAGGAAGTAAAAATGTACAAACTACCAGTTACAAAATAAATAAGTCAAAGGGATGTAATACAAAGCATGGAAACTATAATTAATAATACTGTATTATGTATTTGAAAGTAGCAAGAGAGTAGATCTTAGAAGTCCTCACCATAAGAAAAAAAATTTTATAACTGTATATGGTGACAAAGGTTAACTAGATTAATTGTAGTGATTATTTCACAATATATACAAATAGCAAATCATTATACTGTAGGCCTAAACTAATATAATAGTGAAAGTCAATTATACCACAATAAAAGTAAGAAACTTAAAAAAAATCAGTAAGGCAAATTTAAAGCTCAAATTCAAAATATTTTAAACATTTAGTATACTTACAGAAGTAGAAACTTAATTAAAAATTGATCTTAACTATTCTTTGAAGTGGCTTTCCAATATTTGTGACATTAGCCATAATAAAAATATGCTGTGTATGGAGTACACACATTTCATACATAGACATAAACATCTATGAGTTCTGTCCAGAAAAAGTCCAGCCGTTGTTAATATTACAAGAATGTTTTGTGCGACATCAGTGTAACCTCCCAGCCAAGGAGAGTGGACTGGAATGCGCAAGTGTGAACAATGATGACTTCACTGTACTAGTCAGTGGGGGCAGTAGATGCCATCGGGTGAGCATGCGGACTGTGTGGCCATTGAGTTCACAATGACTGAGTGACTAGAGCAACAAATCTGTATCAAATTTTGCATTAAGCTTGAACATTCCTCTGTGGAACCTATTTAGGTGGCTCAGAAGGCCACAGCCGTGGGCAACTGATGATTGGCTGCTTCATCACGACAACCTGCCCGCTCATACATCATATCTTGTGCAGAGATTATTGGTAAAACATCAAACCACCTAGCTGACTCAGCCCCCCTATAGCCCAGATTTGGCACCCTGTGACTTCTGGATTTTCCTAAAACTAAAACCACCTTTGAAAGGGAAGAGATTTCAGACTATCCATGAGATTCAGGAAAATAGGATGGGGTAGCTGATGTTGATTGGGAGAACTGTGTGAGGTCCCAAGGTGCCTACTTTGAAGGGGACTGTTGCATTATTGTCCTATGTACAATGTTTATTGTATCTTCTTCAATAAATGTCTCTATTTTTAATTGTACGTGGCTGGATACTTTATGGACAGACTCCACCATATAAGTTGAACCATGACATTTCATAAAACTACATGCACCAGGATCTGATATATCCCATTTGTTCCATTCCAGTTATTCCTCTCTCCTTTCCCACCTCTCTCTTTGTCTCTGCCCCTTTCTTTTCTTAAGCTATCTGTAGTCCATAACATTGATCTTGACCTACAGACTGATGGATATTCTTTAAAAGCAGCTTTGACAATATGCAAAATAAAATGGCTTACTAACATTGAATTCAAACAACGATATGTACTATCTTTTAACTTAATATGTGGAACCAGTTTCAGCAAATAATTTCTCTGCCAATGGTAACTGTCAAAGGAAATATATTCACTTAAGGAAACCAACTTGTTTTTGTGAACAAAAGTCTGAAAGAAACCACAGTCTGTGTTTCCTCTTTTGTTCATTGGCTAGAATCAGATTTTTGATTGTCACTTTGTACATTTTATATTAAAATCTTAACTCTGACTATGGTATGTATATAACAGCATTTGATTTGGTTGTTTCTCTGGCCTGCATCAATATAATATCTGAGGATTAACTCAAATGTTCACTATGCTAAAGTGGCTCCATAAAGTGGTTCCTAAAGGCACGTTTGCTGACTGTGAATGGACAGATTGCAGAAGGGGCTTGTGAAAGAGCCATTAGAGCAGCTCTGTCAGGGGCTTAAATCCCCAAGACCACCTGCACTCAGCAATGAATGCAGAATCATTCATTGATTATTTTGTTATTTACTATTTTCTTAGACTATAATTAGTATTGCTGAAAATGCTAGAAAAATAACAAAATATGCAAGGAAAGAAGAACTTTTAACTTTTCAAAGTACTTAAAATTATTATTACCATTCATAGATTCCATGCATCCACAAATTGCTCTATGACTCAGAGATGTTGATAAAACAGTAAAGTTATAAACCTTGCCATTGTTCAATAAATTTTAGAGTGTCAACTTATTTTTTCACCTGTTCCTACAAAAAGAAGTCATTTCACATATCTAGAATGTAAGTTTTGTGGTGTATGTTATTACCTACCCCATGGAGTTATTTAGTTTTCAGCCCTGTTTTCTTTTTTCTTCTTTCATATCACTTTTGACCATTTATGTTATAGTATACCACTTATTTATATATAACTTAAATTTAAAATTCAGCTGAAATATGGATATTTTTCACACAATTAAGCCAGCAATTACTCTTTGGTTTTATTGAAAACAAGACCTGGCTGGTGTAGCTCAGTGGATTGAGCATAAGTCTGAGAACCAAAGGATCCTGGTTCGATTCCCGGTCAGGGCACATGCCTGGGTTGCAGGCCAGTTCCCAGCAGGGGACACACGAGAGGCAACCATACATTGATATTTCTCTCCCTCTCTCCTTCTCTTCCCCTCTAAAGATAAATAAATAAAATCTTTTTTAAAATAAAATAAAATAAATTAGATTATACAATGATTAAAAAAGAAAGAAAACCTTCCACTTTACCCCTGAAATTCCCTTCCCTCTGGTCACTGTCACCCTGTTCTCAATAAACAATTAGAACAGGAACAGAAGCTTAGATACAGAGAATGTTTTGATGGTTCCCAAAAGAGAGGGGAATCAAGGTTGTGCAAAAAGGATGAAGGGATTAAGTGCAATTTGTTTGTTACAGATTAGGCATGGAAATGTAAAGTACAGCATAAGGAAAATATTAGCTAAAGAATATACATGTATAACCCATGGACATGGACAATGGTGTCAGGGTAGCCTGAGGAAGTGGGTGGAGGGCTGGGTAGAAGGGGGCAAAGAGGGAAAAATTGGTACAGCTGTAATAACATAAGCAATAAAAATAACAAAAAAGGAGAAAAAAAGGAAAGAAAACAAGAAAAATAGAATATTAAATAAACATTAAATAAACTACTACTCTCCTTTTTTTGGTAAGCTTTTAAAGTTGCTTTTGCAACAAAATTACCATGAAATTTTCCTATTTATAATCTAAATACCTTTGTTTTTAAAAGGAATTGACTCTATTGACTACTTGTGGCTTTATTTCATCAGTCTTTGGCAAACATTGAGATCCATATTTGACTGATGCTCATTATTTTTTGGTTTAATTTTTTTCTTTTTCCATTATGAGTACAAACTCTAAAACTCAAATATAATGTTGGAACTTTCCTTTCCCTTTATTTTAAGTTTATCTTTACTTGATGGAGTTTTACGTTATTTATTCTTAAAGGAAAATATAGTAAACAGACATTGATTTATTGTTATTAAAGAATTATAGCTGCTTTTTAATTTATAATGACTTTAGTAAATATTTCTGTGGATCATTCATCTTGTCTTCATTTTTGAAAAATTGGAGTCAGTGTAGTGTAAGGAAGGAAGGGTGTAACGAAAGGGTTGCGGTTCTCCTTTAAAGACTTGGGTCATGCAATTTAACCTTTCTATACCCATAGGAGTGATACTTGCGCCTTTGCTTTACTTTACAGGAATATTTTGGAAATGGATAAATATATGTATTAATAAATACTTTGAGTACCTAAAATAAAGGCACTTATCATTTACTTAGTAATAGCAAGCAGAATGTGTTGTGTGAAGAACAGCAAGAAGATGTATAATAGCAAGAAGTACAGATATTAAGTACTTAAATCTATTACACTTTAAAAAGCAGTCTAGTTTTTATTGAACTCACACTACACTATCAAGTCATGCAGCTCTGTGTATGTGTTGGGGGAAAGGGTGAGGAAGAAAAGGAAAAGAGGAAACATACACTAACTGAATATCGCTAGGTGCTAGATCTTGTCAGTGTGCTTTCTCAGGTAATCCTTCTAACAACTTCATTGGTTATGTCCTGTTACCCCCGTGTTGTAGAGGAGGGAAATATAACTCTAACGGGTCAAATGACTTGCTTATGTCTGACAATCGGTAAGTTACTGAGCTAAGGATTTAAGCCGAACTGCAAAACTCAGCTTTACAGGGCATCACAAAGTTTTTCTAATTGCTGCTTTGGAAACTTTTGTTTGGAGCTAATGTAGGAAAGGACAGAGCTAATTTAATTAAAAGAAATAATTTACAGTACCCAAAGAGATTTCCTTTTTTAACTTCCCTCAATGTTTCCATTACTGTTTTAGCTGAAGATGTAGATCATGTCTTATTTTATCTTGCTCATTTGTCGAACTCTATGTCCTGGACTTATAAAAATACACTTGCTAAAGATGAGTTAAAGGGCAGGACTTATACTGCAATTTCTTGGCTCAGTTATTTATGTAATTAAAATGCTGTTTCCGAGAATGACTGGAGGTTGAGCTAGAGGAGGACATTGGAAGGAGAAGCAGCTTGTGAGTTAGGGAAATTCCAGATGACCAGGATCGCCAGATTTCCCGCTGGCCCTTTATTGCTAAATGCTGCCGCCTGCTCTTCTTGCACAGCTGTGCGCTTCATTAAATAGTGATGTCTACAAATCACAGCAGTGTTAAAATGCAGAGCGGGGGAAAATTCCTCTACACTGGCTGCTGCCAAGTTCCTAGAGTTTTCACAGCACACTCACCAAACTACCTCCTTACCCTTCAAAAACTGTAAGTTCAATATCAAGAGTGTATTCATCAATTATAGTGCCTGTCTATTCTCTTGGGGAGTTTGAAATATTCTCTTGGAGAGATACATTGGTAAGAGTGCCCATGTCTAAGGCAACTTGGTATGGGTCTTGTTTTGGCAGATAAAGCTTCTGACCTTGATTTGCCACTAGTTTTCTAATTGAGTCGAGGAACATTGCCTAATCATTTGAAACATATTTTTTTTCCATCCACAATGTGGGTATAGTGCTATTCAGAAACCTGCTTTGTGGAGTTTAGGGCCAAGATCCCAGCCGCTACTGCTCAGGGAAGGAATAAATGGTACATGAGTTTAAGTAGCAGTATCTGTGGAGAATTTATGTGTGCAAGACACTATGTTGAGTGAAGTACAGGATGACAACATAAGAAAAGGCTAATTAATATACAATAATAGGACTAGTACAAGATTAGCTCTGATGTCTTGTATACTAAAGTTGTTGAAAATGTACAATGAGAATATGAGAAAAATACAAATTCCATCTGCATGGATTGGAAAAGTTTTGAGGGGGAAGTAACATTGGCTCCAGGCCTTGAAAAACAGATAAATGGAGGTAGTTCTGGTGGAGAAAACAAATGTAAACAAAGATACAGAAAATGGAGTTTAGTGGATTAGCAGAATGGTGTGTTGCCTTGTAATGCAATGGTAACATTGTAACTATATTATAATACAAACAGCATGTTTGTCTGGAAACTAAGAAAATAACAGCCTAGTTGACTTCATAGGGATATATTGTCTCCAGCTCTACATCTTACCTTATAGCTGCTGGATTCTTGCATTTATATCCTATGCCATGCCCTTACAGGCATTTGAATTTGTGATCCTTCTGCTTAAATAAAAAAATGGAAGGGGATAGGTGGTTTGAGGGAGCTTCTGTAATAGAAGGCTGTTGGTCTGCGTGTTGGTGGATGGACAAGAAGAGCAAGAATTGAAGGACCAACGTGGAAGGTGATCTGTGGGCCTGCAGTCCCTGGCGGAAAAAAAGTAGTAGCTAGTGAGTGGGCAGGACTTGAGACTGCTTTTTTCTTAAAAGTTTCACCCAGTCCAGAAAAGGAAAACACAGAGTAATTCAAGTTAACGTGCATTTATTGAGCACATACTTGCACAAACACTGTAATAGGCACAGTGGTAGATATTGATATATAGTAATGCATTTTCCTTGTCTCTAGTTATAAGGAATAAAAGCAGACAGACATGTGAGCAACTAACTATTGCACAAGGTAGAATACAGTAAGAGCTAGCAATTTGCCATGGGAGTGTGAAGGCAGATTTATTTTGACTTGGAATGGATAAGAAATATTTCTAAAGAATTATATTTGAAGTGAGATGTAAAGATTAGCTGTTGATTAGTAAACAAATATGAAAAAGTATTTTGATTAATGGAAAGAGTAAGCCATAAAATGCAAGAATTATTTTAGAAATTAAGACAAGGATGTGATTTATACTTTATTATGAGATGAAATTAGGGTCAGATCTTCACACAGCTTCAAAGTCACATCATTGAGTTTGAACTTAAAATTCAACCAGGAGCCACTGAAAATACCTGAGACATGAAGGGACAGGCAAATCTATGAAGGAACTCAGGTGTACCAGGAAGTTCTTTATTGCCACGTATTATAGCTTCAGAAATGAGCTCTATTTGTCTGAGAATTCCTCAGATCACCATGATATAGGGGTGTATGTCAGGGTGTATTAGTATTCTCTTAAATTTATTGATTGATTTGAGAGAGAGGTGGGGAAGGAGAAAGAGAGACATTTTTGTTCCACTTATTTACAGATTCATGGGTTGCTTTTCACATGTACTCTCACAAGGGACTGAACCCACGACCTTGGCATATCAGGATGACTCTCTAACCAACTGAGCCAACCAGCCAGGGCTGGAGCTCTAGATTATTTGGGTTAAGGGTCAGATATATACTGAAATGCACAGACCTAGCTCTTAATATGGGTTTGATAGCCACTCCGTTTCCATCCCCCCCCTCCCGTGGGCTCTCATAGCATTTGACTTATTCTCTGTATTTCTGGCATGTGACACACTTCACAGCAAGTAACAGGTACTCAGTGAATGTTCACTGAATGAACAAACTGCAGACTTGTGCGGTAGAACCTGGTTATCGGCACTTGAGTAAACAATCCACACAGGAGCATCTGGCTTGGAGCAGGACAGAAGACTGGCCTTGGGTAATTTCATTTGGTCCTTGAGTAGCTGGATAAATAGCTCATTTTCCTTAACTGAGTCTCCTTCATTGTGATTTCACAACATTTACAATCATATGATATATTAATAAATAAGCCAGTCATAATATAATAAGTACAAATCAATTTCTAAGTCTTTTAAGAGACATTCAAAATCTCTAATTAGAAAATATGTGATTGAGGAAAGCGTTTGTCCACTATGAAAAGAGTGGTTAAAGCTTGATATTTATTCTCTTCAAAGTATGTTTTTAATAGTTTCCATTTTTGCTTAACACATCTGAAACCTACATGCAATTTGGATAAATTTGGATGTCTAACTTTCTAGTTTGTATAGGTTTGTCATTAATACTCAGTGGTATGTTGTTATTACCTGTAGGTAAATTAAAGCACACCACGCAAACTGAATTGTGTGCGTGCATGTTGTGTCACGTATGATGGCATGGGATCCTCATAAGCTGGAATGTGGAAAAGTCTTATTAAATTTCTGTGTGTTCTCTCTTCAAGTTCTGTGCTCTTCCCTGCTATGACATATTGATACGTGGTCATGTTTCCAGGGTTCTCTCCTATTTCTGGTGCTCTGCTTGTCCAGAAAGTTTACAGAGACACATGCAAAGGGATTAGGTCTTAGCTCTGGTCCTTTTTCATAGGACAGACTTATTGCCTAAACCATAGAATTTACCAGAGAAAAATCCAGAGATATCAACATTTGAAAGATAAGTACATGCAACATCCTGCTTTGGTAGAGGTTTGGTGTGGTGTGCATTTATTGTCAACTGTCTGAAAATCCTGAGAAGTCTTCTTTCCACTCTAGTTTGAGTAAATGTCTCAAAAACCTCTCTTTTAAGAGAGGTTTTTGAGATTTCGGATAGATTCAAAGATTCGGATGTTTCAAAGATTTTGATAGATTTCTCTTGGTTGGGGATCATCTTTACATCATTCCAAAGTAATGTACTCTCAAAAACGAGAGGTCTCTGGTTTCTTAGGAGGAAGCATGAAGGAGTAAAAAATGCTGAAGATTTTATGCGGCATGTTTCTCAGAATTACTGAGTCAGTTCTACACACATATGCCTGTATGTATCCACACATTTACATAGAAGGTATTTTTAACTAATTGATTTTAGAGAGAGAGAGGATGGAGAGAGAGACTTTGGTTTATCATCCCACTTATGGATGCATTTATTGGCTCATTCTTGTATGTGCCCTGACTGGGGATCAAACCCACAAGCTTGATATATGGGGTCAGTGCTCTAACCAACTGAGCTACCTGGCCAGGGTCTAAAAGGCATTATTTTTAAAGTGTTGTCTAAAATCCCAAATCCAACACCCCTCAAAAAAATCCAAAAAGGAATTTTTGGTATGTGTTCAGCAAACTGTTTGATTTTTCTTCTGGGCGCAGTTATCCACATTTTTCAACCTCCCTTTAAGTTTGATGGGGCCATGTAGCCTTGTTCTTACCAACACACCATGGACAGGAATGCGGCAAGCTACGTCAAGACCTTCTAACCCAAGATTACCATACATTCTTTTCTTAGTCCCTCCCATCATATCCCTCTGGTTTCCTCCTCTCTTTGCATACAGGCTGGATAGAGAGGACCCTGGGGCATTATTTTGAGCCCTAGAGGGTGGCCTGGGCAGCAGATGGAAGGATTCTCGATCTCTGAGTCACCACCTGTAGGGAGCTGCTCAGGAGAGCTGCCCGAAAGGAAATATCTTTGTTAAGACTTTGTGTGAGTGACAAATAAAGTTTGATTGTGGCATTTGTTTTGAGATCATGGAGTTTGTTTTTCAATATAGTTAGCTTTTACTCTAAAACAAGGACAGGTAGGGCATGACCTCACAGCTAGAGGTAGTTATCAGGGGGGATATATTGTGCCTCTGTATCAATGAGCTACTTCTGTTTTTCTAGGGAATATGTTTTGATCAACATAAAGACCTAATAGGTGTGCCCATGTCAGCAAATTGGATTATTGCAATTTCATACTACCATTGATGGTAGATGACTATACCCTTAATAAGGTCAAAGTATGGAGTCTGAGACCATCACTGTGGTGATTTTGGGTGTAGTCACCATGATACGTAAATCCGATGCTAAAAATTATAGCAGTTAGCCGGGTGAAGAATTTGAGTGCTGTATATAAATCACAATGGACATTAGTGTGGGATACTAAAGATTTATCATTGTACAAATATCTGTGCAGTGATTTGATTTGTTTGTTCTTCTTTTGTTAAAAGAGACCATAAAATTGTCAAAGAATTTACTCTAAAGGTCCTTGAATACTAAGTCTCCCAGAAACTGAACCGTACTGCTCATTGTAATGCCTGTGTCTCCTCATTCCCAGAGGTCTCAGGATTTGTCTTTAGACCGCAGTCTGGAATGGTTATAACTATTACCTCCCTTTCATTGAGTACCTTCCAGGTACTGTGTTAGATGCTCGAATCTTACAGAAACATAATGAATTAGGTATCTGTATTCCTGTTCTCTAAATGAGGAAACTGAGGCTTAGATGGTTTAAGTGATTTGCTCATGGTCAAACAGCTGTAGTGTGGCAAGGCCAAGATTCCAAAATTCATGTTCCTAGTCAGTGCTCAATGCTCCTGTTATGGACCTTTGTATTCTTTCATTATATTATTTTATATTAGTTACCTCTCTCTTATGACTAATGCTCCCTTTTATGGAATATATAATCCCTTTTATGAAATATATTATCATATATATTGTATATATATGATAATATATTATGTACATATACATATATGTGTATATTGTATATATGTGTATATATATACTTTTATGTGTATATATATACTTTTATGTGTATATATATACTTTTATGTGTATATATATACTTTTATGTGTATATATATACTTTTATGTGTATATATATATATATATATATATATATATATATATATATATGTATATATACAATCCCCTCTTCCCTTGAGTGAGGCCAAACTGCAAGGGATACTATATTTGTTCAGGAGCATTACATTGTAATGAGTTTACATCAGAAATTTATTCTCAGATTCTCAGTCACCAAACTTTGGATATAAGTAGAAACAATGTAATAATTTACTCACTCTATGTTCTTATTTTGAACTTGCATTTCAAAAGACCAGGCAAGCATTATTCCAAAATCACTTCTCTTTTAAAAAGATGAAATTTACCACTCTGCTTTCTCACACAGTGACAAAATTGGAATGGCCCTCATTAGGAAAGAAACAATACAGCCTTTGCAACAGTAAACAGTGGAGATGTCTGAAATCCATAGCTCTAACTGTGACAGGACTGAAGTGTTTGATGATAGCCTGAATTTTACAGCCAAACCTTTGAAAATGAGCCCAAGAGAAATAACAGTTACCCCGTTCACATCCTTTTCCCATCGAGGCACTAATCTAGTTTTCTGAAAATTTTCTCCAATGCAACTACCTGTCATAACTCTTTCTTGGAGGAGACCAGTGCTATGACACTCTCCAAGTATCTTTAGATCAAATTCGCAACATTGCTTGCAACAGCTTCCTGAAACGTAATTGCATGCACGTATAAACAAAACACACCGTGTTTTCTGCCCCACAGCTGCTCCTGTGTTTTGGCATCTCTGAAATTTTAGTTACTAAAGCTGTTCGATGACCTTCCCAACACAAAATATATAAACATCATCTCAACTAACCACAGATCATCTCATAATAAATAATGTATTAAATATCACCTTTCATATGGACCAAAGCATTTACTGAGCTGGGAGAGAGGGCATTTGCAATAATTGTGACAAAGGTAATTACTTTGAAAAATAAAGTTTTTTGATAACTAGGGTGGGAACAACGTAAGTACAAATGGCGGCTGACTGCTGTTAGAAAGATCTAAAAGAAATTGGGGAGGGGGACAGCTATACTGTTCTAATACAGCTATGGCTATAGCTTTTTAGTTTTCTATGTTTGTATTTTCTTTATTTTTGTTTTTTTATTGTTTGTGCTATTACAGCTGTCCCAATTTTTCCCCTCTTGTCCCTCTCCCCAAACCCCATTCCCACAGTCAATCCCCACACCAATGTTCATGTCCATGGGTGATGCATGTATGTTCTTTGTCTAGCTTTTTAAAAACAAATATACTGAATTTGAATTGTTCTGAGCCCATATAGAAACAATGTGACCTCACAAGCCTGCAGGTCACAGAGACTATCTGATATCAGGGTTATAAACACCTTGCTTAAAAGAAATTTATCTCATTAATCACAAGTAATCACAGTTGTCTAATCCCTAAGCTGTTTGCACTTATGTAAAATCTGACAATTAGTCCTGAGGACATCTATTCTGCACTGGATAAAGCTCTTTCCTTTAGAGCAGTTTTGTTCTTTAAAAAATTTTTCTTTTAACGTCCAATGGTCACTCTTTATCCTAAGCTTAGAAAAAGAAGACAGAATTAGTAGCAATAGAGAATGTATTATATTCAAGGAATAAATTAAGAAATATATTAATGGGGAAAAAAGAAAGCCTGCTGTGTAATCTGCAGTTTCACTCAGGCTCCAGGAGGCTAAAATTAAAAATTGTTAAAGACATCTAATGCTCTGAAGGACAGGAGATGGGTAGTGAAAAAAAACTAACATCGACTACCAAGTGTCTGAAGGGCGTTCCCTGGGGAAAGCTTGGCAGCGACCAGAGAACCACAACTGAAGAAGAGAGCATAGATTTCTGGACCAGGAGTGATACTATGTTTATTTTGAATAAACTAGTTATAGGGAAAAAATAAACCGGAGATTGCTGCATAAATAACATTACACAGACCAAGAATGAAGATGGTTGCCATATCATTTAGAAATCAAACAATAACTAGAGAAAATAGTCATATGTTAAAGAAGCATACCACATTTTATTTTTTAAATATTATTTATTTATTTATAGAGAGAGGGTAAGGGAAGGAGAAAGAGTGGGAGACAGACATCAATGTGTGGTTGCCTCTCATGTGTCCCCTACTGGGGACCTGGCCTGCAACCCAGACATGTGCTCTGACTGGGAATTGAACCAGCAACCCTTTGCTTCACAGACCTGTGCTCAATCCACTGAGCTATACCAGCCAGGTGCATACCATATTTTAAAATAGCCAACTAACAGAGATTGATTTTTCCATGGGGTTGAGAAACTATGAATGTGAGGCTGGCTTGTTGAGGTAGGGAGGTGGGGGAAACAGGATAAAATAATTTGAAATTACCTTGAATCATTTACCTAAAAAAAATCAGTTGTTGTAGATATTTTTACAGAGAAATATATTTAATGTAAGTCAGAATATAATGAAGGGAATTTAGATGTGTGATTGTCTCTAGTTTAAGTGTTCTGTATAAGGAGCAGAGACATAACTGCATGAAAATGGGAAGATTTCTCAAATGGCAGAATTGAAGAGGATTATAAAAAATTGTCAAAAATAAAATGCATAGATGCAAGAGGAAAAAACCATCCACAGAAAACAGTGTTCTAAATTGTTCTGGGGGACGGCAGGGGTCTCGTTCGTAGGAAAGTCATGCTGCTCTAGTAATCATGACTTTTTATCTCACAGTCTCACATAGCATCTATTTTAAAACTCATCTGTAGCTTTATTGAGATGTAAAGATTATTTTTAAAGTGTTGTCTAAAATTCCAAATCCAACCCCCCCCAAATCAAGCTTTTATTGAGAAAAGCTTGTTCTGAGTTACAAACTTCCTAATCTGATCTTGTAGCACGAATCACATTGAGTCTGTTGGCCCTTGACAATTTTCCCATACTTCACATTTCCCTAGGTAGGTGCTATTTTTGCATCTCATTCGTCACAAGATTTTTATACACCCAAACCATTCTTATAGTGGTTTGGGTGTACAAACCATTTGCCCAGTCTCTTGCCCAGTCTCTCCTTTATCATTTGAAGTATAATTAAAATTTTATTTTTTAGGTCGGGCAGCAAACACCTTTTTTTTTTTTTTTTGGTAAAAGATCAACTAGTATTTCCAGCTTTGCTGGCCATCAAGTCTTGTCCTAACTACCCAACTCTGCTGCTGAGGTGTGAAAGCAACCATTGGCTGTATCTCAGCAAATGAGCATGGCTGTGCTCCAAAACTTTATTTATAGAAGCAGGCAATGGTAGGTTTTGTGAGTGGTGGTTTGTAGACTCTTGTTTTAGATGAGAGTCTTTTATTTTGCTTGATCCAAATTTCCTTTGAGAGATTCTTTCTATGGAATTAGTTATGCCTCTCTTTTTTCTGGACTATTTTGGAATTCTTTTCTGTGAAGTGTAAATAAATGTCTTTAATATGGTCATACTTTTTATACCCTTTAATCTACGACTAGCATGGGTTAGGTAAGTGAAATGGCATTTAAGATGCACAGAGCCGCCCTCACTAGTGGCTTAGTTGGTTGGAGCATTGTCCGGTATATCAAAAGGTTGTGTGGGTTTGATGCCCGGTCAGGCATATACATGGAGGGAGGGAAGGTCACAGGGCCACACTGCAACCACCTGTAACCACCTGCTGAGCATCACTGGGCTGCTGGAGTGGTGAGAGCAAAGGGCCCGTCCATGAACACGGTTCATCTCTGAGTCATGTTGAGAAAGGCAGCCTTCTTGCAAGAAGTGGGAAGCCAAGAAACTCGGAAGGGAGTTGGTATCAGGTGTGGCTGCGATCAGAGGGCACTGACAGAGAAGATCTCTGTGGAGATCCAGTGGCCTGCACTGAAGTGTGGGCCGGGATAGATCTTGGTACAGTGAGGAAGCCTGAAGAAGCCCTTGCAGCCCTGGTATTGGCTTGCAGCAGGCAGTTGTCACCGGGGGTCAGACATAGGCATGTCTAGATGCATTTTCTGGTGGCAGCTGAAGGTGGAAAGAGCTGGGTTATGTAATAGTTGAGGAACAATACATTTGAGGCCTTAAAATAAAACAATAATAAAATAGAAAGGACACTTAGTGATTATCTAGTAATTTGATAACCTTCTTTTACATGTAGGGGAAAGTGAAGCCTTAGAAAAGGGATTTCCCCAAAGTCACCTAGGCAGTTAGTTCCGACAGAGAGAAAGAACATGGGTTTTACTCCCAAGTGCTTTTTCTCTGCGTTGCTCTTTGTGATTAGGCACAGTAACGGTGCAGGGCACCATGAGAAGCCTTGGGTTACTCTGCTCAGGTGAGTGTCAGGAGGGTGTAGTGGCCCCTCCTGCTTTAGAGGTTCAGCTAGAACTTTGTTTCATAAAGGGACTTCTCCAAACCACCTGGAAGGTCTGTCCTTATTTATTTCACATGCCCAGACTCCCCTCCCTGGGAGTCAGTACTAACCAGCTGCCCAGGTGACTCTGATTTGCTATTCTTCCCACTAGGGAATCACAGAGCTAGACAATAATTCTTAATCATGCCACACATTAGAATTGCTCAGAAAATGTCTACATTTTAAAATAATACTCTTGCTTGGATCCCACTCTTCAAAATTCTGATTTTGTCTGTTTGGTGTAGGGCCTGGCCATCTATATTTTAAGCATTCCAGGTATTCTGACATGTAGCCAGGTTTGAGTGATAGGAAGCTACAAGAAGCCTGAGAGAGGGGGAGTGCCGGCCTGGAAGGGGGCCATAGCAGACACGTGAAGAGGTTAGAAGAACTGTTTGGAGAGATGTTATCGAGGAGACGAATTAGGTCAGAAGAGTGCCATTGTTCAGGAGGAGAGCGGAAAAGGAGGGGCTAGAAGCTGGTGGGCCTTTGGGGAGAGTAATGAGGTTCAAACAGCCTCAGCTGGAAGCCTGATTATACAGAGACAGCAGGGCTTAGAAGAAAATCTTCGAAGACACCATCTCCGTCTCCAGGCTGAACAACTTTTGGCTTCCTCAGCAAGTGAAAAATGGCATAGGACAAATGACTCAGAAGGAAGTTTTTTTTGAACTGACAGGTAAAAACAATAATAATAATTGGGCAGCTATAGAAGGGAGAGTGTATCTTATGCCAGCAATTACAAGGTTTTAGTACATGAGATAGCAAAGTCAAAATGATAGACCCTTCGGATTGGAGAGCCGTAGAGATCATCGGAGTCAGCCCCCTCACTTCAGAAAGAATGAACTTGAATCCCACAGAGGGGCAGCGGCTTGCCAAATATCACCTGTAAGCCAGGGGGCTCCGACCTCCATCTGTACTAACAGGGTGAGTCAGTGCAGTGTAATGGGAACACAGGCTATGGAGTCAGCCTGGCAGGTTTGCTGTCCTCACTTGGTGGAATTACTTACATTCTCTGTGTCTAACTTTATTATGGGTTGTGGGGTGGATTAAATGAGTTAATATCCATAATGTGTTAAAACAATGCCTAGCATTTTTATGTGTTATATATTAACTGTAATTGTTATACCATACTGTTTTTTAGTCCTCACTCGAGGGTATGTTTATTGATTTGAGAGAAAGAGTCAGAGAGACAGAGAGAGAGACATTGATGTGAGAGAGAAACTTTGATCAGTTTCCTCCCATAGTTGCCCCAAATGGGCATCAAACCCAAAACTTTTTGGTGTGTGGGACCACACTCCAACAAACTGAGCCACCTGGCCAGGGCCACCAGACCATTGTATTCAGTGATTAAAATATAGCACAGTGAACAAGATTGAGATAATAACTTGCCTATTTGAAGATGGACATTTGGAAAAAATTCAGATTTAAAAACTCTAAAGATATTAAATTTAGGTGAATCCCAAAGCCATGTGTTTTCTGTAAAGTGCTGATTCTGAGTCTCACTCCAGATCACGAACAGATCCTCTGTTAAGGATCCAAGGTCCTTCTCCACGTGAGGTAGATACTGTTTTCTTTCCCACTGTTCCAGGTATGAAAATTAGGGCTTAGAAAGGCTGACTAACTCGCCCAGCATCATTAACTTTGTACATAATACACAAGAGGCTCTTCAGCCAAATCCTTGAGACCCCAGGATCACCATCCAGCCAGTTACCATGTGATCTTGAGGAAGTGAATCCCCACTGGGCCTCAGTGTCCTTATCTGTAAAATGGGATAATGTTGGTGTGGGCATCATAGAAACTTATAAAAATTAACACATCAGGTACATCACAGAGGACCTTGTTGTCCATAGAAGTGGTGAAATATTAACCATTGTTTCTACTACAGACATTTGCATTGTCATTTCTACTCTACTTTCCACGCATTTTCTTCAACAAGCACCTATGTGACACCCCCTTGGTGCCAGGTACTAGACTATGGAGCCCCCCAAAAAGGCCAGAAACTGAAGTCAATGAGGTTTTTATCTCTAAGAACCAACCACGTCAGTAGAAAACATAAATAAGAAACTGTACTATAAGATAAGAAATGCTTCTGATCAGAAAAAAATAAGAAGTTCCATAATAATTTAGTAAAAATGGGACTTACCTACTAGGAAATTGTAGGAAATACATCATTTTGAGTAGGTGAGTTTTCTAGATACACATATAACCTTTAAATAGTACTTTATTTTTCCTTTTATATTGGAAGGCAGATATTTCTGAAAATAAAGCATACTTTGCCCTCTTTTTAAGCCAAGAATAGTGTGTGCTATGTAAACTTCTCTCAGTGACTCAGGATCACCACGGGGAACTTCATTTTGGGGGTTGTGTTATCACATCAAAGTCTTTACGGATTTCTGAGGGGCATGTGTCTCTTTGTTCTCCTGCTTGGTTTGTAAATTTTTTTCTTTCATTGTTGCAAAGTACCCACTTTTCTCCTCACAGAAGTCATTGTTATCTATCAGGAAAAGTAAAGACTTGGAAGTCAATCTAGCCTGTATTTTTATGCTAACCCTACTAGTCTGTATAAGCAAGGGCCATTTATCCATTCATTCAACAAATGTTTATGAATGCCACATTATTATGTCAGAAATTATGTTATTTATAGGGATGCAAAGATACATATTCACGTAAGTTTGTGTCTTCAAGAGGCTATAATGCAGAAGTTTCTTAATTGCTCATAGCTGTAATTTCCTCACATCTCCAAGTAGAACCGATGCAGTAACTAACACTGAAGTGCCAGGAATTATCCTGGAAGGTAGGGGAGGGATACAGTTAAATATACATAGGAGGATTCCAGTTCATGAAATCCCCCATGCTCCCATTCTTTACCCACAAGCATTCTAGAGTACTTCCAGGTAGTATTCGAGGTCTTGAAAATGCAGCAGTGAACCAGGCAATCTGCTCCCACTGAGTTTACATTCTGGTGGTGGAAACTCACAACAGACAAGTAAATAATACATTTTCAAGTGAGTGATCTAAAAAGACACATAGAATTAGTACATAGAAGATGAACCAGAGGTGAAGGGGTCTCTCTGTTTCTCCCTGGTTCTTTTCACAATGGTGTCTACAGATGTGTTGCTCAATAAATAAGTCCTTATGATCTATGACTAAATATAAGGCATTACTGCTAGGTACTGTCTTTTCGCGCGTCACATCTTATTCTGAAAAAAAAAAAAAAACCTCTAAAAAGTTGTGGTTTCTTATTATATAAGCCGTTTTTTTTTCCTTTTGTCAATTTGTATGTTTAGGTATTGCTGCTAAGGCAGTAATTGTTTAGGACAGAGGGTGGGGCACAACATACAAGACTTAGAGGATTTGGTAACTGAGAGGGAAAGGTCACTCCCTCAGAGGTAACCACTGATGAACTAATACTGGATGCACAGAACTTTGATGAGAGGATTTGGGGTTTGGGTTGTACAGTAAAGGGTTATGGAAGGAGCAAGCTGTGGGCCATTAGGTCTTAAGACAGGTGGTAGTGGGCAGAGAAAAGCTTTCTGAAGATTAAAGGGAAGTCATCTATCTATGGTATAATGAAGGAGAAATGGACATTAGAAGCACAAAAGAGATTTTCTTAAGACTTCTGTTTACCAGTTCAGCAAGAGTACACAAAGAAGAATTCTTTGGTGAAGAAACATTGTTGTTCAAATGGCGGCAGACTTAAAATGTTAAGGTGTAAGTTATACTCTAAGTGCATTTTACCCTTTTAAGTTTCATTGCCAAGAAACTGACATATGGGTTTGACTTTGGGGTGAGCAGAGTGAAGGCGCAAACTGGTCATTTTCATCACAAAGTTGAAAAGAAGAAAATTTCATCTAACAAAGGAAAGCTGTTAGTGGACCTGATTTAGATTATATGAGTGACTTTCTGGAGGAGGATTTATCTGAAGCATGTGAATAAATTTTCTTCTCCAGGGCACTTGGGCACTGTTGGGTGCGATAAAGAGGTAATTTACTAAAAGGCATCAAGGTGCTCTTTGGCATCCTTAAAACTAAGCATGATAGTTTATAATGATAATGGTTGCAATAATAGCAGAGTAAACTGAAAGTGTGGGAATGTTTCTGAACTAAAAATATAAAAGGAAATGTGTGATTTAGAATGCTCCTGAAGCCAACCAAAAGACTTGTCTGGGGAAGATTCAGAGAGGCTGGTAACAGGCGTAAGCAATAATGTAATGGATTAATAGACTGGCTGGAGGGAGGAAGGAAGGAGGAGAGGATGGGAGGGGAGAGGGAGGGAAGAAAAGCCATGTTCAGAATTTTGAACCACTTTTATCTGAGAACTGGGGACATTACCAGGGTATTAGTATGCTCTCTTCCCCTTGTGAAGCAATAATGACTTCAGCTACTTTGTCCAGTGCTACGGTTAACAGTCAGCTACTTATGCAACACTGCACATCTGCAGAAAGGTCGGATACTCTGTAATGTCATTCACTGATCAGTACTAGCTTTCTCAGGCCATTTCCCCACTTATTTTTAGGAAAAATGGTAACTATTGTGATAAAACAGAATTAGTAGGAAATTTTGTCCTTTTACAGAAAAAAATAATTATGCCAACTATGAAAACTTCCCAAGTTTTATTGCCCAATTTTTATGACAAATAAAAATTAGAAGTCATGTATGTGATTTAATAAGGCATAGCTTTTGAAGGCATACAGTCTTAACTTTAAATCCCAGCTCCATCATTTTCTGAATGACATTGAATGACTTTCTTATCCTCTCTGAGCCTAAAGATTGTCACACATAAACGAGAAAAACAGGCCCTGTGCCGTGAGAGCTTCCCACAGTCCACAGCAGTTCTCTCCTGCCACTCAGCAGGCAATAGAGCACGAACCAGAATGAGTGACCTGTGCTGGTTTTCCTGCCCTTAAGAAGCTCACCATCCAGTGGGAAGTTAACAGTTGGAACACAAAAGGTTATGACAAAGGATAAAAATTAAACAAACATTGAAAGTGTTTTATTTTCAGAACTAAACTTAAAAAACCTCCAGAAAAGCAAAATGTCTCATTCATCACTAAATTCCTACATAACTTTTCACATAATAAATATTCACTATACATATAGTTGAATGCTTTGCATGTAAACCTTTCATTGAAATAAATGTAGACAGAATTTTATTAGTTTTTGTTTAATCTGAGCAATTTTACTATACTTTTCAAAGGGCTTTCAAAATCTGATAGAAAAATAACTAGGAAGTGACCAGTTTTAAGCATTTTTTTAGTATAATTTAAGTTTAATATTTTATAATAATAAATGATAACAATGTGTTTAACAAGTGGCTTGGGAAATTCCAGAAAATTTAAGTCTGCATTCATTACCCAATACTCAGCTCAGCGGTGGATCTGGGGAAAGTTCTTCAGGTCCAGGTCTCTGTTTCCCATAAAATAGGGAACAGAACTAGGCAGTCTTAAGGGCATAGCCAGTGTAGACTTTTATAAGTTCTTCAAAGGTTTAGTCTCCTGTGCGAACCCATCCTCCCAACTGTGAGCTCAGTTGGTGAGAGGGCCTGCTCTCGTGGAGATTCCTGGTAGCACATTTTCTCTCTAGAGAAGCAACTGACACTCTACCAAGGGGGCCTTTGAGTGAGAAAATCTAAGAGCAGCCAGTAAGCTTCTGGTGTGAGTCACTACTAAATGCTTTTTTAAATTTTATTAAGTGGGTTAGGGATTCATATAGAATTAAGTACAGTTCTACCTTTATAACTTTAAGTTTGGATGTTCTAAATGAGAGTAAGGAAGCTTTAAATATCCAGAAAATTATAAGTCTGGGAACTGGTACAAAAGGCCACAAGGTGGGTTATTCATGATGAGAATTAGTATCCAATGCATAAACCTATTTCTATTGGTTATTGGTAAAGACCTAAGTTAAATACAGTATAGCTAGAGTGGGCCAGTTCTTTTTAAATTTCAGCATTTTCTTCAATAAGAAAAACTGAATTAATCTCTGAAATCTATTAATTCTAAAATCCAACTATAAAACTAAGGTTGTTTTAAACTCTGAAATTTTAGGGATATGGAGAATTTTCAGGAGTACTGAAGGAAATTACATGTAAGACAAATTTGGGTGATGACTTTTAGGGCAAAACAGGGAAAGCAGGAAGAAATGCAAATGGTCAGCAGGTATCCCTTCATGTTTTCAGGTGAATTCTACAAAGAATAGCTTTGTTTTTGTTTTCTGAGTTAATACAAAGAATTTACAATAGTTAATCTAGGGAAAACAAACTGGAAAAAATTGAATTCAGGCTTCCTGTTGTTGGGCATAACTGGTTTGACAAAACCATTTGAACAGAGTGATTAATCTGTGAGTAAATTGATACTGAGATTTCACCCGAGGGCAAAGCCCTGGAGGAAAATAGGATTTATCTCACTCCTCCTGCCCTTATGGCACCAGCTAATTTCTTTTCTTTCTTTCTCTCAATGTTTTACATATTTATTCAGAAAATGGGAATAGAAGCTGAGTTTTCAAAGAAGAGGCTTTGAAGATCCCCAAGTCTAGACCTTTGATTTTTTTTTAAAGATTTCATCCATTTGTTTTTAGATAGAGGCGAAGAGAGGGAGGGAAACATCAATGTTTGATTGCCTTTTGCACATCCCACCCTGGGGACCTGGCCCACAACCCAGACACGTGCCCCCTGACCAGGAATAAACCAACGACCCTTTGGTTCACAGGCTGGCACTCAATCCACTGAGCCACACCAGCCAGAGCTAGACCATTGATTTTTGATCTTTATCAACACCCTTTCTCCAATGAAATCTTGCTCAGAACCCTGAGACAAGCACAAGCCACACGACAGACATGGTGTTAAGAAGGAAGGGTGTGTAGAAGCCTATTCGTGTGTAAACTGCTATTCATTTACATGTGAGCACAGAGGCAACACGAATCTCAGGGCTCCATGAAACACAGTCTGAAAACCATTGATCTGTAATGAGAAACCCCACTTTCACCTTCCATAATGAAGCCCCTTGAAACTTGAATCCCTGAAGGAGGAAGTTGCCCAAGTCAGTGTAACAAGCCAGAGACAAAAATGATCTACAAAAAAGTGAGAAGTGATGGGGGCACTGTTTTGGTCCAGGGACATAGATAGGGGAAGAACAGTCTGAACTGGAGGGAATTGAAGGATAATTCAGGTTTAATAAAATTATTTTTGTGTGACACTTTACTATCTTTAATGGACCTTTCAGATGCACTATTAAATTAGTTCAATTCAGCAACTATTGTCTGGATACAAGTTCTGTAGTACTTGATACAAATTAGACCACCGTATCGACCACTAGGCACGTAATTTCATGTAACTCTCTCAACCAAGCCACAAAGGCAGCATAGCGTGAAAAGACCTCACAGTACGTCAATAGTAGAGCTGAGATTTGAATCCAAGTCTGTCTCTCTCCAAAACCAATGTTTCTTCTGCTCGAAAAGACCATATTTTAAATAAGGGACAAAGCCATCCTTTGTGGGGAGGAGAACCCCTAGGACTGGGTGGGCTTCTGACAGTCTGCAGAGCGGAGGGCACAGTCAGGAAGCGCAGGTTCCTGGGGTAGGGAGACTTGCCCAAGGTTTTGCCGCTGGTTAGTGGTGACATCCAAAACACGGGGAAGGTTTTTTATAAAGGAGTCAGAGAGAAACTAGAGGAAAAATGTAAAACAATGTAATGGCAGAGTGAGCACAGAGAGGAAACACAACTTCCGTGGGGAAATACTGAAAGAAACAGAAATAGATGAAGACTGTGGGGCCAAAGGGGTTTTTCTTTTTTGCTTTAGAGGGACTATTTCTTTCTTCCACTGACTCCTTCTTCTGGAATCAAGCTCATATTTTTTGTTATTCAAGATCTAGGGTAGATTAACTACCAGTCTTTTAAGAAACTACATCTAAGTTTCTGCTGACTTAAAAACTTGCACGCTTTTTTGGTACTGATTCTCACACAGTGACTATCATTATTGCTGAGAATGTACTTTGTGTTCTGTGTTTATGTTCGAGGGCTCACCTGGCTGTCAGGCTACCAGCCATAGGGTATATAGGTCTTTGGATGAACTTGTGGGTCCATGCACATCACAATTCAAATTTATTTGCACTTCGGTGTTTGAATAATTCATTTCTTCACCTTCATATTTTTCACTGCGAAAGAATTTCTTTTACTTATATTTTCCCCATTTCCTTCTCCTTCGGTTTTACCTGAGGAAAATGTTTATTGTAAATCAAACATACCTAAAAGTGTCACTCATGGAATTATTTTCCATAATGCTCACTTCAGTATTGAAGCTATAAAATTTCACTTCTTTTTACTCACTAGTAGGAAGTGTACAAACCAAGTCTATCCCAACTCTACAGAGAAAATAAGTACAATTAATTTGCCCTTTCAATTTAAAGGCGTTGTATTTTCAGATGCTCTCCTAACTATAAATAATTTTTAGGTGTGGTCTTTGGGGACAATACATACTCTGATAGGCCACTCTTACTTCTTTCTCCACCAGTTTAAATTCCTCACCTTCCTCTATGTATACATGCTTTTTGACTCATACAGACCTCTAGTGTCTTTGTTCTTCTGGCCTTATCCTTGTTCTAGCCCCTTTTTCTGCTCTTTCCAATTTGGATCCCAAGCTACTCTTCACAGGTTCTCTCAGTTGTCTGGCACCCAAAACATATTCAGTGAAACAATAGTAATGATTCTTTTATCTATTTTTCTCTTACTGTTCTCAAATGGTATAAACCAGAGGGAGTTACAAAACTGTGCAGCTGGGACTATGGAAAAATCATGTTTCCTAACCTCATGAACATTTTTAAACCCTCATCTTTTATCTCCAACTAGCTACTCAATGCCTTATTCCCTCTTTTTTTTAGCAGATGTCCTCACCTCCTGCTTCATCAAGAAAACTAAGGTTATCAGGCGTGAACTCTGTTCCCTGTAGATATATATACCCCTTTTGTATTGTCTCCTTAATTTCATCCTGGAATGAGGGGTTTAGTGGCTTATCTGAGCTTTTGCTATTAACTCCTTCCTATCTTCTTTCAGGACCATTCTCTAAGCCAGACGTCTCCAAGAGTTTGGCGTCTTTGGGCCACATTGGAAGAAGAGTTGTCTTAGGCCGCACATTCAATACACAAACATTAATGTAAACAAAAAACCCCATAATGTTTTAAATACATTAACGATTCTGTGTGGTCTACATTTATAGCCATCCTGGAGCCGCATGTGGCCCGTGGGGCCGTGGGTGGGACACCCCTGCCCTTTCCCACGTCTTAAATTTCTCTCTCTTGCTATTGGCTGCCTCCTTTCTGCTTTACATTTCAAGTATAATTCAAGTTCTTCTCATGCAAATATATCAAAGTAACATTTTCCTTTATCCCCTATTTACTCCTCAAATCCCTAAAATGTACTTTGTGCTTTCATTCATCTATGGAAAGTGTCAGTGTCAAGGACCCCAACAACCTACTTTTACCAAACCTAATAGATGACTTTCAGGATCCTCTGCCACATTCAGCAGTGTCAGGCCTTTGAAAAATTATTTTTCTTCTGGCTTCTAAGACCCATGAACATTTCAGTGTCTTCTCGTAAACTTCTTAGTTCTTAGTTTCTCCAAATAGATCCCCTCCTATCTTCATTAACCCTGCTATGCATAGGCTGTAGTATCTCTCCTCATTGATTCTTTTTACCTTGTAGTAAGGATTTCTGCTTCTAAACTTCTGATCCATTTGTCTTTCTAAAGCTTAAGCTTATTCAACTGTCTGCTTTACTTTTGATATATTCCATAGGTACTTCAGGCTGAGTATGTTAAGGTGGGACTCATCTCTCCTTTCAGTGTAAACCAGGTCTCCCATCTATATTTATTAATTTAGTTAGTGGAATCATCAGCCACTCAGTCCAAGAAAACGGCAAACATGGTTTCCTGAAATCTTCCTTCTCTTACATTAATAACATACATAATATTTGATTTAGCCTTTTCCCTAATAATCAAGTTTGTCCACATCTTTGCCTCCCCATGTCTATTATCATTCAACTGTCTTATTGGAACTGGTGCACCAACTTCTTCAATAACCATTTTGCCTATAAACTGCTCTGCTCTAAATCCTTCCTTCCTGCAATGTTTAGATGTATCAATATAAAACATATTCTGCCTGTGTCAATCTGACTGTGCCAGTACTGTAGAGGTGGACGCACCAACCTAAATATGTGCAAAATTTTGGTTCTAAAAATTTTATAGAACTTAATACACACAAAACACACATTCATTTGTATGTGTGTGTGTTTATGTGTATTTAGTTTTATAAAATAAAGTAAGAATTTCTGAATAAGTTCAGTGGATTGTATCAATGTGAATATCCTGGTTGTGATATCACATGGTAGTTTTGCAAGTTGTTACCATGGGGGGGAAACTGGATAAAGGGCATTTGTGCTCACTCTGTATTATTTATTATAATGGCATGTGAATCCACAATAATCTCAAAATAAAAAGTTTACTTAAAAATACCTTTCAAAAGTATTCTTCAATACTCAGAAGTATTGAAGTATTTGAGCTTTTATTTTGCCATAGCATACAAGTTTCTACTTCCCTTTTCAGCTTTACCTCCCAACATTCTCCACCACAAGGTTTTGCACTGTACTAACATTACGTTGCATCTAATTTTCTTACATACATCAAGTTATTTCCCAGTTTAGTATTTTGCCTATGCTCTTGCCATAGGCTGATCACTCATACTACTAGTCCTTACTTAGCCTTGCAAATTTCTCATCATTAAAGGTTTTTTCCTTGACCCCTTAAATGAGATGGTATATTTCTTCTTTGTTTTTTTATAATTTTATATACACTATTACTACATTTATTAGAGATTTGTTTTTCTGTCTTACCTTCTACACCATAATCTCCTAGAGAATCAGACCATCTTATTCGCTTTTTATTTCCAGTGCCCACTGTACTCTCTGGCAAATAATAGATGCTCTGTGTATGTGTTTGACTTTAGTAAATGAAAGTGCTTCTCCTTACAGTTTTGAAATCAGCAGTAAATTCAGTGTTGTTATCTCCTATTATGGAACAAGACCAGAGCATTCATTTGCAAATTTAAAATGATTGACTATTGTAGTATACTATTTAACTCTTTGTAACAGAAGAAGTAATGTTTAACAGCTTAGCTAATTTCATCCTGGAATAAAATTAGTCTACCGATAATGATAATGAGCTATGTACTAAGATGATCTGTGCAGATAACATGCAGATTTGGAGAAAGCATCACTTGAGAAAGATGATATTTTACTTTCCATATATATGAATCAAGGTTAATTTTTTAAATGTAAAGGTAAATTTGAGGATCCAGCAGCCAAATAAAACAAACAGAAATAAGATTAATTTGCAACATATTCAGATGTTTGCTTATCCTTTAGTCTAACTAGAATTCCACTCTCCTATTAAAAACCACCCACACACACACATCAAAGTAGGTAACTAGTGATTAAGAAAAAAAAGTCTAGGTCCAGAAACTCAAGTTTATTGTCCTTGGGCATGATGCTAAGATGGTAGTTATGAGAAGGGTGATTATGCTGAGGGTGAAACTTAAGTTTCTGAACTTACTTCTGTTCTCTGATTCTACTTTTTACTTGCTGGAGGCTGAATGAGCAGATGATCAGTTAAGACACTTATAAAATGAGTTTAATAATAGGTCAGACTTGCTGTCAGAACTAATGAGGGAATGTTTATTTTCTTTTTGAAATATACAGAACATAGATGTTGGATAGCAGAAGTGTAAGGTGTAGCAACATTATTAGTTAAAGAGACAAGCTTTGGTAGAAGACATGATTGCCTGATTTTATTGCAAAATGAGATCTGTGACACTACCTGAAGAAATACAATTTTGCAACTTATAAAATTTACTATATATATATATGTAGTAAATACACACTTGCATGATTTTGAAGATTCACTTGCATGATTTCGAAGATTCACTTAATTTTCTTTTTCAAGTATGATTTAGTTTAAATATTTTGTATGCATAAATACAGAAACTATAATTATAGTTTCATTTTTGTCCTTTTAAGGTTCGTAGAAACCCCAGCTCATTTTTCTTGGAAAGAAAGTTATTATCGATCCACCATGTCCCAGAGCACACAGACAAGTGAATTCCTCAGTCCCGAGGTTTTCCAGCATATCTGGGACTTTCTGGAACAGTAAGTATCAAATCAGCAGAAAAAAATGTTGTATTTTAACTAGTTTAATTAGGTAAATGTGAATTGACATACTATTGTATTGGTAAGGTATATTTCTAAAATTGATAAAAATCAGTTAATATTATTGGAAAATTTTTATTTTCTCCAGTGGTATCTGTGTTTAAAATGTAGTGGGTTCTCCACTGCATTTTGCAATACCATTTTCCAACAGCAAAAGTCATTATTATTCCAAGGTGGTGTAGTTTGGGAAGATCAGAAGGTAACTCCAGCCCAACCCAAAATAACCTCCCCAACAATTCCCTGGTACTCAAAGTCCATTTGACTTAAAGACTTGTTTACTCTTACAATGGAAATACACCACAGAGAAAGTAAAATACTAAATTATGTTGGTCATTTATGTCTTGCTAAAAGAAGATTATCTTCTTTCTGAAGATCTGGATTGGATAAATGAATAAATTAAATGGAAGATGAAAGAATATCAGAGCACTTGGGACCGTAAGGGAAGAGTAATAAAATATTCCATCCCTGATACCTTTGTTCCTTCCCGTGCTCCACCCAGCAATTCTTTGATGGGGGCAGGGTTCATAATTCCTATTTTACAAATAGGGCCTAGGGCCTAGGTTTGAACTGCATGTGATTACACATGTAGTAAGTGGTTAAGCCAAGATTCAAATCTAGGGTTTCTGATAGAAACCACTGAACCTGGCCAACTCTGAGACAGAAAGAGCTAATGTTTACCAACTGGTAAGTGTGTTTCAGTCCCTTTCCAAACCCTAACATACTTTTTTGTTTGTTTTTCCTTTATGATAGGCCCATATGTTCAGTTCAGCCCATTGACTTGAACTTTGTAGATGAACCATCAGAAAATGGAGCAACAAACAAGATCGAGATTAGCATGGACTGTATCCGCATGCAGGACTCAGACCTGAGTGATCCCATGTGGGTGAGTGGCATGGGCCTCTCCTTTGGTGTGTGAGCCATGCTAACCTTTGTTGCGCCTGGCTTTTTTATGGCATATGAAAAGGCAGGTGGCTCTTAATGGGCAAGACCATTGGAAAGTGACCCAATTTGGTCAGCAGGGAGAAATGTAGGCTTATAGATTCTGCATCTGCCTCAACTCTCCATAATACATGTTTCCACTGATGGGAGGGGTGGGCTTGGAAATGATTTTTTACATCATTTATCTGAATTGTTCTTCATGCCTATCTTGAGTTAGAGGGAATAATACCAGCCCAAGTTTTTACTGGGGAAAACAGAACCAGAATCTAATCTGAATTCTGTCAAAACACTTTCTATAATACTATGGCAGACTGCATCTCTCATGGAACTGTCCTTCTTTAATGAAGGAGCTCTGAGAACACACATTTCATTACCTAATAATAGAATAGGAAGAAAAAAGATAACAAATGCAGAAATAGGCTTCCTGTGGCTTTACTGCTGAGTTACTTATGACCTTAAGCCTCGGTTTTCCATCTATAAAATGATGAGAACTTACATGCCACATACCTGCAAGACAGCTAAGGAGCACAATGGGTTAATGATAGTAAAACACTTTTCTGAGATGTTTAGATAAAATTTCTTGTACCTCTGCAGTTCTTAATGGTGGGGAGTTTCTCTCTCTCTCTTTTTACATTTTTAAAAACATATTTTACTTACCACGCAAGTCCTGCTGTTTTTTTCTTTCGATAAAAATTAAAAACAACAAAAAAACTTCTAGAATATTATTTAATGAGAAAGTGTGGGGTGTCATAGAGTATCCAATTATGTAATGAAAGAAAGAGCTTTATAAAATGTTTTTTTGGGGAAGGGGAGTGTTAAATGACTTTATTTTATGGAATGGCCTAAATGAAAGGAGCTAAGTAGATGTTTTGGAATGCCTTGCCTATTTTGTCTAATATAAGATTTTACAGGAATTTTCACAATATACTTTTTGATACATATTGTACTTACTGAGAGAAGTTGGACTGGGGAAATAGAGGAAACAACCCAAAATGAAAAGTTGTAACTTTGCAAATACATCATGTTTTGTTACTATATTGAACAGAGAAAAATGTTATTCTTTCCTGGCTCCTTCCATTCTAACGGGAATATAGTCCTCAGCTGTCCTTGAACTACTGAAAAGAAACTGATAGATAAATTCAAGGGGTGGGTCATTCAAGGCTTTGGAGTATATTGTTATTTAATATAAAGGTGTATCAATTCTTATTTGGCAGTGACTTAGAAATGTCCTCAATCTACTAAATAATATTGGCTCAAATTAATAGGTAGCACTTGCCTAAGAAAACCTATCTTTTTATATTTTTTCAGAGATTTTCTGTTCTTACTCTCACACTCATAAAAGCAAGCAGAAGTTATAAAGTTTAAAACTGAGAATCAATCCTCTTCATTTAAAGTTCCTATTGTTATATTTTTTATACTGAAGTATTTTGTTTAACGCACCATGCTATTTCTTGCTTCTTTGTTTTGTTAGAGATTTTCTCCTTGAGAACATCCCTTTTTTTTCCTCCTCTCTGGCCAATTTCTATTCATCCCTCAACACCTAGTTATCATGCCCTCTCTGAGGAAATTTTTTCTGTCACTATTATTCACCAGTCTGAATTCGAGATCATTCCTCTGAATCAACCTACATATATATTTTAGGCATATTACTTATTATTTCACATTACAGTTCATTTCTCTGTCTCTAAAGAGTACAGGGAATACAGCACAACCTGACTGGTGCGGTGGAGACTCCAGAAGGCTGGCTGGGTGCCCACGGGTGGCAGTGTGAAAAAATAATTAAGCAGCTGGTCGGATCCCCCTGAGAAGAGTAGGGTCTAAACCCTAAACTTGGATCTCCAGCCTAGAACATCAGAGTCCAAAGAGTACACAGATAACAAACGGCAGTGAAAAGCAGCAGAGTTGCTCTCCACCAGAGACAGATGACTGGAGATGCAAAGAACCTTTTAAGGGGCCAGCACACAAATTTTCAATTGCAGCCACTTACCCAGGGCTCTGGCAAACGTGGGAGCAGATTGGGCTGGAGATGCTTGAGAAGAAACTGGGGTCTGAAGCTCTGGGGGGAGAACTGAGAGAGTAGACTCTGGGATCCCAGTGCTGAGAGTCATCCACCATACTGCAGCAGCCATGGTACTCAGGCACACCTCTCCCCTGAGTGGCAGCAGCCTCAGGGGAAACAATAGTTCCAACCCCAGCAGAGACTCTGCCCTACCCCATGGGGCTTAAGCCTGACTGCAGGGTGATTAAATTAACAACTGACTGAGAAGGCCACAGATGGTATATCTCTGGAAGTCTCCAACAAGCTGCCTAAGGTCAGATGGAGTCAACATCTGACATCACCAGAGGCAGATCCAGAGAGAAAAAACTGCTAAATACTAGAGGCTACCAAGATGAGATTCACTGTAGTCTTCCCCATGATTTGTGATATTTTCTTTCTTGCACTGCTTTTTAACATTAATTTTTGTCCACCATATGGATATTCCACCTTGTGTATATTCTGCCTTCTTCATTCCCTTTTTTAGTTATAAAGTAAATTTTACTTTCTCTCTTCCCATTTCTTGGACTCCCAACTCTTATTAGTGCTCCTCCATATACCCTCTTGAAATCATTTTTCTTTCAGTAGGTCATCTCATACCCTCTCTCTTTTCTTATAACAGTCTTAATTTCTTTACACCCTTATTAATACTGGTTCATTTGCTGGTGGTAGTAGGATTGGGGGGGTATTTTTGCTGGTGTGGGTTTGTTTCCTGGGCTCTGTGGTTTTGTTCTGGCAGCACCTGCACAACAGCATATGAGACGTGGTAGGCAGAGTGATCCTCAGTCAAGCACCTGGAGGGAAGGACCCACTGAAGACTGACCAACAACAATCAAAACCCAATTACATCCAGAAAGACAACATAAATGGCATAAAGGGCATCCCAAGAGCATCAGGCTCAGGAGATCAAAGAGACTGCACCACTGAATCTCACAGGTCTCCTACCATAGAAGATCAAACCATAAAGTCAGGGAGTTAAAACATCATTTTAAGAAGCAAGCAAAGAGTCTCACAAATAATGGAAAGACAAAGAACCCCCAATCAAATGGAAAGGAGGAATCCTCAGAAAGAGTGCTAAATGAAATAGAGGCAAGTCAGCTGTCAGATATTGAGTTCGAAACAATGGTTATCAGGAAACTCAATGAGCTCAGTGAGAATTACCGAAAACTACAGGGGAGCTATGAAGAACTTACAGCAAACTATATCGGCATGAAAAAGTACATAGAAAAAATCAACAAGAACCAAGAGGGAATCAAAAAGGAATCAGTAGAAGAAATCAAAAACAGGCTAGATGAAGCAGAGGATCGAATCAGTGAGCTGGGGACAAGGTAGAAAAAAAAATCTCAGAAAGAGCAAGAGAAGGAAACAAGACTCAAAAAGAATGAAGAGTGGTTAAGGGAACTGCAGGACAACATGAAATATAATAATATCTGTATAATAGGGATACCAGAAGGAGAAGAGGAGGAGCAAAGGGCAGAAAATCTGTTTGAAAAAGTAATGGTGGAAAACTTCCCTAATTTCATGAGAGAAAAAGTCACACAAATCCAGGAAGCACTGAGGGTCCTAGTCAAGAAGAATCTAAAGAGACTTACTTCAAAACACATCATAATTAAAATGGCAAAATTCACAAAGAAAGAATCTTAAAGTCAGCTAGGGAGAGACAGGAAGTAACATACAAGGAGCCTTGATAAAATTAGCAGCTGACTTCTCAACAGAAACTCTATAAGTCAGAAGGGAATGGCAAAAAATATTCCAAACAATGAAAATTAAAAACCTGCAACCAAGACTGTTCTACCCATCAAGGCTCTCAATTAAAATGGAAGGTGAAATAAAGAATTTCCCAGACAAAAGAAGGCTCAAAGTATACACTTCCACCAAGCCAACACTGCAAGATATGCTAAGGGGACTGCTTTAAGAAGATGAAGAAAAAGAGTGAGAGACAGAGGAACACAGGTACAAGGGGGGTAAAATGGCAATGAATAAATACCTATCAATAATAACCTTAAATGTATATGGATTAAATTCCAAACAAAAGACATTGGGTAGCTGAATGGATAAGAAAACATGACTTGCACACATTATGCCTACAAGAGACACACCTCACAACAAAAGACCTACACAGACTGAAAGGGAAAGGTTGAAAAAAAATATTCCAAGCAATGTACAGGAAAACAAAATGAGCTGAGTAGCAATACTTATATCAGACAAAATAGACTTCAAAACAAAGGCCATAAATAGAGACATTGAAGGACATTTCATAATACTCAAGGGAAGAATCCATCAAGAAGACATACATTTATAAACATATATGCATATCATAGGAGCACCTAATTATATAAGAAAAATCTTGGAGGACTTCAACAAAGATACAGACAGTAACACGATTATAGTAGGTGAGTTTAATATCCACTGTCAGCAATGAATAGATCTTCCAAACAAAATATCAACAGGGATATTGTGGAACTGAATGATGCGTTAGATCAAATGGACTTAACTGATATATATATAGAGAGAGAGAATATTTCATCCCAAAGAAGCAAAATACACATTCTTTTCAAATGCCCATGGAACATTTTCAAAGATAGACCATGATAGGACACATAACAGGCCTCAACAAATTCAAGAAAATTGAAATTTTATCAAGCATTTTCTTGGAACACAAGGCCTTGAAACTAGAAACCAGTCTCAAAGAAAAAACTCAAAAGCGTTCAAACTCATGGAGACTAAACAGTATGCTTTTAAACAATGAATGGGTTAATAATGAGGTCAAGGAAGAAATGAAAGTTGCTGGAAACAAATGAAAATGAATAGAGGACTCCCAAATGTATGGGACACAACAAAGGCATTCCTAAGAGAGAAATTTGTAGCAATACAGGCCTACCTAAAAAAGATAGAACTATTTCAAATAAACAACCTAACCCTACATCTACAAAAACTGGATGAACAATAACAAAGCCCAGAGTAAGTAGAAGGAAGGAAATGATCAAGATCACAGCAGAATTCAATGATATAGAGGCTGAGAGAACAGTTCAAAAGATCAATAAGTCCAGGAGCTTGTCCTTTGTAAAGATAAAAATATCAACAAGCCTTTAACCAGGCTCATCAAGAAAAAAAAGGAGAGGACCCAAATAAGTAAAATAAAAAATGAAAGAGGTAAAATTACAACCAATACTACAGAAATATAAGAAATTACTACAAAAAATTATATGCTAAGAAATTTGAAAATCTGAGTAAAATGCACAAACTTCAAGAACAATATCTTCTTCTAAAACTGAGTCACGAAGAAGCAGAAAACCTGAACAAACCAATAACAGCTGGTGAAATTGAAACGGTAATCAAAAACCTCCTGGCACACAAAAGCCCTGGACTAGAAGGTTTCACAGGAGAATCTTACAAAACATTTAAGAAAGATCTAACCCCTATCATTCTAAAACTATTCCAAAACTCCAAAAATAGGCAAGACTCCCAAATTCTTTTTATGAGGCCAGTATCATCTTAAACCCAAAACCAGGTAAAGACATAACAAAGAAAGAAAACTATAGGCCAACATTGCTGATGAACATAGACACTAAAATCCTCAAAATAATGTTGGCAAACTGCATCCAGAAATACATTAAAAAAACATATACCACAATCAGGTGGGTGTCATCCTGGGGCTTCAAGGATGGTACAATATTCATAAATCAATAAATATAATACATCACATAAACAAAAGACCAAAATCACATGACCATATCACTAGATGCATAAAAAGCATTTTATAAGGTACAGAACTCATTTACGATAAAAACACTCAGCAAAGTTAGAGTACAGGGAGCATACCTCAACATAATAAAGTCCATAAACAAGAAACCAACAGCAGACATCATACTCAATTGGCAAAAACCATAAGTTTTCTCACTAAGATCAGTAACAAGAGAAGAATGTCAGCTTTTACCACTTGTATTCAACATAGTATTGGAAGTTCTAGTCACAGTGTTAAGACAAGAAAAAGAAATAAAAGGCATACAAACTGAAAAGGAGGAAATAAAACTATCACTGTTTGCAGATGACATGATAGTGTTCATAGAAAACACTTTAGACTCCACCAAAAAAAACTACTCGGCCTAATAAATGAATTTGGCAAAATAGTAGAATACATAGTCAACATTCAAAAATTCAAAGCATTTTTGTATGCTAACAATAAAATATCAGAAGGAGAAACTAGGGAAAAATCCCATTAACATGGCAACAAGAAAAATAAAATACTTAGGTATAAACTTAATTAAGGAGGTAAAAGAACTGTGCTCAGAAAACTACAGAACACTAAAGAAAGAAATTAAGGAAGATACAAATAAATAAAAGCACATATTGTGTTCAAGGATTGGAAGAATTAACATCACCAAAATGACCATACTATGCAAAGCAATTTTAGAGTTAATGCAATTTCTATCAAAATATCAATGGCATATTTCACAGATATAGAACAAATATTTCAAAAATTTTTATGGAACCATAAATGACCCTGAATAACCTCAACAATTCCGAGAAAGAAGAATAAAGTAGGAGGTATCACAATACTTGATATCAAACTATATTAGAAGACTACTGTAATCAAAACAGTCTGGAACTAGCATAAGAACACACATAGATCAATGGAACAGAATAGAGAGCACAGAAATAACCCCAAGTCTCTGTGGTCAATTAATATTTAATAAAGGGGGAAGAAGTATAAAATGAGGTAAAAATAGCCTCTTGAACAAATGGTGTTGGGAGATCTGGACAGATACATACAAAATAATGAAACTCAACCACCAACTTACACCATACACAAAAATAATTTCAAAGTAGATAAAAGACTTAAATATAAGTCACAACACCATAACAATCCTAGAGGAGAACATAAGCAGAAAAATCTCAGATATTCCATGCAGTAATATTTTTTACCAATATGTCCTCTAGGGCAAAGGACAGAAAGGAAAGAATAAACAAATGGGACTTCATCAAATTAAAAAGCTTCTGCACAGCCAAAGAAAACATCAGCAAAACAAAAAGGAAACCAACCATGTGGGAAAATATATTTGCAAACGATACCTTGAACAAGGGTTTGATCTCTAGAATATATAAAGAACTCACACGACTCCACTCCAGGAAGACAATTCAATTAAAAAATTGGCAAAGGACCCGAACAGATATCTCCTAGGAGGACATACAGAGGGCCCAGAGACATATGAAAGGATGCTCAACCTCACTAGCCATCTGAGAAATGCAAATTAAAGTCACAATGAGACACCACTTCACGCCATTAAGAATGGCCATCATAAACAAATCAAGAAACAAGTGCTGGAGACGCTGTGGAGAAAAAAGAACCCTAGTAAACTGTTGAGAATGCAGACTGGTGCAGCCACTGTGGAAAACAGTATGGAATTTCCTTAGAAAACTAAAATTGGAACTGCCTTTTGATCTGGCAATTCCACTGCTGGGATTATACCTTAAGAATCCTGAAACACCAACTCAAAATAACCTATGCACCCTAATGTTCAGAGCAGCACAGTTTACAATAGTCAAGTGCTGGAAGTAACCTAATTGCCCATCAGTAAATGAGTGGACCAAAAAACTGTGGTTCATTTACACAATGGAATACTATGTAGCAGAAAGAAAGAAGGAACTCCTACCTTTCATGACAGCATGAATGGAACTAGAGAGCATTATACTGAGTGAAATAGCCAAAGGGTGAAAGACAAAATACCATATGATCTCACCTATAAGTAGAACCTCATCAACAAAACAAGTGAGGAAAACAGAACCAGAGACATTGAAGTAAAGAACAAACTGAGAGTAACCAAAAGGGAGGGGGAGGGGCATAATAGGGGAAATGTCATCAATGACCATGTATAAAGGACCCATGGACAATGCCAAAGGAGGGTACTATTGAGGTTTGGAGGTGGGAGTGGGTGGGGCAGGGAAAGTGATGGTGGAAAAATGGAGACAACTGTACTTAAACAACAATAAGAAATAAATACAAAAAAATGTTAAAGAGTATAGGGCCCATATTTCATCATGTCCTTTATTTGTTACAGTGTTTTGCACATAGTAGACCCTCAGAAATTTTTGAATTAAAAAAAAAATGAGACTTTGAAGTTATCTAAGAAGTCAAAAGTTCTTTTCAAAGAGCCTTGTTCAAAAGAACTTTCTTCCCTCAAAGTATTGCATTGGAGAAGAACCTGAGCTCCATTTCTTCTTGCACACATTTTTTTTTCTATGTATTTTAGAGATGCTATATGGGAAATCTCCACCCTTCCCCCATGGGGTAATTACACAATACAGAATCTCCATACTTTTCACTCCTATGAAGAGATATCATTGCTAATTAGGATTGCTGAAACAGAGTTTGACCAGCATTTATTAGCACCTTTGAGCTTGAAATTGTTTACCAGATTAAATTGAAGGTAACAATTAGAAAACAACACCCAGGCTAGAAAAATTTGAAATAAAGTGTAGAATTGAAGTGAGTCAGAAAAAGTAGAAAACAAAAGAATATGGGGTTTTGTCAGTAGAGGGAACAAAATAGGTTACTTGGAAACAGCTCTAGAATAAACTTAATTAATTTTTGAAAATTGCCTGTCTGTGTTTCCAAAGAACTAAAACATTGGTAATAAATTATTGGTCTATATGAAGCCTGGGTCTAACTCAGTCTGACAAGTATTTCAACATCCTCTTATATGTCCATGTGTGAGGGCCACATAGAGGAGACTAGGTAATAGCAATAGTTCTATGCAACAGGAGTGGCAAAATTGTAGGCTTGTTCAGATGTAACTAGTTCCCTGCTTTGGAGGGTAAGAGCTAGGATCCTCTGAGATTCCTAGTCCTTCTAAAGTGACAGCTGCTACGACTGGTGTCACTGGAGCTCTTTTGTTCCACTATGTGGCAGCATATTTTTCACTTTTCTGTGTACAGGTTAATAGCTATGTAGTTCCAAAACTCTGCACATAAGTTCCTTTCCTCTTGAATATAATATAAAAACTTGGAACCTCAGCCAAGCATTGTTTTACTATGCAAGAAATATGAATCCGCAGGCATGAAATGACAAGTCAAATTAAGGACAGAAATCTTAAAATTGAGAGTGTCACTCTATTTTTATTGATTTTTTTTATATACCCTTCACCTTAACCACCAGTCCTGAAATGAGATCATAATGTGTTTGTCTGGTTATTAACAAAAGAAATTTGAAATGTAGAGAATGTTTGTGTCTTTTTTATTAGAATGATTTTAATGTCACTGAAGAATGTGCTGCCTTGGATTAGCAAGGCCCTTGTTAGCTCTTGATTCTGTATTTGGTTGTCTGATATATGACTTTACATCTCAGTTTTATATTTGTGAACTGTCTAATCATGTCTATCATATTTTCAAGAGGTAGATAATGATGTTAACACCTGAATGTTCTACTGAAATGATTGCTGCAAACTACATAATTCTTTTTTAAAACATTTTTATTGTTGTTCAATTACAGTTATTCCCATCTTCACCCATTTCTCTCCCCTCCCCTCCCCACTCTTCACTTCCCCCATTCACTCCTCCCCACCATGGTCTTTGTCTATAGGTCCTCTACACATGTTCCTTGACGTGGCCCTTCCCCTTCTTTAATTTTGCATTTTTTTATTCTTTATACTTTGAAAGAAGCCCTGTTTGGCTGAATTAAATTTTTCCCTGGGGATTTGAGTGGTAATTATCTAACTTATCCATTTGTATAAATTCTTACTGTAGCAGCCCAGATATACCTGAAAAGTCTTCCCCTCTCCATATCAAAAGAGCAGGTAGTATGTTTGTATTTGGAAAGGGTTACATCATAGCACCTAGCATAATGCTTTCCATTTTATATGACCCAAGATTCATATAAGATTTTGTTTTTATATACTATGTTCCATCTTCTTGTTCAATCAATCCTTTTATCATTATATTTCATTTTATCTTAATTTAGTTTGCTTTAAAGTTAATGTCTTTGTATAAATTAGCATAACCAATCTAACTGTATTTTGATTAATGTTTGCCTGGTAAATCTTTATTCTACCCTTTTATTTCTAACCTATATTTATTACTATATTTGAAGTAAATATCTTCTAGACAACATACAATTGAATTGCTTTTATCCATTTTGGTAATTTCTACCTATTAATTAGTATATTTACATTTAATATTATTGATATTTTTTCAATCATTTATATTTTGCCTGTTTTCTTTGTTCTTCTGTTTCCTTTTAAAGCTGTTATATAGATTATTTGACCTATTTTTAGTATTCAATTTTAATTTTTTTATTTTGGTTTCTGCTATATCTCTGCATATTTTTAGTGGTTGCTCCGAGGACTTTTCAATATTCATAATTTTTCACAGTGTATTGATAGTCACTATTTTACCACCTCAAATGCAATCTAGAAAACTGACCACAATGTTGGTTTTATAACCTTCTCCCATGATGTTGTACTGTCATATATATATATATACACATATATACACATACATATATACATACACACATATATTACATCACAGACACTGAATACTTCATAAGGCAGTGTTATAATTGTTACTTTCAACTGCCAAATATATTTTAAAGAACTCAAAGAGTAGTCTATTTTATTGAACAGAATATTTATCCTTGACGTTGTCCTTCCTTTGTATCAAAGTCATAGTTGTCATCATAGTTGTCACTAGACATTATCAAGAATACAAAATCCCATGAATATTTTCACTTATCAGAATGAATTTTTAAGGAAAATAAATATCTGTATTTTCTAATCAAGATTGTGTATCATGTCAAAGCTCTAAATTGCTGAATTTTTAATTGATCAAAAGTTTATAAATATTCTTTCCATAGTTCTTTAGCTCTTTATCTTTTGCCTTACATAATGCAAAAGATATTGAAAAAGAGTGAAAAGACATATTTTTCACTCTCCCTATATCCACACAAACATATACACACACATGCACAAAATCACATATACATTCACTCACATATAACTCAGTTTGAACCACATCTATAGCTACTTTTAAATATTCTAGAATAGCATTATAATAGTTCTTGGTATGCCAAGTGTTTTAAGCTTTCATTTTATGTGTGTGTGTGTGTGTGTGTGTGTGTGAGATACTCTGTGTGCAAATTATATAAATATATATGATACTCTCTGTCATATATATAAATATATATATGATACTCTCTGTGCCAATTATATGTGTGTTTGTGTGTGATAATCTGTGTGCAAATTATTTTTCAGTAAGTCACTTCAGTTTGGCCGCAAGGGGTTGATTGACAGCATTGCTGCAGGATTCACTCAAACAGTTGAAATCTCCCTTCCTACATGCCTCGTCCTGGGTCAAAAAGCAGAAAGGATATGATTCCTGATATGCCACATAAACATCACTTATTATCTATGTGTCTTGGTCTCCAGGCACTTGAGATGCACAATGTTACCCAGTTGTAGGCCTGACGTCAATATCCATAGTTCACTTCAAAGACAGCATCTCTATCTTCCTTCTCTTCTTTTCCTATTTTGGTCTTCTTCAGGTTCCCAGACCTACCCTCACAGCACGGCTACCACCCCCCTCTAGTGCCTCCTATTCATTCCTTTGCTCCTTTTCAAGTTCCCTAATTCCCCCCTATTTCCACTTCCCCTTTTCTGGTCTTCCAGATGACCAAGACAGTTCAGTAGAGTCAGATTTGAATAAAGGCTTTAAAAAAACCTTTCTAACTACCTTATATTTAAGGTTTTATGATGTATTACTTACATTAGAATTACAGCATGAGATTTGTATTCAGAAATAATGAAGCTGAAATCTTGTCTTTACCAATTTCAGCTGTGTGAACGTGATAATCCATGAGCCTTTCTTTGCTCATTTATGTGGATAGGTGTAATACCTACCATAGACCCCAGAGAATTGTGATGGTTATTTTCATTCAAATTATCTGATTTGTTTTCATTCAAAGATCCTAGCAAGTAAATTTATATAGTCAATTAAAAATTATTGTTTTTGTTATCACTTGTCTGTGCTATCTTCCTAAGAATTCTGTGAGATAGGTCAATATGTATTACTTTTTTAGTAAAATACAAATAAATATATCACTCTTATTATAAGAACAATTCATGCTAATTAAAGTAACTTTAGAGGTATCAAAAGCATATATAATTCCTACCTAGTAATGAAAATTATGAACATCTTAGTAATATTTCAAGTCTATTTCTTTTCTAGAAGAAATAGATTTCATTAAACATATTTGGATCATGTCATATAAATTTTGTCATCTTTTCATTTACATTCTATGGTAAGCATTTTTTATTTTTAAATCTTTAAAACAAATTGCTGTGTTATATATAATTACATAGATATACAATAATATGTTTAACTGTTCTCTTACTCACAGATTTTTAAGAATATTTATATACAAGTTATTTTGGGCTAGATACTTAGAAATGTAGTCATTAAGTAACAATGTATGAACACCAGTGTTCTTGATACCTATTATCAAATTTCTTTTCATGAGCCCTATTATCCCTTAATTTGCATTCCCACCAACCATGCAAAATTGTCTCTAAACTCAAATTCAATTTTGGTTATACAATCTCTTCTTCAAAATACGCAAATACTTCTAGCTGATTGAAGGAATTTTTGTCATTTGCACATCAAGATGAAATAGTTCCTCTTGATGCACACCTTTGACCTGTAATCTGTGGAAGGGGGTAGTAGTTTTGACTGGAGTTGAGTAGGACATTTTGGAGAATGGGGCATCTGTGAGTAGAGTGGGCGGGCCTAATTAGGACAGAAACAATATGAGGAAGGAGGTCATGAAAGAAGGATGGGCAAAGTACATTGGGCAACGTCCAAGCTTAGTCTTAAACTTAGTCTTAAATATGGGAATGGATATAACGTTTCTCCTTTTCCATCCAGCAATCTGAATTCTTTCTTTAAGGAATCCAATTAGCCTTACCTCATGGCTAGAACCATTAAAATAATTATTCAACCAAAATTTATGCCAGATAGAATTTTATGAGTTAGCTCTATGAACACAAATGAAACAAAAGCATATTAAACATGACAAAACCCCTGTAATTTTTGGAAAATGAGTTTGTAGTTACTTATGTTGCTAATGAGGTAGCTCAATATCCATTCAGTTTAGACTGAGTTCAGCTGTCCCTAGAAGAGCAGATTGTTTTTCTGTTCTGTCCTTTGTACAGCGTAGCCAATCGGAAGGCACCACTTTGTTCAGGAGTGCCAAGCCAGGGACTTTACCTTAAACACAAGTATGCATTTCAAACCTTGAACAAACAGTCTGCTTAATAAAATATAGGAAAGGATTTTTTTTCTTCTCTGGAAATTCACAAACATCAGTTGATAGGTGACAGATCCTCCCTCACAAAAGGGGCTGTTTGCTTTCTGCTTTGGTGTTTGGGTGAACGGCAGCTCTTGCCAGCAGAGAATTTATTGCCTGCGGGGAGGTGTTTGCAGTCCTAGTGTTTAATCTAAGAAGAAACCCTTCCCTCTGTTTTTGAGGAGGAAGAATTGGAAATGATAGCCCCAGGGAAATAGTTCCCCTAACACCTGTCTTTGGTGTAACCTCAACAATGTTACTCAAGACACTGTGCTCCCTGTGTGTGCATTCAGAATGACAAAGTTGAAGAGGGCAGATAAACAGAAAGGGATTTTAGCAGAAACGGGGGAGCTGATTCTGACCTTGCTCTTCTTAAAACCTGATCACGTTGAAATCCTAGCATGCTGACTTAAAGGGAATCTGATTTGTTTGAAGTAATACCCATGTTACTCTGACAACCAGTTTATTTAATAGAGTTTTAATCTATAAAACTTGGAAACTTCTAGAATACTAGATTTAGGAATTTTAGGCATGATCTAGTTCTAATTCTGCTTTCCTTTAATAGAAGGGAAGACTAAAGTACAAGTTGATTATTGTTGAATTCAACATTTTTAATAGTTTGTGGGTGAGTCAGGATTAAACCCAACTTTCTGAATTTCTAGGTTTGCCTATCCATCTACTATCAGACAGAGTGGTAAAGAGTTCAGTCTCTGGAGGTCAGTGGCTGCCTCTATTTCAATCCAGCTGTTACTCACTCTTTGGATGACCATGGCTAAATTGTGGTATATTTCTGAGCTTCGCTTTCACCATCCATCAAATCAGGATGATTGCGTGGGAGATACACCTTAGAAAAGCTGTTTTGAGACTTGAGATATGACATATGAAGCACTTGGCATGGTAGCTTGCATGTAGTCAGTTAGTGGTGATGATTGTTGCTCATCTGAGCATGATAAATCTGGAAAATGGTGATCATTAATTCCAATTAGAGCAATTACTGATACAGGGAAATATATAATTTGTATAGATTTGTATTTTGGTATTTCCAAAAAGGAAAGTAATATTTGAAGATATTCTAGCATGCTATAAAATCTGACTAGGTCATTCTTTTCCATTTTAAACTAGATGATATGGAGTTTTTCTTCAAATTAAGATCATTTATTATTTTTATCTTTACCCAAGGATATGTTTATTGATTTTAGAGAGAGAGGGAGAGAGGGGGAGAGAGTGAAACATCTATCAGTTACCTCCAGTATGCATCCCAACTGGCGAACAAATCTGCAACTTAGGTATGTGCCCTGACCAGGAATTGAACCCACAACCTTTTGGTATACGGGAGGACACTCCAACCAAACCAGATCTGAGCAACTGGCCAGGGCTAAGATCAAAGTTTAGAGCAGACGTCTTTAAAATCTGATAGTGAATGGGAGGGTGAACTGGCTGCAACCTCTGTCACCCCATTGGTTGCCAGGGCTGATTCATCTGATCTTGCTGGAGAGGTGTCCTCTTTCTCCCTCCCTACTCCATGTGCATCCCTTTTGAAGCTGTGTGCTTGGTGGAAAAGGACAACCTTCCCTGACAGAGGAGAAGACTGTTCTTCAGTCACATGTAGAGGAGTAGCTGTGCTCCCCTGCTAGAACCACCAAACAAACTCTCGAGGTCCATTTGTAGGACATTGTAGGGTAGTCAAGCTTCCAAGATTTCAGACACATCCAAACGAGGTACTTACTGTATGTGGCAGTCTGCCTTTCTTTTCAGAAAAAAAAATAATTGATAGTCCCTTGTGTCTATTAGGTCTCATAGACTTCACAGACAAAAAAAAATTGAATTACTAAATATCATTTTTAGTTATTTAAATATTATTCAGTAATTTTGACATAATGAAATATTCCATTTTGCACTACAGTAATTAGAAACACAAGCTTTGGAGTTGGATATACTACCGATATACCTAGATTTGAATTTTAAGATGCTAATGAAGTGGCAGCTTCATGGACTCCTAGATAATTTAATAAATTGGTTCTCACAGTGTAGCTTCAGAGCCAGCCCCAGCAGCATTACTTAAGAACTTGATATGAAGTGTAATTTGGGGGGTTCTACTCTATATCTACTAAATCAAAAACTGGAGAAGGAGGGAAACAACCTTTCAGTAAGCCCTCCAAGTGATTTTGATGTTTGAGAATCACTGGGGAAATCCAGTGATTCAACATATAGATTTTTACAGGCAGAAAAACTCAGGCCTCAAATGGGGAGGGGCTTACCCAAGGGTACAGAGCCACGTTGAGAAGAAACTTTTAGGCCAATCTTTATTTTGAAATATTTACAGCTGTGACTCATCTTAAAATGTGAAATTGTCTTCAGGATTATGGCATTTAGAGAATAAAATGTAGAATATTTTAGAAGAAATAATTAAATAGACAATGAGGTATGTCTGGAAAAAGTCCAGCCATTGTTAATGTAATGAGTCTGGTTTGGGCCACGACAATGTAACCTGGCAGCCAAGGAGAGTGGACTGGAATGCACACGCATAAACAATGTCAACTCCACTGTACTAGTCAGCAGGGACGTTAGACACTGTTGAGTAGGCATGTGTACTGTGTGGCCTTGGCATTTAAAATGAGTGAGTGGAGCCACGAATCTGCATCAAATTTTGTGTTAAACTTGAACATTCATCCCTGGAAAATGTTCAGATGATTCAGAAGGCCATAGCCATGGGCAACTGGTGACTGACAGCTTTATCACAACAAATGCATCATGTCTCATGCAGTTTTTTTGCTTAACATCAAATCACTGGGATGTAGGTGATTCATCCTGTCCTCCTACAGCCCAGATTTGGCACTCTGTGACTTTTGGGTTTTCCTAAAACTAAAATCACCTTTTAAATGGAAAAGATTTCAGGCCAGACCATTGATAAGATCCAGGAAAATACAACGGGGCACCTGGTGGCAATTGGTAGAACTGTGTGTTTCTAACTTGCCTACTTTTAAAGGGACTGAAACACCACTGTCCTATGTACAATGTTTCTTGTATCTTCTTTTTCATAGCACATGGGTAGATACTTTCTGAACAGATCTCAGATTTATGAAATAGCTTGGCTACATTTCATAGCACATGGCTGGATACTCTCTGAAGAGATCTCAGATTTATGAAATAGCTTGGCTACATTTATCTTTATCAGTAAGATGGTGTTAAAGAAATTCTCATATCTGTATTTCTTTAATGGTAGAGATGATTCATAGGAATCTTTTTCCTGGCAAAATGCTTGCATTTCAATTTATACTCTTACCAATTCAACAAGTATTTACTGATGATTTTCTAAGTTCAAGTTACACTGCTCAGGGCACAAAGTTTTGATATAATAGCTGAGTCAGGTGGGGAGACAGATATAAGATCAATGAACTAGATTATAAATTATCTAAATAATCATACCAAGAAAATATTTGACGCTTAGCACAGAGGGATGAATAAATGGGTATCCAATAGGAACAACAGACTAGATTCAGTCATCGGCAATGACTGCTGGACCGTATGATTTCAGAGACAGTCTTGACATCATACTCTATGGAAATGATCACTCTTAGGCACCAAGCAGCTCAGTGGTCCTGCATCCAACAAACATTTAATGGTTGCTATACTTGAGAGAATTTGGAGAGTTTGTGAATAAATAAAGAGCACATTCTGCTTCCAAGGACCACCTCGTTTGAATGTAGACGTGAAAGTGGATAGCACCAGAGGAGGGTATAGATAAAAGTCAGCAGGAATACTGGTGAACATTTCTATTTCAAATCTTGGGAAATACATTGGCCATATGAAGGCAAAGGGAGAGAAGTTATTTAAGGCAGAGAAGATCATTTATGTGTTTTAGGGAATAGGCTTAAATGTGTGAGGCAATCAGTGAAAAGAGAAGAGAAATGGTGATGCTTACAGAAAATTGGGGAATACGTGCATCACCTAGTAATGCAATGATTATTATTATTTAATTATCTGGACCCACAGAACAATAGAACACACACACGCTTTTGGTTATCAGATTGAGACTCTTTGACTTAAGTGTATTCATGAATCCGGTAAACTGTGTAATGGGTCCAGGAGGGTTGATTTGTTTTGGCTGGAACCCAACAAGCAAAAAGGAGTATGGAAACAGACAAATCATTGAGCTGGGGTCAGTTTGAGGAAAATTGTAGAACATTCTAACCTGATGGCCTTGCTGAATTGATTGTAGGACACGGAATGTGGGTAACTAGAGGATGGGCGGCTGGAGGTGTGGAGGTGCCTGCAGTGTCCATGATCTCAAACTCTGCCACGTCATGAGCTTATTGCCAAAGGAAGCAGTGTGTTGAGATGGTGATTATGTCTCTGTGGAGGACCATGGGACCTATTAATTTTAATGTCTTCAACGTTTTTTTCAGAATATATTAAATGCCAGTTCTTGAAGTAGGACCAGAGATGAGAATGAGAGAAAGTCCCTTTACTTTACAACCTAATATGGGATAAAGGTACAAACCTCACTAATCAGATAAGGATCACATTGATAAAATGCTGACGTGTAGATATAAAACAAGACTGATACAATCAGTAGCTGGGTTGATTATTTCTGGTTAGGGAGATTATGAGAGTCTTCATTTGGTAAAAGGTAAAATTCAAAGTGTTTGTGTGTGTGTGTGTCTGTGACTTGGTTTGTGCAATATGAGCCTCTCACTTTGTTGATATGTGTTAGTTGAGTGGAGTGCCTATCAGAAGTCTGCAGTGATTTGAGCTTAATTTTGGTCTCTTTTGTGTAGCAAAGTTATTCTTTGTATTTAGGAAAGACATAATTTACCTATAGATTAAATAAAAAGGAGTTCTTACTTCACTGTGTTTACTTATCATCCTTCCAAGAAGCTGAGAGCTCTTAATGGATATTATTCAAGCCATTTCTCACCACACCCTCTTACAGAGGTAAAAAGAAAACAAGTATTTTTAACGTCTCAATTTTGTACCTCTGTAGCACAGAGTAGTGAATCAGAAACTACAATTTTAGAGGTAAAATCCACATGATTTGTCTTGGAAGTAAGTATGCTTTCTTTCAATAGATGTTATGACCCCCCTCCTTTCTTTCAAAGCAGAACTAGATGGCCTTATCAAATATGGCTTTGAAAAATAGCCCTGTCTTTTAGATGTCTGGGTTGGATATCAAGAAGATTTTTCCATAGACTGAATTTTAGTAGAGCATCATGGATTTAGTGATGTTGGCTTCCTTAGGTGCAGGGGATCAGCACAAACCATCTCTGCTACTGAATTACATAGATACAGCCTACTTCCCATCTAACCAGGGTATTTCAACATCACATGTAAAATGGAGTTCATAAGGGGTCCTTTGGTCTAGGAATAAAATTTAAGTTTTTAAGTTCTTAAGTTTTGAAAGGCAGTTAGACTTCAGCAGTCATGAAGTTTAGCAAAAACAAACAAACAAAAAACAAAATAACAAGCAAACAAACAAACAAACAAACAAAAAACAGTGGCCCGAGAGTCAGGAATGTTGGCTTCTAGTCCTCATGTTCTTGTCACTCATTGACTTTACTTCCCCCACTGGGCCCTAGTTTCTTTATGTGAAAAACTTGAAATTGGACTAGGTGATTACTCAATTCTCTCATTCTCTGTGATAGATAAATTGCTGATACTTTTCTTCCAAATTCAGTCTTGGCAGGACTCCTCTTGTGTCTTAGTGTGGCTTTGATGAGAACATAAGCCAGGCACACATTTTCCAGAACCATTCGCAAAAGCACATATACACCCGTGTGTTCTGTTTGAAACGTATAATAAAACCTACTCTAAATAAGTTATGTGGCATAGAATCTAAAGAGTTTGTGACGATCTTTCTTTTCTTCCTATTCTGTGGGGCAAGGGGGCTGGGGAGACTTGCAAAAAGTAGAACACACAAGCAACGTTTTTCTATCTGAGAAAATGAATGCTTCCTAATCAGTGCTTTTTGTGGAGGCGAGGTGGGCGGTGAGGGATTACACTCATAAAGATTAGTCATAAATACGAATACTGTCTGGAGCTGGTGAAAGGAGAAGTAACTAACTCCTTCTGTTACTCTCCCACTCCCTCCTCTAAAGCACTGCCTCTCTAGCTTCTTCCCAAGTCCCGGAGGCACTCTTCCTTCCAAACAACTACTTGCCTAACCAGTTCATTGGAATGTCTTTCTACAGACTGTCTCCTCATTCAGATTTCTTCTGAAAATGAACCTCTCTAAAAGCATAAATCACCTTAAAAAAACATTGCTGAATGTTGCACACGAAATCTTTTCTTTGTTTAAAAAACATGCACAAGCAAACTTGCCTACCCCACCTTGAAATAACAACAACAAAGAAAGCAATTAGGGCAACAGTTGCCCTGCTCCTTTTAAAGAGAAGACTTTTTTCTGGGTTGCATTTGTCCTTTGGGGTGACAGGAATTAAACTCTTTTGATGTAATCTTTTCTGCTTATCACACGCACACCTCCCTGATCCCTTATCCCACAGCCTAAGGGTGATCGTATGAAAATATTATGTGTATGATGTCTTGGCTGGAATTTCAAAATTAACAAATAATAAAATGTGAAGCAAAAGATATAAACTACAGATGGACACAGATTTTGTTACACATGTTACAAAGCTGGCCTTTGTACAAACATATAAAAGGGTCTTAATCTAGGAATGAAGTGTAATAATTATGGAATAATGTACTTCAAAACTTTACTTCATTGTATAATAGTGTCTCAGACAATAATTGAGGTATCTGTGAGGTTTCCTTTTTCTTTTTGACCTAGTTGACCATCTAGTCCGACTGATAATCAGGAGTGGTAATGATTCACATAAGATTTTCCTATTCTGATTGTGTATTAAACTAAAGTAAACTAAACAAGGACAGTTTGTGGTTTGAATTCAGTGAGGAAAATGAAATGAGTAAAAGAGCTGCTGCCTGAATTTGTGCATTGATACAGTGTTGTAGAGTTTAAATTTCTTGCTTCATCTAGTGAAAGTGTAAATGGCATGGAACAAAATAGGCTCTTTATTTGCTGTTTTTGTTTTTGAAGAAATTCCCAGAATCACTTCAGGTTTGGCAAATTTGAAGTTTGATTTTAATTTCTAATTCTCCTTCTATAACAACATGCTAAAACTAACCTTATTCACCTATCAAGGAGTTCAGCTAAAGAGTAGCTCATGGCTGGAGTCTAGAGAACTAAATTGTCTAATAAGCAATAGAAACAAGCCATTAACTTATGACTGAATTACAAAAAGAAAAAGTTATCAATTCAAACATTCCTATAGACCATATGGTCTACGTGCAAACAGGCTGTTGTGCACTTCAGGAACTGAAGTGCTGGTCATGAATTCTGTATCACTGAGCCAAGTGGTCCGACATGCGTCACAAAACCTCTCTAGTTTCAGTTTCTTCACTTACAAAATAATCTAGACAACGGACATTCAAATAGAGGTATTTTGTGTTTAGACTTAGGTATCAAGGGTTTCCTAGAACAACCCTTAAGAGTGAAATCTCACAGAGTATGCCAACACATAAAATAAATTAAGTTGTATTTTATTACATATTTATCTCAAGGGATCAGTACTTTGGGCTCTGTGTTCTAATACTGTGGGTATATGAATCACTAAACCTTTCTGAGGTTTAGGTTTTTTTTTTCTTTTATAAAATGAGATTAATATGATTATTGTAAAAATTAAATGAGATACTAAATATAAAGAGATTATCCCAATAACATAGCTCCATAAATGCTGAGTTTTAAAAATATTACTTTCTGTTAGATCAGTCATGAAACACAAAGGGTTGTTTTAAAGCAAGAGGTGGTTTTGTACAGAAGTTACATTGTTCCACAAGGCTCAGGATCCAATTCTTATTTTATTTTGGTGCCATTTTAATTCTTCTGTAATTCTTTTTTAAAAAGTTGAATCACAAAGATTGTAAGTAGTTGCAAGTTATTTTTTCTACACTTTCTTGCCAACCCTCTGAATAATTGCGTATCGAACTGTTCCAAGATCCTGAAAGAGCAATGGGAACTTTTTTTTTAAGTTAGAGTTCTATCAAACAATTACTTTCATTTGTTATCATAAAATAATAAACAATTCTGACCCCAAATCCAAAATCTATCATATGCGTTAAAACTACCCGTGATGGAATAGCACCTGCTGTGCAGTGGGGCCGACTCACTGTGTAGTTGACAGTACTAGGCTGTGACAAGGGCGTGTACGGAAACGTTTTGGCAGTGGCATATGAATGCCATAGTGGGAGTTCATGTGGAGATTCAAGTGCATCTAATGGATAAAATGCAGGTCTGGGGGAAAAAAGAGCACAGGTGCACAACTTTCTGGCCAATGATGGCATTTTTATAAGAAGTACTGGTATGGGCACGGATGTGGCCAGAGAAGTTTTATTCTGTTTTTGGCACAAAACCAGGTTAATGTGTCTGCACAACCCTGGTCAAAGACCATCCCTATCATTTAACTAGTGATGTGAATTAGGGCAACTTACTTCAGCTCCCTGCACTGCTTCCTCTATTTGTAAAATGTGGATTATAATGCTAACTTCCTCATAGGCTAATGTGAAAATTCAATCACATCACGTAAATGAAGCATTGAGAATCATGCCTACTCTTAGTGCTTAAAAAATATTTGCTATTGCTGTTTTCTGACTGTTCATATGTGTATTTTTGAAATGTTTAATTTTAAAAAATACTGTAATTTCTATCAGTCTCCAACACTGATTCTATGCAGTGATCAAGTTAAATGGTAGAGTAAAAAATTACTGTGTGTAAAAAAAAGTAAATTTTTTTTCTTAAATGTTATCTCTAGTCAGCCCCTTTGGGAATGTTATAGGTGTTGTTACCTCTGTGTGTGTGTGTGTGTGTGTATTGTGATTTATGTTTGAGAAAACAGATTTATTATCTATTTGGGTTAGAGATCTTAAGCCCAGTGGATGTACCAGGGGTGTCTGACTTGTACCCTGTGAGTCGCGTGCTGCTCAGGATGGCTGTGAATGTGGCCCAAGACAAAAATCACAGGTTTACTTAAAACATTGTGAGATGTTTTGGTGATTACTTGTTGCACTGTATTTAATGTGTGGCCCAAGACAACTCTTCTTTCCGTGTGACCCAGAGATGCCAAAAAGTTGGACACACCTGACAGAGGTTATGTTTGGTCCTTCATTGGTATTCTTCCACTTAGTTGGCATTTGAAGCATAATAACTTGGTAGAATTCATCAAATAGAATAAATATGGCCTCTGAGTAAAAATGTTATTATAATAAACAGTATACAGTAGACATGATTTATGTACCCTGTCAGGGATGTATCAAAAGAGAAACAAAACTTTTGAAATGACTAAACCCATTTAGACGTTCGGACGTGCTACATTTCCAAGTGACCACTTTGAGCAGTTCAGTCTCTGGCCCATCACTTTGTCACTCATCTTTAGTGAAAGCTTATCAGGAGTATAAGGAAATGTGTCCTTATTTTAATGCTGATTTTTTCTCAGTTATAATTATCTTCTGCAATTTGATCACTCACTTTGCACACTAAATGTGGTAGTGCTGAATACATTTTTGGTTAATTTTTTTAAAGGTTTAAAGATTGGTCACCATTGATTATATTTCAAGAATGAGTCACAAACTGATTTATACATTACAACAGATTGTTCACCAGGCTCAAAGCTCCATGAAAGCAGAAATCAGACTTTCCCTCTGTAGAGCACATTACAAAGCTTGGTGTCAGTGCCTAGCAGATGCATTTTAAATGGTTTGGAGGTACAGTGGGCTCCAGAAAGAAGTGGTGCAAACTGAACTTTTAGAGTGTCCCACAGAACCTAAAGGAGACTGCATAAAAAGTCCTTAATATTCTGTTAATTTAAAATGGGGTCAGTTCTAAAGTTGGAGGTACAATGCTACCTTATATCAAACTATACTATAAGGCTATAGTAATCAAAAGAGACACATAGAGCAATGGAACAGAACAGAAAGCCCAGAAATAAACCTATGCCTATATGGTCAGTTAATTTATGACAAAATAGGCAGGAACATGCAGTGGGATGAAGACCATCTCTTTGCAAAATGGTGTTGGGAAAATTGGAGATATACATGCAAAAAAATGAAACTAGAACACTTTCTTACAAAATTTACACGAATAAACTCAAAATGGATAAAATGCTTAAATGTAAGACCCCCAAAAACATAAAACCCCTAGAAGACAACATAGGTAGTAAACCTTAGACATTGCCCTTAGTAATAGTTTTTTAGATACATCTCCTTGGGCAAGGGAATAAAAGAAAAAATAAACAAATGGGACTATATCAAACTAAAAAGTTCTTGCACAGCAAAAAAAAAAAACTATCAACAAAATGAAAAGATAACCTACTAAATGGAAGAAGATATTTATCAATGGTACACCTGATAAGGAGTTATTATCCAAAATATATAAAGAACCCATACAACTAACACACACACACACACACACACACACACACACACACACAAACACCACAATCCAATTAAAAATAGGCAGCCCTGAATACATACTTCTCCAAAGAAAACATACAGATGGCCATAGACATATGAAAAGGTGCACAATGCCACTAATTATCAGAGAAATGCAAATTAAATGCACAGTGAGGTAACACCTTGTACTTTTTATAATGGTGATCATCAATAAATCAACAAACAAGTGTTGGCAAGGATGTGGAAAAAAGCAAACCCCCATGCACTACTGATGTGATTGCAAACTGGTATGGCCACTATGAAAAAAAGTACAAAAGTTTCCAAAAAATTCAAAATAGAACTACCTTATGACCCTGCCATTCCATTTCTGGGTAAATATAAAAAAAAATCAAAAACACTAATTTGAAAAGATATATTCAGCCCTATGTTCACTGCAGCATTATTTTCAATAGCTAGGCTATGGAACCAATCCATGTCCATCAATAAGTCTTTAAGTAAAGAAGGTGAAGTGCATATAAACAATGAAATGTTACTCAGCCATGAAAAAGAATGAAATCTTATCATTTGTGACAATATGAATGGGCCTAGAGGGTATTACACTGAGTAAAATAAGTCAGACATAGAAAGTCAAAAGCTATATGATTTCACTTATATGTGGAATCTAAAAGATAAATAAAACAGAAACTGGTGCAGTGACACAGAGAACAAACTGATGGGAGAGGGTTTGGGGAACCGGCTGAAAAAGGTAATGAGATGAAGAAGTACAAATGGCAGTTACAAAATAGTCACAGAAGGAAAGTACAGCATAGGGTGTATAGTCAATAATATTATAGTAACTATTTATGAGGTCAGATGGATGCTCAACTTATTGGGGGATCACTTTGTAAGTTATATAAATGTGTAATCACTCTGCTGTGCACTTGAAACTACTATAATATTGAATGCCAACTATAACTGGAAAAAAAATAAATAATCAGGCATACGGCTACTAATTATTTTTTAGCTTCATGCCTCTTCCCACCCACATTGGTCCCCAGCCTATCCTTTGCTCCAGCCAATATTTCCTTAACACACGCTTTTAATTTTTTTCTTAATATTGTTTTCCTTGCCAGGAAAGACTTCTTCCTTCACCTAACAGGTTTTAAAGGGACAACTTGCTTACTAAGACTATTTGAAGTTTACTATATAAATAAATTTTTACTTTGTGTAACTTTGGGGTGAAAAGTTTTAAAACCCTATTAGCTTATTTTTAGAGTCAATAGTGTGGACTTAAAATTTCAAAACTGACAAAAATCACTTATAAATCCAAAAGTAATGGAGACAAAGAAATCATTTTCCTAGTACTTTTCTCTGAAAAAGAAGAAGAACAGCAACAACAAAAACTTCCATCTTCATCCAATCCAAAGGGAAAACACAAAAAGCTACATTCTTTTTTTCCCCTGATGCCATGGCTAGTACCTAATTAGAATATGGAATACTGTTGCCAAAAGAAGAAAATATTACTAATGTTACTGAAAATTAATTAGTGTTGTCTACGATTCAAAGTAAATTAAAATAAAGATTAAGTGTTAAATGTTTAAAAAAGAAAATAAAATCAGGCCTGTTGTACTTTGCCATTTTCTTGACATAAGGTTTGAAAAGTAGATGCAATCCCCCCAACAATCTCTTGCCCATCCTGCTTGGATTATTTTGCTATTTCCTTATGTTATCTATCAATTTTTTGTTCATCTGGAATGTGTAAATATCCACTTGAAATGCTTCTTTTAAGCAATTTGCATTAGAAGTAAGCAGCCAGAGTTTGGGCATTCAGGGAATTATCTAAAGGGATTGTGCCTAGAAGGCTGTTTTTTTTGTTGTTGTTTTTTTTATCTTTGAAGAACATTTTTTCTGACTGTATGCAAATTTGAAGAGGCTAATCCAAGTACTAAAGATTATTAGACAGGACAAAACGCTTCATATGGCAAGTTTTTTTCTTGAAATTAGTCACTTTCAGTGTATAAATCATGTTCTGTCAGAGGCTTTCATGTGAATGAATCAAAGTTAATTGCAGTATGGATTTAGAAAATGGTACCTATTCATCAAAAACAAACAAATAAATATCTTGTTTGAATAACCTTCTGCAGTTTAAAAGTTATTTCACACCCATTATCATCCTTGATCTTCACAACCACATGCAATATATTTTTCATGCCATTCTAATTATATTAACTCTTTGGATTTTTGGTGTAATTAAGTATTATTAAAAGCCATTTAACTTCATTAGTGTACAAGTTAGTATGTATGACTAAATGATAGACATCCATAATATGTTAGACTGTTAAACTATTGAAAATATACCTCTTGTTCTGGATTTCCAAGTTTAAATAATAGCATCTCAAAGATACATGTTCTGTAATATTGTTCCATCTGCTGCCTGCATGTGACATTTTTAATAAAGCCACCAAGAAAGGTATTTGCAGTATTGCTTACCTGATTGGTCATGAAGAAACCCTTACTCTCTCTAATTACTCATGTTTTATTTTTAATATTACTAAAAACTCTATTCAGACCTCCTGAGTTGAATAGTTGGGCACACTCAATAGTATCACTACTACTTAGGGTTAAATAAAGGTTTGGTTGATTGTTTGGTTATCAGAGAGTGAGATCTTGGCTCTCATTCAATTAAAGCAGAAAATGTCTGGGCAGTGTCAGTTAATGTTGGTCAATAGGTCATTTCTGATCAACATTCAGCAAATTCATTGATTGATTCACTTCTTAAAATCTATTGAAACCTTTCTCTCTACAAGACCTTGTTTAATATTTGTATGCCCAACCTAATGGTTTTAGTTGGGATATTCCTTAGTAGGATTTAGTAGTGTATTAGAAACCTTGTTTGTTGAGTGTGGCAAAGTGATAAATTGTACTTTTGTTTGCATGGCTAATTGTAAGGGTTTAGAAACACTCCTTTGATGTACTAAGAGCAGCTAATGAAGACAGTTAAATAAACAAATCTTAATAATGAATCTGGGAGTTCATACAGACACAGTCTGCAAATTTGCCTCTTGTCCTTGGCCCAAACTTTTATGTCTCTCTTCCCAAGCAGAAGGTCTATTTTGAACTTAATGGAAAGCCAGCTTTTAAAATTTATAACCTAACACTGTACTGCCTCACTTAGAATGTCAGTGCTTGTAACTAGCTTTAGAAAATCATTTAGTAGCACACGCTTTTTTTTAAAACCAATTTGGAAGCTGAAGCTCAGAGAAGTGAAGTGAGAAGCCCTAAGTTACCTAGCCAGTTGGTCAAAGAGCCAGCCTAGAATCTAGGTTTTCTGTTGGTATCCACTGTACTATGATGCTTCCTTAAAATATATATATAGATGCTTCCTTAAAATATATATATAATATGTAATATATATATATATATATATATATATATATATATATTTATATATATATATAATATCTCTGGAAACTAACTATATTTCATCAATTGATATATACCAACTTGAGACTACTAAACTTTTCTTTGGTTAATGTTAAATGGTTGCTCTCACATTGTCATTTTTTTAAACACAGCTCTTATTTACTTGGAGAAAGGATGAAGACTTTCCCTCAAATGTGTTTGGTGCTTATTCAATGCCAAGTGTCGTGCCTAGACAATCACATTTGATGGAAAGGTGGATTAAATTTCTGTTTCATTTTCAAGAATTGTGTTCTAAGAGCCTCTCACCCCGAACTCCCAGACAATCTCCTCCTGCAGCCTTGGTGGTATAATGAATTAGTCTTGCACGAGTCTGCGGCTTCTGGAGGGCTAAGAAGGGGATCAGATCCTCTCTTTGTAGTGAGACAAGCTGCCAGAGAAGTGATTGATACTGCTACAGAAGTAGGACTTCAAGGAAGAAATAAGCAGATAAGTGGGGTAATAAGTACATAATACACTACTTTTCACTTAATGTCTTTTATCTGAGCATCTGAAGGCAGCTATATCCTCAAAAACATCAAGGTGCCTCCATGTAAAGAGAGAATAGGGTCTCTACTTTTACTCAGTGCCTCTTCCACAATCAATAAATCACTGAAAAGATTCCCAAAGAAAAACCAGTGATGAAGATTTTTATTTCCTTTCTCTTGGAGGGTAAGTCACCAGGATATGAAGCAATCAGTCTAAAAGTTATATTGATCTTGATGCAATGTTCTCTAAGCACTTCCCCTATAATACTTGGGTTTGAAAATATACATATATAAAAACTTCTACAATAGGAATGAAGGCATTTACTGTATTTTTAAATACCTTCTGACCATGGGAGGCTCACTGACTCCCTTTAAGTAATTCTCATTCTTGCATTTATTTTCCACCTAAAAAATTTCCCATGTAAACCTTATTTTAGGTCAAAGTCCTTAGATAGTAAATCTTTCATACAGCTTCAGGCCATTATGGCTCCAAGGAACTATTGTGAAGTGAAGCTGTGTTTAATAAGGTTGATGGATCCAGTTAGAGATCTCCCTGAGTATACCTTCAGTAATTTTGTGTGCATCTTGTTAGTTCAGACAAAGAAGCTAAGTTGCCAAGCCAAAGTTTTTCCTTTTAGTAGACCATGACTCAAAATTCAGAAGCTACTTCCTAGGAGAGTTAGAGAACCATACTGACTGCCACATGTTTTTGTAGGCAACTCTGTTCCTTATTTTAAAAAGACAAGAATGATTTTCTAGGAATTCAACCACCAAATATAAACACTAAGTGATATTAAAAATATCATGGAATCATCCTGTTCATCTCTGCCTTTGTTTTTGCTGTTGCTACTTTAACTATGTCGCGCGTATGGGATTAAGTCCATGTGTAATCTTTGTTTGTTTTTTTCTTTAATTAAATGTTACAGTTAGGAGAGATCTTAAAGGTCATCAGATCTAACCACCCAAGCAGTCTGACCTTTAGTTCCGTAGTTATAATATGTAAGGAACTGGCATAACTTAAGAAGGGAAGAGAACACAGGTTCATCCAATCTGTGTTCCCTGAAGATCATAAAACATCACTGGATATGAAAAATATGAAGAAAAAAACACCACTGATGCATGGCTAGATGTTTCAGGTTTTACAGTTTGTTAAAAGACAAATTTGCTTTCTTTTAACAAGTAGCATTTCCTTTAAAACACATTCATACTTGGCAGAAGATGAAAAAGAACTGTGTATACTTAACCGTGCCTCTGCAGCCATCTTTCAATGTGACCGAATTCTTTCGTGAGCTGATGGTTCTCTAGTTGAGATCATGGAAGAAAGAAATTACGTGCATGTCTGTGAGTGTCTGTGGGGAAGGGATCTGATAAGGAGAACACAAAGATACTGCATGTATCACTGTTTCCGGCCATCTCAATATACTATTGGTTATTCTAATCTCCTCTATTTTTACCTTTCTTTCTATAATTTATAAAACACTATCTTGTTTGATAATCCTCGGTTGCCTTGAACATGAGGTCATGTAGTGGGTGGTTTAATACAAGTGAAATGCAGTTTTAGGTTTTCCTCTATCCCACATATTTAGCAACTCTTAGAACCAAGACTTGAAGGCAGACCTTTTGACTTGAAGGCACTGCTCTCCAAGTCTAGTTTGAATTGCTTTCGAATATAGCATCAGATACAGCACATCAGTCTGTTTTTATAAAGTGCTGTACAAAATGTTAGTATATCCTCTCATCAAACATATCCTCAAGACCCAGGTACTCAATTGGCTGTATTGGGTACAAGTCAACACCTTAGAGAAAAGAAATTGAATAAAAACTACCTATAAATGAGCCATTTGACATGAACTGAGTATACTTGGTTTAACTTAATAGACTGTGAACTCATTCTTCCCCAAGTCAGTCTTTTTTTTAGCACGTATCTGGAGGGTGCTGTTCCTCTTGCTAGGTTCTAGGTGTTACCCTTTCAGTGTGCAGTAAGAACTATCTTCCACACAGCTACCAAGATCCTAATGTCACTTTTTTCTTCTGTGTCCACTGCAGTTTGTCATGCTGTTTGTTTGGGGGTATTATTTGCTTCCAGGCTTTTGTGAGGTGTCTTCCAAGGTACTTGGAAGATGTTCTTTGAGTGTCTAAAGCATCTTGCCATCATTTTTTACTGATATTCTATCTTTCCCTTTTTCATTTAACTCACAGATTTCCTTTACCTTTTATAATGCCTGAATTTAGAAATGAAAATATTACCACCAGAGAGAGAGAGAGTGTGTAGCATTTACTAATACTTTAATGTGTTTAATAGGACAAAGTTTTACAGATTTCAAAGCAGAACTTGAACTGACCCATGAGATGCAGTTCTGGTATCCTTGGAAGACAAGCCATGGTGACACATGTAAACATGTTTTTCTCTTAGTTAAATGCAAGGGTAATGCAATTATTTCAAATAGGGCTACAGTACTAAGAATGAGGAGACCCATTTCACATCCATAAAATAGTTGCAATGCAACAGAGCACTTATTTTTCTCTTTTGGGTTGTATATAATCTGTCTTTAAAATGAAAGTGTTTGGTTATATGATCCTAAAGTTTCTTAATGATGTAATTTTCTTCAGTTCCACTTTTACCACTGCTTAGAATTACCACTCATATATTCTCATCACTATAAGCTAGGCATTCTCTTCCATCTCTTTTCTTTGAAATACCAATTTTTTTCTCAAAAAGGTAACAGAGCCCTGTCTTCTTTCCCTGCTGTTCTTGCTGGGGCACAAGAAGGGAAAGTGACACCATTGTTATGGGTGCGTCCACTTACACTCCTAGGAAATAATGGAAAGAAGTATTTATGAGCCAATGCTTAATTGGTTACTAACCACTGAGGCTCATAATCTTATAGAAGTGTAGTGATGAAGAAATGAGACTTTGATTTCCTAAGTTATTCTGAGAGCAGAGGCCAGCTCTGGCAGGGTTGGAATCCTCCAAGCCTGTAGTTCTAACTGTAAATGTCAGCTCTGGGCGGAGAGAACATTGAACTTTCTAATTAGCCTTGTAGGTAAGTCCTTAAAGAAACAAGGATGCAGCACCCAGCAGTTTAAAAAGGCATTCTGTGCATCATTTGCTGAAGGTCAGAGGGCAAACGCTGTTGTGACAGTTGGGTAGGCTCGGAAGGAATGCCTCTCTGGGGAAGACGAGACGGAGAAGAGCAGTTGATCATGATCTTTGGTGATAGCAATGGCGGAAGACATTACTTTGAATTTGGCGTACTGTTGATATTCTTTCAATTCACATGAAGATGTTCTATTTTTAATCCAAAGAGTTAGAAAAATGGAACTATAGGAGATAAGAGGTAGTCTTCCTCGGACCTTTATCTTCAGGGAAGTTAAATTGTAAATTATTATCATAAAGGCTTAGTTACCTTAAATATGAAAAATATAAAAAGAATTCAACTCTACCACAGTCAGCCTTATACCAATATATCTCTCCTACTGTATCTCCATCTCCCATGACCTTCCGTACTCACCCGACTCTGTCTTATTTTTCTGAATACATAATTTAGTACCTCTTTCTTTTGGCCCATGTTGTTGTTGTTTTTAGGAATGTCTTCCTCTTCCTCCTCCTCTTCTTTCAAAATCCCTCTCAGCCATAAACCCTTAGCTCCTTATGTCTTCATAGGGAATCAATCACTCTTCCTTCTGTTTCCATAGCACTGCTACTTGACACTTACTTAGTATTTATTTTAGTCACTATTTCATATATATATTGCATCTTGGTGGTAAGTGTATTAGTGTGTATATGTAATCTTCCACTAGATTAGGAAGTCTGGGGACAGGTGCTGAGTCTTATCCTTCATTGAGTCCCATTGCAAGGCCATATACAATAAAGTATAAATTGAATGCTTGAAATGAAATGTACAGGTGTGTGAGTGAAAAGAAATAAAATGGTCTCCAACCAATGGACTTTAATATCCCGTCTAGCATTAACATATCTCAAATGAATCTATGATTTGAAATTAGAATAAAATCAAAACAACTAATTTTTAATCAGCTACTATTTACTTTAGCCTTGAGTTTCATTTTTATGTCTAGATTCCCCAGTTAAGAAGAGAGAAGAGGTAAAACTCCAGTTTGAGAATTTTCCCAGTGAGGTGAACTGATTAAACATTTTTGATCTGACCCTCTCTAGAATAACAGTGAAAATCAAAAGGCAAGGAGACTGATGTTTGGGTATCGTGCATGAACTTTAGTTTACCTAGTCTTCAAGCTATTAACCGTGACTAAGATTTTATTATGGTTGCTAAATAAAAATGATAGGAATGTGGTCTATTAGAGAAATGAGTTCAAAGAGAAAAAGTTAACTACGTCTTTTAGACAGATGCCCAGACATCTGCACTGTGGTTTGGTCATAATCTTAGAGATTCAGGACACACTACTTAACACTGTCAGCGATTTGGCCCTTTGACACTGTAGCTTAAATAACTTACCCAGCAGAAATCTGTTGGAGTTACAAAATCTGTGAATGAAAAAGAATCATTAAAGAGGATTGTGTGGTTGATTAAGATGAAAGTAATATACCCATTCCATTCCCTTAGAAACTGATTTAGCAAATAATCTCTTAGGTTTATCTTTCCTTTTGCTCCACCGTGTGTGTGTGTGTGTGTGTGTGTGTGTGTGTGTGTGTGTTCAGGTTATCTGTAAAGTGTTCAGACTGTTTGCCACATATTCTTTATCCTTTCTGTGGTTTGAACACAACTGTACTTGTTTCCATCTGAAGAGATGATTTCTTCATCATTACTATGAGGCTGTAATATTTTGTTTCCCTTCACTTTTAAGCAACATATGTTTTAATTCTAAAGCACATTTCAGTCTTTGCTAGAAATTACTTATGTATTTTATAGTGGCACTCCTCTTGAGTCTTTTTATTAATCTCTTTTTGATAACTATTGCAGGTAGTCCAGTTAAAGATCTATGCAGATAATGGTTTTCTGTCTCTTTCTCCCCCACAAAGTCAAACCAGTGGCCTCTTTAGGCCAGAAGATCTAGTTGAACCACCCAGGTCACAGAGGCACACCTACTTGGTTGCACCACGGTTTAATCGAGTTGTGAATCAGGCTTGGGAAGCTGGAACAAGGTTAGTTTATTGTGTCTGTAGCAGAAGGAAGCTAAGAAGATCAACATTAAGAGAAAAAAGCTATTGAAAGTGAAAGAATATCTTTGGGAGTCATTTGTGACTGCAGGATCTCTGATTTCTCCTTCAGACTGTGCAGACAAATTGATTTACTCCAGACAGACTTACTCCCCATTATTGGGGTATACATGTGAGGGGCTTATCTTTTCTGTGACAGAGCAACTTGTGTGGCTCAGGAGAGCATGCAGCTTTAAACTTAGTGTGTGAACTTGAATATAACATTTAACTCTGCTGTAACTCAAACTCATTATCCGAGAATTGGGCATATTTTATGGTTCAATCCAGAATAGGCATCTGGCAAACAGAATTTCAGTGCTGATTCTGCACACTTCCTAATCTGCAGGAACTACACAACCAAATCAGGCATCACCCTTGCCTTCGAGCTCATATTCTAGTGTGGGGTTCATGAAAACAGAATTTAAAAAGTAATGAGATGGATCTATAATAATTTATGTATCCTCAGAATTGTATAAATATTTAGAGGCAAAAGCAACTGGCTGACTAGGAAAGACAAGAATGGGTGCGCAGATGCTGGCGCAATGCTGAGTAAGTAACACACACACACACTCAGATGTTCACACAATGAAGGTAGTGACTTACATGAGTGTTGGAGAACATATATGAGTTTGCCTTTCAGAGAGAATAGAGGAACCTGGCTGTAAAATGATGAAATATAAGATATATGTACTGTCTGGCTGCAACGCATGATCCTTTTCCCAATGCTCTTATTATTAGCTCTACACTTCTGCTGCCCTCTTTGGCCGTTAACAGAGCTTTTTCAATAGAAGGACTTGATTAAGATCATCCTAGCCAGAAATAGCAAATATTTTAAAACTAGAATTGTGCATGGGGTTCTTACCACAACACTGGTATATACTCTTGAAACTGGACTTTGTTTTCCATTTTGGTAAACAATCCCCAGGTTTCACCCCCAAACCTTTCTTTGTAGGCCCTGCTTTCTAATTCCAGGGATGCTTCACTTTCTTTTCTACTCATGACAAAAATGACACCAGAAAGCCACTTATTTTGATGTCTTTATTATTATTAATAATACTAGTTTTTATTTATTTTATGTTTTATTATTTCAATTGCTATTTACATTCAATATTAGTTTGTATTAGTTTCAGGTGTACAGCCTATTGGTTAAGTAATCACATACTTTGCAAAATGTTCCCTCTGGTATTTCTCATACCCACCTGGCACCATACATAGCTATTACAATATTATTGACTACATTTCCTATGCTGTCCTTTACATCCCCATGACTATTTTGTAACTACCAATCTATACTTCTTAATCCCTTCACGTTTTTCACCCATTCTCCTAACCTCCTTCCCTTCTGACAACCATCATTTTTTTCGTGTATTTATAAATCTATTTCTGTATTTTTTGTGTGTTTATATTGTTCCTTAGATTCCACATATAAGTAAAATGGTATGGTATTTTCTTTCACTTAGCACAATACCCTCTAGATCCATCTATGCTATTGCAAATGATAACATTTCTTTCTTTTTTATGGCTGAGTAATACCCCATGTGTCTATGAACCACAGCTTTTTTATCCACTTATCTATTGATGGGCCTTGGGTCACTTCCATAGCCTGGCCATTGTAAGTAATGCTGCAGTGACCATAGGGGTACATGAAGTTTTCATTATTTTTGTAGGCAAAAGTCTCCTACACTTCACCCTTAAAGTGAGTGGAAATAGTTTCCAGAGACAGGTCTTTTTTTTCCCATGGTCTGGTGCCATAGAGAAAAGACACTGGAACTCTCTGAGCATCTAAATTAAAAGAGACAAAATGTGACTTTGTCCCCTGGAGTTCATTCAGGACTCCAAAGCAAATACACCTTCTTTGTATTTTGCCTAGATTTTTTTTTCCTGGAAAGGGCACAGAGGATTTATGTAATAAAGAAAGTTGCATTGCCTGAAAATGCAACCTCCAGGAAGAATGAGGCGTCCTCTGTCCAACCTATTACTTATGCTGAGGGAAGAAAAGTTGGTCAAAATAAACTGGTTTATAAAATCAAATGCCTCATAGGCTCTTCAGAAAGGGCATACCACAAGGAAAAGGTGTGAAATGTAAAGTTGATAGGGATATTGTGTGTCTTTATCAACAGTGAAACTCAGACTGTGGTTAAAGAGTCACACATGAACTCCCAGAAGACTAGAATGGCAGCAGTATAAGATGCCAAATACATAACAAAACCGAGTCCAATAAACAGTTCGAGATGGAGGTGAAATGTCCTTCTTTGGGTAATATAATCATTGATGGCAGACCCAGAACTTAACCCAAAGTCCATGACTCTTCAGACAGGCATTATACTTAAAGGCAAGGTAGGCTGTCTTTAAGCCTACCTTGCCTTTAAACCCCCCTATGATTTTCAGTAGGGGGATTATTTAAAAGCTGGTATTATATTGGAATATATCCCAGTGTGGAACAAGAAGTAAAGGTTATGTGTTATGCAATTAGCTTGAGTGAATATTTGTTCATCTATCCTTTCAACAAAAAGGACTAAATCAAAATCACAGAGGTAAGAACTGGACCTCAGGTTTCTGCTGTGGATTCCAGTGCCCTTTCCTGGTCTGCAAGCTGGCAACTGACTGCATGGTCTGTTACCACCTACTGTGGTGGCAGCCATTTGGAGGGTATGGCAGGAAGTAGAGAGGAAAGCAATTAAGTATCATTTTAATCAGACTACTATTGAAACATTAGAAGATTTGTATTTAAAAAAATTATGACTTTATAGAAGATATTTAATAGCCATGTCCAGAACTACAGATGTGGATAAATAATATGATAAAAGGGTACTAAAATCTATTTAAAACATATCATAAACTAATTATTGCTATATGATTGGTAAGGGGGTTAAATGTTATAACGGGAGGTGATATTTTGATTTTACCAATAAAGATTATTAAACGCTATGTAAACATACCAGTTTCCCAACAAACACAGTTGATTTGATTTAAAGACCTGCTCTTGCACAAGTAGTCCAATCAGTGGTGATGGAGATGAGTATGTGTACTTTAATGAACAATATATACTAGCAATAGGAAGACATTAATTTTGTTTGTGAGGTTGTACTCTAAATTTTCAAAAATACTTTAAATAATAGTAGCTCCTAATGATATTGTGGTAGAATCAGCTCTGTTTTATGTTTTTGATCTAAACATAAACTGGTGTAATATCTGGAAATCATTGTAGCAATATCTATTGACTTTTAAAACACTTTTATTTTCTTAATTAAATAATTTACCTTCTGATAGTGTAGTATCAGAAGGTTATAGTGTTAAAGAAAAACAGAAGTGAATTGAAAGCCCAATTATGGACAAACAGCTAAATTAAGTCAATAAGACTGAAACAATTTTAAAACATTATTTAAAAAATGTATCTAATTATTTAAGTATCATGCATATTAATAACAGGTTAATTTTTAAAATTAGACAAATGCATGTATTTATACAGATACATAGAGGCATACTTAACAAAATATATATTGGAATACATATTATTATGTGTACAGTTTGTAAAACATACACAATCACATGGAATATGTACCTCTGGAAGAGAATATACCAAAATTATTATAGTGATTACCTCTGTGTTCTGAAATAAATGACAAAAGATGTTATTTTTATGCAGTAAAACAGAGTTCTTCTTCTAATATACATAATGTTAAAAAGCAAATAAACTTGGAAAATATGCTAAAAGGTTAATAACTTCATTAGTGAGGAAAACACTGCTACACTTATGGAGTAGGGCTGGGGGGAATGCAAAGGACATTAATAGTCATTTAAAGAATAAATACAAAGGGCTAATAAACATTGAAATACAGGTAAGAAAATCTCACTAGCAATCAAGGGGATTCATATTAAAATAAGAAAATATTTTTTCTATTGTAAAGTTGGAAAATATAATCCTTAATACGTGGCTCATATCCTCATAAAAATGCAATTTGATGCAGTTCTTTTGGAAAGTGACCTAATTTTGTACCTAACAAATAACAAGTATATAACCTTTGACCCAGTATTTTTTTAATTATAAGAATACATAAATGCTCATAGTATAATAACAAAAAATTATGTTGAATATGATGCTAATTTTGTTTACAGAATACATACATGAACACAGAAGAACAAGTAACATTTTTTTTGATTTTTTAATTTTGTCTATGAAAATAATGTTTGTGTAAACTAAGAATTTTTAAATGCAAAATGAAAGAAAATGTGAGCAGAGAAAACATCTCTATATTTATTTTGACATGAACTATTTTGGAGCCCTTCAAAAGTAACAGACTATTTAAATCTGGGGGAGCAGTTAAAGACAGTGTTGTTATTACAATCATAGAGTGAGCTAGCTCTGGTCAATGAGCTGTACCACTGCTACAGACATGACATTGAAGGAGGGTGAACTCTGGTTGGAGGATACATGAAGACACAATCTGACTGTATAGCACAGTGTTTAAGTGCATCTGGGGGCCCAAATATACAGGTTCTAATGTTGATTTCAAAATTTAATATTTGCTCCTCAGTGTCTTTATCTTCATCTGATATAGAGATAAGGGAAAATACTGAAATTGTATACCTTTTTATAATTAAATTAGATTGATATACAAAGATCTTTGAAGAGTACTTGACCCATTAAAAAACACCAAGAGAGAGAATCTAAACCCTGTCTACCATTTTACCTTCTACTCAAAGGTCTACAAAAATTAATTATAGCTTGATCATAACCATAAGATTTAGGACAAAACTTATCTCCTGTTCGGTGCCCATAAGGCTTACACACTTTTCAGAGCTTTGGAATTTGATCTGGGACTAAAGAGATAGTTAATGTACTTGAATTAATTTAGCGGTCTTCAGTTTTTTCCACAGATGCTAATTTTCTTATCTATTTGAGGCAGGAGGGGAAAGAAATCACTGAACTTGGGAAAGATTAGAGCTTTGCAAGTTACTCCAAGTGTTCTGTGGGTCACCCTTTGGCTTCATGGCAGCAGGAGTTAAAGTGACCTACCAGTAATTGATTTAGTTCCGCAGCAGTTGGAAAGTCCCAATATTTCTTAGCTCTTTCACTTAGCTTACACATCCTTTATAAAAGTCCAATCTTTTTTTGACTATTGAAAGTTTGTAGTGTTGATGATTATCCTTTTTGATAAATAATTATTGAGGGTTTGATGCACTGTGCTTGGATTGAAAGCATCATTTCTTCCTCTCCTTTTTTAATTAGATATTGTGCATTGATTTCTATAGGGAAGGCATCTGTGTCATAACAAATACTTTGGGTAAGGAATCTACTGTTTGATATTTCAGTTCTTACAGAATTAAACTGTTCATTTGAATTCTTCAAGCTTTTCCACACAAAATGGGATATGATGAGCAGACATGCATTCCAGGCTCCAAAGTGTGTAGCCTACTGGGGGAGACTGAGTACACTACTTTTTTGCATTGTAAGATTGTATTTTATTATTTTAAAATATATAGTCATATAAGAGAAGATTGAAATTTAGCTGCAGAATCAGAAAACTCCTCATAAAGGTGGCATTTAAAATTTTTGAAATGTTTTAATTTATCAGGTAAAGAGAATGGAAGCATTTTAAATTAAGGGACCAGGCTGAGCCCAAGGGCAGAAATAGTCATTGGAGGACAGAATATGACAAGCAGAGAGAAATATGGGGAAGGGGAGGAAAGCACATTACTTGGGACCAGACTCTGAAGGGCCCTGAGTGCCTATGGAAATACTGGTTTTGTCACATTGGCACTGAAGGAGCCTGAGGAGTGACGTGATCAGAGTTATTTAGCAAAGATAAACTGATGGTGAGGGACCTCGAAAGGGGAGGGGAGAAAGTCAGAGACAGTGTTGGATTTTATTTTTTTTAAACCTCCCTCAGGTAAATTTTGGGTTAAGCATAGAAGGATTGATTTGTTTAGAACCAGGTGCATGTTCTTTCTTGGAGCCTCAGCTGCCGCTATAAAAACAACCTTACTTTAATAAATGACTACCCAGACATAGCCAAACTTACCCAACCCTCTTCTAACTTCTTTTTTCTCATAATTCAATGGAATTAAGGTCTTCATGAGGGAACCCACAAAAATATTTATCTTCATTCCATGGCTTCATGAAACCTAAGCATTACCCTACTCTCTACACCTACCCCAACCACTGAATGCAGACAAAGATCCAGAAGTGCAAAATGCTCCCAGTTTTTATTTTCTAGGGTTCTATAGGGACAATATTGGTCTTTACTTGACCTTAGAGAAAAATACTTTAGAACTTATGATAAAGGGTTGAATTCTTCAACATATGAAGAGCTTTTCCACAAGTAACTTTTAAGAAGACTATTCAACAAAATGTTAACAGTATTATTTCAGGAAAGCCTATGTGTTATCCCCTGATTTTGGGAGATTCCTGCTGCCAGCAGACTTCATTTATGGCAGTGGTATCTTCTTCCAGGAGGAGGTGCTGACCCCAAATTCTAAGGCCATGAAACTTTGATAAATCTGGGGGAGATGGCTAAGAATAGAAAGTTACCAGCTGCAAATAGAGTTGTTCTGACTTCTGAGGGCTTGGGAAACCCACTTAAATTCTCCGAGTTAATTTATCTGCGAAATGGGGATAATAGTACTTACCTACATCACTAGGTTGTTATGAAAATTAATACACATTACTAAACCTTTGAGATCCAAGGATAAGCATTGTTTTGTGGCAAGTGCAGTAAATAACTTTCAGCTTAAGTAAATATATGGTATTTATATCAGGTATTCAAGCTAACTCTGAAATTAAATGTTATCAGATATACTTTAATTAGCTCTTTTACAAAAATGTTTGTGCTAAATTCAAATTTAAATGCACTATTAAATATTTTGTTGTTGTTGTGAGAATATCTTGAAGCAATAGACAGACATTTTCTCCCAAACATTGTACCTCTTCCTTTGTCATTTCAGCATTTTAGTATTTGTGCAATGAACTCGACTGCTTCAATTATACAGTTCAGAGATGAGCAGATTAAGGTACAAATATTCAGGTAAAATAAGAAGAATGCAAATAATCCTCTCAACCACTTACGTGAATTCAGGACAGAGACTCTTATCTTTGTAGTGCTCTTTAGAAATCATTTAGTTCTGCCCCTCATTTCGCAAATGAGGAACCTGAGTCCAGAGTGGTTAAGTAACCTGCCCCAAGGGCACAGAGCTGGCTAACGACAGAGCTGGGAACAGAGCCGTGTCTTCTAGTTACTCCTGTTACCCCAGTCCAGAGCTCTTTTCCCTCGACTGCCCAAAGCAGCCAAGACAGATATCTTATATCTAAGATGTGACAGTCTTAAATTTTGTCCAGAATCGTAGTAGTTATGTTAGGCAGAGACCATAGTCAGACTAGATCGAACTGAAAGCTGAGGTAACAGATAGATGAAATTTGACTGTTAGCCCACCAAATTCTGATGGAAATCTTCTGATTTTGTAAAGATGAGATTTCTTTACATTACGATCGAATGTCACCAGTTGTTGAGACTGTGAACCCTAGACTTAGGAGTTCAAACAGTTACAATATCCCACCAGTGTAAAAACGAATCCAGTAATGACTTTCTGGGAAGTTGTGCTACCTAGTGGTAGTTACTCTGGAGCACAGATTCCCAAACCTGACTCCTACAGAACTGCCTCCCAGGCTATGTAAAATACAGACATAGGGGCCACATTCCTGGAGCATCTGCTCTGGGAGGTTTGGGGGCAGGTCCTGAAATCTGTTTTGAAAAGCGCCTGGGGTCACCCAAGGTGGTGAACCACTGGAATATAGCACAGGTCTAAGGAATCCACCACCTGCTTTCTACTATTGACCCTAAAGTGGGCAGTGGTGTAGAATTTAAATACATGGTACAAATAATTATACTGCACTTTGTAAGTATTTTTTTGTTGTTTGCCTTGTTAGTCAGTGATCATTTGGTTAATTACAGGTAGTAAGAGGTCATCCTCCCAATATTTCAATGAGAAAGTAAATGTGTTTGATATAAATTTGTCCTGTTTTTGGACACTTTAGATCAAGTGAAATTCTTTTTACAAAATAAAAAGGAAACATCCTTACTAGGAACTCAGAGGCTTTAAAATAAATATCACCGCAAAGATCCCATCATACTTTATGTGCATGTTTTGTATTGATATGAAAGAAGTAGAGAGAAGGCAATGCAAGGTCATAAATATATTGGGGGACTTTATTACTAGTGTTTATACACCAGTCTATTCTGGATTTTACTTTCCTTGTAATCTTCTTCTAATTTTTAGAAGGAATCTAAATATTCACTTGTAAGTATCTTGGCCAGTTTTAACTTTGAGGCAGCACAAAGGGAATTGACTTCCCAGTTGGGGCTGGGGAATGATGTTAAGATGTAAATCTAACCGAATTACATAGAATATTCTCTCACCAGTAATGAGAGTATTTTAGTGACTCACACAACAACCATCAGGGTGCATTTCATCCTTACTGAGTCCACAGTAACCAAGGCTATGTTCTTATGTATTTATATAAATCTATTTTTAAGGCAAATGCTAATTTGTCTCTCCAACTTTAAGATTAAGTCTTTCTATTAATAATTTGTTACTTATTTATAGGAAAGGATGTTATCTTTGGACATTGATAAAAAATAAATGTAATAGAGGAAATAAATATTGAAATAGATGAACTATTTATTATATCGATTCATGTCTCCAGAGATTATGATAAAAAGAAATAGTTTTCATTAAGGGCTTTAAAAAAAAGTGGGCACACTTCCCAGAATTTCTATTTCCTGCCCATAATATGGATGTTTGTTTGTTTTTACAAGTTAACGGGACCACGCTTTGAAAATCAAGTGGCTAATGTTAACATAGTTTTGTATGAAACCACTGGTATTTCTTTGGGGAGAATGAGTTGGAACTTTTCAGGCAGTGGATTTTAATTTTTATATTGAGGAAATATAACCATGGATTTGAGTATTTTCCATTTATTTCTATCTTTGTGTAATCATTTTTGAAACTCCACATCTAGGTTAAAAAAAACAACAAAAAGGCAACAACCCCCTTCCAAAAGCTTTCCTTGAGTTTTACTTTTCAGTTGCAAAGTGTAAAATAACTTGCTGAAATACCTTCTGTAAGTCATGGTGGTGGTATGCTTTGTGGTTTGTTTGGGGAGATTTGGTGTTGTTTTTAGGAGAGGGTGTCCTTTCTTGTGAAAGAGACAAGGGAAAGTTTTACCTGTCTGTCTCTCCTGCTTTTTTTTTCCTCTCTTTCTTTCTTTTTCTTTAAAGATTGGTGATAAGGAATTCTAACTACTTAATGAGATGGGAGAGGCCTCACTCCATTGGAGTGGAGGAGTCCAGGTGGAAGTTGATGGATTGGACAGGTAAAGAGAAGAGTACCGCCCCCTCATGCCTATAGTTGGGTATATATTAAGGAACCTAAAATTATGTACAGAGAGAGAAGGAGAGAGAGGGACTTGAGTTCTGTTATCTTCCTAGTAGATTCCTATTGTAAGGGTCTCAGAGGGGGTGGGGGGGTTGGCAAAATCCTGGAGCCAGAAGAACGGACAGCGGCACTGATCAATCTTACAGCTAACATGTTGTACCTGGAAAATAATGCCCAGACTCAATTTAGTGAGGTAAGGATTTTTAGCTCTTCATTTAGAGATGCTTTTTCATTTTTATTTAAAAAAATAAAAGCTTATGTATTTGTGGTTCTCAGTTACCCAGCATAATGTTTTTTGTAAATTGTGTATAGGAATCTCCTTTTCTTGGTTAATATTTTCTGTGGTGACTGTAAGATTTTTATTCTTTAGTAGAACATGAAAAAGTAGGAAAAACGGGAAAAGAAAACTTTCCGGTGGCATTATACATTTGAAAAACTTAATATTCAGGAGTTTATAAAAATCACTTTTTGTAAGAATAAACTGAGAGAGCAGATCACATTCTGCTAGATACATTGAAATGACTCCTCTGTGGGGTATTCATATACCAGTAAGACTTAGTAGTTGAAGGTGTCTCAACTCAGATAAGTTCTCGGTTCTATCTTCAGACTTTATCCTAAAAGCAAATAAAGATTACTTCAACGTAATCAGACAAGAATTTTAAAGTCATCTTTGTTTTGAGTTTTATCAATCCGGAGACCCACCTAAACCCCCGAGGAGACTTCAATCATGTCTCTATTGTCTGGTGATTGACTTAGACATTTGCTGTGTTCTTTTGGAGCAATATGATATTAAATATTTATACATGCAGACCTATAAATGTGTATTATTACATAGAGCATTTCATTTAAGGAATTAATGATCTGCCTCTCTGATCTCTCCTCGGCGTTTGTCTCAGGGATTTAAATCACTGGGCAAAGGGATAAGAAAAAAACTCCTGAAGGGACCATAAGGCTTTGAGGAAGTTTCCTAAGGTTGAGGGAGGTCTAGCAACAATATTAGTTTACATTCCTCAGAATAGGGCAGCTGTGTTGACACTAATCACATTGGGGGGGGGGTGCTGTGTGAAGAGAGCCAGTTCAGTGTTTCCGATGAAAATGCTTGCAGGTGAATGCTTGGAAAAGTAGGCTAGAGTGCTGAAACTGAGCTCCCGAACATTCAAACAAAGTGCATGGTGCTCTGGTGTGGACGGCAAAGGGAAGAATCCAGCGAAGGCAGCCGAGCAGGGCTGGTGCTGTCATATTGACCACACTATTGTCTAGACACCCGAACTGTGTAAATACAGCAGGGGAAACATCAAGCTTTCTAATGAAGGAAAAGGAAGTGCCTATTTTCCTTTAAAACATTCAGCAGGCTTGCCTGTCTTCAGTGGAGAAACTTGAGTTTCTTGTTTTACTTTAATATTGAAAGTTAGCTTAAACTGTTACCAAAATAGTTTAAAAAAATAGAGGTAACTTTTTAAAGTATCTAGTTTCTATTTGATCCAAGGTGGTCCAATTTTAATTGTTAAATAAAAGATCTATCAGTCATATCATATCTGACTTTGTGTTTGTTCATGAGCTATTTTACGACCAGTATGTATAAGCAGGCTGGGATTTGACTCTGTGTGTCTGAGTATAATGGGGTAGAAGCAAATGTTGGTTTAGTGATATTTGTAAGAAAAGAATAAAGTTGATGTAAAGTGGAAAGAAATTATTTTTTCTTGTGGAAGGAAGAAAAAACCCGTGCATAAATGCTGCGGTTAGAGGTTATCTGTGGGGACCATTGCCTTTAATGGAGGCATGGTGAGAGTATGACATCCTTATGATGAAAGAAAATACTTGTACATGAGTTGGTGTTTTTAAAACTTTAAAGAAATGTGTGGTCAGGTGCTCAAAAGGTAGCAGTTGTCTGTTTTCTGTTGGAATGTTGCTAATGTACATAGAAAACAGCTACAAAGAAAATGTGTCTGGATTTCTCTCCCTGCCTCTTTTTGTGTATTATCACTGTGAATGTCATATCCTTCTGCCAGTCCATGTACTAGGCATTGTCTTCATGGCTTGATTTGCATTCTAGTCTCATGAACAGCTTTCTTTTTCTGCATAGGGTTGTGTTTAACTTCTGTAAAAACGCAGTTCCACATCTGAGTTTATGAAGTGCCCGGGAGTATGTGGCTCTGGGAATCCTGAAACTTAACTCAAAGTTGTAACATTTTGGGACTCACCTTAAAGCAATGTTTATCAGTAATTGTCAATACAGAAACAGCAATCTGCTATTATCACAGAAGAACTGTGAAAAATTGGGCCCATGAAGAATAAAACGGCATGCACTAAGTGTAGAGGACATGGATGTAGTGATGGGTGTCTGGAAACAGGTTGGTATAACTAAAAAAATAATAATAATAAGCCTCCTGGATAATGGAGCCACCTGCAATTGGAAAGACAAATGATGACGTTACCTTGCTGAAATAAAAACAGAGCTATAGCAGAAAAAAAAAGAATAAAGAAAACATATAATGCCCTATGAGAGTCAATATTATTTTAAAACTATAACCCATTCTCAAACTTCAAGTACTTTTTAAATTTATTTGCTAGGAACTTCTTTGGGTTGATAACTCAAAAATAATATAAGAACACCATATACCATTTTCCATAAATTTCCAGTTCCTTCCCCTCAAGCAGAACTGGCTTTTGGGAAGCGGTTGATGAACAGGAAGGGAAGAGAGCATGGGCAGGATGTAACAGGAAGGCTTCGGGTTCCACCCTTGGGTTACAATGGAGAGGCCTCGAGCCATCACCGCACCATTGTGCCAGGCTTGGAATGACACAGCCTCTGGGACTGGTCTTAGACTTTGAGAGAAAGGCTCAAAGGAAAGGAAATTCTTGACAGATTAAGTTTTAGCTAAACTTTCTGCCAGTAAACTGGTGTGTGTGTGTGTGTGTGTGTGTGTGTGTGTGTGTGTGTGTGTGTGTGTGTGTGGAGAAGGGCTGGAGCACAGGGAGAGAGAGAGAGAGTAAGAGACTGAGAGAGACAGAGATTCAAACTCCTCATTAGAAGGCCATTTTTATTTTTTAAATATTCCTATCTGGGGTCCCAGGTGATGGGGGAATGGTATTTTGAGGGATGGGTGACAGTATTCTAAAACTAAACAGGACTTCACAGTTTGTATATTGAAATACCTCTCTTTACAAAAGGAGGTTAATAATTTTTCTTTCTGTAGTTGAGGGAGGTATAGGTTTAGACATGTGTCCCATTTACCTAATCTTCTTCTCTTTACTAACAAGGAAAGAGAGATCTCTAAAAATGACTGTTGTGAAAGTAGATGCTCCAAAAAACTCTATATAAAGAACAGATGCACAAATCTAGAGAGCAAAAAGAAAATGCTGAGGCAAGAATACAAGCTCCCAACATCCAGGTCATTGCCATAATTGTCCTCAGGGCCCGCATGGTCAAAGGAAATAGTCTTTCTTGTCAGTACTAATTCCAAGGGCTGCATCCTATTTTCCACATGGGAGTCATTTTTCTCTGACTAGTTAATAAATGCATTATCTTAAGTTTGTCCGTGCTGTGCCCCTGAGATGTTTAACACCTTAAATATAAGCACAGTCAGTAAGGAGCAGAGGCTGCAGGTTTAATTCAGGTGTCAACCAGGCTGTTTATCACTCTGTGTCTCCATCTTAGATTGCACTTCTTGTTTTACAATCAGTTGCCCTCAAGCCCAGAGGGGACTGGGAGAAAGAGATCTTAGATCACAGATCGTAGCTCATACCTTCCTTCACTACTATTGCAGAAATGAGTGGTGGTAATAAATCACTTATCCTTTCCCTAGATAAGGAAAAAGCATGTTTGGTTTGGTTTGTTTTTTAGAAGAGCAGTGACCCTCAACAGGGGTGTGGAGAGTACAGTAGAAAGCATGAATGAACGCCTGGGTTAGCCAGAGCAACCAAAAATATCCTGGGTGTTCCTTCATCATATCATACATTTTCTGAAGCAAAGCTGTTAAAGTTTTCTTAGATAATGAGACTATGTACAATTTAGATTCTATGTTTTTCCTATTAAGAGAGTATACATCTGAGGTCACGGAATCTATGTGACCTTCAAGAAAGGATGTGGGTGGAACTATTGAGAAATATATGACTACAAGTACACCCCAGCTTCCGTGAGCTGGTATGATTCCTTTGGAAGGACCTGAGCTGATGGGATGGAGGGAGGCAGGTAAAACGTCCTTCCGGCACAGCATAGTTGTGAAGTGAAACTTTTTTCCCTTGTTGAGTACATGTTTAACTTCTAATTGTTTTATGTCAATAAATAAGGAAGAGCCAGTACAGATGCTTAAAAGACATCTCAGTGAAAAAATAAGTGGGCTCTTTCCATAAAAGTCTTACTCTTGTGAAAATAAAAATTCTCCAAGCCCAATGAACTCAATTTTCTTTCAAATGTGTGATGAACAAAAAAGTCATAACGCTGATATATCATCGTTGTTCAGTGTCGATTTAGCGGACTGGGTTGCCTATGAAGGATATCTAGTAGGGAGTGAATTTTGGTTTTGGAAGAGACTGTATTGAAATATTGGGGTAAAACAGGCACAAGAAAATAGTAAGCAGTGGCTTATTCGTGTACTACTTTTCTACGCATTTTATACTTTCCACTTCTACCTTTCAGTTAAGTTGTAATATTCATGACTAACAGTATGGAGGAGAAGGAACAGGTTAGAAGGAGTGGGTTACCCTTTTTTAAATAAATGTTTACTGAGTGTCAGTTACATATAGAATGGTATATGGCTATAAAAATGGGTAAGAAACAAATCCTGCACCAAAAAGTTAACAGTCTATAAGGGGAATGACAATATACATACATAACAGAGAATATATTTTCAGTGTCATATGAGAAGTGTGAGCAAAACAGTGTAAAGGTCACAGAAAGAGCGTACCATGAAGCAGGAAGATGGAGGAAGTCAACATGTGTATGCAGGATGCAGCTGTACTTGGAAGGACAGGTGGAGCTTTCTGAGTCTTAGAAGAGGGAAGGAGGATTTCAGATGAAGAAACAAGCCTCAGCAGAAGAGCAGAGGTGGAGTGAATGCTGGTGTACTCAGAAATCTCAAAAAGTGCAGATAGAATTGAAAGCATGAAAGAAGTGGGAAATAAAGTTGGAAATGTAAGATGGAATGGCTCACAGGGGGCCATAACACATTTAATACAGAGGCAGTGATAAGTCCTAGAAAGATTTCGGACCGAGGAGTGGTATAATGGGATCTGTATGCTGCATTTGGGAGCAAAAATGGCTTTGCTTAAGGCTGCCTACAAGTATAAAACCCTTTTCTCTGCATGGCACATCAGCTGCCTGTTTTGCAAGAATATCCTTTGCTTCTTCGGGACTCTCATATGACTTGTGTATTCTCTGCCTCCAGCTCTCTTTAATGGCTGTGGCCCCTGCCATAGATAAGTTGGGAACTGTTAGTTTTGGTTTGTCCTTATGTAATTATGTCCTATTCAAATATAATTATTAATAGCACCACTTGCACTTTCAAATTTATTCCAGTTAGAAGACAAAGTATATGGTCATCCTATAAACAAAGACCTTACTCTCTAGTTTATTATTTCCCAACCCCTGACTCCAAAATGATAAAGTTTACAAACTTATACTACTGTAAACCAGATAGAGTGATTTTGATATCCAAGCCCCAAACTATTTAGATTCCTTCCCCCACAAAAAGAAGCATTTCCTTACAACCCTGCATTTACAAAGCTAATTGAGTATAGTCACTGTGGTCGGCAACACGAGGGAAGCAGAAATTACTAAGTTGCAGTCACTGGTTTCTAAGAATTCACAATCTGAGAGTGCACATAAAGCATTCATAAATGACCCCAGTATAAAATGGAATGTAGTAAGAGACACCAAAAGGTCTCAAAGACTGGGAAATGGCTTCAAACTGTTCATGACGAAGGCCATATCTCACATAGTTTGAGGGTCAGAATTTAGCCTAGAGTGGAAAGGAGGAAGGTCATTCTGTGTAAAGGGTAGAAAAAAAAAATACAAGGAGAACAACACAGGACCAGATAAAAGGGCATGATATATTGACTTGGAAAGAAAATGTTGATTTAAACACTGATCTGTATCCATTACGCAGGTCAAAATGGAAAGATTTTGTAGAAATAGCAACAAAAGATGGTACGGGCTTTTATCTCACTAGAAGCTAGAACACCGCCCATTTCAAAAGCATGGGGAGTATTCAGTATTCGAGATTCAAAACTTTGTGTGCTTCAGGCATGGTAAGTGGCATTATGTAGGGAGGGAGAAAATAACCCAAAGGATTGTTGGTGACAGGTGAAGTAAGGGTTTCCCGTTCTCATTCCTTAGACAGATAAGGTGCCTTACACATTTAGGGATTCAGTAATCACGTTTTAAAGTCAATCAAAGCTGAGAACAAAGTCCACACTGATTCTTCATGTTAATTAGGATCAACTTTATTGAGTGTTTATCTTAGAATCAGGATAAGAAAACCTTGTTCTCTGGACACTTGCTTTAAATGCAAATAGTGATCCTGGAGCTAAATGAGAGATAATACACCAAGTATGACATTTGTCCAAGAATGAGAATTCCCAATTCTAATTAGAAATCGATAGAGGTGAAGCAAATGTGGATGTCCCATTTAAGAAACAAAAAAACCCCTAAAATGAAACAGCAACAACAATAACAAAAAACCCAACAATATAAATTAAGATCTTGGCATTTCAAACAAAAATCTTTGCCATAAACTTTCATATTGCATTTTGTTTAAGGACGCACATTTGCATTTAAAATTTGAATAGAAATATTGGACAAAAACATGTGTTTACTCATATTAATATACTCTCCTTCCACAACCACCTTCATTACTTCTATTCCAGCCAGGAAGAAAACGTAGGCAATTAAAAAAAAGATAATAGTGGGGTAGGCAAAGGTAGCTTCATAGGGGAGGCAACTCAGTGACTTGATTTAAAGGCCTTAGGAGTAGGTGGGAAGAAGAACTGGCCTCTAGGATAAATAAAGGGATGTTGAAGCTTGTAGCTCATTTCTTTCTCTTCCTTTCCCACTGAATCCTCCACATGTGTAGACTGTCTTTGGAAAATTATCCAGTGGTAGCCTGTGATTGCCCTGCATTTAACTGTGTGAAAACACTAGGGGAAATAATGAATTTCCACAAACTGCCACCTTGCTATACAAATCTCCTTTGCAGAAATAAGTTAAATGAAGTGTCTGTCAAGTCTTTTAAAAAACAGTACTTTACACTTCCCCACATTTGGTTTTCCTATTTGGACTGATAATATAACACATCTACACTATTTAAAAAATTTTTCCTTTCCATCTTTTGCAACACTGACCAAAAGGAAAGTTTCTTATTTCATGTTTGACAACGACTAACTTTATAAACACTAACTTTCTTTTCCAAGGACAAGGGACAATAGTACTGTCATGTAGGTTTAAGCTAAGATAGCATCACAGGATAACGTTTGCCTGCCAAGTTAAAATCCAGTAACTGATGTTAAGCAGAAAGGCCGCATGGGTTCTAGGTGAGGGAATAACTGGCAAGAATGAAACTTGTGTGGAATATTAGTGGATGTGTATAGAGTGTAAACTGATATCTCATGCAAAAGTTGTGATCCAAAGTGCATGTTGTCTGTGTTTCTTAATGGGAAAAAAATTCTTATGAAAGCTGAAAGAGGGAACTTTGAGTCAAACTATATGGTGTGTTGCCAGAGGCGGAAATTTATGAAACACTCTCGTCAGCTCTTCTGGAAACACTACAAAAGAAATGGTTCTACTTTCTTATTGGTGCTAAAGCCACTAATAGGTGCAGTTTAACATAATACCCCTATGAGAATTACCACCCCCAAAGTGAGCTTGCCTTGGAAAGAGCTCTGTACATTTTCTTTTTCCTTTTAAGCTTGCACAAAACACCCAAAGGGGCCATTTCCAATCCAGGCAGTGATCTTTCTCAAGTTTATTCTTTCTCAGATCACAGAGACAATGAGGAATATGCCCTGTTTACTCAAATCAGTCTGGATTAGTGTCACTCTATTGATGGAGTCAGAATTAAAAGGAAAACCATTACCCTCTCAAAGGGCAACATCAGATGTTTTGGGAATGGCTTGATTACTTTTAAATAGAGCATGCAAGACTCTGTCACCAGACTGAGTTTGGGGACTCTACAAGACAGACACAGAGAAATGGTTACAGTGGGTGGAGTAGAACGCTCTTTGTAAGCCTTGGGCCTGGGAAATTATTTCAATACACAACCACAACCAGCTTGAAAGGCTAAAAATCTGAACTGTGAGAGTTTAGAGAAGATACTTTTTTCTGACTTCTTTCTGCTGTGCAACACCACCACCCTATTATTTACCTCCAGGACAAATCCTTTATAATTTTTTAAGGCTTTGCTGGGGGACACTTCATCATTCAAAATTTCTCAGAATTCCCAGCTCCCCAGCCCCATTCAGAATAACCCCTTCTCCTTCTGAACTCCTGTGCTTCTCTGCTCCTCTCTCCTTACTCTCCATGTGGACCAGGTACCTTCTTCCCCATCTTGGAGGGCAGAGGGTACATGGTATGCCAGAAGGGATATCTTCACATAACAATGTGGCATATTTATGTACACTTACAGAAATAGCTCTTTGTAACTGATCTGTGCAAAAAGTCATGCAATCACACACATTGTACAAATCCTGTCTCCGCTTGTATGTTATGAATCATATGGTTTTCCTTGACATCTTGCTAGTCTTTTGTGTGTGTGTATAATGAGCCCAGAGAGGTATTTATTTCAATCATATTTCAAGTGGCAAGAACATTTTCAAAAGCCAGGGCAGTTTCCTAAGGAATGACATGTACTCTAACAGAGGTAAACAGTGTAAAGTGTGTGCTGCTTTCACTTAATTGATTACTCATGAAGACAGAGAGTGCTTTTGATTAAAAAAAAAAAACCCTGAACAAATCAGATTTTTATCTGGCTTTGCAGTTCCTTTTTGAAAGTGTTTGCTTGCTTCCACACTGTTCCCTAGATTTACTTTGTCCCCTGCATGTCTCTCCATCATCAGCAGAGATGAAGGCGGTTTGAAATGGATGAGTAAGCTTGATGATATGCAAACACATTCCCCTTTTTGCTTTCTATGGTTACTACTAAAGGATGTTTGAGAAATCTTTGTCATTATGCTCTTACAAATGGTGTCCCAGTTTTTTTCTGTTCAAATAAGACACTAATAAGCTGTTGTAATTATTAAACTGATTGACTGATTGTTACTTTTCTAATGGGGTAAACAGAATTAAATGAATAGAGAAATATCCTTCAAAGTATTCTTCTGCACAGCTGGAGACTTCATCTTTATTTTGCTGTTACAAGTGACAGCTTAAAGGGAATAGCCGAATGTTTCATAACTCACCATGTCTAATTACAAAGCATAGTAAACAACTAAAATCTTTAATTATCTCAAATATAATGAAAAATGTATCAATCAAAGAAGAACTTGACAAGCAAAAGAGAATTAGGACTTTTGAAATAGTGTTCCTCATTTGAATATGTATGGAATGGTGTGACTGAGAAAAATACTCCTTGTTTCATTAGTTTTCCATTTTCCAACCTCTGAGTGTCTGCTTTCCAGTCTGGAAAATAAAGTCACGAATTCAGACCACTTGTAAGAAATGATCTTTAGGTTTTATAAACTACAATCTTAGTTCCTCAAAACATACATTTGTAAGCCCCTAATTATGGCATTATTCTAAAATGCATTCTGGGTAACTGGGCAGAAAATCATGGAATTTAAAGACAGAGGGACCAATTTTGTGGCCCATCTATCAGAAGTTAATGTCTTACTCTCAGCTTTTTTTCTGGGTGATTTCTTCTCTAAGCAATGCGTCTTTGACCACAAGCACTGTTGGTAGGAAGTAAATAATTACGTGAACAAAAAGATTTGGATTCTTCTTGCTGACCTAGATGCATTAGGAACAAAATCTAGACCACCAGGTAAAAAAAATACCACAGTGGCACAAAAATGTGAATGCATTTGTTTTAAGGAAGTAGAAGCTCATTAATAAAGTTCCCAGCTAGGTGTGCACAATTGAGGATTAGTCACTGCCTTGTGAGTGACAGGACTGGCTATTCTGCTACTAGTTCCCCGCAAAAGCTGAAGCTGAAAGCACCATTCCCACCTACCAAAACAAAGCACAACACAAGGTAAAGGTCACGGAGATTATTGGCAGATGCACTATAACCTTCACCTGGCAGTACTTTATTTATAAAGGGGTAAATCTAGTTGGGAGACAGACTTCAGCCTAAAAGTCAATATCTAGTTGTGTTAGAAGAAAAGGGATACTTTCTGCAAGTGGTTTTTATTTTGACAGGTTTTGGCTTATTCTTTTAATGCATATCTCCTGAGCACCTACCACATCTCAGATACTTCCAGATACGAGACTCAGCACTAACCATGCTGGATAAATTCATCTTCCTAAATTTATGTTCTAGCAGAGAAATCCAGCATTAAAAATTATTAGTACAATTGTAATTGTAATTATTTGACACAAAGGGAAAGTTAAAGTGTTATGACAGTATTAAATAAAGAACACCTGTCTGGTTAAAGGGGGCTTTCCCTGAGAGATGCCGGTGAAGCAAAAAGTTACAAAAGGAGTGGGACAAACGTACATGTGCAAAGGCTGGAGGACTGAACCAGCTTTTCACTTTTGAAAAACTGAAGAAACGGCTTTTTGGTCTTCCTTTAGTGAGCAGAAGAAAGTTTCAAGTAGCCATGTTACAGACTTGAGGCCTTTATTTTGAGAGAATAGGAACCACTCAAGCTACTGCCGCGTGGGAATGACGTGATCAGCTCCGCAGTGAACTCCAGGTGGTAGTAGCTCCAAGGAGCTTGGACTCACTCTTTGTAATTACTCACATTCCAGGAGCCGTTAAAGCTTGATATCCTGTCTTTAATAAATAGAAAGTATTTTGGGGTATAAAAAAGGAATGCTTGCAGTGAGTACAACTTTTAGAGAAAAAAAAAATCCAGGCAGAAATTTGAGTGACTCTGATCCACTTAAGAAAGCGGGTTCTACAACCAGATTTACAGGTTTCAGGTTTGGGCTCTGTCACTTACTACTCTGAGCTAGTTACCTAATCTAGTGGAGCTTCAGTTTCCTCATCTATAAAATATGTATAAAACATGGGATAATAAAGCCACCGTGCTCATGAGGATTAAGAGAGTAAATACATGCAAACACTCGAACACCGTGAAGAAGTTACTACTGACTCGGAGTGTTCACAATAGAAGTGATAGTAAGACCAAACACTCTTTTGAGTATTAGAAGATGAAATATGGATGTTCAGTATGTTTCATATTTTTAAATAATTTTGGGGAAGGGACAGGTCTTTATTGACAGTGTTCCAGCTTTGGGGAGGCTCAGCGCACTTAGGCTCAGGGCCCTCCTTCCCCGCCGCGCTTCCCTTGTTCCCTAAAAGGCTATAAGCCAATTTTTAAATGATCTCAATAGTCACAGTTATTTCATTGAAATTGAGATCTTAAGTTTCAGATCATGGTGAGCAAAGCTATTCCCTGCAATAAAATGTGGGGGGGGGGGGGAGGCAGGGGAATGGTGAGGGGAAAATGGAGACAGCTGTACTTGAACAACAGAAAAAAAAGAGAAAGAAAGAGAATTTAAAAAAATAAAAATAATGCTCATCACGTTTAATCACCCCATTGTTTTCATTCATAATTTCTGGTATAAAAATTCTTTTTAAATATTTTAGAGTCACTTTAAAAACCAACAAGGCATTACTGATGAGCTTCTAAAGTCACCATGATATGCTTTCTGTATAAGTGGTTTAAGCTTCACTGCAAATTTTTATTACTGTATCCTTTCTTCACTTAATGTTATTATGTTTGCTAAGTAAATTGTCAAAACCAGGGATTGTTATAGATTGAAAATGTCCTCAAACATGTTTTTGTTCCAGCTTTAATAAGTCCTGGTTCACTCTAAAGAAACTGAAACTCTATTTTTTTCTACTATCTGGATCAAGAATTACTGAATATTGAAAGTATATCTTTCCCTTTTCTGCTAAGGCCAGTGCTTCCTTGGTATGTAAAGTGATGTAGATTGATTTCAGAATTGAGATGCTCCTGATTATAATTTTTTCATTTGTCATTATTACTAGAAGGGAGTACTTACTGAAATCGTAGAATTTTAAGTTTATTTTTCCTTAATTTAGCTCTATACAGAGTAATTTAGCTATATTTGGGTCAAGTTCTAATTTCAATACATCTAGCACTTCTTGGCTTTCAAATACAATGTCTACCATTTGTTGACACTGTGGCCACCTCATCAGCTAGTTTTATATTTATTTGTCTCTGCTGTCGGACTGGTGTTAGTTGGGGCTTTTAGAAAACTCTCCTAGGTTATGGAAACTTGTTCTCAAAGGAATCTTGACTGTCAGAACACAATCCATTCTGGTAAACGATCTGCATACTGTCTTTCTAGGGTTGTGTGTGTTGATTGCTTTACTCTTACACATTGTTTATTACAAGGTATGAGCGCATTTTACCTCCAAAGGTTTACTCTTTAGGATCATTTGAACTACAAAAGATGTGAAATATTTTGCCTCTGACGAAATCTGGCTTTGAGAAAATTGTGATGATAAATACATTCTTAAGATGGAAAGAAGGTACTTTAACTTGACATTATAACACAAATGTCTTCTTGACCTTGAATGGAGCACTTTAAGTCAATTGTATTTAATTCTAGCATAAAACAAACTGTAATTGTTTGAGGTGAGGCAGGTGGTAGAAGACTGAAAAATGACAAGTATTTCTCCCTGAGGCAGTGCTTGTTGAGAAGTCACTGTCCTGCTGATATTTGTGGATGAAAATGTAGTGATGTCGGCTAGAGTATAAGGGAATGAATGCCTTGTAAAGCCAGGGTCATGAAGAAAACTTTTTTTCCTGTCCCAGAAGGGGCTTTAGAATGTTCACAAAAGCTTGTCCATGAAACCAAAGGTAAAAGGTTATACCAGCTGAGGAAGCTGTATATGCTGCCTGAAACATTTCCAATTTCTAGGTTTGGTTAGGCAATTTGTATAAAGAAAAAAGTTATTTTCTTTAAAGTAATCTCATGGCATGTTAAAATAGCTCTGCAGATGAGCATTTTCATTTCTAGAAGAACATTGGAATGGACTCAGTCTTATATTTGATTATCAGAATCACTCTCCCTAAAGGTAACTAAGATCCGTGTTGTTCCAGTACCTTGTCCTGGGGTAGGCAACGCATTAGGGACAGTTTGGGACTTAGAGCCCTGCATCACCAGAGTCCGAAGTCCAGAGTCCTTTTACATTGGTAGAATTTGTTCAAGAATGTAAGGAGTGCTGAAAAATGGTGAATTTCCTAACCTCATAACAGTCATTCAGTGCTTATAAATATAATTTCTTCCAAATGAAATGTGGGCAAATAATTATTTCCTGTGACAAGGGAACATTCTAATTGAGGTAAATGAATTATGTTATATATTCTAACAGTAACCTCTCCCATCCCTGATTTCTCTCTCATTCCCATTTCCCTCTTACCATATATCGTTGGCTGTTATTGCCATGTGGCCGTAGAGTACTTATTATAGATAGTGAGGTCTAGGAAAGAGGTTTTCAGAAACACAAATTATATCTGTGTTTCCATTGGAGGTAAGCCCTTGTTTCCATTGTACTGATCAGATGACTCAACTGGAATACTTTTCTGATGTTAAATCCCTTTAGAGGAAGGTAAGTGCATTAAATAAGTATAAATCCAGATATTCAATAATGAGTTTTATTTATAGAAATATCTACTGAAACATTATTTCTGAGCTGATGAGAAGAAAATTCAGGCCTGTGCTACATTCAGAATTTAAGATCATTAAACAGTGTAATCCAGGAAAGAAAAATACAATGAAACCGAAGTGATTGCATTTATAGGATACTTTTAAAGCATTGACCAGTCAGAAAAATATTTTGATCTTTTATATTGTTATTTTAATTCTAAGCATCCAAATTGAATTTTAGTGAAGAAATAAATTAGAGTCTGTAGAGGCTATGAGAATGCAAAATGGCTTATGAGAGGGGGAATAAAAACACAAAAAGAACACAGTCTTCCTATATGGGGCAATGGTAGTTATTTTTTTTTCTTAATGATGAAAAGAAGCAGTTTGAGATTCAGCCCTGGGGTCTCCCTACACTTACCACACCAGGTTCACGTTTCAGAGCACCTCGGGCTCTTCTGTAATTATCCAGAGTATGCTGAGTGTCTGGGACCAAAGTTGTGTCATCCTTTCAGTGGTCAGATCAGCTAGTCTGTAATGAACCTGAATATAATTTCAGCTACAAGTGTTGGTAATTTTCTGGGGCCATGGCAGTGAGTCTTCTATGTGAAAGTTGTTTTATAAGAAATGAGGCATCTGTTTGAATTCAAATGAAGTTGATTATTTTACTTTATCAGGCTTACAGTAGCTATCAGACAAATTGTGGTCATTTCCATCTTTTATATTTTGTGGAAAGAAGACTGTTGCCTCTTATAGATGTGATAGGAGAAATAGGAAACATTTTTCATTCATTCATTCATTCATTCATTGTCTCCAGAGTAGGTTAAGGTTATTCAGAGATCAAGGTACCTAGTGGTTAGAAAGGGACAGTCTACTTCCTATTTCATTTCAAATATTCTAGTAGCTTTTGTCATATGAGAAGCACATGGGACACAGGGGACCCCCCACAGAACTCTCCCAAGGGCAGATTCTATGACTGATATGAAAATGTCACGTTCTAACTTCTGAGCCTCTTTTGTCATTGTAAATAGACATTAAGTTAGCATCCCAGCTTAATGCAAATTTCTCCCCTCTGTTTATGGAATTCCTGACAGTAAAGAAGGGGCAGGATTACTGTTCCCTTCACTCCACCAGTTTCACTGTGGTGAAAAATGAAGGACAAATATTACGCACATTACCTTGGCAAGTTTAAGACATTGGTTTTTAAGTAAGCTGTGAAAAGTACCCAAGTGGATTTCCAATAATACATTTTTTTTTATTTCAGTGTTTTCAGCTAATTAATTCAAAATTCATAGTTTTGATTTTATGCTTTTAAATTTATTTTTAATATTATTGAGCATACTCCATGGGTTATGTTTATTTAAAGTGAAATCTGAGAAAAATTTAAATTGAAATGTATCTTTTCATTTTTACCTTGGATAGTAAGCAGCTTTGCCCACGCCTGAGTAATCTAGCTTTAAGTTATAAATTGAGGCATTTGCTTTGAAAGCAAATCCTATTGTGGTCAAGTAAAATATCTCACCTGGAAATATATGTAATTAAAAATAATGTCATTCACCCCTGACTGGTATTGCTCAGTGGATTGAATACTGGCCTGTGAACTGAAAGGTTACAGGTTTGATTCCTGGTTAGTTGCATGCCAGGTCCCCAGCTGGGGGTATGTGGGAGGCAACAAATGGATGTTTCCCTCTTTCTCCCTTCCTTTCCTTCTCTCTAACAATAAATAAATATTTTTTAAAAAAACATGGCACTCAAAATCATGTTTCATGACTTTTGGGATATAGTTTCTGCTACTTTGTGGCCACCCAATATGTTCAGTCCAGGGGTCTCCTTTGTGTCTCTAAGATAAATGGAGTTTCCACTTCTCTTAAGAGAAGCACTGAGTGTTTGCTCATTGGCTTTTAAAGCTGGGTCCCAAAACTTGACTCTTTACACATATTGAAAAGAAAATTCAAAGGGCCATGTTTCTTTAGTCTCATCCAAGCCCACAATTAGCTTAAGTTCCATTCTGGCTGGCCAGAAGGAGGGGGAAGGGGGTGGCCCAGCGGGCATTTTACTGCCTGTGAGAAAGTGCTCCTCCAAGTTTCTTTGTCCTTTTGGTCAGGCATGGCTGCCTCCCTAATTGTACTGCTGGAGGGAAGCACGTGCCTCTGGGAGCATTATCTGATTCCCACAGGACCTTCGGAAGTGCTTTGTATATTGACCCTTAACTTGAACACGAATATCTTTCAATCCCCTTCTTGGGTTCTTGCCACATGCTTGGAAACCTAACAGCTTTAATTTAGCCAGGGGTGTGGATGCATTTGTATAGGCCTCAGGTTTTTTTTTTCCCTCTAGTTGTCTTACCTACATTTTTGCTGTACTTGCCAATTGGGGAAGCTGGAGGTAGAGGAGAAGAGATGCAGAAGTCAGAGGGGAGAGAAGGCGAGACGAACAGCTGCTCTTGTCAGCATGGGGATAAGTGTAAAGAGATTAATAGTTATTTGAAGAGCAAATGGGGATGTGGCATCCAGCAGTGGAATGCGAATGTATAAATGTAATGGAACGAGCAAGCGGCCGTTAGCATTTAGACAGATGCTCGCTGGACTGAATGGAATGGCAGAGTTCATCTCTTCCCCCCACGTGACGTGAAATACACAAGGTTTAGTGAAATACTTTTATTAAACGTTAGGTTTAATTCACTTTTTCAAGTGTCTATTCCTTTGTGAGCTTTTTCTTCTCCATTGTTTTACATAGTCTGAGTCTCAGACCTATACAGGGTGGGGCAAAAGGAGGTTTACAATTGTGAGTATGTGATACGCAGAGTTTATTCTTGTATTATTGCTTATTAATTATTAAATTTTCTAATGAACAACTGTAAACCTACTGTCTCCTACCCTCTATATCAGCTGAAGGGCCAGACAACTCATTTATTTCCTTGATAAAATAGGTACCACACACAGTACCACAGAGCTGCCTTCTTCTCCTTCTTGCTTTTCCTTTGGCCTCCCTTCATTAACTGGGAGGAAGAATGAGATTTCCCTGTGTCTATACAATAGGCCCCCTTCTGGAAATGTGTCCGGTTTGACTCAGTTCAGGAATGACTTGAACTGATCAGGCTGACAGTTGTGGTGGTCTGGGCAGGGCCCTGGACTCTGAACCAGGAGATTTTGTTTCGGAATCCCCATTCTTTGCTCATTAGCCAATGCTCAGGTAAATTGTTTCCCCTCTCTGACAGCAATGTAGTAAAGTTGTTTTGCAGATTAAATAAGAAGAAACTAATTCATTCTTTCCATAAACATCTTATTGAGTACCTCCTCGGTGCTCAGTTCTGTTCACATACAGGCGTTTTGCAGCAGAGCAACATGAGCTACTACACTTCTGAATTATATTGAACATAGAATATTAATCATAGCTATGAGGTATTGCTTACATAAATTGTATTCTAGAAAAGAATAAACTGCTAGGAAATTAAAAAACAGATTAAAAATTAGGTTGTGTCTGGACTGTCATGTTGGTAGCTTTCAAACTACACAGCTGGCTCTAATCCTGCTACCCATGCCCCTTCAGTCTTTAAGAAACTAGCCCTTGGGGTCAACTCTGGATACTCTGGAACAGAATTTACAGTTGTAAAACTATATAATGTATACATTTCATATACAATAATCTGATGCTTAAATCCCCTCAAGAACATATCTACCCTGTGCTGAACAGCATGGCAGAAGAAAAGGGGGGGGGACAGGAAAAGCAGGAAGTATTCATTAGTTTTAAAGAATTCCTGAGCAGCTACTCAGGACTAGGCACTTTTTGCACTGTTTGTGAATAAAAACATAGTCTACTTTCAAATGCTCTTGAGAAGGCCACACTCTCCAAGGCTGCATCCAGGAGCTGTGTCATCCGTGCAGGCCATACAACATACACAGGCATGTCTGAGGCTTCTCTTGTTTTTGTGTAAAGCCAATTGGTCATTTTACCTTGGTTGTTAGAGACCTGAGGTTGAACTCTGTGGAATGCGTGCACCAAATGATGTCTTTTTAGGAGCACTGATCTGCAGCTTAAATGTCTAATCTTGGGGTTTCTGGGTGTCCTGCAGCCACAGTACACAAACCTGGGGCTCCTGAACAGCATGGACCAGCAGATTCAGAACGGCTCCTCATCCACCAGCCCCTATAACACAGACCATGCGCAGAACAGCGTCACGGCGCCCTCGCCCTACGCTCAGCCCAGCTCCACCTTTGACGCCCTCTCACCATCGCCTGCCATCCCCTCCAACACCGACTACCCGGGTCCGCACAGCTTTGATGTGTCCTTCCAACAGTCCAGCACCGCCAAGTCAGCCACCTGGACGGTAAGAGCACTGAGAACCAATAGACAGGCCATTAAACCTGACCTCAAGTACAAGGGCCATCTTTAACACCCCCCAAAGACTTCTCTCCCTTCAAAGCTGAGAGATTTTCCCTACCATATTGAATGGTGAAAAAAATTTCCCCTGTCCTCTGAGGGCATTTTGTGCCTGAATACTTAACAGCAAAAGAGAGAGAAGTGCCAGTTAGTGGGAAAAGCCTGGATCTGGGAACCAAAGGCTTGTGTTCTGGTGGGCTCCGAGCAGTTTCAGCGGATGTGTTTCTTCTTGCCTGATTCAGGCTGCTGGGAAGTTCTTTACGTGTTAAGTTTTTTGAAAAATGTAAAGCATTATGCCAACAAGAATGATCATAATCATAGGATGTGTGTTTGCAGTCCCTAGAATGTAAAATGGTTACCAGTTTCGTATTTTGAAAAAGTAAACATTAAGGGGTGATTTAAAAAAAAATAAAACCACAAATATAGCATCTGTAACAAGAAATTAAAACCTCATTATTAACGCAGGCCTGTTTGTTTATACATGCAAGTTCTATAACATGAATTATACTTTATTGATACATATATATTTATTACTTAGAAACATTTCCCCCAAAAGAAGCCTCTAAAACTATGTATTAGAGCCCTGAATTAATCCAGCAATATTCTGTTTTAAAACACTGAAAAAAGTTTCCATATATAACTTTTCTAAGAAAACATAGAAATATTTTTAAAAATTGAAAGGTACATAAATGTTTAAAGTTTATTTTGTAATGGCTTATAATATGAGTAAGACCAAATATAAGGGAGGGGACCTATAAGACTGGTTTTAACTGGTTGATCAAAGTGGCATGCATGTTTGTCAAACAATTTAATGTTTTCATGAATTATAGAAATGCTTCCAAATATCATCATCTTGTCGAGAAGTAGCTTTAAAATTGTTTTAACAGCCCCCCCCCCTTACTGGCAAATAGGCTTCTTTGGAAAGCATTCTCTTTTGTGTTATAGGATCCACTCACTACAGGCTTTAATCCAATTGAAAAGAGTTTTTGAAATAGTCTGCATTCGTAACACTATATTCCAACATAATTTTACACGTGCTCTTGTTTTGACCCCACTTCTTTGTGGACTAGGTAGAACACGTTTTATAACTCCCATTTTACTAGCGGGGAAAGCTGAACAATGTGGAGGTCGGGTGAGTTCCCTAAAGTTACAGAGGTTTTTGTGTAACTGGCCCTATTTCTGACTCTGCTCTCCCCCACTAAATCGTGTCCTTCCTTTTTTCACCATTTCACATCAGGATGTCCCACATAAACATTTATTTTTGTGCTTTTTTTTTTACGATTTAAGAAGCAGTTTTGTCATGGTTCACATTTCAACCATGTCTAATACTTAGACTTGATCTCTCCTTCATGTGTTATTTATCAATTGTGTTATAAACTTTAGTCTCTTTTATAGTAATAATCCTGGAGATGGACACTAAAGGTGAGTCAACTTAGAGTCCATAGGCCTTAAACAAATATTGGTTGATCAATCTAAGTGATCCTTTGCTGAAGAACCAATCAAATAAGCGTGTCATAAATAAGAGCATTGATGTGTTTTAGAATAAGTGTCACAAGTTGTACATTTGTAATCACAGTTGTTCAAGGCTGTTTCTTATTTGGCACACTCAGGCAGAGTTCCACTGTATTAAAAGTGAGCACATTTGAAGGGACGATGGATGGGCAGATTGGAGCCACTAAATGTTAATCACTTCTCTTCTGAAATGGTTTAAGAACTATAGGGATGGAGGCTCATTACAGGTACAACATCCTATCAGCCTTCCTCTTTCCTTCCTCCTGCCTCCTCATTCAGACATTTGAAGGCTTTCCCCCCCAGATTTAGCACAATCCTCACCCATCTTTAATCATAGCACCTCTCTTACAGAAGTAAATTGTCTCACAAGAAAAGTTTGGAGATTGCTACACCATATTCTGTAACACCTATTTCTTAGGCATTTGTGTACTTTAAAGCAGTTTTTCAGAATAAAACACTATATTTTAAAACTGCCCACAAACTGGAAGCAGCTGAAGCAGCTGTCTTTAGAAAGAGGCCACACTTATTGCATATTATTTTGCTGATTCTTTAACAAAATCTTTTTAGTATCATTTTATCACTTGTCATCCTTTCGTGTTGAGTCTTTTCTTTAATTTCTGGTGTACTTAGAATTACTGCCAAAATGTCATTAATATATTTAAAGTATATATGCATATTTTCTTTGCTTTCTCTATATTTTAAATAACAAATGTGATTGTGTTTCCAGTTTCGTAAAAATATGGTATTTATTTTAAACTTCTCCCAATGAAATGAAGTGTGATAATGTTGTTCCATATTCTCTATTTCACACACACATGCACACACATCAACACTGAATTCGGGATTTAGTTTCAGACTTCTTATGTCTACAGTGTTTTTGCCACTAGTTATCAAGGCCTACCGTTTAATTTAATGGAGTTCTGGTCTCGTATTGTAGCCAGGAATCATCAGTCATAGGATAGTTGACAGAATGATAATTTGGAAATGGCAAGAAACTTCGGTGCAGATTTCAACCCTGAAATTTACTAGCAGCATATGGAACCTGCCCAAAGAATTCAGTCTATTCAAACCTCACTTTCCTCACCCACAAATGGAGATGTTAATACTTTTCTTATCATGAGGATTATATGACACATGTAGGGACACCTACCAGCACCTGGCTAGTCATAGGCACATGTAAGTGTTCAATGAGTGTGAGTTTGAATCCCTTCATTTTAGGAGCTTGCTGTAGTTTTGTTGAGGGTTCATTTGTGCAAGTAATAATTTGAAAGAATGCAAAGCAAAATATCTTCTACTTCTTTTCTTAGTGCTTTTGGGACTGTGATAGTCATCCACAATCCAAATCTATGACTAGATGACACAGGATGACAGTGGGCTGTCCCACAGACGGATTTCAGGCTGGCTGTGCTCCTTTCCCAGGCCTGGGCAGACAGATGCCAGCTCAAGAATAGGCCCTTTCCAGATTTAAGGACCTGCAGACTCCCAGGATTTATTTCTCATTTTTATTTTTGTTTTTATCTTTCCTGGAGGGTATTTTTTCTTTGCTTTTAGAGAGATAGGAAGGGAGAGAGAGAAAGAGAAACATTGATATGAGAGAAAAACACGGATTAGTTGCCTTCTCAGAAGTGTCCTGACCTGGGATCAACCCGCCACATGGGTATGTGCCCTGACCAGGAATTAAACTTTTGACCTTTCAGTCCAGAGAATGATGCTCCAACTGACTAAGCCACACTGCCCGGGGCTATTTCTCATTTAAACTGCCACTTGATTTATAGGGATATCTTCTTTTATTCCCCATGTTAAATAACAGATAACAGTGAACCACAGTTGTTGAAGGGTCAGCATATTAATTTGTGGTAGCAAAATACTGTAGGTCACCTAAACACTCAGCAGTGCAGAACTGGCTCAGTATATTGTGGCTTATCCATATAGGGAAATACTCTATGTCCATTTAAAAGAATCCCAAGTACTGATCTGCAATGCTTTTGGCAGTGCTAGTGGGGAAAAGATAAGCTTTCTATGGCACCTACTTAAGAATTGAGAGTATTGGTAAGGACACCACTTCTAGGGCCTGAGTGTTTTCTTTTGCTCTAGTGAAGAGGCCTGTTTGTGAATATAGGTCAATGTCTTGATTATTAGACTCATGTACCTCTCTCAGTTTGAGAGCTGTTTTCTTTTTCCCTCCCACAACCAATGGCACGCTGTATTCTGTGTGCAAACACTGTGAAAATCCTCAGATTAGTGGTTTTTGGTTGTGCTCACTTTGAGACAGCAACCCAGCCTTAGGAAGCATGACCACTTTTTGGTACGGACTATTTCTTCCTTCAAAGACTTCAAGATCTTGGACAGTAGGCACTCTGACCTAGGGCCCAGCACGATGTCCAGCATATAATAGGCCCTCAGTAAGTATTAAGAAAGTTTATTTTTCCCTCATGGTTAAAGGAAACAATTATAGTTCCAAGGAGTGTTCTGCAGTTCTTTCTTATCTGGGTTATTAACTGTCCATGAATTTGGTCCCTTTTACCTCCACCCATGATTAATAGAGAGCATTCTTCCTTTGCCTTTCCTAATTGTGCCAGCCTCATGTTGTGCTCAGAGCTTTGAAGAATCTGACTTGAGTAAGTGGAGAGTCTAAGGAGGTGGCATTTGAAAGGGGAACAGCCAGTTCCTTGGAGAGTTTCATTGATCCCAGCACATTGGCCTTACAAGCCGCTCCTCTTGGCTCCAGAGGAGGGGTGAGATGCATGCATGCCTGTGGCCCACCCTCCCTGCCATCAGGTTACCTGAAACGTAAGACTTCCAGAATAAGGCTGCCAGCTCTGCAGAAACCTAATGCAAGCCAGCCCATTACGTGGCTTTCTGGAATCTTGGGACTCTCAAGGATGGCTCATCAAAGGACATGATGTACAGACAGACTTTTCAATGGTGAATACAATTTATCAGCTTCCTTTCACAAAGGGAACACTTCTCCCCTAAGAATTGGAGCTCGAGCTGGTCTTACATTTGAGTGGCTGCTAGATTTCAATGGTGAGGGACCAGGGAGAAATTAGTTGAGTTGGCTCCTGCCAGTGATACATTTGTTAATCATACATAACAAGGTTATTTTCACTTCTCGTTGTAGCTGTCTTGTAAATCTCCCAACATACATTTAGAAGTACCTTTTTATACCTTTTCCATGATTGAAAAAATTTTAAGTTTGAGCACATTCACCTGTTGCCTAAGCTGTTTCTTAGTTCAGAGTATTAAGTAAGAATATTATAAATAAAGTACTTGGACTCTTAGTAATGGTTCACGTTACTTACTTAACTCTTGACTTTGGACTTAAAAATGAATTTCCATTGTAAGATGTTCTGCAGAGGTGTTGTCTCAAGTCCAGAACAGAATAACTTAATCAGCATGTTTGCCTGAACTTATTTAAATTGATTCTAGATCAATGCATTTGTAATAATCTAAGTTTCCCTAACACGTTGTTTATGGCCCACACCACATGATACTGAGTAATATAGTGAATGCACTGTAGAGTTTCTATTTGAAAAAATTAATATTGATTCATTGTACCCAGTATTAGACCATACTACTGATTAAAAGGAAATAAATGGCAAATTTAAATAAAATTGGCCTTTCTTTTACTATTGCAAGAAGCATAACAGCAAAAACCGTTTTTGTGTTTCTTATTCTTTCTCTTGCTCCTCTTCCTTTCCTTCTACCTTTCTCTTTTCCCCTCTTTCCTCTTCTTCTCCTTCTTTGTTACTGCTGTCGTTAATAGTGGTCAATTTGGTTTTGCAGATATTACCAGCCACTAAGTATCTTGTTTTTTCACTGTAGCTCCATTTTCTCAGAATGGTGCATTTATATGGGAAAGATCCTGATATGAATCAGTCAGCAAGGAAAGTTCCAAAAATAGGAATGTGATCATCAATCCCTTTTTCATTGAACAAGTAACTTTGGTAATGGAGATGGCGAACCCAAATATCAGTGGGACACAGGAAGGCAGGATACTTGAGTCTCCTGGTGCAAACAAAGATGGGAGCAAATTGAGCTGACATACCCTGTGTACAGGGTATGCATACCCTGCTTTGCAAGGTATTGCTGCTTTGCAACCCTAGCCTGTTGTCATGGAGGAGAGCAGGCCTAACGTTACATGAGAAATTTTTCAAGAACAGCTAGAAACTTGAATTTGCACATAATATCTCCATCTCTTTAAATGATAGTATATATATTTTTAAAGCTGTAAAACATTACAAACCAAACAAAATAATAGGCAGGCTGAATGCCATTCTTAAAATATATTAATGATGACAAGGAATGATTACTTAACATTTAAATAAAATAACTGGAAACTAGAGTAAGCATCCAAAAGAAAGGTTACTAATTAATATATTCCATTCAGAAATAATAATTCTTTATCCCTTTCAAATGTTTTATAGATCCCTTTCTTCCTACAAAAACCTAAGCAATATACATTGTCAAAGTAGATTTTTCTCAATTTGTTTTTTGCGGTAAATAACCTCCTTACCTCCACAGTCCTATACATTTTTATTTGTTAAAAAATGTTGTGTAGTAGTGGGTCCTTTGCGGAAAGGACCTCATTTGTTTGTTTTTGTTTTCATCATTACAGAATGTATGGGTTTCTGTAACTTAACTCTAAAACTGGCCAAATCTGTCATTGGAAAAGGGCAACAGGATTTAAAAGGCTCCCAATCAGTTTTCTGAGCCCACTAACTGATGGCCTGTTTCTAATTGGCACATGGAGAGTGTGTAGGAACAAAAACCACCTGAAAACTGAGGTATAAACAGAGAATAATGTCATGAGAATTTTTTAATGACTCAAGGAAAACGCAGTATATCATTAAGCTCCGCAAGCGCTCCCTCAGAGTGAGCCCTGAACGAGGTCGGCCCCTGACTGTGGGATCCCGGCTCCCGATGCATTCCCATATGAGCTGTGCACCTTCTCCAGTGCGCCTCCCCCAGTGTGAGCTGTTTCCGGAGTGTGGCCAAGTCTTGCAGAAGTTCCCACCCGTTCTGGTGGAAAAGAGCAGATGCATTTTTTTCTCAGGAAAGGTGTCTAGCAATCACCTGTCATGTCCTGAGTAAAAGCAACTGCATGTGAAATAAATCCTCCTCGTTTTCTATCAGCAGCAATTAGTGTGTCTGCTCAGGTCACTAGGACCAGAAGGCAACTTGAGATAGCATCGCTTTCTGCCCAACGACTTCCAATTCTTTGAGATTAAAGAAGAGTTTATTGTGGAATAGAAAGGAAACATCTTCGACTCTTTGAAGTCCTGCAGATGTTTTCTAGCCATAGAATCATTTTTAGAACAAGGGGTCCTGTAATTAGGCAAACAGAGGCCTCAAGGTAATGATCTGAGCAGCTCTCTCTCCTGTGGCTTTTAGTGATGATTATGGCCCCACGGTCAGGTACCTCTCAGCTGAAATGTAAAACAAAATAGTTGGTGGCCAGAAATCCAAATCTAGTTTATTGTGAAGCAAACTGGGGAGGGATTCTCACTTTACAAATAGAATGAGCCTTCTCTTTTTGTTTGAATCTAATAGTGAAGAATCATTATTTCTTAGTGAAAAAAAACAACCCTATAATTTGCTGCCATAATATTATGAGACAGGTCAGAGGAACTGGAACATAATTTGTTATGTTCTGATTGTTTTACACAGAGTTAATACTGAATTTTCAAGTTCATCCAGCAGGTGTTCCTTCATGGGTTACTCATTTCATTTTTATTTTTACTTTAGTTTTTATGCTGTTTAACCCATATCGCTAATCCTTGTGAAAATTATAATCAATGAAAAGAGGACACCATTTCAAAAGACTTCTCTTTGAAGTCTTAACACAACTTTCAGGTTGTGTTAAATAAGTCTAATGATTACTTAACAAGAACCCTAATTTGAATTTAGGAAGTCATCTGACAGCCTGGGAAGAGTGTGGCTCATGACGTAGAACACAGGGCTCCGAAGGGCAGTTTTGGGGTCCTGGGACCCTGTGTGGTCCGAGGCAAGATGCTCAGCCTCCGTCCACCTGTTATATAGGTCCTGGAATACCACAGGGCCTCGAATAATGTCATTTCAATATAATTTTGATGAGCTGCTGTAGGCACTTAACTCTTATTTGTATCAATTAGCCTGTGGTAAAACTGGTTTCTTTATAACTCGCTTTGCCGCTGTTCCAAGAACCTATGGAGGATGTTAGGCAGACTTACATTTACTTGCATGAATAGATGACTATATATAATCATACCCATGCTTACAATTCAGGCAGTTTTCTGAGCTTTTCCATTTAGAAGCAGACATAAGTGGAAAAAATAGTGATATATAAATCCCAATAAATAAATGAGATAAAATATATATGGGTGTATATATACATATTTTAATATAAAATGGTTTTTATTAAAATTAATTGGGTCCTATAATTGTTAGTTACTTTTTTCTTAGAATCTCAGAGTTTTATTGCTAACTTTTAGGAAACCATTAACAAAGTTGAAATTATGATCATTTTGACTGAATCGTTAGAGGAAAATTTGCTCTTTTTCTTTAAGATGCAATACATATGCATATTTACATAAATTCAAGTATGTTACTCTAGTTGAGTAACAAAAGAGTTAATTTATAATAATTATAATTTGGCTGAGAAAGGTATTTCTTTTTTCTCCCCTTTTACTTATTTTGTTCTTTTACCCTGTGTTTTGAGATTTTCATATTTATGAATATACAGCCCTGATGTTAAACAGTGGAAATTACCTCTCCTTTTTTTTTCACTCCTTTGTCTTCTTGGAAAAGTGAAGTGTTCTTATTTTTCATAAGAACAATGTTATAATTATGGATTCCATTTCTGAGCAAGGGATTGTCATCAAGTGTGTCAGAGATCTGATTCACTCTGCATCATCAAGCAAAGCCCTGACTACTGTAAATCACTGTAATCATTTAAAATAGCAAAATCATTCTCATAGTCCTATAAAATTTGCTGAAATATCCCATGTGCTTTGACATATGTGTATTAAGTTTACTGAAACATAAAATTTTAAGTTATTTTTATAAGTGTGACTTCAAAAACAGATATGCTATTATAATTAATATTTTATTTAGCATTTTGACATGCCAGGATTTTGAAGCATTTGATGTGTAGTAATTTTATGTTTCTCAAAATTTTCTCTAGGAAATTAGAATGAACACTTATCCAACATTGCTAAGGGTGATACTGGGAAAAAGAAATTCTGTAGTATAGACCATTCTTTCAGAGATTGGATTGACTTTTGAAGATATTACTAAGAATTTTATCTATTAAAAAATTGGATCTTATTTAATCTGAAAATAATAGGCTTTGTGTGTGCCTGCCACTGTGCTCTCTACATAGGTGTGTTGAGAGGGTGAAATGCCCCAAAGGCAGCCGGTTCTGAGAAGGGCTAGGAGCACTAATGGACAGAGCTCTGTTCCTTTTGGGTGATAGTGAGGTATTTAAGGACACAAGCTTTGTATTAGATACAGGGTTGGTGTTGCCTCTAAACACTATGTGTTCAAGTTTATTGCCTATACTTGTCTAACTTTTCTATACAAAACCATAGAAGTAATGGGGAAGGCTCTTGGGAAATAGTGTTTATTGATAATTTAGATAAAGCAGATTGACCAACAGGCAACTGGGAAGGTATTTTCCCAATACAAGTTGGGAATAATATTTTCTGTCCTTCCACAGTTAAATGGATGCATAGAAAATCTATCCTGTTGTGAAGACAATTGGCAAATAACTATTTTAATCAGTCTACTGAAAATAAAAGCATCAACCTGTAGGAATTACCATAGATACCTGATTCATAGGCTTATGTTGTTCTTTCATCGTACTCACTGGTAATAGATTATATTTAGTATTTATCTTCAAAGAGTATGCCTGAGAATCATAATATAATTTCACAAACATTAACTCACCTGTGAACCTTTTGGTGTAAAAGCTAGAATGTCACCCCTGAACACAGTTTCCTGGGAACTGCGTTCTAGAAAATGGAAAATGTTTTACTCAGTAGCAGAACCACAAGGAAATACAGACTTCTTATAGTCTAGTGTCCTACTCAAGAAGCAGTTGAATACATAGCAATTTGCATGCATTTTACAATGTACTCATATTGCAGAATAGATCTCTTCCCTAGCATGCCTCGGTTTTCAGTTATAATGCTTTTCTTCACATGAACATTGGAGGTAGGTGTTAAAAGGCATAAGAACTGGGAGCAGATTTTTTAATTTAAGTTTTTATTGGTTCTCTCCTTAACCCCCAAGCAAGTGTAATTATCATCTTAGATACTTTTGGATTAGGAGTAAGAATAGGGAGAGGGTAATGAAAAGGAAGGGTATGAAAGAGAGGAAGTGAAATGCTTAGAAAATAGTGACTGGGTCCTTCTAGAAAAGTATAGCGTGCTTACTTCAAATGTGTTTCTGGGTGTTTTCTAAGATAAGTTTTCAGCTTTTGTAGTATATTTTCAAGATATGGACATCAGTTTAGAGGAAAACAGCCAAACCAATTCAAATAGAAGGTTCAAATTCAGTGCAGAATCTTTACTTTGTTGATCACTGCCTTCTATAGTTTGCTGTAAGTTTTTGCTTCAAAGTATCAGAACATACTCATTTTCTTTGTCTTCTTAGGCAAATTGACTGAGCTATTTCAGGAAAGGAGCAGAAAGGGAACTTCTTACTTTTTTTTGGTCTAGAAAGTCTTGTTTCTTTTTGAGAACTGTGTTGTTTTTTTTTCAAAATAAGCTCAATACTAGGTGGTCTTAGTCAATGAATATGATAAATATGTCATTCTCTATAGTTTTTCTAAAATGCTTTGAAGTTTCCAAGAAAGAAGGTTTCCATAATTATCTGGCAGTATTTTAGTGAAATAAAGGTAAGCAATTAAAATTTAAGGTCCTTTTTATATGTAGTACTGATAGTTTTATTTTGGTAAGAGTGGGGCTTGATGCTTTAGTTAGTGTCATAATGTAGTTAAAGCAGTACTTCAACACAGACACACTGTACAAATTTTTAAATGTTCTTTCTACCTGTTAGATGGATTCTTTTATTATGATTACTTTCTATTCTAAGCTTTCCTTCTCACTGACTTAGAACACAACTTAACTCACAGAGCTTAGATTTGATTTTGACATTGTTTGCCTTTGTACAGAAAATATCCACGTATACTACAAAGTAATGACCAGAGCTACCTGGATATCTCTTATCACTGGTCTCAAAAGAGGGTTGACCATGCTCACCACATGGAGAATAAACACTTCAAGACAAAGTGAATTAGAAAGGAGAGGAATTGAAATGGGCGTATTTTGCCTGTGTGCTGCTCACCCTGTTAAATGAACAGTGAGAGAGGTTACCTCCTTCTAAGACTGGCTTATAAGCATTTCTAAGCTAACAGATTTTTCTTTTTTTAAATGGTTTGAAATTTGTTTTGAAGTTGTTACTTAGGCATATGGTTATGTGGCATAGATTCACTCCTATTTTATTGCTTTCTTAATTTGTTTGACATTGGAATTTAGACTTCAGACACAGACAGTTTAGTACTTTGAAACATTGAAGCAGAATAGAGAATTATTTTTTATAAATTCCTGGTTTAAAATAAAAACGTTCTTTCAACTGCTAACTTCTAACAAGATGTGGTATAAAGCACATAATCCTGTAACATGAGAGATACTTGTAGTACATCTGTTTTAGTTATCTTGCAAAAAATGAAGGTAACAAATTTGATTACTTTCTTAGTGCTTAGCTCCCAGCATATCCTTGCCTTCTCCTAAAAGCAGGGCTATGGCTCTTTTACTAAAGGACAAACTAAAGTACCTAAGGAGGCAGGGTGGTGAGTGGGAAGAATTCAAGTTTTATGGCCATAGACCTGGGGTTGAGTCCCATCTCCCTCTGTGAATAGCCTTGGGCAAGCCTCTGTCTCTAGGGCAGCTTCTAAATGGGCTAACACATCTTAGGTAGCAGTGTTATTGGTAGGATGGATATAATGAATGGAAAGCACCTCAGACTGTCAACCATGTGCCTGGTATATGTTGATTTTTATTAGGATGGATCATAACATAAGGGTTATAATTTAGACTTAACTTGCCCCCCGCTCCCAGATTCATCAGGTCTGTAACAGGGTAGGTACCCTCTTTATGGGATAACTCCACCTTTTGGTACCCAGCCTTCCGCTATGTAGAGGAGACAATAAGTTAGAACAGTACTTTAAATCCTTTACCCCAGTTAGGAGCAGTGGGAAATGAATGTCCATGTTGGGCATCCTGAGGCTAAACTCTGTAGTGTTTGATAAAAGACACGTGATTTCTAGTTTTTGTCCTGTAACATTTGTTTCAATTGTGCACTTTGTTATAAATATATTATTTAAATATAAATGTCTCCTCTCCTCATTAAAAAAATGTCTTGCAAACTGAAGTTCCAGGAAGATGTGTAATATTTACCTTGTGGCTTTGAGTTTTACCCAGGCACACTGCCACGGGCACTTCCGATGTGCAAGTGCCTTAAACAACTTCTTAAGCAGCACAGTTTCAGATAAGTTAATGTGCTCTGGAAGAGAGCACAGGTGTATTTATTGATTACAGCTGCAGCTCCCAACTTACGAGGACCCATGCTATGAAATGGTGATATTGTTAATCTGTTGCGCAGCGCTCCTTATTTATTGCCAGTTGCCTTGAAAATAGCCAAGTTCTAAACTAATCTTGTTTGGAGAGCCCCAGAGGCCACAATTACCCCAGAAGAAGGAGGCCAGTTCCAGCCCAGAGTGAGGAATGGTCAGGGTTTTCTAGGGATGGGATGCACTGCCCCTAGTGGTAGTGAGTGTTCGGCTACTAGACAGCGTGAAAATAGAGGCAGGCAAGACGCTGACGCAGGTTTTAGATGAGGAAAAGAATGCTGAAGTTCCCTGTGAATGGAAAATTCTGTGCATCCAGGAGAGAAGGTTTTTTTTTGGCTACCAGGAAAGAGGAGGACAACGATTGACCTACTCTGAGCCAGGCAGTCAGTGATGTGGGGAAGAGGGTAAACTTTCCAGTCTGCTAATGTGAGCAGGTAAAGTAAAAACACAAGCCTGCTGTGCTCCCCCCAAGACACCAACACTAGTCTTCTGCCTAGAACTGGGGTCTTGTATAGGAAACTGGAGAAAGTAAGGTTCAAAGGGTGGGACGGGGCCAGCCTGTGTAGGTTAAGACATATAAACTATACCCAATGGGCCATGTGCTGACACTGAAGACTTTTTGAGCACAGGAATTATCATGCTCAGAGCTGTACATAAAGTCAATTAGTTAGTAGTATATGGAGGAGGTTAGCTGGAGAGGGATGGGAGTGACAGAAGCAGTTTAGAAAAGGCCACGGTTGTGCAGACAGGAGATGGTGGGGCTGAGCCCTCACTCTGTTATACAGTGCACTCAACACACAAAGACAGAAATGGGAGAGGGCAAGTGTCGGTTCCAAAGACCCTGCTCCTTGGGCTGCAAAGGAAGGAAGTGAGAAGGAATTGAGACCAGGGAAGGCACTGGCGTGACTAACTGCCTTACTAGAAGAGATCTGTTAGTAATGGGTGGGCAGCCAGCCATCTCCTACCTGGGACCTTGGTAAATCGCTTTACCTTCCTCTTACCACAGTTTTGTCATCTTTTACAGTGAGATCATGATGCCAAACTGCTAGGGTTGTCGTAAGGATCAAATGAGATAACGAGGGGAAATGGTTTGTACACTCAGAAGCCTATCCCCATGCCACCGTTACTGCTGCTTTAGGACACACAGCAGAGAAGGCTTGGACTCTCCCATCCTGTAAAACTGCATCCACATTCTTTCACCCGGGGTCCAAGCTTAAGGTTCTGGCTGAGTGAGGTGACTCATATCCAACCTATTTCAAAACTCCCTACCATCTTCTCTCTCACCCCTTGTAATAAAAGCAGGGAACCGACTCGCTTGCAAACTCTTGACCCTGCTGCCTTTCCTCTCTTGCTGAGGAGAAACCCAAGGAGTCTTTAGAACAGACTTCACACCCTTCTCCTGGACTGATGGGAATGGCAGGCTGTGGGAAATAAGGACCTTTTCATGAGGCTCTTCTAACTGGAGTGTGTGGTAGATGCTTCCCTCTGCAGACAGTTATGTTTTCATTAGAGTGGCTTCTATCACTCAGATAACATTGCACCTTTTTTACAATAGTTAAGCACAGACACAATAACACTGTGCCTAGGTCATGAGCCATCCCTCCCAGGGACTAATTTCCCCCTTGAAGAACTGTAAGGGGAGAGGCTCCTGTCAGAATTCTCATGACTGAATCATTGCCATGAGCTAACGTCTCCAGCCTCATGAGTCAGTGCTGGTCCAGGCATCAGTCCTGCAGGTAAGAAAAATGAAAGGCGTGTGTTAGATTCCCCTTTGGTCAGCAGTCTGTGCACAGGGAAAGCAAACCAAACCATCATCAGATGGTGGCATTTTAGAAATCAGACATTTGGTTCTTCTCCTGTTTAAGAATGTAGAATGAGCGTAAGAGTTTTCTTACAAGTTAATAATAACCGGTTTAAAACGCTGTGATTTTTGCATGTGTTTTGTTTTCCTTCAGGCAGCGTAGGTGAAATGATGTGTTTGAGAGACGGATGTTCTCGTAAGAGGCAAGATGGAGCTTGCAGGGGAACATCTGCAACCAACCCATTCTGTGTAAGGCAGGGCCAAGACTTGTTTGTGTTTTGGTGCCTGTTCAAACATGTCACATTTTTTAAAGATTTGTAAAGTTTTAGAGGATTCCCTTTAAAATGAATGCTATTTCTTTTCATAGTTAGTATATGAATTTATAGCCTGATGCTTAAAATGTATCCCTCATGGTGTGTGGGCAATGCCAACGTGGACCCAAGTGGGAAAAACTGCTTGTCAACATAAAGTGTATACATAAGTATTAGGAATGTCAGGAGTAGTTCATGAATCTGCCTATTAACCCAGTGATACAGAAAAAGAAACTGTGCTTTTACATTTTTTAAATGATCCTGATAGAGTTTGGGGGCAAAGAATAACAAGAGAAGCACATGGATATTTGCTCCAAGGGACTCAAGAGTTATTGCTTAAAACTTGACCAACAAGAAAATAACAGAAGGGGAGACATAAGTCAATAAGAAAGAATAACTTGAATACTGTCAAAATCAGTTAGACAGCAGGATTTTTAATTGCCTCTGTTCCTCTCTGTCTTTTGCTTTATCATACACACCCCCCCCCCACACACACACAGACATGTCCTATGGGAGAGGTAGTGAGAAGCCAGCTGGTGTTTTTGTTTGTTTGTTTTCTTGCTTCATAGATATTACTTGTATACCTTTCTAAATCTATATACTTTAAGAAGTAGTGGCAGTAGTGGCAGTAATGGCATTTTATGGCAGTGATCTCCTTGACACACCTTTGGGAATGTGCTGTATGTGTAACAGACATTTGGGGTTCACGAGAAAGGTGGATGTTCCCCATTACTCCTGCAGCCCCTCCTGTCTTCTCCCCCATTTTTCCCCTTCTTGCTTCTTTTTTGTTCTGTCCAGAATATGAGCCACATGGACCAAAAACAAAGAAAGCAAAGAAAGGGTAGGGAGTGATAAGAAAAATAGTAAGGGAACTTCCAGACTTGAAGTTTAGTAGTTCTTTTCCATAAAATTAATCTCTGGGGCCTCTAAAAGCGGAGGTTAGTATAATGAAAGATTTCTTGCCCATAAAACCAAATCTTGTCATACTTTCTGAGGACTCTATAAGTATCGTCTGAGGCAAGAACGAGCATTGCCCTCGGCTTGGGAAATTCAGAAGCAGTTGGTCACTGAAATGAATCTGGGTTGATCATATTTGATTGATTTCCTGGGAAGGAATGAATTCCTTCCAGAAACTTAATTTCCCTTTTGTTTATAAAGAATTTAGAAATGATTTTATGGACACCGAAAATGTTAACATTGCATCTCTCTAGAAAGTGAGACTATGTATATTTTTCGTTTTAACTAGTTTTAGTTTTTTCTTTTTAACTTTTCTTGGCACTTAAAGACACATGCAAATTTAACTTGAGAAAATATTAAGAAAATACAGACTGAATTAAATTAATGAAATACCATATGAATACAGAGGTAAATATCTGAGTGAAATACCCCAACAAAAAAATAAGGAAGACCCTTAATCAGTAATTTTAAGAAATACCAGCCATATGGGAAGTCAGTGATTGCATGCAAAAGACACTTAAAATGGATTTCATTGAATGCTTTACATTTTATCTCCTCAGAAGCTTCAGAATTACTACCCACCCACACTGGGATAATGAAGTGTACACCTATCATGGCTTGCATAGGATTTCTCCAACTGGTGCTTTGTATATTTTACATCACATGAACGTGCACACATGTCCCTAGGTGCTTTTGTTGAAGTCATTAAGTCTCAGTTGTTAAAATTCATTAAATCACAACTTTAGTTTCAAAGTGCATCTCTTGAGCACCAGAATGTGCACACACTTTGAATGAAAACAGACATAGCTCCACAGTTTACTACAAGTGACCAGAGTCGTCTGACACTCGGTGTCCTCCTCTCTGAAGTGTAGATAGCCACCCGTGCAAATTGTTGGGGGTTCGATGTGTGAAATCTGTGGCCCAGTGCCTGCCACTGAGCAGGCCCTCGATAAATTGTTCTGGTTACTATCAGAGTGAGATGCTATAGAGTAATCATATGAGTAGGTAAGTTAGCCCTTCTTCAAAGAGCTTGCAGTGCATCAGGGCAAAGTGACAAACCCAGCTGTAATTCAGTGTGACAGGTGCTATAATCTGCCTGGAATGTCCCCTACCTACTACCCGCCTTGTCTGCCAGGCAGACTCCTACTCACCCTTTAAAATCACTGGAAGCCTTAATTGTAGATGAAGTCTTTCCTTGTCGCCGTGCTACCCCCGACACACGCATACTTGCTCAGGATTTTCTTATCTTCACTACGCTTTGTTCACACATTCGGAATGACAGTGCACAGCGTGCCTGTTCACCTCTACCCTGTGGACTCAGAGGCAATAACTTTGTCTTTTCATCTTCGTGTCTTAGTGCTGGCACAAGAATGGGTCTTAACAAATATTGTCAAAAAGCAAAAAAGATTCCTTGTCTGAATAAAGTGTGTTGTAGCACAGAAAACAGACTGATTTACCTCAGCTTCACAGAGGATTTGACATTTCAAGATGCCCCTCCAAAGATGATCAGGGCCGTGCAACGGGGAGGAAGAGAAAGAACATTCCAGGAGGAGGACCCGCAGGAGTAAAGGCCTGGAGACATGGGCATGTTCTGTAAGTGTAGGCGTGGTTAGCAGTCTGCTATGCCTGGGCCCTGCGGCGCCTAGCAGAATGGGAGAGAAGCAGAAATGAGGCTGGAGAGAAGTCCACAGAGCTGGGTTGGGAAGGGCTCTGAGTCATCCTGAGGGGTTTGGCTCCAATCTTGCAGGCATCGAGGAAACATGGAAGGGCCCTGAGTGGGGAAGGTGACCTCATATTCTACTGAAGGGAGAGAAGTGGCAGCAGTGTGCAGGTGGGAAGGAGACGAAAGGCAGGGAGGCTGATTGGGAGGCTGTTGCAATAATTTAGGTAAGAGGTGGGGGAAAGGAAATGGAAGTGAGAGTGTGAGGTTGGGAGTTGATTTGCAGTATATATTTTAGAGCTAGAAACCCAATTCCTGTAATCAGGGTGCTTTTGTATCATCCTAACATAGTATCATTTCCTACACAGTTGTTTAGAGCTACACTTCACCAGCACTGCAGTAACCAACAAGTCAAATGCTGTATCCCTCAGCTGTTTGGGGAGTTTGGGGTTCTGTGCTTTATTTTCTTCTCTCTAGGATTAGTCTTGGCTATTCATTCCTTTGCCTTCAGAGGACCCACAGGTCTATAGTTGGCCAGATAAAGGAACGTGTTTTCTTTTCTCTGGCTCTGCCTTGCACTGGAAATTTCTGGGAGAGTTATATTGATTAATAAAAGGAGCGCTCTAGCAAGGAAGCCAGTGACTGACTTGATGTCCTTGGCTAGGCTGTTGTAGAGTTTGGGGCTTCAGTTTTCTATCTAAGAAATGTATTGGACTAAATTCTTAAGCCTTCTTCCTGTTTCTTATCCTATATAAGGACTAACACTTGTGTCCTTTTACTGAGTAAAAAAGAGTATATCTAACAGTAGCTCAAAGAAAATGGAAGGATCAATATTTAGTGAATTTACTTATGAATCTTTTTATTCCTTTTTTAACATTAGATATTGTGGATATATAACAAAGGATATTTACTGGTAATAAACTTTTTTCATTTTTATTGGTACCCAAAGAAAGATTCAAAATGTTTGACTGATATCAGGTTTCTAAATCTCACGATGAGAACTGGACTAAGAGAAAAGACTATGCAAACCCCTGACCAGAAACTATGAAAAGAGGAATCAGGAGTCCTATTAAATGTTTCTTCTTGCTGTAGTGGCTGGAACGTGCTGTTTCTGAGATGTGTACCACACAGATTGTTCTAATTGATACTGTATTTAATATGGTTAAGGACTTTGAACACCCATTCTGAAGGCTAGATCCATGCAAACAAGTTAGAATCTGATTTTCAGTTTATGCAGAATCTGCTTCCCCCGCCCCTCCGCCTAATTATCTGACCCAGATATTAAGGGCGGGAATAAAAGAGCTAGAGAAGAGTGCATGCATTATTTTAAAGATGTAACTAGGCAGTGTTTGAAACAACTTCCTTAAAAAGTAGTTCATTTACTTCCAACTATATTTTAGTGTCAATGATATCTATACTGCTCTGAGAATGTTATCCCGATATTTGTCCTTTTAATAATTTAATTAGCAACCCAAAATGTAACCTTCACTTTTTTCAACTGAGATAAATTATTTTTTCTAGGGTAAATTTGTATTTATTTCACAGGCACATCTCATCTGATATACAGTATTCTCTCTGTATACAATTTGGGAGTTATTAATACTGATTAAATATTATCTATACGGTACACCTTCGTTTTCTCAGACTGTGGAATGAAAGGCAAGTGGTCATTTATGGGGATTAGGGTGCGATGAAGGAGGGGCTTTGGTGAGAGCATGGAGCTCTCACTGAAACAAAGACAGCACGGCCTACCTGGAGCTCAGATTTTAGATCTGACAAAGGGAATCTGGGTGGCGAATAAAGCTAGACCTTAATAATGGGACTTAGGAGCTACCTTTTTAACAGTCTGTCACAGTTCTTGATGCAAAGGATTGATAACCTGTGGGTTTGAAAAACAAAGCAAAACAAAATCTTTCTTTCAATGTGATTTACTACAACTCCCATTTTCAAAGCAAAGGTTAGGGACAAAGTTCATTTGAGCAAAATAAGAAAACATCCTGAAACCGTCTGGAAATTGGATATCAGCATGCATTTATTGGGGTGAAAAACTTCTGGTTTAGTAATAGGAGTTGAAAACATTAGCATCTTCTTATAATAATGAGTTTGTATCACAGACCTCAGGGATATATTTATGAATCTTAAATATAATTTTTCCTTTTATTGGTTTTGTGTGTGTCAGTTTCCTTTACATAGAATGTAATTTTCTTGTCCTTGCTTTAGTGTGTTTCTGCTGGAGTCGGAGTGGGTAAGGTAGGAGGTTTCCACTAGGAGTTCAGAGTTTTTTGGCAGGGAAACCGGAGGAGACCTGTAATTATAATATAAGACAAGTTAATATGTATCACAAGAGAAAATAAAGATGCATTTCCTCTGGGGCTTTGAAGGAGTAAGAGAGTATATAGGCCTTCAGTAAAAATTGTTGAAATAAAGGACTGACTGTGTCAACATGGAATGAATATCACTTGAAGGTCTGGAGCAACTGAAACAAAAAATCCTGTGGAATCCTGTAAGGTTTCAAACGTTGTATAAAATTGTCCCATTGCAGTACTAGGGAAATGGAAAAACCCCAAAAGCTCCTGTACCGGCATTTTGTGAACGAGGTGGGCGAGAAGCGCTAACTCAGAGGAACAAGCAGCCTGTCCCTGCCGCCGGCCTGGTTTCCCTGGCCGGTGCCAAAGCTGCAAACTTCCCCTGAAATGAAACTGATAGGGGCTTCAGAGTCTAGTGAGGTGAGAACAAGCTGGCGTCAGTGACAGCAACAACAAAAACCCTTGTGATACTGATGTGGAAGATGGTTATTTAAACCTGCCGGTTCAGGTTCCTGGGATCCCGAGTTCCTTCTGTGCCTATGAAACTATTTCCACTTGAATTGATTAGTTATCTTTATTATTCATTTTCCACCTACTGAATTGGGTTAAATATAAATCTGTTGAAGTTGATAGCATAAGTAGGGAGAAAGTTTCACAGTTTTCATGTAGGTATTCCGTAAATTATTTTTGATAATTTTTATGTATACATTTATAAAGTACAGATTATTTTCATTTCCATGCTATCAAGTTTCACAGCACTCCAAGTTCAGTGTTGTTATCCTCATCTTCCTTTTAAGGATGAGGGTGCTGAAGCTCACAGGTGAAGCGAGAAACCTGCATCCCTAGGCTGCTAGGTGGCGGAGCTAGGACTCTGGTTTTTTGATCAGTTGTTCATTTTACAGTAGCTTTGCCACTCTATTCCCAGTCTGAGAGCAGCAGACTCAGAGCCCCTGCACTCGGGGCCCCTTCCCCTTTCTAATCTTGTCCCTCGACGACAGGAGTACTGTGATTAAAGAAGTGGGCATTTGGCTGATAAATAGTAGGCTGTAATTTATAACATATAGGGCTTCCATGTTGATTTCTGTTTTGGAACTTGGTGTTCCACGGAAGCTGCCATGCTCTCATGGAGAGCATCTTAGGAGATGCGACTCTTCAGACATTGTGCACACTCAGATTTCTTCTTCTCATTGGGTTTTACTAAGTGACTGGCTAATGGAAAACACGAAAGTTGGTTGAGACTCCCCTGCATAGGGCTTGACTAATCTTGTAGTCAACCCCAAGGACTGCCAGATAGACAGCTGTTAGAGGCAACATCCCAAATCCAAGGACAGTCCTCAGAGTCAGCTTTCTTGAGAAGGGCTGGAGCTCTGATAAAGCTTACATGAAGTAGCTGGAGCTAGAGACAGCTTAGCTTCCAAGGCCACAAGTTATACTAATGACATGGGAAGGATGAGTAAAATAAAAGCTGTTCGCTCCTTTCTTCGTTTTCTCATAAAATACAATGTTTGACTTTACATTTCTTCCTCTGCCAACAGAATTGATTATGCTTATTCTTCTGTGTATGGTGTCATGGTGTCTGAAGTTGGCAACTGAAGACCAACTCCAAAATTTAGATAATAGAGATAAAACTGGAATTGTTGTTTGTTGAGCATCAGGCAAAGAACTGCATAAGACACTTCACATTATGCTGATTCACATGTCAATTCTGCAAGGGAGGCAATTAACACTCACATTTTACAGACGCGGAGTTATTTCCCTCTCTGGGCCTGAAGTCGTCTGGTGAATACACAGCGGAGCTGCAGTCTCAGTTCAGGAATGAACGACCCTTGAGAGGAGGGCCCGTCTTACTAGTATCTTGACCGTCATTATTTGTACCTGTTTCTATCATAGCTATGGTTTTTGCCTGTGCAATTTTAAGTGCTTCCCATGTGATAAAGAGATCAAGGGCAAAAATGAGCTGGATCTTTCCTTATTTCTGATTGGTATACAGTCAATGGGATCAGTTTTGCTCAGGCTCTCCCTCATTCTGCTTCCTTTACTTTGCTCTCAGGGTGGAGACATTAATGAACTTGCCCTCAGAGTAAGCTCTGTGTCACTCATTACTTAATTTTCTTCATGTTTCTCTGCCGTACCTAAAACAAAGTAAGTGTGGAGGGGTCTGGGTGGTGGTGGACAAGAGAGCTGTGGTGACGATAGTGGTGGCATCAGGAAGACAGGGCAGATGAGGAGGGGCAAGTAAGTACTTCACACCAATATGTGGATACATTTATCTCTAGTGTAAGAAAAATTGTGCCTTTGGCTTGAAAACTGCCTTCCCGATTTGTGAGCATATTCAGGATTATGTAAGTGCAGCGTCTTAATATCAAGCCCAACACCTCTCACCCAAAGAATGCAGAGTGCTTTGCAAATAGTAGAACACACAGTACATGTGTGCTCTAGGGGCCTTCTATTTTTATTTTTTTAATGCCCTATTTTATAGACTGGGGAGTCAAGACATAGACTTCTACTGATCTCTCCAGGTAGACAAAATAGATTTAGGACTAAACACTAACTCCAATTTCCTGTGTCCTTAGAAACAGACCACACTGAAAGATCAATCTAATGTCAAAAAAAAGAAGCAATTTTCCCTACTTTCCTTTTTTATAAGAAGGAAGACACAGATTACTTAGTAAATATATTTGCATGAAGGGTAAATCTTGAAGCATTTGTTTTATTAAGACAGTAGTACCTGTTTCCACACCCAAAGAGGGAAAAGTGAGCTCTCTGCTACACTGATTTCACAACTAGTGTTTTATCAATTAGAAAAGATGATTCTTTTGCACTTGGTCATTTGTCTTCACACCAAGAACCTGTGAATTCAGAGTGGAAAATATTTTATTTCGAAAGATGCACAGGAAAGAAAGAATTGCTGTGGAGAGTTGTTCAAAACGTACATATATATTAGTTACAGGTAAAAGGAAGAAAACAAACGGGATGTGTGTGCGCATGTAAAACAGATTTTGCAGGTTAAGAGACATGACGATACTTGTAAGGTATGAAGGAGACAAGACCAGAGGCGCCGGGAAGCTTGACTACTGTGGAGTGCTCCGTTGAGACTTGTCTCTGCCCCGTGGCCTGCAGCGTTTATGTGGAAATTGGGGACGCTTTTACTCGTTCCAAAGCCTTACCTGATCAGACCTGTCCAGGTTTGAGTTTGGGAAAAAAAGTGTTTGAAGTAAACAGGAAAATTACTCACCTTAATGATGTGTTTTACTGGCACTGACAATGCTTTGATAGTCTGACAGATTCTTTTTTTTTTTAAAGTTTTGGAAAGGAGAGACTTGGGGGGAGTTTAATAATCTATTTGGACAACATAGACTCCTATGCTTACTCACTTGCTAGTCGGGCTGGGGCGGAGGGGAGTGGCCTTTGTGCCATTCAAATTTTGGAATTGCTCCTCCTAATAAACTCTAAATCAGAAATTTTCCACTAGGGCTTTGTACTGAAAACCAACAGAAGTGCAACTCCATTTATTCTAGCACTTCGTGAGCATGTGTCTCCTAATTGCACTGCTGCTGTTCCCACAGGATGAATTTTCCTCGTACTTTGGCTGTGGGTTCCCGAATCTGTAGGTTGCTTTCATCTATGATGGTGACTAAGACCATAATCCAACTGGTTTGATGAGAATTTGGTGCACCAAACAGAGCAAGTACACCGGCCCTTCCACCTTTTTTTTTTCCATCAGAAAACACAATTCCTAAATCTCTGCACCAAAGCCTCAGTTTAGACTCCAGTCATTTTGGGAGGGCAAATCATGTGTCTATTGATATTTTGTTTAAATATAATAAATGGATGTTGATTTAATAAACTTGGTTTTTTCCTTTCTTTTTTCTTTTGCTAAACTGTTAAAGGGTACACATTTCAACTTTGAGAACTGAGAACTGGATCGTGAGTTTCTAACTATTTTAGTCTTGATTTTAATAGAGATGCATGGTCTGATCCCATGAAGAAGCCTGTAAGGCAGAAAGCCTGAATCCTTAATATGTCCCTGACTCACTGTGACCTCAGTGGAGTCCGTTCTTGGGCCCACATTTGAACCCAACGCGTGTAGACTTACAAGGTTTGAGAATTAAATTTATTTGAGCTTTATATTTTCAGATTCTGTGTAGTTTATGAAGTTACACATAGGGTGATTTGTATAGTCTGAAAAAATACAGATAGATGATTAAATCTGATAAATTTTAACAGCTAAGGCTAACAGACTAAAAGGAGGAGAAGAAATCATAGGGATAACAGCCTTTGAAACAAGAGATCTTTGTTAGCTCACTCCCCTTAGTCTTCTGGGGAGTCTTTGAGCTTTTTTGAGGGGGGGGGGCTAAGTCCTAGTTGGTAATGAATCAGGCAGCCAGTAAGAAAAAGTGAGTAGAAATGTCGGCAGTGGTGTTTGTGTACCAGGCTTTTGGTGTCTCGGGTATAATGAGCATAATGAAAGCATCTCCATACATTCTTATCTCTCGCTTAGTCCCTGTTCTGTTAGCAGCCATCTGCCTGAACCCAGAGCAAATCTGGGTTCAAATCGATGTAAGATGTTCCACAGAAGTGGGTTAGGAAAGATTTGGCTTGCAAGTCTGACGTTTCCATCAGCAGGTCTATCTTTGAAGCAAGTGCTCAGAATGAACATTCCTTTGGCCAATGGATGGTGGGTTATTTCCATGAGTATGTGCTGTTTTCAAGAGATTTTATTCCTGATTCTGTGCCACTCCACATTCAGCAAAATGACAATTTTGGAAGAAGAAATATTTTTACTTGGTTTCTCTGAGATAAATCAAATGTAAATGTGCAAATTAGAATATCAAGAAGCCTCCTTTTAAGAGGAAATATTCCTATTTCAGTTGACATATATTATGAAATTGAATATGTGTATAGTGTTGGAGGTTTACAAGAATCACCAGCACTTATGAATGGTATTTTCCCCTAAGGAAAATGGAATTGTTTAGGAAATCTTCTAAGATTGGGACTAGTAAGCAATTAGAAAGTGTACCTTGTCTAGGGTTGGACAAACCATAAAGGTTCTGCCCGGTGACATATAGACATACGGACGTCAATTAGCCAAATTATGCCACTGTTCCTCATCTCACTCTCCCCAGAAACTTAGAGCCAGTGACATGTTGCTGACTTAGTTTTGACAATAACTCTTGTACCTGTCCTAAGTATCTCTGTTTCCCAGCAAGCCCACATACCTCTAGTTCAGCCGGGCTGTTGGCTCCATCCCCGCTCATCCCAGCTCTTCATCTTCAGAGTCAGATGGAGGGATCCTTCTAACACACAGCTCAGATGAAGGATCACCGATGGACCGTTGTTCGTGACTGCATGTTGACCTCTCAGCATGGCATGTTCTGATTAAAGTGTACTTTTTTGGCCCAATCTCCCACTAATAATAATAATCCCTTTCTGTTTGTAAAGTGCTTTATATTTTTCAAAACACGCATGCATGTTATCACATTTAATCCTTCCAACAAACCTGTTCGGTTGGCAGGTATCACCCTCACTTCTCCCATAAAGAGTTATGTAGCTCTCCTTGAGATCGCACACCAGCTTGATGCATAAGGGAGTGAGCTTCCTGCCTCTCTGTTCCCCACCGTGCGCCCGCCTTGAGTCCAGACGCACACTCTGCGCCACCGCTGTGGGTGTCGCTCCACCATCACCAGAAGACCCTTTCTGTTTCATTGCTCCCACTCCCGCGCCTGTTCATGCACTATTCCCTCTCTCCAAAATAGCACCCCCCACTCCTGTCAAAATTCCCTTTGTCCTGAAACAATATTGGCAAAATGTTACTAATTGTTGAAGAAAGGTGATGCATCTATAGAATTCAATACATTTAAACATTTTAATATATATATATCTTTCCCAACTAGGGTTGTCAGATTTAGGGGAGGGGGAATCTAAGATATCAAGTCAAATATGAATTTCACATAGTCAACAAAATATTTTTAATATAAGTGTACCCCGTGCAATATTTGAGATATGCTAAAAATGCATCATTGTTCTTGAAATTAAACTTTAACTAAGTGTGCTAGATTTTATCTGGCCATCCGACTCCCAGCTCAAACAATAGCTCTTTAAGTAGAAATGAATTTTCCATCTCCTTCACCAAACTGAGCATTAGTTCAGCATTAGTGAGGTGACAAAAAAAATGGCAGATGAGTTTAAATACAAGGTGATCTGCCACTGGTGTCTCCCGCAGCCTCCTGTGTCTCTTTTTCTTCCTCCTGTCTTCTTTCCCCTCTCTCTTTACTCTTAGCCTTCTTCCCCTCCCTGCCTTCCTGCTTCTGTTTTCTTTGTAAGTGCCATATGTTTTTCCTTCCTTTCTTGTCTCTCCTGGTAATGTTGCAGATTCGTTGGCAAGGGCAGCTGCTCTTTACAGGTTTGTTCTAGTATTTTTCTTGTTATTGCTACAACATTTTAATAGATGTACTTAATAACCTCACAGTCTAAGACAGTCATGTTGCATTCTTTTATGTATCAGGGCTAATTAGAATATTAAGTTTATAAACAAAAAATGAGCAAGATGAAGCATGTTTCCATCTTAAATGGACTGTAAAGAAATAGGAAGTAACATTATGATAAGCCTTTAAGAAGTGTTGTAAGTGGAGGAAAGGGTTTGTTGAAATCTCCCCACCTACCAGCTCCCACTCCCTCCCCTACTTCCCAGCAAATGCAGGCACATTTTAGTGGTCCTCACGGTCCCAAACTACCAGTCATGGGACGAGACAGCTCAGAGTTACTTTATTTCCTCGGATTTATTTTCAAAGCGGGAGGTGAGCAAAAGTTTAAGACTTGGCTTAAAGGTATTAAAAGGCAGTTCTGATCTAATTTATTAAGTTACACCTTTCCTTTCTGGCAGTATATTAACAATACCCCTGAAGTCTCAGCATTTCAGCATGTTGACTTACTGTACTAATCTGTAATAAAGGAACTCAGCAATTTGCCTGTAACATGGTGTAGTCTTGGAAGAAATTCATCTTGTCCTTGTTCACTTGGAACCTTAGGGACAGCTGTAGTCAAAGGAAACTTTAAAAAAAGGAGTTTAAGTCCCTTAAACTTTTCACAAATTCATTACAGAACACTTAAATGCACCTGGTATATTAAGTGTCATAAAAATACGGTAAGTCAGAGGAGGTCAGCGTGCATTGCCTCTGTTTATGTTTTGAAATCTGCTTGCTACTCATTTCCCTCATTTTTAAGCCCTATTATATTTACACCTGGGCATCCATTTCTCCGAGGTGAAAGGAACGAAGGATATAAAATATCAGAGTAGCAGTGATTCTCAACAATGATTGCTGAAGAGATTTAACCACCATTGTTAATCTGACTTTAGTTCCTGACACAAGGCCAGTCCAGTAGGATTACAGTTTAAATATTGTGGGTAGAAGCACAAAGTGGAACTTGTAATGCTTTCCCCAACAGAAAGCAACGTAATAAAACACGATGCATTATGAGGAATGTCAGAAATCGAATGAAGGACCCAGTGATATTGATGAGAGTTATAGTGCTAAAACTGACCCTTCCAATGTGTTCTCTTTCCATCTTTACTTTCATTTCTTTGTTTCCTGATTCCCCTGGAAGTGTAGCTTCCCATATAATATTAGCTAGTACTTGAGTCAAAGATTAATCTTTAGAAGTTCATATTGAAAATAATTTGTGTCACTAAGTTAATTTTGCTGTTCACTGGTCTCTCAGTAAAGCTCTCCGGTGAAAATAACCACTGAGACTCACCACGGTGACGCAGTGACGAGAGCTGTTGTTCCTCTAGATCTGGCTCTGGCGCTGGACTCTGTGAACACACGTCACATGGTTTCCCTACCACTGAACCCCCACAACAAGCTTCTGGCGGTTAGTGGTGTTATTTCCTTGTTGGAGATGAGGGACTGGGGTTCGGGCAGGCTTCACCACTTGGCTGGTCTGGCTGTCCTCTTCCCTGTTGCCCTGAGCTGTTGCCATGCAGGCTGAAGCAAGGGCACTACCAGCAGGGGGGCCTGGAATTGAACCTGGCCCTGCTACTTAACAGCTGGGGAAGACAGGCAACTTGTTTCAACTTCCTGAGTTTCAGTTCACTTAGCTGGCAAATGAGAGTCATAATAATCTACTCCCAGGTTACTGCAATGGTTATAGGGCATAAAGAACTAAGCAAAGCCCCTAGACGAAATCATGTTCAGTAAGTGTTCGCTTTTAAAAAATGTGTATTCTTCCAACATGGGTCCCATTTTCTTAAGCTGCACCACTCAGGTCCTAGTGCTGAGACTATTGGATCATACATCAGGCATGGCAGACACTGTGGCTCATTAAAATGTGCAGGTTTTCCCTTTTCATTCAGTAATCTTCAAAGCTGTAGGTCTTGGGGGTGGGGAGTGACGGGGGATAAATGCAGACAACTGTACTTGAATAACAATAAAATAATTTTAAAAGAAAAAGAAAATTGTAGCTCTGGATGGTATGGCTCAGTGGATTGAGCATGGGCCTGCGAAGCAAAGGGTTGCTGGTTCAATTCCCAGTCAGGGCACATGCCTGGGTTGCAGGCCAGGCCCCCAGTAGGGGGCGTGTGAGAGGCAACCACATATAGGTGTTTCTGTCCCTCTCTTTCTCCCTCCCTTCCCCCTCTCTAAAAATAAATAAATAAAATCTTTAAAAAGAAAACTGTAGGTGTCCATTTTACTGTTTGGAACCTGAAATTGGAAGCTATAAAATTATTTCAGGGATGAATTGAGTTATTTTCCTTCTCAAAAGAAAAAAACGTGTTAAACTCCTGATTTTCTAAATCAGATTTGTATGTGTGTGTATGTGTGTGAAAGAGAGAGAAAAATAAATAAATGGGTAACGATAAGCACACACAATAAGGGTTTGAAGGGCATTAGCTGCAATTTTGTAAACCTACATTCTGGCGAAGTGATAACAGTTTTTTCAAGGCTGCTCCATACCTTCTGGGACTTTGGAGGCAGAAATCACTTTGGTGGTTATGTTTCCTATGTGTGTATGTCTTAATAATATATTCTGCTTACATCATAAATATTTACATACATCGATCTTTCCTAAGTGGTAAGTTTCTGGAGGGCATGGATTGGTCCCCACCTCTTTCTGTCCTAGCAGGCAACACTGTGACATGAGCAAGAAGAACTCCAGAAATGCAGGGGCATCCTACATGTAGCATACGATGTGCATATATGTACAGTCAGGGCCCTGGATTTGAAGTTAAAGGCCAGATTAGGGGCTTGACCTCATCTTCTACCCTTATTTTGTGAGCAAATGGTTTACCTACTTGAGTATCTGATCCTTCATTGACAAAAGGGGATGCAGATGCTTTTCTCATAGTGTTAGCTGAAAGTTAAATTAATAATCTGCAAGAAGATGCTCCATAAGTTGTTAAGGATGGCCCAGGTCAGTGGGTAGTGTTGTCATTTATGGAAATCAGTAGATGCTATTACCCTTCCCATTGTTTAGGTGTATTTTCCCACCTGTTCCTACATAGCCTTCCCATAGAAAGAGAGTTCCACGGGCTTAAACGAATCACCTTGATTGGAAAAGAGGGCTCACGTTGAGGGTTGGTGTCTAAATGAAACTCCAAAATAAGCAACGGAGCTGAAGAAAGTCAAACAAATGTGCTATTGTTTTGCAAAGGGTGTCTTGCATATTACATAGTAATAGGGGGATACGTGTCTCCAGCAAAGAATGGTTTCTGAATGTTTCAGTTCTCTGGGAAGAGGTTTAGAAACTGTACACTGTGATTCATTTTCAAAGAGAACACCAGATGTGTGTAGCAGTATATACAGTAACTTTAGCTCTAGCATCGGGTTGGGGGATGGAAGGACTGCCACCAGGAAGGACTTTGCTTCATTCAAGAGCCATAGTGTGAGTCACTGTCCTAGACCAGAGGAAATGACATTCTCCTGGTGGGCAGGACCACTGTCTTTGTGTGTCAAGGCTGCCTTCTTGATATGCCAAGGTAGGGGCTATGAAAACAGTGGAGTTGCAGGAGAAAGCATCAGGTTTGGGCCACAAGGGGAGAGAAAGAACAGGTGTAAGAGTCCAGGGCTTTGCAGGGTATTGGGAACAGTAAGGTAGACATAGTAACAGAAAGGAAAGATACTTTCTTTTCTTTAAGGGCAAATGATGGCTGAAAACTTGGAGGGTGACCTGGTCAGTCAGATTGGCTACTTCTGTGGTTAAAGGGAAGCAGATGATTGGCACAGATTGTCTCCTGTCTGGAGAATGTGTGCCCAGGAAGCTGTCCAACGGGCCCACCAACCCTGCCCCGGGAGAACACCTTGTTGGGGAAAAGGCTATAGGAGTGTTTTAGATCATGGGGATGGCAGCTGGAGTCACAGGTTCTAATTCTTTCTTATTACCGACTTCCGGTGTGACCTTTCCTATGAGTCTCTTCTCTCATTTATAGATTGAGGAATTAGATGAGCTATGTCTCGGGGTGTGAGGAAGAGTTCTCTGCCCACCAGGATTAATGCTAGGAGAGTTTTTGCTCCCCAGATAATTGTATTTCCCTGTATTGCTGAGGCATGTTGTAATTACTTTCACTGAGGGACAAGGAGCACATGTATGACAGGTAGTCAGGACAGTCGTTTGTAGGTGTTTAACTGGTTCTGAAAAGAACTCCCTGACATGCATTCTCATTTCTCCTGTTCATTGGAATGTTGCTTTAAATATTCACGCCCCAGTCTCTGCACATGGACAATAGAAAAGGCATCTTGTCCCAGCTTTTTTTTCCTTATTGTTGTGACTTCAGGAAACATCCAAGGGAAGCTAAGTCTGATCGGGCATCTGCTGTAGACCAGGCACTCTGACAAATGCCTTCCAGTGAAGGCAACTGCAAATGGTGTTACTGGTCAAGTAGGGTTGTCTGGTAGTGGTAGTGGCAGAAGACAATAAATAAAAGGTCATTTTACTTTCCTAGGGAGATAAAATTGCAACATTACCTATCAGGCCTGTCAATTTTTTTTCAAGTTGGCTTTGCAAATTCATACCCTCAGGCGGCTAGAATGAAGCGGGTGGGCTCCACCCCCCTCTATTCCAGGGTTGATGATGACATGCTGTTCCCTCAGTAGGAGGCTGCAGCTGCCTCCCAGGCTGGTGTCCAGCGCTGACCACAGGGCTGCCCGTGGCCTCCCAGCTTAGTCCCAGGGCACATTCCTCCCTGCCAAGTCTTTGCTGCTTTGTGGTGCTGTCTGGGTGCCCCCAACACACACACCTGCCAGGCCCTGTGGGCTCCAGGCTGGTCTTCACGGTGAGCAGGTAGCAGACAGCCCACCTGCTTGATGTCAACATCTGTGGGTGCGGCCCCAGGAAGAATGTGCCGCTCCCAGCCTCAGCTCAGGTAATTAATCCCCGCAACTGACAGGTGGCAACAGGCGGCCCTTTGGCTGGGGCCATCAGGAAAAGTGCTTGGAGGAAGGATTTTTTTTTGTGAAACTATCAAGAGCACAATTCGTACATGTCTGGCACCTAGACAACTGTGGCAGGAAGGGAGACGGGGAGGAGAAGCGACTGCCTTGCCAGACGACTATGGGGCCAGTTTGGGGATCTCTTCCTGCCCACCATTATGATAGATCCAATGGGATGTGGTGGCTCAGGACCTGCTTGCAAGCTTGCTTTGCAGAGTTCCCATTCCTGTGAAGTACATACAGTCTGAAGTGCAATGCCTTACTTGGGAATAAAGAAACTGGAGCCCAAGAGGGGAAATTACTTGCCTAAGATAACGCAGGAAGTCAGTGGGCAGGTGTAAGACTAGAACCTTGTCTTCTTGACTTCCTGTGCACAGTTCTTTGGGCAATGTTTTCTGTGCCGTTATACGGATGCAGGATAGAAATGAGGTGCTAAGACTGGTCTAGTCCCAGGAAGGATTATTAGTTAGCTCTTGAATGATATTTTGGTTTTCCACTGACCTTTTAAAGTTGACTTCTCAAGGAAACACCCCCATTCGGCCCTCAAGCCGCACACATGCATGCACTGTCTCATTTAGTTTTGGGTATTTGGGTACACCATCCATCACAGCCATTGTACACACTAACCTGTTTGTTTAGAGTACATTTGCTTAACTAAAACTTTTTGACAGGATTACTTTTAAATTATTAAATGTTTTAGAAAGAAGCTGAATATCTCCTTATTTCCACTTTATTTTAATCAACCCAAATTTATTCAGAAGGCCAAAAACATCGTTGATGTATTTAAGCCTTAACTTACCTTTCACTAAGCCCCCACCGACCCTCCATTGTAGCTAATTTGTCCTAAGTGTTAGTGGCCATAGCTACATCTGGTTTTATGTACCCAGGTGAGTTCTGTGGGATAATGGCCAATAGGTCATATTGTGCATAGTGTCACATTACAGAAGATTTAAAACATTTCCCGTTAGCAGTTGTGCATGCCTGATATGGGTTTATCTGGAAGCTGGCATGACAGTATCAGGATGGCTTGGACGCTACTCTATAGAGTTGCTTCCCTTGACAGTGGATTGAGTCTTGAGGTAGTTACATAATTATTGATTTCTTTATTTTATGGAATATTATTGTATCCATATCCTTGGACATTTGTGGGTCAGGGTAGCCTTGTGACATGGCATTTACATAAGATATGTTGCTTTCTTCTGGGAGAGGTTAATAGAGTGAAGTTTTGAGTTTTTAAAAACTTACCGGGTTGACTGTGGTTAACAGAATCATGTAGGTTTCAAGGGTACGTTTCTACGATACGAGATCTGTGTACTGCACTATGTCCACCACCCAAAGTCAAACCATCTTCCCTCACCACATGTCAGACCCCTGCACCTCCTATCACCCCTCACCCCCTTCCCTCTGGTAACCACCACACTGCTGTCTGTTGTTGGTTTATTTGTTTGTTCGTCGATGGACTGGAGAGGTGGGGTCTTTGCTGCACCTTCAGGAAATGGAGCTGTTGAAAAATTATGCAGGTGCGTGCCGATATTAGCTGGCATCTCTATGCATTGTGATACCGAATTACCAGCCTGGCAGCCAAGAGCATGTAATATAGTATGTCTACTGAGGCAGGTGGTGACGGGGAGGTTGTAGTTACAGGAGAGCTCCCCGCCCCCTTCTCTTTGCAACATATTATTAGTAAAGGAGCTGAATTTACTCTCGTTTTCCAAAATCCCCTGGAATCATTTTATCTGAACATGATATTTGGCTCTGAGCATCTCACTCCTCAATATGTCAAATTCCCTCCCCTCCATCCCTCCCAAAACAAAACAAAACTTAGGCAAAGCTCGCTTTTCCTTTTTTTTAGGGATATTGTGTAGCAAGGGTTTAGTTTGTGTGTTAGTTTTGAGGTATTTCTGTTTCATGCCACTGTAGAAATACTTTGTGTGCATGTTTAAGACTGTGCGAGAGGAAATTTGTTTAAAGCTCAAGAAAAAAATGGCTCTTCATTTTTGCTCATAGGCTACCACTTCCTAGGAATAAGCACCATATTGATATGCATACATCTACATAAGTACACACATTGATTCCTATACTTTTTGTGTTTTTCTGACCAAAAGTCAGAATGATTATCAACACTTTTACTTCCACATTCTTTTTAAAGAGTTTTCTTTGTCAACATGTACCTGGTAACTGGGCTCTAACAGATTTGCAACATTGAATAAAATTTTCTAAATAAAAGAAACATGGTAGATGAACTGATATAGCTCCCTTATTCTCTTCCTTTGAATTATTAAGTTAGGGTTTCAGGAGATCGCATGAGTTGCCTGAAATTTCTCAGTGAGGGTCAGGAATCTGTGACTTCATCTGCGAGGTCAATTACTTTAGGAGTGAATCTTTCACAAATGGTTTTTAAAATATCTATCACAGTATTTCATTTTCTAATTTTACATGAAGACTTGCCTAATTTAAAGAGACACAAGTTTCTGTGCTGTCTTACCTAAATATGTAAAAGGAAAAAGGATAACTATGACCACTGCTGGTTTATCAAGCCTGGGACCTGAAGGAGTAAAACTGGTTCTTAAAACAACTCGTGGGCATTTCATGTTATTCCTGTATTCAGGATTCTCATATTATAACCTTATAATCCTGTAAGAAATTGGTGATCATATTTTTTTGGATGACCTCCAGGCTTTATATTTGTGTTTCTATTCATATTGTATATTTATCTAATTCATTCTGGTGGCAAGTATACCAGTTCCACTTTGGCCCTATACTATGAGCGTTAAGACTACATGGTACATGGGGAAGCATGTTGGTCTGTGGGCCAAGATGATCCTTGTTGCTGTGTGTTTTGGAGCAAATCTTGTCTCATTTCTGGTGCTTGGATTTCTCTTGTGTAACCGAAGTGGCTGAACCAAATCATCTCTAAGCTTTTCCTGGTCTAACTTTCTAAGAAAAGCCTAGCAATGTTCTCTTGAACTAAAAATGCCTTGAAACAGGTGACTCAGCAATAGAAACACAAACTCAAGTCCTTGGTTTAAAATAGCAGTTTGATTTTCTGTAGAAACTCAGTCACTAGAGTATGTGATGTACTTGAAAAGGTGTTCGCTTTCCGGGAGAAAGGAAATCTGACTTCATCTCCACAATGCCTAGATTTAGTTGTGTAACCTTTCGAAATCATTTTTTCAGGGATGCTCTCCGGACCCTTCAAACTAAATAGAACCCCACATTTTGGCATGTCTTCCTCTACTTTTTCTTCAGAACATGTATGACAGTTTTAGAAAGAACGTGTTTAATGTCAGTATTTCCTTTAAACCAATTCCCTTAGGGTAGGAGATACTGCCAGTTCCCTGGGATCCAGGACAGAGCCTGGCATGAAGCAGGGCTCACTAAATATCGATTGGATTAACTGATGTCACTTCTGTCAGCCTAAATTTTACATCTGAAAATTCAGGGGGGAAGACGGTTTGGACAATACATGGTATAAGGTTCCTTCTGGGTTCTAACATCTAACTTCTATGTTCTCTATCTTCTAAAATTCTAAGCCTGAAACAATTTTGTAGGTTAGTGCTGCTTGTGCTAAATTCATTCACTAAAAATTTTAATTAAGAGATATTTCAGGTCCTGGCTGGTGTAGCTCAGTGGACTGAGCATGGGCTGTGAACCAAAGGGTTGCCAGTTTGATTCCCAGTCAGGGCATATTCCTGGGTTGCAGGCCAGGTCCCCAGTGGGGGCCACGAGAGAGGCAACCACACACTGGTGTTTCTCTAACTCTCTTTCTCCTTCTCTTCCCCTCTCTCTAAAAATAAATAAATAACATCTTTTAAAAAAGAGAGATATTTCAAGCATATAAAACATGGTAAGTAAATTTAGACACCTTATGTGTATCTAACAAATGTTAAAAAGCTCCATATTGCTTTAAATATTTTCTTTAAATAGAATATTACAGATAAGGCAGAAGGTCTCATTCCCCTGTCACCTACTGTTAAAACAAATGAAATACATCTATGGCTAAAAACATCGATAAATCTTGCAAACACAGGAAGTGCAAATAGCAGATTACTAACATTAAGTTTTGAGCAGCATAATTTAAGTTTTAAAGACACAAAATTATAGTACATGCACTTATGAACATATATATGAGTATTTTAAGTATATAGAAGCAGATAAACCAAATTCATTCATTATTAAAACAAATGAATCTAATAACATGGTTTAGAACTTAGTGAGTACTAGCAGATCAATATGAAATGTATGATTCATTATAAATGGTTAATATTCAAACTTCAGCAGGCTAATTATCTGGCAACAACTACTTTCTGATAAAGTTGAAATAGTGTTTTCACAATGCTCCCAAAATTACTTAAGCTACACTGAACACTTAACGTGGAAAATTTTAGAAAGATGAGGCTTCAGTAATTATCCATAATATGTGGCTTTGACGTTGTTCTTTGCAGTTGACTAAGGCTTCTGATACCTGTAATTTTTCCCTCCATTCTAAGGGATGCATATTGTATATTATAATTTTTTTCTTTTGCAAGAGGTAAAGTGACTGCATAAAAGCCTAGGAATAAATAGAAGAGGCAGAAATCAAATCTCATCTTTGGTCCCTAGTCCAGTAAAGTTGCTTCCTGTTGTTGGTGTGGGTTAAGAGCCCTTTTCCACTGTTCTTGGCTTTGAGAACTAAGCCTTTTCCTCTTTGTTAATTCCAGTGTTACCTCATGTTATTTTATTTTCTTTGTCCAAAAGTAAAATAATTATTTTTCCTTTTTCCATTTGTATGAGAGTCCATTGACTAAGTCAGGTACTAATTACCTATTGAATATTGAGAGCCCTGTATTAACACTAACTCTCATTCATTCTGCTTTGCTTTTAGAAAAGGGATAAGCAAATAACATATTTGTGTAAGCGTCTTTTTTTCCTAATGAATAATAGTACTTGGTCTGTTTTGGTGCTTCCCTGCATATCTTTTATAATGAAAACTAGAAGAGTGGCTTTTAGTAAGTCTAAAACATTTCTTCCATCTCTCCATCTTTTCATTTATTCTGCTGCCTTAGGTTAGAGCCTCTTCATTTCTTGCCTAAATTGTTCCTGATAAGTCTCTCTTCTTCCTACTTTGTTCCTATTGCTTCCTACTTGTTCCTGCCAGCTTCATTTAACTTACTACATAGAACTGACTGGGCTTTCCCCTGCTTTACAATGCTCGGTGACTCTCCTTTGTCTGCTGGTGGAGTCCACCTGTTTTTTGTAACATGCATGGATGGTCAGAAGCTGGTAACTGCCTTCCTAGCTTAGACTCATTGTTTTCTGCTCTACCCCTCCTCATACTTCTCCCAGCCCCATCTATATATTTCAACCATAGTTCACATCCCCTTGCTTATATTTGTGATATTCTCTCTTTATGGAAACAGTGCTTTCGGCCTTTAATGCCTACCTGAAATATCACAACCTCTGTGAAACTCTTCTTCTCTACTTTGGTGGAATACATTTACTTTTCTCCTTCTTTTTTTTATCTCCAACCAATCCATCAGCAAAAATCTGGTTAAAATATATCGGAAAACCAACTGTTTCTCACCGACTCCACAGCTGGTCTTTGCCTCTCTCACTTTCCACTTGGGGTATTTGCAGTAGGTCCCTTACTGGTCTCCTGATCTCCCTGCTTCTGTCTTAGAACCTTAAAGTCTGTTTTGCCCTTCACATAACAGCTAGAATCTTATTAAAATGAAATTAAACCATCTCACCTTCTCAAACCTCTTGCAGTAGCTTTCTATCTCACGTCAAAGAAAGCTGAAGTCCTTAACCCTGGCCTATAAGGCCTTGCATGATCTGGCCCCCATATGCTCTCTGATTTCTGACCTTATCCCCCATCACTATAGCCTTTGCTCACTTCTCTCCAGAGTTGACACATTGCTTGTAAATTTTACATGGAAATTCAAAGGACCTAGAATTGCCGAAACAATTTGGAAAAAGGTGAATAAAATTGGAAGACTTAAATTACCTGATTTTAAGATTGACTTTAATAAAGTTAGATTAATCCAGACAGTGGGATACTAATGTATGAGTAGACACATAGAACAATAGAAGAGAAAGCAGTGTCCAGATAATAAGTTGAGCACACATGGCCTATTAGTTTTCAAAAAAAGATGTCAAAGCAATTCAACCAGGGGAAAAGATAAAGCTAATCTTTTGAACCAGTGGTGTTGGAACAACCGAACATTCATTTTTTTAAAAGATTTTATTTATTTATCTTTAGAGGGGAAGGGAAGGAGAGAGGGAGCGAAACGTCAATGTATGGTTGCCTTTTGTGCATCCCCTGCTGGGAACTGGCCTGCAACCCCGGCATGTGCTCTGACTGGGAATCGAACCGCGATTGTCTGGTTCACAGGCCCGTGCTCAATCCACTAAGCTACACCAGCCAGGGATCTGAACATTCATTTTTAAAAAAGGGAAAGGAGGAGGAGGTTGGGAAGAAGAGATAAAAAAGAGACTGAAAGTACATATAGGACTAAGTGCAAGAGCAAAGATCATAAATCTCCTACAAGGAAACATAGAAAATACTTCTAACATGGGGTTAGACCAAGATTGCTTAGGCCACAAATAACTTGAGCACTAAAGGCAAAATACTGATACATCTTCAAAATTAACTGTTTTAGAGAAGCACAGAAAACGGGGTAAAAAAGGTAAGCTACAGACTGGGAGAACATATTTTTTAAAAACTTACATAAGATAAAGGACTTGTATTCAGAATACATACAGAGCTTATTCAACTCAAAATAAGAACAAAAACAATACAATTAAAATGTATAGAGTATGAAAGATTTGAACAAACACTTCAAAAAAAATAGCAAATTAGCCTATAAAACAAATAAGTGCATTACTTTATTATATGAAAGTATAATTCAAATGTATATAAAATAACTATATGAAAAATGCTCAATGTCATTAATAATATGGGAGATGCTAATCTGAACCACGAGGGGAATCACCACATACCAGCTGGAGTGGCATTAAAGCTGACAATACCAAGTGCTGGTGAAGATGTGAAATGCTCATACATTGCTTGTACCATGTGCAGTGACACAGCTTCTTTGTAAAACAGTTTGGCAGTTTCTTATAAAATTGGGCATACAGTTACCCAGCAATCACACCTCTAGGTCCTAATCCAAAAAAATGAAAATGTATGTCTTCACTAAGATTTATAGATGAAGGTTCATAATAGTTACATTCTTAGTAAATACAAAATGGAAAAAATTAGTGAATTGATAAATAATGGGATTCCACTAAATAATAATATGGAGTATGTGGAAAAATATGGATGAATCCTAAAAACATTATGCTAAGTAAAAGAAGCCTGACACATGAGATCATATACTTTATTATTTAATTTTTATAAAATTCTAAAAAGGCAAATGCACAATGAGAGAAAGCAGGTATTCAATTGCCTGGGAAAGGGCTGGGGAGAGGATTAACTGCAAAGCAGCATTAGGTCATTTTGATGATGAGGGAGGTGAGGAAGAGGGTGGAAATCATCTATATCTTGATTGTGTTAGTGGTTACACGAGTGTGTACAATTGCCTAAAGTAATCAATTTGCACTTAAAAATGGATGTACATGATAGTAAATGATGTCTTAAGGCTGATTAAAACAAAGCATACATACCCAAAAGAAGAGATTGGGTGTTAGAATCAAAGAATTTCAAATCAATGTTGGGAGCATTTTAAAGCTGAATGTTAAAAGTCCCAGTGGGAAAGAAAGAGAGGCATTAAAAGAAGCCAGAGCTGTTCCAATGTGAACTCTCTGTTGAATTACTGAGGTATTTAAAAATCTTGGCATATATCAGGTTCTCATTTTTTTGTGATCTTGCAGGGGCCTGGAAAATTGGTGAAGATGATAGTGCCTATTTGGTAGTGACTAAGGAAGCAGGCAAGTCTAAGGAATTATGAATATAGTATAGGCCAGGGAGACAGAATTTAGGCTGGAAAAATATTAAATGTCTTCGCAGAACCAATTAACAATCAGTGAAGCTAATCCAGTGGCAGAAGCTTAGCTTTGTAAAGAACTGGCCATGCCAGACCCTCTAGTAACTGACTGGCAGGCATAGTAGCTTAACCAGAAGCCATAGTCCAAATGTTTCTTGGCCCTCGTCATCTATTTAGATGTAGTCAATAGAAAATCCTCATCACTAAAATTGGAAAATATGGTCTACAGTACTAGATCAATCCTAGCTTAGAAATGATACCGAAATTGGCCTGGTGTGGTATGGAGAACAGAGGAAAAACATGAATGCTCCAGATAGGGAATAGCATGTTTGAATTGTGGGTGGTGTGTTTGAGGCATTCAGAGGTTTGTGTAGAACATGGGGTGGAAGTGTGTGAGTTTGGTGGAGTGAAAGGAAAGAATGGAAGAGATGAGGCCAGAACATAAAGGGCCTTAATAAATCATGCAAGAGAGCAGAACTTTACTCGTGAATTCCCCAGTTCTGTAATAGAAGTCCTAGCAGGCAGCTGGTACAGTATGAGGGTTCAAGGTGGCTTCCAGGGTTTTTTCACTTCTTTTACTTACTGCCTCTCCCTACACTTATATGAACAAACATTATTATACTGAGAAACAAAGATGAATTATTGATGTTAAGTAGACAAATTTTGAGTCCATTTTAATGTTAAAGAAGATTGTATACCTTTACATTGTTTTTTTTAAAATAACCATGTTGTTGAGAAGTAGAAGAATGTGAAAGTACAAAAATGTGTACCCCCAAGTTGAGAGAATAGAGGAATGAGGGACTATTATCAGACAAAGACCGACTCCTATATGCTGGTTGCTAGCCAGCTCTTCTCTGTGACCTCAGACAAGTCTTAATTTTCTCTATGCCTTAATTTTCTTATCTGTAAAGTAGGCGTAAAAATATTGATGCATTATCTGTTATCTGCAGTTCTGAAATTCAAAGAGCTCTGAACACCAGCATTGGTTTTGTTTTAGTTTCATAAGTTTGTACCAAACTCATCTGGTGGGGAAATCCAGGCTGAGTTTGAGGCTTTATAGTCTTTTCCCAGAGGGTGTGTGTGTTCATGAATTTGCCAGAAATGTTCAGGTTCGGTTATGGAGCATCGCCCTAGATCCCGCTGACGCTGTTTATAATACATGCTATGTAACCTTCCCTCCCTTCCTAAAATCTAAACAGGTCTGGATCCTGAAACTCGTGGCCCCAGGATTTTCAGATAAGAGATCATGTATCTGTAATACCTTCCTCGAAGGGTGATGTGAAGATTACATTTCTCACAAGAGAATTGAGAAAATGGAGAAGCTGTTCTTATTTATTAAGTTCAAAAATTAGATTCCCTTCTCTCCATCCCTGAGGACAAGTGAGAATTAACACCTGATGAGGCCCAAATATATTCTTAGTAATCTGTATTTTAGTCTGTCAAGTTTGATTTATAGTATATCAATTATTGAAGTGGAATGTTTCTCTTAACTGTCCTTCTCTAAACACTTATCATTCTTTTTTTCAATCTACATACTTGGATGGGTGCCTTATTTGCCTTCAGGTGTTTGCTGACAGACTTTCTTTTCATCCGTCTTTCCTACGGTGCACCTTATGAAACTCATGGTTAGATTACTAATAAAAATACAATTTATTTTCTTGGAGTTCTCAGTAAATGTGAGCTCTTAACATGGCCTAAGAAAATATCTTTGTTTTTAAAGTCATTGGTTAAAAACACTAGAGCAAAAATATCCATCTAGATTTCAATCAGTGCTTCCTGAGCCGAATTTTATTTCTGTGGTTGATTTTTTGGCATGCGTCCTGTTTCTTCAAGCTATCCAAAACCCTTTCATTGCATTTAATCCTTGACCTGCGGGCCTGGAGAGCTGATTATGCAATGCACTTTTAATATTAGGAAGTGTTTAACTGAAAATTTCATATGCTGAAATACTTGGGATAGAAAGTAAAATTATTTAAATACATGTTATATTTCGAAAAGCAAGAGATAAAACACCTTTAATTGTGCTTTTGCCTTCAGTCAGCATTGGGTTGGAACAAATCAATAATGACTCTTTGCCTCTTTGGCTCCTGCTCCCCCACGTCTTTCCCCCAGAAGGATGTTGTTGCCAACTTATAATTACAACCTGTGTGTGTATGTTTACCCTTGTTTGGGTAAGTGTTACTAGGTGCTCCACTCTTGGCTGGAAATTCTAGTGCCTGGGTGGTTTCACTCCAGCATCAAAGCGAGTGGATTGCAGTGATGGGGGACTGACCCAGAGAACAGGGGTGCTAGGGTTTACTACGGTAAAAGCACTGGAATGGAGACTTTCTGTACTGATTCAGAGGTGGAAAGAGAAAGCAACACAGGATAAGACTCCCCCCACCTTTTGATTCTAACTGGTCTCATATTTTCTCAATCCTATTTTGCCAGTTCTATAGCCAACCAAACAACTGAACAACCAACCACCAAAATTCTTCTCCCTGCAGAAGGAAGTGTGTGCAGGAAAGGTTTCACTCACTTGTAGATGCAAAAGTCACCATCTTGATCCTTTCACTGCATTATTTGCTGGGTTACATGAAGCCAGTCCTTCTTTCATGAAAGTATAGAATGGAATGGCCACTTGCAGATTTTGCATTCTCTTAGGTTATGCTGTTAGAAGTCAAGTGTGGCAGTTTGGGGGCATTGTTGCTTTGTTGTTTTCTAGCTAGTTAACTTCGAGTAAAATCTCCTCACTCTCTGCCAGATATTTCATCTTAAATTTTTTCCCATAAACCCTAATTCCTGGGAGTCTTTTCTAGAGTGCTGTAAGGGCAGGATAATCTGTTTAAAATCACTCAATTCATGTGAACATAATTTTTCCATTTAGTTTCTGGTGCTCTATAAAGCTGGTAATGGTATTAATCATTTAAACCCCCCTGAAACCCAATTTCTTCATCCTAAATAAATAATTCTATAAATGCATTTTGAAAAATGTTAAATTTTTGGTAAACATTAGATTTTTTTATATAAAGTAGAAAAATTCTTAGCTTGATTAATGAATATAACTCATTCTATTAAGATTGCTCACTGTCATGTACATAGTAGCCAATGGTAAACATACAACTATAAAGACTCTAAAAGGTAGACATAATTTCCTTGCTTTGACTTGGGGTGTAACAATATCTTCTATATGTTCTTCCTTCCATCATCTGCCTGTCTGTAAGCAGTATTCTACTGAGCTGAAGAAACTCTACTGCCAAATTGCCAAGACGTGCCCCATCCAGATCAAGGTGATGACCCCACCTCCTCAGGGTGCCGTCATCCGCGCCATGCCTGTCTACAAGAAAGCTGAGCATGTCACTGAGGTGGTGAAACGGTGCCCTAACCACGAGCTGAGCCGTGAATTCAATGAGGGTAAGGAGAAGAGGGTTCTTTGGCTATTCATCTAAGCTCCTGGAGAATAGAGGTTCTATGAAGACTTCTGTTTGGAGCCCACTTACCTGGTTCCAGCCTCTGCAAACTGATGGCAGCTTGGTCTACCTTTTATGGCTAACAGAGTATCTGAGACTAATGATCAATATATTTGTGGCTTTCACAATGATTGAGCTATTTAATTTAATGTTAGTAATGACTGGATAACCTGGACCTGCCTTTCTTTTCCCTACTTCTTATTTTCCCCTTTTAAATACAAGGAAGGTATAAGAAAAGCAATATGGCATTTGGTCATTTGGTCTATTCAGCACAGGCTAGGGAATCGAGCTTTCATGCTTTTCCCAGAATGATTTTCAAGGGCTGACCAGTTGAATGCTAGAAGGGTAAGAGGAAGGAGCATAATAGGTGAGCAATATGAAAAAATAGAAAAGTAAGAAAGAAAAAAAAGGAGAGAAGAGAAATAATAGGCAAGAGGAGTAAATAGAAATCTGCAACATAAGGCAGGGGCAGGCAGGAAAGTGAAAGACTGGGCTTCTGGGAACAGATGTCTTGGACCCACCTTTAGGGTCTGTATCCATGCCTGTATGTATTCTGAGCCACGGATCCAGCAATTGCTTTACAGGAGAGCTCAGTATTTCCAAGGGTTCACTGACACTTTATAGTCTAAGGGTCTGTGAAGGAAGTCTAAGAACACAGAGAAGTGGGAAGGAAGGATAGGAGAGTGTACAGGATTCATAAGAGCGATGAGGATGTGCAGGAAGGTTGGGAATTAGAATGCTTTCTGTAGCAAATATATTTAAAATGGAAAGATTACTTGATAGCTAGAATATATGAATGTAGAGAATGTAAGAGACAATAGAGAAAAATAGTAGAGGAAGAAAAAGAGTGGATAAGAATTTCAAATTAGAAAATGAGGTTTAAATCCTTCCACTTAACACACCTAATTTTTACACACTAATTTCTAGTTCTTTTCTACAGGGCCTCCTTACCCGCCACACCTTCGCATCCTGCTTTTCGCTGAACAATGTGCCATAAAGAGTATTTCCTAAAACTAAGTCTTATTATAGGTTTTTATAACTGCCCTTGATCTATCAAGGTGACATAACTGTTTATTTTTTCTCAGTGTGACATAATCACTGTTTTTACTTTTTGCCATAATAGATGATGTTTCACAGGACATCTTGACACACTTAGCTTTTCACTGTTCTTAAATACCAGTTTTGGGGGAATAATACATGGTCAAAGGTTAAAAACAACTTTTATGGTTCCCAATTCTTGGATCAGCCTCTTTCTTTTGGATCCTGTCCAATATCATAATTTTTTGAAACTTTGCCTATACTTTTTTTTAAAAAATGCTTTCCCTTTCTTATTCTTCAACCTTGGGCTTCTTCAGCACAACAAAACCAGTAAGTGCCTCATCTTGATAACCAGAGCAAGGTCTAAAGTTGGAGACTTTATGTTGGAGAAAAAATAGGCAAAGGGAAAGTGATCTACTTGCCATCTGTTGCCATTTATTTATTATTTTTTCTGGTCTCAAGCTGATTTTTTAAAATTAAATTGTTTCCTTTCCTCCTATTTTTTATCAACTAGCAAAATCTCCTCTCCAGATTCAAAGATATATTCATATGAGTTCTCTAAAATCTTGAATTATTAACCTTAAACAACAGAAACATAGGACTGGCCCCTCCAATATATATATAACTATGTCAGTCCTTTCTGTTGCTGTAAAGGAGGTGATACCTTCATGACGCAGATATCTGGCAATAAGATCTTTTCCTTTTTTTAAGGATATATATTTCCCCTATAAATCATTGCTTTGACCCCCAGTATTCTGTCTTTGCTGTTTCATTTTGTTTTCTTTATTTTGAGGGTGAAGAACTAACTGCTTTGTCTTTCTTTGTCCTGCAGGACAGATTGCCCCTCCCAGTCATTTGATTCGAGTGGAAGGGAACAGCCATGCCCAATATGTAGAAGACCCCATTACAGGAAGACAGAGTGTGCTGGTACCTTACGAGCCACCCCAGGTAAAAAGATACTGACTGGGCTGAGTGGGGAGAGGACTTATTTGAGCGATAGAGGGTGTTTCGAGCATTTGTTTCTTAGTCCTTGTTATCAAACACAGAACCTTTTTGTATCCCTTCTCTTCATCTTCTCTACGCGTGGCTTCTCTATCTCCTTCAAAACTAAATTGGCCCTGCTGTGGCTCAGTGGGTTGAATGCCAGCCTGCAAACCAAATGTCACTGGTTCGATTCCCAGCCAGGCACATGCCTGGGTTGTAAGCCAGGTTCCTTGCTGTGGGGCATGTGAGAGGCAATTGATTGACGTGTCTCTCACACGTTAGTGTTTCTCTCCCGCTCTTTCTCCCTCCTTTCCTTCTCTCTAGAAATAAATAAATAGAATAAAAAAATTAATAGTTCCCATCTTAAAAGCTGATAATGATAATAATTGAACTTGCAGTTGGGTTAATAGATGACCTTCTCTTATCCAGAGAGCACCAATACTGGATGCAGGTATTCTTACTCTGCCATTGGGAGACCCTGAAAGCGATCTCTTAGTTGAAATTTGAATGAACAGGTTAGAGAAGCAGAACACTGGCATAGGGAGACCAGAGTCTTAGGTGCTGGCTTGCTGTGTGAACCTTGTTACTCCTATTCTCTGGACTTCAGTTGCTTTGGACTAGAAGGTTTAATGCTAAGGACCTTTTAAGCTCCAGAGTGTTATTATTTATGGAATTGTATCTTCAAATCTATGTAAAAAGGGAAAATATTCATGGAGCATTGCTGCTGTTTCTGGTACTCTTTTCAGTTCTCCCTTTACAGTGATATTCATATATTCAGTGAACACTGAATTGGGTGATACATAGCAGCTTTCAAATGAATTGGGCCAAAGATGATTCTTTTAAAAGGCCTATCGCCCTGATAGTGTCCCTTATTGCAAACATTAGCTTTCAGCTTCCCAAGAGGTGAGGCAAAGAGAAACTTTAATGGGTTTTAGGTTCTAGAAAAAAACATTATCACCTCTTCAGGAGTGGAATTGTTTATGTAAATAGAGGAAGAACTGAGAAGGAAGAACATTAGGTCGGATTGTTAACACAGACTCTTTTTCCCCATGTTCAGGTTGGCACTGAATTCACGACAGTCTTGTACAATTTCATGTGTAACAGCAGTTGTGTTGGAGGGATGAACCGCCGTCCAATTTTAATCATTGTTACTCTGGAAACCAGAGAGTAAGTGGCACGGGCAGAATTGTCATTCTGCAGAAACCATGGGCAGAGGGCAAAGGGAAATGGTGTTTGCTTTATCATTACTTTTGCATGCACAGCAGAGAGCTGCCCTCGATTTTATCCTTTGTGCTTTAAATCCTTGCTGCAAATACTTACATAAAAGATCTAAGAATGCAGAGACAAAACAGGGTGGGTAAACATAGAGGGGGAAAAAAAGAGGGAAGGCATGCAAGTCGCTTCATACCTGAATTCCTGACATTTAACTGGAATAGTTCTATTAGACAGTGTTTGTTTTCTCGTGCCCCCCAAGGCATTTAACAGTTTCTTTGAGTGAGTCTGGGCTGCCTGTGGGGGTTTTATCCAGAGACATCCACTGGCTTAATTCAAGCTTCCTTCAAAATATGTAGCTAAATACAGCTGTTCAGCTAATGGCTTGGAGGTTCTTGGCAGAACAAGTGGAATGTTATTTACTAATACTGCTCGTGGCATGTAAGCACTTTTGTATTCTGCCAAGTGCTTTGGGGTGCACCCTCAAAGCAGCTTTGACTGAGCTGATGGTGGTGATGGACTGGTGATGACCAGCAGTGTAAATAGAAGAACTTCAGGGGACCTTTAAGATTCTTTTAATTTGATCCTTTCCTTTCCTCTCCTCTTCTGTCCTTCCTAGTGGGCAAGTCCTGGGCCGACGCTGCTTTGAGGCCCGGATCTGCGCTTGCCCAGGGAGAGACAGGAAGGCCGATGAAGACAGCATCAGAAAGCAGCAGGTCTCGGACAGCACAAAGAATGGTGATGGTACGAAGCGCCGTAAGTAGCTGTAGTGGCCAATGGAGTAGGGTTAAGTCTATCTCCAGATTATAGGGGTGGGGTGTGATACTAGAGAAGCTGTATAAAGGACCAAAGGTCTCTATAGGCAAGTATGACTTGTGGCCCCAGAGGCAGTGGGAATGGCTCTTGCACTGATGGAGGTGTTGAGATGAACTCAAGGTGTGCATCACACTTTCACAAAAAACAGTCATTGTGAGGATTTCTTAGTCCAGCAACTCTCAAAATGTGACTCCCACACCAATAGCATCAGTATCATCTGGAAACTGGGGAGAAATATAAATTTTCACTTCCAAGGCTTGATGAATCAGAAACTCTGGGTTTGAGGCCCCGCAGCCTGTGTTTTATAAGCATTCCAGGTGACTGTAAAGCTAGCTGAAGTTTGTGAATCAGTACCTTAGCCTATAGGTATCACTTTCTCTTTCTGTTACTGAGCACAGGGGCTGGAAATACATCCGCCAACCTCACTGTCTATGGGGACAGTGAGATGTGAGAACACTTTGTGAAAGCACTGTCTGAGAATATACAGATCCGGATCTCACTGAGTCTTGACACTGAGGCCACAGTTATCTTACTGATAGTGAGGCTGATGATCCGGGTCAGTTGTTTTCAAACTCGTTTTGTTAAGCAGACAAGCTTTTTGAGAAATGAAATATTTCAAGGAACCCACAGTGAAAACTGGATGAAAGCCGTGGGGCTCTAGTTGAAGGGAACGGGAGCTGGGGGTGGTCTGCAGCCCCAGGCACACCCCTCAGAGGCCCAGCCCTCAGCTAACAAAGGGTGACAACCAAGGATCCACACTTGCCTCTACCCAGGGAGGTTTGATTCTAGAAGGGGTCTTGTGTAACTCTGGTATCACTACGACAAGTTTTGTAAAGTGTGCCACATTATTACATATTTCATGAAAGACTTTTAATGTTATTACTAATTAGTATACAGAAGAAATAGAAATCATACTGTATTTTGCAGGAGAACCATAAAATGTCATCATATCTCATCACTGTCAAGTTCTAACTGTTCATTGTGATTTGTCCTTCCTATTAGGCTCTTTCTCTGTCTGATTATTCCTGAAAAGGTCATATATGAATAGTTTACATGTGCTTAGGATGTGAATTATATGTTAACTTTAAATACAATAATATATAAAAAACATAAATATAATTATATTCCCATCCTAATTTTGCTCTTGAGGCTGCCTGGTGGCATAGTTCCTAAGTGTTTCCTAAGCACCTCAAAATTGCCTTACAAAATAATGAATATTGATAGTAATGGATTATCTGAACTTTGGTGGAAGGATCATTTCTATACCCTAGATCCTGGATATAGCTTCTAATTTTGGAAACCACAGGGATGCACGAGCTTAATTTACTGAAAAGAAAACTGAGGTGCTGGGAAGTGAGCCTGCTTGTCAAAAGTTTCGTGTTGCATATACTAACCTGGGAGGGATGAAAGTACAAGTCTGAATACATTGGCAAGACAACCTCTACAACAAGCATTTACCACCTTGGAAGATAAATGACTTGAAAAGTGCAACACAGAACCAATTTATCTTCCTTTCTGTAACAGCTGTTCACAGACACAAGCCAGTGAGTGAGACACAGGGATTCCTGCAGCAGGACTTAAGCCACAGGCCGTTTCCTTGCATCCCAAAATTCTTCCTTTCTCTTGTTCTGCCTCACTTATCCCCCACCTCATTATCATTAGGTTTGCATTTAACATAAAATGCAATCATCACCAATTAGATGGGTGCTCAGATCTGGGAAATCTAATCATGCAGGTATGGCTGGTGCTGTTGTCTTTTAGGAAATGTATTATTGCTTCAGAAATATTCCCAGGATAAAGTTTGCCTTTTTCCTCCCCTAGCTTTTCGTCAGAACACACATGGCATCCAGATGACATCCATCAAGAAACGAAGATCCCCAGATGATGAACTGTTGTACTTACCAGTGAGTCGCCCTTGAGTATTTCATGGTTGCTTCATTTTCATCTTCTTTGAATGAGCTGTTACTCTGTGGTCATATTCTTCTTATTTGTGACAATGAGAATGGGGTAATGAGGGCTAATGAGATAAAACAGGGAAACTATTTTTTTTTAAATCAGGAAATTCCCTTCACTCCATAGTGTTGAAATATATTAGTAGTATGAACTCCTCTACTTACTACTCACCTGGTCAAAGGTACTTTCCTAAAAAAATCTTTCTTACTCAAATATTTAAAATTAAATTGTACTCGATTATTTAAGAATGATAATATCCTAGATGACATGGCCAAACTGATCTAGGATTAAAATTTTGTCAAAAGGAGTTCACAAAATCAGTCATACAACATTTATAGAGAAGTGACTGTGATTTCTTTTATGGAGTGCTATAGAGAAAGCCAAGCAAGTCAGAATCCTCAGTTATATGCGAATGGCCAGAGGACTTAGCCCAATCATTGTATAAGAAATTGTTCATTCTGGCAAGGAGCACTAGTCCTCTCATGATCCTTAGGGTGCCTGTTGTCATCTGTGGTTGTGGTTTGTTGAAATCTTACTCCCTTAGGTCTTTGCCAGTTAAGAGTGGTGGCAAAGTTTTGGTAACCAGTATAGCCCTTGATGCCATCTAACCCAATATGAGACACAGGCAATCATGGCCAGATTTGACTGGAAGCTGCCACCCTGGGATTGAAACTAAAGCAGCTCAACAGGTTTGGGTGTGCCATACATGTTCACTACTTTCTTTGAATCCTGACTATCAGGGAAGTCGACCGGTGGCTGGTAGAACAGTCACGTGGTGAGTTTGCTAAGATTCTCCATGTCATGTTTCTCAGGCTACATATAGAATCTGGTATGAACTTTAAGGTAAACATAATGCTGATACTAAAAACAGTTTTCCATCCTCTCAACTGCAGATACCAAAATCCTATGATTCTCAAGTCCTTGATGTGAAACAGCATAGAGCAATGCATAGAGTCTGCCCTCCACATCCACATTCCCAAGCATGGATCAGAAATACTGTTTTCCATCAGATGTTGGTTGAATCCATGCATGAGGAACCCAGGGATATGGAGGGCTGGCTGTATATTTATTGAAGAAAAAAAAATCTGTGTATAAGTGGACTAACACAGTTCGAACCCATGTTGTTCAAAGGTCAACTGGAATACAAAAAACAAAAACCAAAAAACCTAGTATGTTTTTAGCTTCTGACATAGGAACCTTTTGAAAAGCTCTTTTTAAATGAAATCTGTTTGTCCTAGTGAAGGGAGGTACTCTGTAGTCAGTTACATCTTATGTTTAGTGAAAAATTAGTCAAAACATATGACTTCACTTACATGTGCAATCTAAAAAATAAAATAAGTGAATACACAGAACAGGAGTAGACTCATAAATACAGAGAACAAATTGATGGTCACCAGATTAGGGGGGCAGGGGCAGGAAGATAAATGAAAAAGGTGAAAGGGATTAAAGAGTACAAATTTCTCATTGTAAGAAGGTTATAGGGATGTAAAGTACCGCTTAGGGAATATTGTAATAACTGTGTATGGTGTCAGATGGGTACAAGACTTATGAGGGTGATCATATCATAAACTATATAAATGTCTAATCACTAGGTTGTATACCTGAAACTAATATAATATTATATATCAGCTATAATTGGAAAATAAATTTTTAAAAAACAATAAGTCACACCAAAGTGTGTGAAGAAAAAGAAACTCTTAACAGAGTATGAATATGATTGGTATTTGTCGAGTGGCAACTACACTAGACCTCAAGCATTTAGGGATCAGAGAGCTTGCCTTCTAATGAGGAGAAAAATAGGCATAATGCCATGAAATAAGCATCTCAGTACAGCGAGACCTGGCACTGTGGGAGTACACAGGGAGGACAGAAGACGAGTCCTGAAAGAGCGAGATCAGGAAAAGCTTCTCGGTGAAGGCGATCCCAGAGCTGGGTGAATAGGCATTAATTCAACAAAGGGTAGAGTAAATCTTTCTGAATTCTGATAAATTCTGGCTGTCATACCAAGGGTGGGGACTGGGGCGAGGACTGGGGCGAGGCAAGTGAAGTGCCTAGGGTGGAAAATTTAAATAGGCACTCACTCATTTGCAGGGCCCTGCAAATTGCCTTGCTGCCTCTCTCTACTCCTGGCCCTGCTCATACATTTTAAAGCTTTTAAGAGACTGTCTTAAAGAGAGAAACACATTTTACCCCAGCTGAAAATGTCTGTCCTTCCAGAGGTAGTTGCAGGTAATTTTCATTATTTGCGATAGTTACACTTTAAAAAGTCACTGCAAGCAATGTACTAGCAAATATGCAGCCATTCATTGTTCCTAGGGGAAATGCAGGTTTAGGCTTCTGCAGCCTCTGGTCACAGCACTTTCAGCACCTGAGCAACATGTAACCTTGTTTTATGTATGTTTCTGTTTAACGGCACTTTATTTAATATATGCTGTTGACTCATTACAATTAAACTCACAGCCAATAGCACTATATTGGTTTATAAGCCCAAACGAAGCTTATCTAACCTGTATTTTTTCCATAAGGCACATACATCATAGCCTTCTTTTGCTCAAAACACTAGACAGCACTTCAGCACCACACTCAGGAACTACTTTAAGTAGCAAATTCACCACCAACAAACAAAAACACAGTGTGGAAATGTGGCACTAAATAGCCCCCAGAAAAGAAGCTTGTTCACAGCATAAGCACTGAAACACGAAGGCAGAGTCAGGCCATGTTCAACCTCAGCTGGAACGTGCATGGGTAACACAAATTTTTGTCACTCTGTTCCTAGCTGCAAATGACCACCAAGTGCTACGGAATACTGGTTTTCATGTTACAAATAAATGTCCACAAGTAGGTGAATTCATCAACACAGAACCCCTGAAAAATGAGGATTGGCTGTCCTGATGGTTGTAGAGGTCATCATTTTTCTTTCTCTCCTTCTGCCCATTTTCCTAGGTGAGGGGCCGTGAGACATATGAAATGCTGTTGAAGATCAAAGAATCTCTGGAGCTCATGCAGTACCTTCCTCAGCACACAATTGAAACATACAGGCAGCAGCAGCAGCAGCAGCACCAGCATTTACTTCAGAAACAGTGAGTGTGTCCATGTGTCATTTTAGAAGGCATTAGTCAGAGTGATGTCCTATTAGGGTGATTGGTGGGTGATGCAGGAGGTGAGGTTGAGAGACAGCAGGACATGATAGGTTCAGATGATCTAGTGTGGGGCACCTTTTGCACTTTCAACAGCCTTCTGTGTTTATTATCATAACCTTCCCTTTGAGAAGTTCCACCTGTGTTCTGAAATTGAATCCAAAGTATTTCAGCTGAATTACAAAGAGACACTAGCAGAGTTAGTTCTCTTCTCTCTACCCTGATCTACCCCATACACATCTAACAATATAAGAATTTTGAGTATGCATTCTATTCAAGTAATAATATGTGTATTTCAAAACACGTATAATCTTCCCTTATCCCAGTGAGTTATCTTATACATTTCCCTGGATACACACAAACCACATATGGGAAGAGCCATTGTAGAGTAGGGATAGCACATAGGTTTTACCATAAGTGACTTCCTTGAGTGCTCTGTTGGGAATGACTCTGAGACCTGGTGCATGTCCCTTGGGAAAGTGTCTGCATGCAGAAGTGCAACATAGCCTCGTATTGTTGTGTTTTAGCGTCCCTGATCTAGGTTTCCTTCCAGCAGTATATTTTTGCATAAATTGGGCCAGATTTTGGAAATATATATATATATATATATATATATATATATATGCACACACAACCATTTATATATTAATTTTTACCTTGACTCTTGGATCTTGGAGGATGTGAATTGATTTATGACTAACCAGAATAGAGTAGCTCTTACATAAGGAAGGGAAGTTGGTGAATCAGGACTGTACTTCCACTTAGCCCTCTGTGGTTAAGAATAGCACTAGTTAGCTTAATGAAAATACTATGTCTGGACTGTAAGTATTGCCAGAGTCCCTGTAGATATATGTAAAATGTATACATTTTGGGTCCACTTGAGTAATTCAAACATTTGACTTTACTTTTCAGGCAAAAAGAAATGAAGCCAAACAATCTTGCCTAAGGCAAAGATTATCTTTTACAGTAGAAATAGAAATGAACAATACATAAACTTCTCTCATATATTAGTAACTACTATAAAGAAGTAGCTATGGCAGGTATAATAAAGAAGGCTTGTTGTTCTTTTTTTCAAGAAACATGAATAGAACCGAGGATGTTGGACGCATCTCTCCTGGTCAGGAGGCATCCTCTAAGGCTTATCGGCTATGGGGCGAGGGATGGCAGGAACGGGATAGAAAAGATGTGCTGTTTTAAAGGACGTTAGGCTCTTGAGTGTTAAGAACCTCTGTACCTGGAAGGGATCTCACCATTTACCTTTACCATGAAAATTTTGCAAATCACAATTTTAAGCTTTGAAAGTAAGGTGGAGTAGAAAGGTTAACCATGAGATTCCTTGGGAACATGGAGTACTGCAAAGCAGAATTTAAACTGGAAGTTGCAGGCAAAATTCCCATTGCCACTCCCATAGATTTTTTAGGATATCAGATGGAAATATATGTTGACATGCTTAAGTGGAAGACTGTAATTTAGTTCTTACAAAACCATACAACAGGGAAGAAAGAAACAGACCTGTAATGCCACTTACAAACCCAGAGAAGATAAGAGCCTTCTCCAAGATATGCATGCTCTGGTACTAAGAAACTCTCCAGAATTGTCTCCAGTTCACTCTGGAAAGCTTTGGCTCAGCCAAAATGACCTCAGAAGAATGGAACCATAGCATATCTTGCTGGCCTAGTTGCTCTGCAGTCCTCTGTTTGGTCTTCTTTCTAATACAGGAAAAGTATTGCCAGGACAAATTGATGCCTATTAAGTGGTGTGACTTAAAAAATCTGACCACCTCGCTTAGAGTTGGCAATTTTTTCCTATAATGCACCCATAGTAAATTCCATGGGCTCTGTGGTGTGCATGCCCTTGTGGATGCCCTGCTCTGCCCTTGTAGCACAGATGCTGCAACAGCCAATATGGAAACAATGAGAGTGGCTGTTACAGCAAAGCTTCGCTTTATGGCCACAGAAACTTGGTATTCATATAATTTTCACATCATGAAATATTCTTCTCCTTTGAATTTTCTCACCCTTTAAAAATATAAACTACATTCTTTACCGAAGGGCCAAATTTGGCCCTTTTACTATATTTTGCAGGTCTTGTTCTAGATACATGTGTAGCTCTTCCTTCAATGTTTCTTAAGGCTCAGAGTTTTTAACAGGAGTGTTTGGAAGCTAATATGTGTGTTCTAAAGTAGAGAGGTGTTAGAGATTTTGCTTGTCCCAGAAGGTTAGGCATGCTCTTCCAGACTCAAAATGCGGATAATGGTGCAACCCCATTATGAGCTAAGGCTGTAATAATTGACTTGATTCATATAATGAACTAGCAGTGAAAATATGCTAAGTGAAAAGCCCTAAGGATAGACATGAAAAAGATGGGGTTCCTGTCTTCCCATAGGTTTACAATTTAGTGATGAATTCATAGCCAGAACACCTTTTGAATTTTAAGAAACTTCTGAAAATTTATTTTCAGCATCCTGTAAATGAAGACAGTTTGAGACAGCTTCCCAAAGTCAAACAATAAGGGTTTGAAAAGCTTGGTGACATAGTTGCAGAGACTTTACAAGTCAGGACAGTCCCCCTCTGTCGGTGCAGAACACATGCAGTTAGTGTTTGTCTACGTGGTGTACATGAGAATACATCGCCTGGTACCTCTGTACAATCAGTTATCTGGTGCTTATTGTCTGACTGGCCGGCATTATTTAGGGAGAAATTATTTTCTAATTCTTATTTCATAAGGCAATCTGTTTCATCAAAGAAGAAAATGCATCTTAAAATTGAGTTATTTTTATTTAAATCCAAAATTTTAAAGGTATATTATCACTTTATTGTATGCATAGCCACTGATACATAGTGAGGAATGAGCAGCCTCATAATGACCTGGGGTGTCCATTTAAAGTATCATTGCATGTTTTTGTGATGCTTTCTCAGTCTTATAAGACCTAACTCTGGATATGACAACTTGTGCATGGAAATCTAACAGACTGCAAAATGAAATCTTTACAAAACATAGACATTTAGTCTGATTTTGCCTTTGTTACATTATATATATGTGACTCGCCAATGATTAATATGCATTTATATAAGTTCTCCTGTTGTATTCTTCAGCTGAGTTTTTCAGCTCTTTTATTTTCATGCATACCTCCTAAAAAGAGCATAAATAACTAGACAAAGAAAAATAAAAATCTAGTTTCCTGGCAATCATTTGAAAAGAATAAATCGGCTCAGAAATGCCTACAATAGCCTATGATTTTTCTTTCTAAACACATAGTTCTAAGTTTATGTGGTAAGGAATCAATTTTATGCTTTTCTTTATAGTAGAGGGAAAATCAGTGGGAAGGGAATATACTTCTGCAAGTTGGTACTAACATATTTTCAGTTTAATTACTTCTATTAGATGCTCACTACATGTGTTCTCTCTGCTTGGTTTTTATTTGTGCATGGTTTTCCTTTTTCAAAAGTTCCGTCCCAATTACCTTCATGATCATAGGCTTTATGAAGGATAAAATTTACAATGAGTTTTTGTGAATCAAATTGTTACAGGTAAAATTGTTTTTCGCCTTTAATAAATAAGTGAGATTTTAGTTGATTTGTTCACAGTGGAATAAACACAGGGGTTTTATAGAGGCCAGAACCTAAGGGGAGAACAAATGGGACCCATTTTTGAACTGAACACCTTATACCTTCTTCATATTTTCAAGGAACATTAAATCTTCAGATAGCTTTACAGACCCACTTGAAACATTTTTAGCAATCTTTAGTTTTGTGTATTTTAGACCAATACTTTTTTTTTTCCTTGTACTTGGCTTTCACCCTGATGTCTGGCCAACATCGCTTACATTTTTACTTTCCCTAACTCTTGATTTCCCATGGAAAGTTACAATATTTTTGACTTTATATAGGATAGACTCATTTTAATTTTAATATGATTATGTGATGTACTGAGGAGCCCTTAGTGTTTTCTTTCCCCTTATCATCACTTGACAGTTGTGGCTCATTAGTAATACAGGTCAGAGAATATTAGTGCAGAGCAGGATCTTCAGGACCATACTTCTAATGCCCTGTGGCCCCAATGAGCTACACCTGTGATTTTTATGGCCACTTCATAATAAAAAGATGAGAATCAGATTTGGAAGGTACAGTTCTTTGCATTGTTCTGGTCTGCTTCGTTAATTAATAAAATTATAATAATAAAACAAAAGCAAGCATCTATTTCCATTTTTTCTGCTTCTGTATCAGTCAGCTGATACTTATTCTTGCGGTTTCAATGTAAAATCCAATCTTTTTAAGCTAATTTGGATATGATTTTTTTCAATAAAGTTGATAATTTTTCTTTCAATTCATGTATCTGAAGATGAAGCAAGCAATATTTTCAGGATCATCAATGTAGGAGAGTAGAGGACACAAATCTCAATGATACATGTGCTTAATATCATATTTCTAAGTTTTATTAAAAAATCTTACCCATTTCCAGAATATTTGTTTGAAATTGCCAGTTGCATAGATCAAACACCAGATGAGTATTGGTAATGTCATGTGGTTTAACCTTGTAGGTCATAGAACTGCATAAGCTTTATACAGTGTTCACAGTGTTACTCTCTGAACTTCAGTGCTATGTTAAGAAGTCATCAGGGCAGAGATTCAATACCTCTGAATTGGTCATGAGCGTAAGGACTCAGATTAATTAAATTCAGATAGAGCAGATCACTTTTCTAAACTCTCATATGTCACCTCAGAAATTATGAGTTCTAGGCCTCAAAGTTTGAACCCCTATGGCCATTACATTCTTATCTTAACTGAAACATAATTTCTCTGTGCTGGCTCATTCAGGCCTTAGTCCATGAGACGCACCAAATGTAACATCCAAATGAGTAGTAAAAGCTATAGTCCTTTAGCTGACAGTAAATTACTTCTTGACTAATGTATTCTGGCATATTTTTAAAGATGATCCAGCTCTTGCTGGTGAGATAGTTTACCGAATCCCAGCCTTAACCAAGTAACAATGCCTTTGTTCCTGTGCAAGCAGTAACTAATTGGGATTTAAAAGCTAGTTGGTAAACTATTTCCAAACAGTTCATGGAATTGCATAACCTTTAGCAAAATAAAGGGATTTGTTCCTGGCCTCTTTGTGGCATAATTTATTTCTTAATTATGTAAAAGTTGCTTTCATGTATTTGATATGTGCATTTATAGGCCAAGTTTGTGACCAAAGGATTAAGATATTTATCCATGTCAATCTGGGCACATAATAGTCCTTTTAAATGCATGATGATACAGCCCCTCAGTCTGATAAGATCGTATTTCTTCATACTTCATAGGTAGGCTAGACAGGAACAGTAATCAGGTATCTTAATTGGGCAGATGACATTTTTTCAAAAGATTAATTCTTGTCTCTGCATTCCCTTTTGCAAATAATCAAGCCCTAATATGCCCAGGACTGTGCTGAGCACCTTGACCTACCTTGTTTCAGTAATTCTCACCTGAGTCAGTTGTGGAGCTTGTTTAAAAAAATACACACACACACACACACACACACACACACACACACACACACACACACACACATACACACACCTGGGCCCCAACCTGGTCTCAGAAGGAATCCAGGAAAATGCATTTAAAAAATTATAGGTGATTCAGACCCTTCTGATTAATTACCACCACCTTTTCTAATTTCTTCTTCATAAGGGTTTTGAGGAATCATCTCTGTGTAACTTTAAAAGAGAATAAAGAGGAAGGGACAAAAACAGCTTCATGGGCATTCTTTTCTATCCTATGATCATGAACGTAGGGGGATGGGTTTCTGTACTCAGTAGATTTAAATATATGAAGTCCTAAGCTTTCATCTTTTGTTTTCTCTGGTTCCTCTCTGCAGTCTCCTTTCAGCCTGCTTCAGGAATGAGCTTGTGGAGCCCAGGAGAGAGACTCCAAAACAGTCTGACGTCTTCTTTAGACATTCCAACCCCCCAAACCGATCAGTGTACCCGTAAAGCCCCTTCTTTGTATTTTGAGTGTATTTGTTGTGCTTCTGTATATGTTTCTGTTTGTGTATGTGTTTGTGTGTGTATCCAGCCCTTGAAAGCAGGACTTGAAGACACTGGCTCAGAGACACAACTGTTCAAAGTCACTAGAGAAAAAAATCTTTGAAGGGACTCAAAACTTTACAAAGAAGGACATTTTCCACAGATTCTGCATCCTTAGCTTTAGCATTGACCAGTCAGGAACACCTGTGTTTATGAGCTTTCATGTTGTTTCTCGGGAGGGAGGAGCTTCAGTTGGGAAAGGGTGTTAAGATGTTTATTAGAACCCTTTTCTGTTACCTTCTGTTGTGTTTCTAAAACTCATAAAGAAGCTTTTGAGCGGGTCTCAAACTTAAGATGACTTTTTAAGAAAAGGAGAAAAAGTTGTTATTGTCTGTGTATAAGTAAATTATAGGTGACCGAGAGATTCATTCAGGCCCTTTTAATGCTGGTCATGCAATAATATTGCAAATAGTAAACTAAGGTGTCAGGTGTACTGCTGGACAGAGAGGTGAAAATTACTGCAAGCAGCTAGTGTGGGAGCTGTTCTTTCATTCTTTTGAAGAACTTGCATTACTAGTATCCTCTCCTCATACGTGGGTAGAAAGTTCATTAATGGTTGTGTCAGATCCCACCCTTGCCACCATATGTCAGCATCTATGATAGCCTTCCTTGCTCATGGAAACCCTAGAGACTTACCACCAAAACTGTTGTTTAGACACCAAGGCAGGTAAACCTATTTTGTCATTTTAATAGGAGGGTAAAACCACTCCAGTAATGTTGTTCTAGGCAGTTATATAACATTCTTCAATTCCCGAAATGGAGTTAAAAGTCTTGTCACCAAATCTATGATTAATGTGTTTGATTGGCACTCCTCTTCCTCTGTTCTGCTGTAATACTGGCAATATCACTGACACTGCTGACACTGCTGAAACTCCTTTGTCCAGGAGCCTGGTGTTTTGTTTATGTGATGCCCAAGCAGACACATGTTGAAACCAACACTCTTGGCCTAAAAATTAAAGATAGAGTTGATTACTTGCTTCCCTTCCTTTCCCTTCCCTTCCCTTCCCTTTCTCTGTCTTCCTTCCTTCCTTCCTTCCTTCCTTCCTTCCTTCCTTCCTTCCTTCCTTCCTTCCTTCCTTCCTTCCTCCCTTCCTCCCTCCCTCCCTCCCTCCCTCCCTTCTTTTTATCTTTCTTTTTTCTGTTCGAAGAGCTTAGAGAACCTATTTCTTTCCATTTTAAAAACATGTTTTAAAATAATGTAAAGACTTAAAGAGTTTAAGGATCTCCTTTTTGCCTCATCTCTCCACACCAGGTCACCAGCTCTTGACTCTGTGTCACCACAAAAATTATTTCTTGTTATTGAGGCTGTTGCTTTATGGATGTGTAAATTTAATTTTCAATAAACTTTTGCATCTTGGTTTATTCTGCAGTTTTTCTTTTCTGTCTCTCTTGCCTTTTTAAAATTCTTTAAATATTAGAATATTTCCATGTAGTGCTTCAAGTACATATACTACCATATGTAACTCTAAAGAAAAAGAATAATAGAAGAGTTACTTTGGTTTTGTTATGCACCCTGTCATTATTTCCTGCTTTTATTTAAGATTTTATGTATCAAGATCATCAGCCCTAAAAATAAACTGCAATGAGTACACTAACTTGAAAATATACTTTAGTGCTGTGTATTTAATTTTATCATAAGGAAACATGCACTATACTGTTGGATTGGCCAAAAAGTCCATTTAGCTTTTCCTGTAAAATGAAAAACACATTTTTGATTTTCACCAATAAGTTTATTGATTGGGATACATGGAGTATGTTGGCTCTCTCCCATGTGGTATAACATTGATTGTTCTCATTGTTATACTTTTGACAAGTTTGATCTGTCACAGCACCTTCTCCATACACTGCACAAATCTTTTTTTTATTTTTTTTGCATTTCAGTTGCATTTTTACCTTTCTTGAAATAATAAAGCATAATATGCTAAAAATGCTGATTATTTCCTTCCATCTTCAATATTAAAATAGCTACACAAAAATTTAATAATTTTGGTAAGTTTTTTTAAATAAATGCTTCTATGACATAGGCATTAGAAAATTTCCATCCAGAAATTTTAGTGGAGGTTGTTGTCCAATGCTTTTTAAAAAATAAATAATGATATATTCCCATCTTTGAATAGGTGTGTTAGAAGCTTCAAAAACAGTTTTTCTAAATAAAAATAATTGGTTTATGTCTTAAACGTACTTAAGAAAAACATCTTTGAGATAAAAAGTATATTAGTAAAATCAGGTGATTGTGTTACATTTGCAGTGTTTTAATTAATCTAGTAATTTTGATTTATAAATCCCCAAAGGGTTAATGTGCATGTTTAGTTCTTTAATGTTTGCTTTTTTCAGAAGTTTTTTTCTTTACTCTATTTTATGTAAGTATATTGGTGTATTTATAGTGACTTTTATGTAAATGTAAACTGATGGAAAATATTTTATAATTACAGTTGATCTGTCAAGAAATTAAAACATTGCCCTTTGTATTTAGAAGCACAATTACCCAGCTGGTGAGCTAGCATATAAGCAGGGCTGTATAGAGGGTGTAATGTAGAAAAGAAACAATCATTTTCTGATGGTTTATATCTTCCCTTTTTAAGACCTTCCTCACACCAGGGGTGTTTTGCTCTACTCAAATCTCTTTCCCCTCTCAGACTTCTACTCCAGAAATGGTTTGGTGAAATAGGTTTACTCTGAGGTATCACAAAATTATACTAAAGAGTTGCTTTTTAATTGGCAATGGAAGATTTAAGGCAAAAGAAGAAAGCCTTTGAGGGAATTCTAGGCATCTCCAGCAAAGTGGTAAAGATGAAGCTGAATTTGTGTCTTCCCAAGAATTTTGACTCTCTACCACCTAGATCAAGGGTGTCAAACCCATTTTCACTGAGGTCCAATCAGCCTTGTGGTTGCCTTCACAGGGCTGAATGTAACTTTAGGACTGTATAAATGTAACTTAACAGTTAAGTGAGAGCTCGGCGCTGCTGCCAGGTAGAAACAAGGTGCCAGGCCAGATAAAACAAGGTGGAGGGCTGGATTCGGCCCATGGGCCTTGTGTTTGCCACCTGTGACCTAGATAGTTACTGAACTTAAAATCAGAAAATGTGCTTTCTAATCTTGGATGATCTAAATGTCATTCGTAGCTCTAAGATGCTGAATTTAATCTTAGCCATGTACACAGAAGCCTAAGTTGTTAGAATTAAGAACTGGGACTTCACTTTACCAGGATCGCTCTGCAAAAGTAGAAATGCATGAAACATGCCTTTTTATATTGCTCTTGTGTTGGATCCCTAGGAGAATCTAGTATGCCTCTGGAGAATACAGCCCAAGGCTTATACCTTGTTATTTTTCAAGAAGAACTATGCTCTTACTTTTTTGTTTTGTTTTGATTTGGTGGTGGTGGGAGTGGGGTATGAAAACCATAATAGCACAGGTCCTGTTGTGCTTGAATATTTTATTCATTTCTTCAGATGTACCATCAGTCTTTGGGATTGTCTACTCAAGGACTGTGGCATTATGTTTGTAAAGGAAAAATATTTTTAAAAAGGTTGTTTTTCAAGGCCTCAAATTTATTCAGCCATGTTCAATTTTCTACAGCACATAGTGGTTATCAGAATATTATTTGTATCTCAGACATTGAAAACTTAATGTTGAATAAACTACAACATTCACAGGGTGATCTTTCACCCTGTGGCTTTAATACCCACTTCTACATTAAAGGAGAAGCATTAGAAATTTCTGACCTTTTCAGACTCTCTTATTCCCATTCATTCACTCATCCTAATTTCTTTATTTGTTCAATTAAGAATCCTTGCCACTTCCTCCTATTCTTAAACATATACCTCTTATCCCCTTAACCAAACACTAAAGCATTAAACATTTGGGGCTTGAGAGGAAGAGTAAAGGTAACCAATGTTTTTCCTGAGCACCTACAGATTATATGACAATTTCTGGGGTTCTTACGTAATCTAATCTTCATAGCAACTCTTCTAGAATGTGTCTAATGGCTGATGTACAGATTAAGGAAAAGAGACTCAAGACACTTGCATAACACAGGCAATTTGTGCCAGATCTAGAAGGTTACCCCAAATGTTTTGGTTGGCCCCAAAATTCATGTTCCTTTTTTGCTCATCTGTGGTTTCTAAACAACTTTCCTCAAAAATAGTTTAGGTGGCTTATAATAAATGAACTAATAAAATGGTAAAAAATACAGAGTATAAAGGGAAAGGGGAAAAAGACATAATAGGATTCTGAAGAAGGCATTTACTATAACTGAGGGTCCTGGGAAAATGCAAAGCTTTTATTATATTTTTATTTTCCTATTGGTGGATGTTAATGGTTCGAATAGGGCTTCCATCAGCTCCTGTTGTGTATTTGACTGATTTGGGGGAATGGGAGAGACAGATAGAGTTCTCTTGAGGTCACACAGACCACCCTGCCTCCGGAGTCTGGGAAAACAGGCTTCCTAGGTAATTTGTGGTAGGCAAAGCTGGAAGAAGAAGCACCTAACAAAACATGTCTTGGGCACCTTGCTTGTGCTTTCCTGCACTTGGATACGGACTTACAGATGTTCTTAAATATATGCAGCTGGGCTGACTCTCCCACATTGTGCAGTAGATTTGATGATAGCTGGGAGGCCCACTTTACTATATCCCTTGCTACCTGATCTGTCTCATCTCCCACATTTCTCTTATGACTTCACCCATTTCTTTTTTTTAAATATTTGATTTATTTATTTCCAGAAAGAGGGGAAGAGTGGGAGAGAAACATCAATGTGTGGTTGCCTATTGCACACCCCGTCCTGGGGACCTGGGCCACAACCCAGGCATGTGCTCTGACTGGGAATCAAACCAGTGACCCTTTGGTTTGCAGGCTGGCACCTGCGAACAAAACCCATGCCAGCCAGGGCGAATCCACTGAGCCATGCCAGCCAGGGTGACTTCACCCATTTCTTGATTTTGTAACCTGTTGCACACCACCCTCTTATTTCTGGGAAGGTGCCACAGAATGGGGAAAAAGCACTGGAAGTAGGAGCTAGGAGACCTCTCTACTCATCATTTGGCAATGTGTGACTAGGGCACATTTTTTCTTAGAGATTTATATTTACCCATCTTTATAATAGGCATAATGATTTTTGCCATCCCTCCCCCACCATACTATGTCCTCCTCCACAGGGATGTGAGAATCTTTTAGAAAATGGATAAAGGAGAGCTTAGTAACCTGAAATATCTTACAATTGGGAAAGCTTATATAAACATCTGTTTGTGCAACATGGATCTATCTGTAACTTTGAATTCTTGAGAAGGACTAAAAAGAAAAATCAGTGCCTTCCTACCTTAAAGGCAGTGATGCTAATACGCAGCTGAACTGTTAATCATGCATTAACCGTCATGTACATTTATGCAAATGTGTATAGAGCACATTGTTTGCATTCCCCTCGCTGTGGAATAGGGCCACCCCTGTTTTGTGTAATCATGGAGAACAAGTGTGGCAGCGTCACAGACCGAGTATACAACTGTAACACTTATGTACTAGAACCATTTTTATTATGTTTTCAAACACTATTATACCATGTTTGTTTGAAAACTGGGTTCATTTATGGAGCCTTCAAGATTTGTATTTTATATATAGTTGTGTGTGTATATACATCCATACACATGTATACATGCAAATAAAAAGGAAAGAAACATTATTTCTTTCTCTGATATAAGTGTCCCTGCAGCAGTGAGGAGATAAACAGAAACACAAAAACACATTTTGTTGATAAGTCTAAAAGGGGAGCTTCTCCCATCAAAGGTTTGAAACATGCTCAGAGTCTAATCTTCACTCTGTGGTCACAGTAATTATTCACTGCTAATGCCACACAGTCTATAAAGTTTTTCATATTACCTATTTCAGTTTTCACTGCAGCCCTACAAGGTAGGTTGGATTATTATCCCCATGTATCCACTACTCCCTGAGCTTCCCAAAGGTGCAACCACCTCTCATTGGTTTTCCTTCCTCTGGCATCGTATTCCCACAGCAAGTGTGTATATGTATTTAGTTTATACAGTTTCCCTGTGAGAAAACAAATGCAGGGATATTTCATGGCTCGCACAGGGACTTATAGCTTCCTAGTATATGCTGGAGGAAGACTTAAACTTTCATTTTCTGACTTTACATCCTGTCCTGACTCTAGTGGAGATTAGTTCTATCTATATTCAAAGAAGAAGTCAGGAATGGCATTTGAGTCTGGAATATCGTATGTAATATAATACGTAGTGTGACAAACCAATTCTAGTAAATTTCCAAATTGAAGTTATGCTGAATGGAAAACTTTTTTCCCTCGTCTCCCAAGAGACTTGTGGAAAGTCAACAAAACAGTTGTTTGGACTCCAGGGCTCTCCTGCATATAGCGGCTATTGGCATTCCAAATGGTTAGTCTGTGGCCCATGAACACCTCAACTGACAAAGCCACCTTTCCATGCTGAGGCCTCTGCATAAAAGCAGGCTCTGAGTCCAAAGGCCCTGTTTGATTGATTGGCTTTGTAGTTATTTTCTGGATATACCAAATGGCCTAGGCAGCTACAAATGAAATGCCTCAGTTACCATTTGAGCTTGGCATCTCCACATCTTTTGTAAGCCTTTGAATCTTCATTCAGTTCTTTTCCCTCACTGATTTTTAAGCTTGTTTAAATTGACAGGCAAGAAAGGGAAAAGGGGCAGAGACAATGATAAAGGAAAGAGGAGAGTGCAGTTATTCTGCCTCTCACAAAGGAGAAGCTTTAGAAAGATATTCAACTTTGTACTCTACACATTTAGGGAAAATATGATTTGATGATAGCATTGTGACCCCCCCCAAGTCAGAAAATGTTCTCAGGTGGGAGTGCAGATAGCTTCTTGTTGATTCTAGAGGAATCGTTTTGCAGCTGTACAGTTTAAGGTTCGTTTTAATCTGTGACTTGTTGGGAATGACCAGTCCCCATGCTTCGGTGTCCCATGCTCGCCATCATTTGACCTTTTTATTCCCAGGACCTCGATGCAGTCTCAGACCTCATACGGTAACAGCTCCCCACCTCTGAACAAAATGAACAGCATGAACAAGCTGCCTTCTGTGAGCCAGCTCATCAACCCTCAGCAGCGCAACGCCCTCACTCCCACCACCATTCCTGACGGCATGGCAGCCAACAGTAAGAGCATCTCCCTTTAGCAGTGGCTGAAGGACCCCCAGGGCTAATGTGAGAGGAAGACTCTGCTCTGGGGTGGGGGAAAGGCTTGCTCTTAAGCTAAGGGAGAGGCACAGTGGGACAGAACAGATCCAAGTTGAGTGGCTTGAATTTCTCACAGTAAACATTTTCTTGCTTTTGAGGTATGTGGTTCTTTACAAAGTACTTTGGTAGAGATGAAGAAGGCTGTTTCTTTAGTAGGGATAAGAATCTCTGTGAAAAGAATAATCTGCTCCTATCAACATAGGTAAAGGCTCACCTCCTAAATCCTTTGAGATAGTCAAAGGCAAATACATCCAACATGTGGGAAGTAGCATGGTGTGGTGGACTTAAAACCTAAAATATATTACAGTTTGGTCTTTATTGCAATGTCACTTATGTAACTATGAACAGCACACCTCTTTGCTCTAATGCTCAGCTTTTCATTCATAAAATCATTACTCTGCGCAATTTAACATTTTATGATTCTGTGCCCCTGCAATCTTGACCTTCCACTTGTCTAATCCATTCTGTTCACAATTGTGAATGAAATGACATAGGGAACGGAGTTTCCCTTTCACTTGTTTACACTCAGATTTCTCATAATAATTATAACTTAAGTATAAATTATAACTTTGTTTCTTAACTATAACTGTAAGAAACAAAGTGAGATTTGGGCATCCAAGTAGATGGTGATTGGTATACAGTTTTGTTATAAATATAATTATTTTGTCCACTAGAACTAAATCTAGCAAAGTGGATACCCAAAGTTGAAAGAAAGAAAAAGGATGGTAAAAATGCAGAAGGATGTATAATATCCTCAGGGATGCAGGAGTCTGAATACTGTACATGCATCCTGTAACCCTCCCCCGCTTCATAAAATGGTGCCTCAATACTCTTTTGAAATCTTCCAGCATTTTTACTAAGCCTTTTGTATTTTCAGTGTTTCTTTGAAGAGACTGGGTTTCCTTAAAGGAGTTGAGGCAGGGTAGAATTGGGATTCCCTATGGTCTGATGGCACATGTTCAGATTGTGGTGCGCTGGAGACATATGTGGTAGAGCAACAAAGACTGAGAGCCAGACTGCCCTCTCAGTAGGGATAAATGAAACCTAAGGCTCAAAACCTGACTCCTTGACAATAAAAGAAAAAGTAGTAGTTTACTTTTTCCCTAATTTTCTTTCTTATGAGATCTTAGAGTCCTCAAGTTTTTCTTGGGATGACCAAATAGTAGTAATGATAATGATCCTTCACATTTGTGTAACATGATTTGTCTACTTTTTCGTATGTGTACATCATAATTTTCCTTTGTCATCATCAGGAAAGTCAGAGGAGAACCAGTGAGACACAGCTGTCCTGTGCTCTTTAGCTGGCCAGTCAGTGGCAAAGGTCTTTGCCCTTTGGCACACTACTGCTCACTAAAGTAGAAACAAATTACATTTCATCTTTTTGTAGACATGTTGTTTTGACATTTTTTACCTGGGAACAAAATTGGTTTCATAAATATTATTAAGCTTTTCTTCTCTATAAGTGAAAGCTCACAGTTTATGGTTTAGTAAAAAAAATAAAGAAATTCAGTGTGTTGATGGTGTTCCCAAATACAGTCCTGAAATAGGCCAAACAAAGAGCTAGAATTTTCATTTCATTTCTCCTCTCATATCTATAAATACTGCAATAAATCCTCCTATTCCTACATAAATATAACTCCCTCATCTACAGATTTGTTCATTTGTTCACTTGACATAAGTTGACTGAGCATCTGCTCTGTTCCAGGCACTGTGCTAAGATCTTTGGGAATTTTTGGAGATAGGTTCAAGGTCTAATCTCCATGTTTGAAGGGATTAATTTAATGAGGAAGGCAGAAATACAACCCATGAAGGCTGAAGCAATGAGGAAAATATTAACATCGGGAGCAATGAGCAGTTGGATAGAGCTTTAGAACTAGAGAAAAGTGGGAAGAGATGGTACAAAAGTTAAGAAGTGTGTTATCAGTTTTTGGTTTGGTAACTGTTCTGACTGATGAGATGTAGGGTACATGAAGGGGTGTAGTGAGAGATAAAACTAGAAAGGAAGCCTGGTAGATTAGGTACATTAAACCAGGCAAAATGGACCACCGGGATGCCGGTACATGATGATGGTAGTAACCCTCTCTGTTCCTCCTGCTTCTGTTCAGTTCCTATGATGGGCACGCACATGCCAATGGCTGGAGACATGAATGGACTCAGCCCCACGCAGGCCCTCCCTCCCCCACTCTCCATGCCATCCACCTCCCACTGCACTCCCCCACCTCCGTACCCCACAGATTGCAGCCTTGTCAGGTGAGTCCACAGCATGTGCCCTTGGGGGCCTGTCCTAAACATCTCTGGGTGGTGGAGGGTGGACACTGTCCAAAGTTAATAGCACAGTTGGAAAGAAAGAACGCATCCCTGTGGTTGAAGTTCAGCTACTATTATCTCTGATCTGTGGAGTGATCAGCAGTGTATAATCAAGGAACATCACTGTAATCAACATGGGGAAAAGTGAAAATATACTTTTATAGGCATATAATTTTTCATGCCTGTTCCCCCAGCTTCACTTGCTCTCTACTTCCTCCCTCACATATTTAAACTGTCAGTTTTGGCCTTCAAATTGGTGCCCAGGGCTGGGGTTCCCAAAAAGGCAGTAAACTTGCTATCTTGCTCCCTTTTCTGCTCTCTAGGCCTCATAGCTCTTAGCTACCGTGGGATTATTAATTTGAAGTTGCATGTCCATAAAAGAAGTTTCATGTTAGTAAAAATGACAGTGACTTTCAAGGAGCTGGTGACCTCTGCTGCTTTGCTATATGGGAAGTGGGAACACTTGAGGCAAAGTTCAGATAGCAAGAAGAGAGATGTGCATTAAGCCTGAAAGATCTGTTTCCCACAGAGGCAAGAGTATATGCCCAAATCTCATGCCTAGGGCACATCATCTGCCCCTGCTTCATGTGCAGAATGATTCTTTCACTTGGCTGCTAGAAAAATGTATGTTGATCTCCATGTGATTGGTGCAATAAAACTAGCAGCATCAGTCAGAGGGATGGTAAAATGGGTAGCTTATCCCACCCAGTGTCTGGTTCTGTGACAGACAGTGGTAGCATCATCAGTCTGAGATCAGCACCAAAAAACAGAGGGAGTCTGTATTCTGAGGACAAAAAAATCAAAAATCATTAATGACTTCATGGCAGAGTGGCCTATAATTTATTATAGTTTCATGAACTTATCCTAAGAACAGGATCCATTCTCAGAACCATTCTCAGAACCCGCATATATGAAACAAAGTAGAGGTGCTGTTTTTAAAGTGAAGAGCCAGGAGGCAAGAGGTCTGAGAACCTGACCACTGGACTCCTTCCCTTCACTGCACCCCTGCTATGGCTCCTAAAGCATGTATATCGAGTCCCTTAGAATTCAGTCACCATTTGAAAATTGCTGCCCTGCAGCAATCCTTACAGTTGTTTTTAATTTTTCTAGACCTGATGTTCGAGTCACTAATTATCCCCAAATCTCAAAGCCAAGGACCACATACTTTTCATCTATCTCTTGAGTCTCCTCTGTAGGGCATCCCAGGGCAAAATGTTGGGTTTTCCTTTATCTCGCCAATGCAGTTGGGGTGAACTTTCTTTTTCTGTTTCCTCCTTCCTCTTCCCTCCTCCCGCTGCAGTTTCTTAGCGAGGTTGGGCTGTTCATCATGTCTGGATTATTTCACCACCCAGGGGCTGACCACCATCTATCAGATTGAGCATTACTCCATGGATGTAAGTAACTGTTAGACTTTTCTCTTGAGTTTTATTTCTTCATTTCCTCCCTCTGGTGACATCCACCTTCTAGTTTAATCCCCCTGGCTTTAAAATTTGTTTTTGTCATACTCCTAATTCTCAGTTTGGATGGAATCCATAACCATATTAGAAAGATTCCCACACCTCAGCTTGTACACGTATGAGATGCTTACGAATCAACCTTTCTCAGCTTGTCTGATCAGTCAGTTATTATTGCTTGCATACTACGTACAGAGTGGGAAGAGGAGATCTAGTTCCCACCTTCAGGAAATTTATAATCTCTAAATTCAGAGAACTTTTGGGATGTTCTCATTAATTGGTATTAGATCCCAGGGGGGATAGCAGTAAGCACGTGATACTTTTCTCACTTTAAAACGTGGAGACAGAAATATAGGCATTTGCCATGATGAGTTGATGACAGAATCAGGACTATAACCCTAAGGTGTAAACTTCTGGCCCTTAACTCTGTTAACAGGCCTTTGCTGGCTTTCCTTGAAGTTGGACCTTAAGGGGATCAGCTGTTCCTCCCAGTGAGAACCATATGTTCCTTCATCTTCAGTTCTATCAGAGTAGGGCTCAGACAGCCCTTAATCACTGGAAAAGACCACTGGTCATGGGTTTAAATCCTATCTCTGCTTTTCAGTAGCAATGCTAACTTATGCTTACCACTTTGCCTCTTTGGGCCTCAGTTAATCAAATTGGGTTCAAAATCATGCTCATCTGTCTTCTATATTCTTTGGTTTGTATTTTGGAGCAAGCTGGATGGAAGGGGACATTTCTTGCTTCCTACATCACTTCTTGAACTGTTGCTCACAGGGGCTTTTATTAATCTGATTTCCTCCCAGGCTGCCCTCTGTGCTACTCTTCTTGGGGTTAACTGTCCTGTCTACCAGCTTCCGAAGGTCCCTTTGGACTGGTGGAAGATCCTGTCTGCCTTCGCTTCTGCTTCTGTAGCTGAGACTTTTTTCCCTCTCCTTGAGCACCGATGCCAGAGATGCCCTTGCAGCACGAGAATGCCCCAGCCCTGTGGTGACATGTATATGCTGTGCTGCCCCTATGCCCACCCCTCTTCACCCCATAAATCAGCTCTGGCTGCTGCTCCCTGGTGGTGAAAACTATAGAGAAAGCTTTCAGAGTTAGTTCTGACAAGTTTTAGATAAGTTTACATTGACACCTATCCATTGAAGACAGCAGAGGTACCCTGTGTTTGAGAGCCCTACATGAAGGAACAGAGAATGTGTCTCTTCTGTATTTTTTAAGTTATACCTTCTACTTGCTCATTTGTCCCCACTGAGAAGTGTGTCAAGATGGCTATTAGGATCTGAAGATGTTCTCCACAAGTACATCTCTGCTGTGTTGGCTAGGTCTTCTGCCAGTGTCTGGACCACAGCTTTCTTACCTGTCAGTTATAAGTTAAAATCTATCTAGAGAGTCCTGCGCATTAATGGAGCCCAGTTTATAAAGGGTTTGAACTTATTTGGAGTTTCCAAAGCCTAAAGAACTATGCTCACTTTTCTATTTATGAGTCACCTTCTCTATAATGTATTCTTCTTCTAGAATAGGAAATTGGAGTACCCATACTGCACATTTCTAAATCAAGAAAGACTGGGAAGCTATCTAATTTCTGCATCCTCACCTCAACTTCTTCCATCTCATTGCTGGAAATAGACACCTCTTTTCAGCTTGTCTCTGAATACTGGTTTAAGTTATTTGGCACCCCTTCCTGGAAAAAGAATGTCATTAAGTTTGGGAGTTTTTATAAGTATCCCCTCTAAGATGCAAGGATGGGTTCATAGTAATACGACAGTAATAATACAAATGGTTTAGATTTATATAATATGCTTTAAAATTTGCAAAATATTTTAACATTCACATTTACATGAGTTCACAATGACCTAAAAAGGAATTGTATTCCATTTTGCCAATGAGGCCAGTAAAAAATAAGTGACTTGATGAAGGTCTAGAGCCAGTCAGTGCGAGCAGAACCTTTGTGTCAAGGTCTTCTTGCTCCAAGAAAAATGTTCTTTCTACCCACCATGCTGTTCCATAAAAAAAAGGAAAAATAAAATAAAATAAATATGCCATCACTAAAACAAGCTAATGAAAAGCTACTGTAGATAAATGTAAGAGATGCTATGACCATTAATTAAGCTCAACCATGTTCATAATGCCATCTACCCCCATCCATAGAACATGGGCACATACTCTGCATTTTGATGCCCTGATTTATCCGAGCACTATGAAACTGTGGCCATTAGGGTAGTTTTAGGTGCAGAGGCTGTGCTGAGTCCCCAGTCCATTCACTTGTGCAAATTTACACTTGTGAATTTTTCTGATCTTCAGCTTTCCTACCTAAAAATAAGTGCAATAATATCTACCACTAATCTGAGCATTAAGTGAGATTATGAATGTACAATAATTAGTACAGAGGCTGGCATGTAGAAAATATTTAATAACTAACAGAAATCTTTTCTTCTCATCACCTCATTTGAGTGGTAGTAATAGTGAGAAGGTACTCTTTTACCTTATGTTTTTGTTCTGGGATTTTTTTTCCCTCTGATCTAACTGTTGTCCCTGTTTTACTAATGAGAGAACTGACCCAGTAAAGAATGAGTGAAGTGCTATCTGCAGGCAGAGGTGGCATCTCAAGGCTGTACCCTTGGGCTTAGTTGCATGTAGTGCCAGAGGTTATTGAAGAGTTACTTTGTTTTCTAATTTAGGGATCAATAAATTCAGGTCAGTTAAACCAAAGCACTGGGGAATGACAAAATGGTATAGACTAAATGTCAGTCTCTCAGCCCTAATTCTCCCTAACTCCCTTTCCTACTGCACAGGATTTGGCAAGTCTAAAAATCCCTGAGCAATTCCGACACGCTATCTGGAAAGGCATCCTGGACCACCGGCAGCTACATGACTTCTCCTCCCCTCCCCACCTTCTGCGGACCCCAAGTGGTACTTCGACAGTCAGTGTGGGCTCCAGTGAGACCCGGGGTGAGCGTGTTATTGATGCTGTGCGCTTTACCCTCCGACAGACCATCTCCTTCCCACCCAGGGATGAGTGGAATGATTTCAACTTTGACATGGATGCTCGTCGCAACAAGCAACAGCGTATCAAGGAGGAGGGGGAGTGAGCACTGCTATGTGATCTCTTTCCATACTCTTGCCATCTGCCCACCCCCTACAAGGCCCTACAGCTTGACCTTCAAAGCATTCCCTCTCTAATCCTCTTCTCAGTCTGGTATATTAAGGAAATGAGAAGTAAGAGGCTACAGTTATCTGATAATCAACCTGAAGTCTGATTCTGATTCTGGCTTTAAGCCTTCAAGTCTATTGCTTGTAAGACTAAAGTTGCTATGGATAGGTAGAAATGAGCAAAAAAGCAGTTAGTGTCTTCTTAAGCTGCAGAGATCTCTCATTGACTTTTATAAAGCATTTTCACTCTTATAGTCTAAGACTATATATTTAAATATATAAATATACAGTATATATTTTTGAGTGGGGGGCATTGAGTATTGTTTAAAATGTAATTTAAAGGAAAAGAAATCAAGTTGCACTTATCAACTTTTTTGTTTAATTTACTTGTTTTGGATGGCTTATGTATACCCCTTCTCTCAAGTTATCGCATGCATGGTAATACCTGTTTAGAGCTTGTGGCACATGTGAGTGACAGTTGTGTATATGTCCTTCAGTCCTTTTGATGCTAAATGAATGCCATATCAGACCTTTGGGGAGATCAAGTTGTACTGATCAGTACTTATTATGTAGGTGAGACCATATACATACGTGCATGATTCCCTATGTTGGTATATTTTATGTTACTGATATCCCTACTAGTGATGGTGATTTGCTCTGGAGTTATTTAATCCAATTACAAGAAAAAATTCATATTCACATTATCACACACCACAGGGAGGAAATATCCTCTCTTGCTTGGAATTTGGGTGATGACTAAAACTTAAAAGGACCAAGGCAGCCATTTCAAAAACACCTGGTATCATTTTTTGGATATATCAGTAATTCCCTCAAGTTTAAAACCAGACATGTGATCTCTTAGTATTTACTGGGAAAACATTTGTGGCCATTATAGGAGCCTTAAAACAGAAATTTATGCCTAGATTGGCTAACTCAATTACACATTTGCTACCCTGGATAGAATTAAGGTTGAGTTGATTGGGATAAATGCCATCTCCCTAGTTCTTACAGTGAAGTCATAATGCTGATTAAGAAGAATATCCAGGAAAAGCAGATATTATATGGAAATAATGAAGCTCTGCTAAACAGTAAGAGATCCCAGTGAGCCATGAATTGAAATTGGAAGACCTCTTGAAATAGAGATAATATTATTTCATAAATGTTTCTTGTAAAGGCTCTCCTATTTTATAAAGTTCTGCATGTAGAGGCTTCTTTATCTTTCTCTCTTCAAGGTTGAAAACAGGAGTAGTGATTTGGAAAACATAAAATTATGAGATTATTTTCCTTCTGTGGTATCAGATCACTATGTCACTTTTCTTTTTTGATCAATGAGGGTTTCACTTTGTTGGAAAGTAACTGTGAAAACCCACTTCCCCATTTGCTCTCTTCTGGACTGTGCATAGACATAAAAATGTCCCCACAGTCCCGAGGATAAGCCTTCCATGGGAGGAGCTGTTGCTTGAACCACATAAACCAAGACTTGTCTTCAAAGTTTAAAAAACATGACAATATTCCACTAAAAATTTCAGAAGCATATTTTGTAGCAAATACTTTTTTCACACTGTAAAACAAACACTTTGTATATATGCTAGTGAGCTCTAAAACCTTCTTCTATTTTTTAGTAAAGGGCTCTCATTGCCCATAAGCTTCCATTTTTATTTTAAAGTGCAAAAGGGCTAATGTGGCTCTAAAATATGATGTATGAGTGTCATCTGAAAGTGTATATATGTTTTGAGTGTGAAATTGCATATTTTGTGTTTGTTATTTTTTTTCTTTTGGGGTTAGTGGGTTTTTCAGAACCACAGTTGAAACATTTTATTATTATTATTATATTATTATTATTATTATTGTTTTTATATTTTCATTGAAACACCAGTTAGTAAAACTAAGGGGTCAAATTAAAGAAAATGTCATAACTGTAAGATGGGGGGAGGGAAAGTTGTTGTTTTTTATTATTTTTATTTTGTATGTTAAAGAGAGTGAGTCCTGGATTTCAAAGTTTCATTGTGCTTCAGTGGTAATAAGCACTGTTAACTTGTGGAACAAGCAGGCAGCTTTGAAAACTTATTGAGGGGAAGAGTGAAAGCTGTGCCTTAGCAAAGCTAAGAGGACAAATGGCTTCCTCTATTGTCCTGAGTGTTTGAATAAATTTAAGGGCTTCTTTGGACCTATTTGAGCACTGTTTCGATGGCACTAGGGACTCAGAAATCCGTGTACTGTATCTCATGGGTTTGGCATTAGCTGAGCCCAGGTGCAACTACTGGCCTCACCTCCTGGTGGAAACGCTTTGAGTATATGAATAGCTAGGAGAATGGGGTGATAGAATATTGAGGGCAGATGAGTAGGAGTGTGCTTAATGAAGTTCTTGTGGCCTCAGCTCAATGCAGTTAGCTGAAGAATGGATAGGATTGTGTTTGGAGGTGGTTAAAGACACAAATGGAGAACAGAACTTTCTTTGTTAAATCCATTAACATTTATCTGTTGATATTCCCCTAAAATGCTGTATGTGGGATGTTGAATGTTAAGGGTTCTGTTTTTTTTATTTTTATAATTGTATAAATATTAGTAAATGTTAAATGTTTTATGTACCTTATTAATGTTTTTGAAAAAATAATTTCTTATATATGTGATACCTTTTTTTTAAAGCTTCATTTGCTTGATTTTTGGTATTTCATATTATGGGCCATTAGTGAGCCAGAGGCAAATCTATAAGTCACTTATGTTTACCAAGACATGCAATAAAATTTAAAAATAAATAAAAATGCATTGAGAAATGGTGTTGATAGTGTGTGTGTGTGTCTTTAACCACCTTATGTTTAGTCATTGATGAAGAGAATTTTCATGAGAAAACATTAAAGAGGTTCCAATATCGATGCTTCTTATCCCAGAACAATATAATCATTATTTTGTCATTTTAGCCAACCTGTGAAACAGAAAAGATCAGAAAGATATTCTCATTTGGTACTCACAGATTTAATACTCTGAGGTCAGAATGAATGTGCTTTGGAGCAGAGATGAGATACTTCTTATGTCTGAGAGAGGGGCTTTCCCATGGTGCTCAGCAATGACCTGAGGACCAGCTCAGCACTGCAGGGCAAGGGCACAGATTTCCCAGTTGTGTGTGGGAACTGCATTGCAGGTGGTGGGTTCTACACATATTCCCCTGTAAATTCAGTGTTAAACATCATCTTTCAATTATATGCATTGATTCAGTCAATAAAATATCTGCTATCAAATGGTTTAATTATTGTATTCAAGAAATGAAAAAGCTCATTCTTGTACAAGCTAACATCAGATGTCAATTTAATACCTTAGATTTATAGATAACTCTACAGAATAACATTGTATATAATATACACTATTTAAAGCTATGTTTTCCTTTTTATAAATAGCATCATATTATGAACATATACATTCATATAGGCAAGGCAGGTTCAGGTTGAATAAGGGGTGACAAAAGATTACAATTCTCATTCGTTGAAACGTAAGTGATGAATCCCCTCAAAATGGTTGATACAATGTTATTGTAAAAAAAGTAAAAATAAAACAAACATAAAAAGCAATGAAAGTGGTTAATCCTCAGTATATTTTAAGGCACCTTAGATTCAACTGTAGTTACTTATTTATTTACTTTTGAGTAGTTCTAACCATTTGTATGGATTGGTACTTTGTGACTTTTATTCTGTTAGCTGCCCTTTAAAGTCCAGAAATATTTTTTTTAGTTTCATAGCAAAATTGAGGGAATAATGTGGATATTTCCCATGTAGCCCCTGACTCCACATGTGCCTGGCCTCACTCATTATCAACAACTGCAAGAGAGTAGCACACTTGTTAAAGTTGAGAAACCTGCATTGACACATCTTTATTACCCAAAGTCCACAGTTTACATTACAATTCACTCCTCTTGGTGTTGGGCATTCTCTGGGTTTGGACAAATATTTATGCCATATATCCACCATTATAGTGACATGCAAATGGTTTCAATGCCAGAAAAGTCCTATTCAACTCTTTCTCCCCCAAACTCCTGGCAACCACTATTAACGTCTGGTGATCTCTGTACCATCGCCATAGTTTTGCCTGTTCCTGAATATGACCATCATATATCTAGAATCATACAGACTGTAGTATTTTGAGAGGGACTTCTTTCTCCTAGTAGTATTTATGTAAGTTTTATTCAAGGCTTAGTAGCTCATTTCTTTTTAGTGCTGAATAATATCCTATTGTCTTGATGTACCAGTTTGTCTATTCACCTACTGAAGGACATCTTGGTTGCTTCTAAATTTAGGCAATTGTGAATAAATAAAGTTGCTGTAAACATCTGTGTGCAGGGTTTTGTTTGTTTGTTGTTGCTTTTGTGGACAACTATTTGACTCTTTGGGGTAAATGCCCAGGAGCATGATTGCTGGATTGAATGGTAAGAATATGTTTAGTTTTGTAAGAAACTGACAAATTCCCATCCAACTGGCTGTACCATTTTTCATCCCCAGCAATGAATGAGACTTCCTGTTGCTCCACATCCTTACCAGCCTTGGTGAGGCCAGTGTTCCAGGTTTTGGCTGTTCTAATAGGTGTGTGGTGCTATCCCACTGTAATTTGCATTTCCCTCATGACAAATGTGGACCATTTTTTCATGTGCTTATTTTTTATCTGCATATTTTTTGTGAGGTGCCTGTTAAGGTCGTTGCCCATTTTTTAAATTACCTTGTCTATGCTCTTATTGCTGTTTTGAGAGTTCCAGAACTGTTTATTTTTTTAAAGAGCAAAATTCATTTATTGCATTATCATAGGTTCTGTTAGACCCTTGACAAATCTAAAATGCAGAAGGGAAAGTTAGTGATTTTGTCTTTTCCAAATCTTGAGATAGTTTCTCATCTTACCATTCCTGGAATTACTTGATCAATACTTATCAACCAATTCGAATGAACCAAAAAGAAAAAAAAGACTAAAGTTTTAGAAAAAGGAAAAATGGTGGAGTTGTCCAACACTGTGCTATCTAATAGGGTAGACATGATTTAAAAGTGACTACTCCACACCTGAAATGTGGCTATTTCAAATTGACATATGTTAGATTTCAGATACTTATAATAAATATAAAGAATGTGAAATAGCTCATTGATAACTTTATGTCGATATCATGTTAAAAGATAATATCACAGATTAAATAAAATCTACTAACATTGATTTTAGCTAGTTCTTTTTATGTTTAATGTACCTACTAGAAAATTTAAAATTATGTATGTGGCTTTCATTATGTTTCTATTGGACAATTGGCCTAAAAATAGGATACATTAAAGAGTCTGGGAGGGTGGTTAAATAAATTTATATTCATAATTATCCAGTTTTCTTACTATGTGGCCCAAAATTATTGCATCATTTTTCAAGAAGGTATAGAATATGAGACATTTATCTTTATAGTCTTCTTTTAGTTTTTCATAAGAACTCAGAAATTTTTATTTTCTCCTGATAATGGCAAAGAAATTAAAATTAACAGATGTTTCAAAATTGTTATCTACAAAGATGAATATATTTTTAAATATTTTATTTATTTATTTTTAGAGAGAGGGGGAGGGAAGGAGAAAGAGAGGGAGAGAAACATCAGTCTGTGGTTGCCTCTCACATGGCCCCCACTGGGGACCTGGCCAGCAACCCAAGCATGTGCCCTGACTGGAAATCAAACCAGTGACCCTTTGGTTCACAGCCTGTGCTCAATCCACTGAGCTACACCAGCCAGGGATTCTCCAAAGATGAATATTTTTTAAAAACTGCCACTGTAGGCTCTAATAATGATGGTAAAATGGATGGTCTAGGTTAAATCTCAAACTAAGTCTTCATGTGATGATATTATAGATGAATTTTCTCAAACAAAAAGCTCAAAGGTTGTGCAATACAGCTCTCAAAATGAAACAGATATATGTTTCTATTTAATAGTTAATTATTCAACAAGTAGAACTTTACCATGTAAATTTTTAAGAAAATAACCTGATCATCCTATTTTTAAGAAGACTATGTAACAGCATTCTTTCATGACTCTTGTGCACTGAAATTTATCCAATATGCTTCAAAAGTGGACAAATACTGGAGGTTGCTGTGTATCAAAAGTAATAGGAAGAAAACAGATCATGTAGAAATTTAAGTCCTTGAATAGGTCACTGTAATTGGAGCTTGTAAATATGAAAATTAAAATATTTTTCAATTTTGGAGCAAGGAATATGGTAATCTTTTCAACAAAATTATGAGCCATCAAATGTTCCAAAACGTTTTCAAGTATTGCATTGTGATCATGCAAATGCAAGATAAACATTCAGAAGTAATAATAAGCTGGAACATTTGACATCAACATTTATAAGATGGTTATGTCTCAGATTGCTTGATAGTCCATGAGCAGTTAATGCCATTGAGAGGATATTTCTCAGTTTGCCTGTATATATGTACATGTAAAATCATTAAAACAAAGAACAAAATTTTAGGTGTACTGTACTTAAATTCTTATTAAAATTTCTGATGATGTTGTTTTTCACTATCTTTTCTCTATTTCATTCACAAATTTAATACAATATTTTAAAAGAATTAATAAAATGAAGATAATACATAATGACTTTTTCCTGTTACACTGTTAGTTATTAGAATAACTTGCTCCATATTAGTAGTTACAGAACACCAAAGACAATGTCAATTAAACATGCATACATTATCTAAAAATTGCAAAGACTTCTGAGATCCAGAGATCATATTTGTGCTTTTGTTTATACCTTCTGTGTTATTTAGGAAGGTCACCAAAGGACCCTAGTGATTGCGCTCCTGATAGCAAAATAAAATAATGGAATAAAGGGCTGTGCATGAGTGGCTGGTATACGTTGGAGCCTTCCAGACCCAGGGAAGATACATGAGATCTTGAATCAGAGCACCCACACACTGGCAAGGGGTGTGTTCATTCTCCCTTCAATGATTCTGTCTCATTCACATTTTACAGTCCTCTTACAAGTATACTAGAGCGTTGGACACTTTCAGCCTTGAATATGGATTTCCCAGCATCCTCTTTGCAAAAGTTTTAGTGTCCATTATTTTTTGAACTTGATCAGTACTGCATTTTTGCCTGGTGCTTCCAACTCATGGTGATGCAGATGTGTGAATTTTCATGGAAATACAAAGAAGCAGAGTGGAAAGAACACCAGACTGAATAAAGTGTGGTGACAGGGTCCAGATATTTTGTCCCCTGCACCTCAGTTTTAACATGTGTAAAATGAAGGATGTGAACACCTAACTTCTTAGTATTATGATAGTATTTTTTAGGAGAGACCTGAAGGTTGGCATAAAACAGCTCTGCCAATATAGATATGCGGTTATAATTTTAAGACAAATTAAATATCTCAAAGCTCTCTCTCCCCTCCCCCAATAAATGGAAAGATACACAGATGAATAAGTAGATTTTTTTCAGATAAGAGTAGTTTAAAGTGGTAGTTTAAACTGGTACTTTTAGAGTCAATGCTGGGTGTGTACTTGAAATTTATGAGATTTGTAACTCTCTGCAGGATTAGTATGCCAAGTAAGTGGGTGGCAAGTACTGGCAGGTAAATTTCTCTTTTGTGATTCTGATCAGAATTTTAGGCCTAGGATCTTCAAGGTACAGTATTTTGTAATTTGAGTAAAAGTTAGAGATACAGGACCAAAAGAGAGAAAGAAATTTCTAGCAAAAAAAGCTTGGTTTAGGGAGCAGTAGATAGTAAGTTAAGAATTTTATGACTCTCTAACTCATCTGACCATGGCACCATAATTTTGGGAATACCACAATTTATCTGTAAAAAAATGTGATGACTTGGTACAACAGTTTTATATTTCTAAACTCTAGGTACTACCTTCTCTGAGTTGATTGTTCTTCCCTACCATTTTTCAGCTAAGTTTGTATCAGTGGTATTCAACTTACCACCACCTTCTTAATACTACTCATCTCCATTGATGAGTAAAAGTTAGAGAAAGCATTTTTAATGCCTAGGATACAGAAAGGCTAGAATTTTAAATGAGAGGAAAGGGAGAGAGGACACAAAGTTCAACCCCTTGTCAGGTTCTGGGCTATAAAATGAATAGAAATACTGCTGTGTCATTCCACCGGGCCTCCTGCCAAGCAGGTGATGGATATATTCAGAACATTTGTTCCCAAGAACTCTGGAATCATAGTGGCATCAAGGTGCCAACTTGTTTGGTATATTAAAACAAATCCTGATATTCCTAAATTTCCAGCATAGAGTTTGTAAAAAAAAAAGTTCTAGGAAATTTACTTTATGGAAACACTCAGGAAGCAGAATCCCCAGAGGAAGTATATCTAATACCTAGTGTTTAAAATGATCTTCAGGCCACTGGGAAATGTGTGTGTATGCACATTTGTGTTTTTCTTCTATTACTACTTTTGAGATAGGGGCATTTCAACACCCTCTTCTTTTTCAGGGACTCAAGGTGTTTCACTCTAACTAATCTACTCATAAGCAGCAAAGACTCTCAGCAAAATGGTGTGATAATTTTCTTTGGAACCTTCCCATTTCTTTGCCTGTCTTCCTCTGTTCCTCTCTACCAAAGACATCCATATCCTATTTCATTCTCTACTCAAACTTGATGTTTCTAGGTCAGTGGTAATTCCCTCTCTGGTGGATAGGATGGGACATCAGAGTTATTTGTACTTAACCAGGAGTTTCAAGCCATTTTTTGGAAGTAGTTGCCTGCCTCTTCACTCTTATGACCCCCAGCCTCAAACCTGTGATAACTTCAAGTATCACATACAGAATGGGAAGTCACATCCAAGTACAGTCTTACCAAGGCTCAGCAGAAGGCATTGTACTACTGCCCCATGGCTGGCTTGTGTTCAGTCAGCCCTTGACAATGAATGGGAATTCTGTCTTCTCAGGTGCTGCCTTTCTCCTTCCTTCATATAGTGTCTTATTCATGAAACATAGCTAGGCTGCCTTTCCCTTCCATCATTCACCTCCTTAGCCTCATTACTTCTTGTCCTGGGGTGCAATGCCACAGTCTTTGCTCACCATCACAGCCTCCGTAGCACTTTGACCTCCCTTAGTGAATAGCAGTGGTGAATGTCTGCCTCTCTCCCATGACTGTAATGCATTCTTTCCTTCCCCGAGGAAAAGTCCCTGTCTTTTGGCCGAGAAACTACGTTCTTATGAACTCCACTCCAATTATTTCTGTCATACTCTTGTGTAATACCAGGCTCTCCTCCTCCTGTTGGATGAATTGGGTGCATTCATCATGAGGAAACCAGAGCGCTAAACTTTGGCAACGTGTGAGAATCCGATGGTCAGACTGAGCTCAGCAAAGGTCTGCACGGAGGTGGCATGTGGGCTTTGGTGCTATGAGGGTTCCATTTGTGTTTTCTGTTCAAAGTGTTGTTCAGCTTTCCTTGATAGTTTCTGGTCTGTGCAAGGAACTGTGTGAAATTCAGGCTTGAGAAAGATTCCACATTATGATCTTAGAAGCACAGACCAAAAGGAACCTAGGAATCATCTTGTTTAAGTTCCTTATTTTATGAAGTAGGAAACAATGTCCAGGCAGGAAATGAGACTGTCCAGTATCTCACAGCAGAGCTGCATCCAAGTGGTCCATAGCCAGGACTAACCAGTTGATCCTGACCTTTCTTTCCCACTTCTCGTAAAACAGAACCAAACTTCTACTTAGAAGAGATTTCTTCTCTGTGCTACAGAAAGGCCCTCCTCTGGTTCTGTTCTTGTTACTCTCTCCTTCTCAGTGGAACTTGGCAATGAATACTTTTAGGTACTGCTTGCAAGTGAATCTTTCTCTTATCCTCTGTTTGCTTTAATCTTTTCTCATCCCCTTGCTTTTTGAAGCCACAAATACTCCAGGCTTGAAGAATTCTCTGAAATCCATACAATAGTTGTACTGGAATGAATTATGGATTTTTATACTATTGGTGCTATACAGATCACTTTCGGCTGCCTCCACCACTTCATTTTTTAATTTTGTTTATGAATTATTAAAAGGGATGGCCATTCTGGTACCTGGATTAAAGATTAACAACATCTCTAACTATGTGGATCATTTTAATTAAAAAAAATTAACTTCTGGTCAAGACGGTAGCATAGGTAAATATGGCTCACCTCCTCACATGACCACATCAAAATTACAAGTAAAATATAGAACAACTGTCACTCATGACTGCCATAAATCAAGTCAAAAGTAAGTCTGACAACTATAGAACTACAGAAAACACATCCATCAAAAATTGATAGGAGGGGTGAAGAAATGGAACAGGTAGGGCCCACATAAATGTGTGGTGGATAAAAATTCGGGAGGGTTATCTTAGGAGCAAAGAGTCTCAGCCCCACAGTAGGCTCCCCTGCCCAGAGTTCCAGTGCCAGGAAGATAAACCCCCATAATTTCTGGCTGAGAAAACCAGCGGGGATTGAGTCAGTGGAAGAAACTTCTGGAGTCCCAACCAGTTTCTCTTAAAGAACTTACACACAAACTTAATCAGACTCACTCTCTCTGAGCTCCAATGCTGCAGTAGCATCTTGAAAGGCACCAGTGCAATAAAGGGAGAAATTGAAGTGTCTGGCATCAAGGTGAGAGCTGGGAGACAGCTTTCTCCCACAGAAAGGTGGGCCACTCTCCCTCTTCTGAGCCCTCCTTCCACAGAGCCACAAATTCCGTAGGCTGGTGCCATATCTGAGACTTCATCAACCTATCTAACATAGTCTGTCCTGCTCTGGAGATCCCCTGAAACTCTGTCCTATCCAACTTATGGGCCCACCCCAATCCACTTTTCCATACTAATGGCTGGTCTTGGCTCATGCTTCCCAACTTCCTAAATCCTCTCTCACCATCAACAGCCAGCCTCAGTGAGCTCCCAGCTCCCATACCACTTCTTAGGGGCCCCCAGTCTGGCACTAGCAGCAAGCAGCCTAAATCCACAGCTTGGTTTTGCCTGGGAATCTCCAAGCCTAGCACAAATAACAACCATCTCAGATTGCTGTATAGCTCAGGCAGGGTGGCCGTGAACATAGGACAGGTCCGGGCTGACCTTGACCTGTACCACCCAGAAACACCACAGCCTATGAAACCAATGGTTAACAACAGACCATTTTGAAAAACCATAACCCTGCCCCTGCATAGCTAATTTTTCATGGAGGATGGAGGTTGGTGGAGAGTGGTCAAAGCTAGTCCTTACAGCTGACTGGCCTGGATAAATCCCACCCATTGACCTGCCAATAGTAACCAAGGCTCTACTACCTGAGGATAGTATAAGGAACCTTTGGGACAACTTCAAGCATTCCACCATTCGCATAATAAGGGTGCCAGAAGCAGAAGAGAAAGGGAAAGAAATTGAAAATATTTTTGGAAAAATATTTTTAGAAAACTTTCCTAGTTTGGTAAAGGAAAGAGCTTCAAGTCCAGGAAGCAGAGAGAGTCCCAAACATGATAGATACAAAGAGGCCCACTCCAAAACACATTGTAATTACTATACCAAAGTTTAAAGATAAAGAGAAAATCTTAACAGCAGCAAGAAAAAAGAAGTTAGTTACCTACAGGGGAGTTCCCATAAGACTGTAAGTGATTTCTCCAAAGAAACTTTTCAGGCTAGAAGGGATTGGCAAGAAATATTCAACGTCATGAAAAGCAGGGACCTATAACCAAGATTGCTCTACCCAGCAAACTTATCACTTAGAAAAAAAGGGCAGATGAAGAACTTCCCAGACAGGAAAAAACTAAAGGGGTTCACCATCACTAAGCCACTATTTTATGAAATGTTAAAGGGACTTATTTAAGGAAAAAAAGAAGATGCAAACTACAAACAATAAAATGGCAAAAAATACATATTTATCAACAACTGAATCTAAAAAACAAACTAAGCAAACAAGAAGAACAGAGACAGAATCATGGATACCAAGAGTGTCTTGTTGGTTGCCAGATGGGAATGGTTATGGGGGAATAAGTGAGTAGGTGAGGAGATTAAGAAGTACAAATAGGAAGTTACAAAATAGGCATGGGGATGTACAATACAGTATAGGAAATAGAGTAGCCAAAGATCTCATACACATGTGTTCAGACCCATGGATATGAACAATGGTGTACAGATTGCCTGAGAGGGTGGGGGGTGCTCGGTGAATGGGGGCAAAAGGCAAAAAAATTTATTGTAATAGTATAATCAATCAAATATAATAAAAATGTATATATAGACAGTTCCATTGCCTATCAAAAATTCTTTTTGGAAAACCTAGGTGTTCCTTGACCCAAGAAAAACATAATGCTTGCTTTAAGCCTAGCACCCTTAGCAGGACTGGGTCAAGTGTCCTCCTCAGTTGGACAATCTCCTGGGGCCCGAAAATGCCAGGGCCTAATGATTTCACATGACATCTCCCACACTGTAGGTAAGTCAGTATTTTGCTTTGAAGAGTGTGTAGAGGAAAGTTATGCTGAATAAAAGAGTGAATGAGAGTGTAAGCTCTGCAGTCTGACTTCCTATGTTCTCATCTAGACTTCCACACCCACCAGTTGGTGACCTTAGAGAAGTTACTTAACTTCTTTGTCTAGTTGGCCTCACATGAAAAATGGGAATAGTTGTGGTACATCATTATTCTTTGTTGTGAAAACTAGATGAATTAATACCCACAAAACATTTTCAAAAGCTTAAAACGTACTCAATAGTCTCTAAATGTCCATTTTATTTTATTTTATTAATTTTTTAAAATAAGACTTCTGTATATTTGTCATAAGTTGCCTCGGCCCGCGAGGCAGTCAACGGGGTCCGCCGATATACCTGTAACGGATGAAGGGGGATGGGACAGGAGGCGCGAAGAATGGCAGCAAGACAAAGGATTCTGATCAAGCTGCAAATTTTATTTCAAAATGGAGGGAGTTATATAGAGGAGGGCAGTAGAGGAAACGCAGTGGATAGGTGGCTTCAAGGCGTGCTCTAGCCTGCGATTGGCCGGGGGGTGCATGGTGGGCGCGTGATCAAGGCACTGATTGGTGTGCCACCCGCATGTCCAGGAGGGGAGGTTCTATGGCTCCTAACCGCAGCATCCTGTTATTCAGGCGCAACCTTCAGGTCGGATTGTATCAGCCTGTTTCAGGCTTATCCCAGCCCCCAACAATAAGTGAGTCCTGGGAACTTACCAGTTTAAAGCTCCCAGTCTGAGTCTCAAAGTTTTGCAGAAGAACTTTCCCTAAAAAAAGGCCTTTCCATACTTTAGAAGGAAGATATTAGACTTTCTTTCTCCATTTCATGTTCAGAGGTACATGGAAATTCAAATCCAGGATAATGAGAAGAAAGAAGGGATAGAAATGAAAGGAACTATGCTATAAGGCATGGGAGCAACCCAGCCTGGAGAGTCCAAAACATGGATTCTCATCTCCCCTCTGCTTAGAACTTATGTAAATCCTTGGAAAAGACAAGTAGGTCTCAATCTTTCTCATCTCTAAGAGAATGAAAGTTTTCCTCCACCATTAACACGCTAGAAACATACAGTTCTAGAGCAGGTTGTTCACCACTTGAGGAAGACAACAAGAACTTGACTACATACGGACATTACATGAGTAACATTAAGAGGCCATAGAATTAATATCATTTAGGTGAAAGCTGCAGGAGGTGCTGATGGAAATCCCTGGGATAAAAGCAAAGATATGTGCAAAAGCTACAGGTATTTTCCATAACATCATCTCTTCATACCACGCCTTTCCCAGCTGAGGCATCCTCTTTTAATTTCTTAGTAAATAGAAGACAATGTCAACACAAGGAAAAAGAAGCGGCAATTTTCCAAATCATTCATTATAAATAAATAACTAACCTACCAAGAAAAATAAAGCTAAAGAAAACCTGGTAAAAGGCCTTATGATCTCAATTGTGTATTAAATCTCTCTATTTTTCATAGATACTGATTTGAATTTTACTAAGAAATTTTATGTCAGTTATCTCCTTTGATTTCCACAACCTTGTGAAATAAACAGAGGTAAAGCAAATATTATCAGCTATAGTTTACAGTTGAGCGAGCTGAGCCTCTGAGAAGTTACTTACATACACACCCCAGTTAAAAAAGCTAGTTGTAGAATCAGGGATCACACCAAGTCTTTGCATTCTACTTTAGAGTTCTTTAATGTGGTACTACTATCTCCAAATTAACAAGTAAATTTTTAGTGGGTCACTCCTTTTGAGCTGCACAATACACACTTAGGAAGCAGAAGACTGCAGTCTTGTGCTAGGCAGATGCAGAATCTGTCAGCCCCAGATTACATCCAATGATTCCTGCCCCTTATTGAAGGGATATTCTTTCAAAGGCCATTGGTAACAGGATAAATCCCATCTAAAGCCTGTTATTGATTTACTATTCAAGTCTAATGTCATCTGAACAATTTCAACTACTCAACATTCTGTGCTAGAATGTAATCTTCACTAGGCAGGGTTCTTTGTGTTGTTCACTGATGAATCCCAATGTAGTAGTCACTCAAGACCTATTTGTAGAATAAACAAACAGTTCTTGAATTGCCATGTTTCTGTGCATTTGTCATGCTGTTCTCTCTAATACAATGCCCTGACTTCATCTTCATCCATCTCAGCAAACATCCTTCAGGGCTACCATCTTTCAAGAATTAACTCAAACATCACCTCCATGGCAACATCTCCCTGATTATCCACCATGAGAATGATTGTATAGCACTTAGTTATACTCCTGTTTCCATGATTCAGTAAAGATGACCTACACAACTTAGTTTAAGTTGAAGACTTTTTCATTTTAGTTTTGTTTCTGAGTGCAAAAATAATTTTAATTGTTGTGGTATAGAATATAAACAACCCTTTCTCCTCTGGGAGAAAAATGGAAAATTACATATATATCTATATCTATACCTCTGTAGTTATAGATATATGGTTTGATTGACCATCAGCTTACCAGAGACATGCTTCCACTTGTGGAGAGAAGATTTAGTGTCAACAAAGAATATCTTAAGCTCTTTGATGTGATATGAAGGTAGTAGAAGATACAGAATCACAAATGAATATCCACAAGGGCTTTCACAGTGAGACGGTGATATGAACTACCTGGCAAAGACTAGAGGAAGAAAGGTGCTTTTGGTTAGAGAGATGTGAGCCGGTGTCAGAGAAGCAGCAGCATTTGGACTATTTTGTGTGATGAATATCACAAGCAAACCATAACTTGGGTGAGAGTGCAGGGAGCCAGTCAATATCTGACTTAATTAAACTAGGGAGATGAATGGGAACCTACAGTGGTACATTTGTATGTGACTAAAGGCCAGGAGCAGAGGCTGCTACGTGTACTTTAAGAATTTTTGCCCTTGAAAGGATTACAGAATTTGGAAAAATACTTTTTCTGGTGCTCTACAACTCAGTTAAGTATTTAAAAATTGCTACTGGAACCAGCTACTTCCCAGAATATTTAGGCAATTGTTCTATTACCCCTGAAGTAACTTGCTGTTTTTCTATTTCCCAAGATATGAAGGGAAGAGCAGAAGAGCTCTGACACCTTGGGGTAAATGCCATACGAGTAGTTGTTCAGTCTTCTGTGCTGAGACTAGCTTATAGAGGACCACCCAATGATCAGAGAAACACTGGTACTAGTGAGAGAGTGACTAAACCAGAGAATGCTTGCAGTGATGACCTCATAGGGACCACCGTATTCTACAGACAGGGACATTATTGCCCAGGTGTCTTAAGTCAAGTCTTCTAAAATCACACAGCTCATCAGTGATCTAGCTGGGGTCACTTCCAGGTGTCTTCTTCACATCTACTGCAATATTGTTTCTATCACTCAATGGTAATAATATTCCTAAAAGCTTCTCTGATTTTCTTGTGCAAAGCTAAGTTTGGCTTCAGCTAAACAATAGTCACTAGTAAGATCCTGACAGTGAAAATTACTTCCTAGAATATGAAGTCAGGTCTGCAACCTGCCTTCACCATTCAGGTCATATGGTGTAGAGACAAGTCTGTGCTTCCCTAAATCTTCTGAGTGTTGGGAACCCCACCTGGGCCTCAGGGGAAAGGGCCTGTTCCAGTCTGATGCAGTAACCTGTGCTACTGCATCCACACACTGCAGCAGCACATGTCTAGAAACACTGTTATAACAATATTTCTATGGCAGAAACAGAGACAACACAGGAGAAGGGGACGTCTGTGGGCCCCAATGGTGAGACATACATTTATTCTTCAAAGGCTTTAAATATTGGAGTCCATGCAGAAAGGCTTCCAGATGCTGGCCGATCCTGGTTCCTTTGACTCCAATGCCTTCCTGCTTCTCCTCCAGGCAGCTTTCCAAAATCTGCTGGATGCCCAGGGGGACAAGGCCGTGTTAGATCAGCCAGACTTGAAACATATCCACCCAGTGGTTTTAAGACTCTGTCAGGCAGCAGCTGCATCTTATGTACTGGAAGCAGGAAAGCAAAGAGCTGACAAATCGGGTCCAAGCACATATCTAGGAGGCTGTAAATTTGATAGAGAGTAAATAGAACTGTTTTGTATAGAATATTAGAATAATAAGTATTCCCTAAAACCCTGCTGGGTAGGCAGATCTCTCTCTCTCATGTAACTGATGTTTCTTGGTATTTGAAATATCAAATACTAAGAACACTCATTCCCGATACCACCCAGAGATTAGTTTTAATTGCAACATGTAACAATTATAGGACTTAGTGGGGAAACTTAAGGATGCTTTAAAAAGCTTGAATAGAGCAACTCAATTATAATTGGAGAAGTTAGCAATCTGCCCAGGTCTAGAAGAACATCAGGAACTCCTTGCCATTTGCAGAACCATTGTTTGTGTAAGCTGGATATCATCCTTTTTAAAAGAAAAAAATCTTTTTGGATTTATGTTGTTCATAAATTTTAACACTTTTTTATACTTGTGAAAGAGTTAAGAGGGAAATTCTGCCTAAGTATTTGAATCTTTAGTATTAGTTGTACATTGATCCATTTTGATCATTTTTCAAGTCTTATGAAAGGAAGTACACAGTATTTACGTTTTGAATAAATACGTTTCCACCAAACTTTTTTTCAAAGCCTGAAGTATTAATACTGCTCCAATACAGCCAAAGGCCTACTTTGAAAGGAGACCCAGGATGCTTCTTTATGGCAAAGTTAATCCAACTGAAAGCTTCTTCTATTAAAGCAAGATCTAAGGGCCAAAATAGAAAAGTGAATTAAGCCTTAGTGACTCAGCTTCTCCTTCCTCCCTGCTCTTGTCTACCAGCCAGGAATGTGGGGAAGAAATGACTTAGGTAAAATCTATGCTTGAGCTCCATGAAGCAAGTAACTAGAATCTGTACACCCTGAGGTGATCTTGCTGCAAAATGCTATTCTTTTGCAGTAAGTCTTCCCTGATACTTGGCTCCATAGAATAAAAATCTCATATTTACAAGTCTAGGAAGAATGTAAATGGATGCTGATCAAAAGGTAAATGACCTGTGACCAATGTATTCCCATTTACACACATAACTAGGTGATGCACTGTCTTAGGTTAGAGTTCTCACTAGCAGGCCAAGAAAAAAAATTCATGAGGTACAAGTGATTTATTGACAAAGTGCTCCAAGGGAAAACAGTAAAAGGGTGGGTAAGATAGCAAAGGAAAGGGGGGAAATGCCAAGCAAGCAAGGGTACAGTGTCAAACGCAGGAGGGAGCAGCTTCAGCTTGAACTTGAAGGTGAACTCTGGAATGTCAAGCTCCCACAAAAAAGTCCCAACATGAGGACAAAATGCTTGAGTTTTCATAATCCTGGACCTATTGGGTCATTGGTAAAAGACCTCCAAAGAGCATATAAACTTCTAAGCTATCCATGTTTTCAATAAGGGACCCAGGAGCAATCTCCCAAATGCAGCCACAACTACAGGCTATTGGAAGTAAAATATAACAAAGCCTGGGACACATAGTTAAGAAAAAATATTTAATCAGAAAACAAAAAATAAACTCAAATACATTGTTCTGAGGGTATCTAGACTTTATCTCAATGGCATTTTATTAGCTACATTTCCCAAAGTTTTTTTCTTTTTGTTTTTTTTGTTTTTGTTTTGTTTTGTTTTTGAGATCTGTGTTCTCTGGGAAGAACAACTGAAAAGAGACACAAATGAAGAGTGAGCCACGGAAAGATCTGAGTAGTGTCTGGGAAGACTTCTTAGTAAGAGCTCAGGCCATGGAAAAGAATATAACATGTTACAAAAACAAGAAGAAACCAGTGGGCCTACAATGGAGTGAAGCAAGTTGTGAGTACTAGAAGATAAGGCATAGTGTCCAGGACCAGACCAAATCACATAGAGTCACGTAATCTGAGGTAAGCAGTGTGACTTCTATTTCATTGGAGAGTGATAGGAAATTAGTGGAAAGTTTTGACAGTGCCAAATCTGTGTTGTTTTGCAAAGACTACTGTTTTTTCCATGTGCTCCAGAGGGCACAAGAACATCTATGAAAGTCACTTTCAAGAAACAGCTCTGGATCTCACACAACCCCCAAGTTCAATGAGCAAGCTAAATGTTAACAGTAAACACTGGTTACTCATTAATTCACATTGTTATGTTGTCCTTCAGGCAGCAGTAGTAATGATCTCTACTATTTGCAAAGCAAGTCTTTATAAGCAAGTTTTAAATTAAAGATGAGGCTGCAGATGTGCCACCAGAGTATTTTTAATCTACAGTTACTTTATTTTGCTGTTTTCCAGTTTATATCTCTAGTTTTTCTGCCTTTTTTGGAGTAGAGTCTCTCCCATCAAAGTAACGGCTCCAAGATGATCTTATGTAAGTAACAACCCTGCCTGGTTTTCTAGAAGCAAAATTACACACTGTTTGGAATTATTTTAATGTATCTTATTTCACAGAAAGTTCCTCCATTCACACCCCTCTGATGACTCCTCACTGACTACAGTTTGAAGTTCAATCCATAGCTGTGTGCTTCATACCTCCTCTTCCCTCAACCGGGCAGACCCCTTCAACACGTCTTACCTATATTCTAACACAATGGAATCGTCTGCTATAATGCAACAAGTCTTCACTGACTCTCATACATCATGCAGTTTAACTGCTAAGTCATTATCTATTCATTTCGTTTGCCAAGTTTAAGTCCCACCTCTGTTGTGGGGCCTTCCCTGACAACTAAACCTTCACTGATCATTTCCTCATGGGAACATCTTCTGCAGTTGTTACACTTAGGCTATGATCCTTTGGATTATCGCTGATCTTTTAAAGAACACATTTATCAATATGGGACATCTGTGAATGTCTTGAAGGTCAGGATCACATCATACATGTCTTTGTACTCTAGATACTCTGCATATATCACTTGACTTTCCCATCAGAGCCATCAATGTTCAATCATGCTGACTTCACACCTCTGTCTATTCCCAACACACCTACTCCTTTTTCCCCTACTTTTCAGCATATCTGAATCTCAGTCCATGATATTAAACATGCAAGAAATTTGTCTTTTATTTTTATTAAACCTTGACAATTTCTATTTCAAGCTCTCCTTTTGCCAATATGGAAAAATCTCAGTCAATTCAGGCTTTCTTCCTTTTTGCCTGATGTTTATTCTAAGTTCTGTCACAGGGTTTAGGTCTATTCAGCCATCTGTCCACTTAGATATCTGCTAAGAATTCCATGATCCAAGATGGTCCTTAGCCAGTACTCCGTAAGTGTTATTTCTTAGAACTTTCTCTCACGTGAATTCTCATCCAGGCCCGCAGCTCTCTCCATGGCAGGCTTAGAAGCATAATAAATCTCTCTGAGTCTGTGTTGGGCTTCTCCTGCCCAGGTTCACACAAAACAATGTCCATATTGAAGCCTTGCTGCTTCCTCAGACTCTGTTCTTAGAGCGGGAAGCATGGCTCTTCCCTTCAGTGTCCAACGATGCTTACATTCTCATCCTTTTCACATCCTGGCTCTTTCTGACCAATTTTTAAAAAGTATATGGGCTGTGAAAAGCCAACTCTATCTTCTTTCAACTTTTTTTGTTTCTGTCTAAATTCTCTAATTTACCCTTGGAAACTTATAACCAAAATTCAGGAAAGCACCAGCAAATCAATTTCTAATTGATCATGAAACTTCTTTTTCCTAAGATAGTTAAGACTAGAACAACTGCTGATTTGAATAGGCAGGTATGTGCACATATAGCTAAACTGCCAGGAAAAATATAATCATGAGCATGAAATCCTATGAGCATGAGCATGTTATCCTATAATAATTATTTTGGTAAGTAGCATGAACTTTTTCTTCTCTTCTGCCTAATCCATTAACTTAGGAGTCAATTTAGACTCTTCCACTTGCCTACCTCCATTGGTCTTGTTGCATATGGAACCAATACCAAAAATAACCCCTTGGCTTAAAATTAGGTCCAATAATAACACTAAGCCCCAGAAGATTCTGCTTTAAAAATAGAATATATAAAATAATTAAAAAATCCAAAGCAGATGGGAATAATAAACTGTAAGAAAGAAGAGATAATGTTGAGATTGATTGATTGATTTCTTCTCCATCTAAACATTGAGATGGAGAAGTAATCAATTCTACCTGATGGTCTCTCATCCTCACCAAGGCTCACACAATTGCTTACATATTCTGGATATTTAGTAGGCATTTGTTTTTGATGATGATAATGGTTGTGATGTCTATTTGAAGATCATCTTGTAATTTGTTTTTCTTAAGACAAGAATCTGTTGTTCTTATAACAGAGAGTATACTTTCTTTCCCAAATCTCACTTTCTAGAGTCAATGCAAGTTAATCAGTACATTCAAACTTGTAACCCTTACTGTATATATTACATACTTGTATATTTGTGATACCAATTATGAAGATCTGAAAAAAAAAAGTGTTCTGCTCTAACAAAACCAGCATGTAATGCCACTTTTCCAATAAAAAGAAATAAAGGTCTTGAAAAAATGTCACTCGTTTATAATTTTTGCAGTTGCCTAGGGGCTAGGAGCCACTCTTGGTGTCCTAAGAATCAAAGAACTCCCTAATTTGGCCCTCAAAGTCTTGCTTTTAATAACCATCAAACTTTAGCAATACATGAAGGATCATCGTTTAGTTGCAATTTTAAAAGGCAGGCATCAGAGATTCCCAGGCCTCTTCTTTCCTTGCACAATTGTCTATTAACGTGTGCAAAACATGGTACTAGGTATCTACCTGGAAGGAGCTAAAGTAAGATTATAGAAGCCCATCAGACCTACTCCTTGCCCTCAGAAAGTTCATCAGCTAATTTATTAAGTAAAACAAAACTAAATAGTTACAGCACAATGAGATGAGAGGTGTAACTAGAACAGGCTATTGAGGTATCATCAAGAAAAAAATGACTAACTCAGCCTTATGGGGTAAGAGAAAGCTTCAGTGAGAAAGTCACATTTGACCTTGATATTGTGGAGTGAGCAGGGAGTTTCCAGGTAGAGAAGGTGGGGAGTGCTTCCCAGGGAAAGGAAATTGCACATGCCTGTTTCAGGGAAGTGAATGATTCTGGTATAAAATATTAACTGAGCCTGGAACTTGGGCTGCATGGGGTGTGGAGAAGAGTGATGAAAGGCATATCTGGTAAGGCTGGTTGAAGCCTGGGAAGATCATGGAGAACCCTGTCTGCCACAAGCAAAGAAATGCAACCCTATAAAGAGGAAACTTCAGACTGAGGCACTGTAGGAACTGAGTTTTAGAATTTTCTTTATGGCCGCACCAATCCATTGGACATGGATTGGAGGAAAGCAAAGGACTAGTGAAGGCGCTAGTCTAGGTAGGAGAAGAACAAACCTAGCTTTAGGAACCTCTTAGGAACCTTTGATTTTGCGGGACATGATGCAAAAGCCCTAACTGTCTTGACAACAGCAATCTAATTCTAAAACTCCTGTTCTGTCCACAGTACCAATTCCCTATGTGCCAGCCACTCCTGAGACCCAAGAAGAGTAGAGGTTTTATTTATAACACCTTTATTTTTGGCTCTCATAGAATTGTACTTTTTTTCAGAGTACCGTGCTCATATTCGGAATGCTTTCTTCATATGTGTGATTATTTAACAACTGTCCGATGATCTTCACTAGACTTGACGCTCTGAAGAATCAGAAATTGTGCATGTAACTTTTGTGATCATTACTATCTCTGAAGTTAACAGAGAACCTGGCATATGGTAGATGCTCAATACATGTTGTTGTTTTCTCTGAAGAATGTTGACTGAAATATTGAGAAACAGTTGAAGCGATGGCATTCTGCTTGGGAGAAGGTTTGATTTTTTTAATGGTAAACAAAATTCTCAATCTTTGATTTAATTACTATTTAGTACATATTTTCTCTTTATATCTGAATTTGCTCACTAACACTGCATGTAAACACTAGCTCTTTACATTAAATTCCATATTTAAAATTTTCATGAAATGGAAAGCAAATTTGACCAAATTATTCTTTCCTGGACTTTAAATTCCCAAAATAAAGTACCAACTGCTTGACCTGGTTTTAATTATTGCTCTTTTCTTTTTTTTTATTCTATAACTAAATAGGGCTTTTTTAACCTAACAATTTTTTAATCATGACTTTAAATTTGATGAGGTTCCATTAAGAAACTCCATGCATGTCCTACTTCTAACAGGCATATGCATAAAGAGACAGTCAAAGCACTCCATTAAAAGGCAGAAAGATTAAGGCAAAAGATTACACAACAAAACCACCCACATTTGGTTTTGCAAGTCTAACAGTCAGCCTGAATCATCACCCTAGAGCGGCCTACATTCCATTCCAACCTCAGGCTTCAGCTTACTATTCGAAACCCAAGAAAGTAAAATATTAGCATTGGTGACCAAAAAGGCAGGTGTGCTTCTCTTTCCTTGGTTACTCTTAGCCCTGGAGGCAGCAATTGTTTCTTGATTTTTACTTAGTAAACACATCCCTTGGGAGGTAATTACAGAACCAGCACAGATCTTAAAATCACCAAAGAATAACAATTAGTCCTATTTCTAGCAACAGAATCACTGGCTTCAGAATTACAAAAATTTGTTTTGAAATCAGCCTTACTCATTCCCAGCACACTTTTACAACAATATCCTGCACATTATTTATTTCATTCTTCACCACACTTTTCTCTCAAATACCCATTTTTCTCTTCTTATGCTTTTATTCATGTGGTTACCTTAGCCTGAAATAATGATCCTCTTCTGGCAATCCTTCTCATTCTTCAGGTATCCAATCAAATGCCACCCTCATGTTCTCCTTCATCATTCTAGGCAAGCCATAATATTCCTTTGTCTGCATTTTTACAGCTCATCATTTATGCACTGTTACATAGTTTTTCTACTCTATAATTCCAGTCTCCTTCTCCTTCTTTCTCCTTTTCCTTCTTCTTCTTCTTCCCCTTCCCCTTCCCCTTCTTCTCCTTCTCCTTCTCCTTCTCCTTCTCCTTCTCCTTCTCCTTCTCCTTCTCATTCTCATTCTCATTCTCATTCTCATTCTCATTCTCATTCTTATTCTTCTTCTTCTTCTTCTTCTTCTTCTTCTTCTTCTTCTTCTTCTTCTTCTTCTTCTTCTTCTTTTTTTGCCTCTTAACTTGTCTGATATTTGACTGCAAGCCCAAGTTGGGAAAATGTGGAATTTATATTCATTGCCCTACTTAGACCCCAATTTGTGCCCCCAAAGAGTCTAGGCAGATCATATAAATGATGACTAAATAATTCTAAGGAGTAGACAGGAATCTTTAAAATAACAGGTACAGCTACAGTAAGACAAATTGCAAATAAATATTTGTTATAAGAACAAGAAGTAAATATACAAAGCAAAATCAATATAGTTACTGTACTCAAGTATGAAAATTAACATTAACTTCTAGGAAGACAATGAAACAATACAAAATTACATAGTTCATGTGACTTGGTTAGGAGAAAGGGGAAACTGGAAATGTTCCAGGACAAACAAGACTGAAACTGAGCCTCAAACTATCACAATGTCTTCTAGAATAGAGATGATCTACCTGTAAGCTATGACCTAAAAGAAAGTAAAATGCCCTCCTGAAAAGAAGATACGGAGATGTAATAGTTTTTAATACAATGTCAAGTATTCAATCCAAAATTACTAGTTAGGCCAAGAATAAGATCAGATGATGAAGGGGAAAAAACATAAATAGCCCAACAGGTGAAACATACAGAAAGAATAAGAGTGTTTCCCAAACTGACAAAAGGAAATTAATCCAGATTCAAAAGGCTCTATACATCTCAGACAGAATGAACATAAACAAAACCACCCTTGGACATACCAGTGGTAAGCTACTTTAAAAAGGCAGAAAGAAAATTTTAAAAACATCAGGAATATCATAGTCCTTTCAAAAAAGTAAAAGACTGACAAAATAGCTCTCTAAAAAAAATGAGGAAAGCCAGAAGACAAGAAAATGACATTATAAAAATATTGAAAAATAAAACTCACGATCTAAAATTATATATAAAATGAAAATATCTATTAATAGTATACAATACAAATGCAAATGGTGATAGTGTAAAAAATGTGGAATTTAAAATATAGATAAAATTCAAATACTTAATAGTATCAAAAAAGGCTGAATTCAGGGAAATATGGAATGTATGCCCTTAAGTCCCCACATTTTCTGAGAAATGGACAAAATGCTGATTAAAATTTGGCACTAATAATTTTAAGAATTCATACTGATATTCTTAAACACTAGAAGAAGAAAAAGATAATTTATGGCTAATAAGCTAATAGATAGAAAAATAAAATCATAATTGAAAAAATTACAAAGAAAAATACTAAAAGGGAAGAAAGGATAGAATGGGCAAACAAAAAACAAGGAGCAGGATGGCAGATTTAAACTCAAAAGTACATGATAAATTATCTGTAAGCTGACTACCTAGTTCATATTTGGTTAAAATAATGAGTCACAGCTTAAACCTAAATATAGAGAGACATTAAAATAAATATTGGAACATGATATACTAAGCAAATAATAACCAAATTTACCTAATGTTACTTTAATAATATTAGTCAATGTAGGCCTTAAGGCAAAAAGCTTTATAAGAAATAATAAGAGTAAAAATTATAAATCTGTACCTGAAAACACTATCTTGATATATAAAGTAAGATGTGGCATAAATATAGTCAAAGTGAGAGACTTTTTAAATTATATTTTATTGATTATGCTATTACAGTTGTCCCAATTTTTACCCCTCTGGTCCCCTCCACCCAGCACCCCCTGCCCCTCATGCAAGCCCCACGCCAATACTTATGTCCATGGGTCATGAGTATGAGTTCTTTGGTTACTCCATTTCCTGTACTGTGCTTTACATCCCCATGGCTATCCTGTGACTACTTATTCTGTAACTACCTATTTATACTTAATCCCCTCACCTCTTCACCCATTTCCCCACATGCCATCCCACCTGGCAACCATCAAATTGCTCTCTGTATCCATGATTCTGTCTCTGTTCTTCTTGTTTCCTTAGTTTGTTTTTTAGATTCAGTCATTGATAAATATGTATTTATTGTCATTTTATGGCTCATAGATTGAATCTTCTCTTTCTTAAGTAAGTCCTTTTAAATTTCATAAAATAATGGCTTGGTGATGGTGAACTCCTTTAGTTTTTTTCTCCTCTGGGAAGTTTTTCATCTGCCCTTTTTTTCTAAGTGATAGCTTTGCTGGATAAAGCAATCTTGGCTATAGGGTCTTGTTTTTCATAATATTGAATATTTCTCACCAATCCCTTCTAGCCTGAAAAGTTTCTTTTGAGAAATCATTGACAGTCTTATGGGAACTCCACTGTAGGTAACTAAGTTCTTTTCACTTGATGCTTTTAAGATTCTCTCTTTAGCATTTGGCATTTTGTGTGTCTTAGAGTGGGTCTCTTTGTATCCACCATGTTTGGGACTCTGTGCTTCCTGGATTTCCGCGTCTCTTTTCTTCAGCAAATTAGAGAAGTTTTCTTTCCTTATTTTTTCAAATAGATTTTCGATTTTATGCCCGTTGTCTTCTCCTTCTGGCACACCTATGATGTGAATGGTGGAATGCTTGAAGTTTTCCCAGAGGTTGCTAACACTACCCTCATTTTGGGGGGATTCTTTTTTTTCTTTTTGTTCTGATTTGTTGTTTTGTGTTTCCTTATGTTCCAAATCATTGATTTGATTCTCAGCTTCATCAACTCTACTGTTATTTCCCTGAAAATTCTTCTTTATTTCAATTAGTGTATCTTTCATTTCTGACTGGATCTTTTTTATGCTGTTGAGGTCCTCACTAAGGATATAAGGATACTTCCTTGAGTACCCTTATAACCAGTGTTTTGAATGCTGCATTGGATAGATTTATTATCTCCCTCTTGTTTACTTCTTTTTCTGGAGTTTTGATCTGTTCTTTTATGTGGGTCATGTTTCTCTGTTTCCTCACTTGGGGAACCTCCCTGTGTTTATTTCTGTGTGTTAGGTAGAGCTGTATTGGTAGTGTGGCCAATTCTGGTAGGTGCCCTGCATGGTTCCGTGGCACAGCCTCCTGTATCACCCAAGCTGTGTCCTCAAGGTGCACCTTTTGTGTGGGCTGAGTACACCCTCCTATTATAGTTGAAACTTTAATGCTGTTGGCAGGTCAACATGAGGGATTCATCCAGGCCAGTCAGCTGCAAGGACTGGTCATGACCTCTGACCACCAACCTCTGCCCTCCAAGGAGGGTCAGCTTGTTCAGGGGCAGGGTGGTGGTGCTCCAGCATGGTCTATAGCTGTCCTCTGGGTGCACAGGAACTGGGGTTTCTGGGCGGTGCAGGCCAAGGTCAGCCCCCACCTGTGTTATGCCCAGTTCTACCCTGCATGAACTATAAAGCAATCCAAGATGGCTGCTACTTATTCTGGGCTTGGAGTTCCCAGGAGAAGCTAAGCTGTGGATCTTGGTTTGATGTTGCTAGTGCTGGGCCTGGGGCCATTTACCAAGAGGTATGGGGGCTAGAGACTCACTGAGGTCAGGCGTTGCTTGTTTGATAGGATTTAGGAAGTTGTGAATCATGAGCCAAGAAAAGCCATTCACTTGGAAAAGTCAGGGTTAACAGATTGGGTGGGCCCATAATTTGGGTGGGAAGGAAGTCTCAGGGGATCTCCAGGGTGGGGAAAATATGTTGTTAGCCAGGTTGATGTAGTCTCAGATAGCTCCTACCTGCCAGCTCTGTGGCTCTGTCAAGAGAGGGTTTAGAAAAGGAACAATGGCCTCTGTCTGCTTTTTGTTCTGGAAGAAAACTGTCCCCCAGCTCTCACTTTGATTCCAGACACCTCTGATCTTCCCTGTATGCCACTGGTGCCTTTTAAGCTGCCACCCTGGTGATGGAGCTCAAAGGGAGTTCATCTGAGTAAGGTCTGAATAAGTCCATATGTAAGTTCTTTAAGGGGGCCTGCTTGGGACTCCAGAAGTTTCTCACACTGACTCAGTCCTTGGAGCCAGAAGATAGGGGAATTTATCTTTCTGGCTCTGTAACCCTGGGCAGTGGGGCCTGGAATGGGGCTGGCTTTTCTCACTCCTATGTTATTCCTTCCAAATTTTTCAGCCTGGAAGATCTATCTATTGAAGTCAAGGGGATATTATATCCCCTTGGGGATTTAATAGTAGGGGGATATTAAATAGTAGGGGGCATTAAATCCCCTACTATGACTGTATTTCTGTCAATATCTTCCTTTATGTCCAAAAATTGTGTGTAAATGTTTACTAGGATTATATCCTTTCATTGGATTGTTCCTTTTGTCATTATGTAGTATCTTTTTATCTCTTACCATAGCCTTGGTTTTAATGTCTATTTTGTTGGATATAAATACTGCTACTCCAGCTTTTTTTCTCTTCCATTTACATGAAATATCTTTTTTCCAACTGTTTACTTTTAGTCTGTGTGTATCTTTTGATTTGAGATGGATTTCTTGGAGGCAGCATATTTACAGGTCTTGTTTTCTTATCCATTCAGTTACCTTCTGTCTTTTGGTTGCAGCATTTAAGCCACATACATTTAAGGTGATTATTGGTAGATACTATATAGTGCCATTTTATTGTTAGACTATTTTCCTCTGTTTTTTAAAATTTCTTTCTCTTTTTCTTCTTCTTTATAAAGAAAGTGATTTAACATTTGTTGCAGTACTGTTTGGTGTTAACAAATTCCTCTAGCTTTTTCTCATCTGAGATACTCTCCTCTGAGTTTAAGTGACAGCGTTGCTGGGCAAAGTAGCCTTTGTAGTGGGCCTTTGCTTTTCACCACCTTGAATAAATATTTCATGCTGTTCCATTCTGGCCTGAAATGTTTCTGCTGAGTAATCAGATGCCAGTTTCATTGTGCCCCCTTGCAGGTGACTCCCTGCTTTTTTCTTGCAGCTTTTAGGATTCTCTCTGTCTTTAAGCCTTGTCATTTTAACTATGACATATCTCAGTGTAGGCCTCTCTGGGTCTACACTCTGTGCATACACTCTGGGATACACTCTGTGCATCCTGGACTACTGTGACTTTTTCCTTCACCAGATTAGGGAAGTTCTCAGTCACTATTTCTTCAAAAGGTTTTCAATCCCTTTCTCGCTCTCCTTCTGGTATTCCCATTATGTTAGCACTGTTATGCTTCGTGTTGTCCAACACGTTCCTTAAGCTCTCCTCGTTTTTAAAAAAAATTTTTTTTTTTTTGCTGCTCTGCTTGGGTGCTTTTCTCTACCTCACCTTCCAAAACACTGATTCTGTCCTCTTGCTTTGTCTAACTTTTGTTTATTCCTTTCAGGGTATTCTTTATTTCAGATATTGCATTCTTTATTTCTGACTTGTCCTTTTTTATGGTTTCTATGTCTTTTTTCATGCTGTTGATAATTCTTATAACCATTACTCTAAACACTCTGATAAATAGATTGCTTCCATTTCATCTAGTTATTCTGGAAAATTTACTTGTTATTTTATATGGGATCTGGTTTTTTTTGTGGTTTTTTTTTGTCTTCCTATTGTGGCTGCTTTGTATTTTCTGCCTTAGCTGTTAAACTAATCAGCCCTTAAACTGATCAGCTGTTAATCTAATCAAACTGTGATCAGCAGCCCAGTTTAATCACCATAGGGTGCGGCAGAGTGATTCTTGTGGGTGGGGGTATTGCTTGCCCTCAGGCCGAAGCCATTCAGAGAGAAGTGCTCTGTCTGAGAGTGACGGATCCTACATCCTGGGGAATGACTCAGCACAGGGATCCTGGCAGCTGTTCTCCCCAGAGGTCTAACCCCAGACTCTTCTCAATCATCTCTAGTCTACTCTGCCTTCACTTTGCTGGTGCCTAGGATAAGTGACTGCAAGTGAAATTTTGTGCTTTGGCCCTTCAAGAGGTTCTCCATGTCTACAACTTTCTCTCCCTGACTGACAGAACCCCAGCTGCTAGTCACAACTCGTTGCTATCTGCGTTCCTTTCTGGCTCTGGTGCTATAAGCTGGGGAACCCAGTTTGGGGTTTATACCCCACACTTCTCAGGGTGAAACCCAGCCACTGGGTTTCCCTGTATCCCAATATCCCTCCAGCCCTTCAGCTGCCACCTACTGGAGCCCAGCCAACCCTTTTGAATCCTCTCTGTAGTTCGTACAAGTCATGTTGTGGTAAAGTGTTTTGTTTTGTTTTTTCTGTCTCTTCATGGTTATCAGGCTTCTCTCCTGCTAAGGTTCAGTTGGTTATGCCAAATGATTTCTCTACAATTTAGGTCTAATTCCAGATTAGTTCTGGGAGGAGGTTAGTGTAGCTTCCACTTATTCCTCCCTGGTCTTGTCTCCAACTCCTGAATTTTTATCTACCACACAGGGATGTGGGACCAGCCCCTTCTGCATTTCCACCCCTCCCACCAGTCTGGATGGATGTGGTTTCTTTAATTCCATACTTGTCAGACTTCTACTCAACTCAATTTCTGATGGTTTTGAGTGATGGTTGTTCAACATTCGTAAATGTTATGTGGTTGTGCAAGGAGGTGAGCTGCGTTTACCTATAAACATGAGGGATTTAAAACTTTCAGTAGCTGATAGAGTAAGCAGACAAAATCAGTACAAATAGAAGTGTGAACTACATAATTAATAAACATGATCTTAATGTCTCAAAGTATTAAAAATAATAGAGCCTAAGTTTGCTATAAAATATACTACACAGTATACTTATAAACATGATGTAAAAATCTCAAATGTCTGCATATTTACCAGAAATAACTCATGGGTCAATTAATAAATTACAATGTAAATTACAAAATATTTTGAATGGCATACAAAAATGTGACATATTACACTCATAGTATGCATCTATAATGAACATAAAGCAATAACTTTTGGCTTTACAGGCATGAACTGGAAACAAAAAAAAAGGCTATACAGCATGATTTAAGTTTTCATTTTAGAACATTAGGAAAATAACATTAACCACAAAGAAAACATTAAGGAATAAAGTCAAGAATATAAAATAATGCATAAAAACCAAAGGTACATTAGAGAATATTAAAAGCCAAGAGTTGGTTTCTGAAAAAAAAAATTAGTGAAATGGATAAACGTTTTAAAATAATTCATCAAGAAAATTTAAAAAGTAGAAATTGCCAGTATTAGAAAGAAGAATGGGCATCATTATTGATACAAATATTAAAAAGGTAATAAAAGGATGTTAAGAACAATTTTTGAGCAATAATTTTTTAAGTCACATAAAATGAACAAACTCCCAAGATCATAATTTACCAGAACACAGGAAATGAGGGGAGATTTAAATAGTACTACATTTGATTTTTTAAAATTAGTTTGTCATTTTTAAACATCTCACAAAACACTTTCTGAACACAAATAGCTTGTAAAGTAAAATTGTTCAAACATTCCTAAAAGGAAGAATATCACAGGAAGAGCAAGTACAGGTAAAATAAAATATTTTTTTCTTAATTGATCTAAAAGATAACTATTTTTTAAACATATGATAAAAAACACGTTGGTTATTACAATATATGGCTAAGTAAAATGTATGACAAAAGTGTCATCAGAAATAGGAGGTGGAGCTTGAGAATCCTTTGTTATAAGGTACCTGCATTATAGGTAAAGTGGTGTAGTGTTATTTAGAAGGTGGACTTTGATTAACTTGAAATGAATATTACAAAGGCCAGAGCAACCATGAAATAATTTAAAATAAGCATAATAGATTTGCTAAGAAAGGAAATAAATGTAATTATGTAAAATAATAAATTAATCAAAGAATAAAAAAGAGGAAAAAAAGAAACAAAAAGTAATTGCAACCAATAGGGAAGAGGTTTCGTTTCAAATCTATCAATAATCACTTAAAATGAGAATGGTCTAAATACATTCAGGAAGACTGAACATCAGAATGGATAAAAACAAAGACTATACAGCTATATGTGGTCTACAAAATAACATTTTACATATAAAGACTCAGGACAAAAATAGATATATGATAAACTCTAATCAAATGAAAGAAATACTATAAAAAATCTAAAAGACCAATATTCTTCAGGAACACAAATGCAGAAAAATTCTTATCAAAGTATTAGCAACTTGAACTAAGCAATATATAAAAATGATAATATACTATACTAAATGCTTTCCCCTCAGCAGTGAAAGTTTGGTTGATGATTAGACATTTAGTCAACAGTTTTTATATCATAAACTTGAATGGGAAAAGATTATCATTTAAGTACAAATGCAAAATTCAACACCAATTTCTGATAAAAAACTCTCTTCAAACTAGGAATAGAAGGCAATTTCTTGAACTTGAAGAAGGGCATCCGTAGGGTAAATGGAGACAGTCCGGCTTCCTCACCCAGGTGTCTGGGTAACTAAGAGAAGCCATGTTCCCACAGCCTTGGAGGGGCCTGATAACCAGTGTTCTCATGGCCTTGAGGCTGGGTCTGATAAACTGTTCCCATAACATGAAGTGTGCTCACATGCACAGAATTATGTTGTTATATAATATTCTGGCAGTTTTCTGGCCTTCAACAGGCCTCTGGTACTTAAACAGGTAGGGACTCCCTGCTGGGGTTGATGATGAAGAGACACACAAGGGGACAGGTGCCATGACAGGTACCATGCTGGGGAGCAAGGGCCATGACGTGTGCCATGCAGAGACCTGCAGACAGACACGCAGATTGCAGTGTGCATGGCTCCCCCACTCATGAACAAAGGCATGCCAGACAGCCCAACAGCTCCGTGAATATTTTTCCATCTGCACGAACACCATGAACCTGTCCAGCCTTGAACTGTCACAACACAGCATCTGTCCAATGGAAATAGAATGTAACTTTATACTTAATGGTAAAAGAAAAACCAACAAAATTGCATTGGTAATAAAAGGTTTAAAAAATCTTTCTTTGATTCCTGTTTATGAATTTTCAGTAATTAACTTCTGTTTCAGGTCAGATCAAGTAAGTACTTTATTCACTTCAATGGGAATATAAACACGCAGAATCGTTCAGGAAATCAGCTGGGCAGTATGTTAAATCATCATACCCTTTAACCTAGAATTTTCACTTTTAATAATCTACTAGAGAATCTTATCAAAGATACATGTAAATATTTATGTATAAGAAAGTTCACTGAATGATTTGTTTGTAAGAATAGAAACATACATTGAACTTAAACTTTAAAACTATGGTAATTAAGATTCCTTAACTTTCCTATTGGAGCTACCAATTTACCTCCAGAACTAGTCAGGAACTCAGTTGTCCTCTCCACCCACCCCCCCACACAAAGACAATCTTTCAAATCTTTTGCTGCCAGTCTTTAAACTGACAGAGAAAGAAGTTTTCTAAGGATGGCAAAAAGCCTGGTCTAGGGAAGCCCTCAGCTCATGGTCAGATGAATAGAAAAACAAACAAAAAAAAATGATGATTATGTTCCTCAAAGAATTTCAGAGAGGACCATCTTCCATGAAACTGCCCTGTCTTGGAGCCTGATCAAAGTTGTGATGAACAGTAACCAGGAGCTAACCAGTTAGACTTTTCTCTTAATTTGGGTCCTTTTTCTCTCTATGCTCTTGTGGTCATTCCATCCTCCTCTTTAGATTCTAGGCACTATCTCAACAGAGTGGATGCATTTTGAACTAACGTTCTTTCTTTTCATCATCTTGGGTTGTTCACAGAGCTGCAATGTCTATAAACTAAAAATAACTAAAATGTTATGATACCAAGCAGTACACATGTGCATGTATTATACACATACACACAGAGACACAAATTTGACAGCATTGCTTATTGTCTAATGGGAGGTACAGGTTCAAAGGGCTCAAGGAAGATCCTTTGATGAGTTAGGGTTTCTGTTGTGATTTCACCCTACAGTAACAATAATAAATAAATACTAGTAACCAAAATTGCCATTAAGGACAGCTTGGTCAAACAGGTTATAGCATAATTATACAATGGACTGTTTTTTATCCAACAGTTGTGCTTACCACCAAAGACTCTGAGAGAATTTCTCCATTATGTTAGAATGTACTAAGAAATATTTGTTGAATTAATTTGTATTTTATATATATTATAATATTGGTGTCACAGGGGGAATCTGGCAAGATCGTTGTGGAGTGAGAGGAAACCCAAAGTGGCAGAGGAGAGCCCGCCTTCCCCTGCGAAGGGAGAGGTGGTGAAGTGCCTGGCATGGTGGACTGAAGCCCCAGCCAACACGCCATAGATTTGCATATCCCTGGGTAAAGGTAACAAACCAGCCAGCTTGTGACACAGTGGTAGGAAGCTTGCACAGGGTATGCATGGGCTGGAGAGGTCACAGCGACACTGTACCAGTTTGTCATGGTGGTCAGGGGAAGGTACAGACCCACCAGTCAAGCCAGGATTGGCTAGAAAAGCTGGATGCTTGTGGAGCATATAGGATTTGGGGCCCAGGTTTTTAAACCAGAGGGCAGGTGGAACCTCAGACCCTCTGTTTCCCCTTGGTGGCCTGGTCAGGGACTCAAGTGTTCTCAGGCCAGCAGGCCTGGAGGACCATGTGGTCTGGCAGTGACACTGGAGCCCTCCCAGTGTGAGAAGCTGTGGCTGTGTGGGCAACTGGCACTGCGCTGCATGGTGGTCCTGCTTGGTCGGGGGCATAGATGCACTGGCTGACTGATGGCCAGAGAGACAGGGCACAGGTGCTGGGGCACGTACACAGGAGCAGAGGAAAGGGCAGTGTGCAGCAAGCAGGACTCCAGGGAGCACACCGACTCCAGAAAGACCCCTTAACACAGACAGCAACTGGGGACCTCTAAAACTGCCTGGGTAATCGTGCTGCAGCTGCATGTTTTTTCCAAAGGCCAGTATTTTAAATGGCAGAAGGAGTTCCAGGCATGGCTTTAAACTAATCTGGCTAAAGGTTGTGGGGTTACTTACCTTTGAGTGTTTTAGAGGGAATGGGCTCTAAAGCAGAAGACAAATTGTGTAACATTGGAATAAATGACCCCTTTCCTTTCTCACCAAACCTATGCCTTCAGAGTTGCCCGCTGGGCAGCCAGCGGCAGAACCCCACTTTCTTTTCAGTACCATTGGTAAAGTATTATATGTACAATTTACATGCTTCTTTTTTCTATTTATCACCGTGAACATGTCTATAAACTTTCTTTGAAAACATGACTGTTAAGTGACTACATAAAATTCCATTATGTGTCAGTAAACAAATTCAGACTAACTATAATAAAATATATTACATTGGTTCCAGGATAAAAATATAAATAGTATAGTTCCCAGATTTATTTCATTGTACTATATTGATAAATATTATCAAAGGAATTTTCTCTTAAGATTTACACATCCTTTGCCTTGGCCAGTGTGGTGCAGTTGGTTGGAACTTTGTCTCATAACTGAAAGGGTTACAGGTTCAATTTCTGGTCAGGGCACATGCCTGGGTTGTGGGTTTGATCCCCACTCTGAACATGGGCACATGGGACCCCCGTCTGGACACATACAATCCCCAGAGGGTGCAGACAGGATGCAACCAATTGATGTTTCTCTCACATTGATGTTTCTCTCTCTCTCCCTTCCTCTCTGCTTTCCTCTTCCTGTAAAAGAAATGAAAAAAAAAAAATGTCCTCAAGTGAGGATTAAAAAAAAGGGAGAGAGATTTACACATCCATCTCAAAAAACAGACAAGAAAACAGTGGTCTACTGAAAAGCAAGTTTCTAATTCTTGAAGACTACCAAAAAAGACTCCACTGTATCATCCATGAAATGACTATAATTATATAGAATTAATTGGTTTTATTGATATGTATAGTTATGTATAATTTTATCATTTGTCTGATTACATTTTAATTAATTAAATATAATTGTATAGAATTACAGAATAAAATAATACATTTTACCATATAATTTATTTTATTATATATAAATATATTTTACATTACATTCTAGTCCTCTTATGTCCCCTCTTGCCAGCAATTGCCACACTGTCATCATGTCTAAGTCCTTCTGTTTTGCTCAATCCCTCCATTTTTCCTATAAAAAAGGAGAGTGCAATAAAATGGCTTAACACAAGATAAACAAAATCAATGTTTTCTTGAATAAAAAAAATAAGTTATGCTCTTTCATACTGAGCATATTATTTGAAACTTGTAATACATTATTATACTGGTATGACAGGCATTGATAGATTTTTGGAAATGAAATATGGAGATCAGAAAATTTAAGTGACTTATACAAATATACATTGATAATTAGTAGAACTTATGGCTCAATTCTTCTGACAATAAATTCAATCAGTGAATGTACTACCAATTCATTGTAGTCTGCCATGTATAGTTCTGCAATAAATATGATTTTACATAAGAAGCGTAAGACATTTCTTGACTCCATATAACCAGAACCTGTATATCAATATAAAGACATATTATGGTGTTGCCGTGGTTCTTATTTTCACCAGGTTTCTGTCTGACACTCAGACATATTGAAATTCTGGGAGAAATACCTCTAGTATGTCAACTACCAGATTTTGAGGAGTGTTATTGTTACAGAAAACAACTCAGCCACTTTCAGGTGTACAGAGTGGAAGTTTATTTTATGCACAGACCCAGAGGAGCCAGTTTCCAAATTCTAGGCCTTGAACAAAGGGAAAGCAGTTATTTTATAGAGCAGGGGTGGGATAGAGCGGGGGGGAGGCCTGTCCTTCAGACCCTTACTTCTGATGCAAAAGCAGGAGGCAGTTTAAAGAAGCAGAAGGAGCAGAGCGTTATCTCTGGCATGTAGACAATAAATAGTCCAGAGACGTCAAAAGAGGCTTTTGGCCTCTTTGGGCAAAAACAAGCCACTGGGCTGCAAAAACAAATCAATCTCTACTCACTGTGTTGTGTCTTAAAATGGCTATCAATGCCCCCCAACATTATAGGTTCTTGCTTTGCAGAACTGGAGAAAGGGTTTAACAGAACTGCTAAATCTCATTCTAAATCCCAGAGTAAAGAACCACTAGGTAGACAGTTGGACAACAGGCAAGGACACTGCAAAATGGTTCTCCAGCTCCAGGAGATTGAAGAGCCACCAGAGAGAGCCCTAAAGTGCAGTTTGACCCAATCAGATCCTCTCGAGTTGGGGTTTAGAATCTGCATTTTAACAAAATTCTTAAGGTGAATTTAATGCAAATACCATTAGAAATAATTCTCTGCTGCCATGTTTTTTTAACGTAAGCTGTTTGATAAAAGAGTGAAAAAATTTCAGAGTCCAAATATTCTAACACAAATGTCAACTGTTATACAAATGTGTTCTTTTAAACATGAACACATCTGCCTAACAGTTATCCATCACTCATTCCAAGGAGAACATTAGCTGTTAAATAGAAGAAAGCATCAACTTAGAATTCAGACATCAGCTTCTGACAAGCTGTGTGACCTTTGTTAGGTCAGAGTCGCTCAAGAAACTGGATGGATGCAGTGAGCTAAGGAGAGCAAGGTTTGTTAGCCGGGGGGAACAAAGAGGGAAAGTGGAGCCAATCGAGGGAGGTTAAGAGGAAAGTAGGCCAAACAAGGAAGTTTGGGGTGCCAACCAAGGGAGGGCGGGACTTGCTTGATTGTTCTTAGATCAGGTTTTTAAACCTGCAGTTGGGGTCTTAGAGTCTGATTGGCTAGAGCTGGTTGCTGGGTGAAAGCTGTATCCTGTTATGCTGGATAAGCCAACCTCAAACCCTAATCTTCCTAGGTAGGGTCTGCAGGCAGCTTCCCATGGTGCCATTTTCTTGCCTGGTGATTTTCATTCCTTGTAGGCCTGCCTAGATCTAACAACCTTGATACCTTCAATACAATGGAAATAAATTACACCTGGACCATGGTACACAAGGTTAGAGCAATGATATGGGGTATTAAAAGCAAGAAAGCATGGAAAACAAATTCCCACGATAAAAGGGTATTATATTAGTTCTTAAACTCTGCTTTGTCATAGAACCTGGGAAATCTTTCAAAATTTCTAATGTCTAGACACTAATAATTTTTTAAAACTCTCCAGGCAATTTCCATGTGCACCCATGTTCAAGAATAGTGGAGTTACCAATTCTTGAATTTTTACCATCCTTAAATGGCTCAATGTCCTTAGAATTTACCAAGGATTTATAAAGCACTGCTGTAAAATCAGTTCCTTGAGATCAGCTCCACTTTCACCATAAATCAACAATGTTTTACCATTGGCATGAGCAGAGCTGTCAAATGGTTGTTTTCTGACAGTCTTGCAACATAGATTTGTTCCTTTAAGTACTTCACTGGCTGGGATCAAGGAAATTGGCAACCAAGTCAGGGGAGTCTCAGGGAAGCAGCTGCCACACTGCACCTTGCCACGGGGGAAAGATCAACCCTTCGTTTCTGGGAATGCTGAGTCACGAACCACGTGTCATCAGCCCTACCAACCGCCTAGTTCCATTTCCCTTCAGGGGAGACTGAGTCACATTTCTTGGGTGATGACAGCAATAGAAGATGGTGGAAAGAAGAAATGTGTTACCAACGTGGGTATAAACATAGCTTATCTCGCTTAATTTATTCCATACACATGCCTCTGGGTACAGTTAGTTCAGAAAACCATTAAATTATTCCGGCGCCAGTCTAGATAAGGTCTTTTACCTCATAAAATATTAATTTAGGTTTAAAGGAGGCAATGGTTTGTTTTTGATAGAGATCAGCATCTATCCCCAACTCTATCTTGAAATTAAAGAGAAACATGGTACGACTGAGGAGCACGTTGAACCAAAATGACCTGGCAGAGACTTTATCATTTTCAGCCTTCTGATAATTTCAAAAACATTTGGACCTGCAACATTGCTCCAGTCTCCAGATTTATCTGCACCAGAGCATCAGTCTTACAATTCACTCCCTTCATTATGTGGTGGCTTGAAATCATCTCCAATAATGACCCACCATTACCACCACCATTGATCCCATTGCAACATCACAAAATGGCAACGTTCTTTTCCATACTTCCTTCAAACTTAATTCTGTGGTAAGAATATGAAGAGCTGTATAGAGAGTAGCTTTAATCTAGTTACGTAACTGTTGGTAGTTAACACATCCCTTCTGAGTCTCATTTTCCTCATCTACAAAGTAGAGCTAGTAATTCTGAATGACTAATGTGTTGTGGGTTTTCAGTGTCATGTTGAAGCGAAGAAGACATTTTCTAAATTATAGAACTGTTACAAGTAAGATTGTTATTATCCAGAAAACCCTAAGGAGGCCCCAGTGTGTCAGGATTGGAAACAAAATGTCTCCTTGTATGTGGAAATCTGTAGCCCCCTTTTGTGCACAGAGAGGGTAGTCTGAGGTAATACACTACTGTGGACTGAAAAGGGGTTCTACAAAAAGTAAGGTCCCGGTGTGGCACATTCCTAACTGATCAGGGTCAGGATGGGTAGTCACATTCCAGGCATACAACTTGGTGAGCAAAAGGTTTATCTCTGCCTTCGGCAATCCCTGTCCATCCTTTTGATGTAGGTTAACACACCTTTGAATAAGTATAACCACTCTCAGAAAAGCGCATAATCTTATTAACTATCCTGTAATCCAATTTTTACCATACTTTCTATCACCTTCCTATAATCCTCCTTATATTTCTTACTAATTTAATTTTATTTTTTATCCTAAATTTTTATTAATTGATTAGAGAGGAGAGGAAGGGGAGAAAGAGAAACATCAATTTGTTATTCAATCTATCTATGCTTTTATTACTTGATTCTTGTATATGCCCTGGCTGGGGATCAAACTACAGCCTTGGTGGATCAGGATAATGCTCTAACCAAAATGAGCTGCCTAGCCAGGACTCTTCCTTAATTTTATTTTTTAAATTGTTATTCAAGTACAGTTGTCTCCATCCCCCTCCACCAATCCCCCACCCCATCCATCCCCACCTCCAACCTTTAATCCTGCCCCCCTTTGGCTTTGTCCATGTGTCCTTCATACATGCTCCTTGACTTGACCCTTCCCTTATTTCCCTCTTATCCCCTCCTCTCTGGTTACTGTCAGTTCGGTTTTTTATTTCAAAGCCTCTGGTTGTACTTTGTGGCTCTTTCTTAATTTTAAATGCATAAAAGAAACTGAAAAACTGTCATTCTCCAGAGCATTTGAAGTCTTGCATCCCAACAATTATCACAAGTTTGGACTCAAATTCATAAAAATCTTCTACATATTTGTATGTTTCTTATGTCAACATTTACTTGAAAGAATTGGCAGAATTCCAAAAGAAGCCCACTCAGGACCACCCCATGAACCTGGACTTGATGTGAGGTACCAGCAATGGGCCCATTGTGCCCCGCCCTGCATTGGGTGAACTCGGGCAATTTTTCTTTCAGAATCCAAGACCTTCTTCATTTAAGTAGGAAAGTCTAACTTAATTCGGGCTATTTTTAGAAAATAGTTGAGGTGAATGAAGGTTGAGATAATCCAAGAAGAGGAGAAGAAAAATAAGTGGCTGCTTTTAATTTCAGCTTTTTAATTGTATTACTCACTGAGAGTGTTATAAAAGCTTCAGTTCTTGCCAAATCAGTAAAGATTTACAGGTCAGCGAGGCTATTAGTATGTAAGCAAAGTTTATTAGTGATACATTCTCATGCAAGAGAACTGGCCTAGCCAAGGTGGATGACAAAGGCATGGGCACTCAGTCTCTTGGACCTGAGGACTAATATAATTTGTGGGGTGGGGTGAGGGAACTACATATTGATTTGGTGGGAGAACATGACCTCCTGAACACAAGTATAGGTAGGTGGTGGTCTGTTAACTCAGATTTTTATCTTGCTCCAGACCACCTCTTATTCTGTTAAAATTAGATATGTGGCCTAAGGCTGTTAATTGAAGTTATTTATGAGCTTTTCCTGCAAGTACTATGGACCCTCTCCCATCCTCCCATCCTTCCTCCTAAACTTTTACCTAACAAGAGTCTGAAAAGCAAACAAACAAACAAAATACTTTGGCAGTTAAATGAGAGACCAAAGTTTCTTTAGTTCCCCCCACACCAAAAAAAAAAAAAAAAAAGACACTTGCTTTTCCACTGCTAATGAAGGGGAAACAATAGTTGATGCAGACCCCAGAATCTGTAGGTGGGGAAGATGCTTGCAGCGAGACTTTTGGTGAGGTGATGCAACGGGTCCTGGAGAAGCCTGCCAGAGCCCCAGGAAGGATGGGGCCCCAAACGGATGTATCCTGAAAGAGAGGTCTGTGCCCTGGAAAGTGCTGTGGCTCCTGTGGCACCTGAGAAGCTCCTGTGGTCCCTTGCTCAGGTATTCTTGTATGACTAAGAATCTTTGTGAGGCTGCCTGAAGAGAAAAAGCAGGGGTGTCCAACCTTTTGGCATCTCTGCAGCACGCTGGAGGAAGAGGAGTTGTCTTGGGCCATACTTTAAATAAATTGTGACACATAATCACAAAACGATCTCATAACGTTTTAAGTAAGTTTACAAGTTTGTGTTGGGCCACGTTCACAGCCATCCTGGCTGCATGCGGCCAGCTGGCAGAAGGTTAGTCACCCCTGAAAGGTGTGAAGTGGTCCTAGAAGTATAACCACCGCATTTGGCTCCTTTGGAGACGAGCACGCAAAAGCTGGTTTTCCCTATGACTGTGTTCAGATTCCACAGGTCTCAGAGGAAAAACTAAAATGAACATGGGACATCATGCGTCTGAGGCTAATGAGCTCCAGGACAGTACACCTCCCATTCATACTCAGATGGCAGAGATGAGGCTCCTTTGATACTTCTAAAAAACCTTTTGCAGGCACTATTAGAAAAAGCCAGCAATGAATTTATGCCGAATAACTGGGAAGTGTATTTAATTGGCCTCTTGAAGCTTTAAAAAGAGGATTTAGATAAATGGATTAATTTATGATGTCATTTAGCTGTCAACTCAATTCTTTGAGGCATTAAAATGGCTGATGGCTGTCCTTGTTTTAAAAGAGGGAGGTCATTTGGAACTTGACTTGTCAGAAACATATAATTGTAAATGCCTCCAAAACAAAATTTAGATACAATCAATCCTTTATAAACTGATGAGGTTTTCTCATGGCTAAAAGGCCTTTGTTTGTGTCTCTATATGTATGTTTATCTATATACCCTGTAAATGAGAGACAGTTTTTTACCTCCAGATGATACTGTTAAAATTAATTTAAAACTAAGACTTGTAAAGATTGTGCACTCTAAAATTCTCAGAAATATAGAAACTAACTCAAATACGCATCAAGTTCATGTGATCTAAGGTTAAGCCGTAGTAATGATAAGCTAGTTTGTGTTTGTGGATTTAAATAAAAACAGACACGTTATTATTTTATTTATTTGGGTTTACAAAAAAATCATTGATTACTGAGCATAGGTTTACTTACTTTGGGCTTGTGAAATGTGTTTGTCAGTAGAAGAACTTATGTTTGTAAAAGGTTATAAAATGTCTTTGTAGATCTTTCAAGTTAAAGAATGCTAATTACCTGCTACTTAAGTTTCATTGACAATTGAAGTTTTAAGAATTAAAATTTTAATATGACTAGGAATTACTTGTGGTGTCCCAGAAGGGCCCCTGGAACATCTCAAAAATTTGTCTTTTATACTAATTTGCATGAGAAGCATTGTAAAATGAATGATGAAAAACTTCTAGAGTATATTGCATGGGTAAACAAACAATGGTAGTAAATCAAACAAATAGGCAGGACTGTGGGAAACCCAGGACAGCCACGTGGTTCTTTCAGCCTCGTTGACCAACCCCATTTTTTAAAGACAATTTTTACATTCCCTCATGAATCATAGTGTATTTAAGCTGGACTTAGGTTAGATGAAGAGATTTATAAGCTGTTATTGAAAGGAGACATCTTACACTATTGCCAAAGTTTGATAAAGTCACTTCAAGAAAATGCCAAATTGGTAACTACTCTCTTTCACACCAAGCTCCCAGGAGACAAAGACTTTAAAGATCACTGACTGACTGCCACTGATTTTGCTCATTAGATATGACATCAAATAAAAAGATACTCTCCAGCCTTGTTGGAAGGGACTTTATCTGGCACCTAACAATGAATGCACGTCTACCTGTCTCTGACACTTGCTTCCACCTAAAACAGACTTCAAAGTCTCCTATACAATCCGAGACTTTAGGACCTAAAAGATGAGAAGCCACTGACATCAGAGGCAGGCAGCTATCCCAAGACATCAACAAGGCCTATGTACCCAGGAATGGATGTTGAACTTAGAAATGAATTGTTTATTGCCTTTCCTTGTCTGTTAATGATATTAGTCATAACAGTTACACTTTTTTTTCTATATAATCCTGTTAGCAGTAGAAAAATGGCACCAGGCACTGGTGATCAGTTAGGCCAGACCTTGGTTCAGCAACATCAGTACTTGAATTTAACTTGAAAAAATTTAGAGATAAGAAGCTCAAACTATAAGGGAAACCTCATTGAGAAAGGTACAGAAGTAGGAGAAGGGCCCATGGAGCTTAGGAGAAAGAGGGAGAGAGGTATGTGCCGTGAGGGACAAAAGAGGGAGGAGAGGTGCAGATGTGCTTTGGAAAAGAGACAGTGTGCACTGGGCTCTCTGTCCTGAGGGCTAGCTGGGCCTCGGAGTATCTCAGGAGAACATTCGTCGGTTTTCCAGGTTTGCTTGTTTGTGGTCTCCACTGATTGGTCAGGGCCAGGGAGTTGTTAATCAATGCAACTGGCCCTGATATCAGCCTATCAGCCATGGCATGACTCAGTCTGATTTTGCTGTTTCTCTGGGTATGGAGCTGAAACACAGCTGAAGCCTAGATTTCATCTTCCTGGAGTTAATGCTTAAGGGAGTGGTCATTCAAGGGCTGGTAGTTTTGACCATTACTAGGTACCCAGGGCTGTCCACTTTGGTTACCCTCTGTACCTGGCCTTTCATTCCTACTACAGTCCAACTAGTTCTAATTACTGAACACGTGTGAGATTACTTTCAGTAATCTTTTAATAGCTTATGTAAATGTTATATTAGATGCAAAATACAGAAAATGTGACAGATGGCAAAACTTGGATCATGATAGTTCACAGAATAGAAATGATTGCGAGGGTTTTCTGCAATGAAGACCAAAAGATGTGACTGCCTTCGACTTACCCTTGCTTTTCCTTTTTGGGAAAATTTGTCCTCAATTTGATATGGAAAGATCTGATCAGATCACTGGGGAGAAGAATGGAGGAGCGAAAGGAGGAGGTTGCCTGAGGCAGTGGTAAGCAGTCTAGGACAAGGTTGGCTGAGAAACTGAGTGCTCCAGGGTGCGTGGAACTATGGGCAGAAGATTTGCAATAAAAGAAGGGCTCTCAGGCTCTAGGGTTCTAGGGTGCTGGAGCTCTAGGGCTCTGGGGCATGGGTGTCAAACTCATTTTCACCGGGGGCCATATCAGCTGAGAGGTGACCTTCAAAAGGCCAAATGTAATTTTAGGACTGTATAAATGTAACTCCTCCTTAACTAGGGGCAAGGAGCTTAGTGTTGCCGCTGGGCAGAAACAAAGTGCGGGGCTGGATAAAACCAGGTGGAGGGCCGGATTCAGGTGGAGGGCCAGATTCAGCCCCAGGGCCTTGTGTTTGCCACCTGTGCTCTAGGGCTTTTGGGCTGACTCATTGGCTCTCTCTTTTCTTCCTCAAGGATGCCTGGATGATTGTGCTGCAGCTGCTGGCGTTTTCCAACAGAGGGTACCTTGTATGAGAAGAAACTCGAGGTGCAGCCTAGACTAGGGCTGGCCTGGCAGAGGGTGGCAGGGTTATTCTTCTTTGGGTGTTCCAGATGGAACTAGCTCTGAGGAAAAAGCCTGCCACGCATCCAAAATTGTATAGCTTTTGTATCTTATGTTATTTTAGTTTGTAAATGAACCCTATAGAAATAAGATAATTAAAACTAACAAGGGGAATGGTATGAGAACTCAGGTGTGGAAGAGTTTAACCTTAATTGATAGGCTTAAGTGATTAAAGCTGTAAATAAAGAGTTAAAGAGTTTAGTAGTAATTGATAGGCTTAAGTGACTAATGCGTGTGGAAAGCTGTTATTCTAAAATTGTGAATCCTTTGAATAAAGACTCCTTTCCTTTACCACCAAACTCTCGCCTCTGGAATTTTGCCCAAAGCACTGGTGGCAAACACAAGGCCCAAGTGCTGAATCCGGCCCTCCACCTGGTTTATCTGGCTTGGAACCTTGTTTCTAGGCAGCAGTGCTGAGCTCCTTTCTCCTTATTAAGAAGTAGTTACACTTATACAGTCCTAACATTACATTCAGCCCTTTGAATGCAACCTCAAGGCTGAGGTGGCCCCCGGTGAAAATGAATCTGACACCCCTGGCCTAGAGGTTGGCAGCGGGCAGCAAGACCCCACTTGTTCGGTAACAAACTCTTATCCATGGCTATGTCATTGTGCCACCCCTAGTGGTCCACCATGTCAACGAGATGACGTTGATAATGAGAACTCCTGGGGATAAGCCTTCCTAGCACTGTGAGGCCTCGATATCTGACTGAAGTTGGTCATTAGTGTATCCTTCTGAATGATTTATGGCTAAAAGTAAGAATTGTGGGTTAAAAAAGGGATTCTACAAAAAGTAACCTTACAAGGTGATCTGATTATAATTCCCAAGTGGCCACGTCATGGTGGGTAGGCATATGACTTTTTTTAGTAAAAGATTTTATCTTTGCCTTAAGCAAGCCCTGTCCATTGTTTTTGAGCATGTAGGTTAACACACCTTTGAAATAATTGTAACCAACCTCAAGAGAGCACATAATCTTATTAACTATCCTATAATCTAAGTCCTGCCTTGCTTTTTCCCACCTTCATGTAATCTTCCTTGTGGTCCCTCCTTCATTTAAAATGCATAAAAGAAACTGCAAAACTGATTCTCCAGAGCGTTTTGGTCTTGATTCTTGGCCACTATCATCAGTTTTTGCTCACATAAAGTTGTATAAAAATTCTCTACAGGTTGGACATTTCCTGCATTGACACTACAAGTGTACGAGAGCACTGTTACTGTCAGAATATTTGAAGTTTATTCTCATTATTCCTACTAGTAATATAAGTTCCCTGAAATACTATTTTCTCATCTGAGAATAGGCTTGAGAGGAATATAACTTCAATGTCCCCATGATCTGCTGACTAATAAGTGGCAATGGTCCGTGCTCGTCGGGCCACACTTTACCTCTGCTCCTATCTGCCTACAAGGAAAGAAAATGCATTCCAGTCTCCCAAGTATCTACCTCTTCTCATCTGTTATTCCTGCATCTTATTTCCTTATTTCTTTAAAAGAATTGAAATGAGTAGAAGATATCACAGCTTTGCTCATGGCTGTTATTCTCAGAAAAGAAAGAGAAAAGTGAACATCAATGCACTGGAGACTCCCATGCAGGCAAGGTACAGAACTGTCTCCCAAAGATGCCAAACAGGAAGGTTTGCATCTCCTTGCATACCCACAGCCAGGGTAAAGTGGGAAATAAGAAAAACAAAAACAAAACAAAAGATGAAACAAGAAATAACAATATTTAGGAAATATATATGCACACAGATGGCTGTTGGGTGGTTCCCAGCCATCCTGGTGTAAAACTATATCAAATAATTAAGTTGACAAATGCAGTGGAAGAATCACCCAGAACCAACTTAGGACGGGTTTCTGAATGCTAAGATAAAGCATCCTGGAGCCTTGAGTGAAAGGGTGTGGGTTCTTTTTTCTTTCTTTGAGGATGCCTTAAATTAATCAACTCCTACATTTCCCCCTTTCTCTTTCTTGATTTGCTGGACTACTTTGGGAACACCAATCTTCCTCTGGGTTTTAAGTACAGAGGTGAACCTTTCATAATAATTTTAGAGAATGACATGGCTAGGGAGAACCATGGAATGTTGTTTAGAAAATAAAATTAAATTTTAAAAAAACAAGCTCATTTACTCTGCCTTAGTTGTTTATTTCGCTTATTTACATTTGTCCTTATAACTGGCATGCTTTGTACTGACCAAAAGTGGGAACTGTGGGTGAAAAGGGGCTTCTTCAGAAACTGGAGGCAACATCTTAGTCATTCCTCAAAACCTAACTTAAATTAACTTTTATGAGAAGCTTTCATTTTCCCTCTCAGCTGAAAGCTACTCATAACTTTGTAATTCCATGGCTTTTGTGTGTATTTTCTTTCATAGAAATTATAAGGCATTTAAAATTGTATGGTTAATCTTTTCCTCTAATTGGACCCGAGGGCAAGGACTATGTGATTCATCTTGATTTCCCCATAGCAAATAACACAGTTCTTAACACATTAGGGGCAGACAATATACACTAATAAAATAAACAAATGAGTAGATGAGTCGGTTGTTCTCTTCCCTTTTCTTCCAGACACTGCAGGTGTAACTACTGCTTTCTTGATCACTTTAGGGACCTGCCACTGCCATGTACTGTTCTTGTGGCTTGCTCCATGTGAATTTTCCTGGCCTTTGTCAGGTAGGTCATCTCATTTTTTGGCTGGAGGGTGATCAGAAGTAGGTTTGGAAGAGAGCTCCACCACTGAGTCACAGTGCCTCTGGGCCCTGTGGTTTCACCCCCTGTGATAGGTCTCTCTGCAACATTTTTGCAAGGTGAGTTTTCTCATTGGCTTTCCCTTATAAGGTGCCTGGGGGGTTGTTGGTCAGCATTGGGGGCCACAGGTGGTGAACCAATGGCCAAGGGACTTTGCCTAAGGCTGCTGAGTGGGCTGAAGCTTTACAGTTAACATCTGGTGAGAATGTCATGACGCAGTGCCCTATTCTCTACCCCAGATTTTTTCACCCATCAGCTGTCTTCATTCTGCCAGGCCTAGACTTTGAGAATCTGAAATAGACTGATGTGATTATATGACTGAGCTACTGGCTACATTCTGCATCAGTGCAGGAGTGCATGGTCTTAAATGACTGTCTTTAAATGACTAGGAGAGGACAATGTGCTTCACTGAGTACCCTTTGAAACTAGGGCCCTTTAGGGGGTCTAGTTGTCAGGAATATGTGCCACAAGGCCTAAGAATTTACGGAATGATTGAGATACTGAACAATAACCGAATGGCAGTAACACTCACATGTGTTATGTCTCTTTACTTAAAAGACTTGTATTTTGCTGTACACAGCCTTAAACATATGGAATTATATTTATTTAGGATAAAATTGATAAATTTTCCTGTGTTAAAAATTAGAAAATATGGAAAGAAAAGAAAAAAGTAAGTTTACTTATAATCCCACCATTTAGAAATAAGTACTGTTGGTTTGAGGTATTTCTTCTTCATATGTTTTAAATACAGTTTCTCTTATCTTAAGAAAAGAGTAATTATGATATTTATTTAGTGAGCAAGGGACTATAAGGTGGTGAGACTGTAAGGTGCCTGGAAGAAGAACTTAAGAATGGTAAGTTCAGTCCTCTGATCATTTCCTACATCTTAAAATTTCTCCTGATCCTTAATTTCCCTCTTCTCCCAAAGGAGGTAAGAGAATTCAGAGTCAACGTCAATGCTAGCTCAAAGCCCTGAGATAAAGATTGATCTTTAAATTTCAAGTAATTGTGTGATGAAAACTTTATGTGTGTTTAATTGGTAAAAAACACCAGCTAAATTAACCTTTAACTTCAGACAAACTGCCAGGATTTGTATAAATTAAGGGACTGTCTTATGAGTTAATTATTTACCTGATTCATAGCCTTCTTCACTTGGCACACATTTTTTTACAGATTTTATTTATTTATTTTTAGAGAGAGGAGAAAGGAAGGAGAACGAGAGGGAGAGAAACATCAATGTGTCTTGTGCGTGCCCCTACCAGGACCAAACACACAACCCAGGCATGTGCTCTGACCAGAATCCAACCCGTGACCCTTTGTTCTGTGGGACATTGCCCAACAAACCAAGCCACACTGGTCAGGGCACTTGGCCCAATATTTTAGGTCTAAAAAGGGAAGGGAGTATGGTAGCTCAAAACCTAATGAGACAAGGGATTAGCTACCATTTAGATTCTGGGAATAGCCAAAGAGTGAATCAAGCCATCAACCAGCCCTATTCTAGTAGAAGAAAGATAGTTTTCTGTGTTCAAATAATCTCACATCTTATGATTTGAATATACATATTCTGTGGGCCTCACACCCTCTACTCTGATGCCCAGACATCATGACAAGGGAATTCTGTGTGAACTAGGCAAAGATTGAAGGAGATGGGCAAATACCCAGTCTTGGTCTGAGGAATGGCACCCACCTTCAGTACCTACACTGTTCGATTGAGAACATTGTTGGCATAAGAAAAGGAAAAGATTCAGGGTTTTCACTTTTGCATTGCTGGCCTGTGGTCTCTTGAAATTGTTTTCACCATATTTTCATTTTAGCTAGAAGTTGCTTTCTATTTAGGAAGGAACTTCAATCTAGGGACTAGAGAGACCAAGGTAAGGTGTGGAAGAAAAGCATCAGGACTGAAGTTTTGGCCCTGGGCTCTGCGCTCTGGGTTGTATAACCAAGTTTAAGGTGAACGATGACAGGCTGTCAGGGCAGAAGTTCCATTCAGTAATAAAGCCGGGGCACTACCTGGAGCATTCCATGTATTATATTGTGGATTGGCAGCAAAAGCAGAGAACTTTTTAGGTATATAATTTACAAAAATACCCAAACATTGTTTAAACTAAACTGTGTTGAGTAATGCTGATAAGGATGATAGGGATGATCATAATTACTGCTGTTGAGTGTGTTTTGTATGCCACTTGGCATGGGATAGGCTCTAGACAACTCCGTAAGATAGGTATTATTTATTTCATTGCACAGATGAGAAGATAATGTTATGCAGAAGGCAAGCCTTTCAAGATCACCCAGCTAGCTAGTAACTGTACCAGAAACTTGGATTTTCACAGCCTGTAAATTTTTGCTTTAATCCTCACTGTGGGGTTTTAAAAATTTATTTTAGAGAAAGGAGGGGTGGGATAAACATCAGTGTGAGAAACATCAGTTTGTTCCTCTTGCAAGTGTGCGCCCACTGGGGATCAAACTTGCAAACTTTTCGTGTATGCGATGACTCTCCAGCCAACTGTGCTATTCCATTTTGGCCAAGAGCCTTGGATTTGGTCAATGATCACTGCTGCAGCCCCTGAGTAGAAAGCACAGGATGCAAAGGTTGGGTTCTCTGGAGACCCCTACCCCTAAAATGTCAGAGCTAATGATTTAAAAAAGCCCTCACAAGCAAATGCAACTTCATTAGGTGGATGGCATTTTGCAGCAAAGGCTGTCACCTGAAGGGAAGGATCAGCCCTCATGAATTGCAAATTATTTCCTAAGGTGTCCTCTGAGGGAAGAAAGACAGATGGGTGGGGTCTCAGGCTGGTGGAGAAGGCTGCAGTGTGGCCTGGGATAGATGCAGTGCAGAACACTCATGGCTATTTCCTTTATCTGCCAGGGCTGATCACAGCTCAGTTACCTTCCTTCAGCTCCAAACAAGTACTTCTTTTTTTATTTAGAAAAGAGATTATCTTTAGACTCGAGGAGCACCAATATCCTGCTACCCCTGATTAAATGCAGTAGGAAGATAAAACGACTTCTCCATCCCTCCTGGCCCTGGGAGCCAGCACCACCCAGGAAAATGGCCGTCTCCCGCTTTTGAAACTGCCTCTAATCCTGTTTGCTTTCAGAGCTCCAGTAAGATCTGTGCTCACAGCAGCAGGCTAGCCCAGTGAGGCTGCTCATGCTAAGACCATGGCTGGCTTCCCAGGTGAATAGTCGTGACAATCAATTACATCAACCCAATTAGCAGCAGCACCCACCTTGAGCAAGCAAGGCTCACCTGCTCTCTTACCCCTGTCTGGAAAAGGGCCCTGGGGCCTTGGTGAGGAAGCTGGTGAATTGGGAGGCTAAATGTTTAGCAGTGACCTTCTCTCAGAACCCTCTTGTCTTGGAGATCAGTGAAGACACTGGAAAAAGACCAACCTCTTATACCATAGTCTGCCAAGCAGCCTGCAGATTACAATGGTTTTCAAATGATTCCACCAGGAAGGAACACAGTCTTCCCTCAGCACCTATTGAATGATCAGAGGTGGAGCTTTATCAGATTTTGCCCTCAGTAATGAGGCTGTGTGTGCCTCTCACACAACACTGACTAGGGACAGGGCCCACTCTGGCAGGTGGGAGGTAGGTAAGGGATGAAGCCAGGGATGTGCTTTCTTTGGCTCCACACATCTGCTTTCCATCTTTACAGAGAATCAGAAGTCTGGCTTCAAAGGCAAAATCTAATCACCCATTAGCTGCTTACCTTGAGCAAGTTGCTTAAACTATCTGAGCTTTGGTTTTATTTCTTAAAAATGGGATTATGTAAACTCTAGGGATTGGAAACAAGCCCATGACTGCCGGAAAATGTGGGTTGGGAGGGAACGGCTGCCAAGGACAGCGTGTGGGTGACGGATTGGTTCTGTGTTATGGGTGCAGTGGCGACCACAGGACTCTGTGCAGGTGTCAAAACTAACATAACTGTGCACTGAAAAGGGTGTGTGCATTTGAAACATGAATACTTGTTAAAAATGAGATTTAAATAACTTTTCAAAGGCTAATCATAAGGTAAAGACGATAAAAGTTTTGAAAGTACCTAGCACAATGAATATAAATATTTCACATATATTCTAAGTATACATCAGGGGTTTTTTTTCCTTTCTTTCCAAGTCTGTTTTTCTCATTCATAGAGTAGGAAATAAAGTATTACTTCTTACAAATATAAAAAAGTCTTACCATCTTCCTAAGCATGGTAGAAAGATAATATTAGATTATGAATGTAAAAACTTTATTAGCTGTCAGGATGTAGCTATCCATTCATTCATTCATTTATTTGCAATTTTGAACACCTTTGTTGTATGAGATCCTGTGGTAGTCCTGGTATTAGGCCCTGCTGGATAAGCAAACAGAGCCGTTTCTCCACTGATGTAGCTCATAGCCAATGAGGGAAAGAATGAAAACATGCTACCTGTTTGAAGTTCCAGTGGCTACAGAAATGTTCTAAGGGACAGATACTGCATCCTTTTATCTAAATATTTCCTGGAATGTGACTTGGAAAGCAAGCAGGACGTGGGCCCAAGGAGCAGCAGGGAAAGAGGAAGGACACTGCAAGCTGAGGAAACAATACAGAGAAAGACCTGAAAGCAAGGGAGACCAAGGCTTATTCAGGAACAGAGCACCTTTAATTTCTGGTTGGGTTTGGAGATGGCTCATTTTGAAGATTCTTGCCTTCAACAGGGGACTGGAGCCAGTGACCATTAAAGAGTCTTCTAACCCCATGAGCCTATGATTCTGTGAACAACCTCGGCCCTGTTTCGTACCCATTCAAAGGCGACTCGGGCCTTGGTGCTTTTCTTCCTCAGAGTCTGGATCAGAACCTAGGAGAAAGTCTCTCCCTTAGGAGAGGCTTTTAGTTTCCTTGCATTTATTTTTGCATAATTACCCAGCTTCCAACCAGACAGGAGGTGACAGGAGTCATGGAAGGGATTCAAATCCTCTGAGGCTGCTGGATGATGTCAACCCAATTACCAGAGACAGAGCTATATCTTCCTGGCAATACCCCTCAGGTGTCTGCACCTGGGTGCATATGGGTGGAATTCTTTGATGTGACACTTGGCTGGCATAAATTTTGCTCCTCCTTTCCTCTTTTATCCCCTCCTGGAGAAAAAAAAAAAAAAAGCAAATCGACAGTGAGGCAAAGCACGTACCAGTTGCCTTAAAAGTTTTAGCAATCACTAAGAAACCTTGCAACTTTGAGCATTCTGCTGCAGGAATTCTGAAAGGTTAGGACTGATGACCTACTATTGTGTACCAGGATGGCTGTACTGGCTATTAAATGATTTCAGATTGTTTCTACATAAGCACCTCCCCCAGCCCAGCCCCGGGCCTGGACCATCTCTGCCCTTGCTGTGTTAGCCACCTCCATCCCTGCTCTGGGGCCCCTGGCACGTTCTCACAATCCAGTAGGTAAATCCTGCCGTGAAAGGCCTTGCCTGCCCCCACCCCAGCACTTTGTTCTGCTTGGTTAGAACAAACTAGCTGTTGTGTGTTGGAAAGGTCACCTGTCTGGGAGAAGGAGCAAAACTGATGAACTGACTTTCCTAAGGAAATCATTTCTTTTTTTCTGGGCTTCTATCAGTCAATAAAAATTAAATTTACTCTCATAATATTAAGTATATAAAGTTTTGGGACTTGTTGATTTCCCAGGTCTCTTCCACCTTTAACATCCTATGTATGATTCTGTACATTATGAAAATATTCAGATTCCCGTATCTGAGGTTGGACTAGTTCCAGTACTCATCCAGAGGAAGGAGTTGATTGCCTGCATCTAATATGAGTAGGAGCTTCTCACAATCATAGATGCATAGAGCTTTGGAGCTGGGAGCAACTTAGACTTCCCCCAGCAGACTTTTCGGAATATGTCCCCCACAGTCTTCGGGAGCCCACAGAGGCAGACCAGGCAAGCCAAGTGGACAGGGCTCCAAAGTCCTGATTCCTGCTTCTACCCAAGCAGCCCTGATGTTTCCTGTTTTATACAGTGGTACTCTTCCCATAATTTTATTTAAGAAATGTTTCTTAAAGGTGTTTGGGGAACAAATCCTTAAATCCTGGTTTGGCAACTTGTTCTCACTGGGGCCTTGACTTGGCTTCTTAGCCTCCACAAGCCTCTGTGTCCTCATCTGTGAAATGGAACCAATGGCACCATCCCCCAGGGTGTTAGAACACTACAAAGCATTCAGTGCAATGCCCGCTATGAACCAGGGGTGTGAGATTACTAGCTGGCTCTACATCCAGCCCATGATTACTTCCTCAAGTTAGAATATAAGTTCCCAGAGCCTCTTGGAAAAGACTGAGGGGGGTGGGACACATGTACACACACAGAACTGCCAAGGAGACATTTCAACAGTGACAATTAAACTTGCGACACTTGCTACTAACACTTACAGATAAGGTGGCACTAGTAGATCCTATTCAACCACAACACCAGAGGCAGGCCACCCTAATAATCACCGCAACACTGTGGATTTGGTTACTGCAAGTAACTCACTGACCTTATTGGGCTCAAGTTTGTATCTACACGGTAGCTACACAGGAGAAGTTGAATAACCAGTCCGGTTCCTGGCACTCAGGGTGTGGCAGCTGTAACACTTGCAATGTCTTCTTTAAATGGACTAATTGAGCCCCTTTTACCATCTCTCCAAGTATCGTCTCTGAGATGGTGACCCGTGCATTTCTCCCACCTGAGACAGCATGCAATGGACAAAAAACAGTGTGCATCTTGAATTACTTTCCTTTTTTGAAGGGATGATAGCTTTCCAAATGAAAGCACCTAGATTGGATCTCGGTTCTATTAAACCTCTGTTCTCATATGACTAATTTGACAATCCGCCCACTCTGGAGGCCATTAGGCGAGTACGAGCAAAGATTTCCAAGCAGTGCTCTAATCATAAATTGTATCAGGTAGGGCTTTGTAATCAGATGGGGGCTGGCTCACCCTGGGTGTCCTTACCAGGCTGTGGGGGCAACGAATCCCTGGATTGAGCTCAGTCCCAGCCTGTCATGAACCGTCTGTGTCAGCTGGGCTCAGTCATCTGCCTTCTTGACATTTCCTTATGAATCAAATTTGCGCGTCTCTTAAACATTTTTTTTAATTGTAACTTGTGCAATGCTTATCTTTCCCTTGTTGATGTTATCTTGCTTCTGAGCCTTGTTTAACAACAAATGTGGATTCTGGTTCTTACTCTTTCAATGACAACTGGTGGACTTCGAAGAGACCACTGCTTGTGTATCCTTAAGGAGTCCTGGGTCCAGTACCTTCATTTTACAGCTGGAAAAAATTTGAACTAGAGGGGAAATGCTGTTTCATCAAAATCATCCCAATCCTTGAGGAGCTAGGCTAAAACTTGTGACTTAGCCAAGCACCTCTCCCACTGTGTTGGTTCTCTCCTTCATGTAACCACGTTTGCATGTGATAAATATTTCCAAATTTCCATGCCATGATCTACTCGGAACTCTGGAAATAAAGCAATGAATAAAGTTCCTGCCCTAGAAACTATATTCTTAGTGAAGAGGGACAGACAATAGACAAAATAAATTAGACGGAATGTTAATAGGAAGCTTAGATGGTGATACGTGCTATGAAAAAATAAAGCAGAAATGGAGAGAAGGAATGTCAGGTGGAGGAGCTCAAGTAGAAAGCAAGGTCATGGAAGACCTCCCCAAGAAAGAGAGCTTGAATCTTTACTTGATGGACACAGTAGATGAGCTGCGTGGACACCAGAGGGAAGAGCAGTTCAGGCGTAAAGAGCAGTAAATGGAAAGGCCCAGAGGCAGGAGTGTGCTGAGTGTGTTGTGGGAACAGGAGGGTGGCCAGGGCTCCTGGAGCTCACTGGAGTCTATAGGAGGTGAGAGTGGAAAGGCAACTGGCTCAGATCTTATGAGCCACTGCAGTGACTTAGCCAGTAAGATGGAAAGCCAGGGGAGGATTTTGAGCAGAGGAGTGACATGATCTGGAGGTGGCACAAAGACAGCCACTGTGAGTAACAGGAGAGATGGACATGAAAACCCAGTCTGTAATTGGGGAAATGAGAAGGGTCATGGAAGGGGAGTGGAGGGTGGAGCTGGGCTGCTCGGCAGGGAGACAGAACTTAGCCCGGAGCTGTGTAGGCTCAGGGGAGACTTCCTAGAGGGAGAAGTATGCAGGGAAAAGGCGGCCACCAGATGCAGGGTGACCAGCTTTCCAGGTCTGCCTGAGACTATTCTGGGTTTAAGACTCCTCGGTCCCAGTAGGAGCAAGCCAGTTGGCTAGTGTATTGTGAGAGTTTCCCAGTAAAGCTGGAGAGGTGGAGGGTGGTATGAGAGTGTTCTGGGCAAAGAACAGATTATAAACAACTGAGAGGGAGGAGAGGGGGAAACTGGGGATTGGGAGGAAAAGTGGGGAGATGGCAACATGTAGAGGAGGTAGGCAGGGCCCCAAAGTGCAAAGTCCTGTGAGCCATAAGAACAAACAAGTCACTGAATTCATTTTGACATCAGTGGAGGGGTTTTAAGCACAATTTGTTACCAAAGAAATACACAGGATTGGCTGCCTGTTGCCACAAAAGCCAAACTGGTGAAGCAGATGCTGGTGAAAAAGAAAAGAGGTTTTATTCATGTGCTGCGTTGTCTGGGGGAATGGCAGACTCCCACCTCAAAGCCCATCTCCTCAGCAAGACCAAGACAAAAGCCCGTGCTCCAACATAAAATACAGTCCACTGAAGCCTGCAGGCAGCTGCTGTGTGGTCGTCCAGGTAGCTTTGCTTGTTCTCGGCTACTGTCTGTTTTAGCGTCCCTCCTGGAGCCTGCACGTGGAGCCCGTGTGGCCACGAGCCATGTGGCTGCTGGGCCCTCAAGACAGCACAGACTCACTGGCCAGTGCGTCACCAGGTGGGTGAGAAGCGCTTCTTTGTTCCTCTGAGACTATGTTAGTCTGAGTGTGGGATGGACTAGGTGCTTTCTCATGCTGTGGGCGGGTCTACCTTCCAAACAATCCCTCTTTCCCCTGGCTAGACTGACGGGCCTTTTTGCTCTGGCACCTTCCCCAGCCACCATTTTGACTTCGATGGCACATGTGTCTGCCTTTCCCTGGTCCCACTCCCAATCTGGTACTAGAAGGGGGGAGAGGGCTTTTTCCTCTACCCAATTATCTTGCTAGCCTTCTGTGCACTCAGTATAAGAGCCTTCCCCTGCTGCCACCCTGGCCAATGGGCAGAGACTCCCCCATCACGCCAAACACACTATCCACCAGTAAGGGTTGTGACATTAATGACTTGGCAGTTTTATCCCCTCCCCTCAATTTCCTTACTTGTGGTAGAGCTATAAAAACAAACATATTTTGTAAGTTTCAGGTGAAAGCTGAAAAGAAAGACATTAATAAATAGAGTGGGAAATAAATTTGCATCAAAGCATTCCAACTGAGTGTTCAGTTGTGACCTGGAAGTCCTCATGTCCAATAAGGTCACATTCCTATAAAACTAGTTTTTTTTTGTTTTTTTCCCATTTCCCTGTTTGTATTAATAATGTTATTGTTTTACTAACCTCAAAGTCTCAGACTCATGATTTTTATATTCTTTCCTTGGTGATTCTGTCAGGCACCATCTTTATTGCTTTTTTCTTCAAAATGTCTCTCCTGTGTTCTTACCTTTTAAGCCCCATGTCTATGAGCCTGATCAGGTTGCCCTCACCTGGTGCCTGAGATGATGGGCTAAGGGCCTATGTGTGGGGGCAGGAGATGCAGAAGTGGGGTTAGACCTCCCTGGGTGTGGGCAGTAAGGGGATGTGCTGTCTGTAGGGAACTTAAAAACAATCGATGTAAAGCCAGTTTGCTTTGTAATATTTCTGTGTGCCAGCCGCTGATGCCAATGATAATATTGCCTCTTCTCTGGAGCAGGCCACTCCCCCTACTCCCATTTTGGCCTCTAATCCTGTTGTGTTTTCTTCCTTGGTCTCCCTGATTCCTGTCCTTTTTCTTCTAATCCCTCCTATGCCAACTTTGCTATGCAACTATAGTAAATAACCACCCATCTCTAGCTTCCCCAAACCTCAGAAGCCTTCCTGAGGTTTCTAAGATCAAGCCTCAATACCGCAGTCTAGTCTTCAGTCAAGCCCTCAGTAACCTGAAGCCGGACCAACAGCTGAAACTTATCCTATTACTCTGCACCCCAGACCCCATTTGCTATGCGAATCTGTGCCACAAGAGCTTTGGTTTCCTGTTGCATTAACTGTGAGGAATCCAGTTTTGGATCCCAGCAGTACCAGAGACTGCTTGTGTGACCTTAAGCAAGTCACTTTCCCTCTGAGAAATTCAATATTCTCATTAGCCAAATTAGATGAACAGACCTGAAAAGCCGAACTCCCAGAATTGCAAGAAGGGCCATAATCATGCTTATGAAATCAACTGCCCGTGTGAACCATGATGATTATTATAAGTGTTGGAGATAACACGTGTCAGAATAGTGGCTGTCGCAGTCCTAGTGTTGATGTTCACGCGAGGCTTGCAAACCCTTTGTCTTCACTGTCCGTTTTTCCTTCCATTCCTTTCATCTTGGCCATTCCACGCCCCACTCTTTATTTAAGGAAGAGCTCTGGTCCAACTTCCTCAAAACTCCTTCCCTTGCTATTTAGGCCTGCCCTGAACTTTGCTGTCTTCAAAAACCTTCAAAACATACTTCCTTTGTGTTTACACAGGTACCGCACACATCATGCAGTCTTCCCACCTGCACTATAAGTGCCACCTCTTAGCCTTGTTGACTCTCCCTGTCAATGCTGAACACAAGACAGATGTTAAATCAGGATTTGTTGAATGAATGAATGAATGAATGAATGAATGAATACACAGAGGCACCTCTTTTTTACCCCTTAAAGCAAAATATGCTGATAGTGCCCTCTGCTGCTTATCAGTGAGTCTGTTTTCTATACAGTAGACAAGCCAGTGAGAGGATGATGAGGAAGAGAAATAGGTGAAAATTGTGCCTTTTAACATGCTGGGACAGAGAGGACTAGGAAAGGCTGCAGGAAGGTCCAGTGCAGGGGACACTCGGGAGTCAATGGAGAATCTCCTTTATAGACTGGTGATTGACAACCAGCTTGGAACTAAAACACTCTCTCGATTTTGTATAACAAGTTTCTCTTCTCCTGGGCCCTTCTCCCAGCAAAAAAAAAAAAAAAAAAGTATACTAGCTATGGCCAGAGATGATTTTTAAATCTAATTACATGAAAGTTAACTTTGAAGACTACAAGATGCTTCATGGGAGAATGCATTTAAAAAAAAAGTCATGAGAGCTAGAAAAGGATTGCTAATCACAGCCCTATTCATTTTCTCTCTTTTCAGGTGTCCTCATATGTAGTAAAAATAACAATTGACTTTTAATGACTGCTTCTTGTGTGCTTGGCATTTTCCTTCTATTGTATCAGTTAACTCTCCTGCTAACTCATCAGGTAGGTATCGCTATCCATTTAGAGATGAAGACATTGAAGGTAAGAGGAGAAGAAATGTGTCTGTATTACTGAGCTAATGAGAGCCTGCAAGGGGCTTAAGTCCTGGGGGGACAAGCCTGCCCTCCTGGCTGCTATTCACCTCGGACTCCTCTTAGGATGGGGCTCTGGACTGGGATTTGGGCTACATGCTTTTAAATCCAGATTCTACCAGTAACTTGTAGTCAAGTTGAATAAATGAATTTCCTTTCTGGGCCTCAGTTTCCACAACTCTAAATAAGAGTTGTCAGACCAAATACTCTCTAAGGCCCCTTCCACCTCGGAGCCTGTACTGGCAGTGGCGGTCAGTGGTGGAGCTCCAAATATAAAGCCTCATTGTGGAGGTGAGTCATTCTTCAGGGGCCACCCCAGACTTGATCTTCCCAGTCTAACCAGCTCTGAATAGTTCAATGTGGACTTCAGATAAACAATCAGTTCACCCAAAGAACCTATGAGTTTGCAGGCTATTCAGATACCTTCCTATTTAATTTGTAAGGCATTCTGCATGTAAATGATGCATGTTTCCCCCACAGTGTCCAAAGCATGATGTATAGTCTATGCCGATTGTGCTAGGAAATCATACCCATGTGATATGGCATTAGAATCCTGGTATAACCCCAGCTACTTTAATGCAAAGGCAGGGCAGTGTGAAGTTCAGCATGCCATTTGTCACATTTGCTATATTCAACAACCAGGCTTTCACTGGTAAGTGCCTCAGTGGGCAATGTGTCCCAGGTGAATGGGTGCACCTTCACAGGACAGAGTCCCCAGAAAAAACATCTCCAAGTGGTGCTGAGCCTTTGAAGTGGCTCACTGGTGCTTCAAAGCCAAGTTCATGGTACAAGGAGCAACATCTGACAATTTTATTACCCTTAGAGACAAGAAAAACATTACTCAGAAGCCAAACGTCTGGAAGCGAACTATACCCTGTGCTCGGCCCTGTGGCCTGGAAGTTCAGAGAAGGCTCAAAGCGCTCCCCGCGAGGCAGCCGGAGCGTGTTTGGACAGGGCTGGGAGCAGACCTGGCACACTCCCCAGAGCGGCAGCAGCCCTCTTGCTGAAGACAGCAGCCTCCTTCTGCATTTCCACTAGGGTGTGGAGGAGTGTTGAGGTTTGGGGTCACTGAAGTTTGTACTAATTCCTCCAGCCTTCTAGCTATTCATAAAAACTGGTCAGAACTGCAAAATATCCTTAGAGTGTACAACCATTTTTTTTTTTTACTCAGGAAACACATCTACCCTGTGACTTTGACTTAAGTCAATTTGTTCACCTACTCTGGCTTTCTTTTTCCGCAGGGTGTTGTGAGATGCTTAGTGATCACAGTGGTGACTGAAGAAGGAACGTGGGACATTGTTCTATGAATCTTGACTGTCTCTAGTCAGTGCCTTCATGCCTGTTCTTCACTTGGTGTTAAGCAGCTACAGGGGGAATAAATTGAAAATTAAGACCACCCAGAATGCAATTCTGCTAAAAAAATGTTGTTACACTTTCTTCTTGGATATGGAGGAGAGAAAATATGACTAAATAGTTTTTATTTAATTTTCAATATTAACTTCAAGGAAGTAGAATTCTAATTCCGATTATCTTGTCAGAAAAACACATCCTGAAACTCTGAACTTCAAGTACAATAGAAATACTGGGATCTTCTGGGTAAATGTAGCTAAACACTGGAATATTGTGAAAGCCCAGAACATTACTCTGGTGACTAGCAGAAGTGAAGTTGGCTTCGAAGCCTCAGACTCCATATTTATTCTAAATCTAAGCAGTATGATTGCCAAAGACCTTCAAAGGCATTTTCAAAGTTTCAGGAACCAAAAGCAGGTACAAGGAACAAACATAGTAAGTGTTGGATATTTATTGCATGGTTTCCTATTTAGCTGTCTAGTTTTCAATGAGCCTCATTAACTCCCGTTGGAGATTATTTGCTTCTAAGCATTCCCAAAGCTTCTGACACCTTATTCCATTTGACATTAGAAGCGATGTCTTTACTTTTTCTTTTGTTTGTTTTTTTCATTCTTTTAAAAATTTTATTTAATTATTGTTCAAGTACAGTTTTCTGTTTTTTACTCCCATCCCAGCCTACCCCCCCCCAGTGCTCCCCACCTCCCTCCTTTTTCCACCCCCCTTAGTTGTTGTCCATGTGTTCTTTATACTAGTTCGATGTCTTTACTAAAGCATTACATAGCTTTCTGGTTTTAATAAGAACTTGACTGATGTTACCAACTTCTTCAGGCTTTTTAGACAACACACCTGAATATCCTCAGGTGGCAAGACTCTATTAATTATTTCCATTTCTGAGATGAACATGTAAGGGTTTGAATGAACAGACTGGTTCCAGGGCATGTGAAGTTTGTTGGACTCATGGGCAGCAGAAGAAAATGCCCCTGGGAGAGCTCATTAACGTCAGTCTGAACGACGGGGTTCACGTCAGCTTTCTCTGACACCTGCTGCTCACCTGCTTCTTAGTAAGAAGCATGGTTCTTGATGGCTGCACCGCACCCACTTAACTATACCTCCTCACAGGAGAACAAAACTTCATTTTAAACTGGTATTTACTTGGATTTTCACAGTATTCATTACAGTGCTTTTCTTGGGGGCAATCTGTGGTAAAGATCCCAATCCACCCTACTTCCAAAAGACCAATTTTAGTATGAGCTCTTCCAACTACTCTGAAAGCTTAACATTATAGAATGCAAGAAATCATCCAGTCCAAATTCAACACTTTTTCAGTGGTGAATGAGAGATCAAATGGCTCATTTATTTCTGCATTTTGGTGGCAGAACTGGCACTTGACACCCAGATTGTCACCTGCTTGGTGAAGCCCCCCAATCTCCACCCACTCCCTTCTCTGAACTTGATGGCCAGTTTTGTTCTTTCCTCTGCCATACCTTTCTATTGCAGCCCTTGCCTTGCTTTATATTTTTCATGTGTTTACGTCTTTTTTCCCACTACTTTGAATTCCATGAAGAAATGGTTAAGGCCTTAGTCATTTTTGAATACTTCCCTAAAACCACTACTGAGTAGCCACTCAGCAACTGACTACAGAATTAGTTCATGAATGGGCAGAGCTTCATTTCACTATGTTACCTTCCCCATGCCTGACCATTTTCTCTGTTTACAGCATGCACATTACACTGAGGTGTCTCTCAAGATAATTGTGCAGTTACGTACAATCGTCAAATGTTTCAAGACCATAAAAGAACTTAATAAATGCTGACCATGATTACAACCCTTTGAAACAATGGGGCATATGATTTACAAATGGAAAAAGGTGAGACATAGCAGGTAATGCTTCTTGCCTGGTTCTCATTTCTATCCCCACCCACCATCAGATAGTGATTCAGAGGTAAAAACATCAACTTGGGAAGAGCAAAGAGGGTTTAAGTAGGGTCTAGATAAAGCTTCCAGGACACATGCCGTCACCCTGTCATCAACAGGGAAGGCACCTAAATCTGACAGGAGGGGCTGAGGGCAAGAGTTCGCAGATAGATCGAAGGCATCCCATTCACTTCTGAAGAGGAGACTTTGATGAAGGAGGCAGCTGGTCAGCCCTTCCAGAGCAGAAGTCGATTTAGGACAAGGACTGAAAAGGTTGTCCAGCTCTCCCATATCCCTGACGTTCTCTGTGGTGACCTGCCTTTGGAGGGCTAGACTTGTTCCATTCACCTTTTCTTCCCTGTCCCCCCAGGTAAATCACATAAAGTGGCCAGAAAAAGACATGTGTTGTATATGGACTGAACAGAGTACTCACATTTCCTCCTCATTAATGCGTGTCAGGAAAATAGAGGGCAGGAACATTTTGTTTGGTTATTTTTCTTGTGAGCCCTTAACAAGATCTCTGAAGGAAGGGGTGACTCACTAAGCCAACTTTTCACACGGCTGATGTCATCATTCATGGCACAGCAAGGCAGAATCAATGATCGGATTGTTCCAGGCCTGACGTCGTCTGGCCTCAGAGGTCAGCAGCGGGCACAGAAAACACTGTGATTTCCCAGCGGGAGGAGACCTGGGGGAGCTCTGACAGCGTGAGTCTGCAGCTCAGCCCAGCAGTGAGCTCAGAGGTGGGTGATGCTACCTGTTTCCATGCGTCAGAAGAAATCAACCAGGTTCAAAACAAAATGAGCCCTTACGTCTCATGTTGGAAACACTGAATTACCTGAGGTTGGAGGATTTGTGGGTGGGCTGTGGGACTATGTGGTGTGGCCACTTTACATCACAGGCTCCTTGGCAGGAGCCAGAGAGGAACCATAACCAGGGGCCCAGTCTGGCTTATGGCTCCGGGGTTTTTGCCAAATGGCTCCGGTTTCCCCAAAGTTCCAGATGTTCAACAGTTCAATTTCCTCCCACTTCTCAGCCATACCATTGTCAGTCACCTCAGAATTTTAATCCTTTGGCACAGAGGACTGGTGTGGTGTCTCCTGTTATGTCCTTTCTTGATATCAGTTAGAGAGTTGTTGGCTGTGGCTCTTACAAAATTCAGAATTTATGCTTCAATTAAAATTCATAGGTAAAAATTATTAAATGGTAGTGACTCCATGGCTTCTCCCCAGCTGAGTAAGTGCCAAAAAAAAGTGCTATGTCCACAGACTGCATTAAACTAAAACTTCCTTGTCAAACAATTTACATTCAGGGATCTGAAGGAAGCACACTACATATCCAAAAATACCCCTCTGTCTTGTGTCAGTTGTTTTTTCTCAAGAGGAAATTCAAGTTCAAGGTTCTTTCTGCTCAGAGGGAGAGGGAAATGAATCCTGACTAGAACCTTCTTTCCTCCTTTTGTGAGTATCATGAAAGCAGTGCCTGGCTCACTGAATTTGCTCAAAAATGGGGCTGATCTAATTGAATTATGCAACCCATATTCATCATATCTCAGAGGAGAAGGGTGAATGTGCCTTAACACACAATTCAGCAGGATAATAAAAGAGAGAAGAAGTATAGATTTTATGAAATTACCCATTTTTTTCACACGAATGCATTATTTACTACTGGATATGTCTGGAGTCACGGCTGAGAGGCACCGGCCTGGGTGCTTTGTTGTCCCCTCCTGTCCAAAAGACTGTGCTTCTGCCCTGGATATGGACCCTCCGAGTTCGCCAATTACAGTCTCTCCGTTTCCTCACCTGCAAAATGGGCATCAAAATCCACGCCCAGAATCCCTCCAGGGCTTCCCATTGGTGTGTTAATAAGCTGTGTGCGACAAGCATTCAGTGCACTCATGCCGGTGAAAATAAATGCTTTGTAGAACTCCAGACTTTTTACACAGGGGCTGCAGAGTCACTAGGCAAGTGACAGTTCCCCAAGAGCTATAAATGAAGCGTCCTGGAGTTGAAGTCGTAACAGTTGGGGTGGATAGCCTGGGCTTCCTCACGCACCTGCCATGCTGTAGAGTGAGTTAGAAAGCGCCGCCCTGTGGACTGGCCCGTCTCTGCAGGTCCAAAGCCTGGGGAGAAAGCACCATCTTTGCCGAAAACCAAAAGGCAGCCCTTCCTCTAGTGGACGCTGACCTGAGCCAAGATCCCCTGGCCCACAAGCCAGGGATTCTCATATCACTCAAAGTCTATAACCAGGGACTGAGTCATTCTTCTGACCTCTGAGCCTCAGCTTCCGCCCAGGGGGACCGATGGAATTGGATAGTGACTTCAATAGCCTCCTTCACACCTTCAGTTCTAAAAGCCACAAAACTTCCAGGGGGCTCTTCTAGCACACAGACTGTAATTGTTGAGCTCAAGTTTTAAAATTCAACTGATGACACTCCCTAGTTATTGGAATGAAAATATGTATATGGTTTGATGCAGCACAGATTAAAAATATAAATGCTTTACTGTATATACGATGTCTCAGGTGTAAAACACTATTGGTAACCCATCAAACAGGAATAACTCCTCTGTTGCCAGCAAAAGGCACAAGATAGGATCGAGCGAAAGGACGCCAATGGAGGCCTTCGCCCACTTTCTGTGGGGCTGACTGTCAGGAGCAGTGCTGCAGCCCCTGCCTCTCCCGGAGCGCCCACAGCACCCAGGAAGTGGGGCTGCAAGAAGCCAAAGGCTTGTCTTTGTTGATGCCTTGTTGCCAGAAAACAGAAATTAGATCCTTGCCCAGATCTTCCTATCAGCAGATCTCAGTGCCAGCAAACACTTCTCAGCCAGACGGCAAACAAATAACAATCTACTTTTTCAAAGCTCAGGGACTTTTATAGCCTTAAAATTGGGTTTAACATTTTAAAACTGCACGCACCTATAATGAACCCATTCATAAGTCTCAAAATGTTTGTAGAAGTTACTGTGGTTGTATTTGTGAATAAATCCCAAGTCAGTTTGGTTTGTGTTTTTTATTGCTTTGTTTTGGATGCAGAGAGCCAAAGGGAGGGCTTTCGGAAGCCAGCACAACCAATTATGTCACCCACAGAGAAGACGAAAGCCCAGAAAGGAAGAGAGCAGCTCCAGGTCACACAGCAGGCAGAGTCGATGGGGCTGGGGCTGGAATCTAGTGCTCCTTTCCACTCTCCCACAGTGAAAATGCAGCTAGAAGGCTGGGCGGAAAACAGCTCATAAATCACCATGACTCATGTTTTCAGTCTCAGAGGATGAGTGCTCTGACCACTATGATGATAAGTGGCAGAAAGTAAATGTGGTATTTAGGAAAACGTTTGATTTGCTGCTTTTCTGAAAGGCTATGACCTCTACCGCACAGAGGCAGGTGACCTCCCACTGGCTAGGGCGGCGGTTTCCTTTGGGCCAGAACAGCCTCAGCCCCCCCGCCAAAGGGTGACATCGCAGTGTCTTCCTTAGACTCGTGCCACGGCCCCAATGCTGTCTGCACGAACACCTCTGTTTGCCAAGCACTTCTGTTTCTCCAAAGGCAGATGCCCCGCCTCCCTTGCAGCCCGGAGCGTTTGCTGGGAAAACGAGTCATCGTCCAGGGTTGCCCCGTGTTGTCCCCAGAGGATCCTGAGGGACCACAGAACCATTACCTGAAAAACTCAAACATTTGGGAGAAAAAAAACAAACGCCAGGTATTAAAATAAGGCTCCCTTTATTAAACAAATCAGACACAAGAGCAGGTCCACATGCTGGACAGCAGCAAAGAGGAGGGGCCACAAAACTCTACGCAGATGAAGGCTGAAATGCACCAAGAATCCATTTTTCTCAGAAGTAAAATTCTCCTCCAACCTGCGGCCTCCACCCTCAGATGATGGACCCAATTCAGGATTCAGGATTTTTTTCTTCAAAGTCAGTGCAGTGAAGAGCCATTGAAACCCCCAAACAACTTCTTTAGAGACACAACTGACAGGCATCCTTTCTGTAGCACTGTGGAGGGCGAGTGGAGGCTTCCAGTGTAAGTTTGTTCTCTGGTGAAAAGACCAGAGCCAACAATTCCATCAAGGCCCTGGGAAGGCCGGGCTGTTCCTTCTCATACAGTTCTCCTTAGGGCAGTTCCTGCTCAGGGCCTGGGGCCCCTCCGCCCAGGGACAGGGCAGGCAGCGCAGGCCCCACAGTTACCTAGACACTGCAGACTTGAACTCATAGCCATCAGCACCGGGAGAGGAGGTTGCAGAAAGGCTCAGAGCCAGAGACGCCTTGTGAGACCCAATCACACACTAGCGTTAGAACAACAGCATGCATGGGAGTGTAGTTTTGCCCAAAATGGATTTACTCTTTCTGCTTGAACTTTTGGGTCTGCAGCCAATGCAATGTGTGTGTGCGTGCGTGTGTGTGTGTGTGTGTGATGGAGGGGGGTGACTGAGTTGTGAGAGATGAATGAACTGATCAAAAACCAAGACACACAGACAGACAGAGTGCGGCAAGGCAAGCATCCTTAGGAACAGAAGGGAGCGATGGTGACTCGTATTAACCTGTTAATTTATACCATGGCTCTGTACAAAAATAAAAAGGTTCTCATAAGATTAACAATTTAAATAAATATCTGATAGAACACTTTCTCACTTTCATAGCTCATCTTTCGGGTTAATATGCAGTTCGTGCTTCCCTCGTTCTTCCTGATCCAGGACTGCGATCACTTCATCAGCCTGTATTCGCTCCTGCAAAAAAGGCAATTGGCACATTTCCGTCACAAGCAAACACAATCAGTCCCAGTGGCAGGTGCCTCCCCAAACACTTGCAGGCACCGGTCTGTACGTGGAAGGAATGCTGAAGCCAGTTAAGGATGGAGCCTCACCTCATCCCTGCACAAGCGCTTTCTGCCGACTCCCCTGTGCCCTAAGCAATTACTTTCCAAGATCTCTCTATTGCCAAGAAGCCTCACAGATTCAGCTCCTCACTACCCTTTCCATGTTCTGGTCCCGTAGATATTTCCAAGTCAGTTTCCGGTTTAGTCTTCCAGCTGAATTCACCGTTTCCTTCTATTTTGTTCCTTTTCACAAAGTCCTTCTCTCAGTGAAGACTACCACTGCCCAACCACCTGCCCCTAAAAGCCTGACCTTGGTTTCCCGAATCTGATTAATCACCTAGTTCTTTCTGTCCTGCTTCCTGTGTCCGTCCCTTCCTTTTCTGCGCACTTTACTGTCACCTTAGCTTAGGCCAGGACTTCCCAACCTTGGCGCCACTGGCATTCTGGACCAGATGATTCTTTGCTGTATGAGGGCTGTCCTGTGTGCACTGGAGGGTGTCTAGCAGCAACCCTGGCCAGTAGCACCTCCCTGAAAGTTCTGGCAACCCCCAAATGTGTCTGGACATTGTCGGATGCGCCATAGGAGGAAAACAGCTTCTGCTTGAAAACCAAGGGTTTAGACCGTCATCATCTCTCCACTCAATTGCTGCAGCAGCTGCCCAGTTGATCTGTTCCACAGTCTACTCCCACAAGCGTCTAACGGACCCCTCTACACACACACCCCTGCAGTTACCTCATCACTTTTCTGCTCACTGCCCACCACCCTGACATGCATTCTTCTTGCTTGAAGTTCCAGGTCCAGTCTTCTTGGTGTGCTTATCAGGAGCTGTCTGTTTACACCATTCTCTCTTTTTCAGCTCACCTGTCCCCTCTCACCTCATCTTACACTCCAACTTCCCAACTCACCTCAAGGTCTCTGCATCCAGCACTCTCACAAGAACCCCCAGTTCTAGTCTATGTTAAATGCCCCTCTGGGTGTTCCTACTATATCCTGTGCTTTTTCTCAATTGCTACATCAATCAATCAGCAGGCACAGTTGGTCTATCTCCAAACTGCATCTCAAATCTTCCTGTTTTTCACCTTCTCGCTAACCAGTTTAGTCAGCAATGTGTTAGCCAAAGTCATTCTGTTACCCTTCCCAATCCTGTAACTCTCCAGGACTGGGAGAGATCAGGTGGCTAGGGCACGGAGCCTCCCCCGCCCCACATGCCCAGTTAGAGCAGGATTCATATTCCCTAAGCAGCCTGTGGGGTCTGAACCCTGCCTTCTCCCACACTACTCTCCAGCTTGCTCAGCACATCCCGGCCACACTGGCTCCCTTTGTTTCCTGGTTGCTCCAAAGTTCCCTCTTGTCCCTGGGCCTTCCTCACATGTTCTCTGCCTGGATTCTCTTCCCAAGGCCTTTATAGTAGTAGTTGGTGTCTTCTTGTCACTCAGGTGGCGACTCAAGTGTCTTCAGTCTGGAGGGCCCTCAGTGTGCCTCTCCTTCCTCTATGCTCTCAAATCAGTTGCTTCTCCTCCTGCCCGTGCCCCGTGTCCAAAAGTCTCTCAATTATTTACTTTTACTTATTTGTTGTCTGTCTTCTTCCACTAGAAGGTGAGCGTCATTGAACGCAGGAATCCTGTCATTTTTGGTCATGGCTGTATTTCCAGGGAGCAGAAAAGCTCCTGACATTGAGCAAGGCCTCTCTGTTCTGTTTGATGGACGAGTGAAAAACAAAGGGCTTGCCCTGTCTACACCATCTCCTCCTAAGGAAACTGCGCATCGTCTCAGACTCCTGTCAAACCTCGTCTCCTCCACAAAGCCTCTCCGGGCTTCCTGTTTAGACCCCTATGCACCACGCCCTTGCCTCTAAGGATTCTCACCAAACCGTGCCTTGTGTTTTAATTACTCAGGTACCTGGCTTAACACCCCACTTGGACTTTGAGCTCCTTGAAAATAGGGGGTATGTCTCACCTCGTTCTTATCCCCTACAGGTAGTCCCTGGCACAGTGCCTCACACAGTATGTTATGAAAATAACTATTTTGCAACTTGAAAACAAAGCCCCTTTTATTCAAGAGCGAGCAATTGGAAATGACGTTGATCTAAACACAGCTAAAAGGACCAAATATACTAAATAACAGAAATCTAAATTGCTGTTGTGATGCCCACATCAAACACCTGCCTAACAAACTGGTGTGCACACACCACTCCCCCTCTGGACCGCCACAGACGATGGCTGCAGCCAGTCTCTCCTGAAAGGAAAGACATCCCAGAGATGGAACTCTACATGCAAGAAACTGAAGCTTCCGATATTGGGCCCCTTTAAGAGTTTATGGTGCGAAATACTCCTTAAGAACTTTAGATGCCTTTAAAACAATCTGTAACAAGCATGGAAGTCGCCAGCTCTGATGACTGATTCATAGGTGACTTTGCTCAGGGATTCAATCGAGAAGAGGAACAGAATTCAGGGACTTTCTAACTCTGCTGCACATTAGAATTACCTGGGGGACTTTGAAAACTCCCGATGCCCAGGTCACACCCCATACCAATTAAGCCAGAATGCCTGGAGAGGGAGCCTGACGTCAGTGGTTGGGAAAGTTCCCCAGGTGATTCCAATGTGGATCAGAGTCTGGGAATCACATCACAGGCTGAATTGTCTGGTAGTAGTTGCGACTCTCTGGTCATTTTGGCCTGTGGCCACTAGATGTCGCTACTGCCCAGACGGAAGACATTTCCCAATACTTGCCCTTCAGAGGAGAGGTGTTTGCATTGATGTTTACTGGTTAACAAGGAGGAAAGAGAACTCTTTTGTGTGTTAGTTTATTTTGATAGAAAATATGTTGGAAGGGAGGGCTAAGGTACTAAATAATAAACAGATTAACTCTTTGCTGCACTGAGCACTAAGAGAAAATAATAGGCGAGTTTTCAACCAGTTATCTTCACTGCTGAGTTGTCTGGGTTCTGTAGAGCCCAGTGCTGTGCGGGCGCGCTGGCCTGGGAGGTGGGGAAGCACAGGAAAGGAAGGAGCTGCAGATGACGGAGACCGCTCGGAACTCTCTGCGCTCTGCTCCTTCAGTCACGACCTTTCCTTTCTCTTTCCGGGCCTCGCTATCATCTTCCCTAGGACCGCGCCTTGATATGCCTTTCTTGATTCTCCAACAGAACTCACACTACCTTCTCACCGTCTATTTCCTTGTCGACTCTCCAAGCGCCTCCTGGTCAGGGACTACGCTTTGTTCCCCCTCGAGCTCCAGGGCCTGCCTAGCAGAGTTTCCCAGGGCAACAGTGACTCTGCTGAAAACATTTGGTAAATGTAGGGAAGAATGCTTAGGGTATGTGTGAGTTAGGTTTGATGGTAAAAGTGTATGAGAAACTGGATTGATTCAAAACAGCTTCTAATCAAATTTGATTCAATTTAGGAATATAAAGAGGAAAACTGGCTGGAGTGCCGTTTTAAAGACTAGAATTCCTTGGCTTCATCAACACTTGGGGCAGAAGACTTTCAGGTTATCCCGTTGAAGCCTTGCTATGAAGTTTCCACTTCAGTCTTTGCCTTCCAAGCCAAACAGTTGCTGAGGCTTTGATTGGAGCCAGTAGTGACGAGGAACTCACTACTTCTAAAACAGAGAATTCCACCAAACAGTGGTGATGACTTAGAAGTTATTCTTTATGCCCTGTTTTTTCTTATAGGAAATTCTATCCATTGGTCTTAATCCACTCCTCTGCAGCCTCACAGGTAGAGACTGCACTCTGTGCCCAAGGGCAAGGCCATGGTCTCTTATTCAGGCTAACATGTCCTCAGCTACTTCCCGTATAATCAGAACAATTGTTACTATTTAAGATTTAATTTAATTGTAATACATAATAATGAACCTTCAGGTTCCCTCACCTCTTGTACATGTTTCATAAATTAGTGCTGCTTTTAGTGATTTGTTGAGAAAACAAATCATTCTTCCTAGTAACCTGTAGAAAGTGGTTCCTTTCTCCTGACGCTACAGTTTTTTAATAAAGGTCAAGGTGAATTAAGGACTGCCAACTACCGCTGAAGAACAGGCTTCCTCAAACCTTCCCTTGTTAGAGCCCACGTGATTAAGAGTCGCCTTCACAGTCCCTCATCTCTCCCTCATCCTCACACCACGAACATTAGATATCAGGAAAATGTGTTTGATCTTGAGTGAAGAAACAGTCAGTGTCAGAAACAAGAGAGAAAGCATTCCACAAAAGCTATGAAATGCTTTTTATCAGTTTGTTTTCCATGATCTCTGAAGCGTTATGAATCAACTTAATAGGACTTTTCAGAGAAACCAGTTTACGAAGCAGGTTGGGGGGCACCTAACTGGCTTTCCGGGTGGGTCGGAGACTCACCAACTCTCTGTAAAGGGGGTCCAGGGTAAACCACAGGGCCACCGCACACCTCTGACCTCTGGTGACTGCCTTCACCCCATGCGGGTTCTCGCCGCCCGACGAGAAGCTGATCATGCGTCCACACTTTGGTTTGATGGAGGCCTGAGAAAAAAGCGGAAATTAGACCCTCGATTCCTCTGTCACAAGCATCTCTACAACCCCCATCCTTCATCCTTCTGCAGGGTTATTTGGGTCCACTTTCGAATCAAAGAATCATGGAATCCTGACGTTGAAGAAGACAGAGATTATTTCAATCTCCTCATCTGGAAACCAAAGTTAAGGTCAAAATAATTGTAGCTCAGAAGATGAGATTATCCAGGTAAAACGACTGTCAGAGCCGTGGCAGGAAGTGGCAGCTCAGCACACGCTGCGTTGGTAGCTGATGCTTTGCGCGAAGCCAAGACTCTCTCTCCCCGTTACTTTACTCCTCTAACTCTGGCACCAACACGGCATCTGGCCCATGCAGATGTGCGTTCACTATCTGTGGGATGACGCAAACAAATTAAGTGGACACCTAGAATGCTGGTAAATTTTTATTATTGATCCAGGTTGTGGTTCCCTGGGTGTACGTACCCATTCTAATGCCTTAATCGTGTATTTAGGGTTTGTGAAATTTCCATAGTACAAAGACTTTAAAAAGCCAAGTCTACTCCCATATGACCACTGGATTCCTGTTACAATATTCCTGACCAGTGATCTTCAGCCAACGCTTTAACGCCTCCAGTCCCCAGAACACACTGCCTCTCAGGGTGACCCGCTGCCTGCCGTCCAGGGCTCTGCAATGATTGACAGTCCTCCCAAGCTTGTGCATCGTTCGGATGGCGCTGTCTGGGAATGTTCAGGTAGAGAAGGGTCTAAGGGAGGAGATGTGGCTAATACCCCGAGGCAGGCATTAGATCAGACAAGCAGGCTTTCCAAGTCGAGCTAGCTTGAGGAACGGATGTGGGCCTTGCTTACACGTCAAAAGAAATGTCTAAATGTAAGTAAATTTTCCTTTCTTGGAAAACACAGACACTTGACTCATTCCATCATAGATCTTGGAAAAGTAAAAGCAAAAAAGTGGTACCAACCATTCTTTTTGGCAAGATGGGCCCATTCTAACTAGCTAGTTTCTGAATTGATTTGAGTTGATACATGCCCTTTAGAAGACTCTCTGGTTTCCTTTACCATAAAATGGGAAGGCTGAGTATTTTCAAAGACAGTTGCGGGAGAAATATTTGGGAAGTTGCCTGAAGTCCTTGGCTGCCTCTTAGCATAAGTACTCCCAGACTGTGTGCCCCACGTGTGGAAGGCTGGGATTGGAGGTAGGTGGAGGAATCAAAAAGTCAGACCCAGGCAGGTGTGACTGGGAGTGTGCGTGCGTGTGCGTGTGTGTGTGCGTGCGTGTGTGTGTGTGTGTGTGTGTGTGTTAAAGGAAAGAGCAGAGAAGATCAGTCAGTTTCCGGTTATTCTATTCACAGTAATTGAGGAGTGATTTGTCACCAGAGACAGTTGCTTTTGTTTAGTGGCTTCACCTAGGGGACTTTTCTGATGTAAATGTAGAGAGTTCAGTAGTTCCTGGTGCCTTCTGTATAAATCTGACTTAGTTCTTCTAACAAAAGACTTTGCTGTGCATTTCCACATAAAACAGCAAAATAAACAATAATCGACAATATGACATGGAATAGGAAAGCCGTCCTGTACACGTGGCTTTAGGAACTCGTTTCAAGTATCCTTGCTGCTCCTGCCCTGGTGCTGGTCAGGACTCAGCCACACGAACTTGGGTCACCTCTGTGTGATTACTGAACCACGGCAACAGCATCTGACGACACTAAAGAAAGGGCAGGGGCATGGTGGACGAAACTGGAAGGATGGAAACCATTTTTACATGTGAAGACCTTTGGAAAAGTTCAGGAAAAGAACTACCAACTGCTTGAAGCCGGTGCAGCTGACTACAGGTGTGTGGGCCCACAGGCGTGGTTAGGACTAATCCTATCCTACGGACGGCCTCTCCGATCCTACGGACGGCCTCACCTGTTACCCATCAGGTGCAGGGAGGAGTGAAGAAGCTTCTACAGGGAAACCCGGCCTGGGGCACCAACAGATGACTGTGCACATACTCACGAACACAGCTCCACAGTGATTTTCTTTTTTCATGGAGCAAATGGAACTCGTTACATTTTCTCTTTTGGAAACTTGCACAGAGAAACCCAAATCTCTAAATACCCATGTTCCACAAATAAACGCTGCTGTTGAAATAATCCACAGAGCTTCCAAGTATGCTTTTCATCCAATGGATGATGAAATGGCAAGAGAAGCTTTTGTGTCATACTTTTCTTGAATAAATGTACATTTTCAGCCACTGTTCAGTTAATTAAATAATTTCCAGATTTTTCAAAAATAAAGGACATAGAAGACTTTACTGCCTTATGTTGCCTCGGACTGGTTCCCTGCTTCCTCTGCCTCTCCAGAGTCAAAGGAGGGAATGGGGAAAGGAAAGCTATCCCCTTCTCTTCGCTCTTAAGACTGGTTACCTAGGACTTTGATTGTCTACACAATGCCCTGAGAACTCTACCATGTAAATTAATCAGAAATAGAAATAATTTGGGGAAATAAATCTCCCAACTTGGAGCTTTTGAATAAAAACATTGTTTAAATGAGGTTTCTCTTTTACTTTGGGGGGTAACAATTTTGAAATAATTACACTTTATATTAAAAGGATGGAACTATTAAAATATTATCTGCTTTCACATCATTGAAAAGCAGAATTACAGTTAACTAACTTATTCGTGGAATCAAATGAACAAAATAAACTAACAAACAAAATAGAAATGTACTCATAGATACAGAGAACAAACTGAGAGCTGCCAGGGGAGGGTGGTGGTGGAGTGTTGGGTTAAACAGTAAAGAGAAAAGCCCTCATAGACTGGTAACAGTATGGTGATTACCAGAGGGACAGGGGTTGGAGGTGTGGAGGAGGATAAAGGGGGGATAAATGGTGGTGGAACGAGACTTGACTTGGGTTGGTGAACACACAATAGAATATACAGATGATGTGTTGTAGAACTGTACACCCGAGAAGCCTATATAATTTTTAAACCAATGTCACCCAAGTAAATCCAATAACAATCTTTTTAAAATAAGAATAAAATCTCTCAATTCTAAAAAAAATAATTCCAGTTAACTTGCATTCAACAATTAATGAATTGTTTCTTCATACATGGTATTTCAGGCATCAATTACTTTCAAACACTGAGCATTTCCAAATTTGGCCACTAGGAGGAGTAGAAGCAAAGAAATACTTTTGACTACCTGTGAATTTCCACTGTGCGAGGTGCAAGCATTTTTGAATCTGGGTTTCGGTGTTAGCAGAGCTCAGAAATCAAATCCTTTCTGCCCAGAGGCTCTTCTTTGAAAAACGAGAATTTTGTATAGCGACTTTATATTCCAACTCATACCACCAACCTTGTTCTAACTACTCCCATGTTAGTATTTAAGGTTTTTACCAAAAAGTATAGGCACATAGCCTTTTAAATATACATTACTGTATTAAAATGTATAGAATGTTTTTTCTTAATTATAACAATTTTAATCAGAATCTCCAAAGGAGTTTCTTTTCTACAGTAACACACAGTTTTTGAATATCGTCTGCTTACATTCCAGTGGTATGTCATGAATAATATATGGCTGTTTCACTACTAAGAAAAGATGCAAACATATGAGGAGAAAACCGGGAAACTAAGAAAATGTTGTGGAAACAGCGTATATAATACAAATTCTTTGAAGTTTAATTACATGCATGTCTCAACTATTTAGATTTGTCTGGAGGAAAGAGGTATCTCATAATCTATTTAGGATTTGATTATCTTCTCCATAGAAAACTTGCTCTTCGACCCTAAGTGTCCCTTTTGGATTAGAGACCAGAAGATGCTGCCCATGGGGTCTGTACATGCTCTGCAGGCCTGGTTTCCAAAGGCATCGGTTTGCTTAGGAAGATGGTGGTTGAACTAAACTTTTGATTTTTATCTATGAAGGAATGTCTAGAATCTCATTCAAAACATGTCATGTGAACACACATACAAACTTATGTGTACATGGATGTGCACATATCTATTTTCAGGGTTTACTTGTGATCACAATTATATACACATTCACACATACACACACACACAAATGCATACATGCATGCATATACAATAATTTTGAGAACTAGGGGTCTGGAGGCCAATGATCAATCCAAACACGTACAGTCCTAGGTTACTTGAAAGACACTCTGTAGAATTATTTGACTTGTCCTAGGGTTTGGTGACTTAGGAATTAGTGTTTTTGTTTCCACCAGATTATTTGACAGTCGGAACACTAAGGTTCTAGTTCCAAGTCCAATTGAACTTACTATATGAGGATTAGGGAATGCTTAATATTTCTAGTCTTTCATTTACCCATCTTTAATATGACTAGAAGATTTTCATTGGTGGTTTCATTTCTTACCTTTTACAATGTATACATTTACTGAACCTCTTTGCACCTCTTGAATTCTCAAGCTCAGAAATATTTGAAATCCAACAGTCTCAGTCTTTAGATGGTGGTAAGACTGAGATAAAAGATAGTAAGTAAATGTTCAAGGAGAGGTTTACTTACAGTCACAGTCTTGGCATCCATTTCAGTGAATATGAATTCCCCTCCTTCAAAGTCGTCGTTCATGTACAGGAGAGCACTATGAGAAAGAAGGGGAGTCACCTGTACTATTACATGGTGACAACAACATGGCCACAGAACTCTGAAGACTGGTGATGAACTGACCAGCATGACCACTGAGTGTCCTCTGAACTAGACATTGAAATAACTGGTCCCCCTAGCCCTCAAAAGTAAGATCATAGGTAGTTTGGATCATACCCTTAAAGTATTTATTCCACTTACGTTACATTTTTAACAATAGTTTACAGCTCACCTTGCACTTTACTTCCTTTGAGAAATACCTAACTGGGTTTAATCTAGCCCTTTGAACTTGCCCCCACTACTCACAACTCTCTTCTTCCCTGTCTACTAGTAACTCTAAACAATGTATTTTTTCCCTAACTAGCTGGAGAGCTCCAAGGGGTGTAGCCTCGCCTTGCAGATAGAGGGCGCTCAATAACTGTTTCTGTATAAAGAGAACGTGGAATAATAATCACACACTATTTATTATCCACACACAGTGACTCCAACTCCTGACTCTTCTCTTTACACACTAAAATATCATTCAGTAACAGAACACATTTTTCCCTCCTGAGTTCCCAGTTTCTAGTTTGTAATGTGCAGACATAGATAAGTGATGTGATAAGATTCCTATGGACAGAAGCTATGATTCAATGAAAGCTAAGTGATCATAAAATATATAAACTTTATATTAAAACAAAATATTTTGTGGAATAGGATACGAAAAACATGCATGTATTTTTAAGATAAACGTAGGAGATGATGAAGTCACTTCTCAGCTGGGACAGCTGCTTCAGAAGGTCATTTGAGAACCTCTGCTTTGTAGAGGTGAATGTGATGACAAGCAAAAAGGGCAGCTTTCTGTATTCCAAGGATGTTTGAAAACTACTGGGCCAGAGCTCGGCACTGAAGCAGGCGCTGGCTGTACCTATAGTCCCGGAACGTGTACGCGGGAGGCTCCTTCCAGCATTCGTTGGCCTCTGGATCCAACAGGCAGTTGTCAGCATGGATGGGATGACTGAGGTCATTTCTTCTATCCTGTTGACCTGCCAGGAAGGGACAGGGGAGAATGAGAGAAGGAGGGCACTGACTTCCAGCAGCCGCCCTTGTGCCCTTGCAAATTAGGGGAGACAGAAAGCCCAGCAGAGTGGATGAAAGTGCCCTGGGCGAGCAGTCGAAAGAGCCTGTCCTGCTTTGCTATGAGCTTGATGCAAAACTGTGAGCAAGCCACACCTGCTGCCTCAGCTACAAAGGTTGCTGATATAAATAGACATATAGACATTCCATGCATTTCATGGGTTGTAGTTCATGTGGAGCAATAACAGAAGGAGGATGAAACGAAAATGTAAAAAAAAAAAATTAGGTCTGAGTTAGCTGAGACTTTCCCAAGTGTCAAAGTGTCACCCTGTGACATTATCCTTCCCCTCCTAGTCAGGGGGTAGAGAAGAGAAGATCTAGGGAAGAAATGGTGACAGCAGGGAGTGAGCGGGGAGGTCTCTGGCTTTTTAAAAATATTTATTTCAACAATTCCTTTCCCATTGCCATTGGATGCTATAGATGGAATAGGACACTGGAAGTCCCAGGTTCCTAGTGCCCTAGGGCAGAAAAGAATTTTTCAGTGCAACTTTAGAAAGTAGAAACTGAACTGAAAGGGTGACTAGGCAGACTGATGGATTTAGGGATGGAAATGAAACACAGGAGGAAAGGGAAAATAAGAGTAAGTTTCTTTTGTGCTAGAAGCATAGAACTCTTCTAAACCACTCATCTGCCACGTAATGGAGCTTTGCCTTCTTTCTTATGTCCCTGTAGACAGAAGGAAACAAGTTCAGACTCCGGAGTCTCACCAGATAGGGCCGTTCGGCAGACCATGTGTGTATAGGAAAAATACAGCGTCGAGTTCAGCATGAAATAGGATTCTACAATCTTTCGCGCCTTCTCGCTGATGTCGTAAAACAGACGGGCACTCTTCAGTGGGACTCGGCCTTCGTAACCAAACTGAAGAAAAAGGAGAACGTTAGCCACCGTGGGTTTGGCTGGGAGCCTGAGAGAAAGAGACGCTGGGCTTCCCTGAGCCAGTGTGTACAATGGTCATCTCTGTGCTGACTGGGGACGATACTGCTACACGCTTGTGAATCTGGGTTAGGAAAATGAACCGTTGAAGAAAGCCTTCTAGTCACTGAGAGAACATGAAAAGCTAATCACTCTTTTCTCTCATAACCCTGTTCCCATTCCTCTCTAACAACACTGCTGGCCACACAGAGTAATTACTTTCTAGGGTATGTTTTCATCGCAGGGCCATGAACTCCCTGAGAAGGGGGGGCAGGGCAAGAGCTATGTTATTAGGCACACATTTAGGAAACATTCAGTTTGATAAATCGACCACGGAGTGGAGGACTGAAGGGAGAACTAAAAACACTGCAGGTGCCATGTCGCACACGCCCCCTTCAACTGTCCTGATGCAACTATATTCTGAGCTCCTCTCTTTCCGAGTCCGCCGTTCACAGACGGTCCCGGATTGGCACTCAGGAACCTGAACCCAAACCAGGTGAGGCTTTACTTTCAGCGCTTTCAGCACAGTTGCGCCTTCGAACTTCTCGTTGGGCGTGTGGGGCGAAGTTTTCCCTCTGTATCCATCCCCGACGAGCATGATTCCCTGGAAGCACAACACAGGACAATGTTCTCTTAATGATGTTCTCTGATGAGCTACAAACTCACCAGGTCTCCCTGTCTGCCTTGGCTGCCAGAAAGCTAAGAACAACGTCGATACTCAGAACCATCCCCATTTTGTTCCAGCATCCTGGTATCATTTGCTTTTCCGGTCAAAAGGGATATAGTCATTTAATTTTTACCATAAAACTTGACCCCTTTTGTAGACATACCTTGTGTATGTCTATACAGTGGGACTTTCTCAGCAACTGTATGTGGTAGGTAGGACACAGGCTGGACAGTTGCTGTCCTAGGAGTGAAGTCACTAACTATTTCAGATCCACTAGCTATATCCAGATCTGGGAAAAACTAAACTCAGCTCAAACCACAGGCTATGAAAGTGCCTCCACAACCAACGTTGTGGGCAAAGAGAGTGACGTTCCAGGCCTGGCCCTCTGGCTCCAGGCTCGCACCAGACCGACCCCGCCAGGCCCCCGCCCTCCCCGGTCCTCACACTGGCCACGCTGTGCAGCTCCCGGCACTGCTCTTCCGACAGGACGTTGTCCAGGAGGACCCGCTGCGTCCCGTTCAGCTGCTCCGAGTTGTAGACGAACGTGATGTTCTCGTAGAGCAGAGGGCCACCTGAAGGGACAGGGCACATTGTCTTCTCTGTTACCTCTGTCCCCAAGGAGTGCAGCACAGAACACCCAACAGCTTGCAATGTGGAGGTCAGGAGAGTCCTTTTCCTCACAAATATTTAGGAACACTAAGACAAATGACCAATTTGGAATTTGATAAACACAACATGGGTTCAGGAAAAAGGCAGCTGTCTGTCTGTCTGCCTCCCAGGTGTTTCCAAAGTGCCATGATAATACATTACATTTGTGCAGTACCTTGGGTTTGGTCAACTATCTTTTTATTAGATTCCAGTGATGATCCTGCAGAGCAGACTGGGCAGCTCCCAGGATTCTCCTCTGGGAAGACCTTCCAGAATTCTCTCAATAACGGAACCCATCCTTCTCCACAGCCCTTGGTTCCTCCTGCTGCTATACCATCAGGTGCAATTACTTGATCACATGCCTGTGTTCCCAGACATAAACATCTCAGCTTCGAGCGTCTGAGAGCAATGCCTTCACCGGGAAATGCAGGTGGTGAATGCACACCATCAGGACAGGCAACACCCAAACACCCAAGTCACCCAACGCCCTCCTGCTCCTCTTTCCGCCACTGCCTGACTCTATGGTCTTGCCTTTGGCATGTTTGTTCTGCCCGCTCTCTGAGCACACCTCCTGTCTGTGCAGAGGTCTCCTGTAGGCACCTGCCCTCTCCCTGGAGAGAGTCCACAACTCTACGGAATCAGTCCCTCACAGGCTCTTCAGAGAATGACGCAGTTGGGCCAAGTTTTAGATGAAATTACAAAATCTAGACCTGACCGGTCTTTTCTTCGCAGGAAGTAGGATTAAAGAATGAAACCTCTGATGGTGAGGAAATCTTCAGACTTAACAAAGTCAAGTGTAACCACTTTGAACCAGAAAAGTGAACAGAAAATGAAAAACACTGTTTTTCTACTCTTTCTAATATTCCTAAAAGACCTGGTATGTGCCCTCAGTGGCAACAGCTCACTGTGGAGGGAGTGGAGAGGGCTCAGCTACGCCCTTCCCCCCACAGCCGAGCAACGGTCACAAACACACTGGTCTAAAACACGTCGGCTGAAGGGAGACGAGCCTGTTGACATTGATGTCTGTTCTGTGGTTGTCAAGCAGATGAGTCAAATCAGGGAGCAGCACTAAGTGTTTATTGGTCCAGTTAGGACAGAAGAGTCACTAGAGGCCACGGTCAATGGAATGCTAAAATAACGAGGCAGCGTTTCTCAGTCTTGAGGAACGTTAAAATAAAAGTTCCCTGAGGCCCTGGCTGGTGTAGCTCAGTGGATTGAGCGCGGGCCTGCGAACTAGACAATCACGGTTCGATTCCCAGTCAGGGCACATGCCAGGGTTGCAGGCAGGTTCCCTGCAGGCCAGTTCCCAGCAGGGGACGCACAAAAGGCAACCATACATTGATGTTTCTCTCCCTCTCTCCTTCCCTTCCCCTCTAAAGATAAATAAATAAAATTTAAAAAAAAAGTTCCCTGAGGAACTGTGGTGTTGACAAATTATTTGTACTGAAATTTTACTTACATATTTGTAATGATAAAACTAGGAATACAGTACTTAATTTTGTGGTTTCAAACAACTATAATACCAAAACCAATTTATAAGATTAAATAAAAGCAAGACCATAAACCATCTAAATTAAAATTAGTAATATTAATGAAATTATCAGTGTTGTTTTATGGGAACTAATAAGCTACAGTCCGCACAAATATCCTGTTAACCAATCCAGCCTCCGTTCTTCGAGCCAGAATTCCTCTACTGCTCCTGGTGGGTGATGACCCATTTATTCCACCATGGCGTTTCTCTGCTGAAGCTGCCACACAATCATAGCATACCACAGTGGATATTGACCTTCATCTGCTCCATTATTTATCAATTTGTACTACTTTGTTTCATTTACTTATTTAATTTTTACTCTGTGTTTTCCATTACCATTTAGTCCTCTTATACCCACCCCCCACAATCACCACTCTGGTGTCCACATCCATGAGTCCCTTTTTCTTTTTGCTCAGTCCCTCCACCCCTTTCCCTCCCCTGCCTTACCTGTCATCTGACTCTATCTGTTAGTCTGTCTCTATTTTGTTAGTTCAGTTTGCTCATTAGACTCTGCATATGAGGAAATCATATGGTATTTGTCTTTCTCTGACTGGCTTATTTTACTTAGCATAAGTAATGCTAAGTAATGCATAAGTAATGCATAATGTTCTTTGGGTCTATCTGTACTGTTACTATTCTCAACTATTGAATATTATTAAGTGCTGCCAATGTGATGGTAACTGCACCCGTATCAGCGAGGTTTGCAACCTCATGGCAGTGTTTGGTTATAGGTGGTTATTCATATGACCCACTAGTTGCCTCTCAATATTTTAAATTGTCACTGGAATTTATGAATATGAAATTTCTTGGAATTTGGGGATATACCAGTGGCTCCCAGTGTCAGTACCAAATCTTTTGGACGAATAGAAAAAAACATTTTTTTCTGCAGTTCAGTGTTCCTCAAACATTTTCCTACAGAAAAGTTTTTGATGAAAAAAAGTTTCTTAGTTAAATGTGTTTGGGAAGTACTGGGTTAAACAAAATTTAAGAGGACTTCTTAGAATAGGCATTATGAACATTCTAAGTATCAATACAATATATAGTAGTTCTCACTCTTAATTCAGCACAATATTCTTCCTTCCCTTCCTTCTTTCCTTCCCTCCTTCCTTCCTTCCTTCCTTCCTTCCTTCCTTCCTTCCTTCCTCCCTTCCTTCCTTCCTTCCTTCCTTCCTTCCTTCCTTCCTTCCTATGGCAGAGAGACTCCCAAATGGACTCTAAAGGTCACTGCATCCTGGAATTGGCTTGTGTAATTTGCCTCCTAGTGTGGGCATGGCCTGGATCTTGTTTCTAACCAGTAGAATATGGAAAACATGATAAGATGTCACTTCCATGACTGCCTTACATAAAATTGAAACTTCTATCTTGCTAGCAGACTCAGTTTATTGCCTTCTTAGCTTGCAGTCTGATGCAGCAAGTGGCTGTATTGGACAGGCTCATGTGGTAAAAAAAAAATGAGAGTATCCTCTAGCCAACAACCAACTAGGAACTGAGGAACATAGTCCCGTAATCCTTTAAGAACCAAATGCTGTCATCTGAACTTGGAGGAAGATAGTTCCTCAGTCAAGTCTTAGAAGAGACTCCAGCCCCAATCAAAAACTCCACGGTTGCCTTATATGAGCTTGAAGCAATAGACCCCAGCTAAGCTCTCCCCAGACTCTTGACCCAGAGAAACTGAATTAGTAAATGCATGTTATTTGAAGCTGCCGCATTTGTGCTAACATTTTTCATAGCAATATAAAAACAAGTAGATTGTTTTCCCATGATGGAATTTCTTAACATAAAACACAATTTGCTTGGGAAAGGCTGCTCTAATCTAGTTGATTAGGATACATAGCCTAAAAGAGGCCATCCCTCAAATGTTTGGGAGAGTCAACTGCATGTTCAACTCTCATTTAGAACTATGAAAAGAGATTTGCCTTCAACAACAAAGACAAGATACTCATAGGTTCACTAAAAAGCTTTTTTTTTTTCATATAAAACTAGAATAGAAATGGAAGACAGACTGAGTTTAGTGGACCAGGTTGGTTTGTACTTGGCCAGGTTTTTCTTGTCTTCTACACTGAGAATGTATTGCTTTAAATATAATTAGCTTATTTAAAAATATATAACTTTAAAAGTTACTAAAACGAAACCATTTAGAAAAATGCCTACCATTCTTAAGCTATACATAAATATTTATTATTATTATTATTATTGGATTAGTAATATACACCTGGTATGTTAACTTCAAACTGAGATATCTTAATAAACATAACTGAAATATATTTAAAAGAGTGCTGAGATATTGAGATATCTCAAAGAAAACTGAGATATTGAGAACTCCCCTAGCCATGCCGTAAGTAACATACACAGATCAGATAAAGGAGCAGAATGCAAATGGAACATTACATATCTAAACCCTAACAGGGTCAGGCAGAGTCTGTACTAGAAATCTGCCCTTTACGTAACTGACTCAGTTACCACTGTACAGTTTAATACAGAGGTTTCCCACATATACGTTTAACAGAAAGACAACTAACTACCCACTCACTAAGCAAAAGGGGGGCAGAAGGAGGAAAAATAAACCCTGCCATTCAAAAATACAAACTGACCAACTTACAAATGACTAGTAGCGTACTAGACTTAGAAAAACATTAAAATAAAAATAAAAATGTAGTCCAATAAGTTGTGGTTCCTGGGGCCTGATCTGACAGCTTTGGCCAGTTCTTAACCACAGCCCAAGGAGATTTAGTTAAACAACGTAATGCTTCTCTCATTCATAAAGTATGTGCCTGGCTCTGACTCTCCAGTTGCAATAAAGAGGGATCATCTAGGAAAATAATCCTTGTGCTCATTGTCTGTGGCTCACAGCTAGAAAGTCCTTTTGCTGTAAATACTGCAATGTCATGAGGTCATGACAGTGTACTGACTAACAAGCCCTTATATGAACACAAACCTTTAAAGTTTACAAAAGAATTTTCACACTCATCTTTTCCAACAGTTGCTGTCATTGTTTTACAGATGAGGGGCAGAGGGCCCTGGGAGATTGAGTCTCTAATGATAACTAGGGTCTCCAGTGAGTCTCTAGTGACTCTGGGATTATTACAGGGCAGGACCTTTGGAAAGTTAATGGCTGAAAGGAGAATGGGTAAGTGACAGACTGTCTTTTGTTTTTTTTTTTTCTGGAAGTAGACACATGTGTTCCATGGACTGGAGTCACCCTGGGCCACTCCCATCTTAACACTTGGGAGCCATCCAATATGAATGTGACTAACTACTGTTAGGTAACCAGAGTGGATGACCACCTCTCTGTGGAAAATGAGAAAAGCTGGAATACATTCTGCTCTGTGAGCCAAGCGTCCTTTGTTGTCTCCATGACATCTGCTTTCAGCCTAAGATAGGAAAGTGTTTTCTGATTGGGAACTCTGCCTCTGACTACCACTGTTCTTAATTTAGACACTATTTAAGTCTCCAGTGATGGGATGGAAAGATTTCCAGTGGATTCCCAGAGAACATCCTAAGATCCATTAGCCTAATTCAACTAAGTAAATTCTGCGGAAATGATAGAATTTGATAATGGTGACCTTTCTCCACCCTGTGTAATCTTTTCAACTCTTCTCATTAATCTTCCTAGTCAGTTGCTGGACATCAGAATTTCTGGTAGCCAAAGAAAAAAAAACAATGCTTTGATATTTGGCAACTTTCCTGGAGTTTCCCAAACCTTTACGGCACAGTTCTGGCTTATTGTCACGTATTTCCTGGGTGATTTCTCAGCTTAAAAAGCAACATGAACTCTGGCTGACCGTGAAGCTCTCTGGCGCTTGTGAAAGAGCTTGGGCTTTGTAGCTACACATTACAGTCCAGGTTAAATTAGATGAGTGCATTATCCTGTTTACCGCCTCACACTGACTTGGAAGCTAAGGAAGGAAAGGGCTGGGAAATATGAACTATGGAGAGCCAGTAGTTTTCAAATCAGCTAGAAGAATGTGCTGACAAACTTCTTGTCTGGGAAAGGAGTACTGTACTTTTTCTCAATGCAGGTTTTTGAAAACCCCTTGCCGATTTTGCAGTTATTTAATCAATAGGGTACATTTTGAATATCTAGACACTTCAATGGCCCATCATCAGGTAAAGACAACATGGGGTTTGTATTCCAAAGCCTGGGTTCAAATGGCTGCTCGACCTATTATGAGCTGTGAGACTTTGGACAAGTCACTGAATCTCTGTGAGCCTCGTCATTCCTGTCTATGAAGTGGGGATACTTTTCTCCTGTGAGATGCTGTCAGTATTCAAAGGAACTGTGTGTGTTGCGGGGTGCGTGATTCTCTAATCACTGTGCCATACACCTGAAACTAATATAAAATAATATTCATTGTAAATTTTTAAAAATAATTTAAAAAGAAATTTGCTTGAAAAATTATCAAACAGAAATAATAATTGTTAAGGATTATTTATGCAGTCAGTACTACTACTGCTAATAATTCATTATTATAACAAATGCTGGGATTTATTTACAAACTACTTTTGTTTCCATTAATTTTGATCTTACTGAAGTAGGCCTATGATACTCTGTTCTGTCTCTATGCCTTTATTCCATTTGTTTAATCCATTAAAATGGCTCCCTCTATATCTCTGTCAATTTGACCTAAATTCTACTTTTTTCTCCTAGCTTTGCTCAGACATATGTGCCTCAAGCACCTTGGATTAACTAATCCAATATCTCATGCAATTGGTCTCTTCAAGTTCCACTGATACATAGTCTATTCCATACTACCTAGCTCTACTCACTTGCTGTGTGAGAGAAGTAAGCCCCGTGACCTCGCTAAGCCTCAGGCACTCAACTGAGAATGGCAATGATCGTACCAACCCTGCCTGGCCTCACAGGATTTCTGTGGGAAACAGAGGTCCTTTTCTTGGGAACCAAAGGTGATGGTACACAAACCTGAGATATTCTTGTTTTTAAGCCTTGCTTTCAGAATTCCATTAACTGGAGTAGCTTAGTCCTTCCTTTATTTTCCAGAGAAAGTGGGTTCTGCCTAGATCTGAGTAAGAACTGGTCAAGTCCTATCCTATCCCCACCCTCCTTCTTAGAGTAAAAGTACACAGATACTTACCCTCTCTTAGGTCTCGCTCTATCTTGAGTGATGATTTTTTCCCCATTGACAATCCATGAACTTCTGCCCCCTCCACATTTACTCCTGAAGGGACCCTGGCCATTCAAATAAGTTGAGATAGAAATTTCCCATTGAATAAATGTTCAAAGGCAAAGCATACTTTACCCAGATAGACTATGACTCCACATTTTATACTTTTTTGTACAGAATTACACTTATCTTTCAAGATCAAATTAAATGTCACTGCCTCCATGAAGTGCTTTCCTATTTTTTCAGTGAGTATGCTCTATTTTACTTCTCTAAATCTTCTTAGCAAACTTTATTACAGCTAATTGTATTCATAACTTAACCCCTTCAATTTTAGACTTTGAATCACAATGGAGCAGGAAAGAACCATCATGTGCATCTGTATTATGCTCACAGTGCCACGTTACATGTCCTGAACACAGAGTGTTTATCCCTGAACAATGGCTGACTTGAAATAAATCATATCCTAGTGTAGTGGTTCTTGATTATTTCAAGAAGGAAGACACAAGTTTCTGTCAAACTTTGCAAACACACACAGGACAGCACAATGTTCTTTTTATCTAAGTCTTTCTGGCATCCATTGTTTTTTAAATTACATTTAATTGATTATGCTATTACAGTTGTATGATGTTATTTTAATATACACAGATTGAATGCATCCAAATGTGCATATGCATTCTTGGATCTCTTACAATAATTCTAGGCCACCCTGAGGTTGAGTCCTTGAAGTCTAGGGAAAGACCACAAGATTCTGAGTGAGAAGATCTGGATGTGCCAGTCCCTCATGGTATGGGACTCTAGACGGTGGTTTGCCTCACCAGGTCCTCAGCTTTAGAACTTGAAAATGAAAGGCCAGTCCATGCGATCTCTGGCATTCAACCCCAACATGCTACGATTCCCTGAACGGGTCATAATATGTAAGTTGACTCTTGACTTCTATCATTTCAAAATACACATTATCTTCATTTTTAATTGAGTTAGGGACACCTAATATTTTAACTGGCAGTAAAGTTTTCTGAGCTTTTTGTTTCAAATAAACACAGTGAGGGAGTTCAGCGGTAACAAAAAATGTCATAGTTTTATTAAACTAATGCATTTAAAAAATCCAATTTTGTATGATTTAGAATTACAGAGCATTTATTCCTCAGAGATCACCTGATCCAATTCCTTAATTTGAGAAAAACCTTGAGACCCAAAGAGGAAAATAAATTAATCAAGGTTACACAGAGTAACAGGAACAGCTGAGACCGGGATGGGAGCTCTTTATTCCCAGTTTGGAACTCTCCAAATTATATCTTTTTGCTTATTCATAGAGCCACGTTCCTTACAATAGGTATGACTCTTGGCATTTCTTTTCATTAAAAATAAACAGTTGAACAATAAGAAAAAATAAATAAACCCTATTATGATTAGAAAAAAATACAAAATAAACAGTTGACATGCAACAATATACTAGTTTCAAGTGTACAACATAGTGATTAGACATTTATATAAGTTATGAAGTTATCCCCCCAATAAAGCTATACACATCTGACACCATACATGGTTATTATGACATTATGGACTATGTTCCCAATGCTGTACTTTACATCTCCATGACTGTTTTTATAACTGGCATTTTTTACATTTTAATCCCTTCTCCTTTTTCACCCATCCCCCCAGTCCCATATCCGGCAACCATAATTGAATTTTTCTTTTAAATTTAAAGAAATATTATACTTTTGAAAAAATTTCAGAAATAAACAGTTGGTGTTCTGAATGAAGAACTCACCTATTCTCATCTTGTCGTCCTCCATATCGAATCCAATAATTCTGTTTTAAATTAAAAAAAAGAAACTCAGTGGTTTTGCCACTAACACATCACTTACATAAATAGAATGACCTTAAAGTTCCCCAAAGACCTATAATGTTATGAAACTTGTATAATATATAAAGATACATTTTTTATTTAAAAATAATAAAAAGAAAGGTTAAGGTTGACACAATTTTGAAAAAGACAAGGTAATGCACAGATTTGTAAAAAATTGCATAGAACTATCCTGGATGTGCATTCTTTTGTCCAAGAAAGTGATTTAGAATTTATTATTGGAAAGACATTTAAAAAACCACTCAGTCTAACCTCTTATGTTTTGTAAATAAAACAAACAAACAAAAAGTCCAGCTTGATTGAACTTCTCTACAGGACAATAAAGTGACTAAGTGGCTTTTTCTGGGGTTTCTTTGGAAAAAGCAGTTTTGAAAAAAAAATCATAAGTAGGATCTGATCAAACTATTAGTAATGTTATATTACAATTGGGAAACTAAAATTAACTTAATTTTTAAAATGTGCCAATAAAACATGACAATTAAGACAAAATTTTTAAAAAGTATGTTACAAATAGGATGTTTTGCAAATAGTACTTTTTATGAACATGAGATAAATGAACAAAAAGTATGTCCAGAAAATTTAAATTAGAAGAAAAATAATTTATAATAATATGTGAAAGTTTTGCTTTTTCTGGTCATCAAAGAAATGCAAAATAAAGTAGCAATGATGTGGCATATTTTAAATAATATATGATTAATATATTAACTCATAATACATTAACTAATGATTTTACTTTATTTTTATTGTTTTTTAAAATTTCATTTATTATTTTTAGAGAGAGGGGTAGAGAGAGAGGGAGAAAAACAGCAATGTGTGGTTACCTCTCTCACACCTCTTACAGGGGACCAGACCTATAACCCAGGTATGTGCCCTGACTGGGAATCGAACCAGCGCTCCTTTGTTTTTTGCAGGCTGGTGCTCAATCCACTGAGCCATGCCAGCAAAGGCAGATTAATACTAATGATTTTAAAATGTTATTTCTCATTGCTGAGATGTGCGTAGTGAACTGGTACTTTTATGTATTGCTAGGAGCAATAAAGGTGGCAGAAAACTGTCTTAGAAAAGCAATTTTAAGAACTTTAAAGCTTCTCATATCCCTTGATGGCAGAGTAATCCCACTCCTGGGAATTTACACAAAACCAGAAAAAGAGAAAAAGTGGTTAATATATTAAGTATAAGAGAAAGCAAATCAAATGTTCAACATTAGAAGGAGAGTTTGTTCATTGTATATCAACGGTATATATGTAGCTAAAATAATTTTAGAAGCTGTAGAAATATCAAAATTGTTTATGGTTTCTGAAATAAAAATCAAAACAGAAAGATATCTATATACTACAGCACTGGTTCAGCCAAAGGTATGTCTTCACATGAAAAATGCTTTCAAGACAGTATGAAGTAAAAAAAAGTAAGCAAGTTGTGTTGTATAACTGTGATTGATTTTGTTCTTTTTGAAGTCTTCTAAATGTTTGAAATGTTTAAGAGAAAATGCAAAATGTTGCATCCATCATTTAGGGAATAAAACAAACCTAAGGCAAATGCATCACATACACGATACTTCTCTTCTATCCAAATATATTTGCTTTTGACTTTGGATCTCAGAGACCCAAACCTCTTAAAGCTTATCACTTACATTGAGTAAACAACAGCCCCCCCCCCCCCCCCCCCCCCCCCAGGACACACACACTCATGCACATCTCCAGTTTCCATTAAGGCAGGAGATTAGAATCACCAACAAATGAGGCTGAGTAATAAAAATTCCAAATCAAAAAGGTCCACTGAATGGTTCTTTTAAAAACATTTCCTTTTCCTCTTTGCTCTTACTGGTTCACTGTATGAAAATCCCAGGCTCTCTGCAGCTGATTTTATTAGTTCTGATTCCGCTTTATGACGCTTCACAAACATTGCCAAATCCTAGAGAATGAAAACGAAAGAAAAATTTTAATTTAAATCATAGCTAAGAGATATAATAAATGTTCAATTGGAAGTTTTCATCAGACAGAGACAAAAAGCAGCAAACTACATATTCAGAGCTGAAAAAAACACCTCCATTTCAATGGATTCTTACAAGCTAGCACACATGAGAGAAATACGCTTCCAGCATTAATAAAGTTTGAAAAACGGAGTTCTAGAACCTCTACTACACTGTTATATATATTTAAGTGCAGTGTTACATTTTTACTAACTCCCCAGAGCACGTAGCAGAACCCGGTTTCTTCTGAGGACATTGGTCTCACCTCTCTGGCCTCAATGGATGCTGGGTCCATGCTGTCTCCCAGCAGGTTCTCATAGTAATCCACATTGTCCAGGACGTCCTCATCATCTGGATGGAGGAGAAGGTAGGCCTTGGCACACTCCAGGGCTTTCACATGTTCACCAACTGAAAGACCAAGGAATTGAAGCATTCGAGTCAGCCTAGGTCTGTCTAAAGGATGTTGAACTTCAACATGTCTATGAGAGGTCAGCATTAAACATCAATAAGGGAAGAAAAGGTGGGGCTAAGGAATCAGAAATAGTTACAGGCAGCTGAGAGAACATGACTTCAGGTATTCCAAAGGTACTACTCTTGGTCTGCTTTGGAGCTATGTGTTTTGCACAAATTATCAAAAGTTTCCACTTGAAGATGTATGTTGACAACTTACATGACTTGATATAAAAACACAGAGCAGAATTTTAGGGGTTAGTTCTGATTTTTGTACTGAGTTTGACAACATGATATGTGACTAATTTGAGCAATCCAAATTCTATTCATTGTTCTTGAATATAAGAAAAGATGCTCAGTCTCTCTCTTTCTTAATAAGATGAAGGGAAAGTAAAACTATATTGAGAAAATAATTTTTATCTAATGGATTGGTGAATATCTGATAATTTGATAATACATTCTGTTGATGAGCAATGAAAAATTTGTGCCATGAAGAAAAAAGTTGGCAACCTCTATCAAAATTACAAAAGAATAAAACTATTTAATTCATAGAAATCCATCTTATAGACATTTATGTTCAAATGTAAAATGATGTCTATCATTTTTCATTGATTATCATAACAAAAAATTATAAATAGCACAATGCCCGCCAGAAAGAGATCACATGAAATAAGTTCTAGTACGAAGATATGCAGATGTAAAGAGAATTCATGAGTAAGGTGTCTGTACTGATACAACTAGGTTGAACCATAAAATTACCAAAATTTGACCTGAGCAAATGGTAATTTTGTAGGTCCAACCTAACTAAAAATTACCTGATATGTATAATTAAGTAAAGAAAATAATGTAGGGAAGAGTGTAAATAATATGCTGTCTTCTTTGTGCAAGATGCAGAAATAAGTCAGAATGTGTGCGCATCATTTCTATATAAAAATTTTGGAGGGATAAATACAAAAACTGGGTTGCAGGACGTGGAAGTAGGTTTTGGGGGAAAGGAAGAGAGGGAGGCCTTTAGGATATCTGGTCTCTGAACTTGTGAATATATTACCTTTAAAATTAAGTTGAAAAAAGTAAATTTAACAAATCATATAAAATGTCAGTCTTAGTATAGTTTTCGGATGTTGTCACAGCATCTGCCCATTCGCAGTTTCCCCTGCTGCTCTTCTTGTTCCGAGCCGTGGCGATGTGAGATGAGGGAGCAGTTCTGTAGTGATGCGCACCCCTCCCCCAAAGGCCTTCACGGATAACCCACGCTTTACCTCGATAGTAGGCGAACTGCAGGTAGTCATAATGCAGGGGAAGAAAGTTCTCAATTGGAGAGAGGCGGCCGGGGCGGGTGGCAAGTTCCCTCACGCAATCATGCTGACACACCAGCACCTGCACATAGTGATCTGGGAGACAAGAACCAACAAGTGGACGTCTGCAGTGGGCCAAAGCTGCAGACTTCAAAGTCAGAGCCAGTTGCACGGGGCATCCCTCACCTCACCACATTCTGAGAACCGTGTCACTACTATCCTCACTTCATGAGCAAAAACTGTTTTCACCAAGAAAGTTAAGTGACTTGCCAGGGCCTCCCAGCTGGTGCTCACTAAAGCTAATTAATAGTAGATTCCAGATCTTCTGGTTCCTGGTCTTCCCTGTGTACTGCACTCTTCCCTTCCATGTGTCTTGTTTCTATATCTCCTGAGAGTGACATAGGCTGTCTCATCCCACTCACACCCAGCCCAATAGTTGACTTTTCTGTATGTAACAACTTCAGAGCCTCTTTTCAGATATTTCAGTAGCCTGGAGATTCCCACAGTCAGGAGCAGAAGGTCAGGTCTGGCTTTGTTAAGGATCAGTTGAGAGAAAGGAACTGCCCTGGTGGGGAGTTCACTTCAGAGAAGTGAACCAGAATGCTCTTTCTGCTTGTTAACATTTTCAGGCAACTTATCCTGAAAGGGAAATAGAAACAATATTCCTTTACCACTACTGCTTAGAAACCCATTTGACCAATTATAAATTAGTCCATCACCTGGACAGAATTTAACTACACTAAATCCTAATACTGTAGCAGGGGTGTCCAACCTTTCAGCTTCTCTGGGTGACACTGGAAGGAGAAGAGTTGTCTTGGGCCACACATTAAATACATGAACACTAACAAAAACTGATGAGCAAAAAAAAAGTTTTAGGAAATTTATGCTTTTGTATCAGGCCGCATTCACAGCCATCCTGGGCTGCGTGTGGCCTGTGGGCCACAGGTTGGACACCCTTGACAGGGACTGGTAAAATACCAGAAGAGTGAAAGCCGAAGAATTTAAATAAACACTTTGCCTCTTTCTCCTGGTTCTACTTTCTTTATTTCCATTCTCCTTGCTTGCAAACAGGCCAAGATGCTGAAGCGAAGGGGTTGTCCTGTTCCCCTCAGCTCTGGGCTCTAACTCTCCTAAGCATGAGCTGAGAAAACACAAGTGACTAGTAAACCAGAAATGGAGGAAAAACACTTCCTATATTTTGTCCCAACTTTGATTTTTACAATGAAGATGGAGGTCTCTTTTCCAGTAAAAGAAGAGTTTGTTCATGCTTGTGCTGAGTGAGCAGGTTCTCCTGAGAATGCTGTTAGAATTATCTGACTTCATGACTCTACAGTTTGGTTTACCAGAACTGCCTGCTTTCAAAAGGTAGGATAGCTCAGATTGTGTCTTGATGACCTTGAAGAAGAACCCCAAAACACAACAGGAAGGGAAGATACATTTTCTGGTAAGAAAATGTGCCAACTGTCACATAACCTGGCCAACTCAATCCAATGCAGCATAGCTAATAGAATCCCTGCAGTTCAAAGAGTCTTAACTCTAAAAGGGGAAATGTGAGGGAAAGAATGAGTTCTGTTTATTTGATTAGCATGTTAGAGATAAATAGCTAGCTATTTTAGAAAATATTTTAGAAAAAATTTTAGAATTGTTTAGAAAATATTTTAGAAATTATTTTAGAAAATTTAAGAAAAAAACAACCCTCAACTGTTTTCTCCTGGTTAGCTCGCCATTTACCTTCCTATACACACTCCTCCTAAATTCCAAATGACAAGTAAAAGGAAAAGGTGGGAAATACACCTACCAGGAAATCAAAATCTGATTAAAAGTACTTTTCAAAGCAAGGTATAAATAGCAGCAAAATAAAAGTGACACAGTAATATATTTTAGGGCTTCAACAAGCATGGCTAGTAATAAATAATGGCATTCACAAGCCATTTGTATATTCCTCTAGTTTTTAATATTTTTCTGACAGTGAAATTCTAACTTTCTAAAGTTTGACTTTCTAATATTCTGACTTTCTAAATACATTTGTATTTTAAAATCCATCTTTATTCCAAATTTAGCACAGCTTTGAACCAAACAAGAATTTACAGTTACAACATCACTTATTAGTTGTGCTCCTTGCTTCCTTACTATACCAAATGTTATTGTGCAATTAATATGTTTCTAATAAGTTTATATCCGAAGACTGTATAGTAATCCTTTCTAAAATTTCCATGTCATAGAAAATGGAAGGTTTCAAATTCCCAAGAAGACTCACCATATTTCTATAATATACAATATTTGGCTGGAACTGAAAGGACTATGACTTTTTAAAATCATTTTTCATTATAGGAAGTGGGGGCCATGGTGTTGGAACATTTTCAAGGCTGTTTAGTGGCCATCGGTAGAGGCAAATGCGGAAGTGGAGGCAGGACACATGTCCCCTCAAAACTGCAAGATAGTGAACTGTAATAAAGGAAAGGCATTTCTCTTTAGAGAAATACATAGCAAATGGAAATGCAAAACACATGAAACTGAATTTCAAATCCACAATGCTCACAAAAATGCAGGCAAATGGCTCTGACAGAAGCCCAGTGTAACACAACTTTGCGGGGGAAATCCTCAATAATTTAGATATTGGTATTGATTCTAGGTGTATTTAGTTGATTTTGGGTAACTAAGTGTGTGGCAAATTGGTCATTTGACAAATTGATTCTCAGTCTAACTTCTCTTGTCTAATTTAGTAGATATTCCCCAATTGCCCTGCTAAAGGACCTGAACAATTTTTGATCTACATTTTCACAAATATAAAATATTTATTTTCTATATTATTTCTATTATTAGCCATTTTAATCTCTGCAGTGTAACTGATGGAGATACCTTCTACTTCGGTCATTTTACCCACTCAATTACTAAGAACCTGCTATTTGCCAATCACTGTACTTAGGCATTGAGGACTGAGCACTGGCCAGGATAGGGCATTAGCCAAGTGATAGACAAAAGGAATATTTTAAAGGTAAGTGGAAATGAGCTTGGCATATACAAGGGATTAAAAGCACTATAGTTAGAATGGATCACAAAGAGGAAAAAAAGAATAAAGAGGAAAACACACACGAGTGTGCAGTCTCGAAAGTCCTTGTTAAAGGTTTTGGGTTTTATTCCAGGTGCAGTGGGAGCCAGTGGAGGATTTTTGGCGCGTGCGTGAGCAGACACTCATTGCTTTTTGAAGACTGCTCTGTCTGCCTTACAGAGTAAAACATGAAGAGGACATAATGATTTCGTTAAAATATACTGTTGATTTGAACCAGGATGGTAATGAAAGGGGAGGAGAGAACCCAGAAAGCTCAGTGCCATTAGAAGGTAACGTCAATCAAAGTCTGGTAACAAATCAGAGGGTGGCGGGAACTTAGGGAAATTTCAGATTGAAAGATGTACAACTTCTCGAGGTTTGGTTTGAGCTAATAAGTAAGTGGTACTTTCCATGGAGAGAGAAAATGCTGGAAGTTGGGGAGAGAATATTGACTTTATTAATTTGCATTTCTATGAGTATATGTGAAGTCAATCACTGTTTTTCATATATTTTCAATGTGGAACACACTGTCTACTCAAGAATTATTTGTTAAACATTTATTATTGAATAAATTACCCTTTGTCCACTTTTAAGTTGTGTAGGTCTTTAAATTTCTGGCTGTAGAGTGAGGAAACCCTAGTTTTGATTTCAAGTTTCAATTTAATCACACTACTTAAACTTTTGGGGTACAAATTCCTCATTTATAAAAAAGAAAAGAGTGACTAACAATGGTTATTACCTACATAAGAAGTTATTTAGATAATTAAAAGAGATATAAAGAAGTAAAGTGTTTTCTATATTGTAATTGCTAAATAAATGTTTGTTATTATTACTACTGGCAAATGACAAGTAAATTACTAGTAATAATTTACATGTTCTATTTAAACATTAAAAAATTAACTGTAAGTCTTTTGCAATTTTTCCACTTGTCATTTATAAATCAGTTTGATTTATTGTATCTTTTGTGTTTATAAGTCTTATTAAAATCTTTTTCTTCATACTTCTTGCTTTATCACACAAGGAACTTTGCCTCTCCTGATATTATACAAATATTTTCCTGCATTTTCTTCTAATAGTTTTTTACCCTGAAATTATTAATATAAAAGGAATTCATGCGTATATTTTCATATGCAGCAGAAAATTCACTTCCCACCACAAAACCAGCCAATCCCCTCAATTAATGTAGAAGGCAAATTACCTACTGTTTTAAATACTACTTTGTAACACATTAAATTCCCACATATAGTAAAATACTCTTTTAAATAATTAAAGAAGTCCATAAAAAAGGATTCACTACTACATTGTTTATAATAGTAATAAATTACAACTTCCTTAATATGCACCACTAAAGAACTGGCCAAATAAACTGTGTCATCCCTATATATAATGGAACATTATGTAACCATTAAATATAATAAGATAGATTTACATGTACTTACATGGGAAGAAATCCACAATATATCGTTAAGCATAAAATGAAACAAAAACAAAAATATGCCAATATTCAGTACTTATAGCATTGTCCTATTTTTATAAAAATAAAATTATTATAAATAAATACATAAATATTTAGAGAGGTTGTGGGGAAAAGGGGTCCTTAGTTCACTGTTGGTGGGATTGCAGACTGGTACAACCATTATGGAAAACAGTATGGAATTTTCTCAGAAAAATAAAAATCGACCTGCCTTTTGACCCAGCAATTCCACTGCTAGGATTATATCCCAAGAATCCTAAAACATCAATTTCAAAGAACCTATGCACCACAATGTTCATAGCAGCACAATTTACAATAGCCGAGAGTTGGAAGCAACCTAGGTGCCTGTCAGTAAATGAATGGATCAAAAAATTGTGGTACATATACACAATGGAATTCTATGCAGCAGAGAGAAAGAAGGAGCTACTACCCTTTGCAACAACATGGATGGAACTGGAAAAAAAGCATTATGCTGAGTGAAATAGGCCAGGCATTAAAGGACAAATACCATATGATCTCACCTTTGACAGGAAGCTAAATAACAAAATAAACAAGCAAATAGAATAAAAACAAAGACACTAAAATAGAGAACAAGTGGGCAGCGACCAGAGGGGAGAGGGAAGGGAATTTAAGGGGAAAAACGGGGAGGGATTTTGAAGAACAAGTATGAAAGACACAGGGATGAGGACTGTGGGGGGGGGGAATGGGAGGGAGGTGGGGAGACGGGGCGGAGGGGGGGCTGGGATGGGAGAAATTGACAAAAGAAAACTGTACTTGAAAAATAACTAAATAAATTTTAAAAAATGTGAAAAAAATAAATAAAATAAAATAAAATATAAAAAAATAAATACATAAATATTTAGATATACACATGACAATGTTTGGGAGCATAGTCATTAAATTTAAGCTACTTAAATTTATCTGTAGGACGTAGGATTGCTTAGTTATATGAAAATCACTTCTTACAATATATATTTCTACAACATAGTTTTGGAATATTTTTACAGATTGCACGTAGTATATCTATAATCATAAAATAAATGAAAGAAACATAAGCTTTACCTGCAATGACTTCATAGAGACCAGCTTTATACCCCAAGTACTCATACTCCTCAAATCTCTGAGGCCCCTCACACAGGGCTCGGCACTCCACATCTTCACTGTAATATTCTCTCAAAGCTTGTTCAAAGTACTTGATAGCTAGTTCAAAGTCATCGACCTCATAATGTTTGACTCCTGCACTGTAACTCTCCTGCAAAGAAACAGAAAACCTTTTTTTTTTCCCCCAAAAAGAGCACCTGCAGGGCACTTAAATAGCAGGGTTCAGGCCGATTCCAGATCACTTAGGTAGGAGGGGTATTGGACTGTTGTGCTGTGAAAGGATAAAAAAAAGGGGGTTGCACTGGGAGATAAAGTGTGACTGCTCTGGCCCCAGCTAACTGACTTACTGGGCAAGCCAACTACTGGGGCACCAATCTATGCCATTTTCTTCCCGAGCATACTCAAGACCATACTTTCTAACCCCTCTGAATGTAGGTGGGGCCATGCAACAAACTGCAGGAGGACTGACGTGGGTGAACTTGACAACCATTTCCAGGTCTGGCTCAGTTATTTAAAAAAGGCTTCCATTTAAATTTTCCTCTTTTATCATTTTCTTCAGTCAGCTTGGAGGGCACATGTTAAAAACAGCGACATCTCAAATTGTAAAAGAAACCCTTTCAACATGATTTTAAGTAAGATTTCACTTAAACAAATAATTACGTGGCTTAAAAAAATCAAACAGAGTTTGAAAGTACTGATACAATGGAAAAACCACCAGACTTGGAGCTAGACAGGTATGATGAGAACTGTGCAATTCACATTGGCTTCACATTTTAGGTGTAAAATAAGTGCTAGAGGGGGAGCTGAAGCTCAGGAAGGGTTACAGATACTTATATTATATTCTACTTTTCACCATGTCATACTGATTTTCTAAATTAATGTTCCTTGTCTCTCAATTTTTTTCAGCCCTGAGAATTATAACATTTCATCTAATAACTCCAAAAGTATAAAAATGTTACTGTATTGGAAATCAGGAACCAATCTGCGATATCCATTCATAGAAATCTGCTTTGAGTCAAATAAAACTTAGGAGCACTTAGCGCCACATGGTTGGCAGGAGGGCCAGGAGCTCACCAGGTGTGGTTTGGCTTCTTTGTCTACCAACTGGAGTGTTTCAACGCCAGCCATCGTCCTGTAATTCTCGATGTTCTGCTGCATTTCCATGTGTTCAGGGTTGGCCATGAAAAATGTGTGGGCTGCTTCCACTGCCTTTTCCAGCTGGTTAAGCTATGGAGAAAAAAAAAGAAGAAAAAGGATCAATTAAAGACAAATATTTCTAAGCTAGGCTCAGTACTATGCCAAGGTCTTATGGCTTGAAAGTAGCAGGGTGGGGTTCACTGTACTCAGCCTTCAGGGGGTAAATCAACAGTACTCTTAAAATGATATGTGGCTATTTCAACTTCAGTGAGAATGGATACATGTACTTTGCTCCAAGTTCATCCCCCCCCCCTATTTTCTAAGCCATCTGTGTCTGGGAAATTAAATTTATATGCTCTGTTTGTTTTATAATTAATCAAAATAGGAAGCTGCCAGTGCTGTGCTGCTTCTAACTCATATTTTCAACCTCTTTGTCTTTCATTGTCTCTTCATTGCTTTTTATTCCTTTGCCTGAATCCTGACCATGGGAGCAGAAACAGAACTATGACTTTCCACAGGATGGGACTGGGTGCACCTTCCACTGCACCAAAGCCTGTTTCCAGCCATTAGAATGGGAAAAATACAAAGTTAGAAGGAGTAAATTATTCCAATAAAGGATGCTAAACACAGCACAGACCTGCTCTACCACCTCTTTGATTCCGGCATTCAATTCCAAACTCTGATTGTCATTAATTAAAAAAAGACTTTTTAATAGTTACTACATAGAGACTATAAATTGTCTCCTAAACCACTTATGTACTGCTCTCCAAGTAGCATGCAGTGATGTATTTTTTAATAAAATAAAATTAAAATTACTCAATTTAAGACATTTCTCTTTGCTTTAGTCACGAAGAACATCAGTAGATAGAGCGATTTGCTCCATATCCAGAAACTGAACATTTAATCATTTTTCATGGTAAATTTAAATTATATTTGATCTGTTTTTAAATATAACATAAAAACTCATTATTCCTGCCCTGGCTGGTACAGCTCAGTGAATTGAACAAGGGCCCCCAAACTAAGGGATTGTGGTTCTATTCCCAGTTAAGGCACATGCCTGGGTTGCAGGCCAGTTCCCAGCAGGGGATGCACAACAGGCAACCATACATTGATATTCTCTCCCTCTCTCCTTCCCTTCCCCTCTAAAGAGAACTAAATAAAATCTTTATAAAAACCTCATTGTTCCTGAACAAGTAAATATAAAATCATGGAGCAACATATAAGATTCAACTGAGTTTGATTTTGATGGTCCGGCCACTGAAGTGTGAGTAAGATATAGAAAGAAGTAGTAGGTCCCGAAGCCTCCGGTGATTACCATCTTCTGGTATATAAAGAATCTTAACTCTCACCACAGAAAACACCAACTTCCCAATTTCAAGAGCTGACATCCTTATTAACTTTGTCTAATAATACTATAATATTCTCCTTTAATTTTCATATTCTTACCTACTGACCTTTCTTCCATTAAAACTGGTCTGAAATCAGCTTTCCCCGCCACTTTTATTTTTGTTCTCATTTTTTTGCTCCCAGAATTATTTTGGCTATCAAAACCACTAATTTTGGACCTGGTTTCTTTCTTAATTTAAATGTTCTCAATTTATCACACACACCACATCAAACATAAGTTTTGAAGGTGTCTACAAAGTAACAAGTATATAGCTATAGATGAAGAAGAACAGATTGTAAATTGGGTGTGTGTCTACACTTATTAACCAAGTGAACCTGGAAAATGTAATCTAAGCATTCATGCCTCATTTATCCTTTAAGAAAAACACCCTTAAAATTCTCACATCACCATTTACTACATAAGATTTTGGAAAAAATTAATTGTGCAATATATATAAGATTGTGCTTCAGAAATCACTAAAACTTTAGTAAAATAAACAATAGAACATGACATACAAATGATCTTTCAATTTCAAGTATTTAAATATGCTCTCCTTAATGATGAGTATAGTCTGGAACTGTCATGGACACATAACTGATAAAGCTTCGTAAGGTTCTAATGGTATAAAGTGCCTCCAGTTAAGAGTTAAGTTATAAGTTACGAACAAAGCAAATGAGCAGGGACATACTCTGGTCCCATGGCATCAGCCATTATAGTTAATGGAACATAAATCAATATTTATGTTTTTCATCTTCTCGTCTTCATGTTTTTGCTCAGGCTGTTTCACTGGCCTAGAGGTTGTTTGCCCCCTTGGTCTTTTCCTATTGAAATCTAACATATCTTATACAGCAAACTTCAATTCTCTCTTCTCTAAGAGATTCTTCTCAATCCTATGCCTATAGCCAAGGAATACAATATTGTCCCTCTTCCTCTACTGGCATTTACATGCTGTCATACACGGTATCCGCCTGAGTATGCTTGTTTCTCCTGGTAGAGTTTTCTGAGGAAAGGGACCATATGACTGATTTATCTTTTTTTTTCCTATTTTGCACATAGATGATGTCTATTGCAAGTCTAAAAAAAAGAACTTCTAGTAAGTAAATCTTTTACACACAAATCCAATGGCATATTGGTATATCACATGTGCGTGTGCTTCATAAGCTATAATGTACTAAAAGGATGTAAGTGTAGTACATCTCAGAAGTCAGCATTCCACTGACAGTCTCCAATAGTGATTACCATCTACGAATGTGATCCAGTAGCTTTTGAAAACTGTCAGATAATGTTAATATACCAGTTCCATTTCTTAAATTTGACCACACCTTATTTGGTGCTTTCTTTACTTATAACCTCGTATTGAACATACTACCATCACCCCCAATCTAAGTATAAAAAGATTCCATGACTTAAAGTTAAACCATAAAACTTATTTGTGAACTGGCCAAAGCTTTTAAATTATTGTGAACCAGTTCAGGAAACTAGTATTGGCTGCCAGAGTCTATAAAACAGACCATTACTTTCACTGGAAGCTTGTACCTTTGTACTTCATTTTAGAAATTAGATACACACATCGAAAGTGGTAGGAAAAGTCCAGGTGAACATGTGTATGCTACATATAATGCCACACTATTGGCCGGAGATTAGTACAAGGCCTTGTAAGTACTGGGTTTCAGCTAAGGAAGGATCTACCCACTACTCCGTTAAAACAAACCAAAGCAAACTGTATTAAAGGCTCCAAACTGGATTTCTTTTAAGACCAAAACAAGACAAAGCACAGGAGAGGAGAACTCTAATGTGAAGGTAACTCTATGCATTAGAAAAACAAGTGGCAAAATAAAGAACTGAAGGAAGGGAAATGATTTGACCACAAGATGGTATCACTTTTAAGGGAGCCCACTGTTCCACTGATACATGCGAAATGGGGTGAGAAATGCCTCCACGAAGCACTGGTCATTCACTTCACCTCTGGCTATGAAGAATGAAGCAAACATTTTCTCCTGCCAGCCCAGAAGCACCACGACTGTACGTGGCAGTCATGCCACATGGAAAAGAAATGAGTGCTGATGAAATCAACACCCTGCTGGCATGCAGAAGTTACCCTGTCCACTGGTGAGTGAATGAGACTCTTCTGAGACACAAATGATTTTCCATGGCTAATAATAAAGGAGCACTTCAGAAGTACACATAGACTACTGAAAAATCTTCAGTAGCTATCCACTGACCACAAAAGAGATTATTCCAGAAACCATGCACTGTGACATTCAAGAACGTCCAGGATTTGGCCCTTACCCTAACTTCCTAGCATAACTTCCTCCTATCTGTCATTGTGCAAACTTTCCCCAAAAAATGTTCTAGAAGAACTTCTAGAAGTTTTCTAATTTACTATCCTCCTATTGAAGAAAACACGCATAGGCTCAGTACTTCAGTCACTCCCAGATTCTTTTTAAAAAAATATTCTTATTTATTTATTTTTAGACAGAGGGGAAAGGAAGGAGAAAAAGATGGGAGAGAAACATCATTGTGTGGTTGCCTCTTGCATGCCCCCTAAGCAGGCCAGCACTTAGGGCTGTGGCCCTAAGCAGGGCCACACCAGCCAGGGCATATCCAAATTTTTTATTTAACTCATTCACCCAGTCAGCAAATATTTATTTTGCACAGAATCTGTGCCAGACACTGTGATAATCAATGACAATACTTACATGACCAAAACAAAGACCATGCTTTCTAGGTGTTTACAGTCTCAACCAAAGAGACAAGTCTCAAGTAAATAAATCATTGATAGAAATGATTTTAGATTGTGCTAAGTGCCATGAAGAAATAAATGAACAAAATATTGTAAGAACCTGCTGGGGGTTGGAATGAAAGCAAGACTCATTTAGGTAAATTAGTCAAAGAACACATCTCTGCAAAAGGATTTTTGAGACCTGCATTTTCGAGAAGTCAGTCATGAGCAGAACAGGAAGAAGAGCATTCCAGGCAAAAGAATGTCAAGTGAAATGGACTTGAAGTGGAAAAAGTCTTGATACTTTTTAAAAGCAGAGCAGAAATTAAGGAGAGAGATTTGAGAAGTTAGAGGACAACAGATCACTTGTAGGCAATGGTAAAGAGTTTGAATGTTATTCTAAGTGTTGGCGAAAACTAGTAAAGACTTTTAAACATTATCTGATACGCATTTTTTAGTAATAATTCAGTCTGCTATTTGGAAACTAGATCTTTGGTGGCAGGCAGGAGAATAGTGCATAATCCAAGTCAGAGATCATGTTTTTACTTTGCAAAATAAAAATAGGACAGAATAGGTTCTGACTTATTCTGGGAATCCTTCCTTTTTACCCCATCTCTCTTTCCCTTTCTTTCTATGCTATTCATCCTTGCTATATCCTCTTAATTCAGAAGACAAACATATAGCACAAAAGAAAACAATTATAAAATTTCCAAGCATATTTTAGGGAAAATATACAAATTCCCTCTCTTCTGAATGGGAAGAAATATGAATGTCAAATACTTCGAATTAGAAATTTAAAACAGCTTGTAAGACATGTGCAAGGAAAGAAAAAAATATACCCTAAAGTTATTAAAACACATAAAAAACACTGCATACTTCTAAAAAAAGAATATTTAAGATCACTTTCTGTCTTCTGAAGCCTTTTTTATACAATCATGGTAAAATGTCAAGCCCAAAATAATTCCTGTTCTCCTACTCAAGCATCAACATTTTCAGTAAAGAATGAAATTATTTCTCTATTTTCCTCATTGTAACATTTGGAATTCATCTAATATCATGCATTGCATTTTGATAAAATGCTGTAATTTCTGCCTTGACTCTTTACTTAAATTTCACAACATAGCAACTCCAGACCGTTTTTAACCCCACATGAGGTTTCACACTGTGCAGCTTGCAGGTGGATACTGAAGACATTTTGTTTCTAAGCAGAAGTTTTTAAGTCTGCTTACAGCATAAACATACTGGTTGGAGAGAAAGAAAGTTCACCAGATTACAGTGTATACATTATGCTAAAAATGTATGGTCTACAACACTTCAGTCTTCCTTTTATGGATCAGCAAATTTTTTTTTTGTTCGTTTGCTTTTCAGTAAAGATTACACCAGACATTTTTGTAGGCATTTTAGTACATGGTAATGTCCTCAAATTTACCTTAAATTTTTGCCAGCTCAGAGTTAATTTCTTGAATTAAAATAACGTTAAACACATATTATAGAATACTCTAAAAATGAAGACCCAGCATATTTTTAAACAAAATTTGAAAGCAGTTTGAACTGCTAGAGTAAACTAAATTCTATAAATTATAGTGTTTCAAATGTAAACACCAGGCTAGTTCATCAAAATTCAATCTTATTTTAGGAAAGTCCTAAAGATTTCTATATAAGGGAGTAAAATTTTTAGAGGGTCAAAAAATAGCTATATGAATAATAAGAGACAAAGGAGGAAGACATTTCATAATGACAAAGGGATCAACCCAACAAAAGGATTTGACCCTTATAAACATTTGTGCATCCAACGCAGGAGCACCTACATATATAAAGCAAATATTAATGGACATAGGGAGAGAGATCAAGTGTGATGCAGTCATAGCAGGGGACTTTAACACCCCATTGTAGTCAATGGGTGGGTAAGTCTTCCACGTGGAAAATCAACAAGGAAATAGCAGCCTTAAACGATAAATTAGACCAGATAGATTTAATTGATTTTTTTAGCATTTTACCATAAAGCACTAGAATATATATTTTTTTCAAGTGCACATAGGACCAGCACTATTTGTAACAGACAAGATATGGAAACAACTTCAGTGCCCATGAATGGATAATTGGATAAAGAAGTAGTGGTATGTATATACAATGAAATATTACTTTGCCATAAAAAGAATGAAATCTTACCATTTGTGACAACATGGGTGGACCTAGGGTGTTTTATGCTGAGTATAATAAGCTAGACAGATACCATATGATTTCACATATATGTGGAATCTAAAGAATAAAATAAACAAGCAAAGCAGAAACGGACTCATATACAGAGAACAAATTGATGGTTGTCAGATGGGAAGGGTGGAGTGGGGCGGCTGGGTGGGGAAGGTAAGGGGATTAAGAAGTACAAGTTGGGAGTTACAAAGTAGTCACGGGATGTAGAGTACAGGGAACATAGTCAATGACATTGTAATAACTATGTTGTGGGCACTAGACTTATTGGAGTTTCCCTTCATAAATTATATAAATGTCTAACCACTATGCTCTGTACCTGAAACTAATATAAAATAATATGGAATGTCTAATGTAACTGAAAAAGAAAAAAATAGCCATATGGAAAACAACTTTGCATTTGTATTTCACAATTCCTGGTGATGGGACTATCCTTTAAGCTATAATACAACTTGCAAAAAGACACACGCACTAAATTATTTAATAATTCAGTTATGGAAAATAACTTGACTAATTTATAAAATTCACTTACCAGACATTGATGACTATATAATATGTTGTACTGTCCTTTTTGCCTTGACTACTAGAAAGCTCAGAAACAAATTATATTAAGGCTGGTATATTCCTCTTTTTTAGTTGTTTTTGTTTTTGTTTCCATTTCAAAAATCTAACTATACAAATAATTGTTTTAGCAAGGTAATTCAAAGTCCTGTTAAAATGCAGGAAAGGTAAAATTTGTTAAAAAAAAAAAACAAATTCTTGTAAGGAAACTTCTAGTAATTAAATTCTTTCCTATATTTCAGTGCAGAAAATTTAGAAATTTCCAGCCTTAAAGAACCCATATTAATTCACGAGTTAAACATTCATGCTAATATACAAAATAAAATTATCTTTGCATTTATGTAATGCTAGTCTGAGATGTAGCCATGGTTATAAGTAAATATTTACAGCTTTCACATCACTGTTTGGTAAGGATTAGATGGGAAATGGCATTTCTAAAGAGGAACATTTTCTCTATGGAATAAATTGGAAAGAAAGGGTACGTCTGTTTAAAGCACTTTCTCTTGCCAAACTCTTCATGATCTTTTCTTCAATTAGTTATGGTCCTAAGCATGATTAATATCTTCCTGCTCTTTCTAAACACTCTAGTGAAGTTTTAATCTGATGTTTACAAGTTAAGGTTAAACACTGATGGTGACTAGCCCCTGTCAAATGAGGTTATCCTTATAAGCAAAGTGGAACAAGAGATTCTATCAGCTAAATTGGCTAGAAGTTTTCTTATCTAAATAAAAACCTTCTTTCTGGGTAAGGAAAAAAATAAGGTGAAGAGGAAGAATTTTTTAAACATGATATTTCAGGTTAGAGACTATTTAAAACAAAAAAAATCCCTGAAGTTTTTGAAAGAAAAAAACAACAACAAAACCTCAATGCATCAGCCAGAAAATAAGTGTGTGCTTAATTGGACAAAATCCTTCAAGCCATCTGGGTAACGTCTAACTTCCTAACAAGAAAACAGCCAAGACTCCAATGCCTGCTGTGTGAGGGGGAGAGAACACTATCTCGGCAATGCAACGTGGACAAATCATCGCTGCCAGGGATCAAATGAAATTAGTGTGTGTGGTTTATCAGTATGTTTCTATTGTTTTTGGTTCTGAACATCAGGACGGGGTAAGACGGAACAACTGGGCAGGCATCTCAACCTCTGCGGTGTTGTCCAGAAGTCTCCCTTGAGGTGTCAGAGGCTGACTAATGGTTACCGAGAAGGACGTTTGTGCCAAGACCTGTCTGACGTTTGTTTCCTGCTACTGTTTTTGAAACCACAGCTTTAATTCTCTTCAGAAATTTCTTTGGAAGGTAGATGTCACTCAATTCACACTCCAGTTGTGCCAGCTTACCAAGACGACTGCAGTAGTCACCACTTTAATAAATAAAAAATCATATTGGTATCTGACTTTGAAAATACATACATAGAGATCCAATGTCACTCTATGCGAGCTCAGAACTATACTCCTCTCCTTTGGGACCCTCATACTGGTGACCATGATCTTGTATATAAGGTTAATAAGAATTTACCCTTGCATATTATTGTATAGTTTATGAAACACTTTACAATACTACTAATGAAGAATGATCATTTATTGAGTGTCTGCTCAGCTCCTAAAATTTTTCAAAGAGCTGGAAAATGAACTCTTACCTCACTTAGAAACTAGTTCTGGGACAGACTGAGTTGCCCCTAATGAACTTCATGGTACAAAAATAAATTTTGTTTTTCTAACCATTCACTCATGCTTTGCTTCTGTCTGGTTTTCATTACGATAAATAGAGATGAATGTTGTCTTTCCCTAGTGACCCATTAAGAAAGTTCTATCTGGCCATCACTTCTTTAGAGCCAACAACCAGCTTCCTAATTATTGACTACCAGAATTATGTCTCTGCTGCCATTAGCAGCCAGATAGCATTCCTGACCTCCACCCCCACTCTACAAAGTTGCAATCATTTGAATTTAGTTGTCAAATATGATTGCCAAATGACAATTAACTGTAGACTTGGGTTTTCTGCTTCTAAGATATTCTTTCCTTTTTTTATTGTTGTTCAAGTACAGTTGTCTCCATTTTCCCGTGGAGCTTTGGTTTTGTCCTGTGTCCTTTATAGATGTTCCTGAAAACCCTTCTCCCTTTTCCTCCCCCATAGTAATAGCTTAATATAGATATAACACTGATTTTTCTAACCTTCAGAATATAAAAATTTCAAAACTATATTGTGCGTCTGCAACATTGTTTTACAAACTAAAATGACAGGCATAAAATGCTTGTATCATAGACAAGGAATGGGAAGCCAGAGAACTGAGAACCGAAGTGCAGGTTTTTCTCCTACTTCTCTCGTAGGCCCCCACCTTCCCTCAGTGGTTTGCAGATGGAGGCATGTGGGGCAGGGGAAAGAAGAGATAAACTGTGCCTTACCTTGTTAAAAATTGTAACAGTGCTAGGCTAATATTGGAGAGAGCTGGCCCAAACTGGTGATTTGGAGAGGACTTTAGGGCTTAGTGAGCGTATAGATAAAAATGCTATAATTCCTGTTTCTAATATCTCCCTTCCATTTTGGTCACCAATTTTGTGTTTATGAAACAAATTTAACACTCCACCAAATCAGCCCACTGTGAGAAATATAAGAAAAGTAAACAAGCATATCAAAAGCTTTTCCACTTGTACCTTTTTGGTAAAAATATGCCATGTTCCCCTGTGAAATACAAACTCTCTCTTGCACTTATAAGGGTTGGAGGATTTACTCCAAAAAGTATTTGCAAACATTCACTTCAGCTCATGTAAAGGAATGCACCGTGGCTACAAGGCAAAGGGAGTTTCACTCTAAAGACTCCCTTAAAGGAGATTTTGAGAAGACACTAAAGTCCCTTCAGGTGTTTAACCCATCAAGCTGACTAATGGATACTCTTAAGCTGGCAGGTCACGTGGTCTTATTAAAGAGGTAGTTTTGATAACAAAGTTCTTTCAAAGTTTCATAAGCTCCTCCGGCATCACGTCTGCACTTTTCAAGCATTCAGCCATGGCGATAACCTTCAGGCTGCATTGTAAATTAAATATCCCTGCCATCTCCACAGGTTAAATATAAACCCAAACGTTTTCTTTGTACCTTAGCCAATGGACTACACTGGAAAGAAGTTTCAGGCCATCTGAATTTGTGAGAAGGTTAAAGCTTGGACACAATGCTCTTACTAAACATATCACGTAGCGTTAATTCTTGTAATTTTTGTGGTACTTGCATTGGCCTTCTGAATACTAACCTTCATTAACCGTAAGCAACCAGGGCTAGAAATTCTCTTTAAATCATCTAGTATCTCTGCCTTGTTTATAGGTGAAGGAAGGACTTGCACAGAAAATTAGTATTAAGACTATGGGTATAATATGTATCTTTTATTAAAATGTTCACAAACATACATTTGGGATTTTAATCTATTTCAAAGTAGAAGTGAGTGTGTGTGTGTGTGTGTGTGTGTGCACATCTGGTCCATGTAACAAGTGTTTGTTGATCACTACTGCCCTAGAAAGAACCGTGATAGATGCTCCCTGAAGATACAAAATATTTGCAGTATGGTCCTTGATCTTTTATTATGTACAGTCCTGTAGGACAAGGAGATATACACAAATTATTAATCTTAAGAACTTTGGTTCTACAGAATTAGAGTGCAGAGTAAGTGGTTAACAGGCAACGTGGTGCTATAGAAATTGTGAGAAATTTGAAATCACCGTAACCTTTGTGGTCCTTGAGGGACAAGATACCTACTAAGAAGGACTCCTGATGGAGTTTTACTGAGCTCTAAGTAAAAAAAAAAGGGAGGAAAAAAAGGAAGAGAGGGAGGAGGAAGGAAGGAAGGGAGGGAGGAAAGGAAGGAACAGAGCACAGCAGCCATTTCTACGTGAGGGTCTCTCACCCAAACTTTACTTCATGGAGAAGCCTGCACTGAACTACCTGCCACTGTACTGAAATTCCCTGCCTGCACTGTGTTTCCACCATCTGTGCCAGCCCTCTTGAAGGAGTTCCAGGAGACCAATTTCAACTAAGAGGACTGAGCCTTACCTCATCCAATTGGAGCTGTGCAGCTATATCCCCATCAACATCTTCACAGACTAAGCAGAGCTTCCCTATTCTGATCAATTAGGAAAGTGCTTTTTGGACCAATAAAACTGTGAGGATTCGGAGGCCCCATTTGTATGAGGACCAATCAGTCTGAGACCAGGTGCAGAGACTTGTCTATATAAGCCAGCTCCCTCTTGCTCTTGGAACTCACTTTCCCTTTCCTCTGAAGACCAAAGACTACATTTCCCTGACTGAGCTGAAACACCCAAGATATCTATCTGGAGCAGAGCAGAGCAGAGCAGGACCAGTGCAGTGGAAAGCAGACCAGTGGAGAGCAGAGCCGAGCTGTCTCGCCAGAGAGGGAACTGGCCCCAGGACTGCCTCACAGCCACGCTCTATCATAATGGAGCTCTTTCACAGACATGTTGTTTCCACAGGCTGGTCATGGCACAGTTGAGCTGTTTTTGCACTGGATAAAGTTTTCATTTTCACCACACCCCACATTTGTGATTCCTGTTGGTATTTAATTGGTACCAACAACTATTAGTTGACACTGGGAAGGCTCAAGGAAGGCCTCATTGAGAAAGTGGGACTGAGACTGGGTCTTCAATAATATAAACTATGTGGATGTCTCAGATGCGGAATAGGCAGAGAAGGGAGAAGTAGAAATAACTCAGATGTTTTTTACAGAATAGTAATTGGACTGACCTGGCTCATTTTGAAGGTCTAGATCACAGAGTAATGGAAAATGAGGTTGAACAGGGCCAGATTATGGAGACCTCTGAACACTAAACTGAGGTGTTTGAGTTTTATTCTTGGAAAAAGAGAAACAGATGTATCTACGTGTGCATGTATATGACTGTAGTCATGAACATATCCACTACCTCATTCCAAAAATATTTAAAAAATAAGAACTACAATATTTGAGGTAGCTACAAAAAAAACTTTGTTTTAAAAAGCCTCACTTGAGGATATTTTTGTTGATTTTAGAGAAAGGAGGAAGAGAGAGCGATAGAGAGAGAGAGACGTGGATGTTAGAGAGAAACATCAACTGATTGCCTCCTGTACAAACCCCACCTGGAGACTGACCCTGCAGCTGAGGTACGTGCCCTGAATGGTGATCAACTCCTCAATCTTCTGGTGACAGGACGATGTTCCAACCAACTGAGCCACTGGGCCAAGGCCAAAAAAAAATTAAGACTCTTTTTTGAGAAATTTTAAGTTCACAGCAAAACTGAAAAGGAAGAACAGAGATTTCCAATATGCACCCTGCTCATAGGCATAACTTCTCCCATTGTCAACATCTTCAACCAGAGTGGATACAATGGTTGGAGTCGAGGAACCTACATTGGCACATCATAACCACTCAAAGTTCATTGTTCTACCCTTGCTATTGTACATTCTGTGGGTATGGAGAAGTGTATAATGACAGGTATATATCATTCTAGTGGCATGCAGAGAATTTTCATGCCCTAAAATTCCTCTGTTCTCTGTCTACTTATCCCTTTACACCCCAACCCTGATCTTTTTTACTCTCTTCACAGTTTTGTCTTTTTCAAAATAGCACAATTTAGAATTAAACAGTATTGTGCCTTTTCAGATTGTTTTCTTGCACTTAGTATAAGCATTTAAATTTCTCCTAAGTCTTTTTATGGTTTGATAGCATCCATTTTTAGCATTAAATAATATTCCATTGTCTGAATGTACCACAGTTTATCCATTTACCTACTGAAGGAAACCTTCATTGCTTCCAAGTTTGGCAAGTACAAATACAGCTTTTTATAAACATTCATACGCAGGTTATTGTGAACATAAGTTTTCCACTCCTTTGGGTACATGCCAAAGAGTGAGATTGCTAGATGATAAGGAAGATCAGTTTAATCTGTAGGGGACCGTCACACTGTCTTTTGGAGAAGCCTCATGATTTTGTATTCCCACCAGCAATGAATGAGAGATCTTGCTGCTCCTTGCCCTTGTCAGCATTTGGTACAGTAAGTATTCTGGATTCTAGTCATCCTAATAGATGTGGTGTGGAAAATAATTGCTTTAATTTCCATTCCTGATGATATATGATTTGGAGAATTTTTTTCATGTGCTTATTTACCAACTGTATATCTTCCTCAATGAGGTATCTTTTTAAAGCTTTGACTCATTTTTTAATTGAGGTGCTTTTTTAAGATGTAAGAACTCTTTGTGTGTCTTGGATAACGATTCCATATCTCAAATGTGTCTTTTGCAAGTATTATTTCCTAGCCTGTTGCTTGTCTTCTAATTCTCTTGAAATTGTTTCCCACAGAAAGGTTTGCTTTGTTTTGTTTTAAATACTGTGCTCTCACTTCTTTCAGTGAATTTTAGAAAAATTATTGGCTTTTCAGTTTTTCAGCTTTTTACTTGTTGGCAGGATGGAATGGCAACACCAAGCTTTTTATAAGCAGAACCAGGAATGAGAAGTCTGAAATACTTTTTATTTCACAGCGGAAAAAGTGGTATGAAAATGGAGGTGTATTGCCCTGCCTGGTATAGCTCAGTGGATTGAGCACGGGCCTGTGAACCAAAGGGTCACTGGTCTGATTCCCAGTCAGGGCACATGCCTGGGTTGTGGGCCAGTTCCCAGTGGGGGCCACCTGAAAGGCAACCATACATTGATGCTTCTCTCCCTCTCTTCCTCCCTTCCCCTCTCTAAAAATAAATAAATAAAATCTTTAAAAAAGTTTTAAAAAAGAAAATGGAGGTGTATTATCAACTTGATAATCCTCTTGTGCAAAGGTTAGCCTGGTTATTATAGGATAGACTATATATTACAATAACCAGTAAGGGTAGACTGTAGAACAGGCAAAATTCTTGGAAAATACTGTAATCCTATATTTCACAGAAAGAAAAAACAAGTTGATTGTCTTAGCTTTGGCTGCCAAGACTGGGTGGCTTAAATGACAGATATTTGTTTTCCCACAGTTGTAGAGGCTGGGTGTCAAAGATCAGCGTGTCAGCATGAGAGTGTTCTTGTAAGAACTCTCTTCCGGGTTAGCAGATGACTACGTTCTCATGGTGCACTCACATGCTAGAGAATGGGCAAGCTCTCTGCTGTTTCTTCTTATATGGCACTAATCCTATCACGAGGGGCCCATCCTCATGAACTCGTCCAACCTTAATTACTTCCCTAAAGCCCCATCTGCAAATACTATCACCATCACACCGAGATTTAAAGATGCAACAAAAAATTGGGCAGGGGACACAATTCAGCCCATAGCATTAGCCAAAGGACATGTGAAAGTTAAGGACATCCTCAAAATGTCAAAACCAGTCAATTAAGAATATAATGGAAATAGCGATGCAAATCAATATTTTTTAGGTGATTCCAAAATTTGGTTGTGGGTTGGATAAAACAACCATTTCATTTTTGAACTAGTTATGTTGATATAATGAGAAGGCATGAAAAGGAATACAGCTTTTTAGTAGTAAAGAATCTTGACTTGAGTTAGGCAGGGTCTTCATTTACTTGAGGTACACTGGGGATTGCTGGCTCAGAGAAAGCAAGAGAAGAGTCCAGAATGCAGGCATACTCATTTATATATTTTTTCTTTTTTTATATCCCCCCTCTTCACCATATTTAGCACACTGTTGTCCATGTCTATCATTTATATATTATTACAAATTGCTCAGAGCAACACAGAGGGACAGGGGGAAATGTCTTTGGGTTTGTAGTTGGCCATTATCTTGCTAAGAAGTTTATTACCCAGATGGTCATGGGTTAATAAAAATGAAGTTTTCATAGTTAATTAAGTACAAGATAAACTATATTAAAAGTTAAACATACTTATAATAATATTTTAGAATCTTTAATATGCTACTCCAATAGTTAATTTCCATGAATGAGATATTTTATTCTACATTTTTCCTTTTTTTTTTTTGAACAAAGAATTATCTCACCTGCTTCAGAGTGGCTCAAAAGACAAATTATCTTTTTGAAACTCAACTTGCTTGGTATATATATATGGCAACATGCTTTTGGTAAACTGAATTAACTTTGATAAAAGAATGATATTACTTGTTAAATCATCATAAGTGATCCCAAAGTGCAAAGACTGAAATGGTCCTTAGACATTATTTGGTGTAAGACCCCCCTCCTCTCCTATACTTAGGTGGACAAGTAAGAAATAGTTGTCAGGGTCATGGGGACCCTAATAAAAGAGCTGAGATCTACAACCTAATCTTCTAATACCAAAGTTAATGATGTTTTTCTGGTAAATTTCATTGTGCCTAAGATTAAGAGACCAATCTTCTTTTTTTTTTTAATATTTTATTTATTTATTTTTTGAGAGAGGGGAAGGGAAGGAGAAAGAGTAGGAGAGAAATATCAATGTATGGTTGCCTCTCATGCGTCCCCTGCTGGGAACTGGCCTGCAACCCAGGCATGTGCCCTGACTGGGAATCGAACCACGATACTCTGGTTCGCAGGCCCGCGCTCAATCCACTGAGCTACGCCAGCCAGGTCGACCAATCTTCTTTATTAGCAGGAAAATAAAGAATAGAGCATTTTAGACAAGTGCATATCAAAAAGTTAAACCCACCTATATCTCTCCAAAAGTCATAAAATAATATTTTTCTCTGTGCCACCCAGAATAAGTCAAAATTAAAGTTGAAAAGTGGCGGCTAAAGAGTACAGAAGAGAATTAGGATTGTGTTTGATTGAAGAGCCTTGTTTAACTGAACCACAGCCTAGAAAAATCGTATCAAATAGACTATAAAATTATATTTAGTGGTTAAAACACTCAGGGCTTCTGATTTTGACTTTGCACATACTGTGGTTTACATTGGCTTCCTTCTCCTTGAAATGTAATATCATGGCTGAATTTAGTAGTTGCATGTTTGGTTGATCTGCACTAAGAAAAGATTGCCACTATGATCTTCCACACATGCAGTCCAACATTCCCACTTCATCAGCATAGGGCGCTGTAAACTCCGTATTTCCAGGGACTCTGAGGCTCAAATGACTCTTTGCCTTTTCAGTTCAACCTGACCAACATTTAATGAAGGGCTTGTGCTAAGTTTGGGTGGGTGAGGATGAGGGGATAAAATTGAGATAATTCCTGCTTTTTAATAGCCACTGTGGGGGGTGGGAGAAACACCTATAATTCAGGATTAAGTAAGGGTCCATAAAAGAAGTAAAAACAAATACTATAAGGATTCAACATAGAAAAAAAAGCACTTCTAAATAGGTTGATTTGGATCTAGAGAGCCTTCATAGAGGTCTTATTATGACTATGGCATTTGTAATGAACACTGAATGATGGATGGGGTTTCAACACTGCTTCCAGGGAGGGCATTTCACCATGGGCAAGACACTGGGAAAAACTGTCATCCAAATGTGAAGATTAGTTTGTTGGGAGTGCAAACATTGAGAGTGCAGTTTAGAGAAGCTGAGAATACATGAAAAGTAGGCTGGTGCCAAAGTAGGGTGGGTTTGAAGTTAAGTAAATATGCTGTCATATTTGGGAGGGTACTTGAACATTTCAGAGCAATAGAGTGACTTGGATCTTTTGAAGCTCTCTTCTAGAAACATCTCCATCTCTTTGGAAAGAAGTTTAAATTACTATGCTATACTAGCAATGTAGAATGATCTGTAGTGACAGGCAAATTAGATCAGCCCCACTAAGCTCCAGGTGCCAGTGTACCCTACCATCTCCAGTCAGGTCTCCACTGGCCCTGAACCCTGAGCAGTATGGAACCAAGCCACATACACTCCAAAAGTCCATCAGGCATGCCAACAAAGTGCTAAAATGCTATAGTTCCCATTTCTGGAAGACTCAACTTCTGTCAATCTAAAACCTTTTATATTTTAAAGACTTCATAGCAAGTCCAATTTTCAACTAGAGAGAAATCCCAGCCAAATCATTAAAATGAACACAGCCTTCCATCTGGAAGTTGCCACTTCTACTCTTTCTACCCAGGAGAACATGTGGTCTTATTACAAAATAATACAAGCAGTATTCATTCTTTTCGTTTGAAAACACTCCCATGAGGCACTAGGGGAATTCTCACCTGCCTGCACTTGGAGAGATTCTGTTACACTTTCATTAATTTTTGTCTCATGCCACATATGCGCAGAGTCTCTATGGGAAAGGCTGTATTACTTGGTGATTATTAACCTCTGCTTTTCTGTTTAGAGAGGTGAGAATGCTGAGACCTATAAGAATAAAATGGAGCCCTGGCTGGTATGGTTCAATGGACTGAGTGCCAGCCTGTGAACCAAAGGGTCGTTAGTTCCATTCCCAGTCAAGGCACATGCCTGGGTTGTAGGCCAGGTCCCCAGTAGGGGGCACGTGAGAGGCAACCACATAGAGATGCTTCTCTCCCTCTCTTTCTCCTTTCTTTCCCTCCTCTCTAAAAATAAATATATAAAATTTTTATTTAAAAAAGAATAAAATGGAGAATGGGAGCCTAAATCTGACTCTTCTAAATTCCAGCTCTAATGGGAAAGAAACTAAGGGTAAATGCCTGGATGAAATGTTCATATTCTCAAAGAGGAGACAGTAAGTATGCATCAGGAGACAATAAGTATACATCAGAAATAACAATAACCTCCTACCACTTATTTCACAAAGAAATCTGACATAAATTATCTCAAACCATCATCATATAAAGCCTGGGTGGATATTAATGTTCCAATTTCTCAATGAGAAAAATGAAGCTCAGAAAGGATAAGAATAGTTGCTACTATTTTTGAGCATACGTCAGAGAACTGAAATAAATGTTTTAGATAGACTATGTTGTATGCTAAATTATATTCCCTAAAATGCATATGCTGAAGCCCTAACTCCCAATGCCTCAGAATGTGACTGCATTTGCAAGTCCCTCCGATAGGGACTTTTAGTGGTAATTAACAGGAGGCCTTCAGGGGAGGCCCTAACCCCACATGGCCGGTGCCTTTATGAGGAAGGAAGGTTAGGGCACAGAGAGACACTCCGGGAACTGGTGCACAGAGGAAAAGACCCTGTGAGCGCACAGAGAGGTGCCGTCTGCCAGCCCAGAGACAGGCCTCTGAAGAAACCAACAGTACAGACACCTTCATCTTGAACTAACAGACCACATTTTAAAAATGAAATGAACAGTGAAGTAGGAATCACTAACTTCAATTATAATTAAGAGAACTAAAAAGCGTAAGTAATCAAATCTGACTTTGAATCCAATGATGTCTTGCCAGAACTCGGGCCTATAATTTCCCAGCTACTTCTCTCGAGTAATAAATGGATCAATGACAATGCTAGCAACTAAATTAGAACACTCTAACTTTTAATTTAGTGTTCTTTGTACAGGGAATTAGACATTCAAACTGGCTGGGAAACAGGTTAAGAAAAAAAAGCTGCAAATGAAAATTAAAATACCTGGTTCGTTTTATAATTTCTTAGACAAGACTAAAAAATTTCAAGGCAAATGAATCTTCTCTTCCAGGCATTCTGAAATGTAAATTTGTTTTTATTAAATGGTATATAAGTCTACTATTTTGATTTATTCTAAAAGAAGAGTTTGATCAAGATTCTTCCTCTAAGTATCTCCTCACACTTTATTATAAGTAAAAGGTTTCACTAATGCAGAAAACTCCCCAAAGGACAGTGCTTCTGGTATTACTTAAATTAGTGGTAAAGTTCCCAAAATGCTGACAACCCATAATACCAGACAATCAGACAGAGAAGTTTGCCTGAAAATATCATCTCAATTTTGTGAAAAATAATTTGTATGAGTCATATAAACTCTGATCTGGTCAAATCAAAGTGAAGTTTCTAATAACAGGGATGAGCTAAATCATAGCACAGTCATATGGTAGAATATTATATGCCCACTGAGAATAATGAAGCACAGAAAGATGCTCATGATATACTCTCGAGAACAAAGCAGACTGTGTAACACTATTGTATAGTATAAATCCAATCATGTACATCAAATATTAATAGTAGCTCAGTTCAAGTGGAGGCAGGGACTTAATTTAGGACTTAGTAATTATTATTTTTATCTTGCTTTCTCATTTTCAAAAAACAAACATATGGAATATATGTGTTACAAAGAAATAAATGGAAGTTGAGTGAAAAAGTAAGCAAGAATCACGGTTTATCATGATTTCCTGAATAAAAAACAACACGCACACATACACACACATATACACATTTTAGGAAGAGCTTAATCTTCAAAACATGTCTGTAAATCCCACCAGTGAATTTGATTTATGTGATTTAAATAAGTTGAGTGGAATTATGAAAAGCTGTGTGCATGCGCATGTGTACATGTGAGTACACACCTGTGCACGAAGGGCATCACATTCAAATGCATAAAGGAAAATAACTGTGGGGAACTTCCCTGTGGACTCCTGCTCCCCTTAATCTATTTGGCACACAAGCCAGAATGATCTTTCTAAAATGCAAATCTGATCTTATCTCTTCCTGACTTGACCTTTCAAAGAGTAACCCCCTAGTCTCGGGCTAAAGTTCAAATTCCTTAAGTAACTCAAAAGCTGCTGTCTGGCTTGTCCCAGTTTACCTGCCGGACTTGCTGCTCAGTATTTTCTGTTGCTTTTTAGACCATGCTCCTGTTGGATTTCATCTCAGTTCTGTTTACTCTCTCCCCTCTGAGAGTCTGCAGTATTCTTTTCCTTGGAAAACTCTCCCCCAAGTCTTTGCCTCATTATTTCTTAACCATCTTTGGTAGTTTGATCAGGCATCATCTCCTCTGTTGTGTCTGCCATGAACAACCAACTCCTACGTGCCTAGTTAAACCACATGAGCTACCAACACAGTGCCTCCCTCAGAGTAGCACAACCATCCATTGACATGCTGGAGTGCTCACTCCCTTGGTTCTCTGGGAGCCGAGTCCTGAAGACATTGTTTGCCACAGAAGAAGATCGAGATTTTGCAGGCTAAAACAAAACAATAATAAAATAACAAATTTGCAGAAAAACAGAACTATCTTCTTGTTTTTAACTTGAAATTATACTGGTGTGGGAACACACAGAAAGGACACATCTCAACATAGATGCCATTTAGCACAGCATCGAGCTTTTAAAATTGTAGAAGCTGGTTTAAAGTTGCCTAATGTTTGTCAAAAGTTTGTTTGGTTAAACTGGAACTACCAAGTCATTGTCAATCACTTTTGAAAAATTAAAGCGAACTAATGATAATGTTAGCAAACTCTGATTAACTGCAAACCATTTTCTTAAAGAGGCACAGCTCTCAGTCAGCTGCTGGATGACAAACCCACCCGTGGAAGGACAACTGGACCTGCTCCCTGCCATGTGGGATGAGGCAAGGGTGAGACATGGAAGAAGAGAAAAATAGACAAATAAAATCTGTAAATTCCAAAGAGAAAACAGATTTTTCCTTGTGAATATTTCCCCTTAGGACTTCTGACATCCTTTGGGGAAATGATGATTTTAACAACCCTAGCTTTGAATGCTGCTGGATTTTCAAATATCTTTTCCAGAACCAGAGGGTAAGTGGAACAGTCCTGGCTGCCAAGTACTGATGGTTTGAAAATTCCCTATGAAGAAAAGAAAAGAGAGAGAGTCAATTAAATCATCGCCTCATCGTTTGTGCATATGAATTATTGCACCGAGACCAAGAATTTAGTGTGGTAGGCTATCAGTAAGACCTGATTCAATCCTATTTTAAAAACAATAGGAAAAATTATGTGTTATATTCATATTTCCTTGATATTTTTCCCCAAGAAAAATACTCTTCTGGTAATTTACTATCAACTGGGGAAAAAACTTTTGGTTATGAAATACACACAATAAATAGCTGATTTATGAGAAGCAGTTATTGCTTACTGGTGATGGATTAGAGAGAGATTCATGAAGAATACAAAGTTTATGCTCATCTTTGAGGAAAAGATGTGGTTTAGAAATGAGAAGTGGGTGCTCAGCAAAGGTTTGTTAAACTAAAATATGGAAAGAATGAGTGAAGAAATGAATAAATTAATGAATGCATGCCTACTGCAGGCCTTCATGAAGTGAGAGAATTATATTTTCTTGTCATTAAAATTATTTTCTCCAATTTTATTCATATAATGTTTACTCTTTCTGAGAGGAAAGTAGACAGGTGACCAACAGATACAGCTCTGTGAGAAAGTGTATTATTAGGGAGAGAAAAGTAAGACTCCACAAAGAGTGGCACTTGGGATCAACTTCAACAGATGAACAGGGATGGGCAGCTGAAGGTTGATAGAAAAAGGTATTCTCGGAGAAGCCATTGTAACCAACAAAAGCAGCCCTAAAAGCACAGGTTATGTACTGAGAGAGAAGTTCCATTTGGCTGCAGCTGAAGCTAATTGGCAAGACTGGGAAATTAGGCTGGATGAGAAATTTACACTGTGAATATACTCAAATGAATGTGGACACCAACCCAAATCCCACAGCTTCTGTGGACTGAATGCAAAATGAAGAGCTCACTGTCTTCTCCACCATCTCTGGGGCCCAGAGTTTTCTCCACTCGGGTAATGAAAAAAACGTGAGACCAAAGCACAAAAGACATGGATTCTAGTTCAGGCTCTGCTGGAAACTTGGTGGGTAACCTTAAGCCAATCAGCATCTCTGAATTTGCTACTTCATCTATAAAGTGAAAGGGTTGGGCCAGATGCTCTTTAAGATGACTTCAAGCTTGCTATAGATTGCATACATTCCAGGAATGAAAGACATGAATAGGATAATCAGCTTAATCCATTTAAAATAACTACAATGTGAAAATCTGAAAGGGTGCTTCAGTCTATAACAAGCCTTACCCAGAGACACTTTGGCTCTGCCAACCTGGCTTCACTCACTGAAGGACGAATCATTCTTATCCCAAACCTACCTTTCTTGCCAATAAAAGACTGTGTTCTGCAGAAGAAATAACACTGATCTAGGAGTCTGACATTCAGTTTCCTTGTCTGTCTTGTCTATCCCCATTTGACCATTCTTGAACTACTCTTTAAGATGAACGATCCACTTGAGAATGGATCTAGCATTCCTGATGTTTCCCAAGCTGGTATCATTAGGCTCTGATTTAGCTCAGCCTCACTGCACTCACCTGCCTTGGGCTTATCCTGCAGAGGGCAGAGGGGGTCCCTTGACACTTCAATCTTTTGGGTATTCTGGGAATGAGCTAGTGTTCAGCCTGTACCTTCAGAGTACTGCTTTGAACAAGATCATAATTGCTACATTGTTTCCTGGCCTGAAACTTTTCCTAAGGGATAGGGCTGGAGGTAAATGGTCCACTGGAAGTAAACAGACATGTGCCATGGGGGCAGAGTGGTGGCGCCGGCATTCTGCTTCATGACCGAATATTTTCTCTAGAGTTCAGGCATTGTGAGAGATGGTGCACCTCTCAGTTCTCTGCCTCAATCATCAGTCTTATACCCATGGCTTGTTTATCATGAAGGGAAAAGAAATCACAATGCAAAATCGTTGAGGGAATTTCCTATTCTTTTACTGCTTTTGGTATGTGGTAAATCCTAATCTCTCTTAATTTAATTGCCTTATATATATATAACAGGAATTATAGTGATGCTTGATTTTTGTTTTATTTTGTTTTATTTTTCACTTACAATCTACATTCCGTATTATTTTGTATTAGTTTTATTTTTTAATCTGGATGTGATTTGTGGAAAAAGTTACAAGTTTGTTAATTACAGATCAAACATGACTTCACTACATTCCCACTACTTTTTCCATTGAATCTCAGAGATCAAAGAGACGTTGAGAGAACAAAGCTGGCCAAAGCCCCACCCCTTCTTTTGGTGCTTGAATTTTCTGAAAATTTCTGTTGATGGGCATGTTGCTTCTTCTTGAATAACCCTAGTGACAAGAAATTCACCATCTTCCAAAGCAGCCCATTCCAGCTTTAGACAGATTTGGCTATTCTAACATCCGGTCTTATGCTGACTAGAACCTATGTTAGAATTGTTGCCAGCTGGTCTCCAACTCACTCATCATAGCCATTCCAAATAGATCTAAAGGAGCCCTTCAAACATAGGGGCACTAAACTAATGAGTCCCTTTGGTAGAAAATGTTGTTTCTTTAAGAATATTTTTATCATGGGCTATGTCCTGTACATGGTAGATCTGAAGCCAGCTGGGTGGAAGAACTTTCTCTGTCATGGAACCCGCCCCATCTTCTCTGCATGTTCCCTTAGGTTCTGTCCCTTCCCAGATGCTCTGTCCATCAGGAATGGTCTCCACGTATCCTAAGGAACTGTGTTCAAGGAAGCAGCGTGTCAGATGGCAATGCCATCTTTTTTCCTTCATAAATTGGGTAGCAGTGACTTGAGCAGTGAAATTCTACTTAGTAGCTTAAGTTTAAGCCACCTCAGCTGCTCTCTCAGGAAAGAAAAAAAATATTTTACTGTTGGTTCTCCAGTTACAAAAGTTAGGGAATCATCCCAAAAATATTTCAAAAAGAGATATTATTTCCAGCGGCTAAACAGCACACACATGGGATACACAAGATTTGTTGACTGCATGGAGCCAGCAACAGCTCGGTAAATACATCTGCCTCCTGACAATAACCAAAACAAATCCCCAAGACAGCTTGGATAATGGGAAATGGATTTGAAAAGAAATTCTCCTCTGGATTTCTCCTTAGCCCAGTCAGTGCCAGCAGTACACAGTCACGTGGTTGCCTCAGCGCCACACCCCTGGGCCACAATGCATTGCGCATGTGGTGCAAGATGCTGAGAGCTGCTGATGCTATGACCCTTGTTAGTCTTGGACCAGGAGGCAAGCTTTGTTTGTGGACCCACAAGCAAAGAGATGAACACTCTATCTCTCTGCAGTCTATTTCCTGAAAAATGTCTTTCTCTGATTTGAATGATCTTGTCTTTGTAGTTAAAGCCACAGTACTTGGGACATTGAAACGGTGAAAATTGGTCCATATTCACATGTACGTAATTAACCTAAGTGTAACAGATTTTGAATAAGTTGGTGAAAGTAAATATGTTTAACTTGTCTTTCTCACATACTGTTATGTGAGTGAAGATATAGTGACCAATTCTAGCTACAATTTTTCATGAATCCATCCTCTTATAATGAAAGGTTTTACATGCAGCCACTCAATCATTACATGGATCTCTATAACGAAGTATTGCTATGCTTTGTAAAGACAATTTCTAACAAGAGGACACCTACTGTATTTTCTCAGTCATTGTGGTCTGTCTTGCTGAATTTGTTACTCACATTTCCTTACCAGTTAACCTTCCTTGCATACAGATGCCCATTTCTACAAAGTAATAATAATAACAATAACAGTTAGTACATGTTGTATTATCTTGCTAAGCACTTTAATTACATTATAACTAATTTAGTTTTTGCAACAACACTATAAGGTGGGTGCCAATAGTCCCATTTTATAGGTGAGAAAACCACAACTAAGTTAATATTTTAGGTCTTTCTAACTCTACTACTTCATGCTGTTAGTTTGGATTTATATGGACATAAGAAGGAAATGAATGATAAGTGGTTGTGGGTATATTTCTGCATGTATCACTTGAGATTGTTGTACACCTCTCTTTAAATTGTTCACTGTTTTAAGAGAGAGTAAATACTTTTGTATATCATTCTAATATAGACATCTGCAAACTATTTGGTAATGTAACAAACTACTATGGTAATACATATGAAGATATTAATGCCACTGTGACTGATACAGGAAGAACTATCAGATTCTACCCCACTCATCCTTGTCCAAAACACACGTGGCAGACTTGCAACACAGTTTGACCAAGCCTCCCTTGAGAAAGCCAAGAGAACTGCCATTCATTTCAATAACTGAGAAAAAACCCAAAGGGTACTGGCTCTCATAGTGTCTGTGAAGGCATACTCCTCTCAGAAAATGAAGGTTAATGAGTCTGATGTTACTTTTAAGCACATACTCACCTACAATAAATGCCTATTTTATGCCCAAATCCAAGGTATTTCTTTCCAATCCAAAAGTATGATGTGAGAGCTTCATATTCAGAATACCCAAACATGGTGAGCTTGGCTTCCAGAACTGAGTAATGGTCAAATCAGGGGTATTGATCCAGTGACTTTTTAATTATTTTCTTACAGGAAGATATTCCTCTATTCCTACATCAATTCCTAAACCCATGTCAGAATGCTCATGGTCGTTTCCAATACCATTAACTTCGTACTTTTAATGTAGTAAGTAGACACATGCCCCCGGGTCTGTCTTCCACTTGTAGGACTGAGGTTACATCACAACTCTGCCCTTCTAATCTCTTTAATAACCTTAATAATACAACAGCAATGGCAACCCCTGGTTGATTTGCCTCAAGGGGTTGCCGTTATGTGGCATTGCTGTTGTGGATCTATATATTTTTTTGTGTGTGTGGCAAAACACAAAAAGACACAAACCCACAAACTTACAATTGGTGTCAGTGTAATTATTTCTGTTTAAAGATGTCTTCTTTCCATTGTGATGACAATAACTTGTGTTTTTTGCTATCTGGAGATTTTAGGAAGGGTAGAATTTTGGTGGATGTGAATGATGTTGATGAGAATGAAATTTAACACGCCTTGCCCGGTGCACACGATCCTGCCAGTACTCATGATCACTGGCAGCAGGAGGAGACATGAGGCTGAGGGCCGTGATTAGTAAGCTTCACAGCTGATTTACTTCTGTAACAAAGCAGCCAGCTATCAAGTTACTTCAAAATTTCTTCCATTAGTTGTGTTGGCTGCGACCTCCAGAAAGGCTAAGGCATTCAACACCAGGTTTCTGGTGAAAACAGAGGTCACGATTCAAGAAATCTGCATCAGGTATCTCAACGGCAATGGATATAAAGTCAGGTATAGATTTTAGCACACAAATATGTCATCTTGATAATAGAAAAGTCAAAAGAGATTTAGGGGGAAAAAAGTAAAACCAATTAAAATATGCCTTTGGAGGTAGAGTGGGAAAACTTTCCTAATAGCCAAGTCTGTCTCTTCTTTTCCATCTTAATCCAACATTTTTTCCCTTCTTTTTAAATTTATTTATATAGCATCAGCAGTAACTTCAAAGAAGCCACGATGAGTCCTTCAAGGACTTTCCCTCATAAGCATCTTTTTCATGGCTAAACAGGCCTGCGCTCCAGGTCTCATCTTAAAAGTCAGAGCTTTTCCCCTTTCATGAAAGCCGTCTATGTTTGATTAGTCCCAGATACATAGCAAAATTAAATGGGGTCACAGTTAAGTGTGGGCCGTTAGTGTGAAGCCCATCCAGGGGTGGGGTGATTTTTCCAGTGCGTGGTCTGGCTAGGTGGCTGCCACAAACACGTGTTGATTATTTTAAACCCCTTGAAGTGCCTGAAGCCTAACTGGCCTCAAGCTTCCTGAGGAGTCATTTTCCAAGGAGGAGTGGACTCCATCACAAATGCCAAACAAAAGGAAGTAATGTCTACAAAGCCCCAGTGAAAATGCTAGAATGAAAACTGGCAGATTATGTACTGCAGGATGCTTTAGGTATGCGTTAGTCCCAACCCCTCGATTTTATGTAAGAGACTGAGATCTAGAATGGGGAAATGATTCTCCCAGAGTCCCTTGGGAAACATCAGTCTCCAGGACCCAAACTAACCATCTTTGCCTTACACCAGACTAGAGTCTTCCAGATGTAAATAACACCAAATTACACCCATCTGGAAACCTGTGTTTAACAACACCCAATATAAGGTGTTTCCAAACATTCAGAAATTTGGATTGAAAAGTTAATATACAACAATAAACATTTGGGTGGTTTCAGAGATTTCACACCATTTATGTGAATATTTTAATCTGGTAGAGAAATAAACACAATCAAGAAGCACAAAAGTGGTTCCGTTTCATATGCATCGTCATAGCTCACTAAAATCATAATGATTTCCCTCTGTCTGTTTATTTTTTTGGCATTTTTTAAGCCTGGAAAAATGAAATTCAATTGGCCTGTTTCGCTTTGTTTTTAAAGTCTTCCTTTTTTTGATTTTTGGTTTTATAACAATTAGATTGTCAACACTGTTAGAATGCATTAATCCAAACCAAACACATTTTTTTCTTTCATAATGTCCTTTTTTCCAAACAGTAACTTTCTCTTCTCTGCAAACATTTTACTCCTAGATTATGTAAATTTTCCCATCCAGTTTTTGAAAATTAAGTCCAGACTTAAAGCTTACATTGAACAAATCTGTAATATTCATATCACCAGAAGCCTATCCACCTAGCTGTCCATCTGCCAATCCATCCACCATCCACTGACGCATTGACTTGCTCTCTCTTACCCTATTTACTTAAGAAGTACATTCTTGAGAATTCTTACATGCCTTCCTCATACTATTGTAACAATTAAACTGAAATGAGAAGAGCTTTGTAGACTGAACATATCACACGGATATTAGTTGTTCCAATACCTGGGTCTGGTTTTTCAATGGAAATTTGCTGGGTGTAGAAAGCAACAGGATGAAAAATTTAGGCTAGGAGAAAATCTCTAAATTTCATTTCAAATATCAGTGCTTTCCACAAGCCACAAACTGTTTTTAGGTAATTTACAAATATTAACTCATTTGATCCACATAACAATCATAACTTAAACACCATTGTCATTCTCATTTACACGTTGGAAAACTGAAGCACTGAGCAGTAAAAAGAACTTGCCCAAGATGATAAGGTTAGAAATAACAGAGAACATAGAGAACATAATTCAAACCCAAGCAGTTGGTTCTGAGGCATTTAATTTTAAGTTATGATGCTTAATTAAATCCTTACCACTTAGCTCTAGAGAAACTCCCAAACATTAATAACTTGCTATAAAGTAGGGATGATATAAACTTATCTCTGTGTTCTATCCATAAGGGCAACCAGACAAGGGAATCACAGCCAGCTAATTCCCCACTATTTAAAATGTAATAAATGCATCCTTTACCAAGGTGAGAGAGTGGTGGGGTACATGAAAAATCTTAGAATAAAAGAATTCCTTCTGAGGAATTATGACCTAATAATGCAATGTGAGATATAGAGGAGGTCATCAGTTAACCTAAACAACTGCTTATAAATATTAGTGATACCTTCACTAAAATATAACAATTATCTCAATAAAGTAGATATAAAATACTGTTAATATTTAGTGAATTTTAAACACATAATGGACTCATATGCTATTAATTTCCATTCATCATTCTCTGCTCAGGATTTTGCTTTGCTCTTCTCCCCACCCCACCTCCATGCTGGTACCTGGGTTTTGCATACAGGAGGTCCTCTGTGCTGGGTTCAAGCATCCAGCTTCCTCTCTAACATCACAGACCACAGTTCTAAGATCAAGCTCTGTTACCTTCTCTATTTATATTATTCCCTGAACCCTCTGCATTCTACACCTTGGCCTTCCATTTAGAGTAGCTTTTCTATTCCTAACAAAAAGTTCCCTCTATTTTCTCACATTCCTAGAAGAGCAACTGATCATTCTTACCTTTTCCAGGATCTGGAACCCAATTGATAGTATCATGCCCAATAAGAGACAAAAAATAAAGGTTGCATATCCTTAAAGCGATGATTATTATCTTTATCAAGAGAACAGGAAAGACATCTCACCCAGGATAGCCCAACATAAAGATAGGTGATTGGAATTTCCTTTCACTTTGACTCTGGTAGAGTGCAAAGACAGGGTTAAGGGACTAGAGCAAAGGGGAGATTTGGGGGAACAGGCAAATTCATCTTTGAGAGCTATTCCAGCTAACCACTGAAGTCTAGAAATCCTCCATTCTTCTTTCCAGTTGACACAATTGAAGGAGAATGATGGTTGCTTAGATGATCTTATAATGGTGCACCCAGATCAGCAGCCACGACTCAGACCAAATCTTTGCAGCGCTGTCCATAGAGATTGATACTCATGAACACTGCCAGAATTAATTGAAACTCTTCATTCTAAGAATTTAGAATGAAGACCATGTGTTCTATGGTAATTTTAATGCTATTTTCATCTTTGTTTGGTTTTCTTGGTTTGCTTACAAGGTTTAGTCTTTAAAAGCCCAAACACATCTCTGCTAAATATAAGAGAAACAAATGGTGATGTGTCTGCACCTAGGTTAAATACGTCTAAAGAGAGTAGAGTTGAGAAAAATCAAGGAAGAAGTTTCCAGACTCAAAGTAGAAGGTAGAAAGGCTGAATTATAACTGACTCACAAAATCATTTACAGGCCTTTTTGGTTTCTTCAGGTTTTGACAAACTCTTAAAGTGCTGGCCTGAGTTTCTTTAGTAAATAGTTTGTCTCTTAAAAGCTGGAGTGAGGATGGTTAATATTTACTGAGTGTCTATTGTGAACCTTGCATCTTGCTGGCAGCTCATGTGCATATTATCTGATTTAAAGGAACTCCCAATCTCTGCATTGAAGCCAGTGATCCAACAACTGAGACTACTGATTCCACTCACCATTCAGTCCTTATATCAGAGGTAGACTTCTTATTTAATCTCTTGCTGATAATTACAAAGGTGATTAGGAGATCAAAGGCATCCAGATTAAAAAACAAACTGAATACCCTTACCCATATTCAATTTTTCATATCCACGACTTGACAGTTTCATTTAGTGAAACTATATTTACATGTCAAGTTGTGGTTAGTCTCTCACAACTGATAACTCTGTAGAAATGCACCAGCAAAAGGAAACTGGTGACTTTCCTTATTTTTTTCCTTATTAAAAGATTTTATTTCGTTATTTTTAGAGAGAGGTGAAGGAGGGAGAAAAAAAGGCAAAAAAACAATGTGTGGTTGCCTCTCATGCACCTCCTATTGAGGACCTGGCCTGCAACCCAGACATGTGCCCTGACTGGGAATGGAACCAGTGACCTTTTGGTTTTCAGGCCAGGACTCAATCCACTGAGCTACACCAGCCAAGGCTACATTTTTCTTTTTTTATTAAAGTGTTTGATCTGTGCCCTACATTCAACATAATTTCTGACTCAAAATCATATTTAGTGACAAAATATTCGAGAAATTCTTATTCAGTTTATTTAACCCTATTTTAGAAATTTGATGAATAAAACAAGGTATAATAAAAAGTGTTAGAAAAGAAAGAGATAAATTTATCATTATTTGAATCCCCCTAAAACTATGTTGAATTATTAGGATTGTTAAATAGAATTCAATTAAGTAGCTGTATTAAAAGATAATTACATAAGAAAGTTTAGCTTTCCTATATTCCTCCATTAAACAATTTAAATATATAATGGGAAAAGATAACATCTACAGATTATATGAACAAAACTTTAAAACAATGGTTTTTATATGTTATGTGTTTTATCTACATGAAGAAAACTATACAATTTCACTAAAAGATTTAAATAATTAGATATACAATGAAAATCTCTTAGAACTATACCAAATGATTCTGATGTTCATATCAAAAATGAGAAGGCAAAAGAGATAACATTTTGAAAAACTAAAAATAATGAGAGTATATTCGCAAGAGTAAAGCCACAGTAATTAAAATAATCAATTAGTGAGAAAAATTGAACTTAAAATCAATGGAACTAACTAAATAAACCATAAACAGATCTTGGGATACAAAGAAACTTAATGTAAAAAAATGAGAAAATAACAATCTACATGAAATCAATGAAGGATGTTAGAAAAAATTGGTTAATTATTTAGAAAACATTACTTTTATCTTAGTCTAATATCATATGAAATAATAAACTACAGGTAGATTAAAAAGTTATATGCACTTGTTGATGTATATAGGAAAAAGTCTGTCAACAAATATACACATGAACTAGAAAAATAAAACAAAGATAAACCCTAATACTTTAAAAGATATACTCATGATGGGAAAATATTTTAAACAAATGTTAATTTATGTTAATACCTTAATATATAAAGAACTTCTGTAACTTTTAAGTGAAATCACTAAAACTCTAATAAATAATCAGATAATTCACAAAGGAACAAACACAGACTGGTAACAAACATTTAAAATTTCAGCTAAATTTGTGACAAAAATACTTGAATGACCAGGACTCATTAAAAGTGCCAAAACCATTAAAGACAAGTATTGTCCCAGAAACTGTCACAGACTTGAGGAGACTAAGGGGACACAATAGCCCAATGCAGTGTGAGATCCTAGACTGGATCTTGGAGCAGAAAAATACCGATAGTGGGAAAACTGGTGCAAATCAAATAAGTCCTATAGTTAAAATAACAGAATCACATATGAATTTGCTGGTTTTGATCATTGTGCCATGATATATAAACTGATAACATGGAAACTGGGTAAAGGACACCATACTTCTGATAGATTTTGGTAATTCTAATGTATTTTTCAAAATTAAGTTGTCCTTTGCCTAAAAGGGATAAAAGAAAGCATAATAAAATTGTCTTATGTTATCAAAGTTTTTCTCGGGAGGAAAAAAAACTAGCTCAGTTACATAAGAATCAAAGAATTACAAACTATATATGAATGTCTTAGAAAAAGGAATAAAGCCCTGGCTGGTGTAGCTCAGTGGATTGAGCACAGGCCCATGAAGCAAAGGGTCACTGGTTCGATTTCCAGTCAGGGCACATGCCTGGGTTGCAGGCCAGGTCGGGGACACATGAGAAGCAACCACACATTGATGTTTCTCTCTCACTCTTTCTCCTTCCCTTCCCTTCCCCTCTCTCTAAAAATAAATAAATAAATAATTAATTAAAAAAGAAAAAGGAATAAAATTAAATCTACCACAAAAATTATCACCAGGAATTACCTATTTTCAATTTTTTAAGCAAAGAGCCAATACTATTTTTATAGTCAAGAAAAAATGTGTCAATACATTTTTTAAGTGGAGGACAAAGAAACTGCAAAATATTGAAAGAGACATTTTATAATTTTTCAAGGTATAAGTACAAATACTAATTTTTTAAAATTTATTTATCTTTAGAGGGGAAGGAAAGGAGAGAGGGAGAGAAACATCAATGTATGGTTGCCTCTTATGCGTCCCCTGCTGGGAACCAGCCTGCAACCCAGGCATGTGCCCTGACTGGGAATTGAACCATGATCCTTTGGTCTACAGGTCCATGCTCAATCCACTGAGCTATGCCAGCCAGGGCCCAAACACTAAGTTTTAAACCCCAAGAAGTATTAATGCGAACTTACATATTCTTACTACAGCCTAAGAGACTTCTGTTGTGCTTCCAGTGCAAAATAAAAGGCAGTGTGCCATCCCTGCTGAGGGTCAGGAAGAGGAGGTCATTTACTTTAATGGGAAATGCATTTCATTGAACAGATCAGATACTAAAATAAAATGTAGGTTATAAAAACCCTAAGAAAATTTTGACAAAATATAGAAAAAAATCTTTTTTTAAAGACTCTGCCTTTTCAGATAAGAAAGCTGAGAACTTCAGTAGCTGTATACTGAATCTCACAGGGAGTTAGTGTGGTCAGATGGGAACCTGAATATCTCACTTCGACAGGCTGTTAGACGCCATCACACTTCCTCTTTCCTTCTCTTCTTTTCCCACGCTTTTCCCTTGCTGCTCTTTTTTAGTTCATTCAAAAACATTTACTGACTGCCTATTAAATGCCAAGCCTACTTCTGTACATGGGGATACAAGAATAGTTAGGACAAGTCCCCTGTTTTTGAGGAAATAACAGTATTTAATTGATATTAGCTGCTGTCCCAGAAATCTATGTCCAGTGATGGGGAATGTACTTCTTTCCCACGTTCTGCTTTGAAGTGGATATTTTTAAAGTATTTGTTATCTCTTCAATTCCAGAAATGTTTATGGTAGAACTCCCAGGTCCACATTAGTCATTCTCAAAGACAAAATAATTATTTCATGTCACTATAAATCCTGAGGTGTTAAAATGCTGGTTCATCCACTCAAGTACAGAATTTAATACACAGATTTCTTTAGAATTTTGGGGAGATTCTACATTCTTTGTCCTAAAGGAACACTTGAAGATTTTTGTTCCATAATTTCTGTGATTTATAAAGCCTTGAGAAACTTAGAATAAAAATTAAATGTTAAGGTTTTGGTAACAAGAGAAGGGGAAAAAAGAAGAAAAAGAAGGATGAGAAGAAGGAGTAGGAGGAAGAGAAGGAAGGAAGGAAGGAAGGAAGGAAGGAAGGAAGGAAGGAAGGAAGGAAGGAAGGAAGGAAGGAAGGAAGGAAGGCAGGCTCAAACATACAAAAGTGTTGAACACTAACTCGGAAGCCATAAGAAGAGTAGAACAACGTTAGCATCTACATGGTACATTTGGAGCTTTGGATTTGCAAGATCAGAATTTGAGGCTGTCTTATCTCCTCCTAGAAACATTGCCTGCAATTAGATTAATTATCACTAGAGTACAGAGGGTACCTAATCACCAAAATAGAGTATTAAGTTATGGCTTCCTTAATATGTGTGATCAACTAAGCTAGAAATAATGTGAAGTTTACCTTTTATTAACCAAAACAACCAGAATATAAAATTTTATTAAAATTTAATGTTAAAAATTAGAAAAGTCGTACAAAAGAATCTATTCAAGAAAATAAGTATCTATTCCAATTTGGTACTTTTTTCATATTCCTTGACTGTAAATCACCTGATTTTTGTGGGTATTTTTTAAGAGAAAATCTTTCCCTAGTTGCCATGGTGCTTTCAGCACTTGTCCACTGCTCTCCCCGCCCAGCATCCATTCTGTCTTTTTCTGGTAAGAACATTTCCATTTTTCATCTGCAAACCATCCCTCTCTAACTCTAGAAGTTCCCAAGAAAAAAAGACAATCCTTAATTGAATTACCTGTCTGTGGTTCTGCTTTTTAATCCCCATGATTTAAGCAATTTACAAAAGACTGCAGAAGCCCATCTATCCTGAAATTCCACTTTTTTATTTTTCTGAGCAGAAGGGAGTAATATTCTTAATCTGTCACTCAAGATGAAATAGGTCTACTGACAAATTCAAGCCCATGTTACAAAATACTTTCTAAAGCAAATGTTCAAACTTAGCAAAAAGTTCTAAAATTATTTAATGTAGTGGTAGCATAATAACTACATACATGATATAAAGACATCTAAACATTAGCATGGCTCTCTTTTATAAGTAAAATTGTGCAGAGGGCTGTTTAAAGATGTATTCAATATATCTAATTACATATCAATACTTACTCCTCATACTTTTAATTGAGGGTTGTATTTAAGAATGATGGAGATAAAGAAAGTGACGGGCTTGCATTTTCAGTGGTGGTATTAATTCCTTTAGGCGTATTAGTGCAGACTTTAAGTGGTGTATGTGAAAACAATGATTTGCTTGAGAGTTTGAGCATCATGTTTTTTACAATAACTATAGAAATATGGCAGTTTCTACAAGATTACACAGTTCCAGATATAAATAAAATAATTTAAAAAACATATATTTTCCATATGATTCCAATCCCTGAAGTAAAATATTTGAAAAACAGAAAGAAACCTCAAAAGGCTTCAAACTGTTTGATTCCATGTATAGACCTTCTGGAATCAGTAAAACTCGAGGCACGGAGATGGGATTGACAGCGATCAGGGCCCCGGAGCCAGGAGGACTTGACTGTTGAAGGGCAGCATGAGGAGATGGGGGGTGATGGTTACTGTATCTTAATATTGGTGGTGGTGGTTAGCTCTTTCCATTTGTCAAAAGTAATAGCGCTGCACACCAAAAGTGTACATTTTACTATATGCAAATTAAAAATAAACGAATACATTTTACATATTTGAAAACATTTGGCTGAATGAGTATCTTCTCCCTGTTTTTAATTTGCTTCTTGGGCGAATGGGAATAATTGGTAGAACACAAGACTTGACATCAGAGGACCAGCATTTGAGCCTTGACTTCTTTGTAACTTGTTGTGACTTTAAGAAAATGGTTTAACTTCTCTGGATTATTATATATAAAACTGGTATAAGGATAATTGACACTTGACCTATCCTGCAGTATTTGGGAACTGAGTTAATCTATATAGCATCCTATTAGAAGAATTAAATTTTATATGAACATAGAGCTTAGTAAAGACATATAAAAAGCTTCAACGTCTTAAAGATTACAGTCTTAATCCTTACAGAACTTTTTTTTCCTTTCAAATGCTTTATTTCATTTCTCAGGATATCCTCTTTGTCATTCCCTTTTAATCTACCACCTATGATCTATATATCAATTCTTTGTCACCTGTCAAGGATCCTATGGGTTTCCCTTTTCATTCTGAGATTTTGCTGATACTGTTATCATACCCTTTGCCTTAATTTTCACTAAAAAGACAGCAGAATGGGAGTATTGTACTATTGTTAACTCGAAATTATTCCCTTTTAAACAAAAAGCAAAGAACCATGCACCATCTGTTGAACTTACGGAACTTGGGGAATTGAAGCAAACCCAGATCTCATATTGGAATGTCTTAGTGACCTTTCGTAAACATGTGCTGCTAATTAGCAGTGAGGTTTAGACTGGAGGCAGGAATGAGAGGTCCATCAGGCACGTGCCCAGTCGTTAAGTAGTTTAGTTTAAGTCATACATAGTAAATTGGAGTGAAGAGTCCCTGGAAAGTATTTGTGAGTTGGATGAGAATTTTCTACTAATTATGTTATTGTATTGCAATCACTATCTGTACTGCTCTACTTCCGAATCATTTGGCTTCCCATTTTTTCATACTCAGAATAAAGTTTACTTTTGAAAGTCTTAGTTACCACCACCAGCTCCTTCCTACCTCTGTGGTTTTCTAACACTAAGTGCTAGTTTCTCTCTTTTTTTTTACTGCATGACTCTCCCTTTTCTTTCAAATTCTTTCTCAATTTTTTAATTTTCTCTGCTGTCTTATTTGAGAAGTCTGCATTTAACTAATGATGCATTCTACATAGCTTATATGTCCATAAACAAATAGTAAATATATACATATGGAATATATATACATAAATAAACAAAATACTAGTAAAATTCCATCAGAATGAATGCCAAGGGAGCAATCCAACTATTTTGTATTGAAATAATTATTCCTTAATGACCAGTAACATTAAAAGTGGTATATAATTTATAGTTGACAAGCTGTATCCCACAGATATAAGTATTTCATGCTTAATATAATCTTGGGAGATCATTCCTTTTCATCTCCACTTTAAAAACAGTAACAGTGAGTCTCAGACAGAATATCACTAACAATTACATGGAAACAAGGCAGGGAATTCAACTCAGAATCTAGTGTCAAATCACATTCATTTCTCTTTTCATTTCTTCCTCAATCTCACTCATTCAAATTATCTTTGACCTTTATTCCAAGAAAACAAAATCAGTTTTCTCAAGTTTCCTTTGTACAATAGAATCTGACAGAGGCCAGGAGCACCCTAGGCTCTGCCCCGGCCTTATTGAGCCCCCAACACGACACCCAGACTGTAGCGTAGACCAGGCTTTGGCCATGGTGTATCAGATACTTACCAAGACTCATTCAAAAATGAAGGCCTCCAAAGGTATGGAAAATCTATGAACTGTACAATCAATATTTGAAAAACCAAGCTGACAACACCGGAAGGGTGGGAAGGATATATTCACTTGGTAATGGAACAAAATTTTCAACTAGCAAAGAAAAGTGTCTTGGATTGGCAGTGGCAGAAGCCTAAACCACTTAAGACAATAGTAATAAGCCCTAAATGTGCATATCTTTTATTATTTATTCTAGCCAATCACATCCCCTATCTTATTTGACTCTCAAGAGGAGAGGGAGTATACGCCAGTTGTAAAGATAAAGATACTATAGTTCAGTGATTTCTTTTCGGGCACACAGCTAGAAAGGAAAATTTAAGGACTATAATTTATGCCTTTTCACCCCATTTCTAAGATCTTTCCACCAACTACAGTGTCTTCCCTAAAAGGAGAAGCATATTACAAATCAAAATCTGCATCAGTGATTCTTAGTATTACTAGATTATTATTTTAGAATCTAGTAAGATTTAGATTCCTTCCCGGAAGTAAACTCATACATACATATGAAGTGCCTTATAGTGGGCCTCTTTGCATCCATCATGCTTGGGACTTCCTGTGTTTCTTGGACTTGCATGTCTGTTTCCTTCACCATATTAGGAAAGTTTTCTTTCCCTTTATCTTCTTCTGGCACCCATCTGATGTGAATGCTGAAATGTTCAAAGTTGTCCCAGAGGTTGCTAACACTGTCCTCATTTTTTCTGGATTCTTTTTACTTATTGTTCTCTGATTGGTTGTTTTTTTCTTCCTATGTTCCAAATCATTGATTTGATTCTTGGCTTCATCCACTTTATTGTTGTTTCCCTGTAAACTGTAATTGTTTCCTGTAAATTTCAATTAGTGTATCTTTTGTTTCTGACTGGATGTTCTTTATGCTGTTGGAGTCCTCACTAAGTTCCTTGAGAATCCTTATAACCAGTATTATGAACTCTGAAGCTCATAGATTGCTTATCTCCATGTTTAGCTCTTTTTTTTTTTTTGAGTTTTGATCTGATCTGTTCTTTCATTTGGGCCATGTTTCTTTGTCTCCTGATTTTGGCAGCCTCCCTGTGTTTGTTTCTGTGTATTAGGTAGAGCTGCTTTGACACTGTGTCTTGGTAGTGTAGCCTAATATAGTAGGTGTCCTGTAGGGTCCAGTGGCATGGCCTCCCCTATCACCCAAGCTTGGTACTTTAAGTGCACCTTTCTTGTGGGTTGAGTACCTGCTCCTTTTTATATTTGAGCCTTGATTGCTATTTGCAGGTTAATGGGAGGAATTTACCCAGGCCAGTCAGCTGCAAGAACTGGCTATGACCACTGACCACCACCCTCTGCACACTGTGAAGGATCAGCTCTGCAGAGGTAGGAAGGTGGTGCTCCACGGTGTTCTATAGTTGTATCCTGGGTGTGTTGGCCCTGAGGTTTGCCAGGTGGTGCAGTCCAAGGTCAGCCCCCACCTGTGTTCTGACCAGGGCATCCTACGTGAGCTATAAAGCAATATGAGATGGCTGCTAATTGTGCTGTGATTGGAGATTCCCAGGAGAAGTCAAGCTGTGAATCCAGGCTGCCTGCTACTAGTTCCAGGCCTGGGAACATTTGGGCTGGGGGAATCACTGAGTCTAGCTATTGCTTGTTCGATAGGGTTTAGGAAGTTGCGAAGCATGAACCAAGACCAACCATTCATACAGAAAACTTATGATTAAAGGTTTGGGTGGGCCTGTATGTTGGGTGGGAGTCTCAGGGGACCTGCAGGGCACATAAAATGGTATTAGCTAGGTTGATGGAGTCTCAGATATGGCACCCGCCTGCAGGCTTTATGGCTCTGATGGGAGAGGATTCAGAAAAGGGACAGTAACCTCTGCCCTTTCTGTCTGGGAGAAAGCTGTCTCCCAACTCTTGCCTTGATGCCAGACACTTCAGTTCCTCCCCATACACCACTGGTGCTTTTCAAGCTGCTACCCCAGTGATGGAGCTCAGAGAAAGTTTATCTGATATGTCCATGTGTAGATTCTTTAAAGGGAACTGCTTGGGCTTCCAGTAGTTTCTTCCACTGACTCAATCTCTACCGGTTTTTATAGCTGGAAGTTATGGTGATTTATCTTCTTAGGCTAGGCAGCCTGATATAGGGCTGGGACATCTTGCTCCCAATATATCCCTTCTGAATATTTATCCACCACACATGAATGTGAGACTAGCCTGTTGTGCATTTTTGCCCCTCCTATAAGTCTGGATGGGTATGGTTTCTTTAATTCCATAGTTGTCAGACTTCCATTCAAGTCAATTTCTGATGGTACTGAGCAATGGTTGTTCAGTACAACTATGTTTTACTTGTAATTTTGATGTGGTTATATGAGGAGATGAGCCATGTTTAACTATGCCACCATCTTGACTAGAAATCAAGCAATCAGCATGCTCTTAAAGGTAATTTTAAATTACTAATGCACAATTATCTTTGGAAATGAAAATGTTGATGATTCCATGGTATGATATTTTGATAAAATCAAATTATAAGCAACTTAATTATAGATACTGTTTCTAATTTTTTGCATCTCTTTCAGTGTCATATTGCAACACTCAACATTTGTTAAATAAAATCACTATTTCAATAATTAAGAGAATGGATTATTTCTATAGCAACATAAGCCCCAAAAGGTGGGTTCAAATGATATTATCTATGTTATAACCAAAATTTATTCTCATAACAAAGTCATACTTCAGCCTTTCCTAAAGGTTTACTTCCTCACTAATCTCAAAGACCTCCAAAATCTAAGAACACCCCTGATATTAGGTAGCTCACACTGGTGATAGAATCTATCTTTTTAAGAAATAAGAATTAAAATGAATTAGAGTTGGTAGTGAGATATATTTAAATCTAGAAACAAATTACAGCAAATCTTTGTTGACACCAAATCCATATTATGAATATGAAAACGTACTAGTTTGCTGTTTCACCATCCCCATGAAAAGGCTTTGAACACCCTTCCAGGTGTCCATGTGCACAAATGGGATAAGGCTTTCCCTTGACAAAGTTCCCCTTCTTGCCCTCTGACTGTGATCTAGTGACACTCAAACACATCAGTGAAATCCTTTCATGGCTTTTGCTTATGTCCTCCACTCTGATCCCCAATAAATCCATGTGGGCATGGGTCCTCGCACTCTCTGCTCCTCTACTGCTTGGTTAGGCAGGCTTTCCTGGTTCTCCCCCAGTATGCCCCTCACTGTATGTCAGATTGTGATTCTCTCTGTAAAACCTGTGAATGTAGTAACATTTGTTTTCCTGTGTCTTCCTTTGTAGCTGCACTTGATAAATCATCTCATGAAAGAACACAAAACATGCTCAAATGGTTTCACAAGACGTTCATCTTCTACACTTCAGGACCCACCAAATCATGACCTGGAGCTAACATGTAATCCTGATTGTTCCTGAGCCTCCTGAAGGCTGTGAGTGAGCGATGTGGTAAGACACATAGAGCCTGCTGGAACTAGAGCCCTGGGCATCACTCTGTGTGATCTCATTTGACTCAAGTATCCTCCTAGATAAAAACCTACAGATAAAAAAGAAGATAAGCCACTCCAGAATGAAAAAAAGAAAAATGTGAAAAACATAAACAGGAGTAGAAAAAAAAGGCATCTAAAATAAAAGTTAATTTTATTTCCAGTTCACATTCCATCTAAAACTGCAAGGATGAAATAAGGATAAAAACTGGCATTGTAGTTTAAAGGAAATTGTTCCTCTAGGATGCGTTAATCACTGAAACCAAAAATAGAAATGACTGAATAGGCCATTTATTTCTTCCTCATGACAAGCCAGGAACATACCTTATAGTTTCCTTCCTTAAGTACATGTAGTATTCATCATACCTTGAATAGAACCATTTGCCACAATAATTCACATTTTATGGACAAAACAGAGGTTAAAAGTTTTGAAGAATGAACTAGACTTAGTATGCTTCACTAGAACATATTTTTTACTTTTTTAAAACGAACTGAGCGGCCCTGGCTGGTGTAGCTCAGTGGATTGAGCGCGGGCCTGCGAACCAGAGAATCGCGGTTCGATTCCCAGTCCGGGCACATGCCAGGGTTGCAGGCAGGTTCCCTGCAGGCCAGTTCCCAGCAGGGGACGCACAAAAGGCAACCATACATTGATGTTTCTCTCCCTTTCTCCTTCCCTTCCCCTCTAAAGATAAATAAATAAAATCTTATTAAAAAAAAACTGAGCATTGTAAGAAATACAAATTTTATGGAACATATAATGGACTTCTGCTCTAATAGTACAGTCCTTCAGAGTCCCTCACACATCACTGCCAGCTGTGGCTAAATGGCAACTCACCGATTCATTGACAGCACATATTTAATGTTAATAAGAGTACTTCACAGTTTGCAAAATGTAATGACTCTATTTCTGATGTCATAACTTTATAAGATGTATTGTAACTTGCATTATCCTTACTTCCTCACAGATGAGGAAAAAGGACCCAGAGGAACTAGATTACTAACTAAATGTCTCATAGATTGCTAGTGGCAAAGCTGTGTTAGATCATTCATTCATTTTAATAAACATGTTAAGCTCATAAAATATATTAAGAACAATAATACTTGGAACTGGGGATACAAAGATGAGGAATACAATCTTCGCTTTATAGGACTTCTAAATCTACCAAGGAGCATTTAAAAACAAACAAACAAAACAAATCACATAAGAATCTAAAGTAAGATAGACTACAGTAAATCTCCGAAAAAGCCTCCAGGATGGCATGGGACTCACGTGAGGGAGAAATTAACATAAGCCATTACTTGAGTTTATTTACTACTGATAGTGAATTTGTCAAGGGTAAAAAATAAGACTTATTCATTCTTATTTCCTCACAGAGCCTAAAATACAAAGTCTGTCTGGAAAAAGCCCAACTATTTTAATATAAAACAGTTTGTTGACATCAATGTAATCTGGCAGCCAAGGAGAGTGGACTGGAATGTGCATGTGAATGTGCATGATGACTTCACTGTATTAGTCAGTGGGGGCAGTAGATGCCTTTGAGTGAGTATGTGTACTATGTGGCCATCACAAAATGACTCAGAGAGTGGAGCAACAAATATGCATCAAATTTTGCATTAAGCTTGAACATTCCTCTGTGGAAACTATTTGGATGATTTTGAAGGCCAAAGCTATGGGCAACTGGTGATTGGCAGCTTCTTCATAAGACACGTGCTCATGCATCCCATCTCATGCAGAGTTTTTCTATGAAACATTGAATTATCCAGGAGACCCAGATCCCTACAGCCCAGATTTGGCACCCTGTGACTTCTGGCTTTTCTCAAAATTAAAATCACATTTGAAAGGAAAGAGACTTCAGACCATCACTGAGATTCAGGAAAACATGATGGGGCAGCTGATGGCGACTGGGAGAACTGTGTCAGGCAGGTCCCTGAGTGACTACTTTGAAGGAGACTGAGGCATCAGTATCGTGTGTACAATGTTTCTAGTATCTTGTATCTTCTTCTGTAAATGTCTATATTTTTCATATTATGTGGCTGACTACTTTCTAGATGGACTTCATGCTATAGATGTTCAGAACATGTTGGTTGGAAAAAATAAAGTGAATGCATTAAGTTGTTTGCTTCTGTATTTCTTTATATGATGTAGCTAAAATGAGTATTATGTACTCTAAGAATAAGGAACAGAACAAAAACTCACTGGACTACACAAAAATGAGAACAGTCACTACAGCTGCATTAGATGTTTCTTAAAGGGATACTAAGCTTTTAATCCTTTACCCTGTAATGATTCCACACATACAGGGGCAGGCCAAAGTAGGTTTACAGTTGTGGATATGTGAATCACAGAGTTTATTCTTGTACTATTATTTATTCATTATTGTATTATTTATTTGTATTACAACTGTAAGCTTATTTTGCCTATCCCTGTGTGTCATAATGTCCATAGTCTTATACTTTATCAAAGGGCATTCAGGAGACCTACCAACTATAAGACAACTATATACGTGGATCCCAGGGAAGTTTGAAAGCTCTGGAATGGGAATGTTTGCAAAGCACTATCAGCACACTGAAATTGTTTTTACTGAGTCTATAAATGATTGTGTTGTTCATGGAGTCTACAAACCTGTTTGCAAAAACAGCTTACTCCAGGCTTGTAAGAGAATGCAAACTAATGGTTATTGAATCTGCCACTTACGGAATAACTTCGCAAAATCAGCTTGTTCCATTAGAGTCAAAACACAATGTGGACTATCTTTTCCTAAGACGTGGTAATGTTTCTGATTCCAATTCCAATGTGTGTGTTTTGTGGGGAAGGAGGAGGGTCTTCCACACCAACAAGCAATGCTCTGACACCAGCTGGGTGTCCTATGGTTCAACCCAGTTAGAACTCTGCCTCCCTGGAGAGTGAGTCAGATCTGAAAGGTTAAAGACTCAGTCTCACAAAACTTCCTTCCTGATCTTCCCCTCCTCCACTGCCCACTGCTGGATGCCAATCACAATTCCAGGTTGTTACCTGTATTTCTGACCAGCTGCCTACAGATCAGAGATTCCAACAACCTTTTCCACAGGCTTGATTAATGTGCTAGAGCAGTTCACAGAACTCAGAGACACGTTTTATTTACTAGATCACCCATTTATTATAAAAGGGCATAACTAAGGAATAGCCAAATAGAAGAAGTGCATAGGGTAAGGGATGGGGAAAGGGCCTGAAGCTTCTGAGTTCCCTCCAAGCTCACCGCTCTCTCCAAAGCACCACATCTTCACCAACCCAGAAGTTCTCCAAACTCCATCCTTGGGATTTTTATGGAGGCTTTATTATATAGGTGTGATTGATTAACTATTTGGCTATTGGTGATTGTTTCAATCTCTAATCCCTCTTCCCTCTCCAGAACTTAGGGGGTGAGCCTCTAGTCATCTTTGGTTTCCCTGGCAACCAGCTTTCATCCTTAGGTGCTTTCTCAAAACCGTCTTCATTAATATAAACTCTGTTTTGGTGGAAAGAGGCTTGTTATAAAAAACAAGACAGGACACATGCTTAAACTTTATGCCTCTGAAGCAATTTTAGAAAGTCAGGAGACCAAATATTATAATGAAAGATGCTCCCATTGCTCTTATCATTCAGGAAATTCCAAGGGTTTGGGAAGCTGTGAGCCAGGAACCCTGGATGAAGATGAAATGTATGAGAAATATGTATTTTGCCATCTGAATGACCAAATACGTATGTCTTACAAATCAAAATCTTGTATGTGAAATCTGATCTAAATGGTTACCTAAGGACACCATAGCTATGGGCTAAAAAAGTCATATCCATAGCCTAAAAAGGTAATAATTCATCTTCATAACCATGAATATGCAAAGTAGCATTTTTCTAGGATCAGTGATGCTTTTGACTTAAGTCTTCCATATATCTCACTTTGTTGGCCTCATAGAGTGGCCCTCACTTAGTTGAACTAATAATATCTGTGGAAAGCTACTGACCTTTCAGATAGACTGTATATATTTCTACCATATACAAAAATTCAGCTGAATGACATGATCCATTCAACAAATATTTATTGAACATCTACTACAAAGCCAGCATGTAATAGCCATAAATTAAGTTCCATATGGTGGGTCATGTGAGCTTTAGGTAAACAATAAAATCTGTGTTCAACATAAGTTGTTCATTTATTTTTTTTCATATCCTGTTTCCTTTAAGCTTATTAAGAGTGTTTTCACAAAGAGGGTAGGAGTGCAGACAAAAAAACTTTACTGCCTAATCAGCAAAATGTTTAAAAAATCTCAGTCCAATAAGAGAGGCTTGGGAGGCTCACAGCTGGCTTCTACTTAGTGCAATTACAAATGAAATCCAGCACTTTTGTCAGAGCCTATTTAAAACTTTCCATGCCTGACTAGCGAGTGCTTAAAGAGAGTAATAGCTGTTCTACAACCCAAAAGGCTGCACAAACCTAGGTCAATAAGCTCGACATCTGGTCTGGTCATGGTTTGCCCTCTATTAACATTTTAAAACTTAAATTAAATAATTTATCCCAATTGCTTTTATAGGGCTTTATATGCCCCCAAGTACAGGGAGAGAGAGAATCTGTCTTTAATAGAAACACAGATAATTTTTAATTGTTGAGAAGAAAGAAATACTGTAAACAAAACTTTAAAATTCATGGTGATGAGAAGTTCAAATTTTTGAAATTTCTTTACATGTAAAAAAGCAATTACTTTAGTTTTCCTACTAGTTTCTCAGTTTAGAATCACAGATAGTCCCCAAAGAATTAAAGTCTATAATTGCTTCAATGCTATCTGGCAATCCACTGTCTCTAATACCCTAAACAGGCCCCTACTGTCTGGATGCAATGGTAGAGGAGTGAAGGGACAGGAAGGAAGAAAATGATTCATTTTGTTGTACATCTTTCTGCAGGATCCCCGATGCATTACTGACCTAATAGACGTGAATAGGAATCTCAGATTGTGAACTGTGTCGGGGGCTGAGGAACTGGCTTATTTTTAGCTGATCCAGCCCATAAACTTTGTTTCAAGTGTCCATGAAATTTCTGTGTAAATAGCAGAAAGAGTCCAGCGTTTAATTTTTTTTTTACTTGTTTACTCTCTGTGTCTTTCATCAGAACATCCTCTATCTTGGCATCTATCTCCTGGGAGTATTGTGGGCTGTATCAAAGTATATCAAAGCAGACTACAAACTTTTAAGCTCTTAGCAATGTAAGAGTATGTTACATTTGCAAGGAAAGATTTTTAAAAATTAATGTAGCATCTTCTTCAGGACAGTGGTAAGGATACAAATACTGTATTTTCAATTTTACATCATTTCCAGTCCTTATCCTAAATCTCTTGGCCTGAAATCAAAGAAATGGTTCCTATTTTATATTGGCACAGTTGCTGTTTGTTTTAAAGGGTAAGTGAGATTCCAGCATGCTTACTATTCTTAGTAAGAAGAGGCAGTGAAAATTCATCCCCAGAGCTCCCCATTCTGGAGGAAACTGGTGAACACTCATGTTTGTTTCTCACCCAAAAAAAGAGAATACTTTGGTAGGAAGCCAGAGGAGGAAAGGAGACCACCTTCATCTAATGCTGAAAATAAAGGCAGATAGATATTTTTATTTGAAATATAAGCATTAGAAATGGTCATTATATATGCTTTCCAAAAATATTCTCTAGTAATAGAACAGAACCGGATACACTGTGTGTGTGTCTTTTGATGGAGCACTGCATTTATCACATTTTCAGTTAATTATAGTAAGATCTCATGTGAGGCTTATTATATGATTCATGGAGGAAATGCAGGCAGTATTCATCCTCTAGGACCCAAAGCAACAGATCAGAATAAGTAACTAGTGTCTCTAAATCCAGAAGACCATGTTGAACACCCTGAAGAATGGACATGATGAGTAGAAAGAATTCTGATTTGCTGTGGGTAATTCACAGCTCTCAGCATTTTCTTATTGTCCTTGAACTAGACTTTATGCAGGTGGAAGAGAGAATGGCAGAATGCAGGCAAACTTTCATTGTGTAGAAATTGATCATATTAGGAAAATGATACACCTCTATCAAGCCCTTATACTATTTTTTATATCAAGAAGGCATTTATATAACGTGACTTGGTGTGCTAATTAGAATAATAATGTCAACCTTGAGCCAGCACGTTTCACAGGTCCTGACTCTCCTCTCGCAGAGTTAGGTAGAGAAGCCTGGGGTTGCAAAGTGACAGGGTCTGGACGGAAAGGGAGCATGGGAGGCCACCCAGTTGAACTTCCGGGAGAGACACTGCAGCTGAGAGATGCATGGGGTGGGTAGGGGCAGGAGGTGTGTTCAGGGTTCTTGAGTTGTCAATAGCAAAATCAGAGCTAAAATCCAGCTTTTCTGGTCCATTCTTTCCACTGAACTCACACTCCCTTTTAGTTCTCTAGCAACTGCAGGAAGAGGAAGTAGGCGATAAGGAAATCTAATTAACTGGAATACTAAATCAGCAAGTTCATTCTGACAGAAGAGGAAAAAAAACAAACACTGAAACCAACAAAATATGCTTTGAAACCAACAAGGCCTCCCTCTGAGTCCCAGTTTTAACTACTGGCAGAATACTAAGCCTCTATTTTCCTTGCTTGCTTATCTACAGTTTACCTAGGATATAACACATGCATATATTCTGTTCCTAGTTGCTAGGACAATATTTTGCATTTACTAAACACTCAGTAAATAGTAATGCCTGAGGGAGGTGTGGAGCCTTAAAACAAATCCCGGGCTTTATAAAGACTCCAGTCATTTTTCTCATGCACGTTTGCATCTACACGCCACTGGACAAGTTCTGTGTGAACACCTTTAGAGGTGAAGAGCTCATTGGATTGGATTTGACTGACTGAGCTATAACCCTGTAAAATCCTCCCATTGGTACTGGTTAGGACTTTCCCAGCCATTTCTAAGAAGTCCTGTCATATTTCTACTTAAAGTCATTCCAGAACTTGAAGACAGCTCTCCAATGCCTATGTTATCTTTTCTCCCAAGTTAAACTTTCCTGTTTCTTAGAGCTAAATTAAGTCCCTGACTCCCCCTCCCTGCTTTGGCAACCACTACACTTGTGTTTGGCTCTCACTGTGATGCCACAAAACCAATTCAGGATCCCATGTAACTACAGAGCCAGGACACTTGAAGGGGAGTCATTTGATAACATTTTTTCATCGTGTCCAAAGGTGATCCAAAGATCTATAACATACTGCTATTTGGATCTCCATTTGCAGTATTTCTCCTACTTATCATTTTAGGTCTACAACTTACTAAACCAACTTCAGCTAGATAAAACATCTTTTATAGTTTATAAACATTAGTAAAGCTACTGAACACAGGTCAAGGTCAATCACATACACAATAAACACACGTAAATAAATGAGTTGCCTGCCTTTATGCTAGTTAAATTTTCCAGAAACAAACAAAATCCGGTCAATTAAATTATTTCATAATTCAAACAGTGCTGACAGTATAGGTGGGCTCAGTGCATTGAAAGACAAACAGGAAATTACATTCTTGCAAGAGTGTCTTTATGAAAGCAAAAGGCATTTGTGAAAACTTTCTTTGAAACTGGAACACTCAAAGCTGTACAACAGCAATCATAAATCACAAGGTTTATTTCTGATAATCCTAGAATACATAATTATCTCTTCAGAGTTCTGTAACACTTGGTGTCTACTGCTTATAAGAGCAGAAGCTAGTGATAGTCTAGGCAGCATATTTCTGACTCAGAAATTCTTAGAGAGGAACATAATTAATCTATTACCAAAACAATCTTAATGATATCCTAATAATTTATGTAAGTTCACGTCCCTTGGACAGGAAAGCAATTAGGTAACAGAGAAAATTGAGTGAAACTTTCTTCATAATATCTACTAGCTGTAATATTCAAACTTTGAAGTTATAATCTGCCCATAAAATGGCTTCATTTTTTTTATTGTTGTCCAAGTACAGTAGTCTCCATTTCCCCCACCACTCCCCGCCACCACACCCAGGTTTCATTTTTGAACACACAGATAGCGGCAAAAAAGAACAGACCTTTTTAAAACAACAAATCATTTTTTCTAATAAATGTGCCTTACAATCAGGTCTTTGTTATTAACATAAGAGTTTGGAATGTTATCTGTATGAATTTTAGGGAAAAATCAAGTCAAAACAAATAACCAAATATCTTGCTTTACTGGACTTCCCAGATAAAAATAAACACAACAAATAAGCGTAAAAAAATCAAAAATAAAATTGTTTACATTTTATCTTTACCTAGCATATTGAACATCTGTTAAAATGCATGTAGGGTCACACAAATGTGTTTAAAATAAAAACAAAACATAAGCACACACAAGGGATTGAATAAGTGCCCAACTTCATTCCCATGATATTTTGAAAACCATCAGCCAATGCTTTTCAGAACTAGTTAGAAGTAGAAGCTATTCCCTAGATACTCACCGCTTTCTCACCACACTTCATAATTCTAACACATTAGCTTTGGCTGAACCAGATGCCAAATGGTTAGTTATACAGTACAGAGCAGTCAGCGCGGTGGAATGATACAGCATAAGCGCATTTCAGCCAAGGCACATTCCCAGGGCTCTCCGTTCCCTTACAGCTGCCACACCTCTTCCTAGAATACAGTTCTGACGACTGCCTCGCTTTTGGTCACAGTAAGAATCTTAAGACATGGATATATCATATTCTACTCAGGACTGGAGCATGATACCAAGGATACTTGATTAATTCTGCAACAGAGTAAATACATACAACTTCCATAATTAATATTGTAAGGTAGCTTACAATAAAAATGTATGGAACAAGAATACAAGTATTACAAGGAAGGACAGAATCTAATATAAAGTTATAAATATATAAAATATGTATTATACATATGTGATTAATTGTATCCAGAAAGTACATTGCAATATATCCATCCATTTATTCCACAAGTATGGAGTGAAGCCCTATTAGATGTCAGGTTAAGGAACTCATCACTGTAATTTAGTGGGGGGAAAAAGATTTTTTTGCCTCAAAGATGAAGATAAGTAGAGATATATGATAACTAAGAAAACTATTAAAGCAATAAAATTATTACAGATCTTTCTTTTCACTATAAAAGTTAAAATTGGAGAGTGAAATAGTTAACTTGGGAGGAGGAAACTCTTTTAAACAGAGTGGTCTGGAAGGCCTTTCTAAGGAGGAAATATTTGAGCTGAGACCTCAGTAACAAAACCAAGAGACAGAAGACTTAGAGGACAATATTCAAAGCAAAGAAAATAGTGCAAAGGCTCCTTGGTACCTCTGAAGAAAAGAAAAGCATGCTAGAGTATCTGGAACTTAATAAGGTAAGGCAAGGCTGAATAAGTAAGCAAGGCCCGGATCATCTAAGGCACTGTAGACCAAGGTAAGCAACTTGGATTTATATCTAAATAATTTGAAAAGTAATGATTTGGGGCTTTAGTTATATCAGAGCCTTCTAGCTGCTGAGATCTCTCAATTTGCTTTCCTTTCAACAAGGAAAAATAGAGCAAGCATTGTTAGAAAGTCATTTAAGAAAATGAAAAAATCAGCTCAATTTTTCTTCTTCCCATTAACTTGCTTTCTTGTTTACTAGATTTTATTCTTGCCTCCCACCTGGGAGGCAATTCCTTGAATTGCCTGAATTCCTTCATAAATCTTAGTTCCACTTATGGCAGAGAGAGACACAGAAAGACAGAGAGGCAGAGAGAGAACAATGCGATGGTCAGTTTTATGTGTCCACTTAGTTAGGCGACGGTTCCTAATCACACATTAACCTAGATGTTGCTGTGAAGATACTTTGTAAATGGGATTAAAGTCCATAGTTAGTTTATTTTAAGTAAAGGAGATTATTCTAGATAATCTGAATGAGCCTGATTCAATGAGTTGAAAGGGCTTGAGAAGGGGATTTCTTCTTCTTGAAGGAAAAATAAATTCCTTCTGCAGACAACTTCAGCTTATGGCCAGAAGTTCAAGTACACCCCTCCTGAATGGACTGTCCTATGGATTTCAGACTTGCTTAGCCAGCCTCCCAAACATGGTAGCCATTTCCTTGAAGTAAATCACTTATGATGTACCTGATTCTATTTTTCTGGTTGAACTTGACTGATACAAGGTGTTAAACTCACTTTGAAGTCATGCTTTAAAGATAACCTGTGCCAAACACTAAAGGGGATAAAGATGAATATCACCCCTTCACTTCTGTGATAACACAATGCGATTTTAATTATGTAGAAGATGGTGAAAGAAAGAATGGTTGACTCAGATATAATGTGGCCAACTTTCATTATTATGGCCTAACACTCTCACGGTAGATGATGACAAAGTCAAGATCGAAGCTCTAGAGCACTCACCTAGGTTGGATGTGTGGGCTGGTCTAGTCCAGGATGCTATTGCTGGAATAGCTTATCAGAGTGACCAGTTCCCTCTAATTATGGTCAATCCCATCAAACCCTCATAGAATTGTATTTTCACTCTATAATGGTACTTAACACAGCTTGGTTTAATCCTAGATAGTTGAAGCCATCTTCTTCTTTAGAGCTAGATTTCTCCTTGTTTGTTTTTTTTTTAAATTTGAATTTATTGATGTGACATTGGTTTGCAAAACCCTACAGTTTTCATATTTTTTTCTTTTGGTAGGCACTCAATAAATATTGAATAGAACTGAAATAATCTGAATGTAAAAGAAAAAGTCACAGACTTTAAGACTAAAGCTTCCATCCTAGTTCTCCAGTATCATCATCATGCTGACAGTCAAAAGTACTGACTGTTTTGGAATAAAGGTCCAGTGGCTGTAAGAGATTATGTCTTTGTTGGGAGGGAAAGGTAACCTAGAGTAGTTCCTTAACCTGTGGGCACAAAAAGTTCACCTTCTGTGAGGTCTTATTAATCATTTTAATTTTTTGGATTCAGATGCTGGAGCCCAGCATAAGACCTACCAACTCTGAGCCTCCAGGGCTGTGAACAAGAAACCTGTATTTTAAAAGCTCCTGGTGATCCTGATGCACAGCACTGCTTGGGAAATCTGACCTAAGAACACATTTGTATGTTTCAGGGGTTTGGAATGCAATGACATAAGAAAGCAAAATATATGCAATGTCATATTAAAAAAAAAGATGTTTGTTGGGGGGGCCGTTCTTGATCTAGATTTGCCTCATATTGTATCACAGAAAACTCATTCTCCTTCCTTGTGCATACAAGTCCTCTGACTTCCCACGTTCTAGAGCAGCGGCCGTCACGCTGCGCTCCTGCAAGTGCCACGCAGGCGCCTCAAAGACTGCGGAACACAGACGAGGCAGTTCCACCAACAAACACACTCTCTTCTTTTACTGATTTTTTCTTTAAAAAAGTCACAATTATTCATAAGTTTTAACTTGAAAAATGGCTTCTGCTAACTTAAGAAAACTGGTTTGAAAATAATGACACTAGATTTTGCTTCATTTTATTAGAGATCCTTTTTGCTTGGTATGTTATTAATATTTATAGACCCTAACATTAATAAGTGGAGGATGGGCAGGAGATTTAAGCTTAATGATATGTCTTTGGCCTATTCAAAGCTATTGCTCTCCATCTCTTAGGATAACTGTACTGACATAAGTAATATTTACCTAAAATATTCACCCAAACATTCTCCTGGAGGAGCTTATCACAGAGCAGCTTTTCGTGACTGACTAGGTTATAGGAACAGCTGGAGATCAGCTGCAACATATTCTGGAAGCAATGTTTCTTCTTATCAGTATCACATCACTGACAAGTTAAAGAAAAAAAAGCTCTGTAAGAGACAGGAAAAGGTTTCTCCCTGCTGCCTCCTGTCTACATGTCCTCCAGCCCCCGACCTTTCCAGAGCAACAAGAAAAATGGCTTTGCAGGTGTGTGCATATAGCATTTCAAGAGCTGAACAGCTGCCTGTCACAGCTGCATTGAAATTTGCTTCAGATTCTGGTTTCAAATTACAGAAGATGTGAGTAAGGGCGCATCCATGACTCAGACCTCAACCCTTGCCAAAGTCGTAGTTTTCTAGAAAGAATACTGCGGAAAAATAGTCAGAAAAGAGAAGAGAAAAAGAAACTGCTATGCTCATGCTAACTCCTGCTTAAAACTATATCCTGATGGTATGATGAAGAGCAAAGGGTCAGAGTGTTTAGGAAAGATAAATATACATAATAAGGCTTGTCTAATGTTTCAATAGACACACGGTTATTGATTAAGTTCTGTGCAGCACAGCGCTTGTACGTAAATAATACCAGATGTTTAAGATGTGGTTCAAACCTGTATTCTCTCACATCTTCTTGCACCCCTCACCACACATTCCAGAAATTGGCTTTCTGCCAATATGACAGGGCAGGAAAGGGGAAAATGAAGAAAGTCGCTCTGGGGTTACAGTATTACTGCCCTGTTGATGAGCCGTTGATGATGTGTGACGACTACATTTGGCTTTCATGACCCCTCTGAGGGAAAGCTAAGAATTGTAGTTTTCTTGAGGCAGTTGGGATCCTGAAAGGATTGTTTGATCATTAAAACTATGTAACAGGGACACACATGTAAACTGATATGTAAGTTACAGGGCCACACATGCACATGTAAATTAACTTGTGAATATGTTAATAAATACAGAGAGAGTGATTTCATGGAACCAAAGTCATCAGGAATTAAATAAATTTGAGAAGTGCTGGGTTAGACCACGGTAAATGTGTTCCCTGTGGGTGGGACTCTCAGAACCTGACATGCTGGCTCATATTGGAATGTTCAGGTGAGCTGTGTACACAGACTGTCCCTCAAAGCTGGGTGACTCGGAGGCTTTGGGATGACACTTCATGAGAGCAGTGATCTGCAGGGCCTGCTGAGAGAAACGCTGCTCTAAATTAACCCGAGGTGTCTTTCCAGTCTCTGGCTGAACCTTCCCTGTGTGAAGAAAATAGCTACTTTCCGAAAAAGTCCATTCTCTCCTACACAGAATCTAAGGCAAATGTAATTTTTCCAACACTGAACCATAATCATCTTCCTTCTAACTTCTACCACTGCTCCTAGTTTTGTATTTTGGAACAACAAAAACAAGAATAATGTAGTCCCTTTTTTCTACGACCCTTCAGATATTTGAAGGCAACAATTTCATTCCCATGGTATTCTATTTTACAGGAAAAAAAACAAACTTCAGTTCTAAAACAAACTTGTCAGATCACATACTGTAATCCTCTGAATTTGAATGTCTCCTTTGGAGAAGGCACCCCAAAATGAACACACAAATTCAGATGTGCTTTCACAGATGCAGTCCTGGGTCTCATTAGTTTTTGTCTGGCAGATATGCCAAATCATTGGTTCCCATTAATTTCCTAAAACTTTTGAGTCCTTCTCATAAGTTTTGTGGCTAAACATGTGTGAACATGCATGAGTTTTGGGGGAGTGTAAGGAAAACACAAGTCCATTAGATTCCATTTGTCTTCCATCATGGAGACACTTCTGTAAGATAAACTGGTTGTCTTTTCTCAGTTATTTTATAAAGTCATCTTGGTTTCATGCAGATTTCATCATTTTAAGAGACTGGGGTGCACTGTTCTGAAGGTTACTACTACAGTCCTTCCGGTTTAATACTAAGTCATTAACTGATACCACAGAAATCCTTTCAAGCAGTTACAAATGCACGTAATACCGATCAGGAACAATTTCCGAAGCCAGTCATGAATGTAGAATATAGTAGAAATACAGTCAAATGCCTTCTGAGATTAGGATTTTCATTTGTAGTGATTTCCTGATATGCAAATCTAAGTAGCTAGTTTTCATTGATGTAGATAATGCAGTTGTTATTAATTCACCATCTACGGCATCAGTAATAGTATCATCATGTAATCTGATCTGAGTAAGGGTGTCCAACCTGTGACCCAACACAAAATCCTGAATTTACTTAACGCATTATGAGATATTTTGTGATTAGGCATCACAGTGGTGTTTAATGTGTGGCCTAAGACAACTCTTCTTCCAGTGTGAGCAGAGAGGCCAAAAGTTTGGATACCCCGGGATGATGTTAACCCCAAGTCTCTGAAGGAAGTAGGCTCTCAGTAGTTGAGAGATCACTTCCAACAACAGGAGAGAAAGCACTAAAGAAAAAAATCAACATAGTCACAATAATAGGCAACCAATACACAATAAGCCTTTTGTTTTTGCTGTTTTTCTCTATTAAAAAAATGCAAGTGGAAAAAGAGGTAACATAGAATTTTATGGCATCAAAATAAACAACGTCATTTCAGTCTTTGTTCAAACAACATGATTTAATATGAAAAAGATTAGACAATTTTCTCAGCTTGCTGTACCACTGGACTCCTCAGTTTCAAAAAATAGATACGAATCCTGAGTGATTTTACTTAAAAGGCAGCTGACTTTGAAGTTATAGCTTAATCTACTTTCTTTTGAAAAAAATTAAAAGAAACAAAAGAAATCTTCCATTAGGCAAATTCAAGTGTCTTATTGTTGATCTGGAGAATCCCCAACAATTTAATGGACACAAAGAAAATAATGAAAATCTGTAACACCTGTTTGTCATTTCAAGGACAACTATTACTTTCAAATCACTTTCCCTCCTCAAGATTTAATCTGCCAAGTTTCTGCCTACAGCAAATTCTTGCAGCTGGGTTAGGATCCCCCAAGAAAGGGAGTTCAAGAGAGAAACGCTGAGGGAGGCATTTCAGCCAAGGAGGCGTGTCAGCTGTGGAGGAGGATGGGCAGTTTCTGAGCACAAGGTCTCCCACTGTCAGGCCTGGGAATGCTATTTTGAAAGGCTTCTTCTCCCACGTGTCCTATTTATGCTGCCACAAGGGTCAAATCTTGCACCCCAAAAAGAAAAAAAGTTATTGAGGGAACACAATTTTGTTCCTGGTAACAGACACTCTCAAAAAATGAAGAAAAAAACAGAGAGGTGGAATAAACAAACCATTTATAGTTTAAAATGATTACCGCAGGGTAATAATTGTAGCTAACTAACATCTATTGAGATCTTGCTCTGTGTTTTCAGCGCTGCTGTTCTCAGGAGGGAAATAATACTGGGTTGGCCACAAAGTTCATTTGGCTTTTTGCCAAGATGGCGCTCGTAGCAGTTCGTTGTCTTGAACTTCACTCAAAACGATTTTGTTAGATTGTATTGTGATGGCTGTAATACCAGTGCACAAAAAAATACTTATCAAAAATGGTGAATTTTTGTGAAGCCATTTTAGTACTGAAGATGGAAGAATATGGAAAACATTTTTGGCATACTATGCTTTATTATTTTATGAAAGGTAAACATGCAACTGAAACACAAAAAAAGATTTGTGCTGTGTATGGAGAAGGTGCTGTGACTAAGTGAATGTGTGAAAAGTGGTTTGTAACATTTTGCACTGGAGATTTCTCACTGGATGATGCTCCATGGTTAGGTAGAGCGGTTGAAGCTGACAGTAATCATATCGAGATGTTAATTGAAAACAGTCAACATTATATCACAAGTGAGATAGCCTACATACTCAAAATGTCCAAATCAATAAACTTATTTGTGAAAATGAAAAATATGTCTCTTATGGAAAAAACTAAATAAACTTTTTGCCCAACGCAGTATTAGATCACCATTTTACACAAATATAAAGTGAGGGCAGAGAGGTTATTAACCTAAGAATGTTTGGCCATGTGTGTGCAGGTATATAGAAGTACATGTATATGTATATATATATTTGTGTGTATATACTCCCACACATGTGTGTATGTATGTATACATGTATGCACATACATGTACACATTTAGTCTCTACTAAGACCAACAAACTGCACATATTAAAAACACAATCTGAGGAGTTTTGACATATGTACTTGACCATGAGAGCGCACCACAATCAAGATACTGAATATATCCATCATCCCGGAAAATTTCTTTGTACCCTTTGTAATCCATCTCTTTCCCTCTCCTCTCTTCATTCTGAAGCAGCCACTAGTCAGTTTTGTTTCCATAGGTTAGTATACATGTTTAAAAAGAACTTTATAGAAAAGGGATTATATAGCATATACTTTTTTAAAATATGGCTTTTTTCACTCAGTAAAAATAGTTTAAGATTCAAGCATGTTGTTGCACATATTGATAGTTTATTTCTTTTTATTGCTGAATAGTATTCCATTGTGTGGCAATACTACAATTTATTTCACCATACATTCATTGATAGACATTTGATTCTGATTTTTAGCGATTCCAAATAACGATGCTAAAAATATTTAGGTAAAGGTTTTTACTTTCCCTGATGATATTGGGCACAATTTAATACACTTATTTGCCACCATTATATCATCTTCAGTAAATTGTTCAAATCTTTTCCTGTTTTTTAAAAAGGGTTATCTTATTATTGAGTTGTAATGATTCTTTATATATTCAAGATACAAGTCTTGTCAGATACATATTTTGCAAATACTTTCTATCAGTTCATGGCTTCCTTTTTGTTTTCATAAATGTCTTTTAAGGAACACTTTAAAAAATTTGATAGGATGTAACTTCTTATTTTTTTATAATTTGCACATTTTATTCCCTTTATGAAATAACCACCAAATCCAAAGTCACTAATTTTTTCTCCTGCTTTCTTTTGGAAGTTTTAAACTTATAATTCTTTTTTTTTTCAAATTTTATTTAGTTATTTTTCAAGTACAGTTTTTTGTCTATTTCTCCCATCCCAGCCCTCCCTGCCCTGTCTCCCCCCTCTCTCCCATTCCCCCCCCCCCAGTCCTCATCCCTGTGCCTTTCATACTTGTTCCTCAAAATCCCTCCCCATTTTCCCCTTAAATTCCCTTCCCTCTCCCCTCTGGTCGCTGCCCACTTGTTCTCTATTTCAGTGTCTTATACACGATGGAATTCTATGCAGCAGAGAGAAAGAAGGAGCTACTACCCTTTGCAACAACATGGATGGAACTGGAAAGCATTATGCTGAGTGAAATAGGCCAGGCATTGAAAGACAAATACCATATGATCTCACCTTTAACAGGAAACTAAACAACAAAACAAGCAAGCAAACAGAATTAAACTTATAATTCTTATACTTAGTTTTATATTCCATCTGAGTTAATTTTTGTATATGGTGTGATATAAGGATTGAGGTTAATTTTTTTCGCACATGGCTATCCAATTTTTTCTTCACCACTTGCTGAAAAAAATATTTTTTTCCATTGAATTGTCATGGTCCCCTCATTGAAAATCAATTGACCACGTATCTGGGTCACTATCCCTGGACTTTATTCCCTTCCGTCCTTAACCTCTGTGCCGTATTATACTCTGAGGCTGCTCCTGCAACCAGGAAGGCAGTGAAATAATGCCCTTTCAGAGTTGCCCCCATGCTTTAATTTTTAAATGCTCAGTGTGTCATCCATAAAGCAATTTAGGCAATGAAAGAATCTGGCTTACCTGGTGGTCAAAAAGAGGAACCTAAATTTTGAATAATCTAAAAGTGAACTGGCTTTCTTTCTGAACATCTGGTGAAGTCACTGGCAGCTATTCAGTATAATCATAGAGCTCCCGTCAGAAGGGACATTTGACTGTGTCTTTTCTTTTGGGGTGTATGTGGAAGGGGGGAGATCCTCGAATCTCAGCATTGGGAGCGATGCTACTGGGCTTACAGTTCACCTGTTTGACCTCAAGGCCCTCTTTGTCACGTATAAGGTCTTCAATCAGTCAGGAGGTTTGATTGGACCCCTACAGAGAACCCAACCTCACCCCCTCCTGTACCCAAGGCAGCCCATTTGTCTATGGACACTCCTAACAGCTTTAAAGCTCTTCCTCACATTGTACAATTCTGTGATCCTGAAACACTGATGTATTAATCTAAGTTTTGAAGCCCCACATGGATTCTACCTCCCTGGCCATCAGGCAAATGAAGACACTCTCAGGTACTGTCCTGACCTTCCCTTCCTGCCCAGAATTATTAAAAGAGCTAAGTTTGATATTACCCCTTGTTCATATTATGGAGTTGTAGGCCCCTTCCATCTCATTCTTCATCTTGAATAGTTCTCCTTTTTCGGTATGTTTCTAAAGTGGTTAGCCCCAAACAAAACACAATTCTCCAGGAATGGTCTCATAAGAAGTACAGTGGGAAAATCAAGTGCTTTGTTCTTCAGGCATCCCTGAGCACTCCCGCCTTCCTCAGCAGTCAGAGAAGGATTGGAATTATCTTCTGGAGGGCATGCCCCTCCCAGTATACAGGCTTCCTCTGCTAGTGTTCCAGGAACCCGTCTGCATCAGTGCACCTGCTGGCGTTGTTGTGAGAGGCTGCATTTGCTTCAGTGAATTTTTTTTGAGGACTCTTTCGACATATTTCCCATTTCATGATGGGTGATTTACGAGTGCACCTGCCCACCCCTTGCTGAGTGCTCAACAGTTTTTAACCAAAAATGTCTTGACCCCTGTGAGCCACCCTCCCTAGTCACCTGATCTTGCCCCAGTGACTTTTTTTTGTTTCCTCGAATGAAAAAATGTCCTCAAAGCGAAATGTTTTGCCAATGTGGAGAAGGCTAAACAAAAAACAGCAGAAGCACTAAAAGGCCTCAAAATTGACAAGTTCAAACCCTGTTTTGAGCAGTGGAAAAAATATCTTGATAGATGTATCAGACCAACTGGAGAATACTTTAAAAATGACAAGTTTAAACATGCAAGAATAAACTCATAATTTTTTATAAATACAGTTTTGGGGTCCCCTCTCAGACACCCTTCCTGCTCTGTGAAGAAGGGGCCTCGATCAGTCACAGGACTAACATGTGTCCTGTACACAAGTAACAAACAAGGGCTGCTATCACGTGTGACACTGGAGCACACTGACCTCCCAGTGCTCATAAACAAGCTTTAATGGTGCACGTCGGAGTTCAGAATAATAACCAGGAGCACATAATACATGGTCTCTTGATCAGTAGTTTCCTTACTTATCCAAGTTTGTTTGGGTTTGGATAAAAACTAAAAAATTTCAAGTTGATTTTTCTTCTGCCAAAGAGTGACGTTATATTTAATTTTTATACAACTAAGTTCGAAAATTGGAATTCACATTAATGTGTTTTTAATTACACCCTTTTACTTGAATAACAACCACACTAATAAAAAAAAAGGTTTTCAGTCCATGTAACAAGGATATTTAAATGCTAAACAAAATGTAATCAAACTCTGGGACAGTGACTTCTGCCAGATACAAAGTATTATTTTTCCCTTTCTCTGGTTTCACTAAATACCAAAAGGCCCAGGACTTAGATATTTAAGGCATCTGCTAATTACATTTCAAGAGTCAGGCAGTGGTCATAGCTATATTTCACAAAAGGCTTATGTTCTCTTGAAGGAAGTCAAAGATAACTGTAGGCACTGTAGCAAGTATGAATAAAATAGACTCTGCTTTTCAAAGAGGGAATATAGAATACACTATCATTCTCAATTTTATCCTCCTGGCTTTACTGCTTTATATTTGGTGGATAATAAAAGTAATCATTATAAAGTGGAATACAGCTCTAAAAAGAGCATCTATCTTTTTTTTCATTTTGGCATGTACCATACTTTGTAATTAGGTATCGTATTTGTTTTGTAGATTAAATGTTTGTGCCTCCACATCCCACCCTTGGCAAAAAAAAAAAAAAATCCTGTGTAGAAGCCCAAGCCCTTTCATATGGAGAAAGGGCCTCCGGGAAAGGTTAAATGACATCGTAAGGGTGGGGCCGGGATCTATGTGATTAGTGTCCTTATAAGAAGACACATAGGAGCGTTCTCTCTCTCCGTCTCTGCCTGTGTGTGTATAGTGGGAAAAACCACATGCGGACTGTGAGAAGGCAGCTATTCCCGCCAGAAACTTAATCAAAGGGCACCTTGGGGTTGAACTAGCCTCCAGAACTGTGAAAACACAAATGGCTGTCACTAAAGCCAACCATCTTGGTACTTTGCTAGGACACCCCCTCCCGTCCCCTGACCCCCAGTGAACTAAAACACATTAAAGGGATGTTTCCCTCGACTAGACTACGGGCAGTCCCATCAGGGCAGCTAATAACTCCATTCGGTTCACAGCTGTATTCCCCAGTACTCCACACGGGGACTCCACAGAGCAGCTGCCCAATAAATATGTAGGAAAAATTATATAATTTTAACTAGAATTTTATGAAATGAATTTTGGGAAGCCTTTATGTACTCTCTTTTTATACAGAATATTTGATCCTGGGACTCTATAACTAGCTCTGAGACAAATCCCCATGTGTATGTTGGGGGCAGGGGGAATTTTCCTTAAGCCAACAAACAGTTCTTCGGACACCAGCTCGCTGCCCTACCATTTATACCAATTCTAATGTGACGGACCTGGATATGACACGGGATTCCACAGGGGAGGGACTCAGTCTTACAGATTTGAGTCAGAAGCCCGAGCTCTTACCTTTACTTCTTCTGTCTGACCAGCTATAAATCTAAAGTTCTCATGATGCCCTCACTGGGTTTGATCAACTTGCTAGAGCAGCTCATAAAGCTCAAGAAACCTGCGTTTTCTGAGGTTATCAATTTAATATAAAAGGGTACAACTCAGAGCAGTCCAACAGAAGAGAGGCATCGGGCGAGGTGTCAGCGAAAGGCGAAGAGCTTCCGCGCCCTCCCTAGGAGCGCCACCCGCTCTGCGTCTCCAGGTGTTCAATCAACCCGAAAGCTTTCAACGCCCCCACCTTTGGGGGTTTCTCGGAGCCTTCACTGCAGAAGTGCGAGTAATTAAACCACTGACCATGGGCAACTGAAGTCAATCTCCAGCCCCACTCCCCTTCCCAGAGGCTGAAGCTGAAAGTTCTAACCCTCTGATCACAAGGTGGTTCCCCTGGAGATCAGCCCTCATCGATAGATTACCTAAAGATTTCCAAAAGTCACCTCATTAACATATAAAAGACACCTTTACCACCATTATTACAGGACATTCTGAGTGTTCTAGCAATTGTGAACCAGGAACTACCAACAAAGATCAAATATGTATTTCTTATAAATCACAGTATCCCATTTGAAAATTCATGTTTATAGGGAGCATAATTTCAAGGTGTGGATGGTGATCTGGGTTAATTTACTCCTCTTTAAGAGTCTTAAACTCAAATGAAGGTTCTGGTATCAACAGAAATGACAGAGGCTTTTTCCTGGCTGCAGGCCGCTGGGATGCCTTAGACATGCCAGGCCGGAATCTATTTCCATGAATCCAGGAGACTGGATTAGAAAGGCACAGGCAGCCGCTCAGGCCTCCCCACATCCTCTGCCTGGGGAATGTCCTCAAACCCACGCTCCACCCAGACTCGGCTCTGTCTTACGCAGGCTACACTCCCCAGGCTGTAACTCTCAGACAGACCCTCCCCCCTTCACCACAGACTAGGAACGTGTCTTTGGAAAAAGTGACCTCATCCCAGGGTAACTTGGGTTCACTTATAGCAGAGAGGACTGTGGAGCTGCTGCCAGCCTCAGACGAGGAGAAGGGGGAGGAGGGGAACTGGAGTTTGCACTACCTATAAATCAATTTGAAAGGTTGGGAAGGTTTGACTTTAAATATCTTCTTGTCCTTTTACATAGTGATGGGTAGTTTAGAGTCGTGCTACTCAGAGTGGGATCCTCAGACCAGAAGCAGAGGCATTATCAGGTGGGAACTTGTTAGCAGTGCTAATCTCTGGCTCTGCCGCAGACCTGCTGAATGGAAGCTACATTTTAATAAAATCATACTGGGGATTTATATGCACATGCAAGTTTGAGGAGCACTGGTTTGAGTCCTGGGAGAAGCACCTGAAACCACCAGTTCTGATCCCCAGCCAGGCCCTGGATAAACTCTATCGTCCCTCCAACAGGTCTCTCCTGATGTCCCTCCCCTGAACCCCTTCCGTCAGGGCTATTTCTTTCTCTCATCCCCTGGGAACCGAATCCTGCACATCTTCTCTATCTGAAGCAAGCGTTTGGTTGTTTGGGGGTTTCCTATTGGTAAATAATGGTGACGCTGAGAAAGGAGGAAGAAGCTGCCACACTTGACCTCACAGGATCCTCCTGTAGGAGACCAAATTCAAAGTTGCTGAAGGGTGGTGAAGATAGAGATGGTGTGGGGTGAGGTCTTCGAGGCAGAACTTTAAATTCATCTACCTTTCTGTAAAAAGAAAAACTTTGCCTATGAAGAGCATCTTTCCATAGAAACATGGGAGCGAAGAGAAAGATGAAGGAATAGGAAGAGATGGAGAGTCGCCATTAGGGGCTCCTCCCTCTTTCTTCCCCTCTCTTTCTCAGTCACTCCCAACATTAATGCATAGTTGGCCTTCAACCTGAAATAGTCAGAAATGAGAAAAGAATTTGGGATCTGGCTTTGGAAGATGGGGGTGGTAGAGATGGAGAAGCAGCTGGGGCAGATCAAAAGCAGGATGAAAGGCCCTCATTAAGCAACTCCCCACCCCCAACACACACACCACTGCCTTCCTGCTTCAAATATACAAGGGAGAGCATGAAAATTCCCAAGATCAGCCCAGCAGTTCCAGATTTAATGAGGAGCATGCATACCTTCTACATGTACCCCAAAGGGGCCAGCACAGTGCCTTAGATGTAGAAGATTTTATTTATTTATCTTTAGAGGGGAAGAGAAGGAGAGGGAGATAAATATCAATGTGTGGTTGACTCTCGTGTGTCCCCTGCTGAGAACTGGCCTGCAACCCAGGCATGTGCCCTGACTGGGAATTGGACCACGATCCTCTGGTTCCCAGGCCCGTACTCAATCCACTGAGCTACACCAGCCAGGGCCAATGTGCAGAAGATTTCAATCCAGGTCTGGTAACAGGCTTGTTGAAGGCCTACTCCTCTTCCATTAAGTTCGTGATATGCTATAGTCTCCTGCGTATAGGTAAGTAGCATTTATCGATTTCTATGGATCAAGTTTTTAACCTCACAGTGAAGTTGAGGAGTACTGGTGATCTTCTGGGAGGTACAAACATGCCTGAAATGGTGGCAGAAATTGCTGGGATCCACAGAAACTGTTAGAGACACGCTCTTAAGAGTCTGAGTCAAAGTTCTGAAGTTGGATGGGAAATTATGATTCCCAGAATATAAGAATCAATTTGGTAACAGAGCGGGAGCGAGAGGATGACTGGGAATAGAAACAAATGGCATGTTGATATCGATTTAAAAGAGCAAAGACCATTGCTTTGACCTGTTCAACAACGTGGTAGAAGCTGAGGGTAGAAAGGCCCGTATGCTTTGCTGACGCAGACAAGTTATAGGGGAAATATAAAAATGTCAGCAAAATTCAACTTTTGCTTCAGCCACAGCTGTTATTTTAACCCTGTGCAAAGGGTCACAGTGCTTTGTCCCTTACAACAAAAGGATGTTGGCAAAAGACGAGGGAATGCACCACACAAAGGAAACTCACCAAACAAAGGCCAGATTTCATTCCAGGGGAAATGACTAGCTTTTGCCAGAGAATCTCTGTAGTGACATACAGTGTTGCCTCCTTTTCTTGTTGTCCTGTTGTTACTGGACAGGGCCTGGCCCTGAGTGGGTCTGACCAGGGCCAGCTGTAGTGTGGGGGTTCTTGACTTCATGTAGGGAGGATTTCATAACGAGTCCAGGTGATTATGGGGACACATTTATTAGAACTGGGAACAGTGAAACAAGGAAGGGCTTACTCAGCATAGAAGAAGCAACAGGAAAGCCTGGGCTGAGCTGCTTTTGTCCACTGGGAAACAAGAGAAAAGGGAGCTTTGGGGACAGGTTCAGGGGATTAGCCTGGGACCAGCCGCCAACTGCCCATTGCCTTAGAGTTTATGAGACATGTGGCTGTGGAGAAAGAAGTGCTGGAAGAAGGGAAAGGAATGGCACTAGGCATTCCTTTATCTTTCTTGAGGGTTTTTATCTCTTTCCTGCAGGCAGGGATCTTAGGGAAGGCCTCAGTTCTCCAGGTGTGCCCTTTCAGGGTCACGGTCTCCTCTGGCTGGTCAGTGACAGAGCAGGGGGGCTTTAGTCATTGCAGCAGGTTCTAGCAGAGCTCACCTGGTTTTGTTGCTTTTCTGGGCCTGGAGCTGAAATACAACTGAGGCCTAGATGTTATCTCCGGGGAGGAAAGGCCAGGGGAGGAGAGGTTGCCCTGGGGGTGAGGTCCTTGTTTTACCAGTTCTGCCCCCTGCCAGGCACTGGGGCCTTCTGCCCTGGCGACCATCTGCACCTGCTGTAAATTGCTTGGTCAGTTTGTTCAACCATCTGTCTCAGTTTCCCTTTTCCATTTGCCAAGGAATTTTCCCAGCTTCTTACTATCCTGTCTCACTATTAGCTTAGTGGATTATGGAAGTTCTGCTTTCATAACCACTTGTGGACAAAAAAGGGACCAGCTCATGAAAGGCCTGCAGGGTGGCCTTAAAAACTCAGAGGCTGAAAGTAACCACACATTATGGTTTGAATGTAAAAAGTAGGTCTGGGTCATGGTGGATCGTCACATCCTAGACCTGTAGCTTCCTAGACAAAGGTCAATTTTTACCTAAACTGAGACTGTCCATTGTCTTTTTTGCATCTAAGATAACATAACTTTAAAATGTCAGAGTAATCAAAAGTTGAATAAAAAAGATTTAAATAAAATGTCAGAGTACTCTCCTATTTCAGGGCCCTCAGGATACAACCTCCCACCAAAGCAAGGGACCCCAGCAGCTCACTGTTGCCTTGTTCCCCGAATACCATTTCTACGAGCTTTAAATGCTGATTCCTAACTGTCCTGTAACCACCAGTATAAATCTCTCTATTGTACTTTTTATCCAACCCCAGAGATTTCCCCACATTGCTTTCTCCCACCCCCTTAATATACTACTAATAAATTTCATGTAACCCACCCCTGTTTATGTCTTCTCCTTTTGATTCTGATGTATAGAATAAGCTGCAAAACTGCCACTCTTTGGAGCATTTTCTCAATCCATTGAGATTTTGCTTCACTTTTCTTACACTGGGCATTCTTTCATCGATACACCTTTCTGGATTGCCTCCTGCTACCCAAGCCTTCCCTTGAACAAAGGCTGGGCCAGAGAGCGAGAGAGCAGGCCCAGATAAGCAGCACCTGCTCTCTGCAGCTAGGAGGCAGCAGTGGCTTCCTACCCTGTGCTTCTGTAGCCCTGAAGGCACGCCTCTGTTACATACCATACTTATCTGTCTTTGTGCCTCTCTTCCCCACTGACTGTGTGCCCCTTGAGCAGCAGGTCTATGTACTCTACACTTTTATAAAGCTGGTGCACATAATGGGTATTCGATATGTCTTTAGAAGATGCAGTACAAAAACAGTCTCCATGAGTAAGGCACTTCCAGCATAGTTGCATCAGGCAATATCAAAGCAAATCATTGTTATCCAACACTGGAGAATGGAAAATTGGAAAGGTCACTGGTTTCAGTCACGATGGCCTTTTCCCTCCCCTGCATCTCCAGCCACCGTGTCATCTTAAAAGAAGCAAAGGCCAAGGGAATGAGAAAGCAGGACTTGCCAGAATTGGAAAAAGTGACTTTTTCCTCTTCATCATTACATCCTTCCCTCACAACTCTACCCTTCCTCCAGGGCCTTCTTCCTCCACAGTCGTGGGCACCCACACCCTCCCCAAAACTCTTGCCACTTATTTCCACTATGCTGGCCTCCTGTGTCTGGTAGTGCTTTAGGATGGGAAAGAACAACTGAATGACAACCAAGGTACCAGGACAAATACATTCCTGGATTTTCTTTAGTATCCTTGTGAGAACCCTAACCATTCTCCATTCACACCATCCCCTTGCTCACAAATCTAAGTGATTTCTTTCTCATACTGTGGGAGTGAGGATTTCTGCTCATAATCTCAGGTCATGTAACATCAAGGAGTACCATTATGATTGTAAATAAGATACACTGGAAAACCTTAACAGGTATGGTTCCATTTCTAAGAGAAAAGATAAATTTTTACCAGGTGCAATAGATTAATGAAAGAAAAAAATTAAAGGAATTTTGGACTGCTGAGGTATTATAAAGTTTTGGCTAAAATTGAATATTTTCTTACAAGAATGGGCTTTATCTAAGTCACTTAAACTTAGTTTCTAACATTTTGATGAAAACATTTTGCTTACTTCCTGTCAAATGCCTGAGAAATACCTGGGTTTTATAACAAACAGCTGCAATTTTTGCCCTTTAGCAGCCTTTGGAAGAAGCAAAGTCACTGAAATTCACCCCTTTGCGAGTTCCAAAAGTGCCCAAAAGTTAAGGGAAAGAAGTAGCTACTAGAAAAGTACAATATGGACCACTACTAATGAAGCACAAGGCTAAATCCTAATTTAGGGCATCAGTTATGAAATTAGGCTTACAATTTGTAAGGAAGTTCATTATCTAACTTGTAATTCAGAAGCCAAAGAGTCCATGTTTCTGAAAGTTTACAAGTGAACAGAAAATCTGTTCAAGTTCATGTATTAATTTTGTGGGAATTAGAGAGATCGTGAATGCCAAATCAGACAAGAAAACTTTCCTGGACATTTCCAATGGTCAGTGACTCATGGTAGCAGTTCCCTTGTACTTGTTCTAATGCCAACTGGCATTTTTAGTTTTTAAAAAATGGTTGTCTATGCTTTGAGTCAAGTCATCCTTTCTCTTTCTTTCTTCCTTTTTTTTTAAAGTAACTGAATGTGATACTGCATCTTAGTCACAATGGCCTAATGTAAAATATGATCTTTTCTACTTCTTGAAATAAAGTGCATCCCAAGAGACAAAGCAAAGACGTCACATCAAACTATAATTTGGTGCTATTTTGTTCCGCTCTCTCATAAATAGGTGAACCTAATTATAAAAATTTCAGTGAGTCCTCACTGGTGTGGTTCAGTTAGATGAATGTCATCCTGCAAAGCAAAAGGTTTCTGGTTCAACTCCCAGTCAGGACACATGCTTGGGTTGGGGGTTCGGTCCTTGGTCAGGGTACAGGTGAGGTGACTAACTGATGTTTCTCTCACTCTTTTTCTTCTTTTCCCTTTCCTCTAATAAATAAGTAAATAAACAAAATCTTTTTAAAAATACAAAAAAAAACCCCAAACTTCAGAAAATAAAACTGAATTGCACACTAAAATCCATCTATTAACTTTGCAGAAATGCAGCGATGAGGAGAGTAGGGATGGCAGAGACAGTTACCCTCACCCGTTTGGGAATCAAGGAGCTTCATCTTTGACTCGGGGCTCTCAGTACAGCCAGTGACACTTTCTGACCATGGGGCATGTGTGAAGGGTGACTGAGCCGGAATCAAAAACAAAACTAAAACTCCTTTCCTGTTCTCCCTTCTTCTTATTTCCCCAACAATTGCCATAGACCCTCCAGTCTCTTTCCGTTGGGCCCCAGAACAGCAGTCACGAGTGTGCTGTGTTCGGGAGTTTACTGTGCACTAATCCCAACTCGGGGAGCACTGCTGTCCCATAGGAACACACATCCCATTGAAAGGTTGGTGCCAGGAGCTTATGGTTAAATTTTACCTCGCACAATAGGGTCTATGTTTTTAATTTAAAAAAAAATCTCCAGTGACAAGGTAGAAGTGAGGACAATGGTTGCTCAAGGAAAAATCAGGAATTACAAAGACCAGGAGCAGGGTGATGGGAATGAATGGGGGGGGGGTATAACCACAAAGCGCAGAGTCAGAAATAGGTCACCGAGTGCGTGTAACCCCTCCTTCTACACTGCTGCAAAATCTGAACAATACTGAGCCTTGCAGAGTTTAATTCTACAACGTCCTAACCACAATTTCTTATTCTCCATTCCTCTGCTCCTGCTCTGCTTGAGGTTACCAGTGCCTCTAAATCTTGCCTTCTTCCTACTCATTATTGCAAACTGGTGCCAGTTATAATGTGTTCTTTCCCTCAGACATCTTTAAAGATTCTTCACTGATGTCAGAAGAAACACCATATGATGAAAGGAAAAAACATATGTTAGGACCCTCCCAGTCTGGATTAGAATCGCAGTGTATTACCAACTGACCTCAGGCAGGTTCCTTAGTCTGTCTAGGCTTCCGTTTTTCACAGCGACTATTTGTGATTGTCAGAATCACAAGAGAAAAAGCATATAAGATGCCTGGCATGTATTAGGTACTGGATAAATGACAAATGGACTTTCCTTCCCCTCAGGGTCCTACAAAACATGCCAATTTATTTTACCAATCTCAGCATGCCTCTACTCCTCAAGGTACACCAGTCAAGCAAAAGTATCCTCCCCCTCAAGTATCCACCCCAAACTCCTGCCCCACCCCAGCTGCCTGAAATGTCCTTCATCCCTCATCACACAGTCCTGTATCAATCATACTCAAATACCACCCATACTTCAAGATTCTGGAATACCATCTCTTTGTTCTCAAATCCTTCCTTCCCCAACATTTTCCTATGACTCTCAGAGGTCCTTATATTTACTCATCTTGGGCACTTCTGGATTCTGTTCAGATGTATGGGACATATCATATTCCCTTCAGCCGTACTCCTTGATGAAAATATCATTTTATTTAACTCTCTAATTTCAAAGTGCCTTGCATGAAATAGCCCCATTTAATACATTAAAATTAAATAAATAAATAAAATAATGTCTCACCCTCAAGGACTAGCTCTATTAACTGAAATGCCATGGGCCATACATTATTGTTGCTCAAATATAGAATATCTATACTTGTATGTCATGGGCTTAATGAGTTTCCAATAAACACTTATTGATCACTAATAATAACCCCAGTACTATTATGATGCACTGCTATTTTAAAAGAAAAGCTAGACTGCCTGTGTTGAAGTTCCAGCTCTTTTTACTATGTAACCTTGGACAAGTTACCTAATCTTTTTGTGCTCCCAGTTTTGTCATCTGTAAAATGGGGCTAGTAATATCTTGCTTCCACATGTTTGCTTTCTTTCCCTGTCAATACAATTATCTCTGATATCTGCAAAACCCATACTCCACCTGGTTCGTCACCAAGAACTTCAACTGGGAGCAGATCCCTGAGGTAATAAACTGGTGAGAAGAGAAGACCTAAGTAGGATAATGCCAGAATTAAGAGCAAGAATAAAAGTGACAGGCAGTAGTTAGGAGCTATGTACAAATCCTATTAAACAATTTTCTTTATGTTTAGTTCTGGGCTTCCATTATTAAGATTGTTATGTATTTAAGGAAGTTATGCCAAGGTAGTATTCTTTTAAACCAGTATATTGTTCCTAAATCAAATTTTCAAAAAAATGGTCCCTGAGTTATTTTACTTTAAAGTTAACAGTCCTACCTTTATAAATTGCTTCAGAATCCATGAAAAATGTGCCATGTGTGAAATACAGCTACTGGTATGAAACAGGCTGCTTCTAGTTATTCAGTGATAATCTGCAGATAGTATAAGCTGTGGATTATTACAATGTAAACAGTAATTCTGACAGGAAGAGACTCAGAATTAATCATTTCCGTGCATGAGAACAGACCTCTACTTCCCCAGATGCCAAAGGCTGCAACGAATGTTCTTGGGACAAAGGCCTTGTGCTAAACCCCTGCTCTGGTCGGAGCATTTGGCTATCGTGTGAGGGACAAACTGGGGATTAATGTTTCTCTTTAATTAAGACAACCATACCAGATATTGCTTGGTGAAAAGTCACTTTTCAAAGTCCTATCAGCAGTTGCCTCCAGACTTCCACTTCACTTTTTCTAAGTTTGGAAGGCTCTGTTTACATATTTACTGTTGTGTTAAATACCAGCTGTGTGCTTTGTCAGAGATTCAGATAGTGCTCCACTAGACTTTCCACCCCTTGTCATGGTTGTTGACATTATAGTTAACAGTATTTTTGAAATGAGGGAAGCCTACGTGGTGACCAACAGAAACCCCCTGAGCTGGCCCCGGAACTCGAGCTACCGCCAAGTTCTGCAGGAAAAGACTGGGAAGGGAGAGGCCAAGGGCAGCTAACTACTTAACTACTTTCTACAGTGAAGAAAATGGAGGATCCTCTATTCTCTTTTTGTCATGAGCTAATTTTTCTTTAATGTATTGCTTTGAGAGAGAGAGAGAGAGAGAAATAGACTGACTTGTTCCATTTTTCGTGCATTTGTTGGTTGATGCTTATATACACCCTGACAGGAATCAATCCCATAACACCGGCACGTAGGGACGGCGCTCTAACCAACTGAGCTACCTGGCCAGTGCTGTCATGAGCTAAATTTGAGACTTTATATTTAACTGAATATGTATTTAAACAGTTGAATTTAAATCTTCCCTCAATAAAAATAAAAGCAATTTTAGAATAAACAGCTTCAATGACAAAGTTCTGGACACATTCAGGTAGTTCTGTTTCTGATCTTCTGAGGGGTGAGTCAGGAAACATGGTAATGATGGAGGGACAGGTGGGTCACATCAGGATGTGAATATTAAGAGGGGAGAGCTGACAGGTCCAAGCAGGGGAATGTTTTGTAACTTGAATACATCCAATTAATATCTCAAACACATGTCCAGCCCTTGTGCATTCACATGTATATTTATTTTACCTATTTTTGTTGAGACTCGGGGTGTGCTAGGCACTCTGGCAGGCACAGGGTGCAGGGCAAAACTGGCACAGCCCCACACTTCACTGATGTGACCTCTGAATGTGTCTAGTACGTATAAAATCAAAGACATCCACATTTTAAACAGATAACATTTGAGTCATTCTGTAGAGTTTTGTAAATCTCACCTAAATTAAAAAGGTGTCTTGAGCACGTTCCTGGCAGGGGAAGGGAACAGGATGACCTATCAGAGGACATAAGGTGAGCCTTCCTGATGTGTGCCAGCCAGGCTTCAGATGCAGCAAAATTCCAAATGTAATGCAGGCTCATTAGGCACAAACAGGAGACTGGGCTGTTCAGCAAATTCCACCTTCAAGGTCAAGCCTACTTTTTCATAGACAGTCTGGGTTCTTTGTTTTTTGGTAGATTGGCTCCCAGAGGTTGGAGGACTCCGTGCCAAAACACCTCTTGTACCAGACAGAATACAAGATGTGAAGGGTCTTCAGGAGAGCACAAACCCACTAAGGAATCCAGTATCTTTCAGGATCAGTGTAGGCAACGTCAGTATTTCAGAGACTGCCTGGTTGTTTGCTAGACCTGCTTTCATCCTGGAAACAAAGCTGGAGCATGTTTTCTAGCTCCTCTGTGTTAAATCAGGCTACAAGGCTGAGTGAGAAAATGGAATATGGGTGCAAGTGATATATTCCCTTTCCAGGCCAAGCCCATAAAAACCTCTCATGAAATCCTGAACTCTCCTTTTCTCTCTCCCCCTTGTCTACCAATTACTTTGTCAATTCCCAGGATGACTTTGGAAGCCATTTGCTGAAGGTGCCATAGAAGCAGTACTCCTCACCACCACCCACCACCGCTTGGATTTGATGTGAGTGATACCTTTATAGTTGAAGCCATTGAGATTCAGGAGTGTCTCTTTTATAACAGCCAGTTATAGTAATCAATAAAGAATATATATATATATATATATATGTATATATATGTGTATATATATATGTATATATGTATAGTCCAGCACAAATAATGCCCCCTTTTTATTACAAAAGCATAAGCATGTAATTCTGTAACATAATATTGCATTCAGGCACACCATATGACATTTTAGGTGAAATGTTCAAATTAAAACTATAAATTATTATACCCATATTATTACCATACCAACTGCACTCGAGTAGGCATTACTTCTGCCAGACCCTGTCTATAGCATCTGCTCCTATGGAGTTTTAACTAAAAGCTTGCTTTCTCCAGCCTAAACTTTGGTCAACATAGGATTCAAAATAAAATATTAAGTTTGATTTATTTTGTCATTTCCTTAATTTTACATAAAATGTCCCAACAATATTTGGTCACATATCTGTCTTTGTCATGAGGAAATGAGAAAGCCTTTCGGGGCTACTATATAGCTTCCTGTGTGGTCTCCTATCAGTATGTCCTACAATCTATCATCCCTATACAACTTTTGAAATAAATCTGACAGTGAAATTCCTCTGCTTAAAAGAGATTTAAGATTATCATTTACTGTACAAGTTTCTTACCGTGCTGTTCAAGTTCATGCTCAATCTGGCTCCAACCTGCATCTCTAGCCTGGTCTACTCAGATCTCCCTACAAAAACCAGAGAGCCCTCAGAGTGCTTTTTCTCACAATGTTCCTCCCATCTAAGTGTCTTCTGTCTGCCCTTCCCTCCTGTCAGTCAACATCCAGTTCAAGGGTCACTGACTAAACAATAATTCTCTCCACTTTGCTCACAAGTACTTTCACTTTCCATTTAACTATAATTTGTATATTTTTGCAGATGTCTCACCATCAGATTCTTAAATTGTTATAGATGTGATTTGAGTCAAATCTTTCTTTTTACTTACTACAATTCCTTACATGTGGCATTTAGGAACTATTTATTGAATAAAAAAAAATAAAAGGGAGGGAGAGGAGGACAAGCAACAGATATAAATAACTGTGAGATCCTCTTTTATGATCTTCACTGTAGGACCTTGAGCTCCATGTTTCTTGCATAAAAGTGAAGAGACAAATCCATAGTATTTTTTCTACCATTCATTTCTTTAGGGGTTTCTTTAGGATAAATTGTAATTCTGTGTTATTCTCTGGTATTTAACATGAATTTCCATAGGATGTTGACACATCTACTAAGTATCTTACTTATTATTCTTCCCACCCATATGAACCTGATAAAAAAGGATTTTTAATTATTTACAAGAGCCGTCTAAGACAAAGTTTGTGCATCACTTATAAAACCCTTCCTGAGAACTTTAAACACAATACATTATCACCAAACATTTTGAAGGGACTTTAAGATGAAAATTAACATGGCTGAATTTCAACAAACAAAACCAAAAGCTACAGCAACATAACAAGAACTGGGAAGAAAGTTGGCAAGCTAAGCTTGCCCCTCCTCTAAAATATTATAAGCCTCCAGATACCTTAACCCTGGTAGTCACTCTGTAGGTTCTCAGTGGTCTGAACACACAAGGGTGTGCTCAGACCACCGGACACAGATAATGGTAAAAAGTTATCCCCCTATTTTTCTCTCAAAAAAATTGCTGAGTCTTTAAATGCCAGATTTGGTAAAATGGGCTCACACCAAACCCTAACTGATGCCAAAACTGAACAGCTTCCTATTCTTTAACATTTATAAGGCCCTGACAAAGACACTTAGAGTAACACTATGTGAGGAAACAGTTCCTCACATAGTTTTTCTTTGTAAAACTAGTGTTTACTCAATCTACCAATGCAGTATTCCTGGATGAAGATGCAAACATAGGGCACTTTTATAAAAAACAGTTGAATTTCTTGAGTGAGAAGGCTTATTTTAAATGGTTACCTATTTTGCTCAATGGAAAGATTGATATTTGCTGGTCTACATAACACATATTTTCTTCTTTGGCAATAATTTTCAGTTCTCCTACATATTGATGCTTTTATATCTAAAAAGCTGAAAATATAATTTCTAAGACTTTTACAAATAAGTTGCAAACAGTTTTTTTTTTAAAGATGAGAGTTAATCCTCTATTATGACTTTCTAAACTATTGGTACATAGACCATCTCAGGTCGAGTGGTATCCTGAGAAACCATGGAAAAAATATTTCATATCAATGAGGTCAGTATTTTCATAGGTGGCACTTTAAATACTTACAACAAAAAATCCATTCTCTAGTATATTTATCCAAGACAGCCTCACCCATCAGTTCTTTCCACATAGTAGCAGCTCAATAAATATTTGGGGAATTAAGGAATGAATGTTGGCCTCCATGTGGTTTGGCTTTAGACCCTAGAATACCTTTTGGAGAAAGTATATCAACAAGGACAAGACAGCCTATGATGACGTATTCTTGGTTTCTCTTCTGGGGCATTGCTAAGACTTTGGTTTCCAATAAAAGAAAATTGCTACCTTCAATATGGGGCCTAATTAGCTCACCAACCTTACCGAGTTGGCAGCTGCTGACTTTTTACCAATTGCAGGGCTACAAAAAAAATTGAGAAATTATAATCACTAGAAAACTTTTCCTAGTTTCAAAGTAGATATTATATATATTTATGGGGCATTTCACACTCCTTTCATAAGTAACTTTCCTCTTCACCTACCTTAAGCTCCAACCAAGCAGAACTTCTCTGTAAAATTTACAATGTGTTCACCTCTACTCCTTCCTATCCTCTTCACAGTCTTTATCACTGTGTGTTAAAATTCTCCTTGTCTCTTCAACCACTGAAATGTCCAGGCACCCCAGCATTCCAAGGTCCATCATATCAATGTCTCTGACTATATTCTGCTTGCTTGTTTGTTTTGTTGACTCACTTATAGGTGATATCATATGGTATTTGTCTTTCACTGCCTGGCTTATTTCACTTAGCATAATGCTCTCTATGGGTATCACTACTGTGCTTCAAGATATGAAAAAAATGATAGGTATTATATCTAGATTTTTTGAAGCAGAAAAAGTAAAATACAAACAAAACAATCAGATCATACTGTTCCAAGAAATCTAATGCTACTCTTTTAATAGATGAAGTCAGGGTTTTTCTCAAATAAATAATTTTTAAAAATCCCAAGGTCCAGTAGAAAATGAGCCAATAAAGGGGATAGAAAATAACAATTAAATAAAAAGAAATCAAGCAAGAGTGGAAGAAAGGAACCTAGAGAAAGAAGGGCTCCAAGACAGAATGTCATGAGAGAGAAATACTGCTGGGAGAGCAAGAAAGCCCAAGGCAGAAGACTGACCATTATCCCTAGCAAGAAGAAGACCCCTGGGGACACTGCCAAGCACCCTTTCAGTGGGTGATATAAATGGAAATCCATTTAGCAAGAGTTCTGGAGAAAATGAGGGAAGTGTAATGAGGGACAGCAAGTACAGACAAGTGTTGAACCTTGTGATAAGAGAAAAGTGAGATCAAAGGTGACTTATTTGTTTTAAAATGCATCCATTAAGGTAGGTTTGTGAGCTACTGGCAATCATTCAATAGCTATAGAGAAACTGATGATTCACGAGAAATAAAAAAAGGGTAATTGCATGAATGAAATGGTTTGGAAGTCTAGGAGAAATACGCTAGATCCAGGGTACTAGTCAAAAATCTTGACCTCATACTGATGCCATCTACAAATTATTTTATGTCATTTCATATTATTATTGTTGTTATTATTATTATTACTATTACTATTGAGCTAGGAGGAAAAACAGCACTATCTATCTACCTAAGGAAGCTAATGGGTTGGTGGAATTGATGGTGAAAGCTGAGACTGTTCTCATTAATAACATCTATCTCATTTTCTTGGAAGTCACAGACATTAAAAGACAGAAGGCATTCCAGAAAGTAAAGGGTTCAACTTTCTTGTTTTGCACTCAGCGTGATAGACAGTTCTAGGAATGTCAAGTGTGTGAAAGATTATCCTGGGACATCTCTTAGTCATGCTGCCTTCCCCTTTCTTTTTCTGCAAAACCAGGAGCTGTAATCAGGAGTGCCCCACCAAGGAGGGGGTGCCCACAGTTACTGCAAGGAAGAGAAAGCTTACAGGACAGTAAATCCTGAATATCTGTATAGCAATTTCTACTTCCAACATTAAACACTGTTATTTCTCACAAGCCATATTAACAGTCAGTCTTCTCAAAAAGTTATCTTTAGTAAAAACATATTGTGTGCCTGAAGCAGGAATTTCCATTACCTCAAACTTGCCTCAAATTCCCACCTCTTGCTGCAGCTTCATATTTCACACTTACGTGATGCCCTCACTTCATTAACTCCTGCTCATTGAGTCCAAACTGTTCTTCTTTAAGTTGACCAGAACAGAATCATATAATGCACAGACTGCACAAGGTCTTCTTAAATGATTTGCAGGCAGAATAAATTAAATCAAGGAAAATAATTTATTAGAGCAATTTTAGAAAGTAAGACAATCTTAGCTCTAATCTGGATCCTAGGATGTATTTTCACCAGCTTCCAAGAGATCCATCACATCTGATGTACCGAACTTCCCCAGAAAATACCAGCGTGTTCTAGGATGACATGTTTATATGAAAGTTGATGAACCAGGCAGAGTCTTAGGAAATTGGCTTTAGCTATCATAATTTGTTTTAGACATTCAGACAGTATCCAAAAGTTTGCTAGGTAAATGCTGAAGTAAGGTTCCTCCAAAAGACTTACATTAATTTTGTAATATCCTACTGCGAACCACAGCAAATAGGCTTTTCAGTAACAGTGATGTTATTCCCTTAGGGAACAGTCCCTAAAGGGAATCTGCCACCTAGAATAAACATTCAACTTAAACTATTCAATAAGTGTTTCCTGGCAAATCAGTTAGCTCTGCTTGCCATTTTAGGGACATGTAAATCCAGTCTACTTCTATAATTCCTAACTAATAGCAGTAGTTATTCCTCAGTATATGTACTGAGGAATTATTAGTCCCTCAGTACATTAATCAATGAGCAAATATTTATTGATAGGCACTATGAATTTTTAATACAAAGTTTAAAAAAGATAATTTTATTTATCCCAAATAATCTCAGGAAGAATTTTAAAAGCACTATTGGGCTCATTTACTACTTTCCATTCCAGGAAACATCACAGTCACCATCTTCTTGAATTAATCATGGATCTTTTGAGGCATATACATATAAGTAAATTATACATAAAAATAAGGAAAATAGTACCTCAGTAAAATGGGCAAAAGACATGAATAGTTGTCAGGAAACATTAAAAAATTCATATTGATAATCAAGAAATGCCTGATAAGACAAGATAAATGTTTTATCCATCAAATTGCCATAGTTTATTTTGCTTGTTTGTTTAATTTAAGTATAATCTAGAAAGCTGGCAGTGTTTCTGGGAAACAGATTCTCAGCCACTGCTCTTTGGAGGATTAAGTGGTACTGACTTTCTAAAGGACCTTTTGGCAATATATATACAAAATGTCCTAAAGTGTATGTACTATTTGATCCAGCAATTCTACTGCTAGGAAAGTACTTTAGGGAAATGATAAGCAATGATTACTTAAACAAAATAATGAGCCTCAAGCAGTATTTGTGAGATATCAAAGTAGAACAAAGCCCAAGTAACTAGAGTAGATATTTATTAAATAAATTTTATATATATATATATATATATATATATATATATATATATATACAGACATATCTCAAAGATATTGCAACTTGCATTCCAGACTACCACAATAAAAAGTTTTCACAATAAAATGAGTCATAGGAATTTTTTCATTTCCCAGTGATTATAAAAGTTACAGTATACTATACTACAGTCTATTAAGTATGTAGTAACATTATATCTAAAAGACCAATGTGCATGCCTTAATTTTAAAATATTTCATTGCTCAAAAATGCTAACTATGTCTGAGTCTTCAGCAAGTTGTAATCTTTTATCTGTGAAGCACAAGGGATACCTTTAATAGTCAACTACAGCATTTAAAAATGTAAGAGGGAGGACTTCTGGTCAAGAAGGTAACACAGGCAGCCATGGCTTGCCTCTTCAGACAACCACACCAAAATTACAACTAAAATATAGAATAACCATCACTCAGAACTGGCAGAAATTGAGTTGAATGGAAGCCTGGCAACTGTGGAATTAAAGAAACCACATCCATTCAGACTGGTAGGAGGGGCACACAGAGAGAATGGGCTGGTTCCTCACCACATGTGATGGATGAAAATTTGGGAGGGATATCTCAGGAGCAAGGAGTCCCAGCCCCACACTAGATTCCAGTGCCACAAAGATAAGTCCCCACGATTTCTGGCTGGAAAAAACAGCAGGGATTGAGGGAAAAAACTTCTGGAACCCAAAGCAGTTCCTCTTAAAGAAACCATACACGGACTCACTTACTCAGACTCACTTACTCAGACTCACTCTCTCTGAGTTCCAGCACCAGGGTAGCAGCTTGAAAGGCACCAGTGGCATAAAGGGAAGAACTGAAGTATCTGGCATGAAGGTGAGCAGAAGTCAATGTCCCTTTTTTAAACCTTCCCTTGACACAGCTGACAAGCTGGTGCCATATCTGAGATTCCATCAACCTGGCTAACATTATTTGACCTGCCTTGATGATCTCCAGAGACTCTGCCCCACCCTACTTACTGGCCCATATGACCTGTTTTTCCATATGAATGGCTTGTCTTGGCTCATGCTTCACAACTTCCTAAATCCTCTCAAACAAGCAATAACTCTCCTCGGTGGATCCCAGGTCCTGCACTAGCAGCAGCCAGCCTGGATCCACATGTTGGCATCACCTGGGAATCTCCAAGCCCAGCACCAGTAGCAGCCATCTCAGATTGCTGTATAGCTCAAACAGGGTAGTCCTGGGCAAAACACAGGTAGGGGCTAACCTTGGACTGCACCACCCGGGAAATCCCAGAGTCAGCATACCCAGTGGACAAGTATAGACCACATCAGAGCACCACCACTCTGCCCCTGCACAGCTGACCCTCTACAGAGTGTGGAGATTGGTGATCAGTGGTCACAGCTAGTCCTTGCAGCTGAATGTCCTGGGTAAATCCTCCCACTGACTTGCCAAAAGCATTCAAGGCTCAACTACAAGGGGAGGCTGTACTCAACCCACACAAAGGCTGCACCAAGAATACTCAGCTTGGGTGATAGGGGGGCTCTGCCACTGGATCCTGCAGGATACCTACTACATTAGGGCTGCACAACCAAGACACAGAGTCAAAGCAGTTCTACCTAATACATGGAAACAAACATAGGAGGCTGCCAAAACAAGGAGACAAAGAAACATGGCCCAAATGAAATAACAAATCAAAACTCCAGAAAAGGAGCTTTAACAAAATGGAGATAAACAATCTATCAGATGCAGAATTTAAAACACTGGTTATAAGGATGCTTGAGAAACTTAGTAAGGACCTCAGCAGAATAAAAAAGATCAATTTCTGAAATAAAGAACAATTTACAGGGAAACAACAGAAGAGTGGATGAAACCAAGAATCAAATCAATGATTTGGAACATCATGAAGCAAAAATCAACCAATCAGAACAAGAAGAAAAAAATAAAAGAAAATGAGGTTACCATAAGCAGCCTCTGGGACAACTTCAAGAGGTCCAAAATTCACATCACAGGGGTGCCAGAAGGAGGAGAGAAAGAGCAACAAATTAGATATCTATTTGAAAAAAATAATGAAAGAAAACTTCCCTAATCAGTGAAGAAAATAGACATGAAAGTCCAGGAAGAATAGAGAGGCCCAAACAAGATGGATGCAAAAAGGCCCCCTCCAAGACACATCATAATTAAAATGCCAAAGGTTAGAGAGAAAATCTTAACAGCAGCAAGAGAAAAGCAGTTAGTTACCTATAGGGGAGTTCTCATTAGACTGTGAGCTGGTTTCTCAAAAGAATCTTTGCAGGCCAGAAGGGACTGGCAAGAAATATTCAAAGTCATGAAAAGCAGGGACCTACATCCAAGATTGCTCTACCCAGCAAAGCTTTTACTTAGAATCCAAGGGCAGATAAAAAGCTTCCTAGACATGAAAAAACTGAAGGAGTTCATCATCACCAAACCATTATTCTATGAACAGTTGAAGGAACTTATTTAAGAAAAAGATCAAACCTATGAACAATAAAATGGCAAAAATATACATCTATTAGCAACTGAATATAAAAAACAAACTAAGCAAACAATGAGAACAGAGACAGAATCATGGCTGTCAGTTGGGAGGGTGGTGGAGGAGAACAGATGAAGAGGTGAGGGGTTAAGAAGTACAAATAGGTAGTTGCAGAATGGCCATGGGGACGTAAAGTACAGCATAGAAAATGGAGTAGCCAAAGACTTATAGACATGACCCATAGACATGAACAGTGGTGGGGACATTTCCTGAGGAGTGGGGGGTGCTGGGTAGAGGGGGCAATAGGGAAGCAGCAATCAGAACAACTGTAATAGCATAATCAAGAATATCTAATTTTAAAATAAATAAAAATAAAGATGTAAGAGGTATCATTTTATATTTGCATCAATAAAAGCTACAGGAAAACATGTACAATATGATTTGAATATTACATATAGTTTATGCATATGTGTACACATGTATGCATGTGGTATATGTGTATCTGAAGCAGTTTATATATATTAAAGTGTTTTGAATGGGTAGGTCTAGGTGACAATGTTGAGTATTGATTACTTAGATTCTTTGTGTACTCTGCTCCTCTGTATTTTGCAAATTATCTACACTGAACATGTATTAGTCCAGAAAAAAGTAAATATTCTTAAACAACTAGTGTAATGGTTGCATATCAGAGTTACTATCTTCCTGTATTATTTTAAAACTGCAATTATATTCTCTGAAAATAGCAAAAGCAAAATTACATGATATATACAGAGACAATGTATACAGTAATATAACCAGCCCTGTGAACACATTGATCATCAGGATTTGGCACTGATGAACAGACGTATCTAGCTTGGTGTTGTGAAAAGATTGCAAGTTATGGTCAACAGTCTTCATTAAATGAATGCACACTCTTACTATAAACTTGCTGTGTGTGTATGTTCTATTTCAGTCAAAAAGATTAAAAGTAACTCTGGCCTTTGACCCCTGACTTGCTTATGACAGACTGGATGCAGAGCTAGAATGAACCCAACTGCTCCCCTCACTCCTTCAGTGCTACAATAAGAAATGCCACAACGGCTGGAATGCCATTCCACTGATAAAACGTTAATTCTCCCAGTGAACCACAATCTCCTCTTTTCAGCTTGTAGGCAAGTCTGAGCTAATCAGTTACAGACATACTTAGATGGCCAAAGGATCATCAATCACTAAGGCCTACAATGCATTCTGCCATTTGGCCAGGAAATGACAATTGTCACAGCAGCTCTGGTGGTCATGACTGAAGGATGATGACAGCTGTGTGCTCAGAATCTGTAGTGTGGTCTACAGAAGTAGCACAAGTGCCAGAAGTGGGGCCAGAATTTCTCAGGCTCAGCTGATGGCAAACTGGATTTCTTTTTTGAAGCCAGTGGTAAAGTAGCATATGGGTGCCTAATATAGGCAGGCTAAAAGAAGAGATGCTTGCAATAATGGAAGCAAACAGTTCAAGGGCAACCAAAGAGTTTTGCTCTTTTTGAACTAAGGCCATACCACAAATTGGCTACAAATAAGACTAGTGAAGTATCTCTGCAGCTGATACAATTTGGCTGAATCTTTTAAATTGTAAATAAAACTTACAAACAATACTTTTATGGGCAGTTCAGTTTTGTGTGGGTCAAATATTGAAGCAGATTATACAGTGAATGATTTATCACTAAATTAAGAAATAGTACTGCACAAACAAAAGATAGCACAGGACACTTGGATTTTAATCTTGAGTCTTCATTAAAAATATATGTAACTCTAATTAAAGCATTCCATCTTGTATTGTTTCAATTTACTCATTAGTAAAGTGTAATTAGACTGCTTAATCTTTATTACATTCTTAATTTTTTTAAATTACAGTTTACATTTAATATTGTATTAGTTTTAGATGTACAGCATAGTAGTTAGACAATCACATACTTGATAAAGTGTTCCCCTGATATCTCCAGTATCCAACTGTACCACTTAAACTTGACCTCTCATTAAATCCAGTGAGACCAAATCTAAGTCTAAAACACTGATTCTCACTTCATGCCTCCTCTAAGTCCCCTTTAATGCCCTATACAAATAGAATTAACAAAGGAAAAATTTGAAGGCAAAATAAAGAGAGGAATGTACATAGTCAAGCCCTTGGACAATTAGAACAGCTGTGCCTACAATCACTTCTAACCAAGAGGAGAGGTTGACTCCAAAAACCTCTCCTCTTGGTTAGACAGGATTTGTCCTGTGATTTTTCATGGTGTTGCTCTCTGGTGAACTGCATGAAGATGTGTGATAAACAGCACATCCTCCAGAGAGTGTTCTTCACTCCACAATCACTTCTTAGGATGTGATGTGGGTGGGTAAACTAGAGAGGCACTCTGTTCTCAAGGACCTCACAGGCCAGTAGGGCAAAGAAAACTACGACATGGAACAAGTAACTGCTATGCAAGGTAGAAATGAATAAATGTACCTTGACAGGTACACAAATAATTGTATGGGGTTTCTCAGAAGGGAAAGCTTTCTTCCAAACTTCAGGGCTCAGAGAAAGCTTCCTGAGAGATACAGAACTGGAAAAAAGCATTGAACAAAGGGTAGAATTAGACGTGTGGAGATGAAGAGGAAAGGTACTTGGGTACCTGAAAAGGAGGAGTGGAAGATCAGGCTAAAATATTGAATGAGTCAGAGAGTCAGAGCCTGAAAGCCTTGAATTCCAGGCTAAGGCAGTCAGTCTTTCTACTATAGGAATCATCAGATTTTATATTAGTGGAACAATGGGAATGGATCTGTACTTTGAAATGAGATAAACTACCCAAACCTTAAGAATTTCTTCTAAAGATGTACCAGCTACCTTTCAGAGAAAAGCCTCCTGGGAAATTAAACATAGCTCTGCAAGGCATTAGATATAAATTGAGAAGATTTAATTTCATCTCTACTGTTACTATTTCTTGGACAACTTTGGGTTTGTTTATTCCTGGCTCAATCAACCTTTACTATCAACAGTAGTAGCTTCCAGCTATTTTAAGTTTTAAGACATCAAACACACACACACACACATATGTTAAAACTGAAGCAATTAAGAACAAGTGTCCTTAATTTTGAGGAATTTATGTGCTTTGGCAGAGCACAGTGGATTTCAAGAGCCAAGGGCTCCCTGGTTCCTGGAATCTTGACAAGGAAGAGAATGTGTTTGACCATAAGCTATCAAAAGCCAGAACATTCCCTCAAGTAGCTTTCTGGCTCTGGGAAATGGAATGGTGGTCTGTTCTTCAAAATAGTCAAGTGGTACCCTCATCACACAGAGCTCCGGCAAAGTGAGAGTGCCTACTTACGGATCCACACAATCTCCCTTTCCCAGTTTACCTTGTGACCCAAGTAGACTGAATCTAAGTGGATCCTGGTTGGTGATACCTGTTTGTGGTCCTGGAATCATATAAAGCCAAATATTCCATTAAGTATTATAATCCACATTTCTGACCTCACTTATCTGAGAAAAAAGCAATCCATAAAGAAAAAATGAGACTTCTGCCAAGATGGCAGCATAGGTGGAGACGCCGTGCTTCCTCACACAACCAACTTTAGAGACAACTTAATAATAGCAACAGAAAACACAGAACACAGAAAATTGAACTTTTTGGAAGTCTGATAACAACAAATTCTTCAGCCTGACCGGTAAGAGGGGCAAAAGCAGCAGCTGGCAGAGCGGGGTTGCACAGGAAAACTCAGTCAGATGGACTCAGGTGCGCGGAATCCAGGCGCAGGGTTGGACCTAGTGAGCGACCCAGCGAGTGACCTCGGGGAAACAACAAGGGAGCAGGGCTGCGGGTTGACTGTGGTCGCGCATTCGTGTATGGATAGACAAGTGAGGGAGTGGGCGATTGGACAAGAGCCAGCAGCCCCAGCGGCAAGCGGAGGCGGAGGGCGCTGCCATTTCCCCGCTCTAATCCCGCCTCCACATGCGGCGTCATAATCCAGCGACCTAAGTGGCCCTGCCCCGGTGAACAACCTAAGGCTCTGCTCGTCACCCAGCGGCTTGAAACAGCAAAGGGGACCGCCATTTCCCCGCTCTGACCCCGCCTTGACATACAGAGTCACAACCCAGCAACCTGGGAGTCCAAGGCTCCGCTCCTCAGACTTAACAAGAGCAAACAGACCAAAAATGGCTCAAGAAGATCTCAAAGCCCCAGGGCCCATAGATCTAAGCGATGAAGAAATAGCAAAACTCTCAGACGCCCAGTTTAAAACACTGGTGATCAGGATCCTCACAGAACTGGTTGATTACAGCCACAAATTAGACAAACATATGAAGGCGAAACTAACTGAAATGAATTGAATTGCACAGGAAACCAATAGCTATGAAAAGGAAACTGGGACTCAAATCAATGGAGTGGACCAGAAGAAAGCAAATAATGGCCAAACAGAAAAGAGTGAAGAAGCAAGAATTCAAAAAAATGAGGAGAGTCTTAAGAACCTCCAGGACATCTTTAAACGCTCCAACATCCGAATTATAGGGGTACCAGAAGGGGGAAAGGAACAGCCACCTGTGGAAAACTTATTTGAACAAATAATAAAGGAGAATTTCCCCAATCTGGCAAAGGAAATAGACTTCCAGGAAATCCAGGAAGCTCAGAGAGTCCCAAAGAAGTTGGACCCAAGAAGGAACACACCAAGGCACATCATAATTATATTAGCCAAGATGAAAATGAAGGAGAGAATCCTAGAAGCAGCAAGAGCTAAGGGGACAGTCACCTACAAAGGAGTCACCATCAGACTGTCAGCGGATTTCTCAAAAGAGATCTTACAGGCAAGAAGGGGCTGGAAAGAGGTATTCCAAGTCATGAAATCCAAAGACCTACAACCAAGATTGCTCTATCCAGCAAAGCTTTCATTTAGAATGGAAGGAGAGATAAAGTGTTTCTCAGATAAGATCAAATTCAAGGAGTTCATCATCACCAAGCCCTTATTATAGGAAATATTAAAGGGACTTAACTAAGAAAAAGAAGATAAAAAAGATGAACACTAGTGAAAGGACAGCAAACTCACAGTTATTAACAACCACACCTAAAACAAAAGCAAACTAAAAGGGCAGCTAGATCAGGAGTGGAAACATGGAAATGAAGATCTCAAGGAGAGTTAGCAACAGGGGAGTGGGAGGAGGAGAAGGGGGGAGAAGGTACAGAAAATAAGTAGCATAGATGGTAGATAGAAAATAGATGGGGGGCAAGAATAGTATGGGAAATATAGAATCTAAAGAACTTGAGACACATGGTCATAAACTAAAGGAGGGGTAATGGTGGGGATGGGGGGGTAGGGTTAAGGGGACTGAAGGGGGGAATAGAACAACTGTAACAGCATAATCAATAAAAAAAATAAATTTAAAAAAAAAGAAAAAAATGACATGAGCAAGCCTACACAGGCTATTGGGTGCAAGCTCAGGAGGCAGTAATGAGGTCTGTTGAGCACAGGTAAGAATACACACCCTTGCTGTAAACAGTGCAAAGAACTTTGCCATTGACTCAGCAGCGATGATTCATTTGATCAACGATTTAGACTACCTCAAAGGAAGTTTGAAGGCAAGCAAGTTAAAACTCTCCTTGGGCTTACTATTTTTGGAGAAAGGATTTCTCATCCTGAATGAAGCCTTAAAATACATTACCGTCTACCTCAGAGTGACACTAAAAATTTCTGTGCATCCCATATCTACTGTTGCATGTGTAAATAAGAATTTGTATCTGGGAAAAAAGTAAAATGAGGAGAAACAAATAAAAGGCAAGAAAACTTTCTTGACCCTTTTTAGCTCTGGTGGATTCTGACTCAGTCTGCTGGCATGTGTGATTCAACCATTTATGTCAAACATGAATTCTAGCCCAGTGCCCTCCACTGGACATGCTCTCATTCCTAAGCCTGACAGCAGAACTGGTCTCCTAGCAACGATGAGCATTTTCTCTACCTAGTCATCTGTAGCAGTTGGCTCTTGTTCATGGTTGTCCTTCTCTCATCCTCTGTCCAGACAAACAAAAATTCTTCTATGCCATCAAAGTGTATGAGGTCTGGATTCAGATCTGGAAAACCAGTTGAAATTCAATTTCTTATCTCCCACCTAGGTCTCCCTCTCCCCTTTCCTCTCTTTTCTTTGCTGTCTCTTACACAAATACACACATGCACATCCCACGCCCACCAGCAAACATAATTTATCTTGAGTAATGGTCATGTTGCCCAGTACAAAAAGCATGGATACCCCTCACTTGGTGAATTCAGGAATGCCTGTTCACCTCTGATTACCTGAACATGTAAAAAGCAAATCATAAATATCCGGCTCACAGTGCTCTTGCAAGGCACAAGATATAAATGATATAACATTTTGAAACTTAGTGCAGAGATGTTAGTTAACACAACTGTATTAACTTTAACAATGAGCAGAGCAAGTAAGAGGAAGTGTCCTTTAGACGCATAGTTTAGGAAGAGACACAACAAAGCAGACCTGTGAAAAACAGTCATTATTCACTTAAGGTCAAACAGCTCCAATCATGAAATGACTGAAATTTCTCCTCTCTTCATTATCTGAATGTCAAGCTTCACCAGAGCCTCCCAGGGGTCTAAAGAGAGTACTGATTACAGTGATGGGGAACATGAGACCAGGAAAAGCAAAATGCCAATAAGTCTGACAATTTCTTATGGTTCAAAACTACTCCGGTTGGCCCAATGCTAATCAATTAAGGGCCCTTCCAGTTGCCTCCAACATAGCTCAAGGTATCATGGAAATTCTGATGGGTACCTACTCTAAATATTCTCCATCTTTTTCTTAAGCGATAATAAAGCAGACCAGATTTGGGAGGTAGGCAGGGTGAAGAAATTCCCAATGAGAATAGAACTTGATCAGCCCTCAAACTCTCTGGCCTTTAGAGTTTGTGCTTCATGAATCCAGAGATAATGAGCTTTTTTTGTTTGTTTTATTTTCATATTATCCTTGTATCTTAATTGCTTAGAACAGGGCCTACTATTTGGTAAATTTAAAATAAATATGCATTAAATGATAGAAGAAATTCAGTAGTCTGGGCTATAATACTGCTCATTTTAACAGTTTTAATTGCACTTATGATGAATTTCATTAAAACCAATACCATTAAACAATATACATAAATCACATGGTGCTTCATAATCTAGCAAAGGAGATGGTTGCTGACAAGCAACAGCAGCCTCATGAGACAGGAGAACACACACAGGAGACCAACTGCCACAAACTGGAGAGGACTTCAGCAATTTCAAGTGTTATTATCCTTGCTCTCAATTTTACAGAGAACAAAAAATAAACTCAGTTCCCTCAGCTCTGACTGCATCCTCAAACTTTTCCTTTGTTGTTTTTTATGTATTATTTATAAAATCACCATCTACTTTGGGCAAACTAAGACTTTGCATTTGCAGGAAACCAGCAAAGAAACCAGAGTGCATGAATTAATAATCTTAGCCAAAGGGTGCAAGAAGATCAGACAGCTCCCGTGGGGTCTTCACTCAGAGGTATAGGAGAGTGAAAGGATCATATCTGCATACACCGTGGTTGGAGGTGTGGGCTCTGATGCCCATGTGTCCACCATGATTTTGTCCTAGCTTAGTCACACACTAGTTATGTGAGCATCAACATGAACTTCACATCTCTGTGCCTCAATAATCCACATTTGTATCATAGGGACATAAAATGTCTAACGCAAAAGATTATTGTGAGAACTGAGTTAATGCACAGAAGCCCAAATAAATAACAAATCAAATTAAATTTTCTTTTTAAAAGCATATAATTTGGCAGCATCCCATTGGATAATATCCACAGCGCATGACACCTTATTTCCTTAGTAATTGATCTTCCTGGGACCAGAGTCTACTATGTCCCAAAGACACAGAAAGACACTGCCCCATTTGCATCATACTTTCCACCCTCTTAACTGAGCATCTGAACCCCAGAACACGGGGCTAAGAACTGGTCTATAGAAATGAATGACAGTGAACCTCCTCTTTCCTAATTCACTGACTTGAGGTAGTGTGTTTTAATGGTAAAATGCCTTGGCTTTAAAGCAGATAACTCTGACTTAAAAATGCTGCCTATCATTTACTAGGGGACCTAGTGCCCATTCTTCTCATCTATAGTAGGGAGGGAGGATATTAATAGCAATTCCAGAGACTTATGCTAGACCATTTAAATAATATGAAAAGTAATTAGGATAGTGCTTGGATTATAAAACTGTTAAATAAATAACTTCACTGTTAATATAGTACAGTAAAGAAAAACAGATTACATATTAAATTTATCGTAAAGGCAGAAAAAAACAGAGAAGGAATTCACAGGCAATGATGAGTTTGGGAAGTGGCTATGCAGTCTTTTACATCAGTGAAGGTTGTGGTGTTAGGGCCTGACCAACAAAAAGAAGAGTATGGATAATACTACAGATCCATAACTGAGCATGATGAGTTCTAGCAATGCCAATACTGCTTTGATTAGAGCTGCAGAATAAGATACAGGCATAAGCAATGGGCAAGGAGGCTGCAATGTAACCCAGGCTACATTGTGTGAGGGACCTGGGTGTCATGGTTAAAAATTTTAAAGACTAAAAATTTTAGTCTTTACCCATTTGTTCTCAGATGATCTTGTTGACAAACCTGGAAGAGAATGAATGCAACTTGAACTATTTTTTCTACCCCCACTATCTATTGTCTCTGGAAAACTTGAAAGGAACATCACTAAAAGATGATGTTCCAGAAAATGTCTGTGATGAGAAATGAGGGAGAATGAAATAAAAATAATGTCCTTCCCATCTGTTGGATTCACCTATGCCTTTTAGAACCTCTTAATTAAATAAAAAGAAACGTGCTGATGTTTCATTCCTACACAGACAATAATTTACTTCAAAAGAAGTTCAGGGTTGAAATTACCATGCTTACATGTGAATGGCTGTGGCCAGCATGACAAGCAAGTACACTCATTCTTTCCAGTGAAATAAGCAAGGAACTGGCACTTCCGTGCCTCAGTTTCTGGAGTTTCCTCCATCATAGAAAAAGCACATACATTCCTGTCTTTTTCATAGAGCTCTGGAAATTATCAAATAATCTGATGAACAAAAATCAGTGTGTAAACTATATAAAGCCTTTATATGCTATGTGACATCATTGATTATTAGAAGTTCATGTACATAGAGCACTTTGACACATGACAGACTAGAAATAAATACAGAGATTGTAGAAAGTATTGCATATTCAAATAAAAGTCTAAATTTTTTATAGGCTTTTTCTTACTTTGTTATATCATAATAGGTAAAAATTATAACTTCATGTTACCACTGACCCCAAAATAAGTGGCCATAATAGAAGGGCTTCCTCCATTGAGTTGTGTTACATGTTTAAAAACCTGAAATTGAATATATTGGGGAAAAAAGGAATGATTTGAGAAAGGGAAAAGAGCTTTCAATTTTTTTTTCAGGGGAATGAGTCTGATTCTTAAAGTGAACTACTGTCCAGTTTAACTATGTCCTCCCTTTCAGTCCTGAGAGCAGCAGGGACTTTCTAGTCCCATCATTCTGGTCTAGAGGAGAAGCACTGGGACGCACCTGCTGGCATTCTGTCCCTGTCTTACATATCATCGCTTTGCATTGCACTGTATTCCTTGAAGCCTTAAAATGGGACTTGTAGTCAAAACCAACTCTACTTTAAAATTTAAACTAAATTATAATATAAAATGCAGAAAAATCACAGGAATTCAAAGAGTCACTGATAGGATAGCAGTGGTAGGGAGAACAACATGACAACACCCAGCCACTCATTCCAATAAAATTATAATTCATGGGGGACAAAAATGTTCTGTATTGCTACAGGGTTCTGAGCCATGAGACTCAAGGCATTTAGCTGAGGAGGCTAAACAAACTTGTGTCTAAGACATTGATTTTGTTGTGAGAGGAACCTGGATGCAAGGCCTGAATTTACCTTCTCTTAACGTACGAACATGCAGAAGGTAGTCTTGGCTTCTTCACCTATGAAAAAGAATAATAATAAAGCCGACCTCATAGTTCTTATGAGGAATAAATGAACTAATGAACTATATGTGCTTAGCCGAGTATTTTCTACAGAATAAATGTTCAAGAATGATTAATTACCACTACTAGTATAAATACTAAAGGGAAATGGAGAATCACTCTCGGGGAGGATTATACATACACACATATTTTTCAACAGGAATTGAAATTTTATTATTATAGTATATTGGTTAAAAACATAATACTTCAAGTTTAAGTGAATGAGTATATATATGTAACCAGAATCCCATAAGACAGAGAATTATGGAACTTACCTGCATTCACCTAAAATCATCAAAACCAAGAAGCTAATCAAGGTGTCTAGGCCTTTCTTTTATAATAAAATTGATTTTCTACAATTTAAAAAAACCAGTTATAAAATTAATTTGCAGCCTTCTTTCTTCAACCTAATTTACCCAAGATCACATCTGGCCTGAGAAATGAAAAACATCTTAGGTATTTTAAGGTAAAGACAGGGAGAAATGGGATGGGATGCTCACAGGAAGACCAAATAGCAGGAAACACTGAAGTCATCAGAAGTGTTAGGGAGGAGGTGTGCCTCACCCACATCAAAGGAGGAAAACCCAGCCCTTTCTATTTTGGATAAGGAAAAGGACTCAGCTCCCTGGTGTGTTCTTTTCCACTAAAAACTGCACTCTGCATAAATCTCCTCAAGACTGAAAAAAAATTCTGCATGTGCAAAAAGGATCAAACCCTTTTCAAAGGATTTTTATATGGTAATCTTTTAACTGAAAAAAAATGAGGGGGCAGGAATTACATCTGTCATCAAAGAATCCTCCCCTCTAAAAATGTGTAATTGTGGTGTGGCCTGCACCATCATAGGCATAAAAACAGCCCTAAATAAAAGCTGTCTCTAAAATTAACTGAGTATAAAATTTCCCTAGGCCCCCATAGAGGTCCAATCCATTTTCAAATCATGTACTGTTTAGCTTTCCAGAAACCCTTCCAATTAACATCAAACCCTTTCACCCTTTTGCCAGTTGCACCCAAGAGCAATGCTCGTCTCCATAGAAGAGAATCCTGCTCTGTGGCTCTCATTGGGCTTGTAGTGAGTTCAGACAAAGTAACTAGCTTTTTAAAAAATGAAAAAATAGGCACAAACTTGGCTGGATTTTAGAAAATGAGAATCTGAATGTTTTCATTAGAGTAGCAATTAATAGGTTAAGAGCCTTTGTAATGTGCTCTGTGCTCATTATTTTGGAAAACAAAAATCTCAAATTCAAAAAATTGTTTCACAGTCCAAAACTGTTTGTCTACACAATTTGAGCAGTCCATGACAGGGGCAATTTTGGGAGCAGTGACTTTATCTCAGGTCAACCAGCAGCTAAAGGGCATGGTCAGGATTTGCGTGAATCGACCTGTGAGGTTAGGGCTCAGTCCTCTGCGTATGCTGTATATTGTGGATAATGAGCATAGTTACATTTCCTGAATAATTCCTCCTTATTAAGTTTCTTTGCCTTGCACCAAAATCTCTTCAATGCGTTTATGGCTAACAAACTTCATGTTCATACTAACTTCATTAGAATAGGAAGATGACAAAAATAAGAGGTCCCTGCTACAAGGAAAATGAATGGCAAATTCACCAAATGATATTTTTTAACCAACATTATCCACCATTTAAAACAGCATTTAAAGAGCTTTTTACATCATCTAACACACATGTAACCTTGTGTGAGTCTAATTTATTCAGAAATGTGTGTTAATTTTCTTCTTCTCTTGGCTAGAACTCTTATCTTTAGTCATAGTCCTAAAGGCATATGGGAAGGGAGGGAAGCCCAACACTAAAAACTCTATAAAACCAAATGCCAACTGAACTGATGAATATTTATGGATGCTAAAGGTAAAATTATTACTCTGACCAATGGTCTTGCAGTTTTAAAATCTCATTAAATGATAAAAAATAAATATATAAAAACATATTAATATAAAATATATCAGCTTTATGATATTCTTTATTCTATTTCTTTTTCCACTTTTTCCATGAGGAGACAATATAAAACAATGCAAAATATACAAGATTTGGGGAAACACCTCAGAACCAATCTTTTAAATTTTTGAGCTGTATTCTCCTCAATTCTAGAACTGACAATCTCTCTCTCCTAACTTTTATTGAGATTTTAAAAAACTATGCTGTTTTTTTGAGAAAAATATTAGGTTATGTTAATCTTAAATGTTAAATTAGAGATCATATGTAGGATTGGCTTAAGGACCTTTGTGCATTGGACATTGGATTATTCTTATATTGCTTCTGACGAAACTCTCTCTTGTTACAGATCTAAGAACTGAGGCCCAGGGAAGAACTGTGACTTTCCTGAGGCCCCAGGGCATCAGGGGGCGGGGGAGGAGCCAGGACCACGCTTTTTCTGCTACAACAGAGATTACTAAGGAATTGCAGCTGTGTTGTTTAATGATGCAGGCATCTGTGACACATGTTGCTTTTACCGAGAGTTTTTAGTGTGAGCATGATGTGAGCCACGAAGGCCAAAATGATGACATGCCAATTTTTGTTGGTAAAAACACACCCCTGAGATCCTACAAGTCTCTGGATACACTGTGGTTAAACACATAAGCTTTTAAATGGAGAACGGAAGTGCTGTCAGCAGAAAAATGATTGATTCTTCCAATTGCTTGACTAGTGCTGGCACAAATTATCTAATCATTTGTAGCTCCATGCAGTCTAATACAATAGATTAAACACACTCCTTGTAAACAAATGACTCTTTACAATCATTACCCTTAGTGGAGCTAACTACATTTTTCCCTGTGGTAGCACGTCTTTCATTGTTCAATAACAATTACTTTTAACCCTTTGTTTGGAACAGATTAGAAAACCTAAAGAGAGAAAATACTAATGTTTACATAGAAAATTGACTTTTGAATTATTTGGTCTGTTTAATATGTTTGTGAATTACCCCTCCATTCATTAACATAGATCATAAAAATATGATATACTTTTATTCTGTTGATTTGTTCCTCTTTAATGTAGGTCTCAAATGTTCAGATCTGCAATCTTATATATTCCCAGTAATTTTACAAAATTGATAATGTGTCATAGTCTTGTTTGTAAATTTCTCAAGTCCAATACTTTTTAATGGACAAAGGGAAATGAGAACTTTCCCAATAGAATGAGAACTTCATTCTATTGAGTGAAGTATACTAAAAAACTTTAAGTAACATTCATTCTTCATTACTGCTGAAGACTGAATATTTGTGTCTCCTCCAAATTCATGTGTTGAAACTAATCCCCAGAGTGATGGTATTGGGAAGTGGGACCTTTGGAAGGTGATTAGGTCATGTGGGTGGAGCCCTCCTGAGTGGGATTTGTCCTCTTATAAAAGAGGCCCCAGAGAGCTCCCTTACCCCTCCCACTATGTGAAGACCCAGCAAAACCACAGGCATCCAAGAACCAGGAAGTGGGCTCTCACCAGACTCAGAATCCGTGAATGCCTTGATCTTGGACTTCCAGTTTCCAGAACTGTGAGAAATAAATTTCTATTGTTTATAAGCCATTCAGTCTATGTATTCTTTTATAGCAGCCTGAGCAGACTAAGGCAATTACCAAAACTGACCTAATGTCAGTCCCAAACTTGTTACTCTGTAATTGTATGATTTGATCAATGGCATCACTAAGTATCTCATCACCCAAGCAACAAATGTTGAGGTCATTTTCAACTAGTCATCCCCAAATTCAAACTAAAGCTGTTTGACGCTAACTTTTCTAATGCATCTTGGACCCATTGCCTCCTCTTATTCTTCAAATCTGCTACCCTACTTTACCAACTTATTATCTCTCCATACCCCCAAATCTGATCCCATTATTTAGTAGTATGGGAAGTTAGATCTGTTAAGAAGCACACATTTTTATTAAGGATCACACATTTTAACTTATTTGCACAAGTGAGTATTAGTGATAAATCTGCAACCCCAAATGTCAGTCTGTGCTACTCACTCTACCTTAAATACTGTGTAAATTCTTACTCATCTATACAGACCCAGGTAAGTTCATCCCCTCTTATAAGGTCTCAGCCTTACACATGCCGTTAGGAAGAAAAAAATTTCTTCTTATACATATTTTTCAGCACTCTGATTTGCCTCTAGAAAATACTTGTTAAAATTCTATCATTGTTATTTATACATCTGTATCACTGGTATTAATTCAAAATTCCTCAGTGATAGATCAATGTCATGTCAATCTACACTGCTCTTCAATATAAATTAAAGATCTTGGTATATGTGATGAGGGATTGATTTGTAATTCCAAATTCATTTCTACAAAACTCCATAATAGTACCAATTTTTGTGGGGTTTTGTTAGTTTTGATCCTGATTCCTGGATAGGGAATGAGTGGGGGGAAATGGCAGGTAGTGGAAGAAAAAAGTCAAATAGAAACATAATCTGAATTACCATCAATAAAAGGCAGAGCTAGCACCCACAGTTTCACAGACTACTAATCTGAAAGTTGCCTTCTTAGATTTCACATATTAACAAATACTAGAAAATAAAGGCACTGGCCCAAGGTTTTAAAAACTACTTAAAAGTAATTGCCTTTTGACTTCTCAACACGTGGATTACACTGTGAAGGTTTTTCTTATTAAAATTTATGTGCTGGATTTTGAATTTGACTTTGTTCAAGGTAAATTTAGCAGAGATCAAACATAAAATCCCATATGGAACACAAGGAAATAATCTTTATTTTAGTAGATCTAGAGTTTGGCTTTGTGATAAACATAAAAGTCAAAGCCATTTTTACAGGAGTTCTTCCTTGGGTCCTGAAAATGAACATTTCCTTTAAATTTTTTGAACCACAAAAATATTATTCCCTCAGAATAATAATACATCTAATGTTGCATCTGGATAATCCTGCTGTAGAATAAAATCTCTTGGCAAAACTGACTGAAATAATTGTACGGGACCACATTAAAAACTTCTGAGATGTCTGAGAGAAAGGAAGAGAAGGCAAATTACTCATTAAGTTCTCAAAAGTTCCATATTCCTCCGCTGGTCTGGAGAGGGGTGAGTGTGAACTAAGTGGGTGCTTCTTTCTACAAGGCTGATGCATAAGAAAAACATGTGAGTCTCCCTTGTGACTGGGCTGATTATAAACAAAATGAGTCAGAGCTGGGGATGAAAGGACAAAATCTGTGTCTAATATCATACCCTTCTCTGAGCTCATTCTTGAGAACTGCAGTATTGGGGTGAATATTAACCCAACACATGAAACCCAATTAGAAGATTGAAAAGAAAGATTCCTGTGCTTAGATATTTTCTCACTTTTTAAAAAATAAGAAACTAAATAAAATAAAATAAGAAATATTAATGAAATTCATTTTTATGAATATGAAAAATTTTCAATAACATGTTTGCACATACACTGCCACAAAAACAGTCCCTCTATGTCCTAGGACCTCTGCTACCATCATTCATACAAAATGACTGAAGAAGGTTCCAATGGTGTGAATCAGATAGATGTCAGAGTTAAAATTACCAAAGTAATTTTTGGAAACAAGAACAACACAGGATGAGCCCCCTTGCTCCAAAGCCAGATTACTAAGACTTTCATCTCCTCTTCCTCGCAACTTTGTGCTCCTCTGCCTTGAAAATCAAAGACAGGACTGGTGGACAGTCTGACCTGACTCTAGAGGGTGGTCACAAATGTTTGCATTATACCCCATTCTCTCCCTTCCCTCTTCCTGTATCTCTTCATGGCAGAGATGTAGCATTTATAGGAATGAGCCACAAAGACCTTTGAGACATGTGAGGGGAAGCACGTCAGAAACTGGGAGACAAGTGCTGGTTGTCATGCTGGGCCTTCCAGCCCCACAGAGTCATAAATCTGGGCAGGACAAGATGGGTGTCCAATTTGTGAGGTCTGTTAAAGGAGACTTGGCTACCACAAAGCTACCACCCTAGTGCAACTGAGGTTTTTGATCCCATATTTAGCTCTAGTAGTGCCTGCTACCTCATCACATTTAGGTCACAGAGTGAAGAAATGATGAATGGGGGCCTTTGTGGGCAAAGTTTTCTGGGCCTGGCAAAGTCTCAGCGGTGGGTGAGGGAACAGACTTGTGGTCTGGTGTCTGTCCCATAAAGTGGAAAGAATACGAAGTCAATGGATCCTCTCTGTGTGTAGGTTTGCCTAAGGCTTGTAAGTCAGTCCCCAGAATGGCTCCCTCTTTCATGTCCCAGCGGCATCTTTTACTTGCTCATTTTATATCAGGTCAAACATGTCTTACCTAAATAAGGAACACTGTCACCTCAAATAGTTGGGAACTTTTAAGAAGATGTCATGTGTTTCTTCTTCATTTATTTTCTCGTTAGGGTTTATCAGATAATAGGTACCAAGAGAGCATGTTAAGTAAAATGCTTACTGAAAACAAATATTAATCTGGTAAACAGGCTAACATTTTAGGCATATAACTTCTGCAGTTCTCACTGAGCAGATTACAGACTCAAAAACTCTGCACCAGCTATTACCTTAGAGAATGGACCATTATTCATACACAGAAGAATTCCTCATCCAGCACCTACACACCTGGTCTTTACCCAGGTTACTGCCTCATGCGGATGGGCTGATCCTGTGTCCTCGGTCCAGGGACCTCTCACATATTTGACAGGCCTCACTTCAATGTCAACTCCCAGAGAGGTTTTCCTTGACTCACCCAGTTACCTGCCAGCCGAACAGTACTATCACAGTCCTTCTCACATGCTCTTTTTAGTACTGAAATACATGTCTGCCAGGCCTCTCCCAAAGCTATGAACATTTAAGATAGGGATTCTGCCATGTTAGCATATAATGCTTATCCTATATATAAATTAAATATAGAGGCTAGCTTTCTATTATGTAAATGAAGAGAAATATCAGCCACAAATAAGTAAAAAAGCAGGTAAGTGATCCCCAAATCAGGTGTGTTGGCCTTATATTATTAGCTCTGATTTGAGGAAACAAATTTGCCTTCTAGGAAATGTTTGCCATGAGACAATATTAAACTTGTATATGCTGAATGGCTTCTTTCTTGTCTGATGTGAAGCATCCAGATTGACAGAGGTGGTTCTAAGATTTGCAATTGCCACATGGACACACAAAGTGAACACTTTGTTACTTCAACAGTAACTTGATTTCATGAATACATACTCTCAATGTCACGAGTATGACTTACAACATTGAATTCATACTTAATGAAATAATATAATAGGCCATCCAGGCTATTTCTCACCTAAATAAGGAAAGAAACAAAGTGCTATTATACCCGTCCAGAGCAAGTGACAATTTAGGTTAGGAAAAGATGCAGCTCAATATCTATAGAGGGGACTAGCATTATCCTATAAACCTATCCTAGAATTTCTGTCTTAAAAATACTGATCTACATACAGCATCACAACCCAGCAACTGAGTACCCTGCTCTGGTGAAGACCTAGGGCTCCGCTCCTCATATGTAACAGGTGCAAAAAGACAAAAACATGGCTCAAGAAGAACTCAAAGCCCCAGAGCCTATAACTCTAAGTGACCAAGAAATAGCCAAACTTTCAGATGCACAGCTCAAAACACTGATGATCAGGATGCTCACAGAACTGGTTGATTTTAGTCACAAACTAGAGGAACATATGAAAGCTAAACTAATTGAAATGAGGGGAAATGCACATGAAACCAATAGTGGAGGAAAGGAAACTGGGACTCAACTCAAGGGAGTGGACCAGAAGGAAGAAAAAAAATGACCAAACAGAAAAATATGAAGAAACAAGAATTCAAAAAAATGAGGAGAGGCTTAGGAACCTCCAGGATATGTTTAAACACTCCAACATCCAAATTATAGGGGTACCAGAAGGGGAAGAGAAAGAGCAAGCAGAAAACTTATTTGAACAAATAATAAGGGAGAACTTTTCCAATCTGGTAAAGGCAATAGACTTCCAGGAAATCCAGGAAGCTCAGAGAGTCCCAAAGAAGTTGGACCCAAGACGGAGCACAACAAGGCACATCATAATTATATTAGCCAAGATGAAAATGAAGAAGAGAATCTTAGAAGCAGCAAGAGATAAGGGGACAGTCACCTACAAAGGAGTACTCATCAGACTGTCAGTGGATTTCTCAAAAGAGACCTTACAGGCAAGAAGGGGCTGGAAAGAGATATTCCGAGTCGTGAAATCCAAAGACCTACAACCAAGATTGCTCTATCCAGCAAAGCTTTCATTTAAAATGGAAGGAGAGATAAAGTGCTTCTCAGATAAGATCAAATTCAAGGAGTTCATCATCACCAAGTCCTTATTATATAAAATGTTAAAAGGACTTATGTTAGAAAAAAGAAGATAAAAAATATGAACAGTGAAAAGACAGCAAACTCACAGTTATTAAGAACCACACCTAAAACAAAAGCAAACTAAGAAGACAGATAGATCAGGAGTGGAACCATAAAAATGAAGATCACATGGAGGGTTAGCAACAGGGGAGTGGGAGGAGGAGAAGGGGGAAGAAGGTACAGAAAATAAGTAGCATAGATGGTAGATAGAAAATAGGGGGAGGGCAAGAATAGTAGGGGAAATATAGAATCTAAAGAACTTGAGACACGTGGTCATAAACAAAAGGGGGAATGGGGGGAGAGGTGTGCAGGGTGGAGGGAAATGAAGGGGGGAAATAGAGCAACTGTAATGGCATAATCGATAAAATATATTTTAAAAATACTGATCTACAAAAGTTTAAAACAAACTATGACAAAAGCCAGACCCCAACAAAGAGACCACTTGCATCATTGTGGACAGAACTACACCACATGACGTATATAAAGAACGCACAGACTGGCAGCATATTCCGACAGAACCAGAGCAAAAGATGGTAATTCAGTATCTATTTCTCACGTTTTGGTGTCTCTGTGAAGTGGGGAAGGTGGGTTACAAAGAAGCTGGGATAGTAAGGAAAACACCATAAGAATGGAAGAGAGAATCAAACCTGAGCTGTATCTTAGGAACCACCTGGAGTTCAATGTATTCTACTAATGTATTATGGATATGAAGCCAGATATTGGACTAAAAGTATTTTCCAATAAGTCTTAGCCACACTAAATTTCTATCAAAGAGGAAATGTTTCAGCTGAAATAGTATACAAGGACCACGGGGATATTCAGGGCAAGTTGCTATTAAAATAACCCTCATGTCCTGTGTCACTTCCTACCAACTCTCCTAGTCTTTGACTTGCAAAACCCTCTGAGAAGATAGTGGGCTTAGCAAAAATAGCTGGCGCTCATGGCACCACATAAAATGTAGAAAGTTTTCCCATTAAGACCTGCTGCATCTCAATTCCACGGTTATTTTTAAAGAGAGAAGGCACAGAAAGGATGGATAGCACTTTTCCAAAGACAGAAGAACGCTGTTCTAGTTATCTAACATTAGGGAGCTTAAATCTGACTTATCAAGATTGATTACTCTTTCCAAAAGTTGGGACCTAAACTTTTTTTAGTCTTTCTGGTTATGTGCTATTTTCCTTCCCTCCCTCCCTCCCTCCCTCCCTCCCTCCCTCCCTCCCTCCCTTCCCTCCTTCCTCTCTCTCTCTCTCTTTTAAAGTTTTTCTGGTTGTGCTCTCTCATTTCAAGGAATTTTATTAAAAATTTTATTTAAGGTACATAAGCACAAATAATTACACTTTTACAAAGGGCAAAGAGGACCAGAAATAAGAAGGGAAAAATCACATCCTTCATCTCTACTTCCTTTCTAGTATTTCTTGTTTTTATTCACAGAATCACAGTCCATCAGTCCCTGAGTCTCTAAGTCTGTGGGTCAGTTCTGACCCCCTTCTTTTACCTTTACTTTCCTATGCATAAAAAGGTACAGATGCCTATAAATTTCACCTTCTTAGTATCTCACACACGTGTGCCTCTTTTCTCTTTCCCTAGCATGCTGCCCTGAATTTTGTTCTTTATTCAAAGTTGCTTTGCTAATATAGGAGATAAAATCATACAGAGCATGGAGGATTACAGATTTGGGGACTATAAATAATTTTGAACATCTACTTTGAGGAAAAAATTACTGACCCCGACAGCAGAAAATTGCTCAATAATAACACTAACACTAAACACTAAAAAACACTGTGAGTACCCAGTGAAAATTAGTAGAAGACCTCAAAGGCATGGCTATGCGACATTTGTTTGCAGTGTTTGGAGAAGAGGCCAAAGCTTGACAAGATGGAAAATTAAAAGAAAGCGTGATGGCAATCTTTACTGCAATGCAAATGCCCATATCCCTCTATACAAAGTTAGAGATCGGCCATGGGGTTGGTTTATACAGAAAGGTAAATAAAGATAGGTGGGAAGGGCATCACGGGAAGTTTGTAACAACTAGGTAGCTAGTAAGGGCAAAATCAGATAAAAAATTGAGGAGATTAAAGAAAAACGAAGCAATATCCTCATGGCTACTAAACTCACAGAGGCTGGGACCTGGACAAAAGCAAGGACTGTGATGAAACCACAAGCTGAAGCTGAGGTTGTCCAGGAGGGGGTCCAGAGGGCAGGACGAAGGGCAGTAAGTGGCCCTGGTGAGAACACGAGAGGACGTGGCTGTTAAAATAAGTGACTGTACAACAAGAAGCATTTCTCTGCTTTCTTTTGGTTTGGTTTAATACCACTGTCATCAGGATTAGCAGTGGATACCCTTGGCAACATCTGAAAAGCTGGAGGACTTTTTTCTTTAAGTTTTGCAAAACTCATCACATGAATCTTCAATGAAAATCCCATGAAAATGAAAAGTTAAATGTTATAAGTTTATGTTGTTCAATGAAAGATTACAGCTATTTAGGTTTTATTTTACACGATAAAAATTTCACATCCTTTCTTAATTACCACCTCTTCCTCCGTGAAGGAAAATGGTATAGCATAAGCCAAAGTAAGTTGGATTAATTTTGAGAATTCCAGAAACATTGGAACAGATCAATGGTAACAATCTGATATATAATATAATATAATATAATAAATATAATATAAATTATATGTAAAATCAGAATTGAGAGTGAGCTGATCTACAAAATTAATCTCTGTTCTGCTGTCTGTGACTGTGGAGCTAGATATGTTGCAAAAAATGCTAATTAGCAATCTAATACTGATGCCATTGCTTCTGCCCAGGGAATTAAAATTTTGGACCATATCCTCATGTCCACATCAACATCCGTTTTCTGTTACAAGCAGGAAATCTCAGGCTTTCTTCAACCCTGCAACTAGCCTTGGGATTCTTGCAGAAAGAATGTCTTCGGGAAGTTATTTTCCATTTATCTTGCATATCTGATGTCTTTCAGTTCTGTGGCCCTGGTTGCTGGTGGCAAAAGAACTACTCTAGATAGATTTGTCTTAATTCATGAAACAGTGAGCCAAATTTAGCAGTCAAGTACAACAGCCCACTGATTCACATTTCCCCTATAATTTCTAGAGGACCCGGGCACAGATCCTAAGTATTGGGACAATTGTGGCCTTAGAAAGGCTCGCTCAGGGTCCAGAGCCCTGATGTAGCAGCTGGGTTGTGCCTAAGCACAATACACCAACAGCAGTAGCGTACTGAGTGCCTCTGACATTCTGCCCAGCCCCAAATAGTAATTTTTAGATAATAAGAAGCCACATGTATGCAGTTCTTTGTAATTTGCAAAGCATAAAACTTACCAATATAAAGAAACAAGCCCCAGAAAATCCTGTAAAGAGACCAAGTATATAAGTAGGCATTTTATTCATTATTAGAGGAACGTGAGTCTTAAAGATGTAAAATGATTTGTCCAAAGTCATTCAGCTAAAAAGGGAATAAGCAGGATAGCTGCTGGATTTCCTGACTGTTCATCCATGATTGTTTATCAAGACAGTTCTGCCATAGCCAAGTCAAGTCTAATTAATATCAAAAGTTCAAAAACTTACTTGAAAAAATACAATGAGTATTTTCCAGAGTGTGATCCATTAGTTTTAACAGAAAAGCTAACATGTGCTTCATGCTTATGACTTGTCATGCATATCTAATCACTTCATATGAATTAGTTCATTTAATTCCCATAATATTTCTAGGAGTTGCTCAATTTTTCAGACAAGAAGACTGAGATTTATTATGCTCATTTTCAAGATGATAAGCTGATTCTTGAAGACATTAAATAACTTGCCCAAAGTTACAAAACTATGCATGAGAGTTTGAAGTGGAATTGTGTATCAAAGCCAAACTCTTTCGAAGTATATAAAACATGAAGAATTACTCTTCCAAATGATACAATGTTTAATATTTTGCTTATAATTCCCCTGTGTGAAAGAACAACATGCCCCATCCAAAAGTTTAACAACAGAGATTTGGTTGAAATTTCTCTTGGGCCGCATATAATGAACCACAACAAGAATGGGGGCTGAGTCCATGAAAAAAGGTCAACTTAGGAGAAAATTTTAAAAAATTCTGATTTACTATAACTCAAGGGAAAGATGTGTAAATATCACATAAAATACCCAAACAAACCAATGCCAACAAAAAACATGTGTAATTTGAACCATTTCTTTCAATGTACCATCTTATATACCGAAAATCATGTAGTCCTTTAGCTGATAATGAAATCCATCACTGTGCATCGGTGTGTACATTAAGCACAAAAAGAATCTTTGGAAACAAACACTAATGTACATCAAGAACTAGGAAGGTAATCAAGGTTCCAACCACTGTGATTTCCCTTATGTAACATGGACAATTGGAAGTATTATTGCAATACTTTACCCAGAGGGCTTCAGAAAGTAAGAGGGGGTGTGGATTCCACTTCAGATGGGACACGCTTTGGGGTGACTGACCGGTGCTATGGCATGCTGACTGAAAATGGTATTCTCACACCAGCCTTTTGTGGGCTTTTATGGATCAATGAGAACAGACATCCAATGGGGCCAAAAGCCCCCATATATCAAAGAAAGGGAAAACTGACTGGATTATAATCTCTAGCTTGGAAATACCACATATTAGAGAAGATAAAGAAAGACTCAGAATGGTGATATCATGTGGGCCTTGAAATGGAAACTCAGAATGTATAGCTTTGTGGCTACAAAGAACTCTTCAAATCCGAACAGACAGCAGCTACGACATGTTGTCAAGAGCACTGACCTTGGAGCCAGAAAACTCCACAGCTCTGCCATTTGCTCAGTGTCTGGCTGGGCCAACCACTGAACCTCAGCTTTGTCATAGGGCCCTCATGAGGAGGTGAAGATGTGGTTGTGTGAACGTCCTTCACATTTGTACAAACGTAAGAGGTGATTATCTTCATCCCCTTGTAATTCTCTGCACTCAGATAGAACCAGTTCAGGAAGCTTAGTGCTGACACATACTCTGTGTGCCCTAACTCTGTCATGGACGATAAACTGCAAAACCTGAGGAAGACATTGATCTGATTTTTCCAACACGATTCTTTCCATATACTTATGAATCAAAAATAGTGGTGCTGGCTTCTCACATGCAGTTCAACAAAGAAGTCAATAAGAGACAGACTCAAAAAACAAACAAGTTATTGATTAAAAAGAAGAACACCCCCAAGAAGGAACAGCACCGACACGGATCCAGCCCTGCGTTCATGCCTGTTATCCCTCACAGAGCAACAAGACTCCCTGCACCCTGGGGCCAACCCAGACCTCCCTCACCTTCACACTCTTCCGCTGCTTTCTAGCTCGTGTGGCATGTCTACAAAGTCTGTCTTGCAGGCCCAAGTTTTACTGCTGCTGGATTTTCCACAAATTGCCAGATAATCTTTGGAAGCTGATGTTATCATAGGAATTCAAAACAAGAAGTTGCAAATATTCTAACCATTGGCCTTATCAAACAATTCCCGTTCCAAGTGTTGTTTTAAGCAACAGCTTCCACTCCCCATGCCCCACCCCCAGAGATAAAGGCACGCGTGGGTCTGGAACTTATTAAAGGAAGCCAGAGATCCTTAAATTTTCAAGGACAAAAAGAAATGTCCACATGTGCTATCTTGTGTCTGCACAACCCATATTTGATACATGTAAGCTCAAAAGCATTTGAAAAAAAATACTTTCAAGTCATATTAATGAACTTTATGGCCCATATCCATATGGTCATTATTCAAGTAAAAATGAACAAATTAATGTGGCATAAAAATAAAATATTTATTAATATAGTAACTAATTTTAGAAGGCACAACAATTTTACAAACTATACATATTCTTGTATAAATAAAAATTGCTTTTATATTACATTTGCATAGAACTTGAATATTTTCAAAATACTTTCTTCAGTCCTTATAATAAACTCATCCTACAGATAGAGTAATATTAGTAGTATTCCCATTACACAGAAAGAAAAACTGAATTTCAAAGAAATTAAATAATCCTTTAGAGATCTTTGGAACTAGTCTATTGTTTTGTATTCAGATGGTGTGCCATTTATGTTTTAAATAATGCCAGGGTAGAGTTCAGCTCATGCTACGAAATTAAAAATTAAGAGGTGAAGTCTGAAAAGAACAACTGTCACAAGTCTTCCTGGTTCATATAAGCAAGACATGAGATAGATTAGTAAAGAGTAGATAGTCCATTAGAAAAAACAATAGTGGTAATCATGTATCATCAGCAACAATTACTCTTTACTGAGTGACTATACCATGAACCAGGTGCTTTCCTTGGCACCTGATATTACAGGGTCCAGCACAAATAATGCCCCTTTTTAATTACAGAACCATAAGCATGTGTTATCTTGTAACATAACAATATCACACTCAAGCACACCATATGACATTTTAGGTGAAATGTGCAAGCTGAAAAGATAAATTATTACACCCAAGTTATTACCCTACCAACGACAGTCAACCAGGCCTTACTTCTGCTGGACACTGTATTGTCTCACAAAACCCTCACAACATCTTTGTGACGCACCCTGCTCTCCCAAACACTTTAATTTGCTGCAGGTGATAAAATGCCATCTCACTTACTTTCTAGACTGGTGTTTCTTAAAATACATCAATCAGTCATGACTTATTACATGAAACAACAAAAATTTCAGACTTCAAAGTGATTTGGTTAGGTATATTACATTAATTTGTAATCTATGTTCAATTACAATTTTCACAGAAATCCCAGTTATGCTCTTAATAAACATGACATTCTTACAAATGCCATGACGTAGCAGGACCACACTAGGTGTTTTCTGTCTCCTACCATTCAATTATCAAGGTGCATTTAATCTTGCTTACTCTATACCATTTACATGTTGTTTCCCATTATTAAATGTGTGACTTTATTATTAATGTTATGTTTGTTACAACTCCAATTTACCAACATAAAAAGATACCTAGTTCCTTAGTGCTTCACTGAAGCCCAGTTTTAGAGACAAAAATAGTAACAAATACTGGTCTGGACAATTGATTCACATGTAAGACACCTAAGTGGAGAAAACTTCTTGTAAAGCCCATGCAGACTTTGGAGTTCTGGCATAATTCACAGTGCTGTGTGAATCACAGCATAGGTGTCTTGGAACAAGATGTGCTGAAATCAAAATGGGTAACAGAGCACTGGTTTGGTTCTGTTTTGTTGCATGTGTGTGTGTGTGGAAAAAAGTGCATGTCAAGTAAGAAGTCTCAACTACATGCCAATACATAAAGTGCTTTTATTCAGAAAGTACAGCCAGTGTTAATAACTTGCACGCTGATCTTGATCTAGCATTACAGGAAATAGTGAACATTTTGAATAAAATTGAATCTAAACCATTAGCTTACATCATTTCAGAGGTCATTCTTCAGAACCGTGTAGCAAGTTTTTTCTAACACTGAAGTTACAGAAGAGAGAGATGCAGTTTAAAAGAACAGAGACATCATTCTTGAATTTAGTGATGAGATCAACATATTTCTTCAGGCCACTGATAGTGCTACAAAAAGCTATTTATATGATTGCAAAGGGCTTGCTCACTTAGTGTTCTTATGCAATATATTCAGTAGTTTATATTGCCCAAGCCATCATTTTAATGTCTACATATCAAACATGGTGTAGGCAAGATACTAGGACTTATTAGAACTAAACTGAGCCCTGGCTGGTGTAGCTCAGTGGATTGAGTGCAGACCTGTGAACCAGAGGTTTGTGGTTCCATTCCCAGTCAGGGCACATGCCTGGGTTGCAGTCCGGTTCCCAGCAGGGGACCCATGAGAGGCAACCATACATTGATATTCTCTCCCTCTCTCCTTCCCTTCCCCTCTAAAGATAAATAAATAAAATTTAAAAAAAAGAGAGAGACCAAATTGAGGAGCAAACAATTCCACTGCTGAGAGTCTCATAATTCAGTAACATTTAATACTGTTTTATCAAAAGAAATATTATGTAAAACATTAAAATACAGTAAAGCTAGTGGAAACCTTCAAGATTATATATTTTAATAATTTGCATTTATAAATGAAGATATTGAGACCAAGAAAGGGCCACCATCATAAAGACAGAGTTAGTGGCATAGTTAGAATTAGAGCCGCAGTTTCCTGATTCCTTACCCAAACACTATTTCCAATAGATCCCACCCAACTTTGTGTTAGTATTCTTACATTGACTTATAGTCAAAATGAGTAATCTGTCATATAATCCTTCATGGATACCCCCATGCAAGAGCTGTCTCAAAAACTATGATCAAGTGTGCAGATCAGCATTTTAAGTACCTAATTATGAGGAGTATCATAGGGAGAAACCCATGTTCTAGGAGCAGTGACAATTCAAATTCAACAAACCTACTGAGTCAGAACCAAGTGCAGAGACTCAGGCAGTGAAGTCAGCCGTGTGAATGTTTAGGACAGAGGTTCACACATAATCACCTGGAACATAGGAGATGCTAATTAAGGGAGGTTCATATCTGCTCCGGGAAAATGGGAGAAAGAAAAGGGGGTCATTACTGAGGGTTATTTCTTTTATTTTAAATCCTACCTTAATTGGTTTCACATATATAATATAGTAGGTGAAACTTTATTAGGTATCATAGTGGGAAAATGGACCAGGATGAACAACTGTTCATTTATTTGTGAAGAGTTAAAACACCATGTTCCAGAAGGCTCTCCTCCTTGGACCTATGAATAGGTGAAAGGAAAGGACAGCCTGTGGCAACTCCGCAGAAGTGTGGGGACATCTTACACTTCAAAAGCAGGAGTAGGAGAGAATACTCTTAATGACTTTACATGAACCACAGAACAGTCTAGTAGATCTACTTAGGTTTGATTTAGTGGCAGTGAAAGTTGACAAGAGATTTTTATTAGAGACCAGGGAGGCTTTTCTGTAGCTTTTTGCAATTAAGCATTGGTAACAAAGTTAATCCAGAGTTTGGAGATCAAGTCCACTCAACTAGTATTCATCATCATCATTACAATTTAAAGATTGTATGAAGAGTCTGCAAAAAGACTTCGGATCTGAACAAGATGATGTCAACTAATTTCTCTTCCTCTTCCCCTTAAGTACACCTAAAACTGCTGGATGCACTGCAACAGGCAAACGCAGGAAGACTCTGAGAGGCAGCAAGAAGAGATGGGGAGGGATCTGGCACTTAAACATGGTGGCATGTTTCCTGGGATTTCTTTTTGTTTTTCATGTAGTCGTGTATCTCAGAGGGGACTCTGGAGAACCCTGCTACCAGGAAATGCCACTGGGAGCACACAAATAAGGTCCCTTCCCTCTCAAAAACATGCTTTTTTTCTAGTTAAAGGACCAGGAAAGTCAAGCATAACAGAATAGAAATGTGATAACACCTGCCCTACTCCAGGCAAACACCATGGAATTAAAACACACACCCTCCAACCTTGGTCAGCAGTAGAGCAGAGAGCCTGGACTCCAACTGCCCTCAGCCCCCTCTCAAATTGAGAGTAAAGGAGGGATCTCAGAGAGGAGGAGCCAGATAAAAAAGATCCTGTAAATATTCTTTAGCAATATTTAATGTTAAATATCCTTAAATATGAAGTCCTAGGCAGACTCCCTAACAACCCAATGTGCAAATGAACATTGGCAAAAGGTTTCGAAACTGAACCACAATGTGCAGTATGGTCAGGTTTTAGATTGGCCTCTGCATACCACACAATTAATGGAGAGCAAATTAGACTCATTCTGTAAACACTTTGTGAATGAAAATGGTTTTTCTGAGTATATTGTGATGTACTTTCTAAGAGAAATGAACCCACTTTCAATTCCTAAGTGTGGATATTCTGATCAGCTAGTACATTTAACTTAAAATAGTCGTTGGTACTCTGTAAATGAAAATAATTTTTATATTAAATATTTTATTGTTTATGCTGTTACAGTTATCCCAATTTTCCCCCTTTGCCCCTCTCCACCCAGCCCACCCCCTACTCCCACTGTCAATCCCCACACCATTGTCCATGTCCATGGGCTATGCATATATGTTCTTTGACTAATCCCTTCACCTTCTTTCAATCAGTAAATTCTTTTTAGATGTCATCTCAGAGACGCTTCAGCCCGAAACCACAAGGCTGATACAGATCATACATGTGGATATTGTTACTGCTAGATATTCTGTGAGTGTGTGTTCTTACATATGTTTTAAGGCCTTGGTACTGTTTTTTTCCTCTTTCCTTTTTTGTATTATGTGAGTTACTTATAAGGAGTATGCTAATAACCCTGGTCTAATGTTATATTAACCAGAATTAAGAAGCAGGATAGAGAGAGAATTGTCTGTATTTTCCAATGACATAGTTTTTAAATGATCCACCATCTGTGGGTCAAGACAAATTTTGGTTTCATAAGATCATGGAGTCTTGTTAAATCTGGATTGGAAAATCTATAAAATCTTATCTATTTCAACATTACTTCATTGCTTGAACATTAAATGTAACCTCCCTGTTAAGCATTTGTCCGACTCGTGCTCAAACACATGCTATTATATCTGAACAGATACAATGAGGGTTAGGAAAGTCTGGTGTATTTGAACCAAGATCTTGTTCTCTGGAATTTCTCTTACTTGGTTCTAGCTCTTCAGTTGTTCAGTCCCACAAAGATCAAGAATGATGGTCTCTGATGATGATTTTTTTAAAACCTTCTTTTTCTTTTTTTGATTAGTCTACTCATTTCTATTTCAACAGTTTCTCAAATAACATGAGTCTTATAGCTATCTTTTGTCCTGCCTGAACATGCACTAGTTTATCCTGTATCTCTTAAATTGCTACCAAACTAGACACTAGTGTGACCTTCTTGAAAGGTTTACTTTAAAGTGATTGACTATTGTCCAAAGATGAAAATGAGCATCAGACACACTGGAAGTACTTGCTTTTTTACGGCCTTTCAAACTCCATTCACCTCCATTCTATTTTGTATCCCACTATATTATCTCATCACTTTTTCTTTTCCATAAGTAGATTGTTGGCTTTTTTTCCAGTCCACTGAATTATTTTAGAATCTCTGGCTGGCAAAGTAAAAGAGCTCTTATAAATCATCTGGTCCAATGTGGCCCAGGTCCAAATGGAGACATCAGGCCTAGAGAGCAAAGTTAGTGACAGAACTAGAGCTTAAATTGCTTGATTCCTGGCCTTATAACCCTCTAGATTTTCATTTTGAGTTCCTTCCCCAGTTACCTATTATATAAGAGGCAGGCTCATTTTTGGTGTTTGTGATGATATGTTTGTTGATTTCCAAATGTAAGCTATTCCCCCTGGGGACTGAAGATGTGTTGGTCTACAGGGAAAGATTTTATCTATTAACATTAAACAAAGAAGGTTTGGAATGTGTTTGAACAGAGTCCCATTTTTAAAAAAAAATACAAAGAATAACCCAGGATCTCATGGAAATTGTGAAATCAGAAGGTTGAAGAATGTAGTAGAGAAGAGAACAAAAGGACTTTTCTTGATACAACAACAACAAAAAACCAAGTTTCATTAAGAGAGGGGGTTTCTGTTTCAGCCCAATGGTGACAGGAAGCTGTTGTGCTCTCCAAGGTATAGTGAGTTGAACATGAAGTCAGGGGATCAAATTGAGCAGATCAAGTTCTTGTTTTGTGTGTTCCTAAGTTTTTGTACCTACTATGAGTGTTCACGTTATCTCGGTCTATCATGATGTACTGGCCAATTACTTTGCCTTTCATCTTCCCTCACAAGTTTGCCCTCTGACCAGCAAACTCTGCAGCATGGAACAAGTACTTCCATGTCAGTGCTGGACTAGGTGAGCCTCAATCTTTGTTTGTGTGTTTACTAACTTCTCACAAGGGACTTGTAAAGTTGGCATGATGATCCTCCCTCCTTCGCAGATAAAAACCTCAGGTTCACATGCTGAGCTCCGCGGGCCAGCCACAAACAAAAGGCAGGGGTTTTATGACTATGTAAGTGGGTTTTGATGTTAAGACCCAATAAGTGAATCCGATAAAGTCAGAAAATTGTTTAACACATTGCAGCTGTATGAAGTGATGAATATTCTCTTTTTGCTTTAATGTACATGATTTAGCCTTCTTTTGGGATTTTATTTCCTCCTCTTCCTCATTCCTCATTTTTCTATATGCTTATCCCTCACACATGACTTTTAAAAATATTTTCTCATTTTATCTTTACATCAACTCTGTGAGTTAGGAAGTTTCATTATTACCTTTATTATTATCTATCTCTTCATAGAGATAGATAATGAGTCCAAAAGAAGGTAGGTAACTTGGAAAACTGTAAAAGAGAAGGTCAAACTACATCTAGGATTTCAAAGAAACCTGAAAGCATGTAATGGCATTTCCCTTAACAAGCTTAAGAAGTCACTAAAACCACACTTGACTTGGACTCAGCTTTGAGGTGGCAAACAAGTATTTTACAGCTATAATTAAGGTAAAATTCCCTCAAGGCATCATCATTTCATACTACCATATATTGATTTTTTAAGCTTCAGAATAGTACATATTATTTAAAAATGTAATCACTCAAATTTATCCTTAAAACATCCTATACTCAGGAGTAAATTAATTCTTCAAATTTTCCATTATGTCTACTTCCAATGTTTTTTCTTTTTTTAAAATTTACTGTTCAGTTAGAGTTGCCCCACCTTTTCCCCATTGCTCATCCCTGCCCTGCCCCCCCAACTGCCACAGTTAGTCCCTCCCCATTGTCCATGCCCAGGAGTCTTCTATCAGTGTTCCTTTGCTTGCCCCTTCCACTCGTTTTTTCTTTCTTACTCCATTTTTCCTACTAAAAGTTATTACCAGCTAAATGGAATTTCTCATATACCACAAATCGTGCCTCCTTTCCATGTGTAATTCCATGTCTTTGAAACAAAGCATCCGTAAACTGCCGCCACACAATCTGTTATAGTCTGAATGTGCGTATCCCCCCTCAACATTCCTATGTTGAAACCTAGCCTTCAAACTGCTGGTGTCAGGAGGTGGGGCCTTTGGGAGGTGATTAGGTCATGAAGGCAGAGCCCTCATCATGGATTTGGTGCCCTTATGAAAGAGGGCCCAGAGAGCTTCCTGCCCACTTCCACCATGTGAGGCTATAGGAAAAAATGCCTCCCTGGGAAGCAGGCCTCTACCTGTGGGCCTTCCTGCAGCCAGAATGTGAGAAACAGATGTTTGCTGCCCAGTCTCCGTATGGGCATTTTGTTTTAGCAGCCTGAGAGTTCCTCTGCCTCTCTCCCCAGCTCCATGTCACTCTTCTTTCCTCTGGCCCCTCTCATTTCAACCACTTTCCAGGCTCCTATAGGTTGACATTTGGGGTTTTGATCAAGCTGCTTTCCATGGATATATGTGAACTATATTAGTTCTGGAGTTTGGAGCTCATGGCTAAAAGGTGCTGGTCTGTACTGCTAACGGAGCCTGTCCTGTCAAGCTCAGATAGTGAGCAGAGGGAAGCCAGACCCTCGGGAAGCTGAGTGAGTACAGTCACAGGGGAGGGCCGGCTGTGCGACATGAGCCCAGTGATTTGCATCTTGGAAAAAGAGGCTCCATTTCCCTTGGATTTCTCCTGAGAAAATGTGCCACCCCGCAGCCAAACTTTCTCATAAATATCATGATTCATCAGTGGGCACATTGCCATCTAACATATATTGTCAAAAATTGATTTTGTACTTGTCTAACCTTAAAGTCCAGGTATGTTAAATATGGCTAAGTGTTTAAATCAGTGGTTCTCCATGTGGGGTGATTTCGACCCCCAGGGGACATTGTGCATGAAGACATTTACTGTGGTCACAGCCTGGAGCAGGGCGGAGTGTGCCAAAACTGTTATCTGGTAGGTAACAGCCAGAGTTGCTGCTAACCACGCTACACTGGGCACAGTGGGCACAGGACAGCCCTCCACAACAAAGAATTGTTCATCCCAAATACCAATAAGCCAAGGTTGAGAAACTCTGGACTTAGGGTCTGCTGACCTGAACCACGTAGCCTCTACAGTGTAACGGAGTCCTCGGTAATCCTACAAAATTCGTGAGTGACTGTGAAAGCCCCTGTCCCTGGTGGTATGTGCTAGAACCAAATGTTGATTGTTGATCCTGGACACAATCTGAAAAATGTGATTAAGAAATAGTTCTCGCTTCATTGGAGAAATAATTAGTATGGTGTTCTGGATTAGTCTTTGATATTATAATTTGAGATCATTTTCTAAAACAGCCAAATTTGGTTTTAAGGTAATTCACTGTGCCTGTAGTCCTAATTATGTGTTGATTTCTTCATGCAAGTCTATTGATCTTGGCAGAGTGAAAGCTACAAATCTAGCATTTAAGCAAGAATAAATCAAAATTGGCTCAATTAACTTTATGATTCAAGGTTTGTTAAAAGTTTCTCTGTTTTGCTTTGGATTTATTTATTTTATTCTATCCTTTGCTTTTCCCCATTCCTTTCTGGGGTTCCAGGATAATTGTGCTTCATTTTTCAACAGTGTGGTCCCATTGGTTGCACAAAAATTGAATCCATTATTCGCAGATAATGAATTCCAGTGGGATCACTGTGATAGCCTTGAACCTCTGGAAAAATCTGACAACTTGGACCTCCCTCTATCTGGCATTTATTCTCTCACTTCCCTTCCAAAGAAGATTTCGCCTTATTCATTTTCATCAGATTTATGGGGGTACAGCACTGACCAGGTTTCCATTTCTGAGTTGTTTTTTTCCCCCAGAATTGGGCAGAATAGTACCACAAAGAGCAACATTACATAAGGAGGCGGGTCTACTCCATTTAGCAAATAATGTCAGTGGCATGTTATGTGTTTTAATTTTGTTGAGTCTATGTTTTCAGTGTGGGTATTACAAGTGCTGGCCATCAGCAATGTTACAGAGGTGAGAGACTAGGGTTCTTGGATTCTAATCTTGGTTCTTGCATTAAATTGCTGGATAAATGTGGACTACTTGATTTTCTTTTAGGCTTTATTATCCCATCTATAAAACGGAACCTTTGGAGCCCTCGCTTTCCATAAATGTGTCAGGGAACAGCTGAAGAAAGATAGGGAGCTGAGAGGGGAGGGGAATACCTTCCTCAACACACGCCCAAGTCTTACACAGGTGTATGAGGAAAGGGGACACAAAAAGAGTTTCGAAGATGTAGATGACGATGTCTGTATACCAAATTAGAGAAGACAGTGAAAGACAAATACTATATGGTCTCACCTGTAAGTGGAACCTGATCAACAGAACAAGTGAGCAAAATAGAACCAGTGACACTGAAATAAAGAACAAACTGACAATGACGAGTGGGGAGCGGGGAGGGGGATAATGGGGTAAAGAGGGAGAAGGATGGTCAAGGAGCATGTATAAAGGACCCATGGACAAAGACAATGATGGAGGGAGAGGACTGAGTATGGGGGGTGGAAGTGGGTAGGACAGGGGAGAGTAATGGGGACAACCGTACTTGAACAGTAGTAAAAAAAAATTAAAGAAAAAGAAGCTCCACGGCCTTCATTGTATTAGAGCCAGAAACCTGACGTTGCCTCTACCCTCACCTGCATTTCTCTTCCCTCTACTGATTCCTCAAGCCTCTCCTTTCCAGATGTCATTTCCGGAGGCAGGTCACCAATAGGACAAGGGATGGGGTAGGAGAGGGAGAAAGACAGACACAATTATAGAAAACTAAATAAAGCAGAAAGGAATGCAGTCAAGTGAAACTGGCTTCTTCCAACAATAGTCTGTTGCCCTCAGCAGTTTTGAAAACTGAAAATCACACACGCCACACTAATGTGTGCCACTCAGGCTAAATTTGAATCACTTTTTAAAAAGATGTGTCTGGGCCATTTGGCAAATGAGGGCCAGGTCTCATGGAAATCACATAGCTTGGAAGTCAGACAGCAAGAAAAGAGGGATAAATAAAAGGAAAGAAAAAGAATGACAGCAGAAAAGCTGAATGGAAAAAGAAGACAGAAATTATTTTTCCCAGTGAGAAATGCAAAATTTTCCACCAGACAACTCTGACTCTTGGCTGAGTGGTCTATGTATCATGTGAATGAAAATGGAGGGTGGGTGGGGCAGCGCAGGAAGCTCTGTCTCCAGTCTGCCGTCTCTGAAGGCAGGAGGCGGACTGTAGGTCCCAGCTTCATCACTGGGTGACCGCACTGCCCCTTCACACAGCGTCCGCCGTGCCCATTTACACAGGGGTAGCCATGGCCAGAGCGGAGTCTGGAAAGAGAATACCTGCATTCTGGACCCAGCATTCTTTGATGACCCACCTTGATCTGTCATGGAACCTCTGAAGCCAGTGCTATTCATTATTAAGTGACGGGGACTGACTTCTCCGTGATTTCTGTGGGATCTTCGAGCTGTAACATTTTTTATAGTTGCAATAATGACCACTCCACACCCTTGCTAGACCACATTTCTTGAACAGAGTGTGGTACTCACCCCTCCCTCTCTCACCCCTACTTCACTGCTCGAAAGCAATGATTTAACTGAAGAGGGAAAGTTGAACAAGTTCTCTTGGAGTCCCTAGGAGCTCTAAAATCTTTGATTCTAAGAAGCTCACAGTTTACTCAATTCCTTAGCGATACAGAAGAACCATTATTACCCCAAATCTGATGAATTTACACTTCAGGTGAACCCACCTGCCTTTCAGAATTTCTCAAGCCCCACTCACAAAGCAAATGACATTTTATCAAACATTCCCAAAATAATTCCACAGGGCTATCGTTTGGGAGTTTATCGGTGAGCAAATGATATTAGTGACAGAATGCATTTGATTCCCAAAGATGGGATCAGTGAAGAGAGACAAGCAGTTTATTACTTACTTTTATTAAAACCTGGAAAGGAATCCCTGATTCACCAGACTGAGATAGGAGACAACTTATAAGCAGTTGCTAGCCTCATTTAATTGAATTTTAAACCTAGGTGGCACTTTTTGCCATTGAAATGAATAAAGAGCTGACTGGGCCTTCAAGTGGACACCGGCCTTGAGGGGACAATGGGGACTCTAACTCCTTGGCACACAGGACCTAAGAGCCGGCTAGACAATGAATGACCCAGGTTTCCTTCCTGAGACGTGGGACAGACAGAAAGATGGTGACTCAGGGATTCTGATGATTCAAGTCCCCAAAAGGCTCCATTGTTAGAAGGGGTTGGGGAAAGTCTCATCCCCTGAGGAAATAACCACCAGCAAGATTTTAGAACAGCTCTCGCAAGAAGACATAAACCTCCAACGTGAAATAATTTGGAGAACAGAAGGCACGCAGTCTACACAGAGGTGAAAGGCGATTTAACTATGGGGTTTGGAAAAGGTTTTTATTCAGAACTAACAGCATCTATATCATGCAGTTGTGGCCTATGGTTTCAATTTTTGGTTGTGGTTAAAGCATTCCTCTAGAAAGAGACAGAAGTTCATAAAACAGAATAAAAGCGAGAAAACTTGAACTTACTTTTTTTTGAGACCACTAATTGAACAAATTACAGTCAAGAAAAGGGGAGCTTAGATGACTTTAGGAAGGAAATAAAATTCCCTAACTTAATTGCATTTTCTTTTTGTTCCCCCTTTAATCCTGGGAAGAAAAAACAAAGGTCAGAAGGCACAGAGCGCCGACTCAGAAGCGAAGCATGCAGGGGCCGGCTCCTTCTAAGTTGAAAAAATAAATAAATAAAGAGCACTGTTTGTTTGTTTTTCTTAAATGGATGGAACGGCAGGAGAAAAACAGATAAGCGTGCAAGTATCCCATATTATAAAGCACACCGATCTAAAAAAAAGGGCTCTCTTTTCATGCCTTTGAATTCAACAAATGTATATAAAGCAAGCACAATGTGTCAAAGATTTTCTGAAATATAGTTTTAAGTCATAAGAATTAAATGAGGAAAAAATAAAAGGAGAGGGAAGGAAAGGTTTGCAACCCCAGCCAGGACCTGCATGTAGGAAAGAACGGCTGGTAAAACAATCTGTAGCCCTTTTGTAACTTTCTCCCCTGACCCGTCAACCAGGAAAGCAAATAACCAGCCTGAGGCCGCCACACCTCAACCTTTCTCAGCAACATGTCCTGCACGAGGAACCAAGCTATTATTTACTCAACAAATAGATACTACTGAGCGTTAGCTGCGATTGCCCCTTCTTTTAGGTATTTTGGGGAATTTATAGATTCTGAGGATCCAACTCAGACCTACTGAACCCAAATCTCTCATTTTAATCGCATTTTAATGCCCAGATGATTAGTAATAATAATCATGTATCTAATAATCATCCAGACCTGGGAACTCCTACCCTAGGAGATGTAACAATGACTAAGACACTTCTTGATCTCCAGGAGCTCACATAAGTGATAGAAAGATATATGAATTTCCCCCACACCAAGATTAAAAGTGAAATATGATATAATAGGAACACATTCTTTGCTATGGACATTTAGAGGACTGAGAAGTGTTGGATTGTTAGGAGTTACACCGGGGGTGAAAGAAGACCTCACAGAAATAGGTACATTCGTGTTAGTACGGTTACCATTTCAACACGTAGAGAAGGAAAGATCTATTAGAACTAATATAAAGCAGAAACACGATGCCAGTGTTGGAGAAAAGGAGGCCCCCTCCCTGGCACTTTACATAAATCTTCTCTGAAACCCAATCCAAACCAGTTAGGAAAGTCCTATCATTTCCCGATGTTGCAGATGGGGCGAGTGAAGCTCAGAAATTGTATGAAATTTGTTCACAGTCACATAGCTAGAGATTGAGGAGCTGAAATTCAACCCCAGAGCTATCTTATTCCAGGGCCTACATGCCTCCCAAAGAAGGATAAACAAAGCCCAGATGTGCGAAAGTGTCAGACACGGAAGACCAGGCATCCATCGCTGCCTCTGACTGGGATGGTGGCAGAGGTGGGCGAGGCAGAGCCGTTCAGCTACGGGGAGCCAGGCTGTAGATGCTGCATTCAACTACGTGGTCTCTGTACAGTAGCAAGGGGAAACCACTGCAGGTTTCCCAAAGAATACTATGATAAAAGCTTTACTTCAGGTTTTAGACTATGAATCATGACTTATATCTTACAACAGGAAATGATAAAAATCAAAAGTTTGAACAGTCTTGCGTTGCCTTTAAACAAACAAGGGTAGCTAAGAGCCAGGTGGAACAGTTGCCTCAGAGCTGTTCAGCTGAATTCCCAACATGCCAGGTCTTGGAGATGATTCTACAGAGGCGGCCGTGGGATAAATGCAATGTGTGTCTGTTATCCCACAGGACACGGATCGGCTCATCCCTGGAGCTGTCCAAACCTGGCAGAAAGATAGCCCTGGAGACTACAGCATTTTCTGGGACCCGAGGCAGCCCCATGGGGCAGAGTGCGCAGCTCAGGCATGAAAATCAGTTATTGGCAGAGTGCAGACTCCTGAATCCCACTCCTGTGCTCGTTTTGTCAAATCAGATTGTGTGACACTGGGCAAGCCCCTTTCCCTCTCTGAATCTCCCTGGCCTTGTCTGTGAAATGAGAAATTGATCTGGACCAGACTCAGATTTTACAATTTTTAATTTTTCCCCTCCAACAAGCCAGCATAAAAGATCTGCTTCCCTGAGTGGTTCAGCACCTGCGATATGTGTGTGTGGGACAGTGGGGAAGGCGAGGGAAGCATCCTCTCCCAAGAGCTTCCACAGTTTGTAGAGCCTTAGCTGAGAATAAATGTACTTCCTTATCTCCAGGAAGCCTGCTAGCTCTGACTCTATTATAAGATTTGCAATTCTCAAATCCTGGCTGCAAAGTCCTCACTGAATTCAATCTGGCCCAAGATTATCTTTTTCAAGTGCAAACTGGTCACTGATCAAAAGTCATTCAACAACAACATGATCATATCCAAACACATGCAGGGAACGCCTCATTCTGTCATCAGGAAATGAGTATTTTAGGATCCATGCCTGTCAAAACCCGAGGATATTCTGTTATTATTTGAGATTTTTTTATTTTCGAAAGATAGTGTGTATGTGTAACATTCATTGGAAGCCATGCAAAGGCTAAAATTGTGGAAAGAGGGGAGAGAACCATGATGCACAGTAGTCAACATTCACAAAAACATTCCTGCAAACTCCAACCATCAAAAATGAATTTCCAAAGAGATTGTAAATTATGTGGATCCAAGAAACACTGTCTGTAGGAGTAGGGATGAATATGGAAAAGATGCAAAACTTGTTCTGCTCTCAGAACATTCCTGGTATTTTTCCTACATGAATTCACGTATTTTAAAAAGAACTTTTAAACTTTATTGGTTCAATAGACCACACCTAGTAGTTCAACAACCTAGTGCCCATGAATGGCTAACTCCTGGAATCAACTCACTGCAATGATTTGAGGCATGTTAAACCTACGACTTCACCTTCTTTGACCTCCAGCCAGGGCACAGGGGAATGATAAATGTTAACATTTACAATGAAGGAAGCTTAATAACAGAACTGAAGAAATGCATATTTTGTTAGCTTGTGGTTCTTTATTTTCATAGGGCCTGAGGAAAAAAAATCTGCCCAAGATGTGTGACAGAAGTATCAGTGGGACTGCCAGCCTCAATCCCAGACTCCTGGGAAGGGTATGCTATGGGACCACATGCATTCTCCTCTGGGAACTAGGTTAGTATGTATGTCTTCCCCTGTCAGGTACTCAAGGTCCCCTCTCTGCCTACAACTGACTGATTTTTGTAAAACCACCAAAAACTGTCTACTCATTAAAAAGAAATCAGATTTATACTTAATGCATGCCTTTGCAAATCTATCAAGAGGCACGAGTAAGTAGAAGACAAATCCTGGAAAGGATTCTGGCTCTCTCCTGATTTATTGCCCAAGATAACATAGTGAACTCCAGCACCTTAGCCACAGCAATGAGAGTTAAGTGTTTGTCTCTGTTATGATTTCCTGAATTCCAACAACAACTGCAAATCTACCAAGTATCCTATCACCTGGGAGGGGGCAGATCTTCAGGAAGGAGCTACAAAACCTATGTGGGTATCTGCACGTGGCGTATTTTCACCACTCCAGAAAAGCAGCCTGGCCCATTGGCTGGCAAGACCTGCCACTTCTCCAAAAGCTGTAGGTGAGACATTGACAGAGTGACATAGAACTAGAGACAGAAAGGGGGGAAAATGCAAGTTAAGAGCAACATGAATGAGTGAGAGTGGGTGTAGGGTTGAGGAACACAAGCTACATTCTCTCTGCTGAAGCATCCAGACAGATCTTCAAAATTGTGGACATTGGGGGAAATGTTCACATACACCATATGCCCCCTGACACTAAGTTCAGGCAAGTTGAACAGACAGAAATAAAAACAGAAGGAGATCACTGGGCATCTAATGTTGAAAAACCCAATCCAATGCTTACCTCCAGACACAGAAAGCCCTAATGAGATTGCCTCACACAGAATTCACCTTTTCCAAACTTTCCTCCTCTTTAATTAACCTTTGATCTTAATATTTTGTAGATGCAGAGGAAGGGAGAGATTTGTTCAAGAGTGAATCTACTTTTAACTCCTTTGTTTTGGGAATGTTTTTTAAAAAAACCTGAGAGCAGAGGTGCAGACTAGTGTGTAGGAGCTCGCACACACTAGTGTAGGGATAAAGGAGTGGAGACAGCTGAGAAATGGCTGTGAGGCTACACCAAGAAATGAAGCAAGAGAAGGGAGACCTTATGGTAGATTCAGTTCTGACAAACTCTCAAGAATTAGTGCTTAGTGGGAACTTTAAACATCACCTTATCAGTAACAGTCCTTTTTGAGAGAGAGGTTAACTGCAATGGAGCTAACCACTTGCCCAGGTTCATCTAATGTTGGTTACAGAGTTCTTGCCACCAGACACCTGAATCCACAAACAGAAGACACAAACATTAAAGAATTATTTTGGCCATGTACTATTGTTTGGTTGTGATTTCTCTGATTTTGTTTCTTCTTTCTCAAAATTGCTGTGGCTATTCAGGATCATTTTGTGGTTTCATATAAGTTTTGGGGATATTTGTTCTAGTTCTCTGAGATACTACACTGGTATTTTGATAAGAATTGCGGTGAATCTATAGATTGCTTTGGGTAGTTTGGATGTTATGGATGTCAATTCTTTCTGTCCATGAGCACATATATGATTCCACTTACTTCTATGTTCTACAATTTCTTTCTTCAGTGTCCTATAATTTCCCAAAAGTACAGGCCTTTTAAATTCTTAATTAAATTTATTACAAGGTATTGTATCCTATTTTTTGATGTAATTATAAATGGGGTTGTTTTGTTAGTTTCCTTTTCTGATAGTTCATTATTGGTATATAACAATGCAACTGATTGTGGATATTTATTTTGTATCCTACCACTTTACCGAATTCATCTCTCAGTTCTAGTAATTTTTATGGTGGAATCTTCAGGGTCCTCTATATAAAGCTGTGGTGCATTTACAGAATAGAATACTATTTTACTATTCATTTGTAAAAAAAAAATAGGAGGGTGAGGAGAGGAAGAATAGGAAGGAGAAGAGAAGATCTTCCTTTTTGCAACAGTATGAATGGACCTGGAGAGTATTATGCTAAGTGAAATAAGCCAGTCAGAGAAAGACAAATACCACATGATTTCACTCATATGTGGAATCAAATAAAAAGAAATAAACCAGCAAACAAAATAGAAACAGACTCATAGATTAGGAGAACAGACTGACAGTTGTCAGAGGGGAGGAAGGTTGGGGGCTGGGTGAAAAAGGTGAAGGGATTAAGCAAAAGAAAAAAACTTACAAACACAGACAACAGTATGGTGATTATCAAGGGGAAAGAAGAGCAGGAGTAGAAGTGGATAATGGGGAGCATTTTTAAATGGTGATAGAAGGAGACTTGCCTTGGGTTGGTGAACACAATACGATATACAGATGATGTATTATATAGAACTGCACACCTGAACCTGTAGAATTTATTAACCATTGCCACCCCAATAAATTCAATATATTTTTTAAAGAAACATTAAAGGAGACTCAAACTAGCAAGGAGTCAAGAACAGTGGAGTGGGCTCGAGAGCACCTGGAGCCTCAGGGAGCGTTAGGTGTGCTCTCTGGTACCTTGATGTAGGCTCGCTGCAGGTAGTTGTAGGGCACTCGGCGCTGGAAGTCGCTGCGCACATCCTCACTGACGCGGTGGCGGGATGCGGAGCCCCCGAGGCGCTGGGTCTGGCAGCTGCGGTAGCAGCGCGCCCGCTCCAGCAGTGAGCGGAAGAAGGGCAGCTCCGCCCCGGGCCCAGCGCCCGGGGGCGCGAGCGGGCTGCGGGCTGCGCAGTGGCGAGCGCAACCTGCGCGGATCTTCCGCAGGCGGCGGTGGCTGTGCAGCGCTGCTTCCAAGTCGCGCACTGCAAGTTCGTAGTCTCTTCTATAGTAAGCGGCCACGCCGCTGGCGTAGAGCTGGTCAAAGGGCTGCAGAGGCCCCGGCTCCGACTCAAGCTCCGTGCGCAGGCTGTCCGGGGGGCCGCCCCACAGTGGCGGCGGTAGCAGCAGCAGCACCACCACCAGCGGCAGCGGCGCCCAGATGCGCTCCCGCATTCTCCTCCGCGGAGAGACGGAGGATGGCCACACTTCCCAGACTGCTCCCCGCACCCGGAGTCCCGGCCTCTTCTCCCACCTCCGCGGGCAAGACCGCTGGTCCTGCAGCGATCTGGCTGTCCAGCGAGCCCCAGGTAACCACAGGCGCTTGGAGGACTGGGAGGCGGAGGCCAGTCCGCCGGCAGCTCTTAAAGGGACGCCCACAGCTCACACGCTCCTCCTGCTGCCCGAGCGTTCGAGAGCTTTCCGCCGTCGCTCAGCGCGCGCCCTGCCGGCTCCTGGCCGCAGCCGCGGGGTGCCAAGGGCTGCACACCCCTGTGCCAGCGCTGCTTGAGGGTAACCTGGGCGAAGCTCTACACGAGGTGTCCCCTTCTAGATTGTAAACTGGATATGATTACTCCCTTTTTGGAGAGGAAGGAAGTCCGGGCCAGTGAGATTGGCGTTATCATTTTCTGGAATTGATAACATGACCTCGCAGTTTGCAGGGACCTTCACCTTCAGGGGAAGCACTGAAGCTCCCTCTCTGACTGTGAGAAAGCAGTGAAGGGCCAGTTGGCCCGGTTGCGGAGGCTTCAGAAGAGCGATTATTCCTAGTTTATAGACCTCACCCTCTGGGACTTGGGAATCAAAGCTTACAGTTTCTACCCTTGGGAAGGGGCCCTCCCCTGGCTACGCATCCCACTTTGTGTGGGTGTGTGTTTGTGCAGTGGAGGGGGAGTTGGGGGCTAAGGAGGAACTATAAATAGTCCTCCTTTCTATGCAGAAGGCAATATATTACAGGACCCAGAGAACTGCTGAAGGAAGGAGCCGCTGTACTTAAAATTCTGCCTTCTCTGTTCACCCGCCCTGTGACATTGTGCAACCTAGCCTCAGTCCTCTATCTCCTACAGCAGACAAATGTCCCAACATGTCAAATAGTTTTCAGATATAAATTCTTCTAAGAGTTGAACAAAGAAGAAATTAATATATCCAGTACCCACAGGACTTAAGCAATGAGTATCAGGCTTGGAATGGGAAAGCTGACAGAAATGGCTGCCAGACTCCAAAGGACTAGCTGAAGCCTTTCCTGTTCTTTTGCGTCTCTCTCATAAACACCTTCCGAGCCAAGATGTTCCCTCTTCCCTGTTCTTTGGCTCCACAGTCTCACAAGGATGCCTAAGAGCTTAAGCAAAGGACGCTTGACTCCAGCCTGCCCCCTGAAGGCATTCTTGTGGTCTTCTAGTGCCTGTAGCGATTTCACCAGCCCTCCTGGTTACTGGAATGGTGAGCAAGGCAAGAGCAATGGGAAAGAACCACATGTGTCACGTAGTTGATGTGAATTTCCTAAAGAAGGCTTTTGTGAGGAATCACCACTCTGCACAGACGGTTGCCAGAGTCTCATGCTCATCCCTTCATTCATTTTGTTGAATTTAAGCACTCTGACTATGAATACTTTCACTCTGTAACTCTAAGACATGCCAAAGAATAATTTCTTTATTATTTTCCTCCATGAAACCTCACTTTTATGCCTCATTCCACTGATGGAGAAATTTCGGTTTGGAGCTGAGTGTGTATTCAATGTTGGATATTCAACTTTCCAGAACTTGCACTTGAGCCATCTGCCCATTTTCTCTAGGAATTATCTCTCTTGTCAGATCAAGACTTTAGAGTCCAGAGTTATCAATCCACTTGTGGAAGGTTTTAAAGCATACTAGGTTGGGAAGTCCCACTGTGGGGGACACTTTGCCATAGATTACCTTTACATTCTTTGACATTTAGACATTATTTAATGTTTGTTCAATTAAATTTATATCTTTGGATACCTACTATCAAAATAAGTGTTCCTGGGGGGAGAAGAGGCAAATGAGCCAGGGTAAACTCCTGGGAGTTTACAATGTTATAAAGGAGACAAATATTATATACAGAACTATGATACAAGATAGAATGTGGTACATGAGAGACAGGATAGTAAGAACCTAGGGAAATTCCTTGGCATGTTGAATAGGGAAAAATGAGACAGATAGCTGAATACAATGGCCAAGCAATTTATAGCGAGATGCAGATTGTCACCAGGCCGGAAATCCCCAGTGCTTGGTGGAAAAGAAAACAAGAATCTCACCCCCAGGCAACCTCTCCTCCCCTGGCCTTTCCTCCCTGGAGATAACATCTAGGCCTCAGTTGTATTTCAGCTCCAGGCCCAGAAAAGCAGCAAAACCAGGCGAGCTCTGCTAGAACCTGCTGCAATGACTAAAGGCCCCCTGCGCTGTCACTGACCAGCCAGAGGAGACCATGACCATGAAAGGACACACTGGGGAATTGACGAATATTCTACTGAAACCCTACCCTGAGATATTCCCTAAGATTGCCAACTGCAAGAAAGAGATAAAAGCCTCAAGACAAAGGACCCATCTCTCTCACTCCCAGCTCTTGCACTCTCCCTCTGGAGAGCAGTCAGGGGCCATTTCTTGCTCTTTTTTTCCCCCACCCTCCACTTCTTTCTTCACAGAAACGTGTCTCCTAAACTTAAGGCAATGGAATGGGCAGTTGGCGGCTTGTCCCAGACTGATCCCTGCTCCTGTCTCCAGAGCACCCTTTTCTCTGACTTCCCAGTGAACCAAGGCAGCCCAGGCTAGCCTTTCCTGTCGTTTCTTCTATTCTAAGCCCTTCCTCATGTCACTGTCCCCAGCTTTAATAAATGTATCCTCATAGTCACCTGGACTCATGTCGTGAAATCTTTCCTACAGGAAGTCTAGAACCCACACACTATAGCTCGCCCTTGGCAGGCCCACTCAGGGCCAGGCCCCTGTTCGGTTATACATGTCATATTGAAGTCACAGCGAAATGGAAATTCAGAGCCCACACTGACTTCTGGTGCAAGGATCTAGGAAAACTCAGGGGAAGAACTGACACTTCCACAGAGTCAAAACTTACCAAACTTCTGCTGATCTGCAAACCGACCATGTGCTTTCCAAACCTTCTACGTGTTCTACTACTACTTTATTTCCCTCTATATAAATCCTGCCTGACTTTATAGAAAGTGTTCAATCAACATCTTAAACTTTCTTGAACATGAAAATCACCTGAGAAGTCAAAAATACTGATTCTGTCTCTCACTCTGAGATACTATGCTTTAATTTGTCTGGGGTATGGCCTGAGGACTAAGATTTTTTTAATAGTTCCCTAGGTGATTCTAACATGAAGCCAAGATTGAAAACTGCTGGTCTGATGTTAACATCATAGCTCAGAGAATAAGTCTGTGAGTTAGAGCTTCAGGTTCTATGGGGAATTTATGCATCTGAGATGTGCCATTCCTCAGATCTCCCCTTCCCAAGAAGGACAATCTGACCTGCCTTTTAAGCCCGAATCAGGACCAAAGTTCATGAGATTATGGGGATGAGAGTGATGCAGGGCTGAGAAGTTGATTTTAAGCAATGCTCTAGCCAATGGTATCAACTCTGTGTTGAGGAAGACAGTCCTCCCTAGATCCCTCATGCTCCTGAATATCTTGCTGGGCATATCAAGATTGCTCTTCTTTACCTGGGATATTTTCTAGATGGTGTGAGGGTGACTTCTCTCTCGAGTCCCCCCGGTGCCACGGACACGCGTGAATGAGTAAATATGGCCGAGACAAGATGAGATCTGTTTGGGGAGGAGGAGTGGGCTGTGGCCAGTTTCTCAGGGGAGACAAAGGCCAGCAGCGGCCAGTTCCTCTGAGGAGAAAAAGGCCCCGAGCGCCCTCTTCCATAGCCTTTTATTGGGTTGTAATACACAGGAATACAGGGCAGCAAGGATCAAACAGTAGATAACATTACAAAGAGTTCTGAGTCTGTGTCTGTCAGGAAGAGAGTTGCAGAAACTTTGGGAGACATACTCATTTCCTCTTGGACCCTTATCATATGAATGAAAGCACTCTTAGCAGAGCAGATTTCACAGGTTTATCAGCAAGTCTTTGTGATGCCAGGTTTTCCCTAGGACAAGCTCTAGCAAGGCAAGGAACTGTACCTCTCCCAATCAGGTATTCAGGCTTAAGGGGATTATAGCCAGGAAGCACTTCTCCCAGAGAACGTGGGGACTTGGGCTTTGACAAAGGGTAGGGGGGCATTAGAGTCCATTGCTCTTTGTTGCAGCCCCCTGAGTCCTTCCATGAAGACCTCCCAAGTGATTGAGTCTGGCTTGGGTTTCCCCCCGCTGTGAGGGGTCTTACCCATCATTGACTTCTGACCAAGCTTTGCTACCAGAGACAGGCTTTGTCTCCTGTGTCTTGCATTCCAAAGGTGGTCCCTCACCCTTAGCCACAAGGGGTAGAGATACAATTCCTAAAACTAGGCAGAGTGGTCTACTACAACAATGGGGTCCCAACTCAGAGCTTCTGATTTACTGATTCTAGGTGGAGGCTCCAAAATGTGCATTTCTAACAAGTTCGTTGGTGATGCCGAGGCCCTTGGAGTAAGAACCATACATTGGGAACCACTTCATTCATACTGTTCCTTATGAAGAGTGGTTGTCAGACTCTATTGGGTATGAAATAAACTAATAATAACACAGAGGCCCTGGCTTTTAGAGTAGAGTCAAGTCTGGGTCTTTATATTTTCACCAAGTTCCCCAGGGATTCTGATACCCACCATTGTTTGAGAACCACTGCTTTAGTGAGTGATTTCCCACCTGGAGACATTGCTGGTTGTCACAACTAGGGTAGGGTAGCAGAGTTGCACCACTGGCATCTAACGGTACTAACCATCCCTGGATGAACTAGACAGCCTCCCACACAAGGAATTACCCTGCCTAAAGTATCAAGAGTGCACAAGTTGAAGAACCTTGGGATAAAACGTAGTTTTAGAGCTGCAAGTCTTATTCAATTCTCTTATTTACAAATGAGGAAATTTAGGCCCACAGGTCATATAACTAGGCAGTGAAAAAAGTAGTATGCTTAATTTTATATACCAAAATATTAAACATGGACATTGAATGTCATATAGCTAGCACCGGATGATATAGTGTTGTGAGGGTTTTTTTTTTTAAAGAGAAAGAAAACAAATATGCATGAAGGAAAGAAATGATTTGGGAAAAGGAGCCACTGAAAGCATACAATGTTGGAATTCTGCTCAGATAGGTATGAACTAGGAGCCTATAATTTCTCTATTGTTCCCATTTCTTATAAATGCAGAGAACAAAGAAAGTCCATTCAAAAACTTTAAAAAGGATTCAATCACTTCCTTTTTTATTACATTTGGAGTGAATCTTGACAGAAGCTTGAATATCCTTTTGATTTCTGTTTACAAGTCAACAGCAGCATGGCTCCAGCTTGCCCAGGGAACTTCCAGCAGGAAGGGATTCAGAAAAGAGATCTTCAAATGTTTCTTATTTTCCCCAAATCAGCTTAGGTTTTCAAAGCTGATGCCTTTCTCTGCTCCAAAATCCTTGTGGAACAATAAAAAAAATGTACTCAAACTTCTGCAGTAGACTTCATTGACAGTAGATTCTTTCAATATGCAAATCTAATATTAGTTTATTTTGATCATGTGCAACCAGCGCTCTTGCTTGCCCCAAACATCTTTGATTCCTTTGAAATGAAAGGAATAATTCTCAATATGCAACAACCCAACCCTGTTCAGCTGCTGTTGATGCTGGCGACAAGGGAGCTGTTTTGAAGACTTTTTTTTCCTCTTATACAAATAGAATCATCTGAAGACTTTCTTTCCTCCAAATAAGTTAGTGTGAAAGGCAAGCCACCAACAGTCTGTCAACATAAGAGAGGGAGAGGAAGAAAAAAAGGACTCCCTGGAAGAAGAGTGTTTTTTTAGAAAAATTAATATTTAACTTACATTTAAAATCAAACAGGAGCTGCCACATTCCAAGACTGTCTGTTCCTTTCCAAGTTCCTTAATAGCTCTGTCCCTGTACTTACTTTAATTCCTAATTGGGCTTTAAAACTCCAAATCAAGCAAAACAGTACAAACACTCTGTCCATACACTCTTGTAATGGAGGCATTCTAACTCTATTCCTTGGGAGACTCACATTTTAAGCAAACAAGAAAAAAGTGAAATAAAGAATACTAATTATTCTCAAAATTATTTAAGTTAAAACCACAACACTCTCAGATTGAAATCTAGAGAATTGCACAGACCCTGTATGGTGAATATCAACCCAGTTCTTTTCATAGAATTTTGTCATTTAAGTTTTAAGGGTCTTTTTGAATAAGGCATTATTATTATAATTGTGCCAGTGAGAAAGTTGAGTCTTAACACAAGAGAAATGACTTGCCAAAGTCCAGTTTGCAGGCTATGAGGTCAGGACTGAAGCTCGTTTAGTGCTTTCCCCACTGGTCTACGCTGCCTCTTTCTAAGCCAAAATGGTCTTCATAGCTCCTGTGAAAGTTCTGATTTGGTTTAATGAGTATGGACCACATGTTTTCTTTAGTCACCAACTTTGCTCTATGTTCCTCATTCAGCTAGAGTCACACACACATAACATGCTTTTCAAAATAAATGTGGACCAGGTATGTATGTGTGCATGACAGAGAGACAGAGAGAGAGAAGGAGCAAGAGGGAGAAACGATGTGTACTAGACAGAAGCAGAATGTGACTGTGAACTCAAATTGACAGGTGACGTAATGCAGGTAGAAACAGTCATGACCACAAGAGTAAATAGGTCTCAATTTATTCCTGCATAAGAGGTGCCAGATTGCTTTGGATGGATACAAACAAAAACCTTGCCTATCAGAAATTCTGGGGGAGAAGATTATTCTGTATGCATATGTAATTCATCATTCTGAGATTCCCTCGTGGCCTGTCTATCTTTGGGACCCCCTTCCCAATTCCATTCCTGAATGCTTCATAGCAGAACTGATTCTGAATTCATGTTCTGAAGCATAGTGTTCTCCTCATGGCCTGTTCTGCTTTTGAACTCTTGTTTAGAACCTGAATCCTTGTCTTAGAAACTAAGTCCTTGTCTTAGAATGTAAACCCTTATCTGCTCCTTTTTGGACATATTAAGGTGTATAATTAATCACTTCTCTTTCTTCAACTTCAGTTTTGGAACGACTTGGGTGGACCCATAAATGGAAGCAATAAATACCCATGTAATTACCTTTATTGAAAAGCAGGTTTGAAGAGTATATATTTTAATATGCAGTAAATAATCTTTTTATTACTTCTGCCACCCACAGCTTCAACTCAAACTTACCTGTCCAGTCTCAGAGCAAGCTGGTGACCTACTGAAGTGTTACTCTAGAACTTCATCAACACAGATAAGGAAAATAGGAGCTCCCTTCCAGCTCTCTATTTATCTAATGAAAATAATCACCCCACATCCTCTGGAACGGCACCCCTGCTCATTCTTGCTCACTCTAAGACTTTCCCTAAAGCAAGTCCCTATTTCCATCTGTCAGACATCACTAATAACAGTAACCAGCCTGAACCAGCACCTCGTTCTAGCTGACAGAATGCTTAGGACTGAGCTTCATCTCTCTGCTGTTGTGCCCTTTGTCTCTTCTTACAGCCACACTTGGACGCCTGGCTGCATTTCATCCCTCTGTTGGCTGAGACTGTGCCCCTGAGTCTGGCCCTCCTAAGTGTTTCAGACCAGCTGTCAGGACCTTCCTTCTGGATGGTCTGGTCTACTTCTGACTGGTCTGCAAGCGGGCTCTGGGGCCTGTCCTCCCTAGAACAGAGCTGTACATGACTCACCTCTCTGGCCTCAGCTTCCTGGGGAAAAATTGGAGAAGATCACTTCAAATGAATTGTATCATGTGTTGGGGATCACCCTGCCTGGTTTCAGGAATTGCAACCATTTAAGGCTGAATGTGCGACCTCTGGAATGTGAGCCCCTAAGGAGACAAGGCTTGTCTCTGGCAGCAGATGCTGTCCCTGCTTCATCTTCATCTCCCTGCCCCCAAAGTATGGTCGGATGATCAGAGACAGGTGAGACCCCTCAGAGGAGAGGCAACCTAGGCCAGACACGATCACTCGGGAGGCCATCATGGAAGGACTCGGGGGCTGCGACAAAGAGGGAGTGATGGACCCTCTCCCCGCTGGTTATGATGAAGCCCGAGTTTCCATGTCCACTGGGAGAAGTACTTCCTGGCTCTAATCCACTTAAGCCTAAAAATCTATGATGGGGAAGGCAGTGCAAGCCTAGTGCTGGGAATGGCGGGCTCCCTGGGTAATTAGGCCTGAGAAGGAATACATGAAACCCTGTGAGACCTGCTTTGTTTAAGAATGATTTTAGTTAGCCCTGGCTGGTGTAGCTCAGTGGATTGAACACAGGCCTGTGAAGCAAAGGATCGCCAGTTCAATGCCCACTCAGGGCACATGCCTGGGTTGCAGGCCAGGTCCCCAGTAGGGGATACATGTGAGGAAAATACACGTTGATGTTTCTCTCCCACTCTTTCTCCTTCCCTTCCCCTCTCTCTAAAAATAAATAAATATTTTTTTAAAGAATGCTTTTAGTTAGATTTTAAGGGCCCAAGCAGAAGAAGAGTTTATGTTCCCAAAGTTCTGTAGCCCTTTAGCTGACAGGCCCTGATTTAGAAGAAACCCTAATGGTTCTTTGTATACGATCTACTGTTTACTGCCTGACAATGATTGATAAGCTGTACCTGAACTCCTGTGCAAAAATCCCAATACAAACCTGACTAGGGAAGGGTCAGGGCACTCTCTCTACCCTGGTGAGAGAATTTCCTGGCCTCTCCAAGCTGCTCTCCCCTTGAGAGAGTGGCGAGGCCATTCTGAGGCTCTCCCCGCTTGAGGTAGTAGCCTCGCCGGCCCTTTCCTTCCTCCACAGGACTTGGCAGTTCATGTGAATTTGCCTCATGTCTCATCCATGATGCTACAGGCACTGCTTGTCAGTGGGTGCATCAATCATGTACACATTTTGAAAAAAACAAAACAAAAAACCTTGGGCTGCTGCAGGTTCCACATTGTGTTGGGGGCCTAGTTGGAAAGCCCCTCAAACTGCAAAAACTGCAGGAAGAAATACAAAGCTATTACTTGATTGGTGGAGATTTTTTATTAAATTCCTTCATAGCATTAAATGTTCAGCTTTGTTTAGGTTTAAGGAGCACTAATTGAGATCTTGAGCTGGAAGCATTTTTTTATATTATTTGATCCTCAAGGTTGGAGGATGGGAAGACATTAAGAATATATTATTAGGCAAACTTTACAAATAAAGAAATCTAGGTAGAAAACGTTAAAATATAAAGAAAATAAGGTAGGAAGTCAGGACTTGAATCTGAGTCCAGAGCCTTCTTTACTGAAGATTTCATACTTCTCTTGTTAAGGTTGCCAGACAAGAATTCTTTTTAGCATCTGCAACAGAGGATACGTTCTAGCAAACCTCTCCAGTGTCCCTCTGGTAGCTTCCAGGCTCACCTTCTGCTGGGATCACAGGGAAATAAAAAGGCACTAATATTACATCACTAAGCCTCAGCTACCACAAGCCCCTAAATTCTAGTGTTGGTTGCCTGCCTCTCTCATTATTCTAGTCTGCTTTGCCCACACTTACCACATTTCCCTCTCTTTGGACTATCTCCAAACATATCCTCATCTTGTACCCTGCACACTGGTATCCCCACTTCCCTGGGAAGCATCTAAATGTGTTTCTGCCAGGACTGTTGAGACCATTCTTCTGTTCCGTTCCCCAGTGACTGGTAGGTATTAGCAGACACACCAATCAGTGGCAGCATGTGGTCCCTCCAACTCTCAGGACATGTATAGTCCTTCCTCCCGGCCCCAGAAATCTTGGTATTGCATTCACAGTTTTGTCTGCAGAAAATCTAGGATAAATGGCTTTCAAAGTAAAATAAATAATAATAATAATAATACAATTATAGTTTCATTGTCAATATATATAAAAATCAGTACCCTATTTTTTAACCAAAGTCTGATTTGTAGACACAAAGATTAACAAACCATATGATTTTTTATCAATTATAGAGTGAAAGGAAATTAGATAATAAGACAAATATATACACATATTTGTATGAAAGAAAAAGGTTGGAAGGAAAAGCAGCTTGCTTTCCTTTTGAATAAATAAAAGTGTCCTCCCCAGGAATGTTCAAACGATTCAATACACCTTAGTGATCAAAATAAAATTAGCAAAGGTAAAATACAAAAAAAAGTCTTTAAAATAGATTATTTTGCTTATTATAGTGATTTTAAGAAATTCACTTGAATGAAAGCATTGGCAGAACCCCTAACACTCACCAATGTGGCTCAGCTGGAGAGCTTGTCACTCACACCTGAATACTTTAGATTCTGACTTCACCACTCATTCCGGCTCCCCTGGAAATGGAGTCCAGCTTCCTGATTACGTGACCACCTGTTCCTTGCCAGCCTGGCAGGATGCTGCCTATGGTTTCTTTAACCATGCTCCCCCGCATCAGTGTGCTCCTGCTGTGTCCACATTTAGCTGACCTTTCAGCAGTGCCTGACCATGTGCAGACTGCCCAAATGGAAGCTCACCCAAGGAGATACGGAGTGGTAATCATCTTCTTCACCTCTAGGGAAGAAAGAGATTTAGTAGATCTCAACACTGTGCCTGTGTTTCAGAAAATGCTATTTAAATGAGTGAACAAAACGAAGGTATTTCAAAAGAGACGTGTACGTAGGATAATCCTGGACAGGAAATCAGAGTGTCTCAGATCTGGTTCTGGCTCTGCCATGAACTGATTGTGATACCTCAGCACAAGGCACTTCTCTTGGGGCCTCTTTTCCCCCATCAATGAAGAAGGTCTAGAATCAGACTTCTGATAACCCTGCCAGCAATAAGTATTCTCTGATTCTTTCATCTAAAAAATAATGTCATCACATTCCCATAGGTCTCTCAAGGCACTACTGCCCCTCTCCCTACATCTATGTCTGGGATAAAGTTAAACTTTGTTTCCCAAGAAAATTTCCAAGCTCTCTCTGGGGTCATTAAAAGTCTCAGCTTACTCGGAGCTTGTTGGTTTTGCCTAGAAATGTCAGCCAACCTCGGCCAGAAGAGCAGGAGACTGGCGTTATTGTTTTGAGGCCTCTGGTGGCATAATGACAATTCCGGGCACAGCAGAGTTGATCCACATGCACCAGCTCCCTGGGGAACTTCTTGCTTCAGTCTGTCCAGCATGTCTTCTCCTTCTGCATTTACCCAAAGGAAAAAAATTACGAGGAGAGTTCAGGATTTACGTGAAATAGTAACTAGAAGTACTACTGGCCACTTTCCCATCCAACTTGATAAATGGACAAAGGCAGGCCCACATGCAGTGATAAAACAGCTCACTTGAAAAGAAACATAATGAATAATTGGTCAAGCCAATATTTTAGCTCCTTTCTTCCATTAAATCTTACCCTCTCACCATCTTACGCCATGAAAGAATTCAGAATGTAAGTAATAAAGTGACCAGTGTCCATTTATACTTGAGGGATGGGGCAATTTACATTGAAAAATTAACTTAATCTCCAAACCACTTTTGAACTTTTAATTATTATTTATAAGGTACTATAAAAATATACATATGTATGCTTAAAAACTCTATACACAACTCCCTCCTCTTACTTTCACGAGAAAGTAGGTTGTAAGTTGTATAAATAAAATCTTACGCAAGTTGCATAAATAAAACCTCTAGTTTTTTTTCCCACTTCAGTACCAATATGCCCACAAGAAATCATAGGTCACCAACTGGCCATTCTGCCTCTGAAAGAATACCAGACTTCAGATTCTGCCACAAAACATGACATCTGAAGTTGATTTGTTGAAATAAACAAAGAAGAAATCGTATAGTCAATTTCCTTCAAGGTAGACACCCTGGGAAGCCATATTGCTTTGGGAAGGACTTGCAGAGAAATTGCGCATATTATTTTACAATTAAAACTGAATTTTACCAAAAAAAGAGTCTTTCTTAACTCATTCTCCAGAATCAACCTAGGTAACATTGAGATGTTTCCTGGGGTCAGGTGCACTCTCAGAAGATAAAGAATCACTCACATTAAAAATATTGCAAGGACTGAAGTCAGTCTTCTAAGGGCTCAGAACCTTTGTATTCGATTCACAAATAAGCATTCCAGGTGTAATAATAATTACTATTTAAAAAAATAGCATCACTTTCATTTTTGTAGTAGTTGATTATTTTCAAAGCCCTTCCTCACATGTAAAATGGTAGGAGCTGTCTCTCCGCCTCTTCCGGTCTCCCACGTGTTCCCCACACAGGGCTTTGGGTTATAATGCAAAGCAGAAGAGATTAAAAATCTCATTGGACCCCTAGGATTGCTCTGAGCAAACAGAAAACAATCTAGTCCAGACTAGATACTCTATACTAATCAGTCCCCCTTCTTTTTCAACAGCACCACTCAATATTTTTCATTAATGAAAATGTTCTAGGATGGAAACAATTTAATGAAACAATATACATAATTTTCTAGAGATATTGCAGCACTTTAAAACATAAATGTCACCAAAATGATTTCCAATTTTTGAGCTATATCAAAGAGTTATTCTTGAATGACCCTTTCCTCTATTTTTCTTCCCCACTCTGTCCTTGACATACCCACTAAGAAACGAGGGTAATCCCTACACTATCCATCTGAAGGATTGCCACACCTCAGCTTGTATCACAAAGTTCCAAGTTCTCCAGGGATCTATTTCTGTGTTATTGCAGGATAGCAGAAAAGAAGAGATGAAAACAGGAGATTATCCTTGTATTACATTTGCTGCCTCACTTTAATTGGTAAAACATAACTTTTTCCTTGAAAGATTATGTCATATTTGACTAAGGATTTCTGACAAGTCTTAACAACACTAAAAGCCAGAGATAATTTTTTCATTTATTCATTTTTCTTCAGTGATATCCCTCTTAAAAGAATTTTCCATCTGCCATTTTAAGAATAGAACAATGAGGCCATAGTATGTATTTATTCATAATCTCTGCTCTTTTCCCCATGGGTACAGATCAAAACTTCTCAAATTTTCTGATAATGGAATAAGATCATGACCCAAAGACTTGCTTGTTCCCAGTCTCACAACAAGCCCAAACTAAGTCAGTGAATGAAGGACCCCCACCAGCCAAATCACACAACCTCCTGGTAGCATATTTATGCAAACTTCCCACTACCTTCCCCTCCCCTAACTACACACTGACTTATCATTCAAAGGGAAAGTTAAAGAGGTTATATGTGCTCTTTATATATACACGCTCTTGCGTGTATCTCCTCAGCTGAGTCAAGCTTGAATAGTTACACTCACAGGATATTCCAGGGTGAGAGAAACTTTTAAGATCATCTAGTATAGATTCCTCATTCAGCTGAAGACCCCTAGGCCTAGAAAAGCAAGTGACTTGTATACAGTAATTTGGCAGCTGAACTAGCATGGAAATCACACTTTTGTAGACAAAGCCTTTGTCTTAGAATAACCTTATCAAGATTAACATTTGGACTTCTCTCTGCTGATTTCCTCAAAATCTTTATTAGACTGTTTTCCGTGAGATGCTGAGAAGTCCCTGAGACCTGTTAGAACCCCTGCTTCCATTTCAGCCCAAGCTTTTGGACTTTATTTGCATATAATACATAAAAAACACTGCTGTTTTGAAACTTTAAAAAAAACTCTATTTCAAAGATGCCATACTTCAGCCAACACACACTCAGGACAGTTCAAGTGGGATCTGGGGAGGAGACATTCCTGAGAACAACAACAACAAAAATGTACAAAATTTCTCAAAGGTCCAAAGTTGAAAACATCAATATTGTTCAACTGCACATGACTTTATAAGTTGCTTTTGCTTCTACTTTCCCTTGCATTTGTGGTGTGCTCAGATTTCCATGGAAGGAGATATTATTTACTTCTAGGCTACAAGTCAAGATACCCCAAAAAGCAATTAGAGCTACTATAATCAGCAGACCTGAACCTGAGTCCAGCAGATCTAGAGTCTGAAGATGAACCTAAACACAAAGAACATTCAAGAAGAGATCAGGGATGGACTCTGAATGATAACATTCCATTCAAATGGCAAGTTGGATAATCCCGGGAAAGCAGACTGGGTAAATCCAACCAAACTACTTTTGGAACACCGGGGGCGTGAGAAAGTGTCTCTGTCTCAAGTCTTGCCCGTCAGTCTCATCTGTCCTTTTCAAATTTTCCCCAATATCATTAAATCCACCAACGTTCACCTAGTTGATCAAACTCAAACACTAAAGTTGTTATTGAGATCCACCTTTCCTCATAATCAATAGCTAATCACTCAGCTTTCTCCACTCAAAATTAAAAATATTTTTTTAATCCATTTCCTTTCTCTCTAATCCAGACCACCACTCTAGAGCAAAGCATCACATATAATCTGTCACTTAGTAAATTGAAATAGCCTTCTTTCTGGTCTTCTAAATTTTATGATTGTTCTTCAATTTGTTCTTCATAAAGCAGAAAAATGGTGTATTAAAGTAATAGAAATATGATCATGTCATTCCCCAGCTTAATATTCTTTAATGATTTCCCACTGCAATTGAGATAAGGCAATTTTCCTAAAAGATAATGTATGATTTAGCCCTGACTATCATGGCTCAGTGGGTGGGTGTCATACCACAAACTGAAAGGTCTCTGGTTTGATTCCTAATCAGGGCAGAAGCCTGGGTTGCATGCCAGGTCCCCAGTTGGGGATGTGCAATAGGCAACCAATGGATAGACGTTTCTCTTACACATCAATGTTTCTCTCCTTCTTTCTCCCCCCATCTCTTCTCTCTAAAAAATAAATAAATAAAATCTTTGAAAATAATAATGCATGCTGTGGACAATGCCAAACTCAGATTTACCTCTTACAAATTTCTTCCTACTCATTATTCTCTATTTTTACTGGACATCTTTCATTTTCTGACAATTTCCTATACCTTTGCATCTCAGTTCTTTTCCACAAAATATGCTCTCTTTTGGTGATTCTCCCATTTTTCAGTTATCAATGTAAATGTTACTTTTTCAGAAGAATTTTTCTATACTAATAGAAATTACTTATCTAAGTAATACTATTTTAACACTATTCTTATCATGATCTGTTTTTATACTAATTTTAATACTAAATTCTTATCATAATCTGTTGCAAAGTACATTGTCATTTTTGGTGTCATTGGCCACATTGTATATTTTTGTGTTTGGTTTTGTATTTTTTCTTTAATAAATCACTGCTTTATGAAGGCAGGAACCAGATATTTTGTTCACCACTGTGTGTCCAGAAACTATAAAACTGCCTGACTTATATTAACACTAGCAATTGACTAAGTGAAAGAACCTACCAACAAATAAAGTAAGTAGACAAAAAGGTGACAAATATTCAGGGGAGATGTACTCTGAAATCCTCAGGGACAGCTTTTTTTTTTTTAATCTTCATGAGCCCTGCTGGCTCCATCATTTCTTTAATCATTGCCTGTGAGATTAATAGAATAAAGAATTCCACTGAGTTGACATGTCCTCAGATATTTGGAAACAACTTTTGCTGTTTCTGAATCCTTCCATCTTTAGTGCAATTTATAAAAAATTGCATAAATTTAATACATATTTTTATGTATATGTTATGTGCAAAGGGCTTGTTTGATTTAATGGAGTAAGCAAGAATAGATTAATAGAACCTGTCCTCAAAGAGAACAATCTAGGGAACATAGAAAAAAATGCAAAGTAAAAGGTGACATGTGTTTTAAGAAACTTCGAAAGGGCATATAATTAGCTTCTAAGTGGCCAAAGAACTAAATAGAAGAGGTAGTATTTGGGCTGAACTTCGTAGGAGAGGTAGGAATTCAGTACAGTGATATGGGGGTGGGGAGAAAATGGCTCTTCAGGGAGAGAAAAGAGTATGACAGATGCACGTGTTTAGAAAACACGGAAGATATTTTGGAAATAGAAAGGAGCCCAGTTTTATTGGAGCTTGTTTTGAGAAGCAGTAAGCTGTAAATGGTAAGTAGGGCTGACGGTAACTTTTGGAGGCTAATTCTCAGGGTTTAGAGTCTGTTTACAGAGGATGACAATCTATTGATGTTCTTTTGCATGTGGCAATTGTACATTTATGAGATTAGACTGTGGCCTGAAAAATAATTGTATTAAAGAGGGAAACTCTGGACCACTGAACGAGGAGTTATCAGTGAGATGATTGATTACTTTAAATGCTCAAGAAATGGTACTACAGACCAAATGCAGGAGGTAGAGGGAATGGAGAGAAAAGAAAAGTCAGCCCGTGTCATGATAAAACTCAGCATGTTGGACATTCTGTATAATTTCTCCAGTGGAATTGAGCCTCTGTTGCCCACAGCAGTAATTTGCTGCATATCACATCCTTCATGGGCTTCCTACTCTTTTCTGCTTTTCTTCTTGTCTTCCCTTCCAGTTAGTTCCTACTGGAATTACCTTCCAAATATGCTACCTACTCTCATATCCTTAATTCAGAGTTTGTTTCTCGGAAAACTCAACCAAAGTCAGATAATAATATTAATAATGATAGAAAATAAAAAAATTAGGGCAAGTTGAGGGTAGGAGTTGGAAGAAAAGGATTAGCATGGATTTTGACATTTTGAGTAAAGTTGAAACTTCTTATTGTTATCCATACAAAGCTAATCAAATCCATGTTAAACATAAAGCATAATTTGAATTGATAAAATTAAATATTTGTAAATAATGCCAATTGTGTAATTTTACTTCTGAAAATATTTTATAACTGTGTATTCAAATTTTGTTATTAAACATATATTTTTCATCCAACTGATTGAAAATCAAAGCACCTGAGGTCTGCAGTTCACATACATACCAATATAATTCAAGACTGACTTCTAAATATCCTCTAAAATGGTTCCATTTTTTAACAGAGAAAACATGAAAATAAAACTCCTCCCTTACATCAAATACACCAAATAAAATTTTAATAGAGTCAAAGTTAAATGTAAAATCTGTAGCCATAGGGGGACAAGAAAATATGAAAGTCAGTATTTGATTTACAAATGAGGAAGTTCTGAAATATAAAAGCAAATAATTAAGTTACAAAATAACAGATCAATAGATTTAACTACATGTGCATATTTTAAATATTAAATTACAGATAAGCAATCAACTGTGAAAAAGTTTCAGCATATGGTACATGTGAAGGATTATTATCTTTAATGTAAACAGTTCTTGTAAATCAAAATGAATTGTTCAACTGTTAAAGAGCAAAAGACATAATAGGAACACTGAAAGAAAGAAAATACAAATGAACAACATATGGGGAAGTGGTAACATTTTTGAAATATTTTATTTTCACTTATCAAACTGGTAAAATTTAAAAATAATAGTGGCTAAAAATTCTATGAATTACTACTCTCACATACTCTGAGGAGGAGTATACTACAAATTGGTGCTTATCTGCAATCCCTCATCTATACTTACAAAATTCAAAGGTTTTTCATAGCTTATTTGGTGGAAAAATCAGACTTAAATTGACATGAAACTATTATTTATCCTACTTAGTGAGAATATTAATACATTCTGCTAAGGAGGTGTGAATGTGTGTGATATAATGTGTTTCCTATTCCTAAAGAAAGTTGTTAGTATAGGGTAAATGCAACGTATTATATTTCTAAAGTCCAAAAATATCTCAGTTTCAAACATATATGACTCTAAGTATAAGGGATTGTGGACCTGGGCTTTAATTTTGGAGAGGAGAAAAAAATTTCAGTATTTATCTAATGTCTTAGAAAAGTTCTACTTTTGACCTAATAATAATGCATTCAGGAACTTATTCTAAAAAAAAAGTCAGTAACATGAAGAAATATTTGTAAGTAAGGATATGTATCACATTGTTATACCTCACATTAAGAAATTAAAAATAACCTGTAATTTCAGCAGTAGGAGATTGTAAGATAAACAATGACATTAACACATACTGGCATATCACAGGAAAACATGCCTTGAATAAAATTGGGTGATAAGTGCCAGGGTTGAGAGATAAGAACAAAATACATAGGTACACATGAAATAATAATACCAACTGTGTATTTGTAGAGAAAGTACTTCAAAAAAGTTGTCATCTCTAGAAAGTGGAATTATGGTTGCTTCAATTTTTAAAAACTTAACTCTTATGTTTTGTGAATCTCCCACACATCATGTGTGATTATGACAAACAGAAAAAATGTACACTAGTTAGTTTCAAAAATTGAGATTCTTTTAATTATTTGAAATCAGGAAAGACCCTTTAAAAACAGAGGGCCATGCTTAGACATTTGAACTAATATTTACAAAGCCCAGACTCCCAACTTTTTAAAATTACAGACCATATGTTAGCCTATGTAATTAAAACAAAACATTTCTTATGCAGCAATTGATGACATATTTAGGCATATAATAACAAATAACTACTTGTTATTATTTGTCATTTACTTTAATGAAATCTAAAAAGAGACTTAGACACAGTTTAAACCTCAAAACTGAAAATTACTATATGTTAGGAACACCACCTTATATTTATGTAGCTTTTTACAGTTTTTCCAGCACTTTCACATCTGTTTTCTAGTTTGCTCTTTATGTATATCTCTCCCATTCTGGAGAACTTTATAAAAATAAAGTTCAAAATACAAAAAGCACAAAGAATAACAAATTTCTGAGTTTTCATAACCTGGTAATAAAAAGTGTTTTGCCATCTTCATAAAAAAGTATGAACACCCTCTAGCTAAAAGTAAGGTTCTCTTTGATTATTTCCCCATCCACCTCCACACACATATCTTTCAAATGGATGTGCACACGTGTGTACATATGCATGTGTGTAATGTATGTATAAATGTATATATGCATGCATGTATACACACATGTATCCATGAACAACATACACTACTATTTTGTGTTGTGTGTGGGTTTTTAAATTCTATATAATTTTATACTGTACATGTTATTCTGAACTTTATTTTTTCATTACAATATAATTTAAGTTATACACATTTTCTGGCCTTTATTTTTACTTAAATATTATATTGTAAATTTTATCCGTACTGGTATGCACACACTCACCCCATTCCATTGTGCATACTACCTAACGCCACTGTTATTTCCTCTTGACAATAACACGATAAGAGGAGCAAGGCATGGATTTTTATTCTACTTTACAAATGAGATGTTAAATGAGTTACCAACATGTGTGCCAAGAGACTTAAATAGAATTATTCTAATCCTAGTTCCATGTTCAGTATTTCTTCTCTCATAAAAGGCAGTTTTAGATAGAAAAGCCAGACTTACGGAAACATGGAAATTCACCTGTAGTTATCAATTGTTCCCTGGGGAACATCTGGAAAATTGTTTCTTTTTCAGGGACCAAGACAGTTGGAAACAACGACTTTAACTTCTACTAGGATAACTTATATGTTGGATTCATTATGTAAATGAAATATAACTGTATGTGTGTCTCCTGCTACCCTTTAAGTTTTTAGCATGGGTGTAAGTTTTCCCAGACTCTGGATGACACATTCAGAGACCCCAACGCTTCAATTCTTAGGTTACAGTCTTGTAGTTACTTTACAAGACTGTAACCTACTTGTGTTTAAGTATAAACACAATTTGAATTTAGACACTGTAATGTTCTGTCCTAGCCTAGTTAAATTCCTGAACCTATCATAGCCCCTAATTTGTCTACTGGGCAAAGCTGGTCTACTTCTGGCTGGAGATCTGGTTTGGACAAAGGGGTAGGCCCAGGGTGAAAGGTCCTTTTGCTCTCTCACCTCTCCCAGCTTGCTTTTTGACCCACTCACTAGGTTTCCTTCTCTCCTGAAGTCTAAGTGGACAAAGAAAGGAAGATAATAGGTAGGATATTTCTTGATGGGGTGGCTTTCTGCTCTAGGAATAGGAATGTTAAGAACTGAATTTATTCTCTTGGTAAAGTTTGTTTGAGTTCTGCTGGATTTCTCTTAAATTTCCTGGCATCTCTATTCCAGATGACTGCAATTCTTTCTTCAACACTTGATTACTTAAGGTTACACATTCAGTCTCTTTCTCTTATTGCCTCTCCATTTTCCAGGCAATCAGTCCTTTGAGACTGGATCAGAAAAGAACCTTTTTGGGTTTCTTTCCTGTGACTCTTACCTGACCCTTGGAAAGGGTCAAGCCTTCCTTAAGCCAGTGAGGAATGAATACCTATGCAGAAGTTCTCCCCAGGCTCTGCCACCGACACCAAGCCTGCCTTTGTCCTACAGAATTCCTAGTTTCCAGCTTGAGAAAGCTTCTTCGGGAGAGAGGCTGTCACAATGCTATGCACCACCCAATTTTTAAACACACATTTCAGAGTTCTTTTAGCTGTTGCCTTGAAACCTCTCTCCTTATATAAAGAAGTGAGTCTCCTCCCCCCAAATGAATGGGGTGAGTATTTAGAGCATAAGAACACGTTGCCAAAGAAATTTGTCTGCAAATCCACTGGTCACGCTTTCTCTTGCAGTCTTTGATTTTATTCCTCATTTGGCCAAGAGACTCCGTAGATCACGTATCATTTTATGTCAAACGCCATATTGATGGGAAAGAGCTTACACTTTGATAACAAATATTTACCTCACTTCACACCAGTCAAAACCAAAGCAAAGAAAATTCTATCCTAATCTCCTTCATTACCTCACCAAGTGACACAGGGCAAATTATTTAACCACTCTGCAATTTCCCCACATTTAAAATGAGGAATTAAATGAGGTAATGGGATAATAATATTTAACTCTTAAGCTTGTTTTGATAATTATGTGAGTTAATACATGTGAAATTTAAAACATGTCTGGATTTCATAAAAACTCACTAAATGTTCATTGTTGTTATTCTTTCAAAAGTCAACTGAACCGACATTTCCCTCGGAAGCTTTTCTCAATTCATTCTGTCAATGATGAGCAATTCCTTCTTCAATGTTCCCAATATACCTTAGGTGGGTTCTACCTCCTGTGTTTTCAGATTCAGTGACTAGGTTCCCACAAATGGGTGTCTATATGTTTGTTTTCCCCTTTAGCCCTCAAAGCCAGGGACTTTAATCTATTTAGTTTGGTTCCCAAGAATTTAGCATGGTTGATGAATGCACAGATGAAGAGAACAGATAAGCTGGCTACACACTAAAAACTAGATCACTAAAAAAGAGGTCTCTTTTTTGATATTGTCAGCAGATGGCCAACTTTGCTGAGGTAGATGATTGAAGGGATAAAGTCTGAATAGCCAACAAGTCTCCAAAAGCTCTGCCAGGCACAGAAATATGCACAGTTTACACATTACTGTGTCAATATTTTCTTATTAAAGTCTTAAGAATTTGTAACAAAAACAGACTAAAGAAGCATTTGGATTCTGCTAGATGTTTAATGATACTGGGCTATGTTCAAAAAGGAAAGCAAATATCTTTATAATCATTCCATGTGGGTAACTTATTGGTGGTAGCCATTTTTCCCCATTATATTCAGAAAATTCCAGCCAATCATTATGCTCCAGGCCTCAAAGAGAGAAAAGAAAAATTTATAATCGATCAAATTAGCTAGGTCACAAAATTATTTAGTATTCACACTGAACGGTATGATAAAATTAGAAATGAGTTCTAATTATAACTACCCTGTAGTTATAATGAATATGAATAAAACACTATAATACACACAGAGTTCAATAAAGTAAAATTTTATATATACACTTTGATTCATAAATAAATGTAATATTAAATTAATTCTTCAAAAGTAATAAGGTTAATTGGGATTGAAAAGCACCCAAACAAAAAGGAAACTGATTTTCTTGACATTCAAAAACAATTTAATTATTTTTCAAAGGGACACCTTCTGAAGTTGTAGAAGGCAGCTGCTAAAAAACCTTGATAATCATTAAAAGAAAATAATAGTAAAAAAGTTTTCTGTTTTTTAATTTGTTTTTTCTTTTTCAGCTGAAATGTTCCATTTATTTAGTACTATTAGATCTGAAACTTTGGGGAATGTTTTGAGCCATGAAAAATAATGTTAACTTTCATAGTTCTCTGTGAATTCCTCTCCATAGCTCAGCTTTAAGAACTGCCGTGGACAAATAAATGATACAGTAATTTAAAAAAAAAAGAACTGCTGTGAAGCTTTGCTGTGACTTTGGTTATCCCCCTTATGAAACTGCTATCCTGCCTGCTTTGGTCCTGCTGAGGTAAGGAGCCCTGGGCATGTCTGGATGGTAATATGGGGAACAAAGACATGGGTTAGACTCATTCAGCCTTCATCTTGCTATCTGACTTTGGTCAAGTTAATAAAATGGAACATATGTTTAATTATTAGTAAGTTGGAGTTGAGTACATTTACTTCCCACAGTTACTTTAAAGCTTAAGGCATTCAATCTTTAATAAGTGCCTTAGAAATGTCTATTACCCTACAAAAATAAGATCACTATTCTAGTGACAAATTTTGATTGCAAGGAACATAAACTAGTTCAAATAAAGAGATGAATGGACAATAATCTTCATGGGGGTGGGAGGTCTACTCTCCTCTATTCTCAACTTTATTATACTAGCATATTCAGTCTAACTTGGAAGGACATACCCCTTGACTCACCAGGCATAAGAACACTGATTTTGGTGTATAAAAACTTGAAGCACAGTGGGTATTTAATTCACTCACAGTTTGACTGGATGTCTGAATCAGAAGTATAAGCAGGGCAACATTTCTCTTTACACCAGGGCAAGCTTTTCTAAGTGAGCAACAGCTGGCCAAAGTACTGAGTTGGGTCTGCCAAAAACAGCTGTGAGCACTTGAATGGTTCTTCTGCAGGTCCTCAGGCCCTGCTGGCTTATAAGCCACAGGCCACCAATGGCCCACTCTGAAGGATGGAGTCCATAAAGCATCCTAGCTCGTTTTCTGCTTTTGTGACCCCTCTTTTTTTACACTTTATCTTTTGTACATTCTTATTTAGTTTCTTGTTCTGCGTGGGCATAATAACTAATCAGAGAGACCTTCATGGCCAATCAGAGGGAACCACATGACTTAGCAACAGAGAATACACTTTATATCATCATCGAATGTTTGAGGTCAGATCATTAGAAACACAACTATTGCTCTCTTCTATCTGTTGGGAAGGGAGAGTGATTTCTTTCTTTCTCAATACATCAACATTTGACTACAGGGACTTCGTGATAAAGCAGCAAAAATAAGTAAATATATAAAAGCCCAAAACACAGAGTCTCCCTGCCCTGTCAAGCACCACAGTCACTTGAACAGATTTCCAAGTGAGGAAATAAAGCATTATACCAAGGGCTCACATAATGTGGACCTAGAATGCTGGGTACTGAGCAGACCATCAGAGACCACCCTGTTTCTCCCATTGCTCCTCCTCTATTGGAACAATGCTCTATTCCCCTCTTTGCCATTTAGCTTCCAATGCATATTCATCTTGCAAATAATGAGTATGACTGTGATCCCTAATTATATAACATGATGTCTTAAGTCTGGCCCCTACTTTCAGCTGCAACAGTCTCTGGGTCTCTTAGATCACAGAGACAATTAGATTGGCCCAAATTAGTGGTTCTGTCTACTCTCAATTTCCTGAAATATCAACAAGATAACCTATTGTCCAGCAAAGTAACCTCTTTGCTGATGATAAAGGAAAGCAACGTTTACTGCTTAGCACAATAAGAGAGACGACTACCAGACTAAAGAGGTCCATTTGCATGCATGCATCAAAACCCCATTAAAAACAACCAGGAGTTTGTAGCCAGTAAGAAAGTAAGGGTTTCCTCACTGAGGAAATGGCTCCAAGCCTGGAGTCTCAGGCAAGCTAGTGCTTAGACACCTGGCTCCCCAGTGGCTTCCAGGGAATTGGGAAAAGCATCATTAATCATGGTGACTAAAGGAGTCGGGGTCGTGGGCTCTGCTGCCTGGTTGGAGCCAGAGGAGGGAGTAGCCGATTGGTGTATCAGGTCCTGCTGCCAGCCTGGCAGCGTTTTGTCTGGTTTCCTGATGGTGTCGTCCGTCCTTAGGGTGATTCTGTTTTCACGGGACTGGGGCTGAAACACAACTGAAGTCAAGATGCTATCTCTAGCTTGATAGAAACTCAGCTTCTGTGGTCAACAGATCTGAGGCTTTGTTCCTACCACAGTTTGATAAGGACCAGAATCTATGTCCAAAGGGCTTAATGATTAAGGAAGAAAGTGTATGAACTGAAAGAAGAAAGGGTCATGTTAAGGAAACAGAGTTTCTACACATCTATAAGTCATAAATATTTTGACAGTCATAGTGACACCTTGTAAAAGAGGGATGGCAAGAATGGGATATATATGAGGATGTGGAGCTCTAGTTTAAGGTAAGGCTTTCAATGCTGGAGTCAACTTGAGTTTAGGCAAGTTTGTGACATAATTAATAATTTAGGGTTGGTGGACACAGAGGAGCAAGAGTTTCTAAGAGTCTGAATAAACAGTCTTCTGATGATCCTATTGAATTTATATATTGTCTTAAGGAGGAATGCACAGAGATAGTTCAATAATCTGTTGTTGTTCAGATAAATGGATTTGGGGCAATAGTTCTTGAAACAAATAATGAAGTTATTTGGAACGTTACCTTCCTGATTTAGAGTTTCCTAATATCATGCTAATTTAGACAGTAAACTGTGTACCATCGAAAGCCAGCATTTCAATTGTCAATGCTGGCTGTTATTAGAATCAACAGGAGGAGAAATGACACTAAAATACATATATATATCATCCTGTTGGGAACCACTCTGCCTAGTTTCAGGAGTTGTAACTGCCCCCCACGGCTTAGACTGAATGATAGACCTCTGAAATACTAGCTACAAGGAGATAAAGCTTGTCTCTGCTTCCTCCCCTCCCCCCAATGCATGGTCGGTTACTCAGACACAGGTAAGACTCCTCAGAGGAGGGGCAACCTAAGCCAGACATGATCACTTGGGAGGCCATCATGGAAGGACTTGAGGGGGGGGCTGCAACCAAGAGGGAGTGATGGACCCTCCCCTTACCCCACCTACTTGGCTACTCTGATGTAGTCCGAGTCCCCATTTCCATCTGGTAGAAGCTCTTCCTTGCTCTAATCCACTTAAGCCTAAAAACCTATGATGGGGAAGGCAGTGCAGCCCTGTGCTGAAAAGGGCAGGTTCTCTAGGGTGATCCAGCCTAAGAAAGAATAGGTAAAATCCTGTGAAATCTGCTTTGTTTGGAATGCTCTCATTTAAATGATAAGGGTCCAAGCAAGAAGTTTGTTCCTCAAAGCTTTATGGCTCTTTAGCTATCTGACCCTGACTGAGAATAAACTCTCATAGTTCTTTGAATGCTATCTATTGTTTGATCCTTACCTGTATTCTTGTGCAAACGAACCCAGTAAAAGCCCATTGAGGAAAAAGCTCTTGGCCCTTCTCCTGTGAGAGATTGGCCACCTTTCCTCCCCAAGCAGATCACATCTTGGTAGTTTCACTTTCATCCATGGCGGACTGGGGGACTTTGCGGGCAAAGTTGCCCCACATCATCCCACATTGGGAAATTAAATATTTGTTTTTAGGAAGGTACATGGGCATTGGTACATTGTTAAAAAGTTTCCCAGATGATTCTAAATTCAAGCAGGGTAGTAAACCAATGATATAGATCATCTTTGGAAGCCAAGCCAAATGAGTCATATATATCTGACCACCAAGGGGTTTTGCTATGTTTGATCAAATATTCATTCGTCTGTGGTGGCTAAGGAGGAGGGGAGGAGTAAGCTGAGGCATGAAAAATAAAAGTTTTCTCCTCCTAGGGACTTTGGGTATGGCAGGTAACTAGAAACTTGTCTACTAACCCTATTTATCATCCCTAGGGAGTGCCTGCTCTGAGGTGAAGAGCACTCCACCCACCCACATTTTTTGTCCAGGTGTTACAAAGCCAACACCCCTGCAAGTCATAGGGGTTTGAACTGCCAGGGCATGAGTATGTCAGGAGCCTGTGTAGGCTGGATACACCAGGTGCCATGGTTGCTGTTGATGACTAGCAGTGGGTGGAGGCAGCAGAGGAAATATTGTTATTTCTGAGTCATAGCCAAGAGGCTCCAAAAAATAGACACTAAAAAGATGATGAATCAGCTAATCAGATCGGGAGGGCCAGATCATGGTCAGGAAAAGGCTGTGGGAAACAGCAGGGGAATGGAGAAGTGGGAGAAGGGCTCGAGGCCTCTTAGGGCACAGAAGGGGTTTGGCAGGAATTTTGACCAGTATCCCATGGGACTCTTGGGGGTGGGAGAAGGGAAGTTGCCTAGGAAGTGCTGCTGAGGCACCAGGGAGAGCATTAGAAATGATCATATTTTAGCAGAGAAGAAAAAGGATCCAGGGATAGTGGCTGGTGGCGCTTTGATCTGCTACTTGATAAAGGTAGAACTGTAAGAATTATATACGATAACCAATCACAGTCAGCAGGGAGTAGAGGGTTAGGAGCAGACAGTGGGAAGGGACTATTCTTCAGTGTTTTCCTCAATGCTATGGAGACAAGAAACAACAACGAAACTTGTTGAGGCTATATGAATAAAGGGTACCACAGAGAGACATTGTTCTCAGGGAAGAATCGGTTCCAGGCAATTGCTGCTCATTTAGGGACCAGGAAAATTAGAAGGGGAGGTGAGAAGCCATAATACTGACCAATAATAATGATGCTGCTGCTGATGATGATAATAATAAGGAAAATACAAAAACAATAAGGTGTGACAAGATTATAGAGACACAACTATGTCATATACTAAGAGTTTATATAGTCCCTTTGAAGAACTGAAATAATCTAGCTTCAGAAAATGTCCTAACAATTCCCCTTCTAGGCATAACTTCTAGAAAAATTCTTACATGTGTGCATATGAAGATATCTATAAGAATGCTCATTAAAATGTTAACATGAAGCAAACAATTAGAAATAGTCCTAATAGTTGAAGAATGAATAAATTGATTATAATACTTTTATATGAGGGGATATCATATATAAATTAAAATGTAAACTGTAAGAGTTAACATCTGTAGATAATCAGTAAAAGAGAAAGTTAAAAATACATTCAGTATGGTAGTATGTATATATTTTTAAAAAACACATGGAAGAGTAATATATTTTATTTATTGATACTTATGTTTATTTAGAAAAGATATAAAAATATAGATTGCATATATGCTAAATCTACAAAAAATTGCATCTGGACAGGGAATTAAAGTTTGTCATGGTATCACAACTTGATGTGTAACATTTTATTTTTTTAAATCTGAAGAATATATGATATATTATTATCAGTTTCATAGGCTCATCATTGTTGTCTATATATTTTATTTTGTCTTTATTGATATTAAAACAAACCAATAAAAACAGTACAGCATCTAGAACAAATAACACCCCTTTTATTAAAATATTTTATTACAAAATCATAAGCATATAATTCTATAACATAACAATATCACACTCAAGCATACCATATGACATTTTAGGTGAAATGTTCAAATTAAAACTATAAATTATTATACCCATATTATCACCCTACTGACTACCTTCAAGTAGGTGCTACTTCTGCCAGACCCTGCATTATAATCAGAAGAAAACTCAATCACAAGCTGTTTGTCAAAACATTTGGTAATTGTATTAATTCAATTTAACAAATAGAATACAGGACATTGAGGATGCCAAGGACAAGATTTAGTCTATGTTCCCAAGGAGCTCATGATATCTAAAATACACACAGGCACAATTATAAAGAAAATAATCATATGAACCTAATTATAAATGTAAATATAAACTTGTACAAAAACAAACATAAAAGAGATATTAATGTTGTTTAAGTAAAGGGAACATAAAAAGAAAACTATAATGTGACTGGAACATTTTAGATTGGCCACTGATAAAAGTAGTTTTAATAGCAGGCAAAATTAGAGATGGTGTTTGGAAGGCAGACCAGCACAAATAAAAAGATAATAAGATATAAAGCAGAGGGGTATTTTTAATAACAATTCTTAGTACTGTATGATTAGATCATATGAACTGTAGAGGTTAACAGCAGAAAATAGATCTGGAGATTGGGGTTAGTTAGTAAAGAACCTGGAATGCCGTATTAAGAAGTTTGGGGTACAAGGGTGCATTTCAGGAAAATAATGCTGCTGGGGTTATGGATGATGGATCAAATTGTAAACCTGAAGGAAGAATGGCAAGAATGAAAGTGCTAGACGTTCATCATACATTACTAGATGATGGGCAATATTTAGATAAAGTCTCTTTCACATCAGCTATTATAAATATGGCCTCCAAACTTCAAAGGTAAACTGAAGGTAGAATCTGGAAGAAGTAGCCTACTCATGGCTACTCCAGAGAGAAGCCAATATTGAGGCTCAAAATAACCAGAAACATAGAGCACAAAGTTGCTCTTTACCCAGCAGGGAAAGTTTTTGGTCGACTATTTCTCATTATAAAGAATAAATAAATATATAATCAACACTCTAGGCAAAAGGGTTTTATTTATTTGTGAAGCAAAAACAGCTTTCTTGAGTGGTTCTACTGTAAACAGGGGGCCTTTGTAACTGCACCGTTAAAATTCTGGTGAACCTGCCAAAGGGTGGGTCACCTTGGTGGGAGTGGTAACACAGGTTGGCTCCTCCACAGGAAAACTGAGGATTTGCAATAAACCATCAAGGACCCTGAAAGCACTTGTTTGAATGACATTCTGGCTGAGATGGATTTTATTTTTTTGCTCCCCACCCTACGCTCCTCACTCTGTAGAAGAACAATGTTTTGGTGTCAGGCTTTTGAGTTTGCCTTAGTCACATGCCTTCATCCCATGAGTTATTTATAAGTTGCCTCACCTCACTGGTTCCAGGGCCCGCTCATCTGAAGGTAAACTTTATTTGTCTCAACTAATTGCACCTTAGTCTGGGAGCAAGATTTACAGTTGCTCACATGGAAAAAGACATATAGGTTATGACTTTTACAATAGCTATATGAACTCAAAAGAATATCACAATACAACTATAAACCAGTAGGTTTACTTTTGCCTACCCCTGTATAACTCAAGAGTTTGGTTCAATTTGCCAATTCAGAGTCCTTCAAATCCCTTCCATTAATTCAAACAAAGAGAGTGTAATGTTTTTAAGGTGTCTCTGAAACTTTCCTGTGTGCCTGCTAGTGTTTGAGGGGACCAATGATCCAAATGTGGTCTCCGATCTATAGAAGATTTGGCACAGAGCAGTAGTTCAGGACCCAATCAGATGACTATGGGTGGAATTCAACTGATACCAATAGATCTGAGAGTTTGGCAACAAGTAATTCTCCCATCAGTGTGTGGGTGGGCTCTGGCGTTTTTCAGGCTTCCTGGCGTTTTTCAGGCTTCCTGAAGTACAGGCTAGGTGCATGGCTGCTATCTTGAACTATTTTTATGGTTCTTGTTTGTTTCTAACATTTTTACCCAATCAGAGAGTTTTTATCTCTCTTGTGATGAGGTAGAAGTTCTTACTCATCTTTCATGGCTCAGAGTTTTGACAGTAAAGTCTGTATTTCCTTTATAAAGAAAGATTTTGGAAGAGGCAAAATCTAGAACATTATTCTTAGTCTTGCCAAGAGTGTTCAGCTCTGGGCTTGGAAGATTGGTGGCAGGGGCAGTATAGAAAAAGTTTGATAAAGTTCTTTTATTACTGGCAATGAAACTTTGGGCAAATTATTTACCTTCCCAAATCTTCAGTTTATTTATAGTTAAAGTCAAGGACAAAATGACCACTTATGACAATTATTATGATGATCATTTGAAAGAGAAGCTTTATGTAAGGGACATGGGAGCAAAGGAGGTATTCAGTATGTTCATGTTACTATACTACTCTTTTCTAATCAACCAAGAAAAGAAATGTGATTGCTTTCTAGCAGCAACCTTGAATTTCAAAATTGCATTTTTGTAAGCCTTTTTTTTCAGGTTTACTTTTAAGATGAATGACAATGTTATTATGAATAGGTTACAGTGGTAGAGACCGTGATGGAAGTGGGAGGTGAGATGGTGGTTTTACTTCTCAGTCACTGAGCCTCTTCTTGACAGGTGCCACAGTTGACTTTTGTCATGCTTCAAAAACCAATGCATTTCTCTGGGACTTATTTATCTCTCTCTCCATTGATCTTTCTGGGTAAAAGTGACCTTTTGATTACTTCATGTTGGAACCTGAGTAATCAAATATGTCTGGAAAAGAACAAATCAACCTACTTTATCAACCTGGAAAAGAACAAATCAACCATCAACCTACTTTAGATGAACAACACAGACCTCACATGTGACCTCAGCACTACTGAGCAATCTAACTACATCCCATCAATCCCTATACCCATCTCCTCTCTTTAGACATCAATTTACACTTTTCCCCGTATCCTTATTGATGCATATGAGTTGCTGTTAATATTCATCCAAATAAAAATAGCCATGTAGATAGAGCTTGGCCATCCTCCCTCCAACAAACCATATATTAGCTGTATTAGAATTGATATTCTGTGCCATTTTTTCTGTTAAAATGATGAGCTGCCCTATTCAAAGTCAGAATTTTCACTTGTGCACTAAACTCCATTTCCTCTTCACATTTCAAGGACTTTATTCATGCATTATAAATTTTATAATTTCCATCAAGTTAATCAACTGCGTAACATCTGAAGAGTTCATTGATTATTTAATGACTCAACATATCATTGTGTCTCAGTTTCTTCACAGATAAGGGAGAAGTAATAATAGAGCCTCTATCTCATAAGGTTATTAATGGTAAAGACCTTAAAAAACAACGGGATACCGCAAACACTATATATATATATTAGTTCTAATTATTAGTGGAAAGAGTACTAGTCTTCTGATCTTAGCTATGCTAAGTGACTAAGTACTATTCTATGATTATGTATAAGGTTGAACAACATAGTTTAATCTCTTTGAGCCAGCCGCAATTTTCTCTTCTGTAAAATACCTGTATTTTTAAGGTGTTTTAGCAAAATAATGCATACAAAAGCAGTATGTAAAAAACCCTTAAATTTTACATCACTTATTTTAAAAATATGTTGTATAGAGTAGGAATAAAGGGTGAAAATTATGGAGGAGAAAAAACAAAAAAGAAAAAGCAAACCCTAATGATACAGGGTGCAGCCAGGGGGCCCCCCAAAAAAAGATTTAGAATGGTGTCCAGAATTCAAAGCGTATAGGAATATTGGAGAGACATATTAAGATGTCCTAACCACCCCCCCCCCCAGGGGGAAGGGATGAATAGAGCCAGGCCATTGAGAGCTATTTTGCATAGCAACAGTTTTGGAGCTAACCTCTGGAGGAATGGTTATTTAACATATCTATAGCCTTTAACTGGTTTCATAGATATGTTAAATAGCTGTGGCCAAGTTTGGAGCCAGGAAGAAGAGAGCAGCTGGGGGACTCAAGATGGAACTAGCAGGGACTGAGGATGGAACTTGAGGGACTCAAGATGGGAACTAAGGGCTGCTCTCCTGAGTGAGAAGGGTTTGGACTCAGAAGGTAACAAGGGACTCTTGAGTGAGAAGGCCTGGGTGAGAGCTTGGAGAAGACTGGCTCCAAGACATGAAGGACCCCCGCTTGGCCAGATGAAGGGAGAGCCACGCCGTTTCAGCAGAGTGAGGACCCCCTCTTGGTGAGGTGAAAGAGGGAGCCACGTGGTTTTGGCAGGGTGTGGACCCCCTCTTTCCCAGGTGAAAGGGAAGAACCACGCAGCTTTGCCAGAAGGGAGATCCCTGCAGCCAGGTGAAGAAGACAGCCACATGCTTTTGGTGGAGTGCGGACTCCTGCAGCTTTGGTAGAAGAGGCCCACGCGGCTTTGGGGTGCCCCCTTTGGCCGCGTGGCCTGAAAAGCAAGAGAGACTTTGACTGTAACTGGGTACAAAGGACTCTTGCCAGTGGACCATGAGAGGATACCACAGTACTTTGGATTAACTCGAGATCCTGCACAGTGACACAGCTGACATACCAGCAGTCTGCAACACAGACGTGTGCTCTTTTCCTGATTTACGGTACCCGGAGTTGGGACAGTGGGAGAAGGGAACGCTGTGTGGGTGTAGGTGTATACCCTAAAGGACTTTGATATTTTAGTGGAGGCATTAGGCCTGAATAGCATTAAATAAACATTTTGTTTCCTTTTCACAAATCTCTGACATTGAGAGATGTCTTTCCAATTGGCGGCGGACAGAAGGGCCCAGTAGATTTTAGTATTTTGTTTTTGGGAAGGGCCCCTGTTGTATAGCAGTTTTGGGCATCCCTAGGTGGGCCAAATATTGTATTGCCCACCACCTCCCTCGGACCACCTCCTCTTGTTCGGTAACACTAACACTCGAAGTGCAGCACAAATTCAATGATGCAGTGGTTTGAGATAGTTTTATTCTATTCCCCTTAATCGTTCCCTCCCTCCTTTCCTTCCTTCCTCCCTTCCATCCCTCCTTCCTTTCTTGATCTGTACAGTCATTTCTCACACATTTGTTGAGTATTTACTCCCTAACAGGCCCAGTGCTAAATATAAAAGAATTTCCCATCAGTAGAGGAATTTAAGCAGAGGTAAAATTCTACTTCATACTGAGCACTCGCTGGGGAATTCAGTCTGCAGAGGAATGGTTGAACCATATGAGAGATTTCACAAATTAATGATCTCACAAAATTTGGGTAGCTTTTTCAAAAATACAGACCGAGTGATTGGATCTACTAAACAGAAGTCCCAAAAACAACAGGAGATTACAACTAGAAGGAATCTATATTTTTAAAATTTCACCAATGAATTCTGATGCAGTCCGCAAGCATTGACTAATTTAAAAATGTACTAGAAGACCTCAGTCATCTAGTATAAAAGTACCACAAGCAATTTTAAAAGGGCTAGTAGATATCATTATCTTGAGTTTCAAAGTTTAGAAAGAATTAAAAATAGTAATTAAAAGGTTTTTTGCTATTGTTTTAAACAATTGCTGGTTTCTAATGGCTTTTATGTCAATCACAAGTAAAAATAAAAATAAAATGTTCCCTTTTGGAAGCAAAACATAAGATTATTTTGGAATGCAGGTCATTAGAAATGGAAGCACTTTAGATTTATCTGTTTAATGTAACATATGTTAAATGACAATCTCATTTAACACGTTTAACAGATAATCTGATTTAACATGTTTAACAGATAAACTCACTTAACATATGTTTCCTTTGTGTCCTGGAGAGGTAAGTGATCAAGTATTGATACAGGGTGCAGCCAAGGGGGGGGGCCCAAATAAAAGATTTGGAATGGTGTCCAGAATTCAAAGTGTATAGGAATATTGGAGAGACATATAAGATGTCCTCACCCCCCACCCCCCCGGGGGAAGAGACCAATAGAGCCAGGGCCATTGAGAGCTATTTTGCATTGCAACAGTTTTGCAGCTAACCTCTGGAATGATTAGTTAACATATCTATAACCTTTAACTGGTTTCATAGATATGTTAAATAGCGGTGGTCAAGTTTTGAGCCAGGGGAGAAGGGAGTGGTTTGTACCCAGGATGTAACTAGGGGCTGCGCTCCTGAGTGAGGGTGCCGGTGTGAGAGCTTGGAAAAGACTGGCTCCTGGACATGAGGGGACCCCTGCAGCCAGATGAGAGGGAGAGCAATGTGGTTTGGGGCAGAGTGAGGACCCCTGCAGTCATGTAGGGGAGGGCCACGTGGTTTCAACAGAATGAGGACCCCCTCTTGGTGAGGTGAAAGAGGGAGCCATGTGGTTTTGGCAGAGTGCAGACCCCTCTTTCCCAGGTGAAAGGGAAAACCAGGCAGCTTTGCCAGAATGGAGATCCCTGCAGCCAGGTGAAGAAGAAAGCCACGTGCCTTTGGTGGAGTGAGAACCCCTGTAGCTTTGGTAGAAGAGGCCCACACAGCTTTGGGGTGCCCCCTTTGGCTGCGGGGCCTGGAAAGCAGGAGAGACTTTGACTGGAACTGGGTACAAAGAACTCTTGCCAGTAGACCGTGAGAGGTTGCCACAGTACTTTGGATTAACTGGAGATCCTGCCTGACACAGCTGACATACCAGCAGTCTGCAACACAGACGTGTGCTCTTTTCCTGATTTACAATACCCGGAGTTGGGACAGTGGGAGAAGGGAGCGCTGTGTGGGCGTAGGTGTATACCCTAAAGGACTTTGATATTTAGTGGAGGCGTTAGGCCTAAATAGCATGAAATAAACATTTTGTTTCCTTTTCACAAATCTCTGGCATTGAGAGATGTCTTTCCAGTTGGCGGCGTACAGAAGAGCCCAGTAGTTACCAGTATTTTGTCCTTGGGAGGGGCCCCTGTTCTCTAGCAGTTTTTGGCGTCCCTAGGTGGGCCAAATACTGCCCCTCCTCCCTCGGACTTCTTGTTCGGTAACAGTATCACTGGCAGAAATGAAGCTCAAATTTGTCTTCCAAATTCTAGCCTGGTGATTTTTCTGTTACATAATACCTATGCCTACTAGAAGTCTAGATACTATTTCTCGTTATAAGCTTGTTTTATATGGGTTTAGAGCAGGTACCATATATGTATAAATTTTTATACATTAAACTTCTTGAATGCCAAATCACATGAACGTCTTGGTCTCTTAATAATTAGTCAGCAATATCTTTTCACTTTCTGCATTAAACATTAATGAGTAGATTCCTGTGGAAATTTGGCACTGCTTCCTGAACTAGAATTAAAGAACGTTTCTCTTGAAACAACTGGAAACATAGCACGTGTTCTAGTCATTGCTTCGTACCAAAGCCAGCCTCATAAATGCTTTTTTGATTTTTGTCTGGACAAGTCCAAATCAGCTACTATATGGCTAGCCCAGACAGCCTTTCGTAATCAAAATTGGTTGGCAAACAGCAAGAACTTTGGCAAAAGCTGTGTTTTGCTGTGCTCTTATAAATTGCTTAGTTGGGAGGGAAGTGAGAGTTGGACAACTGCTGTCTTTCTAATGAGCCTGTTATAATCATAAATTGGTAGAATGTATTAGAACCAGAAAGGCTCTTTGGTGATCATTTGGTCCCGTGTTTCTGTCAAAAGGACTGGGTTTTTGTTTATTTCACCCCAACACCCAGCTATTTAATATTAACACTTTTAGAAAAACAAAATTAGAATGAATTACTAGAAAAAAAGATACGCAAAATATAGGCCCCAAGTTTTATCAGATCTTCACAAGAAATAAAAATTACTCCATCAGGAGACTGTGTAATGTTTTTAAACATTTGCTATTAATGTTTGTACTTGTCTCAAACTAGTAACACAAATTTTAAGAATTAACATGAGTCTAAGGGTTATACAGTGAGTAGCACTAATACAGTTCACCCCTGACACTGTTGGAGAAGTGACTCACTTGATCACAGAGACAACTGGTACCAGAGGCAGGACCCGATCCCACGACCTTTGGTGCTTCAGCCAGTGTCCATGGTCATAGTGTTGTGGGAAATGAAGCGACCAAACACCGAGGGATTTTGGAGTACGAGGTTTATTTCTTTTACATGCATGGGCTCAGAGGAGTCAGCCTCCAAATTCTGAGCAATGAACAAAGGATTCTTGGGGTTTTTATAGTTTACAGGGTCTTCTTGTCTACGTGGCAAGGCGGGATACAGAAGCGGAATGCGGAGGTTAGTTCTAGCTAAGGGGTAGAAGCAGAGGACAAAGGCCAAACCTGAGGGTCAGTTTTAACAGCAGGGGTGTTAATCTCAGTCCTAGCTAATGCACTGTTGTTTACTTATCCTAGACAGCCCCATCATTCTCCCCAGGGCGCCTGGGGCCTGGGCAAATAAAGGTTAAACAGAGGTTTTTCTAAGTTTCCTATATCACAAGGACACAGAAGCAGACTATTTACGGGGCAGAGGTTAAAGGCTCCCATTATTCAGTTCCAGGGCTCCTATCAATAGAGTGTCTGCCTCCTTTACTAACTAACTCTGAGTGAGGACATGCAGAGGTGCTAGAAGACACTTGTGCAGTTCAGACACCTGTGCAAGTCACCGACAGAGTTCAAACAGGTTAAAATAATGTTTCACTTTTATATAAATTTAAAAACACTTAGGAGTTAACTTCCTGGGCTCTTTCCTCAAAAAACAAAACAAAAACAACAACAAAAAACCTGCTTTGAAAGATAAGAAAGTCTATGAAAACTTTAATGCAGCTTTTGTATTTGTATTTTAAAATGAGTATTAGTTTTGCTAAATGATCACATTGAACATGACCACTTTAATATTCGACTTTACTCAGGAGTCCAGAATATAGCAAGTCCTTATGATTTGTGTATTCCTTCTTTTTTATCTGGATGCAGACTGATATTCGAACTGAGGACACTTATTTTTGCTTTCTTACTTAAATTCTCCCTGGGGAATTAACCACTTAACTGACCTTGATAATTTTTACGTGTTGCTATGTACTCACAGATTATTGAAAAAAAAAACAAACAAACAACTCCACATATTAAAGATGTTTAAGTTCTTAGATTACTCAGGTAAACTTTCTTTTTTTTAAAGATTTTATTTATTTGTTTCCTAGAGAAGGGAGAGGAGGGAGAAAGAGAGGGACAGAAATTTCAATGTGTGGTTGCTTCTGGTGCATCACCTACTGGGGACCTGGCCTGCAGCCCAGGCATGGGCCTTGACTGGGAATTGAACCAGAGACTTCACAGGCCAGCTCCCAACCACTGAGCCACACCAGCCAGGGCTCAGGTAAACTTTCTAATTCTTCAGTTATATCTTGGTCTACGTACTATTGATTGTTAGATACAAATAATTAAAAAGTTAATATTGAATAGATTTTAGTATAATTAACAAAATTATGCGCGGTATAAGTACATCTTCAGTTAGTTTTTAAGTAATCAGTGTGTTGATATATTAGTGATGCAAATGTTGATTTCTAGATAAGAAATTTTAACCTTAGTTTGTAATTTCTCATAGAAAAAAGTTTATAAATGATTTCAAAGTGTCCAAGCTCTAAATGGATTCATTTTATATAGAATATACATGAGTTATAATATTTTCCTAAAAGAATACTAGAAATTTATAGTCATATTAGAAAGCATTCATTTAATATTTTAAATTAAATTAAATTATTTTTTATTTTATTAAATCTATTGGGGTGGCACTGATGCACAAAACCACACACGTTTCCAGTGTACAACGCAACAAAGCATCATCTGCACACTGCGTCATGCTCCCGTCACCCTGAGCAAAGTCCCTTTCTGTCCCCATTTTGCCCCCTTTTCCCACCTGCACTCACCACTACCCTCTTTCCCTTTGGCTATCACCACACTTTTGTCTGTGGCTGTGTGTTACCCGTATTTTGTTTTACTTAATCCCTTCACCTACTTTCCTCTAGTCTCCCAACCCCCATCCCCTCGACAGTCTGTTCCATGTACCCATGTTTCTGTTTATATTTTATCACATAAAATATAAGCACTTAGCACATGATCTCCAGGTCTATCCATGCTGTCATAAAAAGTAAGATTTCCTTTTCTTTTAAAGTTTAATGGCTGAGTAAATGTAACACAGTATTTTTATCCATTTATCTACTGCTGGACTGGGCTTTTTCCAGATCTTGGCTATTATACACAGTGACTCAATGAACATAAAGGATGCATTTATTCTCTTGAATTAGCATTTTGGGTTTCTCTGAATATATTCCCAGAAATGGGTTTTCTGGGTCTAAAGGCAGTTCCATTTTTAATTTTTTAGAAGATTTTATTGATTTACCTTCAGAGGGAATAGGAAGGAGAGAGGGAGAGAAGCATCAATGTATGGTTGCCTCTTGTGTGTCCCCTGCTGGGAACTGGCCCACAACCCAGGCATGTGCCCTGAGTGGGAATCAAACCAGGATCCTTTGGTTCACAGGCCTGTGTTCAATCCACTGAGATACACCAGCCAGGCCCATTTTTAATTTTTTGAGGGAACTCCATACTGTATTCCACAGTGGCTGCACCAGTCTGCATTCCAACCAACAGTTCCTGAGGATTCATTCCCTTTCCGCACATTCTCACCAGCACTTGTTCACTGATGATGGCTGTCCCGACCAGCATGAGGTGATACTCATTGTGGTTTTAATTTACATTCCTCTTATAATTAATGATGTTGCACATTTTTTTGTTATGTCTATTGGCCAGAGAGCTGTATGTTATATTTGGAGTAGTGTCTGTTCAGGTCATTTGCCCATTTTTGATTGGGTTGTTATAATTTTGATGTTGAGTAATATGAGTTCAGAAAGTACTGATTTTTTAAATGTGCACAGAATTCCCAGAAACTAAAGATAAACCTAACTTACCTCTGATTAAACTAGGGACCATTCTCTTCCAACAGTCAATATCTCTCTGTCATAGAAGAACAGATTCTCCCTTAGTGCCATAAAAATGACACTACCTATTGCTAAAGGCTGCAGAGGGCAAAGAGATGGACATCTTAGCCAGGACCCTTGGGCTTTGAACTCCTTAATTCCAACTAGTCGTAGTTACTCAACAGTTGTTCAGAGGCATGTTTGGTCCCAAAACCTATATTTCTGTCACAAAAAATATCATAAAAGCATATTTTTACAGAGTTGGATTAATACAAAATAATTTTAAATTATCTATTTTCTCTTAATTATTTTGAATGCACAGGGGATAAGAAGCTGGAATGAAATGGGACCCATTTGAAAGAGTCAAGATGGTGGACAATAAAAAGTGATGTTAAAGAGTTTTTAAAAAGCCACAAATGTGAACTAAAAAACTTTCATAAAGTCCCAGTTAAATAATATATTTTTGTTAATTTTGCAAGGGCTTCTTGTTAATGGTCCATGTCCTTCCCATAATTAGAAATGAAATCAACTTTCCAACAGATCAAGGCAGACTTTGCCCATAGAGCCAATGAAGACAAGCTTTCTCTAGACCCCTCCTGAAGTCCCAGAGGAGCCCTTCCGTGATGATCCTATAGTCTTATGTTGTTATAAAGTTTATAAAATTTTCTCTCTACTTCCCTTCTGTTACACTTTCATTCATGAAGTGTGGTCTTGGAGTGGCCACAGGGAAGTTGCGTTGGGGATACATTTAGTTTGTGTTAGTGTAATATATTCATTGGCACACAGTTACTTAAAAATGGTTTAAGTGCTACATGGCAGTAGCAAAGAGCACATCTAACACACAGATCTTGGTCTCTAATACCAACTCCACTGGAAGGAATTGGGTATTCTCAAGTTATGAATGGAACCAATGTTAGAAAAGGTCAAGGTGACTCTGCTGAACAACTTTTTAGTCCAGAAAGAAAGGTACCTCAAAGAGTATAGAAGCACCCTCAAGAACACAGGAGTCAGCTTGAAGGGACTCTAATGACTGATCCATACATGGGACAATATAATTACCCAAATAATTGAATATAGTAATTAATTATAAAACGTGGATAAGTGGGAATTTATGAACCCACATGATAATAAATAAGCAAGTAAATAATTGGGAAAAATAGAAAGCCTAAAATGTAATAGAGTAAGTAGGGTAAAATAGTAGCAATAGGGAAATTCAGATATATATATATATATATATATATATATATCTATTCTTTTATCATTTTTATATTTGAAACTTTTCTGTAAAATTTAGTTATGTATAAATTAAAAGCTAAAATAAACTACACTTGTGCTAACCTTCACCTAGGAATGATTTTCAGGAGTCCTTCTACTATTGTGTAGCAATGCGGCATGAAGATGCAGAGTCAGAGGTCATGTGAGCTAAAAATGGCTCTTGTAGCACCCAGCAGGTGAACGGTAAGGTACTGGAAGACGAAACAAGGTTTGAAATGCACTGATTGATCCAGAAGACAGTGAGTGAAAAATTCCTTCAAACATCAGATGTCAAAGCTATAAACAGACATTTAAATTCTCATCAACACCTGATTAAAAGGAAATCTCTCCTGATAGAAAGATATGTAATATCACAGTTTATGCAATGGAAACATCGTCCCTCCTTTTTTTATTTGGTCAGGAACTGTGTGAAGTAGAATGCACTGTAATATCTGTGTTTGGTGGGATAAATCTTTAGAAGTACTACAATAGTGAGTAAAGTTGTGAGTGAATGTTCAAGTCCTGTATATCCCAGCGGGGTCATGTCTCTGCATACCTGCTTCCTTCCCCTTGTCCTGACAAGCCTGAATCTTCCAGATAAAGCAACGTGCAAAATTGCCTTTGGCACAGTGAAGTGGCCTGAAGAAAAAAAGGGTTCCCGTGACAAAGAACTTACATTTTCCATCAATAAGTCAGTGTATGTGGTACGATCATTATTTGATCAAAAAAGTATGCAACTTCACACAACATATCAGGCAATTTTAAAGGCATTTGAATTGTTTTTGTGTACGACATAATACTGAGTTGGAAAGTAGAAAGAAAGTGTTTAAAACTCAGTAATAAAGCCCTGGCTGGGTGGCTCAGTTGGTTGGAACATCATCACATACACCAAAAAGATTAAGGGTGTGATTCCCAGTCAGGACACATACTTACATTGCATATTTGATCCCCCATTGAGGCATGTAAAGGGAGGAACCAGGAGGTGTTTCTCTCTCACATTGATTTTCTCTCTTGCACTCCCTTCTCTTTCTCTGTCCCTTCCTTCCTGTTGCTCTAAAATCAATTTAAAAAAAAAAGCATATCCTGGAGCCAGGATTAAAAAAAAACCCTCAATAATGAAAACAAGTGTTGATCCATCATGCTAGAGTAAAGATTGAATTCTCCCTCTGGCCAGTGGACTTACAATGCCTGGATTTTCTTTTCTTCATGCCACACACATTTGAAACAACTAAAAACCTGGACAAAGTGACAAAAAATGTGAAACAATGGTTTTTAACACACTGGACATCAAGCAACAAAGAGCAGCAATCACTACAAAGGGAGAGACAAATAAGCACTAAAATTGCCCCAGCTTACTGCTGAGAGAGCTCCCGGCCAGGACACAGGAGGAGCCCAGAGACTCAATGAAGGAGCAGATCAAGCTGAAAGGCCGGGAGGACAGAGGCAGCCGGTGTTCCAGCGGCAGGGTGCCAAAGAGCACAGCTGTCTGCAGTCACCCCAGAGATCTGCAAGGGGTCTCCCTTAAGTATTCAGCAGAGAAATGATCCATGAGTAATTACAAGAAAACTACCTGAGGAAAGGGAAAGATCGACCCGAAAGAAACTGGCAGTAACAGTACTTGGAGTTTACGAAAGGTTGAGAAGAGTGTCTCTTCGTTTTTTCCTCCACGAGAAAAACTCCTAATTTATGGAGCATCTGGTGCAGTGTTCAGAAAAAGGGCCTTGTCTTGGTAGTAGGGTAAAATTAGCTCTAGAATAAATACTGCTTTCTCCCAGAGAAGTTTAAAAGCAAGATTCACAAAGATCAAACTGTTTCCAAGTAATTTAGCAGAATCACAGGACGAAACTCAAGACTTTATATGAATACTAAAATATCCAGTGCTGTCTTCACTCTCTAAAGCCGCTAAACAAAGCACCAAAAACTGCATGGCTTAAAAATAACACAAATTTATACAACTCAATAGCAAAAAACCTTACATGATCTGATTTAAAAATGGGCAGAGGATCTAAATAGACATGTTTCTAAAGAAGACATAAAGATGGCTAACAGGCTCATGAAAAGATGCCCGACATCACCAATTACCAAGGAAACACAAAGCAAAACTATAAGATGTCACCTCACACCTATTAGAATGACTATGATAAAAAGGACAAGAAGTAGTAAGTGTTGGCAAAGTTGTGGAGAAAGCAAACACTGTGCACTGTCAGTTGGAATGTAAACTGGTACAGCCACTGTGAAAACCAGGATGGAACGTCCCCAAAAAATTAGAAATAGAAGTACCATATGATCCAGCAATCCATTTCTGGGAATATATCTGAAGAAACCAAAAGCACCAATTTGAAAAGATATATGTGCTCCCATATCTACTGCAGCATTAATTATTTAAGTGTCCAGCAATGGAAGAGTGGATTAAAAATGTGATAAAATTGACATATAACATTGTTTAGTAGTTTCCAAGTATTAGTTGCTGTTGTGCAATGTAATGATTTAATATTGTGTATGTTGGAAAATGATCACCAAAATAATTTTAGTTAACATTGTCACCATTCATATGTCATTTCTTCAGTGTTATATCAAATTAAAATGTAATACTACAGATTTTTACTTAATTTATTCTTACACCTTTATTTTTTCTTTAACTATCAAAAATCTTGGCTGTCAAGTACATCAACAATGATATAATTAGAATACACACTCATTTTGCATTTCATTTCTTCATAGCATGCATTCTATTGTCTCAGAAAGCCATAACAACGATGTCACCAACATTATGATCACCGAAAATATTTAAATATTTTAATGTTATTCTTTTTATCTCATAGATAACTCAGTACATTAGTTATTTCTGAAAATTTAAAATATATAGATTTGCCTAATCTTAAATGAAATGTGGCAGTAGGCAAGGTTTAGGTTGGCTGTAATGTGGTGTAAGAAAGATAATAGAGTTCATAACATATCAAGCTTGAATTTCTGCGCTATCATGTCTAAACTTTTGCCTTTGAGCTTGGTAATTGACCTTCCTGTTGGAGCTCTGCTTTCCTCACTGCAAAACGAAGATAATGACCACATTTTATTATCACTGTTATGTTAACATCCATATAAAGTGTCTAGCATATGGTAAGTTCTCAATAAATAAAGGCCATTGTTATATTTGAAAGAAACATAAACGTATGACCTGGTGATGCTAGAAGGTGATGAACATGTCAAAGGCATCAAAGGTGAGGCCTTTGACATGTTACTAACAAGGATCATCCACTTTTATACCCCATGATATAGTTATAAAGCCATAAAAATGATCCAAGGGACATCAATTTTTCTTACTAGCTGTTTAAATACATGACTGTGTTGGATGTTCCATTTACTTTTGTATTCATTTTCTCTTTAAATTGTCTTAATGAATCAGTAAGGTGTTGCTATTTCCTTTGGCATAAGGAAATTAACGCAAAGGGTTAAAGTAGATTTGAGGCCACAAACCCTGTGAATCAAGTGACCAATTTCTATGACTTTGGAATTTATATAATCCAAAGTGCTTTTCCTTATCTTAGACACAGGAAGCTCAATATTACTGTGAAGCACGTACAACACCACGGCACTGTTCAGATGGGGATTGCTGCGGTAGAAAGCTGGCCAGTTTTCCTCCGGGAGCCCTAGGACTACTGCTCCCTTTCTCTCTGTTCTCTCCAGAACACACACACTGCAGCCAAAACAATGCATTTGTTGAGGGACTTTACTGGGGACATGGCCTGGAACATTCACAACAGAGGCACTTTACAAGGTTTGGCCAAGGCACCCTGGTGCATTTTCCATGTGATACACTTTTTTTAAACTGAAGATGTGGTTTGAGGATTTAATATCTCTTGGCAATTACTGCTTGTTAAGCCACTTATTTCCTCTCTTTGAATGGCATATAAAATCAAGTTGCAATCTGTTTGTAGTGAAATACCAGAAAAACAAACCACTCGAAGAGGGATGGGTTGGAGAAAAACACATTTGATCGTCTTAGCCAAGGATGCCATTGGCTGTAGAAAGATGACTTCACTGCGTCGCTATCTGCCAGACCACAGCATGTGGCAAACAGACAACATGAGGTTATGCAGAAGTAACTCATTATCTCTAACACAATATCAATTTTAATGGAAGCTGGATTGGTGTTTGGTGTGATGTTAAAATAAACAAAAACAACCTGGACTAGAAGTCAAGACATGTGGATTCTAGTCCTAGTTTCACTAGTAACCAAATGAATGATTTTAGCCAAATCCACTTGTTTGGCCTCAGTTTCACTGTTTATTAAAAAAATAAGAAAGGGATAACTTTAGATGATACCCAGGGCCTTTTCCAGCTCGGCAATCAATCATTATATATTTATTTAACACCTACTATGTGCCAAGAACTTTATTATGTGTTAGAAATACATTAATAAACAAAATAGACTTTTATTTCAACATGAAGAAAGAGCCAACAAGTTGGTTTATGAGCCCGTCATATGGCCTTAAATATTCCCGAGGAGTAAGAAGGTCCCAGGCTCTCTACTGCTGTGCGTGAAGGCCACTATGTGTTTGCATTGATGACATAACTCTACTGCTCCCAACTTTATTCTCTCATTATTTCTTGCTGGAATCATAGCATGCACCTCCATAACAGCCTCCTTATCTCTGTCCATGTATGTAACCATGCAAATTGCTATCAGTGATCCAAGAAGCTATTAACATCACATCCTATTTTTTAAAAAATACTGTTTCCCCCACGGCAAACAAAAGCATGTACAAATTCCTTAAGATGAGATTCAAAGACCTTCATGATCTGGCCTGAACCTTTTCCTGTCTTTGCCCAGCACATACAGACATGCTCTAGTGGAGTCCAAGTGCTTATCTCAACAACCACAGCCTGCACCACAATCTCAGTCACCCATGTCAGCTTCTGGCACTACCCTAGGGGCTCTCAGAGAGCAGAGGAGGCTTCTTATTTATGTCTGAATCCCTGTGTATAAGCCAGCACTTGGAGGCACTCAGCAAGTATTTGTGGAATTGATTGTGTCTCCTTGGGCAGGATCTTTCCCTACCAGTTGTGTTTCTCACACTGAAAACTCTCAGCAAGTAACTGTTGACTGCTGTTACCGAACCAGTGGTAGGCAATGGACTGTGGGCTGCTAGCACCAGCTTTTCCTAAAAGATGTGAGAAATGCAAATGCTTTTTTAATCTTTATTGAATTTATTGGGGTGACACTGGTCAATAAAATTATATAGGTTTCAAGTCTACAATTCTATTGTAGATCACCTATATATTGTGTTGTGTGTTTACCACTCAAAGTCTAGTCTCTTTTCATCACTATTTAGCACCCCTTTATCCTCTTCTCCCTGACCCTACCCCCACTTTTCTCTCTGGAAATCATCATACTATTCTCTGTGTCTATGAGTTTTGGGGATTTTTTTTTTTTTGCTTAATTCCTTCACCTTTTTCACTCAGCCTGCCGATTCCCATATCCCCTGAGCTGTCAGTCTGTTTTCTGTATCTATGAGTCTGCTTCTATTTTGTTTGTAAGTTAATTTTGTTAATTAGATTTCACATATAAGAGAAATCATATGGTATTTGTCTCTTTCTGACTGGCTTATTTCACCCAGCATAATACTCTCTAAGTTCATTCATGCTGTCGCAAAAGGTAAAGTTTTCTTCTTCATCATAGCTGAGTACTATTCCATGAGTACTATAAGCACCACAGTTTATATCCACTCATCTGATGGGCATTTGGGATGCTTGCAAATGTTAAGGAGTATAAATAATGATGCAATGAACATAGGTGTGCATATATTATTGCAAGTTAGTCTTTTGGGTTTCTTTAGATATATTGCCAAAAGTGAAATTGCTGGTTCATAATGCAGTTTTGTTTTTAATTTTTTGAGGGAACTCTGTACCTTTTTCCACAGTGGCTGTACCAATTCGCATTCCCACAAACAGTGCATGAGGGTTCTGTTTTCTCCACACTTGTTTGTTTATTTATTAATAATAATCATTCTGCCAGGTGTGAAGTGATATCTTATTGTGGTTTTAATTTCCATTTCTCTGATGATTAGTGACATTGAACATATTTTCACATGTCTGCTGGCTATCTGTATGTCCTCTTTGGAGAAGTGTCTATTCAAGTCATTTGCCTATTTTTTAATGGTAGCATTTTCTTTTCTGTGTTGAGTTGTGTGAGTTCTTTATACATTTTTTATATTAACCCCTTATCAGATGTATCACTAATGAATATGATCTCTCATTCAGTGGGTTGTCTTTTTATGTTGATGATTTCCTTTACTGTGCAAAAACTTTTTAGTTTGATGTAGTCCCATTTGTTTATTTTTTCTTCTATTTTCCTTGGTTGAGTAGATATACTAAAAAAATATTGCTATGAGAAATGTCTAAGATTTTACTGCCTATTTTCCTCTAGGACATTTATGGTTTTGAGTCTTACATTTAAGTGTTTGATCCATCTTGAGTTTATTCTTGTGTGTGGTGTAAGAAGATGGTCTAATTTCACTATTTTGTGTGTATCTGTCCAATTTTCCCAACACCATTTACTAAATTGACTGTCTTTACTGTATTGTATGTTCTTGCTTCCTTTGTCAAGTATTAAATGAGCTTGGTGCATTAAATAAGTGCATGGGCTTGTTTCTGGAACCACGTCCCGAGTATCTTTGAGGACAGGGACTAGGTAATTTCCAGGCTTCTCCACATTCCTACACATACTTCAGTTTGAAAAGCATGTCCCTAAAACACTACCAGAAACTAATTTATAGACTCTGACTCACTTTTCAGTAAACAAAAATGTGGTTATTTAATCAGTGCCAAATCACTTTGGCTCAGGGTTCCACTGACTGATAACATCTAAAGCAAAGCTAGAATAAAGCCTGAGCTTTGCCAAAGCTGAGACAAATGTCAAGGACCCTTAAAATCTGCCTTGCTTATCACAGCTCCACTGTTGCCTTCAGCTCTACTCCCACTGAAGAAAAAAAACCAGCAAAAATAAACATATGCAAAGGTTACATAATGTTAGCAATTTGCTCTATATTATTAACGTGCATTAGAGGCAAGAGCTAGGGAGGTATTTATATGTTAATTCTTCTAGATAAAAGAACTTTCATTTACAAAGACCTTCATAATATCAATTCTTTATTTACTGATTAGATTATTTATTCTCTCGATGAATATTTGTTGAAAGCCTACCATGTCTAATCATTATGCTAACTATTGTGGAGCTGCACAAATAATACAAGGCACAGTCTTTGCACTCAAATTGCTGACAGTATAATAGAGAAAACACACAATACATGTGCAATTTTAAAGCAATGCCATTTGTATTAGCTAGAAGTAAACAACAGCTGTCAACCAGCCTACCACATGAGCCATAACCCAGCTTAAAAGGCTCAGGAAGGCCTCCTGAAGGAATTGGTCAGTTGGCTGAGGTCAGAAACCAAGTAGAAATTACCCAGGCTGAGTGGAAGGAGAAGGAACGGAGTAGAGAATAGGGAAAAGGATGTTTCCGTTAGAGGAAACTACTTACACAGGCCAGAGAACCGGGCGGGTACAACAGCCAGGTGCCTTCATGGGACCGTAAGTTGTTCAGTCTGGGTAGAGCACAGAGTACAAGAATGGAAAGAGGAGGGTGGTGAAACACAGGAACAAATTATGAAGGCCTCCTAAGTCATACTAAAGTGTTTGAACTTTATCCTAGAGAAGGGGTGGAAGAGACTATGGCAAAAGGTAAGGGGAGAAAAGGAAGGTCAACCAAAAAAAACTGAAGGTGTTGAGAGCATCCAAACAGCCACAGTCTAATTTCTATTTAGAATAGTCTGGCTTAACTATATATAAATGATCAGAATGGGGCAAGACGTGAGGGCAGGGACTCCCAGTAGAAATACTGGGACCTGAACCCAGTCACAATGAGAAAGAAGAAAGGACAGCTTGAAGAAGTTTGGTAGTAAGAAGTAAGAGACCTGATGTGATATTAGATGTGGGATGGAAAAACAAGTCAAAGACAGCACTGAAGTTGGATCTCAAGATACCCGATGGGTATGGTGGGTTCACTGGGACAGAGAATTTAAGACTTGCTTTGGGATGGGGGAGTCATGGGGTGGACAGCAGTGGGTGAGAAGATGCTTTCCGAAAGCTGGAAGTCTGTTGTTCTTTAAAGGCACACTCTGAGACCACCAGTTCTGCTGTGAACGTTCCACAGATATTCCTGAATAAATAAACTTTATGACGCAGAACAGATTCTGCTGAGGAAGTCTTAGCCCTAAAATGGCTCTTTGTCCTGTCATCTGGTACAGTGAGCCAAGGAAACGTCTGCAGACAGGAGTCTCTGCCCCTGAGTTGCTCCATAGCCTCTGTACTTGAGTTTTTGATTTAATAATTGGGAGAAATATTATATCAAACTACTTTGCACATCTGCCCCAAGAAACCTCCACTTAAAGTACACATAAAACATTGTGCAAATTCAACATGACCATAGACACATAACAACAGATTTATAAAACTTAAAAAATAAATCCTAATCTGTGAGGTGCTTCACCAGTCTGGAACGTCTTTGATGCCACGAGTTTTATAAACTGTTTACTACCCCACCCCTTAACATAAGCTCAGGAAGAATATAATGTTTCCTCTTACGTAACTAAAAAAAAGTGGATTGTTAACCTTAGAAACATTTTCTTTGAGATTACAAACCCATAACTCTTCATACCTTGATGCTACATTGCTAAGCTTTTGGCCACTGGTTCCTTCTGTTTAAGCACTCTATCATCCCATTTTGACTTGAGGATGATATTTTGAAGGGACAGAATCCTATGATTAATTTCAGAGAATTTGGACTTGAGTCCCGGCTTTGATACTACCTCTCAGGGTCATGCTGAGGCAGGGCTTTTTGTCTCATACTCCTCAATTACTTCATCTATTTTATAGAGTGAAGGTCAATTTTCTTGTTTTTCTTCCTTCACAGGTGTTGCTAAAGGCTTATTTGGGAAGGATTTACTTAGGGCTTGATGTATGCAGAGCTGTTCCCCAGGTTTGGCAAAGCAGAGGAAATTTATAGTATGGCCATGGGGATGCATATTTATTTGAAAACATTACAAAACAACGTGGAACTTGCTGTCTGTTGCTTCATACTACTACAGAAGGCCAGATAACAGAACAACTAGCAAGCAGAGTGGGTGAATCAAGGAAGGCATCATAAAGGAGGTAATGTTCAAGTTATATCTTGAAGGAGCTAATTGAGTAGATGAGTAGTTTAAAAGCTTTGTTTGCATTTGGAATAGCATGCAGTAAAGACACAGAGCCATGTTCGGGGATTATGAGCGATGATTGTTATTAAAAGTCATACACACACACACATTAATGAGAAAAAGATGCAAGGCTCAGGTAATCTTTTAGATCAAGAATGCCCATACCTTTGCTCATCATCACCTCTTTTACCCAAACTATCTAAATATACCCAAACAGCACCTCAGTGTGAGTGTTGCTCATGAACTTTGCAGTCTGAAATAAGGGCTAAGTCATGATCCAAAAGATAATAGCCAAGGGATCTAAGAACAATGAATCGGAAAAGTGAGTATGAGCCAAAGTCTTCAGTGTTCAACAAAGTCCAAAGCCAGGGATTCCAAGAGCTCATATCAAGTCCAAAGGGCAGAAGGGGGGCCACAAGATGAAAATGTAATCAAGGGTTAAGTGCAAAATGTAAAGTGGCATGGCACCGGACAGCAGAGGAAGAAAAATCCTGGAAAATAGTGCAGTGCCTTTCTTTTATTGGTCATTGAACATATTACATAGGAGTTGTCGATGGGCAGTTTTATTTTTTCCTGTCTGCTTTCATATTTCCTTAATTCTGCCTCTTGTATTCCTATATGATCTGTATCTTGGTTTAAAAAGTGTTCTTGCTTTTAAATCCAGCTTGAACTTCCCATGTAATTTGACCTTTACCTTATTCACCCCAGACATTAATTTGTTCTTCAGATAGCCTAATTCTCTTTCTCATTGCTTCTTTTAAGCTAATTTTTATAACTGTTTATATACTTTTTCAAATGCCCATTAAAGAAATAAATTATTTTTATAAGATTTTTAAAGATTTGAGGTGAAGGTTGAAAAATATAATATTCAGGATGCATGGAAACAGACACTTTGATATAATTTGCAAGGCCGTAAAGAAAGATTTGTGAATATCTTATAAATGAAAATATAATTACCTACTGATCAAGTAGTTTTATTCACAATTGAAAAAATTCTTGAGATAAAAAGTCCATTTATCTATATTCGAAGAAATACCAAATGCAATAGTAAGATACTGTTTATACTCAAAAAGTGATTTTCAACCTTTGTTATCTCATGGCACCCATTAATTAATTACTAAAATTCTGTGGCACATCCAAACTATATTATATGCTAGGCTGATCTGACAAGAAATAGGTATAATTTTGATTCATTCACACTGGACAGCTATTGTTGTGTTGGCTACTGTCATTTTTATTTGGCATTCTAAGGGAAAATACATCAGTTTCCTGACTAAATAAATAGTCAGGTATTGCATATTCTAAAACTTCTTGTAGCACACCAGATGTTTTACATTAAAAGAAAATTTTTTAACATCTTATGTTGACAGTGCAGTGAGGAAATGAACATTCCGTACTACTGACTACTAATGAGAATTTAAAATACACAAAGCTTTCTACTGGCAGTTTAACTATGTATGTAAAACTTTAACAAATGTCGTATATTGTTTTATCCGAGAAGATCCACTTTCAGATACTTAGCTTCTAGATGGAGAATACTGGGGCCTCGTGTTCTGACTGTCCCAGAAACTCATTTCACAGTGAAAGCAGTGAAGCAACACGGGTAGGTCCCTGGACTGGGAAGGTCTTTTAAAGTGCATTTTAAACACTCCCTCAACTCTAGGCTCTTCTCTTCTTCTCCCATTAGGAAGAGAATCCTAAATTCTAAACCACACTTGGTGCAAGAACTGCATACATGTTGAGCATTTCTAAATCTGTGTTTCTTTACTCACAACTGTCAACTTACTTTTGTCTACCCCTGTATACATACATGCTATCTTAAATTTAAGACAAAATTAATCACTGCCTGTTTTCAATAACATTTTCTGGTCTGTGACTAACATTTTATGCCTTATTTTTTATATAATAAATAAATAGAAATATTTTAAAGTGTAATATCAACTGTTTTTCACAACAGCAACTTCATGAATAAGGCTCTAACTTTATTCCATTTGACAGATAATGAAAATGGGTCTCAAGGCCGTGCAGTGACTTCTAAAAGATTCAATCCAATAGGTGCTTACTGGGCCTCGGAACTGTGTCTTCTGCCTTCAGGACCCAGGCTTTTTAAAAATATATTTTATTTATTTATTTTTAAAGAGGAGGGGAAGGAGAGAAATATCAGTGTATGGTTGCCTCTCGTGAGTCTCCTGTTGGGAACTGGCCTGCAACCCAGGCATGTGCTCAGACTGGGAATCGAACCGCGATTCTGTGGTTCGCAGGCCTGCGCTCAATCCACTGAGCTACAACATCCAGGGCAGGACCCAGGCTTTTTATGCAATACTAGATGTGTCCCTGTTCTCTTCAAAAAGACCTCTCAGACCTACTCCAGAATTACAGGCAATGTCTCCTTCCTGAATTACACATTTTTCAAGTGGTCTTCTAAATGGGAACCTCTGTGTGTATCTGAGACCAGGGCATTCAACAGCCCCAGGGGTCCTCTCTCCAGAGACATGATTCTCAGTGGTTTTCTCAAGATCACCACCAGTGTTCAGCTCTGTGTCTCGGTGCAAATTTATCAAAGCCACATTCCTGATCCTCGAGGCATCTCTCTGATTGTTGTGACCCTTTCCACCACCATATACACAGAAGCTTCTTGGCTGGACAACTACATACCATATTCTGGAAAATCCTATGACATATCTAAATTTAGATTAATATTTATATTTCTTTTTTTGTACCCAAGGAATGTTATTTCATCTGTAAACAGCTTTCTGGAGCCAAACTTTAAACCAGGCATACTTGGGTATTGAAAAAATATTTAAACTGCTACTGAATCAGTTATGAAATCAACTGATTTATAGCATATATGATAAATAGCATATATGTTGCTATTTATAAAAGTTTCCTAGAAATTGCCAAATGCTATAAAGATCCCCAGAAAACACTGGCTCTTGCTCTGGTGTCAAGCAATGAAGAGCCATAATCTACATGGGATAAATAACCTATTAAATTCAGTAGGCTCCTCCCCCTGGTGTTTAAGGCCCATTAACATACTGCTTAAGTTTATTTTCAGTCTCTTTTTGCAATAAAATGTCAAGGCTCCAGTTAATGTGGATTTTTTGCTTTTTCTTGAATATACCTTTTGTGTTCACATTTTATGCTGATCCTTTGAGCTGGCACAATAATAGTCCATTTATTAGTAAGAGCCTAGCATTTCCATATATATTATCTTATATGATATTTACAATAGTCCATTGCCATTTTGCAAATAAAAAAAGTAAAATTCAGTATGAAAATTTTCTACTCAATGTTTCACTTCTAGGAAGTTACAGATCTGGGATTTCAATCTAGGCTTCAAAGCTTCACCAAGCTATATTGCCTCTCCTTGTACAATGCAACTGAAATATAGATAAAGGTACTTTCAATAAATACAATCACATATTTATGTGGTTTAATGAAGTTACCTGTTAAACTGATATAAACCTTATTGGTTTTAGAGATTAAAGAAAATAAAAGAATTTAGACTTAAGATTACTAGGCATGTCTGTAAAGTATCCAGCCATGCAATATGATAAAAAATAGAGACGTTTGTTGAAGAAGACACAAAATAGAGGAAACATTATACATAGGATAATGACACCTCAGTCCCGTTTAAAGTAGGCACCTTGGGACCTCACACAATTCTCCCAATCGCCATATGCTGCCCCTTTGTATTTTTCTGAATCTTATCAATGGTCTAAAATCTCTTCCCTTTCAAAGGTGATTTTAGTTTGGGGGAAAGTCAGTAGTCAGAGGGCACCAAATCTGAGCTGTAGGGGGTCTGAGTCACCTGGGTGATTTGATGTTTCACCAAAAAACTGCACAAGATGCAATACATGAATGGGTATGCTGTTGTGATGAAGCTGCCAATCAACAGTTGCCAATAGCTGTGGCCTTCTGAATCACCTGAATAGTTTCTGTGGAGAATGTTCAAGCTTAACACAAGATTGGATGCCATTTCATTCATTGCTCTACTCACTCTGTCATTTTGAATGTGATGGCCACACAGTACATGTGCTCACTCAACGGCATGTCCTGCCCCCACTGACTAGTGCGGTGTAGTCATCATTGTTCACATGTGTGCATTCCAGCCCACTCTCCTTGGCTGCCAGGTTGTACCAATGTTCCTGAAACTGTTCTCATTATATTAACAATGGTTGGACTTTTTCCAGACAGACCCCATAGAACATTCTTTCCCTCCTCTTTTTCTATTCTTACTCATCAGTAACATCTTAGTTTAAATGTCATTTTCTGCTGGAAGTCTTTCCTATTCTCTCCTTTTGAGATAAGACTGGAAGAAATGATCTTGTCATCCTGTGAACTATGATTTTTTTGTATAATAAATAACAGTTTATTATTCCTTTTTAAATTTTCTTTCTTTGGTGTTACATTGAAAACTTCATGAGAAACAAAGACTGTTTCTATTCCTTACTTTAACATACATGTGGTACATGGTCATTTAATGTACCATTAAAGTACATAATGTACCATACCTTACTTTAATGTACATGTGGTCATTTATAGTTGATAATAAAAGAAAGAAAACAAGAGATGTGGAGGAAGGGGGGAGAGAGAGAGAGAGAAAGAAAGGAAGGAAGGAAGAAAAAATAGAAAAGAAGAAAGATTATAGAAAGCCTTTAGACTCCAGAGACAGGCCAAACTTAGCCACTTAAGAGTTTTGTTGTTCTTCTTTTTTTGTTTGTTTTACTTTGAACAGTTACTCAGCTTCTCTCAATCTAGTTTTTCATCAGTAAAAGGGTCATGCTAGTTAATATGACATCCATTTATAATAGATCTTAAGAAGTTCCTGGAACATAATAAACAAATTAAAAGAATTTCTTTCTGATACCCAGTTCTGTGACATTCTCTCAGAGTCACAGTGATTCCAGAGAACCTCTGCTTCTAGTCTTTTGGTGGCATTTCCTCTGATGACTCTACCCATGTTCTTCCCATTCAGGGAAGGCCCTTGGATATTTCAAAATCCACACCACAAACCTAAATTCATTGTCTTCTCAAGGTTACACTCCCCCTTTATTCCCTAATCCAGTTAAAGGTACCACCATCCTTCACATAAATAACCAAGTCAGAGTCATGAACTCTAGAGACCATTCTGTGTGGCATGGGCCCAGCCCCCAGTGGCAAACATTTACTGCAAAATAACTTCCTAAAATCCATGCTGGACCTTCCTAGGACAAGTGTATCCACTCCAACCACTTTTGCCCTTTTCATTTGCAAATATACCTCGTCTGTGATATAATTAGTGGCATTGGCATTGTTTTCTGTAAAAGGTAATCACCTAAAGCAACCTGTGCATAGTAAATGAGGACCATCATGTACTGTGCAGAGATACCCAATAAAGGCCTGTCATGGTGGAGGCCATGGGCTTTTGCTCCCCTTGAGAGAGAAGCCATGCTGTCCCTTTTCCTCCACCAGACTCAGTAGTCTGTGTGAATGTCTCATTTCATCCATAATGACACAGACACTGCAGGCCAGTGTCCGCATCAGTGAACTTTATCTCCTACCCTCACCACTCTCATTGATTTCCTGATGCTATATCAGTGCTTCTAGTTTAGGTACAACTTTGCCTTCTGGGGATATCTGGTGATGTCTGGAGACACCTTTGGTTGTTACAATGGAGAAAAGGGGTTAGCCTCTAGTGGGTAGAGGCCAAGGAAGCTGCAAAACATCCTACAATGCATACAGTTATTTAACTCAAAATGTCAATAGTGCTAAAGTTGAGAAAGCTTGGGGTTAGTAAACTATCAAAACTGACATTCTAATTATTGGTCTTTGAAACTGCTAGAAACTGCTGTAATTTGCTAGTGGGAAAAAGGGCTGACTTCCTCTGGAGAGTGCTGTAATTTTCCCAAGTTTTAGTAGAATTGTGGCAGGTTAGCAGGTCATTGTCTTTGAGGCTTTTAATAAAGTGAAAAGGTTGATAGTGAAAAATGTCAAGCACTAAAGGCACTAAACGTTTGTGCATGTGGGGTTAATGGTCAACAAAGTAGCCAGACTTTCAAGTAAGGCACCAAAGGAGATCATGGCACTACTGTCCCTAAGAAGAGACTATACAACCTCTTGTGTGCTTGATGTCATTCATCTTAGAAGGGGAATTTAGCTTCAAGTATTTATTACTAAAGATTCTTTCTAAGTCTAGGGACCTTTTTAAAAAAAGATATTTATCTATCTATCTATTTATCTATCTATCATCTATCTATTTATTTATTTAGGAGAAGGGAAGGAGAAAGAGACAGAGAGAAGCACCAATGTGTGGTTGCCTCTCACACACACCCTACTTGGGACCTGGCCTAAAACTCAGGCATGTGCCCTGACTGGGAATTGAACCAGCACCCCCTTGATTCACAGGCCTGCACTCAATCCACTGAGCCATACCAGCCAGGGCTCTAAGTCTAGGGTTCATACTTGTTACGTGCTACACTATAAGAGTAGACTCACAAAACTGGTGGTGGTCTTATGGATTATCTAGTCTAACTATATTTATAGATGGACAAGTGAAGCTCAGAGAGGGCAATTTGTTTATCAGAGGAGATACAGTAGTACAGTGAAGGCAATAGACCTGAGTTCAACTCACAGTTCTTACGTGTCCTCTAGAGTTATCCTCATGTTCAGAAACAGGTGACATGCCACCTCCAGCACCTCCAGAAGTCTGGAAGTACAATGACCTGAATGCCTGCAGTAAAATTTTGCTTACTGCTTACTGACTATTTTATATATATTATTAATGTTATACATTTGTATATATTTTAATATATATAATATACTTCTATGTTCCATCATTTAACAACTGTTTACTGAGCCTCTGCCAAGTGGTAGGTACCATGAGTTAGCAGACATTATTAAAAGTAGTTATTTTGTCACATAATTATTTGTAGAATTATTTAAAGAGTCCAGATATCTTGATTTCTACTTTGCTGTTTACTTAACTCTGTGTCCTACTGCCCTCCTTGGCAGATGAAGATGGCCGAAAAATGGAACTCTTTACCCAGCTGGGGAAATGGGTCTGGCACCCTGATTCTGGATTCATCACCTTGCCCTCTCTGCTAACAGACCAGGGCCTTAAGGGCAGAAACGGACTTTGAAAACCGTTAGTAACTGAAAGCTCCCTCCCAATTTTTTCTTCCTTTCTCTGAAAATAGACCTGTTTTCCTCCTTTCTCTGAAAATAGAACTATTTCCCTACTTTTTCTTAAAATAGAACTATGAGAAAGAGAGAGAGAAAAAAAGAGAGAGAGGAATGAAAGAAAAGGCACACTGTTTGATGTACTGTATGTTGGAGGGTTCTGGGAAAACTTATAATGTGTTCTGTGCTCAGAGACAAAATGTTCCAAAAAGACATTTATACTATTTTCTTCCAAGAGTCTGCATCCTGTTATACTCTGGAAGAAGTGACCTCATGGTGTTTGTATTTGTCTCTCTCACAAAACTTCTTTTATAGCATTAATGCATGTGCAGATCTTAGAATGTGCCCTACACGAGGCTTTGACTTGGGCAGGTCATTCAAAGAACATGCTGCCAGTTTGATAATGGCGTCATCTTGTTTTATAGCAGCAAAGGGGCTAGGAGAGGGAAGGAGGGGACAGGAGCAAGTTCCATGCCAAGTTACTTGGAGAATATATACCATAGCAATAGAAGGAACCTAATAAAAATGAAAGAATATTGAGTAGTGATACATGTTATTAGTCTCAGAGGAACTGACAGTAATCACTATAATTCCTTACAGTCTATTAGAATTATAAGGTGATTGCTTGCACATTACCTCATTTCTGTAACACTTCACAGTTTATAAAGTACTTCCTTATAGATCATCTTAGTTGTTTCTTCCAACATCTATGTGAGTTATGCAAGACCAGAATTATCCCACGTTTATAGGTTATAAAACTGAGGCTTCGAAAGAAATAAAAAAATATGTGAATTCTCTAACATAAAATTTGACAACATCAAAAACCTTTTATATACCTAAACTCATTAGATCTCCAGAACAAATATCTGTAGTGAATAAAATTATTATTAATTCTATTTTGCATGCAAGGAAGAAAAAGAGTAAATGACAACCCACATATTGCAGCAAATTAAGTCACAGAGAGAGAGAACTTAGACACAGATTGACTCCTTAAAAATTCTACTTTTGGGCCCTGGGTGAAATTTTGGCTTTTACACAGGTGGCAATAAGGTGAAGTCTGAGAAACCACTTAACCTTGCTAATCACAGCTGTCTAATCAGTAAAATAAGAAACAGCAATTCCTACCTCATGGGATTACTGTGAAGAAAAAGTGATCTAATGTTTGTAAAATGTTTAGCATAGTGCTTGACATACAGAAAGGAACCAACAACAATTATTGTAATAAATTTTGTCTCTGGCCCCTATTGGTACACAAGCGTATCCTATTTCAATTTTAGCCAGACCAGTGCTGCTCAAAAGTTTTAGAAGATGTCATTTAATTTTTTTCCAAATAAAGCTGTGAGCTCCTCTCAGAGCAGTGTGGGAAGCCCTGCACTAGTCTCTGGGACAGAAGTCAAGGTTTGATTTCACGTCTCTGACAACCCATACAAGCCCTCGTTTCCTCTCTGTTTTAGCTGTAGACCTGAGTGAACGCGGTAAAGTGAGAACCATGTTCAGAAGGGAAACAAGCTGGGCTCTGTCGGAACATCTGGTTAAATTCCAGAGCCCTGGACCCCACCCTGAGAAGCTCCAGCTCACTGGAAGGGGCACCTCGTCAACCTCGGCTGTGTCTGCTGCATCCCTAAGAAATCAACCACCCAGTGCTTAAAGCGGGATTGAGGCAAGTGGTCTTCCAAAGGCAGTAAAGTCAGGAAATAATGAAGATGTGTAGAGATCAGCCCTGATCACTTATTCATTATTCCCGTGGGAGATAGTTACTTTTTCAGAGTTTGTCCCCTCTTCCCTGGACTCAGAGTTATACTGCAGTAGAGTAAATACAAACTGACCCCTGCCCACCTTTGCAGCCTCCGCTTCTGAACCTTCTTCTCACGTAAACCTTGTAGCCCACTTGTCCTGAACTATTTGGAGTTCTCTAGTTGCACCTTGCCTCTCCTATTTTAGAACTTTCACATAAGTTGTTATTTGGCCAAATTGCTCTTCTTCTCTGAACTGTTCTCGCAAAGGGAGTTCTTATTCTTGAAGATGAAGCTCCAGTAGCTCTTCTTTTCAGAAGTGTCTCCTGATTGCCTCTCTTCCTGTGCAGCTCTCCTGGGTAAGGTTGGTCTCACCACCTTTATCATGGCCTTTAAATGCTAATATATAAATTTAATTGTACACACATTTATCTATTTTCTTCACACATTTCTGAGCTCACTAGGGGTGATGTTCTTCTGTTGGTTTATGAAACACTGTGCTAGGGACAGGGTAGACATTTCAAGACTTTTGAGAGGCAGTATGGAAGTTTTTGAATCTTAACCTTTTATAAGCTGGATACCTGTGGCTGCCTTGAACCTCTAACACTAGTGTGCTTTTTATTTTTTATTTTTGTCACCATTCATGGTTGAAAAAATGTTCAAGTTTAGTATGAAATGACAGTATTTTTTTGAATCCAGGTTAATAGTCCCCTTGAATTCTATCCCTACATTCCTGATTAAGAACCCCTGGAAAGTATGGAATTTAAAATCAAACGGACTGAGATTCAGATTTCAATATCTCTCTGCAACAAGTAACTATGAGCTTTCAGAAATTCTGTTTCTGATTGTTATATTACTTACCGGTGTGTGAGGTGGTGTGAGAAAAACAGATAATATCTGTAATGATGTCTAGTACTTGGTAACTACTAAAAAAATGCTAAATGTTAATAGTTTACTGAGACTTTATGGGACAATGAAAAAAGCACAAAATATCCTGGATTTGAATTCAAGCCTTGCCTATTACTGGTAAGATGACTTGGGCTTTTTAAATATCAGTTTACTCATCTGGAATGTGGGACTAATACCTACTGCAAAGCTATGTTGTGGAGAGTAATACCATAAGGAAAGTCCTAGCATGGGACTGGAGACTAGAAATGCTCAGTAATTGACTGAATGAATGAGTGGCTGACATTTTAAAATATAATTAATTCCACTTCTTTGGATCTGAAAAAATTCAGCTCCTAATGAAATTAAAAAGTTCTCAAAAACATGATACTTACTTTATCTACTTATTCCAAGTCAGTTAAAGCTATGATAACTTATTGATTATTTTAAAATAGAAATCTTAAACTACTTTATTCTTTAACTAACACCTTTTTACCAAATGCCAAGGTATTTTGGAAAAAAATCTGGAGAAGGGAGGTGGCCAAATCAGTAAAATATTTCAATTAAAAGATCAATGCAATTATAATAAATTAAAATTTTAAATGAGTAAAATAATTACTAATTTCTTTGTAAGTTTATTTTTATGTATAAAATACATTGTTAAAATATTTAGGGACACATAGTTAAAATCATGAACCTTAATACAAGTAAATATAAAATACTTTTTGAAAAAATAATCTGATAAAATATCTAAATACTTAACCAATCCAAGAATTCAATGTTTACTGTATGTGGGATGCCGGTGATACATGACGCAGCGCCAGTTAGATTTCTCCATCTGATCACTCAGAACAGACTTGCCCTCTGATTAACTGCTGACTCTTGCATTTCCCTCTAGCCACTCTTCAGTGCTTCCAAGTCTCAAAGATCAGGGTAAGTGGGTGGCTGGTGCTGAATGTGATGCCCGACTCAGGCCACCCCAGAGAGCTCTTCCTTAGTCTATAGCTGATGTTGAACTCAAGAATAAAACATTAACAGATGTTGTGTCTTAACTTTGCCTGCTGTCTTGCTGTCTTCTCTGGTGGGTCTCTCTTGGCCAAAAATCATCTGACTCTAACTTTGGAATGCTGCCTGGTGGAGCAAAGGGAGGGGTTGGGGAGAGAAGGAGAGAGTGAAAGGAAACAGGGAAGGAGAGGGAGAGAGAAAGAAAACTATCTTGAGTTGTGCTGGGCATTAGGATACCTAGACCCACGGACATGAACTACGTTGAGGGGACTGCCTGGGGGAATGGGGCTGGAGGGCTGGGTGGAAGGAGGCAAAAGGGGAAAGCTGGGACAATGGTAATAGCATAAATAATAAAATATAACTTAAATTGAAAAAAAAACGGAATGTTGTTTCACTCCAGACATTCACTTGCTGTGGGAACTTGGGAAAGTTACTCTGCCTTTCTGTGCCTCAGTTTCCTCACCTATAAAATGAAGCAATAGGACGAAATGAGCTAACATCCCTTTTAGAACTCGTAGTAGTATTTAATGTTTAACTTGGAGTCATTTGTTACAATGTATCCTATACAGATAAATGCTTACCAAAACATTAAAACCTTGTAAGCACCCCTATGTTCATTGCAGCATTATTTATTTATAATCACCAAAACATGGATGCAGCCCAAGTGTCCATCAGTAGATGACTAAGTATAACGACTATGGGACATTTACACAATGGAATACTACTCAGCCATAAAAAAGAAGAAAAATTTACCCTTTGCTTCAGTATGGATGGACCTGGAGAACATTGTGCTAAGTGAAAAATGCCAGTCAGAGAAAGACAAACACCATATGATATTTGGTATTCACTCATATATGGGATCTAAGGAACAAACTGAACTAACTAGGAAAACAGAGACAGACTCATGGATGGAGAGCAGATGACAGCTGGGTAGGGTAGGGGAGAGGTTAGCGGGGGGAGGGATTGAGCAAAAAGGAGAAAGGACTCGTGGATGCGGACACCAGTGTGGTGAGTGCTAGAGGGAGGGGGAGGAGTAAAGGGGACTAAAGGTAATGGAAAAAATACAATAAAGATTAGATTTAATAAAAAAGACTAACTTGGACATTTGGATAGTTAAGATTTATTATTCCATCAATTCCACCTATTATATGCTTTTATGCAATCCTTGTTTTACATGACAACAAAGCCAAAAAGTAGACTTTCCCCATTTAGGAAAGAGTAAAACTAAGGTTAGAGGTAAATAACCTGACTGAGATCAGAATATTAAGTACCAAGTGAGGATTTGATTTCCTTCCTTCCTTCCTTCCTTCCTTCTTTCCTTCTTTCCTTCTTTCCTTCCTTCCTTCCTTCCTTCCTTCCTTCCTTCCTTCCTTCCTTCCTTCCTTCCTCCCTTCCTTCCTTCCTTCCTTCTGTAAATATTGTTGAGCACCACACCAGACACTGGATTCAGTATAGAAATAAAGCAGGGAACAAAATATTTTTAAAGATCATGTTTTTCCCTACTACACTAAAGATATATTCTTGCCAGGATATCTTGACAATGTCAAGGAAAAATAATTTAAATTTTCCAAACACATGAAATATTTGAGAAAAGAGACCATGAGTCATTTTAGAGTAGTAGCCCAACATTCAGGCCCTGACTCTGTGCATTTTAACACTGAGAACATGAACTTTGTAATGAGGAATAATGGTTTTTATTAATGTCATCTTTAAAAACATACAACTTACATAGGTTTCTCTTTTTTTAAAAAAAGAATAACACTAATATCTCACACTTTCACTACAAAATTGTGGAGTAGAAACAGCATTTTGAACAAAAATAAATTCTCTAATATAAATGGTAAATATAAGTTCTAAAAACATAATATTGAAAGATTAGTTACATAACTAAAATGAGTACTTGGAGAATATTCACATAACAGACATACCCTATTATTGAGTGAATTTTATGTGTTGGGTTAACTGAAAAGTTAGTTTAGAATTTTTCCATAAAATAAAAGATGCATTTTTCATTTTCACCAATAACTTTGTTGATTTGGATATTTTGAGCATGTCAGTGGCTATCTCTTGTTACTAGTTTCTAGTGGGTAGAGGCCAGGGGTGCTGCTAGACATCTTCCAATGCATCAGACAGCCCCACAGCAAAGGATTATTTAGTCAAAATGCCAATAGTGCAAGAAACTTTCCAAACCATTTTTGACACATTCAATCAGTCACAGCACCTTCTCCATACACTGCACAAATCTTTATTTTTGCATTTCAGTTGTATTTTTACCTTTCTTGAGACAATAAAGCATAATAAGCTAAAATGTTGTATATTTTCTTCCATCTTCAGTACTAAAATAGCTGCACAAAAATTCACTGGTTTTGATAAGGTTTTTTATAAATGCATGCTGACATGACAGCTGTCACAACACACACTAACAACATTGTTTATTTATAATCACCAAGATGTGGAAGCAGCCCAAGTGTCCATCAGTAGATGAAGTTAAAGACAGCTAAGTACTGCTAGAGCCATAGTATAAAAAAAACTAAATGCACTGTTTGGCCAACCCAATACTAGACATTAAGCTAAATATTATGGAGGAAAAAAAAACCTCAAAGAATCCAGACCATATCAAAGTGAAAGAAGTATTTAGTAAGGTTCTGTTGATTTCTTTCATTTATGTTGCCACTAGTACAATAATAACTACTGCCACTACTATTGAAAACAATAATTCACATTTATTTTCTTAACTATTTCCCCATTAAGTGCTTTGAAAGTGTTACAGCGTTGTCTTCTCAATGACTTTATAACATAGGTATTACTATCACTTCCATTTTACAGATGAGAAAGTATGACAATTAGAAATGCTAACTGACTTGCTTGAAGACACACGGAGAAAAAGTGAGGTAGCTCATATTAAAAGGCAGATTTTTCTGAGCCCAAAGCTAATACTCTTAACATCTAATCTAATACTCATTTTAAAATATCAAGACTAAGTAATTAAGAGATTGAGAGAATTAATACCATAAAAATCAAGATATGAATTGATTTGAAACAAGGAAAATGAGTGAGGATTCAAATGTGCTCACTTTTAAATGACAGTAAAACACATAAATGGATGTCCAATGGGATTTCAAAAATGGATAAAGCTTAGACACACTCTTGCAAAAATGTCAGGCAAGGATATAGCCCTCAGCAGGTCTTCGAGGAGAGAATGCAGCAACTCTGAAGCTAATTATGGTAGGAGAGATGGGAGAACATGACACCCATAAGCATCTATCAAAAGCCAAACTCTACACACTGAATAAAACAAAACAGAATGGTGAGTGGCTTTTCAGCCAGTTCATTACCTAGTGGTCTTCATTCATGTTTGGATGAGGGTGGAAAGTCAGAGGAACATCGAAGTCTGGAGACAACCTGAACAGCGTTGGCCTTTGGGGACTGATTGGCCGATGTACTTGCTAATTTTTGAGAATAGCTGTAAATTCCTGTAAGGTTAGGATACATTTACTAGACACATACCTGCATTGACTGTCTCCATTCTGTCCTTGACATAAGTGACTCTATTTTAGTTTGGTTCTGCATACCTCTGGAGAGGCTAGGACTTACAACACTTAAGGCAGATTTCACAGTCCTATCAGCCTAGAAGCATACAGCAATAGTTCAATATTTGTGCTAAGACCAAAGTGCTACTGTATAAAGTGACCTGGTGCACTTCCGAAAGTGAAGACTTGGGATCCCTGACTATATAGGTAAAATGGAGTCTGAGGGATTCTAGTAAAACAAAAAAAATACTTTGACTATGGCCCACAGTAAAAAAAATACACATTTTTCTCAAAACCAGTGCACATATTCATATAGATGCACGTATTTAGCTGATACTAATATCCTATAGAAGGAGTATTTGTCCTTACTAGTATAGGCATTGCACTCTGACATTTTGCTATTACATTATATTTTATTTTGTACATTGCTGGATGCAGTTAACTAAATTGATTTCACAATCTACTAGTTGCTTGAAAAATACCAGCCAAGAGCTCACCACGAGAGGTGCACACTACCAGTCTGTGTTCCTAGAGGGCAAGAAAGACTTAGATGGACTATGGGACATGTCAGTCTGCTGTTAAAGGTATGAGGCTTGAGGATCAGAGTGAGTTCAGAGTCATGAATGCAGTTTGGGGGTTCTGGCCACAGTGATGATGGCTTGTGTTAGATAGTTGTTCAGAGGTAGAAAAACCAAATGAGCACAGCAAAGCATAAGGTCAAAAATAAACTGCAGAATATAACAGTTCTGCAGTGGAGTAAGGAAAAAGAATTAGAGAAAAAGCATAAAAACCTGTTTATATGATAATTTAATAAAGTATAATTTATGGCAATTGTTTTTGAGTCATAAATCATTGATCTATTTTATATTGACTTTTTAAAGATCAATATTATTATCAGTGTATTCTGTTTTATTGTGGACTATAAGGTAGTTTATTCACTTAGTGAAGCTGTGAACTAGAGGTTTTCCTTTTAATTTTTAATTTTTTGATTACAGGTGACATCCAGTCTTATATAGTTTTAGGTGTACAGCACAGTGGTTAGATTTTTACGTAATGTACAAAATATGTTCCTCCCCCCCTAAGTCTTGCCTCACTTGTATTTCCTGTCCGGTTACACAAGTCCAGGAAAGGTGGCTTCTTCTGCCATCTAGTGGTCAATTTTATTGTGCTGGAAAAATCGAAACCAAAATTTACCCAGACACATTTTAATTATGGTTCCTGCTATGTGAATATTGGAGGCCAGTCAATATGGTTATAAGTATAAAAATTTGAGGCATGCCCTCCTCTTAAAGTTGAGATTGAGCACACTTACAGAATATTTTTCCTTATGAAATTCTAGAAAAAAACATATTAACTAGTAATAAACCTAACATGGCATGAAAAAGACAATTATGAAGAAAATAACAGAACCCTACCAAGAAACACAGACTAATGAAGGTATATCATATTTATTGAAGAAACATTCACTATTATAAATATGCATTATCTTTCTAAATTCAGTTACAAATTCAAAGACATCCCAGGCAATATCCCCAAAGATTTTTTTGTCTGTATATTGTGACATTATAAATTGGTTTTACCATTTAAATAAAGAAAAATGTGAAATAATAACCCTCCAAAAGAACAAGATAAAGAGACAACATGTTTAAGTTATTTTCAAAGTATTAAAATAACAGTCATTAAAAAATGTAAAACTATGCAGAAATAAATAAGTAACCCCATTGAATAGTATATGGAGTCCAGAAACAGAATCATGAAATGTATTGAACTTCAGCTGTTGATTAATCAAAGCATCATTTCAAATCAGTGGGGAAAAGAGCAAGTATGCAGTACATGGTGCTGTCAACATGTGTTATACATTTGCAAAAAAGTATTTATTTTCAACTTCAAGCCACATCCCAGTGCAAATTCCTTATGGCTTAGAGAGCTAAATGCAAAAATCAAAACTACAGACGTGTTCAAAAGAAAATGCAGGATAATATTTGTAACCATATGGCAGGGAGAATCCAAGCAAAGCACAGGTCCAGAGCCATAAAGAAAAGGTTTGACATACTTGACTACATAAAACTTTTCAATTCCTTTGTGACAAAAGGTACCATAAACAAAGCTAAACAGCAAGTGATAGACTGGAAATTGCATTCAGAGTATAAAAGTGTTTCCACATCTCCACATCAATAAGAAATAAGTCAAGAGAAACTGGGCAAATGATTTGAACTGGGTTTCACTGAGGAATTACAGGTGGCCAAAAAACTGATAAAAAGATCCTCAAATTTAACACTGTTTGGACAAATGCAAATTAAAATGAGGTATTTTATTCACTTTAAGATTTGGTACTATCAAGAATGCATAATAACTTGGGAAAACAGGCACTGTCAAATACACTTTAAAAGTGAATAGTTGTTGAAGCGGTCTTGGAAGGCAGTTTGGCAGAATCTTTAGAATTGTTAAATTCACATATATTTGACCTAGCAATTCTATTTCTGGAATCAATCCCAAGTAAATTCACATATATTCACATATGTGTTCATTGCTTTATTTTTTAAAATAATAGTGAAAAATGGAAAGCACTTTAAAGTTAGAGGATTTTCTTCACTTGTTTTCCAAAACACTGCATGCTCCTGGCTTTCTCCCTTCCTCTATGGCCAGCCGGACTAGATCTTCTTTCCTGGTCTTTCCTCATGTCCACCACCTCCTCACGTTATAGTTCCCCAGGACTCAGTCCTGAGGTCTCTTCTCTGTCTATGGTCACTTCTTTGGTGACCTTATCTGGTCTCAACACTCTCTGATTGACATCCACTACTCTCCACTTGACCATTTCCATTTCTAGCTCTGATTCCTCCTCTGGCCTCCAGGTCCATATGTCTATCTGCTTGTGGGCTTCTTTTCTATATCTAGTATGTGTCACACATACAATTAAAAAACTACTCTTGATCTTCTCTTCCAAACTTGGTCTCAGTTTTAATCATTTAGATCTTAGTAAATAAATACTTCTTTTTTCAGTAGCTCAGACGAAAATTCTAGTCGTCACATTTGAAATCGCATTTTGTCCTCTCCTCCCTGCAATTCATCAGCAATTTATGCAGCCATATTATTGGCTTTAAAGATCTATGAAGACTTCAATAATCTCCCATTTCCCCCAATCTCAATACTCTGATCTGAGCTCCCATTACCTCTTATCTGGATGAATGAAATAGCCTTTTAACTGGTCTCCCAACACCCACCTTATCTTGCTGTGGTCTGCTTTTAATAGAGACAGTAGAGCGATTCTTTTTTTAATTGTTGTTCAAGTACAATTGTCTCCATTTTCCCCCCATCCCTCCCCCTCACCCCAGCCATCCCCATCTCTCGCCCTTGATCCTACTTTCCTTAGGCTTTGTCCATGTGTCCCTTACACATGGTTCCTTGACAACCTGTCCCTCTTTTCCCCCCATTCTCCCCTCCTACTTCCCCTCTGGTTACTATCATGGCTAAAGAAAACAACATCAAAATGAAAAGGAAACCAACCATATGGAAAAATGTATTTGCAAATGATATCTCAGACATGGGTTTGATCTACAAAATGTATAAACAATTCACATTGTTTTTCCAGGAAGACAAACAATCCAACCAAAAAACGGGCAAAGGACTTAAACAGACACTTCTCCCAGGAGGACATACAGAGGGCCCAGAAACATATGAAAGGATGTTCAGCATCACTAGCCATCAAAGAGATGCAAATTAAAATCACAGTGAGATACCACTTCACACTGGTCAGAATGGCCATCATAAACAAATCAACAAACAAAAGTGCTGCTGAGGTTGTGGAGAAAAGGGAACCCTAGTACATTGTTGGTGGGAATGCAGACTGGTGCAGCCACTGTGAAAAACAGTATGGAACTTCCTCAGAAAACTAAAATGGAACTGCCTTTAGACTTGGCAATTCCACTGCTGGGACACTACCCTAAGAATTCTGAAACACCAATCCAAAAGAACTTATGCACCTCAATGTTCATAGCAGCACAGGTTACAATAACAAGTGCTGAAAGCAACCTAAGTGCCCATCAGTAAATGAGAGAACCAAAAAGCTGTGGTACATTTACACAATGGAATACTATGCAGCAGAAAGAGTGATTCTTTTAAAATGAAAGTCAGATTCAGTCTCTGTTGCCTGGAATTCTCCACTGATTTTCTATATCAGAGTAAAGGCCAGAGTTTTAAAAATAATTTTTAAATCATAACTCAACATTATTTTCATTCGTAATTACTCTCTCCTCCCAAAGCTCCTCTCCCTCAATGTTTCTCACCTTACCTACCAACACTCTCCCCTGACTCACTCTACTTAAGACGTTCTGCTCTCCTTTGAAATCTTCAAATCGCTGAGGCATAACCTTGACCATAGGGCACATGCACTTACCATTCCTTCTTCTTGTACTTCTCCACTTATTTCCTCGCCTATTTTAAGCTTTTACTCAATTGTCATTTTCTCATTGAACCTTTCCTGACCGGCCTATTTAAAGTTGTACACTTCATCATTATCATCTGACATAGTACATATTTTATGCTTTATGAATTCATATATTAATTTTATGCTTGCTGAAACTAGTTTATTTTTTTGCCTGATTTTCTTGTTTGATTAGTTTTATAATTTTGTTTACTGTTATATACTGATGTACATGCAGCTCTTAAAAGAATTATTTGGTATATAGTAGGTGCTCAGTATTTGCTGAGTGAAGAGACATTAGAAATCCATCAATAATAAAGTATTATAAGGCAATGGTATTTGATTTTTTCAAGTATTCTTCAGAAGAGTTTTGAGAAACTATGACATCAACTGTATTTTAATCATAATGATTTATTGCAAACTATGTGTCCTCTAATGCTTTTAATATTTTATGCACATGCTTTAAATATATTTTGATACGAATATAAGTGCTGTCAATTTGCTCACTCAATTTATGGATAATGTCTGCCATATAATCCAGACAGCAATAACAATCCTCATATTTGTGTCAAAAATATTTACTCTCATTTCCAATTCAAATAGACAAATATCTGTGTCAGGACAGTCATCTCACTTTTGAAATTTAAGTCCAACTTAATCCAGTTGCCTGCATGAAATCAATGTTACCCCCTAAATACATTAAAACCGCATCTGGTTTTAATGTATTTTTTGGTCCCTTGCCCCAGGAGCTATTCATTCTCTAATTTTCCTTTGGTTTGCAGCCCCAAATCTTTTATATTTTGAGGCTGTTATTTACTATTATCCTAGAAAAATAACAGGAATTGGTGAGAAGTATGCTTTTCTCCTGTTAAGTAGGAGAATAACAGTCCATTGCTTATGAAAATGGAAAGAGGAGAGGAGATCATTCAGATCACAGGCACATTCTCAGGCAAAGCAATTGTAGGGAAAAAAACATACTTGAAAGTGGAAGATCTGGAAATCAATTTTTTTCTCTATTCACATATATTCCTGGAACATCTATGTACTTACTCATACTTCATTCTTAAGATAAATTTTACTGTAGAATTATACGCAATGGTAATTTAAAAGAAAAGGTACATTGATATAAAACACAGAAATTTCCAAGAAACAATTTTAATGAAAAACAGCAAATTGCATAACAATGTATCTCATTTATTTTTGAAATAGGCATGTAATTTACTCGAGCTTGCGTGTTGATTCATAGAAGGGACTACAAGAATGAATGCCAAGCCATGCCAGTGGGTTGGTTCCTCTGAGGAGGGGGAGAAGGTGGTAACTAGGGGGAATGAAAAAAAAAGATTCCCCTTTTGCTCTGCTAACTTCGCATAATAAATTTATAGAAACTTCCTATGTTAGGTAAGAAAAATTAATTAAGATGAATTATAATTAATTTAAAAATACTAACAGACTCTGATATTATAGTGCTGGTATAATCTTTAAAATGTTTTATTTCCTAGAGCACTTTGTAAACACTATAGAGTATTACCAGTAGCTTAACAAAAATAAGTTAGTTACAAAAACTCTTGCTTCCCCTTCCCTTCTTCACCGATATTTTTCTACCCTAAACCCTTGGTAGTCACTCGCCCTTTACCACTTCCTTTGTTAGAACTCCTTGTTCCTGTATCTGTTTTTCCACTATGTTTTTTACAGGACTGCACCATTTTTATCTTTGTAATTCACATACTCGATACTTTACACAATGGCTATGATACAGTCTGCTTTCAATGACATTTTGAATAAATTAATGAATAAATAAAGAAATGGAAGTAAATAGTCTGTTTCCTTATTCTCCCCTTTATTACTTAGATTTAGAAACAATTTTTTGTTTAATATTGCATGTCTAATGATGTCTTTTATACTTATTGGAAAGTAAATTCTAGACATTTAACATTTACAGACATTATCTCATTTTTCTTCCTCATTTTGTGGTGAAGAACCATGGGTAGAAAATAGATGCAGCTTACACATAGAGAAGTAGAATCCCACAGACAAAACAATACGACTTTCTAAACACATAGCCACAGACCAGGGACCAGTAGATCATGTTGATCTAGCAGAATGAAGAGCCATGGATAATTTTAATACTTAACCAATGATTCCTCTAACAGCATATTATGATAGTTAAGATCTAAAAGGTATTATTTTTTGAAAAATCCGAAACTGGACATTTCTTAGATATAACTTAGTTATAATATATTAAATCATGTTTTAGAAGATTATATATTTATCAAAGAGAAGAATGGTTATTTTCCTTACATAGGCATGTGTTTATGTGTCTACATTTATTAAAGTAAAAGCAAAAGGGAAATTTACAAAAGCAGATAAATATTTTTATATTTAAGTTTTGTTGTGCTTTTTTAGGTACTGGATAGTTTTAACAGTACCAGTTAAAACAATATTCATGGAGCAATGTGACGAAGTGAATCAGAAGTGGTAAAATTATAACATTCTTCTTCATGCCTGCTTCAGAGATATGGAGCTTTTGCTGAATCAAAGCAATAAAGCCATTTATGGGTTGTAAAGAAATCACTGCAAAGCTTTCTGAGGTGCAGGTTTAAGACATATTCTAGGTCCCTAATAAGTACTGCATTTTTCATATTTATTTCAGGCCTATACACACAGAAATGTAATATTTTCAGAGACAGAAGGAAATAAAAGTTGGATTCTTATGCTTCTAGAGCAAAGTAATGGTTCATTTAAAGAATGGTATTGTAGTTTAAAAAAAGAGAATACATTACTCAATTAAAACATAATAATTAGTTCTAAATTTTTCAGGAACATATTTTCCTACATGAAAAGCAAGAAAAAGATTTGTTCTAAAGAAGCCAGAAAATTTAGGAGAAACAAACTTTACAAATGGCAACAAAGCTCTAGAAAGTTAATTAACTGTTTTACACATCAACCAGATCTTCAGACTAATGTCTGAGTAAGATATTAAAGTTGGAGAAATATTCACCCAGTCATTAGTTGGAGATAAAAACAGATCTAGGGAAATCCACTCATATTATATAAATTCTAACACCAAACTTAAGTGGACTGAACTTCTAAAAAATGAGGAAGTAGGGAACAAAGTGAAACAGAAAAATAAGAAACACCCTACAAAAACTATGAAAATATTCTTTAACATAAAGCAGGCACACAGCTATGCAGATGTTCATACTTCTCTGAAGGTCACTGATGTAACCTATCACACAGAGGATGCAATATTTACCTGGATTATTGCTGAAAGGATATGTGTTAAATGTAATTCTTTTCTAATAAAGCCTTTCAGAAAGCTATAAATATAAGCAAATCTTTTTAAGTTCAAGATGGCAGGTGGGAAATATGATAAAATATCTCCCCTTCACACAAAGTTCATTAAAATCATATATATTAACTTTTGGCCACACTCCAAAGAAAGAAGAGAACTCCTTATAAACCAAGATTGGAGACACATTCCTAAAAGGGTTAAACAAACTGAACATGACTTCAGAGTCTGCTTTACTACTGTAAAGTGTGAACTAGGGTTGTACTGTTCAGAAACAAAGTCTGAGGCTTTCCTGCTGATTAGGTAAGTCTAAAGCTAAGCCATCTTCAAGGCTTGTGTTTGTAAAATTGTGAAGCCACATCTCAAAAAGAAATTCTCATCACAAGAATTAAATAAAATTCTTGAATAAAATTTCCCTGCAACTATCTAAGAATCACAAAATGGCTAAATTAACTTCAGTATCTTTACAGATAAACAATAAACTCAACCACCAAAAAACTTACAACCAAGTAAGTAGAGATAATAATGCAGTCTAAAAAAGATTTCAAAGTAATGTGTGTGTGTGTGAGTGTGTGTGTGTGTGTATCTCAAAGAGCCAAGGGAAGTAACTTCTTCCAAAAAAACTTGCTTCCAAAAGTAAGAACCAAATATTATGATAAAGAACAGGTGCTTATGAAGAAGAACATATTGGAATTCTATAAATTAAAAGAATGTACTTGAACTTAAAAACTCACTAGAGGGACTAAAAATGTGCTGCAAAAACTGAGCTAAGAAATTGCCCAAACATGTCCCCAAATATTGAAAATATTTTTTTTAAATGTAAAAATAAGAATTGGTCAAGTCTCTTAATATTCAGCTTTTAAAAAATGTCTCAGAAAGAATAGAGAGAATGGAGAGAAGATAATATTTTGGAAACATGACAAGAATTTTCCAAAAGTGAAGAAAAACATGACTCCTAAGATTAAAAGGGTCCTCTAACTTCCAAGCAAGATTACAAAATAAACATAAGAACAAATACTCATAACTTGAAACAACAAAATGAAACCAAAGAATATAATGAAAAGAAATTAACTTCTAAAGATAAACTTTAAGCAGAATAGAAAAATAAACTACAAAGGAATGAGGAATAGAATAAGGTCAGCAATACTGTATTCAAGAAGACAAAGTAGCAATAGCTTCATATCGTTATGATAAAATAACTTTGAGTGTATGATTCTATACCCAGCTAACCTATTTTGGCTTATTAACCATTTTAGACAGGCAAGGACTCTAAATTTATAATTCACTGACCCTCCAAAAGGGCAAGTAATTCATATAGTCAATTAAAAATAAAAATTCATAATAAATACTAAGATGTAAGAAGAAATCACAAGAAAAAATCAGTAAATCTAAGTATTGTTTTATTAAAAATTAGCTTTGAATGACAAGGGAGAAGTAAATTTTAGATATAATGAACATGAGGTTGGATAAAGCTAGTGATAACTAAGATTTTGTTTAAATGATTTTAAATGTGTATGCAAAATATTTAAAGTTAGATACTAGAAAACAGAAAATAGAATATTTATCTTTCAAGATTTAAAGAAAAATAAAAAGAAGCACTGGAGGAATCCAATAGAAAGCTGTAAAGAAAAACAGTGTCAGCTAGGAGAGAAAAATATGGCAATTGATAGTTTCTTTCCTATATTCACGTTTTAAACTTTGAGTTTCTTATTCTGAGAGACACAGTTGGATGTGCCTATGGTGTCACCTAGATTAATGTCTTAACAACTGAGAAAGGATGGGGGTGCATTCACGTGATTACTGAGTGGGGTGTGGGAGGGAGGGGCCACCACAGCTTCCTCAAGAATTGCCCCCGGATAGGGAAGAATCACTGATGCGAAGTTACGGGGAAAAGAAAGCAGTATCAGAAGAAAAATGAAAATAGTTAATACTTTAAAAATACATCTCTGCTTCAGGTGGTTGAACAAAATGATTTCCCGATGCCTGGGATCTGAATGGCCCTGGACCTGTGGCCTGGTGGGACTGAGCCTTCAGCCCCAAGGGTCCTTCTGTCTCTTGGTGGTAAATCTCGATCAAGGCATCTTTAAAAAAGCACCAAAAAAAAATTACAAAGAAACCCCCCCCACAAAAAATATTTTTTTAGGCTAAAGTTTTCTACAGGTATTAATGAATACTTTTCTTAATCCTTATAAGTTTTATATGTCTAATATTTCTTGATACCAGTAGCATTAATTATACTTTTGTAGTAACATAATATTTTTATAAACATTCAGTGCTTGGCTCAAGTCTGCATGAGGGGTTTATTCAGGGCCATCTTGGGACCCCCCCTTACTATGTACTTTACTTTAAAAAAATTACCCGGTGTCACCCTTGCTGGGTCAATTAAGAAGAGGCGTTATCTGCAGCTCTGCAAGCAGTCAAATTGCAGGGAGGTTGAGTTCATGGTTAGGTTCGTGTGTGAGGTGTAATCCTCAGGACCAAACAGGACGGTTTGTTTAGGGTTTTCTGTTTGTCCTTTTGGTTTTTTTGTTTCGTTTTGTGTAATGTTTCTGCATTTACAGCCAAATCAATTTCGTTACGTTTCAAGCTTTTACTGATGTCAAATGGAGGCAAGAACAGAAGAAGGAAAGCTTTTTACAAAGTAATACAGTTTGAAACTGAGCTGTTTACATGTTACTGCTTTTAACTGTCTGTTCTTGTCCAAAAGTGGGACATCCCCAGGAAGAAGAGGAAGGCTCCGCTTAGTTCCTTAATCACCAAAAGCCCAGCCCAGAATTCAGAATCCCTCCACCCCATGAATTCTTACAACATTATTTCCCAGTTAGCGGATACCAAGGCAAAAAGACATCCTTTCAATGGTTAGAGAAGATTAGTTGCTTAAATTATTTCATGTCAGGGTTGTATTTACGGTTTTACAGTAAAACAACTTTTGAGAAGAAAAAGAAAATTGATGCAAATATATCAATTCTTGAATGCATGTATCTTTATGGCTATTTAGAAAGATTTCTTTTCTACCCCAAAGCATAATAAACTTTATTATAACTTATTCTAATAACTTGAAAGTTTATTATTGATATTTTGATATTGTTGCATCTGGAATTTGTCTTTGAATAGTATAAATCCATTTTTTCAAATAAATAATAATTTCTTGAATAGTCCATACATTCTCCATTGACTTAAAATGTTAATACATGAGTTTCATTCTTAATTCTCCATTGTATTTCATTAACATATTTGTTTTTTAAATATCACACTATTCATGTTTAACTTAATGTTTAAATTTATCTTAAAAATTGTCTTTAACCATATTTCAAAAGCATTTCTGCCTTCACTGTTACAGGATAAAGGAAGATCTACAAAGCACAAATGTACTAAATTGCTTTAGCAAGTAAAAATATCACTAAATTTGGATAGATAATTAAAATATTGATATCAAAACTTAATAGATGATATTTAAAAAAGAAAAAATCCTAGAAATGAGTATTTGGCATGCATATGATGGATGATATAGTAATATAATCAATATGAAAAGTTATTTTATATCAATAAGAAATATCTAACACTTCAACTGAATAGTTTAAAAGTACAAATTCACAAAAAAGACATATGAATTATTATTAAACATATAAAATAAAATTTCATTCTTTCCAAAAACCAAGATGAAATTAAAATAACAACATTTTTTAACCTAAAACATTAGAAACAATTTAAATTACTGCAGAAAATTGTCTTATAAATGTCATCAGAATGTGAGTAGTGGAATTTATGATCAATTATAAGACTAAAACTGAGAACTATCCAAATCATTTGAAGATGTTGTGAATCGTTGCTATACTGCCTGCAGCACTGCATCCTCAATAAAATAATGAAGTTGGAGAACATTTCATAGCAATCGAGTTATCAAGGCATAATATGAAATGGAAACATTTCTGTTTCTCTAGAGAACCCCTACCAATACGGTCAATAATTAAATTGATGTTTCATTGCAGGGAGTTTGAAGGATCAGGGAAAATAAACAAGATAGAAGGAAAATGCAAAGCATGAGTTTATTATCAAATTGATTAACATGTAACTAAAAAATAGAAAAACAAAAGTGAGAAGCAACACATATGCAATGATTTGGAGGAAATACTCTAAGTAAATGAAGCAGCCTAGAGTTGGGTAAGGGTCTGATATACTCACAGGACAGACATAGGGCCTTATGGAGAGTGGAGGAAACTTTATGGTAGAGTTGATTTTGGAGATAGGTAAGAGGCATTTGCCCTAACAATTACAGGCCACATCTCAGGAAGTCCAGATTTTACTCTAACACCATTAGAGAAAACACTGAAAAGTTTCAGGGAAGAGAATGACAACTCTGATATAATTTTAGAAAGACAACTGATTTATAGAAGTTAATAAATAAATCAGAGATGGACAAACTGAAAGTTGGGACACCAGTTAGGAGAGTATAACGTTCGTCCATGTATAAGGTAGTGGTATGGCGGACTGAGATGACAGTAGAAAGAACAGAAGCAGATGGATTTAGAGGTAAGAACTAACAGGGCTTGGTGATTAATCAGAAACAAAAAAACAGAGCAAGAGGAAAAGAGAATTTGTAAATTTTACAGTTGAGTAATTGAGTCTATGGTGATACAGTTTACTGTGATAGAAAAAATGGAGGAGTAATAGGTGTGGGGCATGCGTAATCAAGAGTATGTTTTGAGACCCATGAACATGGAGATATTTATTAGGTACCAAAAAGAAATGCTTGGATTCATTATGTCGATCCAAGACTAAACAGACTGCTACTGCACTACTGACTCACTTACTGGTAGAGTGTGGTTTTTTTTTTGAGACTTTAATTTTTAGAGCAGTTTTAGGGTTACAGCAAGGTAACGTGCTCATGCTGTGCAATACTTGAGCAAAAGAGTGCGCTTCCTGGCTCCAGTCCTCCACTTTCGGGCTCAGATCTGACCTACTCTGACTAAACCTAAACCTACTTCTGTCATAGCTTCACAGTTTCTTTTAGCTCTGAGTTCTACTGCATTCACACAGAATTGGTCTACTGTTTCTTTGACCTGAATTTCTATCTAGGAGACCGTAAATTGATTTATTTGCGGTTTAACTTTGATGAAATTATTCCTTCATGGGCTCATTCACTCATCAGCAGTTATTTAAGTCATTATCCAAAACACTTACGTGAGTCTTTACCATACTGTGCTGAAAATCAGGAAAATGTGATGGAAGGAGTGTAATTTATGGAGCCTTGATGTATCATTAGAATTTTCAGAAGCAGAAATGAAAGAAAAAGACCTTTCAGGCATTCTCATGTAATTTCAAGGGGATTAATTCTAGAACTTCAGATTCTTCAATGTCATACCTGAACCTCAGCCAATGCACTAATTTGCATTCAAATTAGTACAATGGTCCGTATTTGTGTCATGATTTTGACATTTATCCATTTAAAAAGATTGCAATGTTTTAATTCCGTCTTATTCTAAAGATTAAGTAATAAATTTTTTTTAGAAAATCATCATTCTATGAAAGACCTAATTTTCTTGTAAATATATATGATTATTGGTTATTTTCAGCCCAGCTGAAAATAGATTCCAAAGAAATCATAACAAAATGTATTTTAATATGCACTCTACAGTGTATGGTCTTGTTAAATTTTTATTACTATCTCAATAATACAAGGTCCGTTACAGATCCCTAATATTTATAAGCTAAGTAACTTATTTGCTTATTCAGGGCAGATTGGAACACATTTTCCTGGAAGAATATAAACCCTTCAGCTCTACACCAGCTCTTGAACTCTGTGAAACCAACTGCCACGGGAAGGGCCTCAGTGAGAGAGGACCCAAAAGACAACGTTTCCACCTTTAGGTGGAGCCACATGAACACAATTTTAAAGCTTAATTAATTGATTTAAAACTTAAATCACCATTCAAGCAGATTCTCCTCTTTCTTTCTTACTCTCTTTACTCTTTCCGCAGAGAAGCCAATTTCTTTATGCAATTCTTCAGCTATTTCTTTCTATTTTTTTTCTTTGTTTCTTTTCCCTTTTTTCTTTCTTCTTCTTTCATAAATAAAAGAAAAATTACAGAAATATCTAAGTTTTTAGTACCAATTTGTTAAAGTACAGATTTTGTACTTGAAAGGTGATATTGTAGTCTCTAGTCCTTCCACCTGGGATTCAAGGACCAGAGTCTCAGGGATTTCAGGGTTCATCCAAGATCGTGCTTTCCCCATGGACCAGGTGTATAGCAAGAGCTGTTTGCTTCCATTGAGAAAGAGCAGTTCCCTTTCCTTTCTTTTCTAAAAATATGTCTACTGATTTCTGCCCCTTCGAAAGGGTGTTTTTTCTCTTTGTAATCAATACACTGAACATAGCTTTTCCTCTCAATTCTATTTCACAAGGCTCTCACCTTTCCTCAAAGAAAAAAATGACTTTTGGCTGAAGTGGTGCTAATAATGGTCATTCAATTCTTTGCTTTACAAATACTTTTTAAGTACCTTCAGGGCACTATCATTTTATGTTAGCTATTTTTCTCTGTTAACAGCTATTAAATCAATAGGGAACAAAAGAAAGATAAAAAGGGTGACTATCATAATGAGAGAATTAAAAATTTTCCACACTTAAAGTAAAAGGAGGGGTAAAATCAGAAAACACCCCATCTATTAGCTGTAATTATATGAAAGCCATCACTCTGGTTTCCTAGAGAAGTTGTAGAATTCTCCAGGTCTCTAAACAGAAAAATAAAATTCTGAATTCTCATGCCTTCAGGGCTGACATTGTGAAAGACATTGCATTTGACTTTGTGGCAAATTATTAGGGAAGTGGAAAACAATGCTTTTGTTCCTGAGGAACTTAAAGTCAAGGTGGAACCAGCGCCTTTGGGAAAACAAGGAACACAGAGGCTGTCACAGAAGCATCGTGCACGTCCCCATACAGCTGTGACTGCACAGAGTTGACTTGGTCCACAGAAAACAACCATTACCCGCATGTTGAGGAGAAAAGCGGCCTGACTTGCTTGACAGAAAAGTGTCCATCATGCCATGCAAAAGGGAGGCAATATGTGTGAGCTTAACTGCTTTATTGACATAGGAAGGTAAGTAATTTTTCTGGTCAAAATAGAGAATATGAGTTGGGGCAAAGCAAGATATTTTGATAGTAGGAGATAAGAGCAAAACGCAATTATAGTTTTAGAGTGATACAAGTGGCAATTTGGAACCCTATGGAAGAAATCTGTCTTTTACATTTAATAGAAACATTTTTAAACCTACATCAAAGTAGAGTGGTGTTACAAACCTTTATGTGCCTCTTATGTACCTGCTAATAAATATCAGCATTTTGGCAAATATTTGAGTGACTGCTATCTCTAATGAACATATGAGTTGTTTTGTCCTTGTGAGAGGTGGTGTACACTTGAACAGACTATCAGAAAATAATTTGTTCTGCTTTTAAATCAGTTTCTCATACATCAGAAACAGGAACAAAATGCAAAGGTCCCAAGGAGTCAGGTTTTTTATATAAAGCTCCTGCCACAGGAGCTGACATGAGGTGTTGAGGCCTTCACATAGCCAGTGATTCTCACAAAGGTAGTTTAATTCTACCTAAAGAAACCAAGTGTTCTCTTTTTCTTAAAGGTTTATTTTATTCACTTTTGAGAGCCTGGGGAGACAGAGAGAGAGAGAGAGAGAGAGAGAGAGAGAGAGACATTGATGTGAGAGAGAAACACTGATCCATTGCCTCCTTCAGCTGTCCCAAACAGGGATGAAGCCCATACGGTGGGCATGTGCCTTGACCAGGAATCAAACCAGCAACCCTTTGGTTACTGGCTGACACCCCAACAAACTGAGCCATGCTGGCCAGGGCAAGCCAAGGGATCTTGAAGAGTAGAGCTGACAATAACACCCAGACAGTAATAACTATATTTCAAACACTAGAAGTGAAAATAATATTTTATAAGAATGTTGCACTGTGCCAGCTGTGTTATAATGGATATATTATCCATAATGATCCCATTTAAATACCACAAAAAACCCACTTTGTATTGTTCCCCCCTTACATGTAAATAAATTGGGGCATAGAATTCTTAAGTCACTTATTCATGGCACACAGCCAGATTTAAGACTGCAACTCAGTTTAGCCTGATTCCCAGTTATGCTTGTTCCCCCACACAACCAAGAAACCAGAGAGAGAAAACCAAGTCCTCCTCAACATCACCGTGTTCATGGACCCAGAGCCAGAATGACCTCTAGAAGTATTCAGGTGAACCATGCTGAGCAGTGAAGAATGTTCTATATTCAGAAGAACAATATTCAGTCCAGATAAGAATGTGACTTCTTCATCAAGGAGACTGTGAACTGGGTATAACTGAAACTATGCTTTTTAAGCCACTACTTAATGTGATGCTTTTTAAAAAAAAATCTTTCTGCGTGTTGGCAGTGAAAGGGAATTTGTCTACAAAAAAATTGAAAAAGATTAAATAGGTGAGGCTGCATGATGGTAGAAGATCTCTAGGATGCAGTAGATGGGTCGATCTGGTGAACTGGACAGCTGTAAAGGAAAAAATCAAAGAGGTAGAGAGTGAAGGCAGTCAAGAGTGATCTGTGGTAAGGACAGGTTTCCTTGCAGAGTCCAGATAACTTTGGAAAATTTGAATTTGAGAAAAGTGTGATTTGTTTACAATTGATAATATTCAAGAGTTTGGGTACAGGAATATTTTTTTAAAGTTATACATTAAATTTCATGAGTATAAGAAAAAATTGCTAGACTTCTGGTCAAGATGGTGGTGTATGCAAACATGGCTCCTCTCTTTGCACAAGCACACCAAAATTACAACTAAAATATAGAGCAACCATTACTCATAACTGGCAAAAAACAAGTTGAATGGAATACTGACAACTATGGAATTAAGCAAACCATATCCAACAGACTGGTAGGAGGGGCACAGATGCAGAACAGGCTGGTCTCTCATCCACATGTAGGGATAAAAAATTGGGAAGAATATTTTGGGAGCAGAGAGTCCCAGCCTGACACCTGGTCCCTTAACCTAGGGTTCCAGCACCAGGACGAGAGTCCCCATTACTTCTGGGTGCAAAAACCAGCAGGGATTGAATCAGTGGAAGAAATTTCTGGAGTCCCAACCAGTTCCTCTTAAAGAACCCGCATACGGGCTCACCTACTCGTACTCACTTCTTCTGAGCTCCAGCACCAGGGTAGCAGCTTAAAAGGTACAAGCGTCATAAAAGGGGAAACTGAAGTGTCTAACATCAAGGTGAACAAGGCCAGTGTCCCTTTTCTACACCCTCCCCCCACAGAGCTAGCCAGCTGATGCCATATCTGAGACTCTATCAACCTGGCTAACATTGTTTGACTCCCTTTGGGGATCCCCAGAGGCTCTGTCCCACCCAAATTATAGACCCACCTAAGCTGCCTTTTCATATGAATGGCTGGTCTTGATTCATGCTGCACAACTTCCTAAATTCCCTCAAATGAACAATAGCTGGACTCTGTGAGCCCCAGGTCCAGCACTATCAGCAGCCAGCCTAGATTCACAGCTTGACTTTGACTGGGAATCTCCAAGCCCAGCACAAGTAATAGCCATCTCAGATTGTTTTACAGCTGAGGCAGGGTAGCCCTGGGTGAAAGACAGGTGGGTGCTGACCTTGGCCTGTATCACCCAGGAAATCCCAGGCCCAACACACTGAGTAGACAGCTACAGACCACATTGGAGCACCACCATGCTCCTGCTTAGCTGATCCTCCATAGAGAGTAGAGATTGGCGGTCAGTGGCCAGAGCCAGTCTTTGCAGCTGATTGGCCTGGGTAAATTCCTCTCATTAATCTACCAACAGCAACTAAGCCTCAACTATAAGAGGAGGGTGTACTCAGCCCATCCAATGGGCACATCTTGAGTACCCAGCTTGGGCAATAGGGGAGGCTATGCTGCTGGACTCTACAGGACACTCACTACTTTAGTCCACACTATCAAGACAAGGAGGCTAAGTAGCCATACCTAATACATAGAAACAAACACAGGGAGGCTGCCCAAATGAGAAGACAAAGAAATGTGGTCTAAATGAAATAACAAATCAAAACTCCAGAAAAAAGAGCTAAACAAAATGGAGATGAGCAATCTATCAGATGCAGAGTTCAAAACACTGGTTATTAGGATACTCATAGAACTTAGTAAGGACATCAGCAGCATAAAAAAGATCCTGTCGGAAATGAAGGATACACTGATTGAAATAAAGAACAATTTATAGGGAAACAGCAGTAGAGTGGATGAAGCTGAGAATCAAATTCAATGCTTCAAAACATCAGGAAGCAAAAAATAAGCAATCAGAACAATGAAAATAAAAAAGAATTTAGAGAAATGAGGGTAGTATAAGCAGTAAATGGGACAACTTCAAATGGTCCAATATTCACATCATAGGGGTGCCAGAAAGAGAAGAAGAGCAAGAAATTAAAAATCTATCTGAAAAAAATTTATATAAAACTTCCCTAATTTGGTGAAGGAAATAGACATGCAAGTCCAGGAAGCGCAGAGAATCCCAAACAATATAGAGACAAAGAGGGCCCCTCCAAGACACATCATAATTAGAATGCCAAAGGTTAAAGATAAAGAGATAATCTTAAAAGCAGGAATAGAAAATAAGTTAATCACCTACAGGAGAGTTTCCATAAGACTGTCAGCTGATTTCTCAAAAGAAACCTTGCAGGCTAAAAGGGATTCCCTAGAAGTATTCAAAGTCATGAAAAGGGGACCTACAGCCAAGCATGGCTGTACCCAGCAAAACTATCATTTAGAATCAGAGGGCAGATAAAGAGCTTCCAAGATAAGAAAAGCCCAAGGAAGTTCATCATCACCAAACCATTATTATATGAAATGTTAAAGGAACTTATTTAAGAAAAAAAGATCCAAACTCTGAACAATAAAATTGCAATAAATACATATCTATCAATGACCGAATCTAAAAAACAAACTAAGGAAACAAGAAGAACAGAGACAGAATCATGGATACGGAGAGCAATTTGATGGTTGCCAGGTGGGATGGCCTGTGGGGGAAATGGGTGAAGAGGTGAGGGAATTAAGAAGTACAAATAAGTAGTCACAGAATAGCCATGGGGATACAGAATACAGTATAGAAAATGGAGTAGTCAAAGAGCTTACATGAATGACCCATAGACATGAACGATGTTGTGATAATTGCCTGAGGGAGTCGGGAAGGCTGGTGGAAAGGGGCAAAGGGGGAAAAATCAGGACAACTCTAATAGCATAGTCAATAAAATATAATTTAGATAATAAATATGGTTAGAATAAGGATTCTCGTATATGGTTAGAATAAGGATAAAGTTTTGCAAGTTATTTTAAAGAATAATATTAAGTTAAAGTAGTATGGATTGGTAGACAACACAAAGCATACCTAAGCAAGATTTTGACAAGAAAAGATAGGTTGGAAAAAGAGGGGAAAAAAGAGGAATTTAGTGTGGAAAAGTAGATGCCAGACAAGCTGATGTCACAGGGTTGTAGAACAAAATGTAAGTGACGTATTTTATAGAATGTCCTCATGTCATAAATGGGAAATCTGAGGTCTATAGGAGAAAATAAATGCCCACTATCACACAGAAAGTTTGTTACACAGTAACATCTACAACTTGGGGTTTTGCTTCATAATCTAGTAATTTTTTTTGTCATGAAATCAGGCATTTCTTAAAAAAGTAAATTTTGGTCTCACATGCCTATTCTACTCAATTTACCATGTTGTACATTCTTATTCAAACCCTTATTTATATGTTATCTGCTATTTTCAGTTAGTAACTCAAAAGTATTTGTCTGGAGGATGTTCAATATTTTTAAATTTTCATTTGAAAAGTGTCTATGGATAAATCAAATGATTAAACACATTTAAAAGTAGTTTACATGATTAAAGTAAACTATTTTTGAAAGAATGAAGGAGAGGAGCCTTGGACTGTGCTGCTGATTGACAAGAGCAAAGACAAAGCACCACAGAGACCTAATTTGAGTTTTGGCTCTCCCTGACCCGCAGGACTGTATGCAACATACTTAAGATTCTTGAGGTCTTGATTTCTGTAAAATCAGAACAATGGGAATCTTTCTGCGAGATGTATTTGCAGATTACAAATAATGACTATCACCAGTGTAGCTCCTGACACTCAGTAGATATTAAATATGTACGTGATGAGGGTAACAGAGAGGAGAGGAAATGCTATGGACTGGTCTTGCAGCCAGAAACAGGAAGCTTTGATGTGGTACAAACAGAAAGTGGATAAATAGGAAGGAAAGTTTGGGTTTGGGTTTTTAGAGTCACTTTCCGAGGAGCTGGTAGATATGTGTTCTGCTTGTGTTGGGATCCGCATTTCAGAGAGTGAATCATTTTTCTCCATTTAGAAGCTTTGATAGTTATGCCATTTCACTTAATATTTCCACAAAAATACTGAGAATTTAAAAGGGAATTACCTCGTGTCGGCTTCATGAGACCACAATGTTGAACCTTTTGGCATCTGGATTATATCAGCTTTTCTTGAATCATGATCTTTTATATTTTCCACTTTTGCAAAAACAAATTAATAATATTGTTTCCATGTGGTTATATTACTTTGCATAACAGGACATAGAAATGTGAAGTATTTGAAGAGGAAGCAAATATAATTGTAGATGACTAGGGTTTATTAGTGAACTCCTCCTATTTAATGTATATTATTCTTAAAGCACAAATACATTTTGTACATCTCCGAGGAGTTTGCAAAGTACTTTCACACATATTATTTCATTTACTTTTTATGCCAATGGTATGAGATAGCTATTAATATTCTCATTTTCTAGATGAGGCAAGAAAAGCTCAGAGTTTCAGTATCTTTTCAGGGTCACATAGCCAATGAGCAATTGATCCAGATTATCTGACTCCAAAATCAACACCATTTTCACTCTGTACCTTCATTTTTATTTCCATCATTCAGTATAAGATGAGGTATGAAACATGTCTGCTGCTGCCCTCAAACACTTCCCAATTTCACTTGGTAAGGAAAACCCACACACATGGTAGAGTGAAACCTCACTACAGGCACAATATCAGTATATGATGCCAAGTGCCTTACAAATGTTACTCATAGGGTAGTCAGTATGAGAAGGAAAAGAGAGATTAAGATCACTGTGAGTTTGAGTGGTCAGGGACATATCACAGAGAAGGTAAGAAAAATATTTTGAGAGAGTAGAAAACTAGGCACCCATTTGGGATGATTGTAATAATCAACATGTCCTCCACCCACAGCCTCTAACTCTCATCTGTAAACATTCCAAAAGGAATAGGACATTGTATTCTTGGCTGGAAATGAAGCAAGCAAATGAATCATCTGGAAATTCAGGGTTGGAATAAGTTTTCATCTGATTAGTGTGAGGGATATTTATGTTCATGGACTCCTTGCTGACAGTAACCAACCCCAGAAGAAGTCTGATATCTTCTACCTTTCACATTCTGGTACCTGGAGCCTTACTAGGGTTTGACAAACACAACCAAGACATTTTCTGGGTCAGTGGGGTGGTCAGCACTGTGGACAAGGAGACAAAAGAAAGAGCATTGAATTAGGAATCAGAAGAACTGGACTTTGGGTTGTAGCAACTGCAGGACTATGGCATTGAGCAACTCACTTCCTCTCTCTGTTCCAGTTCATCATCTGAGAAACAGGACTTAATGAACCTGCCCACCTGACATTTTCATAAAGAATAAATGAGACCACATATATGAAAGTGCCCTAAAATAGCAAAATATATAAAATATTATAGAAATTCACATATTATAGAAATATGTATAATTATTTCCAAGACATCCTTTTATAAAGTTTCCTCCAATTTTTTTCTTGCAATCTATCAAGAACTTCTTAAAAAATATTTTTGCCTCATCACAATAACCAAGTATCTAATGTATACAGAGATAATTATTAAATCATTGTAAATAAAAACCTACAGGAAAATTATTCCCCTAAAACTACACATAAGTAAAAGTATGGGCTGTTATTTTTAGCAGAATTCACTATATTAAGTGAGCAGTTATGACGTTATTAAATGTGTAGGTTGATGAGAAGGGTCAGGGTAGGAGTTGGTGAAGGAGAAGAAAAATTAAAATGTAAAGACTGAAGAATATCTTTTCCTTAAAGCTTGTTACAATAGACTAATAATGGTCAATTACTGGCTGACAATTTTCTCTTTAACACCATGTTGTTCAAAATGTGCTATAGGGACACCTGCATGGAACGTTTCCAGAGAGCTTGTTAGAAATGCAGAGTTCACAGCCTCCCCCCAGACCTGCAGAATCTGCACTTGAACAAGATTCCCCAATGAATCGTGTACATATTAATGTTTGGGACTCATTCATCTATGGGACAATTTTAGATGCACGTGTCCTTTGATTCTTGAGACTATTCTGTTGAAAACAGTGTTATACCTTACCTGCCCCACACCCCGTTTTCCGGTGAAAACCGGGGAAGTTCAGCCAGAGTGACACAGTGGGGAGTGGCAGCTCAGGGATTTAAACATCTTTTTTCTAATTCTACAGTCAGTGCTTCTCCCAACACACACCTCTTCTGTTCATTTCTCTCTCTCTGGAGTGTTTGGTACTTGGAGACCTATTCTGAAGCCAGATCTGACTTCCAGCAATTCTGACTTAAAGATCCACTAGTTTATCTAAAGTCTCCACTCACATAACCCTGACTCGTAGTGCAGGAAACAGCACAGAAGTAGAGGAAGAACTGCTTCTTTTTGTGGCACATTCTACCTTTTGAGTCCGTGCCAAGGAGATGACAGAGGAAATTCCCACGTCACATTCTTCCTCTTTTGCTTTGATAATTGAGGTCTTCATGACATCAGTCTTTCTGAGATCTTTCTGGGAGTTCATCGTGAGCTGATCTCATCATCAGAATACCACTATTATAAGGTGACACCCTTGGAATTGCTCAAACCTTGTGGCTGACTGGGCTTCTTTTGGGCACCTCAAGGTGGTATCGGAGTATGGACTCTGCTTACGTTATAAGGCAAAGGCTTGATTCAATCACTTATGAGAAGTGCTTGAAGTATGTTGCTGGATGTCCTCCAACTTTCTCTTTCTTAATAGATTCCCACCCTTGCCACAGAAATCATGTTTGGGATAGCAGTCAACAGAAAGTGGTTTGAAAAGTTTCATGAGAGGTGATTTATTTACAGCTGAGAACTGGGAAATTAGTCACACTCCACTTAATGTAATATGCATACATGAGCAAAAATTGTTTAAAAATAATGCAAATGAAAAATGAAAAACTCACAGAAAAAAAATACAGACACTGAGATTGTGCTTTGTGTCTTCCTGGCACACCAAGTATGCCAACTGTAATCCTATCCAGATATGAGGCTTTATATGTTCCCTAAAAACAAGCTCAAGCCCTTTCCAGAATGGAGAGACCTCTGCCTACAACATACCCCTCTCTTCCTGTCTATTCTCAGGATGAAGCACAAAAGATGCCAACAAGCTCTAGAGAGCTTTAAGTGAAGATACCTATGGAAATCCTCAGCATGTAGGAACTCTTCAAGAGTCATTCTCAGAATGATTACTAATGCCCACATGACTGTTTCTGTTTAGTTCCTATCAATGAGAAATTTCATTTTATTCCCCACTAAGTCATTTATCCATCATGGGAGCCCCCAAAGCCCTACAAGAGCTGTTTAATTCTTGCACTATTGTTCTATTTATCCAGAATTGCTCAAGGATCATTGCCTATAGTATTGTTTCAGCCCAAAATCTTCTTTACCAACTCTACCTTTTCAAATCCTGAGGAACATTCAAGATTGTTTTTTTCTTTTTCTGAATCCTTCTCTGCTTACTCAAATTAAATACAAGCGCAATCCAGTGCCTATGTCTCTCTCAGAGCACTTGGCTTTTCTGCCTGTTTGAGAGTTATTTGTGTAGTTGTCAGTTTCTCCTACTGGCCACCTATTTATCTATTTTACTAAATTATGGTTTCCTTGTTTGTGGGATTTCTCAAGTTCTTATAATAACTATTTCTTGCTCATCCTGAAACACATGGGTGAAATAATTAATCACCATTTGAATGGGAACAATTCTCTGAAGGTTAAGAAAGAAATGGCAGGCCTTGCTTATGCAGTTTGGCACGGGCAAGTCGTGATTATAGCTCTCAGGCAGTGTGGTCCTCCGCCATTGCGCCTGTTAGATACCCCAGGTGCTGCATCCAAACCTGTAGAACTTGTTCTCCAGCCTCTATGAAAAGAGCTCTTCACTTCAAATGGTTCCTCCCTTTCTCGTTTCGTAAAACCTAATATCCTGCTCTAACACCACATGGATATGTGTACAAGACTTTAAGAAGATTTTTATCTTTAAAAAATTAGTTTTGTGATATAAATGGTATAAGAACAATCATGAAAACTAAAAAATAAAGTATTATAAAATCTATTATTGTCTCTAAATAATTTTAAGTTAATTCCCATATTGCTGTATAGATGAAGCATTTCAAACAGTTTTGGGGAAAAAAAACTAGTAATTTTTCCATGGCTGAGACTTATAAAGAAGATGGCTTGCAAAGTTTGGTGCCTGAAAAACAAAACTCATAACATTAAAAAATTCTCTGAAGGATTCCAATGAGGAAGAAATAGAAAAGTGATCTTCAAAGTACCCTGACAGTTAAGAGGTAAATGAAACAATTGGGAGGAGGAGGTTAAAATGACAAAATCGTTGCTCGTGGGGGATGTTGGTAATGGGAGAGGCTGTGCCTGTGTGGGGGGAAGGAAGTATATGGGAATTCTCTACCTTTCTCTCAATTTTCCTGTGTACCTGAAACTATTCCAAAAAAAAATAAAGTCTTAAAATAAGTTTTGTGGATACTGCCAAGTGTTCCCTTGAAGGCAAAATTTCCCTGGCTGAGAACCATGGATTTAACACTTGCTAGAGATGCAAATTGTGGACTCCACCCCAAACCTACTGAATCAGAAACTCTGGGAATGAGGTTTAGCCATCTGTGTTTTAAGAAGCCTTGTAGCTCATTCTGACGCAGTGAACTATTTAAGGACAACACTTGTCTGTCTACTTCTCAAAGCAAGTGTATCCTACAGGACATACACTAGTATTCCTTAGCTGGGACCATGGAATAACTATGTTGGAATCACCATTGCTATTTATTAAAATCGCGTCTAGAACCTCATCCTAGGGGTCTTTAATCACAATTTCAAAAGAGATGTGAAGATGAGAGTGAAGTGGAAAGCAAGGAAGGATCTAGTGTTTTTGTTGTTGTTACCGTCATTACTGTTTTTTAATTAAGTACATCCCACCGACTCTTATGTTCACAGATGTTGAAAAACACTGACTGGTACTGAGTCTTCAACTCTCTTTATTCATATCATGAACATCCCAAGTTCTGATTTGTATTTCCAAAACAAAGCACTAATGACAAATTGGCTTCTGGTTTGTACCTGCCTTCAGCAGTGTTTCTTGACCCTGTTAGCATTTTTGAACCACCTGGAGAGCTTTTTAAAAATACCAACACCCTCTCCCCACCCAAGACCAATTAAATCAGCATCTATGAGGGTGGTATTTTTTAGAGTGCCAAATGACTTTAATATGCAAATAGGCTTGGGAACCACCGTCTACGGGAGGAAAATATACTAGTCATACAAATGGTAACATTCAAGTTGGTTTATGCTTAAACATCCCATTATAAATTATAAAGGTAATATTCAGGTTTGTATCTCATACTTTTTTGATGTTTCTTTAAATGCATTCAGGTTCTGAGGACCACCGCTAAATACCCAATCCTGGGACGCAGTGATGTGAGGGACAGTCTCCTTCTCACATGCCTGCTGAGCTTCTTGTCTCCTTCCTACTACTCCTTGATATGCCATTTTCAGGATTTTGTTCAGTTAACTAAAATAAAAAAGTGGCTGCAAAGTTCTACCTTCAATAATGAAGGCACTTTGATATTAGTGTAATCAAGCCTTCAGATCTTACTTCCAATTCACAGAAAATTTCGTGGATCAAGGGACAAACCAAACACCCATAAGGAAGAATTTAGGCTACTGAGGGGAGGGGTGGTTTATAGAATACTGCCTGTCTCTTCAACAAGTCAATACTATAAAAATGATAAAAAATAAAATAAAATAATATGTATGACATTAAAAGGGAGAATGTTTTAAATTATAAGAGAGGTAACGATTCAAGGTAATGCCTTGATGGGATCCCAGTTAGACAAACCAAATGCAATATAAATGAAATTATTGCAGCACTTGGCAGAATTTATAGATGATCTGGGTATTAGTTGATACTAAAAATTATGTGTAATTTTGTTGTGTGGTAATGGTATTGTGGTTGTATGGGGGATGCACTTATTTTTTAGAAGTACGTAGCAGGGACAAAATGTCATTATATATATGTATGTGTGTATATATGTACATATATATATATATGTAGTTTACTTTAAACTACTTCATTCAAAACAAAAATATAGGTGATAAATATAGAGCAAAATATTAACAATTGTCCAATCCACTGTATGAACCTAAGGGTAGTCATTACACTGTTCTCTCTCCTTTTTTCATTTTCTTGAATTTTTTTTTAGAGTGAAAAACAGGGTGGCAAAAAGGAAAAATATAGACAGTTTAGGTAGTGGAAAAACCTCTGGAGTGGAGATAAGCACCTGCTGTATCACATGTGCATGTGAAGGAGAAGGGGAATCATAGATGACTCCTCAAATGTTGGCCTGAGCAGCTCGGCGAACAGTGTATTCATTGGCTGAGATTGAGAGGACCGAGGAACACATAGCTTTGGGAGAAACAAATCATGGTCCTGTTTTAACTGCGTTAGGGTTGAGTTGGTTGTTAGACATCAGAGTCTAGTGTTTGAGTTTAGAAAAAAGTTGACTGGGTTTGTTCTAGCCAGAGAGAAAAAGAAACATTTTGATAAGCATAATTTCTTCTGAAATAAATTCAGTCTGAGCAGTAGAAAGAGGCATATGTGGCCCCAAATTTATGAATCTAAATCAACTGTTATAAACAAGTGGACCAAGGATATGTTTTGTTTGGAATTCAATTTTTTTTAAAATTTGGATCTCACATAAAAATGCTTCTGGCTTCTCTTAAAAAAACAGGGAGGCTAGGAAATATGGGGCCATTGTTTCCACATTTGAACCTCCCTACTTTTCCACAGATTTCTTTAGTCCCTGTTGTCTTGTTCTTGCCCGGCCTTCACAGGAATTTGAGTTCATGGCACATGAACTAAATTCTCCTCTTTCCTCTGCCATGTACGATTACTTGATATTTTGCTGTTATTTCCTTTTCTGAGCTTCAGGTACTCAACCATAAAATATGTTCTGTGACTGGTTCACAATGTCTTTTGAAAATCACATTAAATAATGGATATAAAGTCATCTTACGTTGGTAATGTACTCTACAACGGCAAACTATGACTCCCTTTGAAATATCAAGAGTTGAGATTATTGATTTATAAATGCACAGTGAGATTTAAAAATACCTAAATTTAAATTATTTATATATTTGGGAAAGTTCAAACTACTCTTAAAAATAAAGTCAACTTAATATAAAATAAAAATGGGGAGGAAGTGACACCTGAAATTTAAAAAAGGAAATTCTTTGAGAAAAGAAATACCCACAAAATACTGAGAATTCATAATATGAGTGGGAGAAAGATGAAAGGGGAGAATAAAAATGAGAAGAGCAGAGGAGATGCAGCCGGAAACCAGGGGTTCTCATCCCAGCCTCGTAGCTGCCCCTCTGTGTGAACTTATGAATGGTGATAAAAGAAATCAGTGCTCAGTAAGTGCTTCACATATGTCATTTCACTTCACTTATAACAAAGAATCATATGAGGTGCAAAGAGTTACTGTCCCTATTTACACACACAAACAATGAGGCACAGAGTAGTTAAATAATCTACTGACCCTTTCAAAACCTGCAAATATGAGAACTGGATGTCATTTTACAGCTCACTTTCTTGGAATAAAATGTGAAAAACATACAACTTTATTTTTAAAAGGTTTCTCGGAAGTGCTATAGAGATGTACAGAAATTATTACTAATATGAATTATGAACTGTGATTTTTATATAATTCATGTAGAATACCTGTGATATCTTAGAGGCTTTACTCATGTGATTTTATCAAAGTTTGGAAGTTACAAACTAAGGCATCAGGTTTGACAGTTTATGAAAATACATACATTGATATCAAACCATTTGATATTTTACATTAACCTTGTTGACGTATACATCTACCTCAAATGCATATTGCAAACATTATTTTACAACTACCTTTAGCTAACACAACCTGTAATTTCTATGTGCATCACCGAGACACACAATTAAGCACTTTGTGTGTCTTTGTCGTTGTTGTTGTTGAGGCCTCCCATAGGTTGTAGAAATGGGATCTCACCTCCTCCATCTTCCCAGCATCCCTTTAGTGCTAATATGTCCATTCTTTTGGCAGTCCATAAACAGAACATAGGCTGCGAGATAATTGATCTGAGTTCTAACCCTTGCTTTCCTGCTAACCCATGGAGTGAACTTGGAAAAGTCAACATTCCTCTTGGGGGCCTTAGTTCATCCATTTATAGAATGAGAAGGTTGGGCAAAGTGATCTCTAAGTCCCCTTCCTTTCCTGACACTCTGGAACTTTTGAAATTCAGTTATAAAATGAAACTGTGCTCTTGTTACCGAACAACAAGAGGAGGTCCGAGGGAGGGGCAATACAATATTTGGCCCACTTAGGGATGCCCAAAACTGCTATACAACAGGGGCCCCTCCCGAAAACAAAATACTAAAATCTACTGGGCCCTTCTGTCCGCCGCCAATTGGAAAGACATCTCTTAATGCCAGAGATTTGTGAAAAGGAAACAAAATGTTTATTTAATGCTATTCAGGCCTAATGCCTCCACTAAAATAGCAAAGTCCTTTAGGGTATACACCTACACCCACACAGCGCTCCCTTCTCCCACTGTCCCAACTCCGGGTACCGTAAATCAGGAAAAGAGCACACGTCTGTATTGCAGGCTGCTGGCACCGTCAGCTGTGTCACTGTGCAGGATCTCGAGTTAATCCAAAGTACTGTGGTACCCTCTCATGGTCCACTGGCAAGAGTCCTTTGTACCCAGTTCCAGTCAAAGTCTGTCTTGCTTTTTCAGGCCCGGCAGCCAAAGGGGGCACACCAAAGCCGCGTGGGCCTCTTCTACCAAAGCTGCAGGAGTCCGCACTCCACCAAAAGCATGTGGCTTTCTTCTTCACCTGGCTGCAGGGATCTCCATTCTGGCAAAGCTGCGTGGTTCTTCCCCTTTCACCTGGGAAAGAGGGGGTCTGCACCCTGCCAAAACCACGTGGCTCCCTCTTTCACCTCACCAAGAGGGGGTCCTCACTCTGCTGAAACCGCGTGGCTCTCCCTTCATCTGGCCAAGTGGGGACCCTTCATGTCCTGGAGCCAGTCTTTTCCAAGCTCCCACACAGCGGCCCTTCCACTCAGGGGCGCAGCCCTTAGTTACATCCTGAGTCCAAGCCCTCCTCACTCAGGAGAGCAGCCTCTCAGTTCCCATCTTGAGTCCTAGCTACTCCCTTCTCACTCAGGTGTGCAGCTCCTTAGTTCCCATCTTGAGTCCCTGCCACAAACTTCTCCTTCAGGAGTCCAGCTCCTCGTTTTTTTCTCCTGCGTCCCAGTCTTTCTCCCTGGCTCCCAACTTGGCCACAGCTATTTAACATATCTATGAAACCAGTTAAAGGTTATAGATATGTTAAATAATCATTCCAGAGGTTAGCTGCAAAACTGTTGCTATGCAAAACAGCTCTCAATGGCCTGGCTCCATTCGTTTCTTCCCCCTTGGGGGGGGGGAGGTGGCGGTGAGGACATCTTATATGTCTCTCCAATATTTCTATACACTTTGAATTCTGGACACCATTCCAAATCCTTTTTGGGGGGCCCCCCTTGGCTGCACCCTGTATCACCCTTTCATTGTTGGTAGCAGAGTATTAGTTGAACTCTCCATTAAAAATAAATGCATCTCTGAGAGTTCCAACAGGACTAGAAGAACAAAAACAAACTACAGGTTACTCATTCTCTCCCTGAAGTCAATGGCTAACGCCTGAATGCAGGCCTTGTGTTTTACCAGCCCAGGTGCTTCACTTGAGTTGCTGGAATGAATGCTAATAACGAAACCCAGCTGTGCAGAGGGCACCCTGTCTGATTACATCAGCAGGGTGAGCTGGGATGCTCAGCTCAGTTCCGAGTACTCATTCAGCAGTTCAGTGACACATAGAAGGTCACGGACTTCAAAGAGAACACTGGATGCAGAGATGAAGGCCTGTGCAGAATGGCCCAGTTAATGATCACACTTCTTAATTTCATGGTGCACTGATTCTCCCAGACATGGAGCCTTCACCCCTAGGTCCCTCCCTGATTCCTCAGCATGTTTAACTGAGTATCTTCCTTTATGTGATTTTTTTTATGATTAGAGAACCCAGCAAGAGACTAATCCTCATTGTGTTGGGGCACTTTGCTGCCCTCTTCATTTGAAAGCCCTCTTCACATCATTACTTTGTCATCTCACTGCATCTGTGAGGTATGCAGGGCAGACACAAAAACCTAACCTTAGAGACAGGGAAACAGTCAAAGAGGAATGAACTTGCCCTGAATCATGGGGCTAGTAAGTGGCACATTATTCCCGTCCAGTGCTATTCTACACCGTAATCCAGCAACCTTACAGGAGATATGTTTTTAAGGCTTTGCATCTATTACGCACTCTAGAGGAAGGGGTATCATTTCTGCTTTTTATATGATACATTTTGTAATATTTGATAATGGCCATTTCTTGCTCCCTAGTATTATGCCTGATATAAGTACTCTGTTAGTGCCCATGTAGTTTCCTTTTGTATACAGTGATTTTCAAGCAATGTTCCATTTAGCAGTGGGTTTCAGAGGCCTTTTGAGGATTATCAGTGTGGCGATGAAGAGAAGGATAAATGGGTTAGACCACAGGCTCTATCCATCCCTGCTCCAGCTGGAACATCTGGGTCCCTATCTGTTTTATAGTAAACTTCTTCATGATATTGTGAACAAAAAAGCTTCTAGCCAAAACATCTGAAAACTACAGAGTTATCATGTTCTTTTCAAAAGGGACCATATTTCATTTCAGAAACAAGCTCTGATCAGGTAGCAAGTAAAAGCATCTAGCAGATCTGCGTTCGAGCCCATGAGCACTTATTGTGGATGAACCTGAGTAACCTCTTCTAGCCTTGATTTCTTCTTGTAAGAACTGATAATAACAGCATCTGCTACATTAGTTTGCTTTTATATAACAGCAAAGTACCCCTGAGCTTAAGCAACAGAGATTTATAATCTCACAGATATGGGAGCAGGGTTCATCCCTTCTGAAGCTGTGAGAGAAGAACCTGTTCCAGGTGTGGAAATGGAGAGTCATTATGACTTCGATTATATTTAGTTTTAAATCCTACCTCTAGAAATCACATTCCTCTCTCCATATACACCCCTCAGAGACCTAGCCTTTCGCCCCTGGTAATCAGCAACCCCTGATGCAGCAGAAGACAGTGGCCCAGGCCTTACTATAGTTTCAAGGTCCGGACCTCTGGCAGGATAAAGATAACATCTTGACCTAAGTTATGTTTCAGTTCCTGAGTTCTAATGTGAACATACTCCCTGGCTGCTTTCCCATAAACAGACAGAGAGACATTGGAAAAGACCTTGGACCTGTTTTAAATACCTGGAGAAATACCTTACCTCACCTTAGACCAATCAGCTCCCAGCATGACCCTGAACCCTCTAACCCAGTGTGTCTAGTGATTTTGCCTTCTGTAATATAATATATGTAACCCACATGCCACTGAGGAGTGGGGGTTTTAGAAGCATTAGCTTCCTGCCTTCAAATTGGCCGATGCAATATTAAATTAATTTTTTCTTTCTATATGGCTCATGCATTTATCTGGGCCAGTGCCCTCAAGCAGGCAGACTCAAAAAATATTACAGTCCCAGTAAGTGCCTTCTTCTTACCTGGTATATGGCTGTGTTCTCCCTGTACCACTTCATATCATTTTCCATCCAAGGGTGGCTGTCTGTGTCCAGATTTCTTTTTTTTTAATTAGAAAACCAGTCATGATTGATTAAAGTCCATCCAAATGACCCCATCTTACTAATTACATCTGCCACAACTCCATTTCCAAATAAAGTCACAATATGAAGAACTAAGAGTTAAAAGACGTCACCATATGCCTCTTAGACAGACACAATTCAATCTGCTTTATAAGATGAGAATTAGATAAGATCATGTATTTAAAGTACTTTATTGAGGACTTAAGATATAATAGCTATTTAGCAAGCATGAGTTGCCCGTCTTTTGTTTGATGTAAATCGTACTGCTAACTTTTCCCCCAAACACTTCCTTTTGTTCCTCTTTGCTCTGTTTCTATCTTTACCTTTCCCAGTAGCCTCTTAGTGTGACCTTTTGAGGCTACTCTCCTCTTCTACTGATTCCCAAGGGAATTTCCGCAATGTAGTATGAGGCTATCTAAGCAACAAGCAGTACCTTTCAAGGGAGATTATCCTACAGATGCACACTAGGCTGATTTTTCAAGAACATTTCATGCCTTCACCTTTCTTTTTAAAGAGCAGAAATTGACCACTTTGACCTTATTCACTGCTGTGTCTGAGGGAAACCCTGGGCATCTAGAAGAGTAGCTGTGAATTCATCGGCCACAAGGCAAAACTTCCAAGAAAATGTCTCAGAAAGGTAACATCAGAACTTTCCGAGAAAAGTTTGTAAACATGTCTGATCACAAGGGAGTGGTTTGAGCAGCAAATGCCAGATCGGGAAGAGAGAATATTTCTGATGGAACAAAAGTTCACTGGGGCAAACAAAGGAAGGGAAAATGCAACTGCATTTTTTTTCAGTTCAAGTTTGTCTAAAATCAACGCATCAGATGTGCCTCCACCAGTCTTTGGTTAGTAATTCTCCAGTTGGAAAGTTGAAATGTGTCTAACTCCCAGAGCCACCTGGCAATCCTCTGGGAACTGAGAGACATTATTTACCAAGAGGATTACTTTAAAGTAGTGACATGCTTTGAAAGTTCTAGACTGAAATATGAAAATTAGAGCCCAGAGGCGGGGCAGACCCAGTCTTTCTCTGATTTGCTGAATATACCTGACACACGTAAAACAGGCAGACAGAAGCATGTAATTATGAGCAGTGGAATTGTTGTTTTGCTCCTAATGCAAACAGGGAGCCTCAGGACAGAGAGGCAGGAGCTGATTCTGGGACACATTAACTTTCAAGATAAGAGACACAATGAGAAAAATAAATTCCCTGACCCTATGCTTGGGCTGCAGTTTGAGACAACTGGACCGGGGGGCGGGGTCCTTCTGTTTACTGTTGCTGGAGTCTCACATTCTGCATGCCTATATCTCTAGATATCTATGGATGGAAGTAGGAGCCTTGGAAAAGCAAGAGAGCTGTTTTTGATGAAAGAATTGAGTGGGTGAAGTTGAAGCTGGCAGCTGATCTCTTTATGCAGGTGTGTGTGAGAGTGTGCTGACCTGGAATTTGGCTAGCTCAGCGGTTGTTTTGAAAGGCAAAACAATAGCTCCTAATTCCCTAGAGCACCATTAGCCAGGATTCCAGCCCCACAATGGTGGTGGTCTTGGGAATGGCAGTGGACCACCCACCCAGAAAAAAAATAAAAACAATATCTAGCCCCCCCCAGCAAGTTTCACACTTTTATTCTCAAAACATTCAGAAGCGAGACATCTTTTACCGTTTATTTTCATGCAGTCTCTGCAAAGAGCATCGGCATTTGAGAAGGAGCAAAAAAGTCAACTTGAGGCATAATACTATCAATAGTGGAGAGGAGTAACAATGGGAATTTATACTTTTCTACCTCTATGAAGATTTTTTTTTGCAATGGAGGTTTCCCTATGTGGAAAATATAATCAGTTTGGAGGTTTAAGTCACTATTTTGCATCTGGCATTAACTCTACTATTTTGTGCAGTTATGTTTATTTCTCTGAGCCACATTTTCTCATTGGTAAAAATGAGGCAGATACTGCCTACAGAAGTCAGCCCTCAGGACGGACTGATCATATATACATATAATTGTAAATATGATAAACTAAAAGACTGAAAAAACTAATCGTACTATCTCTATGCTTCTTTTGGAAAAGTCATGAAGAATTTCATAAACAGAGGAGTAATACCCCACTTTAATTTAACTTTTGAAAATGAAGACTCTCTAACTACTTAAAAGTATACTTGGCCTAAGTTGCAATTGAATTTTTATACTCAACGTTAACAAAGCAAAGAAATTGGTGTCTTTCATGACACTAGAGTCTGGGAGAGCTATAAAGCCGTGTGGTAGATGCGGTACCTGGAGAGTCAGAACCTACCCACAGGAGTCAGCGGGGGCAATATTAATGTGCACACTCACACTATTTTATTTATAAAGTTTCCTCATTTACGATATTGAACTCATTTCTAAATCCTGAAGACACTATGGCCTCCTATGTCTCACCCCATAAACACTTCATTTTGTACATTTCAGAGAGTTTTTGAGGATTTGTGTTGTTTACACTGCACTATCTTCCTCATAGATTAAACTGATTATTTTCATCCTGGCATGAGGTTTAGTCCTGGCTCTTGCACCATTACTGGAGAAAGCACTGTGGCAGGAACAGCCCAGGAAGATAACACACATTCCGAGATTTGGGAACAGAGAAAAGAGGGGATATTTAGAAATCTGTGCAACTTTTTTATAAAACAGGAAGCTCTGAGTATTTTTTCTTCAGGTGTCCTCAGTATCTCTAAACATAAAGGTAGAAAACAGGAAAAGCCCCTCACTTTCCAATTCTGCCAAACTCTTGATTCAAGTCATCATGTGCAGTGTCAAAACAGCCAAGCCCAGCCCTCCTGATGGCTACAAGAGTCAGTAAAGCCTGGTTCCAACAGCTACCATCTGGCAGTACCCATGGTGTACAATGAAGTTCAAAACTTTTCCATGCCCTTACCTCATCCTTATAAAAGTGCTTGTGAGGGAGGATGGCTGAGTGTAGCGGTTCTCAAAGATCAGTGTTCCAAATGAAAACAGTTCAAATTAAGATGCCTGAGCCATGTCTCCGGAAATTCCCTTTCTGTAGCCTTGGAAAATGTCCAAGAAACTGACTGCTTGATGAACACCCCAGGTAGTTTAATGCAGGTAGTCTGGATACTACAGTTTAAGAAGTATTATCACAGCCCTGGCCAGGTGGTTCAGCTGGTTGGAGCATAGTTCCATGAACCAAAAAGTTTGCAGGTTCGATCCCTGGTCAGGTCACAGACTTAGGTCGTAGGTTCAATTCCTGGTTGGAATGCATACAGGAAGCAAGTGATTGATGTTTCTCTCTCAAATTGATGGTTCTCTCACTCCTTCCCTTCTTCTCTGTCTCTTTATAAATCAATGAAAATATATCCACAGGTGAAGATTTTTTTAAAGGAAGACATACTAACAGAATCTATGCATGCTCAGAATTTCAAGTTAGAAAAGTCTAAATTTAAATCCCAAAGCCTAAAGTTCCTTGATCTTCACCATTAGGTGAGTTGTTCACCTCTTTAAGCTTTGGTTTTATCAACAATAACATGGGAATAGTGACAATTTAGAGTGGTTATTAACTCAGCTTGAAGGGAGTGAGTTACAGAGAACTTGCCTCACTGACTGCTACATAGTAGACATTAAATCAATGGTGGCTATTATTTGATGACTCAAAGCCTAAACTCCGGCAATCCCTTAAAAGATTTGACATCTGTGCCCTGGTCCAGTAGCTCAGTTGGTTTGAGCATTGTTCTGATATGCCAAGGTTGTAGGTTTGATTCCTTGGCAGGGCACATACAAGAATTAACCAATTAATTCATCAATAAGTGGAACAACAAACTGATGTTTCTCTCTCAAATCAATCAAAATAAAAAAAAATTTACATCTTGAAGGATCTAAATTTGTTCCTGACTGAAAAAATTAATAGGATTATATTACTCACAATATTGAAGCATTATACTATTATTAGTTTATAATTTAGTTCCATTTAACTCCAAACAACCAGAAAATTTGAACTTTAGGACCTGACACATTTGCCCTTAAGGAACTGGTAATATTGTAAGTTGAGTGATGATAAAAGGTCCCTGAGACAGTCATGTGGGAGTGTTGAAAAAGATTTGATAGTCATCATGTATTGAAGCAGTAAATATAAGCCAGGAGTGAAGATCTGGGTGGCTGATCTCCTGGTGATACAGTGATAATAACAGTCCTGTTTTCTTCACAACAAAGTAAGAATGATACGAGGAAATGCAAGTGAAAGCAATTTGAAAGTTGTGCAATGCTAGGATAATGAGATTGTTATGATGAGGCTTCTCCTCTAAAAACCAGAAAAGATAACACAAAATAATAATAGGCCACTTCGTACAGAAAACCCAGTGTCATGGACTGATTATAGTATAGTCACACGCCATTCACTGTTGAGTGCCTGGAAGGCTGAATGTCCACCTGGCAAGAGTGATGAAGAGCTGATTCAAGAATCGGATAGGAAGCCCAGATTAGATAATTTTTGAGGTTTGCTCCTATGAAGATATTAAAAGATTCTAAAAAACACCAGATCTAATTAGATATTTAAGAAAATAAGGAAGGTAAATGTGTTCCAACTTTTACAATGAAGCTGGCACAATTTTTAGAAATAAATGTGAAGTACAATGTGTATTTCTAAAAGCCTATATTTTTCAGGCAACTGCTCAATCAAGTAAGAAAACAAAACCAAAATTACAGACCAAGTTGTTTACCAGATGAGTGTTCTAGTCCTCATTATGGCTGTGGGATTTGAATCTCCTAGAGCCGTCACACCTGACTTGTTGAGCAATAAATACCTGCAGCGCCATGAGTCAGATGGAGCCTTAACTGGCAAGCCGAGAGAACCAGGAACATGGGCCTCAAATGTCATCTTCCCACCTGCCACCCACAAAAAACACAGCTTAATGTGGACAGAAAAGGGGAAAGAGGAGGTGGCAAGGGGCCCAGTATTAGGAACTACTCTAAAAAATATAATTTCTATTGACAAACTTTCAGGTAATTAGACTCCTTCTGTTTTGTCTCAATACTTTGTGTTTATCTGCACAACTCATTGGGTATTTGTTGTATGTCACTTCTCCAGGAGGCGGAGAACATGCCTCATGTGATTCTGCATCTTTAATGAGACACAATGGTATTGGCCTTCACACACGAAGCTCAACACAGGGCTATTAATTTAGTATGAAAGCACAGATTAAGTAGCCTATGTCTAATAAATAGTACCAGTTGGTGGTAGAAAATATGTGTCTAGCTGGAAACCTCCAAGAAAAAGAAAACACATTAACTTTAGACACAATAATTAGGAACCTTTTAAAAATAAAAGGTAGTACAATCTAGTAGGCAGAGCTCAGAGCAGTATCGAGCTCCATAAAGTCTGAGTTTCTCCCCTTGAGCTAAAGAGGAGTCATCCCATGATAGCAGAAGGTCAAGGGTACTGCTCCAGTTTTCCCAGTTACACTTCCCACCCCAAAATAAATAATAGCCTTGGTAATATGAAAATCAAGCCTCTGTCCCCAATTTAGGACTTTGAATTCTAGCTTCTGCAGTCACTACTCTTCAGAAACTTCTTCTTACAAATTTCCTTAGGGGTTTTATTTGGCCAATTTTATTAACCAATCCAGATGATGGAAATTTGCCCACCATTCTTTTCCAGTTGAAACCCTCCTATTCGATGTTCTATGACAGTGCTCTCTTCTATTTTGCAAGTACATTTTCTCTCTACTTTTTTGGCTTTTCTTTCTTCTCTTACTAAGCCATGATTATTTACTGCATGACTTGGCAATTGATTTTCATCTCTTCTCTCTAAACAATGACCTTGTAGAGATTTAACCCATTGGCAGGACTCTGACTACATCAGTGCTCAAGAAATATCTTCACAATCTTGATGGCTGGCCCTGTACCCTAATTGCAGATTTCCAAATATTTGCCAGGCACCTTTTGGAAATGCTCCATTGTCAACTCATCACCTCTCCTTGCTCCTGCATGCAACCTCCACAGATTCAGGCCAGTTTCTCCACTGGTCTTGGTTTCAACTTTCTCACGAATTAACTTAGCTGGTAGAAGAAATTATTGCAGGTTTGTAATGCAGCCTCCAAATTCATGGTTAAGTTTTCTTATAATTCATAAAATCGTTGGTAACGATACACATTTTGTAATTTTTATAATCATATGTCTAAAGGTTCCAAGCTAAAAGCCACCATGAATATTCTTGCCAATATTCAAATTCTCAGACAAACCCTGTAAACTTTATTCATTCCAGGATTTGAATGGCTATTGTTGAAATAAACCAAAAGAAGTGAAGACCAAGAGTCTCACTCAGGAGGGAAACTCTAGTAGACTATTTTTCTTAAAAATGATTTTATACTCAGCCCTACATTTTATGCATTCATGTGAGTCTGTTTTTCCAACCAGACTTGAGGTCCTAGAAGTAAAGATTGATACTTGTTTTATTTTTAGTCTCATTTTCCAACGCAGTGCCTGATATTTGGTGTATGTTCAGTAAATATTTTTTGAATTACATTAATTATCAAAATTTAGGGTGTTTTTTAAATATGTTATCACCAAGTGCTGCAGCAGGAAATTACTAAACTTGTACAAGGATATGGAAACCTGTAATACTCGTATGGCTGTGAAAAGGGATAGATAATAAAATCCAGTGTCCAAAATACTTGCACAGTAAAAAGGAGATAAGCAAATCTGTTGTGCTTTGTGGAGAGCCAGAGACTAAAGAAAATAGGTGTGTACCACTGGTGGAAGGGCAGAGCCCTTTTGCTGACTGCCTTGGTTTTATGATCCCTATTGAGAATACCCGGGCAAACATTATTCATGGTTATTTGCCAGCATCTAGAGGGAGGTTGAGACAGAAAGTAAATATTACCTTGAAGTCCTTCATATTCCACGAAATGTCTTTCTGAGCTCCTTGCTATTGGAATTGTTCAAGCAGAGGCTAGACGACTGCAGGGCAAGGATGCAATGAGAGAAGTTGTAGATGCTGAGTCTTACGTGGAATTGAACTAGATGGACGTTAAGTCCACACTTTTCCCAAACAATTATAGTTTTAAAATACAAGTCATGTTATTTATTGAGCATTGTGTTAGGTACTGAGTGAGGTACTTTATATATGTAATTAGGGCCAATACTTACATAGCATTTGCTACACACTGAAAAGAGTTTTTTTGTGTGTGTATATATTCCATAAATCTTCACACAAGTCCATAAAATAGGAATTGTTATAAGTTCCATTCTACAGAGGGAACAACTGAGGCACAAGGTATTCAGCAATTTGCATAAGAATATTCAGCTAGTAAGTAGCAGAGTTGGGGTTTTAGCCCACAAAGCCTGGCTTCAGACTGTGTACTCATATCCATTGTCCTTGACAGCTGCTTTGAGCTTTGCAATAAATATGTGACAATAGGATTACTACTCTTCCTTTATAGATGAGAAACCCAGGTGCAGAGGTATATGTTGTGCACCTTTGATCAACATGGGGTCCTCTCCAGCTCCCATTGCCCCTACCTGGTTCTAGTGCTGCTCACTCCATGCCGAAGATCTTGCAAAGACTTTTTATCTCAACATCCACTTCTCCCCTTTGCATACATCCTTCAAATTGTTGCATGATATTATTCAAGAGTCTCCATTGGCTCCTTCTTGCCTGTGACATCCTTTTCAAATAAGTCAAACTGCGTGGCTTTTCATAACCTGCCTCCCTTACTTTTTGAAAACTTAGTTCCTAAAAACACAGACTCTATTTTCATTAGGCTGATTTCTTCATTGTTCCACTCATATTTGTGAGTTTGCTACCCACAGAAAATAAAAATAAAAATAGTGTGCCTTTATTAGGCAATATATTCCATTTATATATTCCTCAAATATAAGCTTTTCTTTTTTTCTTTCCCCAACATTCATTTGGGTACTGTGTCCTCTCTCTTTCATCAAATTAGTCTTCTTTTGCTCCACTTCACTACAGCCTCAGTTCAGACCCTCCTCATCTTCATATGAGTTAGTTCTATATTTCCTGATCTACCACCAGTCTTGTCTCCCTCAAAGCTCACTCAGCAATGCCACTGTAAAGTCTTTTAATTATGCTAACCTCCTAGTTAAAAACATTTAGCCTAATGGTCCTTGAAAGCCAGGATGTGGATTTGGATACAGAAAAAATTTATATAGGTTATCATAATATTGAAAAACACCATGCTTTCTTACGGACTGTACACCTCAGGATTGGGTTGTAAACCAAGGACTGGATATCAGAGGTGCTTGAGAAAGGACCAAAGAAGATGTGTGTTGCTCTAGCTTCTTTTATTCTTCATTGTGCTGTGATTCTTTCTCTGGAGAAGGTTGGTTTCCTCGGGAAAAGCCAAGAGGAGGAGAGGAGATGTAAGTAGCAGGATGGTGGCACAAAAAAAGAGCTGAAAAACTGTGCTTCATACCTGCCTGGGATGACCTTTACATATCACGATGAGAATCTCTGACTCTTACTGGAAGATGCCTCTCCAGGTACCCAGCTGCTGGGAAAACTATATATTGGAATGGCTTGAAAAATGAAGAAATCTGATCAAGTTTCTTGATCCCGTTTCTGATCTGTTGTTTTGTTTCTGTTTCATTAAGGCTTCTTGGCTTCCTCCAGCCCAAAGTGCATCTTGATCTACTTCCTCTGGCATGAACCCTTCCTGCCAGATCAGTTTTTGAATCACTCTTCTCCACTCTCTCTCCTATGTCTCCTTCTGGTTTTACAATTACGCATATGTTACAACTTTTGAAATTGTTCCAGAGTCCTTGAATATTCTGGGGTTGTTGTTATTTTATTCTTTTTCTTTCTCATGGCTTTTCAGTTTGGGAAGTTTCTAATCCTATATCTTCGAGCCTGCCAATGCATTCCTCAGCCCTGTCCAGTGTACTGATAATGTCTATCAAAGGCATTTTTCATTTCGCTAACATTTTTGATTTCTAGTATTCACTTCTGATTCTTTGTTAGAATTTCTAAATCTCTGCTTATATTACCCATCTATTTGTTCATGGGCTCTACATTTCCATTAAAAGCCCAATATATTAATCATAGGTATTTTATATTCTCTGCTACTTTCCACATCTGGGTAATAGCTGAGTTTGGTTCTGATTTTATTTTGCCTCTTTAGCACTTTTTTTGCCTTTTGGCATGTCTTACAATTTTTCCCTTAAAGCTGGATATGAGGTATCACATGACAGGAAAGGAAGTAAATGCGGCAATAGTGTAAGGATTTATGTTAATCTTGCCTCTGAGTAGGGCTGTTTTTTAATTTTTGCTGTAGTTGTAAGTGCCAGAGCCTTCAGATTCCTGCTCTGTTCATGTTTCTGTCTCTTATCTTGGTGTCAGGTTTCCCTGACTTTGCTTCCTCAGCGAAAGTCTGCATCTTGTGTCTCTTTCAGCTGTGATCCACTACGCTGGAGCCAATTAGTGTGGTGGTCAAGTGTGGGGAAGCCAAAACTTTGGGTAAATTTATTACTAAGTCTCAGTCTTTTAGTGGCTTTTGTCTCTGGCTATGACCCTCACAAGAGTTTCTTTAGAAAAATAGCTCTTTCACTCTGTCCCTCCCCTATAAGGTGAGACAAAAAGAAAAAAAAATAAATACAAATGACTAATGCAATGTTGTACAAATAACTTAGAAATTATATACCAAATAACTGACTTCCTTTCGAAGTAGTCACTTTGAGAAAATGTGTACACAGATCAGATATTGTTCTCTTTTTTTTAAAAGATATTTATTTTCTTTCTGGAAATTACATATCTTTAGACATTTTAATTTATTTTATTTCAATATTTAGGGTGAATTTTCTGTCTTTGAGAAAAGGGAATATACTTTATTGAATTTTACAATAAAAAAGATATTACCTCTTAATAAAAAATGAAGTATGACTGTGATAAAAAATTTTTAAAAAGAAAGGTTAGAAGGGCAGAAGCAGGAGGAACGCCCTTCCCCCAAGTGGAATAAGGGTCTGGTCATCTTTTCTCCATCTGTCTCTCTGAGGTGGTGGTTTGCCCTGCAATCTCACTTCACTAATGGATCCAAGAAAAATGATTGATTTTCAAGTTGTCCACCTTTTCCTCATTTCAAGGACAAGAGTGTTGATTTCTAAGCTCTTTTTATTATTAGAGCCAAAGCCAGAAGTTGTTCAATGTGGAATGGTATAGGAAAGAGTCACATACACGCTGTACCTTATTCAACTTTGTGTTCAGTTTTATGCACAGCAGAATAGAGCAGAGCCTTGACGCCCTGTAAAATATTAGTGTTGAGTCAATAGAAAAGGACAAACTGTCCCACACTTCAGGAAACTGGTACACTCAGGTTAATCAGCAGAATCAGTAAACAATCCTAACTGTAAACACTGCATACATCGTAAAGGAGACTTCTACAATGCAAAAGTATAATATTTTGCAGAGTTAGATGTGCATTCTTGAATAAAATTATAACCTTATGCCAAACAGGTTATTATTCATGCTGTTTATAAATCTGAAACCCAAAAGGGAAACCTATAAATGTTCACCAAACAATAGCTCCCACACACTTAATTCACATGTCTGCTCATTTCCAAGCACCAGGTTTTATACGGCTGACTGGAATTTTGGCAGAGAACATCCCAGATGCTGCCAAGGTCATGAGAGAGGAAATGGATCAAATCTAGCTGATGCTATTCCAGCTCTTAGGAAGCAGGATCGTACATTTCTGAACGTTCAGCAAACTTGCCTTTGGGAGGTGAGAATCGTGGGTGAGGAGGAAAAAAAATTCACGATTGAGACTGAATTCCCAGTAAGGCAAGTGTTGCTCAGTATTAGAATGTAGCTTTAAGTTACAGTCCTGTGTTTAATAATAAATCAAACAGATATGTTCTATGGATTTAACTGTGTCAGTCTGCCTTGTGTATCGGCACACCCATCAGTCTTTCTTTGGTCTTCCCTGCTCTTTCCACTGGCAGCATTTTTCACAGTGCGACTGTCCGTCTGCCACCTACACAGTGCAAAACCTGACCATTTTCTTCAGCAGAACTAAGGCTTTTGAACCTCTATGTTTGTTTAATGTAAAGTGTTCTTCTGCCATCAAAATCTTGCCATTTCCCTTCCCCCCTTCCCCTCCCCAGAAGTTTTAATCTTGTGGTGTTGGATTAGAATCAGAGATATCAGTATGGATTCCTGCTTTTCACACATATACACACAAACATAAAGATATACCGAAATGTAAATATAACCTGAGTATATGTTTGGTCAGTATATGTGCATATATTTCTAAGATGTTAACATGAGAAACTCTGAATGAAGCTTTGTAGAAAACCTGTACAATATTTTTGCAACTTTCCTAGAAGTCTAAAATTATTTCAACATAAAAAGTAAAAAAGAAACAGTGAAAGGCTAAACAGGCCATTTTACATGTTAAAATGTTTAAATAAATTTTTAAATAAAACTTGCTCAGACTTCAAGACTGCTTGTGATCTCTCCATGAAACTTTCACCAGTACCCTACCAGAAGTAATTTGTCCTTCCCCCCATAAGTCTGTATCATATAATAGAGGTCTGGACCTCTCTAATATACTTTCAGAGATACTTTTTCTGACTCATAATGGGTTAAGAAAGGGGTTAGATAGGAAGGAGAAACCTGGTGACAGACTAAGGAACGACTCCTCACTCCTTGCCTGCTGTAATCAAGGGCAAGAATTCTGTTAAAAATCCAGTAAAATCCCAGAGCAAGTATGCCGAGTGTCATTCTTTCCCAGCGGCTGTGAGCAGAAAAGTCTGGCTGTCCCTGCAGGAGAGACAAACCTGGCTTGAAGCAGAAATGTATAAGTGAATTTTAAAGGGAATTCATGCTCCTGACAGAATTTTTTTCCAGCATAAAGCAAGAATCAATCCCATAGAAGCTGCAAGGGTCCCATAACTGTTGTACTCAAACTTCAAGTTCAGCAAACAATGGTCACCTTTATCCTGGGAAAGGAGTATATTATTACAGCAAAGGAGTCTGGATTGAGAATCAAGGGAGACCCATGTAATCCCAGCCAGATGACTAAATACAGGTGCTTGTGTGCTGCACTCCCCTGTATGGCCCTTTCCAATAATCACGGATACCCTCTCTGTGCAAGGAAGATCAATCTACATTGCTGACTATGGACGAAATTTGTTCATTTTTATTGCTGTAAGGTTTTTCATTGTTTCGATTTTAATCATGTAACTATTCCACTATTCTCATTGATGGGCATTTGTCTGTCATAAACTGTGCCACCATGAATATTCTTGTACATGTAGCCTATTGCTTGATACAATAATTTTTTAGATCCATTTTATTAGTTTTTTGTAGATATAAATAAGATAAATGGAATGAAAGAAACAAAACCCACTTACTGATAGCTTGCTAGCAAAGGGGCCAGCCACCATCACTTGCATTTTGGCAGACTCAAAGGAAGGCAGAAGAGTGGGAAAGAGTTATAGTGGAAATGGAAGCCTTCGGGTGCACCATGATTAAAGGCTGTTGGCCTGAGGATGCTATAGGCAGGTTAATTGGAAGAAAGACATCCTATGTGATTGGTAAGGAGTCATATATGAAATTCTCTGGTCCTGAGTTAGAAGTAAAGAAAATTAGGGAAACTGTCAATCAAGTCCTGGTCATTTGGGCTGGTTGTTACAGGAGTTACTGTATAGCTTTTTGGATTTTTACAATATTAGAAATGGAAATCTGGCTGCCTAGAAGTTTCAGTTATGCAGATTGGCTTCCTGGGCTGTTTACTGTAGATACAAAGTTGATTTCCTGAGCAGGTTGTTGCAGGTTGTGGAACAGAGTTCTGCTTCTCATGGGGTCTGCCCATTGTCCACTTGAATATTCAGTCTCAGAAATCACTTTTGTGATTCCTGTCAAAACTTCTAGCTTTATTGAGTTTCAGGCATAATAATAAAAGTATATTTTATATCATTTTTTGAAAGTTGAATAATATATCGAATACCTACCTCATTCTTTGACACACAAATATTCTCTCTTCTTCACATCTCTTTCAATTTGATAGATGCTTGACAGGGTCTATTAACAAACTTCAAGCATCACCGTTTGAAGCATAGGTGTTATTAAACAATTCGAACATCATAGTGTTACCGAACAAGAGGAGGTCGGAGGGAGGGGCAATACAATATTTGGCCCACCTAGGGATGCCCAAAACTGCTGTACAACAGGGGCCCCTCCCAAAAACCAAAATACTAAAATCTACTGGGCCCTTCTGTCCGCCGCCAATTGGAAACACATCTCTTAATGCCAGAGATTTGTGAAAAGGAAACAAAATGTTTATTTAATGCTATTGAGGCCTAATGCCACCACTAAAATATCAAAGTCCTTTAGGTTGTACACCTACACCCACACAGCGCTCCCTTCTCCCACTGTCCCAACTCCGGGTACCGTAAATCAGGAAAAGAGCACACGTCCCTTTTTCAGGCCGCTGGTGCCATCAGCTGTGTCACTGTGCAGGATCTCGAGTTAATCCAAAGTACTGTGGTACCCTCTCATAGTCCACTGGCAAGAGTCCTTTGTACCCAGTTCCAGTCAAAGTCTCTGTTGCTTTTCAGGCCCCGCGGCCAAAGGGGGCACCCCAAAGCCGCGTGGGCCTCTTCTACCAAAGCTGCAGGAGTCCGCACTCCACCAAAAACATGTGGCTGTCTTCTTCACCTGGCTGCAGGGATCTCCATTCTGGCAAAGCTGCGTGGTTTTTCCCTTTCACCTGGGAAAGAGGGGGTCCACACTCCGCCAAAACCACGTGGCTCCCTCTTTCACCCCACCAACAGGGGGTCCTCACTCTGCTGAAACCGCGTGGCTCTCTCTCAATGGCTGCCGTGCCTGGCTCTTAAATCCCAGCACCCATCTTCCTCTGTACCCCTATTTCCAACTCCTCCCAAGATCAGTTACACCTGCCAGTATTCTGTATTAATACAAGTTTACTGGGCTGCCATCGTTAGTCTGGGCAGTAATCATCCCATGTCCTCGAGCCAATCTTCTCCAAGCCCCTACGCAGGCGCTGTAACTTGGGGGGACCTGCCCCCAGTTACATCTTGGGGGGAAGTGACTTCATCCCCCTAGCTCCAAGCCTGGCCACAGCCACTTAACATATCCAAGTGACCGCCAGAGGCTATAGATATGTTAAAAGACAATGCCATGGATTAGCTGCAAGGCTGTGGCTGTACAAAACTGTCCCTTCCCCCCAACTCACACCTGTGGGGGTGGGGTGAGGACATCTTATATGTCTCTCCATTATTCCCATACACTTTGAATTCTGGACACCATTCCAAATCTTTTTTTGGGGGGCCCCCTTTGGCTGCACCCTGTATCAATAGTATTGGAATAGTTATCTTGATGCTCCTTCCAATCCTAAGCATCCATGCCAGTGCTCCCAGTTGTAGTATTTTTTTCTTTTAAAAATATGAATGCTTCATGAACTTGTGTGTCATCCTTGTGTAGAGGCCATGCTGACCCTCTCAGTTTCTCCCCAGTACCAACCAGTATATCCACAGCCAAAGCCAGCTGTAGCAGCTTGGTGTGCCATGTAAGGTTAAGGATCCCTGAGTAAGTTCATACATTTATTTTTCCAAGACCATAAGCTAATAAGCAGAAGAACTAAGAATTAAATATAGTGCTTTTGGATTCCAAAATATAGATAGGTAGATAGATAGATAAATAGACAGATAAGTAGATAGATATAATTATTTTTCTTTCTCATCTATATATAAATGCCTCTCAATATTTTAGGTATATTCCCCTAACTAATCAGGCCACAGAAGTACTTTTTAGGTTATCATGTATTAGTAGAAAACCAACAGCCCTGGCTGGTGTAGCTCAGTGGATTGAGCGCGGGCCTGTGAACCAGACAATTGCGGTTCAATTCCCAGTCAGGTCACATGCCTGGGTTGCAGGCCGGTTCCCTGCAGGCCAGTTCCCAGCAGGGGACACATGAAAGGCAACCACACATTGATGTTTCTCTCCCTCTCTCCTTCCCTTCCCCTCTAAAGATAAATAAATAAAATTAAAAAAAAAAGAAAACCAACAGAGAATCAATAGCTATAATAAACAGTTTGAATGTACTAGACATCAAAAAATGATTTTGCACCTAAATTGTTACAAAAAATAATAAAAAATTATCTTCTGATGTGTTGCATTTAACTTTTTACAAATGAAAATGGAGAATTCAAATTATTGTACATTTTGTATTTTATTTTGCATGATATTTAATATGAAAATTCTATTTTATACATATTCATTATAATAAAAGGCAAATAAACTACACAGTAATAAACTGTTAATCTTGAATTCAGCTATTTCCAATGCTTTTAGGCTTACACCTTGTATAGATCATCACTATCCCCACTAACTTTTAAAAGCAAAAGCTCAGTTGTTCAATTTAACTTTGAGAGAGAATCTGAGTTTCTAAAATTTCACTTGGTTGGAGTTGAGAACCACAAGATCTTTGTTTTTTGCCTTTTAGCCACAGAAATGGTATTTGTATAACTTAGTTAATCAAAACAAACATGTAAGACATTACATTTTTAAATAATAAAAAGAAACAAAATATGTCTGATATTTCTTAATATAATATTAAAATTAAAGTATTAAACTTTTATAACAATATCTATTAGCATTTCCTCAAGGACCTTTTATGGAACACCAGTATAATGGAATTATATGCACTATGCATCTAGCATTAGTGACAATTAGAATGCATCGCTATTTTCTAACTCTACCATGGTTTTTATAGTTGAGATTTTTCTCTCCAGTTATCTGATCAGCTGTCACAGAGAACCATTTGGTTTTTTTTCTAAATAGCACTGAACTAAAAAGAAAGAGGCTTTTAATGTTCTTAAATATTTCAACTAGGACATCTGCTTGTTTATATGTTCAACATATATCAGCATTCCAGTTAGCTGATATTCATCACTGAGGGTTTTCTCTAATTCATCACTTTTAGAATGATTTTTGTGCATGCCTGAACTATGGAAATTAGAGCGTGTGGAATGATGGAATTATTTCTATAGCTTAGTAAAGTTTGCCACTTCGTTACTGTCCTTTCACGAAAGCCAAACCAGCTCCTGTCCAAGCTCCTGGATGCCTCCCTAAATAGTCTGGCTCAGGATGCAGCTCAGAAAGGTACTTTCCTTTAGAATGACATCCCACTTCCTTAAATCATAACCAGATGAGGTTTATAACTCATTATATTCTTCCATATGTTTTGGAGTAGAGTGGAATCACTCAGCTGAGAGAGACAAAAACTAGAATATATCTTAATTTCATCTAGGTTCATTGAAGTTTAAGAAACAATATAAGCTTTATTTAGGCCTCTTTATGGTATAATATATGGTTGTTGAAACAGTGATTTCCCTATATTTTAAATTTGAATGATGAGATTATATTAGTATGTTGTTTTGTGTTAACGCAAACTATAAAAATAGAACTAAAGCTTAGAATTCAAGGTAAAACAATGTACCTGAAGTTTTGCGAATTGTGTTCAAGTTCAGTCCCATCTACTAAAAGATGTATGGTCCTGTACTAATTAGGCAACTTCTGTGAACAGTATTTTCTTTTATACTATCAGATAAGATTTGTTCTACTTACATCTGAGATTTTAGGAAGAACTTATGATATATTCAATGCAATGTTATAAAAATGTAATTAATACTGAGTATGTAATAAACCTTTTGCTGCTTTCTATACAATTATTAATATGTTATACAAGTACATTGTAAATTACATATTACCACACAAATATATAAATGTATTATTATATATAGAATAATATTTATCCTTAGACATTAAATAATTAATTTAGTCTTTCTACTTTTGAGAATGGCAAGTGACATTTGAGAACTCATATTACTTTACAATAACCTATCAGTGATCTAACATTATGTAGAAATGATATGCTCTTGCAAGAATAAAAATATGAATGGGTTGATTTCTTATTAAGAAACAAAGACTCAAAACTAAATTCTAGCTGTACAAAGAAAGAGTCCAACTTAAATTAACATGTTATGCAAAAGATAAAAATAAAAGGATAAAAATGATAAGAATTTCAACTAATAAATAAAAAGGGGGAAGAAACAATAATAATAAAAATAAAGAGAATTCAAGTAAAAAAATTATACTGGATCGAAAATCATCATCTTTAAAAAATTATTAATCTTTATTTTATTATATTTTAATTGTTCAAGTATAGTTTTCTCCCCTTTACCCCTATTCCAGCCCACCAATAAGGGTCATCTTATATTGAAAAAATTAAACCTACAGTGAATAGACTGAACCCTTGTGAATGGAATCATATCAGAACCTTTTATAATTACATAATATGACAATCATATTGGAAGACTGATAACTTTTGTCTGTTATAATAAGCAAGATTAAATGAGAGTAAAAAGAATTTAAATAACATGAAATGATTAAACAGATACATACTAATATTTGTACTGTCAGATAATAGGCATTCTTTTTGAATAAGCATTTAGCATTTGTATAAATTAATTATATATAAGATCATTATAGCAAAATGTTGCAAAGTCACAACTGAACAGTTATGGTATTTATTCACAATTCACTGACATGAGATATTAGTTCAAGAGTTTAACTAGAAAAACATTCAACCACTTAAAATTTGAAAGCAGAAATTACTGACAATTAAATCTATTGTTATTTTAGGGTAAAAAAACCAATGTACAAACCTAATCAACAAATCAAGAAAAGATTGTCTTTAAAGACATTAACAGTTGACTTTTTAATAACACTATATTCTATATGAAAATATTTACCAATCTATAATTCTATATCATTCAAAAATAACAATAAAAATTTTAACAAAAACAAAACTAGAGAATTAAAACTCTGCAGATCTGTACTAGGGGAGGTATGAAAAGATGTTCTTCAGACAGACAAAATAATTATTTCAAAATAAAGTTTGTAGCTAGAAGTAGAAAAGCACAAGTGAATTTGAAATGGGTTGTGATCAGTATAAATGAATATTTTTCGTAATTAATAGTAATGTCTTCCTGAGTTTACAGTTCAGACAAGATTGCAGTATATTACAACAATGGTATTTAATTCAGAAAAGGGGTAAATGCAGTTAAAAAGTTCTTTGATTCTTACATAAGACAAAAGTTAAAGAGCTCATGAATATTAGACAATAAAGCAGGAATCATTTCAATCTATGAAAGAATATTATAGTATCTAAAAGAAGAGTAAGACAATGTATAACTGTCTTGCTAATATAGACAGAAAATAGAGTAAAACCTAATAAATGCAAGTAAAATAAAGGAGGAAAAATTAATTCAAAAATATTGGATCATAGGGGATGATGAAAGAATCATTGATGTTTCTCTCCCTCTCTCCTTCCCTTCCCCTGTTTTTAAAAAATATTGGAATTATAAGACAGAGATATAAACAAAATATATCAGTAATAACATTAAATTTAAATTTGCATCTAAATTCATAGAAGCCTAAATATTCCAACAAAAAGATAAAGACTATCATGATGGAAAAAAACAAAAGTTTTATACTGTTGACAAGAGACATTTAAAACAAGGATATAGAAAGAATGAAATCAGAAGGATGATAAAAATTATGCTACTCAAATGCAAATATTAACCAAAAGAATGCCAGTTTAGCTATTATAATGTGAGACAACTATATTTTTTAGGCCAAAAGGATCTCTGAAGATAAAAATGGGCCCTGGCTGGCATAGCTCAGTGGATTGAGCACGGGCCTGCTAACCAAAGGATTGTGGTTTGATTCCCAGTCAGGGCACATGCCTGGGTTGCAGGCCAGTTCCCAGCAGGGGATGCACAAGAGGCAACTGTACATTGATATTTCTCTCCCTCTCTCCTTCCCTTCCTCTCTGAAGATAAATAACTTTAGAAAAAGATAAAATCGGTCACTTCGAAATCCTTAAAGATTTAATTCAAAAAGAAGATATAATTCTAAATTTGTATGCAAAGCACAAGACAAATAACAACACAAACTCAAACTGTATAAGATAAAGTAGAAGCTTTTTAAGAAAACAATAAAGATCAATTCCTCTATGAGTATTTAAAAATATAAATAAAATTGATCTAATTAACATACCTAAACCACTATACTCCAAATTTCAGAATATACGTTCTTGTCAATCATGGAACATTTGCAGCAATTGACCACGTTCTATACCATGAGGTGCATCTCAGCAAATTTCAATGGATTGACATCACAGTGTGTCCTTTGACTAAAATGCAATTTAAATAGAAATTAATAATTTTTAAATGCTAGAACAAGGATTGTAACCTTTTTAAATTAAGAAATGAGCTTTAAAACAACCCATGAAACAATTAAGTAAAAATTAAAATTACAACATAGGTTTAACTGAATGATAACAAAAATACTACGTTTTGAAACCTAGTGGCTTCAGGGAAAGTTGTGTTTAGAGAAAAACTTTTATCTTTAAATTCATGTATTAGAAAATAAATGAAGCAGAAAATCAATCACCATTAGCTCATCTGAGGAAGTTTTTTTAAAGAATAAGTAACAAGTAAATCTAAATAGAACAAACAACATAGAGAATATGGACATGAATAAAATAAGAAACAAATATACTGTAGAGAGAATATGAAAATGTTAAATGTTGATTGTTGGAAAAGGCTAATAAAAGTGCTAGTTTTTAGGAAGATTATCAAGGGAAAGAAAAGGCATAAAGGAAAATAGATTTGTTTTCCTTTAGTGATTGTGGAGGTAGTGCTGGTAGAATGAAGGAGAAAGATTGTTATCATAGCAGCATCTCTGCAGACGTGGTTTAGCAAATATCTGTATTTGCAAAGCAGTTGTTTATATAGATGACCCACTTTTCCCTGAAGGGGTTTACTATACCAACTGGATTTTTCTTATGAGACTGTTTATTAAATCTCAATTATTGATAAAATATATCAGTACTTTTCCTTCTCTTAATATTCTCACATGTAATATAGAACATAGTATTTTTTTCATCCTTGAAGTTTCCTAAAAGGACAAATCCCCCAGCTGTCTATCAAGTGAATTGAACCCAAATGCCTGGATTCTTCCCATGTTTACAATAGACAAGAGAATGCAATTTATTTGTTCTGCTGTGTCTTATGGCTTGTAATGAGACTAAGCACATAGCAAACATACAGGTATGGATATATTTTCATGCCTAAAGAATTTAAAGCATAAAAAGCACTGTTTGCTGAAATCTTTAAGTAGTAACACAAATGCCTGTTTTTTTAAGTACAGGAATTTGCCTAGATCTTATGCTTTAATTTTATATTTTGACTGGAGTTATATTTCATATGTAAGTTTTCCAGCATTTGAATCTGGGTAGCAAAATAAACAGCAACACATAAAAATACAATATTAAGCACTGCTATCTTGCCTCAAAAATTTTTCTTGTTTATTGTTAATCACATGTACACTGTTTATTCTAATGTCTTAAATGTTCCACCAAATAGTACAAATAATCCTTTCTCACTCTTAGCTACACCTCTATTTACGAAGCAATGAGATTATTTCATGATCCCCACAAACACCCCTGACATTCCTGGGTTATCTTTCTGCCTGTTATTCTTATCTTTTCCTGAGGAAACCATAATCATCTTTCAGAGTTACTCCATAGGGTATTTTCTAAATCCCTCCAATAAGATGTAATCTCTTTCAGTTCTTTGTAACTTCATAACCTGTTTCTTGTTCACTGTTTGTTCAACAATTGGGCATTGCCATTTGTGAAATTTCCTAATTTTGAACTTCTAAAGAGCTGAACTGTGTTTTCAAAATATTGTATCTTTATTTTCCTGACATTAATTGAATCGAATAAAATGATTTGAAACTTAAGAGTTAGTAAATGAAGAGTGAAAAGAGGGAGTTGATGAAGGTAGAGAGGCCTTGGGGAGAAAAAATACACATGTGGCTGGTTGAGAGGAGATGGAGGCCTTTGCCTGCAGCGGAGAAGAGAGGACAGGAAGAAGAGAGTTGAATTCCCTTTTGGCCGCTCTCCAGTATATTAAGTCCCACAGCGGGATGGAAAAAACGAATTTTGGTGGGAGTTTTTAGTTGGAACCACATATTTACTAAAGGGGAGTAATAATATTTCTATATTAGATTCCATGTATATGACCTTCATGAAATAATTACCTAGGAATATTCAGTTGAGTATTATAAAAAGCCTAATTTTGATTAGTAATTGAAGGAGGAGTTTATTTGGGATAGGGAAAGACATCTTCTAATGAAATCCATACAAAATAAGTATACATGTTAAGAATAAAAATAACAATGAAAATAGATAATCTATAGCAAACTCCTTAGGCGTCAAGCATTCTGATAAGCATTTTACACAAATATGCCACTACTCCTCATGATAATTCTATTGTTACCCCCGCTGGAGACATAAGGAAGTTGAGGCACGAGCGGTTCAGTTCACCTCAGCCGACACTGCTGGTAACTGTTGGACCCCAGACTCCAATTCAGGTCTTTCAAGCTGAGGGTTCACGCTCTTAATAGTTCACACTATACTGCCTTACCATGAAGAGGCAAACAGTGGGATGGATTTACTTTTACCTAGAAAAGTAATGATAAAAGAACCTCTTGGGAAAAGTGTTTCTTTTTCTAAAAAACTCAACTTGAAAAGAAGATAGTAATAAATTCAGAGCCGAGCCCCAATTATAAGAGACTATGTTTTTTTCCCTCATAAGTATCAAATGATAAACATTATGTTAAATATAGTTTGGAACTTCTTTTCTTCTTTCAGTTAAGTTGCAATGAGTTTATAGCAAATGAAGTCTGTAAGGAAAGGAGACCTAGCCAGACCCAAAGTATAATTTTCATGGTGTACAAATATAAAAAGCCTGTATATTTTAAACTGTTTACTGGTCCAAAGGGATTAGACTATCCAGGGATTTTTGGCCACCAGCATTGCTGAGAAACTGCTAAGACTGCAGAAAAGGAATCGTGTGCACAGCAGAGAAACCTGGCAATTAAAGAGGAGGTGCATGCTAGTACTCTGCTCCGTGACTGTACAAACAGCACAGAAAAGCTCCTCTGCAGTGGAGACTTTCATCTTAACACCACTTGGGTATTGCTGTGTCTGCAGCTATCCTTATGTAGCCTGTCTAGCCAGATATAGATGCTGCCAACAATCATCATGTTCAAAAAGAAAGGGTTAAACAGCCAGAGAGAATCCACATGATAATAATCGTTAGCAGTCTGTGGGGAATAAACAACTCAGAGTCAGGTACTTTTTGCATTCCTCCTCAGACGATGTGCAGAACTCAATTTCCCTGGTGGCTTTATACAGTCTTAGCTCTTTCACAGAACATTCATCAACTCATCCACAATGACAGCTTTGTTATTTTGTGCCATTGTAGTTAATCTTGGTCTTGGGAACTAGGAAATGGTGCTAGACTCTGAAATTCCTTGGTTACACAGGGTGGGGCTAAAGTACAGTTGTTTGTATGGAAAATAATATGATAATAAATAATAATACAAGAATAAACTTTGTGTTTTGCATACTCACAACAATAAACCTACTTTTGCCTCACCTTGTAATTGTCTGATTTCTCTCTCTGACAGTTCCAATCTGGGAAGAGTCAGTTGACAATTGGTAGTTGATGAAGTAAATTAAACGTCAACAGGTGACAGCTAGATAACTCAGAGTCAGCAACAGCTGGAAGCCTCTAACACACTAAGGCTAGAGGGACCAAGGAAGAAGGTAGTAAACCAATACCTGGTGTCCAGAGTCTCCTAGGAGAAGCTGGAACCATGGGAGATGGAATGAGATCAGACAGTGCCAGAGAGCTGACTGGGATAGAAAAGGAAGAAGGAAATAGTTTGCTCCCCTCCTACGTCATCCAATCTCTTGCCACTATCTCCTATTAGCAGAACCAGCAAGAAATCAGTTGACGAATAGCCTGATTATCACAGCTACAAGATTTAGCCTTTCCTACAATGTCAGGTAGCACATAGGAAGGAGGGACCAATCTGCGAGCTAAAGCTTAGTACTGGCAAAGGAAGTGGGAATGAATGGAGGATAGGAGCATATTTGGAGGTATTGAAATAGTTCAGTGGCTTAGTCCAAGGTAGTGGCAGAGAGAAATAACTGATTTGAGCTATATTTAGGAGAAAAATAAATCAGCATGACTTAGTGACAGATTACATTTGAGAATTAAGAGAAAAGAAGCTATTGTGAGCAACTTCAACCATTTTCACTGACTGGGTTAGTTTTGTAGTTTCTGCAGAACTATTAGAACACAACTCAGAATAATCCCTGAGTGCTTAATCAAATTATTCCTCCAATTATTAATAAATAAGAAAGGGTAGCCAGCAATTGGCTAGCCATCATACAGCAAAGGAGGAAAGAGCTTGGCTGCTGCTGTGGGTTACCATGGTTACTGTTTTTGGTTCTTGTCATCAGGAGGTACAGGAGAGAACAGCAAGTTATGTAACCAAGGAACAGAGGACTTACACAATAAGCCATCTATTGGATATCTCTTTAGTCTGAAAATTAGTATTGTTTTACTAGTTACAAAGACTAACTCAGAAAAATGAGAAGGCTACCACAGCGAGCAGTTATGGTAATAATTGCCAGGTGTGTGTGTGTGCATGCATGTGTCATTAAATGCTTGACAAGTACTTTGTGAATTTCTACAAAGAGCCAATTAGCCCGTCTAAACTTAAGTTTTTAAATTCCAAGTGTCATAAACAAGGCGGAGACTAGGGTGTGGTGCACAGGAATTCATGAGCCAAAATGAATGGCTGCAGACTTGTTGCACGCAGATGCCCCTTTGTTAAGGGGGGCGAAGTGAAGCAGACAAGAGAGCTCAGTAGTCACCTGCCCCTGGCAAGCTGCCGTCTGGTAAATCCTCAGCTGAGAGCCAGAACCGTGACAACAGATTATTCTGTTATTATTTTTTTATAAAAAATTAACTTTAGTAACAATGTGAGCAAGAGAGCTGAACCAACTTTATTAGCTTATAATTTAATATCTCTATGGCCCAATATGGAGACATTGTTTAAGTGCACATAATATGATGCATTTGTTTCAGTTCCTGAAAGGACTACAAACAAATGGATGGCACACTTCAGCACCATCACATACTTTTACTTTTAATTTTGTAATGCAATTTATTAGGCTTAGTAACATTGAATTCTGAGAAGATTCACCTTCTTTGTATATGTTTATATTTCACATGTACTAAACCCTCCACTTCTATCTATTTATGGATCAGAAAAGGTAATATATAGGTGTATATGTCACAGGCGCTGAAGAGATCATTATAATGTAAATATCAAACTAGATTAGAATGAGGGATTTGAGAGAAAAAGTTACTAAGCAGGTTGTGTCAAAAAAGCCCCGAAATATCAACCTGACCTGAACAGAGTCTCTGAACCCTGACAAGATAATTGTAGGATACATTCCTGTACCTGGAATCAGAAAACGATCAGATGTTCTACATAGGAAAATAATTGAAAAACAGTTAGGAAACAATCAGGTGACTTGCCATAGCTGGGACCTTAAAGAGCAAGATGCAAATATCTTGATAGAAAACACATGAAGGGCATGCTGATTAAACAATTGATATTGAGATCTTTGATTTTGTGGTAGTAACGACATTAAATTTCATCCTACGTGTACAGAAATAATAACGTCATGCTGGAAGACAACAGATTGGTAGATAGAACCAGGTCCTTACCTAAGATACTTAATGCCTACTTTCAGAGTCCAATCAGGAATTTTGACATTTTAAACAAGAAAGAAGCAGGTCCTAAAATCAGAAGAATTTTTCCTGGGCAATGAGGCAGAAGCAGAGGGAAGGAGGGAGTGGCAGAGGGAGGGAAGGAGAGAATGCATTTTATTATAAATTCTCCCTCACTGGAGAGTTTCTGGCTTTGACCTTGAGTTTCCAGCTCCATTCAACTTTATAAATACCCAAGAGAAGTGGTTTGTTTTGAAGCTTTTGAAGCTTCGAAGCTGGTCAAAGGAAGGAGGGTAACAAAAGGAAAAATATAGAGTAATTAATGGGTAAGGAGGGGACTTAAAATGTCTACACTCTTTAAAATAATTGGATTATTTTTGTACACATTTTTTTCTATTATTGAGGTATAGTTGTTGTTTTGAAAGTTGAAATCCTCTAACTTCTGCTGTTTAGGTCAAAGTCATCTAGCAAGTTCCGTACTAATTAATATCCTATTTATTTTGTGTTGAAGAGCGATGTTTTAAAGAGCGTTATTATTTTCAGAGATTTGACGTTTGTAACAACATTGAAAGAGGGATACAGAGATTTCCCACATACGCTCTGTGCCCACACATGCAGCCTGCCCCCTGGTCATCAACGTCCCGCGCCGGAATGCTACATGTATATTTTAGCCACAGTTTTCCCTTTTTTCACAGTGTCATATATTTGAAATCATACAGAATGTAGCTTTTTCAGATTGGCTTCTCTCACTTTGTAATATGTATTTAAGTTTCCTCCATGTCTTTTCATGGCCTGATAGTTCATTCCTTTTTAGTTCTGAAAAAAATTTTGTTGTGTGAATATATCCTAGATTGTTTATTAATTCACCTTCTGAGGGATATCTCTGTTGCTTCCAGGTTGTGGCAATATTGAATAAAGTTGCTATGAGCATGCTCATGCAGGTTTTTAGTTGGACAGAAGTTTTCAGCTTCTTTGGGTAAATATCAAGGTGTGTGACAGCTGGATTGGATGGTAAGAGTGTGCTTAGTTTTTCAAGAAACCGTCAAACTGTCGTCCAAAGTAACTGTACCATTTTGCAATTCAGCCAGCAATGTGCGAGAGCTCCTGTTGTTCCAAATCGTCCTCAGCATTTGGTGATGTCAGTGTTCTAGAGTTTGGCCATTCTAATGGTTGTATAGAAGCGACTCTTGTTGTTTTAATTTGAATTTTCCTGGTTCAATAATGTGAAACATTTTTATATGCTTATTTACCATCTGTATCTTTTTTTAGATAAAATGGCTATTCATGTTTTTGACTGATTTTTTATTGCATTGTTAGTTTTCTTATTGCTAAGTTTTAAGGGGTATTTTTTGGTGTGTATTTTGGTTACCAATCCTTTGTCAGTCGTATTTTTTGCTAATATTTTCCCCCAGTCTATGATTTGTCTTCTAATTCTCATCATATTGTTCTTCACAGAGAAGAAATTTTTAATTTTAATAGAGCCCATCTTATAAATTTTTGTCTCCCATGGATCCAGTCCTTGATGTTGCATTAAATAGGAATCACCATACCCAAGGCCACCTAGGTTGTTTCACATGAATCTTCCAGGAGTTCTATTAATCTGTGTTTTACTTTCAGGTTTATGACCCATTTTTTAAAAATTATTTTTTATGTTATTACAGTTGCCCTGATTTTTTTCACTTTACCCCCCTCCACCCAGTATCTGCCTTCCTGCCAGTAATCCCCACCTTTAGTCCATGCCCAGGGGTCATACATATAAGTACTTTGGATACCCCACTTCCTACACTGTTGTTAATATCTCCCTGTCTATTTTAGTACCTACCAGTTAGTACTTCTTAATTCCTGCACCTTTCCCCCCATTCTCCCCATCTCCCTCCCAGCTGATAACCCTCCAAATGCTCTTCATATCTATTATTCTGTTCCTGTTCTGTTTGTTTGCTTAGTTAGTTTTTTAGATTCAGTTGTTGATAATTGTGCATTTGTTGCCATTTTCATGTTCATAATTTTGATCTTTTTCTTAAATAAGTCCCTTTAACATTTCATATCATAAGGGCTTGGTAATGATGAATTCCTTTATCTTTGCCTCTTCTGGGTAGCACAAGGTAAATTTATCTGCCCTTCCATTCTAATTGATAGCTTTGTTGGGTAGAGTAATCTAGGTTGTAGGTCCTTGCTTGTCATCACTTTGAATACTTCTTACCAGTCCCTTCTTGCCTGCGAAGTATCTTTTGAGAAATCAGCTGACAGTCTTACGGGAACTCCTTTGTAGGTAACTCTGCTTTTCTCTTGCAGCTTTCAAGACTCTATCTTTATCTTTACCCTTTGACATTTTAATTATGATGTGTCTTATTGCGGTCCTCTTTGGGTCCATCTTGTGTGGGACTCTCTGTGCTTCCTATACTTGTATGTCTATTTCCTTCACCAAATTAGAGAAGTTTTCTTTCATTATTTTTCAAATAAGTTTCCAATTTCTTCCTCTTTTGGGAAAAATGTAAGTTCTGTGTGCATATTTATCTATTTATTTTTTGTGTGTATATGTCTAGTTGTTTCAGCACCACTTATTGAAAAGATTATCTTTGCTTCATTGTGTTGCCTTTGCTCCTTTGTCAAAGATCAGTTGACTGTATTTATAGGAGTCAATTTATGATCTCTCTGTTCTGTTCCATTAATCTATTTTTTAATTATTTCATCAATAATACTCTGTATTGATAATTGTAACTTTACATTAGACCTTCAGCTGTGGTCTCCTTCAATATTGTGTTGTCTATTCTGAGCTTCTTGTCTCTCCAAATAAACTTTAGAATAAATTTGTGGTCTAAACAATTTGAATAAAAGTTTTATCTGATTATATTATTATTTATTCTGTGAGATTTCTTCAATTACCTGATGACCTTTTACTAGAACAACATATTTGCAAAGTACTTAATAAAAATTCTATTTGAATAATTAATAATTCAATTCTTTTTACTAATTCTGGGAAGTTTTACCTTTCAGTTACTTCCAAGTGAAAACTCTTCCTAAATCAATAGCAAGAAATACTAGAAAATAAACTTATATTCCATTTTCCTCATGCCATTATCAAGTACAGAAATACTAATACTAGGTAATGTTTACTGACTGACTATTATATCCACATAGTATAATTATTTAATACTAATGACAATCGAGTGAATTTGGTACTTGTAATTCCCAATTAAAGTTGAGGAAATTGAGGCTTAAGAGTATTAATGACCTCACCAAGGTCACAGAGGTAGTAAGTGGAAGAGAAAAACATGGAGCTCTTTAGCTGCATTATGAGTTCCAGAACTATTTAGAGAATCAAGAAAGCTCATGTCAAAGTAGGTGGCTCCACATTCTTGGAACTTAAACTGGCATCACTGTTCATTAGTACTGACAAGCCTTTCACATCATCTAGCCCTGCTATAAGTTCTTCATGACAAAAGAGTCTCTCTTGGGAGGTTCTCATATACCAGTTTCTCTTTGCAGTGATCTATGAGCTGATTCATGGTTACAGAAAGCCTTACAGTGTTGCCTCATGGCCTTAAAACTGGGCAGGGAGGAGTGTCTGACCTTATGCTTCAGAAATTATGACAGTTTTTCCACTTGATTAGGATTAAGACTGACAGAGGCTCTGGAAGATAGTTCTTTGAGGACTTGACAGGAAAAATTCTCTAGGGTTAAATGTAATATCACCTTATATTAATGTAGTGAATGGGACTCCAGAGGGTGGAGCTCCCTTGGGAGAAGTTTCTGAGTTAAGACATCTGCAACCCTGCATTTCACTGAGTTCCTTGCCTTTGTAGGGAGTAGGGATGACCAGTTGTCTAGGATGTTGGAAAAGTGATTCAGTCTAGTCTAAATTGTACCATTTGACATCTAGAATCTCATTCGGTCCTAGGTAGAAGAGAATTTCAAGCAAAGGAAAAACACTGCCTTTCTCTTCACCATTTTAATTCCCATAAGCTCCCTTCCTGGTAGTCAGTTCCTCCCTGGCACTGTAGTACAAAGATGTAAAAAAGCAGGGTATTCCACCTTTCCTGCCTTACCTGTGTCACCTCACAATGAGTATCTTAAAACAAAAATACAATACTACATCTTATACAAAAAATGTGCTAAGTCAGAGATAAAGAATTACTATAGTTTCCTTTATTAGGAATCTGTGAAGTAAACTATGTATGAGAGTGTTAAAGGAAAAGAAGAAAACTTAATTACTAAATAATCAAAAAGTTATTGAATGTTTGCTCTGGCCCATACACAGTTGTAGAAACAAAAATAAAGCTGTAAATAAAACAGAAAAATTCTCCACTTTTATGAAGTTTACATTCCATTGGAGACATGAAAGATAAGCACATAAACAAGCAAGTATATTATACATGTTGGTGATAAGAATTATGAATACAAAGCAGGTAAGATGTTAGAGTGATGAGGGGCTGGATTATACGTTATTTTACTTAGATTAGTCAAAAAGGGTTTTTGGACAAGGGAACATTTGAACAAAAACCTGAGAGCAATGAGGGACTAAAACCATGTGGATATCTGGAGGAAGAGCTAACTACTGGGATGGTAAGGCAAACATGCAAATGCCCTGAGTTCTGAGTATGCTGTTTGTAACTGAGGAATAGCATGGAGATCATTGCGGTTGGCAAAGAATGAGCCAGGAAGAGGTGACTATATCAGAGAGCTAACCAAGTCCTATGGCATTTGAATTTTATTCTGAGTAAAATATAAAAAGCTTATATGCTTTTGAGCAGAGACTGACATGATAGAAATTGAGTTTTAAGATTATCAGGCTGAAGTCTGGCAATTAGTCCATGAATGGATAAGAATTGAAACCCAGTGACCAATGGGTAGGACCAATAAAATATCAGTAATTGAATGAGAGACTGAGTGACTTGGAGTAGGATGGTCAGAAGTGTTTAGATTTGAGATAACTTTTGAGCTATAGCTGAAAAGATTTGATAATGAATTGGATGTAGTGTTTGAGAGAAAGAAGGTAGTCAAGGGCATTGCCAAGGCTTTGGCCCAGAGCACTGAAGAAACAGAGTTACACTGAGAAGAGATGAAACTTAGCAGGTTTTCCCCCCCTTTGGTGTCAAGAACGTGTTTTGCCCTGTCTAGTTTGAGATTTTTATTAGACATCCTACCAGAGATGTTGAGTAGGTAGCTATATTTCAAGTTTGGAGTTCTTGGGACAAACTGAGTATTGCGTTTTAAAAATGGGATGGTTTTTAGATGGGTTTTAGTTGAGAGGAAATTAAGAGAAAATCATGAAGAAGAAACCACGTGAGAATAGTTTCCTGTTAGGATTTATTTCAGTCTGGGGCATTTTTCAGTCACTGCAATCTTTTAACTGAAAACACTACCATCTAAGCTAAAGGCTCAAACCACATCTCATCATCTCTGTGTAGCTAAGTTGCTATGTCAAAATAGATAGTTTTGAAAATAATGTTGCTAGCATTAGCTTAGTGTTCAGAGCATGGCACATACAGTTTATGTGCACTAACTTCATAATTTTGTTTGATAAAAGTCTGGTTGGTATAAAAATCTTTTAATACTGAAATACATTTACTGCAAAAATTTCAATAGAGAATGTAAGTTATTCAATATTCTTGATTTTCTGGATAATATTTGCTTTTAATTTACTTTTTTAAAAAGCCATTAATAATAAAAACAAATTTCAACAAACTGTTGAAATTGGAAGGATAAACAAGTTCTTCAAGAAATGAAGAATACCATTTTTTATATAAATTGTATGTTTAATCACAATTTTATTTCTTAATTAAAAAAAGAAGTAATGTCATAACCTTAAGAAGCAATAACCTTAAAAAGTTCCTTTCAGGTTATTTTGTCCCAACAACCAAGTTATTGTCTCTTATAGACTCAGGCTCTGCTTACATTATTCCTATCATATTAAATAATTCAATATAAACCATAAACAAAACAAACTTGAAATTTAAAAAACTTAAAATAAAAAATTGTTCTTTATACATAATTGTATTGCTCATAAAAATTCAATTAAAAATATTTCATAAATATCTTTAAAACTCAGTAAAAAAGTAATAAATATGAGGATTAAAACAAAACCTATCATAATAAAATTTTGTTTTCTCCTATAAAATCAAAATATAATGTGAATACTTCTTTTTTGTAGTTTATTTTAATTATTTTCTAGTATATTAATAACCTGAAATCTAGCTGAGGTGATTGTCTCAGACCTTGAAAACTATAAAAGCTAAAAAGTCTCCCCTACAAACTTTTGCAATACTATAAGCAAGACACATTCATGTTCATATTTGCAGAACAAAGGTTTTCAAATACCCACTTTGTGCCATTTTCTTATTATTCTGACAGCCCAATATTGAGCTTGTAGGGGTGGTCACATCCACACTAGTGAACAGAAACCGTGCTTACGTTACATTTATTAGGACTCAAGGAATTAAAAGATTTATGATGTGCAACAAGCCAGGAGGAAAAAGCGTGAATCTTACAAGTTTCTGAGGAAAAACAAGTCTTTGTAAAAAGAATTTTCCTTTCTCTAGCAAATCTATAGCTTAAGTTTGACTGAGAGGATTAACCTTAATATTTTATTTAGAGGATTTTTTTCTTTTTTTCTGAGTGGAACTCCTGCACAGTGAGGTAGCAGTTTAAATTTTAAAAGATTAAATAACACAAGGGACTTCATCTCAACCTACTTAGTTTCCTAGGATTCCTGGCCCTAATACCGAGGTATTTTGTAAATGTACAACAACCTGAGTTCATGGGAGGGTTTGAATCTACGTGTGCAGCCAGCTAAGCCATGGAGAGGGCTGGGGAGGACCAGGATTTGGACTTAAAGATCCAAACTTAAACCTTAGCTCCATCATTAATTTTGATCAAGAGTTTGATCAAAATTCTTCCTTTTTTTCAGATCTTGGTTTACCGACTTCTGTAGGAGGAAATTGGTAATTATACTAGTTAGTACTCAGAAATTTAAGTTAAAGTGAATTTTAAAGGCAAGAAATGTGTCGGTACACCTAACTGAAAAGTCCACAGTCCCAATTAGCTCTAACGTGGACCTCGGGGCTTAAATTATGTTAGAAGGCTCTCTTGCTCCTCATCCCACAGCTCTGCTTTCTTATAGACTTGGCTTTATTATTATTACTATTATTTTTTACTCCAGATTTTACCCTTTTATTTAGCAACTTTTAGAGAGAATTTTCTTTCTTAATTATTATAATAAAAGAATGGAGTTTCTTTGGTCATACTTGGCCCATGTACTCTTCATTAAATTAGTCACTATTTATAACTTTATTAACTTATTTACTAATTATCATCTAAGCTTGATTATGGAATAGGTACTGATTTAGGCATCTGTGATAGAGTGATAAACTGACATAGAGAATATATATAAATAAATAAATCCCCAGCCTTCAGAGGGCATTTACTCAGTGGGACAATCCAACAACACAGTAACACATGGATAAAGATATTTTCTTTTTCCACTCGTCATGTTATAAGAAATAGTAAAAATATTGCAGGAGAAGGGCATAAAGGGTGATAAAGTTCCTATTCTATATAAGATGATCAGACAAGTATCTTTTGATAGATATTTGGGATTTTTCTGGGGCAAGAGTGGTACCAGGAGAAAAACAATGAATTCAAGAAGCTCGTGGCAATCACAGGAAAAGCAAGGAGACCAGAGTCATTGGACAGAATGATTTAAGAGGACACTGGTAAGGCATGAAGGTGGGAAGGTAGCTAGTGTCATTTTTATTTTAAACTAGTTGGAGGAAGATTTAGGACAGTTGAGAGACAGGAGAATTGTCTTCAAAGGATCACTGCTGTTCCTATTGGAAGAATAGGTTGCAGAACACAAGACTGGAAGCAGGAGATCTATTGGGAAATCATTTCACTGGTCTAAATACTAGATGATTGGGGTTTGGATTGTAGTAGCTGGAGGAGTGAAATGGCCAGATGGTAGGTTCTCGATCATCCCTTAAGGATTCCCTTTCTACTAGATTTCTCAGAATCCCGGAGGCTGTTATCTGCTCTCTGTGCCTGGGCTCCCCATAGCACTTAATGCCAATACTTTCTTTATTATTATAAATATAGCACCATCACAACAAGCACTGAAATTAGTTTTTCAAGGTTATATATATCAAGTTAGCATTACTGGGTCACACTGAAAGAATAAATGTTACCAGGTGTTTTGAAATTGGCTCTGTAGCAGTTTACCAATTTAGGCTTATAAATAAGGAAGAGAACCCATTTCTTCACATCTTAGCCAGTCCTTGGTATTTTTAGATCTTAAGATTTTTACCAACCCGAAGAATATAAAATGAATTGTTTCTCATTGATTATTAGCAGTCATTCAAGGTTCTTCCCACAAACCTTATTTGTTTCCTATTTGATGCCCATACATATTTTTCTCAGAATTGTTTTGGAGGCCCCTGTGTGTAGACCTCTGGGCTGTGTGAAGTCTCTGGGGCCCTTGTTCACATAGGTCATGATGAGAATGGTGCTACTCGGGTGCTGCAAAAAGGTGGCTCTGAGGCAGCAACTGTCTTACCCACCTCTCCACACAAAGTTGTGTTTCGATCAGGATTTGGCATATAGTAAGACCTAAATAAATGTTGAAATGAAGAGGTGGTAGCTCTATTGATATTTCAGTAGCATTGCTTTGCTTCCAGCATCTCATCAAAAACTAAAATACAAAATGGTTTTACTAGACATTGTTTTTATTATATCTACTTTTTTGGTTTTATTGTGTTTTGAAAGTCAGAAAATGTGCTTTTCTAGATGATGTATTATGACCTCTGGCTTCTTAATTCTGTAACATGGGGCTCTCCATGCTGAGTCCATATGAGGTCTGTCCGGAAATAGTCCAGTCCAACATAATGAGAATAGTTGGGTGACATCGATATAACCTGGCAGCCAAGGAGAGTGGACTGGTCTGTGCATTTGTGAACAATGACAACTTCACTGTACTAGTCAGTGGGGGAGGTAGACGCTGTTGAGTGAGCATGTGGACTGTGTGGCCATCACATTCAAAATGACTGAGTGAGGAAAGCAACGAATCTGCCTCAAGTTTTGCATTAGGTTTAAGCATTCCTCTGCAAAATTATTCAGATGATTCAGAAGGTTGCAGCTATGGGAAACTGGTGATTGGCAGCTTCATCACCATAATGCACCCTCTCATGCATCACGTCTTGTGCAGTCTTTTAGCGAAACATCAAATCACCCAGGTGACTCAGCTCTGCCAAGAGCCCAGATTTGGTGCCCTTTGACTTCCGGCTTTTCCCAAAACTAAAATTACCTTTGAAAGGGAACAGATTTTAGACCATTGATAAGATTCAGAAAAATACAAAGGAGCAGCATATGGCGATTGGGAGAATTGTGTGAGGTCCCAAGGTGTCTGATTTGAAAGGGACTGAGGTATCATTGTCCTATTTACAGTGTTTCTTGCATCTTATATCTTCTTCAATAAATGTCTTGATTTTTCATATTACATGGATGGATACCTTCTGGACAGACCTTGTATATTATAGTGGGAAACATACATTGAGGTAGGTTAATATTTGAAATCAGGGAAAGTATCTTGTGTACTTCAAGTTATCAAAGGCTTTCATTGAACAAAACAAATTATTCTTGTGAACCCTAATTTCTTATATTTGTGCAGTATTTTTGGTTTGCAAAGGATATCCACACATATCATGACATTTGGCTTCCACCAAAACTCTATGAGTTAAGTTGAACACATATTATTACTAAGCCTGAGAGATATTAGTAAGTTGGTCAAGGCCACAGCCAACAAGGCAGGCAAAATCTGATTTTAATGGGCAGTAATGTGACCATTTATACAACTAAATATCTGCATTTTATTTGCTGCTGAATGCAACCATAGGAAACTGTTCTATCCAATGAGACATGAACATGGAAGTTGGCTGAGGATTTGTTTCATAACATATTTCTTTTCTCTGCCACAGACATTAGTATTCTATCTCTTGGGAGTCTCTGTTCTGGAGCCCTGCTTCCCAGAACACCTAAACTGACAGGTTTGGTTTTGGCCACATTAAATCATTAAAATGTAATAATTAAAAGGTAGAGCTGATAAAGGGCCAAATTAAAACTAAATCCAGGGCAGGTCTATGACTAATACACCATATTTCTTTGAGAATACTCTTAGAGAGAATAATACAATAAATAATTTGTAAGATGATAAAAAGATTCAATAATAGGTAAGTAGGTTTGTTTCCTGGCTCTTATTGACCTTTTACTCTAGCGATTATAGCCATCAATTTAAATGTTCAAAGACTGGAGTATATTTTTCAACTTGATAAACCATATGAAATTGATGTTTGATTACTCTCTCTTCTTGAAAATTCCTTCTTCATCTACAATTCCTTTTTAAAAAATTTCCTGCTGCCTATCAAACATCTCTACTTGGATATGCAATTGACATCTTAAACTTAAACATGGCCAAAGTGAAACTTGCTCCCCTACAGTCTTCTCTTTCTTGGTTTTTGGTAACTCTCTCCTATCAGTTGTTCATGCCAAAAATCTTACAGTCATTTTTGACTCTTTTTTCAAATTTCACACTTCATATACAATTAAATAGCAAAGCCTATTTGCTCTAATTTAAAGGGATATCCAGATTTAACAACTTCTTACTACTCATTGCTATCACCAAGCCATCTTCTGTCAGGATTGTTGTAATAACTTCTACTGAACTTTCTGCTTCTCCTCTTGCCCTCTTATAAATCTGTTCTCAACACAACAGATAAAAATGATCTTATTACATCATAATTTAGATCTCATGTTTCCTCTGCTCAAAACCTAACAATATCTTTGCCTTTTACTGAAGGGAAAAATGAAGTCTTTACAATAGTTCACCAGGCCCCATGCAGTTCAGATTCCTCTTTCCTTCATGTTTTCATCTCCTATCACTCTCTTTCTAGCTTGGTCCATTCCATCTGCATTGGCCTCCGTGGCCCAGGCCCCACCCCACCCAGAGATTTCAATCTGCAGAGTGAGAATTCTGGTGCATTTGCTTAATTTATGGAAAGTTCAAATCAATCTGACAATAATCTTAGCCCCTCGCCTACGGTGCTAATGCCTGGGAGTCTATGTAGAGCTACAATTCTTTGTTTACAAACCTGTATCTTTAATATGAAAATTGCCCAGGGAGAGGCTATAATTAAGGCTCTTTCAATTATTGATATTTTTAGATAACCAGCAAATATGTTTCATCACTTGCTTTCCTAAGAAGTAGTTTTGACTGTAATCATTACAAAAACAATCCTGAATCTCACTCTTCCACCATGTGAGGAACGCAGCCACCTGACACTTTCAAAGTGCTTCACAGTTGGTTATTTTATCATTTAGCCCATCATTACTGTTTGTCCCCTTTTCATGGATGAGCAAGATTAAATAACTCCCCTTGGTATTCTCTATCACCAGCTTCGATGATGAAGGAGCTCCGTTTGAGAGAAATAGGGCATCCTAGTAGGTGGAGTCACTCAAATATTTGATAGATAACCCAGAGGTACCATAGCTCTTTCTTAGGATCAGGGTGAGTCAGATTTCTTAGGAACAGAGTGAGTCCTGTCCCAAGTCATTACCTCTTCTAAGCATAGGAATCTTGAAATAATAGTTTGAAAAACAAGCCAAGGAGCTATATTTTTATTTAAAAAATTCAACAATTTATTGAAAAAAGAATAATGCTTTATACAAATTCCTATTACAAAGTCCCACAACATCTACTGGGTTTGTTTCCAGGTACATTAACAGAATACGAAACTATCAAAATTGACCAAATTCTGGTGCAACAATTCTGTTGGTCATTTTAGATTATAAACTTCTTTGAAGAGTTTAGCCAGTAGTAAACCACATGCATTTATACTTGCACATTGCTAGGATTTATATATGTAGCAAAGGCTCTTTCAATTATACCTTCCAGAAGCATAGACTCAGGTCTGGAAGACAGTAAAACTTACTAGGCTCAAATCCTCATATGATGCAATCTTTTGGATATCTTTCATGTGTGGTTTCACTATGAATTACCATTCCCAAAGTACCCTAGCAGTGCTAGCTGCTAGCTAACAGCATCAGCTCTGAAGGCATCACCTTGAATATCCTTGCAAGTCATTATAATTCAAACAATTTTCCATACTTCGGCTTTGCCAACACTTACACTTCTGTTTTACCCATTACATCTGCAGACTTGTCCTAGGTCAAGTCTGCATTCCTAAAAGTGGAAAAGCTTAGCCACAGAAAGCATCAAGCCATTTTAATTGAAGAAACTGACTTCTTTAGAAACCTTTTCATTTAGTAAGCTGAATTTCACTGTAGTGTGTCATCACTCGAGATATGGATTGAGGCAAGAAACCTATTTCTTAAAGTTTCTCTCTCTTCAGTCATTTGAAAAGTAATCTCAAACCTATGCACTTAAATTACTTAGTTCTTTGCCCTATTACAGTGCTTTTCACCTTACAAACCACATTTACACATATTCTATCTCACATCTATCCCCACAAAAACCCTGTGAGGTAGGCAGGTCAGGAATTACAATCCCTTTTGGACAGGTGAAACCATGAATCTAGGCCAGCCAGGTGCCTTGCCCAAACTCAGACAGTAATTGATGTAGCACCAGGACTCGTCAGGTCTCCAGACACCAACAGCAACACCCTTGTCGTTACCTCATGTTGCTCAAGTAAAGTAGCATTTTCCACAGGCTGGAAAACTAAGAGCGATTATGAAAATAGAACAAAACATCAACAACATGATGGCACAGCTGAAAGAAAGGAAATGGACTAGAGGGGAGAGGAAGGTACTGAACCTTGTGCAGGTGTGTGTATAGGTTTGGTTCAATGACTTCTAACAGCCAATTGAGCAAATAAAAACACCACTTAGACATATTTCATGTTCAAAGAATGAGCATAATACCAACTAATTAATATAACACATCCACCAGCTAGTTAAGTATCATTATCTCAATTTGACATATGGGAAAAGGACAGAATAGGTGACTGGCTTACAGCTATAGAGAGAATATTTGTCACCACATTATCACTACAGAGAATCTAGCACTTGATGCAGACAGACCACACCTATCTGGGAAGAGGTAAACTATTGGGTTGGCCAAAAAGGTTTATTTAGTCTTTTCCATAAATAAAAGACACATTTTCCATTTTCACCAATAACTTTATTGATTTGGATATTTTGAGTATGTCGGCTCTTTCCTAAGTGGTAGAGCATTGGTTGTTCTCAATGTCTCAGTTTGATCCTTATCAACTTCAACTGGTCTACTTGACCATGGAGCATTGTCCAGTGGAAAATCTTTAGTGCAAAACTCTACAAACCACTTTTGACACATTTTATAAGTCTGAGCACCTTTTTCATACACTGCATAAATATTTCTTTATGTTTCAGTTGCATTTTTACCTTTCTTGAAATAATAAAGCATAATATGTTGAAGTGTTGTATATTTTCTTCAATATTCATCTTCAATATTAAATTTCTTTCCTTTTCAATATTAAAATGGCTACACAAAATGTCACCAATTTTGGTAATTTTCAAAAATGCACACTGATATGACAGCTGTCATAATACAGTCTAATAAAATAATTTTAAATGAACTTAGACAACCAAGTGCTACCAGAGTCAACTTATAGAAAAAACTGAATGAACTCTTTGGCCAACCCAATATATGATAATTACATACGAGAAACCACATAACTGAAGAGGGAAGGGAGAGAAAAAGGTAGTTTGGAGGGATACAACTGTAAATAAGTAGCTTAAAAATTCAATCAATAAAATTGTGTTACAACACTTTGGAAAGCAGCACACAGCTGCTCAATAAGGCAAATATTTTGAAAGTAAACAAGAGTATTATAGGTCAGAGTACAGAGATGAGGTGGGAAGGTTAACAGAAATACATCATCTAGCCGTGCTAAAAGATTTGCCTCCAAAGGTCTGAGTTATAAGAGATTCTCCTTGATTTTAGGAATTAAATAGTATGCTTAGGAAATGTGTTGTTAGATTTGAGTTCGACTCAACCTAATAAAAACAAAGACATGAAGAATGACTGATGACAAAGCAAGTGTTATAAGATCACAGTAAAAAAGTAAAATAAAAGAGCACATATGAAGAACTGAAAGAGTTTCTACTTGCTTTAAGTAGGCTAGGTCTCATGTCAAAGACCTAAAAGCTGATGAAGCAAGTAAATAATATTTGATGTATAACATATGTGTATACTTAGAAAGAAGAGATATAGCAAATAAACTACTTAATCAAGAGAAACTTAAATATACATATTTTTAGATGTGTGTTAAGTATGTTGATACCAACATAAGAGATTTTACTATTTAATTTTTTATAGAAAAACATGTCTATATACATATCTATAATTAAGGAACAGCCCTCCCACATCTGAGATGATTACTCAGTGGGAAGCAGTAATACAAATGAAAAAGTCTTCCCTCCTGTATTAAGGAAAGGAGATAAAATAAGACTAAGTCACTTTTACCAATGGGTATTTAAAAAATATGTTTTTTATAATACCACAGTTCAGATTATGATAGTCCAAGTTTAAAGGTCTTAAAGTCAATAATAGTATTTCAGTGTCCATTTTTTGTTTGTTCCAAGGTCGTCTCCTTTTGCTTCTGTGTCACACATAATCTTTCCCACTGGAAGGTGCAGGTTTTGGATAGGGCCGTGGTGTTGGGTAAGAGGTTGTTTTTCGGGGACAGGAGCAACAAAGTAGGGCACCTCCCAGAAGGCAGAAGCAAGCCGCAGCCCAGCCAGTGAAGAGAGCGGGACCAAATTCATACCTAAAAGGAAATGCATTTACTTAATCAGTGAATCATTGGAGACTTTTCTACTATAATTAGAAATCTCATTATATCTTTTCCCTGAAAATAATCCCCCATGATCTCTGGGAGAAGTACTTTCAGTTTGTGATCACATACACAAGAATATCTACATTGCAGTTGTTGACAATTTGCAATAATAGATCAGGCAACACAACATGCAACATCAGCTTAATTATGCAAATATTTCCCAAGACTTTTCCCCGTGTAGGAGACTTGTAAAGCATGTTTATGTACTTTAGAAGTTAGGTTTGAACCCTTATTCCTAGGCCAAACTTGACAAGTCATGCTATCACCAAGTAGCAGCCATAGTCTATGAAGAAGCTGCTAGATTTCTAGACCATTAGTAGTTGATTCCAGGTATCTATATACACTGAAATGTGAAATTGGTGGTTTTGTAAAAAAGACTTCTAAGCAGCCCATAGAGCATTCTAGATTAAGCTGATCTAAGTGGATCAGCCACACTCTTAGGGTGAGGACCTGTGACTGTGGACAATAAGAATGGAGACAACTAGACCTAGAGTTGGAAGGCCTGGGTTTAGGTCCAGGTGCAAGCTCTCAGCTGCTGCAGTTGTGTGCTACTAACATCACTTCTCCACCTCAGTTTCTCCTTAAAGCAGGATGATCCCATCTGCCTTACTGGGCTATTTCTGGGATCACCTTAGACAATGTAAATAATGTGTATGGTGCCAAGAAATTTATAAAGTACTCTCACATCTATAACTGGTAAAATTTTAGCTGATTCACTTCCAGCAGTTTCTGCCCCTAAACAGTAAATCTTATGGGAAGGGCTCCAACACAATCATTGCAGTATCTGTTCTTCTGTATGTGGGTGACTGTATAAAAAGAATCATGCCTTATCTCTCTAACCACTGGGGTTTCTCATCTATTCATCCTAGCACTCAACAAACAATAATTACATCTTAACATCCTGACTTTAAATGTAGTTATTAGGCTTTAAAGAAATGAACACAGTGAGACAAAGAACCATGTCCCTGATCAAAGAGTGTTGACCTGAGAGACAAGAGTCAGTCTTTGAACTTCCATAACTTGCAATATTAGGAAAGTTGACCTTTGGAAAGTCAATTTTATAGCTGTGATGGAACAAAAAATTTCAAAATAGTATCACAACTTACTTTTTCATAACCAAAACTTACTTTCATAAAGTTAAACTGCTGAGAATGAAGTATTATTCATTAAGCCATAGAGTATTATTTTTAATCATAAGCTATGTTTTAATTATAATCACAATTAAGTGTTATGTCAGAATATACTTCAAAAAGTATATTTCAAATATATTAACATCTTTATTAATATTTTTGAAAGAGAACATTTTCAGCACACAGTTGCACAGTATAAAGCTTGGAACTTTTCTATTTTAAATACATTCTGTTATCAATAAAGGCTGTTAAAACAAGTATCAAATTCATTTTAATATGAGTCACAGGCTATTCAATTTATTTGTAAGTTTGACATAAAATTCTGGAAAGCAATTCTGGGAAGCTGTGACACTAGCTAGCCTTTGCAGAGAACATGAAAAGGGTATTTTCTCAGAAAACAAGCTATTTTACACATGAATAGCATTACCTGGCATTGACTGGGGTCATAGGGTCATAGAATTCTTGAACAATTCTATGGCCATACCATGCTGTGGCAACTAAAATAGCCAGACCTAGAGAAATTCAAAACAAAAACTGTTAATCACTATGGAACACTGAGCATAAATATACAGTCCATTATATTTATAAGAATTTTACAAGAATTAACTCTCATCAATAGTTCTGACAGTTTTAATTCAGTGCATTTTAATTTAGGAAGATTAGAAGTTTAGTCATGATTTATTCCAAGTGTTCTGTTAAGACTCACAAAAATATTAGGTCAGAGTTAGGCATAGTTTATACTGTGTCATCTTACTCATTTATAGTTCAAGGTCACCGGCACAAATAATGCTTTTTTGGAAGCAATGCAGATTTGTGTCATTTAAGATCATCAAAGATATTATTATACATTAGTGTACTAAACTAGTTTTGGTGAGCCTGATTTCCTTATTACTACAGATGAGTTCTTTGAAAAAGGGAAGACAAAAAGTCCTTCTACACTCTTCCTGACCAAAGCTTAAAATTCACATTTCTGTAGGATCAAAAGGAAAGTAAGCAACAAGATAGCAGGGAAGACCAGGACCTGTCTCAGAACGAATGGTCCAGACCACCCCAGCTCCTACTGCTCCCCTGGCCAGACCTGCCAAGCATTGCCTTGTGATTTGCTGAGGTGCCACATCAGATATACTTATGCAGCATATTCTCAATTTTCCATGCATTTCATATTTTAGTAATACCAAAGAAATGACTTAGTCAAAATGACTCATGCCATCATTTTACAGAAGTATAAAATATGTTCTTTTTTTAATCCAAAGGTATTAACTTCTTTTTATAGTATTTCTAAGAAACCAGGAATATAGACAGATCAAATCTTTCACTGTTCCAACCTCCTTTCCCTCAAAAAAGGGTTAGAAGCTAACTAGAAGCTAACTGCTTCTAATACTTGTCAGAAAAAAGTAGTGCTCAGGTGCACCATGGGAATGCTCTAGAACTTTCAACCTTCACTCCCTAAGAAACCCTTTAAACTGAACTGGGAGTGCTGGAGTCACTTAGAGGAGTTACAAAAAGGTGAGCAAAAGAAGTGTGCAATGCAATAAATCTCCTTATGGCCTTTGATGAATTTTGGGACTAAAGCGCCATCTGCGTTTTTTGTGGGGGGAGGGGTGGGAGCAGCAACTCATTTGGATAAACTGAAAGACTGATGACTTTAACTAAAACTTTAGCAAAGCCACAGGTGTTATTCATTATTGGTTAAATCCACATATGCTGAGGCAAACGCTCCTGCCATGTGTTTTGTCAAAGAGAAAATAAGAAAGTCTAATTCTAGTTTCTCTCAGTGGTAGAATATATCACTGGTGTCACTTTCAAACACAATGAACTACTATATATATATAATGTATTATTTTAAAAATAGCCTATATATTTAAAATATTATTTGATACACGTACATGCAATCCCATTTAAAACAAGCATCATTATACCAGTGAAATGGAGCTTCCATATCTTTCTCTGGCTCTCATTTTCTCAAAGGTCACACACATATCTAATTCGCCAATCAACACTTCAATAAGACGACAAATACGTATTGGGGTTTTTAAGACCTTTCTGTATTGTTTTTGGTATTAATTTATTTAACCTAATTTCCTGCCATTCCTCTACTCCTTTTGGCCTTTCTCTTCACTAATCCTTGGGTACATCCTGTTTATTTGGGAATCAGACCTGACCACCTGAAATCATGTTCTCATTCTTCTCTAATAATCCTATTCCCATCCATCTCTCACACATCTGTATGACTCACACATTCTTTATATTCTCTGTCACTAGTTTTCTTCTTTGCCACACAGTATCTGTGGGGACGCCACAGAAATTTTCTATGCAGTTAGAATTGTTCCTTAGTGTTTTCTAGATAGGAGAAATTTTTCTTCACCTGGCAAAACTGGTACTAATAAACCAGTTGGCCTCTGAAACCTCAAAGAATAGACCTGTCCGCTGTGAGTGCAGATCTCAAATTTTCATGTAGTTCCCCTTTGAGAGTATGGAAGTAAGCTGGACTTCAGGTTTCCATGTCTTCAGATTTTAAAGGGGCTGAAATAAATCAATTCAAGTGCAAGAAGTCCAACATCACTGAAGGAAATGTAAAGCTAGATCTCATACCACACCAGAGATAGTTTAGAAAGAAGGGGCTCCAGGGCCTCTCTTACCAGAAATAAGAAATATCACACCCCCGATGACGGCCATCCGCATCTTCTGGACCTCATCATCTTCCAGGCACTTCATACACTTCATGCCGACGGTGGCCACGAAGATGGCTATGAGTCCCAGCAGGATGCCAATCACCATCAGGGCACGGGTTGCTTGCAGAGTGCCTGGCAGAAAATATTTTAGAATATGTATGAATAATCTCATCTAGCCCAAGAAGAAAAGAGTGGTAGGAGACCAAGTACATTTATAAGTTGTGTGAAAAAAAGAAAATTAAACTAGGAGTCAAGGGACCCTAGTTCATGTGATGCTTCCATAGGTAACTGTCACAGTTTCTTCTCCAGAACAACAAACAACTGGCCGGGTAAAAAATAAGAAGCCCTTTGGCCCTAAGATTTCTTGTCAAATTCAAATTCCTCTGGAAAGAGAAATTAATGATCTGCTTGAATAGGTTTAACTGACCTAATACATCTTTAATCCTTACTAATGGAGTATTTTAATTATGAAATACAATCACATGTATTATCCTTAATGTTAAACCATTTATAATTAAAGTGGTTTGCAATATATCTTGGTAACAGTTAACAGCTTTATACCCCAGTCATGAAGCTTTAGGGGGAAAAAAGGTGAATCTGAAAGGTAAGAAATGAGTTTCTCATAGATTTTCATGGCGGAATAACCAGCATTTGTATCTCCAGTGACTGGAGTGAGGATGGGGGGTGTGAGTGGATATTCATAGATCTCAGCAGTTTTACTTTAAGATTATTTCAATTGCCACGTTGTCAAAAAGCAGATAATAAATTCAATGTAATATTTCTAAGGATCCCACTAATTTTCTAATTCCCTGTTATTGTTGTTGCATAATGTAATCAACAGCTAGGGCCAGGTCCCCGGGGTCATGCCAGTATGTTTCTTAAAGACAGAGAACATGGGGGTAGGGGGGCGAGTGGTGGGGGAAATGGAGACAACTGTACTTGCACAATAAGAAAAAAGAACAGAAATACAAATACAAATAAAAAATGCACTATAAAAAAACATGACGCCATCATTGTGGCGTAAAAGGGCAGACTTAAAGCAGGTGAGCTGAAACTATGCCGCTGAGCTGAATATGATTAATTCTAGGCTTATATCCTCCCTCACATAAAGATCATTATCTCATTGATGGTGCTAACATGTGACAAGTATTTCTGCATATATAAATACTATTTACATTGTAACAAAACATGCTAACTTCAGTAAGCTGCTTATTATTCTTTGGGACCATGTTTCTATTATGTCAAGTGTGAGTGATGGTATCTCTAACCAGCGAGTTGGAACGACTGACTTCTTGATGCTCTTCAAAAGTGTGAAATGATGAAAAAGATTTTATATCACACTCTCCAATTTAGACCTACATTCAATCTTGGTATATTCAGGGACTGAGAACTTAAGTTACCAATCCTAATTAACATGAAAATATCTAAAATGTCAAATTTCAATTTTTTAATATTTCCATCCCCATCATAACCAATGTATGATAAGATCATAGTAACCTCTATCTGCAAAGTAGCAATATTTCTTTCCTTTTTATCTTTTCCTTTCTTTTCCCTTTTTTCCCTGTGTTTGAGAGATATTTTGGAAGCCAAGATACATTTTTACTTGACTGAATTAAAAAGCAAACCAGAGACACTCCCCACCTCTGCACATATATCCGCCTCCTTATAAGTACCTACCTACACACTTATCTCAACATTCCAGTGTGGTGTAAGGGCTGCTAAATCAAAACATGTGTTCCATGCAGGAACTGAAGGTGCTTGCATTGTGGTTTACCAGGAACTGAAGGTGCTTTCAGTGTGGTATGAAGAGGAAAGTACCAAGAACTTTCTGTTAGGGTGTGTCCTTCTGATTTACCAAGAGTTTTTGCAAAGACAATCATTACTAAGAAGGAGAAGGACAATAAAATAACTAAGTTCCATCCACAGCACAGATTTCAAATTCCACTCAGAAGGAAATCATTTCAAGCAAAGGAATAGTGGAAGAGGAAATGCTCAAAGTTACGAAGATGATTCATGTGCCCAGAGGACAGGGTGACCTCCGGTCCATTTGCCTAGGATTGTCTTGGTTTTAAAACTACCTGTTGGGCATCCAGAGAAGACCCTCAATCCCCAGCCAACCAGGACAGCTGGTCACTCAACTGGGGCACTAAAGGATGTAAAAAGTAAAATTAGGTGGGTTTAGCAAGGGGGACAAAAGGTATAAATCAGACAGGACTTTGCAAGCTAGAGGTTTTGGAGTTTTGGCTGTGTAATCATGTCACTGGAGGGTGTTAAAGAGAAGGTGATGGGATTTTTATCCTCATTATAGAGAGCACAACCGGCCAACATTCTTCCTATGCTAGAAATACGCACAGCCTCCTGCATCTCTTGGCCACGTCCACTCTGTGCTCTCATAAATACTTATTCCCTGACTTTATTCATCACTCCTGTTTCTTTCTCTGATCTCTCTCCAAGTTTTCCACTTTGCTGGAGTTGTAGGGCCTCACACCAAGCCCGACTTCCATAATAATCATTCTGGTGTGCTCTGCATGGAACACAGCGGGCCACCAGCCCAGCAGGTCCGAGCACCTTGGTCACAAGGTGTCCTTCATGAGGAGGCTGCTGGGGTTCAGTCTGGTGAGTCAGGTTTGCATGAAACCATCTGGGCAGGGAGCACACATGGGTGAACTACTTCAAAGCTCCCTTTGCACTCACCTGGAATTATTTGAGATTCATAGTTTTCATTGCTAAGTTTTGTCTCCTGTAAATTCTCAAAGAAGAGACATTTGATTCATGCCGTACCAGTTTTAGTCTTCTACTTCTTCTACACAGTTTCTGTGAGTTTAGTGTGTTTTATTTCTTTATGGAATAATGTCTTGCTTAAATTTAAAACAAAACTGTACTTAGGAGTCATATAAACCTTATAAAGCAAAGAAATCATGTTTCCTTTTTTAAAAATCTGATAAAGTAATAGTTTTGGTTTGCAAAGCAGTATTTTTTCTTTTACATCTTTGGCACCCGTTGACTTTGGACATTTCTTTGTACTTTACAAAACTCGATGGGCCTTGAACAGAAACATCTCATTTTGTCTCATTGGAGACATTTGGATTAATTCTTCACTATAGTGATGTATGTGGGGAAATGTACAAAGGAAAAAAGGCTGAGTGAGAATCACAACAGCTTAAAACTCACTAGCTGGCCATAAGTAACAATGGATTAAAAATCAAAGTAAGCAGGTGTGTTAGACGTTATGAGGGATTTATGTGCAGATAGAATCTCAATCACGCAGTTTTAAGCTGGGATAGGATGAATCCTTCAAATTAAGGTTTACGCAAGTCTGTGAAGTCAGAGATGTAGACTATATAATCGTGAGCTCCTTGATGACTTGGGTAAGATATTTGTTCATATTTTCATCCAAAGCATTAAAAGTGGTACCTGACAAGCTACATAAGTTCTACAATCTTTGCTTGATAAATTTAAATTAGAACACATTTTTATCCCTTACAAATTCAAAATATTATCTTGTGTTAAGCTTAACCTTTGAAAAAATGCTGAGAAAGGCCTCCTTAGACAGCCTGAGGACACTGAAATCTTACTACATACGGACAAACTTAGTTTAGAACTTTAAAAGCTAGTAATTCTAGGGTTAGGGTTCAGGTTAGGCTTAGGGAGGAAAAAATTCATACTTTTTGCTTAATCTGACCTACTTTTAAATTTTTCTAAATTTTTAAATTATACATTTAAATAGCTTCCAAGAAAGTTTTTTTCCCTAGTGGAATGATGATCAGCAGGGCATAGAAGTTGAAAAATGTTTAAAAGCTACAAAATATTACTTTGGACTAGAGAAGTACAGTAGAGCCTTGGACCATAAACTCTGGGCTGGTCTGATTAAATCAAATCTCAAAGCAATTATGTTTCTTTCCTAGCTCTTTAAATTCACAGATACCTATTTAATACTGTTATCACTGACTAAAGTAGTCTGCAGAGAAAATGGTTAGTAAACATTCGCGAAGCTACACTATTGTTTCTCATCATTATTCAGCAATACGTGGAGAAGGCAGTCTTTTAATTATACTTGGCCAGACTGATCATCTTGAGATTAAAGGCTCCCTAAGAAGTTCTTACTACTTGCAATCTGAAAGTATAATTTGAAAAAAATACTTACAAAGATCTCTCCTTGCAAGACAAGAAATGAGTTAGAAGTTACTGATCTACTACAGTTAGGTTAATCAACATAAGCATAGGGAGACAAGCACAGACAAGTAAGTGGGATTTTTTTCTAAAGCTTTGCTAAAGTCTTAACTATATAAGTAGCAAAAATTTTTTCAAATACCTGACATTTTCATGCCCTTTACTGGCTATATTATTATATTATTACCCTGTGTACTACATATCATCAACAAAAAATGAAATGCATCTGCATCCTCACATTGCCCCTCTTAGCATCAGAAGTTACTTAATAAGTAATAGACAGATCAATGAACTGAACATTAGGGCGCTAGAACAAAAGTGCTCTCTCTTCTCTGCAATTAAATGAGCTCATCACAGAACTATACTCCCGTGGCCTTTTCACTGGTTAAATCTTGCTTTTATTCAAGTTCAAAGTTTCTCAAGAGTCCTCATTGTTAGCATTTCTATTTTATTGGTGCCTGAGCTGGTGGCCACTGGGTGTGACCTCAGGACTCTAGCACAGTCAGAAACTGAAGTGATCCGAGATGAGGCAGGACTTAGCACTTTTGGGAATGTCCTTAGCAGTCAGTTTTTTCCTTCCTTTCTTCCTTCCTTCCTTCCCTCCTTCCCATTGCCTCACAATTAAATTTATCTTTCTATATTTCCTCTATGCCACATACTCACATACTTAACTTTTTCCCTTCAATCACTGTAGTCAGTGACAAAGAATGTTGGTATTGGAAGAAATCAACTTTAGCAGCTTATATATCATGTCGGCTGCATCCCTAGGAGAAAGGCAGCTCACATTTATGGAAGGGATGAATGAATCATGGATTCTCCTCCCCATTCCCCCCACCCCAACCCTGACCTATTGTATAAGTGGGGAGACTGTAGCTCAGAGAGACCAAGTGGCTCACCATTGCACACATGACTCGTTAGTGTAACACCAGGGTCAGGATTAAGAGCTTCTGATCTCAAGCCTGGATTTTTGTTTTGACATCCATCATTCCAGGGGTCAGAAGTAATTCCTGAAACAGATCTGAATGCCAGTGGCTCTGTGAATAAATACCCTTGGTTCAGCAGGCATAACGCAGACTGGGGAAGTGTGAGTGGTCCTCGCTGCCTGTGCTCCAAAAGTCTGTCCGAGTTAGTGATCTTGCTCTTTGATTGAGCCTGACATCATGGTGAGAGTGCTGGGAAACCTCACTGAGAACCAATACTCATTAAGCACTCCTACACACATGTGGATTCATGCAAAGCAGGTTGAACAGGCTGGAGGAGCTTATAAACAAATTACAGAATCCCAAGGTCGGATGTGACTTAGAGAGTCTAGTCTAACCTCCCATTTGTCTGGTGCTTGGATTTTCTCTCGAACATTCCTACGAAATGCTTACTTATTTCTCTGCGTATACACCTCCTACCGTGCGGCCTCCTGGGGAAGTCCAGTCTTTGGACAGCCCTAGCTATTCAAGTCAAGCAAGAAGAAGCAATTAACTAAGCACATAAAATAGACACCAGCTTGCCGACAGTTTGAAAATGGGATCACAGCCAGGCAAGATGTACAAAGCTCAGTCCAGAAAAGTCTATCGTAACTGTATCTGCCACTCTCCTCGGTACATTCCAACTTTCAGCTGCAGGAGTCATCAGTGTGAACAAACATCACACACTCGGGATGCACCTGAAATGGTCTCAGCCAGTGAAACCCCAGAGCAAGTGCCACACTTGCTGCCCCGGGAAGTAAGTGTCTCAGCTACATTTTTATAAATTTCTTTGCAAGAACTACCGAAAAAAACAAAACAAAAACAAACCCAAACCCTGCTGTGTCTCATGTTCTATATCTCCTATATTGGTTTAAACATACTGTACCACTTTTGACACTTACGGAATCATTCTAGTTATAGCTGACACTATTTAGAGGAGGGGGACAAGGGCCCCTAACACATCTACCACTACAACCTTGATGAATCCTTGTATCTCAACCCTAAGATGCCAAGTGGGCTCTACTGGCAAAGAGAACAAGGTTCAATTTTAGCAGACTTCTAGGCAAGCTTTTCAAGTAAGAGCACTACAAGTAATGCAACCTTTTTCAAGGAAAATTACTTATATGTACAGATAATCCTGTTAAAATTTAGAGATGAGAGAACTATACCAAAACCAGCCAATGAATCACCACCCTGGGTCTCTGCATCAGGTGGGTGTGAGCGCCACTGCTGAGGTAGAGAAATGGACACGGACGGTTCCCTGGGCTCCATCCAAAGGCATCCTATGAGTCACTGGCAGGTTGGAGAGAAAACCCGTGAGTCAGAACTCCCTCTTCTGGGAACTGGATTTGAGAGAATGGCCTCAGCCCCACCTTGGATAATCTCTGGCTTTAACCAGAATGAAAAGAAAAATCCGACTGGAAGGTTTTGGGGATTTCATCAGGTAGAAATCTCCAAAATGGGTACTGGGGAGAGGAGGAAGACATTGTTCAAGTCTTCTACCACAACTTCAAAAATTGTAATAGCTATGGTAACTAAGAGTACATGAAATAAAACAATCTAACCTTATCATAGGTAGGAATGGCCTGTTTGAGTATTTATAACATGAATCAATCTGAATCCATTGGTTATTTAAGGAAGTTAAAGGAACATCTATTGAAACCTGTTGAAAATAAACTATTTTGACCAGAAGACACCTTTCTAGAATTGTCTTTAGAACCTTCTCCATCTACCAATATCTCAACATGACACCCCGATTTTCTGACACCATTTCCTTGCATGTATTTATCTTTCCGTGGGGAGATTCAATGGTTATATAAAACAGCACACCTAATACAGAGAACAACACTGCTCACCCTCAGCCCATAAAGGGGCTGGTGGGCAGGCTTGTTTATCCAGCCAAAGACTAAGGGAGCTCTTCTTCAGGTTTGTTCAAAGAAATAACAGACACATGTTACATGACAACGAATGTAATATGTCAAAGAAGATACTCCGGCCATAAATTGTTATTGCCTAGGTAAGTGGGAATTAAATGAGTTTCAGACAAGCCACTAAAAAGCTTTTATTTAAAAAAAAATAAGAAAGGGGAAAAAGCCATCCTGTCATTCCCTCCCCCCCATCCTTAGAAATATTTCTCTCTACATAATCCTTTCCAACTTGCCAGAAATAAGAAGCAAACATCCATTATGCAGAAAATCAAGATGGAAATGTGGAGAGAAGATGCACCCCTCTCCCTGGCTTCCTCCTGGAACTGACCTCTGCTGTCATCAGCTCTGTCTGCTTCCTGGCATTTTGCTTCAGTATGTTCACTCTTCCCTTCATATTATGATTGGAGGTTACTAAAAACTTTTCTTTCTTAATTGTTGTTTTCCCACCAGCCACCATCCTTCACTTTCCAAAATAACATGACAAAATCTGACTCCTCTGAAATTTCCTGACTTGAAAACTTTCAGAGGAATCCCCAGAGGTTTCTTGAGAAAGTTATGAAAAGGGGTGCAAAGGGGCTCCTTCGCACTTGCTGAATCTTAAATAACAAAAGATTCAAACTCCAATGTGAGCAGAAGCATTAAGCTGGGGCATTCCATGTAAGCATAGGACTTTTTCTATGAAAGGTCATAGTAAAGATAGATTGGAATGAACAATTATCAAAGATTTTGAGATTATCTACTTAATTTTATGAACTTGAGAAGCTACCAGGTAACAAACCTTCCAAGGTACACCATTTTCTTGTCCAAACCCTACCATTCTTCAATATACACAGCATCTTAGAACACGCAGGAGAGGCCTAACAACTCAAGTTCGGCTTTGGCCTTCACCCTCAATCTCCACACGGCTCTTACTTGAGTTTCAGATGCAAACGCACCTACAGGAGCAGAGAAAGTGTTACCCAGGGAACTAGAGGCAAAACTAGAGCTGGTCCTAGACTCCCCTTTTCCCAAACCACAGTTCTCTCCACTTCTCGACAGCGCACAGAATCAGAAGGAAGACTCGTTCAACTGAGGACTGATAACCATGTAATCACATAACAGAAGCCGCTCGTAGCCACTGCCCCTAAACGGAGCCACTGGGGTGGCAGGGGTTGGAGACTTGGGTCGCAGCTGTGGGGGAGGGGAATGCACTCACTGTGCAGATTCAGCAAGGAGTCGAAGACTTTGCACTGGATCTGCCCGGTACTCTGTGACACGCAGGACATCCACAGCCCCTCGTAGATGGACTGGGCCGTCACGATGTTGTCGCCCGCATGGGAGTGGGTCTTCCACTGGGGCATCGCTGTGCTGGCAATGGCTCCGATCCAGCCCAGGAAGGCCAGGATGAAGCCCAGGAGTTGCAATCCCGCGTTGGCCATGGTTCACTCGGGCGACCCAGCTGGCTCAGGAGTGGCAGGTGCAGCAGACAGAGTTTGCAGAGGTTCACTCGGGGCTCCCAGGAGTAGCAGAGCCACGTGGAGTAAGTTATTACAGGAAGCCGGGCTCCCTGCACTGTCACTGGAGAGGCTCTAGGTCCGATACCGCTTCCGAGTCCGGGTTCGGGCTGACGCTGGAGTCCGGGTGCAACAAGCTGCCGCTGAGCTCAAGCTCTGGGACTGAGACGCCAACCTGCTGGGCGCCGCAATTTAAAGCAGCTCCGCCCTGCGCCCGGGCCGGGCCGCTGCGCAGCGCCCCCTGGCGGTTTCAGGGAGGCTCTCTAGGGAAACTGGAGGCCTCGCGCAGCCAGGGGAGGTCACTGGGGGCGCGATGTGGGGATAACTTGGGTGGGATTATGTACGCAGACAGCTCCCGTGCTCGCTCCCTCGCATTTTTCCCCTCGCACTTTCTTCTCTAGTTAGCCTTTTGAGGCTCTCCATTCATGCAATCTTTATTTGCCCCCAAATTACTATGTATGAGTAAACACGAAAAATCCAAAAGATGAGAATATAGAGCCCCCATGAGACCCACAGTTTCATTTTCAACTTTTTTCACTGTCTTAATGAAAGGCATCTCCCCTCTCCACTCCCCTCCCTCCCCTCCCTCACATGACTCCTTTTTTTGTTCAGCTTTCCCCCTATTCCTTTCCTCCCTCTGCCCCTGTCTTCTTTCAGGAGCTATCCTAGAATCACGTATTTCTGCAAGGATGGTAAGAAATCGTTATACTTTATAGAATAAGAAATTGAGGCACAGAGAGGAAACATGCTTTCCACATCACATCAGAGTAGTAGCACATCCAGTACTTGGTTGTCAACCCACCCTACTTTCTACTACATCTCAACTGGAGGGAAACACACGAAATATATGTCCTTTAGTATCATAGCTATGAAAACGCAGTCCAAGCCCCCTCACCCTCCCACACATGTCAGCCTCTTCCCCACGGCTGTGTGTTTTAGAGCAGCAATTCGTTATGGGAGAGACCGCGGCAATGCTCCCTGCCCCTACATGGGTGATTCATTAATGAATTATTGGATGCGATTCATCAAAGCGAGATCATCTAAAAAGTCTTTCCCCAGTAGAAAGAGAACTGGGCTCGGGAAGTGTGAGCGCTGGCTCCGGGTTTGCAGTGACTGGCTATGGCCAACCCCTGAGGTTTTACTCAGTTGAGACTCCCCCCCCCCCCCCCCCCCCAGTGGGTCTGTAAAGCTTCCTTCTCTGTAGTTAAGTGCGGTTGTGGTTTGGAATAATTAAAATGTTTTCCCAACTGTTTTCTGTGTGTGGTATTAGTGTAGTGGGAGGGGAAGCTTCTATGGTTTTATTAAAAACAGAAGTGCTTTGGAGGCAGAAATAAACATGGTAAGGAGAAAATATGATATAGCCCTGTGTTTACTATGGGAGCTGCCAGTTTGTGACCAGGAGGGAATAGTAAAGAAGTTCAGGGTGTAAATAAAAAGAATGAGAAAACTCCGCCACTTGGGGGGTGTTGTCAGTGTGGGAAGATGTGCAGAGCCAGAGAAAACATAGGAATTTTGGTACTTTCTGCTCAATTTTGCTGTGATCCTAACTAAAATTGCCCTAAAAAAGTCAAAGTCTATAAATAAAAGTAATAAAGCAAAAACCCAAAGCCCACCACCTTCATTTCCACCTGGTGATCGTCAGATAATGCCTGAGGGTTTACATCTGAAAGACGGGTCTGCAAAGGGATCTGGTCACTGGCAAGGAAGAGGGTAACACTGGAGCTGGATGAAGGGATCCATTTAGGGCGCAGGTGGCAAACACACGGCCGAGGGCCGAATCTGGCCCTCCACTTTGTTTTACCTGCTGACACCTTGTTTCTACCTGGCAGCAGCGCTGAGCTCTCACTTAACTGTTAAGGAGTAGTTACATTTACACAGTCCTAACATTCCATTCAGCCCTTTGCAGGCCACTGCGAGGCCGATGTGGGCCCCCGTGAAATGAGCACGACACCCCTGATCTGGGGGTCAGCAGGAGTGAAGCCAGTGGGGGCTGTCCTCCAGAAAGCCTCCCAGGGCCTCGGGGAGGCTCTCAGTCAGCTAGAGGGCAAGATGCATCCAGGGTGAGTCCCCTGGGTCTAGTCCAAAGTCAGGAATGATTTTTAGGTCCCCCATGGATGTTCTGCAGGCACTTTGTGGGTGTGGGTGAAACAATGTCAGTCACGCTTGATTCATCGATTGCCCAGGATCACTGTGCAGGATCAGAGGAGTTTCCCAGAACTTGCTGTCTGGCTAGACCACTATCCTGTGAATCACACCATCTTACCTTTTTTGTTACAGTCAATTCAAAACTAAAAGTATTTTTTAAAAATGTGTTCTTTGTTGTTTAGATTCATGAAAACGAGATTTCCGTTCAATAAATATACTTGTGCACAGGCCCTTGTAATCCACGTTAGGACCTGTTTCCATCAACCTGCAGTTGTCCAGGAATCGGAGGGACGGATTCTGTGGTGAGGCTGAATGTTTTTGTTTTTTTATTCCAGGTCTCTCTGAGGCTGATTACTTCACTGCCCACAGCCGTGTCTGTGAGGCTGCGGTGGATGCTGTTTACCCTGCTGTGACCCATGCTCATCTCTGGCGTCCCTAATCCTGTCTAGTTTTCTGTTTTCCTAAGAGCAGATAGGTGAGAGAACGGCTCAGCATAAATCTAGCAAGTGAAGAGGAAAACCCACTTACAAACATTAGCCTTTCGTATATAAAGCATAAATAATAGAGGCAGCCCTGTAACTGAGAACTTTCTAGAAAGGCTGACTACAGTATGGCAAAAGTCTTATGGGATAGGAAATCTGCTGTGCACCCTCAGACAAATTGTCTCCTTTCTCTTTCTCAGTTTTCCTATTCTTAACGGTTAGAAATTGACTTCTAAAAGGTCACCCCGGTCTAAAGCTTTACGACACTGAGTAATAATAGATGACACCTGTAGGTTTGACACGCTGTCCTCACCGAGCGATGAGCTAAGACTTTTATCTGCACTGTCTCACAGGCGGCAAACCCAAGGCCCGCGGGCTGAATCCATCCTCCACCTTGTTTTATCCAGCCTGGCACCTTGCTTCTACCAGGGGGCAGCACCAAACTCTCACTTAACAGTTAAGGAGTAGTTATATTTATACAGTCCTAAAATTATTTTGGCCCGTCGAAGGCGACCATGAGGCTGGGGTGGCCCCCGGTGAAAATGAGTTTGACACCCTGCACTGTCCCCTCTGTGAAGATGACAGAGACACAGAGAGGTCGGATCACTTACCCAGGGTCACGTGTAGTAACTGGCAGCACTGGTTTTCCAAACTGCACACTTCGAACCTGGCTCAGGCCTTTAAGCTCCGCCCTACAGTAGTTCCCTGTGTGAGCCAAGTAAGTGGAGGGCTCTTGACTCTTAGGGTTTAGCCAATCTTATCATGTGTTTCTACCTCCAGAGAGCAGTGAGATGTTCCACTCAGGTGATTGCCCTTCTGCTCTTTCCTGTCACTTCTCTGTTTCTGCTGCTGCCCACGAAGGTTCTATACCATGGGGGTCCAGAACCCTGTGGGTGGTGTTGCTGTGGAGGAGGGAAGTGTGAATGAGAACAGCACATGGCCCACTGGGGTGCCCCTTGTCCATGTGTGACTTGGGCTTGGGCTTGGGCTCAGCCATGATCCTGAGAACCAGGAATAAATAGAAGGTACAAGAAAGTACAGGTGAGACTCCGGGTGATAGATGAGAGTGTAGACAAACAAACAAACAAGTAAAAAACCACCCCCCACATACAATTCCCAAGAACCAGCATGGCAGATTCTAAGATACGGTGAAAAATAAAAGTGAGAAAGTCTTTGAGATACAAATTTTTCACTTAGTGACAATGCCTATTCACATTGACTTTTCAGGGTTTCTCAAGGTGTTAAAAGCTGAATAGATGGATGCATTTCTTAACAAAAAAATTGCAATCTGCCATGATATTATTTAAGGCTTGACAGAAGAATAAAAGTACAAAGTTGAAAATTTAACATGGACTTTAGTATTAGAAGATACTTTTAGTTTTAGAGGATAATGAGGTATGAGTAGTTATAAGTAAAAACTTTTTGAACCCTAGTTCTATCACTTACTAGTGGAGTAACCTTGGAAAATTTGCAACTGTACTTGTGCCTTGAATTTCTCCTCTTTCAGGTGAGTAAAACTCTACCCCATAGTCCTGTGGTCACTAAGCAAGTCGATAGGGGCACATCACTTAGAATAATAGTTGCCAGCCACATGCAAACCTATGAAATGATAGTTATTGTTTCAAGCACAACAGATGCATTTAGTTTGCTAACCCTTTCATTTCTAAATGATACATTTGTTCAGACTCTTGCCTTGACTTTATTAGAGTCTTAATGTTATATTAAATCATGCTGACAGAATCGGCGGTTTCTATCACACAGGTACAATTTTGTGTTCAGAAACCAAGAAGGCAGCAACGAGAGGGGCAGGGGCTACAGAAGAGATCCTAGGCCCCTTCTCCAGTTCCTAGACGGGTGTCCCCTCAGAGTCCTGTGGAGTTCCCATGGCTGGGATTAAAGGCTCCTTCTGAGAAGGGGTGGACCAAGAATTTAGGGAGGATGGAGATACGGTACCAAGTGATTCTCTCTGCAAATCAGTGAGATTCTTTAGAGAGTCAAGGGAAAAATGTCACACTAAGTAAGATTTTTATAAAGTCTCTGCCTTATTATCACATGGATTTTATAAACACCCTTCAGACACTCCCCTCAACTCCTAGCCTAGCAGGTCTATCACTTTAGAAATAAAGAGGGGGGTGGGAAATAGTGGAATTTCAACCATAAAAAATATGCTTTTTAAGTTATAAAAATCTACCTTGAATCAAGCTGGTGAAAAACTGTTTCCGTACTTTACATCTTTGCTTGTGTTCTGGGAAAAGGTTTCCCTTTAATCACTAGGAAGCTAGAAACAGCCACACTTATTTGATTCTTAAGAACCAAAGTCAATTTACTAAGATAGTTCATTTTTAATTTACTCAGTGGAGCACTAACTATACCAGTCAGCAGTCTCCAGAGAAACAAAGCCAATAGGAGATTAGATAGATGGACGGATAGGTAGATAATAGATAGATCTTTGCATTAGACGTAGCATTATATGGAGAGAAGGGGAAGAGAGAGATTAATTTTAAGGAATTGGCTCATGCAACGGTGGGAGCTGCCAAGTTTAAAATTTGTAGATCAGGTCAATAGGCTAGTCTCAGTGAGCGTTAATGTTGCTGTCTTGAGTCACAAATGTTGCAGTTTTAAGGAGAAGTAATTTTTCCCCCACTGGCAGTAACTTCAGTCTTTGTTCTTAAGGCCTGCAACTGATGGGATGAGGCCCATCCACACGATAGAGGGTAATCTGCTTAATCAAAATCTACTGATTTAAATGTTAATTAGGTCTAAAACACATCCTCACAGCAACACCTAGAACCTAGTCTGGTACCTGAGCAAAGAACTGGCCACAACAGCCTTGCCATATGGAAACACAAAATTAATCATCACACTAACTGATATGTACTGATCATTTAGAGTTTAAGGCTTTATTTATGCAAACTCACTTACATCTCAAAAAAGCCAGCGACTTAAGTCACAATCACTACAGATGAGGAAACTCAGTCCCAAATAAGTACAGTAGTTTGCCCAAGTTACACAGCTGGTGCAGGACAGAGTTGGCGTCCAAATTCAGCACATGCAGTTCCCGAGGCAAAGAGCTTTGTGCAGGGCACTGTACTAACCTGGAGCCCCTGCCCATGTTTTCCATGTCCTTTCCGACTCTCCAGAACACGCAGCACAGTGATGACACCTACCAGTGGAACCTCAGCACATCCCCAAATCAGACATATCGGTGTGAGCAGTCGGTGCTCAGTAAGTGTTGGGTCGTTACGTGGTTGAGTGAACAGATGAATGGACTGGTGGAGAACCAATGAATCTCCGCTCTTTATGATGAGGAACCTGAGGCATTGAAGCACATTGGTGAGCCATGACCTTCAAGGAGATGCTTGAAAGTTTTAGATGGTGGGTCTGGGGGAAATAAAATAAAGAAAGAAAAAGGTAGCAATGTAATAAGTATTGTAATTTTTGAAACCTAGGTCTTTGGAATAAGACAGACTTGAAGATATGATGATGCTTTTCCCTGCATTAGACATGATGCTGGACAAGTGAATTAATCTCTCCCAGCCTCTGTTTCCCAAGCTGTAAAATAAAACAAGCACACGTAGTTCACAGTGCTGTGAGGAGAAAATGAACTTGACTGGGGGGATGCCTGTGAAATGTTGCCCCTGCACTGCGAACATGGAGAGAGCTTGATAAGTGGCAGCTGTGCTCTGAGAACTGGATCAGTGACCCCTAGTCGCAGATGAGAGGGGGGAGGGCAGGTGTGGTGTCATCATTTTGAAGTAAATATTTGAACTAAACTCCCAGCTATGTAAGGAAGATAACATTTTAGGCAAAGATTCATACTAAAATGTGGAGCAGTTACAGATAAGTGAACTGTGCCTCAAATATAACCTGAATATGCATTTTTACCTGCCCAGTAATTTCCAGAATGTAAATTAGCTTTAACTTAAGAATCGCTGTATGATTTTACCTAAAAATGTAGATTCTGATCAAAACCGAGGTGGCCGTACTGTGCCCCATTAAATAGTTTCTCCGGTTTCCTGTTTCTTTGCAGTGTCTGCTGTTTCTGTTTTATCCATTTGCGTCAGTTCTCCGCATCCTCAAGGCCACTGGTGTCAATGTATGCATAGCGAGTGCATGCAGTACGAGGCTGAGCTGGCCGGACCGGCCTACCATGCTCGGGAGTGTGGACTCTATCGCGCACTCGGTGATAAGGAGCAATCACGGAATTTTAAGCAGAGACTTGAGCAGACTTGTGTTTTCGAAAGATTTTGCGGGGCTGCATTGGATGGGAAACAGGACACTGATTTCCTCTCTGTTTTAACCATTTCAAAGGTGGAGGAGAAGCTGGGCCTTGTGGATTTATACAGTGTATCAGTCTTGAATATGGCTTCTCCCTAGCAGATTTCCAAGAACAGTTATATTATGCATGATTTTAGACTGTAAAGTCTTTAGTGTGCGACAACTCTTACTATCTTGTATAGAGGAATAATAAGATTTAGGACAAGGAGGATTAATGAGGAATAATGGACATTGAGATTATTTCTAATTAATATGTAGATGTAAATGATTAGAGCTAGCAATGGTTATTTGAATTTTTTCTTGAGGACAACAGGAAGACACGGAAAACTTCTAAGCAGGAGCAAGACATAAGAGGGTTTGTGCGATGATGTTTTTAACATCGCTCTGAAGAATGGGGAATGGGCTGCAGAGACAGGCCACAGAGGTGTACCGTTGTGCGTTCACGTTAGAAGGGTTTGACTATATGTTCTGGGTGGGAAGGAGTTGGAGACCAGGACTATAGAGAGTCTAAACTGAGAGAAAAGTGGGAATATCTTGTTGAAAAGTGTGGTGGGATTAGATTAGTTGTATGCTGGAGACCTGTTAATTGCCTAATTAAAGGACCAGAGATCCTTGTTCTGTGGTAGGCCAGAGATCCCAACCTTTTCCCCCTCACTTTATCATGTACGTGGCAGAACGCATAGCTATATGTAATCCAGGGGCCCTGGCCATAAGTAGCCACCAGTTCAAGAATATGAATACAAACATAAGAAAAAAGAGATAAAGAATCCAAGTATAATACCTATATGCATTGAGTCCTAACGGCATGCTCACTCTTTTAGGTCCTCAGCCTGAGACACTTAGAAACATAAACTTGACTTCCCTCCATTTTACTGAAAATGTATTATTTTATTGCCAAATGTTAGCTCCAAGGAATACACCAATTGGCTATTAAATCACTAGATTAATTACACTGTTTTATAATATTAATAAATTAATTATGATTCATCTTCTAATTAGTGTTCCTCGTTGGTGTATCATAATGAAGCTGGTGAAGTCAGTGAGGCAAAAATGGCTAACAGCAGGGGCTGTAGCTCCAGATTTCTTGGTTTCCACTCCTGGTTTTGCTGCTTGCCAGCTGTGTAGTGTTAGGCAACATTAGTTACTAATTATCCTGTCCATGCCTCACTTCTTCCTCAGCAAAATAAGGATGCGAGTATTTCCACCATCACTGGGTGGTGGTAAGGAGAGGGTTATTACATAAAACATTTAGAAGAAGGCCTGGCACATTTTAACTGCTCAGTAGGTCTTATCTCTTACAACAACTGGCGTAGGAGGAAGATGGTGAGGATCTGAACCAGTATGTAAGAGTAAGGATGAAGAGTAGGGTGGAGGTGAGAGGTTTTGCAGTAGGAGAAGGTGCCTTATCATGTCATCAAATACAGTATAAGGAAACAGTTTACATCCGGTAACCCATAAAAATAATCAAAACTAACTGAAATTAATTTTTCAAAGGCATGTGCGTGTATGCACTTTCTACCTTTAGATAAAAACCAAACTCTCAGAAGATCTGCCCTCTCTCCCATCCCATTTTTGCCCCACATGAGAAAACCTTAGAAAAGAGTTCTTTTTTTTTTTTTTTTATGAAACTTGTACAAGGTAGAGGTTAAACCTGGTGGAATCAGAATCAATAAGTAAACATGAGAAACTGGAAGAGGACACAGAGCGGAACATTGCAAAATTCCCGCTGTTAGGAGAGAATTTGAAATGAATTTTCTGTTACTCTGACCTGTAATACCACACATTTGTGGGGTCAGGGCCACTAGGCACCAACAGTGTGCTAGCCGGGTGTCCCAGATCTTACTGCTGCGGAGACCAAGCTGGCCCGCCTTTGGCTGCAGAAAGGCACCTTGCCCCAGGAACTGTCTTCCTCTGCCTCCTCCATGTCAATAACGGCTACCCCCAGGTTCTCACAAGCTTCATTAAGTAGTTACTAACTACATAGTTTACTTCACATGGCTATAGTGCTTAGAACCTGCGAAGTCTTGTTTCTGATTGCTACCTTATTATTTTGTGAGAATTGTATTTCGATTCTATGGTAGGGTATTGGGCAGAAGCATTTAATTATAATCCAAATGCTAACTGTGCAGCCCAATCTGGTAGCCACTAGGCGCATGGGGCTACTTAAATTTGAATTAATTAAAATTAAAATTAAATATTCAGTTTGTTTTTGGCACTTGCCTCATTTCGTGGGATCAGTCTATTTGTGGTACTCGCCTCACACTGGGCAAGGAGATGTGCAGCATCCTGTCCTCTCAGGTTCTTCTAGTGGTCAGCCCCGTAGCAGAGTGTTTTATACTTTTTGAACTTTTCTATACCTCTAAAAATGAGTGTATCAGTTTTCTTTAGATACTGTAACAAATTACCACAAATTCAGTGACTTAAAAAAACAAATGTATTACCTCAGAGTGTGCTGTTCGAAAGATCAAAATGGGGGTTTACCCAGCTAAAATGAGTCAGCAGAGCTGGTACCTTCCCAGGGGCTCTGTCCCTCGTCCTTGCAGATTCCACAGGCTACCCGACTTCCTTGGCTCTTGATGATCTTCATCCTTGTCAGTCAACAACTTTGGGATAAGTCCTTTTCTCCTTTGGTTCTCTTTTTTGCCCTCCTCTTTGGCTTATGAGGACCCTTGTAATAACATCGGTCCCAGTGGGATCTACCAAAATAATCTCCACATCTCAAGGCCAGTGGATGAGCAACCTTAATTCCATCTGCCATCTCCATGCCCCCGTGGCCACAAACATAACATACTCCCAGGTCAGGGAATGGAGACACAGACATCTCTGGGGGAAGCTGTTTTTCTACCTAGCTCAGTAAGTACATATTTTACAAGGGACAAGGATGTACCTTAAAGAGAGGTCCAAGGTAAGTACATTACAGATAATTATTTGTATGTATCTAATTTAACAAAAATTTTGACTACGTCATGAAATAATTTAAATTAGTTAATTGCAAGAAAAACAAGATAATAATAGCTTATACTTAATGTGCACCAGACACCGAAGTCTGAGAGCTCGCATGTACGCAATCATGAATGAATGAATGACTAGAGACATTAATAGCACTTTATTTTATTTTTTTTAAGATTTTATTCATTTATCTTTAGAGGGGAAGGGAAGGACAGAGGGAGAGAAATATCAATGTGTGGCTGCTTTTCGTGCATCCCCTGCTGGGAACTGGCCTGCAATCCGGGCACGTGCCCTGACTTGAACTGGGAATTGAACTGCGATCTTTGGTTCGCAGGCCCGAGCTCAATCCACTGAGCTACACCAGCTAGGGCTAATAGCACTTTAAATAGCAGTGTGGGATAAATGAAGGCTGTGTGTGGGATATTAACCAGAAAACTAGGGTTCTCTTTTCAGCATAGACACCTACTCACATATGAAATTTCTCTGAATTCGACTTTTTACATAGGTAAAAGGAGAGCAGATAACATTATCTACACGGTCCCTTTCCACTCTTAGAGACTTTCTCTTTAAGAATTAGGGTAGGAGAGGCCCTGGCTTGTAGCTCGGGAAAGCCATACATTGATGTTTCTCTCCTCTCTTCTTCCCTAGTTTTTAGAATTTAGGAGAATGATAAGATTTTTTTACACACAATATTGAGCAGCACAGCATTGCTCCACATTGCACCCAAATAAAGCAAAATATACGTGGTACAGGAAAACTACAGAAATGATCTAATCAGTGATAGCAAAACAGGTCTCATTTTTATCGCAAATTAAGGTACCCTGCGACTGAAGAGTTTTAAAAAATGGGTAGAAATAGGCTTGGCCTGGAAAGTATGATTGCGCACATCACTTCATTAAGAATCAAGGGTAGAAGAGGGGATGCCCAGGGAACACTTGTATTTCCAGTTGCGTTAGACTGGGACTAATTACTAGTCCAATCTAGTCTAAAAGGTGTTTAACTTTTCACCCCCCACCTTTATTTTAACCAAGTGTTTAGAAAAACACAAAAACATTGTTGCCATTAGAAGGGCTACAGTTTTTTTGTTTCAAAAGCTATTTGACCTTTCACAGATAAACCTTTGTACTCAATGAAGTTCATAAACAACTGAGACTCTGCTGTGGGCATTTATGTGTGTATGAGGCAGGAGCTCAGCGGAAGTTCATCCCAAGCAATGAAACAAAGGCTTTTCTCCACACATTCTGCAAGGAGAAGCTTTTTTAAAGATTGTATTTATTTATTGTTAGAGAGAGGGGAAGAGAGGAAAAGAGAAAGGGAGAGGAACGTCGATGTGTGAGAGAAACATCAGTAGGTTGCCTCTCACACGTCTCCAACTGGTGACCTGACTGGAAACCAGACCAGCAACCTTCTGATTTGTGGGACATCACCCAGCCCACTGAGCCACACCAATGAGGGCAGGAGAAGCTTTTTGCATGAAATACACCTTGGATTCGAGAACTTTGAAGAGCCAAAGCTCTTAGATCGATGTGTTTTAAAACTATTTTGTCTAAAGGTGTTATTCTAGAAATCACACAGATTCTTAGAATTCTTTGGGCCAATGATACTCTAAAAATATTAACAAATTATCAGTGATGAGTACCTTAAAACACCCTAACTTAAATATATCCTTACTCAGAAACCAGATAAAAATCACATATATTATTAATTTAAATTTTCCCTTCATAGAAGCTGCAAACTAATTAGATAAAACTGCTAGATCTCGATTTCTATCTGTGTCACTGTCCCTGGTTATATTTTCTATCTACCTACCTACCTATCTATTACCTATCTATAATATTCTGCCAACTATCATGTAGCCCACTGAACATGCCACACATATTAAAATCTCATTACAATTTCAAATTCTTCCTCTTATTCTGAAGAAGAAGTATGCTCTCCTGAAGATTATACTTTCACAGTCTATTACACCCATTCACTCATTCAGTCATTTATTCATCTTTCATATTCTTAAACAACCTATTATTTTCCAGGCACTGGAGATACAATAATGAAAGGCTCCTATTCCAGGGATGGGGGTGACAGACGCTTGAACAAACTATTATAATGTCCTATGCTAAGTTGTATTAAAAATGCAGGAAAAGGGTTGTGGAGACAGAGTGGCACAGCACCTAAAATTTGAGACAGGAAGGAAAGGCCAGAACTGGCATTAATAAGATGTTACTTAAAAGTGAATCTTCAAGAATATTAATGAATCATTCACTATTTTTTCCACCCATTTCATCCGTTCCTCTGTGTCAAACCAGTGCAGAAACAAAGCTATTTCTTTTCTCAGCTAATTCAGAATCTATCTGAGAAGTAGACCGATCAAGAACTAGAGTCCAGAGTATTTGTTAGGAAAAAACTGTGTGTGTGTTTGGAAACCAGGATGAAGCTGTGATAAGGCAGCAGGAGGAGGTACTGAGGTTGGGGGAGGAAATACATGGGAAGAAGGAAAGTAATGGAAGTCTGAGACATTTTGGCCCAAGCATATACTATATCTTTTAGGGAGCCATGAAATAACGAAGCCTCAAAGCAGACGAGAAGAGCGGCTGTGAAGGGCCCTGCAAGCTGAAGACTTTGGGCTTTATCTTTACATTATGTGGAAGCCATGAATGCTTTTATATAGAAGCACAGGGTGTTTTCTGTGTGCTTGTCTACAACCACTCTGCAATATTCTCCACCCCGTTCTGTGTTCCAGGAAGTACATTTTTATTGTTGCATCTGGGGCCTCTCTTGTCTTCCGACTTGGACCAGAGAAAAACACCTTTAGGAAATCAGAGGGCTGGAGGAGAGCAATGTGGCAGATGCTAGTGGTGTCCTGCTCTATCTTTTTTTGTCAGAATGGTGCATTCATTGTATAGGGGCTACAGCTTTTTATTAACAACTTATATTTTAGCATCAATGAAGAGAGCCCTTGGCGCTTGAGGCCCATCTTGCCAGACGATGCCTAGAAGTTACACTACCTTCCACTTAATCAGTGGCCAGTAACCAGTAGTTGACCAATAATACAAGGGTAAAACATCCCAGTCCCCTTGGATCTAGACAGTACCACCTCTGTGAACAATTGAGACTCCAGAGTGCCTTGTGGGTTCAGGTTGAGGATAAATGTTTTTGGAAAACATATTTTTTAGCATCTTCCCCAGCCCTATCCTGCTTCCCTTACTCCTTTGAAGTTTTATCCTAATAGCACTCTCTGAATAAAACATTTGCGTAAGACTGTCTGCCCAAACTTATCTTCTAGGAAGCCTGATTTAAGATAACTGATACTAGAAATAGTCCTGTAAAGCCAATTCTAAAGATTTAATTCTGGAGTTGTATCCTACACCAGCTGGATGACAAGGAAGATCCTGTTTTTTGCAGTAAGTGGAGTGTTGATGGTTTCTTGGATGCGTAGCAGTGCAGTTGCTGAGGTAACGGTGATGCATGACCTCCTACAGCATCTCTGGCATTTAAGAGAAACAGGAAAAATAACAAAATGAAGGAATGAGGAATTGGGTGGTTATCATTGCATGCCTGCTAAAGCATTCAGAAGAGACAATGATTGATCATCAATTCAAAGCTAAGCGTGAAAGTCAGAGGTCCTTTAGAGAGCTTGTCACCTGCAGTTGGGGGGCACACTGAGCTGCTGACCAGGCATGGGGCAATGAAAAGGATAGCAAAACTTTGGGAAGGCTGAAGTCACAGCCAAGGTACAACTCAGGATGGTGCCATGATAAGATATGGGCTTCAGTGATAAGCCATAGAAAGATTCAGTGGCTTATTATGTCTGAGACTCTTGCAGGGATCCAGTGGTCTGGGGCATCCTGGGATATCCCCTCCAATGTAAAGCAGAAAGTATTGCAGTTTGTGTATCTTATCATTAAGAAAACAGCAAAGTACATCAATGCTGCACTTGCAAATACTGCACTGAGTGATTTAGCAAGTTATGTGGAAAATTGCCAGTGCTCAGTAAGGAACTTGAGCAAGAAAGGGCATGTCCAGGCTGTAGTAGAAGCAGTCCTACAGCTTGGGTTAATGGTGCAAGAGTTATCTGCAGGAGATAAAGATACATGTGGAGCCTCCAACAAGTCTCAGCAAAAGAGTTTCAAAGCAGACAACTGAGATTTTGGAGCAAGATCATGCTACCTACAGCTGCTGGAATGCTACCAGGCATGGTATATTGGTCAGGGTCTCTAGAGAAACAGAATGAATTATATAGACAGAATAAAAGCATATATATATGACATTATATTAACATTTTATATACAATGATTATATATATAATTAATGTAAAATACAGCCCTGGCTGGAGTGGCTCAGTGGATTACATGCTAGCCTATGAACCAAAGAGTTGCTGGTTCAATTCCCAGTCAGAGCACATGCCTGGGTTATGGACCAGGTCCCCAGTTGGGGGTGCTCGTGAGGCAACCACACATTGATGTTTCTCTTACTCTCTCCTTTCCTTCCCCTCTCTCTAAAAATAAATAAATAAATAAAATCAATAAAAAGTACTATTTAAAAATATAAAGTACACGCAATCTATAAATCATATGAAGAGGTTTATTATAAGGATCGGCTGGCACAAATGTGGAGGCTGAGAATTCCCTTGATCTGCTGTCTGCAAGTTGGAGAACCAGGAAACTCAGTGGTAGAATTCAGTCCAAGCCCAAAGGACAGAGCACCAGAAGCACCAATGTCTGAGGGCAATAGAAGATGAATGTCTGATGTGAGGCACAGAGTATATCTCCTGCCTTTTTGTTCTATTTAGGCCCTCGGAGGTGATTGCCACCTGTGTTGGCTCTTTACTCAGTGCACTGATTCAAACACTAATTTCTTCCTTAGACACCCTCACAGACACACCCATAAGTAATGTTTTACCAGCTCTCTGGGCATCTCTTAGCTCAGTTAGAGTGACACATAAAGTTAACCATCAAAGTGCACTCCTTGTCAACTTGGTTCTATTGATAGATGTATCTTCTTAAACCATACTTAATCTCAAAATAAAGACAATAGCAACGTGGTAATGCCAAATTCCATGATACGACTATCCTGTGTACACCTGAACATACACTAGCCCCTTCTCCAGAAGAAGGGGTAATGTCTTTGAGTGATGGTTACTCTGCTTCTGGTATCCCATAACTTAAATACTGTGGTGTAAAACTAACACTGATATAATGTCATGATGTCTTATGTTACATGATAAAAAATAAGAGAGGAAAGAAAACAAGGATATGTGCTTAAGGTATGTGTATGTACACACAAACATATTCCCAATAAAATTAGGAGGTAATACCCATGACCATTGCGGTCTTTGTGTCTGTAACTAGTTCTATGGTCATAACTGGTATCCATAACTACATTCAGCTACCCACTCTGTATTCCCTTTGCCTTCAGCAAGCTCCTCAGCTGGCCATGGTTCTTCAGCTGGCAGGGTGGCCCACACCTTCTTTCTAAAGGGTCTGTATCATTAGTAGTCCTGTTGGATTGGACTATCATTTTTTACTGACCTTAATTACAGGACATGGTGATACTAAGAGGTGTCCTAGAGGATCTCCTGTTTTCCAGACATGCTCTTCTTTGCCTTCATTGTGGACTAGTAGTCTAATTTCCCCTTGGGAATCAAGATCATAGGGAAGGTAAACATCTGACCAAGCGACATAAGTAGCCATGAAAACAGAGCTGCTTATTGCAAACTGGTAACTGCCAGACCTGCCAAGTCATGAATGTTAGCAGCCCCAGGAGTAATTATTTATAAAATGGAAGGGTTCCATTTTGATAAACCTTAAGTTGGTCCAAAGAGCATAAATAAGATGAATGAACAAGTATCCCAGACTTCCATGTCACATAGCAGTCTCAATGTAGCCTCATGGGAGACTTCTTATAACCAGCTTACTAGGGGATAAGAGCAACTCAGTCTTGGTTCATGGATGGTTCAGCTTGGTATTTTAGCATGGCCTACAAATGGGTTGTTATTACAATAGGGTTTCACCCAGGGGCAGCCTTGAAAGACAGTAGTAATGAAAAACTCTAAGCGGCAGACAGGGCTTTGGTCAGTACTACTCATTATCTCATTTAGTTGAGAGACAAGTGGCCAAAATAAGGATGTACATAAAGGTATATGTAGTGGTGAATAGCTTGGGTCATTAGTTAGAGCCCGGTAAGAGACAAAATTGGCAGACCAGGGACAAGGAGGTCCAGGGGATATGAATGTGGATGGACATGGGAATGGGATCAAAATAAAAGGAATTTACTATCTAACATTGGTGCACCAGAGAGCACCACTATCAAAAAGCTACGAAACAATCTGGTGTGGTTGATGGCTGGTCCAATAGAGTATCAGCCAACCTCTGTGCTTGCTCAATGGACTTATGAATGGAGTAGCCATGGTGACAGAGGTGGAGACTATCTATGGACTCAATAGCATGGGCTCCCTTCCACTAAAAGTGATCTAGTTAATGTGTAACAGCTAAATGGCCAACCAATATGTAAACAAATTTTAATGCTGAGCCCCTGATATGACACCTCCTTTAAGGAAGCCAACCAGGCACTTGGAGGCAAGTTGATAACACTGGATCCCTGTCATCCCGATGAGGGCAACAATTTGTACTGAGCAGTAATGACATATATTTTGAGTATGTGTTTACCTTTCTAACCTACAGTGTCAGTCAGCATCACATACAAGGACTCACAGGATGATCTTATTGGATGGGATTCATCACAATAGCACTCCAGATCAAGATAACCCCTTTAATGGCAAAAAAGGCATGGTGGTGGAAGTTTACAAAGGAATCTGCTGCACCTACTCTGTATTGAATCCTTTAGAGTCTCCTGACCCTATAGAGCATGGAAATGCCCACTTTAAGGCACAGTTGTAGAGCAAGCTTGAAGATGATATACCCTACTGGGGACAGTGTCCTTCAGAGAACAGTCTACTTATCTTAAACCAATGGCCATTTTATGGTGCTGTGTTCCAAAGAGGCAGAAAACATGAATTCAGAAACCAATAGATAGAAGAAATAGAGGCCCTATTTCATCATTCCCGGGGCCCATGGGAAGAAATTTTGTTTCTTGTCTCAACTTTAGACCCTATATGTCTAGAGTTCCTATTTGGATGCCTCCACTCTGAGAAGTAGCAAGAGTCCCACTGTGTTGGGAACCATTCTGCCTGGTTTCAGGAGTTGTAACTGCCCCCCATGGCTAAGGCTGATTGAGCAACCTCCTAAATATGAGCCCCAGGAGACAAAGCTTGTCTCTGGCAGCAGCCCTGCTTCTGCTTCATCCATCTCTGCCCCCAACGCTTGATTGGTTAGTCAGTGACTGGTAAGACCCCACAGAGGGGGGGCAACTTAAGGCAGACATAATCACTTGGGAGGCCCTCAAGAAGGACTTGGGGGGCTGCAACAAAGAGGGAGTGATGGACCCTAGCCTTCCAGCTATTCTGACACAGCCCAAGTTCCCATGTCCATCTGGGAGAAGTGCTTCCTGGCTCTAATCCACTTAAGCCTAAAAACCTATGACTGGGAAGGTGGTGTAGCCCTTTGCTGGCTAGAGAGGGATCTGGAGTGATTAGGCCTAAGAGAGAATATGTAAAATCCTGTGAAACCTGCTTTGTTTAGAATGCTCTCATTTAAATGATAAGAGTCCAAGCAAGAAGTTTGTTCCTCAAAGTTTTATGGCTCTTTAGCTATCTGGCCCTGACTGAGAATAAGCCCTCATAGTTCTTTGAATGCTATTGTCTGATCCTTACTTGTATTCTTGTGCAAAATGAACCCAATAAAAGATGTTGAAGAAGAGACTCTTGGTCCTTCTCCTGTGAGAGATCGGTCACCTCTCCTCCCCAAGCAGATCATGTCTTGGCAGCTTTATTTTCATCTGTGGTGGATGAGGGGACTTGCGGGCAAAGTTGCCCCCACACCATTGAACTTCAGCTGTGGCTGATACTTGATCCCTTACACTTCTGCAGCAAGCATGTAAAGGAATTACCATACTGGCACCACTATATACACTGGGGTATTTTAATCTGATTATCTTCCAAGAGTAGGGTTGCTTAATAGGGGCATGGAAAAATATGTTTAGTACTCAGGTGAACTACAGGTGTCTCTTGGCCTTACTTTATAGAAGAACAAGGATAGTAATCATGGCCTGCAAGGGCATGGTAACTGGGGTGTCAAGTTTCTCTGGGGTGAGAGTCTGAGTCATCTCACCAAACAAGCTGCCTAGGCTGCCTGAGGTTCTAGGTAAGAATAAAGGGAATGTTGAAGAGTAGGAGCAGGAGATGATTGAGTATCACTTACAAACTTGAAACCAACTGCAGCAAAGAAGGCTGTACTTTATCTTGTTAATGCTCTTCTTATACGTCTCCCCAGGAATTGAGACCAACCCAAATTTGAGGAAGCTGAGAACAGATTGGGAAGAGCTTATCACGATAGCAAGTGGATCTGAGAAATGCAAGCGGTGCACCCATGGCAGAAGCTATGGGGACCTCTCCAACTCCCCTTTGCTGGACTGGTGCATCCATCCCCTACTGGCTACAGGTCTTGGCTGATAACTACTCAAACTGACCTTTTACCCTGGAAGATTGTCCTGGGTGGATTGAAGCTGTCACAAGCAGAGGTTTCTGAGAATTTAAACTGTCTTCCCCCCAGGGGTCAGCTGATAGCCCATGACTGACTGATGTACAGATGTGACACTGCAACCCTCCTTTCTCTGAACAGAAACATTTCTGTCTCCTTAGGTTCTAGAGAATTCTATGGGATTTGATTGAGCTTAAACAACCTCAGAAATCACATTTTTGCCTAACTCTATCCTCTGCCTTTTCTCGATTTCCTTTCTCCCTTACAGATTTCATAAATCACTTGGTACAGGACTTCCCCTTATGCTCTGCTTCTAGGTTACCAGATCTAAGTCAATTGGCTGTGACAATGGCTGCCTTATACCACTGACTACCACAGTCTCCTCTAGTGGTCACACTCTGTAGGTACAGCTCTCTAAATGCTCTCTCCCCTTTTTCTTCTAGGATACCCTGTCATAATGGTTTTCTCCTGTTGAGAGAGCTGGGTTATACCATTCCTTGAATATTGCTCACATCTTGAAAATAGCTCTTTTATTTACCCCTTCTCAATTCCCTCACTTTTGTGTGACATTGATTTCTTATCAAAATCCTGGCCTATAAATTAGGGACAAGCAGAGAGTGATTTGATCATATTTTCATTAGGAGGATCAATCTGATATCAGTGTAAAGGAGAAATAGTAAGAAAGACAAGACCAGCTACAAAGAGATCATTTCATATGTTATTGTAATAACTCAGAAAATATTTGAAACAGATGCAACTTCAATACCCATGAAGATAACCTGTTGAGGTGAAATTTGAGGTAGGATGTAAAATTGATTTAAGAGATCAAGGGTCCTAAGTTTCTGAGAGAACCACGTATGTTATTTTATGACTCCATTAAAACAATGATTGTGTTCCCACAGATCAAATAAATTTACACTTACACTCTATGAGCTGTATTGTTAATGGAGAATTATGCTTATGGATAGTTGTTTCAAAGGGCAAAACAAAGTAAATGCTATACTAGAGTTATAAGCCAAAGACAGTGAAAGTACAAAGAATAGTCATAACTCTAAGGTTATAAAGTACAGAATTACCTTATTTTTTATAACTAACACATCTTCAATGAAATCACTATATTACCCAAACACCTCTGAGTGACTACTTAAAATTTCCTAAAAAGACATATATGGATTTTTAGGCATTCATCTCCCAAGGGCTATGTTTAATTATGCCCCATCATATTTGCTACTGCTATTAATAGAGTTACAAATACATTATTATTAAATATCACTTAAACAGTCATTAGCATTTAGTGGGTTCCATGTGCATATAAATCACTAACTCTAAGTTTTCATATCAGTATAGTGGAACAATGAATGAATAGTGTGTATGTTATCCATATAGACTTTATAATTGTACATGCTGCATACTTTATTACAGAGTATATATTTATACATATGAACATTTGAATATATTAACATTTTATGATGGATTAAAATGCATATGAATATATAGTTTTAACCCAGTTTTTTCTTTTGTCAGAACATTTAGAATTAAATTACTCTTATCACTTGATCCTCCAGAAGTGAATAATGAGCAAAAATATAAAAATGTAAAAAATACCTAAAGATTTCAGAGAGCAGTGTGGCTGAAGTATAGAGTGTTCATGTCTGGAGAGATTGTTGTAGGAGTTAGCTGAGACTAAAGTATGAAAGGTCTTCTTGTTTATACTCAGAATGGTCGAGATTTAGGGACTGATTGGATATTGACAGAGGAGGGTCTGGTAACTGAATTTCCCAGGTTGATTGAGAGAGTGGATATAATTTTATTTACAGGCATACATCAAAGATATTGTAGGTTCCATGCCAGACAACCACAATAAAGCTAGTATCATGAAAAAGCAAGCCATAATTTTATTGCTGGTGGGGGGTCTTACCTTCAGTTTATAAAAAACAAAACATCTCTGAAGCACAATAAAGTGATGTATGCCCATATTCAGAAGTGTAAGCAGAGGGAATAGGAAGACTGGGCTTTTACTTAGAAAAAATCTATAGGAGAAATAGGCAGAATTCTGCGACAGCAGGAGAGTTAGCCTAACAGCAGAGTTCACATTGGGAATTGTGGATTTAGGGAGAAAAGAAATCTGGCTAAAGACAGCTGTCCCCACTCTGACACACACACAGCTCTGTTATGTTATCTGTGCTAATGGCATTGTTAGTTGCTGGTTCTTGTTATCTTACCAACTCTGATGGCAACCAGGGAAACGGCAGCTGACAAGAGCTCTTAGGGGCAAGTAGGCAGGAAGAATTTTGGCTTGGATGGACAGATACTCCTAGATGACAGGTCTTTCATAATTTCTTTGTTCCTTCTGTGTTCTATCTCAATTTAGGGAATTTCTCTTCTCCTTCCAGATCACTGTCTCGCTACACCTCAGGAATTTGATTTCTCCTCCCTTAGTTACATATTCTCTCACTGCACTTAAGGAATTTGAGTTACTTCCCATCACCCAGTTTTGAATCACCCTATTAGGCAATCCTGGAATGATTTAAAATATTCTCACCTCATTGCTTGTTATTTTTGTTCTCTGTAAACAAGTCTGGTGTTTTCCCCAGGTCCATTCTTGCGGTTGTGTTATCTGTCTCTTAATCATTTATTTCTTAAAGGTCCTAGCTCCACCTCTGTTTACTGTAAACAGCATAATGCTATGGAAAAACTCTTTGAAGAAGAAAAGGAATTCTGGTTCTAGTTTGGCCATTTGTTGACAGCTGTAAAGCATTTGAGCAAATGTTTTACCCCACTGGGCTTCTGGTTACTCATTCTGACTAAATGAAATATGGGAAAAAGATTGAAATAAATGCACTTTAGTGACTTTCCTATCCATAAAATTCTGACTCTTAGTTTGTCCTCGGTGACCTGCGAGCCTATCCATCTATTCTCCTGTGAAGTCATAATTGTATGTTTGTTATTATATTTGAATAATTTTATTCATTATTTATGTAATATACTTTTACTGAGGTGGTGGCTGACTATATGCCAGGTACTGACTGGCTAAGCACAAAGAATAGGACGATTGTGACCAGTCCCTTCCGAGCTTGCAGGGTCCCCTGGCATACAAATGAAGATTGACAAGGATGAGGAACGAAGCGGAGGACAGAAATAGAAGGCATGAAGGGAAGTAAAGCAGCAGGATCTTGGCAAATTAGGGAAGACTCCCTTAAAGGACTTTACACAGAAACCTAAAGGATGAGAGTGTCCTGGGAAAGGAAAGGGAAGCATGCCCCAGGCAGAGGGAGTGACATGTTAGAATGGCTGCAGTTGGGAGAGAACAAAGATTTGAAAGAAGGTCTGTATAGCTGGGGAAGAGAGAATGAAGGAAAAGGAAGCATATAGAGTTGGGAGTCTGGTCAGATTATGTTCAGGGCATTTTGAGCTATCATAAGGTTTTGGACTCCATGATGTGGACAATAAAAGCCTGTGGGAAGTTTTATGTAGGAATGTGCCAGGATCATATTTACATTTTAAGAATTTCAATCTAGATTTGAATAAGCCCTGGCTTACAAAATGAAATGAAAATAAAATAAACCCTGGCTGGTGTGGCTCAGTAGATTGAGCACTGGCCTGCAAACCAAAGCGTCATTGATTTTAATCCTAATCATGGTACATCTCTGGGTTGCCAGCCAGGTACCCAGTAGGGGGCGCTCGAGAGGCAACCACACATTGATGCTTCTCTCCCTCATTTTCTCCCTCCCTTACCTTCTATCTAAAAATAAATAAATAAAATCTTTAAAAAAATAAAATAAAATATATTTTAGGGCATGCTTACTATAGGCACAGCTCTAAATTCTTTGTGTAAATTGTCCTACTTAATCTCACAACAACTGTATTTGTTTCTCAAGGCTACTGCAACAAATTGCCACAAACTGAGTGACTTAGAATAACAGAAATGTATTCTTTCATAGTTCTGGAGTCTAGAAGTTGGAAATCAAGGTGTCTACAAAGTGGTTGCTGGCAATCCTTGGCATTATTTTACTGACAGATTCATTACTCCATCTGTCTTCATTTTCACATGGCATTTTCCCCTATCTCACACCTTCTTTCATCTGTCCACATCTTTATGTCCAAATGTCCCTCTTAGAAAGATACCAGTCATTGGATTCAGTACACAATGATCTGGTATGACTTCGTCTTAACTTGATTACATCTACAAAGACCTTATTTCCAAATGATCATTTCTGAGGTTCTGTGTAGACATGAATTTGTGTGGAGGGACACTATTTATCCTGCTACGATAACCTTAAGAGGTTAATGCAATTTGAGTGGTGAGGAAACTGAGGCATCGTGAAGTTAAGAAGTATGGCTAAGCTGCTTGTGTATGAGTGAGTACAGCCTAGATTAGTCTACAGCAGCTTGTCAATTCAGAAGCATCAGAGTCAGAAAAGTGATTTGTCATTAAAGCCACTGTGTTTTGGGGTAGTTTCATGCATGGAAAATGCTAACAGATTTACCAATCTTTTTAAGAAAGTGGCCTATTTGAATAGACTCTAGGATAATGAGGTATTGATAGGTAAGTCAGGGAAGGGCATGGAAAAAAGCATTTCGTCATCTCCAACATCTAATTCCATCCCAATATTTCATGCACATTCTGAGTCCATTAGAAATATCTGCAGGTTTAGTTTAGAAAGGAACATATTTTTGATACTACAATTGATCTTACCCATAAGACCAAGAAGTGATGGGGGAACATAGTTTTAAGACAGGATTTATTTTATTCCCTGTATAAAGCCTGCTAAATTGATCCAAAGTTGGAGGTAAAATGATACATTGTTTCCACATGAAAGCAGTGCTTGGGGTTTAAGAATCATCATTTATGATGACATATAAGCTTCATTATGAATGTTGAATTGATTATTAAATTATTTACCATCTTAAAGATAATGAAAATAATTTACTTAATATAAAAAAGGAAAATGGCAAAGCCTATTTTTAAAGCGACTAAATTTTTCTAATTCTGATTTTTAAACATTGAATAAGTTATTACCAAAGTCCAGAGAACATGCAAACAAAGGTCATGGAGGCTATTACAACTTTAACTGTAAAAGGATGGTGTCTGGGGTCAGGGACACAGGGCGGATTTCAGTGTCGCCACTGAGCTGCTGTGGCGGCCCTGAGAACACACCTCCCAGAACACAGGGAGCATAACAGGCTGACGGCTCTCACTGCTGGCTTTAAAGTCCTTCGCTGTGTTTGGGTTGTGGCCATGCCTTCTGCGGGTCACTCTAGCCAATGACCCAAAGTGACAGAGACGAGGCTGACCAATTCTCTTTTGTGGGTGACTTAGGCTCACGAGCTTTCCACAATTTTGCCAAAATGTCCTTAAACTATAGATGTTTTAGGGTGCTTTCACCCAATCTTCTCTTCCTTTCTCCTTTATTTTGCTCAAAATTATAATATAATCTGGTTTTTCTCATTTACTCTTACAGCTCTGTGACTGTTTTCTTCCACAAATATTTCCTCTAATAAAACTTTTGTACATTTAGTCCCATGTTGGCAGCTGCTTCTCGAGGACCCTGACCAGCCTCCCTGAGCCTCAAGTGTAAATAGAACCTGTTCCATAGGATTGTAATAAGGTTTAAATAAGCCAGTGGATTTAAAGCAAAATTATATAATGACTGTCATTTATAATGTTTGAATTAATTAATGAAAACATTATTATTACTTAAGTTTCTTTCTCTCTTTTTGTCAAAAACATGTAAGACTTTAGCAGATCTTGGGGTGAGAACTATATGTTGGTAGGGAGAAATAGATGTAAAATAAATAGATGATAAAATAGTAAATAAAAAGCATACTATATACACAATTAATGCCAATATAAGTAGCCAAAAAGTCACAAAGACTTAAGGTTATTTTACTGAATGAGTAAAGTAAAATAGAGTGCCTAGAGTGAAAGGCAATATCTGATGACAGGGTGAAGTAACCTGGCCTTGGTATTAGAGGGGCACTGGGGATTAAATTCTCTTGTGACTGTGGAGAAATTTGAGAATCTTCAGGTTGAATTTGTACCATACCAAATATAAATGAAAATGTCAGGGAGAGATCTAGCCAGTGCAGCAAAATATTTTTTCTGGATTGAATTATCCCAGTAATTACATACATTTTGTTTAGGTTAAGGGCACACAGGTAATTAATGGTCTTAATTTGATAGTGATTACAATTTGAATCATGCTTTACACAACATTATTTGTCTGAAACTGAAACTGGAGTGCAATTTAAAGAGTGAGTTTATTATTTTTAAAAAAGAGAAATTTCTTCATAATATACAATAAAAGAGGAAGATAGTTTAGGATTGCTTTGTTACAATGTCAAACATAATAATAATAATTATTTTTAATAAGGAAGTACTACCAAGGGAATTTAGTTTCCTTTTTTTTAGGCATTGTGCCTGGCATATAAATTCTCAATGTGTTGTATTTAATTATATTGGAGTATTTCAGAAGCAAGACACAGGATTGGAACCACCTCTATGTAGATCTGACCTACAGACCCACTGGAGAAGGATGAAAGTAGAAGGATGAACACGATGAACATTCAAGTTAACTTCCAACTTTAGAAATATTTATTACACTATTTTGGAATGTTTAATCCAAAGTGAAGTTCTGCTTTCTGTAGCAAAGTACTGTTAACATCTAATCATACAATTAGAAATCAAACTAGCTATGGTTGAGAAAAGTTATATAGGAAACGATTGTACTTGAATTTGATGGCTTTCCCTTCTCTTAGTTGCTCATTAGTATAAGCCAAAGTTACAAGGACATCAAAAGTACCTTGAAATGCTGCTGTTTATCAGGGCTCTGTTGATTTTGCTATAGCAGCTGCCTCCAGACAAGAGATTTTAAGCAATTGTGCTAATGCTAAGTTATTTCATGTTTTGCCCTCTTTCTTCTGCCCCTCATTTTGATCTTCAGAAATGTGTCAGACCTTAATGCAGAACCAGTTATTCAGCCTTTAGAAAGAAGTTGTGTGACATGAGAAATGACCTTGACCTCAACTTCATTTTAATTTCTCCCTCAACCCCTAATAAAGCACTAAGCCCATAATAAATACTCAGTAATATTTGTTGAATATAAGATTTTCTAAAATGGGATTAACATGGGATCTACCCCCCAAAATTATTATAAAGATCAATACAAAGTCACAGATACTGCCACATACTTGATATTACCATGTATCAATTATTATATTAATTAACTATATTAGCTAAAAGACTGTGCTGCTACTTTAACCCACAATTCAGTCTGAATGACCCAGTGTGTTTAATGTACTCCAAGAAGCTCTTCACTGGTTGTCCTCTTCCACCTCAACTTTTCATACTACTACCAATTTTCTAAAATATAAATTTTAGCATGACAAACCCATGACTCTGAGTGTCCAATGTCTTTCCATGTTTATGGATATGGCCTTCAGACTCCTAACAGTAAAAACAAAACAAAACAATACAAAACAAAACATGTACACCCAAAATACGTATGTTTAACTATTTATTTAATATATCCATGGACCACTAAGTTGTTACACTACTTACAAACTACTAACATTTCAAATATCTAAAAATAAACCTTAAAAACCTTGTGATCAAGATTAAATAAACACTAATTTGAAAGGTTTTGTTTTCAAAGAAAAGAAGTTGTGCAACATTGGAAAGATGACTTTAATTTAATATTCAAGCCACCATATACACATACACACATAGGTTAGTCTATTCTAACAGTTGATTTATCGAATAATCTTCTTAATATATATTTTTCTCTGACCTTGCTAGACTGCTTGAAATCATCATTTTTGTTCATGGAGTTGCTGACAAAGAGCTGGTTCTAGTATTAACAGTGACAGCTCAGCTCCTTTTATGGTTTCCCTCTTCTTATCTTCGGTCGATGGTTTTGTGGACTGTCCCACGGCTGGCTGCTATAACAAATTGCCACCAACTCGGTGGCTCCTGACCCATGAAAACTCTGGGATGATGAATGGATGCCATTTTGAGCCACTTAGTTTGTGGTACATTTTTAGCAACAAAAAGTAGTAATAGAATAGCAATACAAAGCCATTTAGTTCTTTGCTTCCACTTAGGGTAGCAAAAACTAGATAAAACTGTTCACTGATAGGGATACAGGTAAACTGCAACACATGGCTATCCTCTCTGTGAGAACGAGTGAGAGGAAGTGCCACTCTCAGCCCCGCAGTGGACCTCCCAGTGTGCTCGTTTTAGGACACTTTCCTCACCACAAGTTTGACACCGGACTAGTGGACCAGTTGAGTATCTGGCTGGTCTGACACTATCTGAAATCTTTGCCATGACATTTGAAAACCTCTGAAAGGTGATGTCAACCTATTTTTTGATCCCTCTGCCTTAATCTACTTCCTATTCTCATGGCCCATTTGTAAAAACAATACTGGGACACTAACTAATCTCCCAAAGCACAGTTCTGTTCTCTACATTTTAAAAACTCCATTTCAACAGTTTCCGTAAGAGTGCCCTTGTTCCCTTTCACTTGCAAAATTCCCTTTCATTATTCAAGACCTAGTTCAAATATGACCTCTTTGGGAATCTTTTGCAGCCAACTACCATTTTTTTTGGTACGGGTAAAGTTTGTATTGCCACATCTTTGTCCATGAAGCATTTATAATTGCTTTTGGTATAACACTTATATTATAGTATTATAGTTAGTTTTATTGCATTTATTGCCAAATTGTGAATGGTTTGAGACCAATAACTGTTTTTTATTAAAGTTTCATTTTCTAATAATGCATTCATTTCTCTGTAAAACTATTCCTTCTCCATGTGTTTTTAGGGTTGACCATCTCACTCTTCTGGTCCCCGTAATGGCAAGACAGATGAACCAACTCTGTACCGATTTCTGGGCTGCACACATTCCAGGATGACACCTGACCTGAACTGGGCCAGTAAGAGCTCTTTCTATTTTCTAAAAATGATGGCAACAGGAAAGAATTCTGTTCTCTTTATGAGAACATGGAGAAAGTAAGCTTAGGACTGCCTGAAACTATGGGTTAGGCCCCGTAGAGCTTCCTTCATTACAGAATGAAGCCAGAAGATAGGGAGAAGCAGAAAGAAAAGAAGGAAAATCTTATAAAGTTTAACACCCTGGATTTGGATGTCCCTGAGAGTAGCTCTGTCCCCTGATCCTTCTGATATCCCTACCTTTATGAGCACATAAAGTCTCTTTTGCTTGGGGTAATTAGGCATTTATATATTTTACAGATTCTGCTTAGCACATCTAGAGTACCTAACAAGTGGACTGGCTCACAGCAAGTGTTCAGAGTAGTAGTTCAGTGAATAAACATTATTCTAAAGATCTTTCTTTGGGTGGTGGGCACTATTATACTTACCTGAAAAAAAAAGGAAACTAGAACCTCAAATATATGCAAAACATTACAAAGTTATTTTGAGAACTCCTTTGTATTAAACTTATTCTTATTCACAACAAACCCGCCTAGTAATCTGGCCTCTTTCTCACACCATTATTACATACTATCAGAGGTAATTAAATGTTTATGATAAATAGGGATTGGCATGGCTAGACTTAGACTCATTTGCTTATGACTTGTTGAACCTTTAATTTTGCTGTTTTTATATGTTCATGTCTACCAACATATTGATTTTTGTGACCTTTCCTTACTCTACTTCAGCCAGATATTTAAACAATTACTGACTTGTGGAAAACCCCCAGATCCTAACCCTGTCTCTTTAAACTTTTGACTTAGGACAACAAGGGCTATGTGCCTCTGCTTATATATTATGTTTTTGAAAATTTTCTAATAAAAGCTTCTTGAGTAATAATTTTGTAGAAAGCCCAATCTTTTCTCTGGGATGATTTAAAAATAACAACAATTTATCTTTATTTTTTAATTACAGTTGACATACAATATTATATTAGTTTCATGTGTACAACATAGTGATGAGATATTTATATAGCTTATAAAGTGATCACCCCAATACGTCTAGTACCCATCTGACACCATACATAGATATTACTTATGGACTATGTTTTTTATGCTGTACTTTATATTCCCATGACTGTTTTTATAACTTCAATTTGTGCATCTTAATCTCTTCATCTTTGCACATATCTATGAAACCCCCCTCCCACCTGGCAATTATCAATTAGTCCTATATATCTATGAGTTTATTTCTGTTTTGTTTGCTAGTTTACTTTGTTATTTTATTTTATTTTATTTTATTTTATTTTATTTTATTTTATTTTATTTTATTTTATTTTATTTTATTTTATTTTATTTTATTTTATTTTATTTTATTTTATTTTAGACAGAGGGGAAGGGTGAGAGAAAGAGAGGGAAAGAAGCGTCAATGTGTGGTTGCCTCTTACACACCCCTCACTGGGGACCTGGCTCACGACCCAGGAATGTGCCCTGACTGGGAATCCAACCAGTGACCCTTTGGCCCCCAGGCCGGGCCAGTGCTCAGTCCAGAGCTGCACCAACCTGGGTGACTACTTTGTTTTTGAGAATCCACATGTAGGTGAATTCATACATTATTTGACTTTCCCTGTCTAACTTTTTTTAGTATAATACCCTTTTGGTCAATCCATGTTGTCACAAGTGGCAAAATATCTTTCTCTTTCTGGCTGAGTAATATTCCACTGTATACATGTACCACTTCTTCTTTGCCCATGCATCTATCTATCAGTGGACACTTAGGTTGCTTCCGTATCTTAGCTATTGTAAACAACGTTGTGATGGACACAAGGGTGCATATGTCTTTTCGAATTAGTGTTTTAGACTTTTGGGGGTAAATATCCAACAGTAGAATTTCTTGGCCATAAGGTAGTTCTATTTTCAATTATTTGAGGAAATGTTTTCTATTGTGGCTGCATCAATTTTTATTCCACCAACTGCATAAGTGTTTCCCTTTTTCCACATCCTCCCTAACACTTGTGTGTTGATTTATTGATGACACCCATTCTGGGAGATGTGAGGTAATAATTCATTGTGGTTTTAATTTGCATTTCTCTCATGATTAGTGACACTGAATAGCTTTTTGTGTGTGCATTGGCCATTGATATGTCCTCTTTTGAGCAATGTCTATTCATGTCCTGTGTCCTTTAAAATTAACAAGAATTTAAAGGAAAACATCAGATCTCAAATTATTAGAAAAAAGGGTGATTTAGGGGTTTTACATACCATTCTCCAGTAACTCTAATAGTAAATATTTCTGTTGTTATAATATTTAAACAAAAATTTTCCCACAATCTGGAGAGAACCAATATAAGGCATCTAAATGGAGCGTTCACATTCATTAACATCCCAGTGATATGCACCAAGTCAGTGCCAGGAGATTGCCCATATAAAAAGAAAACAGTGATATGACTAATTATTGTTGCAACTTAGGTATACAAACAAACAAACAAAAATGGAGCAGTTTCTGGGTCCATAGTTAGATTTCTAATTTGTGAATTTAAAAATATCTCTTTGAGGGACATCTATAGTCCTCAGTTTTTACATTTTAGGGTCTTTCACATAGATATCTTCAAAGTCATTAGAAATTAAACTGAACCTAAAGGAAATCAGGAGGAAAATCAATATGATTTTTTGCAAAAAATAGTAAAAACCATCATTTTGGTGAATTAAGCATGTGAAATCTTTTTTCTTTGCAGGTTATTATGTCAAACATATGCAAGAAATATATTAATAGTTGCATCCTTAGATTATTTTTGTAACTGCATTTTATGAGATTAACTAACAAGCCTGAAAACATCTTTTTGCAGATTGTTCTGAAATAATTGTTGATAAAATGTTGCTATTGTAGGCATAATATGATCTTAAAACTATAACAACATTCAAATTTAGATGTTTTTCTGGCAACAAAAAGTTTGTATACAGTGAAAATAGATACATCATGTCTGGACTAATCTGTAGATTGCAGACTAAGTGCCTGTTGATGGAAATTTTCTGAGTTGCTGGGCACAAACAACACTGTGGTAAACCAAAGCCGTGGTTATCCAAAAGGATTAGATAACCCTTCCCCAATCTCAATTAAAACCTAATGTTATTCATACTTATAAAGTAATTTACTTTGTAACAAAGCTGGCATTTGAGAGAAAGAAGAAACAGGAGGAGGAAAGGGTGGAGAGAGAGAGAAAAAAGAGAGACAGAGAGAGAAAAATATCAATTTGCTGTTCCACTTATTATGCATTCTTTGGTTGATTCTTGCATGTGCCCTAACCAGGGATCCAACCCATAACCTTGGCATATTGGGGCAATGCTCCAACTAACTGAGCTACTTGGCCAGGGATTCCAAGTGGTCTTTATTTAAAAGTATTTTCTTCTATTCTTCTAAAGTACATGTAACATAAAATTTGCCATTGTAACCATTTTTGTGGTATTGAATGCATTCATAATGTCGTGTAATCACCACCATCGTCCATCTTCTTAACCCTTTTCATCTTCTAAAACTAACACTCTATACCCATTAAACAATAACTCTATGTTTTTCCCTCCTCCAGCTCTCTGCAGCCACCATTATACTTCCTGTCTCTATGATTTTGACTCTTCTAAGTGCTTCATATAAATGATCATAAGTGTAAGGGTTCTAAGACCCAATTAAATGTGTGGAGAGGTTCCCCTACACAACCACCAAGCAATTTCTGTGACACAATCTGGTTGTCTTACAAATTAACTTAATGCTGCATTATTTACCTGGAGATAGCATGCGATTCCACAGGTTAAAGGCTCAGCCTCACAAGATGTCTCCCCACCCCCACCCACACACACCTCTGAGGCCAGTCCCAAATCCAAGTCACAGGTATGCTTCTGACCAATGGCCTACAAATCAGAGATTCCAATGACCCCATCATTTGGTTTGATTAAATTGATAGAGCAGCTCTTAGGAGTGGTCCACAGAGCTCAGAAAAACATTTACTTATGTTAATTAGTTTATTGGATGATATGACAAAGGGTGCAGATGGACAGCCAGATAGATACCTCGGGGCAAGGTCTGGCAGGGTCTCAACCACAGAAATTTCTGTGCCTGTGAAGTTGGGGAACCTCACCCTCTTATTGTGGATGTGTTCAGCTGCTTGGAAGTTCCCTGAACCCAATATTATTGGCATTTTATGGGTGGCTTTCTCACATGGGTATGGGCAACTATTAATTCCATTTCCAGCTCCCACCCCTCCTCTACAGAAGGTGGGAGGAGTGAAAACTCCAAGCTTCTAACCATGGCTTGGTCTTTCCTGTGACCAGCTCCCATCCAGTAGTCCACCAAGAGTCACCTTATTAGAACAAAAGATGCTCCTAATTCTCTTAACACTTAGGAAATTTGAGGGATTTGGAGCTCTGTGCCAGGAACCAGGGACAGAAATATATACATACATACTTACATATACTATATAATATATATTACATATTATACATTATATATTTTTATCTCACATACACTATTTGACTTTTGTGATCATCTTATTTAGTATAATGTCCTCAAGTTTTATCCATGTTGTAGCATATGTCAGAATTTCCTTCCACTTTGAGGATGAATAACATTCCTTGTATGTGTATTACATTTTGCTTACCCATCATCCTTTGATGGACACTTGGATTGTTTCCATAAACATGGTATAACATATTCTTTGAGACTCTGCTTTCAATGACAAGCATTGAAAGCAGAGTATGTATGTACCCCCAAGGGTACATAGAAGCTGAATCATAGGGTAATACTATTTTCAATTCTTAAAGGAACCACCATATTATTTTCCACAGTGGCTGTATCACTTTACATTTCCACTGTTAGTATACTAGGGCTTCAATTTCTGTACATCCTTGCCAACACTTGCTATTTTTTGACAGTAGCCAGCCATCTTAATGGGTGTAAAGTGGTGTCTTATAGTTTTAATTTGCTTTTCCTTAATGATTAGTGACATTGATTAAATTTTTGTAAGCTTATTGGCTACTTGTATATCTTTTATAGGGCAATATCTATTCAAGTTCTTTGCCCAATTTTGAATTGTACTGTTTGTCTTTTTTGTTGTTGTCATTGACTTTTAGGAATTATCTCTATATTCTGAATGTTAATCTCTTATCAGTTATATGACTTGCAAATATTTTGTCCTCTGGGTTGCTATTTTATTCTGTTGATATGTTTTCTGATGCTCAGATTTTTAAATATTCATGAGGTCCAATTTTTCTATTTTTTCTTTTGTCACCTATTGTTTTGGTGTCATATCTGAAAAAATCATTGCCAAATCCAATGTCAGGATGATTTTGTCATGTTTTCTTATAAGGGTTTTATTCTTTTGGGACTTATATTTAGGACTTTGATTTATTTTGAGTTATTTTTTGTACATGATGTTAAGTATGAGCCCAACTTCACTCTTTTGCATGTGAATAACCAGTATTCTCAGCACCATTTGTTGAAAAGACTCTTTTTCTCATTAAATGGTCTTAACACCCTTGTCAAAAGTCTTTTGACTGTACATATAAATGAGAGTTTATTTCTGGACTCCCTGCCTATTCCATTGAAATACATATCTGTCTTGATGCCCATATTACATTGTTTGATCTCTGTAACATTATAGTGACTTTTGAAATCATTTGAGAATCTTCCAGTTTTGTTTTTCTTTTAAAAGATTATTTTGGCTATTTAGGTCCCTCGAGATTCCATGTGAATTTTGGGGTGGGCCTTTCTATTTTTACAAAAAGGTGCACTAATATTTTTGTAGGGATTGCATTGAATCTATAGATTGCTTTGGGTAGTATTGGTATTTTAGCAATATCAAGTTTTCCAATATATAAACATGGAATATGTTTCCATTTGTTTATGTGTTCTTTAATTTCTTTTAGCAGTGTTTTGTAGCTTTAATTATACAAGTCTTTTATCTCCTTAAGTTAATTCTAACCACTTTCTTCTTTTTGATACTATTGTAAATAGAATTGTTTTTGCAATTTCTTTTAAGATTGTTCATAGTTGGTGTATAGAATTGCAGTTGCATTTTGCATGTGTGTGTGCCTGTGTGACTTTGTGCTCTGAAACTTTCCTTTGACCATTCATTAGTTCTAGCAGTTATGTATGTGTGTGTATACTTGTATGTATCTTTCAGGGTTTCCTATGTATTAAATCATATCATCTGGAAACAGAAATAATTTTACTTCTATTTTCCAACTTGGTTGCCTTTTCTTTCTTTTTCTTTCCTAATCTCTTTTCTAGAACTTCTAGTACTAGGCAAGTGTTCTTTATTTCTTCCTGGACTAAAACAACAAACCCTACTTTTCTTTTCTTATTCCAGTTATTCTTCCACATTTTATTCTGTGCTGGTGGAATCTTTCTAAATGCTAAGCCAGCTCTTTAAGGGCTTGTGGTTTTCCAAATATTATAAAGTCCAATTTTTAGCACAACACTCAAAGTTCTTTACAAATGTGATCTGAACTGACCTTTCTGTTTTGCTACACCTTGCACTCTCTGTATGTGGACAATATTTTTTTATTGATGTTTTACTTATGGTTTTTCATCAGCTCAGATTCCAACTCTCCTTATTTCTTACCATTCATACATCTTTCCTCTTCTTTAAAATTCAGTTCAAACAACAGCTTGGATGAAGCCATCTCTGAGTCACCCTTTCACTTACATTTCTTTTTTCATGATCTCACAGCAGTTTATTTTAGTCTTATGGTTCTTACTACACTTCAGTAATATTAGCATTATTAGTTTATCTTTCTACCACAATTTTCAAATTCCTGCAAGGAAGGGATTGTTTATTCTACTTTTACATTTGCATCTTCTCTGGGTCATAGAGAATAACACAGAAGCCTCTAAGTTACTACTACTACTAAGTTACTAAGTTATTACTAAGTTACTAAGTTAATACTAGTATTCAATATATAGTTGTTATTGATTGGGATTCTAAGCACAAAACTTAAACATATTGAGGATTAAGTAGTAGCATAAAATAGTAGGAGTCTGAGATTTTAAACTCTGTTTCTTAAGTTTTCTTCTCTTTATATTTTTTTCCCACAATATAATTTCCTTTGCAATATGAGGGAAATTAGATTTTTCCTGCCTGAAATTCTTGTTTTGTAAGTCCTGAGTATGGTTTGGTGAATTTTATATCATAATAAGGGCCACTGAGAAGTACTATAAAGATAAGTCAGAAAGTAAAGTATGATTTATGAAGCATGTGGTCTGATAATGTAAGAAAAATATCTAACCATTAATCCACTAATTTCCCCAATTCAGCAACTTTCAAAGTAGAAATACCACGTTGGACTGAATATGTAAAGCAGGGTAAAATTCCAGTGACTCCCTCCTGAATACAAAAAATATATATCGATCATACAGAAAAGCTCTGTAAGTGCTTTCCCCCTGTTCCAGCCCCCCCCCCCCCACACACACACACATACACACAGAAGGTGGGCTGGGAAGGAAGAACATCTCTAGGAGAAGCAGCTCTTAGATGATTGCAGACTGTGTGCAGTTTTGAGATGAAAGCTATCTGCTTATTTTCAAGATGTTATAATTGGTCTCCACAGTGAATTGTTTACAAAAATGTCAAACATGAGTCCATTTCTCATGACTTCAACAAACCAAGATTGTATTAGAAAAAAGATGATGGTCTGAACCATTGTACTGGCCTGCCTAAGTTGAAATTCAATGGACATAGCTTTTTAATTAAGTCCAATTCTATTGCAGATCATGATTCTTTCTTCTAGCTGTCATTCTAAGAAGGACTTCAGTGGTTACTGAAATTTATAGTTCAACTTAGTAGGTGAATTTACCTAAATAAGAGAACTTATGGTCCTTCCTTTGAAAACTGAAGATGGTCTCATTCTAGACTAATTTTCTAATATTTTGTTGTTTTGCTATTCTGATTAAGTATGTTTCTAATATTTACTTCAGTTAACTAATAAACTGAAGTTGTTGGCCTTTGGAACTTTTCTTATGGCATAAGAAGTATGATTTATAATCAGGATATTGATTTTTCTGTATATAACTGAATATTTAACATACTAGAATTTCGTTATTGAAGTGTTTTAAACACTTTCAGTCATTTTTCAAAAATTTTCATCTGAGGATATGCTTATTGATTTTAGAGAGAGGGGAAGAGAGAAAGGAGGGAGGGAGAGAAACATCAACCTGAGAGAGAAAAATTGATTGGCCGCCTCCTGCATGCACCCTGACCAGGAACCAAACCCACAAACTAGACATGAGCCCCATCGAGAATTGCACCCACAGCTCTGGTTTATGGGATGATGCTCCAACCAACTAAACCACACTGTGCAATCTTATTTGTATTATAATTTGCCTTACTTCTGAAAAAATTTGCTAAATAAAGATTATCATTGAGTTTGCTCTTGAATAAACAACCCTAACATATAAATTCAGACTTCATACCCCTTGCATTTGGATGTCTAAATTTGACTCTCTTTACCTACTTAGTATTATTAACCCTAAGTTCCTTCCATATATACTTGAGCTCTAACGCTACATAAGTTCTTCGTAAATTCTAGTTGAACTGAATTAGTGCATTCTATTCAACTCATTGTAATTCCACAGTTTTGTCTCTAACCAGTTAATGGGTGTGACTCTTTATTCTTTTTTTTTTGGTAGGTTTCTTGTCCTAGATTACAACAAACTATATATCCAACCAACTATCTCTCAGTCAAAATATTTTTAAATATCAGCATTAGTATTAAGGACTAAGGGCAAAGAGGAGACTATGATAAAGTTGTGTTCCTAATAGTTTAATGTCTGGAGCAGGCAGATACTGTTCATAATTTAATGTGACCTGTGCTGGTTCAAAGTAGAGCATAAAGAACTTGAGGGAGAGAAGGTGGACTAACTTTGCTTGGGAAACATTTCTCAACAGTGTGTATGAGATTATTTATTTATTTATTCAAGATTATTTAATTGTTTTTCAAGTACAATTTTCTGTCTTTTACTCCCATGCAAGCCCACCTCCACAGTGCTCCCCACCTCCCTCCCATTTCCACCCCCCTTAGTTGTTGTCCACGTGTCCTTTACACTAGTTCTTGTAAATCCTTCCTTTTTTCCCCTGAAATTCCCTCCCCTCTCCCCTCTGGTCACTGTCAGCCTGCTTATTTCAGTGTCTTTGGTTATATTTTGATTGCTTGTTTTCTTTTTTGTTGTTGTTGTTTAGCTTCCTGTTAAAGGTGAGATCATATGGTATTTGTCTTTCACCGCCTGGCTTATTTCACTCAGCATAATGCTTTCCAGTTCCATCCATGCTGTTGAAAAGGGTAGAAGCTTCTTCTTTCTTTCTGCTGCATAGAATTCCATTGTGTAATGTACATAGTTTTTGGATCCATTCATTTACTGATGGGCACCTAGGTTGCTTCCAACTCTTCACTATTGTAAATTGTGCTGCTATGAATATTGGGGTGCATAGGTTCTTTTGGAACCTAGCAATAGCTAGGTTCTTTTGATAGCTAGCGATATTGAGCATCTTTTCATGTGTCTGGATCTTCTGTATTTCCTTTTTGGAGAAATGTTTGTTCATGTCCTTTGCCCACTTTTTAATTGGGTTGCTTGTCTTCTTAGAGTGGAGCCATGTGAGTTCTTTACATATATTGGAGATCAAGCCCTTGTCTGAGGTATCATTGGCAAATATGTTTTCCCATACAGTTGGTTCTCTTTTTATTTTAATACTGTTTTCTTTAGCCATGCAGAAGCTTTTTTATTTTGATGAGATCCCATTTGTTTATTCTTTCCTTTATGTCCCTTGCTCTAGGGGAAGTATCAGTAAAAATGTTGCTGTGTGAAATATCTGAGATTTTTCTGCCAATGTTCTCCTCTAGGACTTTAATGGTGTCACAGCTTATATTTAAGTCTTTTATCCACCTTAAATTTATTTTGATGTACAGTGTAAGTTGGTGCTGGAGTTTAATTTTTTTTTGCATATAGTTGCCCAGTTCTCCCAACACCATTTGTTGAAGAGGCTATTTTATGTTGCTGCCCACTTTGTCAAATATTAATTGACCATAGAGACTTGGGTTTATTTATGGGCTCTCCGTTCTGTTCCACTGGTCCATATGTCTGTTTTTATGCCAGTACCAGGCTGTTTTGCTTACAGTGGCCTTGTAATACAGTTTGGTATCAGGCATTGTGATCCCTCCTACTTTGTTCTTCTTTCTCAAAATTGCAGCTGCTATTCAGGGTCATTTATGGTTCCATATAAATTTTTGAAGAGTTTGTTCTATGTCTGAAGTATGCCATTGGTACTTTAATAGGTATTGCATTGAATCTGTAAATTGCTTTGGGTAGTATGGATATTCTGATGGTGTTAATTCTTCCAATCCATGAACATGGTATATGTTTCCATTTGTTTGTGTCTTTTTTGATTTCTTTCTTCAGTGTTGTGTAGTTTTCTGCATACAGGTCTTTTACCTCCTTGGTTAGGTTTATTCCTAGGTATTTTATTTTTCTTTTTGCTATATCGAATGGGATTTTTTTCTTGATTTCTGCTTCTGCTGTTTCATTGTTGGTATACAAAAATGCCTTTGATTTCCGAATATTGACTTTGTATCCTGCTGTTTTGCCAAATTCATTTATTACATCGAGCGGTTTTTGTGTAGAGTCTATAGGATTTTCCATGTACACTATCATGTCATCTGCAAACAGTGACAGTTTTGTTTCCTCCTTTCCTATTTGGATGCCTTTTATTTCCTTTTCTTGTCTGATCACTGTAGCTAAAACTTCCAATACTATATTGAATAGAAGTGGTAAAAGTGGACAACCTTGTCTTGTTCCTGATTTTAATGGAAAAGTTTTAGTTTTTGCCCATTGAGTATGATGTTGGCTGTAGGTCTCTCATATATGGCCTTTATTATATTGAGGAATGCTTCTTCTATTCCCACTTTGCTGAGTGTTTTTATCATAAATGGGTTTTGTACCTTATCAAAATCTTTTCCCACATCTATTGATATGATCATGTGATTTTTGTCTTTGCTTTTGTTTATGTGATGTATTACATTTACTGATTTGTGAATATTGAACCATCCTTGCATCCCTGGAATAAATCCCATTTGGTCATGGTGTATGATCTTTTTAATGTATTGTTGGATGTGGTTTGCCAATATTTTGTTGAGGATTTTAGCATTTGTGTTCATCAGCAATATTGGCCTGAAGTCTTCTTTCTTTGTTGTATTTTTATCTGGTTGTGGGATTAGGATGATGCTGGCTTCATAAAAAGAATTTGGAAGTCTTCCATCATTTTGGATATTTTTGAATAGTTTGTGGAGAATAGGGGTTAGCTCTTCCTTAAATGCTTTGCAGAATTCTCCTTGAAACCATCTGGTCCAGGGCTTTTGTGTGTTGGGAGATTTTTGATTACTGCTCCAATTTCATCTGCTGTTATTGGTCTGTTCAGATTTTCTGCTTCTTCTTCATTGAGTTTTGGAATATTACATTTTTCTAGAAATTTGTCCATTTCACCTCAGTTTTCAAATTTTTTGGCATATAGTTCTTCATAGTAATTTCTTATGATCCTTTGTATTTTTGTGGTATCAGTTGTAATCTCTCCTCTTTCATTTTTGATTGTGTTTATTTGGGTCCTCTCTCTTCTTTTCTTGACAAGCCTGCTTAAAGACTTATCTATTTTGTTTATCTTTTCAAAAGACCAGCTTCTGGATTCATTGATCTTTAGAAGTGTGCTATTAGTCTCTATGTCATTTAATTCTGCTTTAATCTTGGTTATTTCCTTCCTTCTACTTGCTCTGGGCTGTCTTTGTTGTTGTTCCTCAAGTTCTTGTAGGTGTAGGGTTAGGTTGTTTGTTTGAAATGTTTCTATCTTTTTAGGTAGGCCTGTATTGCTATGAACTTCCCTCTCAGGACTGCCTTTGCTGTGTCCCATAAGTTTTGGGTTGTTGTGAGTTCATTTTCATTTGTTTTCAGAAACTTTTTGATTTCTTCCCTAATTTCATTCTTGATCCATTTGTTGTTTAATAGCATGCTATTCAATATCCATGATTTTGAGTGTTTTGGGTCTTTTCCCTTGGGGTTGGTTTCAGAAAAAAATGCTTGGGTTGATTTTAATTTTTTAAAAATTTGTTGAAGCTTGTTTTGTGTCTTATCATGTGGTCTATCTTTGAAAATGTTTCGTGTGCATTTGAAAAGAATGTGTATTTAGCTTCTTTGGGATGAAGGGCTCTCTCTATATATATCAGTTAAGTCCATTTCTTCTAGGGCACTGTTCAATGCCACAATATCTTTGTTGATTTTTTTTGGAAGATCTGTCCATTTTTGACAGTGGGGTGTTAAAATCCCCTACTATGATTGTGTTGCTGTCAATATCTTTCTTGAAGTCCTCTAAGATTTTCTTGATATATTTAGGTGTCCCTATATTGGGTGCATATATATTTACAATGTTTATGTCTTCTTGGTGGATTATTCCCTTGAGTATTATGAAGTGACCTTCTGGGTCTCTTTTAATGGCCCCCTTTTTAAAGATTATTTTGTCTGATATGAGTATTGCTACTCTGCCTTCTTCTTCCTGGCCATTTGCTTGGAAAATTTGTTTCCAGTCCTGCAGTTCTGGTCTGTGTAGGTCTTCTGTCCTGAGGTGGGTCTCTTGTAGGCAGCATATGTGTGGGTCGTGCTTTCTTATTTATTCAGCTATTTTATGCCTTTTGATTGGAGCATTTAATCCATTTACATTTAAGGTTATTATTGATAGGTACTTATTCATTGCCTTTTTTTGTACCTGTGTTCCTCTCTATTTATCTCTTTTCCTTCCTTTCCTTAAAGCAGTCCTTTTAGCATTTCGTGCAGAGCTGGTTTGATGGAGGTGTATTCTTTTAGACTTTTGTCTTGGAAGCTCTTTATTTGGCCTCTGTCTTGATTGAGAGCCTTGCTGGGTAAAGTAGCCTTGGTTGCAGGCCTCTGGTTCTTATTACTTGGAATATTTCTTGCCATTCTCTTCTTGCTTGGAGCGTTTTCATTGAGAAGTCAGCTGCTAGCCTTATTGGGGCTCCCTTGTGTGTTACTTTGTTTTTCTCCCTTGCTGCCTTTAAGATTCTCTCTTTGTCTTGGAATTTTGCCATTTTAATGATGATGTGTCTTAAAGTGGGCCTCTTTGGGTTCCTCTTGTTTGAGACTCTCTGTGATTCCTGGATTTGTGTGACTTTTTTTTCTCATCCAGTTAGTGAAATTTTCCATCATTACTTTTTCAAATAGATTTTCTACCCTTTGCTCTTCTTCTTCTCCTTCTAGTGTCCCTATTATTCAGTTATTATTACATTTCATATTGTTTTTCATTTAATCTCTCTTCATTTTTTTCTGAGCCTCTTCCTTTTCTTGCTTTTCCTGGGAGTTTTTTTTCTACTTTATCCTCCAACTCGCTGATCTGATCTTCTGCTTCATGATCCTGCTTCTGATTCCTCCTACTGTGTTCTTCAGCTCAGAAATTGTACTTTTTATTTCCTCTTGGCCCTTGCTGATAGTTTCTATTTTCTTTTTCATGTTGATATAGTTTGCAGTGAGTTCATTGTCATTCCCCCGAAGTTTCTGGTAGCTCATTGTGAGCCCTTTGAACTTCCTGATAACCAGTGCTTTGAATTCAATATCTAATAGCTAACTTGCCTCTATTTCATCTAGCATTCTTTCTGAGGCTTCCTTCTTTCCTTTCATTTGGGAATTGTTTCTTTGTCTTTCCATTGTTTGTGAAACTCTTCTTGTTAGCTTCAGCTTCTTAAATTAATTTGTTCTGGCTTCCTGGGTTTATGGTGTGAACTTCTGTGGTATAATACCTGTGAGATTCAATGGTGTAGTCTCCTCGATCTCCCCAGCTCACTGGTCTTGGGCTGTCCTTTACATTGGCTTTGTGTTTGTCTTTTGGTTTTGGTTGTTTTGGGGTCTTTCTTTTGTGTGTCCTTCCCACCATCTAGTTGACTGATGGTCCCTCTGTCCACCACCTGTTTTAATTTGTTGTGCTGGTGAGGGCAGGTTGTATTGAAGCTGGTTCTTCCATGTGTACAAGGTTTTGAGGATTCTCTCTTGCTCTTGTTCAGTTGTTTGCACTGGGTAGTTTCTCCCGTTTAGTTGTATTTCCAGATAGGTCTTGGATTCAGGTTTGTGTGGTTTCCACTCCCTCCTTCACCTTCTTCTGTTGTTATCTGTTGGTGGGTCCTTTGTTGTTGGGTTTCCTCTTCCAGTGGGTATCCTAGTGTTCACCACTTCCACCTCTTGTTGGTTTCCAGCTGGCCAAACCAGTTTTTCTGGTCTCACTGGCTGCCGCAGGCTGTGGGGCAATTGGTGAGGCTTTCTCCCTTCTCCGTGAACTCAGCCAGTCTCAGGAGCACTCTCCCAAGATCCAGACAGGCGCCTCTCCCCAGCGCCCCACTCAGGGAATCCAGGTCCTCTTCAGAGCATTCTTTCCCCGGGAGTCACTGCCGTGGGCTGGGGTGTGGGCACGCATGCCCAGCCAGGCTTCCTTGGTCCCACAGGCTTGGGATCAAGCCTTTCCCAGTGCTACAGGGAATGCCAGGTCTTCTACCCAACCTCAGGATCACTGCCAGGCTGGGTGGGTATTAGGCCAAGTGGCTATTGCAGGAAGATTTCCCAAATAGTTTATTTTTCAAGAAATTTCTCCCTCTCAATCCTGCCACACAGCTCAGCCCCAGGCTAGCCAAAGAGGGAGGGAGCTGATGACCCAGCTCTCTCCCAAGAACCCTGCTTCCGGCCCTCTGCTCCCAAAGAGTCCATGGCAGACCTGCGCTGGGCCCCTGGCACTGGGCGCTGGCTGAGGCTGCCACACTGGTCCCTTGGACCTTATTGTCCTGCAGCTGTCTCCTCACCATCTGCTCTTTCAGTGTCTGTTACAATTTCTGGACTCCTATTTTTCTATATGCAGGGGCACTGTTGGCTATTTGCTGTGCTCCTCCACAGATCAGCCAGGTTTTTCTCCCATGTGTGTGTGTGGGGGGGAACAGAATCCTCTCTGTCCTGCTCCACCACCATCTTCCCTATTCCTGAGTGTGTATGAGATTGAGGCAGTCTTAGAGGATGAGTGAAAACTTCCAAAGCAGCAAAAATGTTAGAGTATTTCAGAAAGAATAGAAAAGGAGACACAAAGATGCAAAAAAAAAAAAAAAAAGCAGAGAAAGGCATGCCCATGGAATTTCTGAAATTTTGGTATATCTTTAAACTGTAGCTGAAGAAGAAAATGTGGGGCTTGATGGGAAGGAAACTTGCTAATACTGTGATTTATAAGAAATGTATATATGTGTGTGTGTGTTTAGTCATTCAGACGACCAAAATATATTTCTCATATATAGTTGGTCTTCATCCACAGTTCCCATACTACAGGTACCCAGAGTCTTGGCATTTCCTAAGGGATGGAAGCATCTTTTATTATATTTGGTCTCTTGTTTTTGGTTCCTGAAAACATTTCAGAGCCATAAAAGTGAAAAGTGTGTCTTGTTATTCATTAAAAAAAAAACCCTTCCCTTAGCCACTAGGTTTATATTAATGGAAGTGACTTTTGGAAAGCATGTAAGGACAAGGGCTGGTTGCCAGGGGATCAAGGATGAATAGAAAGTTGGAAACTCCAGTTCTATCTACTGATTTCTGGGGAGAGGAGAGGGAATAGATATTGAATCAATCACCAATGGCCAATTAATTAATTAACCATGACTTTGTAATGGTGCCTCCCAAAAAACCTGAAAAGAGAGAGCTTGGAGGACGTCCATGTTAGGCAACCAAAATGATCCTACCCACCACTGTGCAGGGCCCTGGCTGCATAAGAACAGAAGCTCCATTGTTTGGCAGTTCCCTCTCTCTCTTCATCTGGCTGTTGATTTATATCTTTTAATATCCTTTGTAATAAATCAGTAATCTAGTGAGTAAACTGGTTTCCTAAGTTCTGTAAGCCTTTCCAGCAAATTAATCAAACCCAATAGAGAGTCCTTGGGAACCTATGATTTATAGCCAGTCGGTCAGAAGTGCAGGTAACAATCTGGACTTCTAATTGGCATCCTGAGTTGGATGGGGGGTCTTTGGAACCTTTAATTTATGGCCTGTCAGAAGCACAGGTAACAATTTGGGCTTGCAATTAGTGTTTGAAGTAGAGGGTGGTCTTGAGGGACCAAGTCCTTTACCTGTAGCACCTGATGCTGTCTCTGAGTACATAGTGTGTTAGAATTGAGTTGAATTCTTGGACACCCTGCTAGTGTTATAGAATTACTTGCTGGTGTGGGGAAACATACACATTGGAACTGAGTCCAGGAACCAAACTAAAACTATATGCTTGATTTTTAACACTGTAAAGTATTTTTACTATCTTACTGGCCAAGCCGGTGACACTCTGAGAAAAGCTAGGATGTTTAAGTGGACTAGGCTGGCATATGTTGAGGTGGAATGAGCTGTGATTGAGACATGACTGGCCCTAGCCTCTAAATTGTGGAGCAAAGAAGAAACTGGCCGATATATTTAGAGCAAAGTAGATGCAAAACCAAGGAATTCTGCAAACTAAGTATATATGGCCAAAGTATAGAAATCTAGTTCAAGAAAAAGGCTCCGAAAAATTCTCTGAAAGAGATGGTAACTTGGAAGCAGGTTTACTGAGAAGTGCTTTTGGGGACACATCTATAAAAGGGTGAGGGAATAAGAATGGACAGAGGTAGAACTTGAACTATGACACAGTTGCAGTGGGGATGTGGCCACCCCACAGAGAGCTCTTGATTTGGAATAACCCTTCAGAATCATCCCAAACTGACGGAGGGGACCATGAATGTGTTCCCACACATCCTGGTGTATGGGCTGCTTCCTAGGATATGGGAGGGTATGTTTGGATGAGAAGCTCCTTCTAACCTAGAGCAATACCTGTAAGAGGGTCTCAGTGGTGATCTACCAGCATCCAATACTTTGTGAAAGCTCGGGAGAATAAGTACCTTAGGTCTTAAAAAGATTTGGGCAATTTGCCACAGCCTCCATTATGTTTGATTTGCTATGATGTGAGCTGAGGCCTTGGAAAATAAGGGTGCCTGAGGATTGCGAGTCCTTATAATTGCTCCAGGGCAGGAATTGGGAGTGTTCAAGGAATAAAATCAATATAAATATTCAACATTATCATTTGAACACAAAACTTAAAGCCCTGGGTTATTTTAAAATGTTTCTTAACTTTGGTGAAGACTATATTTACATATCTTGCTTCCTTTTAAGCAAGTAATATAAACAAAATCCAGTAAAAGGCACTAGGATGGAAAAGAAGAAATTTTATTCAGAAAAACAGTTTTCAAACCAAGAAGAAACAGCCTCAGGTAGAAACCAAAAGCAGCTCTGCTGAGACAAAGAAGATGCTGGTTTTTAGAGAAAATGTTCTACCCATACCTCCTGTACCAGTTAGTGTTATGTAAATGAAGTTTTCAAATTGTACGGTTTGGATTGGTTGGTGTAAATGCAAATAAGGGTGCATTTTGGTCAGAGTGGGTCACAGTCTATTGGTTGGTCGATAGCAGAACCTTGAGGGAGCAAGAAACTCCCTGCAGCATGGACACAGACACTGTGAGCAGGCAGGGCGTCGCATGCGAGAACAACAGTTCAGCTCGTGATTCTGCCCAGCGTGCAGAGTACATGAGAGACTGTAGTCGGTGACCTGCCCCTACACTTTGGTTTTGAGTTTAGGCCCAGTCAACCATAATCAGGCTGAGTCTGCCTCAATAGACAAACTCCTTCTTGGGGTTCAAATTAGATAATTCTCTTCTCTGGGTGCCCAGGAGATTCACTTGTCATTCTGAAAGAAAAAAATTTCTTACTTCTTTATTTTATGAAAGGACACTACTACAAAGGTTTGTATTTGATAATGGATACAGAAATTCGTAGTAAAACTGTAGAGTGTGATAGAGAGCAAGATAATACATGTCATTAGCACTTCCAGGAAAAATTAATGATGCTTAACATCTGAAATTATTGGCATAAATTATCATTCCCTCAAGAATTTACTCACACATCAGAGAAAATCTATCAAATAGCGAAATTTGGTCTGTGAACTAGAGATTCAAAACTGCTACTCTAGTGAGAATTTCTGCAAGGGGAACATTAAATACAAGGTTTTTGGTGAAGCAAGGAGTATAGACTTGATTAAGATTAAAAAAGAATCAAGGTGAAATTTTTCTCCAAATGTCCAATTATTTGTCAAAGAATATTCCACTCTACTAGAGCTACAAAATGTTTTGTTTTGAAAGGAATTTATCCTCTAAAGATTAATCTCTTAATTTTGTTTTGTTGCTTGAATTTTTCAGAGCCCACACACTTTATTGCATGGGGTCTGAAGCCAGAAAAAATAGCTCAGGAAGTTTTTAGCATTCCATGGGAACTGTGGGCTTTCATTTATGTTGCATTCCCACATGGTATTAGGGAAGCTGATGGTGCTCCTGGAGGAAGAGTGGTGTAGGTGGCTTTGATCATTGGCTTCCAAAATAGCTCCCAGTAACCTCTCCCCTCCTAGTATTCACATCTTGTATAGTCCTCATCCACATTTTACAGTTGTTGGTCATTGTGATCAATAGAATTTGGCCAGTTTGATGGTATGTCCCTTGTCAGATGGGGTGACAGAGCATGGCTTCCTTCTCAAAGCACACTGTCTTTGACTCTGACCACTCAGTCTGTGGGGGGCAAGCTGCCATGTCATGAACACACTCAGGCAGGCAGTGGAGGAGCCCATACAATGAGGATCTGAAATGCCTGATAACCAGTGAGGAACCTGGGCCTGCCAACAGCAATGGATCAGCAGTTCATTCCCTCTGAACCCTGCCTTCAGGTGAGACTCCAGCACCAGCCAGTGGTTCGACCTCACAAGAGTTCCTGAGTCAGAAGCAACCAACTGAGCATCACTCTGAGCTCCTGATTGATGGAAACAATTACTTGTTGTTGCAGGCTGCTAAGTATTAGATAATTTGTCTCACAGCAGTAGATACCTAATGGAATAATTTAAACTAAGCCAAGCAGTGCATTTTATTCCTCTTATCACAGTGATTGGAATGAAGTGGACAACTGACCTAACCTGGTCTCTTCAGAGTGGCCGCCAGAGCTTTTAGTGGGGATTCTAGAACATGGACAGCCTCCTGTCCGCTAGAAGGTGAAATGTGTAGATGTGAATATTGGGGCCGTTCTGGCCAGATGAGGAGAGCCAGTTGGAGGCCAAAGCTGCTATTCTGAAGAGGGAAGAACACAAAGAATAGTGGAGACAGAGCTAGAACCCTGATTTTTAAAAATGCTTGAAACTCCATCTTTCCCTATGTCTTCTCTTTACAAGACAAGCAAACCCTTTTGTTGTTTAAACTAATTTGATTTGGGTTTTCTGTCACTTACTATAAAAATATCTAGTGTACACATGGGTAGGAATCATGTCTTTAAATATTAATAAGTATCTTAGCTTATATTATATTATTGAGAGGAAAGAGTAGCATTGTAAACCATCCTGATTTCCTAGATCTCAAACACCTGGTCATGGATTTTGCCTAGAGAGCAAATAAAAGTCTCAAAAACCACTTCTGTATTAGTTTGTGAGATTCCTATATATATATATATATATATATATATACACACACATATATATCAGACATATATGTCAGAATCTGTGTATATATGGATGAAAAAGGAATCAATAAAAAAAGCACTGCAAAATTCGAAACAATATTACTTGATTATATAACTTTATCTTTTTAAATTAAATTTATTGCAGTGACATTGGTTAATAAATTATACAGGTTTCAAGTGTACAGTTCTATGATACATTATCCTCACACTGCATTGTGTGCTCACCACCCAAAGTCAAGTCTTCTTCTGTCATCATACATTTGACCCCTTTTACCTTTTACTACCTCCCCACCCCTCTTCCTTTTGGTAACCACCACACTGTGTCTGTGCCTGTGAGGTTTTGTTTGTTTGTTCATATGTTGCTTTCAGTTTTATATCACATATTAATGAAATTATTTCACTAATATGTGTGATACCTTTCTCTGTCTTATTTCACCTATCATGACATTCTCAGGATCATCCATATTCATCCATATTGTGGCAAATGGCAGTATTTCATCTTTTCTTATGGCTGAGTAGTATTCCACTATATATATGTGTGTGTATGTACATATGTATATACATATATATGTGTGTGTGTATAATACTTCATCCAATCATCTATTGAAAGACATTGCAGTTGTTCCCATGTCTTGGCCACTGTGAATAATGCAATGAACATGGGGGTGCACATATCTTTGAGAATAAATATTTTCAATTTTGGAGGTAGATACACAGAGGAGGGGTTGCTGTGTCATGTGATGACTCTGTTCTTAATTTTTTGAGGAAATTCCATACTGTTTTCTATAGTGGCTGTACCAATTTTCATCCTCACCAGCAGTGAATAAGGGTTCCTTTGTCTTCACAACTTCTCCAACCCTTATTATTACTCATCATGCTGATAATAGCTATTCCTAATGGCTATAATTTTGATTTCCCTCATAGCTAGTGAAGTTAAGCAACTTTTCACATAGTCGTTGGCCATTTGCCTGTCTTCTTAGGAAAAGTGTCTGTTCAGATCCTGTGCTTATTTTTTAATTGGATTGTTTGTTTGTTTGGTGCTGAGTTGTATGAGTGCTTCAGCCCCTTGTTGGAGCTGTTGCTACAAGTATCTTCTTCCATTTTGTTGTTGCCTTTTTGTTTTGTTGGAGCTGTCTTTTGCTCTGAAGAAGGTTTTTAGTTTGATAGAGCCCCATTTATTTATTTTTGCCTTTACTTCCCTTGCCTTTGGGCTCAAATTCATAAAATTTTTTCTAAGACCAAGGTCTATAGTTTAGTGCATATGTTTTCATCTACATAATTTAATTTTTAAGTCTTATATTTATGTTTTCAATCCATGTTGAGTTCATTTTTGTATATGGGGAAAAACAACAGCCCACTTTTCTTCACATGGCTTTTCAGTCTTCCTGGCACCATTTATTAAACAGAGTTTTTTCTCCATTGTATATTTTTACCTCCTATGTCAAAACCTACTTGCTCTTATACATGTGGATTTATTTATGTACTCTCAGTTCTGTTTCGTGGGTCTGTGTGTTTTCCTGCCAGTACAATGACGTTTCGATTACTGCCAGTTTATAGTGTAGTTGGAAGTCAGGGAGTGTGACGCCCCTGGCTGTGCTCATGTTTCCCAGGACTCCTTTGGTTATTTGGGGTCTTTGTGGTTCCACACAAGTCTGATGATTTATTGTCTGATTTCTTTAAAAATGCCTTTGGAATTTTTAATGGGGGTTGTATTAAATTTGTATATCACTTTGGGTCATATGAACATTTTAACTATGTTGATGCTTCCAATCCATGAGTATGGGATATTTCCATTTCTTCATGTCTTTTTCACTCTCTTAATGCTTTTTAGTTTTCAGTATATAGGTCCTTCACGCTCTTTCTTAAGTTTATCTCTAAGTATTTGTATTGCAATTGCAAAATGAATTTTTTCATTTCTTTGTCTGAAATTTCATTGTTAGTATGTAAGAATGCAATTATTTTTTGTACATTGATTTTGTATCCTGTAACTTTACTGTATTTGTTTATTTTTTCTAATAGTTATTGGTGCCGCCTTTAGGGTATTCTATATAAAGAATCATGTCAATCCCATATAGCTGCAGCAGTTCTGAGAAATAAGAATGAAGTTGAAGGAATGATACCTGATATCAAACTATAACAACAGGCAATAGTAATCAAAACAGCATGGTACTGGCATAATGACAGACATGTAGATCAGTGGAATAGAACAGAGAATCCACAGAAATAAACCCGCACCTTTATGGTCAGTTCACATCTGACAAAAGATGCAAGAACATACAATGAGTTAAAGCCAGTCTATTCAACAAATAGTGTTGAGAAAATTGGACACACCTCCATTGTGTCCAATTTTTACATAAGATTAAACTCAAAGTGAATTAAAGACTTAAATATAAGACTTGAAATCATAAAAATCCTATAAGAAAACATAGGCAGTAAAATCTCAGACATTTTTTATGGCAATATTTTTCTCATATATCTTCCTGGGTGAGAAAAAAAACAAACATGACTACACCAAACTAAGAAGTTTTTGCACAGCAAGGGAAACCATCAACAGAATATAAAGAAAATCTACAGAATGAAAGAACATATTTGCCTATACATCTGCTAAGGGGGTAATAACCAAAATTTATAAAGAACTTATAAAACTCAACACTAACCGCCCCATAAAGTTTAATTAAACATGGATGAAAGACCTGAATAGACGCTTCTTCAAATAAGACATACAGATGACCAATAGACATATGAAAAGATGTTCAACATCACTAGTTATCAGAGAAATGCACATTGAAACCACAATGAGATATCGCCTCACACCTATCAAAATGACTATCATCAATAATAAATCAATAAACAAGTGTTTGCATGGTTGTGGAGAAAAGGAAACATTTCTGTACAGTTGGTGTATGCAGGCTGGTGCAGCCACTGTATAGAAAAAAGTATGGAATCACCCAGTGATTTTACTCCAGGGAATATATCTGAAGAAACCTGAAACACTAATTCAAAAGAATATATGTACCCATATGTTTATTGCAGTGTGACTAATAATAGCCAAAATTTAAAAGTAGCCCAACTGCCTGTCAGTAGATGAGTATAGATTTTTTAAAAGCCATTTTGCATTTACACAGTGGAATACCACTCAGCTATAAAAAAGAAGGAACTCTTACCTTTTGTGACAGCATGGGTGGACCTGGAGAGTATTATGCTAATTGGAATAAGTCAGTCAGAGAATGACAAGTACAAAAGGGGAGCATGGTTAGGGGACTGGGTGAAAAAGGTAAAGGGCCTAAACAAAAATTAAAAAATAAAAATAAAAATATAAATATAAATATAAATAACTCATATGGCCCTAGTTAAGGTAGCTAAGTTGATTAGAGCAGTGTCCTTTATACTCCAAGGTTGTAGGTTTGATCTCTGGTCAAGGCACATAAAGAAGCAACCAACAAATGCAAATAAGTGGAATAACAAATCAATGTTTCTCTCTCTCTCCCCTTTCCTCTCTCTCTATAAAATCAATTAAGGAAAAATACCTCATAGACACAGACTATAGTAAAGTGATTACTAGAGGGAAAGTAGAGTGGGAGCCAGTAGAAGGGGGTAAAGGGGGCATAAATGGTAATGGACAGAGACTTGACTTTGGATGATGAACACACACACAATACAGTTTACCGATGATATATTATAGAGTTGTACACTTAAAACATACACAATTTTATTAAGCAATGTCACCCAATAAATACAATAAAAATTTTAGAAAATCATGTCATCTGCAGAAAGTGAATATTTTACTTATTTGTTCCCAATTTGTATGTCTTTTATTTCTTTCTCTTGCCTGATTTTTCTAGGTAGGGCTTCAAAATAAGAAGAGTGAGAGTCAAATAAGAAGAGTGAGAGTGGACATCCTTGTCTTGTTTCTGATCTTAGAGGAAAAGCTTTCAGTTTTTCAACATTGTTTAGGATATTACTTAAGGGTTTGTCATATATAGCCTTTGTTATGTTGAGGTTCTTCAATGCCCATTTCATTGAGTATTTTAATCATATGTGAATGTTGTATCTTGCCCAATGTTTTTTTTTCTGTATCTATTGATATAATCATGTAATTTTTACCTTTTATTTTGTTAATGTGGTGTATTACATTGATAGGTTTAGGTATGCTGAACCATCCTTGTGCCCCTGAAATGGACCCTACTTGATTGTGATGTATTTATTATATTTATTATGTATTGTTTCATTCAATTTTGGAAGTTCTCAACTGTTTGAATGGGCTTTCTGTCCCCTTCTCCCTTTCTTCTTCTTCTGGTGTACCTATTATTCTTGTATTTCACTTTTTGATGGAGTCAGATTGTTCTCATAGAGCTCTTTCATTTTTTAAATCCTCAAGTCTATCTCTTCTTTCTGTGTTATTTCTAGATTTCTATATTTGATATCACTAATTCTTTCCTCCATCTGGTCAGCTCTATTTTCTAAGCTCACTAGTTCATTCTTTATCTCTTTTGTTGAGTTCTTTATCTTCAGAATTTCTATTTGGGTCTTCAAGTTTCAGTCTCTTTGATAAAGTACTCATTTGTTCATTGATTTTATTTTTGAATTCATTAAACTGCCTATCTGTGTTTTCTTACAATTCAGAACTATAACTTCAATTTTCTGTCATTTAAATCACACATTTCCATGTCTCTATTATCTGGAGATTTTTTATTTTCTTTCTCAGATGTCTTATTATCTTGATTATTCGGTGGATTTCTTCTCTATGTATAAATAGCACTTCTCTAGTAGATTGATAAGAAATCTTTGCATTGTTTTCTAGCAGATAGTACTGAAGCACACCTTTTTTTAGTTCTCTTGCACTGCTCTGGCTTTTCAGATCTCTGAGGACTGGTGGGAGATGTCTTGTGTTCTCTGGGATGTTGGGCATCTCCTATGTGTTCAGGTCACCTTTACATCAGGGAACCAAGTCTGTGGGGGAATGTGGTGGGTGATAGAGTTCCAAATCCGTGAAATCTCTGTGCTGCTCCCTGCAGTCAGATGCTGCCTGCAATGGGTGGGGGTGGGCTGAGCTGGGGGAGGCTGACTGCTGCCTTTGTTCTTCCAGTAGTGGTGGCTCCAGACTCAGCAGCCTTCCCTCTCTATCTCCACCTGACCTTGGGTCTAGTTGAAGAGTTTGCCTGTTGCTCAGAGAAAAAAATGTTTCTGTAGTGCCAGTTCTCAGGTTTGCAGGGAGATGCTCTGTAACCCAACGCTCAATGCTGCAACCTCTTCTGGGGCTGGCTGCTAGCTCTGGGAGGATGGAGAGAGATGGTCGGCTCTGTGGCTTTGTTTTACTGTCTAGAATGGCCAGACAACCATAGCCCACCTCTGGGCTTTGTACTTGCCCAGGTCACTAGGTTCAGCTGCAGCAGCTACTGACTACTGCTGTGGAGATGCTCATTGTATCTCTCTGCTCCTGCCAGCCTGAAGGGAGCCCCAGGAGCAACCTGATTTATCCACTCTGCAGATGGAAAATCACAGTGAGCTCTAGGTTGAGAGCTCTTGGCTGCATCCCTGGAACCATATCGTCCCACCTCCCTGGTTCACTCCCACTTACCCACTTCCAGATGCTTCAGTGGGCAGATCTCTCAGACATGTGTCCATGTGTGCATGTGAGTGTGTTGAGTAAGCAATCCTTTGTTGAATTGTAGCTGTTCAAATTGTTGAAACTTGGAGGGTAGAGACCAAGGGGACCTCTCATGCTGCCATTCCTCCGGTTTCCCTAGCCCCTTTTCTAACAAAAGCTGTCTATGTACCCTACAAAATGAGCTCTTACTATTCATTAATTAGATTTTTATCTTTTAAAATGCATCATGAACATTTTCATTATGCAGAGAAACACAAATATTTCTTAATTTGTTTATTGAGCTCTGTGTCAGAATAATCATTCATCATTTATTTCTTCCTGTCTGCCTTTAGGGAAAACAGTGATTCAGCCTCTTTATAATCAACAAATTTTACAAAAGAATGGCTTTAGAAATGACTAAACTAGCTTTGGCTTTGTTGGGACTTGTTTATTAGAGAAAACAACTAAATGTCATTTTCCCTTGCTCAAGTAAAATAGCTGTGTGTAGATGAAACCCATGAAGATTATGTGAACTAAGTCAGAATGAACACAAAGTTTTAAGGCAAATGTTATGTCTTGAGGCGTACAGAGAGCATATTTTCTTTCACGCTACAGGGCATGACAGTGTGGCGGTGTTAGGCAGTCGTAGGGTCCATGTCCAGAACTGTCTCTGCCCTTAAATAGCCTTGGGAGGGTCTCTTTTCCTCAGAAATTTCTTAGAGGTTTTCTAACTCTGCTATTTTAAAAGTTTTCAAGATTAGATAGAAAGATGTAGTTTTTTAAAACACGTGGGGAGTTAGTCGTATGTCTTCCTTCTCAGATACTTTTATTTAATTTGATTTGCTTTTTGCTTTGGCTAGAAAAAAAGCCTGGAGAAATATAAAATTTTCTCAATTTATGCCTGTATCTATAGCTATCTACTTTTGCATATATTAGCTAATTTAAATGGGTTTATTTAACTTAGTATTTTGCAAACTAATTTTAGTGAACGGTTTTGGTGTCCAGCCACTGCCAAGTTAATATCAATCATTCCAGCTCTTGGTAAAAAGTTTAGGGCTATTGTAACCACGAATGTTCTCATAATGGTTTAAACTTCTCATACAAGCAATCAGGAATATATGAATAAGGATCATACACGTGAGGGTTATATTTATCCACGATAACTCACTTTTAATATATTCCCCAATATCAGCAGTGGCATTCCTGCTTTCCTACCCTCCAGCCTGACATGCTGCAGCTTCAATGCCACTCTAGGCTTTGAGACCCCTATTAAGAAGGAACTTAACAAGTTATAGCCAGATGGTTCAGGCAGAGATAATTGAGTCAGATGCTCTGATATCTTGCCACTATTATCTGCTTCTGAAATTAGGTTCTTGCCTTGCTCCTTGGTGCCTGAATTACTTGATGGCTCCCTTCTTCTATTGGAAGTACATTCTATGGTGGTAGTCATTTTTGGCTGACTTGTTTGCTGATATAATCCCAAGCTAGAACGAATGCTTGAATTCAGTAGGTTCAAAATAAATCCTTATTGATTTGTTAATTAATGAACAGGGCACCACTCTAGTGTTTCCCATTGAGCTGGGATTTTGTCTGCTCCTGAATGCTACTTCCAAGTCAGGCACCAAGACACCTGCCTAAAACCCTGTCATTCTCCTTGGTTCAGTATGCTGCCCATTCCTGGACTTTCTGATACTGGAGCCCAACTGCCTGCTGCTCATGGTGGTTGAACATCTGCCTGCCTAGGTTGCTGCCTGGCCACCATCGTCATTTTTTTTCCTTGTTCTATCACCTGAGCTGTTTACTCTCCCATCTCAGAGGCCTTAGTCTGGCTCTGAGAACCCATTTCTGTGTGAAATGTGACTTATCTTTAGGTTCAAGGCCCCACCTCTCATCCTCCCTCAGTCCCCACTTAGCTCACATCCTGATGGGACTTAACTATATTTGAAACCTGATTAATGATAGATGTTGCATTTGAACAGCATCCAATGATTTTTTTCAATCCCCCAAATTGAAAAGCTTTGCAAAAAGAGGTAGAGCTCCCTGTCAGCCAAAGGGCTCATCACTAAAGGCTTTTAATTCTTTTATGCCCCCTGGACCTTGGGCAAGTTACACACATTTTCTGAACCTCAGCTTCTTCAAAAACAAAGTGGAATTAAAGAGCTAGCATTTGTGGGTATATACAGTATGGCCCTTGGCACCTAACAGTTAAATGTAAATTAGGTTTCCTTCATTCTTTTTCTTAAAGGGAAACATAAAACCTGGTGTTTGGCCAACGCCTGCCTTAGATATCAAGGTCTTCCTAACGCAGGTGGCTTCTGTCTGATCTGCTTGCCTGGGCCTGCCTGTTCCGTGCTGCCCTGCTTCCTGATCTTTGGCATTAACCTTCAACCACTCACTTCTGGCATTTCTGCCTGCACCCCAGTCTTTACTGCACCTGCTGATATCCACCTTAGCTTCAAAATGCAGCTCCTTCGTTTGTTCTGCCCCTTTCTGTCCCTGATATAAGCAGCCCAACTCTTGCTGTCTTTCAATGTCCTCTCTTTGATGCATGTGGGGTTTAGGATATCCAATTTAAAATAAGACTTTAAAGACGCAGAGAACTCCCTTTCCTTACTTCCTGTGCTTTGAAAACGAGACTCAAAGCAGTGAAAAATTTCCCTAAAATATTGAGTGTACATCTAAGTGGGGGCTGAAACCTGGTCTTCCAGAGCTTTAGTGCGTTGATTCATTCTCCTCGCCCTTTGTTCCTCATCCAGGACCTCCCTCCATCTCCATGAGGTGACTGAAACTATTAGTTAGCAAATTCTTACTTCACGCCCACAACAACAGCACCATTTTATGAATCATTTCATAAAAGATACAGGCTAAAAACAGGTTATATTTTTAGGAGTGACTCATGAAAAAGAAATATGTTCCCTGATTCCTAATCTGCTTGACAATCTTAAGTGGAGAAATTTTGACTTAACTCTTTTTTTTTTACATGAAAGTTCTAAGAGAGACACTCCTTTTCTGAACTTCTTTAGTGTGGGAGTAGATAGGTCTGAATTATAACTGTAATACATAGTATTTAACTAATTTGCACTGTCCTAAATAGTTCTATTGTGCTCAGGATAGATTGTGAACTCCTACAGAACAGGCTCTTAGTCATTTTTGATTATCTGACATCTAGTGCAGGGATCAAACAACACTTTACGAATACATTTTTAGGACCAGTCTATGACAGAGAAACTATATGACTGGTTTTTCAGAACCACTCAATGACAAAGAAACTATAGGACGGTTCAAGATGAACCCATGTTTTAAAAAAGTATGAGACAGACAGTGTTATTTTGGTAGTCTGATAAGAGATCTGAGACATCTCTATACATTTCTCCTAAAGTTAAAAAAAAAACAAAATCAAACAGCAACTCACTTTACTCATTAGGAAACTCCTGACCCCAACCTTTTCTTCCCTTTTATGTAAGAAGAAACTTCTCAAAGCCTATCTCAACTGCTCATCTTTCATCAGGGGTAAGGAGACCAGAGCAGGGATTTGGGGCAGCAGAAGTTGAGCTTGTTAGGTTGTATCTCATATGATCATAGGACTCAGACATAGAAATGTTCTAGAGAGATCAAAAAGCAAGAAAAATCTTCAGATGCCAAGGCGGGCTCTTCTATCTTGTGGTGGGGCTATCAGTCACTGGAAATAACAGAGGGAGCTCTCCTCTTTCTCTCCAAAATAGAAAATAGTTGTTCTTTCTTTCCACTGATTTCCCCTGAAGTAGAGTCAGTGGTTCTTATTGTGTACAGGGCCAAAAACTTAAGTTAGCAACAAGTTCTGTGAATTGCTGTAAGCCCAGAAAAAGTTCATGGCTTATAAAGAATGTCATCTTAAGGAGTGGCAAGGTGACTGTTCACTTCCTTCTCCCCGTGACCTTTCTACCACCCCGAATCACTTCTTTCTTTATCACTTTGCAGGACTAGACTCGCTAGTGGCTGTCTGCTCGGAAAGCAAAACTCTCATGGTTGAAGCCAGTGCCTGTAGCATGTGCGGCTGGACAGGTAAGATTCAGGAGTTCTCACCCACAACTGAACACCAACACATCCAGGTAGATCCAGGCGCATCATTTCTTCAACTTCATTTTTTAGTAGATGTTCATATATTTAAAAAAGACATAATACTAGTTGTTAAAATGAATAGAAAAGTGTCTTTCTGTTGTTAAAAACTGAAGATTTAAATTCCTAAAATTTTTTAAGTTTTATGTATACTGTAAGGTGAGTTTTAAGCAAAGAGTAATTAGGCCCATTGTTATCCTTGACATCTTCAAATTAAAGGTAGCAGGGTACAGTAAAATGAGTTTAAACAGCATTAGATTTACAGATCTTTGGATTTATACTACATTATGTTTATAAAAGGGGCATATTTTAACACAACTTTTAAAGATACCTTGCATTATTTTGAAGTACTATCTTTCTATTTCTCTCCTTCCTAACTCTTGTCATTGTTATTTATTCAGGAGGGATGTTTAAACTTAGGTTAGTGAGAGGCATTTTAGGATAAATAATAAGCAGCCCTATCTTTTTCTTTCACATGAAATTTCTGAAAGTCAATAAATAGTGTTTGCTTAGTAAGTTACTGACAGTATTTTTGCAAATGTTAACTTCCCAAGGGGATGTAGGCTGTTTTATTTTGTAGACTTGGCATTTAATTTTGCTTCATCTCCTGGGCCTGGTTGAATGTGTGGGTTATCCCTGTAGCCTCATTATAGACCTGAGTTGTGTTACACCAGAGAAAACCATTGGCCGTTGTAGGAAATCCGGTGAAAGGAAACCCACAAGGTAGAAGTTAGAGGAAATGCTCCAGATATAAACAGGGCTCCTGAGGAAGCAACCAGTTTATTTTGGGGTGCAGCCCAGTAACAGTGGAAAGATTGAGACGTTTCTGCCCAAAGAGAGCGGTAGAGGGTTTAAAGAACAAAGTATGATAGTACTATATGAATTATAGACGTACATTGAACTAAATATTCTTTAATGCATTTATCCGTTCATCATTTATCTATTTATTCAGAATTTAAAGTTATTCCAGTTTATTCCCTTCAAGAGTCTTCCCTCTATCCAACAAGGAATTTATGAGTGAATTCAGAATGAGTGCCCTATAGATTTTTCATTTCTAGTAGACTCAGCTTCTCCAAGTCAATTGTAACCTTCCTCTGATCACTTTCCTCCTCTAATCCTTGTCTGTCTCTTCACCCTTGTTTGGCATTAAAAAAAATTTTTTTAAATTCCTGATTACTTTCCTAGCTCCAAATTTCCGTCTCTGGTGTCCCAGCATGTTGATTTCAGATCCTCAGATCTGCAACAATAATTCCAGTAACCACCACGTTTATTTTGTCAAGTGCCACCACCGTGCTGTACGCTGACGGGTCTGATGTGGATAGTTCAGACTGAAGGAACAGTATGGTTGGATGGCCAGGACGTGGTTTTGCAAACTGCCCTTAGAATATGTTTTGCTGAAACTATTATGTACAGATTGATTAATTAGTGAGAATCTTGCTTCCTTGTACTGGTTACACCCTACTCCAAAATTCTGAAATCTCATCTCTGTTCCTGTTGGAGAAATATTTGCTTGGAAATCAAAAGTCTTTACAGGTGAGATCAACTAGAGATTATTGGATGTTATGTTGGATGCATTCTTTGTTGTGAGGTCATAAGGATTTTGTTCCACAAACCTCAGTGATATGAAAGATTAGAAAAAATTAATGCAATAGCCCTGGCTGGTGTAGTCAGCACATTGAGCAAGAGCTGTGAACCAAAGGGTCACCAGTTCGATTCCCAGTCAGGGCACGTGCCTAGTTTGCAGGCTAGATACCCAGTATGGGGTGTGTGAGAAGCAACCACACATTGATACTTCTCTCCTTCTTTTCCCCCTCTCTAAAAATGAATAAGTAAAATGTTAAAAAAGAAAAAAAATAATGCAATAAAAATTTTGCCTTTAATTCAATAAATATGAAGGGGGTATATTGCTGATTGCTTGGAGAATCACAAAATTAAAAAAAAGACTCAATTTCTAAATGCAGGAGCTTAGGACTATGGGAGAGATGCACAAATACATAAATATAAGTCAGTTATAAGTTACAAGAGTAAATAAACAAAAATGCATATCCTAGTAATGTACAGCAAAGAGAAATTAACCAAGGGTATCTATAAAGGTTAGAAAATAAAGGAGTAGATATATGTGCTCACATTATTTCCTCACAGAGGAAACAATCTGAGCAAAGAAGCTGATAATTTGCCAATTTCATATATTCATTTATTCAACCAGCCTTCATCACTGATCTAATGCTGCCTGGCATTAGAGAAATGTGCATGTCTCTGCCAATAAGGACCATCCAAACTGCTAGGGAGGAGAGACAGAGCAATTACAACTTGATAACCGAGGTAACAGGCAAGGGCAGTCTTAAAGACTTTATCTAAGGCAGTGATTTCCCAGAATCTCTCAGAGATATTTTAAGAAATTGTGATGCCTGGAAGCCACAATCTTGGTGGGAACCTACTTTTGCATAACAACTCCTTAAGTGATGCTGAAACTGTTTGATTTTAGAATCAATCAGCTACGAGGTAATGAAACTTGAGTTCAGAAGAAGGCAAAGAGGAAAAAGTTCAGGCAGGAATCTTACAGGCAGAGGCAAGAGTTTTTTTTCAGATGTTAGAGAGAGTGTTTATTGGTGCAAAGGAGATGCGTGCATGTTAGGAGTCATGACAGGTGAACCTAGAGATGCAGAGAAGGCTCAAATTGAGAAAGATCTGCATGCCTTGCTACTTTGTATCTTATCCTGATAGTGATGGGAATAATTTAAAGGGAAATGGAGAGCGATGTGGCAAAGGAGGCACCAAGGAGTTGCTGCTAGTGCATTTGATTCTCAAGGAACTTTTTCTCCCTGATGATTAAGTTTTGTGGTTGTAACTTTTCACTGAAGTAGAGAAGGGTCACATGACCCTTATTCTTCTTTCATAAGAGGTCTTCTTTCATAAAAGTTTTCACTCTTAGACTCCATTTTGGACTGTATCTCTTTTGGTTAGTTTGATCTCTGTAAATCAGTTTAGCTTAGTGGAACTTAGTTGATCACTGGTTAAAAAAAAACAAAAACAGTGTTTTGACCCTCTGTTTAAAGTCTCCTTTGATGTGCAATTAAATTATTGCTAGTACTTTTTAGTCTATGTGTTTCATTAGTAATCACGATGTGCATTGATATCTGCGTGTTCTAATTAGTGATTTCTGATCAAAAAATAAATTCCAACAACATTTCATTCTTCAGCACTGGCGATAAATGAGACGTGGTGCGTGGGCCGCGCTGGTCCATGAGGGTGCGGAGGTGCTCCCCACGCCCTGACGGATCTCACAGGCAGCGTGGACAATGGAACATGAAGGAACTTTGGATCCTGTCTGTCTCAGAAACAGCTTTATCTTAGTTAAGCCATTTTCCCAGAGCCTCAGTTTCCTCATCTGTAAAAGGAGGCAGCTGAACAAGATGATCTTCAAGCCAGCCTTCCAGTATGAGTCATGTTTCTGGGGAAAGGCATGGTATGAATGCCAGGAAGAAGTCTGTCTTGTCTAGTGCAGCAGTTTTCAATCTTTTTCATTTCATGGCACTCATGAACTAATTAAAATTTTGTGGCAAGCCAAAATATATATTTTTGCCAATCTGACAATAAATAGGTCTAATTTTGATTTATTTACCCTGGACGGCTATTGTATTGGCTGTTGTCATTTTTGGCAGCCTGGGGGAAAAGAAGTCCGTGGCCCTGACTAAATAGTCAGGTATGGCATGTTTTAGAAATCATGGCACACTGGTTGAAAGTCGCTGGTCTAGTGGTACAAGGACCGTGTTTTCTGGAGTCAATCAGACCTGGAATCCTGGCTGCATTTTTACAAGTTTAGAAAACTGGAATATGTTAAAATATCACCCTAATTATCTCATCCATAAAGTGTATGTTTATAGTAGCAATTACTTTTTATGATTATTGGGCAAATGAAAAGATATAATATTTTGGAAAATATTAGCTCTGTCCATGGCATATAACAAGCTCTTGAAAATGTTATTAATAGTAGCAATGAGTTAATATTAATTCAAAGAAGAGTTCACACACAAAGAGGGGCCTCACACTGCAGTGGTGGGAAGACAACATGCAAAGATTTCCTTAAAGATGGAAGAGAATCTCAGCAGGCGTGCTTGATGATGAGAAAGAAGAGGCAAGAGTGGCAGGAGAGTTCTTTCTAAAGGAGGTTAGGACTGCACATCATTTTCTCATAAGTATAAAATAAGATACAAAGTACCATAGAGCCTTCCACTTTTCATAAGGGATGTCCCACAATTTCACTGCCTCCCTGAGGGCAAATTGGTTGAAACTATCTCACTGATAAACTCAGTCAAGTAAAGTGACAGGCTTCCTACTTTCAGCAGAGAGTTTTCCTAATGTCGGGATGATAATCCAAGTATCTCGAGTGCCAGGCTCTGATTCCATTCTGTTTAATGGCAGGAAGGATCTTATGTCTGAATCCTGCGCTGGGATCTTCAGAAGTCGGATAACAGGTAGAGCAGAGGCCTGTCCCTGCATGTTTGCCTGATGTTTGCTGGGTTAAGTGGGTGCGCCCTCCTCGGGAGGACCTCCATTTCCCTGACGCAGCTACATTGGCTTTCCATACCTTTCTCTGGATGATATCCACAATGATCAAATTCACTAGACAATTCTTAGAGCTGTATTACTAACATATAATAAATGATAAGAGAATCTGAAGTGTACCTTGGAGTGAAATCAAGTATATAGTATTCCAGTTCAGTATTTTCTACTATTAAAATATCTTTCTCTTAAATATAAAATATATTCCAAATAAACTATATTATTACTGGGGCACCTTAAAGGGACCTCTTTAGAATGCTTATAGTAAACATATCTTTATCTCACAGAGAGACAGGAAATATTTATTAATAGCCTAAATATTACTGAATGTTTTCCCCCACTAGAATATTTGGTTCTTTGATGAATTTCTAGTGTCTAGCATGATGGCTGGCACATTGAGTTCATTCATTCATTTATTCATTCTCTCAACATATATTTACCGAGACATAGCAATCAAAAAAGCTAACCAGCAGTCTATTTCCGTGGGGCTTAAATTCTTAATCAAACCTGACAACACCCCAGCATGTGAGCTCTATGATGATGCAATCAGTGTGCTTCATGTTGTTGAGCATTTAAAGCAAAAGCAGAAAAAGAATAAAGGATTCCTGCTGCCAAGTTGTTTATAGGATGCTTGTCACAGACTTACTCCTCAGAAAAGTGACGTGTACTCACACGCGTTTGTCTTTGCTCAGGGTGTTTCGCTTGTCGAGAACACTTTGTTCTCGCCTTTTGTGATTACCAAATCCTTATCATTTAAGAACCAAAGAACCACCATCTTTTCCAAGGAATGTTTTGTAATAATTGCCTAGAGAGATTATTTTTTCATCATTTGTCCTCCTAAAACATTTCTCAGAAACGTATATTTCAACACAAGATCATTCTTTTTATCTACGTATAGTCTGTATGTCTATCTAAGTATCCATTCATCCTGTCTTTTGATTGCAAACCAGTTGAATTGTATTTTATTGATATGTGGATATTAAGTGCCTAACTTTGTGCTTGATGCATTGTTCTTGGTGAACTCTTTTTGTTTTGTTTTGTTAAACGCCATCTGGAGACAGTAAACTAACATATAGAAAACCCGAAATGATGACATGCTGAACTGTGATTACAAGTCTAACAGACAGAGAGAATAGTGAGCTACAGATATCAAGTCTGGCTTTATAAAGTTAGTCTTCTTCCCTTTGTTGATGATTATGATTATAATAAAAGGAATAAAAATAAAAAGCATTTCAGGCAGAATAAATAGAATAAACATTTTCAGAGACAGAAGTAAATAGAAGTTCAGAAAGGAATTGCATAATGACTAGAGTGGAAGCTCCATCAGGACTGAGGGCGCAAAGAAGGAGACTTACATAATTGTCTGATGAGCTTGGTAGTCAGAATTTTACAGAGAAACTGAACTAATAGAATGATATATATATATCTCATATATTGTGGGCAAGTCAAGTCCCAAGATCTGCAGGGTGAATGGGCAAACTGGAGACTCAGGGAAACTAGTTCCAACATCCAAAGATCTGAGAACCATGAAAGCCAATGGCATAATTCCCATTTGAAGACTAGCAGTCTCTAGACTGAGGAGGAAGAGCCAATATTTCATTTCAAGTATGAAAGTGGGGGAAAAGCTAATGTTGAGGGCAATGCTGGTGGGATGAATTCTCTCTTACTTGGGGAGGTTCAGCCTTGTTCTATTCAGGCCCTCAGTGGATTGAATGAGACCCACCCAGGTTAAGGAGGGCAATCTGCATTACCTAGTCTATTGATCTCAGGGTTAATCTCATGCAAATCTACCCACACAGGAACAGCCAGAGTAATGTTTGACCAAATATCTGGGCACCCTGTGGCTCACTCCAGTTGATACATAAAGTTAACCATTACCAGATATACAAAGAAAATATTAGGAAAGAAAAATTTCACCTAACATTATTAATAGGAGGCTTTCTGAATAAAAGGCATCCAGAAGGATATGTAGATTTGTAATAAGTGAATCTGGGGTTCTAGTGGAGGGCCATTCCTAAGGACAAAGCATCACGAACAAAGTATAAATCAGGAAAAAACAAGGTATTTGTGGTTTCAGTAATTGTCACTGACATGGAGCACAGCTCGGTATACAGAGAGGGAGTGGCAAACGCCCCCACCACAGCTCCTCTCCCCTCGACAATCAAGTCCTTTGAATTTCTGTTCTCTGCTCACTTCCTTCTGCTTTCCCAGCTCAAGTCCAGCCATGAAAATACTGCTGGAAGTATGATCTATAAATTATGAAGATTTAAAAAAATTAAGCTGATAGATTTGTTTCTAAAGTAGTAGAATTTTAGGTCACATGCCAAAGAATTAGGACAACGAAAGTGTGAAGCTGCTTTATCTTGGGGGGCAGAAGGAAGCAGGTCTTGCAAATTAACTGAAACAAGGTAGAGCCCCAGGAACCAACGCTGATCCTAGGATGGGAGATTACTCAGACTGTTCAGGAGTAAGGAAGCTGGCCCCAGGCAGCACCAAAGATCAAATCTAGGGAATCCAGTCAGTTTCCAATTCTAAGAGGTTGGTACCAGGGTTTAAATGATAAATAAATTCCAAAATCTCCGAATCCAGGAAGTCATTGAAAGACAGTGGTATGGAGTGATGTAGGTCAAAGAGCAAGGTCATTTCCTAAAATATAATTAATTGACTAGGAGGTGTTTATATATATCTTCTTGCACCTGGTTTAAAGGTTAGGGATCAGGGCAGATAGGTTTCAGATTTATAGGTAGCAGTGAAAAGAGGTGCTCCCTGGTCTGACTGCTACTTGATTACTTGATCTATTGCCCAACACCTTCAGTGTGCCTCAACAAATAACAAGTTAATCCATGTTACTCAGGCCAAAATGGAAGCTCTTTCACAGTATGACTGTAACCTTCCAGTCCAGCTTCATTTTTCTCTCCTGTTCCAAACAAATTCAACTATGGATATAGCAGAACACTCACTGTTTCTTTACCTTTAACTTTGTTCTCCTGTCCTTATGCCCTTGGTAGAAATTACTTTATCATTGATGTCCTTTAGCACTGGTGTATTGAATGAAACTGCAAGTTAGTTATCTGCTGAGGGACTTCCTTTGGGTGTTTGTCCTTCCAAATGCACTGAGTTAAGGATTCATCAATTAAGCCAACTGAATTGTAAAGGTGGACATAAGAGCATTGCTAAGGACCCAATGTGACAGTTTATAAGAACATCTCTTACAATTTCCTGACAATTGCAGTGTTTTCTTGCCCAACATAGGTTAAGTATACATGGAACATTCATCATTTACATAACCTTTGTGATTTAAAAAGAAGGGCTGAAACTGACTCCAGATTAACAGTTAAATGGGGAAACATAAAACAAGAAGGAGAAAATGCAAAATGGTGAGAAAAAATTAGTAATGGTCAATTGAATGTGGTTGAGTTGATTGAAAAAAATTAACTTGAGAGAAAAAGCCTGCTTCTGATGGCTACTGATTTAATTCCATTCTATTTTAATTCTATTAAGTTCCATTAATGAAATGGAATTTAATTCAATTTTAATAATAAGTAAAAGGACAGATGTGGAAGGTCACAGGCTATTCAAGAGAAACAGTTCCACATTAGGATGGCCTCATGGGTTACCTGTTAACTCAAAGGGAGTCAAATGCTTACCTTTGACACCAGGTTTATTCCATTATGGTTCACACAAAGCACCCTTGACAGCTTAGCCATACTGTAGCATGATGAACATCCAGTGTTCCAGGTCAAGTAAATTACAGAAAGAGTAACAATATATGCATTGCCCCTGAATTTGAAGTATGATTTTTGATGAATGATCCACCAAGCCATCTGTGAAGTCTGACTTAAGTATTATTCAAATTCTATGCAAAGTAAGAAATAAAGTAGGAGTATAAATTTTTCAAAGCCCCATGCTCCCCTAAACATTTTTCAAATTCTTCTTCTATTTGAACATCTCCAATGTCAAGAAACCCACCAGATCAGACCACTTCCTTTTCAACTGGTTATAATTGTTGGTAAGTTCTTTAATTGAGCGCCATTCTGCTTTTCTGTGCTTTTACAATAGTTTCTGAAGCCTGCTAATAAGATCATCATTCCTGTACTATATGTCAGCCTTTCTATTATTTAAAAGCCCCCATCACATTCATTGTGTCCTTTATTTAGATTTAAAATATTCTCTTCACCCCAACTTCCTTCAGTCATACCTAATATGAGATGGTTGCCTACCTATCCCCTGATTCCCCTAACTGCAATGTTCTCCTGTAGACAGGCTCCAGTTTATCTTACCTAGCAGTATTTGACAGTAAACAGAACAATCCCAGGTGTGTTGTGGCCAGAATGAGCACTAGAGTTCTAGTCTAACACTACATAACCTGGAGAAATAGGTTTTTCAATTGAAATCATTTTAGTATTGGTTTCAACTTATGTTACTAGACAATGGATACCACACTCCAAAATGAGATGGCTCCAGGCACAGGTTGCACAACAGGTGTCTTAAACCAGTTTTCTTACTCTTAGTGGAACAGCGATGTCAGCTCTGCCCACCTTACCCTGGTCTGAGAGAGAGAGAGAGAGAGAGAGAGAGAGAGAGAGAGAGAGAAGGAAGAAAGGAGAGGAAAAGGGAAAGGAAAGGACACGTTCACTCCGAGAAAGGAGATGAGTGTCAGAAGATATTTTTGGAGAGAACTATCAGTATGCATTGGGTCCCGCTTCCTGGTCAGCATGGAGGAGGGTGAGAGTTCTTGTACCTCACTTTAAGCCTGGAGAAAGGAGTTTCAGCTCTTCTGTTACGAAAGCCTGGGATTTGTTCCTTGGATCTGGAGAGACACAATGGACTGCTGCCGTATGTCTCAGGCAGAAAGAAATGTAAAGGGTGGAGACTGTGACAGGTGCATTGCTCTGGGGCCTGCATAATGTTGTATAGTCAGCTTGGCCTATGTACAGGAGTACAGATATTTACACCCCTGAAATGAGGCTGATTCTTTGTGCCTTGAAATTACAGAAAGAATTTACATTACCTAAGAACGACAGAAATGTCATGAGACTTATCCTAAATTTTATCTAAGAGGCAGGGAAGAATTGTCTCAAACCAAGTAGATTTGAAAAGATCATAAGAGATAAAAATAAAATTTCTTCATGATTAAACCTTTTGTTTCTTCTGTGTTTAGTTTACTAAGTAATACATATCATACATACACAAGTGTGCATTACATACCATACATACATACATACGTGTACAGGGGTCTGGCAGAAGTAACGCCTGCTCGAGTGTGGTTGGTAGGGTAATACTATGGGTGTAATAATTTATAGTTTGAATTTGAACACTTCACCTAAAGTGTCATATGGTATGCATGAGTGTGATATTGTTGTTACAAAATTACATGCTTATGATTTTGTAATAAAGATGTTTTAATAGAAAAGGGGCATTATTTGTGCTGGCCATGTACTGCGAGTGTGCATGTATGTGTGTATATACATACACACAGATACATACAAGGGGAAACCAAAACCCCAGGATTTATTTATAAAAATCATGTATTTATTCTCACATGTTTAAACACCACCCACCTTCAAAGTACTTTCCATTTGATGCAAATACCTGCTGAGACATTTCTTCCACTGTTCAAAAGAGTTTTTTAACTCATCAATTTTGATGCCTTTTAGTGCTTCTGACACTTTTCTTTCATGCTTCCCACATGGGCAAAAGGTTTTCCTTTGTGGACGTTTTTTCATCAGGGAAACCAAACAAAAGTGGCTCAGGTGAGATCCGGTGAATAGGGTGGGTGGGGCATGGGGGATCTTGCCATTTGTGGTCAAACGTTGCTGAGCACTCAGCCTGCTGTGGGCAAGTGCACTGGTAAATCACCCATCATGAAATGGGCAAAAGCTTTGAAAGAGTCTTCAAAAAAACTCAGTGAAGCCGAACACAGCTTCTCACAACAATGGCAGCTGGTACACCGATACAGATGGGTTCCTGGAACACTCACCTAGCAGGGGAAGCCTGTACTACAAGGGACCCACTCTCCAGAAGATAATTCCATTTTGGGGGAAGCCCCCCCCATATATATGTTTATATGAGGTACATATGTAGAAGAGAAATGTTGTAACATAAATATCGTAATAGCTATAATTTATGGATTGTGTGTTATTTTCCAGGTACTGTATCAAGAACTTCACAGATTATTTATTTTTCACAGCTATCTTAGACAGAATTCATTATCCTTGGTTAATTGAGTAAGCTATTAAGTAGCTTGCCCAAGAGCTCACATGTATTAATGCCTTAGCCTGAACTTGGGTCTCTCTGGCTCTGAGGTCCAAGCTTTTAACCACTGATTAATTTTGCCATTAATTATAGTCAGCATGGCCTTTGACAACAGCAGCTGATTATATTGTTTAGATTGTCCCAATGGGCACTGGCCAATTAAAAAGAAGTGATAAAACTGCTCATAAGATGAAGTATAAATCAGCATATTTCTTGTAAGGAATATAATGATTAGAGCAGCAATAGCTTGAGGCATTAACAGAAAGAATGGAGTTAACAGAAAACAACTTATTTTTTTCAATGGAAAATGCAGAGTTGCTTCCACCTACAGGACAAAGGGGCAATTGCAGTGTTTTTAGTCATACAATTAACCTCATTCCAGCAACATCCAGACCGAGGGCGACACTCACCTCATCACCAGGTGGCTCTAAAGTTCCAACCAGGAGTAGTGCAAATCCTGGCTGAGTGGGAACACAGTTCACAGGAATAGATAAAATGTCGCAGATATTGTGCCTGACAAAGATCTCTGGCACTAGAAAGATGATCAATTCACTCTGCCAACCTAGTTTTTATCCTGGGGGACCCAGGATGGTTCAGAAAGAGCAAGTCCAATGTTACTTCCTCTTCTGTAAAATGCGAGCCTGTGAGGACTAAATTAAATTCAATATATTTGTTAAGAGGCTACTATGTATCTGGCAGAATTTTAAGCACCTGAGATGTGTTGTTAAAAAAAAAAAACAAAGCTGTCCATCTTCAAGGAGCTTAGATGAGATAAAGTGTTTGACAATACTTTGTAAATACTACTGAGCCAATGGGACAGTGATCACTGTCCTTTGTGTTTATCTTATATTGGGAAACCCGGCATATCCCTACCTAATGCATCTGTGCATTATTACTAGGAGTGGTACTCTCATACTTGGCTGTAATCAGAATCACCTGAATGGGGCTCTTCACTTCAGACCATGAGCCTGGCTCTGGTCCCCTCACTGCAGCTTTTTAAGAACAGGGGCCAGATCTTCCACCTTTTATTTACTCGGTGTCACTTGGACCTAGTGGAGTGTTGGAGTCAGTGTAGGCTTCAATGCAGTGAAAGTAAAGTAAGCTTGAGTTGATAAAGCTAAATATTGGAAGCTAAGAGCATAGACAGAAAGTGTAATGATATGCCTGTGTAGACTTGTGAACGATCTATTCTGCATCTGCATGCTCCATCCTCACAGCTCCCTGCACATTTATCTCTTCTTAGAAGTGCCCTCACGTCCCATCCATGAAGTCCTTCCTGTGTTGTTAGTCTGCATGGCTCTCCTTTCTTGGATATCCTTTCATATTATGGCCTCACACACAGAAATTAACATTTAAACATGATTTTCTTATGCTATTCTCTAAAAGTAGTAAATATACAACACCTAGTACAATGTTGGGAATGAAAGAAATCATTTATAGTCTGTATCTTTCTTGTGAAAGAATCTTTGATTTTCAGAGATCAATGTGTATTTGTGTATGCTTGCATGTAGAATGTGTATGTGCACTCAATGTCTTTCCTTAATCTTTTCCCTTCGGTTCCGATATTTGGACTTGAGATGGGCTTTTGGTACTAGATAGGGAAGAGTTTTTACCACAAATGTAATTCTTACATCCCCCTTCACACAGCTTTGTCTGTATTCTGTATGACTCTCTACAGCAGTATGGTAGCTTTGTATTCATTCTGTATGACTCTGTACAGCAGTATGGTAGCTTTAATGTAGATTTTTCTTTCCTTCCTTTTCATTGCTCAAAGCACGATCATCTATTTCAGAACCAGAATTTTATATAAGACATATGTAAATGTGAATACCTGTCCTCCACTCCTAATTTCCTGAGTCCAAATCTCTGAGGGTTGAAGTCCCAGGTACATTAGAGCAAATGGCTTTGGAGATTCCAGTGTTCACTCAAGTTTAAGATCCAATGCCTTGGGGCACACTGCTAGCAGGAAAAGCACATTGTGAAAGGTCTCTGGGTGGAAAGCTAGCAGCTAAGTCGAGGGCTTTTCCTGTAAGGAGCATGTGCTTTCGGAATTAGTTTCCTCTCCCAGATCAATAGAGCATGAGCATTTTAGATTTCAGGGCACAGGACAAGATTCGCCTGCGAGTCACCAAAACAATATGTGTGCTTTGCAGCTGTCTTACACCAGCGGTGGTTGCATGATCTGAATGAGCACTTTGAAAGATAAGTATTATTTTCACAATCATGGAGTCAAATAAAGAAAATAAGCAAAATTGAAAGCATCTGTAATCTACCTGACAAACTAATAATGATAACCGCTGTTAATGTGAACATCTTTATTTATGGCAATAATTAGGTTGATATTCTAAACATGGTTTTACATCCAGCTTTTAGATTTAATTTTACATTTAAATTTTCCTTTTACGTATTTTAATACAAATGAATTAAAACGAGAAAATAGTATGTTTCAGTCACAAAATGTGTTATTTTAATATAATCTTGAAGGATGGTGTATCAAACCTGATTTTAGCCTTTTACTCTAAATACTATGACTAAAGCATTATTAAATAGAAAAAAGTTATTTCTTCATGCAGTAACTAAAGTAACTTACTGGCCAATTCTTTTCAGAGTAATGGCCTATTATATTTCTAGTCATTTTCCCTGTTAATTTCTTTCTCATTCTTTTCCCCACCTTTCTCATTCTCTCTTGCATTGAGAACCATGTAAAATATTTTTATTATTATCACTGAAGTTCGCATTTTACTATAGAGAAGTATATATGATGATAAAATAAGGGTATGTACATCCTTTTAGTTATTATTGAAAGACTACTGGCTATGGAATATTTATACCCAAGAAGGCGGCCCGTTCAGGTGCAAGTAAAACTATAGTTACCTCCAATATATAGAGAAACTTACAATTTTCTAACGTAAACAGATGGGGTTTTTTAAAGCAAATTTTCAGACACTGGGAAAAAAAGTAATCATATCAGAAATTGGGAATTCTTGGTCATGTTAATATTTATCATTTAGCTATTTTTTGTTTACAGTAACAATGTCATTTAATTTTCATAAACCTCTTATGGAGAAAGTATGCAGCCCAAGTGCCCTCAGCCTATCAGCTGCACACCAGGGGTTTCCACCCAGAGCTGTCTGGGTGAAAGTGTGCTCTCCTTCCAGCTCTCTGATGCTGAAAGGTTAGGAGCCATGGCTCTGCCAGGGGCCCAGGTGCTGGAAACCCTTCACGGGGCTATTCTGCCCAACACTTTGGAATGCAAACTCCCTTGAGCAAGCACTTGTTTGGCACAGTTTCACCAGTGGCCTGTCTGTCTAAGGTAGTTGGCGAATATTAAAATAGTCCTAATAATAAAATAGCACTCAGTCAACCATGTAGCCTCCTTAGGGAGGGGGAGGAGAATAGCTCACTTTCCCTGGAGGGCCTGAGAAAGATCAGTTTACAGGCGTCAGCACGGGATATGACCCTTCTTCCTCTCCATCTTGGGGCTGGCATGTGCCTTGGTGACCATAATCCCACATTAACCAGTGGTCTGGGCAGAAAATATACCGAGGGCCCCTTTTCACTCCCATACAAAACATACACAGTCCTTTCACTGACCTGGCTTCTGATTGGAGGCTGGCTGTTTTGGATAATGACCTCCAGGACCCTTCTGGGGGTTACAGTCTGTTTGTGTAATGCTTACCGCAACTTAAGACACCAGCACTGGGGTGTGAGGAAAAGGAAAAGACCAGTAGTTTTACACCCCCCGGGTACCAGAGACACAGGAGACTGACAGCGTTCCAGCTACCTGAGTAGGCCAAGGACCGGCAGCTCCCCATGCAGCCCCTCCTGACGGCTGCTCACCAAGATGAGAGATCTTCTGCAGTATGTCGCCTGCTTCCTCGCCTTTTTCTCCACTGGGTTCTTGGTTGTAGCCACCTGGACAGACTGTTGGATGGTGAATGCCGATGATTCCCTGGAGGTAAGAAGTCAGCAACTTCTTTTTCTCACCCAAGCCCTTCCAAATTTTCTCAAAGCTCCACCGCCTCCCTGTGTCCACTGGGATTAATGATAATAATAGCCAACATGGACTGACCAATTCTTTCTTCACTACTCACTGAATTTTCGCTATTAGCTCATTTAATCCTCACAGCTAATTTATGAGGTAAATATTATCATTCCATTTTAAAGATGAAGTAACTGAATAATCCCTTTTTTTTCATAAGGATGAATCTGCACAAGGTTAATGATATAACCCTTGTCACTGAGCCCTCCAGAAACTCACCTCTTTTGTTCTACATGCACCAATTTAAAGAACATTCTGGTACATTTTTTAAGTGTACATTTGCTAATATTGATGATAGCATTAAGAGTAGTACGGTAGACTTTCTTAAAGAATGGCAATCTAAGAAACTGAATTGAGTAATCAAACTCAAGGCATATCAGACCCACTCAATTAATACCCTATAGAAAGATGTTATTTTAAGCAGTTCCCAAGTAGGAGAAAACTTTCTGAGGGAAAATACATCATCCAGTGTGTTCCAAGTACAGGGGACAGATATGGATTTAGGAAACCCTCCCTTAAAAGTGAGTTGCCCTTGGGAGCCAGATGTTACGTGAGAAGGAATGAGTAGTTGACATTTGAAGATTTTATTTTTCTCACTGAAGAAGCTCAAAAAGAATAATTTTGGAATTAAAAGCATGTCTTGTGGCTATTAGAATCTGAGAGATATAGAACTGAGTAAATACCAAAATCAGCTACTCTTCATTAGGGAGATTTCAGAAAGTGTAGGTAAGAAGAAGAAACAATGTATGAGGAAGTCCAATAAAGAATATATAGCACCGAATATGCTCCCATATGTACATTCTGAAAGGAATAAATTGTTCTAACACTATAATGTAACCTCTATGAAGCTTAGGAAAGATATCTAAGAGCAAGTGTATATATTTTTTCTTTTAATTTTATTTATTCAACTCTCAAATTGGAATTAAAAATGGAAAGCAATAATCTTTCTATTTTGCTGTGTATTTTTCTTACCATTTTTTCTTGGTTTTAATTTTCCTCTGACTTCTACATGACATTTCAAGACCAATGGAGTTATAAATATTTCTTTAGTGCTAAAAAATTATATTTTTGAAAATTATGATAGAATTAACTACTGTAAATGATGTCTTCTATATGTAAGTCCAGTGATGCATTTTATCTGTTCATGCATATAAGCAGTGAATGCAAACAATGCCCTTTGAACAATGCTCAGATACAGATAATAAAAAATACAGATAATAAAAGTGCTGCCATCAGCTTGCCAGAATCTGGACTGTCGGTACTAGGTGAATAACGCAGAAATACACTTGACTTGAGCAGACTTACAAGTATGTTTGAAAAGCAGACTTACAAAATTTCACCTAAAAGCATTGTTAAAATATTTTCTAAAAAGATTTTGAAGATATTTCTGCTTAAGCTAATGAAACTCTTCACTTCGCTTGATAAGAAATGGAAGTTTAGAAAGGGTCAGTCCTCACTGAAAGAAACTGGGAGTCCTGGACGTTAAAATGCCTTCTTTGCATTTTACTACATCTGACCACTTTGCCATCTGCTCTGGGCAAGAACACTTCTGGGTAAAATGAATGGAATGAGCAGTCTAGGTTATTCACCTCGAATAAATCCTTGCTAACCTTGAGCAAGCATTAGTGAGTATTTCTTAGCTTCTTCCTTATTTCCCATGCTTGAAATATATTACTATAAATATTCTCTAAGAAGTCTCCACATTAAAAGATGAAACCTGTAACAAATGAGGCCCCTTCTCTTCCAATAATCTCTTTATTTAGCAATATTTTTAAAAGGACATGAATCTTATTAATTGCTCCTTCAATGGGCCAGAGTATGAAATCATAGTATGATCAATTAATTTGAAGGTTATGACACTCCCTGACTCAATTATACTGCTCTTCTTGCTTCCTTCCTTATATATATACTACGTTTGGCCCATATTAACAGCTCATTTTAAATGACTGTTGAACAAAAGATGGGACAAATATCTTTTCTTTTTTTTTTTTGTAAAGCCTACCCACGGAACACTTTTAAAATAAGGGGTAATTCAAAACATTTCTAGCTTTGAATTTCTAGCCCTGTTAATCTTTTAGGATGCTACAGGTTTCAGAGTTGGAAAATGGATTCTATAGCTTAATTCAACATAAAAAACATGAAATGTATGTCATATAAAAGCTACTATGCTAGTTTCTACTAGGTGAGTTAAAGACAAAGAAAGAATGAGTCCAGCCTGAAAGGAGTATATATTTAGTGAGAAAAATATATATAACCATGAATATATAATAAAAATCATAGGCCAATTCATATTTGAAAAAGAAATGAACAGCCCTGGCTGGGTGGCTCAGTGGGTTGGGCATCGTGCCATGGACTGAAGGTCCGATTTGTGGTCAGGGCACACGAGAAAAAGAAATGTACAATGTATGATTAGAGAAAAGAAGATGGATTATTTCATGTCAGAGACACTAAAGCAGGCTTCGGGGAGGAAAAGGCATTTAAACAAAGCTTCCAAAAGATACAAAGGATTTAAAAAGTTGAAAATGGCAGCAGAGGCCTTCCAGACAAGAAGATACATGACAAAGTGAAGGGTGAGTAAAAACTCTGGGCTTCTTAGAGGATTAAGGTAAGTAACAGAGAGCACAGAGCAGAAAGATCCTCAAAATACCACAAAGGGTTATCTTGCCTTACTTACACTTGCCTTGAAAAGTGAAGTTCTTTGCTTTAAGTAAAACATTTGGAAAAAGAAAAAGCAGTGTGCACAGCCCCAAGTCAGGAACCAAATACCCTAAACTACCATACTGCTGCTGTCATTGTTGATTCATCTGTGTCCCTGGGAAGACAGATGTGGTGAAGAGAACTTGGATTTTGAGATGATTCCAACCTGCGTTTGTATCTTATTTGTTTTCTGCTGATTAAACAAGTCACATCTCCTGTCTTTGGTGCAGTTTTAAGATGAAGTCAAACTCAGTTGTTTTTAGGTCATATTTAATCTTGACATTCTTTAGTATTAGGACCCCTTCACTACATCTGCAATCCTGGAGAGCCTCCCCAGAAATTTCCACCAGGAGTCTAGAATGAATATTCTCCATTTTTCTGTGACTTTATAGGCTCTTCCTCCCTTCCTCCAACCCACTGTCCCTCATTTTTTTCTTTCTCTCGTCCTTCCTCCTTCTTTTCTTCTTTCCTTTCTTCTTTCTTTCTTTTGCTTCTTCCCCCCTTTCATTCCTCTCTCCCCTTTCCTCCTGTTTTATCCCTTATGCTCTTTCTTTTTTCTCCCCCCTTTCCCCTTCATTGCTTCATTCCTCCTTTCTCTCTCCATTTCCCCCCATGTTTGTTCATTTCACAAATATTCTTTGACATGTTCTGTCTACCTTGTAGTGTGGGAGGTACAAGATTATAGAGGATGAGACCTGGATCTTCCGTAGGTTGCTCCCAGCATATTGTGGAAGACAGACAGTGATGTGATGGTTACAGTGTGATATCACAAATAACTCTGAGTGGCCAGCTCACTCAATTGTGCATAACTGGTGAAGTCTTTCTAAAAGAAGAAATATCTGAACTAAGGACTGGAAGGATAGGTAAGCAAAGAAGGAAAAAAAAAGTAGAGAGTGCCCAAGCTCAATGCTATGGGCAGAGATACAGGTATGGGAGCACTGTATTTCTGTGGGTTTGTATATAATTCAGCATGATAAGCGTTTTCATGTAGGGAAGAGACTATAAGGCCTGGGTCTCAAAGGATTTGTATGTCACATTAACATTAACTATACATAGTATGCCGTAGACAAGCACCTTCCACTGTAAACAAACATATCTATGTAATTTAGAAAGATCAATCATCCTGGCTGTTTGTGGAGAATGTTGGGATGGAGTGAAATGAAGTATCAAGAGACCACTTAGGAGAATTTTGCTGTGGAAGAGTTGGGACACTATGGTGGTCTGAGCTAGGACGACAACATTAGGAGACATGTGAAGATATGGGAAACTCTAAAGAATTCTAATTGATATAATTGGTAATTGATTGCATGTAGAGGAAAAAAAGGCCAGAGAAGAGGGAGAAGTCAGGTTGAAATTCTTTACTGTTTTGGGGCAATTGGAGGCCTGGGAGAGCCACTCACTTAGAGCTTAAATAGAGGAAAATCAGGCTCTATATAGAAGTCATCAAGCAGCAGTCTCACTGAACCACCTATTTTATCTTGCTTAGATGCTTACACAGCACCTCAAGGCAGGGCAGTAACGTAAAGCTTTATAGAGGGGAGGCTTACCGGTTGGACTTGGAGTTACAGGGACCTGAGATAAAATTCCACCTGGCCAGGTAGTAGCTGTGCGATTTTTGATAGGTGTCTAAGCTGCTATAAACCACATTTTCTCTTCTGTACAGGAAGACTAAAATATGAACATTGAAGTGTCATGAGGATTAAATGAGCTGTGTACCTGAAGCATGTACCACAATACCAGGCAAATACAAATCAGTCAATAAATGTTAGACATATTACTGTGCATTTGCAGTTTATTGTTTTGTTTTTGTTCTGGAGGAGGGGATGACATTTTATATAATGTTCACTTAAGGGAGAGGTTTGAGATTTAAGTTCTATTTCCGTGTTCACTATTGATTCTCTTGGAGAAATTTTGTTTACTTCTCTGGGCTGTGGTTTGCTCAATTTTGTATTTATTGTTGTTTTCTTTCCATCCAACGAGGGGAATATGCAGACAACAGAGACAAAATAGCATAAATTACCTATTAAATTCGTTTTTAAAAGAACAGAAGTCATAAGTAAATGACATCATTAGTATGTTACTTATATTATAAGACATATAATTATTCATATCTACGCTGAAATAGAAAAGTCATTTCTTCACAAGATTATTGGTCTCTCAATGATCAGAAGAAAAAATGTTTTCACATGATTATTCCATTTTCGGTTATCTCATGTTAATTATTGACTGAGAACCTGCTATACACCAAGCACTGTTATGATTAAAATTTTATTATCTCAAATTAACATTTCCCATATTTGAATTCATTTTTTCTCCATTACCCAGTTCTTCCTGGAATTGCTATTTGCATTAATGATGCTACAATTCTTTGAGGCATAAAGTAAATATTAAAATAATTCTGTCTGGCACATACTCTTGTTATTTATATAGAAGTTTTACTTTCCAACTGATTTCATAATCCTTCAGGGGACATCTGGGGCTACAGATATTGTCTCTTTCATATCATAGCCCCTGACATTGACTTCCAAATAATGGAAATTCATGATGCATTTCTTAACATGAATTGACTGGGTACCTATTAGGATACTTGGCATACTTATTAAAAGGATGAATAAACATATATGAATGAAATACAATGTAAAGTGATCTCTGGAAACTCACATTGAGCCCTCAATGTAAAGTATCTCTGCAGGGAGACCACCACTATTTTTTATCTTGCTGCAGTTTTAATTTTCTCAAGATAAGGATTTGGTTTCTCTTTATAATAAGATAGAAATGCAAATCTAACCCCCAGGATATATAATAAAGTTGGTGAAGACTGTAATAGGGTGCAGAGAATGTAACTTTTCTGCCTCCTGGTTCAAAGAGAGAAAGAAATACAGAAGAGGGAAAAAAGAAAATTAATGTTTTATTATCATTCATTCAACATAAATTATGCTTTGTCACTGGGCAGTAGTTGTTGCAAAGTTGGGATACTATACTTTCATAAGCATTCTTAAATCTATGATTTAAATTAAACAATAAATGTTAAAATTAAAATATTTAAATCTTTGAGATATGTAAATTAGGTAATATAACTGTGAAGACCACAAAAAGTATATTGTACCTACTAAATTTGTGTTATCCTGTTTTTACTATTTATACTTTTAGCTAGTGATCCACAAACAAGCAGGCAGAGCTAAGCCTAATGTATTTTAGCAAAAAACAAAAGTGCATGGTGCACAAATAGAGAAGAAATGGAAAGGTGGCGTCTATGATGTTTATTTTAATCTTGGTTCTTTACCCTGTCTGGAGTTCTTTCAGACCCCGGGAGAGTATGAAAAATGAAATAAAATATTAAAATAAAATTTTAGAATATTAGTATAAAATACAAATGTATTTCATGTTAAAATTTAAAATGTTTCAAGTTTTAGTAGTAAAACATGGTATTTAGTATTATTAAAACTTTGGTGGTTAAAACACAGTGCTACATACAGCTGATGCAATATACAACTTGTATATTATAGAATTGTGTGCTTGAAACTGATATAATTTCTTAAGAAATGTTATCTCAATTAATCTAACTAAAAAATTAAAATTAAAAACTTTTACATATTACTAAATATACTTAAATAAACACAGAAACAAGTAAGTTGAATCTTCAATATAAAATGTTGGCACAAAGTTAGTAAATTGCTGTTAAAATTATTATTTCCAATAACGTGTATGCCAGATAGTTTAAAAAAATATCTACATGACAGTTGACTTTTGGGGTTGTATGCACTCTTATTTCTATGTATATTATGTTTATACACAAATCAAAGTACATGTGCATTTATAACCTAATGTATATTGACAAAGAAAAGTAGTGTTTGATAATTATCAACCAAAAATGAATATTTACTAAGCTTACTGTGTATAAATCGCCTATGTAACTGGGTGAGAAATAAATGCCACTTAATTATTTTTAAGTTTCTTTAATTCTATATGTAAAATATGTGGAGGGAAGACAAACACATTAAAACCACAATAAACAAGACCAGGCAGGCAAAATTGTGTCTTGCTGCTTGTATTTTGAAACTGATAAGAGAGAGAACTTGGCAAAGACTAGGAAAGAGAAACCTTAATGGAAAACTGATAAAGAGATCTGAATGAGAAACCCCAGGATTAAGGAACTAATTTATGCTACTGTAAACTCAACTAGGAAGAGTCTCTTCACTCTGGTTTCCTGAAGCTTCCTCTGAGGGGTACCCTGCTCATGCTGAGTACTGGTGGTAAAGACTTTCCAGAGCCAGTTGAGTAGATAGGATCCAGACTGACCCTATATAAGAATAAACTCTCTGGTCTAAATAATAGTTCTTTGACTCCCAGATTCAACTGTTCTAATCTATTCACTTAAGTCAGAAGTACATATTAAGCATCAGTGCTTACAGTGTTATCAGTACATTTATCTATGCCAAAGTTCAAATGAGAGTCATGTGTGTGTATTAGGTAGATTGACAGCCTTTCTCCCTCAATAAACATCTATTGAGCATTTATTATGTACTGAGAAGGAGTGTCTCTCAGCTCTATAAACAAGACCAGGCAGAGTGTCTCAATAAACAAGACCAGTCCAGAGCAGCTGAGTGTCTCTCAGCTCCTTCAGGCAAGGTGTCATAACTGTCTCATTCTTTGCTGAGAAACATGACAGACATTCAATGGATATCATTTGAAAGATGATGGCAGACAGACTTAGGAGACAGATGTACAAAAACGCACATACAAAAAGGTAACTTAATATTGTAAATTCTTGAGAAATATAAAGTTATTGTGGGATCTGGGAAGAAATTAACTCCAGTTGAGAACCTGGGAAAAGCTCATAGAAGAAGAGATATCTTGGAAGTGGGATGTAAATAATGTGTGGAGCCCTGGCTGGTGTGATTTGAGCACCAGCCTGTGAACCAAAGGGTTGCCAGTTCAATTCCCAGTCAGGGCACATACCTGAGTTGTGGGACAGGTCCCCAGTAGGGGGCGCGTGAGAGGCAACCACACATTGATGTTTCTCTCCCTCTCTTTCTCCCTCCCTTTCCCTCTCTCTAAAAATAAATAATTAAAATATTTTGAGTAAGTAAGTAAATAAATAAAATGTAGAAATTTGACAACTTGAGAGCAAGAGAATTTCATTGTTATATACTGTGAGGGGAAATTTAAGATGCCTGTAGAAACAAGGAACCTAACATCAGTGAGAGAGGCAGACTGGGTAGGAACAGTGAGGAACCTGTGAACACAAATCCCACCTAAATGGGAGCAGCTACTCAGCTCATGGTAATTATTGCTACATTGCATCGGGGAAGTCCAGGTGGCCAGACTGACCAAGTTTCCAAGGGAAGCCAGAAATCTGAACTGTCCTGTAAAAGCTGTATGTTTCACTATTGGCAACTGATTAATATTAAGAAGTTTCTACTGGCCTTGTGTTTGTGATTTGTGCTTTTATTGTGGTACCTTGGTTAAAATTCTCCCTGTTTAGGAGATAATACCTTCTTTTCCTTCAGGATCAATCACTATTTATTAAAATAACACAAATTTCTCTAATATGGTTCTGTATATTACTCATTAATATATAAATCACACTTTAAAAGGAAAGAGCATCCGTTTGGAATCCTTTATTTCGGACAATCCTATGAGATAAAAATTATCTGTTAACGTTTTGCATTGTTGCCCTCTAAGAAAGATTAACCACATATTCTAAGCATGGATTGGCTTTTTTAATAACCTTGTTTTAAAACTTCTAAGAACTTATATTGGCTTGCCTTTTAGAAGGTTTTTAACAATACATTGTACATGAGAGAGGTAGTATGAAGACTGTATTATAAACAAGAAAGACTTTCTTAAGTATGACAAATAACATTAAAATCTTTTAACCTTGTCTTTGTGCACAAAGGCACCTCTAAGGGTGTCTCCAGGAAGTGCTATATTAACACAGAAGTTTAGTTAATTACAGCCACTATTCTCACATACCTTAACTGAGTGTGAATACCAAGCAATCTAATAGTGTGCCCCTGAGCATTAATACCTAATGAAATTGGATTCCTTGTTCCTTCTAATGAGCTCATTGCTTTTCTAAATATGGTCATTGCAGGTAAATGATCAATAGCCTTGAAAATGATACCACTACTGGGTTATTTTGACAAGAAAGAAATAATCTTTACATAAAATAAGTATTTTCACATATATATCTCAGGTGACTTTCTAAATAACCTTATGTATAACAAGAATAGCCATTGTGGATTTGTTGGTTTGTTTTAGTGGCTGAGTTAGAAGGAAACTGTAGACAGTCTCTCTTTGAATATAGAGAAGAAACTTCAAATGCACATAACCTAGGTCAAATTGGAAGAAACTGAATCCAGTGTGTTTCTGTTAACTGAGAGACTGATGGGCAGTAGGCTCTGAGAAGGCCTGTTATGGTGTGTATAGCAGTTACAGCATATTACTGCTATACTATAACAGTTTAGTACAAATAATCTCCACTGTATTTGTTTCCTAGGTCCATCATAACAAATTACCACAGATTTGGTTGCTTAATGTCAATTTAGAATTCTCACACCTTTCTACTGTTTTTATAAAAGTTTATTTGAATCAAACTGATGACAAATTCTGGGAAGCAATATCTTAAATGTTCCAAAAAATGACAGTTTGTAGTTTCTTTTGTACATCTGGAATTAAGAAGAGAACATAAAGAAGATTACTGGAGGTGGGAGCAAGCAAGTCAGATTACAAGATTATGTGCTCTCTTGACCATGGTTATACCTCTACAAAAACAATGGACAGAATTTGCTTAAAGCAAAGATAAACCTTTTATTAAAGTGACATGCCCTGGGGTGTATGACTACCAACCACAACCTGTCCAGTTAAGAATTTAGGATCAGCTCATCCTACTTTCAGTCACTGGTCTTGTTAGATTTACTATAAACTGCCCCCCACCCCTCTTTATGTCCACAATTCTTTCACACAGGAGAAATTTATTATCTCACAGTTCTGGAGGCCGGAAGTTTGAAATCTAGCAGTTAACAGCACTGCACTGTCCAGAGGCCCTAGGGGAAAATCTGTTCCTTACCTCTTCCAGCTTCTGATGGCCATAGGCATTCCTTGACCTATGACCGCAATACTTAAATCCCTGCCTCCGTGGTCACTTTGCCTCCTTCTCTTCTGTCAGCGTCTCTGCTTGGCCTCTGGTAAGAACATGCCCTAGTTTTAGGGCCCACCCTGGTATTCTAAGAGGATCTTTTTATTTTAAGATCTCTAACTTAATTATGTATGCAAATCTTTTCTTCCAAATAAGGTCACCTTCACAGGTTCTGGGGATTAGGGTTCCTGCACAAATCAGTTTGGGGACCAACAGTCATCCCATTACATCTGCTTTTCTTGCCTCGGTTAGTAAAGCCAAACACAGTCACTACTCATGTTATTATGATGTTTAATAACTTATCAATATTATCATTTACTGAGTAATAACTTAGATTTGTGTGTTTGCATTTTCATCCTTATAACCATTCTAGCATTATCTCTTTGATGCAGATCAGGAAATAGAGGCTCAAAAAAGGTAACACCTTGCCGAAGGATCCACACAGCTAATAAGAGTGTCAGTTTATATTTAATGTGTATGTTTTCAACGATAGCTTACATTTATTCATATATAACTTTACATGTTCACATTCTGTCTCAGAAATCGATGTGTTAAATTTTATTCATTAAATTTTTAGTCTCTGTGACTCCTCAGCTTCCTGAGGTAATACTCGATAAATTTCAGGACATTGCTTTCAGATTTAACCTTAGGAAGAGCAAGCCACAGTGAGTTTTTAATAGAATAAGGACCATAGGATGAGAATGAATTTAAGGCTTACTGTTGTACCCAAAGCTATCCTTTAATTTTCATTTCTAAAGTAGTTTAACCCATAATAGATTTGGAATTAAAAAAAAGTGGATGTTAAGTTATATTGCAGTGCTTAAAGCCATACGTACAGAGAGTGTGGTGTTTGAGTCCTGTCTTCTCCATTTATTAATAATGCTTTCATGGAGCTAATCACTTAACTCTCCTGTGCCTTATTTTTCTTGTTTCTAAAGTAGAAAATCATAATAATACCTCACAGGGTCTCTTAAGGAGTAAATTAAATAATAATAATGCTTAAACAGTAACAACTTCATAGTATAAAATCAATATATAAATATTAATTATTATGAATTATTCTACATAGAGAGTGATAATATAAGCACTACATTCAGAATCGTGATGGAGTAGCCAGTGGTAGAATTCAGTAGAGTTCTATTTGGCACCCAGCACAGCTTCTAAGCAGAACATGGGCAGAGGGGGTCACAGCATAGTATACATATCACCCAGTGGGGTTTTCTTTAGCAAATCAAAGTGTTTTATGATCCTTCCTTTCTTCTTCATACCACTTAATCCCCAGGCCTTTGCATTTCTTTCCGGACCCTGACTCTGCTCTGTTATTTATTCTTTCTTTAAGGAAGAATGTTAAATCTTCCTATTAAATCTTTCTAATCTTCTTGTTAAATCTTACCTATTTTCAGATTTCCAAGGTAATGTGAACCCATAACTGAGTCAGAAGAAACAATCATATTATCTCTGTCTCATATGCATGAGTTCTGTCAAGAATACTGGAAACTATATTCTGTTGGCGTGTTTGCAATTCTAAGAAATCTATTGTGATACACAATTTAGAGATAAAGGGTGGGAAGGCTCAGGGAACTGGTCGCATTTCTAAGTAAAGTGGTTCACAGCTGTCAGAGTGTATGAAATTAATGCTCAGTTTGTTTACATCCATATCATAGCTTAAGCATTTGTAGTCCGTTGGTGGAGCAGGGAGAAAGTCATGAAGTCTTTATATTTCACTTATTTGTGTTTTCACATATAGCTTTCTGTGGCAATTATTTTAAATTTATGAACCTCATATATAATCACACTTTTCTTTATGGAACCCAGTGTTTGTGATGAACATGAATTAAATATATTACTAATAGACTCAAGATGTCAACAGTTATTATCTACTGTTCTATTGATTTGGGGAGGGTAATTTGAGTAGATGTCAGCACAGGAAAGTGAAATTAATTGCCTCCATGTTCAACTATGACTGAATGATTGAGTCAGCTGTATGCATTTTCATATATTTAATTTTGATTTTTATCCATCTTAACCACAACTTATCCCTCCTACTCCCGTTCAAGAAGTGAATTCATTTCTCAGTAGGGGAAGTTTTTAACTGTCAATGCTTTAGGGAGAATACTCTAAAATACATTGTGTTTGCTGTAAATAAAATTCTGATCTTGCTCGTGACCACTGTATTTTGCTATCAAACTCACAACAGCCAAGTTCTCCCTTTGATCAGGGGAATCGAAGTGTGTCTGCATGAATTGTTTCACACGGTGTCTTCTTCAACATCCAGGTGAGCACAAAATGTCGAGGCCTCTGGTGGGAGTGTGTCACAAATGCTTTTGATGGAATTCGCACCTGTGATGAGTACGATTCTATATATGCAGAACATCCATGTACGTATACCTTAGACATTCCACTCATAGGGATGGACTATCAAAGATAATTGAACTCAGATTTCCATTGTGTAGTTTTGTTTTCTACAGTACTGCATTAAGATTCTGCCCAGTTTTAAATGTTTTAAATAAAAATTTGGTGTATTTCTGAAATAGAAGTTGAAACTTTTTAGCTTACTTTTTCTTTGCCTGTGTATTTGTAAATTCTTTAGAGTAAAAAATATTATCTTTTTTTTTAAGATTTTATTTATTTATCTTTAGAGGGGAAGGGAAGGAGAGAGGGAGAGAAACATCAATGTGTGGTTGCCTTTCGTGTGTCCCCTGCTGGGAACTGGCCTGCAGGAAACCTGCCTGCAACCCTGGCATGTGCCCTGACTGGGAATCGAACCGCGATTGTCTGGTTCGCAGGCCCGTGCTCAATCCACTGAGCTACACCAGCCAGGGCTTTATCTTATTTATCACTGCTTTTCCCCGAAGGACCTCTCGTAGTGCCTCATACACAATAGGCTTATAGTAAACACTTTTAAAAATTGAAACAAATTCTTCAGGATGCTGTGATATTATGATTAGATGTGACAAGTTAAATAAAAAGCATTTCAGAGATGACTTTTAGCTCTAACTTTGTTCAAATAGGGAGTTTACAGTATTTCAGTGGAAGGATTGCCCAGAGAGAGAGAGAGATGAAAGCAAATTAGTTTGGATTTCTTTCAAAGTAATTGACAGGTGATGGTAACACATGACAACTTTTCTCAAGGTAAATGAAAAGTGAACCCTGGATTGTGACTTTTCCCTGGAAAGCTATTTCATCCAGGGAAAAGAATCTACAAAGAGCAGTGCTCTAATATATCCTCCCTTGCCATTTAGGATTTGAATGTCTGAAACATCTTTAACATAATTTGTAAGGTTCATAGACCTTTATTTCATTTTTAAAAGTCCTCTTAATTCTTTCTCTTTTTCCTTCCTGTGCTAACTTAGTTCTACCTACAGAGTGGGTAGGTAGAACTCATGATTTTGTCAATAGAAAGAGAAATTCATGCAGACATGGGCTATTCCAGAAATACAGTGGTATGGTTACATCTGAGGGGGAAAAAAAGATGAAATCTTTCAACCTTTTAAACACTTATGCAAGAAGAAAATAAAATCACTCATAAGCATAATGCACAAGAGAAAAATCATTGTTTATACTTTAATATTCCTTTTTTATCTTTTCTTTGACTATTTCACATTTTTCTTATGATAGTCTTACTTATTAGTTGCAAATAATATATAAAAGTTACATTAATTTTCTTTAAAAGTTCTATCATATACTTAAAGACAACCTAGATAAAAATGTGTTCTAAGGAAATATTATAACTATACCCTCTAAGTTAGGGTGTTACTTACAAGAGGGTAGGATTTTATTTTTAGTCTTTGATATATTTACACAACCACAGTTAACCTTAGATAACCTTTTCCATTGCTATGTATACCTAAAATATGCAGACTTAGATAAATACTTTTTTATGGCTCCTGTTGAAATAGTTAATTTGAATTCACTCTCTATCCCCTGCAAATTAGAATATAATTTAACATCATTTTGGCAGCCAAATTTCACACAATCATCAAAAAAATTCCTGGTTAAACAGCATTAGCAACCTGTTCACAGTGCTGCTTTCTTGGAAGTGTCCTAGCCATAGGGCCAGCACATGACATCATAAGCCTGAATCCTGAAGTTCCACAGAGCATTTGAATAATGTTCTGTGTAGGTTGAAGGTCAAAGAAAGGAAGACAAGGACCCACAATGATTTCAGGACGCTGTGTCCACGTGTTGCTTCTGTTACTGAGTAGTCACAGGTTCCAAAAAGAGACAGAAAATTTCAAGGGAGGTGGTCCACACGGTGGGACATCTTGGTTTGGGGTGCTGAGTAGGAGTCCCATTTGCATTTATCACTGATGGTCAAAGGATCTGTTCAAATTTAAAACCTGCTATTACCTAATGAGTTACATGTTATTTCCCTTCTTCTGTTTTGAGAAAAGTCAGCCTGAGATTTGATCTAAATTTGAAATTTTAACTCAATTTTTATATAATGCCAAATTTTGATATATTAAAATTTTATTCTAGAAATGAATAAAAATACCTATCCATTAATAATCCCATAGTATAATCACCTATTATTAAGGTAGAAGCAGGTCTGATGCATTGATTTTTTTCTTACATGGATCATATAAATATTTTTTTATTTCAAATTAAAAAAAAATGGTCACACTTTTGCAAGCAACCTATTACTAAATAGGCCCTACAGTTACCTCATCACTGGGGAAAAAGTATTTACAATGCAAGGAAAATATCAATCACTATGAATATAAAACATAATTATTGTACCATTAAAGGAATACATTTTATTACTCCTTAGTTCTGATTTGGGTAATTAACCCTCCACTTGTAACAAAATTTTCCTATTGTTAATTTAGCATAACTGTGACTCAGTTCAGGAGCCTTTTCCAGTTGAAGATGCTTCCATTGCAGAAGGTGATCACTACTATTCTACCTCTATTTATCTTATCTTCTCTTCCCTGGGTCTTCCACCATCTATTCTCACAGCCTGTAGCTTTAAAATACTCTCAGTTGACAATGCAGTGTAAAAGGGTTAATATAAAGTCTTGGCCAGGAAGGGTCATGACTTGAAGGAATGAAAGAGAATATGATCTGTTTCCCAAAAGTAGTCTTCTACTTAAGGACAGAAGCTCCTTCTCCTTGACAGTTTTCCCACCAGCCTAAATTGGCAAGAGACATCTTAAAGTATATCTTACTCCCCCACATGAAATTAAAAAAATATTTTTACAATAAAACTTTAAACAAATATAGTGATTTTTCTTTATTGAATATTTATTGACTAACTTCTATAGATCAAATATTCTACTTTCAACTGTGATCAGTTATATTTGTGAATAGGACTGATTCCAAAACAAGAAGCAAATAAGAAACATTTATTTAGTCCTCACTATATGCCAGGCATTTTGCTCAGAGGCCAACAAGACTAAGTAGTAATCAGCACTTAAATGAAAAATAACACCAATAGCCTCCTGATATTTTTGCATTTTAATAAAAATTTAAGGGTACTCATTTCCAAATTCATGTAAATTTAAATGCACAGTTCTTTCAGTGGTCTGTGTAAATGTATGAGCTTGTCTACATTTTTATGTATTTCTGTGAGTTAACATGTCTCCTTCATCTAACCATGTGTCCTGGTCTTCCAGTGAAGTTAGTGGTAACTCGGGCGTTGATGATTACTGCAGATATTCTCGCTGGGTTTGGATTCATCACCCTGCTCCTTGGTCTTGACTGCATAAAATTCCTCCCTGATGAGCCATACATCAAAGTCCGCATTTGCTGTGTTGCTGGAACCACGCTGCTAATAGCAGGTATGGGTCTAGACTAGTGATAGAGGTAGAGATACACATCTAAGGTCTTGAGGTGAAGGAGAAGGGCGATGTTCTGAAGCAGTTCATTTTAGAATCCTATGTGACTTGCTTTCCTAAATCAAAGGAAGAAAAAGTACATAATTCTATCTTTTCTTTGTTGTTATTAATATGACAGATCAAGATTTATCAAAGTCCTCAAAATATTTTAACTATCTAAAAACTGTACAATGCTTTAATTTAAAAAAAGTTTTTATTGTGATTATTCCTGAAGTTAAATTCTCAATTAAGAGCCAAGTTTAATTGAGCCCCCTTCCCTATAACACCACCACCAACTCTTTTTAGCAATGAACTAAGTTGTGCCACGTTCTCAGACTTTTCTCATATGCCAACACCTTCAATCATAAAGGACACAATAAACAGATCATATTATTATCTTCACTTAAGAAGGAGATAAATAAATTGAAGACTTCTAATAAATAAATATTAGAAGACTAACAAATTGAACATAACTAATAAACTATAAGTCAAGAAACACTTTACATGGTGTTTTATTAGTGAAACAGCAAAATTGATATTTTACTCAGGTCTTTTAACCAACTTCCTCTGTCCTCAAAGCTTCCACTTCCTCTGTCAGAACATGACACCTTTGAAATTCTTTGAATCTTAATGAACTGGGGTATTTCACTGAAGAAGCCAACAGCAAACACCCTCCAGAGAGAAAACCACCTTCTTTTATGGTAAAAGCAAAAAGTTAGCAAAGCAAATGTAAGGTAGAGCCTGACCAGGCACTCAAGGTGGTGAATGGACAGAGACTGGGGAACTGAAAATACTTGGAGATATACATGTGTGATGTGTGGCTTTAGACCTGTTACTTAGCCTGTCCTCACATTCTAATCTGCAAAACAGCCTGAAGCCCCAGCAATAATATCTACTTCAAATTGCTATTGTGATGGTCCAATGTGAGCAGAATAAGCTCAAAGCAGAGACCCTAAACCATCACAGCATAAAAACCAGGGTCTCCCTCATTATTTCACACACAAACATTGAGTCAATGCCCCGATGATCCTTAGGTTGTGTTAAAAATTCACAAGAATTTAGTTATTCTTTCTTTTTAAAACATGCATTCCCATATCCAGTTTAGTGATGACATAAAGCTTTTATACAGAAGAATGTGTTTTGTTTAACAAATTTAAACATCATTTAACACTTTACAATTTTGTTACAGAATATTTTTTGAGACATCACTAGATACTCCTTTATTTTTGATAAAACAAAAAGTGAGCTAAATTTCAAGAAAACCAAGTCAATAAAGAAAATTCCTGTAGGAAAGTCTGAAGAAAAAAATGTCTAAATTAAGTTGCCAGACATGGTCCAATCGTTGGAACCATCATTCAATATTATCATGCTAATATGTATTAGGGGGCACCCAAAAATCCTGGAATTAACTTCTGGGGGGCATGCCCCTTGTAGTTCAGGTTTCTTCCATGCAGCGAGTGTTCTGGGAACCCATCTGTACCAGTGTACCAGCTGACATTGTTGGGAGAGGCTGCATTTGGTTTCAGTGAATTTCTTTTTTAAAGACTTTCAGTGCATTTGCCCATTTCATGATGGGTGATTTATGAGCAACCACACCAGGGCACTGACTGTTCAGCGGTTTTTGATCAACAAGGGAGGACCCACATGCCCCACCCACCCCATTCACCAGATCTTGCCCCAGGCAACTTTTTTTTTTGTTTCCCCGAATAAAAACAGTCCTCAAAGGGAAATCTTTTGCCAAGGTGGAAGAGGTGAAATAAAAAACATCAAAAGCACTAAAAGGCGTTGAAATCCTTGAGTTCAAAAACTGTTCTGAGCGGCAGAAAAAAAATCTCAATGGAGGTATTGCATTAGATGGAGACTGCTTTGAAGGTGACTAAAGTTTAAACATACAAGAATAAACATACAACTTTCTATAAATAAATTCCTGGTTGTTTTGGCTCCCCACTCACATATTCTGTTTTTAAGGATAAAAAAAGGAATTTTCATTCTAAACCTGTGTATTACCATATTATAGAAGAGGCAGATAATTTATACCCTGTTGTCTAAAGGTTATAGGATCATGATCTGATTCTTCTTAAAAACTTCTTGCACTAAACAATTGGGAGAAGAATGCAATGAAATGGTGATTTAAACAGATATCATAAACTTCCTAGGAAAAAATGTGGAGGTTATTTTGGATACTACAAATTTCAGAAATACCCTCTTCACATAGCCTCTGATTCCTCAACTCCTCATCTCTTTCTGTTCTTGCATCTAGGCCCTGACATGCAATTTATTCCTTAAAACAAGAGGACCTCAGTGGCATCACTTCAAGTCAGTTAATTATTAGGCAGACTAATCTATGGGTATTAAATTTTATTAAAAACAAATAGGAAGGAAAGGGAGGGGGGGGAGGAAATGGGAGGGAGGGGGGGAAGGGGAGGGGGTGGGATGGGAAAAGACAAAACTGTACTTGAAATACTAAATAAATTAGGAATAAATTTTCTTAGTTTATTCTTATGTGTTGGGGTGATGGATAAGGATTTATTTTAAAACAAAGACAATTTTTACTTTATTTACCAGCTTTTAACCCCAACACACTAAAATTAATTACTTTAAAAACATAATTTCCATATGAGAGCTGGTTATGCAGCTGCTATAGCTTCAACCGTGGGTCTGGGTAGTGGAGCGGGGAGAGATAGAATGCTATTAAAGAAGACCTCTACTTTCAATGAAAGTATTAATATAGAAAGGGCACATACTCTTCATTATTTGTCTTGGATTTTATATTCTTCCTATTCTTCATATTTTTATTTTGTTTTTAATATTTGTCTTTCTATAATACTAAAATAGCACTGGAAAGATAGAAAAATTAAAGAAAACCATAGTGACCATTTTAGGTTTACAAAAACAGATGAGAACTGCACTGTTTTACTTTCGTATTTCTGAGATACAATTTGGAAGAAATACCAGATAGAAGGCCAAAGAAGCACATAAAAGAGGTGACCAAAATTCGAGTTGGTGATGAATCCATAATATCATTAACTTCCCTGGAAATGATGCCAGCTGTTTTGAGTTGTAGGATTTAAATTTGGGAAAGACCCCCATTATACTTTTGGATCTTTCCTTTCTTTCAGGTGCCCCAGGAATTATTGGCTCTGTGTGGTACGCTGTTGATGTTTATGTGGAACGTTCTTCTCTGGTTTTGCACAATATATTTCTTGGCATCCAATATAAATTTGGTTGGTCCTGTTGGCTTGGAATGGCTGGGTCTCTGGGTTGCTTTTTGGCTGGGGCTGTCCTCACGTGCTGCTTATACCTCCTCAAAGGTAAGAACAAGTTAAAAGAGCATACTTCCTTGCCTCCGGTACCATATTCCCCAGCTGAATAAAAATGCATCTCCCCTGCCTAAACTAATGTTATTTACTTAATCTCCAACTATTGCCATGAACAATTTCAATTGTTCAAGGACAACTGATTTCTAATACTCAAGTCTGACTACCCAGTTAGTGGCATATTTATCAGAAAAAAACAAAAACAAAGTTACAACTGTGTCTAATATCCAAACATAGAATGCTTACTTTAATGTGTTATAATCTCACATGTCTGATTTCACCCGATCTGTTAAATTTATATCTAGAGTTAAATAGAGAAGTGGACTGAGAAGCAAGCCAAATATTTATTGTTAAAGTGTAATTTGGAACCCTGTCTGGTATAGCTCAGTGGATTGAGCGCGGGCCTGTGAACCAGACAATCGCGGTTCGATTCCCAGTCAGGGCACATACCGGGGTTGCAGGCTGGTTCCCTGCAGGCCAGTTCTCAGCAGGGGACCCATGAAAGGCAACCATACATTGATGTTTCTCTCCCTCTCTCCTTCCTTTCCCCTCTAAAGGTAAATAAATAAAATATTTAAAAAAATGTAATTTGGTTTCTAAAAAATACCATTTAAAAACAAAAAGGATTTCTCTCCTTTTTAGGAAAAAAATAAAGAATACTTGGTTAAATTTTAAATCTAAAAATTACCTTCAGGATAAAAATCTACATTGTAATCTAGAGGTCCTCTTAGATGATGACTTCTTACAATATGTATATTCTTGGTCCTTTAGGGAAGAATATGTAAAATGACATTATTTTATTTCCCAAAGTTTACTCAGCCATAGTTATTTTTATTCTCTACCATTACCTCCCTCAAACAGGTGTGGGACCTGAAAGGAACTATCCATATTCTCTGAGGAAGGCCTACTCGACTGCAGCGGTTTCCATGACCAAGTCATGCGCGGCCCCTCGGACAAAGACGGCCAAAATGTACGCCGTTGACACAAGGGTGTAGAGGGCTGCATATCAGTCTGGGTTTATCTGTTACTGAACTGGTTGATGGATGAGTACAGGTGAATAAAATATTAAGTAAGCCCAGAAAGAGTTATTTAAACTTCATGTTCAACTAAATTGTGTACCTTAATCAAAAAGCTTGTCACTTCTTTCTTTTTTATTATTGTCATATTCTTCCTCATTCTTTCTCAACACATTCTCTTTTTCTCAAACACACACACACACACACACACACACACACACACACACACACACACTTTCCTTGTATTTCGAGATGAGGTTGCAAGGATGTAAAAATGTTTCTTGTTATTTTTATATTGCTGTTAGGGATTATGGCATGGTAATTTTGAAATAAAATGACCCTTTGCAAATAGAAAGCAACCTCCAAAAGAGGCCAGAGATTCTCCTCTTTGAAGGGATTGATGAGCTCTTAGCTCTTTCCCTGGTTTTTGCTTCACTTTTTGTATTTTCAACTGAATGGGTTATTTGATAACTTTGAGGAAGACGATTCTAAATTTAAGCTAGTATACCAGCGCCTACTATCGCTCTCCTTCTGTTACAAGAGAAAAAGGAAAATAGCTTTATGTGCCAGCCACTGGTGGGAGTTAAAGATAAGAAATTTCCCCTTCACACTCCAAATGTAAAAAGCAAGTGTAAATGAATTCTGGAGTCAGTGGGGACTTTGTTCCTCATTAACAATATAAAAGATCTGTATATTGTTGTCATTACTCCCTGTTTGCCTATATTTTGCCAAATTAATAGACTACAGCAGCAATAACTAAGCAAGCAGTTCACTCATTTACAAATTGGACATCTAACTATATTTTATGAATGCATTGTATTAGAATTCACTAACTCAGGTGTTCTCTCACAACTAGATCCTCAATGCCCTAGCAAAATATCTGATATGTGATAAAATATAACAAATATTTGTTGATTGAAAGAAATGAAGCCTTACGACTCTTTACTTAAATAATTTTTCTCATAAAATGTGCTTTTTTGAAAAATATTGAAATTATGTAGACATTTAAAGAAATCAGTGAATGATTGCTAATGAGACTAATCAATATTCATAATGTAATCATCTTGAATTTTTAAATGGTAAACTATTTTAAAAGGTTTTGAAATTTAATCTCAGACTTTCTTATTCCTTGTAATTCACATGAATAGCATTAATCTCCTGGTAGTATCTTAATGAATTTTTGACTGTATTGGAAATTACTATTTTGGGAAATGGAAATTTAGTTGTGAATTTCTAAAGACCCCAAAGAAGTGTTTAAGTTAAAAAAAACACTAAAAATAATTTGGAAATCAGATGATGAAAACCTAGTAAAGTTATTGTTGTTAATGATGTTCATGATTTCAAAAGCCATTTCTTTACCAGTGTTCTCAGGAGTTCTAATCTAATCTTAGAATTCAGAGCAACTGATTCATATTTATTTCATGGGTGTTATTAACTGTGTAATTCACATTGAAAAAATTATTTGTAGATCACATGTCCTAGTTACATAGGTATTATTCTATGCATTTTAAAACTTATTTTGTCTTGATATTTTCCTCAACCTTATTTTTTAAAGTTTATTTTCACTTTTATTTTATGACATATTATGTTATCTTTTTTATATTCCAATATGTCTGTTGAAATTCTTATGAAGAGGAGGAGGGTAAAAATGAATTAAGTAGCTCTTTAAATTTTAAAGTTACACATTTTTTTTTCTAAAAAATTGTAAGAGGAAATATTTCAAAGGATTATGGCAATAATTGACTTCTGTGACAGTTTCAGGTTTTTTTCTCAATAAAAACATTCTGTATATTCTGGGGTAATATTAGTATTTTTCTCTAATTACCTTAAGAATGTTTCTTGCTAATTTATTATAATTTAATAAAGCATCTTGAAATAAAGCATAGCAAAGGATGTATTTTGTATTGCAACCAATGAACAACAAAGCAAATATTAAATCATTGACATGGTGGTAGCTGAACATGCTTAGAAAGAAAAATAAGTCCAAAGTGTACACACACACGATTATTTGGTGGAAACAGTAACATGACCTACTGAATTCTGGGTACTGTCATTTAGTCATGTCTAGGTGATTGCAGTAAAAATAAAAGTAAATTTTGATAATTTTATTTACCTGTGCCTTTATTAACTATTGTCTTCTAATACCACATTTTAAATTAAAACTAGACTTTTATTATTACAAAAGCTGTATGTGTGCATTGTAGATTGTGGGAAAGCACAAAGAACCATAACTATATCTTGTTTAAATGGCAGGGCACCATACTCTCTGTGTAGATCATCATTACTCCTAAACCTTATTGAATACCTGCATTCCTTCCAGACATTATGCATTTATATACATACACACAATGACACATATACATATATATATTTCTTTTTTAGGAGACCATTCTAGATGTGTTGCTTATAATCATATTTTCCCTTTAACTCTCTCTGCCTTTTCTTAGCAATAACCTTATCTAATAACTGATCCATATTTAAATTTCCATAAGTTACTTAAAATTCACTAATACAGCTTACCTGTCCAAACCAGGACCTGCATTTCCTCTGGTTGTTATGCCTCTTAAGTCTCTTCCTTGGAAAAAGAGCCCCATGTTTCTCTTGATTTTAGCCTTGGAGCACCTTCTCCCTTTCCCAATTCTTACCACTAACATTCTTCTTTTCTCCAATAACACATCACTTCTCCAGGGAGCCCTCTGACTTTCACCAGACTGGGTTAGATATTGACACACCTCTAACATCCAAGGGCTTTTCTCTGTAATTGTCCTCATGGCACTTCATGTATGAGTGTAGCATCTTGTTTCATATCTCAATTTCCTATAAAGATTACATGCACTAGTGGGAAACACATTTTCTACTTTATGTACTGATCTATTCCCAACATCTGGCCCAGTGGCTAATGCACAGTAGGCTCTCAGTACATATTTTTGTACAAATGAGTGAATGAATGGCAGTAATACTCTGATCAAGAAAAGCAATGAATTCATTGCATGTAATTTATCTGCTCATGGTATCATCCCTTCCCTTATTTACATGCATACATTTGGGCAGTTTTATTGAAAGGCCAGCTCTGTGTTTTCAAGCAGCCTTGGGGACAAAGACATTTTAAAAAAGTTCAGAGCACAACAAACTAATTGCTACAATGTAGGTTTATAGAAAATGCCATAGAAAAAGCCATATCTATATCTACTGGTGGATCAGGGAAAGCTTCAGAGAGGAGAAAATTTTTTTAGTGGAGTAAATAATGGTGATACAAAAGAAGTTAGGAGAATAAATTCTATGCAAAGAGATCTTGCACAAAGAAAGAGAATCAAGAGAGGACAACTAATGTGCTAAAAATTACAAGTAGCTCCATGTTCCCAGAGCATAACTGAGAGGAAGGAAGTTTTTGTATTCATAAACTACTTTAAATGAGAACCAAGAGAAGGCAGCACTTTCCCTCTTTCCAAGGTAGGAAAGTTGAAGATGCTTGCTAAAAGCCCTCAGTGCCACCATTAGACACACAACCCAAGTCCATGCAGTGCTAGTTTTGTTCTGCCATGTAACCTTGCTAGTTTCCCTCCTGCAGCCAGCCTCTTTGAGGCATCACCTCTGTAGCAAAGTCCTATCAAGCCTGTCTTCACCATCACCAAAATCATTCTGATTCCCAAACTAACCCTCCTACAATATTCTCTTCTTCACACTTTAATCTTCTTTCAATTCCGTTCTTTTGCCTTTTTGGTTTTGGTTCTTTATGGCAACATTCTCATACTGAAGAGAACACTTCCTATATCAATTTAAGGGGCTACACTGGCAATTAGAAAAAAAGCATTCTTGGAGTGGGCTCTGCAGCTTTTGAACTGAAAAATAATTGTTCTCAAGTGAATGACCTTGCCCCCTGATGTGCAGTAGTTAATTGGAATGCAATGTAATGCACACTTTAATATGAATTAACCTGTGTTTTCCATTCACAAAAGCTGGTAATTTGTCATTTAAAATTTTTATTAAAATAAAATTTTATAAAATATAAAAAAGATAAGGAAGAAAACATACAAGCTAAACACATCAGTTATCTCAGCACCCAGAGAATTTCTGAAGTTAGAAGAAATACATGCATGTATAAAATACATTTTATGTATATTTACGTACATTTATCATACACATTTTTGAAAACTTCATAGTACAGAATGGTAAGCATTAAACAATGTCTCTCTTACTCATTTCTATGTTCTCCCACCACTATTCCTCTCTTGAGAAAAGTTTTTGTAGCCTTTTAAACAAAATTATTGAAATACATATATAGAGCCTTTGAAAATGTATACACTGTACTATTATATTATGTTTTTTCTTTAAAAATAAAATCAATAATTAAATATATTTATTGACAATTTCCATGTCATATTATTCTTTTTAATAGCTGCACAGTTCATTGGTCATATGTACCCTTATTTTTCTAATTTGTCCCCTTAAACGTCTCCATTATTTCCACTTTTGCTATTATAGACAACATCGGAATAGATGTTTATTTTTAAAAACATACTTGCCTTTCTATAGAGTTCAAACTATAGAATTATTTTCTAACTGTGTCTTAAAGCAGAAATACTTAATCTGTGTAAATATATATCATTTTGATAGTTACAGAACAGAAAGAATTCATCTACCCAGGGCTAGCAGAGCCAAAGAGTAGATACCAAGAATACAGTGGATAAAGACTGATTATTTTATTATGAATGGAACCACCCAAGAGAATGGGAAGCTAATTTTCAAAACCCCAAACTGCCTATGGTATATGGGTTAGAGATTATATAGAGCAAAATCACAAGACACAGTGTGTTGGGGGTTGTAGGTCCTGCTGAGAGCTGATTGGTCAGAGGTGAGGTAAGGTGAGAGCAATGAATCATTTTTTTAGGTTTTGAAAACAGCTCTGCGGTCTTTCCCAGTCTGTCTGGTTTCATGGGAAAGCAGCCACGGGGTCTGTCCAACTTAGAGCTCAGGAGCTGAACCGTAAAGTCGGGAGCATATGTTTTTGATAGTCTTTCCTATAAACCAGTCTTCAGTCCTTGCTCCGATGTCTGACCCAGGCCTGCAGAACCGAAAGCACCAAGCCACCAACTACCACCAGTCCTATAGGTGACACTGGCACTGAGAAATAACAGGGAGCCAACACAGGGGACTGTGCTATTCACTCTGATTTTATTAATGCAGGTTTACTCAGATTTATTAATGCAGATTTAACCCAAATCTACACTAACCTAATAACAATACCAATCACTCAGAAACAAACAATAATAACACCACAGGAGAAATTTGGGGGCTTACGAACCCAAGTCCCAGAGTCTCATTCTGTGGGTCTGGGAGACAGTAGAGTGAGCAAGAGAGCCATCAGCATCTTTCAAGGAAAGCTCTCTGGAGCCAGGTGGGCAGACAAAGTCCTCAGTCCAGCAGGGCAGAGTCTCTGGTGCCTGATCAAGGGCCATCAGTGTAGCGTGGAACTGCACACTGGTGTGTGGAGCTCAGCTGTCTCGGCAGTGGTCTGGAACCCGCCTCAGTTTTACCCTCGAAAGTGGTGTACTCCACCCTTCTGGGTCTCTTGATAAGTGTCTTGGTTCCCCTGATGGCAAGTGGGGAATTTTCCCAGGAGCCTACCTATGGGTGGTCCGCTCTGCAGCTGTGACTAGTCTGGTCACATGTGCAGGTGTCTTAGGTGTGCCTCTTTGCCAGATGTGTCTGGCACCACTTAGATACTTTCCCTCTTAAACCGAAGTGTCAAGGCTGAGTGGCAGCCACCCTGGTTACCATGAATGACTCCATTTTGTTCTATAAAATTTTTGCTATCTTGATCAGACAAACACCATTTTATTGGTCTGCTCTCCACCTGTAACTTAGGTCAAGATGTTATCTTTAACCTGCCAGAGGTCGAGACCCCGTGACCACTGCTCGGGTCCCGGGGACTGTCTACATTGTTTTCTGCTGCACTGGGGACTGCTGATTATCAGGGGTAAAAGGTTATGTCTCTGAGGATTACATATGTACATATATACATGTATATATCTATATCTATAGATTAAATGTTTGTTGAAAATACATTGGGGGAGGAAAAAACTGGAGTTGAAAAAGAAAATGGAAGTTTAAAAGTAGGGAAGAAGATGCCTTTGTGAAATAGCCATTGTGCAGATAAAGGGAAATAAAGCCAACAAAATCCAGCTATTTCATGGTCTTTCTGAACTTGCTGAAGGAAAGACTGAATATAGGTGAAAAACTGGGGAGAGCTGTTGAAATCATCAAGCTCTTGTTATTTTCTATATTAAGTCTTTGTATGCAAATTATAGCTCAAAGAATTATGGGGGCGAGTTGAGAGGTGCTCTCAAGGAGTTGAGAGTTGCAAGTTATAGTTTTCCTTTTACTAAATTAAAGCAAACATTGTATAATGTCTTTGTGAAGCTATTGAATGGGATGTATTGATCGACTGGAGGGATTCCATTTTATTGAAGAAAAGCTTGAAGTTTAGTAATGAAAAACAAATTAAACTAATGTGGTTAATATAGCAGAAACTGAAGCAGTCAGCAAACCTTGTCGAAAACAGACAAAAATTTTTAAAAAAGAGTAAAATTAAGAAAATGCATTGTTGGAATATCCGGGAACTACAAACACAGAGGTCCCTGAATCTCATGGAGTTAATATTTCAGTAATGGCTGTTCTGAGCATATGCCAGATATGGATGCCTTCTCAAAGAAATCCTCTCCTTATGCTAATAAAATTATGGTAAAAACTGTATTTATAAAGAAAACAACTTTCTAAAGCATTAAACTGTTTACTTCTGGCCCCACACACATACACCGAAAACAGTAAAACAAAAGCCCTGCAGTGACACAGAATCAGCCTTTTCAATGACCAGCTATTGTTATTGAGTGTGTCCCATGGGCAGCTGCCTCTTACTTTTAGCAGCTTATGAAGTCATTCCTTTCAACTACATACACTCCTTTTAAAAAATCCTTATATCTGCAGAAAGACCTTAGCATCCTAGAAATGTTTTGCTGTCTTTAAGAAATTGACATCCCATTCTTTCATCCTACTCTCCTCATCTAGCTTTGGCTTATTTTGTTGGCATTATCACAGGTGACAAGTTCCCTACACAATACCAGGTAAAAATGCAATTGTTCACCAGGCTTTCTTATTTTGTGTCTCTCAATATTCTTCAATAAAAAATATAGCTCCTGCACCTGTAAATCTGGAAGGCAATTAGTCCATGATATCTAAGACTCTAACATTATAACTTTATCCAGATTTAGATATACAAGAGAGAATAATCTGGATTGAAACATGATGTCAGTTTTCATATGTGATGGAAAAATAAAAACTGACTATTAAATATAAAGAGGTGTAATTAAATTAATTACTAGAGAAAGGGAAATTCTTTTAGTTTGCTTATTGCATCCCTTAAATGATTTTCCAAAGGGAAAACTCTCCGCCAATAAGATAATAAAACTAAGAAATCTCTATTCATTGATAATTTCAACCTTCATTCATTGATAATTTCAGTGCTTCTGAGCAATACCATTTTTCAACTTGTTCCTATAAAAATCTGACATCTTGATTGACAAACTTTATTTGCTTCATGAGTCAGACAGTCAGTGAAGACTGGCATGATTTCAGAAGGAAAAATAACTATTTTCTAAAGTCATAAATATAAATAAATGTTGTTTTATCACCAAACTATTCCATTTTATAAACAGATATACTTTTATTTCATTTCCCAGAACTGTATTTAATAAAATAACAAAAACTATACTATTTTCCAGGATTAAATAGAAAAAAATTAAAGAAACCTGTATAGATTTAGTTTGTTTAAAATCACAAAGCAAAATGAATTCAAAGTTAAAAGATTCATTTGGAATGTATATTCTATATTTCTTTTTTTAATTGTTTTTCAAATGTAGTTGTCTCCATTTTCCCCCATCCCCTGCCTCCCTGCCCCACTCACCCCCACCTCTTACCCCTCAATCCTACCCACCACTGGCATTGTCCATGGGTCCTTTATACATGTTTCTTGATGACTTTTCCCCTTCTTTCCCTCATTAGCCCCCTTGCCCCTCCTCTCTGGTTATGTCAGTTTGTTCTTTATTTCCATGTCTCTGGTTATATTTCAGATGCTTTTTTTAAAATTAGATTTCACTTATAGGTGAGATCATATGGTATTTGTCTCTCACCACCTGGTTTATTTCACTTAGCATAATGCTCTCCAGTTCCATCCATGCTGTCATGAAGGGTAGGAGCTCCTTTTTTCTTTCTGCTATATAGTATTCCATTGTGTAAATGTACCACTTTTTTGATCCAGTCATTTACAAATGGGCATTTAGGTTGCTTCCAACACTTGGTATTGTAAATTGTGCTGCTATGAGCATTGGGGTGGATAGGTTTTTTTGGATATTTCAGGGCTCTTAGGGTATAATCCCAGCAGTGGAATTGCTGAGTCAAAAGGCAGTTTCATTTTTAGTATTCTGGGGAAACTCCATACTGTTTTCCACAGTGGCTGCACCAGTCTGCATTCCCACTAAGGTTCCCTTTCCTCCACATACTGTCCAATACTTGTTGTTTGTTGATTTGTTTATGATGGCCATTGTGACTATTGTGAGGTGATATTTCATTGTGGTTTTAATTTGCATCTCTCTGATAGCTAGTGATACTGAGAATCTTTTCATACGTCTCTGGGCCCTCTGTATGTCCTCCTTGGAGAAGTGTCTGTTCAGTCCCTTTTCTCATTTCTTAAGTGGGTTGTTTGTCTTCCTGGAGTGAAGTAGTGTGAGTTCATTACATATTTTGGAGATCAAAATATTTCTTTTTCTTGTTCTGATTTTTAAAACATTCTATGAAAAGTGGGTTCTCATAGTCAGTACATGTTTATTGTCTCATTTCTGTTATACAGTCCTGAAGTATTTCGGGTTTGGCCTTAAATGTAATATTCTGGTTGAGTTTCATTTCATTGTCCACACAAATGCTTTTCAATTCTACCCCAGCTCTATTTCATTTCCATGAAAGATATTGAATTTTAAAATTGTCTTTTGTAAAAGTTGTACCAAAGACAAAGGAAAACAATTGGAGCTACAAAGCTGAAAATTAAAGAGGAACTTGTAGTCAGGTGAAAAAAAATGGCTGGACCTCCAGGGTCAGCGCTGTAAAGGCCACTTGCCGTGTAAGCATTTTACATACACATTACCCTTGTTTCACAGGCCCCTCAGACTCTTGGTCTCATCCGCACAAGGGGGCGTGCACATCAGAGTTCGTAGACAGACTCTGACACAGGCATCTCCCCTGATGTTCAGTTTCATTGTGAGCAATATGAGCTAAAGTCCTAGATTCTTCTCTGCAGATTTGAACCTCATGATTAATATACTTTTCTAGGGTTTATCAAAAATCTGAGATTAATAGTAATCCAGCTTCATGGTTTCATTTAACTACTAAATCAAATCTAGTTAATGGGTTGAAATCACAGATAGGCTTTCATGCCCTCTGCTGGATATTGAAGGAAAAAGCTTACACCTTCAGTAGTAAGAAAACCTCACTAAGTAAATGAATGCTCTTTAATATGGGAAGGAAAAAATCTAATCCTGTCATAGTGAAAATATGAAACACCAGGTTAAATAGAATATTAAAAATGTATTGGTGAACCTTAATTTTAATGCAGGCAAAGATTTCCAGAGATGAAAGGATAGAAAAGGAACACAGATTTATCTTTCTAAATTTCTTTTCAAATGTCATGATAATTTTATAATCTAAATTTGGTTTATTATTATACAGTTCTCAGCAGTTTTCAGTGGATTCTAAAAAGTTCCTGCTATAGAACTTCCAAGTCTCTGGTGGTCAGAGCCAAGTGGTAGAAATGATAGTGTCATTACAATGAATATTTGAGTAAGTTGGAGAAATAAATTCACACCTGTACAGTAATTAACATATAACAGTCATTCAGTAAGTATTACTTAGATAATAAATGAAAATGTCACCTCTGATATTTGATGAGATATTTGTCAGAAAAGTTATTATTAAAACAAACTCTTTTGCTACCAGGCCTACCCACCTGCTTAAACCCTATCACCACCTCTCCTCCTCTACCTGGAAAAATAAACCAGGCAACCAGAGGCCAAGCACATAGTTTAGACTAACTCTCACACATAAATGCAACTCTCCTAAAAATAAGTGCTGATCACTTGAACCTGGAGTTTCACCAACTTATGACAACTACAGCTGCTGAATCCTTAGCCACATTTCCAGAAGTGCTTACACTTTTCTAGGTGTTAATTATAACCATTGACTGAATGTTCTGTAACTGGAACAGATTTTAACACACATCACTTATAGGATATGAACACAAATTCAGAAACATGAATAAAAAAATAAAATCACCTGTAGCCCCACAGTTTAAACATGTTAATGTTTAACATTTTTTCTTATAGTGTGATTTTGTTTGCTTGTAATTGCAAGCCAAAATTTGTAACCTTGCCAAAATTTACTTAACTTTATATTTCTTTTTAATTAAAGTAATGCATACATTTCATTTTAAAAGACAAACAGTGCTATGGGCCTAGGATTAAAAACAACAATGAAAACAGCGTTATCCTGCTCTACCTAATCCCCATAACATTATCTCTATATCTTGTTTCTCGAGGTAATTATGTTCTTTCTTTTTTTTTTAATCCTCAGTAAACATACCTGAGGATATATTTATGTTCTTTCTTTTTTTTTAAGTCCTCAGTAAACGTACCTGAGGATATGTTTATTGATTTTAGAGAGAGAGGGAGAAAAACATCTATGTGAGACAGAAACACTTATTGGTTGCTTCCCTTAAGCACCCTGATGGGGGATCAAACCCACAACCAAGGTCTGTGCCTCGACCAGAGATTGAACTTGCAAGCTTCTGGTGCATGGGACAATACTCCAATCAACTGAGCCGCCTGGCCCAGGCAAGGCAATTATTTTCAATTCTTGAGTGTTTTGCTTCAGGCATTTGTGACCTAATTTCCAAATGATGTACTTTACCATTATTTCTTGATTTAAAAAAAATTTAGATATTATTAATTGACCGCACACAATCTGAAATTAGGATTCAGCTTTCTTATTCTAGTCTACTGTCTTCCTTCACACACACTTCCCCCTCTGCCTAGCTTGTCAATATGAATAGCACTCATTTTAAAACTCAATACTAATTATTTGCATTATTTATAGCTTAAACATTTTTGAGGAATTAATCAGACTTTTTGCTTTTCTCTTTCTGATTCCAGCTGTGCACATGTCTGAATTTCTGCTTGAGTCATAATTAAATTATGATAATTGTTATTGACTCTATACTGTGAACAAGGTCAGATTAAAACAGAGAGTCTGAGGCAGAGAAAGCTGTGATGTGTATTAGAATGGAATCCTAAACATTCTTGAGGCCTCTCTGAGCATTAATTACTGATTATTAATGAAGAAACATTGATTTAGTTATATAGCAAAAAAGTGTAACACAGCAATGATACATTAAATCTACTCATTTACTACTGAAACATGTTCCTGACCAAAATTCCTTCCCTACATTCATTCTTCTTCTATTTGTCCTTTTCCAGGTTATGTTAATTGATCTCTGGAAACTCCTTCAATAAAAACACTGTTCCTAAATTTAATGTGTTGGACTGAAAACATCTCTAATGTTCTCAATTGGTGATCCAGATCTAAAATGGGCTTGATTTCGGCATTTCTTCATATGGAGGAGGGGGTCCTAAATTGTTGAAATACGCAGCAGGGTACAGAGTGGGGATCTGCTCTTGAAGCTGAATTCCAGCAGTTGGATTCACAGCTGCTTCTGTCCCTGGAAAAGAAAGATGGGGATTTATAATCTTTCTACTCAGTATAAAACAGATGTACATGAAGTGCCCAGCAAAATCTGACATTTCTTGAATCACTGGAGCAACAGAAAATTATTTGTGCACTAGAGGAAAAAACTTGCAATCATCTTAGTCACTATAGCAAGAAAATTTGCTCTCAAGAACTGATTACAGTGGCTGCCCCTTATTTGTGGTTTTGCATTCCGAAGTTTCAGTTACTTGAGGTGAATCACGGTCTAAAAATATTAAATAGAAAATTTCAGAAGTAAATCATTCAGAAGTTTTCAATTGCATGCTGTTTTTAGTAATGTGATGAAATCTCAAGCCATCTCGCTCAGGCCTGTGCAGGATGTACACCATCCCTTTGTCCAGCATATTCATGGTATACGCTCTCTGCTCATTAGTCTCTTAGGAGCCAATTGGTTACCTGACTGACAGGTACCAGAGTGCTTCTGTTCAAGTTACCTTTGTTTTACTTAATAATGTCCCCAAAGCCATTCACATAACTTTTATTACATATATTGGTATGATTAATCTATTTTATTATTATTGTTTTTAATCTTACTGTGTCTAATTTATAAATGAAACTTTATCACAGGTATGTATACATAAGGAAAAATATAGTATATACAGTGTATATATATTTGGTACTATCAGCAGCTTCAGACATCCACTGAGAGTCTTAAAATGTATATCTTGCAAGTAAGACGGGACTACTGTATATTGTCACTGACTAACCTATCAAAAAGCATTTACAATTTAGCAGCCCAAACTAAAAGAAACACCATTTTTGATATATCAGAAGACAAAATTCTTGTACACACAGATGTGTACATTTTAGCTAATGCTCCCATTATGGGAAATGTAAATCTCACTTAAATATTAAAATATGACATTAAATATTATATCTGAACTTTATCATTTTATATTTATAACCTGGAATCACAACTAATGAAAGTAATTACTTAGAAGTTATTTATGATCAATAGTAAAAATATTAAGTGGTGGAAAGTTTGCAACTAAAGTATACACACAGAATAAAGAAAAGGCCACCTTAAATTTTAAATCAAAGTTCTTTATTTTTAGATTATGTATACTACAAGCCATTAAATCTAAAAGCCAAGCATTTTCTTGATCAAATTGATCACCTCAAGTGACCATTCACTTACTCCAAAAGCTCTTTTGGAAATTTTCTATTAGTGTTTTCCTGAAAGGCTACTTTGGTGTTGCGGGAAATCAATAGTGATATTTTATAACCATCTCTCTTTATATTTTTTTCCTTTTTTCACATGGGTCTTTACCTGTCTGGGAATGATTTCATTGCTTCTTCCCAAAACAATAGTAACAAGGTCCAAAAAAGAAACTAGGCCCTTGTCCTAAAACATCAAAAATTTTAACAGCTTTTGTACATTAAATTTAACTATCATACCCATTCATCTACACATTGTCTCAGGCTGTGTTTTGGGGTTTTTTGGGGTTTTTTTGCATTAAAATGGCAGAAGCGAGAAGTCCCACAGAGACCATATGGCCTGTGAAGCCAAACATATTTCCTGTCTGGCCCTTAATAGGAAAAGTTTGCTGCTCTCTTCCTTTAGAGGATTAAGATTTGATACCATCAAGTAGATTCCAAAGACCACGCCAGTTATAGAAACAATTTAGGATAACCATGTAGTAGGCAATAGCTGCATCACAGGAACCCACATATAGATTGTTTAGAATTATTACTTTGGAGTGGATAACATTTATTTAGAATCATGGATTTTTATATATTTGTTTTATTTTATATTCACTGGTTTGCACAACTAAGCATAATAACTCAGATATTAATATAATGTGTGAAAGGCAGAGTTATATTGAGAATATATTTTACCTCCTCGTTCAGCACTTTTTAAAAGAAGTTATTTATTAACTTGAATAATCTACTCCTAGGCTATTACATAATCTTTCTGTTTCTGTTTTCTTTCATGTAATAAAAAGATTATGAAAGTATCTACATCTACAAAAGCAGGGCTAAATAATGTACAGTGCTTAAAGCCTGGCATACAATAATTATTAATTAACATTTAAGTATCATTATTATTACTATAAGTATTAGCATTATTAGTACATATAAAGAACTATACTATGCTAGAAATATACATATTTTCTTTTATTTATAATATTATTTCCCAATCTATCCTGTTTTAATAGTCAGTATTTTAATCGTTATCATTATTATTATTATAACAGACATTATTGAGTGAAAAACTTTGTGGCATTAGCATCTCTTGCAGTTAGGAAGTTTAGGATAACATAAGCTAAGTCTGAGGGACTTGATAAAATGAAGTTAACATTCGTGAAGTATGCTTGCCCCAGCACTTCCTTGCCTTGTGGGTATTAGTACTGAGCACTGCCCACTTTCCAGGAGAACTGTTCCTGGAGTGTTCAATACAAAGTCAGTGGTAATTTAGCTCTCGCCTGCCTGGGGTGGTCAACCAGATTGATTCACAGTTAATAGCTCAAATGGTTCCTGCCACTGTCATTACCCATACAGTGGTCCAGGCAACAGGATGTCGACAATTTCCCTCTGTGGTAGGAAAGTTTTATTGTTACCTGCTTACTATAGATTTGGCTATTGCTCTTAAACTTGCTATGCCACAAGACATCCATTTAATAAACAACTGAGACAATGCATTCAGAGAGCTCTTGTAAAATCAAACATATATCAGTTTTCACTTTTTTCATAGTGTTTATGTACAATATCATGTGATTGGAAAAGAAGCAAGTATTATTTTTATTTTTTGACAAATTAAGTATCTGAGAGAAACCAATTAAAAGATCTTGCAAAAATCCTAAGGTTCTGACAGAATGGTTAGTGAAGATATTAGAGTCTGTTTTTTAATTATGTGAAACCAATACACTCATTGCTGAGTTTTTAATAGACAGATTTCAGATTTCCCACACAATTAAGAGTCACTCCAATGAACTTGGCTTATTTTAACATGCCCTTTCTACCTTTTCTCTTCTCCAGTGCATTTTCTTTTATACAGGGAGTAGCTAAAGATGCCTGATTTTGAGTCACAAATCTTTCATCTAGTAACTTAATCTTTAAGTGCCTTTGTTGCAACATCTTTAGAATGTTCAGAATGATAGTGAATCCTTCACTGAGGCAGAAGGAAAAATAAATGAAATTGGAGATGTCAAGTGTTAACACAGAGCATGACACATAGTAAATGTTCAATAAATGTGAGCAGTTACAATCACCATGCTTCACTGTGAAAGTGTCTAAATAAAATACTCTCCTTCCTCACCTAAGAGAATCACAGAATATTTATATGTAAAACATAAAGTATTGGGAAGAGACATTTAAAATGACAGGATCCTGGGTGTGGTGGGGGGAGAAGGGAGTTGAGTGTAAGATCTGCTCTTGCCTCTCTCAGTCCAGCTCTCCTTCCCCTCCCTGACTTGGAGCATTTATATTTAATCACTATGGGAAGACTGGTATTTCTATTTGCCTTAAAATAAGAAAAAGGAAAGATTATCTTTGAAATAGCAGAAGAAATGGGGTCAAGGAGACTGGATAGTTGAAAGGCAACATTATCAGAGAGATGATAATGAGAGATAATGAGAGATCAGCCCTGAGGAGAAGCTAAACCAAAATGAGTGTTCCTAGAGGTATGTCTCAGAGGACTTTTACCTCAAGGTCTACTCGAGAAGTCAGGGGACCTGCTTGCTGCTTTGTTAGGGCTGAGCGGACCCAGCGCTGACACTCATGAAACAGAAAGAAAGGGTTTCAATGTAGATTTTATAGTAATTTAAAAAATTTTTTTTGTTAAAAAATATGGAGAGATAATGGCAGGAATTCCCTTCTTAGGCTCTCATATTCTTTCTTTTCTAATGAACACTAGATTGTTTTCTACCTCGAGCCCTTCATCAAGGCACCCAAACCTTACATTTTTTGTTTTTATTATTTTAAATGTCTTACTTCATAAATAAGGCTGTTTTTATTCAGCTTCACAACCTGATTTTCAATTTTTCAATGAAAACTTATCAGTCACATTTTCAGTAAATTATAAAAATGCTCATTTATATTAAATTTAAGACTCTTTTTAATGGCTCCTTTGTCAATTGTCATTGCTTCTGTTTTCAAACATTAATTTGAAAATTAATCTAATAGGCTCCAAACTTTATGTCTTCTTGTTTCAGTCAGGTGTATTCTCTACCTATTCTTCCTGTTGTCTTACAAAGTGGAGAGCACTGATCACAGACAATAGAGATTTGTGGGGGCAACTTTGCCCACAAGTCCCCCCCATCTGCCACGGATGAAAATAAAACTGCCAAGACATAATCTGCTTGGGGAAGAAAGGTGGCCAATCCTTCAAAGGAGAAGGGCCAAGAGCCCCTTCCTCAAGGGGCTTTTATTGGGTTTGTTTTGCATAAGAATATAGGTAAGGATCAAACAATAGATAGCATTCAAAGAACTATGAGGGCTTATTCTCAGTCAGGGTCAGATAGCTAAGGAGCCATAAAACTTTGAGGAACAAACTTCTTGCTTGAACCCTTATCATTTAAATGAGAGCATTCTAAACAAAGCAGGTTTCACAGGATTTATATGGCACATATTCTTTCTTATGCCTGATCACCCTGGCTCCTGCTCTAGCCTGCAAAGGGCTGCACCACTTTCCCCATCCTAGGTTTTTAGGTTTAAGTGGATTAGAGCCAGGAAGTGCTTCTCCCAGATGGAAATGGGGACTTAGGCTATGTCAGAATAGTCGGGGGGGGGGGGGGGGGGGCAAGGGTCTGTCACTCCCTCTTTGTTTCAGCTCCCTCCCCCGTCCTTCCATGATGGCCTCCCAAGTGATCGTGTCTGGCTTAGGTTGCCCCCTTCTGAGGGGTTGTACCCAACATAGACTACATGACCAAGCATTGGGGGCAGGGAACAAGCTTTATCTCCTTAGTGGCTCACATTCCAGAGGTCGCTCACTCAGCCTTAGCCATGGAGGGCAGTTACAACTCCTGAAACCAGGCAGAGCAGTTTCCAACAAGAGATTTGAGATATAAGTAGTTGTGTGAGAATTTTGATAATTTTTCTCTTCTTCTATCCCTACTTTTACTGAAAAAGTAGACTCATTCCTTTAAAAAAAAATCACCTTCTGGAGCCAAACAGAGAGTGAAAACAGTTCTCACTCTCTATTTACACAGTTGAGGGAAAAAAAAAAACACCTTGGTTTTAAAGCTATGTTTTCTGTTGAATTATTAGAGGGGAGGGATACCAGAAGCTTCATTAGCATAGGTAAAATAATGAAATTTAAAAAAAACAACAACTTTTAAACACTATAATATTTTTACTCCTGACAGAGGTGCTAAAAAAAAAGCAAAAAATACCCGAATTATACTAGAATTGTTAGTCTCTGATGATTGAAAGAGAGCAAGAAGGTTTCAGAGACTGCTTCATGGATTATCCCATTCAAAAAGACATGAGGGCAGTGAAGGGGTCCTTTCTAAGATTTCAGCAGAAACAGGATCAGATGAGCTGGGGATGGAGGAAGGGTAATGCAAGACGGAGAGACTAGCTAAGAGATCCTGGATCTGGGTCCAAGAAGAGAAGTTGGGCCCGAAGCAGAACAAAATGACATGATTTTAGAAATTGTATAAAATAAATGTTCGAATGTCAGTCCTTAAATTAACTTCAACTTTAAACTGCAGGTTCCTTCTCCTCTTAATCTTCATCCTTACTTTCTCCTCCCTTTTACTTTCTTCTGGTCTTTCTCCTCTTCCCCATTCTCTAACAGTACCTCCTTTCTCTTCCTATCTTCCATGGGGTAGCAGAGATAATAATTCTCCCTTTTTGGCTCATAAAGACTTTAATCATAGCATGTTTCTCATCTTGGAAACATAAGTCCCATGAGAGAGGAAGAAAAACTGAGAAATCTGAGCACTGGATCAGCTGAGAACTGTGAAAAGATATGTTTATTGGCCCAAGAGATGCTCCTGGGAGCTAAGTGGTTGGCCAAGATTTCCAAGGACCTTTCTTAGACGAAAGTCTCATCAGATATTCAGATGGGCTAGGCTGGTGAGGCCTTCCTTAAACACCTTTGATGAGGTTTCCAAGCCAAGTGTTTTCTTTTCTCTCTTCAGTAGTTCTATTCAAGACAGTTGGCAACCTGAGTCATGTAATATTATCAGAAATTGGAAGTGAGAGAAAGTTCCTACTATAGGTACTTTAATATTAGTAAATTTCAGTCCACTTCAGCCTTCAACAGTCAGACAAAATTTTTCTGTTGGCTTTTTTTAGTGGAGGTAGATTTCATAGTATCCTGAGAGTCAAACTTCTCAACTACGGGTCAGTAGAGCAGAGCTGTTTCAAATAATGTATTCAAAAATAGTGGTAATAACATGAAAGAAGTTATAAAAAAATAAAATAAAGGTCTAGAAGGAACTCAAGGTTAATATAGCAAATCTAGTCCCTCCATTAAAATGTTTTAAATGACCTATTTACTACAGAGGAGAAAAACCTATCACCCTCTTTGTGTTCAAGGGGTGACAAGGAATCCAGAAACCTATTTCATGTTCTGATATGTTGCCAGTATACTCATGTGAGTTCTCATTTTCCCCCATTTCTGAACAATGTCCTTGAGGGAGACCAGAAGTACACCCCATAATCTGCAGAGTGGGCTCATGAAGCTGACAGTAACCACACTCAATTCACATAGTCCGTGGTGCTTGTGGAGGTGGAGGCTGTGGTTTGGGCCAATCGTTTCCTCTTTATCATAAAAATGTCCTGGTAGTGGTTTTCTCACTTCCCTTTTGGACAGCAGCTTCTTCTATGGAAATACTAGGTAAGAAGAATCATTTTCATAAAGAATTGAAAGAGTAAAAAGGGGAAAGGAAATCCAGTATGGATCTGGGTTTCCAACTAGCTTAAAATAGTGATTCCCTAGAATTTACTTCCAAAAGTTACTAGTTAAGAATAGGTGACTAGAGGATCAGAGATGGACACTTCCTAAATTACTCTCCTATATTTTTTTATGTGAGGAGAAACAAAAATGCCACATCAAAGGCTATACGAATGACTGTTCACTGTGTACACAGCCAACCTGAGCCTTCAGCGGACAGGTGGGAGATGGTCAATGGATGGGATAACCTAACACCTAACCCTGCGTGGGTGAGGGGAAAACATAATGGGAAGGGGCAACTGAACCTGTGACCTCTAAGATGGAAATCAATAGAAGTGAACTTCATAATATAACTTAAGATGGGGGAAAGTTTAAGTGTTCCTTGATCAAAATAAGATACAGAGCTATACCGATGGAATTAAGGAGGAATGGAAGAAATAGGGAAGGCAATGAGGATTCTGGAGAGCAAGGCAATCTCTACCATTAAGAAATCACAATATAGAAATATTTGAAGGCTCAGGATATAAGGTGTGCTCGGTGTAGGCTACTAATCCATGAGTATCCTGCTCAAATTTTCTTTGGCTTTTTACCCTTAATTATGGACAATTTTAAGTCTATTAGTTGACTTAGAGCAAATATCTATGTGGTACATTTACTCTGTAGAGTAGATACCCTCCAAGAGAATAGCCACTTTCCAAACTGGTATTTAAGAACTACATATAATATCTGAGAAGCCTTGGACATAATGCCTAGCACTTGGTAGATAATAAAATAAATTTTAACTATCTATTATTTAAAAAAAAAATTTTTCCTAAGTATTTTCTTTTCCTGTCCATAATGACTGCAGGGTAATATAGAGAATGCGATTCTAATGCCTTGCACTCAGTGCTATTACATGCAGATTTTGAATTACCATATCAGCCTTGACCCCTTCTCTCACACCCATACCTATTTAGGTAAGTTCAGGCAAGTTCAGGTTAATTAAAAAACATGTACATAAACCACCATTCAGGAAATATGAGATCATTAGATAAATGAGGATATAACCATGGCACATAAATTGCCTTAAAATTACAACTATATAAGTGGGTAACTTACTTAAATTTTTTTAAAGTTTTTTTTTAAGATTTCAGGAAGTCTTCTAGGAAGTCTTCCTTAGAATACTAAGAGTAAGGGAAGGGCTAAGAGGATCTAGGAGAATTCTCCTATGTAGAAACTCAAGTAAGTTGAAAGGAACATAATCACACCTGTTTATTTAACACCTCTAGTTAAATGAAGAAAAATAGACCAAAGTAACCATGTTCACCCCTTTAACTCATGTATTTTGTTAAAAGGTCAGTGACCCTATTTTCCTCTGTATTCAGAGGAAAATAATTTTGATTTTAAGAGAACTAATTATTTTCACTGGATATTTTAATTATCTTTCCCAAAACAACCACTCTCAAATTGGCAATATTCCCCTTGGTAAATAATGTCTTTAAAAAAGTCAATAATAAATATAATCACTAAACCTTAGAGTAATGAACTTTGGTATTAAAACATGTTAGTTTATTTTTAATCCCACTTTTTATTTAGCTGTTACTTTTTCCAGGACATGCCCTATATTATCTATTGGAAATCTTATGTGGCCCAAGTTTCTGAAGGGCAGTTGTTTATTAAGCATCTTTGAGGTAACTGTGGTATACAGAGTGCAGTAACCTGGAGGGAATGACTCATAACAGATGTTCCAGATGAGGACAAGGCTTGGAATTAATAACTCTAAGGACTCAGTTTTCTCCATGTCTCACCTCCTAGTACAGACTAGAAAATACTAGGAGAGGCATGATGCAGGGGCATAGTGGGAGCAGGCAGGGTCAGGATGCTGCCAGTGTGTCTGGGGAAAAACATAGATATGTATACCCCTTTGCCTAATTCCAAGTCTTTTAGACTTCGCCTTGTCAGCAGACAATATGGAAAGTGTGGTTCAATATTACTGTAGATGAGGGAGGCAGAGAGCTTCATAAATGATACTATGAACACAGGGTAGTGTAGAATGATATTCAAATCTCAAAAACACTTTTCTGTACCTTCAACCCTCCCATTTACTTGACATGACCAGCCCTGTATATCTCTTCTTTCTGCTTGTTGAATGAGCGAAATGTTTATATTCTATCCATACTCAACTATAAATCATTTTCTCAAGACACAAGTTTTGTTTGTTTGTTTTTTTCCTTTTGTGGTCTCCCTACTTCTGAAGTTTTCGCACTTACACCCTTCCCCAGTTCATGGCTTTACAACTCCAATAAACTATGTCTGGTTGTAAAATCACAAATCTGCTTTTCAGAGATTAGTTTATTTTTTTAAATTTATTGCAAAACTATAAGTTTTCAAACAGCAAGTTCATAAATGGGAGGACAGCTCACCATAAACAGAGTCCAAGTCTCCAACAGCAAAGACAGCCATGGTGCGTCTTGAGGAACCCAGTGGGCATCTCCTCAGCCAGCACGGAAGGCAGAAGAGCAGTACTCCGCAGAGCAGAGCCACCAGGAAAATTAGCAGCAAGAACCTGATGCCAGAAGAATAAGGAGAGGAGTGAGGTGCAGCTTGAAGGGATCTTAAGAGCTCTCATTACTTTCTGAAAAGGGGGCAGGAACCCATAAGACTGATTGAAGCAATCTGGGAGGCTGAATTTGTTAAGCAACACCCACGCCGCCACCACCACCACAACCACCACCACCACCACTTGTATGCTTTCACTGAACCTGGATGTATGCTGAGCTGGGCAATAATTTTACATTCAAAGATTTTCAACTGGGGAGTAACTATTATTCTTAAAGCTAGTAAGTTTACTTAAATAGAAAGCAATGTTTCTACATATTTTGATTCACAGGACTTCTATTATTTTCATAATATGTATGATTTCATGGGCCATACTAGTTATTTAGGAAAAGAAGTGTGTGTGCGCACATGCACACACATATATAACCAAAGGTTTTATAAAGCAAAGTGAAGATGTTCTTACCAGATATACCAGTCACTTGGGTATTGATCTTTATAGCTTATGCACCTGGTAATAAAGAACAGTCAGTGTTGGACCTCTAAATAGCCAAACCTATTCTTTTGGACCACAATACTTGTTCTGATGCCTAATTCCTCAACAATCACTTACTCACTGCAAGTCCCCTGACACTATGAAGCAAATGTTTACTGTATGTCCACTTCATTCAAGGCACTGAGGATACATGTAAATGAAAACTGTAAGATCCTTAAATGGGTAATTGCACAGCAGTAGGTTCGATGCCAGACTTACAAATACTGTTGTGCATGGAGAAGATAGTGACTAACTTTTCAGGGCTAACGTGTCATAGGTATTAGATATTAGGAGATAACCATCCCACCATTCTGTTATCTAGAGATGCAGAATTCTTGAAAATACAAATTCTCCAGGGAAGTTTATAATGTCTATTAACCTTTGATATCTTGGGGAACAGCAGCACTTCAACTCTGGTTGGAAAAAAAAGTTAGGATAAAAGGAAAATGAATGAATGTGTCCATTTCTGCCATTCGCCAAAGTGTTAGAAGTTGATTTCTTCAATCAGGATGGTTAAACCACTTGTGTGCCTCAGCAGAACTTGATGTTTCCAAACATAAGCTTAAAAAGATTACACAGAAATAAAGTTCACAGTGTAATTTTTAGGTGGTTTAACTCCCCAGGTTTAGACACTCATGTACTATTCATTCCAGAGTCCCTTTTCATGTCACACATTCTGCTTTGAAAGTATGTTTGCTGATGGACTTCCTTCATACCTCGGTAGATGGGTTGCTGTTAAAATATCCTGGGATTAAAGAGTGGAAAGCTGTTCATCACAGCCCGATAAGCTTCGGAGATGAAGCTGCACTTAATCATGTCTTCTTCAGCCATGGTTAAAATAACACTCAGTACTTCTTAGCTTGAAAGCATTCATAAATGTCAGCTAACTTATTGCTCTGAGTACCTCTAAGGAGAAAGTGTGTCCCGTTTATCACCCTACTCTTCAGAAATGACACTTTAACATGTGTGAATGTCAACTTAAAAATTTTACCCCAGCCCTAGTTGGTGTGGCTCAGCAGATTGAGCATCAGACTGTGAACCAAAGGTTCGCCAGTTTGATTCCCAGTCAGGGCACGTACTGGGGTTGCAGGCCAGGTCCCCAGTTAGGGGCTGAAGAGGCAACTGCACGTTGATGCTTCTCTCTCTCTTTCTCCCTCTCTTCCCCTTTCTAAAAATGCATAAATAATATCTTTAAAAAATTTACCCCAAATATTTAGACAAAACTCAGTCACCCAGACAAAAGTTTTTCTGGGTGTTTGTTTTTGCACCTAGAGGGTTTAGTCAAAAACACAGGTACAGATGGCTGGAAAAAATGGCAGCTAAAGTATGACTTTAAAAATCATCCTAACATAAGTGATCATCAATAAAGAATTTTAAAAATAATTAATGGCACCCTGGCTGGTGTAGCTCAGTGGATTGGTCGTGGGCCTGTGAAGCAAAGGGTGGCTGGTTTGATTCCCAGTCAGGGCACATGCCTGGGCTGTGGGCCAGGTCCCCAGTAGGGGACACACGAGAGGTAACCATGCATTGATGTTTCTCTCCCACTCTTTCTTCTTCCCTTCCCCTCTCTCTAAAAATAAATAAATAAATTCTTTAAAAATAATTAATGGCATATCTTTTTAAAGAAACTATCTATTTATCAAAAATGTAGATTTATATTTATAGTAAAAGCCTTGATAAGTAAAACAATATAGGGCCTTCATTTTTATGTTGTGTATATTTTAGACAAATACAATGATTTCACTAAATAGGTATTATATAGTTATATATACAGTACATCAAATTACTAACAATGTTTGCTTCTGTTAAAGATAGTTTATGAGGCAATTTATCTTTTCTATATTTCTATATTGTTTAAATGTTTATAATGTACATGTATCACTTGTAGTCATAATATTTCTAAATATTATATTAAAATATGAAAAATCATTAAAATGTTGCATTCTGATTTTGAGATGAATGCAAGAAAATATTCTTCATGTATTAGCCAAATTTTTTAAAAAGCTTCTTGTTTTCTAGTCTTGAAATCTAAGTTCATGACCGGGAGTGTTGATAGCTTCATTTCCCTCCATATATAAATCTCTGCTGTTCTTTACACTTAAAGATAAACCACATACTTATTATAATGTCAATTACAAGTTTAACTACCTTATTTTATTTTCTAGCTTTAAGTTTTGAGCCATTCAATATTTTTCCAGTGCTAACAGTTATGCAAACTGACATATTTCACTTTCTCTTTCTGACACTGCACACCTACTGGTGGATTTTCTGATATGCAGCAAAATAGTCAAGAAGTAGTTAGCTTGAGAAATGCAAAATGTCGTGAAATTTAGGAGTTGCAGGCAGTTTTGGGATAATTTATTTCCCCCTTAAGATTTTACACACTCCACCAGTGAGACCCAGAATGTAGGTGGGGAGGTCACTAGCTGCCCAAAGGACTTGACCTAGAATATGGCTCTTCTGGCCCCGTGGCCTTTCCCTCCCTCCACTTTCTGTGTTTTTCTCAAGTTCAACTTTTACACAGGAATTCTTTGAGTCATTTAAAAAAAGTATTTGAACTGTAACAATATTGTAATTACTCAAACTTTAGATGTAAGATTTTCAGCGTAGAAAAAGTTTCATTTTTTTAAAGATGAAGTCATTGCTCAGAGATTTGTATTGCTCGGTCAAATTGGGATAATGATGCTAATAAGAAAAATGTCATTGAGGGAAAGTGGGAACTGACAACGTGTTTCAGAAATACATTTCCAATATCAGACTTCTCTAGAAGTCGTTGTTGAAGGGGATCTTTTTTGTCCTTACAGGAGTGACTAGTGCCCTAGTCTACTCAAATGTTGTGAAGATGATTTCTTCTCTATGAGATGGTTAGAGGAACTCATCTTTACTACTGTTCTCAGTGCTGAGAATCTGTGGGTCTAAATAAGATGGGCTATTGAAATATAAACTTATTACTTTGATAAATTCAAGAATATATCAAGTCATTAAGCAGCACATGACTGTGAAGGGAACCAAAGTTTTATATTTTGAAATATATATTTTAAGCTATTTATGAGGAAATAAAAGACTCAGAAAGAACCTTTGATCATCTCCATTCCCCTCTAAGAGATTCAGATGGAAAGGTGTGCTTCAGGAAGGGGATCTTAGGATGTTAGCCTTGATATAAAGTAAGTATGATACATAAGAGGGCTTCAGTCAAAGGCTGTTTAGTTAGACTCTGTGTCCCATTTGTTTCTCTGTTGCCTAGTAAATATTTATCTGCATTGTATGTTCCACACTTCCTCAATCACCTGTAAATGGCCCAGTCTCACTTTTGCAATCTAAGATCCAGTCTCCTTCTTTCTCCATTGTCCAAAATGATATATACGTCATCTTGCTCACTGTATTGGGAATTTCTATGCTTATGTGAATTCCCAGTGTGCATGTAAATTTTGATTTTCTCCTGTTAATCTGTCTCTGTTAATTAAATTGTTAACTCAACTAGAAAGACTTAGAAAGTGGGAGAAAACGTATTATATATTTTTAGCCCCCACAAATATATCTTAAATGCACTTTGAAATGTACATATAACACAGTTTTAAATGTCATTAGTTTGCTTCTATTTGAAACTGAATTATCCAGAAAGTTACCTCCCATGACTGATGTGATTTATAGGTATGAATGCAGCCATAGGTGATGTATTGATTCTTTCATGAATGTAAAGAGCCCTCAAAATCTGAACAGGGGAGAACTTGGTGAGCAAAAATACCTAGAAATCAACAAGGCTCCTTACTTATTTAGCAATGTTGATGCTAATAAAAGTGGATTTTCTTTTGCTTTTAGAAAAATTAAGCCACTTGCAAAAGAAAATAGAAAACTATTTTCTTTTTCTTGCAAGGTTGTACTAGCCATTTGAAACTCATCTGGGGTTTCTTAAATAACTTCAGCCTTTTTTAATTCTTTGAATTTTGAAAATGCCTCCTGCTGTTTACTTACATTTCATTTTCTTCACATGGTGGATCCGAGAGCACCAACTGAAACACATGTTTAGAACAATAAAATCCAAATATCTTGTCACTCTAATCCTTTGATACAACAGTACCTAGAGACAATGTGGTTTTATATAATTTCATTGGCTTTTTAAATTAAAAGCTTTGCAGCGTAGTTTATTGCCAGGCATACAGAATTTCTTGGTAGATTTTCTAGCTCAGCAATGGTGGAGACATATATTATAAGTCAGATTTCTATCTTACACACCACTATAGATGGATGTAAAATTGCTTTTTGTGTCTTCAATAGGCAGGTTTTTCTTGCTCTAAAGAGCTTGTGCACCTTGGATTTTCTCTTTGTTTTCATATTTTAGTTAGAGGAAAAAGGTTAAGTATTTATATTACTGTCACACAAAGAAATCAAATTCCTGTTTTCACAGAACTGCATCCCATTAGCATTCATGAGTGTTAAATATATGGCAAGTGGAGTAACTTCCACCTGCTTTAAGGCTCAGATTGATTTAAAGGTACTACATTCCTGCTGAGATTTACATTTCTCTCTTTATCAAAGAGGGAAAAAGTAATAGGTTTTATGGCTTTGTTTTAAAAGACCCAAACCATAAGCAATGCCACATAATCATTATAGTTCCCTGTGTTGAGCCTTATAGTTTACAGTAACTCACTCCACAGTGGAAGGAAAGTCCTGCTTTCTAGAGGTTTTGTTTGTTTTTTCCCTGCAATGAGACTTCTCCTGTGTATAATTAAAAAGTCTTTAAATGTCATTTATATATAGTCCTAAATATGAGTTGATGAGGTTAGTGAAGTATTATTTTCCTGGACTATAACACAGAAATATAAAGCCAAGTAAGTAGTTACAACATTTAAAATTACACATGTGGGAATTTTGTGTGAGATATGACTTCTTCTCTCCTTAATCTCAAATGCATCTTTATCAGCACCTTATAGTTACTCCACCATGTTTATCTGGGCAAAAAGATTTGTGGAGTTGCAGATGGAACCATGCATGAATTGGCCATCAGAGAGCAGGGTAATGAACAATTTATAAATACAGAATGTAAGTTTCACTCTCTTTAGTAGAATGCTGCAAATACATTTGGATACTGAGAGGAAAATGAACATTCAAAGTTTGTCCATCAAGAGAGTTTATGTACAAGTAAATAAAATCATCTGGGATCTAGTTTAACAGATAAACAAATAATGCCAGCATTTCACTTTTGAGTCACTGCCTAATCTTCTGGTGTGCTATACCTTAGTAAAGAGTGAGTACACAATATATCACTATTACTACCTCACGGCCAAGGCCAATGCATTAGCTGTCAGACTTCAGGTTATAAGGAAATGGAGAGTGAAGTCTTCTTGTATTTTCAGACCTGCATCTTTCAAATACATTGCATTTAAGTAATACAGCTACAAAGTTGTAGGTGTTAGTCTCAGTGAGATGCTAGAGCAGAGGACCCGAAATAAACTCTAAGATGGTTCTGTCCATTGTTTAGCAATGGAAAACTGTCAAGTGTGGCTCCAGGCAAGAGTAACGAACGTGTCTCAAATTAAGACATAGCATTTTGCTATGTCAATGGCATTTTTTATTTAAAAACACAGCATAGCAAAGTTAAGCAAAGGTTGCACTGTATCATATAACTTCAAAAGCAACAGAACTGAATAAAGAAGAAATAAGACTAAAATCATGAACCATTTTGTTTTCAGTATCTTCGACCAATAAATATGAGTAGTCATAAGAGTCTAGTAAAACTTTCTGAAAGGAAATCTTTGAAATGTGTGATTGAAGTTACCCAAAGATCAAATTCATAACGAATCGGTTCCATAAAGTACACCTGAAAAACTTTCCCCAGAAAGAGAGATGGTTACCTGGAATAGTGGCAAACACACGCTTCCTGTTTTGGAGATCACTGAAGTGAAACTAAAAGGTCTGGATCTTGACATACTTAAAGGACAAGCTGCTCAAAGATAGTGGTTTGCTCTCTGTGTTTATTTTCCTCTTTCTCAGAACGTGTTAGCTTCTCTATAAATCATGCTCCCTACCAGAGCACTCATTTAATGACGGCTCCTTGTGGCGGGTAAAGTGCATACTGGGGCAGGAATGTTGGGTGTATGCTCACAGGTACTGAGAGTTCAAGGAATTTCAGGTTAAGGTCAGAACCTTTGTACTGTTTGTCAAGCATTTAAAGGCTGATCTGCAACACTAGCTGGCTGCTTAAATAACTTAACAATATTCAAGTGCATGTTCTATTTCAGGGCATTTCTGGGTTTTACATAGAATCTTGTACTTGAACATTTACCTGGTTTTCTTCCCTTTATTGGTCCTCTTTGCCTCTTCTCCTACACATCATTTTCAGTCCCAGATCTAAGCCAAGCCTGGGCGTAAAGTTTTCCATTCTTAATAATGATCGCACTCTACTTTTAAACAGATTATATTTCAATGTTTATTAAAATAAAATAACACAACTGCCAACAAGAATATTTGTCAAAATATCTAAGGAATTCTGAAAAAAAACAACGAGGAGACATGAACTATTCTATATGTTAAGATATTAGAAGAGTAGAAAATTGTATAAAAATTGGTACTAATACACACAAACAATAAGATAAATAAATGTACCAGAATAGAGAGCTCAGAAATAAAACAAACACAAAGATCTATTTTTTCTGCCATTTCAAACCAGCATGGAATAGATATTATTTAGAAAATGACAAGTAAGTGGTTAGGCAAAAAGAATGTAAAAATGCCTAACCATGTTCATAATTGGATAACTACAACTTACAATTATAATCACACTGACAAGTTTAAAAATTCATGATACAGTGGGAGGAGATAGATATGGGAGGCAAACCTTGTCATACATGGTTGGGAAATCAGCATAATTTCTCTGGAAGGCAATTAAGTAATATTTATATACCTAAAAACTCACTAAATCCTTTGGCCATGAATTCGTCTTTCAGGAATGTATCTCACAGATATTACCACACATGGCACAACAAATTACAAGCAATGATGTTCACTGAAGCATTGTTGGTAAAACAAAACATTGGAAAAAGTTAATGTCCATCAAAATGAGACTAGTTAAATACAAACCAATTATATCCACTGAACAGAATACTAGGTAGCTATTTAAAAAGGTGAGGGAAGATCATATTTTTAACATTATGTATGAAAAAGCTTTCATGAGTTATTAATTAAAAATAAATTGTAGAGCATTGTGTTCCATAATCCTGCTAACTTTTGTGAAATGAATAAACAAGTATAGCTATAGTGTTTTACCCCTGTATAAAACTTACATATATAGAGGTCTGTCTGGGAAAAAGTCCAGCCATTATTAACGTAATGAAAAGAGTTTAAGGGAACTTAAGGGGAAAAAGGGGAAGGGATTTTGAGGAACAAGTATGAAAGACACAGAGATGAGGACTGGGGGGGGGATGGGAGGGAGGGGGGAGACCGGGCGGGGGGGTGGGGTGGGATGGGAGAAATAGATTAAAAAAATGTACTTGAAAAGTAACTAAATAAAATTTAATATTAAAAAAAAAGAGTTTGTGTGACATCAATGTAACCTGGCTGCTGAGGAGACTGGACTGGAATGTGCATGTGTGAAAATGACAACTTCACTGTACTAGTCAGTGGCCATGGTATAACCCATTGAATGAGCATGTGTACTGTGTGGTCATCACATTCAAAATGACTGAGTGAATAGAGCAACAATCTGCATCATATTTTGCATTAAACTTGGACTTTGCTCCATGGAAACTATTCAGATGTTGAGTCAAGTGTGACACTAATGCTACAAAGATGGTTGAGAATCCGTTAAAAGTGATCCACATTCTGGAAGGCCTGCCACAAGCAGAACACCTGAGGATGTCAAACTTGTACAGGCTTCAATGAACAAAGATTGGAGAACTGTGTGATGTCCCAAGGTGCCTACTTCCAAAGGGGACTGAGGTGTGATTGTCCTATGTACAATGTTTCTTGTACCTTGTATCTTCTTAAATAAATGAAGATTTTTTTCATAATAAATGGCTAGATACTTTCTGGACAGACCTCGTATACTCATACATGCATAGAATGTCTCTGCTTGAAACTATTAATAGTAATTTTCCCTGTAAAATGAGAGTCTGAGGAAATAAGAGTAGAAGAAAAATTTACTTTTGATTGCTAGTTTCTTATATGTTTGATTCACAATAAATTCTTTATATGTCATTTACTCATTTTACACATACATTTCTATGGGTCACTTCTGAATCCAGATATCTAGAATTCGGAACAAGCAGGTTGTAGTTCAAGCCCCGGAGAGTTCACTGAATCCAATTCGAATGATAATACATGAGTTTATTTATGGTCACACACATAGATTGCACTAAAACAAAGCAGCCGTGTCAGTTGTCTAAACTACTGTTCCAAAATGGTCATTAAGGTACATGGATTAGTTGAGCCGCGTCTGGACCGCTGGCTGAGCAGGCTGTGGTGGCCTTGGCCTGTTTAGTATGCAGCCACAGACACAGCCGTGCATTTCAGAGCAGAGGAAGGCATAGTGCCAATGCCAACGGGAGATAAGAAGACCAAGCCCACGGTATTATTTGTTCCTAAGACAACCTCCATTTTGAGTGTCTCTGAAGCCTGTAATTAAATAGAATGAAAAATAGGCTTTTCACTGGTGAAGTTATTATTTATTAGGTGGTTGTTCAGAAGCCTGACTTCTGTCAGTGGAGTCAATGATTTTAAGAATTGCTAGGAAAGGATGGGGAGGTCAGATGGCTAGGAAAGAATAGAAAGGAAACAAGAGCAGCATGTTTGGCTTAGCTTTGTAAACAGGAGCTATAACCGAGATCCATAGATTAAATAATTCTTACAAAAAAATGATCCCATAGCAGATGGCTGATTGGGAGTATGGCAGCTGATTGAAGGTGGAGTCCATAGTCACAATAACACTGCAAACAGTGCTACTATATTTGGTGTGAAAATAAAAAATATATATATATTTATTACCACCTTTCTTTTCCCTGATTGCTATCTATCTATTTACTTGCGTGGCTTTGTCATTCCACTGCCAAAGGTCAGCATGATAGACTTTGCCTAAGACAGTAGTATCCCTAGTACATTCCTTTCCCATCGTTATAACAGTTTGATAGTCTCAGAAATAGAAGTTTGTCTATGAAAGTCCTTCTACATGCACAGTTTTTTAAACATTTTATTTTTATATACTTTTAGATTCACCTGCAGTTTTAAGAAGTAATATAGAGGTATCATATATTCTTCACCCAATTCTCCCCCATGGTAAGGTCTTAGCTAACTGATGTACAATAATATGGCAACTAGAAATTTCACAGAGGTGCAATCCACTGCCTGCATGAGTTTTGTAACTTGTGTTCTATCATTTAAAATGTGTGTGATTAACCCATTGCATGCCTGTGTATGAACTTAAAGTGGTGAGTTACTATCACTGGGATGTCAACCTGAATATGGATGATGGCTATTCATAACTATATGATTTCATTGGTGATAGTATATGAACCTCTGATGTTTTAATATAAGAGTGGAAAGAAGCAAAACAGTTAGAATCAAGAAGAAGAAAAGAGAGGACATATACTGTGGTGATGCATGAGGTTACAGTCACAAGATGCACTGAGTGGATACTGGACCCTGCAATTCTCATCTTTGTAATAAGAGAATGGTAGATGCATGTTTAATGGTACAATGCTGGTCATTTACTCAGTCTTCTCCTGTTCTAGGAGGAAGTAAATCCTGTAGGAAAGGATGGAGATGAGAGGATATAAAAACTATTTTCTGGATCAGAGCCTGGCAGAAGTCTAAATTTCCTGAAGCTCTAAAGTCATATTGACATTTGTCCTTAAAGGTCTTGGTGTGCAGCTGTTTAAAAAAAAAAACAACCCAAAACCCAAAGACCAAAATTTAAAGGATTGTATAAGAATAAATAGAAGGTATGAAAAGAAGTGAGCAATGCATAAAGAAATGGTCAAAGACCAAGAAAGAAAGAAGCATAAGACACTCTTTTTATGGAAATAAAAGTAGCAAGGTGAGGTTCTAGTGGTCAGAAGCTCTGGGCTGAATTTATCTTCTCCAAAAACTGTTTTTGATATGTTCTACAAAACAAGGATAATAATATTGACTCATCTCCCTCACATAATTTTTGTATAAGATCAACTTGAAAATATCAACACGAAATCAGACAAGGCACAGATAAAGGGATTGATTACTGCAGCATAATAAAACAAAATAAAGAATTCCTAAACCAGTTCAGTTCATGAAAGCTATGGAGTCAGTGTTGCACAAGGAGGACTTTAAGAAAGGCAGCTTGTCTGACTGTTCAGTTTCATCATTTGCTTCATTCCCAGTAGGAAGAAATATTGATTGTATTGCTAAACCAGTGGTCAATTTTCAGTCTTTATCTTACTGGACCTAAGTGGCAGTATTTGACATGAGTATTCATTTCTTCCTCCTTTAAATACTTTGGTCACCTGGCTTCCAGAACAATACATTTCCTGATTTCTCTCCCACTTTATTGACTGTTACTCTTACAATATCCCTCATCTCCCCAGATTTAAAATATTAGGGGTGACCTAAGGCTGAGCCTCAACTTCTTTTTTTTTCTGTATGCATTCACACTTTGGGGAATCTTATTTAGCCTCATAGATTGTCATCTGTAAACTGACAACTCCAAAATCCATATGACCATTCAAGATATCTTTCCTGAGCTTGTTTAACCAACTGCCAATTTCATAGCACCATTTGGATATCTACAAGACTTCTACAAATAAACTTGCCCCAAATCTAGCTTCTGAGATTTGCATCTGCCCTTTACCCATTTAGGCTCACTGATCTTTTCTGTATCAGTGCATCTTTGCTTTTGGTTTTCAGGCCAAAAAGACTTGTAAACATTTTTGAGCTCCTTCTTTCATATACCATTTGCAATCAACCAGCAAATCCTATAGTCTCTACATTTAAGATACACACAAACCACCACCAATTTTTATTACCTTCACCAGAATCTTTTCACCTAAATTACTCACTAGTCACCATCACCTGTCACTTGAATTATTTCAATACTTCCTAACAAGTGCTTCTGTTTTTACCCTTGTTGGCTCACAGGTCTTACGTCCCAAGGTCTATTCTCTTTCCTTTCTGACCTCATGTTCTACTGGTTTCCTCTAGACTCTCTTGCAGGAAAACTGACCCCCTTGCTTTTCCTAGAGATTCCCAGGTGTTCTCCTTCTGCAGGGCCTTTGCATTTGCTCTTCCCTCCACCTGCAAGGCTTCTCCCTCATTTACCTACATGACTTACTCCTTCACCTTAAGCTATGTGCTCAAATGCCTCATGCTCAGTGAGGCTTTCCCTGACTCTACCATGTCTGCTGTTATGACAACATCTCCCTCAGCCAACACTCCCTATCTTGTTTTCGTAATTTATGTTTTCCAAAGAATTTAGGGAAAGGCCTATTTGTCATAATACATTTGTGATCTTTATTGTTTTTCCTCCTTTCTCTGCAATGAAAACTTAATAAGGAAAGGATGTTTTGCCTATTGTGTTCTTCATGTAACTGTAGTACCTAGAATAGTGCCTTTCACATACCAAGCACTCAGTAAGTATTTGTTATATAGATGAATAAGTTGACTAATAAATAATGAGTGAATGAGCTGGCTGAGAGTCTGTAAAAAGAGCGTCACAAGCAGCAGGCTGACTAGACAGAGCAAGCTGCTCATGGGAGTTGGGGGCCAGACATTCTTCTACAGTGAAGGCATTTTCCAGATAGTGTGAAAGGAGACCAAAATAAGTTTAAATTTTAGGTTATTTTTGCTGGAATTTGGCTGACCAAGAGCTATTGTTACAAGAATACAAGATGGTGTCAACCAGAAAAAAATGCCAAAGGAAGAAGGGCATTAGGGTTGCTACAAAGGCACCCTTGTTAGATGAACCTCGATCAAGTTGGGAAGACAGTGTCTCTGTGGTATTCTGAATGGAAAAACTTGACATTGGTTTGTTCTACATTCATTACCAGATTGTACCAGCAACTAAGAGACCATGTCTGAAATGGACCATTAAATGTAGTCCTTCGCAAATTTAACACAAATTATATCACCCTGAAGAGTGCTTTGACATAACTTGGAGTTAAACATTTACTGTAAGTGCCACTGCCTATGGTAATAATTGACAAAGCGGGCCTAGGTTAGATGTAAAAGTAGGAGTTACTGTATTAACTGGAACCATTACCGAATTGCTAAAAATTGCAAATTCTAGTTGTGCTTTGAAAACCACTGGGTAAACATTGCTGTTGCTAAATAGCTGAGTTTATTGCTCTGTTAAATATAATGTAACATATTAAAATCTACATCTTAGTTTCTTTCACAAATTTCAGTGGAATTTTTTCTTGTCAAATATTAAAAGCTTAGGATTATAACTTCCAAATTTGGTTTTATAAAGCATTACTCAAATCTTTTTCGAATGCATGAGGAAATAAATAGTTAGCTTCCCTCTTATATCTCACATTACTTCCTATTGTACTTTCATTTTGGGGTGCCTGGTTTATTTCTTTTTTACATGAAGATTAGATTTAATGTTTCTTTAAAACAAATAGTAAAAAAAACCCTTTTTAACTCTTTTGTTGTTTTAAATCCAGAAGAGGTAGTGGAAGAATTCAGAGATTATTAATTATGCTAATTTTGTTGTCATGACAGTTAGTAAAAGGCATAAGTGTCCTTCTAGGCCCATGTGTCAGTATAGAAACTGGCTCTGCTTGGTTTGTGGAATGAATACACGATCCAGAAAGCTTGCTTTATTTTCGTACTCTGTATTGAGCAAAACAGCCATGACTTTCTGATCCAAAAAGATTGTATGAGCTGTCACAACCAATTACTAAGTCTCTGTCACTGACCTAACATGGATTCACTCAAGACTTACATTTTAGTTTCATGTAAAGCCGTCCCATTTTACAGATAGATAAAGTAAAGCTGTGAAAGTCACATGAACTTTCCAAAGTTCACAAAGCAGCCACATTATAGCTGAGATTAGAAATGTTAACAGTGACTGCCAGCAGAATGAACACACAAATGTTTTCATCCCTTTAACTTCCACTTACTGCCTTCTAGACATGGGCTAGGGTTATGATTCTGTTACCAAAATATACCAGTGATGCCCACTGAGATGACATTTGCTTCCATGGATCTTTGTTAGTATCCAATGTGTGTCAAATCTGGGGACACAGAAATGAAATCTCAAGTCTCCTCCTCATTGCTAACACAGACTGACTGGAACTGACTTTCTTTGATAACTGTAGAAAGAAAGTGTAATTGGAATGTAGAGGTAGCAATTACTTTGGCATTAGAAAACAATGGTCGTCCTCCAAAAATCTACCCTTCACTTCTTTCAACATTGGTTTTGTGAAACTACATTCCCATGAGTGGCTCAACCATTTGTGTTGCCCATTTATTCACTTTGTGAATAATAAGCTTGGGCACGATATGTTACCCATGATAGCACATTTTTACCCTTAACCTGTCCAGTGATCTCTTTCCCATTTGGACCAGTTGGACCAGTTACAGACAATGAGACATGACAAGAAGTATGTCATGGGGAACATGGATTACAGAAAACATTTCTTCACAAGTAGGAAACATTAACCAGAAAATGATAAAAATATTTCTGACTTTGGATATTTTGTGCTTAAATTGTTATGGGAGAGGTGGTAGAGGGATTGAGCAAAAAGGAAAAAAGAGAGAAAGACAGTGGACAACAGTGTGGTGATTGGGGAGGAAGGAGTGAGGGTGGGGGTGGAAGAGGATATGGGCAGACAAATGGCAATGGGAAGAATACAATAAAATCATGTAAAAATAATAAATACATAAATAAATAAATGTTATGTTTATTTCACAACAAGTTTCATGGAGGAGACAATATCAGACATGAACCCTGAAGGGTACAGAGAGGTAAATTAAAGTTCAAGGGCATCTCAGGTGGAAATAATAGAGTGAACAAAGGTGCAGAGCCACCACTTGTAAGGTACGGTTGGGGAATGACAACCAGAATTGCAATGTAGCTAGAACAAGGATGAAGGGCCAGATTATGAAGGCCTTAGATATGTATCAGAATAAAGAGATTGGACAATTCTTTTCCTTCAGAAAATAAAAGTTCTTAGAGGATTTTTGAAAAAAAATGACATCTAGATGATCAGCATTTCACCTACAGAAGACTTGGGCTAGAGAAAACATCAAGTAAAGTGTTTGAAGTTGTTAATATCTAGAGCCAGAAAATGTCTGCATGTTATTCAGCATGTTATTAATAATCACATTTACTTAGTTTTTATTTAGATGTTAGACATACTAATAATTAATTGGATTCCTAACAGAATGATGACAATAATTTAGACTATAACTATAGTGAAGTGTCAAAGAAGCAAAATATTTCTTCCTATTGCATAATTTTGTCAGAAATTCCTTTGAATGAAGAATGTGAAAGAAAATGAAAGACCGATTATTTCATGCCCTAGGGAACAATTTATGCTCCACGCCGTCCAAATTCCACTGTGGCTGAGGATAGGAGCACTTTGTGTTTGTAATTTAGACTAGAATTAGGATTGTAATAGAGTGACACTAAGTGGCTGAAAACGGAAAGGTTTAGTTCATAGAAATCAAAATAAGAACAAAAAACTGCACTTACAGTGACATTTATGACTTCCAGATAGCAACTGGAGAAAATTCTACTCGTAGTAACTTGGAATCATTAAAAGAAATCAACAACTAGCAATTTCTTTCCTTCTGAATATTTTAAAACTCTCATGAATGAATTATAATAGCTGAAAGAAATTAAAACATAATAAGCTGAATTGGTAAATAAGATTTTTTCCTTTTAACTTAAAAAATGTGTTTTGCTATTGATTTCCTGACTTAGAGGTATAGTTATGAGGTAACTATTTCCTTTTTAATACTAATATTAATAACCTGGCTTTTTAATTTATAAAACTTACAATGGATTTTAAATGCAACATTTCTGAGTACATTTATTCAAATAAATAAATATGTACATGATACTTAACTAAAATATTGCCCTAGGACCACTTCAAAAATTTCCACTTGCAAGTAGAAGAAAAGATTATTTCTTTTGCAAACTCTGTAGTCAGTGTGTGTTGTTTCCCTTAGTGTTTTTAGGACAGATTTTTTAAAGTGACTATATTTTTATTCACTGAAATTAAGAGGACTTCTTAGTCCAATATTCATTCATTATTTATTAGTTTTTTTCATTCCATAGATACTGGACTGAGCCATAAAAAACTACACTTTTATTGGTTAAATTAGTTAAATATTGGTATTATGTATTATTTAACTCACTACTTATTAAATATTTCTAGATGATGGTGATAGATGTATAGTATCCCTATACATGGACCCCTGATCCCCTCTCATGTGGCCCATCAAGCTAGTACTAACTGCTTCTACTGGGGCAGTTCATTTTATCTGTGGATAATTCTGACAAAATGTAGAATTTTTCTTCCTTAAGTCGAGCTGAAATATTTTTTTCTGGATTGTCTACAGATTAGTTTTACTTCTGGCTAGTGAATACACACATACACACACACACACACACAATGCACACAACCAAATCTACTCATATATGTAATTCATCTCCAGGTATCAGAAAAACAATTATGCACTTATTTCTGCTACTATCTTGTGGTTTTACCTTCCATGGATTTAACAGTTTAATTGTCTCATCTGAAATATTGTAATCCTAAATTGGACTTTGAAAATGTTGACCCTCCATCTTCCCAATATTTTTTTTTTCTCTCTGGGTTTCTGTAGCATCCCTCTTCTTGGGCTTTCTTCCCACCTGTCAGATTTTTCTCCACTTACTCAGCATTGTTTCTCTTATACTAACTCCATTGGTATCAGTGTTTCCAGTAGCCCATCCTTAGCCTTGTTCATTAAAGGTACCCTGTGTGCCTATGTGACCTCTTCCCACCCCTTGGCCCCAGCAGTCATCCACAAGCTAAATTTTCCACCTTTAGCTTAAACCTCTCTGAACTGTAGTCCTATATTCAACTGCCCCATAGATATCTCTACTTACCAGTTCCATCTACACCTCCAGCTGAACAGTCAGCTCATGTGCCTATAATACAGCATCTTATATCAAATTTTATTCATTCTGTGTTTTTTGTACCCTATCACTTAAAGAAGGGACATCTCTCCTTTGATACCACCATTCTCATTCTCTGCTTGCTCCTCATTCCCACAAACACACGAAAGTAATTAATCACTAGTAACTGCAAATTTTATCTCCTTAATGACTCCTCAAACCATCCCCTTCTGTTTGCACTAATTCAGGACTGGATCTCTATTGCATGTCTTTTGTTGTTGTTGTCATATTTTTGGTTTGTTTTTACTATTAGTTCCCTGTTATCTCTTGCCCTGTCCCAGTGTAACCTCAAAGCTGTAAAATTGGTCACGTAATTCTGTTTCTTAAAAATTATACTTAGGCTTTTCATACATTTTAGGATGAAATTTAAGATCCCTAATTTAGTACAAAAAGAAGAAAAGTAAGAAGATCAATATGAAATAGTTCAGATGTCATAATGAGTCAATTTACCTTCTTTAATATGGACAAGAAGATAGTGTATTAGAAAAAGAAGGCAAGGAGAGAGGGAGAAGAAGAGACAGAGAGGGAGAGAGAAGGAGGAAGAGAAGGGGAAGGAGAGAAAAATAGAAAAAAATCAATTATCTTCAAAGTTAGGAAGATAACCAAGGGAACTTACTTCCTGAGCTACATGAAAGTATGAGGTAGAAGAGAGTTCAACACACTGACTGGGTCTATGTGGAAATGGCAGCCAGAGTCAACTTATCTTTCAAAATAATTTGATAAAATTACAAACGCAGAGACAAATGGCTGTTTTTAGTCTTAACCTGTCTACTGATCTCCTTCTTGTATCATTTAGTATTGCCTTGAAATCTGACCATTCTGAATAGATTTCCATTTTACCTGGGGTAAGGGTAAATGTACACAGAGGTAGTATTTGCTGGGACGAGGGCATTGCTTCTGTTAACTGTGCATTTCAGTTTCGAATCTATTATGTTTTTATAAAATTTGGCAACTCAGTATTCCTTACCTTCTAACTATCTGATGAGTCCACTACCGATATGGTTCGCATTCTCTTATCTTATCTAAAATACTATGAGAAATTTGTGTCATTCACTAAGACTAAAATATTGCCAAATGCAATAGTTATTAAAAGTCTGCAAATTAAAATGAGGTAAATTGGAAATAACTTGTTTTTTAATGAAAAATTGACCTCATTTCACTCTTACTTTTGGTTTAATTTAAAAAACTTATTGTAGTGCAATAAATGTCACATGAACTATAAATTATTTAAAATTCATAGTTCAATGAATTTGACATACGTATACACATTTAAAGCCATTACTATTATCAAGATGCTGAACAATTCCACCAACCTCAAGTTTTCCTCAAACCTCTTTTCAAACCATCTCTTCCTCCAATTAGTCTATAAGCAATCACTGTCTGATTTCAGATGCTATATGTTAATGTAAATGGAATCATACCATACAATCTCTTTTAGATATGGCTACTTTCATTCAAACTCATTCATGTCATTTAATGTTCCATTAATTAATTTTATTATAGTGTTAATATTACATTTGCTGCAATTTGTTAACCTTCTAACTTACTGATGGGCTTTTTTGCAGATTTTATTAATTATAAATAAAGCTTGTATGAATGTTCATGTACAAGTCTTTGTGGAAACACATGTCATATTATCTTGTTTTTTGTAATAGCTATAATGAGATATAACACAAATAGTATATGTCACTATTTAAAGTATACACTTTATTATTTTTAATATATTTGCAGAGCTGTGTAACTGTCATCATAATCAATTTCAGAATATTTGTATTACTCACAAAAGAAACCCAGTGGGTACTCTTCAGCTATCATCCCCTAACCCTTCATCCCCAGGAAACCACGGAACTGCCAGCCTGTTTTCTAAAGTGGCTGTCCTATTTTACATGCCCTCCAGCAGTGTATAAAGGTTCTGACTTCTCCATATACTTGTTAACATGCTATTATCTGATTTTTTCACTCCAGCCATTCCAGTGGGTGAGAAGTGGTATCACATTGTGGTTTTAATGAGGATTTTCCTAATGACTAAGAACTTTTAACGTCTTCTCTTGTGCTTATTAGCCATTCATGTATCTTATTGGTGAAATGTCTGTTTAAATCCTTCATCTACTTAAAAAAAATTGTTGCCTCTTTACTATTGAGTTATACAAGTCATTTATATAGTTTAGATATCAGTCTCTTATTAGATGTATGATTTGCTAGCATATTCTCTGATTGTGATGGTTGTCTTTTTCTTTATAGTGTCCTTTAAAGCAAAAAAGGGGAGGGATTTGGAGGAACAAGTATGAAGGACACAAGGACGAGAACTAAGGGGGTTGGAAATGGGAGGGAGGTGTGGAGCACGGGGCGGGGTGGGCTGAGATGGGAGAAATAAACTGTACTTGAAAAATAACTAAATAAAATAAAATAAAACAGCACAATAATTTTTATTTTGATGAAGCTCAATTTATATTTTTCCCTTCAGTTGTTTTTTTAGTTGTCATCTCTAAAATACCATAGCTTAATCCAGAGATATAAATATACAGTTATACTTTCTCTAGAAATTATATAGTTTTATTCCTCACATTTTTGTCTTCAATCCATAGACATGGGTTTCTTTGGATTTAATCCTGTTTAAGAGTCACTGACCTTCTCGAATCTCTAAATGTATACCTTTATTAAGGGGAAAAAGAGGGAGGGATTTGGAGGAACAAGTCTGAAGGACACAAGGACAAGAACTAAGGGGGGGTGGAAATGGAAGGGAGGTGGGGAGCAAGGGACGGGGGGTCTGGGATGGAAGAAATAGAAAAGTGTACTTGAAAAATAAGTAAATAATTTTTTTTTTAATTTTTAAGATTTTTTGTCTGTTTTTCTTTATTTTTTTCTGTCCTTACCTCTTTTTCTCTTTCTTCTGGGACAGCAATTACATATATGTTAAGCTTACATATATTGTCTCAAAGCTCTATGAGGCTCTATTTATTTTCTTCAACCCCCCCCAACCTTTTTGTTGTTGTTTTTCAGATATGTAGTTTCTTTTATTAAACTATTTTCAAGTTCACTGACATTTTTCTCTGTCACCTCAATTTTGTTAGAGCCCATTTTTAAATTTCTGATTTTGTAATTTTACTTCAAAAATTTCTTTGTCGATCACTATGTCTTAATGGAGATTTAAAATTTTTTCTTATTTTATTTTCTTACTTAAATTTTACCCCATGAAGCACAGTATAATAGCTATTTTATCTTTTTTTGAAGAATTTTATTTATTAATCTTTAGAATTTTAAAGAATTTTATTTATTTATCTTTAGAGGGGAAGGGAAGGTGAGAGGGAGAGAAATATCAATGTGTGGTTGCCTCTCCTGTATCCCCTGCTAGGAACTGGCCTGCAACCCAGTCATGTGCTCTGACTAGAAATCGAACTGCAGTTGTTTGGATTGAGGCCCGAGCTCAATCCACTGAGCTACACCAGCCAGGGCTATAATAGCTACTTTAAAATTCTGTCTAATCATTTCTATATCTACATCAGCTTGGTTTAGCACATGTTGATTGTCTTTTCCCTTTTCAATAGTTTACCTTTCCTAATTTTTTTGTATAACCATTAATTTTGTGATGAAGGGGAATTGCGAATAATGTATTATTTAACTATAGATTCTGCTATAATTCTGTGAAAATATTTTTATTTTTCTTTAGCAATAAATCAACCCAATGATATTTAAATGATAAGTTCTATCTCACCTTCTGAAAATAGTGGCTCAAAAACTAGGCTCAGTTTCTTAACACATAACTTCATTGAATCAGTCTTGTCCATGAATTTAGGCTGAGACGTGTATGAGTTCATTCCTAGAATTGAGGGTTCTTTCCCTAACTCTCTGACATTTGCCCTCACCCTCAGCCCACCCATGTTCCTTCCCTTGTTCCCTACGGCCAGGAAAAAGGTTTAGTTGATGGGACTTGAGCTGCTCACGCTGGACTATCACTCTGCAGCTGTGATTCATGATCAAATGCCGCCCAAATGGGGAAAATAAACCCTGAGAACTCACTCCTGTACTGTTGCTTCACTATGCTTTGACTCTTCCCATAGTCTGTTTGTATTTGTTTACTCTCACTAGTAGACAAATGATAGCTGTTGGTTTTGTATTTTGTTTAGAGTTTATAGTTATCAGCAGAAGGTTGGGTTATTGGGTACTCACATAACCATACCAGAATTGGAACTCACACTTTGTAAAGTGTTCTCTTCCACTTTTTGTCATATATTCCAGAGGAAGTTACACTAGGAGGGAGAAAGCATTCTGGCAGAAGAGGGCTTATTCAGTTATTTATCCGGGACCTCCAGGGTATGATGAGGCTCATGCTATAGAAGAAAGAAAGTGTGAGTTTATTCCTATGTGAAATTAATTGTTTGTGTTTGGGAAAGTCATTATGCTGCTCTGAACATCAATTTACTTAGAAATATATTACCAGAGTTCTTTGTAGATTTTTTTTATTAACCCCATATTTCTACAGAAAATAAGGCATTGTTGTATTCAGAATCCTGACACAATTATTTTAATAGCTAATTTTTCTTGGTATGTTTGGTTTTTAAGAGGCATTTGACCATTAATGCACTCATTTTACCAAAGTGGAAGAGGAATTTATGAAGCATACAGAGATTGGGTTTTGATCTGTGACTTAATCTATATTGTTGCCACCCCTTAGTCAAGGTAGAAATGGTCATTATCTGCTGATTCATCACATCTTCTAAGCATAATTTTCTTTGCCTAGAACTAGGAATCTATATTAGAAATTATTCTATCTGCTTATTAGCTTACAGATCAGTTTGATGTTTTTAAAAGCAATTAAGAATATGATGAGCTTACAGTAAGAGTCTCAAAGTTGTTTATGATCCCCATCACTTAGAAAAATATCCTGCAGTAAAACACATCTGAAATGTATGGATTTAAGTCTTAAAGCACTGTGACTATACTTTTTTATTTTAATAAGCTTTCTACTCAAATGAAACTGAAGTAATTTTTGAATTACAGTTGGTCTTTCATGCTGATACTTTTATTTCTGCCTCCACAAAACATACCAACTTGTTCATGAGAATTTGTATCCAGATATCACTTCACTGACTTGTATGTAAAGAAAGCTACGACAAAAATAATTTATTTGGGATTTCAAGCCTTAAATTTCACATAATCAATGGAAGGAAAGGATAGAAAGGAAGTACATGACTTTTAAATATAAAAGTTATATTTTTCCCATTTTTGAAATACTGATACAATTTTTAGACTGGACTTTGAAATTACATGATAATAGCTGGCACTTTTTATGAAACATTATCAAGTCAATTTCCTTGATAATGTTTCATTCCTTTGCAATGACTACTGAAATGTATTCTGCTTTAAGGTATTTTTCTCGCCTAATCCATGCACATTGTAATAGAAATTTCCCATTCAGGTGGTATATGTGAATGCAGCATGATAAATACCAAAAATGATTGTTGAGAATCTCTGAATTTTAATGGGTGTGAATAACGTATTTTCTCTCTTAGTTCAGATTTTCAAAGAACTTGTCCATAATTCTCATTTTAATATAAGTCAACATTGTTATTTTTTACTCATAATTCTTTTATTAGTAGCATCTCAGGAACCACATGATTTATTGTATTATTATGACCTAGATATGAATTTCAGCTCTTTGAAACTGTATAATATATAGGAAGACCTTAGAAGTGAAGCCAAAAGAAGTTTCTGAGTATCTGTTCTAAGTTTTGCTAAATAGTTTTTGACAAACAAAGTTACCCTGTGGTTTTCTACCACTTGTAAATGGAGAATCCTGTTGTCATTACCATGACAGAAGTTTGAACTAAAAGCACTTTGAAAAGTGTTGTCTTATTCTCCTATGATGTCTTAATGCATGGCAAAATTTCAATATATAAATAATTGATATTGATATATACTACTATCCCATCTGATTTTGGTAAAATGATACACTAACATAGTATAATATTTCTTCCACTATGAATAACTAGAGATGTTATTGTAAGGATCTTAATATACAAAATACGTGGCTGAACTAGCAAGATGAAATGAGAATCCTTAGGTGGTAGAAAATTCATGAGCTGAATCTTTGAAAACCATAAGGCACAGTAGATAAAAGTATTGAATATCAGACTCAGTATGTTCAGCACTAGGAATCCATTAATCTCACTTTAGGAAGAAGTTGGAAAAGAGACTGATGAATATAAAGTGAACTGAGACCTGACTGGTGTGGTTCAATGGATTAAGTACTGACCTGCCAACCAAAGGGTCACCAGTTTGATTTCCAGTCAGGACACATGCCTGGGTTTTAGGTCAGGTCCCCAGTACAGGTGCGTGAAAGGCACATTGATATTTCTCTCCCTCTCTTTCTCCCTCCTTTCCCCTCTCTCTGAAAATAAATAAATGATTAAAAAAGTAAATGTTGATGTGTAAACCAAAAAAAAAAAAAAGTGAACTGAAACCTCATTAAAAGGGTAAACTGGAAGAAAACATGTATTAACTTAGGAAGCAGGTATACAGCAAAAAATCTTCTCTCTGCCTAGACTCTGGATAAGAACAGAGAAAAAGAACTTGTAAACCTGGACTCAAGTCTGAGTATTAATATCTAAATTGTCGATGAGATCTGCATCTCAATAATTAAGATAAATACAGTTTTCAAAATAATGTGTGCCAAACAAAGACAAATATAAAACCGTTCTATGCCCTGACTAGTGTTCTTCAGTTGGTTGGAGGGTCATCCTGTAAACTGAAAGGTTGTGGGTTCAATTCCAAATCAGGACACATTCCTACATTGTGGGTTTGGTCTCAGGTGAGGGCGTGTACAAGAGGCAATTGACGGGTGTTTCTCTCTCACATCAGTGTTTCTCTCCCTCTCCGTCTCCTTCCTTTCGCCTCTGCCTAAAATAAATGAACATGTCCTTGGATGAGAATAAAAAATAATTCTCATGAGACATTTCACAATCCAAGTTCACAAGAAAATCTCATAGAAGAGGGCCTGTTAAAATGATATCACAATAAAAATACATTACTGGAGGTTATTTTAAAAAATGAAGAGTGAATTATAGAATTAAATGATAAATTGGAGAAAATCATCTGTAATTCAGCGTGGAAGAAATGAGATAGAAGCATAGAAGACAGGTTTAGAGACAGAGAAAACAGAATAAGAACACTCCACATATGTTTTATAGGCGTTCAGAAGCAAACACAGAAAATAGGGGCATTTATATTCAGACAACATAGTTGAGAATTTTCAGAGTTAAAATTCTTAATCTTCAAGAAATATAAGTTGTATAAAGAATAAATAATTCCACACTTAGACATATTTTAGTGAAATTTCAGAACACCATATCAAATTGATTATATAATACACAACTAAGTAAAAGGCAGATTACATCAAAGAGCTGTAACTAAATTGCCTATGAATAGCTCAACAAAAACAATGGAGATCACATTTATGAATATCTTCATGGTGTGGAAATAAATAACTGTTAACCTATAGTTCTCTGCTCAGCTAATATATCAAGAATTGGGGTCATATAAAGAAAATTTTAGTCCTGGCTGGTGTGGCTCAGGGGATTGACTGACGGCCTGTGAAGCAAAGGGTTGCTGGTTCAATTCCCAGTGAGGGTATATGCCTGGGTTGTGGTTCAGGTCCCCAGTAGGGGGCATGTGAAAGGCAACCACACACTGATGTTTCTCTCTTTCTCTTTCTCCTTCTTTTCCCCTTCCTAAATATACATAAATAAAATCTTAAAAACAAAAGAAAATTTTAGATCAAAAAAGACTGAGAGAATTTTTCACTAACAGGCACCACCTTCAGGAAAAAGGGTACTAAGTCTTGGAAGAATTGGTATACAAGAGGCAATAGTGAGCAAAAGAATGGGGACTATGTGAATAAATATATTCTTATAATTTTTGCTTTGTTCGTGTGGAAGATAAAACTCTTGATTAAACTTTAAGTCAAATCTGGAAATTAACAGTAGCCACAAAAGGAAAAGAATTGATGAACAAGGACAGCTGAGTGGTGGTTGTGGGGGAGGAAGGAAGAAGGGGAAAGAAGGAATGGGGGGTAATGGTAATACATTAAAAAAGAAAGTGTAAAACCTTAAAACTAGTAGTGATAAAAAAGAAAATAAATTATGTTACACTAAGATTAATTCAATGGAAGAAGGGGAAAAAGAAAGAGCAGAGGAGAGTATGGTATGGAAAACATAAAATTATATACACAAATAGTTTTTGAGTACTTATAGTAAAACTAGCCAGCATTATAAATGCATTAAATGTGTTGTATTTAATTTTAATAACGATGTCAGATAATTATTATCATAAATGTGCTATTTTAAAGATCATGAAATTAGCATGCAAATAATTAAAATAGTTTTGCTCAAAACTCACATACCTAGTAAATAGTTGAACTCAGAGAATGCAGCTCCAAGTCCATTCTCTTACCACTACAATTTTTCTATACAAAACATTAAGATGGTAAATAAATCTAAATGTGATGGTAATTATAGTAAATGTAAAGGATCTAAACTTTCTAGTTAAATATAGATGGTATAATGCTTCCTTATTAAAAGACCCTCAGAATGGATTTAAAGAGCAGCAACAACACAATCCTCTATTTGTGAGAGAAGAGCCTAACAAAGTAAATGATAAAATGATTAATAATAAAGTATAAGGAGGAGAAAAGATACCAAATAATATCTAATCAAAAGAATGCTTAGTTTATCTATATTAACAACAGGCAAAATACACATCTATGCAAAAAACTTTTATTATGAATTAAGAGGGTCATTAAATGATGACAGGAATAATTTGTCAAGAAAATGAACAATGCTATTAAATTGCATTTTTAAGATCAAAGCAAAAAGGTGAAAATCTAAAGAGTTATTTGTAAATATACAAAGAATTAGATAAAGAATATTATTCTCACATTGATATTTATCTATTAGAAAACACTCATGGCACAGTTTCCTTCTAGTTTTACAAATACACTTTGCTAAGACTCATGCTCAACACTTATACAAATCGATATTGTTCAGAGCTCAAGGAAGGAATATTTTACCCCAAACTGCAAACACATCTCATATATAGTGCTAATAATAGTTCATCTTAAACAACTTTGTATTGAAAAATTTTCTAATTTTTCCAACTAGGTTTGTTCCTCCCCATTGGAATCTCCAGAGCACTCTGATGATAATTACTTGATGGCACCTGTCTTCCTCTCACTTGGCGGTTCTCAGCCGGGGATGATTCTGCCTACAAGTAGACATTTGGCAATGCCCGGACATTTTTTGTTGACACAACTGGGGGAGAGGGCTGTGATGGGTAGAGGACAGAAATGATGCTAAACATGCTACAGTGCAGAGGGCAGTCTCCAACAACAAGGAATATTTAGACTAAAATGTCAACAGTGCTGAGATTGTTTAGTTTGTGGTATACTGATTTGATTTTTTAATCTTCTTTACTTAAATTGTAAATATCATGGACTGGGTCTTATTCACCCTGGAGTTCACGTAATATGTAATGTTGTGTCTGCTGCATGGTAAGTCAACATATGTTAAATTGAATTTTCATTCAACATCAGTTTTTAGTGACCAGCATGTCTTGTGGGAAAGAGCCTAAATAAGCAATCTTTATCCTCTAAGAATTCCTAGATTAATAGTGAAAGAAATGTATAGATAATTTATAATGTAGTACACTATATACTGAAAACAAAACATGAGAGAAAATGTATAAATGGTTTAAAATACAATATACTATACACTCAAACAAAAATATGAGGAAAATTATTCAGTAAAAAGCCAAACTAAGCTGAGGTTAATTCTGCTTAGAGGATAAAACTGTACTTAAGAAAGGGCAATGACAGCCTCAGTGCCGGTCTATAGATGAGGGGATAAAAAAGCCATGGTACATTTACACAACAGAATATTACATGGCCATAAAGAAGAAGGAAGCTTACCTTTGCAACAGCATGGATGGACCTGGAGATTATTATGCTGAGCAAAGTAAGCCAGTCAGAGAAAGACAAATTACCATGCTTTCTCACTTATATGCGGTGTCTAATTAACAAAGTAAACTGATGGACAAAATAGAAACAGAAACATGGATACATTAAATAAAGTGACAGCTCTAGGGGAGTGGGGAGGTGGTACTGAATGAAAGAAAGGGAAGGGAGTGGCTAAAAAAATCTATATACGTGACCCATGGACACAGGCAACAGTGCAGTGATGGCCAGAGAGGAAGGGAGGATGGGGGCTGGGTGGAGGTGGACAAAGGGGGGCAATGGGGACATCTGTAATAGTGTCAACAATAAAAATAAAGAAAACATGTTAAAAAAAGGCTGAGTTGTAATTTGAAGAAGAAAAACAATTTTATCAGCTAAAAAATAGAAAAGTGGATGATACAAATTGTGGTAGAAAAATGAATAAATGATTCTATTCTAGCACTTTCATGACAAATCTAATAGAAATAATTGATGAAGTAATTGTTTTAAGTCATAAAATTGCAAAGCAGGAAATCATCTTAGAGTTCATCTCCTCAAACTGTACATTTTATAGATACTGGAAACTGAGTTCTAGATGGGTGAAGCAATTAACAGTGTCTCAGAGAGGTCCTGGCAGAGACTGACCTAGGACTCAGTTTCCGATTGCTGTCTGTTCATTCTTTCTATAATGGTGCATTGCCCTACTTCACCTAATGTTCATGGAGCAGCCTATTTTCACCAAATTATGGAGGCATGGGATGGCTGTTTTATATCATTTGTAATTTAGTCAATGTATTATCAGGGTTCTACAGGGAAACAGAACCACGAAGGTTCTGTTTTGTGCACAGAAAGCACACACATGCACACTAAGGAATTGAGGCACACGTTTATGGAGGCTGACAAACGTCCCAGATCTGTGGGTGACCAGCCAGAGATTCAGAAGAGCTGACAGTGTATTTCAGTGCTAAAGCTGGCAGAATCGATATCCACAATGAGCAGATGCGTTATTTTGAATCTGAAAGCAGGAAATAAACCAAAGTATTGATGTCCCAAATCAAACAGTCAACTAGAACTCTCTTTTACACAGCCTCTATGCTCTGTTCAGGTTTTCAATTGACTGATGAGGCCTACTTTCATCAGGGAGGGCAATCTGCTGTACTGAGTCTAAGGATTCAAATGTTAATTTCACCCTGAAAGGTCCTCGCAGACACACCCAGAACAATGCTTGACCTTGTAACTGGACACTCCATGGTCCAGCTATACAATTAACCATCACAGTGAGTAACAAATAACTAATGGTTTTTGTTGGCACACCACAAAGTGCTCTGGGGGGATTTAGTTTGGAAGACTTCAGGAGATTTTATAACGTAAAACAAAACAAACCAGAAGCATTTGGTCTGCAATAACACCAGAAAGTTGATTTGACTATTTTGGCTAGGTAAATTAGAATTAAAAAAACAAAATGAAAAAATATAAAGGTATAACATTAACAAAATTTTTTTCTACCAAACTGGAGAACTTTATTAGGTTTGCATAAAAGTGGGTGATCTCCTTGAACTCATCTTTCAATGATTCTCTTGAATTATTTATGTGGACAATTATTTTAATATCTAAGAACTCTTCCTTGTTTTTATTTGTACCTTTTTCATGGTGCACTGTCTTTTATTTATTTTATTTATTTGTTAACCTTACCTGAGGACATGCTTACTGATTTTAGAGAGAGGAGAAGGGAAGGAGAAAGAAAGGGAGAGAAATATCAATAGCCTGTCTTTGATACACACCTCAACCAGGGTCCCCAACCCACAACCTAGGCACGTGTCCTGACTAAGAATCGAACACATGCCCTTTTGGTTTTCATCCTGCAAACCAAAAAGTCATGGGTTTGATTCTTAGCCAGGGTGCAAAACCCAACATAGTCACACTGGCCAGGGCCATGACATTGTGTTTTTATCTTATTTATCTTTTAATTTATTTTTTACTTCTTTTTTGTTTATTTTTATTGTTGACAGCATTACAGGTGTCCCCATTCCCAGCCCCCTATCCTCCTCAACCAAGCCTCCACCCCCTCGTCCCTTTGGCCATCTCCACACTGTTGTCTCTGGGTGTACGAGTTACACTTGTACTCTTTGGCTAATCCATCCACCTTCTTTCATCTACTCCCCTCTGTGGTTCTGACTGCTGTCACTCTGTTCCATGTGTCCGTGCCTCTATTTGCTATTTTGGTCATTGAATTTCACTTACAAGTGAGATAACTCAGTATTTGTGTCTTTCTCACTGGCTTACTTCACTTAGCATAATAATTCCAGATCCATCCATGTTGTCACAAAAGGTTATGAACTATTTTCTCTAATCACTCTGAGGCATCTGATTACTGGGTTGATTTTATACAAAGTGTTCTTTAGAGTTTAAAAAAAATATCATGTTAGCCCCAGGAATACACATTTTCTCTGCTTATTTTTCTACTCTTTTGTTTTAAAAGATTAATTTTATGTTTGATTGTTGTTTATTTAGAACTGCTTCATTAGAATTCAGTGAGGTTCCCATATACAAAATTATTATATAAAAATAAAACATTCCTCCCATACTTAAACAAGATCTGTGTGAATACAAGCTTATAACTCATTTTAAAATAATAATAATAACCATATTACCTGTTAGCATAAAATATTTTAATAAAAATGCATTACAATTTGCATGAAATTGCATTGCTTTACATTTTAGCTAAAGTGAGACACTCCTATTGATTTTCTCATCTAATGTGTTGACCTTCCTCTTTACAGCTTCTTGAAACTGTACTGTGCAGTCAACAGAATATGAGAGAAAAAGGCAAATAACAGTTTAGTCTGATTATAAAAATAATTTTTTTATAGTCCCCCAAAAAGGTTCTCTAGTGCCCTCAGCTGTCTTGGGTCAATGTATACTTTGAGAACCATTGTTTTAGAATTCAAACTCTCAAAAGTTGTTTTTTTTTTTGAAAGAAGAATATTTTATTACTGACATTTCTTAAAAGTATCAGTAATAAAAAAAAATCAGATAATAAAAATCAGCCCTGGCTGCTGTGGCTCAGTGGATTTAGTGCTGGCCTGTGAACCAAAGGGTCGCTGGTTCAATTTCCAGTCAGGGCACATGCCAGGATTGTGGGCCAGGTCCCCAGTAGGGGGTGCTCAAGACACAACCACACATTGATGTTTCTAACCCTCTCTCCCTCTCTAAAAATAAATAAATAAAATCTTTTTAATAAAAAGGATCTGATAATAAAGACCAGATTGACTTTTCATCAGCTTTATTACTGTAACTGGTTTTATCATTGTTTATAAATTCTACCAACAATGCACTCTCTTATTGCCTGTACCTGGGACAGACCATTCTCACCACCCCTCCATTCATATACCACCATAAGGCAGAAGCCAGACTAGACTCAAATCCAAAGGCTTGATATCTTTAACTGTCACAGTTTGTTTAAAAATAGCACTAAAGCCTAAAAATAAACACATTCACTCATCATCATTTAAATTAAACAAACAAACAAAAAACCTAGCTACACTAAAGTAATTCCTGTCAAAGACTATGAAACCAAGTGGGGAATGAGTTTAAAAAAATCCTGATAAAGAAAAGAAAACAAGTTTTCAGTCATTCTCTGGAATCCAAACAGAAGATCCAAACGGTGTCATACTTTACAGTCACAGCAAAGTAGGAGCCATTTAAATCTGAAAATGCAAAGAAAATAGTTAATTATCATTTCTGAGATAATTACTGCTATAAATTCAGTCATCCAGCGTCTGTTTTTCCAACCTGGTATTTTCCACAGAGAAGACTCTGCCTTTCTCAAGAATTTTATTTTCCAGGATCTTTCAAGGTTTCTGCCAGCACAGCCCTGACTCACCCACCGGGGCTCCCGGAGGAGAAGGAGCAGGAGGGGAGAATCCCCAGGGTATGCCCTCCAGCAAACTTCCTGGAACTCTTTGTGCATTGTGTCCTGACAGTCAGATTGTGTACTTACTCAAAATATTCTAAATGTCTTCATTAATTTAGATTGAAGGCACTTAAACTAAAACAGATCTGAGGTATGGAGCACTTCTTTCGGTGTAGCTTGAAATAGAAGGTAGTAGGGTCAGTGTGAAAGTCCCATTATAAACCCAAGGAGGGTAGAGAACAAGTAGAGTCTGATGATGCACAGGCCATGAATTTGGAGGCTTAAACTGTATCTTAGGAGCTTAAGGAAAAGAAACTGTGCAAAAATGTTTTAATGGATGGGGAAATAAAAGGAGTTTAGGAATGGAAGGTAATGTGAGTGATACGATAGCCCCCAGTATTACAGGATGTCAGAGCTGGGAGGTATTAGAGAGACCACCCAGACTATCCAGACCCACCCCTTCATTTTATAAATGGGGAGAGTAAGACCCAGAGTAGCTAAAGCAATAAAAAGTCCTGTTTATAATGTTAACTCATTTATCAGATAAACTTTAAGACACAATATCTTTTGGAACCTCCACATTTTTTCAAAGAAAATGTATGATAGGTATTGTTTTATTAATCTTCCTTTTCACATAATACTTAAATATTTTAACATCATGTAATTGATACAACAACAGTGAATATAATACGAACCTAAGTCACAACCAAAGCCCAAAGAAACAATTTAAGCTTTATAGTTTTAGATTAACCTATAGTTTAGATTAACCTTAAATACAATCCGAAAACATTGGGTGCTTAATGATTACTGGTGCTCTACTTAACTCCACAGAGGAACCAAAAATGAATTCAACAAGGTTCCTGGCTTCCAGTAATTCAGTTATCCAAGTGAGATTAATTATAGGCAAAGGCAAAAAAGGTTAAGAGAATAGGTCACGGAAAGTTTAATTCTCTTTGGAGAGTTTGGGAAACCTTCATGAAATTAAATTGAGAGAACACTTTGAAGGAATAATAAGACCTTAGTGAATGTAGATTGGGGAAGTAGGTAATTTCAGATTGAAAGGAATATACACACTAAGGAGGTGGAAAATCTAGACTGTTTAGGAAAGACAAATACTGTATACTGGCTGTGAGTAGTTAGAGTGGGGGAGAGATGTTATAATTGGCTCACTGATTGCAATGCTTGCCTGTACAGTCTCTTGCTAGAGGCCACCCATGTATCCTGCCATCACTCAGGACATTTGCTTAGTAGCCATCAATACTACCATGTGAACTTGTCTCTAAATACTCATTGGATCAGAGGTCAGCTACTCCACAGGCTCAGCAAACACATAACAACAACAACAAAAATGCATATGTTGGTTTGGCCAGAAAGATGAATGAGGACAACTATACATCATCTCTTGATTGTTTGAACTTGGAAACAGTTTCCGTGGAAAATAAAGCTGGAAGATAATATATGTAGAGAAAAAACTGTAAGATAGAACCTGGGTCATAACAAATTGAAATTTAGAGGAGAAAGAAGCTCCCTGCAGAGAAACTGGTGTCGGGGTGGGGTCCCCTGTTCAGTGTGGTTTGTGCCCAGAGTTACCTTCATGTCCTTTGTACAAACCGTCCTGAGCCCCCTGGAGGGAGTGTCTGGTTCTCATGCCAATGGAACCTGACTAATCCAGAGACCAAGAACACTAATGAAAAGTTAATCCACATTTTAGAGAACCTTTGGGGAAAAAACTGTGTATTTTAGACTGTAATGTATATATTAATAGCTAATGGTTTAAGAATTACTAAGGGGTCTTGTTTAAAGATTACGGAGGTCCTGACTCCCTAAACTAGCAAGGACACTAGAAATCCAAGTTTTTCATCGGTTTCCCTAGGAATTTAGAATCAGAATGTTCATGGACCACAAGTTGAAAAGAATTGTATATAGACTATTTTAAACTGGGAAATTATCATAATAATATTTCATTTTATTTTGAGGGATATGTGTAAAGGAGAGATTATACCAGGAAGTAAGTTATTAAAATATTCTAGATTAGAGATAAGTGATGGTGGGAGAAAAGGTGGCTATTGATAGAATAAGTAATTTTTAATAGGATTTTCTTATGATATTAAGAACGATCTAAGTTTTTAATATGTGTTCTCTTTACCTCTCTATTGTTTTCTATTCATGTCTTATCTATTCCTGGGGAACTGAGCAGAGCCCTATAGATGGGTGTGATGAGTGATCTATTCAAAACTAGCTCAGCAGACAGTAAAGAAAACTCCTGAAAGATAGTAAGTTTCACCAGAATATAAAAGATTTTATAGTATGAAGTTTTATATCTTAATGCTGAGAAATCATTTATATAATTAAGGGGCTCTTAAAAGTCTCTTAAAGTAGGGAATGAAAAAAGAAGGGGAAATGAAGATAGTTATAAAAATATTTTTTAAATAATAAAAGCCCTGGCTAGTGTGGCTCAATGGATTGAGTACTGGCCTTCAGAACCAAAGGGTCACCGGTTCAATTCCCAGTCAGGGCACATGCCTGGGTTGCAGGCCGGGTTCCCAGTAGAGGGTGTGCAAGAGATAATCATACACTGATGTTTCTCTCTCTCTCTTTCTCCCTCCCTTCACCTCTCTCCAGAAACAAATAAATAATATCTTTAAAAAAATAGGAAAGGGTAAACTAGACACATGTGTTTATATAGAGAGCTTTACTTAGAGCAGAGAGCTTTTTGATTTTCGATAGTAATAAACAAAAACACAATATTGACAATTAATGAGTGATGGGGAATAAAAAATGGTCATCTATGTAGATTCAACTTCAGACTCATCAGTGCTGTATTCTTATCTATTAAATAAGTTCTGGAGTTGGGATCTTTAATAGAAGAAACTGATTTTACTGATTAGCAATTGACAGAAAGTGATCTTTGAATCACTATGAGTTACTTTTGAGCTTTGATTTTTAAGAACCTGAATAGTTTTTCTTTTGTCCCTGTACTCAAAGACACAGAATCTATCAGGTTCTAAATCAAATTTAATCCAAAAGGGAAGAATGGGAACTTAGAGAAGAAAGATGATTTGACAAGTTTGAAAAGACATAGTTCTTCAATTAGGACTTTCATAATAAAATAAAAGACAGAGAAATCCCCCAAAGTCTTTTTGGCTTGAATTAGCACTATAATTTCCTGAGTGTCCCACTTTTTCTTCCATCAGTCTACATTATCTGTACTGCAAATAAGAAATTGAGTAACTGGGCTCAGATATGTTCTTGAAGGGTATCATGTAATAGTCAATCTTCACAGACTTATAATTGCCTTAACCTAAAAAGTAAGTACACTTAAAAAGAAAATTTTAAAGAACATAACTCCTGCAAGGCCAAAGTGATAGCACTGTAGAATAATTACAGCTTCTTCTGGTTGCTATGATGCCTTTTATAACTACGTCATCCATTATTATAAATGCTTTATAGTGTTTGTAAAAGAAGGTGGGAGGGTGACATAAGATTAAAGAAAGATGGAAAAAAAGATCTATTCACTAAAAGTAACATAAAGGAATAATTTGGTGTCAGTATTCTGGATAATGGAAACAGAAGCATCTTCATAGCAAATATTAGCACATATGTCTTATGATGGAATGACTTTAAGAGCTGGTACTTGGGGGACTGGTTGAGAGAGTTTCAGTTTAAGAGCTTCTCACAAGTGTAAAAAAGTAAAATTAAAAAAAAACCTCTCCCTATGATAAAAGTGGGGAAATATTTGAGCTTTTTATTAACTAACTCCTGAGTGACCTGGAATAACTGAATGATCACAACATGCCCCCTTTTTACAGAGAAGACTAAATTTCAGAGTTCCTAGCGATGAAGACTTTATCTTCTACCAAACCATCTGTGTACCGTAGGGTGGCAGAGCAGGGTTCCACCCATTTGGTGTAGAAAAGTTGGGTGGCTCTGGCAGAGGGAAAGAGAAAGGAAGAGATCAGGAAGAGGAAAGCAGTGGACCAAATGAATGCTAATGAGTTCAGAGAAGCTGCTTAATCATTTGCGTACCATGGGTTTCTCTCTGGGTAGGACCAAAGGAGCTTCATTTAATGAGGAGATTTGTCTTTGGTGTCTATGAAGGGAGAGTGGATCTGACATTGTTTAAACAGACAACATCAGAATGCAGGGGTTTAAAGCTGGTGCATTACTAAAATGCTCAAGGAATTTCATAACAAATACATTCAACACACACAATCTAAATCCTTTTCAAAGGGCATCTGACATTAATCCCTCAGCTGGGGTTCCTCACTTTATAGCATCATTTATCATTTAATGTAACATTAGTTTTGCGGATAAAAGCCTTGGCAGAAAACCTGCACTGAATATTGAAACATTAATGACTTAAGCAAAAAGGAAACACTTTGAAAGACCAGCCTGTGCACTGGATCTTTCCCCTAGGTTATAATCACAGATGCAGGAAGCAATTGCTGCTATATAAATAATACTGCAGTGTTGTTAATGTTGGCATGACCAGACTTATTTGTGACACTAAAAGGCAAATAACAAAAGGTTTGACAAACTGACTCCACGGAGAAATGACTATTTTTGTGTGTGTGTCGTGGAGGGAGGGAATGATGAGATGAAACAGTTCTTAGCTGCTAGTGTGAATTTTTCTGCAAAAAAAATACAGGGGTGGAGATGAGATGTAGGGGGTGGAGGTGGAAATACCAGGGCACCCTGGCAGCACAAATGGCATCAGAACTTCCTCCCTCCCACTGCACCTGAGGCTGTCGGTGCCGTGTAGGGGGAGGTGTAGATGTGGGTGTGGGAGAGTTGGAAGGCACTGCCAACTCCACTTAGGAGAGAATCCCAATATTTGTGAAATTCAATTCCCCACATTGCTTTAGCAACTCCTTTTCTGCTTGCCTGTAATATATATCTACTTCTTTCCCGAACTAAACTTGATCTTGGGGAAGACACTTACCTTGTCTTGAACGACTTTGTCTACATTTGTGAAACAGACCAGAAGCAGGGATGGTGAGGATGGGACTGTCTAGACAAGCTGGTTAAGTCCTCCTCACATCAATCTTTTATGGATTTCCTTTGCTATTATTAATATAGCTGATAATTTAAAAAATGATATCCTTTGTGCTGTAATTGCATTATATCAAAGTGCTGGAGCTTTGGAAATATTTTTCAGCCTCCAGAATTTTTCAGAGTTGGAACCATGTGGAAACTTCCCAGAACTCTAAATGTCACATTACTTAGTGACAAAGATTTTTCTCTGCTGTGTCCTCTTCTTGCCTAGGTTTTACCTTTAGTCTAAAAAGACATGAACAAACTCTAACGTAGTTTTCAAGAGCTTAAGGCTGCATCCCTAAGATAACCCTCGCCCCTCAAAAGATGCTGCCTGAGAAAATCCAAACCTTCCAGAATAATTTACTGTTTGTCCTAGAAAACCACTGAAGACAGGGTGCCTGTCTCCCAGCCTTTGTGGGGAACCAGGAGCCTAACTTTGGCTGAGTGTCAGTTAACAAACTCAGATGAATCTCACAGGGACCAACCCACTGCCTCACACTTTTTGTAGTTTTTCACTTCCCTGACTCTACTGAACCCTTGCTCACTCCCTTTCTTATTCCTTCCTTCTCCTTTTAAATATTCAATCACCTCTGTGCAAATCAAAGCTGAATTCAGTTCGTACTGGTCTCTTTTTCCTTACTGCAATAGTATATTGCTGATTAAAATTGGTCCTTACCACTTTCACTAGTGTCCAGCTTTATCTTTAACATTAGACAGCTGCTCTCATTGTTTTAAGGTGAATATTTTCCTAACATATTTTTGGTTCAAAGGGTAACCTATAAGCCAGTTTCACATCCTGCATTTGATGTAGCCCACGATGGGCATTTTCCATCTGCCCCACCTCTTCTCCTGTCTTTGGGGCCCATCTGGCTTTTGTCTCAAACTCGAACACAGCAGATGATACTCTCTGCCAGTGGGTCCTATTTTCAGCACTCTTGGTTGAACTACATAAGCTGAGCCATGCTCCCAAATCTACTGCCAGTTTCCAAATGATAAAAATCTAGTACTTAGTATTTCCACTGACCTAGGGCAAGGCCTAAAATGACTGACTCCTATTTTTCTGCAAGGATTTGAAAACATTTAAAAAGTATTCAAATATTAAATGATTACTTCAGAAATGCCCTGCCTGGCTTACAGATCTTGGGAGAGTTTATGCTTACCGAACCAGGAGTCTTCTCCATCACAACTATCATCGAACCTCCTGTTGAGGTCTGTCAGCTTCCCATCTGCGTAGCAGTGGCTGAGGGATCCCCACTGGCTAGTTTAGGTGAGGACAGATCCTCACCTAAGGCAGCTCTGGGATCACCGGCAGCTAATCTCTCCTGACTTTTCATATTTGCTCTAGAGCTTTGCTGCTCTGAAAAGGACTGTCAGCATCTCCAATACCTGAACTTTTGTTAGAGATGCAGAATTTCATGTCCTACATTCAAACTTTTCAATCAGAATCAGTGTTAAAAAAAAAACCCAAGTGATTTAAATGTACTGGAACGTTTAAGAAGTATTGTCATTTATAACAATCTCACTTTTCCTTTTCCTGGAAACTTCAGCACAACTCCTGAATCCCTATCTTCCTAACATGTCCAGGAGGCTGTGGATATAGACCTTTCCTTACTCTTTGTAGGCTCGGCCTACCTAGATTATAGCTCTGCTCAGTAACCTGGCACCTACCACAGAATTGCCTCTCTTGTTTGCCTGCTGTCACTCTGATCATCTCTTACTCATGTTTCATTTCTACTTTCTAAAATACAGGGCTAACACTAGCAGGCTGGTCACACACTACACTGTTCAATGCCTGCTTCATCTTGGCTAACATACCTGGTTCTAGGTCAGCCTGTCCTCATCAGGCCTGGACTGTGGAGTATAAACCTTTTCATGCCCGCAAGTCCCAGAGTGCTAAGACCTAATGAACTGCAGTGGAGATTGGGGGTTGTAAAGCACATGGACCTGACAGCAGAAAACATGGCATTTAACTCCACCTAGTAGCAAATAAAATTTCAGCTATATATGGGTTGTTATGAGATTTGAATCATAATGTATATGGAAACATGTGATGGAAGTAAGCACCAAGACACTGTTTAACCAAGAGACGATTATGGGAGCAAATTACTTTTCACATGGCAGCCTTATTACAGATATATTTTAGAAAATAGGTAGTGACTTGATAAATAATGGAGGAGACCTTAAGAGGAAAATGGGGGGGGGGCAGAAGCAATTCTTATTAAATGGGCCTATTATTGCATGGTTTTCTTTTATTTTTTATTTGAATTATATTATTTTTTTTAAATAATTTTTATTCATTTATAGTTGTCCCACCTTTTCTCCCTTGCTCACCCCAACCCCATCCCCCCAACTCCCACAAGCAATCTCCCTATTATCTGTGCCCATGAGTCCTCTATTTGTGTTCCTTTGCTTGCCTTTCCCCCGACTTTCCCCCCATTATTCCCCTTCTCTTCCCCTCCGGTCACAGTCAGTTTGTTCTTTATTTCCAAGTCTCTGGTTCTATTTTGCTCACTTATTTGTTTTGTTGATTAGGTTCCACTTACAACTGAGATCACATGGTATTAATTTTTGTTTAGATTATTATATATGTTTAATACATTTTTGAATTTTTTCTTAAAAACAATAAGAATTGGGGGAAAAGCCCAATAGCAACTCCTTAGTTCAGGAGTCGAGAGCTTACACGATGAGATCATAATAATCCCAGCACTCCACATTTCCTATTTTGTCCTGGTCTTGCCATCAACTTATCCCACCCCACATGCCATGTGTAATGCACACTTTATTGCCCAAATTTTTGAGGGAAAATAAGGATGCACGTTATAAATGGGTATAGTGATTACATATCACGGGTATAATAATGGGTATAATGATCCCATGTATAATGAGCACAAAAACATGGGTGTGCATTTTACAGGGCAAAATGTGGTAATTATTCTTCCACCTGTTTATCTTCCCCAAACACATTTTCAGCTGTTGCTTTGCCTTTCAACGGAGGATGCTCTATTTTACTTCTATTTGTGAAAAGATCATTTTTTTTCATATGCCCCCAAACTCGCATTTTTTTATTATCCTAAATCAAATACATCTATTTACCTCTACCTGGGAGGGTTGGCAGGAAAATTTATTTTGGGATCATGCAGGAATATGGGAGGTTTATGTAAAATTGAAAATCTGGAAATTAGTTTCTGGGCCTCAGTTATTCATGACGGTCTCTACCAGGCATAAAAATACAGAAAATGCTATTTTTAAAAGCAAAATTTCTTGATTTTTAAAGGCTAGCAAATAATTTTACATGTCTATAAATCTTCCCTGGAACAGCCAAAAGATATGAGTGGCCAAATTTAGTCCATAGGTCTGCAATTTGTTGATTTTTGTTTTAGACTTTAAAATAGAAATTCTTATCTACCCACTCAAATGGTGGGTAGATAAGACTTAAAAAACTAAATTGACTTTTCATTTTTATAAATTTCTTACAATTCTGAGTATAAGACAGAATTTGAAGTTAAACAGAGTATCTTATTCCACATTTTGAAGCTTCATGAAATCCTCCAAGCTTAGCTCAGAAACCTTCCGTGACTTTCCTGGAGATGACAAGGAATATTTCACTCAGGAGAATCAGTGGTGTCTCCTTTATAACCAACCCCATTTTCCCTCCTTCCTCTCTTCCTTTCTTCCTTCCTCCCTTCCCTCCTTTCCTCTTTTCATCCCTCCCTACCTCCCTCCTTTCTTCTCACCTCCCTCTGACAAGTTAAAGATCTGTGATTTAAACTCAGGGGCAGTGTAATCCAAAGACCTGAGCTCTTAAACACTATACCATAAAATGTACTATATAGTGAAGATACCAGTTAATTACCCAGATCAATAGTCTTCTTAAAAATTCCTTTGGACTTAAACAGGACTGATTTGTATTAAATCAGTTAATAGTCTTATACTTTTCTTCTACTATACTATAATTCTTTTGAAGGGAAAAATATATATTTGATTGATTATTGTTCTTTTTAGCATCTGACAAAGTAACTATCCCATAGCAAGCAGAAAAAGAAATATGTATGTAACTGACTATACATATCTGAAAATTTCAAACTCCTTACACTGAGCTAAGTTCATTTAACTAGTACCTCCTTTCCTGCCCTCATCTTACTATACCCCACCTTCTGTACATGTAGGCTCAGAAAATATTTTGCAGCACCAAGGAGGAGACTCTAATACTCCTTATGAGCTTTGTGTGATGAGAAACCTGCCAGACACGGAGTCAGGAGACTCAGGTTTGAGTTCTAATTCTGTGAGCCTATATTACACAGGCCATTTCGTCTCTCCATCCCTTTTCTCCCATTAAACAGGGTGTGGGCTCAGTGATCTCCAGGGTCCTTCCTGGCAGAGCAAAGAAAAAGTGGCTGAATCAAACACAGCAGGATTCAACCCAGCATCGCTAATTTTCCAGCTGTACGAATTTAAGCAAGTTGCTGAATCTCTCCGACCATTAGGGCACCCACTATAGTACCTGGAAAATAGGATGCTTAAATTCTGGAAAACAATTGTTAGATATTTTTATTATTATACTATTATTGATAATTATAAGTTCTGTAAGGTAGCTTTATGTAAGGCATGTATATGTGATAGCCCATTTCAGTAACGGGCTGATTATGTCTGTTTATAGCTTCCGTAAATGCACCTCAGACTGTCTGCAGTTATGTATACTGCATGAGAATCTCACGTGAGGATCACAACAGAAAAACTGAATCATTCAAGGCGTTGTTTTGTAGCTGACGTCCCCCTGATTTATTTCTCACTCATTTGACTTGCTTTGCCTTTCAACCTGAATTGGCCAGATTTATAGTGTTGTGTAGGCACAGCATCCCACGTCTGATCCTCACGCACTGTTAAGAAAAAACAAGATCGAGAGCATGAATTCTTTATACTTATCAATCTTTCTGAAAAGTTATAAAAGTTTCTCTTTTCACCAAGTTAAATCAGTAGGCAGGCAGTGCACATAATTTCTTGTTAAGAAAATAGTAAACTATGACTCCTTTGGGGAGAATTGTAAAATTTTAGGAACTTGTCTTAATATATAAATCCATTGAAAACTTGGCTTTCATGTAGCTTTGTTAAATTATAGAGTGTTTACTGCCACTTTACATGGATTTTTGTGGTTCTCTTTTATAACTGTGCATTCCTTATTCCTCCTAGCATCTGTTATTTGAAAGTTTAATGAACCTTCCTTTTTTGTCTTTATTCAGTAGCAGAAACATCGAAGCAAGTTAGACACAAGTCGGGTTCCTGTGTCTCTTCACCAGAGTCTTTCCTCCAAGCTGAGACGGATACTCTACAAGCTCCTCCTACAGGGCAGAACTGTACAAACAAAACTTCCTAAGCATCACGAGAAGTCAAGTTCATTCCCGGTTGTATTGATATTTCCTCCCTTTTGTTTTTCAATTTCAAAGTGATTTCACAGCATTAAAAATAGAGGGGAAAGGGCAGATATTTGGAACCAAAATTGAATATGTATTTTTCAATGATGCAAACTGTTTCTCAGCCCTTCCTTAGGGGTGATTGCAGACCTATCTTTAACAATCTTCCCTCTTTGCTCCATTAAATCAATTAGGATGACTGAAGATCAGATTATTGAAAGTCATCTTTTCTAAAATATGATATTGTCTAACATATTACTTTTTTTAGTGATTGAGACTTTACCCTCTCCATTACTCTGCTGAAATGTATTAGCAATTTAATTCCATTGATGTAGTAACCTGGGTCTAGTCAAAAGATAGAAACCACTTAGACTAAACAGGAGAAGATGAATATAAATAATTACTAATCGTGATAAAAGAGTAACTAAGATATAAGGATATCTAAGGATAGTCTACAAGGAAAGGCCTTGAGGCTGATGGAGTGCCCAAGACAGCACAACCTGGAAGGGGTTCGCACCTCATTAAAGAGATAGGGTTCAGCGACAGGGTAGAGAGATGGCTGAAATAATTGGAGTTGCAGGGCACACAGTATGTAATCCTTTGATTGCAAGTGAATTGCAGGGGATCAGCAACCTGTGGTGTACTTACTAAAGCAGTGGGGGTCCTGGCACCCATGGGGCAGAAGGGCTTTCCAATGAGGCAGGCTGGGGTGGGGATGGGTGGGGGTAGTTCTGAGGGTGCTGTGATGCTTGCAGATGGGATCCCTGCTGGGTATGATGTGACCTTCTGGGCTCGGGTCAGTTAGGGCTCACTCAGTGTCTGGACGGATGACTACAGGAAGGTTATCGCCAGGCAGAGGCTGCAAGATCCTAGAGACTGCATTCTGGGCTCATGTCTCTGGGAGGCTCCACCAGATGTTCTCACACCCACATTGCTGACCGCCTCTGCAGAGGAAATATATGCCTTTTGTAAAGTTTCTCTGGCGCCCTCTACTGAGAAAGCTTGGTGCTCACTTTTAAGGAGAAATGATTATAGAAGTTTCCTTTCACGAGGCATGCATTGAAGAATGCATTTGGAGCAGAAAAACAATAAATTGCTAATTTTCTTTTATAATTTTATTGTGACTCAGCTGAAATATGGGAAACCGTTCTTTATACTTAAGAATCAGACAATGAGGATTAAAATATTAACATTACTAATATTTCTTATTTATATTTGTGTGATTTAGGGCTATACATTTTGTTTTCCTGAGCTTTAGATTCTTTTGCCTTTAAAATATGCATCAACCCTCCTCAAAAGTTTATTGGAAGAACTAAATAAGATATAAAATTGAAAGGGACTGGTACTGAAAATGCAAATGCATTTTATTTATTTTACATTTGTGAATTTTTAATAAATTGGATGCTAATAGTTGCTTCTGGGGATATACCAGCTGGTAGGTTAGAATTTAAAATCAAAACCAAAACTGAATTCCAAATGAACAGACAAAATCCAGGTTTTAATTTTGGTTTTAAATTTAGTTCATGGTTGCTGAGTGTGGTAATAAGAGCAATGGATTCAGTTAAACAGAAAAGGTAGGGAAGACTTGTGTGTAATGAGTTTGCTTTGCTTTATGTGCAGAACCTTCTGTAATCTTATCTGAGTCTATTCTCTAATTTAGGAGATGCAAAGGTTTCCTGTGAAAAGGGGTCCTCTCATCACTATCATGTCATGTTCAGGTTCTTTCTGGAGCAACTGATTGGAGCCTTTTTTCAAAGGTGTTTCTCCCTAATTTAATATACTTCCAGTTCTCAATTTCCTCACTGTTTTTGCCCTGGCATTGCTCTGTCTTTCTCAGAGGAGAGGGCTCAGTACAAAATGCTGGTTGCTAAGCAGTGCCTATTTTTACTCCACTTGAGCAGAAGAGAGGCCCACTCGATGAGATTCTATCACTGAGGCTAACTACTAAGCAGCGTTTGCAATTTGAACACTTATTGGTGTTTCTCTATGACCCCTAAGGACTCCACAGTTTGGCATCCAGGATAAAGATGTAAAACTGAGGCCAAGGAATGGCCCAAGGAATAGATTAAAAAATAGTCATAAATATATTAATTTATCAAACACTTATTGAGCTCCTAATATGGTTTATGGCTCTGTAGTAGGCATTTGGAACAAATTATTGAGCTAAATGAATTTGGTCCCTGATTTCCCAGAGCTCAGCTGAAGAGGGACAGATTGTGATAGAAAACAAGATAAATGTGTTGCAGAGACAGCATAACAAAGAGAGGGGGAGTCTGTTTTAACTAGAGAACAAAGGGGAGGGCTGCCTGAAGCCCAGGTGCAAAGACCAAGGAGGTGCCAATCATGTGGAATGTATTCCAGCAGAAAGAACAGCTTGTGCAAATGCCCTGGGAGAGGCAAAGTCAGGCTGGGAGGGCAGGGAAGAGGTAGAGGGAAGGGAAGGAGACAGCTTGCCACGAGTAGCCGAGAGAAGACCAATATGACTGGAGTCTAGTGACTAAGGAGATGAGGTTGAAATTACAGACAGGGATTTGGACTTTAGCTACAGTGAGTGAGTGGGATCCTTGGGAAGGTTTTATGCAGTAAATGGTTTGATCCACATGCATTTTAAAAAACCATCTTCATTTTCAAGAGAACTGGTAGTAGGAGGGCCAGAATAAAACAGAAGCCCACGAAGGACACTACGACGTAGGTCCAGGAAAAGAAATGATAGATCGTTGGTGAAGGGGATGGTAGTGCAAACAGCAAAAACACAAATGTGAAATATATGTAGCAAGTAGAAAAAAAGAAACTCGGTGATGAACTTCTGGTCTTTTATCACAATCCTGCTCCTTTTACAAAATTCCCAGATTTATTTAATGGCTATTCCTTTTTTTGTTATTCCCTGGAGACTCTACCCTCACATCTTTTATTTGAACATCAGCAATCTGTGGGCTCTATATTCAGAATAAATCCAGAATCGACCACCTCTCATCGATTCTATCTTTCAATACCTAGTCCAAGCCACCATCATCTCTCACCTAGGTTATTGCAATAGTCTGGCCTGTGTCTGCCTTCCCTCCTGCAATCTATGATGTGCACAACACTCAGAGAGACACCAGTAAGCAATAGATCAGATCATGCTAATCCTCCACTCAAAATCCACCAGCAGCTTCCCATTGCACATTGAGTAATGTATAAATTCCTTATGATGGATAAAAGACCCCATGGGATCTGGCCAACTATCACTCTTATTTCACTCTCTACTATATCATAGCCACCCGGTCTTGCTGTTTCTTAAACATGACAAGCTTGTTCTTATCCCAGAGCCTTTGCACTTGCTATCTCATCTTCAAGTCTAAATGTATTTCACTGTCCCACTTTTTGAGTCATCGTTCAAAAGTCACCTTCTCAAGTAGACCTTCTTTGATGGGTAGAGAGAATCATGCTCTTCCCCAGAACTCTCTACGCTTTTTCTACTTTATTCTTTCCATAGAATTAACGTATCTGACATGCTGTATGTATTACAACTTATTTTATATAAATTGTTAAGCTCCATTAAGTGGCAACATTTTTAAATAGACTTTAATTTTAAAACAGCTTTATATTTTCAGAAAAAATGAGGAGGGAGTACAGAGGGTTCCCATATACCTGGTACCCAGTTTCTCTTGTTATGATCTTACTTTGGTATGCTACATTAGTCACAATTAATGAACTGATGTTGAAACATTACCATGATTAACTCAAGTCCATAGTTCACTCGGATTTCCTTCGATTTTCAGTAATGTTCTCTTTCTAATCCAAGATCCCATCCAGGATGCTGTATTACATTGCGTTGTCTTGTCTCCTTAGGCTCTCTCTGGCTAGGACGTTGTCTCAGACTTACCTTGTTTTTGATGACCTTGAGAGTTTTGGAGGGTGCTGATCTGATGTGTTGTAGAGCGCCCTCCTACTGTGAATTTTCTGATGTTATTCTCACAATTAGACTGAGGTAATATTCTATTGGAGAAGATCACATCATATCACCTCAAGTGCACATTACCTATATGAATTAGACTGAGATAATGACCTTGACCACATGGCTGATATATAGTACTTCACATGTTTCTACACTATATTGGTACTTTCCCCACCTCCATATTGTTATCTTTGAAAGAAAATCATTGCACACAACCCAGGTTTAAGAAAAGAGGAGTTATGCTTTGACTTTCTAAGGGAAGAATATCCATATAAATTATTTTTGGAATCTTCTGCAAGGGAAATATTTCTCTTTTCGGACATTAATTTATTTAATCATTTTTATAAGTATAAACTCAAGAATATTTCATGGTATATTTTGGGTTATTATCCAATACTATCTTATTTATTTACTTTGTCTTTTGAATTGCTTCAGCCTTAGTCATTTCTGTTGCTCCTGTACCCATTTGACATATTCCAATAATTGTTTTTAGCACTTTCTGATATTATAAAATGCTCCAGGCTCATTTTCTCTATTTCCTACCCCAGTCCTAGAAATGGCTGTTTTTTCCAAAGAATAGAGGCAAATCTTTATCAGTTTAATAATTTTTATATCCCTAGTACCCAGAATAGTACCTGGAACAAAGAAGTTGCTCCGTAAATATTTGTTAAATGAATGAATAAACGGATGAGTGACTTGGAAGCAAGACTAAGATACACGGTGGTTTGATCCAGAGTCCTCTCCCCTTATCTGATTCTTCTCTCATGAAGGCAGGTGGGGTCCAGCATTTTGGCATAAAACCTTCTGTGGGCAGTGTCGCAGGATTTAAATTTGCCTCACTCTCAACTGCTATTGTTTTTTAAGAGAATGGCCTTCCTGAGGAAGGTGTATAGAAATGTACAATTCATTTACTTTAAAGTACCAGGCTTTGTTTCCTTCAGTCCAAATTAACCGTTCTTCTCTCAATACACCCCACTTCCTCATGCCCTAATTAGAACACTGATTTCATTCTTCCTTAGCGGTCTTGTCCCTCTTTCTGCGGCTCACCAGGCTGTGAGCGGCTTGAGAGGTGGGGCCCTGCCTGGTGTAGTGCAGTGTCCGCAGCAGCGAGGGAGCCCACACACAGGCGTTTCTCAGCAAGCTCGTCAGGTGGACGGGCTTCCCAAAGAGACACGGCGGCACCGGGACTGACTGTCTTACGTGCATGCAATAGATCAGAGGCAATACATAATTCAAGTGACAAAGCAGAAATAGTCAAAGATCTAAGCTTTTTAGATACCGGACAATCATCTGAAAAAGGGAGCACTCTAATTTTAAATACTTACAGGACAGAGGAAAAAAATGAATCTATTCTCTAACTAAGCTAGTTGACTGTTTTTCTCCCTCCCATCTCTGTTGTTATTCATAAATCCCAGTAAACAATTTTTTCCTTGTAGATTGCAGATTTATAACACTTTAAAGATAACTCTTAGACATACTATACTCCCTTATTTTAAAGATACAGGAATTGTGGCCCAGAGAATGGAAATGGGTGTTCTATGGTCACATGGGCCTGAAAGCTAATCTCAGTCCCCTAACTGCCATGCCAACCCCATCGTCGCTCTTGGGGAAGGTCTCTACCAGTAGTAACATGCTGGCCTAAAAGCAGGTACTTCATTGTTGCCTATTCCACTGGAGGATACATGTTTGCTGGGTAAAATAATGAATAGTCTAACAACTAATTTTTAAGCATTAAGTAGGGAAGGGGTTCCACATTTAAAATCCACAGAAGACAAAGCTATTATTTTCAAATATTAAACAACACAAGTTTGGTCAAACAGAAAAGGAAAAAGAAAGCAACATTTATGAAGGACTAACCATGTACAAGTTCCCTGTGTGTGTTACTTAGTTTGGTGTTTCGTGCTCAACGAGGTAAGTGTTCTCAAAGATGTGAAATCACCCCCAGTCACACAGATACTTCCTGGTAGAGCTGAAACTTACACCCAGTGCCTGTGACTTTCACGTGTGGGTGAGTCTATTTTACTGCACCGCAATCCTTCCAAACGTCAGGAATTGAACTATTCTGATTATAGATTTGAATCAAGTATTGTTGAGCTTATGTTATGTACCCTATCAGTGGTGTATTGATTTAATTTATTTTTGTAGTGTTCACCATTCAATCCAACTTCTTTAAAACAATATTTATGAAGTGCCTACTGTGTCTTTGGCACTGTATACCATGTGCAGGGCAGAAATAAAGAGAGACATTCATCGGATTCTATGTGGGAAGTGCATGCTCACATTTAACTTTAATTGAAAGGACTATATGGAAACTTCCTAAACAGATGGAAAAAATGCTATATAAAGTATTATACATGTGCATTTGTGTGTACACATGCCTATATATAGTAAGAGTACTGTCTGGTGTGTGTGGGATGTGTGTATGTGCACTTTTGTATATGTGCATATAAAAATGAGCACCATAAATTTATACCTGCCCTATATACATATCATATATATGCAAATAGGTATCTATAAAAAGCTATTGTTTAATTTTAGTAGGGTCCTTATATCCCCCATCCCAGGGGGCTTAAAGCTTAAAGTGGAGTTTAAAGTATTTATGTGCTGGCTTGTACATAATTCAGAGCAAAAATTACACCAACTTTTTATGTGTTTTTCCCATAATGATGATCATGGTTCAAGATATGGAAAACAAAATAAAAACAAAAATAACAACCAAACAGGAAAAATTCTGGCTGGCCAAAAACAATATTAAGAGAAGAGACTATTTTATAAAGGCTAGGGATTTTCTAATAAGTTCATATTTAATTCAGACTTGGCACATTGTGGAAGCAAGCCTTATTTGTCAAATTTCAAATTTATAGCTCTCCTTTCCTATTCTCTAGTCTCAAATTAATTTTCTCTGTCACACTTGAAAGAAATTCAGAGAAAAATACTTTTAAGCAGATCCATTTGTCCTGACATACATAAACAATGAGTTTATAATAGTCATTTTATCCAGCTAATCTCCTCAGAACATTTGTTCTTAGTCATTACAAAATTCACACATAAGAGAGGTCATGTGCAGTCTAACCTTTAAAGCTCTTTGTAATGGGAGGCACATTTTGCTGTCAGATGTTGTCTCTCCTCCGCATCCTTTGCAAGAGGTGGTACTAAGTCAGAAGTCATGGGCCCGAGTACAGGTGACCAGACAAATCCCCCTCCTCTATTTCTTTTGAAATTTTAACTATGTGGATGCCGACAGTTTCATCAGCAGAAAATACAGATAATATTTAAAACCATTTAATGAGTAGAACTGACCCTTCTCTTTCTAAAGCCAAGAATAACAATAGGAGAGTCAAAAACAGATCTTTATTTTTTTTGATAGTGATTAATTCAGGAAGAACCAACATAGGATACGAAATGAGAATGTGGGATGTTAGGTTTTAACAGAATTGTTTAAAACCAACGAATATACATGGAGGAGATATTTTGCCAGATGGAACCAATTGGGGTGATTTTTTAAAACTTCTCTGAACTCCTTTGCACTCTGTAACTGTCTATATCTCCCATCCCATATTCCTTCTGTGGGATCTATTGGTGTGCTCTTACCTCCTTTGAGATTCCAAAAAGTGGGGAGGGCAGAAGATAGATCTGATTCAGAACATCCTCCTCCATAATTCCTTGTACTGTACTTTGTACATACTAGGTACATGATAAACTGATTGACTAGCTGCAGGCATGAGGAGGGATACAGGGCTAATATTAAGGACACGTGGATTATGGCATGTGATTGCACAGATTATAGTATGTGAGTGCTGTATCTCTGCATTGTGTTCTCAATTAGTTCTAAGGAATCATTTTTACTTTCTATACCTTAGTGTAAGACATTTCAGTGGCATGAGAAAGCCAGACACATGACTTAATGTTGCTTAATACATCGAGACCTCTTAGGTGACAAGCAGGGATAACTCAATGAAACCAAATCACATGGCGTTTGTTCTCATGTCAGACAGCTGATCTCAACAATGCCTGGGATATACGTTGGCAGTCTCCCTCTTGAGATGACAGCTTTATTCAATTTGTTTGCACACTAGACAAATTTCACCCACTCGTTTGACACTGAGATTCTTTTCAAAATCTCAGCTCTGAGTGGTGGGTCTTCAAAGGTAAATGACTTCAGAAAATGATGATTATTTAATATAAATTGGGTGTGAAAGCATTACTGGAGTAGTCCATATAAAATAATCATGATGATTAATCTTATTTATTTTGCCTTGTGTTTTCCAGGTTATGACATTTATTAATAATGCTCTTTGACTTTTATTGTTGTTCACTTATAGTTGTCCCACCATTTCCCCATTGCTCTCCCCTGCTCCATCCCCCCACAGTCAATCCCCTCATTGTCCATGCCCATGAGGCTTCTATTCATGTTCCTTGACTTTTCCTTTTCCCCTCTTTTCCCCCTTTACCCCATTACCCACCTCGCCTCACCTCTGGTCACTGTCAGCTTGTTTTTTATTTCCAAGTCTCTGGTTCTATTTTGCTCATTTGTTTGTTTTGTTGATTAGGTTCCACTTATAGGTGAGATCATATGGTATTTGTCTTTCACTGACTAGCTTATTTCACTGAGCATAATAGCCTCCAATTCTATCCATGATGTCACAAATGGTAGGATTTCCTTCTTTCTTTATGCTGTGTAGTATTCCGTTGTGTAAATGGATCACAGTTTTTTGATCCACTCATTTACTGATGGGCACTTAGGCTGTTTCCAGCACGTCTATTGTAAATAACGCTGCTATGAACACTGGGGTTGCATAGGTTCTTTTGAATTGGTGATTCTGGATTCTTAAGGTATAATCCCAGCAGTGGAAAAAGGTTGCTGGTTCGATTCCCAGTCAGGGCACATGCCTGGGTTGCTGGCCAGGTCCCCACCTGGGGTTGTATGAGAGGCAACCAATCCATCTATCTCTCACACATCGATGATTACAGTAATTTTAATAAAATTGTCTTTTTGTGTCTCTTGAAGGTAAGTCAATGATGTCATGCAACCTCAGTGCAATACAGAGACTCAGACACTGAAGCTTAGTGATGAAGAAACTGACAAGCTCTGTGTTTCATGGATCAAGGTCAGTGATAAAGCCAGGACTGCAAGGCTGTGTGAGGGCTTGTGGCAGAACAAACCTGTGCCACAGCAGCAATTCAAGGACAATATGGTGCAGCAGATCTGGGTTCTGGTCCCTTGTCTAACAATTTAGTGTCCTATATTTGCAAGTCATATCACCCAATTTGAGCCTCATGTGAAAATGGGAATAACGCCTTATTCTCGGCATTCTTACATAATTGTTTTAATCAAGTTACAGCTGATAATACTTTGTAAGGTTTATTAAAGTGCATAAATATAAAGGATTATAATTATTACAATGATTCCAAGAAGGACATTTCCTTTTTTTAAAAATAGTAACACAGGAGCTGATTTCTCAGCCCCTCTGTATATTGGTTTTCTCACAATAAATCAGAAAAGCATTTTAAAACCATATATCTCCTGGTGCAATGTTGGTCAAGCAAAAGGTGTTTATTAAATGCTTGTGTTAATCAATAAATGTATATCAAGTACCTATCACATATGAGAAATTGTATTAGACATTGGAGAGAATAAGAATTAGTATCAGCTATAGTTCCCTTTAAGTTCTTTGAAGACAGAAATCAACTTAGAATGTATTTGAAGTCAGGGGTGAGGGCAGAAACTTCATTTTCTGTTCACACATAATGTGCCAGACATTTTAAATGGATTCTCCCATTTAACCCACAGTAACTTATCTTTTGAGATAGAAGTTTTTTAAATCTTCCTTTCACATACATAAAGACAGAGGCATAGAGAAATCAGATAACTTATTCAAGAATTCACCACCAATCAGTCGGAAAGTTGGAAATCCAACATGAACCAGGTCTTGGGCAAATAATAGGAAAGACTGGCCATTATGGTAGGGCATGATGGGAGTGAACCTTCTTGCCATGTTGTCTTGGTTCCCCTTTCATTTGTTCATTAGGGCAGCATTTCTGGAAACTTATACTCTGCTCTCTCTCTCTCTCTCATCTCTCTTTCTTCTCCTCCCCCCCTTCAGTAGCCTACTTCACAATTAACTCTTCATTTAAACTTTAATTATTTTATATAGGGTTGTTTTATATTATTTCATTTATCTTCACAGAATATTTGATTATCACAGAAGAGATGAGGTCTCTTACTACATTTTTATAACTAGAAAAATTGTTAGGTTATTTGTATTTTTGTTGTTGAGTAAGAATGCTTTATGTATTCTTAATATTAACTTCAGGTTACTATTGTACTTTGCAGTGAATATCTATGTGAATAGATACAATTTTCTCTTTGTTTGGATTATTTCTTTTTTATTGAATTTATTGGGATGACATTGGTTTAAAAAATTATATAGACTTCAAGTATACAATTCTCTATATAATACATCATCTATAAATTGTATTGTGTGTTCATTCTTTAGATAAATTTCCAGTATTAAAATCTTTGGCTTGGTGAATATAACATTTTTTAAATCTTGATTTTAATTTCCAAATTGGTCCTTCAAAGAGTTGTGTCTATTAATTTTAGCCTCTTGAAAATGTAGCTGTGTACCAGTAATCTAAAAAATTCATTAGCAGAATTAGTTTTAAGTTTTTTAAAATAATAAATGTAAAAATGTTCTTTATTATCTACCCTTGCATTTCTTTGATTACTAGTGGAGTTGAATACTATTCAATATGCTTTTGGCCTATGTTTTCTCATTTATTAGTAGTTTTATCCACATTTACCTATTTAACTATTGGGATTTGGATATTTGTCTCATGACTTTTTAATATTCCACAGTGTTGTCTCTATACATATTTTAGTTTTGTTTTAGTTTTCATGGTAAAAAAGCCATGTGTGTGCATAATAGTTAATTAAATTATTCTGACTTTTGAAATGTGATATTAGATTTGACTTTCTGCTATATTTCCTATTACTGTATATTTTTTATTATTTTTTCAAAGCAAGGGCAACCTGAACAAAATTTTTCAAGATACTTCACAATTGACATGCAGAGCTGTGGAATTTACACAATCTACTGTTCTCCTGAGTGGTCACCAAAATATCAGCCTATGCTATTAATGTGGCCAGCTGAACATATTGGTGAAAGAAAATGCATCTTCGGAAACATAACACCAATAAATAAAATGGCCTTCAGAAGCTATGAAAGTACCTTGGTGTCAGCAGCAACAGTGAAAACCATACTGGAAGCACCATGGCCAAGAAAATAAAATGTCCTGATTGGGGGGAAGGTTAAGAAATGCTGCCCCATGAATTTTATGGAACAATAAAATTATGGTCTTTGACCACAAGGGGTCTTTTACAAGGACCCAGGGTAAATGGTGATATTAAATCTTGAGACCTTGGCCAAATTCCAAGCTGGGTAATTGCATTCAGTCAATGTTGAATTCCCTCTGCAGTTTCCAATGCAATACTCTTGTGTGCTTCCTAATTAATGCCAGTCTACCACATGCTTCTGCTCTGCATTGATAAGTAACTAGTGCCCTCTACCCTGGAGAAGGCCTTGAAGCCACCAGGGTAAACGTCATTGCAATCGCCATTCCTGTCTTCTACTTCTAAAGAATCTTACTTCCAAACATATAGGCTATTACAGAAAAGTCTGCTAGTCTTTAAGTGTTGTGTATCAGGCATGGGTATTCTCCCATGCACCTATGGACCCCATATTCATAGTTGGGAACAGTAGAAAAAATCTTTAGACTACAAATCAGACAATCTCAATTTCAGTCCAACTTCTCAAGAACTCTTATTATCTGTGTGACCTTAATCAACTCATTCCCTTACTCACCAACTTTCAAAGGCTTCCCATGGTTTCAGAAAATGATGCCTTACCATACCTACGCCTATCAAGACTAGTCTCTAGCTAGCCTTTCCATCTTATTTATACCTATTCCCAGAGATAGTTATTATAGTCCATTTCTTGTCTTCTTGCTATGCAAGTTCATGCTGTTATGCTTCAAACCCTGCTGTTTCGACTGCCTAAATGCCTCCTACCGTTCTCTCTTCTTGACAAATCTTATCTATCTTTCAGGACTGATCTCAAAAACCATCTCCATAAAGCCTTCCCTAATGCCCCAGCTGGAAGTCATCTTGTATTCCATAGCATGAATGTGACTGTGTATGTTTGTCATAGCTTTTATACTAGAAATTTATTCTTTTAAGTTTACTGTGGATTTCCTATGGAGTACAATTCTGGATTTTATATTTACTAATTGTTTAAATCTTTCAATTGTTTTATTCTTTATTTTTATGTAATAACCTTTCTAAATAACAAAGCAGATCTTAAACAAGCAAATGATACTATAGTGCATTTGAGGTTAATTAGCATACACAAACGCAATCAAATAGTCTCTTAATTGTTCTTCCTTCCTGTGGACATTATGTGATATTCAACCTCTAAAAATATGCAAATTTTAGCAGATGTATTTTAAATTTAATTACCTTTCGCAATAGAAATTGTGGGGTTATTCTCTCAAATAAATACATTTTAAATATGTAGTTTTTTTAATGCAGTTTCTTTTGTAGTCAGGTTAGGTGATTATTTTTTAACTTTTACAAATATATGCTTAAACCAATACATGATATTAGAAATGTAGCCCTGGAAGATACCTGAAGAATTAGCAAGTCTAGTTATTCTCTATACCCACTTTCAGTTTTTACAATCACTTCATCAGTAAGGTGATTAATTTTACATAAATCTCACAACTCACAAGTTAGCATTAGGACTGGGCATCTCTAACTATTAGATACAAAATAAACCATACGAAAAACAATAAAACAAAATAAAAAGACCATAGGTGATTTGGATGCTTAGTAAAGGCTATGGCCACTGTTCATTATTGCAAGTTCATGACCATTTTAAAAAATATGTTTTTTCTCCATTCTTTTCCTTTTGATTCTACCGGTCTCACCCAGCACCCTGAATTGCCTCCCTGCTTTGCCCTTGCACATTCACTTCCTTAGTGACTAAACCCTTAGGACAGTGAGGTTTTGGCCAGGATCAGATAGTTTTAGGAACGGTACTTTGGGTCTATGGACCACAGAGACAAGAGTTTCAATCAAACTAAAGATAACATCCAGACCCAGAAAACTGGCCAAACCAAATAAACGGATGCCATGGCTGACATCAGAACCAGATGCAATGATCAACTACCTGCTGCCCTAGCGCTGGGCCAATCAGTAGAGACCATACCCCTTAACCATGACACAAGCTCCCTTAGTTCCCTATATAACCCATGTCCTGAAAGTCTCTGGGAAGCCAGGTCTCTGAGCATTAGCTCACCTGTGACTCTGGGCATGGGCTACTTCTTCAACTAATACTTTCTTTGTGGAAAGTTTCTGTTTGTGTCTTATATTGGGCTTTGAAACATGCAGACAGACACCTTTAGTCCAGTAATGAATACAGAGATGACTGTGTCCAGATTGCACAAAGAATAAGTAGCCAAATTTAGAATGGACTGCAGGCCACCAACAACCAGTCAAGTGTACTATTCTGCCCCTTTGCTCTTTGATAGCACCAGTCTTCCTTATCTCTGTCAGGGTTTTTCTACATTCAGACTCACCCTCTGATTATTTATTTTTTACAAGTTACAATTGTATAGATACAACAAACCAGCATGATAAGTATAGATCATTCTTAAATTAGATGCAGAGGTCTCACTGCTGCTTTTCTTTTTGCTTCTGAGATTCAGAGGCAGCCAGATTTGCCCTGGGTCCAAGGTATGCTCAGTAGAAGTAACCTCTGACCTGAGGGGATGCATGAGGTCCCCCAAAAGAAGTTATCATTAACTGGCTAACCTACTCCAGGCAGGAAATTGTTCAAGAGGCCCCATGAATAGAGTGTGCATGGATGCTGTGCCTTGACAGAAGTGAAGATACTGACTACCATGTTGAATCAAACTGTTGCCAGCAGTGATGTGATTTTCTAGATGCTAGTTACACAGTTGTGTTTACTTTGTTAAAATTCTTCATGCCATACACATATGAGTAGTGTAATTTTGTGTATTCATATGATTACTTCCCTAAAATGATTGTATTTGAAATCATGACAAAAATACTAACAAAACATCACTGCCCTAGCCTGGAATTTAGAGCAGGACAGAGAGTAGAAAAAAAATTCTAGAGTCAAACTTGAAAGCCCAGCTTTATACCTTCTAAGCTCTGTGATGTTAGGCAAGCCGAATTGCCTTCCTGAGCCTAAGAATTTTCCATATCTCTTAAACAGGAAAAATAAATACTTACCTCATGGAGATGCTGTGGTGATAGCATAAACTAATATTTGTAAAAAGCACCAGGCTTAGAGAGCACCTGGCCCTCAGCAGGTGTCAGTAACTCATTCATTTGTTTGAACATTTTTTATTTCAAGGAATGTACTGGAATATAAAGGCTAATAGGTTACAGCCCTTGCTCTCTGATGTGTAATGTCAGTAGTATGTCCCCCCTTTTTCTTCTAAATATCTGATTAGAGTTTTTCGCCTTTTCTCCCACTACCTCCTGTCAGGTCCCTTCCCCTGCTCCCCTTCCCCACCTGCCAGTGCCGACACCTTCCTCTTGGCTGACAAGGAGCACCAGGCTCTTTCCTACCACATCAGGCTGCAGTTATTGTATTTATATGTTTTATAGTAGTTGGATGGATAAATGAATGAATGTTCTTCCCCAGTCCTGCCGGATCTCATTCCTTCCTTCTGTCACCATTTATCTTCATTCTGCCTCCCCTTCCAGTCCCTGTTGGTGACACCATTTCTGTTTCTTTCTTTGATACCCTCCAAACAGAAGCAATTTTCCTTCCTCAAAACTCCAAGAGTGCTGTATTTGGACTTTTTATGGACCTCAGTTTAGCATGAGAAAGTAAGGCCTTTAAAATCTGTACACCCTGGGTTTTGCTGTTGGGTTCGACATTAACTAGTTACGTGGCCTTCCTTAGCCAAGTAAGCCTTTAGGACTCTCTTTTCCCTACTTTTAAGTAGGAAAAACTATGGCTACTTTTTAAGGCTAATGTAAGGTTTACAAAGAACTCATGTTTGAAGGATATGACACATAAGAGTTGTTCATCGAAAAGGAATGTTTCATTTTTTTTATTTTAGAATTTAGGTAGACACTCTTTTCTTCAATAAGGAAAAAGCCATGTCTCCCCTATCTTGGCATATTTCATGGTGCCCAAATAAAACAAATGTCCAACACCTCTTTAAATAAATTAATTAATGAAAGATAAAACAATTTTTCAATGTTGGTGGCAGAGAAAGAATCTTATGCAAAGTCTCTGAATCCCAAAAGACTATTTGAAACTCCTTTCCTGGAGGTGGGTAATATAACAAGTGCCTGCCTGCCCAGTGATCCTTTGGCCTTCCTTCCTTTTGTCTCCTAGAAAAAGAAGGCTGAGTGGCACCGCCCTCTCATATTGCTGTATGAACAAGCAAATATTTGCATGATTTTTAACTGGCACTGACTTGTTATTCACCAGATGGTGACCAATTTAGACTGAGTCTGCACTGATTTATGGCAGTGGTTTGGCTTATGGAATAATACAGGTGTTGGTATCTATATGAAGGGCATGCCTTCGACTTAGATTAGATTTGGATGCTGGAAGCTGATAAATGTGTTATTAACCGCTCGAAAGGCCAAGTTAGAACCATAAAAGGTAGGCTTCCCCTTTTTGCATGCCAAGTTCTTGTCTCTACATTTCCTGTCCTAGTGAAGTGTCAACATTGCATAATGACCATCCTCCAAGACTTTATTAAAATCCTGACCTTTGCTTCAGAGCTTCTGTTTGGAAGGAGAAAGGCAAGGAAAGAAAATTAGGTCTTCTGTAATAGTCTCCAGAAGCTTTAGGCCATAGGCCAAGAAAGCTCAAGTTGTCTTTTGGAAAACACATCTTTGCCCGCTACCCCATCACTCACCCAAATAGGCTTGCTATTGTGGCAGTGCTGGAAGAGCAGTCCCATAAAGACCAGCATTCCAAGGCAAGAGAGGCCAGATTTAAAGGAGCAGCACCTGTGAGAATGGGGTGCCGATTCTCTCAGTACAGATGTCCTGTAGGAGAATTTACTGACCTCTGAGAACTGCAGAACTCTCAGCACATAGCAAGTTCACCCAAAGCCTTGCTCTAAGAGACTTGACAAAACTTTAGCATAGCTTCTAGTAGCATAAGACTGCTTGTGATGACCCCAAACCTCCATTAAAATGCTTCCCTCAGAAAGCTCAAGGCTGCCAGGAAAATATGCTATTTGCTCTAGCCAACATTTGATGGTAGGCCTCTGACCCCCTTTCTTAGAGCATTTACTAAAAAGTGCTTACAATTGTGACTATGCAGCTCTCACAACTCAGAAGCGTATTTCTCGAGGAAGAGAGTCACTCTTTTGAGATGTAATCATCAGGAAAGAGAGGGCCTCTGTCTCCCAGACTCTGTGGGTGGATAGCTCCTGACTTCAGCAACAGCCAACCAGCAGACAGAGCTGGCCTAATCATATTTACATTGGCCATTCCTTTGCAATTTTTAAAAAATTTTCATGACTCTACTGAACCCCTACCACTCCCCCTCCCTCACTATCCATTTAAAATGCCCAAATCTCTACTTCACAAAATGGAATAGAGCTCAGCTCTTTCACCTACTGTCAGTAGTTACTGAATAAAATCTGTTTTCACAGCTTCAGCTAATGCCCAACTGTGTTTATCTTTGACACCTCTATGTGGGAGACACCCTCATTTGCGGGGCTCACCTCTAACCCCATGCAAACAGAGTTCTGGATGGGATCCAGGAGTTCCCCATTTGCCTCTCTTCTTCCAAGGCTACGTGTAGCACAGCCTGCTAAGAATATGAATGAAGAAAGCCTCCTGCTACATAGCTAAAATTTCTCTTTTAATTATTTAAATTTCAATAATTAGATGTATGTGTTTGGGCACATGAGCATGTACCTCTGACAAGACATACTGAGCTCTTAAGAATTTCCACTTTCACATGACTTTGTTCACTTTGCTTGTTTTCCTACATCTAACCAGACAAAATGAGGGGGGGAAGGGCTTTTTATCAAGGACAGAGGCAATAAGGAGGAAGGGAAAAATGACTGGGGCACATGGGGCACCCAGGGGAACATGTCCATAGTCATCTAGAGAGCTCTAGAGCAGATGAACTCCCCTTAGCTTGTCCCCTCACTTGGGTGAGCATGGAAAAAAGATTGGCTGAGAAGTATAAAAGATGGGAACTTAAATGGATATGGAAGATCACTGAATTACTTTTTTCCTTTTTTCACTTTTTTTTTTCTTGGCTCAGTCCTGCTCTTTACCTTCATTTCAAAAACCTAAAGTAAAATGCCTCTGTACTGTACTCTCTTTACCCTGCTCCAGGCCAAGAAAAGCTACTTATTATTTGACTTCTCTTCCAATTATTTTGGCCTTGCAAAAATGTAAATCAAAGGAAGAGGGCAAGAATTAGTTAGTATCTTTGGGTACTGGTTTAACTATGAGAGTTTTGGGCTGAATTCATAATTCAACAAGTATTGAATGAATACTATGTGCAGAGTACCATTTATTTGCTATGGAAACATTATATTACTTTTATGTAGCTTACATTCTAGTGAAAGAGATAATAAATAAATTAATTAATTCAAGTATAGCATAAATAAGATAGAAAATCTAACAAGCTGTCAGATCAGACTTCATTGAGAAGGTGGCAGTCTCTATCCCAAGTGTTTTACTTATATTTATTATTTTACAGATGCTGAAACTGAGGCACAAAGTAGTTAAATTATTTGCATATATCACACGATTATATTATAGTATTTGGACTTGAACCTAGACAGTCTGGTTACAAGTTCCTTGCCTTTAACAACTAGTCTCTATTTACTATAATTTTCCATTTATTATAATTACTCTGAAGTGTGAGGAAAGACTCTGGAGCAAGAATTTAAGCAGGGAGGCCATTGAAGGGAGAAAGAACAGTGACTGAACTATGGTGGGTACGGTAGAGGAGAGAAATAGTGGTCTTATTTGGGATTTGTTTTGAATGTGCAGGACACAGAAGATTTGCTCATGGGTTGTGTATGAGCAAGAGAGTAGTTCATCATGAATACCACTTTTTGGCCTGAACAACTGGAAAAAAGATGGTGTTTCTTAAAAAGCTTGGAAAACTTGAGGGAAGAGGTAAATTGGTGAGGGGTAGAAATAAAGAGTTTGTTTTGAAAATGTAAACTTTGAAATGCATATGAAACCTCTAAAAAGAGATATAGAAGAGTCAGTAATCTGGGGGGTTTGGACTGTAGCTTTAAATTTGTGGTCATTATCATGTGGATGTTTGAGAAAGCTCTGTGTCTTGATGAAATTCCCTAGGGAGGGAATATAAACATGCCAAGGATTGAGCTCTAGGATATTGTAACCCTCGGAGATCATGAAAAGGATTCAACAAAATAGGAGCCAGAGAATAAATTGATGGCAAACAGGGAGTCAAAGAAGGAAGTTTGAAGAAGAAATTGATCAACTGTGGCTAATGCTGCTAATAGGTCAAGATGAAGACTGAGAATTCACCATTAAAATTTGGCAAAGTGGAGGTCATTAGATGCCTTGATTATGGGTGGAGTATCAGGGACAAAAGCCTGGTTGGACTAGGTTCAAGGGACTAGCAAAATTCTGAGGCTCCCTTATAGCTATGACAAAATGATTAAAGATAACCTGAAAAGAGAAATGGAGGATAGTAGTAAAAAGAAGAAGAGAGTAATAATGCACTTCCCAATACTTCAAGCTATTTCAAAATAGTTTACTGAACATCTTCTATGCATCCAACTCTGTTAGTTGAATTTTAAAACATTTGTCTTATTTGTTACAATAACATTTTGATACTAAGCAAACTTATAAAGAAAAAAATGTCTGTACTACCTTAATCCTAACACATCAGCATTTTACACATTCATTCCAATCACTGTCCTTATGTTTCCATCATTTTTTACAGTTTTATTAATGGTATTATAAGCCTTTTCCTTTGTAGACATATTTTAACAACTTATCAATTATGACAGCAAATACTTTATTATTATAGACAGTATTGGTTATTTAATCATTTTTATTCCCAAACATTTATGTTGTCTTCAAATTATAATATACCACTATGATTATTGGTCTCTCTCTATGCCTGTCATCCTCACCAAGCTATGATTAGCCCTTCAAAGTCCAGGACTATACCTGGTTCAGTTCTGAATCACCAGCATGTGTCTGACAAAGAGTGACTTCTAGGAAGCACATGAGATGGTACAGTGACATGGTGCAGGCCGAGATGACCTAGAGCCTCAGTTCTCATTTTGCATTCTCCAGTGATAGACTCGTGGCCGTGGGCAAGATACAACTTCTCCATACCTTATCTACAAATTGAAGCTAATAACAGTACGGTATTAACAGTACGGTATAAATTATTGAGAGAATCAAATGAATGAATATATGCAAAGTGACCACTATATTGTAAGCACACATATATACAGTGCTTGATAAGCATTTTATATAACAAAAAAATTGATGCCCTGAATACATTTAATGAATGAATTATAAATCAAAAAACTTTCATTTTTGCTTTACACAGGTAACTTAAAATTCTTTGGAATATACGACCCCCCGCCAAAATGTAATTACCTTCTGGAGAGCGGGCCCCTTGTAGTACAGGCCTCCCCTACTAGGTCAGTGTTCTAGGAACCCATCTGCGTCAGCCTACCAGCTGGCATTGCTGTGAGAAGCTACACTCAGCTTCAGTGAATTTCTTTGTTGAAGGCCTTTTTAAGGCATTTGCCCATTTCATGATGGGTGATTTACAAGCGCACCTGCCCACGCTGTGCTGAGTGTTTAGCAGTTTTTGACCCAAGACGGCATGACCCCTGTGACCCACCCTTCCTAGTCACCAGATCTGGCCCCAAAAGACTTTTTGGTTTGTTTCCCCGATGAAAAAATTTCTCAAACAAAAAGGTTTTGCCAATGTGGGAGAAGTGAAACAAAAAATGACAGAAGTACTAAGAGTCATCAAAATCGATGAGTTCAAAAGCTGTTTTGAGCAGTGGAAAAATGTCTCGACAGATACATTGTATTAAATAGAGGGTACTTTGAAGGTGACTGAAGTTTAAACATGTAAGAATAAATACACAATTTTTAATGCATAAATTCTGTTTTTTGGTTTACCCCCTCATATATATTTGGATTCAGTGACAACATTGTGAACATGTACTCTGTGCCAGGTATCCGGAGACAAATCATAATTTCTTCAAATTAATTTTCACAAGTGATGTCAATAAATGAAATAAAATGAACATTTCTACTGCCTTGGTTATAGTGTTACTTACTCTGGGGAGTAAGCTTCTTGAGGCCAGGCCTAGCATCGGACTTTCCCACACCTGCCCATCCTCAGAAGGTGCACAGAGTCCGCCACCTGCTAGTTCCCCAGACGTTTTTCTTCTTTTGTGTCTTTTTGGTCTTCTTCTTCTTCTTCTTCTTCTTCTTCTTCTTCTTCTTCTTCTTCTTCTTCTTCTTCTTCTTCTTCTTATCTTTCTCTGGATTTCATTTTTTAAATAAATACATTAGTAATGTTCAATTAGGTAATGCTAAGAGCAGAATAAAAATCAAGGAGATGGTGGTGGGGAAGGCATATGCAAAGAGACAAGTGAGCTTGGTCGATGGCCTTTGTTAGGGATTTCGGAAATGGGCACAGGTGTGAAAGGCCTTGCCAATCATGAAGCGACTGTGATGGACTACTAACAGGAAACAAGAAAGGTTTTTGAATAATGGGGTTGATTTAATAAAAGCCTTTATAATGCTTCTCAGGATGGTTGTACAGACTACCATTTAGAATGGGAGAAGGCGCTGGAGGGCTCTCGTAGAAACCTGGAGAAATGCGAATGAATGAAAAGGAAATGATTCTTTTGAGATCAATCCCTTCCACAATGATTATTTTGTTCATTCATCACTCAGCATATGAACCCAGTACCCGCTTCATGCCAGGCACTGGGCTAGGCACTGGGCTAGGCACTGAGAATGTACAACAGCAGATTCAGTCCTGCTGCCACGACCAGTTGTTTGTTCCTACACTGTCGCCTGCAGCAGAGCTAGAGCTCCGGACCACCGAGGTCAGTCGGTTACTTCCTGTAGCGCTCTGTGCTTGGCACATGGTGGGCACACAAATTCTGTAGCCTAAATTGATGTACAGCCTTGGTGCAGCATAACTAAATGCACAGAGCCTAGAAGAAAAGGCCGGGTGGCATCTATCTTGCGCTGTGAGACCACAGTCTTTCAGTGAGCGCATGTGTGCGTGTAAGTGTAGAGTCGGGGGCATATCTTTCCAGAGCCCCTGGCAGAGTACCAAGCTGCAGGAGCAACCCTCTCTTTCCCTTGCGCCTTCTAGCCAGCCCTGGAGGTGGCAGGGTGCCAAATGGAACACGGCCGAGCTCAGCCTCGCTTCCGCCCGCAGACCCGCCCCACGCGGCTCCTCCTTGCCACTGGCGGGGCCGCCCACGGTGACGCCCCGCGGCCTCAGCTCCGGGAAGCCCAGAGCTCGGGTGGCTGGCGAACTCAGGCGGCGGGTGGAGCCAGAGCCGCTCGGCCGCGGCCAATCGCGCCACGACGGGGGAGGAGCCCCAAAGGGGGAAAAAAGAAAGTGCAGCGGAAAGTAAGAGGCTCATTGGGCGACGACTGTCCGGATCGGGGTCCCCAGGGCTCCGCTTTGACCAGACGCAGGGAAAGAAGCAGCGCTGAGCGAGTCGACATCCATCCTCGCCTCTTTCGCTGCACCCACTCTGTCTCCCAAGAAAGGTGAGTCTCGCGCTGTCGATGAGGTCGTGGAAGAATCACGGAGCCATAAAATCTCAGAGTGGAAGGATTCTTGCAAAACGACTCCTTCAGCCCCACTCCTCACCCTCCACCGCAGAAAGCAAACTGAGGCACAGAGTAAGGCAGTGTCTGGGGTAGATCACAAAGCTAGTTATTGCTGGGGCCAGGACTCTAAACCGATTGTCCAGAGCCCCATCTTCGCTTTGCAGGGATTTAAGTCACGCAGTTGTGGGACGGCTGCGGGTTGCTGCACCCTACTTGCAGCCCTTTAAGGGGTCTTTCCTGGTATACTCCCACCTTGGTTTCCCCAGAGCGCTGCCGTAAGCAGTGAGGATAGAGGAGGGCAGTGTGTCCCCGTCTGTCTAGTCGCTCCCAGCCCGGAGCTGTGACAGCCTGCACTCCCTCCTCCCCTGACCTGCTTTCTCAGAACGATGCTCCTTACGAGGGTGTCTGTCAGACTCGTGGTGGAGTGGGTGGAGAGGTGACGGACGCCTGGGCGTCTCTGACTCCCTGTGGTCCTCGTTTCTCTCTGCAGCCCTGGGAGGAAGCGGAGCCAGTGGTCCTGTGGGGGATAGGATGCCCCTCGTTTAAGAACAGCTGGCTTTACGGAGCCATAGCCCCTCTCACTTTTGAGTACTGAGAGGGAGTGAGGAAGCTGAGTTAAAGAGAAGAAAATCAAAACATAAAGGCAAACTTCTGCCGTTTAAGAGCCAGCCCAGCCTTGGTTGTGGAATTGTGAACCACAGCGCCTCTCAGCGCGTTTTGCTGCTCTGCTCCGCAGATCCTCTGGTTAGTTGCCCCGGAGGAGGAGGGTTACCTGGCTTTGACTGTAGCTCTGCGGTGCACTAGCTGTGTTAACTTGGGCAAGTGATCCAATCTTTCTGATATTCAGGTTGTGTGTGCGCGCGTGTTTTTTGTTTCTGGGTCCCCCCCCCCCAGGCGCACGATGAAGATTATAATGGTCACAATGGGTCCTTTGGGTAGTGAGGAGGATTAAATGGGATCATTCAAATAACATGTTTGTAGCTCAGTGCCTGGCCTGGCACCTGGTAGTCAGGTTGAGATTGGTGGTAACTGTTATAAATATTGTTATATAATGACGCAGGACACAATGGGTTTTCAGCAAGGTGATTTCATACTACCTTAGACAAAATAATATCTGGAATGTTATGGTGCTTTCTTCTTTGGAGTTTGAACAGCTCTTTGGTAGTGAGTGTTTTTCGAATGCTCTGTACATGTGACTTGGATCGCGAATGCTTGACTTAGAATATAAATTAATGTTTCTCAGTGATGCCGATCTGTACTAGTTTTTAGACCAAGCCTCAGGTCAGCGAAGCTGCAATCTGAGGCATTCTTTGTTAGCAAAGAAGGTCTTGAATTTGATGAGAGATAAGAAGACAAGAGAAGTTGGAAGTTCCATTCATGTTACACACTGTTGTTGTAAGCCTCTTATTCCTGTTGTCTTAAGTCAGACAAGCAACTTCATGTTTTTGTTAGCATAGGAAAACAACAACAAAATTCTCATGCATTTATTTTGGATTATTTAGTGGTGCTGCTAAATTCACTCCCTTCTGGACACAAACCTGCCTTATTTAAATACACCCAAATATGCCTACACTTGTCTTCTTTTATTATTGCAAATGAACTAGTGTCACTCCTATATCCCTACATGCCCGTGAGAATGGAGTTTATTCTGATTTGACTTCATACGATGCTTTTCTTCGCTCTCTTGACTATGCCATAAGTGCCCGAATCAAGCATCCAGAATTTATGCATGTGGCATTGATGAGTGCACAGGACAGGGTGTGATACATGTTGCGGGAAGGCAAGGGCTCGGTGGTCCCCCTGATGGGTACCTCCCGCACCTAGCATTTGCAGAGAATGGGATCACTGCTTCTGTCAGCCTGTTCCGTGTGCATGCATTGTGATGAGCTGGCCAGGATACATCTGAACGTGTGCCTGAGAGACCAGGGGCTTGTGGGGAAAAGGAAAATGTTCAAAGTAAGGTCACAACAAGGGGACAGAAGGGAGATCAAACACTAGTGCTTTTTGGTTCAGGTTCTTTAAAGCAAAGACACCCAGTTATACCTTTCTTCCTTATCCAGATAATATGTTACCAAAATTGTACATACATCTAACATTTTCAAAGTGTGTTCCCTATATATTACCTTCCTTGTTACTTGCAATAGCCCTGGGAATTGGAAGGACATGGTAGGCACGTTAATAGTGGAAGGAGCCCATGTTTTGTGGCCATGTCAAGTTTCAGTTGTAGTTCCTGTGTAGCTAGGAAACACTGAGCAGTTTATTTCACTATTGGGTATTTGCTCTATCCAGGTCTAAAATGGAGGGAAAAAGGTGGCCCCCAGAGATTTGTGAGAGGATTAAATTAAGTGGAACAGTGTAAAGTATATGTCGTGAGTAGGTGCGCGTTAAATGATGTCCCTTCTTAGCTGATCTCAATTTGTTGAGTAGGAAACTGAGATTCAAAGAAATGAGAGGTTATCAAGGGTCATGTGATAATGAAGCTTCCGCCCTGGAAACACAGTTCAAACATGTTGATTTCTAGTTAAAGGTTTTTCTTGTCACACCCTCTCACCTCTCCGGTGAGATCCTTAGCAATTTACTTCAATCGTTAGGTTGACCTTCTTTGGCTGGTGATTGCAGGGTGTTCTTTCTGTCCCAAAGAGGACATTTTCTTGCTGAGGGAACAACCCTTAGACATGATCTGTTGAATTTAGCAGGGCCAACTCTCAGGAGAGGAAGTTTCAAAGCCATTATCTCTAAGGCAACCTTCCTACTTCCCTGTGTTTGATGCAATGCACCTTCAATTCCTGGAGGTAGGGTACTATGAAGACATAAAGTTCGGAATTATGTCATGTTTTTCTTCCTGTTTTGAGTTGCTTTGCCCCCATATTCCATCCTCGTGCTAATTCACAGAGTGGTAAGAAGATTGAGGAACAAACGTCACGAGTGACGGCAGCATTCCTAGCTTTTTCACTTCTTTCACCTATTCTGTGGGTGAAGGTTGGAATATGGAGAGCAATATTCAGAGGCAGCATTTGCAGGTAAGACCAGCGCTTGCTGGTGGGGCTGATCATTGGTCTGGAGTTTCGGTCCTCCCTGTGGAAATGGATGGCTGTGGGCTTCTGTGGGAAAATGAATAGATCTGTTTTCCATTCTGGCAATGGGGCAATTTGTCCCTTGAGATTCCCTACAGGCCATCAGGTTTCTCTGCTTTGCAGCAAGCAGACAAGCTTGCAAATGCAATTCCATGAGAAATGTTTTATTCCTTTTTGGCATTTGGGAGCATGTTTGCTTTTGCTTTAAAGGTAGGCAGTTAGCATCAACTTACTGGGCACAGTTATAAAAGCAGAATGTGGCTGGAGGAAGTCAGAGGAAGCAGAAAAAATTTTAAAAGTTATATCCAAGATAACACATACTTCCATGTGCTGTTTAACTTTCTGAGGTTTTTGCTGGTGACACAGATGTAGGATCTGGTGAGTCACTGTCGCCTTGCCCGTGAAATATTAAAGAGAGCCACCTACTGTGCTCTTTGCCCATTTTGGAAGTTGTTCTGTGGGAGAAATAAAAAACCCTGAAGAACAGGAAGGTTACAGAACATTTGGTGTCTGGTATTTTAGCTATTGTTGCTAAGTTATTTTTTTCTTTTTTTGAAAATGAGAATGCATGGTTTACACTGATGGGGTCGTTAGAAGACCATCTTCTCGCTGACTTTATTCTGACTAGCTTTGGCAGCTGTGACAGTGTGGACTTTTAGAGTCTGATAGGTACCCGAGGCAAGTTATTATAGAATTGGGATGAACCTCAGTTTCCTAGCTAGGAAACAGGAGCACTGATGCCTACTTAGAAGCTTCAGTGCCCACGTCAACACCTTATTCATGAGAAGCATTTAATAAACACAAATTCTTTCTTCTGCCATCAACTCCTTTAACTTATTTGTCAATTAAATTGTGAAAATCAAAGTTCAATAGCTACCCTTTACTGAACTGTGTCATGGTTTATACTGAGTGTTTTATATATATATATAATCTCATTCATTCTTTGCAATAATCCTCTGTACAAGTACTACTTCATTTTAGAGCTCAGAAAGACCTAAACTTATACAGCGTCTGACCTAGAACTGAAGACCTGGGTGAGGACTGATGACCTCCTCCCAACCCCCTCCCAATCCTGCCTAAAATGTGAGGGAGCTGGATTAGATAATCTCTAAGGATCTTCTGCTATGATTTTTTTAAACATCATTTTTAAAAGATTTCTCTCATGTCCGAGATTCTATTACCATATCTTTTTATAAAAGTCAAGGCTAAAAGAGGAAAGAAGAGTAAAATGAAAATGTCCTTATTGTTTTACCCCAAGAGATCTATTTTCCTGTCAAAAGATGTAGGCAAGGGAAATCAGCATTCATTGGTGCATGCTCTTCTGCCATTTCGTCTAAGCGTAAAGATGACTCTCATATATATATATGAGAGTCGTGTGTGTGTGTGTGTGTGTGTATATATATATATATATATATATATATATATATAGCCTGCCTTTTACACATGAAAAAACTGAGGCTCAGACAGATGTATAGACCTGCCCAAGGTTACCCAATTGGTCAGAGTCAGAACGAGTGTGCTCCTGAGCACAAAGCCTTTGGTTTACTATACCGCACTTACTAAACATAACACCGTACAATGTGAGGACTTGCCCAGCGAGATTCAGAAATGTCCCTTCCTGCGTCCTCATGTCACACTCCTCAGCTGCTCTCTCCTTTGCCCCTGTTTCATTCCCAAATGTGCTGCTGAAATTCTTTCTTGGTTTTCCCCAGTCCACGGAACCTTACAACATTTTCTATCTCTACTGTGATTTTTTTTCACCAAGGGCTGGTAATACGTCTCTTGTGTTCTTCTTTAACTCTCTGATGCTCACCTCAGCCACTGAGGGCATGATTTATCTTTCCCTGTACCTACACATAACAGGCACTGGGTGGAATGAATGATGGATTTCTACTATGCCAGGTGGGCCCAGCCTTGGCTTTCCAGTTTTCTCATGTTGTTAATTATCTCAAAGCCTGTCTCTATGGACTAATAGTGTAACTTCAATTTCCTTTAATTTTGTGGTCACAAAATCAGAAAAATTATAAGGAGTCACAAACAGGGTTGGGCATCACTGCCCACTGGTGGGAAAAAGACATTTCTTTTCTAATTATAAAGAGAGTTTTGCAGTAAGCACAGTGACGGATGACACTGAAATGCATGCTTGCATGTATTGACAGAAAGACCAGTGTCAAGTGTCATAAATGAATTACCTGGAAGAAAGTAGGAAGTTTCCAGGGAAGTGGGAAACTGCAATGAGGTTCAACACCAAGATTTCCAAAAGCAGTGAGGAATTCACATCACTCCAGCTCTTATTTGATATAATTGGACTTGAGGACAGGAGACCGTTTGCGTCTAGTGTATGTCCAGGAGATGCCTGTGCTTTCTACCTGTTTGCACATAAGTTCTTATGATTCCCCTGGCTTCCTTCTTTCTCAATCAATGCTAAAGGCAGCAGCAAGGAGGACCAGTCATTTTGTAAATTTTGATACCTGAAAATGTTCTTTTCATAGATAGCACAGTTTCTTAAGCCAGTTATGGTCAGATGTTATGGTGACTTACAGTTATGACTGTGTGACATCGCAGGATTTGGTACAAGATCAAACCTCCCTGGTTTGACTTTGGACAAGTTACTTGGCCAACTCTGCTTTATTTTCACCATCTGTGAAAAAGGGATAATAGAACCATTTTATTATGCTTTTGGTAGGTGTCAGTCATATGCCGTAACATTTGTTAAGAGCCTAGTGTACCAGGATTTTAACCTTTTTTTATGATTAGCAATTGCAGTGATATTCAGCTGCATTCCCAGATCGATACTGGATTAGAAAGTACAAGACCTAGGCCTGGCTGCTGTAGCTTAGCGAATTGAGTGCAGGCTGCAAACCAAAGGGTCACTGGTTTGATTCCCAGTCAGGGCACATGCCTGGCCCAGTAGGGGGCATGCGAGAGGCAACCACACATCGATGTTTCTCTCCTTCTCTTTATCCTTCCCTTCCCCTTTTTCTAAAAATAAATAAAATATAAAAGAAAAAGAAAGTATAAGACCTAGATTTAAATAATTATAGTTTTTGTTTTTGTGTATTTAAAACTTAAGGCCCTCAAAATGTTAGTTATTATATACACACATGCACTCAATATGAATATATAGAGAGGGGTCTGGCACAAATAATGCCCCCTTTTTATTACAAAATCATAAGCATGTAATTCTCTAACATAACAATATCACACTCAAGCACAACATTTTAGGTAAAATGTTCAAATTAAAGCTAGAAATTATTACACCCCTGTCATTACCCTGCTACCCACACTCAAGCAGACCTTACTTCTGCCAGAACCTGTATATATATTTTGTGTCTATGTGTGTGTGTGTGTGTGTGTGTGTGTGTGTGTGTGTGTGTGTAATGACTCTTAGGTAATCAAGACAAATGTTGCTAGCATTTTGTATCCTTGTCTGAAAGGCTAAAAATTTGCTGTGGCCACACAGCCAGTAAATAGTGGAGTTGGGACTTGGATACTAGCTTTCTAACTTCAAGGTCATGGGGTTTTCCCCTCTTCAACCATTCAGTCCATCTGCCCTGGTAGTGGGTTAGTTGCTTTCCTTCTCCAAAAGTCTTTTTTCTCACCTCTAAAGTGAAGAATTTGGACGAGGTGCTCTCTCAGGTACAGTGTCCTATGCGTCTATGCCTGTGTAGAGTAATGACTCAGGAAAAGCCTGAAAAGCTAAGAGGAGAACCAGACTTTTCTTTCTATAGAGACATCTGTATGTTGTGGCATGTGGAGCGTCATAAGACCCAGAGGGCGGATAGCCTCCTTGGCCTCAGTGACAGTCACACCTGAGCACTTCACTAAGGGTCAGCTCCATAAAGACACCTTTTATATCCTTAAGGATTTGGTTCTGCCACATTTCCATGACCTGCCAACTGTGTGGCCCCTTAGGCTCCAGATTTGAAGGGTGGGAGAGAAAAATAGATGGCTGAGTGAGGCATATTGACATTTATTGTTTGGGAAGTGAAAAGAGAGGCTTTTTACATAAAGCAAATTCTGTATCACCATTAATCACCACCCTCTAAAGAAATAAAGAGATAACATATTTGGCTTTCATTTTGATTTTAGCATTATGAGTGCATATTTTCTGTTTTCTTCTTTTGAGCTAATTTAGTGTCTGTAGAAAAAGCTTGGCTCTTTGAAATGAACATGGGAATTCTTTTAACTTACAGAAATGATGGACACTTGAGAGTGGTAATACACATTACATAACAGTTTTCTGGAAAATCAGATTTCAGTGTTTCAATTTGAGAGAAAGATAATGATGGGGCTGGTGAGGATAGAGTAGATGGAGGAAAGTTGGCTGGCTTTGAAGTCAGAGTTGAGTGTGAATCCTAGATAGGGCTCGCTCAGCCTGTCCATACTTAGTTTCCTCATCTGTGAAAAGGTAATAAGCATGCTTTAAGCCAAGGGTGTCAAACTCATTTTCACCGCATCAGCCTCATGGTTGCCTTCAAAGGGCCGAACATAATTTTAGGACTGTATAAATGTAAACAGTTAAGTGAGAGCTTGGCACTGCTGCCGGGTAGAAACAAGATGCCGGGCCAGATGAAACGGAGTGGAGGGCAGGATTTGGCCCTTGGGCCTTGTGTTTGCCACCTATGACTTAAGCTAGGTCCTAGATAGATAGGCATCTATATCTATAGCTATAGTTATCTATATATCTATATCTATTGAAGATCTATCTCTTACAAAGGTTAAGGTGAGGTAAACTATATTAAGTCCCAGCACTTAATAACTGGCAGCTAAAATGCACACAGTAAACCTTCATTCCTTGCTCTTCGCTCAGCATTGCTGTTTGCCCCAAAGCCTCGTGCACTTGATGCAGCTCGGGTGAAGAGGGGGGTACATCCAGTCAGGGTCTGAACCTGTCTAAAGAAATCTTTCCCAGTTGGGCAAACTATGTAGATGACAAGGGGTAGGGAATCGATGTGATATTTATCTTAAAACATCAGGGAAGCTTTCTTGTGGGTGCAGGTACTAATCCAGTGGTATGGACCATCTGCATCTAAATTGTCTGGATAGTTTGTTAAAGAAGCAGGTATCCAGTGTCTCTGCACCGTAGTAAACCCTGGATTCGAATTTTATAAACTGAGAGGTAGTGTATTGCAGGGCATCTAGAATGTTGTTATATAGGTGCAGATTCTGGCTCTGTCTATATAATCCTGGGCAAGTTGTTTAATTTCTCTGTGTAAAATGAGATGAACAGGATGTATTAGTCATCAGGTTGTTGTGAGAACTAAGTAAGTGAATACACATGAAGTGCCCAGACAAGTGACTGGCACAAGCGGCCACATGTTATTTCACTCCATGCATAAACCAGTCTTTAACATGCCTTCCAAGGTTTCCTATGATGCATTATTTTCTCCGTGTCTCTGTCTCCCCGATAACTACATCTCTGACACCTTCCTCTGGATGTCTTTGCCCAATGTCTTCAGTGCAGGTATTTTGATTGCTTTGTATAAAACTGCCCACATCCTTCCCATCTCCACCCCGCCATTCTTGACCTCACTTCCTCTGCTCCACTTTTTGTTTTTCAGTAGCAGTTGTCACCTTATTAGCATTCATATACTAATTAATTACTTAGTTTAGCTTGCTGATTGTTTATTTTTTTAATTCACTTTGCTAGAATGTAAGATCCACAGGGGCAGGGACCTTCGTTTTACTCACTACCTTATACCAGGTGCCTAGAATATAGAGCCTAGTAAATAGCAGTTGCCAAAATAATGAGTAAATGATGAATAAATAAATTTACAGATGTTAGTATTATATGTTCCCAAAACATAGAACAAAAAAGATGGAACTGGATGAAAAAACAAATTATATATTTACACACACACATACACATACGCACATATATTTGAAATAAAAATATTATATATTACATATATATACACAGATATGTACTTACAAATACAGATATATGAGGGATGACCCAAAAAAACCCAGAATCTATTTATAAAAAATGTATATTTATTTTTAATGTTTAAATTTTAGTCATCTTCAAAGTACTCTCCAGTTGATGCAATACACCTATCAAGACTTTTTTTCCACTGCTCAAAACAGCTTTTGAACTCCTCAGTTTTGACGCCTTTGAGTGCTTCTGCCATTTTTTGTTGCCGCCTCTTCCGCATTGACAAAATACTTTTTTTCATCCAAGTTAACAAAAAAAAAGTCGCTTGGTGAGATTGTGTAAATGGCAGGGGTGGGGTGCATAGGGTCATGCTGTTTTGGGTCAAAACTGCTGAACACTCAGCACAGCATGGGCAGGTACGCTTGTAAATTACTCATCATGAAATGGGCAAATGGGTTGAAAGTTTTCAAAAAAAATCACTGAAGTCTAACACAGTCTCTCCCAACACCGCCAGCTGCTGCTGCAGGGATACAGATGGGTTCCTAGAGCACTCGCCTACTGTTCACCTGCCCTCCAGAATATAACTCCTTTTGGGGGGGTCCTACATGCATATATATGCATATCTATGTAAAAATTTTGAATATATATTTAGAATGTTGAAATTAAAAATTATATGTGTGTGTTTATATTTAGAAATTGTTCAGAATTGCCTTGGGAAATTATTGAAGTGATTTCTTGCTGTTAGCATTGCTATAAGGATAGTTTGGAAGAAAGAACAAAAAAATATGTAAAGCACAGCATAGGGAATATAGTTAATTAATAACTATGTATGGTATTAGATGGGTTCTAGATTTATTGGGGTGATTACTTTGCAAAGTATATAAATATGTTATCACTATACTGTATACCTGAAACTAATGTAATACAGCACATCACCTGTAACTAAAAAATGAATTTACAAAATTATTAAAATTTTAAAAAGTATGAGTAAACAGACAATAGATAAGCAAACAGAAGAATTAACAACTGATTTATGGGTAAGAAATAAAGGGCTGAGGCTGGAACAACAAGAACAACAGCGTTGAGAGGGACTTGTAGGAGGCACAGTTTTGAATAGGGTGCCAGAGGCAGCACCTCTGGGGAGGTGACATTTCAACTAAGGAAGAAGGCTGAGAAGGAACCAGGATGGCTCTGAGGCCATGGCTGAAGTGGCTGGAGCCAGGTGGGAGGGAGAGAAGGGCTGGGAATGAGGTCCTGAGGTAAAGCAGTTGCCAGAGCAGACTGGCCTTGCAGGCCATGGTAAGGAGTTTGGAATTTAGGCAAAAAGCAGCAGAAATTGACTGAAAAGATCGAAACAGGATGTGACTAGGTTTGATATATCTGGAGCCTTGAACAAGGAGTAAAGACAAATAGAGGAATTTATGTATAAGATGAGGTGATAAACTATTCTAGTCTCATTCGGGTTCCTAAGAATAGTCGAGGAAGAAATTCAGTTTCATTGTTTCATTCATAGTCTTCCTTTCCCATCAGAATTTCTCACAAAGTACTAAAATGGATAAAACCAGATTATTTTGCCTTTTATGAAATAAAATCGTTCTTATTTCCAAAGGCACTAAGTAATAGATGGAAATGTTTATACTCATTGCAGTTCTTTTCATTTCAGGTGAAAATTTTATAGCACCTGTGTAGGTGTCCCCCAAACATTGGACCTAGAGCTGTTTTCTTGTAAGATTTTTAGGCACCGTTTTTAAAATCTGCTGTAGTGAAGAGTGAGCATGTGAAAGGCAGATTTATTTTTACATAAGTACCATTTCTTCTCTCTGGGTCCACAAGTCTAATTGGACCCTAACTCTTCATAAAGTCAGCTCCATCATGGAGTCTTTACTGATGTAGCACATGCAGTCACACACACGCCTCTTAGTATGAGCTAACTAACGATAGCTTGGTAACATGAACCAGGCATCCTTCAAGTGCTTTACAAATATTAGGTTATTGGAACCCCAGAATAATTTTATGAGGCAGGTACTATTATAATCGACATTTTTTAGAAGAGAAAACTGAGGCTCAAGGCCATAAAGTTAGTCAATGGTAGAGTCAGTATTTGAAATTTGGTGATTAAAAAATTACTGACTTTAGAGAGATAGAGGAAGTGGGGGGAGAGAGAGAGAAGGGGAATATTGACTTGTTCCACTTATTTATGCGTTCATTGGTTGCTTCTTCTTTATTTTTTTTACAAATGAACTTTTCAAAAAGATTTTATTTATCTATCTTTAGAGGGAAAGGAAAGGTGAAAGGGAGAGAAACATCAATGTATGGTTGCCTCTCATGCATCCCTGGCTGGGAACTGGCCTGTACCCCAGGCATGTGCCCTGACTGGGAATCAGACACGCTACCCTTTAGTTCACAGGCCAGTGCTCAATCCACTGAGCTACAGCAGCCAGGGCCATTGGTTGCTTCTTATATGTGCCCTCACCAGGGATCAAATCCACAACCTTGGCATATGGAGACAATGCTCTAACCACATAAGCTACCAGCTAGGGCTCTTGAACTTTGGCAATTTAAACCATTATACCATTATGCCTTTTGATGGTAAGAACTGACCCCAAATATTTTACTCATGTTCATTTGTTCCATTTTATGGTGCCTCATTTGGAGGAATAGTCCCATATGTGTACTGAATCAGTGAATGAATGTATGGCCTATTCTTTCAAATTATGTCATTTCATGAGCAGATAGTGGTAAAAATGTGAATCTTACACTGAGGCAACCTGGGTAGGGTAATGCCACTTGTTATCTCTGAGGTATGGGAAAATTATTTAACACCTCTAAACCTGTGTCATTGGCATAAGGATGGAACTGCTGTTAGAATTAAATATGCATGTAAAGTGCTTAACACAGTGCTGCAACGTAATCAGTGCTCAGTCTGTTGAGCTGACTTTTTATTGTTTTTTTAAATAAAATAACTTCCCCAATATGCTTACACTTACATGCTCAGGCAGTTTTTCAGTTGTGCTTGTTCTGTAAAAGATCTAATCATATAATCAGAGACATTAATATTGTTCCAAGATCCATTCCTGCACCTTGCCCTCAGCAGGACATTCCTGTAGGTCGAAGGGCTGGTCCTGTAAAACCGACCACCTGTGAGCAAAGGGGCTGGAGGGAGGCCCTGTCTCTCTCTCCCAAACATCTGACGCCCCTACAGGCCGCACTTCCAGCACTCTCCATCCTTCTTCACTGCGAGCTTGGTTTGCTGGAAAGTTATTTTGCATTCCAGGGATAGCCATAGAGCATTCTGGGTGACAAGGGAAAAACAGCAAAAGACTCAAATTTTTCTCTGGATAACACTTAATGAGGTTAATTCACAGTGCTAACTGGAAATTTAGAGCCTCTCGCTATTCACAAATACCAGTAATGATCCAGTGCCTCATGTGTGCCAGGGGCTGTGCGGAGGGCTTTATTTCCATGATCTCAGCTAATCCTTATCATGAATCCAATTTACAACTCTATGTGAATTTTAAAATTTAGTTGTAAACTAAAAATGAAAGAGTACCACATGCATATGAAGGGGCTGTGATGATAAAATTGAATGTTTCTTCATGATGTTTTCCCACATTTTTTTTCAAAGCAAGTTGTGCAGGGTTGCAACACCTTTGGACTCTGCTGAGAACTTCCCTGCAGTGAAGAGATATTTGGCAGAGGAATAAGATAGAGGTTGTGTAGAGAAGGCAAGAAGCTTCATGCTAGTCAACAGTTTATTTTTACTTAGAAGAAGCTAGTAACAAGGAACTGAGTCCAATTTATGGGCTGCATGTGTTTGCTTCTTTGTAAGAAACTAATACTGTTCTGGTTTCCAATGCCTCCCCCCTTTTCTTTGTGGGGTATTTAAAAGGTTTTATTTTTGTCCTCCCATGTCTCCCAAGTTTGATGATCTCCTCTGAGGAAAAGTCTACACAAAACGCGCACGCAGACACACGCATGAGAACAGTGCCTGAGTTATACAGCTGACACCCAATATGTTTGTTCAATGAAGGCATGACACAATTTTTTAAAATCTCTTTTTTTCCTGAGAAAGGGAGCTGCTGTGAGATATTTTAAATGGTAAAATTTCAATATGTAAAATTCTTTAAAATTTTTTGTTATAAAGTAATTTAAGGAGGAAATTATTCTAAAATGTGTGGCATTACTTAATCTTGGTGATTCGGAACAGATTACTGGAGTGGATTGTAACTTCTTTAGAGTTTATTGAGGTGAGGTCACTTACCCTTATACTAAATGAGCCCAGCCCAATGGGCTTTTAAATTTGTGTAATCTGATTTTCATAAATTTCCTCTCCTCTTTCTTTCACTGTCTGCTATTCTTCTTGCTTTCTGCATGTCATGTTCTAGCAGTGTTCTCTCCATCCCCCATTCAATTAGCTGTTTCTACTTTACTATTGACTAGGGAGCTGGCAAATGAGGTTTGTTAGAACTATGTGTATGATAAAAATAAACAGTGTTGAATTTGGACCAGACAGGCTCTTCTCTAAGGGAAGGGAATGGAAAGGTGAAATGAAATAGAAATAGTCTTCTCTAAGTGAGGCCACCCCACACGTACATACACAGTTGCCCTGGGTCTCAGTTACCTGTGTTGTTCAAAAGGGAGAAGTGGCATGGGGAATTCACTTACTCTTTGGAACAATAAGCATTTCTGAAAATCACAGTAAGCAAGACACTGGGGAGATATGGAGATTAAAATACAATCACACAAACACAGCCCCTGAAGAATCCTAATTTATAAATCATTATGAAAGAAAAGATATGCACAGGAGTTTGTAGTACAACTTGTATAATATTGGGAATAGTATGAGAGTATATGGCCAGTAGAAGATATATGATAAAACAATCCAGTGTCTGAAAGGAAGAGACAACTGTCAATCAGGAAGGGGTTTATGCGGAAATGGGATTTGAAGTAAGTCTTGACTTGGTCACAGGTTTTAGAGGGAGAAATTAGTGGGGAGCAGTGGTGTATGAGTTTGAGTCCGAGCAGAGGAGCAGGAATAATTGGATTAATGACATGGAATATGGGATTTATCATAGGGATTAGATCTATACTTGTGAGAGAAGCTTTTGGGACAATTAAAGCCCTATACAGGGGAAGTTGGGGAATCAGATCAAAGTCTAAGGACCCTGAGGAGCTACAGGTAAAGAAATCTGTGGAATGCCTTTGCCACTGTGTGTGGTAGGCAGGCAGTCGGGAAGAAAAGCTGGGTGTGAAGTGGAAGACAGTAATCTGGAACCCTCTGGGACAAACTGAAACCCTTAACTGTTCTCACTGTATCTAACCTCTACAATGCAGGTACCTGGCAGAAGGAGCCATGGAGCTTCCCACCTGCCTGGCCTTGGACTTGGGGAAGTTAAGGGGAACTGGAAAAGTGTGGATGTGACTACTGCCCCCATCTAGGAGGTGAGCCTCCAGATCAGCAATTACCTGAGTGAGTCACTAGCAGGACTTTCCTAAGGCCATGGCTATTCCTTCACTCATCCCATCCATCTGTCAGGCAGATTTCCCTGTAGGCAGTCCTAACCAGGAACCATGCACAAAAGGGCATTCTGGAAACCATAATTCCAGTTTAAGTTGACACAGTTAAAAAACATTTGTGCTACCTCAAATGTAGGGAACAGTGTGAACGCAAACTGAAGGAGGGAAACCTATGCTTTGCTTGGGGAGAGTCCATCTGGACTGGGAGGTGGTATATGATCAATAAGGTCATTGAAAATCAGACTTTTACAAAGTGAGCGGAGGCTGTATTGCTGAGAAATTTTCACTTGATCCTACAAAGCAAGGAGAAGCACTGAATATTCTTAAGCAAGAGAGGCATGACCAGATCTGTGCTTTAGCTCTGGCATTGAAAGTCAAAGCATTGGAATTCAGAAAGGGGATTGGTGGGACGATTAATGATGGTGCTGTTAGAAGAATCCAGGCAGCAAAATAATGCATTTCCAGAGCTCTCTTCTGTTCCCAGTGGAGAAGGTGACTCGGAGTCATCATAAGAGTTGTCAGGGTTATCCAGGGAACTGAGGGTCTTAGTGTGCATTGCAAGCCCAGGTGATTTTACTCGGGGCTAATGTTGTGACCTATAATGTCCTGATGCCATATCTGGATAACAGTTCTTTAAAATTCCCTGATGATTCTGCCTCTACTACATGAAGAGCAGGAGAAAAAGTATATGTAATTGGAACACTAACTGTAATGAACTTGGCTTATGCAACCATGTCAGTGTCACTTTGAGAGGAAGAGTCTTTAGACATAAGTATTACTTATTTCATTTAGTAAAATAATGGCTTTTGGCTTTACTGAATGGAAATAGTAGTATCCCCTTATGTTTGGCCAACAATTTGCATACTCCTTATCTTTCACTTGCTTTGACAATGACTCTGCAAGGTGAGTTTGGTCTGAGTTCATGTAAGTGAGAACACTGAGCTCAGAGGTTGTGATAATCAAGTCACCACTTGGCTTTTAGTGATTCAAGAGCACTAGCTGCAGTTCCATATATTCGATAGACACCACTCTATTGCTTGTCCCTCAATTTCGCTCTACGCACCATTGCCTGATCATTTTCTTGGAACACATAACGGGTTATACTGTGTCCTGTTCTAAATCTGTGCATAGATTTCTTTTGGACTTCATTACCTTTATGGTTTCTTTCCACCCAGAGAGCTGTTTTCATAACCTAGGTGTTAGCTGTCAAATTTTTTACCCCCTTGCAGGATATTTTACTGCTTTGTATCAAAATACAGGATATTTGGTATACACCAAAGACAGGGTAAAGAGGAAAGCCTTTACAATAGCCTATCAAAGCAGGTACCTTCACATTCCCAGGGGAGCCGCACATCTTTGAATTCGGTCATTCCATAAGTTTCCTCTGTCAGCACATACCCCTAAATGTTTAAAAAACATATCTCTGGCTTCGTACCTGTCAAAACACAGCAGAACTCATTCACTTGTCTTGACTTATTTAAAACGCATACTCGCACCCGGTGCTATATCACCTGAGAGTTCAGCAGCCAGCAGTAGGTGAATACCGATGCTGTAAACTTCCTTCAGCACACGTCTGTAGTGTTCTGTCCTCCTAGCGGGATCCCTAGGCCTATGCAGTTGGGGTGACAACCTCAGGCTCTATGCTTTGGGACATCTGGGACTGTTGCAGTTATTGATGTAGAGACAAGGCTCAGGAGGAGGCCTGTAGAAATCAGGCTTTCCCAGTTGCCATTTAACAGAGTGCTTCTAATGGTTCTCTGAGACTGCTGGATCGTTAGGGTCAAAAGGCTAAACCCGGCTTTGCACAGAAGCCAGAGAGGGACGTGCCTTGTTTAGAGCCAGCCGAACCTGTCTATAACTGGCCTTCTGAGTACTAGGGCAAGACCTTTTTACTGTATGTAGTGTGCTGCCTCTCATGCTAGTTCTCCCACGTGAGAACTGGCCTCATGTCTCCTTACCAGATACAGGATTTCCTGCTTCTTTGTGTTTGGATGTAGGGAAAAGCTTGGGAGATTGCTTGACGTCTGAGTGCTTACTATGTGTCAGGTCGTTTATGAAATTATTTCCTATAATCTTCATACCTGTTTCTAGGAGGTACTTTCCTGACCTGTCTGCCAATAAGGAAACTGAATCCTGGAACAGTTACAATGCCTGCACAGCTATGGAGGATTTAAGTCCTGCTTTGTGTGACTCAGAAGCCACACTGAAACCTTGCACTTGGCTTCACGGTACACCGTGTGCTTTTTATCCCATGGCCCCATCCACTCTGCTGACATATACGTGAGCATCTTGTGAGAGATGTTTACTTATTGCACTGATCTGTCTGATAGTTCCCTAGAAACCCAGCATGGGTGAGCTCGCTCACCAGGCATTGGAACTCTGGCCTCCTATTATTTCCTTTTCTCCTTTCTCAGTTCCTTCCTCCTGTTTCGACAGCATTTTTATTTCCTCAGTATGCTTCTCTGATTTTGAGGTTTGGATAGAAGAGTAGGAGAACAAGTGCTTTCCAAAACCTAGTCTTCCATTTCTGAGAGCGAGGTCTGTGGAGATGCGCTGTCAGATCCCGGAACCCCTGAGTGAAAGGCCCGAAGGCATCTGCGGGAGGGACAGGCACTCCTCTAACACGGTGCCAGAAACCCCAACCAGGACAAGTAGGTAGAGATTCCGGGGACCAGAGTCCAGTTCAACATAATGGGAGACTTATTACAGTGTGGGCCATAGGAAAACTGAATTGATAATGAGTCCACCATCACTAGAGATATTTAAAGAAGGCCTAGACATCCACTTGGCAAAGATGTTACAGGGAGATTTGAACATTGGAAAAAGACGTTTGAATCAAAATGACATTTGAGGGCCTTTCCGGTCATGGGACTCTGTCTTGAATTCACTTAGAAAGTTCATAATGGGAATAAAGGTTTCTCCTTGTTACAATTTACACCAACTTGTGATGTCGCCTCCCTCCCCCCCCTGTGCTTCCCCCATCTGAACAACTACTCGATTTAAGAAGGGACCTTCGGATGAGGAAGGATGTGGTTCCTTCCCGCTGGCAGCACTCCGGGTCAGAATGGAAGACTTGTGCTGGGCCTGGCACGGATCCGTTCGGCCCTCTTACCAGCCCCGTTGTGGCTGTGATGAGAACATGTGGGAGGTACACATCCACGTAGAGACACTGTCTACTAGCTGCCAGCTCTGGATTTTTTTAAATTACTAATGAATGCAGTCTTATCCAGGTTAGATAGAGCTCTTGGAGGAATGAAGAGACACCTACAAGTTCCAGTCCAACCAGACAAGCATCCCTTGAAAAATATTCCCTCTGCAGTTGGCAGCATAAGAGAAAATGTCTTGGAGAGCAGTTTCTTCTTGCCATTTCAAAGGAGAGCTGCTTGTAAGCCAGGGAGTAAAGAATGCAAAGCTTCTTTTTTCCCTATTTTCTTTTTTTAAATTGGCTTAGTACTAATCTGAAAGCTGTGCTGTTCGAAAATGATAATCCTTTGATTTAATGTCAGAATTGAGACAATTCCTTAGTTCTTGAAGGAAGGAGTATTACAATGATAGGAAATATTCAGCGATTGTTAACAGCTTTGATTTGAAAGAATGAAAAGAGTGTTACCCAAACTGGCGGCCGGGCTTGCTGGCCGGTGCTGCAGCTAAGAATGAACAACACTTTTCAATTCGATACAGTGATTTTTCCCCCTCAGGACTTACAAAGACTTTACCAATCTCCAACCCACTACAGTGTAAATGTATTTCAATAGCATGATATAGCTAAGTATGCTTTGCTTGGATCTATCATATTTGGATCTGTCAAACTGTGAAGTCTTATCTTTAACAAGGAAACTTCAGGAACTCACAGCTATCTGATGACAGGTCATCCCCACTGTCTCCAGGAAATAAACATGATAAAAACTTCATAGCTGCAAGAACATGTGAGGCATTCGGTGGAATGCAGCCTGGAGGTAGTTTGGCCAAGATTTTCCCCATACACCATAAATCTTCACAAAGCCGTGGGAAGACAGTGATAGCTGTTGCTTCTCTAGCACTGTGCTCATTGTTCCTGGGCCCAAGGAGCTGTCTTTTGTTGACACGGGACTGGTGTCTGTTTAGACAGGACTCTTTCCCCGGGATATAAATGGTGTGTTATTTTTAGGGGATGGTTCTATTTTCTAGTAGTTTTTCAGGGACGGGAGGCAGCTCGAGAGAAAGGCTTGACCTGGGAATCAAAAGCCATCTTATATTTTCACAAGTGAGCTACTGACCTCAGGAAAGTCACTTCTATTTCCTGGGCTCCTTGTTTCCCAAATTGTGTCCCAAATAATATTGTTTGATTTCCAAGGCCCTTTTTGATTTTCTAGAGGTTATCTTGATAAGAAGATAGATAAAGGCAGAGAGAATTAAAAGGCATTCAAGTGGAGGATAGAACTTAGGAAAATAAGTTTATTTTAAATAGGACTCAGAAAAGCCTTGTTGCAATAAGCCTTCATAGCAAATGTGTGAGACTTTATTTTGCATACTACAAGGTAGTGTTTGGATTTCCCCATATGTCTCATTTCTACTTAATAAGACCTAATAAGAACCCTGAATCATAGCCATGAGGAAACTTAGAGATCATGGGGTTCAATTCTCTCATTTTCTCCATAATGACCCCTAGGTCCTTGTTTGGGGTTACACAGACCCTTGAATTCAAATCTCCTGGCTTCTTATGCAAGTCACTCTGGTATATATTGCCTATTCAGTTTATTTAGCAGTGATAAGTCCTTAGTAAAAGAATCAGGCCAGAGTTTCAAAGTCAATTTTGATTCTGAATAATAGAATTTGGTGACCAGAAATATATGCCAGCAAGAAGATTTGTTTTATACATATATAGTTTACTTTCCCCATGATAAGTTTTTGGGGCATGAGTTCCCTTTTGTGGGCCTTTGCTCCTGGCCAATAATGTCTTTCTTTCTTGTAGGTTTTAGAAGGTTTACCTTTCCCAAGTAAAACTCTTCCTTGTAACTCACTCTTGGGTCCCTGCCAGGGCCACTCACCTTCACATTTCTGATCATAGTCTCTTAAGGTAAAACCGTAGCTCTCTGAAAATACTCAGTGATAGATGCATTTTAGGTCATAGAGTATTATGGCCTAAATTAAGGTTTCAGGTCCTAATTACTAATTGTGTAATCATGGGGTAGCCACTGACACTATAGCATAAGATTTACTTATCCTAGATTATAGATATGATTATTTCCAACAACCAACTGGCCTTGGATCAATCAAGTTGTCGCTGTGCTTGTTTTTTTTTTTTTTTAGTGTGTTAAGTAAGGTGGTTGGCTCATGGCTCTCCTGAGGTCTTCTATGATTAAAGATCTTGTAATTGTGTGTGTGTGTGTGTGTGTGTGTGTGTGTGTGTGTGTTTCTTTAAGGACACACATTTCAGTCTTGGCTGGTGTGGCTCAATGGACTGAGTGCTGGCCTGTGAATCACAGAATCTCTGGTTTGATTCCCAGTCAGGGCACAAGTCTGGGTTGTAGGCCAGGTCTCCAGTAGGGGGCACACAAAAAGCAACTGTACATTGATGTTTTTCTTTCTGTCTTTTTCCCTCCTTCCCCTTCTCTAAAAATAACTAACTAAATAAATAAATATTAAAAACAAAAAACACACATTTTTCTTTTTTAAATTTAATATTTTATTTATGTATTGTTTAGAGAGGAGAAGGAAGGGAGAAGAGGGAGAGAAACATCAGTGTATGTTGCCTCTTGTGTGCCCCCTACTGGGGACCTGGCCCACAGCCCAGGCATGTGCCTTAGACTGGAAATCAAACTGGAGAGCCTTTGTTTCATTGGCCAGCACTCAGTCCCCTGAGCCACACCAACCATGGCTAATCTTGCTGTAACTGTTTTAGTAGCATATACTTCTGAAGTGTATTCCATAGCACACAGCTGTTTCATAAAGAGTATCCTGAGAAATTATACTTTTAATTAGTAATTCGTGGCCATGATTTTGAATATCTTTTTTTTTTCACTGCCCATAATAATTTCCCCAGGACTTATGGAAATATGTAAGATCCTAACACTAAATGGTCTCAGACCCTGAGATTACTAGGGTTGTTTGTTTTTGTTTTTATTTGTTTTTTTTTCTAATAGCTCAACTTTTTCACTGCCACATCAACACACCTACTCACAAAAGCTTTTTTCCTTCCATCCAAATTAGCTACTCTTTCTGCTTTGGCTTAAATAAAAATCTGAGGCTTTGTACTATAAGTGACATTGATTCATTATTTTGTTTATTTATTTTTTAGATTAAGGCAGAACTCATTCTGGTTGCAGTTAGACCACTGGTTTGCGTAGCTGTTGGCTACTGGGTGTTGTTGTAGACGATCGGCGGGTAAATACACACTCTCGGAGTCCGGAACCGAATTGATAAAAATTTTAATGGCCAAAGATTTTTCCTGCGCAGGGGCGAACTTCCCCAACTGTGACCGGAGTCACGTAGCTACTCAGAGCTACAAAATGGAAGTCGCGCCTGGCTTACAGACTACTGGGTATTTATATTTTCTAGCAAGCAAGCAAAGGCATACAGAAGCAGAGGTGGCGGTTAGCTATTGGCTTATTTAAAAACGGCGAGGGTCCCCGATTGGTGGGTGCTGCTGCTGGCGGGCACTTTCTGGCGGGCCTGGGTTAGTTACCTTATTTGGCTAGAATTTTAAACCTAATTGTTCCCGGATGTTTGTTCATTACCCTGTTCCGGGAACTCCAGATTTAGGGTTGGGTAATGCCCTAGCTGTAATTTTCCTAGCTGGGTATAACAGGTGTCAGCTTGTTAATTGACACTGGCTAATAACTGAGTTACCAACTGCTGAGGAATAACTCTCTGCCTTTTATTCTATGTGTTGCGCCTTCCTCCTCTGTTGGCTATGAATCTTCTTAGACATTGGAATCATGTTAGGTTATTGCTGTGCTCTTCTGACCAGATGCTAGGACTTTACGGATTTTTATTAATGCTAAAGGAAAATCATCATAAACCATAAGTATGGAAAGAGCAAATTTTTTAAAAAACCTAAAAATGTCATCAATAGGAAAATGGTTGAACACATAATGCTATAACTGGACAACAGAATTGTATTTAGCCACTTAAAAGAATGAAGTCCAAATATAAAACTGATTTAGGAAAACACGAATGGTATAGTGTTACATAAAATAAGCAACTTGTAGACTCACATATGATTTGGTTTTTGTAAAAATAAAACAATAAAGAAAAGCTTATGTGTGAAAAGATGGAAAAACTCTTAATCTGGTAGTTAGATGTATGTTAGGAGTGAGATTGATAAATACTTAAAAGAGAGAAGGGGACATAATATTTTCCCCTCTTATCTAGTATAATTTCTTTTTTAAAGTTTTTTTAATTTATTAACTTTTAGAGAGAGAGGAAGGGAGAGAGAAAGAGAGGGAGAGAAACAGCAGTGTGTGGTTGTAGTTGCTTCTCATGCACCCCAGAGCAAGCCAAGCATGTGCTCTGACTGGGAATCGAACTGAGAACCCTTTGGTTTGCAGGCCTGCACTCAATCCACTGAGCTACACAGCCAGGGCTAATATAATTTCTTTAAAAGGGGATAATAAGATTCTAGGTACTTCCCCCTGATTTTTTATTATGAAAATTTTAAAACATATGGCAATGTTGAAAATATGTTTTAGTGAGTATGCCTATAAGCACCGCTAGATTCTATTAGCATTATATAATACTTGCTTTATCACATCTGTATTCATTTATGAATCTATGGGTGATTTTTGTGTTTTCCCATATTTTCAGACTTATTTGAGGAAAGAACCTGTAGCCTCTTGCTAAATGACACACAGCCTATTGCTAAGAACCATAAAACTATATTTACAGATTTTACCGATTTGTAGACACAGAAACAAATATTAATAGAGGATTCGTTAGATACCTACGCCTTAGATGTCATAGATATCTTTTCTTCATGTTTAATTTTAATAATGTTGGCAGAGTTAGCAATGAACTTGAATTTCCTAGGCATCCTGTGAGTCCCTGTTCCCTGCCACCATGCATTCACTCTGTATCACGCTTTTCTATGTTCCCCTCGACAGCTTTGTAAACACTATACACTCTGATAGTCTTCTCAGGATATTACATTATAACATATTTCTGGAAATTACCAGGTTTTAAGAATACATGATTCTCAGTGATCACAAATCACAATGATTTGTGATTCCTTAGAGCCACTGCTTGATTTTAGGGTTCTGATTGTCAGACATTATAAGGAACTTGAGACAAACTGTAGTTTGTTTTAGTTTACAATCTCATTTGGAGAAAGTTTATTTAGTTGAGGATACACAATGACTTGCAGAAAGGCAATTATATTGAAGAACAATGATTTGGGGTACATATTATAAATATCAAAATGTGGAATATGAATAACTTTAGGTCATAACTAAGTACGTGGATCTTTTATTCTACATCACTTAAAAGCTGGACTTGCTTCCCCTTTTAGTGATCAGATATTCTTTTCCCCCTAAAAAGCACCAAATCCATGTAATATCCCTATTATTTCTCCCCTGGCTTATCATTCTGGGCCATATTCCCATAATTATTTTTCTGCTCTCCTGTATATCACACTCTAGTCTTACCAGATGTCTTAGTTTCTGCCAAATAACCCATGTACTTTTCTGCTTTCAGAACTTTGTTCAACTTGTTTTCTATTTTTATAATTTCAACTCCTCTTTCCTTCCCTTCTTTCTTCTTCATTCTTCCACTCTCATCTGTGGTCTCTCTGGTTGCCCGCTACCTGTGCACGTGAACACACACACATCTCTACTTGTGTAAATGCAGGCACTTCCTCTCTAAATCTACCTGCTGGGAGAAATCACTTCTTTCTTAGCATTCCCATAATACGTTGTTTACACTTTGTCACATAGAAGGTTGCTCCTTCATCTATGATGCGCGGAGCAATAGCAAAGTCACCCTCTGGGGTTTGACTGGAAATGCATACTCTTGAGTCCTGTCCTGGCCTTACTGAATCAAAACCTGCATTTCTCCAAAATCTCAAAATCACTCTTGTTCACATTGCTATTTGAGTAGCACTGTCTTAGAACAGATACCAGAGTTCACCTCTTACTTGACTGCTATTGTATTAGTGGATTCTGATGGAACATGTCTTATGATCAGGGACTGTCTTCACCTTTCATCTGTGGGGCATGGTGGGTAGATCTGCACATAGCAGAGGCCATTCAGTGTATGTTTTTGAGTGAAAGCCTGTGCTTTCAATGACTAAGGGTATGTGAGGGAAATATATGAATGCACAGTATGTTCATGATTCTTATCAGCAAGAAAGCATTCATATTGTCTCATTTCTGTCATTGCTGTGGTGGGGTTTTATAGACCTTGTACAAAAAGACTCCTCACTTTATCAAATCTATTTTCTCCTCTCACTTTGGCAAGTGCCACAATGAAAGGGGGCATCTGAGCTTTCTCTCATGCAAATTCATTCTCCAAAAGCATATGAGGTCTGCCTAGAAAAAGTACCCCCATTGTTAATATAATGAGAATGGTTTGCATGACATAGATGTAACCTGGTAGTCAAGGAGAGTAGATAGGAATGTGCATGCAGGAGAAATGATGACTTCACTGTCCTACTCAGTGGGGGCAGTAGATGCTATTGAGTGAGCATGGGTACTGTGTAGCAGTTGCATTCAAAATGAGCAAGTAGAGCAACAAATCTGCATTAAATTTTGTGCTAAACTTGAACATTACTCTGCAGAAACTAGTCAGATGATTCAGAAGGCTGCTGCTATGGGCAACTGGTGATTGGCAGCTTTATCATGACAATGTGCCCACTCATTCATCACGACTCCTGCAGAGAGTTTTGGTGAACCATCAAATCACCCAGGTGACTCAGCCCTCCTACAGCCCAGATTTGGTGCACTGCAACTTTTGGCTTTTCCCAAAACTAAAATCACCTTTGAAAGGGAAGAGATTTCTGACCATCAGTGAGATTCAGGAAAATATGAGGGATCTGATGGCAATTAGGAGAATTGTATGAGGTCCCAAGGTATCTGCTTTGAAGGGGACTGAGGCATCATTGTCCTATTTACAATGTTTCTTGTATCTTGTATTTTCTTCAATAAATGTCTCTATTTTTCATAGTACATGGCTGGATACCTTCTGGAAAGACCTCATAGTATTTAAGGCACAGAGAAACATTGTACTGAGATTTCATGAATAAGGTTGTAGTTGTACAAAGGGCATCATTGTTTACTTGTTTCAAGAACTAAAAACCTATTCCCCTGGCTGGTGTGCCTCAATGGATTGGACACTGGCCTGCAAACCAGAGGGTCACTGGTTCAATTCCCAGCCTGGGGCACATGCCTGGGTTGCAGGCCAGGTCCCCAGTAAGGGATGTGCAAGAGGCAACCACACATTGACATTTCTCTCCCTTTCTTTCTCCCCCCTTTCAGTCTCTTTAAAAATACATGAATAAAATCTTTAAAAAGAAAAAAACTGAAAGCCTAATCACAAGGTCAGAATCTAATTTTGCTACATCTGATTTCAGGAAAATAATATTGTTTAGTTGATTATATTTGCTTTAAAAAAACTTGTACAGGGAGAAGCTTTATAATTTCAAAAGGGTTTTTTTAATCTCTCCTTATAAATTTTCTTCAGCTACTTTTCCCCAACATCTTCATCTTTCCCACTTTCCTTGGAATTATTGCATTTGTTATCTGTCACTTCTGTCTTCTTTGACAATCTCTACATCTTTGTTTTGTAGTTTTCTTATTTATTCCACCCTCTATTTTTATAATTCTGGTGATGTTCACGATCTTTCATAAAAATGCTCAGTGTAATTAGTAAAATTATAGTAAATATAAATATAGAAATTAAATATAAAATAAACAGCTAAATTAAAACACATATAATAAAATAAGTACAATAAAGTGAATATAAGTATAAATAACATAATTGTAAATAAAATAAAATAACTCAAACAAGTAACAAAACAGATGATAATTTAACCTATATAAGAGCAAGCTTAGACTTCAGGTCAAGATGGAGGTGCAGGTAAACATGGCCTACCTCTTCATACAAACACAGTAAAAATTACAACTAGACTACAAAACAAGTATCAACCAGAATAATCAAAAATATGATAACCAGGGAGTTAAAGGAGTCACATTCATCCAGACAGAGAGGAGGGGCTGAGCTGAAGAGAGACGCCGAGAGCCGCAGAGATGGGAAACAGTGGAGCAGTGCGAGCATGGAGATGCAGAGGGGCAGAACGGGCAGCCCACACTCATGTGTGATGGATATAAAATGGGAGGGATACCTTGGGATCCCTGGTGGGGGCAGTGAGGAATCCCAGCACCATACCAGACCACCCAGCCCAGGGTTCTAATGCAAGGGAGATAAGTTCCCACTGGCTGTAAAAACCAGTGGAGTTTGAGGTGGTGGAAGAAACTGCAGAATTCTTAAGAGTTTCCTCTTAAGAGCCTGCAACAGACTTAGGACTTATGCAGACTCATGCCCTCTGGTCTGGGCTTCAGCACCCTGAAAAAAGCTGGAAGGGCACCAATGGCATATGGGAGGAAACTGAAGGGTCTGGCATCAGGGTGAGTGCTGAGAGACAGCTTCCTCCTGGACAAAACTCCAGAGGCCCAGCAGCAGCATTGTCCCCTCCCTAAGCAGTCCCCCACACAGAGCCACAGAGTGGGGACACAGATTGCCCTGTATTGGCAGTTACCTAGGACTCCACCCTATCCAACTTAGTGGTGCTTTTTTCTACAGTAGGCTATGCTACTAAGACAGGGAGTCAAAGTAACTCTACCTAATAAACAGAAACAAACACAGGGAGGGTGCTAAATTGAGGAGACAAAGAAATACAGCTCATGCCTGTTAGGTACGAGGAACAGAGCCTAACTAAAGGGGGGGTGGGGGAGGGGGTGTGCAGGGTGGAGGGGAATGAAGGGGGAAATAGAACAACTGTAATGGCATAATTAATAAAATATATTAAAAATAAAATAAATAAAATATCCTGAAAAAAAAACCAAGTTGAAGGTCATAGAAAAAAAGAAAAAGAGAAGAAATATAGCTTAAATTAAAGAACAGATCAACACTCCAGAAAAAGAACTAAATGAAATGAAGATAAGCAATCTAACAGATACAGAGTTCAAAACACTTGTTGTTAGGATGTTCAAGGAACATCAACAGCATAAGAAAGACCTGGGCAGAAATGAAGGTTACACTAAGTGAAATAAAGAAAAATTTGCAGGGAATCAACAGTGGAGTGGATGAAGCTAATAATCAAATTAATGATTTGGAACACAAGTAGGAAAAGTTTTATCAGAATAGCATCAAGAAAAAAGAATAAATAAAAATGAGGAGAGGCTAATGAACCTTTGGGGCAACTTCAAACATCCAACATTAGAAACTTGTGGATGCTGAATGGGGAAGAGAAAGAGCAAGAAACTGAAAACCTATTTGAAAAAATGATAAAAGGAAACTTGCCTAATTTGGTGAAGGAAATAGACATACAAGTAAAGGAAACACAGAGAGTCCCAAATAAGATTGACCCAAAGAGGACCGCATGAAGACACATCATAATTAAAATGCCAAAGGTTAAAGATAAAGAGAGAATCTTAAAAGCTGCAAGAGAAAAACCTACAAAGGAGTTCCCTTAAAACTGTTAGCTGACTTCTCAAAAGAAACTTTGCAGGCAAGAAGGGATTGGCAATAAATATACAAAGTGATGAAAAGCAAAGACCTACAACTTAAACTACTCTATTCAAAAAAGCTATTATTTAGAATTGAAGAACAGATAAAGTGCTTCACAGACAAGGTAAAACTAAAGTAGTTCATCATCACCAAGACACTATTATATGATATATTAAAAGCACTTATTTAAGAAGAAGAAGAATAATATTAAAATGGCAAAAAATTTACAACTCTCAACATTTGAATCTGAAAAACAAACAAGCAGAACCAAAATATAATCATAGCTATAGAGATCATTTGGAGGGTTATCATTTGGGAAGGGGAAGGGGAAGAAGAAGAATAGAGGAAAAGGTATAGGAAGTAAGAAGCACAAATTAGTAGGTACAAAATAGTCAGGGGGATATTAAGAACAGTATAGAAAATTGAGTAGCCAAAGAACCTATATGCATGACCCATGGACCTGAAAAAGTGAGAGGGGTTGCTAAAGGGAATGGGGGTACTGGGTGGATGGGGCAAAGGTGGAAAAATTTGGACAACCGTAATAACATAATCAATAAAATATATTTAAAAATAAAAATATATAAACAACTACCACATGAATAAAAAAAAGAACATGCTTAGTGGATGCTTGTGATTTTTCCTGTTATTAAAAAAAACTTGATAAAAAATGTACTTGAAAAGTAACTAAATAAAATTTATTATAAAAAAAACAAACTTGAATATGTAATTCTATGTTCATCCATTTTGTTTAGATTATTAAGTTTTTGAATACTTGTCTATTTCTGTGTATTATTTATTTAGTAGACATTTTCCAGTTCTGTGTTCCACATGTGGCATTTCAGTGGATGCAAAAATGAATTATAAAAAAAACAAAATGCAACTCGTTTGTCCTTCAAAACTTTAAGGTGCTCGCAGTGAAATAGAAGCAATGAGACAAACAGGAGTAACCACACTACAAGATAGAAGTAGATAAATACTATCAAATATAACAAAATTGTTATAGAGTTTTTGTTTAGGGAAATCGAGGAGGTATTCGAATATACAGAAATGGCAGGGAGTTTATTAAAGCATTGAGGGGCTAGTTTCTATGAATTCTGGTTCTTGTTCTTTACGATCATAATCTGATTCTATCTCACTTTTTCTCTCTACCACTGTCTCTCTCACTCCCTTCCTTTCTTCTTCCCAAGGGCTCTTTTTACCTTTCTTCACTTTTGCTTTTCCGTTTTTTTTTTTTTTTTTATCTTTGATGAACTAATGTTTGTATGATGTTCGGTTTGAAGCCAAAGTCTCAAAAAGCACAGAATTCTCTGATTGGAAGTCGTTTTATAGGGAAATTTTTTCCCATCCTGGGTGTACAATTAACCATTTATTTATGTTCATAAATCTCAATACTAACTCATTAATCGAAAATTTCTTTTTCTTCCAAAAGTTTCTTTGCCCTTTTATTCTGGCTTGGCTGCTCATTTGTGATAATGAGAATTATTAGTTTTCACTCTCTTGTGTCTGTGTTTTAGTTCTTCTTTCCCCCTAAAACTCATTCTAGTAAAATTTATAGTTGTTACTGGCTTAGGAGGTATTGGGAAAATATAATTGAAAACAAAATCTCTCAACCCAGAAATTCTCTCCACAAAGATGAGAGAGAAAGGAAACACTTTTATTATTGAATAAACATTAAACCAGCATGTGGTACACATCACAGGCAATCCACCAAGAGGCTGCAGAAACAGAAAGTAATGTCACCCTTTTATAAAGCCATACGGCCCATTGCATACATGCTTTCAAGATGATCAATACCTTGTCCTCACATAAGAGGACTTGGTAGCATCATTTGTCATGCATAGTTCATCCTGACCTTACTTGGTAATAAGGATGACTGTCTGTGTTATTTAATTGGCTTTATCCAAAGGAAAACCTCATATTTTTACTTTTAACTTCATTTTATTATGGTAAGAATATTTAAAATAAGAGCCACACTCTTAACAAATTTTTATGTCTACAATACATTATTTTTGACTCTAGGAACCATGTTGTAGGGCAGATCTGTACGGCTTAGTTGTCTTTCTTAACTGAAACTTTATGTCCATTGATTCTAAACTTCCATCCCCCAGCAGGCGGAGGCAATCACCATTCCACTCTTTAATTCTATGAATTTGACTATTTTATATAACTCATATAAGTGGAATCATGCAGTATTTGTAATTCTGTGACTGGGTTATTCCACTTAAGTAAAATGTCTTCAAATTTTATTAATGTCGCATATTGGAGAATTTCACTTCTAAGGCTCTATAGTATTACACTGTATGGATATACATATTTTTGAGTGTGAATAGTGCTGCAAAGAATATGGAGTGAAGATATGTCTTTGAGATACTGATTTCAATTTTTTTAGATGAACACTCAGAAGTGGGATTGCTGGATCTGACAAATAGCAATTTTGCAACCTGAAGCGAGGTGCACCACTGAATTTAGGCTCCTGTCTTCCCACAGAAATTGGAAGGCATCACTCCTATTTTCATACATTTCAAAAAGATGGTCCTAGGTCTTCGAGAGAGACCTTCATGTGGCACAAAGCTGACAAGAGACCTCTCTAGTCCTTAAAAGGGTTTATATGAAGAAATGAGAAAGCACCCAATAATTACTATTTTTCTAAAATAAATGCTCAGACAAAAAAGACCAGAGGGAAGTTGTCTCCTTTATTTTCAACAAGAAAAATTAAGCCTCCTTTTTTAAAATTTGTATTTGTTCTTACAGAGGCTAAAATGTATTTTCGTGTGTTTAATGCAGTCAGTAACTAAAGTCTTAGTTTTTTTCTGAGTTTATAATCAAAAAGATTCAGCTGAGATTTGTCTTTGGCCTTGTGTAAAAATTATGTGCCTTCATGTTGGAATCTTGTTTGAAAATTTATTAGCATTTCTAAAATTTTTAGTTTGATGAAATATACATGAAACATACCATTTTCACTATTTTTAAGTGTACAATTCTATGGCATTAAAGTACATTCATATTGCTGTTCAACTGCCATGGCCATTCATTTGCAGAACTTACCTTCCCAAGTTACAATAGAAACTGTGCTTGTTAAACACTAACTCCCAATTCCCTCTAGCCCTGGCAACTGCCATCATTAGCACTTTAACCTACCTGTTAAAAACTGCCTGGACAAGAGAGAGGGCTGCAGGGTGGTTTGCCACAATGTGTGTGGGCCTTGAGAATATTGCACTAAGTGAAATAAGTCAGACAGAAAAAGTTAACCATACGATTTCACTCATGTGTGGTATATAAAACTGGAAGCAACAAACAAGAAAAACAAATACTGTGGGGGGCGACTTTCCTCACAAGTCCCCCCCGAGTGCCACAGATGAGAGTAAACATGACTGAGACATGATGTGATCTGCTTGGAGAGGAGAGGTGGCCATTTTCCCAGAGGAGAAAGGCCAGCAGTGGCCAGTTCCTCCGAGGAGAAAAAGGCCTTGAGCACCCCCCTCCAGGGCCTTGTATTGGGTTGTAATACACAGGAATACAGGGCAGCAAGGATCAAACAGTAGATAACATTTCAAAGAAATCTGAGGGCTTAGTATGAGTCAGAGTCTTTCAGGAACAAAGTTTTAGGGTTTCCTGCTTGAACCCTTAACATATGAATGAATGCACTCTTAGCAGAGCAGATTTCACAGGTTTATCAGGAAGTCTTTGTGGTGCCAGATTTTTCTCCAGGACATGCTCTAGCAAGGCAAGGAGCTGCTCCTCTCCCCATCAGGTATTCAGGCTTAAGGGGATTAGAGGCAGGAAGTGCTTCTCCCAGAGAACATGGGGACTTGGGCTTTGTTAAAGCCAGGGGGCGAGAGTCCATTGCTCTTTGTTGCAGCCCCCAAGTCCTTCCATGAAGGCTTCCCAAGTGATTGAGTCTGGCTTAGGTTGCCCCCTCTGTGAGGGGTCTTACCCGTCATTGACTTCCCACCAAGCTTTGGGGGCAGGGGGAGGAAACTGAGGCAGCAGCATTTGCTACCAGAGACAAGCTTTTTCTCCTGTGTCTTGCATTCTAAAGGTTGTCCCTTGCCCTTAGCCACAAGGGGTCGAGATACAATTCCTAGAATCAGGCAGAGCAGTATACAACAAAATACAAACTCATAGATACAGACAACAGTATGGTGGTTACCAGAGGAAAGGGAGGTGGAGAATAGTAAAAGGCAAAGGGGGCCAAATACATGGTGATGGAAGATGATTCAACTTTGGGTGGTGGGCACACAATGTAGTATGAAGATCATGTGTCATAGAAGAGTACGCTTGAAATGTATATAATTTTATTAATCAATGTCTCTCCAATAATTTAATAAAAGGAAAACTGCCTAGAAAGGTAAGTAGAGTTCTCTTTGCCCAGGATTTGAAGCAAAAGTGTTTTCTTGGAAAACTGAATAGGAAAAACCACTTTAAAACCTTTGAATGTGGTGACATCGCTTACTCAAGTGATGATCACTAATTACAAATAATGTGTCTGGGCAGCTTCCTCAAACATCTAATTTGTGCTACTCAGTTTCTTTCAAAGTAATAAAAGCTGATTTTGGAGTAAAATATTGTTGCTAATAATTCAGGGATTTTAGTTAAGTAGATTGACATTTTCTACTAACTTTGCTTTGGTGAATCTTCATCTGTCTTCATTGATGTTTTGTATATTTTGTGGTAACACAGCAAGTTTCCCATGTTTTGCCTATGACCTGCCATGGGCAGTGGGGAGAACAATGTAAAAGCATTGGGGCTGCTGATATGCTTCAATCAGAGGACTAACTTACTCTTTCTTCTCTTTTCTTTCTTTCTCTCTCTCTCTTCATTTTTAGCAATAACTTTATTGATTTGGATTTTTTCCTGTAAGGGCTCCCTTTATTTTTTAAAATTATGTATATTTTATTGATTATACTATTACAATCTCCCCCCTTAGTTCATGTCCATGGGTCATACATATAAGTTCTTTGACTTCTACATGTCCTATACTATTCTTAGCTTCACCCTATCTATTTTGTATCTACTAGTTATTCTTCTTATTCCCCATACCTCCCCCAATTCTCCCCATTCCCCCTCCCTGCTGATAACCCTCTATGCAATCTCCATTTCTGTGATTCTGTTTTGATTCTAGTTATTTGCTTAGTTTGTTTTGTATTTTTAGGTTCAGTTGTTGACAGTTGTGGGTTTGTTGTCATTCATTTTACTGTTCGTAATTTTGATCTCCTTTTTCTTAGATAAGTCCCTATAACATTTTATGTAATAATGGCTTGGTGATGATGAACTCCTTTTTCTTACCTTGTCTGGAAGCACTTTACAGCCAGAGGTTATAAGGCTTTACTCCCAGTGGTAGAACCCTGGGCTGCATGGCCTGGCCTAAGGCTGGGATCACTCGCTCCCCCGTTGTCCCTCTCTGTTTTTATCCACCACACATGGATGTGGGACCAGCCACCACTGCCTCATCCTCTCCACCCGGGCTCCCCATCTGTGCCCCTTCTACCTGTCTGGATGAATGTTTTTTCTGTAAGTCCTTGGTTGTCAGACTTTCATACAGTTTGATTTTCTTCCAGTCCTGGTTGTTTTTTGTTTTTAGAATGGTTGTTATCTTTCTTATGGTTGTGTGAGAAGGCAAAGCATGTCTACCTATACCTCCATCTTGGTAGGAAGCTCAGAGAAACTTATTTAAAACCAAGCTCTGCTATGTGATTGCTGTGATAGCTTGAGTGAGATACTTCATGTTTTTCACCTAATTTCTTCATCTTGTAAAACAGAAAAATTATATTCCTCTCTGAATAATTGTTGTGAATATCAAATAAAATAAGACATGAAAAGAAGCACTGTGTATACTATCAAATCGTGAATTACTTCAGTTTAATAAGGCACCAAGCATGTAGGAAGGATTTGAAAAATATTTGTTGATTGAACAGCTGTTGTTCTCAGCATTAAATTTCCTAGGGTTCTCTCTCCCCACACATACACCTGACTTCAGCCAATGATATCTGTACTCTCTGCTTCTCTCTGGTTCCTGATGACATCCCTGTCTCATGCTTCAGCTTAAAAAATAGAGTTCAGAGTTTGGGGATTGATAAGAAGGGACCTAAGTCATGTTTGTTATATCCTCTCATTGGCTCTTTTTTTTCTAACTCCAGGTACTTTCTCAGAACTTCTGAGGGGGATATAATTGGCAGTTAGGTATACAGTCATCCACTGGAAAATAGACAGTAGGAAGAAGGGAATTTTTTTTCAGAAGCATCATGCACAGGAAATTTCATCCTGGCCAACAAATAACGAGCAGCAACAATGTTAAATCAGATACTGTGAATCCAAATTAAACAACATTCCTAGGCTAGTCCCAGGAGTCCCCCATGTGAATAGTCTAGCAGGAGCTCACTGGGGTCTTCTGTTGTTCGCTGTCATCATCAAGCACAGGATAAATCAAATGTAGTATTAAAGGCATAACTAAGTCTTACACGGACAAAGGAGATGATGATCTCAGGGTATTCTTATAAACTTTCTGACAGATTTCAACGAGAAAACACCTCCCTGAAGATGATCTGGAAAAACTGATGAGCATTGAGAAACCAGAGGTGTAGAACCAATGGAAAGAGTTATAGTATTTTCCTAGACTGTGGAAAAGCCTGTAGGAACAGCCTGCCATGGGACAGTTGATCTGCTGACTCCATTCTGCAGAGAGCAGTCATTCAATGCACAATACCAAGCACTTGTGATGTCCCAGCATTCATGCTTGACCGTGAGAAACAAACATTCATCAGAGGTAGACCCTGTTCTCAAGGATCTCAAAGAGAAGATAAACACACTTAATTGCAGGACAGGGTAAAAAAATTACATTACTGGGACCATAAGAGGAAGTTGTAGGGACAAAGTATACATTACATCTGGCCAAGGGACAAAAGGAGCTATCATAAAAGAAACAGGTTTGGAAATAGACCTGGAAGGATGGGCATCGTGTTTATCCATGTGAGGAGAGCCATGCAGAACCTTCCAGGCAGAGGACTGATGAAAAGGGAAGGGAGGCATGGGGGTGATTTATAGCACCATCTGCACCTGCACCTGTGGCCGGGGTCCGGGCTATAGGAGGAGTGGAGTAACATGGGTTGGTTAGAGAGTTTTGCCACCAGATCCACAATGTCAAGTAAAGGACATCAGGGAAATAGAATTAAGATGAGCTATGTGAGAAAATCGATTTGATCCTTGCCATTAGTCAGCCTTTACAGGTGATCCCGTGGTCCCGGAAACTTTCCTCAAGCTTTTATAGGCTTCCTAAGGCTTTCCTAAAGCTTCTTGTTTGTGACATGGTAAACATTTTTTTTTTTCTTTTGGCTTTGGGGAATATGATTTTGCTTTGTTTTTCAAGCATCAGTGGATAGAAAGGATACTTACAGGCAAAAATCTACTACTGGTTTTTAGGTCAACTTAATGAATCTATGCATTTCCTCATCTTTTTTTTTTTTTTTTTTCAGAGAGGGCAGACCAATGAAAAACAATAGCATTCCTCATTTTTCTAGCATATAGGTCCCAGAGAGTTCAGAGTTTGGGGATTGAGAGGAAGGGATCAAAGGCATGTCTGCTCATCTGTACTGACTCCTTTTACAATCGGAAAAATAATAGCTCCCCGCTCTTGTCCCCCTCTTTGTCTTTGGTGTCTGATGTTCTGATTTGGCAATGGTCTTCACACATCCAAAATGCTAGAAGTGAAGTCATAATCAACTCCAATTAGCTATACTGGTGGGCATAACATGCCATACTTAAATTCAGCAGCATGTCTTATCTCATTTTAGATAGCCACTATGCTATTATTTCTATGTCAGCTTGCTGTAGGGATGGCTTAGAAAATTAGAAAATTGATTTGAACTTCCCACTTTTTCCCCAATTAGAAAATCATGACCCTTACTTTACTAGGAGTTTTTTCTAGTATGTCCTGTGAGAGAATTTACAGGAATTTCTCACAGCTTGGTTTGTTGCCTGTATCTTTTGCAGATGAAACACCCAATCCCCCCTCCCCTTTTTTCTGAAGGAACTTTCAGTTAGCATTTCTAAACTCTGCCAAGAATTCTAGTGCTTGGAGATATTTTAAACAGAGATTCATAAAGTCAATTAAGTTAGAGGAGTGCTGTAAATGATTCCTGGGTAATTTAGTTTCACAGTGTGCATTAGCATTCTAAAGACCCTGAGAAATCTTGTAGAAAAAGATAACTTTTAACCTCATTTTCACCTGATATTAATAACCCAATGTTTCTCTAAAATGAGGACATAATACCAAAATTTAATTTTAAAAAATCATTCCGTGGAAGCCCAAGCTGGATAATATGGATCAATATGTGGCCTTCAGAGGGTCTAAATTAATCCAAACAAGGTCTATATGAGGATGTTTTTTGTAACTTGGCAATCCTTTATACTCTGTCTGTATCAACAGAGCTGCTCTATCTTGTTTTCCTGAATCCAAAGAAACACCAAAGGGGACTGAACCAGTAAGACAATAATGTCAGCTGCAGAATGCCGATCTTGCAGACCCTGCGGGGTTATTGCAGAGTAAGATTAATTATGCAGATGTGCCACCCGAGGCTTCAGAGTTGAAGGACCCTGTTGTAATTCATTGCAGGATCATTCATGTAGCCAGCATTTTGATATGGTTATTATTCCACCAAGGTTTTATCTGCCCCAAGACAATTACAGAACCACTTACCAGCATCTTTTATTGACTTCTTATTTAAAATGCCGAGGGCCAAGGTGGGCACTCAGGTCCTGCTACTGGCGACAGCTACAGATCAATGGCGTAGAGCGATATGGGATTTTCTTTAGGACATGACAGATGCTGAGATTGTTCGCTAAGCAGACGACGTGGAGTTCAGACTCCATGACAAAATATTGTTTCTGGGCCCCATGTCTCTAACACAAACATTTAAAGTAATGACAACAAGAGCAGAGAGGATGCATATAGCAGAAAGAGCATGAGACTCGGTGTCAGAGCGTCTGCCTTTGAACACTAGTTTCACAATTTATTTATATCTGTGGAACTTTGGGGAAATCACTAGTTTTTCTGTACACAGTGTTTTCTGAAAATACTACTTTTGAGCCTTATGTCTCCAACACAAATGTTCAGAGTAATGGCAGCAAGAGCAGAGAGGGAAGCATGTAGCAGAGAGATCCTGAGATTTGGTGTCAGGATGTCTACATTGGAACACTGGTTTCACCATTTATTATCTGTGCCACTTTGGGGAAATCACTATTCTTTCCGTAAAATGAGATTGATACTAAATACCAAACTCTTGGCAGTCTTCTGAGGTTTAAATGAATATATGTGGGTGGAAAAATTGTGAATGGCAAAGTGTTTTAAATATATTTTTTGTGTTAATGAGAAAGACTTCCATTCAACTGACAATGTGAGCATAATCAAACATGCCTTTTATGGTCGAATTGCTTGGCTAATGTCCTGTTGACTCCTCTAATCATGGGTACTGCCACCAAGGGCAGAATATGGTCACCATCCACTCATATCATGAGCAGCTTCAAGGAGCTTGTGCCCTTGAAACAATATGAAGAATACAATCCCTATTTCTAATTGCTGTTCCTAGTTCATGGTTTTAGGGACTTGATAACTGCAAGATAATATTAGAATTCATCATCTAATTAGTATTTTCAACACGTTTCCTTTCTGTTCTATGCTCATTGGGAAAAGTAAGGCTTGTTTTATCTTAATTTTGCCTAAAATGGCTTTCTTACTTATGGATGGATACATTTGGGAATGTTTACCTGTCTTCAGAGTTCGGCTGCAATGCCATATTGTTTGAAGAGTTCCAGGCCCCTCCTCAGTACCCCCAATCCTTCCCTTTATATTAAAATTCTAGTGATTTCTTCATTAGAGCGTGGCACTTAGATTAATTTGTGTACTTACTAATAGCCATGAGCAAATACAGCTAAACTGCTTTGTACAGGTAAAGAAATAATAATAGCAAGTATTCTTTTAGGCATTTTATATATGTTAACTCATATAATTGCATCAACAAACATATGAATTAGGTACCTTTATTCTCCCCATTTTACAGGTAAGAAACTAAGGCACAGGCAGATTAAGTAAACTGCCCAATATTTCACAGGTACTAAGTGGCAAAACCAAGAATTGGAACATTGAACTAAAAGAACAGGCTTTTAACCACAAGGTTATAATTAGCAACACGCATGCTGGAGATCCGTACAGGTTGCAAGCTCCCAGATTCCTGAGGCAGGTTAAAATCTGTTTCTTCCTTTGACATTTAGCACAGAGGGTCCACATAGTAGGTACTCGGTTATTGTTCACTAGCTTTGCATTGAGGTGTGGGGGGCACTCCTGAGAAGTTTATATAGTACAGCCACAAATGTCCCACTTGTACTCTATCAATATACATATATTTTTAGTGCATGTTTCACCCTCTTGCCTAATTTTCTTGTCAAAGCATTTTAAAAGCTCCCATTATGCAATGCTGGCACACCTCTCTGTGAGGGTACTGTTTATTTCCATGTAGCTGTATGGTAAAGATAAGGCATACTTGTTGAAATTAGGATCACTTGAGTCTTTAGTACTTTATGGATCAGTACATAATAGCACTATAAAATTCCAGCTCATTCTCATTCTGTTGCGAGGGTGATTGCATGCTCTTACCCTATTGGTAGTGAAGTCACTGAATGTCAAATGCATATGTAAAGAACTGTGGCCAGAGACCCCACCCCAGCCCTCCACCCAGAGTGATTTCATGGACTGAGGTTACATCCCAGACTATGGGACTGGTGGCTGCCCATTGCCATCTGTCAGGATGATCCTGGTGCCCAAAAATCAGTGAAAGAGGCCATAGAATTTTCTCAACAGGGACACAGACTCGCACAGACCTCCTCAGTGTTGGTTCATAGGGGATTTTTTTTAAAACACTTTGGATACAGAGAGATGATACTTTCATGAAAGCTCTCTAGTTTCGGCGTACATGTCCCTGGGAAAACTTGGAATATTCTCTTCATGTTTCAGAGAGATCGGGGTTGGGGGTGGGAGTGGGGATGGGGGGCTGCCTCACGGGCCTTATTCTCCAGCAGACAGAATGCCCGAAGGAAAAGGCTCCCCAGAGGCCCCTGTTCTTTCTCACATTTGGCACAGCGTCTGTCTGGCACATTGAGACATCTGCAAGTGTTCTAAGTTTGTTACCTTATTTCTTCTTAATAGAAGTAGTTGTGGAAACAGAGGCACCAGGATTATAAAGAGCGCAGGCAAAATCACATAGTCAATTAATGCCAAAGTCAGTTCTAGGACCTAGACTCATCAGGCCCCTGTCTCCCACCTCCCCACACCCCACCCGTTTCCCTGTATAATGGAGAAGGAGGAGCCCCTGGGTACTGTGGGGTCTGTTTGAGTAGCTGAAGCTACTGAAGCTTCCAGGTCCCCAAACAGGAGGGCAGGTGAAGCTCTCTTCTGATAGATGATCCCAGCAAGGCAATCCTTTTTTTTTTTTTCTGACACAAGCGGGGAGATGACAGGGGACTGTGCTCTTGTAAAAGGACAACTGTCTGTGTTGTGAGACCAAGCATGACTTAGATCCATTCCAGTCCAATTTCTGAAAACAGGTCCCCTTTTTAGGCAGAGGATCTTGATGAGAAGTCACTTCTGTTGAAACCTGCTCCTGGGGGAGGCTGCATTCTGTGGATGAACTATAGCCTTGCTAAAAAATATACTGTGGGTGTGAATATCCATGTAAAATAAAGCAATAACACCTCATACTTGCATCATTCATCACCATTTATGAAGCTTTTGTCAAAAATATTATCTACTTTGATCCTTAGAGCAGCTCACAAAGTGAATAGTTGTTATTCTGTTTTATTGATAAGGATGTTAGGGTCCATGAGGGTTAGGTAAATGATCGGAGGCACACAGTACAAGAGTGAGCAACAGCAAACTAAACAGAGGGGGACTGTGTCCTAGAGGGATTTATTTTATTATTCATCAGTTGCCTATAATTATATGTGTTTATTGTACAAAAGCATTGGGCTATGTACTGTGGACACAAATTTGGAGTCCTAGTCCAAAAATGGATGTGAAAAGAGAAAAAACTAAATAAAACAGATCAGCACAGAAATTTCTCAGGACTCTGAGGGAAATTTAGATACCTGCCCAGAGTTTTTAGAGAAGGCTTCCTTTATTTAGCCAGTGGTAAGATAAAAGAACTGGGAGAGGCTGCAGAGGGGAAGTGGAGCGGTGGGAAAAGTTAGCCTTTATTTCCTCTCCCTGGTAGCCACTTCAGTCTCAAATAGAGCTGACTGGTTTTTGAAAAGCACCTGCATCTGATGGACTGAAAATTGATCTGGGAATTAGAGTCTGGGTCCCCCCTTTTCTAATTAGAGCTTTCACGCTATCAGTTTTCCAGTGAAACCCTAAGAGGTTTAATGCATGAAAGAGAAGTTCATGGTCGCATAACATGGTTAATGCAGTGTTAAAACAAGTCAACTGCAATATCTACTTGGTAGATTACCAGAGCTTTTAAAAAGCTGATGCGTACTATGAATCTCCAAGAAAGAGATAGTGACGTGTTACTTTTCCATATCAGTGTGGCCCCTCAATCCTTTGACAGTGCTCACTACGGGACAGGACAGTTTTCATCAAGCACTTCAGTGTGATTGCATCGTGCTTGATCATTCTCATTTTTCTCTACTTTTGTTTCTTTTTCTTTTGTGCTCATAACTCTAATTTTGCTCCCAAACTGTGAGATCCATGTTATATGAACTGTTGTGTTCGTGTTTCTATATACTGCAGTTTCTATTATGGTATATAAAAGGGACTCAATAAATACTTTTTGATTCGAACAAAATTTGGTTTGGTAGGTACAGAAACTAGAGTGTACAGTCTTTATGTAGAAGTGTATGAACACTTGACCACAGTTGTGTGGCCTGTGGCCTCTCTAGCAGTGCGTGGGTGGTATCTTTCTATTGAGAGCCTCACAGATGGGACTGTGATCTTCAGACCATCCCTTTCTATTAGAGAGGTTTTAGTGCCAATGTTGTTACATGAAATTTAAGGGGAGAAAACCTCAGGTGGCTAAGAAGCTTTTCTGTGATGAATGGCTGGAAAAATGATGACTTTCCTATCCTGGAGGTGACCCGATGTTAGTTTAGAAGGTGCTATAACCTGTTCTGTGTCTGTGGTCACACCACCTCATTCCCTACTTGAACTTCATATGACATCGCATCTCCCCAGGGAGTGGCTCCCTCTTTTAACACTCTCACAATTGTCTGTGAAGTGCTGCTCTCTTGTCACAGGACTGATGACTCCATGAGGACGGGGACATTTTCCTTCCCTCTTCTTTCCTTAGACTGTCCAGAGCTTGAGAAATATATGTTGTAGGAGTTGGAAGAAATGTTAGATACATGTGTCATGAATAGTCCCCAGCCCCCAGCCTTGAAGTTCCCTGAGACGATTTCCTTTCAGGATTTTAAGCTGCTTTTTATTTGAAAGTTAGTACATAATATTATCCAGTGCCCTTTTTCTAACATTTTCCTGTTTTTCAAACCACCCTTTAACTTCAAGCAGAAGTTTCCCATAGTTTTTATACAAGCATAACAAATTAATAGTAAGATACATAAATATCATGCATACATATTGATGAGTTTTTACAAATGCATCACCATGCAGCCACCATCAGACAAGAAATAGAACATTACCAGACCTTAGAATCCTCACTCTTGCCCCCACCTATCAATATTACTAAAGGTAATCTGGCAGTTAAATGAAATTATGAATTAAGGAATTCATAATGTATTTTCCTTTTGATTTTAAGTTTTCCACTTCTTTGGATTCTTTCCAATTTAAAGAAAGCAAAACAAGAAAAGTCCAGCCCGTTTTGTAATAAAACCAATGTCATAACACCTTGTATTAGTATAGCGCTTTATAACGACAGTCTCCTTCCATGTGTCACATCATTCGATCTTTGACAACAGCCATGAGAGACGGCAGCCATTTTTCCTTCCATCAAACAATGAGGTGTTTGAGAATAGGGAAGAGAAGCCTCTGGACCACAATTTCTCCACGTTCAAGTCTCATCAGATGGGTACTGAGGAGGGTGAGCACTTCGTGAGGGATCTAAATGTGTAATGATAGTGTTGTATACCTGAAACAAATACAATATCATATACAACTGTAACTGAAAAACAAATTTAAAACATTTATTGCAGAGTATATTATAACAATTTTGGCTTCTCTGTAAGTTACAGAGGTCTGACTTACAACTGTGACTGTCTTCTCTGAAATATTTGGGGAACACAACATGAAACTTGGACCTAGTATGCTATGCAAAGTGTAGGACATGCAGTGTTTTGCCCAGGGGTCAACAGTCAACTCAAACCAAATAACTTGGGCTATTCTTTGTAAATAATGTTCATGGCAGCTCACATTTGCTGCTATACAGTTTCTCAAGTGTTTCACGTATATTATCTCATTTAACATGAGTTCATGAAAACCAGCATTTACAGAGAGATGCTTACATTCATGGACAGTGCTAATCACTCCACAGAAATTATCAAGTACACTTTTTCCAAAGTACTGAGGAGGTAGGTATTAGTGTCCGTCACCCCCATGCAAAACTCCTGCCTCAGTATCTCTAAAGACAGAATACTTAATCATCACATTGTTCACCCACTAGGGAAAGGATGCACTGAAATACTCCTTACCCTCATTGAGAAGTGCCCACAAGCACCTAGCGTGCCAATCTTAAATAAGTCATAAAGGCAGCAACCAGGTTATAACTTTGTCTAAGTAGTTGTTCTGGATATTATTCTCTTCTCTGAGGCTGTCCAAGATCAAACAGTTAAACTTAGAACTTCAAGTTCAGTTCCCTTTCATTTTCATCTCAGTGCAAACCCAGTTCTAGTTCTCTTTGTAAAGGATGAGACTTGATATTTCTTCCCTCACCCTGGAGAGCATGTTGCTTTCAGAATATTAAAGAATAAGAAGAAACCAATCTGCTCACATCCTATTCCAAGCTTCGAAAGACGGCAGGTGGTATATTGTTATACATGTCCTCTCAGAGTTTCAAAGACTTTGAAGCTGTTTTGAAATAACGGATGAGGCAATTGCTAGTGTTTTCTGGTGTGAACTTTGACCTTGTGTTGTATCAAGGTTAGCAACATTGGCTTGACATGCTGAAAGTTGGAACAGTTCATTGATCTCTCTATGCGCCTAGACTTTTCTGGAACATCCACTACTTACTGTAGAATGGTGTTATTTTTAAAGTAAATGTTGAAAATAGAAACCATATTTAGGTTAAAACAGCTTTCATTTATATAAACTGTCTAAAAGAGTTCACAAATCATTTGTGGAGCTTTTACAAAAGAAAAGTCATGTCACATTAAAAACTATATTTTCCATTAACATACAATGAAATGGACTTTTTTGAAGTACAGCTCTATGAGTAAAGTGATGTATAGACACATTTAATCACTGCCCCAGGCGGGATATGGAACTGGTCTATCCCCCAATAACTCCCTTGTGCTATTTCTTTACAGTCACACTCTCCTATCACCTCTAGTTCCTGACCTGTTCTCTGTCACTATATGTTTTGTTTTGTTTTGTTTTGTTTTTGCAAGGAGAAGGAAGGGAATGTCATTTAAATGGAATTAGACAGATGATAACCTATTGAGACAGGCCTTTTTTTAATTCAGCATAATGTTTTTGAGATCCATCCAAGCTATTGTTAACAATAGCTCATTCCTTTGTATTGCTGAAAAGCAGTCTATTTTTTGGATGTACCAGAGTTTATCCATTTGCCTGTTGAAAGATGTTTGACTTCTTTCCAGGTTTCGGCAATTAGTAATAGAACTGCTACAAGCATTTGCATATAGATTTTTGTGTGAATGTTTCTACTCCTCTTGGATAAGCACCTAGGAAGGGAATGCTACATTCTATGTTCAACTTTAAAAATATGTTTAACTTTATAAGAAACTGCCACACTGTTCTCCGAAGGGGCTGTGCCCTCCTGCAGTCCCAGCAGTAGGGGAGTTCCAGTTTCTCTGTGTTCTCTTCAGCACTTAGTATCATCGTTGTTTCTTTCTTTAGTTATTCTGAAAGGTGTGCCGTGGTTATCTAATCTTGTGGTTTTAGTTTGTATTTTCCTTATGGTTAATGATGGTGAACATCTTTTCCTGTGTTAATTTGTCTTCTGAAAATGGTAAGTCTCCCCATATCTGAGGGGAGTATGTTTCAAGACTCCTGAAATCATAGAGAGTACCAAATGCTACCTGTAATGTTTTGTTTCATTTTTTAATTTTTTCCCTATGGGTACATACATTTTCACTTAAAGGAAGCACTTTACAGCTTCACTACTTTATAGCATCACTACTCTTATGCGAGGGGGCTATTATTAAATCAAATAAGCACTAGTTGAGAACCAGCTCTGTGATACCCTATGGTGGATTTGATAAATGAGAGGGCTGCTGAGCTACTGGTAGGCAGAGTCCTCTGGGTAAAGGGAGAATTCACAGCACAGGCAGGACAGAGCTGGACTATGAGAGATTTCCTTAAACTTCTCAGAATGGTGTGCAACCCAAAATTTTGAATTGTTTACTTCTGGAAGTTTCCATTTCATATTTTTGGACTGCAGTTGACTGTCAGTAATGGAACTCATGAGATGGGAAATCACAGACAAGGAGGGGACTACTGTATCCTATTGGTGAAGTGCTTCTAATATTTTTGACATTTTCAAATTGAGTTGTTTGTAGTGTGATTCCTCCAACTTTACCTTCTTTTTCAAAAATTGTTTTCAATATTTAAGGCATTTCTCTTTCCAAATAAATTTTATAATCAGCTTTTCTATATCTATAAACAAATCTTGCTAGGATTTCTGATTGGAATTTTACTAAATCTGTCAATTAATTTGGGGAAACACTGACACTTTTCTAGGCTCCAGCCTTTCAGTTCATGAACATGGTATGTCTAATGCATTATTGTTTGTTACTACCGTAATAAATGACCAGAACCTACTATCTTAAAACAACACCCTCTTATTATTTCACAGTTTCTATGAGTCAGAAGCCCTCTAAGGCCACCTGCATTCTTTGACATGTTGCTGTATTTTTCTTTAAATGTCAAAGGCCCTCTGAGTTCTCTTCTTGCTTTTCTTTGATTTATCCTTCTGCTACATAACTCTGACTTGAACCAGAGACAGTTCATCTGCATTTAAGGGCTCCTGTGATAGATTGGGCTCGCTTGAATAACCCAGCATAGTCTCCCAATTTTAAGGTTTATATCTTTAATTGTATCTGTAAAGTCCCTTTTGCTCAGTAAGGTAACATAACAGATTTCAGGGATCTAAGGCATGAAGCCATTCTGCCAACCACATATTTCCATTTACTTAGGTCTTCCTTGATTTATCAACATTTTCTAAATGTCAGCATACAGATCTTGTACAGCTTGTTTAGACTTTTAGCTAGGCATTTCATTTTTTGTTTTAGTTATTGTAACCAATCTTATAAAAATTGTTTTCTATTTTTCATTGCTAGTATATAGTAATATGTTTAATTTTTGTATATTGCTACATATTCTGTGACTTTACTTAGTTTTATTTTTAATAGATTCCTTAAGATTTATTTATGTCAAAAATTATGTCATCTGTGAATAGCCTTATTGCACTAAGACTTGAGAATGATGAACTAGTACCAAGAATGAACATATTTGCCTTGCTCCTGATCTCACTGGAGAAGAATTCAGTCTTTCAATGTGTGATGTAATGTTAGCTGTAGGTTTTTTGCAGATGCCCTTTATCAGTTTCAGGAAGTTCCCTTCTATTTTTAGTTTGCTGAGAGTGTTTATTAGGAATGGATATGGCATTTTGTAAAATGCTCTTCTTGCCTCAGTTGATATGATCATGTGGTTTTTCTTCCTTAGACTTTTCCATTGCTGAGACCAAACTTGCATTCTAGAATAAACTGCTTGGTTGTAGGGTATCGATAGATTTGTTTTCTTGTGCTATCTATGGCAGCTGTGAGGACCAGAGTAATGTCTCATAAAGCGAATTGGCAACTCTTTTGTCATCTTCTATTTTCTGCAAGAGACTCTGTGGAATTGATGTTATTTATTTATTTTTTTAATTTTATTTTTTTAAATATTTTATTTATTTATCTTAGAGGGGAAGGGAAGGAGAGAGGGAGAGAAGCATCAATGTATGGTTGCCTTTCGTGCATCCCCTGCTGGGAACTGGCCTGCAGGGAACTGGTGTGCAACCCAGGCACGTGCCCTGACTGGGAATCGAACCGCGATTGTCTGGTTCGCAGGCCCGCGCTCAATCCACTGAGCTACACCAGCCAGGGCTGATGTTATTTATTTTTTAAGCGTTTGATTGAATCCACCAGTTAAGCCATCTGAATCTTGGGCATGTATTTATTGGAAAGTTTTTAACTGCAAATTTAATCTCTTTTAATAATTACAGGAACAATGAAATTATATATTTTATTCCAGTTAAGCTTTGGTAGTTTGTGGTTTTTAAGATGTTGGTCCATTTCATCTAAACTGTGGGATTTATGTGCCAAGGTTTTGAGCATCGCCTAATTGCCAATTTAATGGTTGTGGAGCCAGTAGTGGTGCGTCCTCTTTCATCCCTCTTATATTCTTTCATGTGTCAGTGATGTGTGCTTTTTTGTCTTTTTGGTTCCCTAGTTAGAGATTTAGCAGTTTTGTTGTTTTTTCTGAAATACCAACTTTTGGATTCATTAATTTTTTCTGTTTTAAAATTTTTGATCTCCATTCTTCATTATTTTTATTTTTATTTTGTTTGGTTTATTTATTTTTCTCTTTTTTAAGCCCTTAAGAAAGAAGTCTTTCTTCTTTTCTAACATAGGCCTGTAATGCTACTGATTATCCTGCATGCGCTCCTTCAACCGCATCCCACATATTTTGATATGTTGTTTATTTTTTTTTCACTTTTTTCAGTTCAAAATATTTTCTAATTTCCCTGAGACCTTCTTGTTGACCTGTGGGTTATTTAGAAGTATATTCCTTAATTTTTAAGTATTTGGAAATTACCCTGTTATTTTTCTTTTATTGATTTCTAGGTTAATTCTATAATTAGAGGATAGACTTTTAATTCTTTATATTTGTTAAGGTATGATTTATGGTATATGGCATGGCTCACATGTACTTGAAAATAATGTGCCATGATTAATTTTTAGAGTCCTCAAATAATTACTCCACACATTCTGCCTAGGCTTACAACTGCTTTCACTGAGAAAGACAGGTAGAGTTTGCTTACTTTGTTTTACCCAGAATTAGAGACTTTCACGTCACTTTGCTAAAACTTTTTCATTGATCAATACTGTATTCTGAAATATTCTCCACAAAGATCCTTTTATGGGTCAAACACCTAGAAGTTAGGTAAAAGATTGATGATGAAAAAACTCAGAGTTTTAAATAAATGCTGTCTCCTTTTCTGTGAAATGGGATAATTAATAATTTGACCTATGTCCTTAAAAGACTCCTTTGGTATAGGTGTGCAAGATCTGCTCACACTTTACTAGTAAGTTAGACAAGCAGGAAGAAAGGGTCGGATGGGATCAGGACTCAAGTAAGTGTGGTGGCTTCAGGGCTGGCCTCACATGGAGATAACCATCCAGGGTGGGTGCTTTGGTGTTAGAGGCTAAGTATCCAGTAGGCAACTCATAGCCAAGGGCTTCAGTTGACCAGGAATGAAGCAGGCAATAGCAACTTCATGCCTGTGTCAGCTAATCCAGTTTAGAGAAGACCTTACAGGGGACGAGAGGCAGGTTCCTGGAAAAGAGTGCTGACAAATACCAGGTTGTACAACCAAGCCTCGAGCAGGCTGATGGGCTTCAGAGAGTAGCTGTGATCTGAGCATGGAGCTATGTGTGGAATCAAGAAACAGGGAGAAGTCCAGTCCTGTGGCCTATTGAAATGCCGCTGTGCAGAAGGAAGGCCAGCAAATTATTAGAGAAATGACTGTCCCGGGAAAGCAAATCTAGTTGTTTTAGTCTGCTACATGCTGGCTCATTGCAAGAATCCAATGGTCAAGGCTAACTGAGGGATAAGGAGGTCCTATTATTGAGCCCAGAGAATGTAGAAAATAGAATGGTTTGTTTACAGAGGTCAATGTTAAAGTTTTGAGCACATTTTAATAATCATTATTAACATGACTGCTTATTACATAGACCTAAATACATATATGAAATTTCTCACTAGGTAATATAGGCATCCAAGTTGATATACCAAGAAAAAAATGACATTAAATATGAAAGAAATACCAATACCTCAAAGAGGAAGTATGAAAATGATCATATAGTAAATGAAATGGATAATGCAGGGAAGGCTGACTAAATATTTATTATATAAAAATTTGATCATCTAAAGCAAGGGCAGAGTCTGTTAAACCCTATCACAGTAATCTAAAGTCAGGTTGCAATTCACGCCATGAGGAACCATGTGCTGTTAGGCAGGTTCCATTGCTTTCTGACAGTTTCTCCATCTCTGCAAATACCCAGTGCCCCCTCTCCCCAGGAAACTAGAACCAAAGTGTATTACTAGTCACCATAATAAAATTCTGAGGCAGAAAGCAAGATGATGTTAAATGAACCTGCCTTCTTGGAGAGTCTCAAACCAGTCAGCTGCCTCCCACTAACCTTGATATCTTTAGTCTGTCAAAACCAGCCTACGCAATCACAATTTTTTCCTGTCTTCTTTATTCTAATTCATCACAGGCAGGGCTGACCCTGGATTTGTCTTTGCACACAAGTTATCTTTATATTAGCTTTACCTTGGTGACCTGACTCTTTGCTGCCTCTGGCATAATCCAGTTACTCATGAGAATATCAATTAAGGTCCTCAATCACACTAATTAGAATGTCTTCTAAGTGTTGCTTTAGGAATAGTATTAGGACTGAAAGTACTGTGCCCTGAATCTGAAATTAAATATCTAGTTGCTCTCCACTGACAAGGATTAATGCAGAATTATTAATTAATTTTATTAATGACTTGGGCGAGGACACAGGTGGCACGCTGAGCGAGTTTATGGATGACACAAAGCTAGGGGGATAACAATTACTGTGATGACAGACTCAGGAGTCAAAATGATTTCGAGACAGAGTTCAGTGGCAATCCATCCGACGTGTGCCTGGAAGAATGATCTCTGTGAGGCAGAACTTGATGATAATGTCACTCCTCTAATCAGAAACCTTCAGTGATTCCCCTATTTGCTGTTCAAATTACATTTCAAGTTTCAACCTGCTATTCAAACCTTGTTATATTGTAATCCTAACTCTTCCTGCTTTCCAACAAAATCTTCTATAGTTCTCTTCCTAACACTCTCTGCTTAAGCCAAGCTGAATTATTTATAGACTATTTCCTATTTATGGCCCATGCTTTCTCTATCTTTGAGCATTATTCTCCATTTCCAAACCAGTTCTTGCTAGTTCAGAAGCTACCTCTTGCATTTGGTCTTTTTTGATTGCCTTAGCTGGAGTCATCTCTGTCTTTCAACAATTTTAAATAACACTTATCTGTTCCTCTGTGACTATTTTATCGCTGTTTATTCTCTGTTGCGGTTATTTTTGTATACTTTTTAAGTCACTGCTAAACTCTGCCCAGTGCTGAAACTTCTGTTTGGTAAATTTTTACGTATCTTATAGTGCCTTTTCATGTATGCTGTTCATAGTTGACGTCATTGAAGTGGTGTGCATGTGGTTTACCTGTTCTACTGGGAGAAGTGCGGGAGGCCCTACATCTAATTTATAAACAGATACTTTTCAATACATGTTTTATTGAATAAATGAATGACTGATAGAGATAAGCGTTCCCTAAGATAAGGATTTAAGAATAGGAAGGGAAGGGTGGTGATAAGAAAGAAATATTTAATCTTTGAGATAAAACAATTATTTAAGGTATAATCAACCCAGTTGTCATTTGTGGAAGCATAAAATGAACCAGAGATTTTTAGAGATACGTGGTCGAGAGAGGTGACAGTTGGAAACTTGCATTGCCTTTAAAGTGACCACACACTTTGGATGGCTTGGACAGTACCACTTTATACCTTTTGTTTCAGTGTAACACTCTTAAAACTGTACCATTTTAAATGTTGTTATATGACTTTTGGCCTTTTAAGACTGGCGGGTCCCTGTGGTTGTGAAACTTGTGGCATAGGCTATTGTTTTTGATAATAACAGACTTGTAGTTGGCCAGATGTGGGTATAAAGATCACCTCTGTCACTTACTAGAAATAGAAATTGCAGAAGTTTCCAACACCACTGTAGGCACCCTTATATACAGCTGCTGTGTTCAATACAGAAAGTGGAGATCTTAAGTACGAAATTTCTCAATAATGTACAGGTTTCTGTATTTATAATTCTAGAGAAGTTTTTATCAAGTTTCAGATATGTCTAGGGTAGTAGGAAAATAAGTATTTCACAGATTGTTTAATCTCCAGGTCTTATGTGTTAAAGACCACCCAACCAAATGTAAGGGCATGGTTCTTTCTAGTTGACAGTTTCAACTGGTTATTGATAGAAAGGCTAGAGATCACAGAAATTGGATTCAGGCCTCATCATTTATCTTTTCCAGTGAAAAGAGAAGAGTGGCCACCACGAGGCATGAGGCTTATATAGTTCCCTTTACTATAAATTCACTGTAGTGGACTGCTGACTACATCTGAATTCGGGATTTCTAGATTTTCTATTCTTCACAAAGAAAGAAAAGTGCCTGGATTATTAAACATTGCCAAGGAAATGCAAAGAAGGGTAAGAAGATCAAACTTACCTTCCAGAATGTGACTCTGATGAAAAAAAAAGTCTAGAGTATTTTTAAGAAGGAGGTTATAGTTCAGTGATTAAGAAATTGTTCTAGAGCCAGGCTGCTGGAATTTGATCATTACTCTACCTCTTTCTACCCAAAGGATCTTTGTTGTGGTGTTTAAACACGTCCCAGTTTCCATATCTATAATATAGGGATTTTTAAAAAGCCTACCTTATGGGTTGGTTCTGACAATTAAATGTGTTAATATTATAAAACTGTTAGAATACTTCCTGGTCCACAGTCAGCATGCTTATGCACTAAATATTATTTAAGAACTAAGAGTAATAAGTATCCTCCCTTACTTCTGTGTTTAGGTGGACAAGATGAGACCTCTGTGGTGTGTAATGAGTCTCTACTTCTACGGGATCCTGCAGAGTGATGCCTCGGGTAAGTGAATGGCTTTTGACAATCTATTGAAATGGAAGCCATGCATAGGGTAGTATTGTAAGTGTTTCTGAAACCGAGTAGGAGAATATTATATTGTTATTTCCATTGTCTTCTGTGAAAGAACAGAATCATAAATTAGACAGAGTCATACAATTTTGATGACGGGAGGAACCACTGACATTTTCAGTGTTTGCAGTTCACTGCGTACTTAGGGTAGCAGTCTGGTGTGTAAGAATATAAAACCTTTGCATAATCTTCACATTCAGGCCAACTTGAATCCTACTTCTTTTTCTTAACCCAGGTCCTTTGGGAAAAGAAATGACAGTGATGGCAGCACAACTCTGTTTTCCAAACTTGAGCCAGGGGTGGAGAAGGTCTTGGTGGTAACAGTCCCCTGAGACCTTATGACAACAAAGAAATGATGACAAGCTTTGGTCACGCTGCTTCTGTATAGGGAAAGATCGACCAGTCATTAGACTCTTTCTTTCTCTGGAAGTTGCTTCAGAAGTGGAGCCAGCTAAAGCCTTTATTGAGTTTCAGTAACCAAACATGATCAGCATGGACCTGGATTATATGAAATCAGAGTTCCCAGGGACTTGCATGCTTATCTCTTCAGGTCTCCTCTCATCTCTAGAATTACAACTCACAACCACTTCCTGATACCTCTAACTAGTGATTATTTAATTACAACCCATTATGTCTTTGAACTCATCAAATTCTTAGAAAGATTTTAGTATGTATAACTGAAATTTGTCTCTATGTCATTTCCATACATTTCTTTGGTTCAACTTCTTTTTTTAAAAGATTTTATTTATTTATTTTTAGAGGGTAAGGGAAGGAGATAGGGAGAGAAATATCAATGTATGGTTGCCTCCCATGCATCCCCTGCTGGGAACTGGCCTGCAACCCAGGCATGTGCCCTGACTGGGAATCAAACTGCAATACTCTGGTTTGCAGGCCTGAACTCAATCCACTGAGCTACACCAGCCAGGGCCTCTTTGGTTCAACTTCTTGATTTAAATAGAAAAAATATAATCCAATGGTCTTCTAATTTTAATGCAGGGAAACTAGGTATCTTAATTTTTAAAAATCTTTTCATGTATAATTTTCCTGAAGACTCTGGTCATATTTTGAATATTATTGCTTTATTTTCTCTTCTATATGAGAGGCCTTCACAAATGTCAAAGCAGTGATTATATAAGCATGGCCATGCTCTCTAATATATGCCTTCAACTGTTCTTCACATGGCATGGGTTTAAGTCCTCCCACCGTCCTGGTGATCTTTTCTCAGTGTCTTTCAGTTTTGCTTTGCCACTAAACCATTTCATTAGAAAGCAAAAATTGTACTAAAGGAGGGGTATAAGTAGGAAAGAGTACAGCTCAAAGCTGAGAGAACTTCCAATCTTGTGGGCCCTTAGGGAATTCACAGAGAAAAGTGTTTATAAGCAGGGCCAATATTCAGGTGGGATACACCACTATACAGCTCTACTGACTGGACCAGCATCTGTCCTGCCTGATTGCAGGTCCTATTTGACCTGTCGGTGACATGATGTCCTGATATTTATAAATGCTGAATATAATTCCTGATTATGGTTTGTTCTATTTTATTTAATTCTATGCCTGGACATCATCTGCTTACAGAGGCCTTCCTTAACACCTTAACTAAAATAGCCCTGTCAATCACTGTCTGTTCTTCTATGCTGCTTTAGTTTTCTTCATGACACTCATTATTTTTGACATTGTCTTAACTCATTCTATTCTCTCATTCTCATCTCCTCCTTTCCTCCCTTTTCTTTCTCCCTTCTCGGTCTTCTTCCCCCATCCTCCGCTTTCTTTCCTCCCTCCCTCTCTCTTTCTCCTCCTCCCTTCTTCCCCTCTCACTCTCTCTCTATATATGTATATGTATATATACACATATATATATGAATATGTATACCTGTATTTATATTTTCCCTTCACATCTGTTTTTTGGCAAAATTGGCCAATTTTTAATGGAACTTCTTGTTTGGATTCATACCAGCAGTTCATTTTTGTGGTTTTATGTGCCGCCTCACCTTGAAGGAAGAGGAAGGGGTGACTGTCACTCTTGCCAGGAGAACAGCAAAGTTGGCAGTGCTGGTACTTCCCCAGGGGTCCTGGCAGTGCTCCTTATCTGAATGACCTTTATTGTAATTTCTCCAAGGAGTTCCCACCCCCACCACAAATTCTTTTGGAAAGTGGGCTTTCTACTCGGAAACTATGACTCATAATTCTGCTGGGGAAGCTGACTTCTTGAATAAGATGAGTTCTCATACCAGCTCCATTGAGTCATCATGGGAGCAGGAAACATGCCGGAATCCCCTCAGCCCATCTGGCACATATTTACTTGCTTCCTTATGAAAAGGTGTATTGTGTTTTTGTCAGTGATGTACTTCCTAGACAGAGAGAGGGATAAAAAGAAAGTGTTGTTGACAAAAATAAAAGGGGAAACTGGCTCTAGGTTACCAGTGGGGGGAAAGGGTAATTCCACATGCTGGGGGATCAGCCAGCCTCTCGTGCATCAAGGTACCACCTCTTCCGATGATGTATGTGCCGGCAGACTTGTTGGTACCCATCTCAAAGCAACCACATTGATGGGAGGAACAAAGGAGAAATAGTCTGCAAATCCTAGAGTGCTGTAACTGTATATGCTATAGGTAAGAGTGTTGTCTTGTTGTTCTGGGGTCTTTCATGTGGATCCTCCTCTAACGGGAAGCCCCAGATTTATAAAAAAGAACCATAACAATCTAAGAATTTTAGTTCCATGCAGTGTGTTTCAAGTGCGGTGAATTGGACTTCAAGCCACACAATTCTGACTTCAGAACATAGTCTTTCTGGCAGCAATACTGTGATTTCCTTATTTGCTCAGGAATGTGGGAGCATCATTTCCATGTCAGGTGGTGATAAAAGCAAGCATTTACTTTCTTTCAAGGAACTAAAGCTTGGATAATTATAAGAGTGATAATATAATTACAATGTGGTAGGTACAGTGGTAATAAAGCTCTTTGTGCTAAAAAAGCACTTTGTGTTTTACACATTCTGTGTCATCTGACTCTTACACCCAGACCATAGAGTAGTCAGGCTGTTGTATGTAACCCCCCATTTTTTGTTGAATAAGAAAAAATATTCAAGTGGTTAAGTGAATTACCTAAAGTCCCACTGCTAATACTTAGCACAACTTTGACTTGAACTTGTTACTCAGTTCCCAAGATGTATGATATTTTCACTAAATATACTCCCCTTGGACTCTACTATCACATAAACAATTCAGGAAGAACATTAAGATATGACTGGTCGTGGGTTTTGCTTACTGTTAAAGAACCACTCACTACTAACTTTCTGTGCTTTTAGATAAGGAGTATCTAACCACACCCCCCTGATATTTTTAGGAGGAAAATCACTGTAATATATGCTCAAAAGTCACTATTCCCCTATTTGCTTATTATCATATTAATCATTTCCAATACTAAACTCTAAGAAGTTCCTTTTGCAGGAATTCCAAAACAAACTCTACTTGTCGCACATTTCCTTTTGGTGTTTCATTTGGCAGCATGTTAGAAAAATCAAACTGTTAAAGCTGCTTTAAAGTAGAAATAAATATTTGGAACTTGTGATTCAAAGTTGGAAAGATAGTGAGAATGGCATATCATATAATGTGGCAAATTTAAAAAACATCGCCATATCAAAATTATCGGCTACACAGACCCCCTAAAAATGATAGCAATGTGTTTACTTCTCCCAACACAGACACACATTGCCACAGCTACCTTTAATACAGCTTTTTATTTAAACATGAACAAACAGTTGACTGTGCACCAGTACAGGGCTAGATTTCACACACGTTATTATGAACTTCCCAGAAAACACTGTGGAGGTGGGGAGCTGGATAGTTTAGGAAGGGAGGAGCCAGGCTGGTGGCCTCCATCAGCAGTGCTCTGGGTAGCATGCCTGATACAGCTGGGTTTTGGAGACAGCCTTGACTCCAAAAGCAGAATTCTTCCGTTTTACTTCACCTTCCTTTACGACTTTGTTCTGCTAATGGAGGTAAAATTTCCGGATTTTTTTTTATTCTTTGTAAGAAATTTACAAGGGTGGGAATAATCTTTTGCTTACTGAAGGCGAATTACACTATGCAAAATCAGTAAATAACTGAAAACACTATGCATCACCATGAATAAAGAAACATTGGTTTCAGACCCTGGCTGGCCGGGTAGTTCAGTTAGAGCCTTGTCCCTATACACCGAGGCTGCATGTTCGATCTCCAGTCAGGGCACATGCAAGAATGAACCAGTGAATACATAAATGAGAGGAACAACAAGTTAATGTGTTTCTCTCATTCTCTCTCTTCCCTTTTCTCTCTCTCTCTAAAATCATATTAAAACATTTTTAAAAAGACATTGTTTAAGTTCTGACTGTTTTACTTTGTGAGTTTTTTAATGACAGTAAAGAGGTCATTTAATCACTCTGTGTCACAGCGTCCTCATCTATAAATCAAAACGACCAATGAACACCAGCTAAGCCCCGGCCAATTCTACCTTCTTGCTTTTTTATTAAACAACATTATGAATATGATTATACATCATGGACATACATAGCGTGTGCTCTTCCTATTTAAGTGATTTCTAATGACAAGTGTTTATCTTATGAATTTCACCTTATTCTAAAGATCATGTGTTTGGCCATTTTATATTATAAACTCTGGGGTAAATAAGGACAGGTTCTTATTGTAAATATCTTGCAGTAAAGTCTGAGAGAAAGAGAGAAAATAAACACTAAAGAGAGCACCCTGAGAGAGCAGAGAAAGTCACTAGTTTTGCAGGGAGGCATGGGGCAGTCTCCTCAATCAAAGAACAATTGTAGTCCTGTAGAGAAAACACATGCCTTGTTTGGGGACACTACAGTGCAGTGCAGCTGAAGGGATGGTGGGAAGGCGATTTAGAAGACAAGTTAGAGAGGTGGGTAGGAAACAGATTGTGGAGGACAGAGATCCCTTCAGGGAAACAGAATATTTGTGTTTAATGGATTGTAGATATAGTTGGTCAGTTCTTTTTTATTTTTAATTTTGTCTTTGGTAAGGACATATAGTATCTTTAATGTGATGCACTGATTCTTTCGGCTCTTCATAGGATTCAATTTGTTGCCAGTCCCAGTGGCCTCTTATTACTTGAATGTGCGTTTTGAAAATCTTTGTACTTGGATGTACTTGTGACATTCAGTCCTGTCTCTCCTGCTCATGGCTGCTCATCCTGAACACCCTCTAAGCAATTCAGTCCAAACGTTTGGAGAATGTTTGAAGAATACAGTTTTATTTTTATTCTTAGACCCACAGCTCATCAGAATGATAACATTTCACTCTTGTTTGTTAAATGTTGCCTCATGGAAGCAGTTATCTTTACTCTTTTTTTTCCTTTTTTTGAACTGCATTCGTATTTTGAAACACAATGATGTTATTTTTAAGTGACTTTTACTTTTCCCAAGGATCGACATTTTACAGCATGATTGAAAAGAGACCAGCCTACCACAGTTTATTGGCCTGATGCTGACTTGGCAAATATGAACTCGCCAGAGCAACTTTTTGTATTCACAGTCATAATTCAATGTTTAGAAAAATGACCTGATTCTTCCTTTACATGGCTGTGTTAGTTAAGAGAAACCAGTATCTTTGTAGGGAATACATCACTGTGTGCACTTATAGGTGAAAATGTCTGCTTTATAGGAATTTGTCCTGCCCTTTAAGTCACCTTTGTCGCTGCATCACCACGCCGCGCCCCCCACTCCAGCGCTCGTGTTTCTTCCTTCCTGAGATCAGTCAGATAGACCAGGTCACTATCCTGATATCAGTGACTCACACCCAGCCAGTTATCACCCATTTTATTTCACTGTTCTTAATTATTTTCTACTTAGTTGATAACTTCATTAGAAAATAAAATACGTATCTACCCTCAACATAACCATGCAATGATTCTTTTATTTTAAAATCCACTGAGTGCTGCTACTCATTTATTTTTGAGGGATAGGGAGAAAATGGATACATTTTACAAATAACCTGGGAACCTCAGTAAACAACTTCAAGAACTTGCCATCCAAACGTATAAAAGCTAATACACAGAATTGCCTTCTCTTGTTTTTTCCTGTTTCAGAAGCAGTAGAAACAATGAAAACACAAGATGGCTGGGGAAATGAGAGAAAAGAGATAAAACTGTCTCACCCTCAGTAACCTCGCCTTGGCTGAGTTCTGTTGTTTTCATGAATTTCATTTCTCCTCTTGCCATCTGAATTAAAACTCTTGTATAGCCGTACATTGTTGGGGGAATAGATGTCACTTTTCCACGGTATTTGTAGGGCCTGCAACATAGTTTCAGGCCCCTGGACAGTCAGTGAGGGCATTGTTGTTCTTGTTTTCTTCCCGTGACACTTACCTATTTTTGGAAGTGCCTCTTGAGGTAGCCGAGATTGTGCATTTTTACATGTACACTGATGTACATTTTTCTGATGTACATCAGAAAGATACTGATGTACATTTTTCTGTTAACTTATATAGCAGAACGTCAGGTTTCCTTTAAATTTCATCCTTGTCATGCCATTGAGAAGGACTGAGTGAAGAATATTCGCCAACTATTGTTTCCTCATTGGAACTGGTGATCTGCACCATAAAAGAAGACACTCAAAAGCGAAAATGACAGACAGAGAGCATGTCCACCAATTCATCAGTCATTGGTGGTTTTTCTACATAAAGATAGCTTCTCATTAATATAAGATCATGGGTTTTATTTGATTCCTAATTACTTAAAGTTACAGTACAACTGTAGTTGAAATATAGTTCTCTATTACTGTTACAGCAAAAACAGATACACAAATCATTATTCCTAGGTGAATCACAACCATTATTAACCCTTATTTACTACAGCTTTCTTTGCCCTTTTGTACACTGGGGAGAACCTTTCATTGTTCACTAGAGGTGTGTTTGCTCTTTAAACACAGTGCACCAAATACGTTAAATTGATGCACCTGAGTTAACTTTGTTCTTTAGATCCCTTGGGAGTTCGGACTACCCCCAAAAGTTGCTTAATGAACTAATTTTTGCTTTTTAGAAAGAAAGCATTAATTGTATTCTCATATTTTCTAATTTGCTTTGGACCTTTTGATCTATCTGGTCCCCTAGAGAAAATTGTATTTCTCTGATGCAAGACTTTTTACATCCACAGCTTAATTCTAAATACCTCTTCATCCTTTTTTACTGTCCATCCAAGGTAAAGGAACAGGAAAAGGAACAAAAAAGGGGAGAGAAAAGGACAGGAGAGGGAGAGAAGAAGGGAAGGAAGACATAGAGATAGAACTTGAGAACATAGAGATAGAACTTGAGAAAGATATGAAGAAAAATAGATACACAGACAGACTTTCTCAGAGGGACTTGTTGAATTTGATGCAAACCAGATATATACTGTTTCAGATAATAAATAAATGTTTTTGTTGTTGTTGTTGTTTTGCGTTTTTTTAGTACTACACTTAAATATGCCCCCATCTTCCTGAGCTTTGTATTGAATGGTATCCTTTTTGGACAGTTCAGTTTTTCTAGTATTTTCTCATATTCTGATTCTTTCCCTCCTTATTATATATTAAAGTGATGAGAGCAAATAGAAGCCTTAAATATGAAAGAGGTTTCCTTACATCTAGTGCATCTCCAGCCATGAGAGCCATCAGCGTCTGCACAGATACTGCTTCATCAACCTGCATGCTTACGTGCTGAAGTACAAGGCCGTGCTGGTGGAGGCATAGAGCTGTGTGCGTGGTCTTGATGATAATGAAGAAGGAGGACATAGCAGGCAGGAACGCAGGACTCTGAACCCCTTTTTGCACCTTGCATTCATAAGATCTAGGGCAGCAACAATCAGCTGTTTGCAATTATGCTGAGTTTTAAAACAGCTTTCCCAGTAGCAAAGTATTGCTTGAGGCTCAGTGGAAACCTGGCTTGTATTCAGACCTAGAAGGAGGATGTATCTTTGTAGAATAATTGAAATCATGGAAATGTGAATAGAGCAATCAATCAGTAAATGGAAGTGTTGGAGAGTCCTTCCCACTGCATGCCATGTTCTTAGTGAGACGAATTGGGATTTCAGGAAGAACGCAAAGACAAAGTTTCTGTTCCTTCTTTCTTTGTTACAGACAGCTCTTAGTGATCTCACCTCTATTGCTCTGAACATGCTGTTATTAAAAAGGCCCTTCCTCTAATTTACAATGCAGTGATAATTGATGACTGCAATAATAGCCATGAAGCATTATACAGTATTGATTTTTTTTAATTACTAAAGGAAGATCATGCTAAGCTAAGCAGGGCTCTAAATCTCTTTTACTCTGATTATCTGTAAATTGGTAATAATCATATAATGGAGTGTGTGTATGTATGTAATAGAAGAGAAGGAATGTGAGGGAAATAACTATATATATATATGCATATGTATATGTATATATATGTGTGTGTGTATTATATATTTACAAAAATTTCTGAACAGTCCCATAAGTTAGAGATCAGCATTTTAATTTATCTTTACCAGCAAGGAACTCCAGATTCAGAAAAGGGAACTAAAAAGTTAAATTAATACGTTAGTATAACTATTAAGTGGTAAAACTTGTATATGTACCTGTTTGACTGTAAAATGCAGGCTATCTGCACTAAAGCACATTGCCAGTGAGTTGTTTTTAAATAAAACTCTTGACTTTCTAAATATGTCAGACTGAGCTGTCTGTCAATAATTGATGACATGGAACACACACATTTGAAAAGAAACATTCAATCAATTTAAAAAAGCAAACATAGGATGTGATTTTTCATGTTGCAAATACTACTTCAAGTTTATTTGCTCCAAGCTTCTTGGAACATATACAACATACTTCATTTGCATCTATTCAGGTTATATACATTTTTTCAAGGTCATAAAACATTTCCTGAAGGAAACCCATTCTAAGTAAGATGACAGATGGATAAAGGAAAGATGGTTCAGTACGGATGTAATGTGTTTGAGTAGAGTGGGAAGCTGTTCACTTCAGTCTGCAGCAAGGTTGTTTTGGCATTGGTCTTTGGCATTAGCCACTTGGCTTCCCATGTGGCTAACTCAGATATACTAACTGTAACTTCCTGTCATTCATTATTACCCAGCTGTAACAGTCCTGTCTCTCCTAGGCGTTAAGAGACCTAGTAAATGATGTTTACATGTGACTCAGATTGTTGTTGTATCCAACAGTGTATAGCTCTAAAAATTCTTTTCAGTCTAAAAATAACAGTTTTTTTCTCTACTAGACTTGGGCAGTGATCGGGTGTGCAGTTTGTAATTTGATGGTGGTTTCACTTGAGGTTTCATTTTGTTCTGGGTGAAGCTAGAATGTTTTATCTTTCCTAGAAACTGTCACTTCTGTGTATGTGTGTGGCAACAAAACAGCTAGAATAGCTGTCACATAGATTCAGCAACTGCATGTAAGATTGGGCTGGTAGCATTAATACCACTCTAAATATAGGTATGTTACTTCCCTCACTGCAGACTCTTCAGAATTGAAAGCCTGAAAATTTGTTCAAGATTAATGCACAAGTCCTCTTCCATCCCAGGAAAATTAGTGTTTTCATAGGCTATTACCCATGGGAAAGCATGCAGAACTTTGGTCATAGAAGGATTATAACTATTTCTCTTTAATTTGAGGATGCACATTTATGATTGAGGAGAAACATGTCAAAGAGATATATAACCTCCACATTTATGGAAGCTGGTCCTTTATGATGAGATCTGAAACCCAGCTCAGCAAAGGTTGTCTGGGCACCTGAAAGGTGCAAAGTTTTGCACCACAGGGAATGTAAAGAGAAGTAAGCCACTTTGCACTCATTCATTGTAGGGTTATGCTATACACTGTGATTGCTTGTATTTATTGGTAAACCAGATAGAAATGATCTTTTCCTATATGGAACTTACAGTTTTATGAAAGTTTGAGGAAAGAATAAAAAAAGAAAATAAACACATTTTTAAGAGCTTTGTGAAGAGTATCTATAGGCATTATGTTGATAGAAAGTAATTGGACAATACCTCCCATTAAAGGATGAGAAAGAGCCATGAGTAATACTCAAAGTAGGTAGAAGGCAGTGGGACAGTATGTGTGAAGGCTCTGAGCTATAGTAACCATTCTACCAATGTTGTTGGACTTGGGAGAAATAGGGGGAAGGAGATAAGAGATAAGAAGAAAGAGTAGGCAGGGTCTGTTGCCTGTTAACAGTATTACAATTACTTTCACTATAATAAAAAGTCATTGGAAGGATTGAACCAGAACCCTGGCATTATCTCTTTATTAAATATTTCTGCTAGCTTCCAAGTGGGAAATAGATTGAAGATTTCACTTCCTCTCAGTGTAGTGTGCAAAGTCCCTTAAATGACCCTTTTGCTGTAAAACAGCTAGAAATGATGGATTTAAATAATAAGTGTCATTTAAAATGAATTGCTGTGTTGGTAAAAAATCCTTAGAGAACAAAACTGAAGCACATCTGGAATTCAGAAAAGGAAGGATGCCAGCTCTGTATCTGGCGGCTGCCCAAGGTGGCATTCAGAGTTAGTGGGAAAAGATGCTTTTAAGTGCTAGGATTGGATAATTTCTTTATGGATAATTTCTTTAAAAATAAAATTATGTTTTATCTTACACCTTGACCCAATTCTTGGTTAAGTTAAATTTTTAAATGTAAAAAATAAACTAAGCCCTAGAAGTATTAGAAGAAAATATGTACATAAACATTATTATAATGGTGGGATGGGAAGGCTTTTCCAGATATATCATCAAAGGGTAAGCATTACTAAACGGAGTTTGAATGAGTGTTTCAGGTGTCTTGGGATATATTCCCAGGAGTGGAATCACTGAGTCATAGTGCAGTTCCACTTTTTCTTTCTTGAAGATACTACCCACTGCTTTCCACAGTGGCTGCACCACTCTGCATCCCCATCAACAGTTCTGTAGGGTTCTCCTTTCTCCACATCCTCAGCAATACTTGTTATTTAATAACTCGTTATTAAATAACTTGTTTATTACTAGTTATTTTATACTGCTTTTATACTAGTTCCTTTAAGTATAAAAGCAGATTGTTTGTGTCTTTCTCAGTTTCTTGAGGAAGGCTTTTAATGCTATGAATTTCCCTCTTACACCACTTTTGCTGATTCCATAGGTTTGGGGTTGTTGTGTTCTCATTTTCACTTGTTTCAAGGTGTCTTGATTTTTTTGTTGATCTCATTATTAGCCCATTCATTGTTTAGTATCATGTTATTTAGCCTCCATGTCTTTGTATGTTTTTCATTTTTTCCCTATGATGATTTCTGGTTTCATATCCATTATGATCAGAAAAAAAGATGCTTGATATAATTTTAATCTTCTTAAAATTATTTAAACTTGTTTCGTGTCCTGACATGTGGTCTATTCTAGAAAATGCTCTATGTGCACTTGAAAAGAATGTATATTTTCTGCTTTGGGGTGAAATACTCTGAAGATATCAATTAAATCTGTCTAGTCTAGCGTATCATTTAAGGCTATTGTTTCTTTGATGATCTTCTGTCTGGAAGATCTATCCATTGATGTTAGTGGAGTGTTAAAATTTCCCGCAATGACTGCATTACTGTTGATCCCTTCCTTTATCTTCACCAAGATTTGCTTTATTTACTGAGGTCCTCCTCTGTGGTGTGCATGAATATTTACATGTGTTATATCCTCTTGTATTATTCTGTAGTGTCCTTCTTTGTCTCTTGTTATAGTCTTTGTTTTTAAGCTTATTTTGTCAGATGTAAGTATTGCTATCTCAGCTTTTTTTTCCTTTCCATTTGCATGACACATCTTTTTGCATTGTTTCTACTTTTAGTCTGTGCGTATCTTTAGCTCTCAGGTGGATCTCTTGTGTTCTTATCCATTCATCTACCCTATGTCTTTTAATTGGAGAATTTAAACCATTTACATTTAAATGGTTATTAATAGGCATGCATTTATTACCATTTTATTCTTAATAATTATGTTCCTCTGTCTTTCTCCTCCTGCTCCTCCTCCTCTTTCTTCTTATTCTTGCAAGCCCTTTAACTTTTCTTGTAATATTGTTTTCTTGGAAACAAACTCTTTCAGCTTTTCCTTGTCTGGAAAGCTCTTTATTTTTCCTTCAATTTTATATGAGAGCCTTGCTGAGTAAAGTGGGCTTGGTTGTAGGTACTTGCTTTTCATCACTTTGAATATTTCTTACCAACCCCTTTTGATCTGCAATGTTTCTGTTGAGAAATCAGCTGACAGTCTTATAGAAGATCCCTTGTAGTTAACTGTCTTTCTCTTGCCTCTTTTCAGATTTTCCCTTCGTCTTTGACCTTTGCCATTTTAATTATGATTTTTCATTGTGAGAGAATTTATACATCCTATGTTCATTGCAGCATTATTACAATAGCCATGATTTGGAAGCAGTCCAAGTGCCCATCAGTAGATGAGTGGATAGAAAGGCAGCGGTACAGTTGCACAATGGCATACTACTCAGATGTAAAAAAGAAGGAAATCTTACCTTTTGTGACAACATGGATGGGTCTGGAGAGTATTATGCTAAGTGGAATAAACCAGTCAAAGAAAGAAAAATACCATGTGATTTCCAATATATGTGAAATCTAATGAACAAAAAAAATAGATGTATAGATATAAAAAACAGAATGATAGCAGTCAAAGTGAAGGTGGTTTGGAGGCTGGGTAAAAAAGATGAAGGGATTAAGCAGAAAAAAATCTCATAGACACAGACAACAGTATGGTGATTACAAAAGGGAAAAAAGGTAGGGAGGAGGTAGAAATGAGTAAAGTGGGGATAAATGGTGATGGAAAGAGACTTCACTTGGGATGGTGAGCACACAATTCGATATACAGGTGATGTATGGTAGAATTGTACAATTAAAACCTATATAATTTTATTTACTAATGTCACCTCAATAAATTCAATAAAAAATTTAAAACATTAAAAGAAGTTTAATGTATTTGACTACATAAAGATTGAAAAAATTAGCATAGCATCCAAATAGTATACATTGAAAGGTAAATGGAACATTAGGAAAATTAAAGTATATACAGAAAGGTTATTATCCTCAGAACACAAGGAAATCTTTCCCACAAAGGAAATACTTTTAATATGAAGTATACTCTGGAAAAAATGGGCAGGCAGTTCAAAAGAGATAAAAACAAATTGTTTATTCTAAAAAGGATCTCGGTTCATGGGTAAAAATATACATTCGAATTAAACCAACAATGGGGTGTCATTTGTATCAATTGGATTAGCAGTGGTTAAAGAAAACAAATCTACAGGACATTGGGAAGGTCTCAGTGATCTAATGACCAGGTGTGGTGTTCTCATAACCTGTGAGGTAGAGTGTACCTGGAATAGGCTTTTGTGGAGGGCACCTTGGTTATTTGTTTTAAAGACTCCAAAGGGCCTCCTTTTGATCTTGTAATAAACCTTCCACATAGGTATCCTAAAGAAAGAATCAGAGAAATGCATCAAGATGTATTCACAACTATATTTTTCTTATACCTGTTAAAATAGGAAACATTGAAAACAATATAAATATTTTATAGAATGTGCTTAAATAAGGTGTTATGTCAATGAAACAGAATACTACTGAGTCATCAAAAGTAAAACATAAATTTATATTTGTTGATATGGAAGTGATTGTATGATAGATATTTCTGTTTAAACATAGGTAGCACACAGCAAGATTAGTTTGAAAGCTTTATCAGTAGCAGTTATTTGCTGAAGCTTGGTCTTCTGGCTTATGAGAACCAGTTTGAATTTCAGGAATTTTGCCAGCCAGTTTTTGAATCATTGGTAGTTTGAAATTGGCCATGGTGAGAGTATTTACCCAATAGAAACTGATAAAAAGATGCTAGTAAATAAGCCCCCTCCTCCCAGCCCTGGCTGTTTTATCATACAGCCCTATGTACGTAAGAATATGCGCATTTATATAGAAAACCTTTGGTACAATATACCTAGATCTTATGATTATCTCTAGAAAGTTCAATTATTTTTTAGTTTATTTTCCCCATTTTTAAATAGTTTTATATGCCATCCGAATATATTACAATCTGATTATATTTATAATTAGAAATAGAAAGCAACTTAATTTTTGGAATAAGAAATAACAAGGTCCTGATCTGTTGGTGTTTTGGGGAAAGGTATCAGTAAGGGGCAATTGTGAAATATACTGTTGTTTAAAAGATTGGCTTTCTGTTTCCATGTATAAATTGAGATGTTAGTAACTCTCCAAACACAGAAATAATTTTAATTTTATGCACAGCTTTGATAGACTACTAACTTGGGAGATTAGTAAAGGAAAAAAGAAACTTATTTAATTTCATACACTATAACTAGTGCTGCTATTTGTGTATTTGTTACATATGCAATGTTGAGGAAATAGACAGTAACCACTCATATTTCTGGAGGTTGAGATCAGTAAGTACCCATTTATCTGCTACAAAGTTTGCCAATCCTGGATACTCAGCCCAAAATTACCTGTGTCCCCTATTTTTACTTAGTTTATTGGTTCAATTAAAAATGTCTATTGATTATAGTTTCCTGGTTTATTTTACTTTTACTGGAAAGGAATTTGATTAATATATTTTTATTATGACTATTATATTTATTTGACTATGCTGTTACAGTGGTCCCAATTTTTCCCCTTTTACCCACCTCAACCCAACACCCCCCACAGCCTCAGGCAGTCTCCACACCATTGTTCATGTCTATAGCTCATGGGTATAAATTCTTAGGCTACTCCAATTCCTCTGCTGTACCTTACATCCTCATGGCTGTTCTGTAACTACCCATTTGTATTTCTTAACCCCTCACTTCTTCACCCATTCCCTTACTCCCCTCCCATCTGGCAACCATCAAAATACTTGCTGTATCCATGATTCTGTCTCTGTTTTTCTTGTTTGCTTAGTGTTTTTTAGACTCAGTTGTTCACAGGTACATATTTATTGCCATTTTATTGTTCATAGTTTTGATCTTATTGTCTTAAATAAATCTCTCTAACATTTCATATAATAATAGTTTGGTGTTGATGTTCTTTTACTTTTTTTTGTCTGGGAAGCTCTTTTATCTTCCATTTGATTCTAAATGATATCTTTGTTGAGTAGAGCTATGTTGGCTGTAGGTCCCTACTTTTCATGACTTTGAATATTTCTTGCCCGTCCCTTCTAGCCTGCAAAGTTTCTTTTGAGAAATCAGCTGACAGACTCATGGAAACTCCTCTGTAGATAACTAACTTCTTATCTCTTGCTGCTTTTAAGATTCTCTCTTTATCTTTAACCTTCAGCATTTTAATTATGGTGTGTTTTGGAGGGGCCTCTTTGCATCCATTATGTTTGGAACTCTGTGCTTCCTGGACTTGCATGTCTATTCCCTTCACCAAATTGGGGAAGTTTTCTTTCATTATTTTTTCACATAGATTTTCAATTCCTTGCTCTTTCTCACTCCTCCCGGCACCCCTATAATGTGAATGTTGGAATGCTTGAAGTTGTCCCAGAGGTTGCTAACACTATCCTCATTATTTTTGGATTCTTTTTTCTTCTTCTTGTTCTAATTGATTTTTTGCTTCCTCATGTTGCAAATCATTGATTTGATTCTCAGCTTCATCTACTCTACTGTTGTTTTCCTGTCAATTGTTTCTTATTTCAATTAGTGTGTCCTTTGTTTCTGACTAGATCTTTTTTATGCTGTTGAGGTCTTCTCTGAGTTCCTTGAGCATCCTTATAACCAGTATTTTGAACCCTACATCTACTAGATTGCTTATCTCCCTTTTGTTTAGTTCTTTCTTGGGAGTTTTGATCCGTTCTCATTTAAGTCACATTTCTCCGTCTCTTCAATTTGTCAGGCTCCCTTTGTTTGCTTCTGTGTATTAGAGAGAGCTGCTCTTGGTAGTATGGCCAATTGTAGGTGTTTTGTAGGGTCCAGTGGCACAGCCTCCTCTATCACCCAAGCTATGTAGTCAAGGCCGACCCTTCATATTTGCTGAGTACACACTTCTCTTGCAGTTGATTCTTGGTTGCTGTTGGCAGGTCAATGGGAGGGATTTATCCAGGCCATTCAGCTGCAAGGATTGGCTATGGCCACTGACCACCAACCTTTAGTCTCTGTAAAGGTTCAGCTATGCAGGGGCAGGGTGGTGGTGCTCTGATGTGGTGTGTATCTGTCCACTGCATGCACAGGCCCTGGGGGTTTTAGGGTGGTACAGGCCAACATCAGCACCCACCTGAGCTATAAAGCAATCTGAGATGGCTGCTATTTGTGCTGGGCTTGGAAATTCCCAGGGAAGCCAAGCTGTGAATTTAGGCTGGTTGCTGCTAGTGTCATGCCTGGGGTTAGTTAGCAATATATATGTGGACTGGGGGCTCACTAAGGCCAGTTTTTGCTTATTTGAAAGGATTTAGGAAGTTGTGAAGCTTGAACCAAGACCAGGTATTTATATGGAAAAACTACTGTTAACAGATGATAGTTGGATGGGGCAGAGCCGCAGGGGATCTCCAGAGCAGGGCAAACAGTGTTAGCCAGGTTGATGGAGTCCCAGATATGGCACCTGCCTGCTGGCTCTGCCTGCCTTTCTGTCTGAGAGAAAGCTGTCCCTCAGCTCTCACCTCGATGACAGCCACTGCAGTTCCTCCCTTTATGCCACTGGTGCCTTTCAAGCTGCCACCACAGTACTGGAGCTCATAAAGAGTGAGTCTGAGTAAATCTGTGCATGGGTTTTTTAAGAGGAGCTGCTTGGGACTCTGGAAATTTATTCTACCGACTCAATCCCTGCTGGTTCTTGCAGGCAGAAGTTATGGGGACTTATTTTCCTGGCACTGGGACCCTGGGCTGAGGGAGCTGGTGTGGGACTGAGGCTCCTAGCTCCTGACATGTCCTTCCTGAATATTTACCCACCACATATGTATGTCGACCCAGCCCATTCTGTGTCTCCACTCCTCCTGCCAGTCTGCATGGATTTGGTTTCTTTAATTCCATAGTTGTCAGACTTCCGTTCAACTTAATTTCTCTCAGTTCTGATAGTTGTTTTATAATTTAGTTGTAATTTTGATATGATTGTGTGGAGAAACAAGCTGTGTTTACCTATGCTGCCATCTATTTTATTTTTGTTTTTATAGAACTCAATATTATTTCATCTGTTGGCATTCCTTCTTTTCTTTATGCAATATGCCTGTGTGTGTGTGTGTGCATGTATGTATAAATAATGTATATATATTTGGGTTAGTGTATGTACCAAATGCAATTCATATTATCTTTATATCGCCTAATCATTATGTAACGGCAGCATGGGGACTGGCCTCTTGTCACCATGTGTACACATTGCATGAAGATCTGTGGGGAAGGAAATAGGGTTCCCAATTTGAAGGGGCTGGGGGCATTTTTTCTTGGAGCCAACTGAGTCAACCTCTTCTACAAATAGAAAATCAGCCAGCCCCATGAAGACCGAAGTCCAAATCCATGCCCTGAAGTTCCCTGTTATTGCTTATCTGTAGCCCAAGGTTGTTACTCCAAAGGGTCTCCATCTCTTTGGCTCCAGGCTCTCTCTCTCTCTGGTGCGAGAGTCACCATTGCCTCCCAGCAGCTCTCTTTCTCTTTCTCTCTCTCTCTGGGTGCGGGGTGTGCAGCCAGATCACTCCAGATGGTCGTACAGGAGAAGCTCCATCTGCTTCCAGAACTTTGTAGCTCATGTCTCCGTGTGGTGCTCTCAGTATCTACGTCCTGTTCCCAGGGCAAAAGAGTGAAAGCAGTCCAGGATCCATGTGCCGGCCTCCCCTGGGTGGTAGTGTCCCAGTGGCTGGTGCCCAGTGAGGCGTACATCCCAGTGTGGGACCCTGCCTCTGGGGGTTGGCTTCCAACAATGCAAGGCCTAAGCCCCAAGTGGTCTCAGCATCTGCCACTTCTGCCCATATGGGGCAAAAGCAAGATTTCAAGAAGCAATAAGGTCAAGTGGTCAAGAGGCCAAGACACCAAGAGACCAAAAGAGCCAGCTTCTGCCTGTCTGCCTTATGTTTACAAGTCCTCTCCCAGAATCACATGTACTCTGGAAGCCAGTGGTAATACCCAGCTCTCCAAACAATGAGGGTTGGTATTGGCCACGTTGACCTGCGCCTGTCTTCTAGCTGCCATGTTCCATAAGGGGGCAAGATCTCCAGTCACACATGTTCTGTACGAGCTCCCTTCTGTCTACTCACAAGCTGCCTGGCTGCCTTGGCAATCTCCCTCCTTTGGTGGCCCCTCTTTTCCCGTGGAGGGCAAGCTACTTTTAATCCTCAATTGTGCCCTGTGCCCTGCCTTCTACGGGGATGCTCTGTTACCATTACAGTGGTAAATGACATCATATGGTGTTTTGTAGTTTAAAATGCTTGCCTTATTTGACCATCAGAATAACAATAAAGTGTATTATTATTTCCACTCCACAGCTGGGGAAATGGAGACTTGGTGAGGTTGGGTGACTTAGCCATTATCATGGAGATAGTAAACAGAAGAACAAGGAATAAAGCCTTTGTCTCTTAGTCCCAAACCCATTGTTCTTTGTCCTGGCAGACCCTGGGATCCCAACCCTTTCACTATTAAGGACATCATTGTTTTTTAAAGATTTCATTTATTTATTTTCAGAGAGAGGGGAAGGGAGGGAGAGAAATATTGGTGTGCAGCATAAACATATACCTGTTACCTCTTGAACACACCACGACTAGGAATTTGGGCCCAAACCTGCAACCCAGACATGTGCCCTGACTGGGAATCAAACTGGCAACCTTTCAGTTCATAGGCCAGCACTCACACCAATGCGCTGCACCAGCCTGGGCAGGGCATCATTTATTTTACATTTTGCTAAAGACTCCATGTGCTGAAAACAGTAGAAACCAGCCATTTTAGTGTTGTAGCCATTACTACAAACTAAGTTAAGAACATATTCATCACCTGAAAATGAAATTCTGTATTCATTAGCTGCTAATACACATCCTCTCTCCCTCACTCCCTCAGCCCTAGGCATTCTGGATATTTCATAGGAGTGAAATCATATTATAGGTTGCTATTTTACAACTGGCCTAGCAGAATATTTTTACTTAATGTTGCTAAGGTACACTGACGACGTAGCATGTATCTGTACTTTATTACTTTTTACTGATGAGTAAATATTTCATTATTTATCCGTTCATCATGATGGACATTTAGATTGTTTTTACTTTTTTTCTATCATGGATAATGATGCTGTGAACATTTGTGTACAAATTTTTTGTGAACCTGTTTTTATTTCTCTTACATATATATCTATAAGTGGAATTTGGGGATCATATAGTAACTCTGTGCTTAACATTAAAAAAACACCTTCCAAACTATCTTCCAAAGTGACTGTACCCTGGTAAATGTGTTTTTGAAGTATTGAAAGCAGATGAGTCTTAGGTAGAGTAAGATACCACAGCCACTTACCAGAACAGCTCCCTGAGGCAAAAACACTTCATCAACAAAAGAAGAGATGGTGGTGAAACCAGAGGCCTGCCCAGAACTCAACCCTTCCTCTCTGATTCAGGAGAGGACCATACGAACATTTCCTTTTTCTCAGTGTAACAAATTTAAATCTCAGTGATATGGGAACTCAGAGAAGGTCCTGGGTCAGAAAATGCCCTCAATACTTCATAGTATGCATATAATGTATGGACAAAGAAAATAAACCTGGACTCAGATCAGATCTTATCTTCATGTGATTCTCTGTCCCTACCTATAAAATGAAAAGTGACAACAGTGACCTGACATATATCACAGAGTTGTTCTGGAAATCTAGTGAGACAATAAATTTCAAAGTTTTTCTGTAAACAGCAAAAACAAGTAAGGAAGTAGATCCCCTGTTGAATGAACCTGAAAGCTGATACTGCATCCTTGGCCTATGGGCAATCAGGAACAGGTTCTCTCTATTATGAGATTAGGATTGAGATTTTTGTTTTTGAAGATGGCTGTTAACTCACAAGAATCCACATTCCAACTGCATTGAAACCCTTGCCCAGGAGGGTTTTCATTTGCTCCAGATGTTTATTTATTTATCAACTTTCTAAGAATTCAAAGGCAAATATGACATATTCTTCAAAACCAGTTTTTTGGAAAACAGTCTGGTCTCTTGATTCTCTGCTGCTTACTTTGGCTTTGATGACTCTAAATTAGTTGAAATTTGTATTATTTTTCTCAATATAATTGCAAAAGAAAATGTATTTATTTATTGAGTAGTGATTTATTGAGATATTTTAATAAGCCAGGCTTTAGGGTGCAATGATGAACAAAATAGGCCCTATTTTAATCTTTATGCTACTTATAGTCTCTAGCTCTTTCTGTCTAAATGTTTCAGGTCCCCCTGATTCAGCATAACCCATAGATAGAATTATTTCTTTGCTTCAAAAAATGAAGAATAGATAAGAAATGACACAAGAAATATAAAAGATATTCATACTGTGGGTTTAGCTCATGGAGATCAGGGAGTTCTGAGGAAGCAAAGACTTTATCTCTACATAGTTATTGATCTGTTTTTATAGTGAGCTTCCTCATCCCACCCCATTGAAACAAATACCCACCAAACTGTACACACTGCCTGCTGTTGCTGGGTAACTAGGATCTAGGCCCTCTTGTTGAACTCAGAATCTGGTGGGTAATCAGCCATAATCTCAAAGATTTAGGCAAGGAAAGCGGTTAGTGTCACAAGGGACCTCCAGAGAAATGGCTATCATGGTTCAGAAGTGAGGAAAATTGTTCTAAACTGAGAGCAACTAGCTATACCCAGAGGGCTAGTGTTCAAGGTGTCTTGGAGGATTTGTGTGCTCTTACCCCGTGGCGATGGGTGGGAAAGGCGGTGCAGAGTGGGTCCACAACGGAATGCTTGCTCCCTGCCAGTGGCTACAACCACAGCAACTCTCTATTTAAAAGGCTGGAATAAATGGATTTATTTTTAATGTATCCAACCCTTGACCTTTTAAAATTTATTCTTTATTTACTCTTATTTGCATATAGTAAATTTCAGTTTTTGATGTAGCAAGTCTGTGAATTTTGGCAGCTGCAAAGCCATGTAACAACCACTAAGAGGATGAGAAGGTACATTACCCAACCCCACGGCCACCACACTCAGATTTCTCTCATGCTGCTAATGTTCAGTGAACCTTTTCCCACCCCAAGACCCTAGCAATTACTAATCTGTTTTCTGGTCCTATAATTCTTTCTTTTCCAGAATGTCACATAAATGGAATCATGTGGAACTCTGATTCTTTCACTTAGCATAATGCATTTGAGATACGTCCATATTGTCAGCTGTATTGGAAGTTCATTCCTCATTGCCAAGTACTTTTCCACTGTATAGACGAAGCACAGTTTGTTTATTCATTCACTGAAGTTCATTTTGGTTGCTTCAGGGTTTTGGCATTTATAATTAAGGCTGCTATAAACATTATATATAGTCTTGTCATAACATGGGTTCCCATTTCTCTTGGGTAAATACCTAGGAGTAATATTGCTGGGTCATACTGTAAGTGTGCGTTGAACTTGATAGGGAATATCAAACTGCTGTCCAGAGTGGTTGTCCTTCTTTATGCCTGTCCTTTAGCAACGAATGAGTTTCAGCTGCTGCATATCCTTGCCAACACTTGGCATGTATATCTTCTTTTATAAAATGTCTCTTGAAATCCTTTGTTCCTTTTTCGTTAAATTTTGACAGTTCTTTGTATCCTGTGTATACATCCTTTATCACATATATGACTTTTAAATTGTTTATTTAATCTGTGGTCTGCCTTTGCTAGTCTTTAATTATTCTAGTTATTTTAAAATCCTGTTCCCAAGCCCATCATCAGACTAACCACTCTTCTCCTCCCCACTCAAAAGTTGACAGAGCCTTTTGACTGTTTCACAGTGCACCCTTGAAGATGAAAAGGACAACTGTCTTGTTAACAGGGAGCCTTTTGGTAGTTGGAAAGGGAGTCTAGGTCTTGAAACATCAGTACTCTCAGGAATGATGTTCGGAATGCCATGCCATAAGTAATGTATAGAGAGTGTGTTATACTATAGGGCATTGCCTTTCATTGTGGCTACTGGTTATTAAAATACTTTGAGAAAAGGCTTCACAGGAGAGAATGAATAGTTCTAGATAATTAGTTTTCAGAAACTATAATGAAGTGTCTGCCCCTGTGTAGCCTTGTGTATTATCAGTTACGAAGATGGGGACTGGGGATGGAGAAGGAACAGGCAGGGGACAATGTCTTTCTCATCTCGATAAACCACAGTCTTGCACTCCAACAACTGAAGAGCAAAAGCACCACTTCAGAAGTCATTAGCTTCACTACCTCTTCCCCTTCCTCCTTCTCTCAGGTTGCTGTGGTTGTCTTTGTCTCCATCTGTGATTTGTATAAATAAAAGCAGACATGATAAATGGATAAAGAAATGTCATTCTTAACAGTGTACAGTTGCAGGTATATGGGACCCATCAGACAGAGTCAGGGTACAACCATATTTCCCAATCCAGTTTCTATTTCTGTCATTGTTATCATTGCTATGCATCGTTTCATTATTCAAATACCATCAGTTGTACCAATATAAAAGTATGAATTTCTTATGCTGTACCATCTTAGTCTCCCATTCTCACACTCTACTAAATCACCCCACTCTGTGTAATCTAGCCCTAGCTGACTGATGGACTGGTCACAGCTCCCTCACCCTCTATGCCTTTACCAATAATATTCTTTCAGCCTGGACTCCTTCCCTTGTATCTGTCAGGACTCTATACATTTTTCAGGCTTAAATCAGATGTCATCTCTTCTGTGAAGCCTTCATTGAACTCCCCCACCCCCTGTCAACATACATGTACATATCCCTTGCAAAACTGAAAATTCCTTCTGCACTCTTATGACATGCATTTTCTTCCTAGCATTTATTTCATTTTGCTTTGCATTGCAATTGTTTGCCTGTCTGTCCATGTTCTCTAGATAGTGAGATCTTTGAGAAGACCATGTTTTCTTTGTATCTTTGTCCCCGCTCATTGGAGCCTGTAGTAAACTGTTGCATATAGTAGTTCACACTTAAGCTTTGTTGATTGAAGGACATGACATAACCCACAGTTCACCTTGCTTTGTGACCCAGACAGAAGAGGTGTCTGAGCGGCTGATAGTTGTAACTGGAGGTGACAGGGTGATCGGCTGTGTTCTAAACATAGGCAGCCTTGTTTCCATATTGGCAGGGATTGTGCTCTTCTGTCTAGGATAGGAAAGGGTGATTTGATCTTGAGTAAGCAACCCAGCTCCAATTGTCTACCCTAAATGCCTTCCATAGTTCTGGTGATTTTCTATGAGTATGAAATGTTCTCCTTCCCAGACAGTTGATGGAGGAGCTGAGTCATGCCTGACTATACTTAATAAGACAGAGGCAGTGAATACCAGGGGAAGCTGCCTTTGAGGACAAGCTGACATTTCTGATTCCTCTGTTTTATGAAAGTGGGTGTTGTGAAGGAAATTTGAGCATGAAGAAAGCTCCAGAATCTCCACTGGAAACAGGGCTAAATAGTGACACACTCTAATTCAGACAAATGTGCTCGGCCCCACTGCCTCTTGGCTGCGACACGTCCCTTCTGATTCTGGGAACTGCTAATCGAGGGTTTTATTTCCTCATTAAAGACATTCAGTTTGTTCCAGTTCCTATTAACTAGTGCCCACCCAAACCAGCCCTACTCTTTTTTCCTTATTTTACATTTTGACAACTCAGGCTAGAAAATGCCAATGGAGTTAGCATTGATTATAAACCCATCATATTTTAGGGATGGAGGGGGTGAGAGATCATCAGGTTTTATCTTATATATGAGAAAACTGAATCTAAGAAAAGGAAGTTACTTAGCCACAGTTAGTTTTAAAGTTTAGACTTTGGAATGAGGCAGATCTACATTCGAATCCTTCTCTCTCATATACTTGCTGTTGTTAAAACATAAACTGAAATGTATTAAAAACGTTGAGAGTATAATTGATTTGAACTGGGGAGCCCCAAACTGGAAGTGGTGAGGAGCACTCCAAGGACAGTAATTAAGGGCAACACTTTTATAAAGCAGGGAGGCAAAACAAGGAAATTATTTGATTGACTATAACTTAAGTGGTTATATTAGTTGAGAAAGTCTAGTTGGCTATTTATGATTGATTTCCTTAGGTTTCTATTTCTTGACCTTGAGGAATTACAGGCTTAGGTTTTGCTATACTTAGGTAGGATGCTTAATTATTAGACCCACCTCAGTCTAATGGCCTCCTTCATTGTTCAATTAATTTAACACTGTGTAACTGTGCAGATTTTCTTTAACTTATCTACAGCTCATGCTCCTCGCTTCTAAAGTAGGGAGAATAATAAAACCATCTGAAAGAGTTGTTCTGAGAATTAAAAGAGATAATAAATGTAAAACAGTTAATACCTGGCATATGGAAAGCATGCAACATTAAGTTGTGGCGGTGGTAATTATAATAATGATAATACTGGTGCTCACACTGGTGGAGTTAGGACAAGAAATCCAGCTTTCTGACCTATGTTATTGTTCTCCATATGAAAACTGCAAGGTGTACCTCAGAAACTATATTCGGTGGCAAGGAAGTTTAAGGATATTTGTCTGAATGTGAATTCCTACATTCAAAGAAAGCCTAGTTTTCTATAAGACAGAAGGAAAGAGGGAACATGTTTCAAGATGTTTGCTAACATAAAGAATCAAAGTGAGTGGAGTATTTGAGGAGAGGAATTATAAAGTCTTCAAACCAGAAGTTGAAGGACCAAGTGTGATGCCAGAGAGCCTGAGAGGAGCAGTGGAGACAGAGCTGGTTCTGGAATCCAAAAAAGCCGTTGCCTTATATCACTGCGAGCTTCCCAAGTCACTCTGAGACTCCCTAAGACTCCTACCTATTGTGGCTTCTGTTAACAGTGATGGATTTGTACTATTTGATAATGTGTGGTCAGGGGAGGAAGGCAATGATTCCTAAGTGTTGACTTCAGAACATTTTCCTGCATGGAAGTGTATAAAAAGCTGTGTTTCTAATCAGTCACCTTCATTATCAATTTCCCCACATGGGAGGGGACCATAGCACTGGAAGGCTAGGAGTAGCCTGAGATGAGTGTGCTGGGCACACACACCCCCACCCCCGTCACAGCCACAATACCTGGACAGTTACAGTTGTACCACAAAGCTCCTTAAAGGCTCTCTTGGTACAGCGGCAGACCCTATTCCTAATCTAGTGCTTATTTCTCTTATTTTCTTTTTTCAGCTTTATGGTCATTGTTTATTTTTTTCAGGGGCAAAACACTGGCATATAGCCCCTGGTGAGTGTAAATGGAGAGGGAATGTGTGTTCCATGTGAAAGAGGACTGACAATAAAATAGGTATTATCCGAGATTCTATCTTGATTTCTTTAGTGTGCGCTTTTGCTTCATATATGGAAAGTTCCTTCTCCTGTTTTGCTTCCTATGTTTCAGAGCTCTGGAGTTCAGAAAAATTGGCTCATAATTTCTGCTTTCTCTTAGGAATAAATGTATGAGGCAGATGTTCTCAACCTTAAGACTATAGTGAGTCAAGAAGCTGAATATAAATATAGGTATAAGAATTCAACCTCTGACAAACTTGAAGGAAAGAAAACCAAAGCCTAATATAAATGTAGTGTAAACTCTCTTTCATAATTGATATTGTAGGCAGAAGTTATGTGTGATATGGAGCAAAAAATTAAGAATCTGGAAAGTTTCATCCTGCTTCTGCTACTAACCTAGTCTTCCACCCAGGCATCCCCAGCTTCTGGTCCCAGAGTCTTATCTGTATAATGTGTCTTGGAACTGGGTGATTTGTAAGGCCCCCTTTCAACATTCACTGTCAGACATTCCCTAGAGCCCATTTCTCATGCTCCCAGCTTTTGATGCTTGCTTCGACCCAATTTTCTCTCAGAATCTTTTGTTTTCTGCTTGTCACTACTAGCCTTCAAGAAAAATCTACATGCTTGACACATTATTAAAATTGAATGAGACTGTCCTGGCATTTCACAGGTGATGCCTCTCTTAAATTCAGCGGCAGGATTGTAGCCTGCATCTCTTCCTCTGGCAGGTGGTGAAGACCTCAAACAGCCTTTCACTTCAGGCAATTTCCTGAGAATTGCTGGGGAGCTTCCTGACAAGGCTCTCAAAGTGCTTTCCTTTGACTTGTAGCTGTGCATGGAAGAAGGCTGCAAATTTTGACACTGTGAATCACGCAGCTCCTAACTGAGTATTGAAGGCCTCTGATGTATTGTACTTTCACTAAACTTGTCTACCTGACCCTCCAGTTGAGAAGTGAGATGTGGGGATGGAGGGTACAGAGAGCCACTAAGTGCCTGGAGGACTTTAAATGTCCTTCATCCCGTTGAATGGAAAGTGATTGCTTGAGCTCGCTTTGCTGATTAAGTCAGTTCATGCTTAGCTTGCTTTCTACATTTTAGGACTCGCATCTTAATCTTGGATTTTCTGTCCTCTGCTCTGGTAAAATGGAAAAAATCCTCAAAAGATATATAAAATAACTCATTTTTGGCTATCTTTCTAAGTCTTAATTTCTTCATCTGTAAAAATCAACATAATAATTGTGGTTAAAATTTATTACCCATTTATTATGGTCCCAAGCATGTGGAATTTTTTGTGTATGGTCTTTTTTAACACTTTCAACAGTTCTAAGGGATAGGTGTTTTCATTATTTTGCTTTCTGTGCTATTACATATGAAGACACTGAGATGTAGGATCCTTCTTTCCAAATGCCACACCTATGGACAGCATCACCACCTACCTTACTTTCACCTTCAAGGACATGACCCATATCAGCTTCTCTACCTGTAAAATCAAAGGGAGGAAAGAGTAATTGCATGACTTAATTACAATGAACGCTTGCAAAGTTATCTTCCATGACCCACTATTTGTTCAGTGTTATTTGTCCAGTCATCCTGGGTTTGTTCGTTTGTGTGTGTGTGTGTGTGTGTGTGTGTGTGTGTGTGTGTGTGTAATTTGCCTAGTCAACTTCTATTTTGAAAAGAAGTATACTATTGCACTATTCACATTGCCAGTACTAACTGGGCATGATTGTGTAGATATATGTTTGGAATATATATTTTACTGGGATGATATAATAAAAAGAGCATGACTCCAGATTGAAAAGAAGTGATTCTATGCTTGCCACTTATGAGTTCTGTGTCATTTATTAAGTTAGCTCTATGGACTTAATTGCCTTATTTGTAAAATGAGATGGTTGTTTTCAATGTTTTTAAAACTTGCTTGTAGCCTAACACACTCAAACACTTTGTGTTAGAGGTGAGTCCCCATAGGTTAAATGTTATCAGTATTTGTTAGGCCATATTCAGTTTGAAATTAGCCATTGTTAGTTTGGAATTAAGAAAGAGAGGAATGTAATATCAATAGTAGTGAAGACTACTGAAACAGCTTTCTACTAAACACATGAAAAGCCTTGTATCATTCAATCTTCAAACCAGTCTATTCTGAGACACAGGAATATTTAATTTACTTGCACATACTCACATAGCTAAAAAGTGTCAGAACAAAGATTTGAACCTGAATTTTCAGACTCCAGGAACTACCTACTGTGTATTCCTTAGGGAGATGGATTTTAGGACATGAAAGACTTGGTTTGGTCTCTCCCCATTTCTGTCATTCACAGGTGTTGGGCAAAAGTTACAGTCATAGTAAGTGAAACAGGCTTTATTCTTGTATTATTTATTTTCTCTTCCTTCATATTATTATTGTTATTTTGCTTCTTCACTTATGATTTACCTTTTAGGTAATGCTGACTGGTAATTTAACCTACTTTTTTCCACCCCTGTTTGGTTGACCCATTTCTCAGACCTTCCTTCTATCCTTTCTTAGCTTCCTTCCCCTCATCTGTGGAATGGAGTTATTACCAGCTCTCCTATTGAAACGGGAGATTACAACCAGATCTAAGATAAATACAGTATTTTGCTGTGTATAATGCGTACCCATGTTGGCCCAAACTTTCAGGAAAAATAATCTTTCATTTTAATTTTTAAGTTTATTTTTTCTTTATTTTTTAGATACTTATTATTTGTATTATAAGAGGTATTATTTTTATATGGATACATTATTGCTTTCTAGAGTTGTACTTTTAATGCAAAAACATAAATAAAATAATTAAAACCACTTATAGAGATACGGAATTAGTACTACCCATGTATAAAGCACATTCTTATTTTTTCCTCAAAAATTTGGGCAAGAAGTACACATTATACATGGCAAAATGCAGTACGTTCTGGGATTCTAAGACAATGTGGAAAACACCTTTACCACCAATGCTGGCAATCTGTTTCTTGAGTGAAAATTCAAAGACAGAGACCAGGTTTTTGGCCTACATGATATTTATAGCCCCTAGCACTCACAGGACCCTGCATAAATATTATGTAATAATAAAAATAAAGAGAGCAAAGGCTGCTTGGTTATTATTTGGGAATAGTAATTGAATCTTTACATCTTAATCATAAATTAGAAAACATTGGGGAAAAGAAAAAAACATAAAAAGCAGCTAATGGCTGCTTAGAGTTTCCCCAGCGTACTGTGCCACCCTTGACATAAGCCAGTTAGTTTATTTATTGTCACAACAACCCTGCAAAGAAAATCATTCCCTTTAGCTATACGAGGAAGCTCGTTACAATGGTTTTCTTAATAGGCCAGGCATTGAAAGACAAATACCATATGATCTCACCTCTAACAGGAAGCTAAACAACAAAACAAACAAGCAAACAGAATAAGAACAAAGACGCCGAAATAGAGAACAAGTGGGCAGTGACCAGAGGGGAGAGGGAAGGGAATTTAAGGGGGGAAAAAGGGGAGGGATTTTGAGGAACAAATACACAGGGATGAGGACTGGGAGGGGGAAATGGGAGGGAGGTAGGGAGACGGGGCGGGGGGGGGCTGGGATGGGAGAAATAAAAAACTGTACTTGAAAAATAACTAAATAAAATTTTAAAAAAAGAAAATAATAGAACTGTGGTACGAGTATAGAGGCAGCATACCCAGAATTTGTTCTTTAGCCTGTTAACCCTGCCGCCACTGTGGGGAGAGAAGCAGAGCATTTGCTAGGTGGCTACCAGACAATATTATTTCATGTTTTTTCCTCATTATGCATAGCGGTGGGAAGGGTATCAGTTGGAATCTTCTTGAACATGAAAACATGATGAGTACAGGGATGTTTGTTGCATCAACCAATAAGCAGCTGTGGCATGACGTGATGGGGACCAAGACAGCCTGCAGGCCTCCAGCAGCCCCTCTAGACCTGAGGACCGTAACATTCTCTAGAGAACACAGTGTTTTTCTCAAGTCCTCTGCCACAAGGGAAACTTTCTAGAAAGTCCTGTTTCTGTAACAAGAGTTACACTCTGAAAGACGCCAACTCTAAGTCACCATGTAGATAATTTGATTTTATAATTTTAAGTATCACCCACTATGGTGTTTATTTTTAATTTAAACTGTATAGGTGTGATCGTTTTTATATTAGGATTCATTTTCCTTTTTTACCTCTTCTTTTCTTATTTTGTTTTCACATATCCATGGTAATAACTTCTCCACATTAGTTTTATTTATTTATTATTTAACTAGCCAGGCATTTCACTTCTAATTGATATAAAATACTAGTCTTTAGGATTATGCAAAGATACATGTGCAGTGTTGAAAGGAAGAGTCGTATACTACTGGGGATGAAATTTGTTTTAGGAACAAACCCTAACTACCCCTGCAAAACTGAAGCTGTATCTTGTGGCTTCTCCGCTCCCCCAACCTATTTTCTGAGTTTGGCATTCATTCCTTATTGGGCAAATCTTATCAAACACTCAGGACTGTTTCTTATTTTCTTTAAATTGCTCAATCAAGAAAACTCCTTTTTGTGTGTGTGGGAATAAGGTATGTCTAATCATCTAGTCCAGGAAAGCCATCTGTTGAGTTATTAACTGGGCGTTGTCGAACAGCACCAGCAACATGAGGGGGACTGAGCACCCTCACTTCCACTCCCGCTTTCCTCCCCCACCCCTAACTCTCCTTTTGATGGCTTCATTGACAGCTATGGAGTTTCAGCAATTTTTTCTAAATCCTTGTTTGAGTAACTCTCCTCTGAATAAAAAATGTCAAGTTTTAATAATACTTTTCCACTTAAATGCTACTCTAAGAAATGTGGTTTGTAAATGTTTTTGAAAACTGGTGATTTATTAATAGAACACTGCTAGAAAAATATCCAGATCTTTTAAATATTTTTTTCTACTGAGAAACAAAAAGGAACATATTTTTAAATGTAAAAATCAGAAATATATAGACTCATGGGGTAGATAAAACCTCAGAAATAGTTTAATAACTCACTTGTAACAGATGATATAGGATGATGGTCAGCTATGAATAAGGGGACTTCCAATGTGAATGTGCATAGGAATGACCCAGTGATTTTGTTCAAACGAATATTCTGATTCAGGAGGTTTGGGTGGGGACTGAAATTTGATACTTCTGAACAGCTCCCAGGGGGTGATGCTAATAATAATGGGTCATGGACTACTTTCTGAGTAGCAAGGATATAAAATAAAATAAAGTTATTTCTTATGTAAAACCTAGAGGTAGAGAGTTCAGGGCTTGTAAGGCCTCTCCATACTTTATTCGCTTTCACATTCCACCATCTTTAGGGTGTGGCCTTCCCACTTCTGATCCAAGATGGGGCCCCAACTTTCACAGCTGTGTGTGCCGTAGCAAGGCGGAAGAAATGAGACGGAGCAGGAGGGTAGAACACACAGGAATGTGCCAGTGTCTCTCAAGGACAGTTTCTGGATTTCCCATGTGATGATTTCAGACACGTGGATTAACCAGAACTTAGCTGACCACGTACAGGTGAGAGGAAAGCTAGGAAAGGTAGTGTTTATTCTGAATGACTGTACACAACTGAAAATTCCCATACTCTAGAAAGCAGGGAGTTAGGGGACGTGGTGAATGGGATGTGTCTGGCAGTCTCTGCCATAGTCCTGGGGAGAGCAAATAATTTTCCAAAGGTTCCATAGAAAATGGCGCTTCACAGTTTGCTTATAACTAATATGTACACAGAACTTCACCGTTTCTATGGTACTTTATATACTGGGCTCATTCAGTTTTCATTCCTGCTCTGCACTGTTATAAGCTTCATATTTTGAATGTGGAAACTGAGGTTTATAATAGCTGCGGGACTGTCCCTGACTACCTTTGTTAAAACTGTACTGTATACTCCAGACTCTCCCTTCCCCCTCATCCCTCTTTCCCAAACCTGCTCAACAGGTCTTATCTTTGGCTTTGTCCCATTGACTTATCACCCACCAACATGCTCTACACTTTTCTTATTTAGTACCTTGACTGTTTATTGTCTGTCTCCTTGTGTTAGAAGGTGAGCTCCATGAGACCTGTGTTTTGCTCACAAATTTATCCTGAACACCTGCTTTATTACATGACACACGATAGGATGTTCGATACATAGTTTTTAAATGAATTAATAAAGCCAGGGCATGTCAAAACCTCTTTGCATCATGTCTGTCATCCCGAACCCTAATGTTCTGTGCTCCTCTGCTAGGGCTCTTGCTACTATTTGAGTGCCTGGCACCTCTCTATTTTTCCTCAGAAACTTGCCCACACTTAACTTGTTGATTTACGCTTTGTCTTCATGCCACTCATTCAAAATTGCTAGCCAGTTTAAACAGTTTGCTCACAGCTTGGATTCTCTCTAGGTCACAGCCCCAGGCTAACATGTCAAGTGAACCACTAGAAAAACAAAACTAACAGAATGAAAGTAGAACCAGCCCTTCCAGGAGACTTAGTCTCTGTCCTCAGGCTTAGCTAGGACAACTGGAATGTGCTAATGGCACAGTTTTTAAAGTGCCCTCATTCACCTGGGGTTGTAGTGTACAATGTTAGAAGGGACAGGTTTTGGTTTCAAGGTAATCAAGGACCACCATCTCTGCCCTGAATGTAATATAATATAATATAATATAATATAATATAATATAATATAATATAATATAATATAATATAATATAATTAATACTATGATATATTATAATAGAAATATGAGTAAAATGGAATATAATAACTATGGCCTACCTGGAATCCTGTTCTAACTGTTGGGTCATTCCACCAAATACTTTAATTTAGTTAACATTGTGTTTAGGTCTTTTTTCTCTAAGATTATTAACTTGATGGTCAAGGACCCACTCAAATTTATCAGGCAGATACTGCTAATTTGAACTGAGCTCCTTTCATATGCCAGGTCCCTCAATTTGTTACAACGCTATGACATAGACATGTTATACATGTAGAAACTGAGTGTGAGAGGGCAAGTATGTTATCCAAGATGGCATGACCAGTATGTGGCACAGAGAAAATGATTACATATAGAAATTAATTCTTCAGTAGATTTTCCAATATTTAAAACCTTTTCCTCTTTTTTCTATACCCAAGCTTCCTGTGTTTTCGCACCTGTGTGTCTCTCCGCCTCGGCCTCCAGAGCAGGGCCTTGCTCACAGCAGATTCTCACTAAATATTTAATAAATACAAATATATGAATAGCTTTTCTGTGGGAAATATCTTGATTTGAATGTGTGAGCATAGATGGGAGCTGAGCATCCTAGATTACACTCAGGCAGCTTTTATTTGTGCCACCACTCAGGCAAAAGCAAGTCAATTAATCTCTCTGTTTCTGTTTCCTGGCATGTAATGTGGGAATGGGCACGAAAGCCCGAGAGGGTGTTGTGAGCTTAATTAGTTAAAATGTATACCCTGTTATATAAATGCTAATTGCTGTCAAGAGCGTGGGTTGGATTTTCCAGTGACTTGCCTTCGCAAGGCTTTGCACATTTCCATTAGCTGTCTGTGCCTCAGCCTTAAGAAATCCTTTGGCTGAGAGAAATGGTGACTCTGTGCTTACCCATGTTGAGGGGCTCATTTGGAGAGGACTTCCACTGGGGAGTAAACCGGATAAAAAGGGGCATTTTAAACCAAAAGGTAATTCACTGCCATTAATCCATTGCCCCTATGTTGTTATTAGAGACATTCTATTTATATAACAGCCTTTTCCCAGTCTTTTCTTCTGATGGTGCCTGCACAGAATCATATAATTAATTTGGTACTACATGACACTCCAGCCTGATGTCATAGATTTTATATTTATTTGTTCATTGAATAATATTAAAAGCCCTGGCAAAAATACCCTCAGGTGGCTGGCTAGAGAGATGTAAAAACTCACAGAACTAATTTTAAATGGGTAAGTACTCAGAAGAAAAAGCTCAGTAATAATACCATTTTTGCTGATGTTTATGAATGCTAATATCTATGCTTTCAGTCCCTATAGTAAAGGAGTCTGATTCACTTTATAGATATGCTCATTTGGTCCATGAAACATTCTGAAAGGGAGATACATAGCAGGTATAATGATTTCTTTTTTTTTTAAAGCATATTACATTTAATTTGGTTGAAAAGATATTAAGCCTATGCTATCAGCTAAAAATCTTGGTTGTTGATCTGTATTTAAATTTAAATATGCAAAGTCCTTTAACAAATGCCAGTTTTAAAACTGTCTGCTTTTGATTTATTAAGTTAGTTTACAAAAGGAAAATTCAGTATTCCTTTATTAGTCAAGATAGGCAATGCTAGTTGGTATAACAAATAGTCCCCAAATCACAGTGGCTTAATACTATAGCAGTATTTTTAACTCCATTACAACCATTTGAAAGTATGATGGCATTCTCAAGCATCTCTGCCCGAGCAATGGCAGGGATCCAGCCTCCTTTTACCTTTTGATGCTACCCTTTTTTAAAATATCTGACCTTCAAGGTCTCCATATAAGGAAAGAAAAAGCACCAAAGATTATGCATAAGAGTTAGAGGTTGTACAGTGTTTCTGGCCACATTGATTGGCCAGAATGAAATCATATGGACCCAACCCAATTGCTAAGGATATATAGTTTTCATATGGGCCAAGGAAGAAAAAACAGAATTAATGAACATTTGGCTACTCTCTGCGACAGCCTGCCCTAGTGGTCACCAAAATTCCATTTCATACTTCTTCCTAAATTAGTCTGAGCATATGCTTTGTGGTTGAGATGTCATATTTCTCTTTTTCCATCTTCTGTTTTACAGTCAGCATTTTCCTACTTTATTAAAAAAACATGTGTCACTAATCATCTATGATATTATTAATCATTGCTCAGTGCTATAGAGACCTCCAAATCTAAACAAAGTGACAATTTGTAATGCTAGTGTCAAAAAAGTCTTCTTTAATCAAGATACCATTAACCTCCAGAAAGGCTTCCTCTTTCTCCCCAACTTACCAGTGTTGCTGTTGAGAGAGTCTCCACATCGGAACTGTGGTCTACTGGCCATGTTGCGGTGATCTGAGTTGAGATATATTGTAGTGTAGGACTGCAAGGAGGATGATGATTTTCATTTACTAGTCTTGCATCAACCATCATCCACATTTAAAAAACTACTTTAGAGCTCTTGAGAGAGATGGAACTTTAGGAACTGCATAAAGAATATTTTTTATGAAACATGGAAGCCAGTAGCATATCATTACATCCAGAAAACAAACTTAATATGGTAAAGTTCAAGACTCCATCAACCGTCCAATTGTCTCTCTCTCTCTCTTTTACTCTTAAACTAGATGTGATAATTCAAAAGTGAATGACTGTTGTGCCAATGTTTATTAATACAATTTTTGGAATAAAAAATGAAATTAATATTTTTTCTAACAGAAAATATGCATGATTAGGATGGTTTGACACTGAGAATGGTTTTACCCATTTATGACATACTAGATATTTCTTTCCCTTTTTTCTCCCTTTTTCTATCTTTTCTTTATTTTTTCATTATTAATATTTTAATTATTTTAAGGAAATCATACACAGAGAAGTTTTTAAGGCCAAAAATCTTAAAATACCAAGATAAGTATATTCTTTCTGCCTCAATTTTTCCTTATTGCTACTAGTTATCTTATCAGAGGCAATTGTTTTTATTATTTTATACAGTTATCCTAATATTTCAATCTATATTTTATTAACCAATTTGTGTAACTTTTTATTTTTCATTTAGACCTTATTTTTCACTTTATTTAAATTATAGCAAATGAGGATTCTCCCTCTTAAACTACTATACACTCTACTTTCTCTACTCATTCTTCTCTATATAATACTATTACAATATTTGGTTGAATTAATAGTCATTCATAACTGCTTTGCTTTCATATTCTAATTTGTATCTTTTTGCTAACAGTTTTCATAATTTTCTATTGTCTTTCAGCATAATTTTACACAGTGCTAGCCTAATCAGGTAATCAACTGCAATTTTTTTTCCTTTCTGGACCTTTCCATTTCCTCCCATTTACATTGATCCATCAACAAGCCCTTCTGTATAGCCGTTATCCAGAGATCTCCTTGACTATCATTCAGGAACCCTTCCCCTCTCCAATCGGATCCCTATTCAATGATCTTGTGTTTTCTTTTTCGTTGACTTTTTCTCTCATTTTGGTGGTATGTACTCCCCAGAAACTCTCTGATAAAAAGTACAGGGAATATAAAATTACTTAGTCTTTACATATTTGAAAATGTTACCTTTACACTTGCTGTTTTGTTAGGTTTAGATACAAGACTAAAAATAAGTTCTTTTAGGTGAATTGTTTCATTATCTTCTAGCTTCTAGTCTTATTTTTGAAAGGTCCAAAGCCATTCTGATTTATGGTCTATTGTATGTAGCCATTTTTCCCTTCTTTCTTACTTTCTGATGATTTGTATAATTTTTTCTTTATGTGGTTTTAAAAATATTCTTGAGATGTCTGTTTTCATTCACTATGCTATGGGAATTGACAGGTCCTCTTAATTAAGAAGGTTATGTATTTCAGTTCTAGGATTCCTTTGAATTAGTAAATTGAGAGTTTTCTTCTTCTTTTTTAAAAATTCTTTGTTATAGGGCCCCTGTTATTGAGATATGAACACTCCTGGACTTGTTTTATAATTTTCTTATCTTTTTTCTATCTCTTTTTATGAAATTCTCAACTTTAACTTTCAAGCAACTCATTTATTAAGTTTTAATATTTTGCCATTATTTTATTTTAATGAGCTTTTTTTCCTCCTTGACTTTCTTATATCATCTTGTTATTGCTTCATTAATGTAGCAGTTCCCCTATTTCTGGGAGGATGTTAATGATGGTGGCTCTTTAAGGATTTTTTTCTTTGAATAGTCTTGATTTTCTCACACTTTCTTTTATATTGTTCATTTGAATATTCCATTTTATGGTCAAAATTTTTCTCAGATGTGTTTGTTCTGGGAAACACAGAAGTTGTTTCCCAGAACCACTTATTTATAAGAAGTGATTAAGAAGCCAACTGAAAATTCTAAATGTGAGCTTCCAAGACTAAATCAAGAAGAAATAGAAAATCTGAACAGATTTTATGCATACAACCAATGAAATTGAAACAATAATAATAAAAAACTTCCAATAAACAAAAGTCCTAGACCAGATGGTATCACAGAGGAATTTTACCAAACATTCAAAAGAGAACTAACACCTATCTTTCTCAAGCTATTCCAAAAATTTGAAGAAGAGGAAACACTCTCAAGTTTTTATGAGTTCTGCATTATCCTGATTTTTAAACTAGATAAAAACACTACAGAGAAAGAAAATCATAGGCCAATATTCCCAATGAACATAGATCCAAAAACCCTTAACAAAATATTAGCAAAACTACTTTAGCAATGTATCAAAAAGATCCTATACCATTTTCAAATTGGATTTATTCCTGGGGTGCAAGGTTTGTTCAATAATTATAAAGCAATTTACATAGTACACTGTATATACAAAGTAAAGGTAAAAAGCACATGATCATATCAATAAATGCAGAAAAAGCATTTGACAAAATCCAGCACCCATTTATGATAAAAACTCCCAATAAAGTGGAAATAAAAGGAACATACCTCCACATAATAAAGGCCATAAATGACAAACCAAGAGCTAAGTAACATTGTACACGATGGGGAAAAACTAAAAGTGTTTTCTTTAAAATCATGAACAACACAGGGATGTTCACTTTCACCACTTTTCTTCAAATAGTACTTGAAAGTCCTAGCGACAGCAATCAGACAAGAAAAGAAATACAAGGCATCCAAATTGAAAAGGAAGAAGTAAAACTGTCATTATTTGCAGATGACATGATACTGTATATAAAGAACCCTGAAGATTTCACCAAAAAAAAAATACTAGAAATGATGAATGAATTCAGAAATTTAGCAGGATACCAAATAAATATTTAGAAATTGGTTGCATTTTTACACACTAGTAATAAATGATCAGAAAAAGAAATTAAAATAATTCAATTTATAATTGCAGTAAGATGACTAGGAATAAGTTTAAGAATGTATTAGACCTGAACTTGGAAAATTATAAGACACCGAAGAACGAAATTGAAGAACATACAAATAAGTGGAAGCATACACTGTGTTCATGAATAGGAAGAATTAACATCATTAAAATGTCCATACTACATAAAGCAATCTGTAGATTCAATGAAATTCCTATTAAAACACCAATGTCATTTTTCATAGAGTAGAATTAATAATCCAAAAATTTATACTGAACCATAAAAAACCTGGAACAGCCAGAGCAATATTAAGAAAGAAGAACAAAGTTGGAGGAATCATGCTACTTGACTTCAAAGTATCCTGCAAGGCCATAATATCCAAAACAGCATGATACTGACATCAAAATAGGTCTACAGTCCAATGGAATGGAATAGAGAGCCTCAAATAAAGCCACACCTTTATGGTCAATTAATATTCAACAAAGGAGGCAAGAACATACAATGGATTAAAAACAGTCTATTCCATAAATGCTGTTGGGAAAATTAGCTGCATGCAAAACATTTAAACTAGACCATGTTCTTATATTGTATATAAGAATAAACTCAAAATGAATTAAAACTTACATGTAAGACTTCAAAATCATAAAACCTGTAGAAGAAAACATAGGCAATAAACTGACATTTTTCTTTGCAAATTTTTTTCTATCTTCTTGGAAAAGGGAAACAAAAGAAAAAATGAACAAGTAGAACTACATCAAACTAAAAAGTGTTTGCACAGCAAAGAAAACTATCAACAAAACAATAAGAAATTTTACTGAATGGGGAAAGATATTTGCTAATGATATGTCTGGTAAGGGGTTAATATCCAAAATTTATAAAGAACTCATACAACTCAATTCCAAAAAGAAACAAGTGGCCTGAATAGAAACTTCTGCAAAGAGGACATGCAGATAGCCACTAGACAAATGACAAGATATTCAACATCTCCAATCATCAGAGAAATGCAAATTAATACCAGGAGATATCACCTCATACCTGTCAGAATGACTGTCATAATAAAGCAGCAAACAATAAGTGCTGATGAGGATGAGGAGAAAAAGGAAACCTCATGCGGTGTGGGATTGTAAATAACTGCAGCCAGTATGGAAAACAGTGTGGGGTTTCCCCCAAATGTTAAAAATAGAACTGCCTTACAACCCAACTAATCTACTTCTGGGTGTACATCTGAAGAAACTCAAAACACAAATTTGAAAGAATATATGCACCTCATTGTTCATGGCAGCTTTTTTTTTTTTACAATATCCAAGATATGGAAGCAACCCAAGAGCTCACCAATAGACAAATAGATAAAAATTAGTGGTACATATACACAATGGAATATTACTTGTCCATAATAAAGTATGAAATCTTACCACTTGCGACAGCATGGAGTTAACCTAGACGGTATTAAACTAAGTGAAATAAATCATTCAGAGGAGGACAAATACCATATAATTTCACTGATATAGAATCTAAAGAACAAAATGAATAAAAATAGAAGCAGATTTACAATACAGAAAACAGACTGATGGTTTCTAGATGTGAGGGTGTTGGGGAAGTGGCTGAAAAAGGTAAAGGAATTAAGAAGTACACATTAATTATTATGAAATGGTCACAGGGATGTAAAGCACAGCCTAGGGAAAACAGTCAATAATATTGTAATAATATTACACTATATATGGTGTGGGGTAGGTTACAAGATTGAATGTCTTGAAATGTCAGCAGGACCACTCTGTAAAGTATATGATTGTCCACCCACCATGCTGTACACTGGAAAACTAATGCAAAATAATATTAAATGCAAAAATATTATGCTGAGTGAAATAAGCCAGTCAGGAAAAAAATAAATACCTGATGATTTCACTCATACATGAAATCTAATAAGCAAACTGAACTAACAAAGAAGAGACAAACAGACTCATAGACGGCAGGATGACAGCTAAGGGCAGGGGAACTTTGGAGGTGGCAGGATTGAGCAAAAATGAAAAAGGACTCACGGACATGGACGACAGTATGGAGCATTGCTGGGGGAATTCATGTATAAGGGGTCTAAGTGGCAATGGAAAACTACAGTAATAAATAAATAAATAAATTTTAAAAGAAAAAATAAATTTCTAAATGTGAGTGTGAGGCTTATTAACATTGAGCTTTTCCGTTGGATGGTATGGCTGTACAATTTTATTGGTTCATGAACCACTAGTATTAAGAGTGTTAGGTTTTTCTTCTGAAGCTAGTCAAATTTCCCATAGAAGATTCATTCATTCTTTTGCTTGGTGGGTAAAGGTCTCACTGATATTTCAAGTGAGCTGAGTGAGAAACATTACTGAGCACTAGGAGAGTAGATTAGAACAAAAAGAGTCATGTTCAACATAGGTTTTATCTTATTGTCCTTATTTCACCACCCTCTTCCATGTCCTCATTTTTTAGGTAACTGATTGCATTTGTCTCAAACTAAAGATTATTCAGCCCTGTCTGGTGTGGCTCAGTGGATCAAGTGCTGGCCTGTGAAGCAAAGGGTCACAGGTTCAATTCCCAGTCAGGTCTCATGCCTGGGTTGCAGGCCAGGTGCCTGGTTGGGGGGTGCTTGAGAAGCAATCACACATTGATCTTTCTCGCCCTCTTTTTCTCCCTTCTTTCCTCTCTAAAAATAAGTAAATGAAATCTTTTTAAAAAGATCATTCATACTGATACAAAGTGAATTTCTATTCTTTTATGACTTAGCATAACAAAACTCTGCTATATATGATCCCAATCAGGAGATCTCAGCTAAGGGAGTGTCAGTGTCTGTACTTCATGTTTTCCAAGGCAGAAAGGAAGGGAAAATGCCGAAATATCCTCCGGCCCTTAAAATAGCTTATCCTTATTTTAGAGGGGAATATAACTACAGCCATGTAACATTCCCAGGAAGAGATCCCAGAATTATTGGGGAACAGCACTAATGATTTTTCATCTTGCTGCTTATAGTTCCTCCTGGGTCTTTTCTGTGTTCTGCATTGCAGATTGGGTTTGTCCTCCAGGTTTACTCTGCTGATTTGGGGTTTTTCATTTTCAATGAGCTAAGCTGGTTACCACATGTCCATTTTGATGTTGTGTTATCTTTTCTCCCACTTTTGCTGTTACTTGGAGTTATATCTTGAAAAATTACTTTTTGTGAAGTTTCACAAAGGAGTGTATTGAATGCATGTATTCAGTCTGACATAGTTATTTATTTGAAAAACTATGGTTGTAATTTTCTGTAAATTGAATGAGCTAATTCTGCAATTTTGAGCTTTACTGAAAATGATTTAAAGAATGTGATAAGGTAGATATTTTATAAAAATACTGTATTATCAAGTTTGTATTGACACGAACAACATTTTGATCCCACAATTCTCTCTCTGTATATTGGATTTTTAAAGGTGTTCCTAAATGAAAGCATAGCAATTATAAACAATAGCAATTTGTTAAGTCTTAGAAAAGTCAGTTTGTTAAATTTCCCAGATCTAATATTTACTTAGGGATTTATTACTTACTTACAAATCCTTTTACAAGTCATAAAGCTTCAGATCCTTGGCTTTTATCAAACTTAAGGTAGCCCCTAATTTAGTTGTTCTATCCATTATCTGCTGTCCCCCAAATCTTGCCTAATAACCAACCATAAACTTGAGTGACAAACTTCATTGTATTGGTTGCATGACTATTTTTCTCATGAGTCTGTGGGTTACCTGGTCAGTTCTGGTAACAGAAGTTTGGCTTGGGTAAACCAGGCTGAGATTGCTATTCGTCTCTGGACAGTTGTGAAAGGCCACACGGTGCGCTGGTGGAGGCTGGCCGACTGCCAGCTAGGGTGCCTCAGCTCTACTGCAGGTGTCTCTTATTCACTAGTAAGCTTTCCTGAGTGTCTGAGTCAATTTTGGCTACTACAAAAGAATACCATAGATTGATGGTTTAAAGAACAAATATTTATTACAGTTCAGGGGGCTGAGAAATATACAAACAAGGCACCAACAGATTGTCTGTGAAGGCCTATTTCCGAATGTGCAAAGGGCTCCTTTCTCACTTTGCCCTCAGGTGACAGGGAGAAGGGAGGGGGAGGGAGGGCAAGGGAGGAAAGGGGAAGCGAGAGGGGAGAGCGGGGGTGTGGGGGAGAGGAGAGAGAACAAGCTAACTCTTTCTCTTCCTATAAGGAAAATTTCATCATGGGGAATCCACCTTCATAACCTAATTACTTCCCCAAGTCCCCGTGTACAAAAACTATCACATTATGGTTTCAGAGTATGAATTTGGGGGGATACAAATATTCTATAACACTGGGCTTATTCTTATGGTGGAAGCAAGGTTCCAAGAGAAAAAAAAAAAAGCTTGTAGGTCCTAGGTTTGGAATTGACCCAAAATTGCTTTTGCTGCATTCTGTTTGTCAGTGTAAGCCACAAGAGCAGCCCAGTTCCAAGGTGTGGGAAAACAGACTCTCCTTCTTGATTAGAAGACTCATAGCATCAAATTGCAAAGGATGGGGATTTAAGGGGACTGGATGAAGGAGTGTGAATTCAAATTTTTTAAATTCCATCTTCCAGAGATTTCAAGTGATAGGTAATTAAAAATAATTTCTGATGGTTAAAATATAAATGGGGCATAAATTTCCAAATGGGTTTAAAGAACTGAATAACTGTGCTAGAAGTAAGCACTCTTTGTTCTTGGTAATGGACAAATTTCCTCAATGCTTACATACACATGAAACATTTTCAACTAATAATGCCTAACCCCTCTCATTCAGAAATAGCCCACCCAGATTATTATAAAGAGATGATTCCTAATGTAAGTTTATATTTTATACTTAATAATTACTTATAAAGTTGAAAATATATTATTTAAATTATATATATCATAATTAGAATAAAAGTCAACTTTTCAACACAGAGCATTATATATTGGACAAAAAAGGAAAATGATGAAAAAGTTTAAAATTATCACACACAAATATATTTTATTAAAATAAAATTTGTGTGAAAATACTGGAATCAAAGCAAGTTCAAGGAGAAAAAAGGAACAATGTAGAATTACCAATGGTTAAAAGAAATCTTGTTTACATATTTTTAGGTAGATATTGTTATATGGTAAATCACAGTTTCATAGCATATAATTTAAAAGTGTTATAACTATTTTATTTTAAAATGTCATTACTTAAAGTACAACATTATGTATATTTTATCAAACTGTTCCCCTTAGGGTGAAAAGTTTTAATACCAGCTGAAATGCAGGGAATATTACATAATTAAATAACAACACGCATGTGCGTATGCATGTGTGTGTGTGTGTGTGTAGGTGGGGGTTGCAAAGAAGAAAGAAAACCATTTTAAGGTGATGGCTTTGGGCCTGTCAGTCTCCATCAGCCCTGGCCTCTCTGTTCTGGACTCCACATGGTGACATCTAGAGCCCTCTATCCATATATCATTCTTAAAACTAAAAAAAAAAAAAAAAAGACATTTGTTATCACTTTTTTCTGTATGCACAAGTGATTACTTTTTATTATAAAATAAATTATAGCCCTGGATGGCATGGCCCAGTGGATTTAGTGCCAGCCTACAAACCAAAGTGTCACTGGTTCAATTCCCAATCAGAGCACATGCCTGTGTTAAAGTCCAGGTCCCCAATCAGGGGGCGTGTGATAGGCAAGGACACATTGATGTTTTTCTCACTCTCTTTCTCCCTCTCTCCCCCTCTTTCCAAAAATAAATAAATACATAAGCTTTAAAAAATAAAAATAAATTATAAAAGTCATTACAAATTTATTTGACTCTAAGTCATTGAAACTATAGCACCTTTGTTCCCCAATGGGTATCAAGGAAACCTCTTGACTTCTTGAGGTCTGAATCCTGCTGCCTAATGCGGTATCCATAGACACATGTGACTAGCTCAAATTGAGAGGTGCCATCGGTGTAAAGCACATTGTATTTTGAAGATTTAGTACAAAAAAGAGAATGTAAATATAAAAGAGCTCATTAATGCATTTAGGGTGTTTTGGATATATCGAGTTTAGCAAAATATATAAACTAACTGTATCTGCTTTTAAAAACACTTTGATGTGGCCAACCAGGATATCTGAAATCACATATGCGGCTCCCATTCTACTGCTATTGGCAAGCACAGATCTAGCCCCACGCAGTCAGGAGCCCTGAGGAGAATCGCCTCTGTCCCCAGGGGGCTCAAAGAGCACATGACTTCTGGCTTTTAGTGTGTTCATTTTTTACCATTTGTGTAACATTTTATTTTCTTGATGGTTAAACAACACTAGCACAAATTTTCAGTTATCTTAGGACTTATCACAGCCATAAAATAGTACTTACCTAAGAAATTCTGGTTTTGTTTATCTTACTCTCTCGACCGTAAGTTCCATGAGGTCAGGAACTATATCTGCTCTTGCTCACTGTTGCACTTCCAGAGCCCAACTATGCCTACGGGGCACATGGTAGATCTTTACTAAATACTCGATTAGTGAATAAATGATCCTTCTGGTATACGATGGCAAGTCTAAATTTTGAAATGGGAAAGGAGTGTGATGTAACAGCTGACGTGCATGGCCCCACATGAATTCTGTCTCTGGTGAGATTCTTGCTGTGCCTTATAGGGTTCAACAGGATTGAGCTATTAAATGAAATTATTATCTAAGAGATAGTCATAAAATGATAAAGAAATCGAGGAAAGTCATTTCTTTTCACCACAGGAGACTATTATATGCAGTTATTTAAAAAAGGTGATTGAAGGTGACCAGAGAAGGAGTTTCCTGGGAAAGAGTGGGTGTCCCGGAAAAAAAAGTGTGATCCCCAGTGGCATTTAATGTAAGGTGATTCATCTGCCTTTTCTTTCTTTTTTGATTGTTCCAGAACGCTGCGATGACTGGGGACTAGATACAATGAGGCAGATCCAAGTGTTTGAAAATGAGCCCGCTCGCATCAAGTGCCCACTCTTTGAACACTACTTGAAATATAACTACAGCACAGCCCATTCAGCTGGCCTTACTCTGATCTGGTATTGGACCAGGCAGGACCGGGATCTTGAGGAACCAATTAACTTCCGCCTCCCTGAGAACCGCATTAGTAAGGAGAAAGACATACTCTGGTTCAGGCCCACCCTCCTTAATGACACGGGCAACTATACCTGCATGTTAAGGTAGGCTGAGTTTTGGTGGTGAGATTCTCCTTTCCATTTAGTCCCTGGGTCTTGAGCTAGAGATGCATGGCATGTGCAATGAAGCTGGGGAGGGGAAGGAAGCATCTAGAAAAAGTTATGAATACTTTACCTCAATGGCTTAGCTAAGCATGGCTGAAAGAAGTATGAGGAGAAAATGGTTGCGCTCCTGAGAACATTCTTCATAGGTGCTTTCTGTCCATACTTTGACACACATCGAGGTTGTCTAAGGGTACAGCCTTGTTTATCTGTCCACTTTCCCTGATGTTGGAAACTCCCTACGCTTTGTCCCCACCAGAGGCATCTATTCCTCTAGAGTCACAGGAGTTTCCAAATTTTGGTGTCTCTGGGTCATACTGGAAGAGTTGTATCGGGGCCACATATTAAATACCTTGTGACACATAATCACAAAAATATCTCATGATGTTTTAAGTAAATTTATGATTTTGTATTGGGTCACATTCACAGCCACCTGGGGTCACATGAGGCCCTCTGGCCACAGGTTGGACACCCCTGCTAGACACTAAGTGAGGCAGGGAATAGAACCCATTGGTATCTGTTAATGTCTTCTCTCAAAGTGCCTTAAATGGAATAAAATCCTGAGATGCCTTTTATAGAAGAAGGAATATTTGAGAGGTATCATGTGTAATTAAAACAATGCTTTCCAAACTCTTCTACCAAAATATAGCTAAGAAGCAAAGGGTCACTATATCCCTGGGAATTTAAGGATTGGGATTCAAAGCAACTCATCATTGCACAAAACTTCTTTCAAATCCACTTTTTTCTTGAAAGTTCATGTCAACTTTGCATTTTACTTCACAATATACCTACTTTTTCCTGTACCTCCAATTTATGTTGCTTTTGCTCTGAAAAAAACTGAGGACTCTCTGACAAATAATTATTTTAAAGCTTAGTTTTTTAGCTACTTTTGTCTCCAAGGTTCCTTTTTTGCTTCCAGACTTTATTTTTTAATAATGCATTATGGATTTTTTACATTGTTTCCTACTATTTAATAAATACATTGGTTTTCCAGGGCTGCGGTAACAAACTATATAACATAACTACAGCCTGGGTGGTTTAAACAACAAGGATTTGTTTTCTCACGGTTCTGGAGGCTTGAATTCCAAGATCAAGGTGTTGGTTTCAGTCATCTCCCCTTGGTTTGTAGAGGCTGTATTCTCTCCATGGTCTCCCCTCTGAGTTCTAATCCTTAATATTGGATAGGTTCTAACCATATGTTGTCTTTTTGCACAGCTTAGATGTCTTTTTGCATGACTTATCTCCACATATGGTCATATTCTAAGGTACTGAGAGTTTGGTCTTTAACATATGAATCTCACGAGGACACAATTTGGCCTAGGCCTGTAATGGATAAGGCTGAATAACACAAGACAACAAGTTACAGTAACATAACATAACAATAGCTAATCCCAGACCTTCTGAATGCCCCATATTATTCATGGGTATTAACTGTTCTCTGATGGAGAATTTAGGAGTATGCTTTGATAAATTTAAACTGTGTAATGATTCAGGGGAGAAGGACCTCTTCTCTATCACAGAAACACATACCAGTCACTATGGCCTTGGGAGTCCCTTAACTCTGACTGTCCTGAGGCTCTCGCATGACTATTTAATTTTGTTTAGGTGGACTCTACACTGGCCCGTGGGCTTCCAAGGAGCCTGAAATAGTCATGTGTACATTATTCGTATCTTAATATTTCTCTGTAAGAAAGGTTAGAAAAGATTATAGTGTAAAGAGCAGTGGATGAGAAGACAGAAAACCTAAAACCTAGGCTATTATCCCACCTCTGACCTTGCGTAGCTGGTGATCATAGCCACATCCATCCATGTCTTAGAGTATTACTTTCTATATTCTGCATGCAAAAGTCAGCCTAAATGCTCTTTGAGCTCCTTTTCATCTTTAACAATTGCTAACCCATTAACATGTGTATGTGGACATTAGCAAGTATCTGGGGAGGGGTCACCTGTAGCTTTCTGGATGACCTTGGTCTCTACTATGCATTCTAATGCTTCAGTATCTCTATTTCCCTTTCGTCAACAACCAACTACTTATCTAGAGCTTTTCCCAGACTTTTGTAATCTTCTTTAACATTACAAGAGCAGAGCTTCATGGATGTTAAGGCCTAAGTACATCTTTAATGTTATTTTGTTAATTTTCAGATTGTTTCTTCGGTTTACCTGTCCGCCTATTTTCTATGTGTCTAAAGAAAAATCTAAAATTAGACTTGTCTTGTGGGGACACCTGAAGTTTCTCACTGTCCTGAGTTGATTTCTAAACTGAGAATGGCAAAGTGAACAACTGAAATCATAAGCCTGATATCTTTAAGACCATCATGTTAAGATTCAGTTTCTAGGATTTTACTGCTTGTATTTTTGTTTTAATATCCCTGCTAAGATCACATCCAGAAGGCTGGTGGAGGTGGAAAAGTTAACCCAATCACTGTTAATTGTCTTTTATTAAAAAATCAGAAAATGTATCTGAAATTTACCTTCTGTAATACCTTCTATAGAATGCCTTTATCTGATAGACACTTATTATTTGTTCGTAGAAATCATGCCTGCTACTCCCCCTTTCCACCTTATTACCATTGTCATGAGTCATCTTTAAACACCCTCTCCTCCCATCTTGGTGAGGAGAATGCATACCCCTACTCTTTCCATTGTATTTAGTCTTAATTCATGAGTCACTGATGATTGGATGTGTATTTGATACTTTAAATAGAAATTATTAACAGGGTGGACCCACTTACCCATCACCCTAAAAATCACTTATGTTTATTATTTGTCTTCTTGATTGTTTTCCTTATGTGCACACAAGTTTTACATCAGTCCCGTTCATTTTAACAAATATTTATTCAGCATCTACTGAAAGTTTAGGCACTATGCTAGTTGCGAGGAATATAAGTAAACAAACATGGTTATGCCCTTGTTTGAAATATAATAAATTAAGAGGAACAGAACAGCAAATCAGAACAAGGAAATGTCCAAAGTCCTCAGAGAATTAGAGACCTAATATGGGGTATGTAGAGGATCACGTGTAAGACCTCCTTTTGAAAGGTGGGATGATGGGATCAGAAGAGCCCTCCACACAGACAAACCAACCTGTGCAAACATTAAAAACACTATCTCCAGCCATCTTAATATGTTTTATGTATTTGTTCGTTTTTCCTTCATCTACAACAGCTTGGATGGTTTACCATGATTTTCACTTCAATCTTCATATTTTATAGATTATTAAAATTGATTTCCATATTTTCCTTGTTGATCAGGCACTGGATGGAGACACTTGATCATGTGCTCCACCTGTTACAAATTTGCCATATTCTATCAAGTGAAAAATTTTCCAGAAATAAGATTACTAAGGTAAAAGCTAAGGCATTTTTAATGGTTTTAGAAATATATTTATTTTCTAAAAATTATTTATACCATTATCAGCCATGAGTTAATATGGTATTTTCACCTTTCTCTTACCAGCACTGAATATTATTGAGAATGTTTTAAGCATGAAATTAAATATATATATACATGCATACATATATATGTATATATATATACAGACAAACACATGTACATGTTTAGGAGCATATTTAAAAATACAAGTATTTTAGTATATCAGTAGTAGTTAATTATGTCTGTGTTTATTCTGTGATGTCAGTTGGTTTAGGAAATGCCTCCATAATGTATTTAATTCTCACATAAACTTGCACATGTAAAGTCTCAGGACATGGCATTACTTCACTTAGTTGTTTTTAAATGTATTTACTGCATTAAAACAAATGAAAATGAGACTTCCCATTCATTGCATATTTCTTTTTTCAGGAACACTACATATTGCAGCAAAGTTGCATTTCCTCTGGAAGTTGTCCAAAAAGATAGCTGCTTCAATTCTCCCATGAAAGTCCCCGTGCACAAACTGTATATAGAATATAGTGTTCAGAAGATCACTTGTCCAAATATAGATGGATTCTTCCCTCCCAGTGTCAAACCAACCGTCACTTGGTACATGGTAAGCAAACTGGAGGGCATTTTACCCTCTCTAAAACGGCAGCAATTATTTGTTGAGTTGCTGTAGAAACAGATTTTTCTCATCAGATCTTTAATTGTCTTCTTTAGTAACTTTATACAAATTTTTCACTGCTTCCTCACCTTGCAACATTTTAAAGGGTATGCTAGAGAATACACTGCCTTAACCCATTATTTCTTAAATTGCATTCACTGACTACTAAAAGTACCTCTTTCTGTTAAACTTCCCATAAAATACAATTTGAGAAATGTTGCTCACTTTCATTCTCTGCTCAGTGAAGTTGGAAACTGCTAATTCATCTGATGAATATCAATTCCTTGACTAGTCAATACTGTATTTTATTACTTGTATGGGTTTTCATATTGGCCCTTATTTGTGGGCACAGTCCACCTGTGGTCTCTTTCACATCTCAGGGATTTGGGAAATGTTTAATCAGAAATGGTAGTGTTGGAAGGTGGAACATGTGATAGCAGCAGTGTTTTCATATCTTCAAATATCCATATCAGCCCAAGCCCAAAACTCCTGGACAACATTTAAGACAACACTCAGTGTCAAGTTATCCACAAGAATCACTTTCAATAAAGCAAGTGAGACAAACCACAAACATGACCCATACAAAATCAATGCCTCTAGGGAAAAGAAGTAGATGAAAATAAGGTGATTATCCAGCATACGGAAGAGCAAATCCCCCAAAGTCAGCATGTACTCACTAGAAAGTATGATGAGTCAATTTAAAAACAGCAGCTGAAACTGGGAAGGGTGAGTCCAAGATGCTTATAGTGAGAAATTCTAGAGGGTTTGCAATTTTTCTAGTGCATTGGAACTCTGAAGAACAGCCTCCCACAATGTGGAGAAATGACTGGGAATGGAATTGAAAGTAAACAAGATCAGGACCTGGCTAAGTGATTGGACTGGTCGGAGTGTCATCGGGCACTAGAAGGTTGTGGGTTGATCCCTGGTCAGGATGCTTACGGGAGGCAACCAACTGAGGCCTCTCTCTAACCCACTCATTCACTCTCCCTCCCTCTCTTTCTGAAACCAATAAACATATTCTTGGGTGAGGATTAAAAAAAAGTAAACAAGATCAGGCTAATACAGGGTGGGGCAATAGTAGGTTTACAGTTGTCTGTGAAACAGTTAATTCTTGTATTATAATTTATTAATGTTTGCATTATTTTCCAAACGAGCACCTGTAAGCCTACTTTCACCCCACCCTGTGTAGAGGAAGGGAAGAGAAGCCCAAGAAGAGCAGAGCACAGTCAGGAAATCTCAAGACTATGCTTTTGAAGAGGAATCTCTGTTAAGTAAGAAAATCTTGCCAAATTGTAAAACTCAGAAAACAAAAAATAATCAAGGTAAACCTCCCATTTGGAATTATAAGAAAAAGGAGAATGAGAAGCAGAATAATATTCTACAGAAAAAAAGCATGCCAGAAAGACATAATATAAACCACCATTTCAAAAAGGAACTAAAAGCATTAAGAAATGATACAAGATGAGAAAGACTAACATAAATAAATTAGAATTATGAAAATTTATAATTTATAAATTTTGAATTTATAATTCAGAAATTATAAAACTTAGTAAGAACTTAGAATTCATTTTAGGAATGAAGCTAAAGTAAGAAGAACATAACAGCAAATGAGCACAATAGATAATGCCTGAAGATTAACAGAAAGTGGAAAGGAGAACAAATATAAGTCAGAATTAAATGATGGATAAAAGTGAGGAGGGTGGAATGTATATATCACAAGGATATAAAGTAGACTTTAAGACAATGCATATAATTAGAGATAAAAGAGGACCTTTCAGAATAATAAAAGGGTCAATTGGTCAGGAGGGTATAAAAATAAGTAAACTATATGTGCCTAATGGCAGTGTTTCAAAATGGGTGAAGCAAAAGTTGACAGAAGTAAAAGACAAAATAGGCAATTCCATAATGATGGTGGAAAATTTTAGCACCTGTCTCTGTTTAAGTCATTGATGAAATGAGTTAGGAGTGAATTTTAAGAGTTTTCCATTGGCCAAAATATAACAATTTGAATTTCAGTAAAGGTACGAATTAATATAGCTCAAATTCCATGAATTAAGTTTAAGTCCATAGAAGTTCATAATGCTATTTCAGAATATTTAATTGGTTACATTTGGGTGATAATAGGAAATGGATTTTTTATCTTGCAAACTGGTATATAAAAGGGGGGAAATTGAGTATTTATTCTGTCTTATAAGAAATGATATAAAAAGCTGCAGAAATATATAATCACTTCATAACACCCAATAACCCAATAAATCTAAGTATCAAGCATCAATGACAGCTACGATCACAAGAAGACTAACAGTGAGACATATTACTTCTGATGAAAGAATAATAGCGATTATAATTGTGCCAAGTGTATTAAACTTTTGGATACCAGTGCCATTTTGTGGGAAGTACAGAGAACAAAGGAATGTATTGATCTGCACCATGAGCTTGCAGTCAGCAAAATCCAGACTGCGGAAAACTGTGTATGCCAAATTCCTTTGGTTCCTCAACAGATAAATTGTAATAAAAACAAAGGCATGATATGGGAATGTATTGACTAAAGGAGACATAAAAGACAAATTTAAAAATAGATGTGACTATAAGTATCTAAGGACACACAGAGGGGTGATAAAATTATAAATGAAAACAAGGAGTGATTGTGCTGTAAAGTTAGATAGTGGCTACTCTGGCCGGTAGTAAAAGAGCTGGGGCTAACATAGGGCATGTGGAAGGTCACTGGCAATGTTCTATTCCTGGACCTGAGCTATGGTAACAAAGGTGTTTGCTTTACAATAACTTATTAACACATACATACTTATGTTTTGAGTGTTTTTTATGTATTTCATTTTATAAGAAAACATGAAAAAGGGAGGGGACAAAGTGAGAAAATGATGGTGAGAGAGATGTCTAAGATCAGTTGCAATGTAAAAACCTTAGATCCTGTTTTGTTCAAATGAACTACAAAACAAGTTATGAGAAAATCAGGGAAACTTGAAAAGAATATTAATGATATCAATGAACTACTATTACTATTTTAAATCATGTTAACCGCGTGATAGCTATCCTTGCTGAAAGGGTTTTGTCATCTAGAGATACAGAAATATGTACAAATTAAATTATGTAATATCTGTGATGTACTTCAAAATAATCTAATAAGAATTCTAAGTTCCACAAGAGTGCAGAGTGAATTTATTGTTGATTTTAAGAACAGGTAGAAATCTACATGCTTCTACTCTACGAAACTGACTATCCCTTGAGGGCAAAGTTATGCTGTACCCATCTCTGTGTTTCCACTGATTCCCAGGTTTCTGTTGCTTCTGGTGGGATGAATGTGTGAAAGTCTGAAGTAGCAGAGGAGGAGCAGATCTGGGGAGCAGGTGAACAATGTAGATAATGTCATATTGAGTTAGAGGTGTCTTTGAGACATCTAGGTGGCAGTGGCCAGTAAGTAGTGGCTACATGAGTAAGAATCTGGAGCACAGAAGAAAAATCAAAGTTGGAGTCAACTTTGCATCAAAGAATTGGATGCATCTGTAGCAGCAGTTTTCAACCTTTTCATCCCATGGCACACGTAAACTAATTATTAAAATTCTGCAGCACACCAAAAAATATATTTCCGCCTATCTGGCAAAAATAGGTATAATTTTGATTCATTTACACTGGATGCCTGTTTTTGAGTTTACTGTTGTCATTTTTTTATTTGACAATGTAAAGGGAAAGATGTCAGTGTCCCTGACTAAATACTGAGGTATTGCATGTTTAAAAACTCTTGGTACACACCAGTGAGTCTCTTGTGGCGCATTGGTTGAACATTGCTAATCTATTAATATAATATATGGTAGTTGGATCCTTTAAGGCAGGGGTGTCAAACCCATTTTTACCGGGGCCCACTTCAGCCTCGCGGCTGCCTCCAAGGGGCCAAATGTAACTTTAGGACTGTATAAATGTAATTACTCCTTAACTAGGGGCAAGGAGCTCAGCGCTGCCCCTGGGTAGAAACAAGGTGCCGGGCCAGATAAAACAAGGCGGAGGGCCGGATTTGGCCTGCAGGCCTTGTGTTTGCCATCTGTGCCTTAAGGACTAACTAAAATCTGGAGAGGATGTTCATGGGGTGAATGAAATCAGAAAGCCTGGAAAGAAGACCGAGGAAAAAAGTCCCAGTGGTCAGACCATTGCCGTGGCAGATACCCAACAGTGTACAAGTGACAAAACAGAAATGGGTAACCAGCCAACCTTCCTATTCTATATAAAAGGTCGCTCTTGTTGTGTGGAATAGTGCCTTTATTTCTCTCTCTTTGTGTAACTGCCTGAAACCATTAGTTCTAATAGTGCTGCCATCTTGGGTACAGAATCAGGGTTCTTGGCAGCTGCGTTTTCCCAGCACTGCATCGCAGTGCTGACACTGCTTTCTGCCTTCTGCCTTCTACGGTAACTCCCTGCATCCACTTAGATGTCCTGGCCCTCCTAGAGTAGTTCTCTTTCAGTTGTTATCAACTGAATTCCCTGCCTTGGCATTGTGGAAATAGTCTCTTTGTGTAACACAAAAGGTATATAAGAGTTAAAGGATACATTAATTATTTTTAGCAATTTGCTTCTTCTTAGCAGAAAGATGAATACTGATGCATTGAAAGAGGGAAAAGAAAACTAGCAATTCTTGCATTTTATTTGTAAAAGACAGACACTGTGCCAGGTACTTTGTGTGTTACATGTAATACTCATCACCATTTTCCAAGGCAGATGTCATCCTTTTACAGTTATGAAGCAGAGGCTCAGAGAGGTAAACAATAGAGCTAACATTTATTTAGCTCAGAGATTCTTCCAGATGCTTTAATTCTTTGACTTCATTTTCTCAGCATGAGGTAAGTTATCTTTTGTTCTCCATTTTATAGTTAAGAAAACTGAAGGATAGAACAATTGAGAGCTATGCCCAAGGTTACTGAGCTAGGAATCAAGGTTTAACCCTATGCCATCTGTATCAAGAGCCCATACTTTTACATTATGGTATATCATTTAGTCAAAAGAAATCCAGCTGAGAATAGGGGAATCTGGGATTTCAGGCCAGTTATGTTTGGTTTCAAGCCTATAATATCCAGAAATGAACCAGAGAGGGTGGTCCTGTCCTTACTTCTAGAGCTTAGTATACTTTGAAGGGTGGGATCGTCTTAAACACAGGTCAGTTTGTTGGCTGGACTGTGGAACATACTAAAACTTGTTGATAGAGGGCCCTGGAAATCAGACGGGGCTCAGAAAAACAGATTGGAGGGAACAGAAAACCAATCTTTTCCAGAACTGCAAGGGAAATGGGGCAGGATTGACGTTTCCTCTTTGGCATGTCTCCTCCACTTTGCTCCTCCCATTTGCATGGCAGGCTTTTCCTCGTCCAGGGCCCAGGATTTCTAGTGCTCTAATTCAACAATCCTGTGAGTTAAATTGATGTTCAGTAGATGTTTGTTGAGTGAGCCAAGTTTTGTAACTAGTCTGAAGAGCAAACCATGGGTTGTACGTGACTTACTGAATTCCACATAGCCACCCTGTGAAAGAGTTTCTAGAAAAGGACATGTGTATAAATTGGAAGTTGCTTGTTTATTCACATCAGGGACCATGGCAGGGGTGTCAAACTCATTTTCACTGGGGGCCACGTCAGCCTCGTGATTGCCTTCAAAGGGCCAAAATAATTTTAGGACTGTATAAATGTAACTATTCCTTAACTGTTAAAGAGTTGAATAACATTCGGCCCTTTGAAGGCAGCCATGAGGCTGATGTGACCTCAGTGAAAATGGGTTTGACACCCCTGGACTATGGGAATAACTAGCAGTAAAGACACAGGGAAGTGAGATCTTGTTGTTGGTTTTACTATTATGATTATATTTATTCAGAGATCTGAGCTTTAAATTATGGCAAGCCTCCTAACTTTCATATAACTAGATTATTTCTTCCTCATTGTTGAGACTAGGCATTTTATCCTCCCCTCCCCAGGCCCTAAAATACTTACAAAAAACAGGAAAATTTCCCCTTCTGACTGATGATCAGAGAATCCATTTTATTGGGTATTTTGCATATGACATTTATAACAGAAACTGAAATGTTCTAAACTGCTATGTAGGAGGATGGATATCATTCTGAACATCAGTCTGCAAAAAGTTGATTGTCCTTGTGCTGAGTATAATCATTAAACTTGATTTATTACCTCCAACTCTAATTTTCAGTGTAAAAGTAATCAGAATTGGTCCGATACTGTTTATAAATCTCTCAGAAAATTGGAAAATCTTTGCCTTTTCTGACAAAATGCCATCAGGAAAGCACATTTTTGACAAAAGCATCAGGCTTGGCCTTCGTGTACTGGCATAACACATATTGTAGAAAAGTTGGTTCAAGATCTGTGTAATAGACTGCATTTTTAAAGCTCTTGTTTCAGATTGATCTCACCACGTGGTTTGATATGTCCTGTATCTCTTTCCTTTCCCAACAGTGTCCCTATAGTGATTTTTAATTTCGGGTATGAAGGAAATATGTGTCATATTTTTCTCAAACTATACATGTTTAATTCCATATATGCATACAAGGTTTGTCCCCCAAATGTCCAACCACTGTTAATATAACAAGAATTGTTTGTACAGCATCGATGTAACATGGAAGCCAAGGAGAGTGGATTGGAATGTGCATGCATTAATAATGATGACTTTACTAGTCAGTGGGGGTGGTAGATACTGTTGAATGAGCATGTGTCCTGTGTGGCCATCACATTCAAAATAACTGAGCAGGTAGAGCAATGAATCTTCATCAAATTTTGCATTGAGCTTGAACATTCCTCTGCAGAAAATATTCAGATGATGCACAAGGTAACAGCTATGGGCAACTGGTAACTGGCAGCTTCACCACAACAATGCATCACCTCTTGTGCAGAGTTTTTGGTGAAACATCAAATTACCCAGGTGACTCAGCCCCTATTTGGTGCCCTGCAGCTTCTGAACTTTCCCAAAACTAAAATCACCTTTGCAAGAGAAGAGATTTCAGATTGTCAATGCAATTCAGGAAAATATGATAGGGCAGCTGATAGTGATTGGAACTGTGTGAGGTCCCAAGATACATACTTTAATGATGACAGAGACATCATTGTCCTAAATACAATGTTTCTTGTATCTTGTGTCTTCTTCAGTAAATGTTTCTATTTTTCATATTACATGGCCAAATACTATATGGTCAGACCTTGTATATATACACACAGCATTTTAAATAAAGTTTCCAGGCTTCCAAGGACCCAAGACCCATCCTAGAAACTTAAACCCAGTTCAAATATCTGTGAAGCCTTAAGACTGAATTAGGCTGAATGAGTCACCTGCTCTCTATTTTAATAGCATTTAATTCATATCTCATTTTTGTTACTATGATGCTAGATAGTGATCTCTCTTTTTCTTTCCCTTGAATACCAAGCACACAGAAAAAAAAACTTTGTATTTAGCAAATGATTAAATAGTTGAATGAATTAAATGGTACTGGAGAATTCCATGGGAATAAGGGTCATTTCTGCATTTCATAGCTAATATATGCCCAGCTCCTAACACAGTGCCTGCCACGTACATGGGATTTTATAAATATTGGTTGCTTAAACACTGGATGGCTTTGGTTTTGTTCATTGAAAGTGACTGGTGTATAGAACTCATGAAACTTTGTAAACAAGTATGATGTATTTTACACAACTTAATCTTTGGCGCAAAAATATCAAGATATCCCTAACTCTTCTAACCACTTATTATCTCAGTTAAGCTCTGTATCCATACTTCCACTTTCCCCACCCATCCTACAACTCATTCATGTCACATCTTTTACTGTATATAGCCATCTGTATCATACTGCATACGCTTTCGAATCCATGTCTTCTCTCTCCACTGCTCTCATTCATATTTTGGACCATGCAGCACAAGTGTATTGATCGTTTCCCATGTGCCAAATATTTGGCAAGCTTCTGGTCATGCAAGCATAGTGCTCATTAACCCCCCACTGGTCCCCACAGGAGTAAATTTTCTAGAGGAATAGATAAACATGAAAAGACATTATTTTAACAAGGCTAGTTAGATAAAGTACAGCATAGAAAATATAGTCAATAATATTGTGATAACTATGTATACTGCCATGTGGGCACTGGAAATACTGGGAGGAGCACTGTGTATAGAATGTGATTGTCAAACCACTCTGCTGTACACCTGAGACTAATACCAATAATACTGAATGTGAGCTGTAATTGAAAAAACATTTGCATAGAAACACAACATGAAGTGAGTGAAGTACTACTGACACAGAGAGCGGAATGCGGAGAGAGTTCAGAGACGTTACTCACAGCTTTCGCCTGTGCTTGGAGTGCTGCTCTCCCGTGTCTCCCCTCTTGCTTAATAGCCGTTAATATTCTCTTTATTCTTTAAGACCCAACTCAAGTCTTTCTTCAGCATGAAGTTTCTCTAAATGTTTCCTGCTTGATCTCCCCCCACTCCCAGACCCTGATATGCCTTTCATAGTACTGGTTGCAATTCTCCATGAGGCTGCACATACCTTTGGTTAGGAATTATGTCCTTCCCATTGTCTGTGTGTGTGCCCTCACGTGGTTCTTGAATGGTGTGTGCAGTGCAAACACTGGGGCAATACTTGTCCTCAGTCAGTCGAGAGGGGGGTCCTGAGTCAGCCACCAGCGTCCCCCAACTCACCACGTGACGTGTTTCCTCTCAAGGATCTCAAAATCATTTTGTCTGCAGTTCTCTACCTGTGTGTCATGGTGGGTTGCCATGGCTACCAAAATGCAATTGAAAAGTTACTCTCTTACTTAACGTCTTTCTTTTGAATTCAGAATGAGGAGCTGATAGATCAGCTAAATGGACGATTTGTCTTCTAGTCAGAAAACTGTTTGCTTTGTAGTGGAAATCCACTCGCTGTGAACATATTCCTTGCATTTGGAAATGCATGCTTTTATACTTGGGGTTTCTAGATCTTTTGTTTCTATGTATTTCTTTCCTGGATGCCGAAAATTGATTTTCAAATCATAAGAAAATATTCAGGCTTTATTTTCAGATACAGTTTGTTGTGTTTAAAGTGTTCTTTGTGTCTCGGGTGCATGTGCTGAGGGTCTAGAGATGCATCTGCCTGTAAGAAACAGAGAGCGCATCCCACTGCAGTTGGTGGGTGATCGCTGCCCTGAAGTCACTCCGCCACACATACGCGTGCCGAGAATGTGAAATATTGCCTTTATTTCCTCTCTGTGTGGGACAGACGGGTCTCATACCTTTGAAATGGGTGTTTTTATTTCTTTTGATTAAAACTACTTAATTTCACAATCTGAAATGGTCAGTGTTTTCTTAACAGCAAATTAAAGCCAAAACTTTGCCAATGCTTTTGTGACATATTCCTCAATTTGAAATCGTTTTCTAAACAAGGCAGCTCTGTGAGAAATCTGTCCCTGACCTACATTTTTATCCAACCTTACGCAAAGAAGAGAAAATCCCAAGAGAAAGCAGATTTACACCTCTGACTCGTATACCCTGTGAATAGCCTTAAGCATATCCAGACCACATTTCAAATTCTCCCTCATGGGCTTGGAATAAGACGAAGAGAAAAAGGAAGTTAAGAAGAAGTCAGCAAGTACCTATTTCTGTACTGTTTACTATTCAGGTGTCTCTAATTTCATTTCTCTGTTAATGAAAATTGCATGAGGGCGGACACATTGTTTTATTCTATGCTGCGCTCTCAGGACCTCAAAGAGTTCCTGGGACATGATTTAGTGACTAATATTCAAGGGTGAATAGATGAATACAACTATTTTGAGTTTGAGTCAGAAGTGCAATTTTATATTTGTAGCACCTATTACAAATCCTAAAATAATGTGTTTTAAATTTTATATTAGTGTTAATTAGCAAGTCAGAAACACAAGCTCCTTTTAGTATATTCTTAGGAAGTGCTTTTAACAAGTTCACTACTACCGCCTAACTTCTCATCTTGAAAAATTGCCTTTCCACTTTGCCATAATTGCAGGAACCAGCCACAGACAGGTGATAGAACCGCATTACACTACTAGCAATGGCGTTGCCCCTGGTGTGGCATATGTGCAAGACCTCAGTATACGGCTGGGAGACAGTGTCGGGACTAAAAGCAAGGCCTCTTTTACAGCCGAGTAGCATTCCAGTGTGTAAACGTCCCATAGTTGTTTTATCTGCTCAAATACTGATGGACACTTGGGCTGTTTCCATATCTTGGTGATTGTAAATAATGCTGCAAAGAAGAAAATTTCACCCTTTGTGACAGCATGGATGGACCTGGCAAACATATGCTAAGTGAAATAAGCCAGTCAGAGAAAGACAAATACCATAGGATTTCACTTACACGTGGAATCTAATGAAGAAACTGAACTAACTAGCCAAACAGACAGACATAGAGAGCAGGCTGATGACTGTGGAGGGGTGGGGCGCAGCTATAGGGTGGAAGAATGAGCCCATAAGAAAACAGAACTCATGGACATGGACAGGGGTGTGGTCACTGCAGTGGGAGGGGAGATTCAGGGGGATAAATAGTCATGGATAATTCAATAAAAAGACAAATTAAAAACATAAAGTAGAACAGCAAGTTGTACTGGAAAAAAAAGGCAAAGGCCTTGAAACAGCTAGATCCAGGTTCAAATTCCAGCCCTCACCCTGCCGAGCTCTTTGACGTGAACAATTACTTAATCTTTCTAGGCCTTTGTGTCTTCATCTGTAAAATGGGCATAAGAGCATTTCCAACTGCTAAATTTGGAATAATGAGCAGTTGAGATAATGGGGTGTGCGTAAGTACATGTCTCAGTGTAATTGTTTCCAGCCTCAACTGAACTGTGAGCAGATGTGTCTGTTTTTAGTTAAGAAGCTAGTTAAAGACCTTTACTCAGCTATCTGCAAAACTGAGTTTTAGGTCTGTACTGTGTCATTTGGAATATCTCTTTATCTGTCCAGCTCTTTTTCTTTCCACTTTTAAAACTAGGGCATATTTAGTCTGATCTGTCTACTTAACCAGGATTTAATAACAGCTAAACTAACAAATGAGAGAAGAAAATATCTTCGAATTGTTTAATAAAAGGTGTCACAAAACTCAAACAGACCTCTATACATAGTCTAGACTCAATTTAAACCAAATCTGACATAAATCCATTATAAGTACAGGCCTTCGTGGTCTTATACTTTGTGATAATCTAAAAGACTAAAACCTTTGGCTGATGTGACAAGTTCTAGAAACACTTTGATCAAAACAGAATAAACTGTATTCAGAAAATAACTGAGCATTGGCCTCCTTGTGGTAATCATCTCCATGAATGAGATGTTTGGTACTATGCTCAAAAGATGTATTTCCTGTTACACAGAATTACAAAATGTGCCACTTAGTGTAACTGTCCTATTTCAAAACACATTCTCCAGGAATTGAAGTAAGAAAACCTTAAGTATACAAGAATTAAAGTTAAATGTTTAAACACAGGAAATTGAAAATATGAGGCAATAATAGACTTGCAGAATTTTAGAGATCTAAAGGAAGTTAGAGATACCTAATCCTTTTCGTCATAGATGAATTTCTTGGTATTTAAAGAAAAACAAATATAAATTTTTTCTAACAGTAAATGTTCAATGTATGTTTGGTCACTGATGAGTGCATCGTTTTCTTTCTCTAAAACAAACAAACAAAGATAACAATATATCCAGTTAGCAGGGCTGAGAGATTCAAACAGAATTCCAGTTATATTGAATGAGCTATTTTAATCACAAGATTTTAAAATATTAAAATATGAGTCGGAGCAGAAATAAATTCAACTTTTGGCAATATTCATAAAAATATATTTTATTTTTAGATTCTGGACTCTGTGACATCCAATTGTAACACGCAGCATAAGTAGAAGAAAAACACCAAAAAGTTTGGAAATGGCTAACACAATGATTCCACAGAGGGATCAAGATGCCAAAATCATACATCTAGATTGGGTCATGCAGAGTGACCGGAGTCCTGAATTGATATAAACAGTGAAGAAATATAGAAAAAGGAAAATATATTTTTCTGAAATAGCAGAGCAAGCAGTTGCTTACGTTGCCTTAGTTGTTTTTCACTGCTCCAGCCTTGCTCACTGTTAACACGGGATCCCCAGGATTCAAATACCGGGTCCTGAGACAGGAAGCTTGTGCTTCTGAATTTATATCACAGTTCAGAACTTTAATTTTTTTTTTGCAGAAAAGATAAGAAAACTTATTGCAGTCACTCTTTAGAGGAACATTGGCAAATACCTGAGCAAACTAGTTTTGAGAAAGTTACAACCAGCATAGACTTTTTAATATTCTGTGTAAAATTAAATGTGTGCATGTGCCTGTCAGATTTCTATGCATGTATCTAAACAGGAAACATCTTTTCTTGTATTCCTTCTAGGGCTGTCAAAAAATACAAAACTTTAATAATGTGGTACCTGACAACATGAACTTGAGTTTTTTCATAGCTTTGGTTTCAAATAACGGAGATTACACCTGCGTTGTTACGTATCTGGAAAATGGGCGGCAGTTCCACCTCACCAGGACTCTGACCGTGAAGGTGGTAGGTAAGCGTGATTCCTATTAAGTGCACGTGACAAAAACTCAACACTCTTGTTTTGTCTGTTCATAGTTTAGTTCCCACAAGTGTGTAAAATATTTAGGAAAAAAAGCTTAAGTTTTTTGTTTATTGCACTGTCCCCAGAGCCTCCAGCATTTCCCCGTGCATAGTGGGCATCTAGTAACTATTGGTCTAGTGAATAAATATGTGAGTAAGTGAAGGAAAGGCAGTGTGAGCAGTGAAAAGAGTTGCAGACAGATCTGTGTTCAAATTACTCTCCTGCCACTGATGAGCAGTATGGTTTTGATCAAAGTCTCAGTCTCCTTGTCTGGACTATGCTACTTGGACTATCTAATGTTCTCGATAGCTTAGAATATTAGAAATAATATATATATTATGCTAATGTAGCTCCAGGCAAGCAATAGAGACTCAATGAATAGTAGTTAATATTATTGTCCAAAAAGTGTTTTAATCAAATTAAGCAAGCTATATATTTGTACAGACTACTGTTTTAGTTAGTGCTGAAGGTGTCTGTGGCTGTGCTCAGCCATTGGTTTGCACTGAGACGAGGGGAAGAGAAGCCGGGAGAGTGGAAAGGACAGAGTGCCAGCATCGTGGTGTGTGGGGGAGAACCCTACAGCCCGCGGTGCCCACTGTGTTAAAATGAGAGCACATCAGAGTGAGATTTTGTCAAACCGCATCTTTTCTTAAATAGAGGCAATTTATTATCATCTTTTAAAAATATCTTATAAATCATTGCTATAAAATATTTGCACATTTTTGTGAAAAAGAAAAGTTGAAATTCTATCTTTTAATAGATGGAAACATTGAGTCCCCCAAACAGAAAGTAACCTGTTTAGTCGGAGACAGTCAATGCATTGGTAGAAGTCATTCTAAATCCCAGGTTTAGGACTTTTTGTTCAAGGCTTTTCTACCAGCCTGACACCAGATTCAGCATATGTATTTCTTTAAAAAGGGCTTTAATATAGTGTAAATAAATTCAAATCAAACACATTTGTAATCACTTTTCCTCTTTCTCTGCTTACTTTTTGAATAGTGCTGAGCTGGGGACTAATTCAGAAGAAAATTCAGACTAAATTTAGAACCTAATATGAATGGACTTCAATAGTCAAATGAATAATCTGACCTTATATTCATCTTGGCAGTGGTTTTTAGGATATACATTTAAATGCAGGGGATGCTTCAATATGCATTACTTACTTTAATCCTTATAATGAACCTGTAAGTGGAGTTTAATTACTTTCATTTTACAGTTGAGGAAAATTAGCTTTTTAAAGATTCAGTAAAAAAAATCAGATTCATATGGTTAATATATGGCCAAGTTGGGATTAGAAAACTCTGATCATTAAATATTTGAAGTCTGTACTCTTTTTAAAAAATATTTTCTTAAAGATTTTATTTATTTTTAGACACAGGAAAAGGGAAGGAGGAAAGAGGGAGAAAAACATTAACGTGTGGTTGTCTCTTGTGCACCCTCCTCTGGGGACCTGGCCGCAACCCAGACATGTGCCCTGACTGGGAATTGAACCAGCAGCCCTTTGGTTTGCAGGGCAGTGCTCAATCCACTAAGCTACACCAACCAGGGGTGAAGGCCATACTCTTAAATAATTTATGAAGCTCCTTCAGGATATTTTCCATTCAATTTTGGAGTACTGAATGTTATAAAGAGCATCAGTTCTATGAATGAACCTTCAACTGAAAACTAGACATCAGGTGTACTTCTGTGCTGAACTTACAATTATGCTTTCAAATTTTCCACTTATTCATTTAATATTTATTTACTTACATCTTATAGAATATGTACTCTGGGTATGCTGAGGAGAAATATATAGAAAACAAACAATTGAGCAAGACTTGAGAGCAATTAATTATGATACAGTATGAGAAGTTTAGCTCATGTAAACTTTGAAAAGCAAAAACACTAGTTAAATACTCCATTCTGAAATATGGAGGATTATCAATATATTATGTTTGTTTCTTTGCTTGTTTTATATGACTGAAATATTATGGTTGACTATATGTTGGACTCTGAGCCTTCTCAAGAAGAATTGACAAACTATACCAGGAAATTGAGCAAGGCTTCACAGAAGAGAAGATTTTTGAAATGAGTTAAAAGGGATGAAACTGCATGACTTAACATCATCTCCCTTTGTTCTTTATGCTCTCACAGGCTCACCAATATATGCATTGCCCCCCCAGATCTATTCACCCAATGATCGTGTGGTCTATGAGAGAGAACCAGGTAATTATAGCTGTGCCTCTAAATTTCAGTTAGTTTCTCTTAATTATAAGGAATGAAATGCCACACAAGTTCCCACAAAAGAACAGAGGACTATTGTTAAAACACACACACAAACACACACGCTCACTGAAACTGATGTCATCAGAAAGCAAAGCAGCTCAGCTCTGGGCATTAGCCTCCTCATAGACCCCATGGGGAGCTCGGGGATTCTCTGTTTCTGTCTCAGCAGCCACCGCTCTCTTCTTCCTCTGCTAGTGGGTTTCCTCTCCTATTTAGTAATTCTCTTTGATGCACACTGTAGCGGGCACAAAGCTTTGGTTTGCCAAGGCAGCGACATGAGCACAAGGCATCCTTCGAGCTTGTTCCACCACAAAGGGGCGGGGTTGGAGCTTGGAGTCAGGACTGTGAGTGTAATGGGTAACAACTGATACAACTAATACACCCTGATCTAGAACACTATAAAATGTTTGCTATGGCTGTCTGGGTCTCTTTGTAGTTTTCATAATTTTTTCATTAGAGAGAACTGGGTCTCTTTGTAGTTTTCATAATTTTTTCATTAGAGAGAAAAATCACCTGCTACTGACCAAATAAGGTACAATTTATTATTTTTCCTTTTTTAAAAATATTTTATTATTTATTTATCTTTAGAGGGGAAGAGGGGGAAGGAGAGAGGGAGAGAAACATCAATGTATGGTTGCCTTTTGTGCGTCCCCTGCTGGGAACTGGCCTGCAGGGAACTGGCCTGCAACCCAGGCATGTGCCCTGACTGGGAATTGAACCGCAATCGTGTGGTTCGCAGGCCCGCGCTCAATCCACTGAGCTACACCAGCCAGGGCACAATTTATTATTTTTCTAACTTGTATCCCCCTGTAGTTAACCCCTATGTATCTCCTGCTACAGTATCCCCCTATGGTCTATAAACCACAGACAATTTTAACATATTCTGGATTGTATCTTTTACCAAAAAAATTACAGCAAACCAATGTGACCTATAAAAGAACATTTGTATAAAATGAAATAAAGGTAGTAGAGGCAGTGATCAATATAGGTAGAGAACAACAACACCCCCCACGTACAAATTAAGGTTTCAAATAGTGATCTGCCTTATAAAAACACAAAGAGCACACTTAAAGGCTCTGTCAACCCCAAATGGACCAAATTTTCTTGAATTAGTGGTGGATTTATACAGTAATATGAACGTTATTCCAATTATCAGGTTAAACTTAATCATCTAGATATGTTTCATCTTCCTATCACATTACAGTTGCAAAAGCATGCCTGAATCTATGTTCACTTCATCCTCCTACATATTAATACAGACAACTGGAGGGGAAGGGATGAGAGCCATGCATGGGAAGAGAGGACAGAGTGTCAGCACTGAGGGAGGCAACCTGAGTTCAAATTAGAATGACAGTCTAATTTATCATCTCAACCTGTACACTGTTTGAGACTGAAAGCAGTCGATATTAATAACTAACTAGGAAAGCAAGCCTAAAACTTAACTGTCTAAGGCAACCCTAAATAGAACAAGGTCATTCTAGGCCAAATTCTCATCTTATTAACAGTTTCATCTAAGACTAGCATTTCACATCTCTAAGCTTCAGTTTTTGCTTCTGTAAAAAATGAATTTTAAAAATAGCTCATAGTATTTTGTTAAAATTAAATGATAACAATAATAAGTATACATATTTAGCATAGTGAGTTATACAAAATTCTCAGTGAGTGCGCTGTTGTTTTTGTTATTATTACTATTACTACCACTATTTTCTGCCAAGAAACCCCGCAACCTCATATTCCATCTCGAAGGATAAGGTAGATTTCTCTTTGTGAATTGCCTTTCAACTTATCGAGTGCACCCTGGTAACCGGAGCACCTCCCTATGAGCCTGTGCATCCCGCCCTCTCTGCAGTGGCACCTTCTCACTCTATCTGGGCTACAGACCAAAAATCTGGGGAACCGTTCCTTAGTCATCCTTATTCTTTCTGAGGGAAATAACAAAGAACACTAGTCCCTGGAGGTTTAGGTCTAAAAATGACATTGTCAGAGCCTTTTTGAACAAAAACTATCATTTTAAAACATATAGATTGTATTGAAAGATGGTCACTTTAAAAAGTTATTTCATATAAAGGTTCTGTTTTTCTCCTCTTGGTTTGTTTGGTTTGCAGTAAAGTATGGTACATCACCCTATGGTAGCCCACTAGAAACTTAGTGAGAAGTAAGATTTTAGGTGCATTTAACATTTAGAGCTTATGATTAGCCACAGAGTAGAACAAATATAGCCATGCTAAGTTTACAGACTAATGGGTTAATTTTTTTTTAGGAGAGGAGTTACTCCTTCCGTGTCAAGTCTTTTTCACCTTCCTGAAGGACTCTCACAATGAGGTCTGGTGGACCATTGATGGAAAAAAGCTGGAGGACACCACTATTGAACTAACTGTTAATGAAAGGTATTATTGATGCAGTCAAGGGGGTGACTAACCCTGTCCCTCAATCTAATGCACTCTGGTGTGTACTAATCAATGAAAATAAAAATTCTGATGTTTGACTATCATTAACAAAAATCAGCAAGATTTTCAAGTTGTTATTGGCTGCATCCCAAAGAAGGATGACTGATTACTGGACTTGCAGTCTGAAGTCCAAATGCCATCTGATTATCACACATTTACAATATCTACTTGTAAGTAGATGGAATGCATGTCCTGCATGAATGAGAAGGCCACACTCTACAGGTCAATTTATTTCAAAATACACATGATTTTTTAAAGGGAGTAGGCTAGCAAGGAGGAAAATATGGGTCTTGAAGACAAAAGATTCTTCAGTAAATGAAGCATACAACTACCAGAGAGCAATTGGTTCACTGCAACAGTGAATAAAAATTAGCAGCTGGTCAACTACATGACAAAGTAGTTCTAAGACCCTAAATCTTGTCAGTAATGTGTAAGTAGATCTTAGGCTGCTAATACTTCCAGAATTCAAAAGATATTTCTTTCCTAATAGTAAATTCAGACTTTGTGAGGATGTTATAAAGTGTTTTCTTTGCATCAGTTACTATGCCAGATACTTGTTGAGTATATTTTATAGGAGTAGCCAATGACAGAGCAGAAATTTCAATACTCTAATCTGATGTATGCAGAGGCTGGGAAGTACTACATGTTATAGGGAAATGGAGTTGGGGATTCTAGTCAGTTTTAGGGATTAGGTAATGCTTCCCAGATCTCAGAGAACCTAAATAAAGATTTGAAAAGGTGAGCAGAAATTAACTAGGTAAGAAAATCAACAGAATGTTCCTGGTAAAAGGAACATCATGTGCAAAGGCCTGGAGGTGAGAGAAGCAGACATACTTAGAGGTACAGAGGAGCCTGCTGAGACTGGAACAGTTTTTGTAGGATGAATTGATGAAAGACATGGCTGGAGGCACAGAGGGAGAATTACAGATGATTTTAGGAATTCTGAGAATTGTGCTTCTTATCGTTATGCTGGTGATGGATGAATAATAATGAGAGTCATGACATTTTTCCTTGCTGCTGGTGAAACACAACTCATGACGCACACTTGAGCAGTACAGTTCCACTTAGGCTAAGCCCAGTACAGTCTTTAACCAAGTTCTCATGATGGACAGTAAGTTTTAGCAGAACCTGGATATCAGTGAGCTGTAACAGATTTTCTTCTTTTTAAATAAAGTGGTTTAAAGGGAAATTTTGATCTTAGACCCAAAGCATTTTATCTGTGACTTGCTGAGATTTAGATACATTTATTTTCACCAAGTTTACTTAGTTGGAGAAGTTTCTTCTTCTTATATGTTAGGATTTTACATGAGATTTTAGTATTTTGACCGAAAGAGCCTGCTTGTGTTCAAATTCCAAGTTCTGGGAATCCCTGAAATGCATCAACTATTACCGAGGGATATTAGTGGCCTATATGAAGAATATGAGCATTTACTCAGTATTGTTCTAATACTTACACATCAACATACTCAATCCTCAGAATTCTTGAGTAAATTAGTATGTGTAATGCATTGTTTAGGGATTGCCACCTTCCTCTTTTTCAGACAAGGATCTCAAAACATGGAAAGATTAGTTACTGGGCTGAAAGCATACAGCCAGTAAGTGGCAGAGGCTGGATGGAAACCTAAATGGATCTGGCATCAGAATCTTCTCTCTAAACCAATATAGCATCCTGGCTCAGAAGTTTGAGGAAGGAGACATTTTGCTTTGAAGAGAGTTAGCGAGATCTCTATCTATAGTATGATGTCAACAGAGAGATTCGATCCAGGTATTGGGTTTGTATAGAGTATAGATGGTGAAGAATAGTATTAAAATCTAGAGCCATTCTCCTTTTGTAACTGTGGGATTACAAAGCCACACAGATTATCACCATTCTATCTGTCCTCACCTATCGGCTCTCTGGTTGCTTGACTGAGTCACACATAGTCCATGGCCTAACATTCTAATTTTCTTTCCCCTATTTCTAGTACAAGTTGGTCCAAAATAGAAGATGAAACAAGAACTCGAATTCTGAGCATCAAGAAAGTTACTGCTGAAGATCTCAAACGCAGCTATGTCTGTCATGCTAAAAATGCTAAAGGGGAGGTTTACCAGCCAGCCAGGGTGAAACAGAAAGGTAATGGATGCATGCACCTGGCGGATGAATCTGGAAATACCAACATAAGATGGTGGTGATGAAGAAAAATGGGATTCATAACATGGGCTCCAGCACTTAGCACAACATTCACCACGTAGTAATGAATGGAAGTTGAATGAAAAATCTTGAGGAAAAGTTTCCATCTATGCAAATATACTAAAAATAGTTATAGTAATTAGTGCTTAAATGTGACTAAAAAGTCCATGATGATAATGAGGCATAATTTCATATTTATATAGTCCTAAAAATGAATAATTCAGAAAATATTTAAAGCTACCAAAGATATAATAAAACAGAGTCACATATTGTTAGTGAATTGTAAAGACCTTTTTTAGAAATCATTGCTAGCAGAGTTCATGGCATAGAAATGATCACACTATGTGACTTAATATTTTTGGAATTTTTCCTCAATAAATAACAGAAAGAGGATCATGCACCTATCTATATTCTTAGCATTATCTATAATAATGAAACATTATAAATACCAACCATCTAATTGTATGCAAGTTAAGCTAGATGTAAAATATTTACTCTCAAAAATATAATTTTAAAAATGATCACTTCAAACACCATGTATCAATATTCAAGCAAGTTTATAATATACCATTATGCACAATTGCTAAAACAAAAATTATTTAAACTATGATATGAAATGGTTTCTATGTTGATAATACTATATTTTTCTATAATAAATGAAAATTTTGAGGCTTCTTGTGTGAGCTGTTGTTCCTGAAACAGACCATGTCTAAAATCATTTTTGGTTCTCTTAGAATACCAGAAAATTAATCCCTTTGAGAATGTTTTTCAGTAATCTAGAGAAAGATAATGATAATTTATCATTCCTGCAGTCAGGTCATTCAGAATTATTTTGGATCTGGATGACAGATAGTACCTACACTATTTATATCAAAAGTTTTTGTTTTAAAAAGCTAATTCATAATTGTTACATTTTTCAATGAAATTTAAGTCATTTAAAAGCTGATGAAAAAACAGGCTTCACCTTAGGATTTTTATTACAATATAGGAAGTAAAGTGCAAAGGCTGAAAGTATATATGCCTCTTAGGAAGTCTCACTAGATTAGTTCTGGATAGTTCATCACCTCTGTTCCTTCAGAAGTCAATGTAAAGAGAAAATACTCAACTACATGTTATTAGATGGCATTTCTCAAAGTTTTTTCCTTGTAACACTGCTAATACTCTAGATTCGGGTGGTCTATGTTCAAATTCTGTTTTTATGCATCCCAACTCTTGGAAGAGATGCTTCACCTCTCTGAGCTTCAATTTCTTCATATTGAAAGCAGGCAAAATAGCCATGGCTGGTATGGCTCAGTTAATTGGAGTATCATCCCAAACACCAAGAGGTTGGGAGTTTGATTCCTGGTCAGGTCATATACCTAGGTTGTGGGTTTGGTCCCTGGTCGGACACCTGTAGAAGGCACCAATCGATGTTCTTCTCTCTCTTTCTCTTCCTCTCTCTCTAAAATCAATAAAACTATTTAAAGTGGGAAAAATAATACCACTTAATCATAAGATTGTTTTAAAGTACTCAGTACAGTTACTGGCATATAGACATATATTAAATGCAAAATAAATCTTATCCCTTCTTATTATTTCCACAAGATTTTCATAGATGTTATTTGACAAAGGCCTGTATAGTCAAGGAAGTATCTCTGAAGTCTAGGTTAAACAAAATCAATCACATTACTTTAGTTCAGGGACCCTTAGTATCTTTAGCATATTAATATTAGGTATGAATATCTGCAGGGGGTTGAAATACAGTAGGCAGGATTTTTTCAAGTACATTGGACTCCAAATTCTCTAAGTATGGATCATTTTGTGGGACTCGTCTTCATCGGCACAGGTTTTGGGAAACAATCATGGAGGCAGGCATAAATTAATAACTTAATGTCAGGTGGAAAAGATCAATGCAGCCAATTAAACTAATGTTGAATCAGGAGTGATATAGAAATCTATTCACCAGAGCGAACTGAGTGGTTCCCCTTTCACAGAAGGGCTTGCTCTGGATGGTTTAGTATGAGTGGCATCAAAAATGTGAACAGATTTTCTATTCTTTGTTGATTTTCAAAATTTCATTATGATATTTTTTGAGGTTTCTTTTTTAATGTGTCTTATTTAGGGTTCTTTAAACTTCTTGGTTTGGTGAGTTTATTTTTTAATTTAATTTGGAAAACAATTAGGCATTATTTTTTCAAGTATGTTTTGCTCATCCTTTCATTCATTTATTTTTTTGTTTCCTTCTAGTACTCCAATTAAATTTACAATTGTGTACTTGGCGTTGTAGCATAGCTCACTGAGGTTCTCATTATTTTTATTTCATCCTCTCCACCCTGTGTTTAATCTAGGGTAGTTTCTAGTGTTCACTGTTTATTTCTTTTTTGATATCTAATCTGCTGTATTTTTTATTTGAAACTTTTATTTTCCAGTTTTTGAATTTCTATTTCTTTATTAAAATATCTATATTGATATTTTCTATTTGCTTTTATAGTATTCTTGGTCTCTTTTTAAAAATCAACAAATATATTTATAATACTCATTTTTATGTAGAAAAGCAATTTATTCCATTATAAACACATTGCTAATCATGGAGAATAACAGGCCTGCCCAAAACAGAGATAATATCACACCGGTGTTCAAGAACTAATTCTTGGGGGGAAAAAAGCAACTTGTAACAATTCATTCTTCTCAACTGACAGTCTACCTGTCAGGTAAAAACATACTTGGTAGCCCCAAGTTTAAAAAAATTACAGAAAGGAAAAAAATAATATGAAAACAGCTCAAGAAATACATTAACAAGCAAAAATACATGGGGAAAGAGAAACACATAGTTTTGACTTAAGAAACTGAACTCACAGTTATTAAGAACCACACCTAAAATGAAAGCAAACTAAAAGGACAGCTAGATCAGGAGTGGAAACATAGAAATGAAGATCTCAAGGAGGGTTAGCAACAGGGGAGTGGGAGGAGGAGAAGGGGGGAGAAGGTACAGAAAATAAGTAGCATAGACAGTAGATAGAAAATAGATGGGGGGAGGGCAAGAATAGTATGGGAAATATAGAATCTAAAGGACTTGAGACACATGGTCATAAACTAAAGGCGGGGTAATGGTGGGGATGGGGGGTAGGGTGGAGGGGAATGAAGGGGGGAATAGAACAACTGTAACAGCATAATCAATAAAAAATTTTTTTTTAATTAAAAAAATAAAAAATAAATTAAAAAAAAAAGAAACTGAGTCTACTTAGGAAAATGTGCATCCTAGAAGGTCAGGTGTGAAGATTTTAGAGTAGGAATTTATATGACTGAAATCTCCCCTAATTCCTGAATAAAAGCAACATCTTGCAGGACGTATACTTCATGGCTCATATACTACTTCACTTGGCTCTATTCCATACTTCTATCCTTTACTTAAATGAGTCTAAATAACCTGGGGATATAGCATAAGAAAAAAATACCCATAATATTCCCTTTTTAGTGGCTACTTTGGATCTCTGTTACGAAAAAATTCCTGAAGAAAATTTAAATATAAGTCAGTGCCTTTGCTCATAAACCACCCAGTTAATATTTAGAAAACACCCTGGGTTTAGCGTAATAGCATTATTGATGGTACCTACTGTAGAGAGATAACTGAACAAAGTCTGCATCTCAAAACCAGTGTTAAATCAGTGTCAGGGTTGAGAGGGGGGAAAAGAGGAGTCTAAAATCACAAGAGGTGCAGATGGATCTAAGACCCCCGTCCTTCTGGATTCATGCTTCCTTCAGGGTGTTCATCATTATTAATGCTCTCTATTACCTGCCACACTTGAATGGCATTGTCTTCTGACACAGAGCAGAGCACCCAAGGGTTATTGGTGCTCCAGGTGAAATCAGGTATCTTGGCAGTGTGACCACCATGAAGAAACAACTTCAATGTCCCCTCTTCTGCGTCCTCCAAGGATTGTTCCTCTCCAGTTTTACTTAAATCCCATAACTTCAGACAGATCAGTGCCACTGAAAGCCAAAATAGTCTTATTGTGCGGCAACCACTGAACCTGGAATATCTCATCCTTATGTGATTCGAAAGAATGCCACTTGAGTTTCATATTTCTCGGATCCCGCAAGGCAACAGTCTTATCTGCTGACCCTGTGGCAAAGAAAGGCGGTTCACTTCGGCAGTGTGAACATTGACTGAGTGGCCTGGTTTGGAAGTATCATTTGCATGAGTGTCCCAGATCATAAGTTTCTGATCATCAACAACTACCCCAAACAGAAACTCATGGAGCACATGCCAGGGGAACATTTTCTACTACTGTTGTATGCCCTGTGAATGCGGTCTTAGCAGCCACAATTTTTCCTTCCTTTGGAACAGCACTGAGGTCCTGTAGGCAGGTGGCATGGTCATCTGAAGCACTAAGTGCCCGCTGAGAGTTGGTTTTCAAGAAAGCCCATAGCCTTCCTTCTGGTGTCCACAGAGACCCATGTTTGGTAGCACTCTCCAGAAGGATCTGGTTTAGAAGGATGTTCTGTATAGTAAAAAACAAGAACATCACTGGACAGAGTCTTTGTTGCAATGATGCAAGGGTTCCAGGCATACAACGTTCCCCTTTACTTCTCCTTCCGGGTTGACCTTGATTTCTATTTCAATTTGTTTCACTAACAGAGCCAAAACCTCCAAATTCTCCAGTCCTCCTTTCTCTGTTGTAGCGTGAAGTGTCAAACTGAGCATCACTGTTAGGGGGCCGCACACTGGCTATCACAAGGTGGCTTTGTCTATCTGATGTGTGTGTCCCCAGGACAAGTTGGTGAATGATGAAGTCTTTCCCTTCTGGTCTGGTTACATCTGGAAACCACTGTGTAGTTAGGCTGGGCCACTCCAGAGAATAGGTCATTACCCAACTGCAAAGAAAAGAAGGGTTTTTTTTAGTTTTTGTACATTTTGTTGATCACACATTCTTCTATTGCATCATCAAAGGCTGCTTCCTTGTTGGCCATGGTGGCCAGGTGAGCCAGCAGAATCCTGGGTATAGCATTGCAGGAGGGCAGGGAGGCTTCAAGCACTTACTGTGTGGGCAAGACCTCTGTTGTCATACAGTACTAATTTTAAAGATTTATCTTCTAATTCCATTATCATCATCAACTCTGTTTTTATTAGCTATTTTTTCTCATTGTGAATCTTTTTTTTTAATTTTTGGCTTTTTCTTCATAGTTTTTTTTTCAGTCTATTGGACATTATAGATATTATATTATTATTATTTTCAATTTGATTTTTAATTTAATTATTTTTCAACTACAGTATTCTGTCTTTTACTCCCATCCCAGCCCACCTCCCCGTGCCCCCAGCTTCCCTCCCATTTCCACCCCCCTTAGTTGTCGTCCATGTCTCCTTTATATTGGTACCTGTAAATCCTTCCCCTTTTCCCCCTGAAATTCCCTCCCCTCTCCCGTCCAGTTGCTGTCCCCCTGTTCTCTATTTCCACATCGTTGTTTTTATTTTGCTTGCTTGTTTGTTTTGCTGTTTAGCTTCCTGTTAAAGGTGAGATCATATGGTATTTGTCTTTCACTGCCTGGCTTATTTCACTCAGCATAATGCTTTCCAGTTCCCTCCAAGCTTGGTGATGAAGAAAGGGTAGGAGCTCCTTCTTTCATTCTGCTGCATAGAATTCCACTGTGTATATGTACCATAATTTTTTGATCCATTCATTTACTGATGGGCACCTAGATTGCTCCCAGCTCTTGGCTATTGTAAATTGTGCTGCTATGAACATTGGGGTGCATAGGTTCTTTTGGATTGCTGTTTTAGGGTTCTTAGGATATAGTCCCAGCAATGGAATTGCTGGGTCATAAGGCAGGTCCATTTTTAGTTTTCTTAGAAAATGCCACACTGTTTTCCATAATGGTTGTACCAGTCTGCATTCCCACCCACAGTGAACTAGGGACCCCTTTTCCCCACAACCTCTCCAACATTTGTTGTTTGTTGGTTTATTTATGATAGCCATTCTAACTGATATGGGAAACCATAATTGCCAATGATACCTCAGACAAGAGTTTAATCTCCAAAATATACAAAGAACTTACACGACTCCACTCTAAGAAGACAAATAACCCAATTAAAAAATGGGAAAAGGACTTGAACAGACAATTCTCCAAGGAGGACATACAGAGGATCCAGAGAGGAAAAGATGTTCAATATCGCTAGCTATCAGAGAGATGCAAATTAAAACCACAATGAGACACCACTTTACACCAGTCAGAGTAGATATTATATTATTGTGTGAATTTTGTGAGTGTTATGTTTTGTTTTGTCAGTTAGTTAATTTGCTTACACAACAGCTTGCTGTGGGGGGGCTGTTTTTTGTTTGTTTGTTTGTTTGTTTTAAGCATCTTGCTTATCATTGCTATAGTAGGCCCAAAATAGCCTTCTCTCTGAGGCAGAATTGGACCTAATTCTGAGACATTAGCCCAACTCAAGTTTCTGCTTAATAATAGAGGAGCTATGTTTCTTTACTCTCAGCGGTCCTAACTCAAATATCTCCCATCCCTGCTCCTAGAATTGTTCAGTTCCCAGATGTCTAATAGTTGTTTCTTTTCTGGTCATTTCTCTTTCATCTATTCTGTGTCTGGCCTTGTGAAGGTGCCATCCCTAATATACAAAGCTTTGTAGTCTTCCAAACACTTGAGGATTTCTAAAGCTGTTTATACAATTTTCTTTTCTTTGGCTCCTAGGCCTGTATGTTCAATAGTCCTGAACTCAACTTTCTGTCTTTTTAGTTCAGAGTGACTAATGTACTTTTGGTTTCCCCATTTTTGTGCTGCTGTCCCCAAAGTGCCTTCAATCAATCAGCCAGGGCGATTGAGGGCCATACTGTTTTGTGCCCCTTCTCTTACAGATCACGCTCCTGCACAACTAGTTATGTTAGATGAAATGGAGAAAAGGCTAGTCCAGTATCAATCGCTTCTCTAAGGCAAGAAGCTGAGGTCCAAGATAGGCAAGTATTAGCACACTGTGATAGCACACAAATCAGGCCTGCAGATCAAGCAGGCCATAGGTTTTTAGGTTGCTACCATTTAAATAAAGTATTTTCTTTATAATTCAGGAAAATAGTCATTACCACAGTTCTAAAAGTTTTTGAGAAGTCCAAGCAATTTAGCAAAGAATATGGAAGGAAAGCTTGGAGTCCAAGCAGCTGGCATTTTGGTTGGGAGACTCAATGGGACAGCAAGGCTCCAACTGTAGTAATGAATATAAGAATAACTGAGGTTTCTAAGAAGACTCATCACTAGACACCAGAAAAAAGGCTAGAGCTAAGGTTTTGGACTCCTTTCACTAAGGGTGGTTAGCTAAAAAGTTGGGCTTTGAAGCTGGTTACTACTGTAGAAATGCAAAAGGAATGGCAGGAATTCTGATTCAGGAAGTAACAGCGGAGCAAACGGTTAAATTTGTCTACATCCCGAAACAGATTATCAGTGAAGTCAAAGAGAGAAGCAGTTTAGGAGTCTAATCTGATCAAAATGCATTGCTTCTTCCTGACTGGAAACCCTTTGGTTTGGAATTGCATCAGAGTAAAATCTTTATGCCAAAATATCAAACATTCTAGCTGGGGCAGACAGAAAATGTGGGCCAAGGGTCACCCTATCCCTGCAAGCCAGCAAACTTAATACAAAAGCTTTTTTAGAACACTTTCCTCATGTGATTTGCGTCACTTAGCAATTTAGGCTTGTAGATTATATATTTTAAGAGTTCAGTTAGTTAAATAGCACTAGGAACTTCCTGATATCATCAAGATGACCCCACAAAATATAGCCTGTAAATATGACACATGTAATTGTAAGTTACAAAACAAAATGAAAAAGCCTGGCTAGAAATAAAATAGGCTGTAGTAAAATGAACATGGCAGAGGGAAATTTATGAGGGCAATTGATCTCTTGATCATTAAGCAAAGTATCTATTGGTATTTTTAAAAATCCATTTCAGGTAATTGCATCCACTGACCTCTTTTTTTCCCCTCCCTGTTATAACATGTCTACCTAGAGGGAGCCAAAATAACTGAGCAAATAATGAAGATGACAGTGGGGACTGCCCAGTGTGCTGTTAACATAACATGTACTCAGAAATACCAAGGACACAGCAGTTTTCATGCCAGCTACCCAAATTGAACATAGTAAATTCTCAAGAACTGCAGATACCATGTCCGGCAATTTATAATGGAGTTTTCTTATTTTAAAGCACTGTTATTCATGGAGCGAGTACAAAAGTACTTGATAATAATTCTGCACTGCTGAATCCCAGGCTATATGTGCAGCAGGATTAGTATCCCGAGTTTAGGAAAATGAACCCAGAACTATGATTTGCCCTTTAATTAGAGACCTTCAGGCTGAGCTCTGGGCTGCTTACCATTTTCCCCTTTGGAGAGATACATATTTTAAAAGGGCATTTTCTGCTAGTATATGACCACTAATTAAACATCATGATAATGTTAGGCAAAGATCTCTGGATTGGGAGTCAGGGGGCCTCAATAATTTTATCTGTGAACAAAATTCTACTATGCTTTGTCTCAGCAAAGATCACTGACAATGTTCAGGTGCTCAAAGATGCCTGATCTCATCGCCTACTTAATGTACCTCTCCTGCCCAACCCTGCCACTCAGTCACTTCCATCAATTACCCTGGATAGATGTGGCTTATTTACTTCATAACATTGATCCTTATCTAAAATGAACTCTCCTACATGTTTATTTGTTTTCTACATTATAACATAAGCCCAAAGAGGGCAGAGACTCTTTTTTTCTTATCAACCATTGTAACCCAATAGCTTCTAGCAAATAGTAGGTGTCCAAAAGTAATTGTCAAATCTAATACGTAATTTAAACTACTCATGCTTCTGATCTAGTGGATATTTTGTTCCTTTTTCAAACTTATAGGCTTCATTATCACAAGCTAATAAAGCAGCCAAGTGAAGTTGCTGGTACCTAATCCAAGAAGTGTCCCTAGCTGGGTAGATCAATTGGTTGGAACATCATCATGATACAGAAGGTTGTGGCATATACAAAAATCAACCAGTGAATACATAAATAGGTGGAACAACAAAATGATGTTTCTCTTTCTCTAAAATTTAATAAATTAAAAAATACATCCAGAATTACACAGAGCTGTATCTATGAAATAGATATGGCTATGAAATAGCCATTCATATCCTAGGTATTCTAGAGATAGGATACATGAAAAAGACATAGATTCTACCTAGAAGAGTGTAAACATGAAACTTAGTGGAAACTGAGAGAGAGTGGAAAAGCAAGCATGTATACAAACTACAATATAATAAAATTTGTGAGTACCTGGATATTGCAAGTCAGTCTTTGGAAAGTGTATCCTAGAACAGAGACCTAAGAGATAATTTTCAGAGCCACACACACTGAGCCCTCAGTTTGTTGATGCCCTGTTTCTGCCCAATGAAAATAAAATTTTTGAGGCCTATTTTCAAATACAAAAGAAAGGAAATTAAATTTCTTCCATGTGGCAATGGACAAGAGAAAAAAATTAAGACTAATGGAATACCTAGTAATAGACCTACCCAAGGATGTAAAAGACCTGTCCTCATAAAATTTTAAGAAACTGAAGAAAAAAAGTTGAAGCACATACCATGTTCATGGATAGGAATAATTAACATCATTAAAATGCCCATACTATCCAAAGCAATCTACAGATTCAACACAATTACTAACAAGATTCCAAAGATGTATTTCACAGAACTATAACAGATATTTCAAAAATTTATATAGAACCACAAAAGACCCCACATAGCAACACAAATCCTGAGAAAGAAAAACAAGTTTGGAAGAATCACACTCTAGCATATGAAACTATAGAATAAGGCCATAGTAACCAAAACAGTATGGTACTGGAATAAAGACAGAAACACAGATCAATTGGGACATAATAAAAAGTCCAGAAATAAATCCATACCTCTATAGTCAATTAACATTCTACAGAGGAAGCAAACACATACAATGAGCTTAAGATAGTTTATTCAATAAATGGTGTTGGAAAAATTAGACATATATGCAGAAAAATGAAACTAGACCATCTCCTTACATACACACATGAATAGATTCAAAATGGATTAAAGATTTAAATGTTAGATACAAAACCTTAAATATCATAGAAGAAAGCATAGGTAGCATAATTTCAGGCATTGCTTGTAGAAATTTTTCATTGCATATATCTTCCCAGGCAAAGGAAATAAGAAAAAATAAACATGTGGGGCTAATCAAACTAAAAGGTTTTCCACAGCAAAGGAAAACATCAAGAAAATAAAAAGACAACCCACAGAATGGGAGAACATATTCACCAATGCATCAGATAAGGGGTTAATATCCAAAATGTATAAAGAACTTATAAAACTCAATACCAGGGTGGGGAGGTATGAAAGTGGAAGGTCGGTAGGGCAGGGGAGAGTAATGGGGGCGGCGGAAATGGGGACAATTGTAATTGAACAACAATACAAATATAAAAATAAATAAAAAAGATTTTCCTCCATTTAACTGCTCCAACAATTACAACTCTGCCAAAATCATGGGCTCATTTAGGTAGTAGTAAGGATTCTATGCCAAGAGAAGGACAAACAGAGAATGGAATATTTCTAAAGATATTTTTGAGGAAAGTCAGGAATAAGATTGTAAATTGAATTACATAACTTTCTAAGTCCTTCCAAATGCTAAGATTCTGTTTGAATTTGTATATCATCAAAGTCTATTGAAATAATTTAATAGTTAAAAATGCCTTCTGTGTCAGTTACTAGAAACCGAAAGATAAATACTACACATGAAGTATTAAAGCAAAGTGCCTAACTCCTACCATATTATCTCTGCTTGTTCACACATATAAAACAGGTCATGGCTCAGCTGCTTGCTTTATGCAGTTATTTGCAGGATGATGGGCCATTCTGGTCACCACATGGAACTCAACTGTTTCTTTGTGCTTTACTCCAGTGGTAGCTCCAAGATACACAGTGGAGCTGGCGTGTGGTTTTGGGGTCACAGTCCTGCTGGTGGTGGTTCTCATTATCGTTTACCATGTTTATTGGCTGGAGATGGTCCTGTTTTACCGAGCACATTTTGGAACAGACGAAACCATTTTAGGTGAGTAATGGCAGTTTGATGTAAATCTCTATTGTCATCTTTAGAAAACATTTTGGCTCAGCAAAGTCTAGATTTACTGGGAGATTTAATTGGACTACCTTTTGTTTTAACTCTCTTTATTGAAAATATTTGTAACACATATTATTTTTTTCAATATGAGACTTCATCTAGATTGGCACTGTCCAAAAAGGAAGTGAAATCTTTATAATATATCTATTTAATGTAAAATGCTAAAATATTAACATTTTAGCTTGTAATTAATATTAACAAAGATATTTTAATCTTATTTTTGGTATGAAAACTCTTCAAAATTCAATATGTATTGTATGCATAGCATATCTCAGTTCAGACTAGCTGCACTTCAAGTGCTAAGTAGCCACTCGTTGTCTCAGAGCGACCCATGTGCCAGAAGCATTAGAATCGCATAGGAATTCATTAAAAGCAGAATCTTAAGCTAAACCCTTATTTTGAATTAGAATCTGTATTTGAACAATGTCTCTAAGTTGTTCATGTGCTCATTAAAGTTTAAGAAGCTTGGTTCCAGTGTGTAATTTCCTGGTGACAAGGATAGAACATTTAAAGGTATAGATTCTTAGACCCGTCGCATAAAGATTCCCACTCAGTAGGTTTCTGGAAGAGACACAAAGAACTCGTGTTTTTAATGAGAAATGATTTTAATAATTAGGCAACTTTGGGAAAGGTTGGTATATTGACTATATGTTTTTAATTATAATTATTTTCAGGTATAAGTTAGAACATTTCTAAAAGTTTTTTTTTTCAATTTATAACTGTAATATATTAGTGAGTAACATAATGAGACAGTAGAAATATTCTGCATGGTATTAATTACCAGCACCTATTACTGACTATTTGCTGCCTGATTCTGTTAATCCATAGTTTAATGAACCAAACCTCACTTATTCTCCACCATAGAAACTGAACTCAGTGAGGTGGGAGTAGAAGACACATCTGATAAAAATTGCAATTATACCTTGGAATAGTCATTTTGCCTGAAGACCTGTCACAAGTGGGAAATCACATTGAAATCTGTCAGATACTTTATACATGTAAAAAATGAGAATATTTAATTTCTAAAAGTTTGACTTAAGAAAAATATGCAATACTATTGAGAAACTTACCTAACTTTTATTGAATCTGTGTTTCTTTTTTCTAGATGGGAAGGAATATGATATTTATGTATCCTATGCAAGGAATGCCGAAGAAGAAGAATTCGTATTACTGACCCTCCGTGGAGTTTTGGAGAATGAATTTGGATACAAGCTGTGTATCTTTGACCGAGACAGCCTGCCTGGGGGAAGTAGGTATTTCAGATGAGTACAAGTGATGTTACCTTGAAACACAAACGGGATCACTAGCTTTGGATCATGATGAAAATCATGGCACAGCTCTGTGTTGGCATCTTTGGACATTCAATGTCCAAGTATGTGATATAATAGACAGAGACTCTCTAGAAATAAAACTATATTGTAAGATGTAAACTATTCAAATCCAGCTTATAGTATAAATATTTTCCCTTGTAAGCTTTAAAAATTAAATTTCAGAGAAATTTGGATGCACAGTGGAATAGAGCTCTATAAAATGCCATAGCTTTAAACACCCCTTTTACTCACATTTAGATTTTTCAAAGGTTTAGCTCATCTACATTAAATTGCCAAGAATTTTTTCTACATAAATTGAGTTTAAACAAAACATTTTACAAAGACTAGGGTTTACTCGATTTTACTAAAAATGAACTGCAGAAGAGAGTGCATGGAATTTTTCTTTACATTACTCACTAATAATAATTAGAATATTTCCCTTTGGCATTTGCTAATTTCCTTTTCCTCACTTTTGTTTTCTAACAAATTAACACCACTCAATTTCTCATTTCTCTTGGGTCAGTTTCTTCCTTTCCATCAGCTTACACATTTGAGATATAGTTTAAAATTTTACAAAGTCCAATTCAGTCTATTGAATAGTAGGTTAGAAAGAAAGAAGATAGAATTGCTGAATGTCTTCACATAAAAGTACATGCCTAATTTTCAGGTCCATACTGTCACATTCAAAGTAATGGCCCATCTGAATCTGTTTTATGAATACATAAAAGCCTTCCTAAACTGACTGTTAATTGTCAGACTTCTAAAATGCATGTAATGTCGCCAACCTTTGGCACAACAAACAAATTTTTCTTCCCTACAATACTGTTTACATTAATCACTAATCACTTCACATGTTTTTTAACTATTATACAGATAACTGCAAATAGCCTAAATTTAATTCTAATCTAACATAGACTAACTTGTTTGTTCTCATGTTGAATTAGCTGGATCATTTATCTTCCCAGTCATCACCCAAAAGTCCAAGTTGCTTGTGTTCTGCAGTGGGTAACTCCTTCAGTATGATTTTGCCAGGAAACAATGGCTTGATTATAGAGTTAAAAGGATACATTGCACTCATTTTAAGACTTAAAATCCTAAACAATTTATTCATGTATTTGTTCATGTATACGACTATTCAACAAATATTTATCTATTACGTGAGCATTATATGAAGTTTTATAGTATAACAATGACGTAAGACCATCCAGTAGGGGTTGATAGTTCTTTAAAGAATTCAAGTTCCACATAATTACTCTTGCATCCTGCTTTGATGTTTGATCCTTGTGATCTTCCAAGTTCTCCCCGCTGTTCTTCCTGGGTCCCCTCTTTGCCTCTGGGTCTCTTTCCATGTTTACATACGGTCAGCTTCCAACAATGCTGCTTGGAATAGACGATTACTTATTTCTGGATTCTGCTCCAGGCTGCATATGCTATTTTAATTGCAAGTTTCCCCCCACTGCCTCTGTATCTGTGAAGATTAAAGAACAAAACGACGGTTTAGGAAACTATGGTAAGTCATGAAATCGCTTTCCACACACTAGTGAGCTTTCTGGATTTGGCTCCTATCTGAATCTCAGAGAAAGGATTTAACAGTATCTGATAAGCAACCTGGAGATGGATTAGTCCCAAGAGTTTTCTGACAGAAACTAACCAAAACCTTGACAACAGAATAAAATTAAGGTGCATTTCCATTTTCTTTATTCTTTCTTCTCTTCTGACCTGAAGAAAGCATTTGCCTGGTGGTGAAGGCAGACAGATCAGCCAGCAGCTGCTGAAACACATGGCTTCATCACAATGATTGGAGTTTAAGGAGAACGATCCAGGGATTAATTTAGCTTACTGAGTAGAGATCAGAATAAAAAGCTGAGAATGTGATGTAAGCCAAAATGCCATTTATTTGGCTAGATGGTTTTTAAGTTCCCATTTTGATGGCATTCTAGTCAGGAGGTGTAGGGCAACAGAGAGGAACTTGCAAAAAATGAAGTATTGCTCTTGCTGTTCTATGTTTGTGAAAAATACATATCTGTGATTTTGTCCCTATAATATATATATTAATGAATGCACACTGGCCATAGAGAGTTGATACATGGACATCTTTGAGGAGAAAGGGCTGAGGAGCTGCTTTAGCTGGGACACAATATGCCACACAGTTTTGAAGAAATTTATTTTAATACAGCCCTTTTATTCCTTAATATACCAAATAATGCTTTTGAACACTCTTATGGAAGCATATTCTTGCTTCAGCCCTGTGTGGAATTATTTTGGCATTAGAATACGTGCATGTAGTTACTATTCTTCCTGAGGAGAGTGGCATTTAGTGAACTGAGTGAAAGGATCTAAGGATTAAGTTGTTCAGTGTTCTTGGTCAAAACTTTCACCTCAGGCTGATATCCTAAGTTCCCAACACTTGCTCCTCAAACCCCATGCTTTTGGGGAGTTCTTGGCCAACACTAATCCCCCTGGTGTTTTCTTTCCCAGTTGTCACAGATGAGACCTTGAGCTTCATTCAGAAAAGCAGACGTCTCCTGGTTGTCCTAAGCCCCAACTACGTGCTCCAGGGAACCCAAGCCCTCCTGGAGCTCAAGGCTGGCCTAGAAAACATGGCCTCTCGGGGAAACATCAACGTCATTTTAGTGCAGTACAAAGCTGTGAAGGAGACGAAGGTGAAAGAGCTGAAGAGGGCTAAGGCGGTGCTCACGGTCATTAAATGGAAAGGGGAGAAATCCAAGTATCCACAGGGCAGGTTCTGGAAGCAGCTGCAGGTGGCCATGCCTGTGAAGAAAAGTTCCAGGTGGTCTAGAAGTGGCGAGCAGGGCCTCTCCTATTCATCCCTGAAAAACGTATGAAAGGGACAATGAAAGGTGTAACACATCCAAGGGTACTTTGGAAGAAAGAGTTCCTCCCTCTTTATGTCCAATTCATTATTTCATTGACAGAAAACAATTCTGTGGAAGCCTTCCCATAGGGATAAGTTCAGGGTGACTGTGTGACTAGCTGTTCTGTTTTCTCAGGCAATACTAAGTTTCAGAATGATTGTGTCACCAGTCTGTCACCAGTCTCTGATGTCACTATGTTCTTTGCAGGCAAAGACTTGGTTAATGCACATTTTTTCTTCTGCATCTTCTATCCCTCTTATTACTTGTCTCTATTCTCTCTCTCTCTCTCTCTCTTTTCTGCCCCTCCTTGCATTTTAACATAATGGGGCAGCCTTTGGCCCTGGACTGAAAGATCCCTTAATGATAAGTCATCTATAAACATCTATAAACAGGGTCATGAGTTTCCAAGTATAGTTTTCTGTTTCTTTTATTATTACTCATCCATTAAAAAGATAAACAGGGTCTAAATTTACTTTACCTGAGGATAATGAGCTCCTTTGCTCACTCTGCTATCCCACACACCATCACAGCTGGACTGATGGCCACGTAGACGATACAGAGCAGTAATTACTGAAACTGTTCCTATAATTGACTGTAGGACTTGCCCGCATTTTCTCCTATACCCCTGTGCCTTATATCTCAGGTAATTGATGTCATGTTTGTCAACTTGAAAAATATAATGTTTTTATTATAGTAAACTTCTGAGTATCTCTAGCTTGACCCATACTTATTATTCCATCTTTCTTCTCCACTGTAACTTGCTTGTATCAGTCAGTCAGAGTTTACAGGTGGCCCTACACCTGGCTCATACTGGTAGGAAACTTCTCTAATGGTGTTGTTAATATAATGAAATAATGCTTTTAGGGCATTTTCTGACTTATGAAAAGAGGGCAGAACAGGATGTTTGGCCATTTGTCTTTTAATCTCAGCATTACTAATATGACTATTAGGAAGGTGATTTCTCCTCATTTGTTTCTGTCTCCCCATTGTGAAGTATTGAAGTCAGACTCAGTGACCTTAAGAGTGGCTTTTAGCATTAATATTATAAGAGAATTAACTGGACCTCTAGTATTTTACCTATTTTGTTCACTGTTACAGTTAATACACTCAATCCAAACAGGTCAGCTGAAAAATCATCAATGTAACTTGTTTTAGTTTGCTTTTAGTAAAATTTAACTGTTTTTAGTACTTGGAAAAGTAACAGTTAAGTCCACAGTTTACAGAGTGATAAATATCTGTCATATATGTGTGTAAGTGTGTGTAAAATTACATATATGTTTATCTATATTACATATAGATATAGACAAATTATATATGTATGTGTACACATGTATGCATACTTATGTTCATGTGTGTATGTCTCCATACACACACGTGTGTGTGTATATGACTTTAACTAGTCACTAGCACAGTATTACAAACTACTGGTACTCTTGTCCAGTCTTTGCATTATGTTTTTACTGTAGTGCTTTCTATACGTTAATATTTGTGAATTCACTGATCACAGAGAGGTAGCTGTTGTTAGTTCACGCCTTCCCTAAATTAGTATAAACAACTTACTACTGCTACAGTTGATCTGGGGTCTGTTGTGCACAGAGTTTCTGTGGTTACTGCTAAGCAGTAGCCATCATTTGGTGTTAGTTGATCATTTACTATGTTCTGGACACATACACTTAAAAACTAAACTATGTGAATCTCAGTGCTCTCAGTACTGGATAAATCTCTATTTGGACTGTTGAGTTATAAATCAGCCTGAGTATCCTATGAAACACTATAAGCTACAATTTAAGGAAACCCTTGTCCTGTGGTATATTGTTGAGCAATTCTAAAACTATCTTTTACATTTAAAAGTCCTTCAGCAGTATTAAAGTACATAATACATCATTTCTTTATAGAGGATCATCAATCATTTTAAATTGAATATAAGCATGAATTTTTGACTATAAAACTGTTCCAGAAGTCATTCTTGGATCTAACATTTTTAGCCTCATTAATGCTTTTTCTTATAACGAACCACAATCACCCTTCCTAACTATCCTTCACTCACAAGAGCAGAGGAAATCTGACTCCAGATAATCATTGTATATCAAATTCTTGCATCAGCTTTAGATAAATTGGGGGGGGGGCAGTCCCATCACCAAGGGTCCATTCGTTTTTGCACTTTTGGATTCCATATTTATCCCAAATGCTGTTGGGTGTCCCTAGAAACGTCTTGACATCTTTTTTCCTATTTATATTCTTGTCTCTTGTACTGAACTTTTCCAAATGTTAAAATTTAAAGCATCTCAAATGTACACCGTATGTCTCATTTTAAGAGAAAATTTTCAAGATATTTTGTTTGTTTTATGTCCTAGAAGACTCCTAATATAGAGTATTTGAGGGAGATGGAAAAACATAATTTAGGGAGCAGATAGGAATTGCTCTCTCATGTTAAAAAAAATCTCTAAAGTTAAAAACTTAATATTTGAGAAATGTGATATAAAGACCTACTTCAACCGAGTTAACAGAGAACTATGATATATAAAGTATCTATTTACACAATTATTGTGTATACAAAATTTATTTAATTTTCTTCTGTATTGTAACTTAGATGATTCCCTAGGATTCAAACAAAAATCATCCTTTGTATTGGAGAACAAAAGCATCATTCCCCTGTTAATTGTCCATTTTCTTTCCATAGGTTTTAATATTTTAAGGTTATCTTTTTATTTTCTTCATAAACTTTTGTATTTTCCATTTGATTTGTAAATTTATTTTTTAAATAAACCATTTATTTTCATCTTTGAATTTTATTTTGTGCATGTGTTTTATGTCTTTATTTTCATGTTTGGACATAAGAAATGAGAACAAAAAGAAAGACACATATGAAATGTTATGTTACACTAGTTAAGTTTTTCTTTGGGAGAAATATGAGAAAGATGGGAACTTCATCTCAAGAATATTTGCTTTACATGTGAGTAAAAGACTTAAGTAAAATGAGTTGTTCTAGTATACCAGGTGTGCGTGTGTGTATCTGGATTGGCAGAGAGACAGAAAGAGGCAGACGGGAGAAGGAAGGGACTGAGAGAGAAATTCTTTTGAAAAAATGACAAAGTCTCTTTCTTTTCATTCAGCCTGGATCTTGGATAGCTTACAGGAACTCTTACCTTATATAGGCTTTAATTCAAGTCCGAGGCAGTTGCTTTGGAATGAGATCAATTAATTTATAACCTGCTTTTAGTTAACAGATGATAATTTGCAGTGAATCAAAAATGCATTCCTATCACAAATTTAAAAGTTTTTCTAAAGATTTTGTTTGTTTATCTTCAGAGGTGAAGGGAAGGAGAGAGGGAGAGAAATGTCAATGTGTGGTTGACTTTCGTGCATCCCCTGCGTGGAACTGGCCTGCAACCCAGGCATGTGCCCTGACTGGGAATTGAACCTAGGTTGTTTGGTTCATAGGCCCATGCTCAATCCACTGAGCTACACTAAACAAGGCCCTATCACAAATTTAAAATAAATCAGATAAATATTTGGAAACACATTTTCTTTTGCATTTTAATAATAAGTTTATAGTAACAGGGAAGGCTTCTTCCATAACTTTTTTCTATTTATTTACTTTAAGAATATTTATTAAGTTTCTATAACTGAACTGGTTACATTAGTAAAAATTTTTCTACTGATTTTTTTTTTACTTGCAAGGCCATCTCCAAAGAGTACACTTAGGATCAATGGATGAGGGTCATATAAAAACAGATTTCTACTCAGGAAATAACTTTAAAGCAGAGTTGAACAGTAACGTATTTCACTGTCTTTGAAGGTAGTAGGCCCCAATTACTAGTGTTGTACAGGCAGAAATTAGATGAATTTTATTAAGGTTTTGTACCTGGGCTTTTCACATTGGATAAGTGGTTATAATTCTGAAGTATCTTCCAACTCTGGACATATTAAATTACCTTCTGGAACATAGTGGTGACTATTTAGTTTTAATAACAACAGTTTTAGTATCAGTAGTTTGGTCATCCTGGTTACCTGGCTATAACTGATCTCCTTAAAATGCTCAAGATACCATCTTTAGTCATTCACTGATGTCACTAGGTCTTTGATGCCAGTAAAGTCACAGTATGACAGACAAGACATATTCAACAAGTCTGTCTGTTTTCTCTGAAGTATTTTTAACAATGGACTTGGAGATTAAGTGTTTCAGTAATATTTTGTATCTGCATGTATATTAAACTGAATAGATAAAATTTTTAAAACTTATGACTCATAAATTCACATGTTAGGGTGATTCTCTAAAGTTGCCATCAAAAATTGGTTCAGATTCAATCAACATTGGTCCATACTTTATTTTAATATTGTGTTTGCTATACATTTACATTTAGGTATCTCTAATCTACCTATTTAAAAACTTTCCCAATTTTCTCTCACATGTATTATATAGAGTGATACATTCAGACTTAAATATATTAAGAGGAAAAAACAGAGACAAATGGAAAAACAAATATTTGAATTAAGATCTATCTTCCAAAGTAGGTGTGCACCCTTTATTTTTTTACTACACTTCAAGTTTTAAGAGGGACAGAGGGAAAGAGGCTTGTTGCTCTTTCATACACCAATAACTCAGCCAAAGGACAAAATCGCTGCCCTAGTTTAATTGTAGGGGGATTTCAGAGATGCTACAAATTTTAAAGGCAGGAGTATTTTGCCTTGAAGAGTTTGAAACCAGAAAATGTGAGTTGAAATCAGTTTAGTGTAATACAAGAGAATGGCCTCAGCATTCTACAGCCACACATCATTTTTTTGAGCTCAACAAGGAAGATCTAATTTACAGTTCCCTCTCCAAATAATCTTCAGTATTAAAAATAATAAGTTTCAGCCTCTGATATAAAGTTTTGACAATATGTAAGACATTAAAATATTCCATAAAGGATGCAATTTGTTTCAAAGTGCTTTGTGAAGGCCCCCATCTGAGAGGCATCCCTACATTCATTCCTCAAAGTCTGGAATTTCATCATACATATCTATTTATTTAACATTGTCCTCTTTCAAATACCAATCTAGGTTAAATACTAATATATATTTTGAGAGCCACAGGCTCTTTTTTTTAGAGGATCTAGATTACTGTTTTGTTTCCAACAGTTTTTATCCCCAGAGGCTATTTTGAAGTGAAACACACACACAGTTTGAGTGCACGAGTTCCTTGTAATCAAGAACTCTCACATTGTTTTAAAGGTTGATCTGATCTATCCTAAGACAGGAGAAGCAGTAGACTTGGTATTCTCACATTCTCAGGTTTATGAAAGACAGCTCCGTGAGATTCCAAGCAGAACTGGGCAGAACAAAGGAGTTTATGAGACACGGGTGAACATTCACATAGGCTGTGAAGATCAGGGGACATTTAGATTTCTCTTTTAAGATTGAAACAAGACTTACCTAAAACACTCTGCTGCCTTGATAAATCCAGTTACATTTTTAAAAAATTGTTCTTCCAATTCCTCTTCAAAATCATGTTAAATTCACTAATTGGGAAGATCTGATCTGGTAAGGAACATAGCTCCTTCATGCTTGTCAAATTAATAATGATTAATGTCACTGCAAACTTTCAGCTTGTCTTCACAGGGTAAAAAGCCTCTAGATCACTGTTTCACCTCTGACCCCAAAGCATAGGTACTCACCCTCCTGGTGTGTCTGTGGCACTTGTATTCAGAGTTGTCGATGGCTGTCATCTACACATTTGGAATTCTTTTCCTTAAGAAAATAGCATTGTTTAGGCTCTTAAATCTAACAGTGAGTTAAGCACTGAATCTAGCTCAGGAACTTTCCCATTGGGATATGTTCAGTTTCATCTCGGTAACTATTAGAATCGAATGTTTTGCCAGAAGCCTTAATTAATTGACTGGTTCTTACCCATTGTCAATGTGTTTGCCCTTTTAAATTATTGTTAAACCATATCTTCACACACACACACACACACACACACACACACACACACACACACACAAGGAATTTGGGTTGAGAACAAGGTTGATAGTATGAACTGTCTGATGTCCTACCCCAAAATTTTAAGTATCACAGATTAAATTGTGTAAATCTTAGAAGATGGCAATTCCTGATTGCTCTTTGCTGATCACACTGTGTCTGGAGCGTTGTGTTCAGTCTCATTCAGGATACCACTCTTAAGAAACACATACATAAACTTAACATTACATAGAGCAAAATAATAAAAGTAGGACAGAGACTTGATACCATGTCATATGGGTAATAAAAGTCTTGAAGTTGTTTAATCTAGAGATGAGGAGCAAAAACAAAAACAATGTGATCATAATGGTTGCAAAGTATTTCAAACATTTAAGGATGTAGACCCAGAACTACCACATAAAAGTGATAGGGAAGAATACTTCAAATCAAGAAATAATTTACAAACTGAGCTGAAATTAGCTGTTCATTTCAGAGGTGGCTAATTTCTCCTCCTTGAAGGTTTACTCATCGCCTTCCCTTTGTATGAGAAACGATGAGCTGAAACTTATATAAGTTTTCACTAGGCATCGTCCTATCTTTCCCTTTTCCTGTAGATACAGTGGAAGCAGTTTTTGACTTCATTCAGAGGAGCCGAAGGATGATTGTTGTGCTGAGCCCAGACTATGTGACAGAAAAGAGCATCAGCATGCTGGAATTTAAACTGGGAGTCATGTGCCAGAACTCCATTGCCACCAAGCTCATTGTGGTAGAGTATCGTCCCCTTGAGCATCCACACCCAGGCATCCTGCAGCTGAAGGAGTCTGTGTCTTTTGTGAGCTGGAAGGGAGAAAAATCCAAACACGCTGGCTCTAAATTCTGGAAGGCATTGCGGTTGGCTCTTCCCCTGAGAAGTCTGAGTGCCAGCTCTGGCTGGAATGAGAGCTGTTCTTCTCAGTCTGACATCAGTCTGGACCATGTTCAAAGGAGGAGAAGTCGTTTGAAAGAGCCTCCAGAACTCCAGAGCTCAGGGAGGGCTGTGGGTACCTCTCCAGCCTCAGGCACAATGTCCAAGCACAGAGGAAAGCCTTCTGCAGCTTGTCGTTGCTGTGTCACCTACTGTGGAGGAGAAAGTCACCTTAGGAGCAAGAGCCGGGCAGAGATCCATACCCAGCCCCAGTGGGAGACACACCTCTGTAAGCCTGTTCCCCAAGAGTCAGAAACTCAATGGATACAAAATGGTACCAGATTGGAAACCCCTGCTCCCCAGATTTCAGCCCTTGCTCTTCACCATTTCACGGATTTATCTAATAACAATGACTTTTATATCCTATAATTACTATGTGGTGGGGTGGTGGCTGCTGTCTCTACCAGCCCTCTTAGTACCATGAACCTATGGGAATAACTGACATTTTTATCATCTAGTGGACTAACAGATTGTGTCCCCTTTATTGATTTTTAAAAACTATTTATTTCTAGGAGACAAAAGACCCGAAGGACCTGCATACAGAATTATTGCCTCTAATGGCCTCAGAAGAGCACACTCTTCTTGGCCCCTAGAAGGTTAGTATGTACAAGTCACGCAAAGTCTGATCCTCTATCTTGCCCAGTGGTTTAAAACTGAGCAAAGAATTTTAATGTTTTCTTTGAGTTTGTTAATCAGTGTCATGTTATGAGTCAGTCAGGTGTGCTTACAGGTGTGCTATGACACTTACAGGATATATATATATATATATATATATATATATATATATATATTCTTGAAAGGGAACATTATGGAAAGGATAGAAATGGGTTTGTTCTGGTGGATGCTGTAGGACGCAGATCAACAGAAAACCTACAACCCCATTTCCCTGAGAGAACCAAACACACCCATGCAGGTATACATGGTGTCCTCTGCCTCACTGTAAACTAGTGTTCTCTAAACTGCCTAAAGTTGTTAGCATCAATAAAGTTATATTTTCATGTGATTTTATTCGTACTAACAAATTTTTACCCTTCTCTCTCTCTCCTCTACTTTTTGTGTCTGTCAAATTTATATCCAAAGAGTATTCCATTTCAGAAAATCAAGCTTCGATTTAGGAATTAGGAAAGTTGAGGTATCTCTTTAGCTTCTTTCTAAAGCATATTAAGAGATAGCTAAGAAAAAAAGAAAGTGAGAAAATGTTTTAAATAAAGTAGAAGTTTATTCAGAAATCATATGTTTAGAACTGATAGCAGAAAAATTCAGTATTGTTAGGGATTTTGTGTAAGATTTTGTGCATGAATTCCTTCTTCCCTTTCAAGATTCTGAGGAAGAATCATCAACTTTAAGTGCCTACAAGAATTAGTAGGTACCAAAAAGAAAGGAAGTCATTTACTGTGTAAGCATAATATACACACTCTCCATGTAGAGCCCATGAGCATAGGTACAGAGAGACAGTCACATACTTCTTCACTCTAAACATTTTAGCACAGTCAGTGAAAGCAATGGCATTTGACCTCCCAGTCAGAGAGAAAATAGAGATAGTTTGGTCTGTAGGTAAGTGAAGAATATTTATTTTTTTAAAAAAGGGAGCAACCTTTACTAAACTCCATCTTGGTTTTGTCACTGACTTAGCCACAGTGTTGGCAGATATTTCAGTGTTTAAGAAGAATCGAAAAGTTCAGATTTTTATGTAATATCTCAATGATGAGATGGCTTAAACTTAAAAATAAAAAGGAAGGAAAGCTAAGAACCAATAAAAATACAGGAACACGTACATAGCCTGACGGCCACTAGTTTGTCATTTGAGAACTAGAACATTTACCCAAACAACATCAGTCCAAGTGCAGATTCAAGTGTCCCTGGCAATAATGAGATGGCAGAAGACCAGGAAATAATGGGAGATGTTTACTCCCTTTCTAAATTGAAGACATCTAAACCCTCAGAATAAGGCTGGTTTGACCTAACACTCCATTAGAGGAGAAAAAGCTGAAAATAGTGTGCCTTTCATCCACTCTGTAGAGGTTTCCTGTCTGGTGGGTCTACTGTAAGAAAAAAATAGGAGCACAATCTCCTCTTCCTGAAAAGTAACAAAATAAAAAGAGCTAAAGACCAGGCCAGCCATGGGCAGTCGATATATTAGTCTAGGCCTCTAGTGAGTGATGGACGGCCCAGCGAGTGTCAGTCAGCCTCTCCCAGGCTCTTACTGTGAATGCGGGGTGGAAAAAGAAACCAACGTTTTCTCTCAGCACTTCTTCTTTTTAATTAATTTATTTTAATTGTTGTTCAAGTACAGTTTTCTGTCTTTTACTCCCATCCCAGCCCATCCCCCAGTGCTCCCCACCTCCGTCCCATTTCCACCCCCCTTAGTTTTTGTCCATGTGTCCTTTATACTTGTTCCTGTAAACCCTACCCCCTTTTCCCCTGAAATTCCCTCCCCTCTCTCCTCTGGTCACTCTCAGCCTTCTCTTAGAGAGAAAGCAGATCCCTTCTCTGTTGAAACAAGTAACTAGTAGGTCATTTTCCTGTTTAAACAAGAAGATGAAATAATAAGAACCCTCCAGAATAAATGTGACTCATCGTGGAACTTCTAATGAGAAGCAACAGGCCACCCGATCTAAAGACCAGCAGGAGATGACTGAACACGGCCCATGGTTTATGTCGCATTCTTTGCTGAAGTGATTAATCCACCTCTGATGTGTGTTCAAGCATATTCACTTGGAAAACAGCAGTTTCTCTCCACATCTGATAATGAAAGTTACTCAATATCCTAAGAAGGAGGAGAATGCTTTTGCCCATAATCAGCTTTATTCCTGAATTATTTCAGTGAAGAAAAATAAATGAAAGGAATATTAACAGAGGTACAAAAATGAAACATGAGCTCTTTTTTTATTATGATAAGTAGTGAGACAATTGTGGTGTTTTCAACATAGATAATAGTAAACACTATAAAGTCATGGTTTGGGGCATTAACTCTACAGGGATCAGAAAAATAATACTTTCTCCATACTTTTATTGCAGAGAGAAATGCGAGGAGGTTATGTTATTGGTCCCTAACCCAACATTCTGCAATTGAATGGAATATTCAGTGTCATATATTCCACTGAGGCAAATGATAATAAGAAAATTTTATTATGGCCCATGTAAATTTATAATGGAAATGATGGGACTGTAAGTTAAATGGATATTATTTACATAGGAATACCACCTATGTGAGAGCACAAGTTTGAGGGCAAGGAGAGAAGAAAGTGAGTTCTGTTTCTCTCCTGTGTGATCATGTACTAGCTGGAGCTCAATCTCCTGCTAGCTAAATAAGGATAAGATGGTTAACCTTGCTGGATTTTGTGTGCATTAAAAAAATACAATGCATGTAAGGGCTTAACACAGTACCTGGAACATTGCAATTGCTGAGTAAGTGGTGCCCAGTACTAGACCCACAGTAAAATCACTGTTCATAGTTGCATAAACTTTCTTTTGTATAATAATCTATGGTTAAGAAATTGATTTTACATACATCACTATTTTTTACTCTAACAAAATGCACAAAAATACAGAACAGTAAGTTGGATAATAAGTAAGAAACTTATTATCCAAGTTATGTGACTTTTTTAATGCCACTCAGGCAATTAGTGATAAGCTTGGGCCTCTGATCTAGAAATACTACATGTGATTCTGTGCCAATTCTAGAATTATTTCTCTAAGATTCAAGTGGAAGTATTTCTCTTACAAAGCCACCCAATTATAACTGTTTAATCTGAACAGTTTTGCATGAAAATAAAAATGGCAGTTAACATAAACCCACACACAGATGATTTAATGCCCTATCACTTGTCTGATGTGTCATCTGGCCCTGGCATCATATGATTTTATATAATTCAATTTTTTAATATTATAACATTTTCTAAACATTTAAAAAGTAGAGTCATTTTTATGCCTTCTGGGCTCTATGCTCATGCTATAATTTTTATGCCAAAACAAATAATTTGTATTTGTCTGAAGACAATACAAAAATATGTTTGGCATGTATCTTGAAAAACAGACTTAATCTTTCAGCAGCTGTGCTTTACACTGAGTTTCAGTTACTTCCTCTTATAACTAGTAAAATCTTTAGTAATAATATATCCACTTCCAGTGTGAAGAGTTGAAGCAGTTGGTGAAACTAATGTTCCTGAACTAATGTTCATGAAGAGTCATGAATAGTAAATTGAACTAATCATAAATATAGGCACAGAAGGACAAACAATCCCTCTGGCAATTATTTCAAACTTTTGTGTGTCTAAGAATTATTAGGGGGCATCTTACAAAGAAGATCCCTGGTTTTATTAGGTACCGGGGATCATCTACGAGTCTGCATTTTAATACTATGCCTTCGATCGTTCAGAGAAAGTGTTCCAGGAGTCAAACTACTACCTTTGAGAATTCTTTTCAAACCTTTCCCCATATTATTTATATTATTATTCAGGTTATAAGAGGCAAAAGGCTTTATTAGAGAGTCTGGTTCAAGCCTTCTTAAAGTGTATTCTATTATGCATCCACATCTGATCCATTTTGGGTTAACATTAAAATGCATATTGATTGACCCCATGCAAGAGCAACTAAATGAGACTTTCCAGAGTGGGGCAGATTTGTACTAGGAATAAATCTCCCAGGTGATTCTGATGCACAGAAAGTTTAAGAACCATTAATTTTTATTTCTTTTTAACTCCTCTTTTACCCTTGTAGGCTCTGATTTTCTCCAGCCAAGGAGGACTACGAATCGCCCTTTTAACAAGGTGTTTACAGGCAATAGATAAGAATGTAGGGCGTGGTTAGCCCTTGGAGTTCCCTCAGCACCAGGATACAGTTGACTAGAAGAGTGGTTAGTAGAGTGTATTTTTAATGTATGAAACATCAAACTCTGACATCTGGAATCTGGCAGGACTGTTGTAATCATCACATGTATTGATCAGATCAGATAAGCTCTCTTGTACTAATGAAGAAACCCAATATTTCAGAAGCTTCATATCTCAAGACTTATTTCTTGTTTATGTTGTATGTCCAACATAGGGGCCTACTTTTTTTGTAGCTTTGCCATCTGAAGTGTGTGACTTCCTGCCATTCTATGCTCCAGCCTAAATATAGGACTTATTACTCTCGCTTGCAATTAATTTCTTATCCAAAACTACCTATGAATACTAATCTAGTCATAGAGAAAGCAGCCATACACAGCATTGCCATTTTCTAAGAATGAGATATTAAGATTGCCTGAAAAGACAAGAAGCATTCAAACAAATATGTCACATACTTCGATAATAAAGGAATGGAAGGACTTCACTGCCAACAACCCACCTCAGTTTGCCAAAGGGTCAAGTTAGCCTGCTATAAGAAAAAAAAAAAGAATGTACAGGAAAAAGCGGATATAAATATTCCCCTTGTATATAAATATTCCCCAAAGAAAAGTTGTTGAAAGAATGTACACTAATAATTGCAGCTTCTGGTTAAGAGGAAACATTCTTAAAATTTTCTGTATTTGGTTAATTTCCAGTCACTGGCTTTACTTAGTTCTCTAAGAAAGTGATGCTAAAACTATCTGCCAATGAGCCATTTCATTTTTTAATATCCAGGGATCCTCAGAAGAATTGAAGACATTTAGAACACAGCAGAGCATGTAACATGATTGTTAGAAAATATTACTTGACCCACATATTTGGAGAGCTAAATAGGGAATTTAAACTGAACATGATAAAACTCACATGAAGAATGAGACAAGTGCCAATGTGGGGATTATGAAGTCCATGACTATCTATGCATCTGCTCTCTCTGTGATTTGAATTCTGTTTGTATTAAACATTTGAATTTTTATATGACTTTAATGTCATGCAGTATCATTTGATCATGCAGAAAAACTCGTTTCGTGCTGGTGAAGATTGTAGCTTAAGGAACTGTGATCCATGTTAATAAGTTACAATGTTGAACAGAGAAAAAAATTATTTCCTAATGCAATGAAGAGATAATGGACACACTCAAAATTCTTTAGAGAATAATGTACATGTTTTTCTTTTGAACAACTCAAAATACTTTAAAATATTTAAGTGGAAAGACTGGTCCTTTTAATGGGCCCAAAGGATAAAAGCAGGAAGATTCCAAAATAGACTGAACTCAGATCACAAGTCATTTTTATGCTACTCTAAGTGATGGGAATTTCAGTACTCCATAGCTTTATTGGAACACGCAAAAAAATAAGATCAAATATGATAGTATTTATTTTTCATTTAAAACACAGAGATATTCATAACAACTTATTAATTTTCTACTGTCAGAAACTGTGTCACATACTTGCAATTAATTTATAATTCAGTACCACGTTTTGAAACACCTTGCATAAGTCGTTCTTCACCAGAACTGAATATCACCTTTTAAAATATCGCATATTTGTGGGGCACACGCCAGACTACTAAACCTCCCCAAGTAACTCGGCTGTGGACTCTTGTAAAGGATGACTGCCTAAGTCACATTATAACATTTGCTTCACTGAAGAATCAAAGATGACATATTTTAAATTTTGAAGGAAAAGGTAAAAACAAATCCTGATATTCTAGGCAGTGTTTTTTTAATAAGTACAAAGCTTAAAACTCATGATCAATAACTAAGATTTGAGTTATTTATTTTCATGTCTGATAAAATTGCTTAGTATATGAGAAAAACAAAATATGGATAATAACATTATAAAATAATCACTGTAGTTACTCAACTGGATAGCCATCAAAGTTCATAATGCTAGCATTTATTACACTGACATTATCAGTCACTTAAAATAAGATAAAGTATTAAAGATATAATAACTTGGGTGTAGACAAAGACATTTAGATGACTTCTAAGAAGAGCCAGAAGAAAAACAGGAGAATAAACAAACCCATTCCCTCATTCACAAACCTAAGTAATGTAAAATAGAAGGAAGATTATGTAAAAATTCTCAAATAATGAACTGTACAGCTAAAATGTGGAGTGGGTGCCAGGTTTTGGGGGATAAATTTGTATGATCATTTCTATTATAGTATAGTGTGAAATATTAAATTGATATTAAACATTAAAATTAGAATAGTGAAGCATATTAAACTGGAACTACAAGACCTGAATTGGACTACCAATATTTTACTTACTGTGTGACTTTTAATCAGACATTTTTATTCTCAAGTTCTCAATTTCTTCATCTATAAAATGGGAATAATATATCTACCTCACTGGATTATTGTAAGGGTGAAATTATATAATAAATGTGAAACTCTAAGATCTGTAAATTACATGCTTGGTGGTGAGTGGTGGTATTATTATTATTATTAATTATTATTATTGTTGTTGTTATTATTATTATTATTATATAAAAGAACTGGGGGGAGAAGATGAGGTCCAAGAAAAATTCCTTAACCTGCTGACTACAGGGGTACTGTCCAGAACATACAGTCTGTAACTTTTTATAATCTATAAATTAGGGACTAGATCATATAATTTCATATAACTCTAAAAACTGCAGATTACTAAAAAACAGAAATAATAATAAGTAGAAAAATAACTGTATTTGTTTTATATTTTCTTATAAAAAATTACACATAGCCACTTAAAACAAGCATTAGTTACTTCACATTTTTTGTGGGTCAGAAATTTGGAGGAGACTTGGTTGGAGTGCTTGCTCCGAGTTACTCATGGGGTTGCTATCAGACTGCTGGCTGGGGCTGCAGTCATCTGAAGGTTTGACTAGGCCTGTGGGATTCACTTCCAAGTGCAGGCACCTGGGGGTTCGTAGGAACTCTGGTCCTTTGTCTCATAGACCTCCCATAGGGCTGCTTGAATATCCTTATAACACATTAGCCAGCTTTTCTCAGAGCAAGAAATCCAAGAGAGAGAGACAGAGAAGGTGTGAGAAGAGAGAGAGGAAGAGAGAGAGAAAGAAAGAGAGAAAGAGAGCAAGTGCAAAGTGGACTGTCTGAGCCCTCTATGACCCAGTCTCCACAGTGATATGTCATCACTTCTGCAATATCCTGTTTGTTAGAAATGAGTCCCTGGGTTAAGTTCAAACTCAAGAGAAGGGGAGTTCAGCTCTACCTCTTAAATGGAGGAGTACCAAATAATCTGTGAAAATGTTTTAAAGCCAGTATTGTAACATAGACAACCATTTATAGTAGGTCCTCCATAGCCACAGGTTCTTCATCTACAAATTCAGTCAACTATGGTAGAAAATATTCGGAAGGTAAAAAGTTATGTTAATGATGTGCACTATGTAGTTAGTGCTATGATAGTTATGTCTGTATTGCGCACACACAGATTTTTTCTTGTCATTATTCCATAAACAATATAGTATAACAACTATTTACATAGTGCATACATTGTAGTAGATGTTATGAGAAACCTATGATTTAAAGTGTATGGGAAGATGTGCATAGGTTACATGCAAATGATTTAAAGTGTAGAAATGATTTAAAGTGTGCAGGAAGATGTGCCTAGGTTACATGCAAATATTCCATCATTTTACATAAGGGACTTGAGCATCTGTGGATTTCTCATCTGCAGCATTCCTGGAACCAATTTCCCCCCAATATACAGGGACAACTGTGTTTTTTTCAGTTGAATAAATTGAGGTCCAGAAAAGGAAAGTGACTGGTCCTTAACCTTCCCAACTCCACCTCTAACCTGGTAAGCCAACTTTCTCTAGTGGTACCACAGCTCAAATGAGAGCCAACTGTATTGCTCTGGACAGGACATTTCTTCCTGGTGAAAGATTACAGAATTGCACATGATTACATCACTTCCAGTCCTGGTATCTCTGTCTCTTTCTCTTTGTCTCTTTCTTTTACACTACTCCTCCTCCCCTATCCATTCATTCTATTATACTGGACAAAGAGACAAAAAGACTCTTGAAAACCAGATGGATGAGGTAAATGAAGCTGGATAGCCACATTCCTGGTCTGGGGTTTGAGAATTAAAATAGAGCTTCTTTTCTGGGTTCACCTCTTAAGAGATTGGAAGTGATTGTTTATTCTTAAAAACAGCCACTGTGAGTGGAAAGATGAGCAGGTAACTTCTCCCTCTGGAGTCATCCAGGTTTTGTCTTAGCTCTGACTGCCATGGGTATATATTAACCATCAAGTCATTTCTCCTCTGTATCTCAGACTTTTGAGCCCCCAAAATATATGAAGTTGAACTAGAAATTCTGTAGGATGTTATCATTCTATGCTTTGATCCACTGAATAATATTTAAATAGCCCTGGCCCCTCTTCACATACACACACCAGCACCCAGGGTCTAGTGACATAGAAAAATCATTTAAAAGGTACAATGCTTCTACTCAAGGAATCATAAATGATGCATTTGTCTGTTTAGACCTAGTTCCTGTAGCATGCATTTCTCACTTATTGAGCTAACAGCTAACTTCTGTTCTCCAGTATCTGTTGTTTTCTTAATGTCTCAGGCTGGTAGCCCCAGACAATAAGAAGTTTACAAAAAGCCTGTCCATAGTTGAATTCCATTGCCTTCAGCTTCTCTAAATTCATTTTAATCTCAATTTCCAAGGTCAATATTGTGTGAATTAGACTGAAAAAAATGTAACCTTTTGTCTTAACTTCTTTTTTTGCTCTTATCTTTTACCCGTACAAACCCCAAGCAATCTTCCTATGGTGATATATGCTCATATATTTCATCATGCCAAATAAATAAATGAGTGAATGGAGCTTGGTTTTGAAATTGCATAGTGCATACATAGCAAAATCTCTGGAGTTAAGATATCTGAGTTGTAATTCCAACTATAATTTTTTTTATTATGAGACCTTGAGTAAAGCACTAATTGTGCCATAGGTTTCCCATCAATACAATTTAAGAATCACTGTGTAACTTTCTTACGTTCTTGGAGTTGGTGTAATAATAACAAAGCAAAACTTTCCTGTGTCTCCCAAGATACAATTCATGATTCCTTCCAAGTAATCTATAGCTTAGGAAATTTAATCCCTCCTAAGTGCATAAGGCACTAGTGGAATTGCACGAAGTAAACATGAATCTCAGAGATCTCCTCTCCCACTCATCCCGAGTCAATTGCTTGCCAAGTATCCTACTTCCAAAAAGTCGCAAAATCCTTCTCTACTTTTCTTCTTGAAAACTGTAAGAATTAAAGCTACATAAACAATAAGCATTCTATTTTCTGAACATGACACATACATTTATGCCCTATATGCCTTTGCTAATGTTACTTCTGCTTGGAATGCCCACTCTTCTCCCCCTCCACCTGAGGGCGCTTTCAGTGCTTCATGCTCAGCTCAAATCTTTTTAAGCCTATGCAACTTTCCCAGGCAGAGTTGGATGCTCCTTCCTATGCACTTGTATTTCTTATACTTCTGTTGTTTTAATTACAAATTTTTAGAAATCTCATAACATATTCTGTAAGCTGCAGTGGAGAGAGAACTATACATTGAATCTCTAATTTGAGCACTTAACATTATGACTAGCATATAACTTTTTTTTCATGAAAATTTCCTTAAATAAATGATCATGACCACTGTTACTATGAACAAAGTAAAGAGCCTTGCTTCTTTCTTTCTTCCACCCCCCATCCATTATAGATCCAATTTGTGAAGCACCGCTTTAACCTTTTGCTCAACACTGTATAAAATGGATTCCAGTATTGAATCCTGGGGTTCCCAACACCACATCCAGAGCCACTAAATTTAGCCCCTGGCATTGCTCAAGGACAGATGATCCATGACTACGTAGGGGTGAAAAGAGCCTCAGCTGTGCCATGCCTGGCCTGGCCACCACCCTCACATTAAGGACCCCCATCCATGCTCCACTCTATCTGCAATAACAGCTGATGCTGGAATCAGCATCATGCTCATGGGCAGATGTTCCGTCTGTGAGCTTGCTATTAAATAGACTCAGAATGACAGGATCCAGAGATAATAAACATTCTCTACCTATAGCGTACCACAGAGTATTTCTGGCTAACAAATTTTGAGCAGAAAAAAAGTATGTCTGTTTACTGTTTGAAAATCCAGATGATGTTGGAAAAATAAAATAAATACTGTGTTGATTCAGGGTCAGTTGGTAATTAAGAGATCAGTTCTTTCAGGTCTCAGAGCTTGGTGTGGGCTCCTCTGCCAAGCACCCTGTCCTAAGCACCCACGCCCACCCAGCCCTCCTTCTCTCCCGAGCCCTGCCCTCTCCTTTCTCCCTCTCAGAACCTTCCTGCCACCTTGTTCAGGCCTTGCTGCTCCAGTCTCTGGAGCATAACCCATTCTACCAGCCTGTGAGGAACAGCAGAGAAAAAAATTACATATTTTCTTGCCCCTATTAACTTTGAGGTGAGCAAACAATTTTAATTTGAACCATGGGGGAAACTGTGCACTTCCAGGCCAGCCAGTGTGGCAACCAGATCGGTTCCAAGTTCTCAGAAGTGATCAGTGATGAACATGATGCCCTCCCCCTGGCACCTACCACAGGGACAGTGACCCACAGCTAGATCGCATGTCCATGCATTTATTACAACAAAGCTTCATGCTACCTTGGTGGATCTAGAACCTGAGGCCATGGTCTCTGTTTGATGAGATCTTTTTGGCCAGATTTTTAGACCAAACACTTTTGTTTTTGGTCAGTCTGGGGCAGGCAACAATTGGGCCAAAGGGCACTATAGAGAAGGGGCTGAGCTGGTTTTGATTCAGTACAAGACATGTTGCATAAGGAGGTCGAGAGCTGTGACTGCCTGCAGGGTTTCCAGCTGACCCATGTGCCGGGAAGAGACACAGCCTCTGGAATGGGCACATGTTCATCAGCAAGATCCATGAAGAGTATTCTGTTGAATCAGGAGCAACTTCAGTGTGGCACCTTCCCCTCAAGTGTCTGACACTGTGATTGAGCCCTACAACATCACCCTCTCTGCCTGTCAGTTGGTAGAGAATACGAACAAGACCTACTGCACTGATAAAGAGGCCCTCCACAACATCTGCTTCTGCACCCTCAAGCTGACCACACCAACCTATGAGGACTGGAACCAGCTTGTCTCCACCACCATGAGCAGTGTCACCACCTGCTTCCACTTCCACGGCCAATCCAATGCTGACCGCTGCAAGCTGGCAGTCAGGATGGTACCCTTCCCTTGCTTCCACTTATTCATGCTTGGCTTTGCCCCTTCTATCCTGCCATGGAATTCAGCAGTCTCCAGCCCTCACTGTAGCTGAATTCACCCAGGAGGTATTTGATGTCAAGAATGTGATGGCTGCCTATGATCCCTGCCATGGCCAGAAGTTCACTGTAGCTGCTATCTTCCAAAGACAGATGTCCACGAGGGAGGTGGAGGAGCAGATCTCAATGTGCAAAACGATGTGCGAAGCAGCTGCTTTGTGGAATGGATCCTCAACGATGTCAAGACAGATGTCTGCAATATCCCCCCCAGTGGCCTGAAAATGACAGTCATCATCATTGGCAACAGCATGGCCATCCGGGAGCTGTTCAAGTGCATCTCAAAGCAGTTTACTGCCACGTTCCATCAGAAGGCCTTCCTGCACTGGTATACGGGTGAGGAGGACATGGATGAGATGTGGTTCACCAAGGCTGAGATCAAGATGAACAGCCTTCTCTGAGTAGCAGGATGCCACCACAGGAGAGAATTTGGGCAAAGAGGCTGAAGAAGAGGCCTAAGGCCAGTTTGGTCATTCAGGCTTCTCAATTCCCTCTGCTTTCTTCCTCAACTGCCTCTTTTCTCTCCTGCAGAATCTGCATCTTATGACTCACCTTTTTACTTTTAGGGATGTTCTAGAACAGCACCTGACACATAATAGACACTCGATAAATATTGGTTTGTTGAATGTCTCCTCTCTGTTTCTACTCTGGGAAATCTTTATTTCTGCCATTGTGGGCAACCCTGTATTTCTTTCTGGTGCTCATTCCTGCCATGTGTCTGTTAGTATTTCCCTCTCTATTTTCAAGATAATTCCCCAATATAATGGGTCTCATCCAAATCACATTTAGAACTGTGCTAAAAATGCCATCCTAAGCCCATGTGGTAGCTTAAGGGAAAGGGAACCACACTAACTCCGGCAACTTAAAGTCCCAACAAGGAACGGGTGGGGTTTTCCATTCAAGAGCAGTTTTGAACAGTGGGATTCCATCTGTTCGAGTCCTAGTTTGCACGGATTTTTCCCTGCTCCTCTCTCAGCTCTGGAGGAATTATTAACAGTATTACCTATTACAGGTAATACTATTACAGGTAATAGTAATACCTATTACCTAGTATCACAATTTTCGGTCTCTCTCCAAGCTCTGTCCTGAGCTGTTTCCTTTGCAGGGGTCCGCCTACTCTGCCAAGTGGAATCCTTCCCTCTTCTACTTTATCTCCCTTTCACATTGAAATGCTTTCTGCTCTGGATGGCGAAAGAGGTAAAGAGGGAAGAGAGTGATCAGGCTGGGTCCCTAAATCTCCAGATCTTACCCATCTCCACCTTTTATTATGCAAAAAAAGGAGTATCAGTCCTCTATGTCTATGAAAAGGTATGTACTGTGACCTGAATGTTGAAGTCATTCCCTAGAGAAGAGGTGACAGGACACACTCTGTCTTTTGGCAACATCTCATCTATTCTTTTGCTATTGCTTCTTTTCCCCTACCATGGGTTTGTCCTATCCTACACTTAAAATTTCAGTTTTGTGTTGAACTTGCCTTTTTTTAATATTGAAAAAATGAGTTTGCCTCAAGTGCTAAAAATAAATGGATATTTAAAAAAGAAAGAGGGAAAAAGAGATCAGTCCATTCAAATGCCCTGCATAATATGGTTTTTCCTCTTTGGGTCAATAAAACTCTTACAACACAATATGTGTTACAGCCCTCTGCTCCATGCTATCCCCACTGCTGTGGCTCAGGAACCATTACCTTTCATAGCAGCTTTTGAGTTTTCTTCAATAAGTCCATTCTCCCCTCTCCAAACTTGCATGTACACCATCACCAAATCAATCTTTCTCAGAGACTCTGTGGCATCTCAATTTCTACAAGATAAAATTTATTTTGGTTTGTTAGAACCTAAATTTGGGGCACTCTATTTTCTGGTCTGACCCTAATTTTAGCAACTTACATTTTTCTGCTCCTATGTTTGTGCTGAGCATTCCAGTTCAACCCAACGACTTACTGTTTCTTGAATACTCTTCCACTGGAGTGACTTTGTTCAAGGTATTATTGTCTGGGAAAACCTTTACATTTATCTCACATGTCCACTCTCAACATTTAGTTAAAATGCCATTTTTTCTGAAAATATCAGAAGGATATCTGATAATATTAGGAAATATTTTCTTTCCTATTAAATCTCTCATAATATTTCTCCCAATCTTTTATTTATTTACTTATTTAGTAATATTACCTGATCATCTACTCTGTGTCCAGCACTATTATAAAAACTCAAAATACATCAGTAAGCCTAGCGGACTATATTTCTTTCTTTCCTCAAGCTTACATTCCAGTGGCAGAAGATATAAATTACATTAAATAAATAAGTAAAATAGAGAGCATGTTATATAATAATAAGTTCTATGTGTTTAGCTAATGAAGATCCATGGGATAAGAAGAGTTGAAAGGGGACTTATGATTTTGAACAGTGTTCATAGAAAGCCCCAAGGAGACGATGGCTTTTGAGTGAAGACCCCAACAAAATGCTGGAGGAGTGAACAGACTTAATGGCAAAATATAAAGACTCTAATTCAAGGAGCATGCAGATGAAAAGGAAATGAAGTCAGAGGCACTGGAATGAGGTGATAATAATGCATGTCCTTGTAGGCTATTGTGAGGACCTTTCTGCTTATTCCAAATGGAATGGGAAATATATCATCTATAGTCCCAGAAGGAAATGGGTAACATACATATACTGAGAAATTTAGGTATAGTTTAATAAACTTTCTATTTACCAGTGTGTACACAGTGTTCAAGAAACCTAAATTAGTGTAGTACCCATTATGAGTAACAAGAGCATTACTACACTAGGCCTAAAGTGGCAAGGGGAAAGAGTGTTTATAACAAACCAGGGGTATCTGTATGAAGTTGGCTGCTAGACAACAGCTGTGGATTTCACTGAAGAAACACCCAATACTTGTTGACCATATAAAAGCAGGAGGAACACCTAAACCTCATTCTCCTGCCCACCAGTCTCTGACTAATGCAGTTATTGCTAAATCTAACTAGAATTACAGAATTCAGAGATCAAGGAATCTGGTAGATACAATCCAGAAAGTTCAGCCATTAGGGCATAAAATAGGGTGGGTAAAGACAGAGAGGATCTAGGGAACACGCAGAAGTTATCCAGATCGAAAATCTATTGGAGGGTTATGAACAGAGAAGTGACATGGTATTACTTATATTTTTAGGACACTTTGCCTTTTTTGTGAAGAATAAACTGTAAGGGAACAAAATGCAAGTGAGCAGCTACTGCAGAAACTGAGAAACGATAGGGGTGTGAATCAGAATGTAAGCAAAAGAGTGGGAAGAAGGGTTGCACACTATGCATTTTCAAAAGTTGAGTTGACAAGATTTTCTGACATATCAGGAATGTAAAAGTATGGAAAGAGCTAAGGATACATTCATAGTTTTATATCAAGCACCTGGAGAAAAAGGTAGCAGTTCTGATGAATAGGGAAGAATATGGATTAAGAATATAGATTGTTTTAAATTGTTTTTTAGCATACTTGTGTTCTTTTCATCACCCATATTTAACTGGATATGGAAAGATAGGTAGAGAGGAAAACAACTAAAGATGCATAACAAAAGAAGAAAATTGCTGGAAGAATGACCTTGTGCGAATTGAACCCAGTGCACAGGTGGAAGGGTTTCCTTAAATAGCATGAACTTCAGACCAACAGGAGTGAAGATGGTAGGTGAGTAAAAGCAGTGCTAAGAATCTGAGGACTATGTTTTCTAGTTCTCTTCTATAGCTTTCTAAATGAAAAAGTAATGGAGACAATAATTAGTCTAGAGTGAAAATTGGGAAAGAGGTATTGGATGTTGGATATTTGAAACAATGGGGCCAGAGATGAAATAATCATCTGGGAAGAAAGTAAATGGTCCTGGGAAAAATAGTATTATTTCTGGGGAGAAATAAGAGTCTGCCTGAGGATGGTGGTCATGAAATTGTGATGAGATCAATCAGCATGGTTGCATGTTTTTCTCTGCCACATTTGGCTCCTCATATGCAGGAGATAAGTAGGTGGACAGATGGGTTTAACTAGGATGGGGATTAAGAATGCCTGCAAAGATATGATTGTGTTGATTGTGGAAGGTATAAGCCATTTTGAAGAAATGATCAAGCCATCTTCAGTTACTCTTGAACATTGCTTTTTCTATTCTACAAATTTGTGCAGTATAATTTTTTAAATGCTTGATTCTTGGAATGTCTAGCATCTCTAGTGCCCTGCCCCTGCTGGAAGTGATGTTGCATAGAGGTGCTTGTTAAAAGATTTAGCCACAAAAAGCTACTCCAATTTTTTTTGAACTGTTATACTCTTTAACCTTCACTATGTCTGTCTGTACATTTGCTTCAAATGCCCACTACTTTTCCTCCTACTACTACTTGCCCACCTTATAAACATTTGTTCACTACTTGGGGCTCAATGCAAATACCATATGCTTGACAAATGCATGACAAAAACCACTTCTTCATTTCTTTCTTCAACCAAGTTGCCATTCCTGTTTTTCACAGGAATAACATTCTGATTTTTAAAGAAATCTTGCTCTTTTTTTCTCTCAATCCTTGTTTTATGTATAGTATTAGATCCAGAAAAGGAAATGTGATATAATTCCGCACAATCAGTAATTTTTCTCTGTTTTCATTAATTTGTTTATAAAAGGCTTATGGTCCACATCAGTCTGACTGCTATTGGGATTTCCAGAAAAGAAAACGTTGTTTTGATGGGGTTAATGAGAGAATAGGAGGGTTTTTTTTTTCTTTTTAATTTCTGGGAAGGGATCTCCTGAATGAAGTCCACAGAGGAAAAAAGAGGAGCCAAGAGTTTGAGAGACAATGACTCCTGAAGACCTATTATGAGTCCCTAGATTGAACAATATCTAAAATATTTTCTAATACTGGACTTTTCAATCATGTGAACCAATATATTTATTTTTTATTTTGTCTTTAAGACAGTTAAAGTTGTTATCTTCTATTTATAAATAAAATAAACCAGCCCTAGCTGGTGTGGCTTAGTAGATTGAGTGCCAGCCTGTGAACCAAAGGGTTACCAGTTTGATTCCCGGTCAGGGCACATGCCTGGGTTGCAGGCCAGGTCCCCAGCTGGGGACACATGAGAGGCAACCACACATTGATGTTCCTCCCTCCTTTCTCTCCCCCTCTTCCCCTCTCTCTAGAAATAAATAAATAAAATCTTAAAAAATAAAGTTCAGCATAGCTTTAAAAACAAGATTTTAAATAAATAAAGAAATAAAATAACCATAACTAACACAATCATTTTACATAATGCAAAGTCAGAAGTCCCAGTTCTGTTCCTGTGTCTAGTAATCAAAGTCCAGGCTCCTGAGAATTATTGGGCCTTCTAGGACACATAATAAGAACAGTGGGTCTCTTAGACAGTGGGGAAAAAAGATCTTGTCTAGGACTGTTCTGCTCAGCTGTTACCTTTTATTTAAGCTTCCCATATGATGAATAACAGCAGGCAGGCCATCAATGCAGAGATAATTAGCTAAAGATATTTAAGGGGAAATTTTTCTTCCTTGTGAAAGCTATTCAAAGTCTATACAATTAAAGATTCATTCACGTACAATAGTTCCCATATTCAATATAAGTGACACAGTCTGAAGACAAAACCTGCCCTTGAGAGAAACAAAGAAAAGTTCTAAATCAAACTATTTCAAAGAAAGTTTGCTTTTATTACATTTTATCAAGCTGCTCAGGAAGAGATTTCAACATATTTTTTCAGAAATTTTACATTTTAATTCAGAGCTATAAATCAATTAATCAGTTATTATTAACTCAGCAACAACCAGGAATAGCACAGAGAAAAGTTACACACAAAAAGCAAAGAGAAAACTTAAATTTTGAAAATATTAATTACTTTCCAATTATGAAAAGTAAATTAAAGACACACCTTGTCAGTTATTTTTGTGAAATATATTACCTTTTTAAAATTTTCTATTGAATTTGTTGGGGTGACACTGGTTAATAAAATTATATAGGTATCAAGTGTACAACTTTATAATACATCATTTGTATATTGTATTGTGCCCACCACCCCACATCAAGTGTCAAGCATCTTTTAGTTAGCATATAACCCTCCTTACCCTTTTCTGCATCTCCCCACCCCCCCTTTTTCTTGTAATCATAATGCTCTTGTCTGTGTCTATGAGAGCTTTTTTTCCTATTTAATCCCTTCACCCAGCCCTCAATGTCCTTCCCTCTGACAACTCCCAGTCTGTTCTCTATACCTATGAGTACTTTTTCTATTTTGCTTGTTTATTTAATTCATTATTTTCCACTTATAAGTGAAATCATATGGTATTTCTTTCTCTGACTGGCTTTTTTTACTTAGCATAATACTCTTCAGGTTCATCCATGTTCGCAAAAGGTGAGCTTTCTTTTTTTACAGCAGAATAATATTCCATTGTATAAATGTACCACAAATTTTGTATCCACTCATCTACTGATGGGCACATGTGCTATTTGCAACACATTATCTTTTAGAGTTACAATAGAGAAAATAAAAATAGCACAAAATTTTCCTCTGGAGAATAACAGAATTGTAATCAATAGCATGTCCATAATATACTACATTGTTTTGTTACACACACCTTCATCAGGAAAATTCTAGACTAGATATTTGTTTTCAAATTCATTCAGGGAATTGCATTAATTGCATGAAACAGAACATGGAGTCTGGTAATCAAGTGCAATTAACTACAGAGAACGACCATCTCTTGAAGCAGATTTCTGAGGGTTTACAATGAAAAAACTACTAAGAAAAAGCCATACCTGTGTACTTTATAAAGAGTTCTGTTTTTTTAAGACATTAAAAACATTTTCTTCCAAAAACATAGTTCCTTCCAATCTCTCTGACCTTGGAATTTGCTCTAAAGGGTTGTGTTAGAAAGCAGCAGGGGACCGGCTAGAGAGAAAGGAAGATGAAAGGTACTAAGGTCTACCTACTCTCATTTACATGCACCATGCCGTTCAGCCATTCTAGGGACAACAAGAAGCTGGTATAACTACTCCCATTTCAAACATCTGGTCCTGGCTGGTGTGGCTCAGTGAATTGAAGGCCGGCCTACAAACCAGAGGGTCGCAGGTTCAATTCTCAGTCAGGGCACAAATCTGGGTTTGTGGGCCATGTCCCAGGTAGGGGGCTCACTTGACTACACATTGATGTTTCCTTCCCTCTCTCTCTCCCTCCCTTCCCCTTGCTCTAAAAATAAATAAAACATTTTATAAAAATCTGATAACCAAAAATCAGAAATAAAATTAACTTGCTCAAGATTAAACAGCTCTCAAGTAGAGGTGGCAGAACTGTTCTGAAACCAGAAAAATCTGGCACCAAAGACTAAGTTTTCTTCAGATCAAGCTGCCTCTTAACATTCCAAATTAACATGACTCTTAAATTATTGGTTCTATTTTTGGCACCATTGATATAGTATAATAATAAAATATAAAAATAATAAAATCAAGAATGGCTCAATGATTAATAAGCTTTATTATTTTGTCATTACAAAGTGCATACTATAATGACACTACATTAATAGTTTTATGAATCAAAATATGACTTTCTGTTATGTTAGGACAATGGCAACAGCGATGAATTGTATATTATATAACATTTTATATTTTCAAAATATTTCCACATATTCTCTCTCCTTATGATTCTGTTGTTGTAACAATCTGTGAAGTAGGCTGAACCAATTTTATTCTATTTGAAAGTTGAGGAAATTGAGGAATAGACCATTTTCTCAAGTAAAATGAATGAACACCTACTATGGAAACATAGGCTATTCATTAATTTACATGTTCACTCTTCTGAAAATAAATTTGCATATCTGCTAATGCAACCAACTCATTTGGCTGCATGAGTTGGTGAAACCTACTCATTTCTTAAGTGATATCCAATCTATTTTTTATTTCATCACTTTGAGACTTATATTACAGAGTATATTAAATATGTTAATAATAGTGGCTACCAGGCCTAACATCTCTTCAAGTCCTAGCCAACTGCCTCTGCCAACAGAAACTGATTGAGTTTTTTCTTTAAGTTCCTTAATGTAGACTGGCCCAAAGGCAGAAAATTCACAAACTTGTTGCTAGCATAGGATGCAATCTAACATAAGATACTGCATACAAGGGCCATGGATATTGAATAGGCAGACTACCCAAAACAGGTTGAGACTGAGGGAATAAAAGATGCATACTTCTGAGCTAAATGGCAGACTTAATAGAGATTTAAGCTCTTGATCTTACTCTGAATACATACTAATATTAACTAAATATTTTAAATACATTAAAATAGTCAGATAAGTTATAAAGCAAGAAAGGGAAACATCCAGGTGCTGGAAGTGAAAAACAATTGCAGGTCTATAGCAATGAACAGGAGCTGAAGCCATGTTGCTTGGGAGAGTAAGGATATATGCATCCGTGGGCTTCATTTTTAGTGCTACATGCAAAAAATTGTTGAGACTTCAGTCCTGATATAGTGCAGACCATAGCTGGGCCCTTAGTATAAACCAGAGCCAAATAAGTGCTGTTCTGTGAACACACATTATAGATCCCCAAATCTCTGCCCACTGAGTAATGGCTCCTAAGGCAATAAGCATGAACCAAGTCATCAATAAGAGATTGAGATCTTGGTCCTATGCCAGTGTGCAGCCCAAATTTATACCATCTGAACTATTTGGAAGAACCCCAAGTGGAAAAAGTGATATAAAAATTAGAACCAGCCTACCCATAGGGCCTGTGCAGACACAACTATAAAAACTGCCAGATAGAGGGACTTCTAGTACACAGACTGTGCAGAAGCCTCCCTAGGAATTTGCCCGCTGACGATGTTCTTACAGACAAGAGAATATAAAGGCAGACAACAAACTTACAAATGGGAAATATGAATACACACACACACGCAATCACCAGAAAGAAAAAAATGAACTTTAAAATTAGTGTGTTTATGTGTTTAAAGTTCTCAAAGTTGTCAAAAAAATAAAATCCATATAAAAGAAAACAACAGAAGTTTATAATACAAAAATAAGTAGTTTTGTCTATCAGTGAACTTATCAGGAAAAAAGTGAGGCTCACTCACTTTTGAAGTCTGTTATTTAAATGCTGAGGGAAAAATATAAAATTTTATGCAAAATTATATATCCAGCTACACCATAGTTTAAATTTGTGGCAGAAATAGAGACATTTATTTAAAAAAACAAGGCTGGGTGAAAGTATTCTCCATGATATTTATAAAGTTTATAAATAGAAAATATATGTCAGACAAAAAAAAATGTGCCCTGGCTGGTGTAGCTCAGTGGATTGAGCACGGGCTTGCAAACCAGACAATCACAGTTCGATTCCAGGTCAGGGCACATTCCTGGGTTGCAGGCCAGTTCCCTGAAGGCCAATTCCCAGCAGGGGACACATGAAAGGCAATTATACATTGATGTTTCTCTCCCTCACTCCTTCCCTTTCCCTCTAAAGATAAATAAATAAAATCTTTTTTAAAAATGTAAACATAGGAGGAATAGTATGCAAGAAGTAAATATAAGCAAATAATTAAATAAATATATTAATAAATAAACATAAATAATAAATGTAAATAAAAATAATTATTTTACATGTAGAAATAGGAGATGAAATTAGAATAATAATAACATGGAAGATTGGAGAGGAGTGTAAGTGGTTGTTATAGTAGACACTTTTTGTTTAAGAAAAAGATAGAAATATTAAGTTTAATGTTTTAGAAAACATTAAACTTAATATTTTAAGCATGTTAAAATATAATACATCACTAAAAGAATACAGGTATGTAACTTTTAAAGTAGCAGATTGATACAGATGGAGATATCAATAGTACAAACAAAACAACAATTCTAGTCATCTAACAGGAGACAGTAAAGGGAGAAAGAAGAAAAAAGCAAAGAGATAACACTCAGATAATTAAAATAAGTTCAAATCCATTAATAACTGATAAAATATAATCTCTTCAAAAATTTAAAATCACAAATATGTTTATAAATTTTGTATATACACACAGAAAATGTCTATGTTAGGGAGATACATATATACACATGGTAGGCCCCCTTTACCTGCCTAAAATATTAAATGGACATTTCCAGAAACAACCAATTCTTAAATTTTAAATTGCATGATGTTCTGGGCAGCAGGTGGCTGAAACCTCGTGTGGCCCACTGTCCTGCGCCAGGTGAATCATTCATCCCTTTTCCAGCCTCTCCGCGCTGCGCATGCTTCCCATCCTCCTTACTAGATTGACTGCAGAGGTACCGCAGTGCTTGTATTCAAGCAACACCTATTTTACTTAATAACGGCTCCCGAAACACAGGAGTAATGATGTTGGCCATTTAGACATGCCAAAGGTAGAACGTACAGTGCTTTCTTTAAGTGAAAAGGTAATATTTCTTGACTTAAAAAAATATGTTGAGGTTGCTAAGATTTAAGGTAAGAAGGAAACTTCTTTTTGAAATGGTGAAGAAAACAACATAATGATATTTTTAGTGAGGAAAATCACATTTACATAACATTTACAGTCCAGTGTATTGTTATAATAGTTATGTTTTATTATTTTTAGTAATTGCTATAGTTATTGTTATCAATCTCTTTTTTGACTAATTTGTATATTATATTTTATCATAGGTAAATAATAGGTAAATATATGAAAAAACATAGCATACATATGGTTATCTACTACCTCTGGTTGCAAGTATCCACTGGGGGTGTCTAGGTTTTGGAATGTGTCCCCCTAAGAAGGGGAAACTACTGTAAGTGAAAACGTGGAAAAGGGCACACACTAAATTAGTATTCATGGTTACTTCTGGGAAGGATGAAGGGAAATGGGACTGAGAACAGGTGAAAAGGGGTTGAACTTTACCTGGAGTGTTTTGTTTCTTTTAGGAAAACAGAAGAGTTTTGAAGCAAATATAACAATGTTACCGATCAGTTGTTAAGTCTGAGTGCTGAGTACATGGGTATTTTAAATACCATGTTAGTGCTTTAATTTTTTAATGCCTTCATTTTTCATCAGAAGGAGTAAATCCATGTGAACAGCAGATTACTGAAGTGAAGGGTCTGAACTCCTGCTTCTGCTTGATGTCAAAAGGCAACTCCATACCTAGGCTTTCCAAGGAACAGAGTAATAAATATTTTCTCCACACACTTCCATCATTTACTGACTCCTATATCCTAAAAATAAACTCATTTTACTTCAGAGGTCTTTATTGCTTTTATTAAAAAAACTTAACTGTACACATACACATTTAGATCCAAGGAACCCTAATGATAGAATTTTTAAAAATCAATATTGGCATAAATATATAAATTTGATTAGATTTGGTTTCATCTAATTTGACTCAATTTGACTTATTTTATATGTTCACTTAAGCAGGCAGTAAAGTAGATATGGTTAATATATGTAGAGCACGAACCTCACCTTCAACTAGTACATCGATTGGTCAAGTCAGTAAATGAGGAAAAAATAATTGCAATACAGAGTAACAGATACAAGAAGAGGAGAAGCAGGTATATGGGGAAGAGAATTAATTCCACCTGCTCATGGTGAGAGAGGTTTACTCAGAGAGCCCAGGATATCAGAGTGATAATCTGAAGAATAAATAAAAGTTTAACCAAATGTATCTATTTCGCTCAAAATGCTGGTTTAGTTACAATTAAAATCTTCAATAGGAAGATTCCAAAATGTCATCACTGACAATCATAAAATCCACATGTCCCCCAGTGGATCTACGTGTCCTAGAGAATGCCCAGTGCTTCCCCAGTATTGGCTTGGTGCAGTAAGTGACTTGGAGGCCATTGGATTCCTCAGTATCTACTGATGAGGACTGATTTTACTTTTCTTCTTCCCTTTTTTTACCTTTTACTCTATGTTTTTTAAACTTATTATTGTTCAGTTACAGTTGTTCCACCTTTTCTCCCCTTATTCACCCCAACCATGGCCCCCCACCCCCACACACAATTCTCCTCCCCTCATTTTCCATGCCCATGAGTCCTCCCTTCATGTTCCTTTGATTGCCCCTTCCCCTTCTTTCCTCCTTTATTCCCCTCCCCCTCCCCTCTGGTCACTGTCCATTTTTTGTTTATTTCCAAGACTCTGGTTCTGTTTTGCTGATGTGTTTTGTTGATTAGGTTCCACTTATAGGTGAGATCATATGGTATTTGTCTTTCGCGCCTGGCTATGTCACTTAACATAATGCTCTTTTCTAATTAATTTGCAGGATTATGTTTATTTTTTATTTAATTTAGCAATTCTATGCTTATTTTTCACTGTTTTGAATACAAGGCCTTTGATTATAAATACTAGGAATGTTCCCAAAATTGGCTTAACCAATAAAGAAATGCACCAGTTCACTTATAACTTCACATGTAGAGGTAAAGCAGAATGAAGTGAAATATGATTAGTGGTTCCATTGTGTAAGCAAGGGTATAGATGCACAGATTTCTATCTCTTAACTTTGTCATTCTAAGTCTTGTCTTCAACCTGCAATCCTTACTTATTATTATTACAGCTACTCAAGTTCCCAGCGTTTCCTCCAATTATGTTTACCATCCAGAGGAAACAAGGGCTCTATGTCTCTCTTATCAGTGCCTAAACTTCAGAATTTGACATGAGTATGACTTCTCAACTGATTTTTTCTTGTTATAATATGTATCTCTTTATGTTTAGTCGTGCTTTATATTTTAAAGCCTACTTTATCTGATACTAACAGAGCCACATCAGCTTTCTTATTTTTAGTATTACATAATGTATTTTTATTTTCACTCTATTACTTTCTACCCATCTATGTTCTATAAGTGAGTTCTTGTAAAAAGCCTATGGTAGGGTCTCTTTAAAATCCCATTTGACAATCCTGTCTTTGAAGCGTGTAGTTAATTTTTTTCCCATTTATCCCACTTAGTCTGTGTTCCTTTAGTCTTCCTTTCTTACCATGTTTCTTGGGGGTAAGTGCATCACAATCTTAGTATTCCTTTTCATCCTCCAAATTTGCTTTATAGCTAAATAATTTTGCTATATTTAGTTGTTGCTTTAGAGACTACAACAAATATCTTTAAGTATTTGCAGTTTACTTTCAAATAATATCAGAGGATGTTATTTTATGGAATCCTGATAAAATTCCATTTTTGCCCCCTTCCACTTATTTTATTGTAATTGTTTTACATTTTATTTTCTCATATCCACATACCATATGTCATAAAATAGTGTTATTTTAAATAGTTAATAGTATTTAAAATTACACATAAAGTACTTTTAAAAGAGTTTTTAAATATTTACTCTGATATTTATCTGCTCTGATGTTCTTCATTTCTATCTGCTGATCCAGAGTGCCTACCATCTGGTATCATTTCTTTTCCAGACTGAAAAATTTCAGTTAGCATTTTGAAAAGTTTTTAATACTCTAGGTCAATTGGAAACAAATTGTCTCAAATTTTGTTTATTGGAGAATGTCTTTATTTTTAATGATATTTTTACTACATAGAGAATTCAGAATGGACAATTTTGGTTTGTTCATCTCTCACATTTCAAGGACTTCTTTCTGGTGAGAAGTCAACAGTCATTTTGTACTACTGCTATCTTCTCTGCAATATTTTTCTCTTTGCATAAAATAATTTTTATAAATTAAAATCCACATGTTATGTCATCTATTGATGACATTATATATGTGTACATATACATATGTGCACACATATAAAGGAAAGGTCTGTCCAGAAAGCATCCACCCATGTAGTGTGAAAAATAAATTTATTGAAGAAGATACAAGGTACAAAACACATTGCACACAGGACAATGAGGCCTCAGTCCCCTTCAAAGTAGGCATCTTGGGGCCTGACATAGTTCTCCCAATTGCCATCAGCTGCCCCATCATATTTTCCTGAATCTCATCAATGGTCTGAAATATCTTCCCTTTCAAAGGTGATTTTACTTTTGAAAAAAGCCAGAAGTCACAGGGCACCAAATCTGGGCTGCTGAGTCACCTGGGTGCTTTGATGTTTCATCAAAAAACTGCATGAGACATGATGCATGAGCAGGTGCATTGTTGTGATAAAGCTGCCAATCACCAGTTGCCCATAGCTGTGGCCTTCTGAATCATCCAAATAGTTTTCAATGAGGAATGTTCAAACTTAATGCAAAATTTGATCCAGAGTTCTTGCTGTACTCACTCAGTGACTTTGAATGCAACAGCCACACAGTACACATGCTCATTCAGCAGCATGTACTGCCCCCACTGACTAGTACAGTGAAGTCATCATTGTTCACACATGTGCATTCCAATCCACTCTCCTTGACTGCCAGGTTACATCAATGTCATGCAAACCATTCTTGTTATATTAACAGTGGTTGGACTTTTCTGGACAGACCTCATATACATATATGCATATACACATATGTATGTATATATGTGTGTGTGTGTGTGCAATCTCAGTATGCATTTTTTCAGTACAGCCATGTGATCTGTGAATACGGTTTTACTCTTTCCTTTCCAATAATTTTATCTGTATAATCACCACCCTAATCAATGTAGAATATTGTCATCACTTCAGAAAGTTTCCTCTTGCCTCTTCTCAGTCAAATCCCAATCTTTCTCTGCCCCATCCACCAGAGGCAACCTTTAATTTGTAAACTATGAGTTTTCCCTTGTCTAAAAGTTCATATACAGACTCGCACAATATATTCTTTTGTGTCTCTGTCTTCTTTCACTCAGCACATTTGTGAGATTCTACCTGACTGCGGTGTGTATCTGTAGCTCATTCCCTTTTAATCATTAAACATTACTCTTCTATTTGGAGAATAACCACAGTTTTAAAAAATAATTACAAAATAATAACCTTTTGGGTTGTTTATAGTTTTTGCTTTTAAGAATAAATCTTCTATGAATGTTCTGTATAAGCCTCTTTGAGAAAATGTGCCTTCAAGCAAGGTATGAGAGTTCTTATTGGTTCACATTCTTGACAATTTTGGTGTTGTCAGGTTTTTTAATCTTAGTCATTCAAGCATGTGGGAATATATATATCCACACAGATACATAAAACATAGATGCATACACATGCATGTATTTCCTTCCAGTATGTGCATTTTTATTAATTTTAATGTAATTTTTAATAAATAGAACATTTCATTTAAATAAAGTCTGATTTATAATTCTTATGACTACCAACGTTTGTGTCCTAACTATGAAAGTCACCTATTCTGAAGTCAAAAACATTTACCCTGTTTCTCTTCTAGAAGCATTTTTTACTCTCTTTTAGGTTGAGTTTTATTATCCATTTTGAAACAAAGTTCGTGTGTGGTTTCAGGCAGAAGTTGAGGGGTTTTTTAAAGATTTTATTCATTTATTTTTAGAGAGAGGATGGGAGGGAAAAAGAGAGGGACAAAAACATCAATGTGTGGCTGCCTCTCGTGCAACCTACTGGGGACCTGGCCTGCAACTCAGGCTGTGACCTAACTGGAAACAAAACCAGTGACTATTTGGTTCACAGGTCGGCACTCAATCCACTGAGCCACACCAGACAGGACTGTTATTAAATTTGTTTGTATAAAATGATCTATAATATTTTATTATTAGTTTTTAGTGTCTTTGGACTGGTGATGATATCACTTTTATATTTCCGACATTGATAATTTGTGTGCTCTCTTTTGTATTGTTTATTTCTTTTAGGATTGTGTTATACTATTTTATATAAACAAACTACATCTCCACCTTAATTACTTGCATTTTTTCTATATGACTTATTGCTCTTGTTTACTACTTCTTTTTATGTTCTTTTGGCTTATTTATATAGTTACAGTCTTCACAAAATAAAATCTTAGACCATCAATTTGTTGCCTTTGTTATTTTCTAATATAAGCATTTAAAGTTAAAAACGGCCTACTAGTCACTGCTTCAGTACATTTTCATTGTAAATCAGTTCAAAATGTGTTATAATTGCCCATGTGACTTACTGTTTAATGTATGGATTATTTAGAATTGAGTTGTCAAATTTTCTAATATTTGGACATTTTCTAGATAAATTGTAACTGCTTTCTAAAATTTGTAGTCAAATAATATACTCTAAAATATTTCAGTTTTAATTATATTGAGCATTGCTTTATAATAAGTCATATGGCCTGTCTTTTGGTGAGTATTTTATGTGCCCTTGAAAATAATCCTTATTCTGAAATTATTAGGTGAATTGTTTCATAAAGCCAAGTGAGTCAATGTATTTGATGATGTTGTTTAAAACTTATATGAACATTAATTTTTTGTCCAGGTTTTTTATCATTTGCTCAGAGTATTTTTAAAGCTCTGGCAATGATTATGGACTTATTTATATTTCCTCTGTCCTGTCAGTCTTTTCTTTATGTTTTTTTGTAGCACTATTATTAGATGCTTAATTATTCAGGATTGTTATATCTTCTTGATAAATTGGCCTTTTTATAATGATTAAATGACTCTGTGAAAATACTTCTTTTCTTGAAGTTAGTTTTGTCTGATATTGAAACAGTCATTCCAGTATTTTAATGCTTACCATTTGAATTATATTTATGTGTGTATGTGTATATACATATATATATGTGTATATATATATATATCTTCATTATCCTTTTAATTGAAATGTGTCATTATATTTAAATATCTTATAGGTGATGAGCTGTGTCTCACATTTATATCTAGTCAGACTTTTAAATGGAGTATTTCATCCATGTTGTTTTAATGTATTTATTAATGTGGTTGGATTTAGATTAAGCAGTTTTCTGTTAGTTTTCTATTTGTTGTTAGTGTTTTAAATATCTTACTCTTCTTGCACACATGATTTTAGAAGAAAAGTCAAATGTATTTCTTATTTTTCTTTGTTTTTTTTCTGTAAGTAGGGTGCTACCCCACCTACTATGGGCTTATTACAGGATTGTTTTTTCTTATTTTTGATATTCTATAATCAAAAAATGAGATGCTGAGCTATAGATTTTTGGCATTTATAATTCTTACAAATGAAATATTTAGGAAAAACAAAACCTCAGTTATTTGTAAGACATCAAATAATATAACATATTGTATGCGTAATGGCTGAAATTTTTCTAAATTTGGGGAAAAATACAACTTAAGTCTAAGATGAACTAAAAACAATAGCAAAGCTCAGTGATAGAGAAACAAGAAAAGCATACATAGGTTTGTAATAGTCAAACTATTATAAACCAAAGATAAAGAGACAACTTTGAATACAGATAGAGAAAAACAACCAATTACATATAGAAGAGCAATACAAATATTGCCTCTCTTTGGCTAGCACCACTAAAATAATGTAGCTTTATAATACTGCTGTGATACCACATAAAGGAAAACAGTATTTTAATTATAATTTATGCCACATGCTGAGAATATTTTTGTTCAGTTTTTCAAGGTTTAACATTCATTTACAAATAGAAAAAAATTTACCCTAATATAAAGGGCAGCATATAACTATAATTTATTTAAAATCCTCTGGGAGATTTCCTTCTACACCTGACCTACCTGGACACAGTCTCCTAGTGCTCTAACTAGTCACCTTAGTGTTCCCTAAGTGCCACTGCACTGTCCCATGTGTTCTGGGGAGCAGCAACTCTGGCTAAATGTCAGAATTAAACCCGAAGGCGCGTTTGGGAAATGACAACATCTCCATATGGGCGGCTCATGTTCTATACAATGGTTTGAATCTTCTCTGTTTTGAGTTCTTATTAGAAACACGAGAAACTGGAAGATGATCAAGTAGCATCTCAAAAATAAATTAACAAAAATGTATATCAATAATGTATGTATAAAATACCTTTCGAAAGTGAAGCAAAATAAAGAAAAATTAGATAAGCAAGAATGAGAGAATGTTCTTCCAGTAAACATGCACTACAATAAATATAGAAGAAAGTTTCTCAGGCTGAAGATAATAGACATCAAATTGAAATATGGTTTAAAGAAAGGAATGGAGAGCCCATAGATGATAAAAACATGAATAAATATAAAATACAATGGTTTCCCATATAATTTCTTTAATGTACATGACCATTTAAATTATCCTGGGGTTTATACAATATGTAGTTACAATAGATAAGACAAATAGCACAAAGTATTGGAGATAATAACAGAACTATACCATTTCAAAGTTCTTATAACATATTTAAAGTATGCAACATTACCTAAAGTACATGGTGATAAGTTAAAAATATATATTGTATGTCTCAGAGCAACCACTAAAATATAATAAAAAATAAAAGGAAGAAGAAAATAGGATGCTAAAATGTATTTGATATTAGCTCAAAAGAATTAAAACATTAACAATGGAACAAATAGAAAACTAACAGAAAACTGGTTGTTAATTTTCCATTCTGCTCATCTTTTTAAAATTATTGTTGTTCAATTACAGTTGTCTGCATTCCCCCTTGGGCAAATTCCGCCCCCCCCCCAACCCCAGCCAAACCTGCCTCCCTCCCTTGCTTCCACCCAACCCCTTCATTTTGTCCATGTGTCCTTTATAGTAGTTTTTTAAAACCCTTCCTCTTATTATCCCCTCCCACTTCCCCTCTGGTTACTGTCAGATTGTTCTTACTGTCAGTGTCTCTGGTTATATTTTGCTTGCTTTTTTCCTTTGTTGATTATGCTCATCTTTTTACTTGATGAGTGGTGACTTCCAGTTCCTTACACTTGTTACTGAAAACTGGAAGAGTCATAAGCTAAGTTTTTGAAAACTTATTTAAGTATAAAGTTTAGATAAATTTAAATTTTTATTTAAATTCCTGTAGATAGGTAGGTACCTAGGCATTATAAAAAGTTACTGTCTGAGGTTATTAGGGAACATATGGGGGTGCAATGTTCCACTCCATTTCTTTCAATTACCACTCTATCTTCACTCATGTTTTCAAGTTAATCAAGAGTGAAATATAGAGAGTCTGAAATTATTTTTTCAATTTCTTCAAAAAACTAAAAATGGAACTGCCTTTTGACCCAGCAATTCCACTGCTGAGATTACCCTAAGAACTCTGAAACACCAATTCAAAAGAACTTGCCATGGCTGGTGTAGCTCAGTGGACTGAGCTTGGGCCTGCAAACCAAACAAAAAAAAAAGAACTTATGCACCCCAATGTTCATAGCAGCACAATTTACAATATTCAAGTGCTAGAAGCAACCTAAGAGCCCATCAATAAATGAGGTAGATCAAAAAACTGTGGTACATTTACACAATGGAATACTATGCAGCAGAAAGAAAGAAGGAGCTCCTACCCTTCACAAGAGGATGAATGAAACTGGAATGAATTATGCTAAGTGAATTAAGCCACGTGGTGAAAGACAAATACCATATGATCTCACCTATAAGTGGAACCTAATCAACAAAACAAACAAGCAAGCAAAATAACCAGAGACATTTAAATAAAGAACAAACTGACAGTAACCAGTGGAGAGGAGGAGGGGAAAACGGGGTAAAGAACTGGAAGGGCTGTCAAGAACATGTGTAAAGGACCCTTGGACAAACCAAAGGGGGCAGAATTGAGGGTGGGAGGTGGGGTGAGTGGGGTGGAGGAAAGTGATGGGGGAAATGGAGACAATTGTACTTGAACAACAACAAAAACTTCAAAGAAATTCTGAAATGAGCCATAAATGAGATAATGGAGACCAAACTGTATGCCACACAGATACCCCATGTAATAGATTCTATCTACTGGCATACCCCAACATGGCATGTCCATTTTAGTGGGCAAAGGATGACTTCACATTTCTCCAGTCTGCCACCAAATTTCCTTCTAGATGTTGGCCACTTACTGCCACACAGATGTTAAGACTTGAGATACTCCAGACCCTGATGCAGTAGTGAGGTGGTAATTCATATTTGTCATCAGTTTCCTCCTGTCCAGCCTTTAATTCTAGACTTTATTCATCCTCAGCCAGCATGCTGTCTGATCTGAGTCACTTGCCTGCTGAAGCTGAAAGCCTTAATTGCTTTCCTGGGCTACAGCTGCTGCTACAGTTGTTCAATAACTATTATTACAAGATATGAAAACAATATGGCAGTTTCAAATCTACTCCTTCCTGCCTACATTACATAGCAAAATATAAAATAACTTCTCATAATCTGGGCTGATGACACCCTTAGCACATCGATCTCTTACTTTGCCTATTGATTCGCTGGTATGAGAAGCTGGTGGAAGCAGGTGGTAGGTGCAGTTTCAAGCTCATGGGAAACCCACTGTGGCCCTTGGTCAATAGTTTACCTCTCTGGGAACTAGAAACTCTTAGTTGGCAATGCTTAAGAGTGCAGGGACAAGAAGGACCAAATATGCAATTGGAGCAGAGGCAGAAATGGTGAGAGGAAAAGATTTCTTTACCCCCTTGGCTCTCATAGCCATACAGGGGTGGACAAAAGTGGATTTACAGTTGTAATACAAGTAAATAATACAGTAATTAATAAATAATAACAGAATAAATGGTTTTGAGTTCTCACAACTGAAAACACACTTCTCTCTACCCCTGTATATATTTTTAATCCCAGATAGAGCAGTATGTATCATATTTTCTTTTTAAAGAAAAAATAATATTGGGTAAATTTTTCTAATTTCCAATTGCAAGTACCTTAGGGGTTTCTCTTCTTTCTTTTTCATTGAAAATCCTAATGAATTCAGCTTTTATCTTCTCTCCAGAAGAGGGGAAGGACATAATGTGACCTATAGGTAGTGTGTGTTTGTGCAATCGTGTGTGTGGTATTCACACAAACTTAATCTTTCTAACTATCTAGTGTTATGGCAAGGGAAGTATGGTGTTCTCTAAGTGTTGGGTATTTGGTTCTTCCTAGTCTCATATTCCAACTTAAAATGTTCCTCACTTCCGCTTTACTTTTCTTTCCCTAACCACTCCCCCACAGCGCAGAGTTGAGATATCACGGTCTAAACTTACAACCCACCCCTGCAATTTAAGAAATTCCCCACAGACATCTGTGCATGTAGTTTAAGATTAGCTGTGAGTTTTTTTTGTTGGGTGTGCTGTGTGGGTTTCCCAGCTGGAGTCCTAATTTGTAATGCTTACGCTTGCTTAGCTCGTTCTGATGCTAGGGTGGTTTCCTTCAGTGAATAAATGTGTGAGGTGCTCTAGGCATAGCTATTGCCCTCACAGAGCCTATGAATTTAGTTTGCTCCTGGAATAGAGTCCCTATTCCCATATGCAAGTGAACATTTGGAGCAGATATATTAGCCTAAGCCAGCTTGAAGAGATTAAAAAAAAACAACTCTTGCCACTGAAGAATAAGGACATGCTTTGCTGTGCATTATAATATTTTATCCAAACCAGTTATATAAAAAAGTTTTTGAGTGCCTACTATATGTCAGGCACTGGATTTTTTTATATTCTACAAATATTCATGAAGTCTACTGTGAGCCAGTATCTGCTAGGAGTAAGCAGAAAATACATAAACAAAAAAAGAAGCACATAAACTAGTAAGGGTGAAAGAATAAGCCCAATAATCACAATAACTAAAAGTAGAGTAAGTAGTGGTGACATCAGCAAGACTGTGGATTTGGTGATAGCAGCCTTTGTCCCCCACCCTCACCACCCCCAAATACCCTTGGGAGGTCTCAAGACTCTGATTAAGAATCTGCAAGTACATAGTGGACCACAAAACAGAGAGTAACCACACTGAAAGGATTCCTGGGACGATTTGCATAGGTAAGACATCTGAAATGGCTAATAAAAAAAGAAGGATAAAAAAGTATTTGTCAGCATAGACCCCAGTGACCTGCTTCATAGAAGACACTGGCAGCCTTTTGATACCAAACTAATCAAATAGTATCGCTGCCTCTGAAACTGTTGAGATGAGGACAATGCTGCATCCCACAAGAAGGAATCGATTGCCCACCATGGGTCTGGGCTGCTGCTACCCCAAACCATCCAGGAATCCATAGCCATGGGCAGTATATGCAGAGCTGCCATCTAGGTCTTGGCCACATTGACTCTGCACACACCAGTGCTCCAGACCCTGGCTTTACAGTGTCCCATGTGTGCCCATATCTAGGACACTGGAGGCACCACCGCAACAGTAGTGCCCACACCCCAGCTCTCAGAGCAGCGGCAGCTCTACACATACTTGCTACCTTGGACTTTGTTCCATGAGCACCAATACCGAAGGCACTGGAGCCACCAACGTATATCTCAGGCCCTGCAGTTGCTGTAGCTTTGTCTGCATCCAACATTCCAGCTCTTGGGTTCATGTGGCAATTCTCTGGCTACCTATACCTCTCACACTGTTATCAATGCTGTGGCAGAGACTCCTTGCTCTGAGCACTGGAGCCACCATAGCACCAGTCCTCAGAGCCATAATTTCTCCAGGTATGCCACTACTGGATGTTCCAGCTCTGTGACCACTCCATGGACACCCATGCATCAGACATTGGTGGCACTGCAAATATAAGTGGTCCACACACGGACCCACTGCCAAAAAAAAATCTTTTTGACCATCACTTCCCCTTTTAGGAAAAAAAAAGATATCAGTGGGACTTGAGCAGCCATCACTACCAAAAACCCCAACAAAATGTCCTCACAGTTACTGCAGATGCCCATAGCCTTGACTACTGAGGACCCCTGCAATCTTTGGTGAGGCTGAACTCAGCAGATGCAGTTCCACGGAGTCTATACAATTGCATTTTCCCAGGCTGGAATCACTTGCATGCTACCCAACCAGCAACCTCACACTGACCCACAGGAAGAAATGAGGTCTTTCTCCACTCAGAACTGTTCCTAAAGTCTGGAAGAGGTGACTATTCAATTAAATACACAGACATCAATACAGAGCTATAAAATGCACATAAAAATGAAGCAAATAGGACTCCATCAAAGGAGCACCATGGTTTTCCATCAACTGACCTTAAAAAAAATAAAAGCCTACAAACTGTTAGACAAAGATTTCAAAATAATTGTTTTAAAGAAGCTCAGTGAGCCACAACAGAACACTGGCAAACAACTTAAATAAATCAGGAAAACAACATATGAACAAAATATGAAGTTCAATAAAAAGATAGAAATTATTCAAAAAGGAGCCAAACAAAAATACTGCAGCTGAAGAATACAATGAATAAATTAAAGAGTGCAGTAGACAATGTCAACATCAAAATTGACCTAGCAAAAGAAACTTGAATATAGGTTATATGATATTATCTAGCTGGAAAATGAAAAGAACAAGTACAAAATACGATGAAGAAAGCCTGTAGAACTTGTGGGACAATATCAGATAGATGAATATACACATCATGAGAAGACCACAAAAGAAAGAGAGAAAAAAGACAGGCAGAAAACATATTTAAAAACTAGTGGCTCAAAAATTCCCATTTATGAGGATAAATATGTACATCCAAGTATGAGTTCAAGAGTCCTTCATCAGTTTCAACCAAAAGAAAACTTCTCTGAGCCACATTATAATCAAGCCGCCAAAAATCAAAGCCAAAAAGAGAATTGCTAAAGGTGAAAAATAAAAGAGAATCACCATGTATAAGAAAACCTTCAATCAATTGTTAAAAAATTTATCCACAAAAATTATGCAGGCCAATAGTATATGATATATTCAAAGTGCTGGAAAAAATTGCCACCCAGGAATACTACACCCAGCAAATAAGGGAGAGATTAAAAATATTTTCAAACAAAAACCAAAGAAATTTAATATTGCCAGGTTTGCCTTACAGAAATGCTAAAAGGATTCTTCAAGCTAAAATGAAAAGACATTAATTAATAACATTAAAACATCAAATAAAAAACCTCACTGATAAAGGTTAACATGTAATTAAATTCAGAATACTCTAATACTGTAATGGTGATGTGTAAATCTATTTTAGCTCTGGTATAAAGCATAGAAAACAAAGTATTAAAATACTGGCTATAATAATTTGTTAATGCTGTATAATATCAAAAAACATAAAATGGGCAGACAAAAAGGTTTAAGCTTTGGCATGCAGTCAAAGTTAAGTCATCACCTATTACAACAAGCTTGATTGTTGTAATAATTTAAAATGTATATATATTTACTTATTTATTTATTTATACACTACTGTATTCCTTTAATATGTACAGATTTTGTCTCTCATACCTCAGTAAAGAATAGGGAAAAAATAGTGTAAGTAAATGGGGTACATACCAAAAAAGAGGTATGGGTTTTAAATAAGATAGTGCATGTGAAACTTTTTTAAACTTTAAAAAACTCTAAAAACATAAGTTAGACATCCGAGAGCTCTCCTTGGGGAAAAAGTGGGTCAGCCTTGGGTTTGGGACCAGCATCTCTTTCTTTCTGTGATGCATTTCCCTCAGCAAGCTCTTCTTTCAAGAATCATCAAAGCTCTCTTCACTGCTGTTGTCTCTATGCTTTGGGCATATGTCTGTATGCTCAGGAAGTCAGTATCTTTCTGAAGGAGGGTAGTTTGGCCAACTAGTAAAATAAACTTCAAATTGTTCCACCAGTCTGTTGATGTATATCTCCATAATTGCCTTTCTCCTTTGAAAATCTATAAAAATTATATTAAAAGCATCATTTGTATATTATTATATGTATATAATACAGGGTCTGGTACAAATAACTCCCCTTTTTATTACAAAATATTTTAATACCAAATCATAAGCATATGATTCTGTAACACAACAATATCACGCTCAGGCACACCATATGGCATTTTAGGTGAAATGTTCAGATTAAAACTATAAATTATCACACCCACATCATTCTATCAACCACACTCAAGCATCATTACCTCTGTTAGATACTGTATATAACATATTGCATATATTGATTACAAATACATAAATGCTCATAAAAATATAGAATCCTTTCACCATTTATACATACATATTATAAATAATGCTTCCCCCTAAAGGGCAAACTTTCATGGAAACATAGTAAATTTAACAAATAGAACTCCCCTGAGTTGAACTGGAGAAAGTACCAGAGCCCAGTCACTCACCCTCTCTTCGGCACCCTCATCTCTTTGAATAAAGTCTGCAAAGTTATAATCCCATAGCCTGTTTTGAAATCACAGCCTTATATGATTTCTAAGATCACTTCAGTTTTTGTTATGCATGAGTTTACCTGACCCTATATCTTTTAGTTGGTCAGGCTCACAATCTATGAATTAACCAATGTAGCGGCATATTTTCCTGTTTCCCAGGATTCTCTTTACATAATACCTACCTATTCCACTTATTCTCCGTTTTTTCCTCCTGAAGCACTGCGTATGTCCCACTGCCGCTTTCCTACATGAAAATCATGCAAGGCATCAGAAACTTGGAGCCCTGGAATTTTCCCAAAACTTGAACTTAGACTTTCCCTTTGGTTCCTTTGACCCTGGACACGAGGCTGGGCTGGAAAACCATGCGAGCTTTTCCCCTGGGGACACAATCTCAACAACTAACTTGTGAGGCCAGTTAATGGGATGGGCTGGCTCTTGCTCCCTCGCAGAGGAAATCTATACTAATTTTTTTTACTTATTTCTTTCATTATAACAAAGAATAAACCCTTAGCTTAGTTTCTGACACATGCAGTCTCAAATTGTAGCATCCCAGAGTTGTAGACCATTTTGCAGGAAATGAAGGAAAATTAAGGAAGTCCCCAAATATGTCAGACTGCCATCTGTACTGAGATGAATCTACTGGAATTACTAAAAAACAGCTGAAATGAAGGATTCAGAACAGAAACATTACTACATGGGATACTTTCTGATAGAGATCTTATGTGGAAAAGAGCTTTTTAAAAAGTTTTACCTAGCTCCCCCTGTTGGTAGAGGCTCTAAACACAAGTTCCAGAACACCTAGTAGTTCTGAAGCATTTTTTCCCCTCCACATTGCCTTGGACTTCTTTGCATGTCTTCAATAAAAATTAACTCTGAATTGAATTGCAATTTTCCACAACTGTATACTCCTAGCAAAGATCAGATATCATGGGTGCTCAGTGTAACAGCAAGTTATATTAGAGACAAAGTATTTTCAAAAATAATTATGTTCAGGTTACTTGCTGTGAATTCCACCAATTTTTGATGCATGAGGAGCAGTTTTCACTATAGACATCATTTAAAACCACAAATTATTTATTAATATTATTGCATTACTAAATCAAATTGTGAAATACCTTATATAGATTATTTTTCTATAAAAATAAGCAAAGATGATCCAATATAAATTTTGAAAAGAAAATAGTTTAATATTCATTCTTATTTTTTCCAACATATTTTATTGATTATGCCATTACAGTTGTCCAATTCCCCCCCTTCATTCCCCTCCACCCTGCACACCCCCTCCTCCACCATTCCCTCCCTTTAGTTTATGTCCATGTGTCTCAAGTTCTTTAGATTCTATATTTCCCCTACTATTCTTGCCCACCCTGTCTATTTTCTACCTACCGTCTATGCTACTTATTCTCTGTAACTTCTTCCCCCTTCTCCTCCTCCTCCCATTCCCCTGTTGCTAACCCTCCATGTGATCTCCATTTCTATGGTTCTACTCCTGATCTAGCTGTCCTCTTAGTTTGCTTTTGTTTTAGATGTGGTTGTTAATAACTGCGAGTTTGCTGTCCTTTCACTGTTCATCTTTTTAATCTTCTTTTTCTTAGGTAAGTCCCTTTAACATTTCATATAGTAAGGGCTTGGTGATGATGAACTCCTTGAACTTGACCTTATCTGAGAAGCACTTTATCTGCCCTTCCATTCTAAATGAAAGCTTTGCTGGATAGAGCAATCTTGGATGTAGGTGTTTGGATTTCATGACTTGGAATACTTCTTTCCAGCCCCTTCTTGCCTGTAAGGTGTCTTTTGAGAAATCAGCTGACAGTATGGAAAATGAGGTGGAGTTGGGAGGAGAGGGGATTGAATGACCAAAGGAATTTGTAACCAAAGGTTTATAGGCAAAAGACTGTAAGAACAGAACTTGAAGTAGTGCAGTAGCCATATGGCTACTCAGAATGGAGAACTCAGATTCTAGGGACATTTCTGAAATAGAATTGATGGGAGGTTCAGTTATGGAGTCCAACTGGCAAAGGATAGGCTCGTTCAGGATGTAAGCTTCAGGTCCTTGAGCCCATGGAATTTTCCACTGCGCTTCATACCATGCTACTACCTTCTTGTAGTTGTATACCCAGCTAATTCTAAGAGAGTGAGATGAATATTTTTATAAACTTAAGCCTTAATCAAGGTATTATGAGAGGACAAAGGAGGAAGCAAAGCCTCCTTGGACAGTTGAGAAAGTCTCCCTGTAATGGATGATATCTAAAGTAAAATTTATAGAATAAATAAGTAATCTCAGTGAAAGTAGGAAATGACGGTTCTTCTAGGTAGCAGTGGAAAAAACCAGTGTAAGGTCTAAAGTGGTATGAGTAGCTTGGTATGCCTGAAATATTAATAAAAGAGAAACAACCTATTGACAGAAAGGTGCATGATAAGAGATGTGTTTTCAAAAAGAAATAAGGGCTAGATCATGTGCAATATACATTTATTCAGAGTGCATTAAAGAAAAAGGGTATTATTTCACTCCTAATTCCTATCTTATTGTTAAGTGGTTAGATATGAATATTAACATTTAAATAATGCCCCCCTTTTTTGGTTAGTATATGTGGGTCAATTTCCACTTTTTGGGGCTTCCTCAAACTAAAGCTTCCAATCTCAGCAATTTGTGCCTTGTAGAAGGGGATGTTTTGTTACAACAGGATTATTCTGTTTCAGCCATACAAAATGCTAGCCTTACTGGATGCCTTGTAGGTCCCATGTCCAGACAAAAGAGAGAATCAGAGTTTTTCTGTTTTTTTTATTTTGTTTTGCTTTTGGAGATTTGGCTAACCCACAACCTTTACAAATCCTGGGAAATATACATATATGTGCACTAGTGTTATAAATTCTTATCTTATTCCTTCCTATCTTTTAAATAAAAATATTCATTTCTGACAACAAATGAAATTGAACCTTTCTATCACTCTCTCATTTTTCCTAAGGTAACTCCTTCTTGTCCTTGATTCTAGACTCACCCCAATGTCTTCTTGCCACAGAGCCTGTTCCCCTGGTAGACAGAGCTTCACAAGCTCATCGTTATTCTTCCCCCCGAAGGGTAGTCAAACAGACCATCTTTTGAGACGCCCACCAGATCAGTCATCAACTGATGCAATTTGGTCACTAGGCAACATATTTTAGGGAAAGAATGTTGTGAATACTGTTTTGGCATTTATTCTTCAAAAATAAAATTTTCCTCTAATAATCTTCTGCTTTGTTCTAGGACCCATACAAGCTTAAAATAGGATTCACACAGTCTGCCTTTGCTCGCCTGTTATGTCATAAATTCTTTCTAAGCATATAAATATCTTTCACGATTGTGTTGATAGAGGATACAGATTTATATGTTTAGAAATGATGTCAAGAAAGAAAGGATGTTTGGATAGAATATCAAGAAAGATAGAATGCCAGAAGAAACACATAAAGAGAAAGGAAGTAAAGAAAATTGGTTCCAGCTGAAACATCCTGGAAATAGTTTCTCAGTAGTTATCTCTGCATAGTCTCGTGAGTGTCTTGTAGAACCCAGACTTTTTTTCAGGCTTTTTCCACAATGGCCACTGGAGGGCATTGCCACTCAGTAGTGAGGGAGGTGAACAGCCTCTCCTTAACTGGGAGAAAGGTGAGCTCTGTCAGTAGGGTCAGACAGCGCCAGGGCAAACTAAGTTATAACCATGTGTTTCAAGGCAAAATTTTGCTGAACTGAGAATAAAGTTTAAAAACAAGAGTTATTAAAATGTGGTGGGTATTGATTTAATTTTTTCTCTGCTCACTCTTAACATAGACGTTACAATTGCATAGCTTTATAGTGGTGCCTGTCTTATGTCAGGTCATCAATATGTTTATGTTACCTAACAGTGTGGTATAAATTGAGTTTCTGAAATTCAGAATTCATTTTAATGATGATGTGTGATTTCATTATTAGAAGATGGCATAGGTAGGTCTTTTTTAAATGGGGAATTTCATTTAGAAGAGCGAAATATTACTTTAAGGTTTAAACACACCTGCAAATTCTTCCTTAAGTTGATTTTAAGTGTGACACATTGGTAAGTTACCTGAGGCTTGATTTACTAGACTGACATACTCTTCAATTAGGCTTTGGTCAAAGTATGACTTAGATTGCCAAATCTCTAAGAAGTGATTCAGCACATCCACTGATTCTACTCGTGGGCCACTATGATACTCTCTCTGAGGGCCCTAAATGGATAGCCTGCGCCTTGATACATTTCAATGCTACTGTCTTGTTGTATGTGTTGAAATGCTCAGATCTCAGGTCTGCAGGCGGCATTTTTGAATTTATGTTCCCGTGCATATGTGTGGATTGTCTATATAAACAACTTAACATTTTAACTTCTATTCCTGGCAACTCAGTGGCAAGTATTGGTTTCAATGTGGCTGAGTGGGTATTGAGCTCATATGCTTGAATTACCAATGGCATCAAGGAGATGTTCTAATCTTGTGTTTCTGGAGGAATTTTTACTTGGCTTTCAGCATTATGCTGTCCTAGATTGTCTCTGTCACCAAAGACTATTCCTCTTCAGTGTCCTTTACTCTCCTCTCCTCTCTGATGTCAGAACAGCAGCAGGCCCAGTGGACGAACACTGAACCTATTAACTTCCGCGTCTGCCTCATTTCCTTGGTGAGCTCCAGCTTCATGATGTTTAAAACAACCTTCAGGCTAGCAATCGCCAAATGTATATCTCCAGGCTATATCTCTCCAGTACTTCAAATTCTGACATCCCTATATTCTTAAACGCCTACTTGACATGTCCACTGGAGTGCCTAATGGATACCTCAGAGTTACGTCCCAAATTAGACTGCTGGTCTTTCCTCCTAAACTTCATTTTTCTATCTCAGTTTGAAGCAAGTTTAGTTTCTCAGTTGAAGAATTGAGAAACTAAATCAACTGAAAGATTAAAATCATCATGTCCTTTTCTCTTATACCTTACAACAAATCCATAGTTTATATAAAGAGAGTTGTAATTTATGTAAAGAATGGTTATTTTATTTGGTTCTCAACTTTCTCCACCTAGGTAAGTAGAAATAGGCAAAGAAACTGGGCCTGTGGGTTGAGTGATTTATTCATGGTAACATTGTGTGGAGTTGAACCTTAACTTCACTTCTTCAGATTATAATTCCTGGGAAGTTTTTTTTACTAATTTTAGAACTAGTGTTCAACACTGTTAAATTTTCCTTTGGTCCATTGCAAATTGAGAAAAATAAGAACAATGAAGTAAGTTTTCCACAAAGCTAAAACTATTTTATTTAAGAGCATCCTTTATTCTCTGATATATCTGTCATAATAGTTGGTGTCATAATGTGCTTTATTCTATAACAATACTGATAGCATTCATAAATGTCTTATTTGGGTAAAATGAAAAGGTAATTTCTATTTGAAAAATATTATAATCTATAAAATATAAAATCTGCCAATCACTGAAATACACTCTTATGTGTCAGGTAACAAAACTTGGAAGTCAGCTTGCATGTTCACTGACGTTTTACTTCTCATTTGTACTTGGTCTTTAGAGTCAGCTTATTTTTATATTTATTCGAAGAAACTAACAACTGAAATGGAAGAAGGACTAAATGCGTGCCTGCTGTATCTGCACCTCATGCATTATGCTCCTTTCAGACTCGCTGTTTCTACTCAGTAACTGAGATTATAATAACTTGGAAAGTATAAAAAATTCATATTTCTTTAAAGTGAACAGTGGTGTTTACATCACTAAGACATTCAAAGATGATGATTACATTTAGTAAAATTGTCTCTCATTTCTATAAAAATGCTGCCAAATATATTCATTTATCTACTTCTCCTTTCCTAATCCTTCTGAAATGATATAACAGATAAAAAATACATACGTAGCAGTGTGAATAATTAGAGAAAAGTGACTCCAACTGATTAAAGCATTGAACAATTTCTGAAAGATAAAGAGTAGAATTGCTCACTAATTCAGCAACTATTCATTGAGGACTTATTAAGGGCCAGGCACTCTTGTAGGTGACATTAATATTCTCTGTAGTGGACAAGATGATGCCCTGGCTGGTGTGGCCCAGGGGATTGAGTGCTGGTCTGTCAAACAAGAGTTACCAGTTGGATTCCCAGGCGGGGCACACACCTGTGTTGTGGGCCAGGTCCCCAGTAGGGGGCGTATGAGATGCAACCACATGTTGATATTTCTCTCCCTTTCTCCCTTCCCCCACTGTAAAAAATTTTTTTTAATTTAAAAAGATGTTAAATCTGCTTGTCCTTGTGAAATTTACACTATTAAAAGGGAAATTAAACAGTTAAAAAAGGAGAAATATGTCAAATTGAGGCATGCAATGAAATAATGTAAGTTAATATTGCAGAAAAATTACTGGGTGGCTGCTCTAATTCGGATAGTTATGGAAGAGTTCTTCAAATAGCTGTTATTTTAGTTGAGAGCTAAACAAGAAGAAACCGTCTATTTAAAGATCTGGGGAAAGATTTTTAGGAAAGAGAAGATCTGGTACAAAGGCCTCAAGACATGAACGATCGTACAATATTTGAAGATCCAGAAAAAGGGAAGTCAGGTGATGGTAAAGAGCAGGGCATAGAGGAAAGCGAAGGTCAGATCAGGTGAGGTTTCCTAAAGCAGGGAGGAGTTGGGATTTCATTCTAACTAGGCTGAGAAGCCGTGGGAAAAGCATAGGGAGAAGAGTAGCATGATGTAATGAATTTTAAAAACTGCTGTGGTTAATTTTTAGAAAATGGATTGTAGGAGGTGCTATATCAATGTAAATGATGTTGGCTCTAATTACAGAAAATCTAACTCACAGTGGATAAAAAAGTTAAAAGATATTAATTCATAAAATGAAAAGTCCATGGACAATACATCTCCAGGGTTTTTAATTCAGTTACGCAGCAATAACGTCAAGGACTAGAGCCGTTTTTCTTTTTATTCTGACATCATTGGTACGTTGGCCTTGTCTCCATGGTTTCTCCCACACGGTTACGAAGTGTCTGCAGTGGTTGCAGGTTTTGGTTGCAGACATGGCCATGCCAGACAAACAAGTGTCCCTGTAAACCTCGACTCAGATATGCCTTTATATTCATGGCACTAAAGATTTCTGGGGGAGAGAAAAATTCTTCATCTAGAATTTCAAATATTGTACATCAAAAAATTAAATAACTCAATTTTAGGTCTTAATTGAGGAACCAGAAGAAAACTAGGTATAGTTAATGACCTTAAATAATTTTGGAGGATATTGCATTTTTACAAATGAACAGGCTATTCTGAAAAAAATCATACTTTAAAAATAAAAATATGATTGCTGAAATAAAAAATAGATGGATAAAGTAGCAGAATGAGTACAGCAGAAAGACTGAATTTCCAAGCTAAAACGGTCAACAGAAAGAGTGCATGTACTTTGGAACCCTTTAAAGTATCTATAAATTTTAATAAATTCCAAAAATAAAAAATATACATCAGATTTGTTGACCACAATGTGATAACAGTAAAAGCTAAAGGCAAAAGGTAACCAAAGACTTAAAAAGAATTTAAGATAGACAAATAAAAAGAATAAAGGTGATTAAAGAGGAATTGAAGACTAAAATTACAGGCAATTTCATTGTATAACAACGATGCTAGTCATCTCCCTGAGAGCTGTTGACTCCTTCCTGGGCAGGTACGACAGCACCATTTATTAAAATATGCAGGAGGTGGTCATAATGTTTACAGCAATTATTTTGCCAAAATTCATTAATTATAACAAGAAAATGATTGAAAATAATTCAACTGTACTTGAGAAGAGGGCAAATCACACTTACGGAAAGTCAAAAAATTTTATTTTGGGGGAGTTTGTAAAAATATCAAGCTAAATAGTATCACAAATTTTTATACTTAATTATAAATAAGTATAAACTTACTATACTTAACTTACGTACTTAATTATGTATTTGAGTAAAGCGATAATAAATATTTTTAAGGCAAGTACTTAAAAAGAAGCCTACATATTTGTGAACAAAACTTAGCTACTTTAATATTGAAATATTCAGTTTTCTAAAATAATCTAAGACCTGATAAAACACAAAATTTCTGATTTCTAGGCAGATTACTTAAAGGTTAAAAAAAAAACCTTTTATTCATCTCTTATCAGAAGTTGGCTCATAGTCCAAGAAAACTTGTTCTTCTAGGAGATAAAGCAAAATTAAGTTTTAGTTTTACATAAGTACACAATTAATATTAAAATTTATTTTTTTAAATCCTATAACAAACTTGTGCAATTTTAGTCAGCTTGATTATACAAAGTAATCATCCCTCTCTTTCTTCCCAACTTTCTATATCCATTTACATCTACTTAATTCACTTGTTCTTAACAATTAAGTTTAGATTACTCATGAAAATTTCATAAGGCCCTAAATAGCCATCATTGTAAATTATTTTTGCTGACAAATTTTATAATAGAGATAACATAAGTGTATATAACTAGTAAACCCAGGTAGAAAAAATATAGTTCTATGCCCGCATTAACTTTGATGATGATAAGTCTGAAGACATGTCTAATTGATTTAAGCCAACAAACTTGAACTGGTTTTTGTTTACTGAACATCATCCAGATCTTGTGAACTTCAGAAGCATTTGAGTTAGTTTCCATATTTCTATATTTCTAAGTTTTAAGAATGTCTAATTTATATAAGCACTCTTTTAAGTCAATTAAATAGAGCTCCTTTACTCATTAATCTGGGAATACCATCTCAAGGTTGAAAAATATCACATGTGCATGTACCAAACATACTGTGCCTCCATAGACATGCATAAACATACAGACAGATACATGTAGATCCAATAGCTTCTATTCCAAAATTTCAGCCATGAACCGAGTAAAATAATACAAAACCAACCAGTTGATAAATAATTATTGAATTCAGATGTGTCAAGTTGAGGTTATTAGCTCACATGGCTAAAGCTTTTCACTAATTTTTGTGGAGAAGACTTTTAAGATTTGTATTTGCCTTTGACTAGTAATCTTACCCGGGTTGTAACTAGATTTTGGCCTCTTTAGCAGTCTTTTCTTTTTATCTCATTAATTTCATTTTAATGGGTTTCAATACTCTGCAATAGATTTTTGGTCAAGTTGCTCCTATTAAAACATATTGCTTTTAAAGCACTAAAAATTTAAAAACCGCCACACACAATAAAAACTAAACAGTCCCCCAAATTTTCTCCTTTCCTTCTGAAGTCCGTGTTTTTTAAAAAAATTTTTTTTCACATTTTTTCTTCAGTCTCTGTGTGTAGGGTTTTAATTATCTCCTGGGGCATTTACAATTTTTTAAATTTATTGTTGTTCAGTTAATTTGTCCCACCTTTTCCCCTGTTGCTCTCCCCTGTCCCACCCCAACCCCGCTCCCACAGTCAATCCCCCCCATTGTCCATGCCCACGAGTCCTCTATTTGTGTTCCTTGGCTTGTCCTTTCCCGCACTTTCTCCCACTATTCCTCTATCCCTCTTTTCTGGTTACTCTCAGTTTGTTCTTTATTTCCAAGTCTCTGGTTTTATTTTGCTCATTTGTTTGCTTTGTTGATTAGATTCCACTTATGAAGGAGATCATATGGTATTTGTCTTTCACTACCTAGCTGATTTCACTGAGCATAATGCTTTGTAGTTCCATCCATTCTGCCATGAAGGGTAAGAGTTCTTTCTTTCTGCTGTGTAGTATTCCACTGTGTAAATGCTGGGATTATACCTGAAGAATCCTGAAACACCAACTCAAAATAACCCATGCACCCCAATGTTCATGGCAGCACAATTTACAACAGCCAAGTGCTGGAAACAGCCTAAGGGCCTATCAGTAATGAGTGGATCAAAAAGTGGGGCCTTTACATTTTAAAGAAACAGTAGGATTTACATATTCAAGGAACAGAGCAAGAATAAGTTTTTCTCCTGGAAGTTTTAGGGTATGCTTCTCTATTACCAGTGGTCTAAGAAAAAATTTTTTTTGTCTTAGGGTTCCAACAGCATGTGGCACTTTGTCTGTATCACCATTTATCACTGTAACATTCCTCCTCTTTGCTCTCCTAATTTCAGGCATTCCACCTCTTCGCATCAAAGTCAGGCTTTGTTTACCAGTGCTCCAAGCTTAACACTTGGCAGTTTGTCCTCTCCTTGCTTTGCAAAATTTCATGCTAAAAACTCCAATTTAGTATCCTGCTCCCCCACCTTGTCTGCTAGCTCCAAAGCTAGCCTAGCTGTGGACAACCAAATGTCCTTCACTAACTTTCACTCTTCTTCTAACTTCCTCACTGGATCTTCAGGCCTCAACTGGGCATCAGTGGCCAGCCAAATTGCCCGCAGTCGAGGCCAGCTCACTGCAGCAACCACTCCTTTCCCTTCTTTGCCACAGTGCACTGTGTGAAGTTCCTCAAACAAACACAGAAGACCAGTTAGTGTTCTGGGGGCATCCCCACGCTCTTGCAGCACTCCCCAAATATCTAACATATGGGCCATCTGGTCCCATAGAAGTCGATGGCTAATAGAAACTTTTATCCAAGACCATTTCTTTGGTCTCTAGGCCGTCTCACTAATTGCTGACTCACAACCTCATACTTTCCCCAGGTAAAATCTGTAACTTTTCCTCCAACATGGAAAGCAAGGAGAGACCGAAGAAAGAGGCAGGCCACTCCAGACTGGTAGGTGGCAGTGTTAATACGTAGGGGGTTTATATGTGAGACGTGCCTTAGGCAGCTGCAAGATGAATAAATTTTCATACCCACCCACCAAAATCTTAACAGTTTGTATAGAGGCCTGTACAGTTTGTAGTGAAGTTCAGTCACATACATAGCCCAGATGGTCCCAGCAACTCATTACTCTCTCAAGGGTCAGTCCTTGAAACAGCTCCAGCCACGGGAACAGTGAGCAGTGCACACATTCCAAGGATGGGGATGGGGTGAGGAGCTTTCCATGGTCTGCGTCCAGTTCACAGATCAAAACAAGGTTGTATCTACTTGATGACCTCGTTCAATAGTAATGAAAACACAGGTCAGAATCAGGTAAAGTAGAAACAGATTTGTCATCAACAAATGAATCTCAGCAGGAGAAAAAGAAATGTCCTCTCAAATTAAACTGTAGCATCATTTATAAAAGGTGTAAATTGGACTTGTGGTACTTGCTTAAAAATGAGAGCAGTCCTGGGTCCTTTCTAGCTTGGAAAGTGACAGATGATGACAAGGAAGTTCAGATGTCTGTTTTCGGGACCGTCTTCAATGCCCCAATATAGCTTAGTTTATAATTACTGAAAAACACATTTTAAAATCCTTTTGATTAGTCTAATTATTTGTAAATATTGTTCTATTTGGATAAGAAATTGACTCCCACTGATAGAAGTTACCATGAAATAAAATTGTGTTCAAAGTAAAGGACAAACAAACAAGTAAAACATAACTTGAGACACTGAAATTAAGAACACACTGACAGTAACCAGAGGGGAGGTGGAAGGGGATGGTGAGGGAAAAGGGGAAGGGTTTTCAGGAACATGTACAAGAGACACATGCACAAGACCAAAGGGGGTAGGACCAAGGGTGGGGAGTGGAGATGGCTGGGGTCAGGGGAGTCCGGGAGGGAAATGGAGACAACTGTACTTGAACAACAATAAAAAAATTAATTCACCACATAAAAATAAAAGAAAACTTTCTAAAAATGTATTACTACCATATGGTAGGAGAATTTCCTTGGAAGGTGAGAATTTTCCTGTCTTTCAGAACATCAGGCAGTGGCTGGAAGATTGGTTATAGGCAGTGATGGAGAGGAAAGTCATTTACTGGCTGAGATGTAGATTGGTATGGTCAGATGGACACCAAATTCCCTTCCCACCACCATGTTCTAGGATTTGCGTTTCTGGTATACAGCCTTTACTATTAGATATACTGTATCAAAAGACTCTTTTATTAAGCTCCAAAAGAACTCTAATTATAAAAAAGAGTTCATCTTATATATTTTCTGATTATTTCTAACTCTTACAAGGACTCTCCAGTTTTACTGAAGAGGGAATAAATAAGTAATACATTCCTTCATTCCCATATAATTCTGGACTTTCTAGCAATGAATGGTATGGTTCATTCTGAAGCTGGATCTTGTCTTAGAGGTTGTGCTCAGGCTTTGTTGATAAGGTCAGCATTATTCCACACATGCCCTCCTTGCCTCATACCCAGTGCTGTTCAGGATGCTAGGATACCAGTCATGTTGTTATGACTATTGAGGGCAAGTCTAGTAATTGATCACACTAACATAGTGACTCTATAGACTGTTTACATAAAAATTGCTCACATTATCGACTGCTTCTTAAAGCACTATTCTCAGTGCTTTACATGTGCTGACTCATATAATCTTCAAAACTTTCCAATGATGTTGATAATTGTACCCTAATTTTAAGGATGATGAAACTGAGAAGTTTCTTAATGTTAAGAAAAGTTAAAGTACTCCATTAGAAAGTTAGTGAAAGGGTGTGCTCAGATTTGAACTCAGAAAGTTTGGATTTAATCCCCTGCTCTTCATCTCTTAACCTTTTAAATATATTGCTTCTTTTAAAATTTCCACATGAAATGATTTAGTCCATACTAAAAAAAAAGTTTTAAAACAAGACCAACAAATGAGCAGAAGTGAGATTGAGTGAAAAGACTATTATACTCAGACTCAAGACTTGGGATTCTGGTCCCGATACACCTCTGTTTAATTCGGGGTTAATTTTTTAATGGCTGTTACTCATCAGTAAAATGTAGATTGATTTAATGCTCTTAATTTGTGTCATTTCAGAAACTTTAAAAACCATGTTCCCATGTGTGGTCTCGTTTAAGGTGTACAGAAATTTTGTAAGAAACCTGAAGGAGGCTCAGAATAGTTGTGATGTTCCACCTCCACCAAATCCGTTCTGTTGTATAGATGGTAAGGATGTTTGGATGTCAAAGCCAGTATCTTTTCCTACTATTTCTTGCTGATTTATTTCATGTACATAAAAGCGCTTTCTAAACTGTAAAATAATGCCAATGTTAACTTTTATAATTAATGTGGCATGCAAAGATAAATTGGTAATGCTTTTAGCAGAAGGCAGCAAAGAAAGGATAATTCTGGAATTGATTTTGTGAATCCAAACTAGTTTATGTGAAAACCACATGCATTCTTAATTTGTTTTGTTTAAATCCCAGAACAAATGCTAAGCTAATGGAAGAATATGTGGCTTCTCTGTGCTTCAGTGAATTCCTTATTTTGTAACATGAAATGATAAATGTTTGAACAGCTGCAATTACAAAGCTAAGGAGCCATACCACACACACACACACACACACACACACACACACACACACACACACACTTTTTTTTCCTCCAAGGCTGTTGATTGGAACTGTGCCACAGCAAAGTAATCATGAGTGAAATAAATATATTTTCATTCATTTGGCTGAATCCTTCACATGGTATAACTTTCTCTGTGGGAGGTTTACCTTAAGAATGGAAATAAAAGGAAAAAATGCGAACAAACCAGCTTTCTTGATTTATTGTCTTGGAATAGTTTCTGAAGTATTGTTCTCCTTTAGGTACAAGTGAAATACTTTTGCAACAATTGAGGGCTAATGGGAAGGAGCTGCAAGTGGGGGCTGAGCTGTGGCCTTGGACACTAAACAAATCTTTAGTGTTCATTTTATCTTTGTAACTTAAGAAACATGAATAGGAGTGTTTGTAATTTCTTATTTAATTTCTTTTTTTATCACTTGTGCTCTAAGTATATACTATTATGCAGGTAAGCCTGTATGTCTACTTAATTCATAAGCAGGTGCTGTAAACCCTTTTCTTGGTTATTTATTTGAAATCTGAGGATTCAGTATTCTGTTGGTGTTCTGGGAAGTAACACAAAAACTTACACTATGTCTTAACTTCCCTATTATCTGTTAGAAATAGACAAATAAGCTTGAAGTTGCTCCTGCTGTTTACTGAGATATACATAGACCATACAATAGCATATGAAATGGAATGAGAGAATCCTAGAATATTAGATTTGCAAGGAGCCTTAGAGCTCATCATCAGTTATTATGCGAATAAGAGATTTATTGAAGAAATTAGACTTTACTCAAATGTGGGCAAAACTAAAGAAGTGACAGTATAGAGGAGAGCTGGGAGACCCCAGAAAAGGTCACTGAGCAATCCACATTAAGTACTGATGTACAGTGGACAAACAGAAATTTTCATGATTATGCAGGATATCAACCACTCTCAGGATGTGAGTTAGGACCACACAGAGGGGAGCTGGTGGGGAGCTGAGTGGAAATCTTCACCTCTCAGCAATCTACACCTCTGTGTAGCTGCTGTCTCTGCAAATCTGCAGCCAGGTCCTAGCAGGTGGGCCTGGGGTGTGGACTGGCAGAGGGAAAGGTGAGCTAGAAGCAAAAATAGAAGGAAATCACATAAACTGAGGTCTCCTGGGTACATCTGCATCTGCTTAACACCAGGGCATACTGAGACAATCTTCCAAAAGTAATGGCTTCTACTTCACTCTGACCTTCTCAATCTCAGACAAGTTCCTCCTTTGGAAACTCTAGCCCAAGACCATACACGAAAAGGAAATCTGTGAAACATAGTCCCCAACCTTAATCAAGCTGAAGAGACACAATCTAGTACAAGGTCCAAACTTGTAATTTTGCAGACAAGAAATCTGCTACCCTGAGGAAAGTGACCCTACCAAGCTTGCTACATTAGGTAGTGACAGATTCAGAACTAGGTTCAAGGCTTTTAGATTGCTGGAGTACTTTTTTTTTTTTTGCTTCTACCCTATCTTTTGTCTAGATTATACATGTATGTGTGGGACATGGACACAATTATTTGAATGTGAACCAAAATCTTGACATAGGTCACTCATCGGATATTTTTATTTGAATTAGCATATAACTTATTTATGGATGTTATTAAAATTGAATGGTATTTGTTGTTATCAGTTCAGGGAGGTTTACATTTGCTGCATCCCTCAGAGGCAGGAAGAGGGCATTCTGTGCCCATGTGCTGCATAATCAAGTCATTATCAGACTATCTGACAGGTTTTTCACCTAAGCTGTGTCGCAGAAAAATACTGATACCAGGGAAGAGAAGGACTACAAGAATTATAATAATTTTACTTGTGATTTATTAAGAACTTACTATATATCAGTCCCTATCTCTTTTTCTCAATGATTTTTATTTTTTAATTATTTTTATATAAATCTACAATCTTGTATGTATAAAAATTGATTATGAAGCACAAACAACTGTGTAAGAAAAGTCATGTTGTTAGAAGAACAAGGGTCCTAGCAGATTATAACTTAGGTGGAGTCTGAGAAATAGTTTGGTTTTCAGCTTTCCTTTGAAGTTATAACTTTTCTTTAGGGGAATTCAGTGGGAAAGACAGTCAATGAGCTTTGGGAAATATAGGAAGTTCCACTGCCTGGCATCAGGCAGGTTTGTAAAATGAGCTGTGTACAAGAGATGGTCAGGGGCATTGAATAGTTGATTTTTTTCTTCTCAGCTCACGATGGTCAACTTCCGGCTCTCAGGAAATTTTAGTACACAGGGTGAATCTCTTTACTTGACAAAAGTGACTAGAAACGAAAGTGGAGACTTACTTCCTCAGCACGTGGTCTATGTTGATAAGAATCTCACTCAGTCGCCAGAGCAGAGGATGTCTTAGTGATAACAGCCGTTAGTGTGTCCATGTCTTGGGTCACATGGCTTAAATGTCTGTTCTTTATGTCTCTTGAACAGCGTTCATGCTGGGATTGCCCTGCGTGGAAAGCCTGTGATCTCCCTTACTTGTCTCCTGTGCTGGGGCCCCTCAGTCTGTACTAAAATAAAAGACAAATTTGGAAGCTTTCTGAAAATGGTTCATGACATTTTTTTGTGAACTAAAATATAGCAATCTTCTCTTTACATTTAGTTTTCAATTAGGCTGGCTTAAAACTGTAGATTTTTCATTACTTAACTAAACATTTTGAAGCCATTATTCAACCATCTTCCTGAGGCCAGTGTTGTCTGTTAAGCCCCATGCCATTACAAATCCAAATCTTATGAATGACGTCTAATTTAATTTTTCTTCTCTTTGTAAGGATATTTGTTTTTGTAACCTGAGTTCTTATATTTATTTAATTTAGATTTATTTTCTCCTATTTTATATCAGTTTATATTCTTAATTTCTAAACAACATCCCTCTGTTCTCTGTTCCTAGAACTTCTCACTTGCACATTGAATCTCTTGAACTCATTCTTTATTTGTTTTAATTCTTCCTTTCCCACCTTCCATTTCCTCTCCAAGCTGTTCTCTTTTATTTATTGCCATTTCCTGAACTTGTATTTTAAACTTCTTTGTTGAGCTCCTCACTTCAGCTATTTCATATTTTTAATTTCTAAAAACTCTTTTTCTTATTGCTCTGAAAGTGGAAATTGTATTTTTTCCTGAAGTTACTTCTCTTCACAAAAGCTCTATTTTTTTCAAATTGCATTTTTTCTGTTTGCTTTTTTTTTCTTCTATGTTAGAGAGGTTTTCCTCTCTACCTCTGGAACTTACTTGTCTGTTCATGTTTAATAGTGGAGACCCCAGAGCCGATTGAATTCTCTGTGTACTTGCCTGGGACTTGTTTACCTATAAGGTGACTTCCCTAGACACTTAGCATCATGTTAGCTTTTCTCCTTAAATTCTTTGGATTGGAAGAAAATTACTCTTCCAATATTGTAGTTGTATACGTAAATGCTTAAAACATCTTTTCGGTGTATTTTAAATGTTTTTTATTGGAAGGGGTGTTTGATCAAAATGCATTATATATATTTTTAAACTACGATGTTTATGTTACCTTATTAAGAGTCACAACACACTAAGATGGAAATAGATGAATGGAAATTTTTTATTGTTTTTCAAGTACAGTTGTCTCCATTTTCACCCCACCACGCCCTCCTCCCACCCTCAAACCTACCCCTTTTGGCTTTGTCCATGTGTCCTTTATACGTGTTCATTGACTGGCCCTTCCCCTATTTTCCACCACTGAGACAAAGTGGAATTAACTAGAGGGTGGGGGAGAGGGGTAATGGGGGAAAGTTTCAATATTATCATGTGAGAGCGAGGTTTAAGGAAATTTATGAGCGTTTCATGTTCTCATAACTATTGAGTAGGTGTCAGAATATGAACTCACTGGAAGTTGATTCCTTAGACACTGTAAAAAAAGACTTGTGACCCAGATCACAAATAAAAGACTGGGAAACAGCTTATCTGATAATTTGTGAGATTCAGACAGTTTCATATATATGGGATCAATAGAAAAGACACTTTAAAGTCAGAAACAATATTAGTTGATTACATAACATTAACTGAATAGTTCCAATGTTTATTTAGCTAGAGAAACACATTCTAAACATGTCAGCTTTACACCAAAACTAAACTACACATTCATACACTGCTCCCCCACTGCATTGCCTCTCCATGCTCTCCTAGGTTATCACAGCAGCTTCCTGTGACATCCCATTCATTCCTGTTCACTCTTTACACGTAATGCATATGGAGAAACTAGAAGGACATTTTCTAAAAATTGCATTATGTATTTTCCTGCTTAAAATTTTAATTTTTTAAAAAATTTTATTTATTTATCTTTAGAGAGGAAGGGAAGGAGAGGGAGAGAGGGAGAGAAATATCAATGTATAGTTGCCTCTTGTGTGTCCCCTGCTGGGAACTGGCCTGCAACCCAGGCGTGTGCCCTGACTGGGAATCGAACCGCGATACTCTGGTTCACAGAGTGAACCGCACTCAATCCACTGAGCTACACCAGCCAGGGCCAAAATTTTAATTTTTTAATAACAACAGAATACAAACTCCTTATACTTGTTATACTTTTATAACAAGTATAATACAAACTCCCAACATGGTCCAAAATGCCTGCATGGGCTAATTTCTAGCTGTTTTTTCCAACTGTCGCTTTCACTCCTCTCATCCTCTAGTCATAATGGCTGTGTTTCAGATCCTTGAAAGTGCCAAGATATTTCCAGCTTTAGGAATTTTGCTTATATTATTCTCTCTGCCTTGAATGCTCTTCCCATTACATCTACTCGCAGCTACCTGTTAGCCATCATTCAGAACTCGTTATGAATCACTTTGTCAGTAGTTCCCGTGCAATGTGTAATCCTCATATTAACTGGGTCTTTATATTCCTTGTAAAGTTTTGGATTTTCTACATATCATACCTAGGTAGTCAGAAAAAGAATCTAGCAAATCTGAAATGTCATACCTTTCATTTTGTGTATTTGCCTCTTTAATCACAAATGTCAGAAGCATAGTATTAAATGAGAATGTGCTCTTGTGAGTTCACAAAGTGAGGTTTTAAGAACCTGTGGATGTGAGGCAATGAAGTAAATTAATACAGTATCAGGGATCTTGGGCTTTTGCACTAAGTTGATGAATCAATCACTTTAGTCAAGTCAAATTGCTTCCAAGAACTTCATCTGTCTCTGAGCAGAGATTGGACCAGGACAATTTCTCTAGATGTTTCAGAATTAATATTATATGGTTCTCTCTTCTAAAACTTGGGTTTCCAATTATTTTTTAAATACTTCCAAACTCTGACAATTTTTCAAAACTTTACAGCAAATCTTAAAACATACCATTTTTTAATTTTTTTGATAAAATGAAGTATTTTTGAGAAGGCTCAGATTTGCTTTAAGAGTTTCTTGTTCATTGAATTTATTGGGGTAACATTGGTTCACAAAACCATAAAAGTTTCTAGTGTACAACTCAGTAAAACATCTGAAAACCACATAGTGTGCCCACTGTCCCAAGCAAAGTCTCTTTCTGTCCCCATGTATCTCCTCCTTGCTCAACTCCACCTCTCCAACCACCTTTTCCTCTGGTTATCACCATTTTGTTGTCTGTGTCTATGTGTTATAGGTATATGTGGTTTTTTGTTTTATCTCTTCACCTTCTTTCATCCAGTCCCCCAAACCTCCTCTCCTCTGACAGCAAGAGTTTTTCTTTTGATTTTAACCCAACATTAAAATTAAACTACATTTCCTGAGAACATACCAGTTGCTGTGAGAGAAGTAGTGGTTTAAACACGGGAAGCAAAAAAAAAAAAAGAACAGAAAATGAAAACATAATAACTGAATGTTCATTGTATGAGCCATATATTAGTTAACATGAAAGGACCTAAAAATGAAACATCCCCAAAGTAGGAGAAGGACATGTGCTTTCTTTTTTCTTAAACTGTTTTTTTATTGATTATGCCATTACATTTGTTCTATTCCCCCCGTTCCCCTCCACCCTGCATACCCCTCTGCCACCATTCCCCCCTTTAGTTCATGAACATGTGTCTCAAGTTCTTTAGATTCTATATTTCCTCTACTATTCTTACCCTCCCCCTATCTATTTTCTATCTACTGTCTATGCTACTTATTTTCTGCACCTTCTCCCCCCTTCTCCTTCTCCCACTCCCCTGTTGCTAATCCTCCATGTGATCTTCATTTCTATGATTCACTCCTGATCTAGCTGTCCTCTTAATTTGCTTTTATTTTAGGTGTGGTTGTTAATAACTGTGAGTTTGCTGTCCTTTCACTGTTCATCTTTTTTATCTTCTTTTTCTTAGGTATGTCCCTTTAACATTTCATATAATAAGGGCTTGGTGATGATGAACTCCTTGAATTTGGTCTTATCTGAGAAGCGCTTTATCTGTCCTTCCATTCTAAATGAAAACTTTGCTGGATAGAGCAATCTTGGTTGTAGGTCTTTGGTTTTCATGACTTAGAATACCTCTTTCCAGCCTCTTCTTGCCTATAAGGTCTCTTTTGAGAAATCTGCTGACAGTCTGATGGGAACTCCTTTGTAGGCGACTGTCCCCTTATCTCTTGCTGCTTCTAGGATTCTCTCCTTCATTTTAATCTTGACTAATATAATGATGATGTGCCTTGGTGTGTTCCTTCTTGGGTCCAACTGCTTTGGGACTCTCTGTGCTTCCTGGATTTCCTGGAAGTCTACTTCCTTTGCCAGGATCGGGAAGTTCTCTTTTATTATTTGTTCAAATAAGGTTCCACTCATGACTGTTCCTCTTCTCCTTCTGGTACCCCTATAATTCAGATGTTGGAGCGTTTAAAGATGTCCTGGAGGTTCCTAAGCCTCTCCTCATTTTTTTGAATTCTTGTTTCTTCATATTTTTCTGTTTGGTCATTTTTTCCTTCCTTCTGGTGTGCTCCCTTGATTTGAGTCCCAGTCACCTTTCCATTACTGTTGGTTTCCTGTGCATTACCATTCATTTCAATTAGTTTAGCCTTCATATGTTCCTCTAATTTGTTACTAAAATCAACCATTTCTGTGAGGATCCTGATCACCAGTGTTTTGAACTGTGCATCTGAGAGTTTGGCTATTTCTTCATCACTTAGATTTATCGGCTCTGAGGCTGTGAGTTGTTCTTGAGCCATGTTTTTATCTGTTTGTGCCTTTTACATGTGAGGAGCGGAGCCTTAGTTGTTTACCAGGATGGGGCCACCCAGGTCGCTGGTTTGAGAGGCTGCATGTGGGGGCGGGGTCAGAGAGGGAGCAATGGTGGTCCTCTTTGCTTGCCCAGTCCCTCCCACTGCTTGCCCCTGCCTGTTTATCTGAGCGCAAACGTGCGGGGATCTTTTTGGCCAACCTGCACCGCTGCTGGCTTCGCCCCTCTTACCAGTTTAGCTGAGCGTTTTGTTGTTTTTGGACTCCGTAATTGTCAATTTTTTGTGTGGTTTGGTTGTGTTTATTATTGTTAACTTTGTTGTTTTTAGATTTGGTTGTGTGGGGACTCAAGGTATTTCCACCTACACCTCCATCTTGGCGGAAGTCCTCGACATGTGCTTTCTAAATATGCAATTCCACCGTACTGTTCCCGGAAAAAAGGGCACAGAGGGGGTTCATAAAGACTAAAGGGGACTAAATATAAGGTGACAAAAATTATTGGACTTTGAACAATGTACACTCAAAGTAGTATATGCATTGTATATTGTAGGAATGTTCACTTGAAACCTATATGACCCTACTAACTAATATCATCTCAATAAATTCAGTAAGTGAATAAATAGAGACATGCAAAAAATAAATATGCAATTCCAGTAAATGTGCATAAGGGCAAACTCTAGGATTACCACAAGCCAGTATTAAATTAATGACTGAAAAAGAAATACAATTGATTAGCCTGTTGCTTCGCCTGTGATGCTAACACTTCAGTCTGAATGACAACCCTAGTGAGGAAAGTCTAAGTTCGGATTTGAGTGGTTGACAGCTTATGGGCAGTCAGATGGTGGTATCTGCTCATTCTCATCTATTAAGGATTTCTTTCTTCTCCCAACACCACCATGGGTCTTCAAGGAGAATCATGAGTGGCTCCTGACTCACCACATTTTAACTATGACTCCAGAGAGCTCTTTGGAGAACTATAAAAAGTTCTCCAAACTATTAAAAGCAATATTACTGATTTTAATACTTTACAAAAAACAAAATTCACTGAACATTGTCTGCTAAGTGATATGTTACTAATCATGTGCTTGGAAAAAAAATCTCACTACTGAAGCCAGGACTAAGCAGACATAAGAATTTAATAAAGCCATTCCAAATTATACCAGTAAGCAATGGGTTTTACTGTACTGACTTATTTACAAAAACCTCTCAAAAGGGCCTGTTGTTGGAAAGCACACTGAGGATGTTCTAGCAGTAACCTCAAAGTTTAATGTGTGTATCGTAAGTATTCCTTATACACCTGTGATGAGAATTATTCCCTCAACATGTGATGCACTTCAAAGTTCTCAAAAGCCTTTTGCATCTGCTGTTGACTGTATTGTGAGAGCAAAGATAATGTACAAAATATCTTTATTATATTTTTTCTTTATGATATAATGCTTGACATATATAAATATGCTATAAAAGCATGTTGAATAGATTAATTTGATTCTCACAGCACCTGTTGAGGCATATGATGTATTATTTTATAATTCAAGATATCTAGAGACAGTTTCAGTGAGTAGCCAGGGTGCCTTAACAGGAAAAAGACAAGATCTATATTCTCTGATGTTTTAGCCTTTAATGAACTATAGATAAACTACTGAGGAGGAGAAAGAACTAGAAATACCCAATACAAATCTGCAGAGATAAAACTTCAAAGAACACATGTCTTCCTTTGAACACTACTATGATACCTCTATGAATTGATCGACAACATGCATTTCTTGCATGGACATAGAGAACAGCCTCAAATCAGAATTCATTTGTTCATCAGCTTTTACTTTTCATTTGCTGTGGTGTGGCTTAGACTCTTTTTTTTAATCTACAGAGACCACCATCCATAACTTTCCACAGTGTTCACTTTAAGGTTTCATCTTTATCTTTTAAGGCTTAAAAAGGTACTTGAATCTTTCCTTAGTCCTTTGATGTCTTAAATGAAGTAAAATTTGAATTGTGTATTAAAAGATAAATGAGTTTGTATGCCACCTGTAGAATTGGGTAAGGAGTGCTTCAAATTAAGGAAATCATGTTACCTAAGTCCTGATGTGAGAAACTGCTGAAAATATACTGGGAATGGGTGCAATATATGACAAGGAAACATCTCGAGATGGGGCCAGATTATAAAGCACCTTGGATGCAAAACGGAGCACTTATTCTCATGAGAGGTTGAAAGCCAGTAATGGTTATTCACAGGCAAGGATGTGGGGTGTGGATCACTGTACTTTTTTTTAAACTCATAGCTAGATCTCTGCTTTAGTGAGGTCATTCTGATAGTAGTAAGAGTGGGGTGTGTGTGTGTGTGTGTGTATGTGTGTGTGTTGGAAGAGAGGACTAGAATAATAAACAGGCAGGATCTCCATCTGAAAGAGGCTATTTCAAAGGCCCAATTAAAATGTAAACCATACCCACCACTTACTAGTTATATAATGTAGGAAAAGTTACTTCTCTCTAAGCTTCATTTTCTTCATCTGTTTCTATATGGTTGTTACTAGAATTAAGAGAGAAATTGTACACACAATTATAAGCATCATGCCAAGAACATACAGGCACTCAATAAGTGTTTATTATGTATTAGGCCAATTAACACATATTATTTTTGTGAATATGTCTCACTGAAATATTTTGTTCTTTTCTCAATGAAATGTTTTCACAGTTGAGATATGATATTAGACAAAGTAAAAATACACACCAATGATGGATTTTTCCAAGACCACCCTCAGTGAAGAGGGCTTTGCTAAAGTGGCCTGTAGCAAGGAGGTCATGTTGTCGCCTGGAGCTTCTGTCCTTTTCCCCTCTACAACCAGAAAGGCAGCACACTCATGAAAGAACACTCCGTCATGCTTGAGAAGCCAAGCATGAGCTCTGTTGTTTGCTCTCCTCCCAGAGTGAGTCAAGCATGATGTCTCCCTTATCCTGCAGTGTTTGTAGACACTTAGTCCTCATTTATCACCTTGCATTTCTCTGACCCACCCATGTATAAGATGGAACGTTGGAAATACTCTCCATTATTTACTTGCCTGTTCCCTCTCCCCTTATGTGGCTGTGGCTCTCTTATGACGGAGGCCAAGTAGGAGTTCTGTCCCTTTTCAGTGATGGGAAAGGGTAAGACTGGAGCAACTGTACATCATAAATAAAATATGCATCGGGCTTTGACAACCGAGATTCGATTCTATTTTGGGGATTGGTTTCACCTTATTAGTACCCAAGGATGATCATAAGACTGTGCACAGAATGTCCAATAGGTGCATGTGAAATTAAAAGGCAGTAGTTATTTATGTAGTCATCATTCATTCACAAAAAAAGAAAACCCAAAACCCTTAGGCATATATCATAGTCAGATGTTGTATTAAAGGGTAGAACATCAACATAAATAACATTATTTAATCCAAATATTTACTGAATACTAACCATGTACTAGGTCTTTATAACCCATGTGGGATTGCAGACATGACTATTCAGTAGTTTCTCCTCTCAAAATGTTCTTTACGGAGAGCAATGTGTAAGGAATCCTTGTAGTTTTTAATTTATATTTTATAGTTAAAAGAGGCTTCATATATGCTTCCTCCCATTTTATCTAGAAAGATTCAGTCTTCTGAAACATGCCTTTTCATGTTTCTCTTTTGGGACACTCTTATCTCTTATATCACTGGAAACACAGACTGTCTGTATTTTCCTCCTTAAAAGAATTCCAGAATAAGGCTCCTCAGCCCTATTCTGTTGAATAGTTTGACATTCAGTTGGGTGGTGTTCATTATTCTGGCACTGTTGATTTTTGAGATTTCCTAAATTGAGAAATTAAGAAAGCAAGCAACATTTATACTAAATAATACTAGCATGGTATAGATTTATGACTTTTTGACTCAGAGAATTACAAAAATAACTCCTTTGATGTCAGGTTTATTTATCTCCCTGTCATGAGATACAGCTATGACTATGTTTGCATACATCTTTATAGTTGGCAGAAGGTTGTCTGAGCCAATATAATTCTTTCCATAGCATTTGGTCATTTACGTTCCTTTGATATGAAATATGGTAAATATTCCTGTGTTACATCAAATTTTAATCAGAGACACGAATAGTTATATTTAGGAGGGAGGGAAAAGATTGAGATCTCTATAGTCACTGTGCAATAAAATTATGTTAAAGTAATTATTGGAACCATTCAGTGTTACCCATATTAAGCAAGAGATGGCAACCAAAGGGGCAAATGGTTCCTCTGTAAAGTGTCATCTTGGGATACCCGGAGGACCTCTGCATCCGTGATTAGTAATGACCGTTTGCGATTACTATTTAGGTGCCTTAATTTCCCAGAATTACCTCTAAGAGAGAAGAAAGTAAGGTTTAATTCTGCTTGTGATGTGTATTAAAGCTCTAGGGTTGAATCTACCCAATTATTCAGCTTGAGGGTTTGATGTTGTAATATGTCTAACTTCCTGGGAAAAGTCCTCTAAAGATCACTGGAGGAATATCCCAATTTGATTCCTTCATTTAAGAAAGTTATCTTTTGATTTCTACCAGGAAGTCAAAGGGAAATTTGGTCTAAATATGCTGTAGTAACTAAATTCAAAATCACAGTTAAATTAATCAAAAAGATTAATATTTGTTTTTTGTTCAATCCAACAAAGTATGTTAAATGAAGCTCAACAGTTTTGCCAATATCGATCTTTTATTAATACTACCTGGAAACACCACATTTGATATTTACATACATATAAGCTTCTAGTCAATGTAGGCTTGGATAGTTCACTGAAAATGTCAGCATATGTGTCTTCATTTGGAGAAAATAATTGTTTTCTAATTCAAGAGTCTATTGGTTAAATGTTGATGGAACAGACATGTGGATATGTCCTCTGAAAAGAGCTGGAGTCTAATCTATATCCTTATAGAATGTCTTACTAATTTTTTTTTGGTCAGAGAATCACATTAAAGCCATTAACCCATTTACATGAACTTAAAACATGTGAATCTGAGATTATTTATTAGTGCTTTAAGAAACGCTGAACAGATTAGACACACTTTTCACCATTTAACAAGGAAAATCCATTATAACTTCCTAACCCCATGTTTCTTTGTCTGACCTCATTTGTCAGAAAGCAGTGATGACTATCTGGTTTCAAGTGTATCCACTTCAGTGAAGTAGCAAAAATCCCTTCAGAACAAATGTAGTGCTTCCTTCTTGTTCTGCTACCTGTTGTACGCAGGAGTCACTTCTCTAGATGACATGGCCAAATTTGTAACACCTACCTCTTTCTCTTAACTGAACTTGAGTATTTTCTGTCCCAGGCAGGATGTCGAGGTTTCCAGTATCTGGAATAGCCTTTGGCCTTCACATCAGAAAGTAACCTAGGAGACTGTGCGTTGTCTTTGCCCCTGTCCCACTCTGTTTCTATACAAACCACTACTCAAGGCTGATAGGGAAAAAGAAGCAGTCACCACAGGACTACTTGTATTGAAATATTTTTTGCAAGGACTAAAAGACCACCCCCACCAAGGGGAAAATGTAGTTTTATCCAAACAGCATTTCCTATGAACCGAGTTGTAACATTTTTCTTCCTGTTATGGTACTTCTTTACCTAGTTCCACTGCAAGTAATGTCTTCATTAAATGTTCCATCTTGAATCTGTTATCCAGGAGAGTCATTTGAAATAATGACTCTCAAAAAGAGGCAACATATTTGAGGACAACCTTTTGAGACTAAGGTAAACTTTTTTTTGGCTCAGTTGTACTATTAAAGAATACTTAGAGCCCTAAATGACACTTCAGTCCCCTTTGCTACTCAGAAAAGAGAATTACCAGAGAGGCTCTGGTGACCACAACCCAGATTTAGTTACAGAAAGAAGCTGATGATCTTTGGATAACCATGAGCTCACTGGCATGCATGTTATTTAATGGGACACTCAAATGCATTGAACAGCCAGTTATATATTAAAATTTCATATTTAATAAAATTAATGCTTTATGTAATAACAACAACAATAATAATAATAGATAAAATATAGACCCACTATGTACTGGCAATGTTGAGTGCTCTACCTACATCATTTCCTTTATGTCAATCATATGAGGTAAGCTTGTCATCTGTCTCTCCATTTTATATATGAGGGAGGTGGAGGGGTCAAATAATCTAGTAGTGGTAGTAATAATAATACTAATAATAATAATAATACACCCATCCAGTGTTTATTATTTCCCAGGCCCCAGTTTTAAGAGCACAATCATATTCACTCATTTAATTCACACCCCCCCCACTGAATAGATATTATTATTTGTTCCAATTTATAGATGATGTAATAGAGCACAGAGAGGGAAAGTAATTGCTCAAAGTCTCAGCTAAGAGGTGGTGCTGAGACTGAAATGCTGATATTGTGTTCCCGGAGCCGTCCCCTTACCAAGGCATTGCACTACTTCTGCCTCTCTCCACAATTAACCACTCAGGAGTTTATGCCTGGTTAGTGTCAGTGATAAGCCTTGACTTCAAAGTCTGTGCTCCTGCTGTGTTTTACTTGACTGCCTCTCAAGCACATGGTGGGGGTGGAGTATGTAGAGATAATTTTAGCCCTTAAAATTTTTACTTTTTGGTGATGAAGCTGACACTGTCTACCTAAGTGACCTATCAACCCAAAACACCAGAATGATGTCTCCAGGGATGATTCTGGAATCATTAGGGATCTCTCCATCATGACTCCAGTAACTTCGACTATAGAATGACCCAAGGGGGATCTCCTATGCAATTTAAGTGTTGAGTTTCTTTCCTAAATAAACCTTTGTAATTAGTAAGAGTAAACTATTGCTAAAAGCTGCACCCTTCAGTAAGAAGAAGCAAATGGGTCTGGACAATGAAGGGAGCATGCCTCCTTTGGAAAGTGATACCAACTTTAAAGTGTTCAGCTCCTTGTACTTCTAGGTGAGAAAATGATGGTGTGACATGAACTAGTGACAGTAAGCCCACATTTTAATTCAAATATATTGTTGTCCCCAAATATTCTCTGTAAACCAGATGTAGTATACTAAAGGGAAGATCATTTATTTCTGTAGACACAAAATGGCAATGAGCAAAGAGGGAAATAGATTTTTTTTTGCAAGAATAAGATCTTAAAAGCTTTGCTAAATTTATGACTAATAAGACCTTAAGTGTTATGGTAAATGAAATTAAACTAAGAATTAGATGACCAGTTCAAGTTCTACTTAAGCTTAGAATTCATTCTTACAAATAAAATATTACTATATGCAGTGAACTTTAATTTTACTAAGGAAAATGACATGTTCTCACACTCTTTCCTTGGTTAGCAGCAACCTCCTCTTTTTCTAAGCTCTGACAGTTCATGCCATTCGACTGAACTGTCATATATTTTTCTCTATTATCATATATTTTTATATGTTGGGTTCTATATTATTATGCCACTTTCTTCACCTTTATTATAAACTATTTAAGGGTGAGGTCCATGAATTCCACCTTTCATGGTTTCTTTTCCTTGCCAGAAAATGGGTGTTCAGTACTTGTTGATGGATTGAGATTAGAGCTCCTTAAGAAAAAGGTATTCTCTTAAAATGAATGCTTTCTAAACACATCAGTGGAATTCAAGCTTATCATTTACTGATTGATAATAACTTCATTGAACTAGAGATCCAACTTCATGCAAGTAGTTGCAACTAATTATAGAAATGTAAATATGATGATGGATACAGTATCTGAAATGATCGCCAGCTAAAGCAAGCTTTATTATTTGGAAAATCACTAGCAGGTTTTTTTTTTCTCTTAAAGACCTTGTGTTTGAGTACTGGCATTTTCAATATGATGTACTTACACTAGTAATCATATGGTGAAGAACTAGTATTTTTTGGATGACTTCTCTCATGAAACTAGAAATGAGAATTTTGCTCTTCTAAATTCATATGGCTGAAAATTTTTCTGATTCTAATACTGTTGATCCTAGGATGGTTCACTTTCCTGATTTCAGCTTGCACTGAGCAAGGGTATTTTTAATCCAGCTCTTGGAGTTCAGGGGATCTCAATTATATACCAGAACAGTGAAAAGAGTATTATACTATATTGTATTATAGCAGAAGGAGCGCTATAGTGACTCTTGAGATCTGATAAGAAGTTGAAGCACTGTTCACAGTTTTCTGTGTGACCTTGAGTACATAATATCTGTATAACAGTCTATTCCAACAATAACATACTGTGATTCTTCGAGATACAAATTTTGCACTACTTCTACCTTCTGTCCCAACTCTATTTTTCTTTCATTCTAGAATATTAGTTTGCTACCTAAGAGTTCCTTACACTGGAATACCAACATCGAGTTCATAAAGAAAACAATCTAAGGTTGAAATAGCCTTTTGTGTTATAAAGAGCTTTACAGTCTCAGGAGATATACTGTGACTGTGCAAGAAATGGTCTTTGCAGCTGTGGTGTCAGTCAGTTAACTAAGTCAAAGTAGGCAATTTTGTTGGGTGCTGTTTACCTGTTTTCTCACTGTACAACTTTATTTGGGTAAGTTCTTCTTAACAAATGCACTCAAGTCTGTATACCAGTTACATGGGCAAGTCACATGTTGTTATTGATCCTTAGGTTCCCCACGTGTAATGTAGGTGTAATAATATCTGCCCAACAGAACTTTAAGATTGTGAAACAAACACGTGTTTAAAATTTTCAACATTACTGAATGTTAGGATGGGCAGGGTAGGAGAAAATGGTGGCTGAACTACAACCCGGAAAAGACAGCTGACCTCAAACCAGAGAGCTGAAAGGGCGGAATTTATCCACATAGCAACCTGAGCCCGAGGAGAACCACCAATGATATATTGCCGCTTTGTTCAAAGGGGACCAATCCCCAGCCCCAACGAAGAGAGCCAGCCAAAATTAAACCCCGCCACATTCCCTGCTTGGGTAGGACTTCCTTAGGCCCACTCTGTGGGCCGGGGAACCTCACCTGGGTGCACAAACCCCAATAAAACACTAGACTGCCTGACTTTGTGGCTGATTGGCATTTCTTCCTCAGCGGAGCCTAAGAACACCTTTCACTAAATATTTTCAAGTTCAAAGTATAATGACAATAAGGACACTTTGCAGAAAATAAACTAAGGATTTGAAACTCTTCCAGGTGTTGGTCCTGAATAGGTGATTGTGCAGCATTCTAAGTAAAATATCAGCAGTTTTGAAATTAAAGTAGCTTCCAGTAGAGGTGTTTTAACAGGATTAAGCAAACTGACAGGCACACACACTGGGGTCTGTGGTATATGTTTTTGAACCATGACTCACCTCAAAAAAATAAGAGCAGAAAATAATGTAAGTCTATTAACTTACAGATATAAGAGGAAAATATTTCAGCTAATGACTAGTAAGCAAAGTATCGGAGAGTGTGCCATTTAAAAAATAAACTGTTCTCGTCTCATCAAATTCTTTAGAGTATCTTTCATGAGAGCTAATTAAAACTTAAAAATTAGAGATGACATGATAAAGTGGAGAGTTTGCCTTTATATGAAAAATTAAGTATGTGATTGCTTGTCTAGAATTAATCAGAGGTAAAACCCTCAGAACTTTAGGAGACATAATCTAGACAGTACCTGGCCAGGTAGGTCATAAGATAGTGAATCTTATTTTCTTGTTTTGTTTTAATGAGAAAAAACTGATTACATTGGACACTAGTTTTCAATTAGATAACATATATCAGGGTAACCTGTGAAAAATAAAAATGGGGAAAGACTCTGACCCCCAAAATTCTAAATCAAAATGTTTGAGGTAAGGCCCAAGAGATGTACCCAGTTAAACCAGCTCTTCATGTCATAGATATACTCATGCAAGAAACACATTTCTTCTGAATTATTTTGTTTATGCATTAACATTTTTATCTATATTCTTTGAAACTGAATTAGTTTTCACTCACCTTGTTTCTTTAGTAGGAGACTATAAGAAAATTAATCGAGATAAACAATTACTCTTTTTTCAACTTTCTTTTTTGTTTTATTTTTTATTTAATCTTTATTATATATTTTTTCTTATCATTTAGTCCCTTATACTCCTCTGCCCCCAGAAATTACCACATTATTTTCCTTGTTCATGAGACCTTTTTCTTTTTGCTCAATCCCTCTACCCCTGGCCTCCCTGCAACCCCAACTAGCCGTTGAGGTTAGTTATATTGAGGTGTGCCACTAATACCTTTATCCTCACTCCATTTTCTGCATTTTCTCTAAAACTCTCTTCCCAAGAATCAGAGTAGACTTCCCTTTCCTATGCTTAAAAACCTATTTTAACATTCCCCACGATTTCCAGTAAAACAATTTGAACACTCAGCAAAGGAGCTTATTTTATTCTTCTTACAGTAACTTATATCCCTAGGCTTATCTGTAACCTCTCTTCCCATTGTATTTTGAATATATCAGGTTCTTAAACATTCTGTCTTGCTACATGCTACTGCTTGTTGGGGGAAGGTCTTCCTCATTTATATGCCTACTAAAGTCTGAATCAGCCTGTAAACCAATCCTCAACAATACATTTGTAAGTCTTACCTGAATTATTCCTATAAAATTACTATTTTTTCATTCCTTATATAAAATTCAATTTTTAAGGATACAAGCCAAAGTCCAATTTTAAAAATGAAGTGAGGTTATTACAAGTGCAGAAACTTCTTTCTAAAACACAAATAACTTTAGAAGAGCTCATGTATTAACAACATCCTTGGAATTTACCTAACACTTCACAGTTTACAGTAAATTTACATGTGTTTAATTTTAAACCAGGAAGACAAATATTTTTTCTAAATAATCTTAAAATCAAAGACTATACTCTTTGATCTTTTCCTCCAGCTAAATGTTTTCCTAGACCTTTTAAATTTTTCAGATCTATGTATCTGTGGACAAGCTTCCTCATGACATTTCTGTTAGTCTGGCTAGTGAACAAACTAAAAGTTTCCTGAGAGAGGCTGGACCAAGCTACTAGAAGACCACATGGAATTCAGCACTGAAACCCAGTGGGCACCTACTGAAGAAGTAGCTCTTTTAAGAAAGTAATGTGACCTCTTTATTTTTTCAACACACACATTATATTTTCAGAAAACTACACTTTCAGAGTAAATTTAAAATATAAAGTTATTTTTATGCATTTTTACTTATACTTTATTCATTATGCTATTATAGTTGTCCTGATTTTTTCTCCTTTGCCTCTTTCTACCCAGCACCCTCCACTCCCTCAGGCAGTCCCTACACCATTGTTCACGTCCATGGTTAATGCATATAAGTTCTTTGGTTACCCCATTTCCTACAGTATACTTTACATCCCCATGGCTATTCTATAATTACCTATTTATATTGATTAGTCCCCTCACTTCTTCACTTATTCCCCCACATCCTCCTCTCAACTGGCAATCATCAAAATACTCTCCATGTCCATGACTCTGTCTCTGTTCTTCTTCTTTGTTTAGTCTGCTTTTTAGACTCAATTGTTGATAAATATGTATTTTTTACCATTTTATTGTTTATAGTTCTGATCTTCTTTTTTTAATAAGTATCTTTAACATTTTATATAATAATTTTTGGTGATAATGAACTCCTTTAGTTTTTTCTTGTCTGGGAAGCTCTTTATCTGTCCTTTGACTCCAAATGATAGCTTTGGATAGAGCAATCTTGGCTGTATGTTCCTGCTTTCATGACTTTAAATATTTCTTGCAAATACCTTCCAACCTGCAAGGTTTTCTTTAAGAAAGCAGCTGATAGTGTTATAGGAACTCCCCTGTAGGTAACTAACTTCTTTTCTCTTGCTGCTTTTGAGTCTCTCTTTAACATTTGGAATATTAGTTATGATGTGTTTTGTAGTGGGCCTCTTTGCCTCCATCTTGTTTGGGACTCTCTGTGATTCCTGGACTTGCATGTCTATGCAAGTTTTCTTCACCAAATTAGGGAAGTTTTCTTTCATTTTTTTTATTGATTTTCAATCTCTTGCTCTTTCTCTTCTCCTTCTGGCACCCCTATGATGCAAATGTTGGGCCTCCTAAAGTTGTCCCAGAGGTTTCTTACCCTATCCTAATTTTTTTGGATTCTTTTTCTTCTTGTTCTGATTAGTTGTTTTTTGCTTCCTTATGTTCCAAATCATTGATTTGATTCTTGGCTTCATCCACTCTACTATTGTTTCCCTGTCAATTGCCCTTTATTTCAATTAGTGTATCCTTTGTCTTTGAATATTTTTTATGCTGTTGAGGTCCTAATTTTCTTGAGTATCCTTATAAACAATGTTTTGAACTCTGCATCTGATAGATTGCTTATCTCTATTTTGTTTAGCTCTCGTTCTGGAGTTTTGATCCGTTCTTTCATTTGAGCCACGTTTCTTTGTCTCATCATTTTGGCAGCCTCCCTGTGTTTGTTTCTATGTATTAGGTAGAGCTGTTCTGACTCCATGTCTTAGTAGTGTGGCCTAATGTTGTACGTGTCCTATAGGGTTTAGTGGCATAACCTTTCCTATCACCCAAGCTGGGTACTAAAGGTACGCCTTTTGTGGGGGCTGAGTATATCCTCCTCTTATAGTTGAATCTTGGTGGTTGAGTACTGGTTGTTGTTAGAAGATCAATGGGAAGGATTTTCCCAGACCAATCAGCTGCAAGGATTGGTTTGACCACTTACCACCAACCTCCATCCTCTGTGTACATATGATCAGCTGTGCAGGGGTAGGGTGGTGGTGTTCTGACATTCTATTGCTGTCCAATGGATGGACTGACCCTGGAGTTTCTGAGGTTGTACAGACCAAGGTCAGCCCCTACTTGTATTTTGGCCTGAATTACCCTGCCTGAGCTATAAAGCAATCTGAGGTGGCAGTTACTTGTGCTTGGCTTAGAGATTCCCAGGCAAAGCCAAGCTATGAATCTAGGCCTGCTTGCTGCTAGTACTGGGACTGGGGCTCACTGAGGCCAGCTGTTGCTTGTTTGAGAGGATTTAGGAAGTTGTGAAGCTTGAGCAGAAACCAGCCATTCATATGGAAAAGAAACTTGGGTGAGCTGGTAAGTTGAGTGGGGTGGAGTCTCTGGGGACCTCCAAGGAAGCTCAAACAGTGTTAGCTAGATTTATGGAGTCTCAAATATGACATCAACTTGCTGGCTTTAGGGTTCTGTGTAAAGAGGGTTTAGAAAAGGGACAATGGCCTCTGCTTGTCCTGATGCCAGACACTTCGGTTCCTCTCTTTATGGCACTGGTGTTTCTTCCTGAAATTCTTCCTTTGATTTAGTCCCTGCTAGTTTTTGTAGCCAAAAGTTATGGGACTTGTCTTCCTGGCACTGGAACCCTGAGTTGGGGGTATTGGGTTGGATATGGGACAAGCCTCTTCTGTGTCTGTACCAGTCTGGATGGATGTGGTTTCTTTAATTCTGTAGTTGTCAGGCTTCCATTCAACTCAATTTCTTACCTTTGTAAGTGATGATTGTTCTATATTTTAGTTGTAATTTTGATGTGATTGTGTGAAGAGGTGAGCCAATATACATATGTATATACATAAAAAAGGAGCTGACATCTTGTCACCTTTATTTGTCACTAATAGTGTACTTTGAATATTTTCATATCTTTGGTATCTCTGAAATTAAAATTTATTAAATGTTACTGAAATTTGGTAAAAAACTCAGACAAGCTCTACTACATATCTAAGACCAATCAAAGTTCACCTTTTAACCCCATTATAAGAAAAGGTGGATGAGGACAACTACTCAAGAAATTTTTGGAGAAGGCAGTCTGTCCTAGACAGCTCTATCATAATTCTTTGGGACAGCAATGACACATGGCATAACGTGGTCTTAATTTATTTTACTACAAAAGATATCTACTTTAATTCTTATTCTTCTTGATTCTGTGTGGTATATTTTTAAAAGCACTAATCTCTCTCTTTCAGAAATAAATACATATATACAAGGTCCAGTACAAATAACACCCCTTTTTATTACAAATTATTTTATTATAAAATCATAAGCATGTAATTCTGTAACATAACATTATCACATTGAAGCACAGTATATGACATTTTAGGTGAAATATTCAAATTGCTGTTCATCTTGGGTGAGACATTTGTGTATCCTACCAACCACACTCAATGACATTACTTCTACCAGACCTTGTACATATATGTGGTTGAGCAAAAAGTTCATCTGTGTTTTTTCTCTAAAATAAAAGACACATTTTTCACTTTCACCAATAATTTTATTGATTTGGATATTTTGAGTATGTCAGCTATGTCCTGCGTAGTACAATATTGATTGTTCTCAATTAATGTCTTTTTTTGTTCACTATCAACTTCAACTGGTCTACTTAATCATGGAGTACCATCCAGTGAGAAATCTCCAGCATGAAACTTCACAAAACCATTTTTGATTCATTCAACCAGTCACCTTCTCCATACACTGCACAAATGTATATTTTTTATTTCAGTTGCATTTTTACCTTTCTTGAGATGATAAAACAATACGCCAAAAAATTCATGTATTTTCTTCCATCTTCAAAATTAAAATAGCTACACAAAAATTCACCAATTTTGATAAGATTTTTTAATGCTCACTGGTATGACAACTGTCACAATACAATCTAAAAAATTGTTTTGAATGAAATTGAAGACAACTAACTGTTACTAGGGCCATCTTACGGAAAAATAAACCAAATGAGTTTTTTGGCCATTTACACACACACACACACACACACACACACATCTCTGTGGGGGCATCAGTTTTCCCATCGATAAAATGAGTATGTCAGCCATATATATTATTTTTCTTTTCAGACAGATATTTTAGAAAACTTTACCCAAACCTGACATTTCCAGGTGCTGACTCAACATTCTGGGCTGTCAATGTTATCAACCTAATTGTTATCATTACAGTCGGAACAATTACTCCATTCTTCTTCAACTTCATAGTCTTTGTTCAGTTAATCTCCCAGTATCCACTTCTGGGTCTCTGATTTTGTAAATATAGCTACTAGCTCAAGACTTTCAAACAGAGCCTCAATTTTCACTCAAAACCTCAAACTATATTACTTCTTAATACAGCCTATTTCTTTCAACACTAGATTCTTAGATACTGGTTTGTGGCCAAGTGACTTATTTCTAATATTCTCACCTTCATTTCTAATGTAATTCTAATTGTGATCTGGATTTGCACAATTCAATACTAGAGTAGCTTCCAGACTTTTCAAACCTATAAACTCAAATCAGGCCTCAATTTTAAATCTCACTATTAAAATTCTGAAAAGATCAAATGCATGATAAGGTGAGATAACAGTGTTAGAACTTGAAGTGACCTTAAAGTTGATCTTCTCCAGTCCTTTCATTGGACAGGTGCAGGAGAAAACTGAAGCCCCAGGAAAAGCAATACAATTAGAGTCAGACAGGAAATGAGTGTCAAAACCAGAACTGACTTCCAGATCTTCCCCTTACACCCCCTAGTCCTCTTTAACAATATCATCATGACTTTCTGGTGTTAGTTTGTAAAAGCAACTTTTACATGTACTCAGAAATTTTCCTTCATTTGTCACTAAAGGAAATGATGTTAGACAATCATGTTGCTACTTTCCATCCTCCTGACCTTTAGATTTTATGCTAAGTGATTTCCTGGAAGCGACTCCTACCACATCAAATAACTTTTTTTTCCAAAAGTCATTAACTTGTTCTATCTTCTGGATTCATCATGACTCACAGGTGTAACAGCTCCTTCAGGAATTACTAAATGTCTCAGACATTTCAGAGATATTCTGAGTCAAATTACTATTTAGAAAGAGGACACTTAAATTAGAGGTGAATAAAATAGTTGAAAATCAACTGATGTACTCCCTGAAGGAAGCCAGAATGTCTCAATTATATGCAGTATCAGGTCAGGCTTCTCTGGAGATTTATGTAGTGATATGTGCTTCCAGTGTCCTCAAAAAGCAAGCCTTTATGATGACCTAATTTAGTTATAAAAATAATTGCCGTAAAGGGCAATATTCACCTTACAGTAGCTAAAACATATGACTTTTAAAATTCATTAGTGCACTTGATTCACTTAGAAAGCTTATTAGTTACCTCTTACTGGGCCTTGCCTCCTCTTCCTCATTTCCCCACTCTGGTTCAAACCTTGTTGACCTTCTCAGCTCACAGAACCTTTGAAAGGTGTTCATTCTTGGAGGGAAACCTTATGTCGTGTAATCCTTTTTTTTCTGTACCACTTAGGTTTTGTTTTGAACTGATAATGAATTATGCTTCTTTTATTCCCCATTACTTTGTAAGCAATTATATGCAAGAAACTAGGTTTATTCTCTTTCCCAGAAGCTAACATTGGTTACAGTAAATTTGGAGCTCAATAAATGTTTGAATGTTTTTATTATTGTTCAATTACAGTTGTCCCCATGTTCCTCCTATTACTCTCACCCACCTACCCATTCCTACCTCCCACATTCAATCCACCTGCCCCCCCCACATTGTCTCTGTCCATGGGTCCTTTATAATGTCCCTTGAAAAATATTTGACTTTTACTGAACAAAGCTGATACATGTTTTGTGTTACACACTGTGCCTCCCAGAGACATGCCTGGAAATATATGGGTTAATGGTAATTGTAAAAATCTTAAATTCTGTACCAAGCAATTCAAAAAGTGTACTACTTGTATTCAAAAGAAGTTATCAGTTTTAAAGTAGAGGCTAAGAGAATCAGCTGTTTTTGTATATAAGACAAAATTCATAAACCATTTAAACCGCCCAACCGAAACACAAACAGGAGTAGGCTGTTAAGTATTTACCTTAGACTTAACTTTTTTTTCAAATGAGGAACTAGTGTTAGCTCAGTTTCCAAAAAGTGATAATTTACCAGCAAACGGTCCTGTTTGTCTGCATGGCAACAGTCTTGGCAGCGCTTAGAAGAGGGACCAAACAAAGGGAAACGAGCGAAATACCCAAAGCGTCAGCCCCAGCCTATTTATTTGATTAATCAATCTCATGGCACTTTCAACTTCCTCAACAAATAAAGGCACAAAAGCTGAGTTAGGTAAGTCATTCTACTTGGTTTTTGTCTTGGGGGATTTATTCTGCTCATAAGCAAAGGAATGTAAAGTTGGCTTTTCCAAATTATATTAAAGCATTTAACAATGTGAATCAAATCCAAAACATCAGCTGAAACCATTAGCTTTAAAATGAACCCTAAAGGAATTTAAATAAAGGCTGTGTCCTCAAAGGATATCCTACATTACAGGTGCAATTTTACGTATGCCAACAAAATGCCTACTGGACTAGAGCTGAAGCTATGCAGTCAGGGGAATGATGAACTACCATAGTTTTTAAGATCATAAATTTTGTATGTAGAATTAGGTGAACATCAAAGTGATGTTCTCTATACCATAAATTCCACAATATCAATGACTTACAATTGGAGCAAATTAAATATATCACTAAATCTGTTTCACAAATACCCTTCCAAGAGATTTCAGTGTCCTTTTGCACAACTGCAAGGGCAGGAAACTAACTCAATACTTCCTAGGGCAGCTTATACCATCTTTAACTGAATTTACTATAATACATTTCAAACTTTGTTATCCTGAGATTTCTGTTTGTGGTGCAATTGTATTTCTCAGGACCACATATATATCTATTCTGTTCACATGATAAACTTTCCAGTGGAAGGAACTTGTAACTTGTCATCTATCCAGACTAAATAAACACTGTCACTTTTCCATTGCTACTCTGTGGTGTCAAGGACCCTCACTGGTATAGATCTATGTTTATAAAGCTCAAATTTACATATAAAGTGCAATACATTTTCTCCAGGCTTTATTTCCTGGTGTGCTTTATTTATTGAGGTTTCTTAACAAAAATATATTATTAATTATGGTAGACTATATTCATAAAGAGACTAATATAAAATGTTTAGTGATTTTACCCCGATGAAATATGCATAATTTACATAAAATTTATGGAATGCATAAAATTGGTGCCAAAAATTATATTATAAAGTATGATTAGTATTAAGCTTTTTATTTCCTAAATTAATTTCTGCAGTGATACAAGTTCACTATTATATCTATCATGATTTTTCTTTAAACTATACAATGAGACTATAAATGTCATCAAGAAATATAAACCTAAGAATATCAATGGATATTAAAACAATAATCATAAATTAAAATATGTTTTTATAAATTAAACTGTATAGCACTGACCCTGGCTGGTGTGGCTCAGTGTATTGAGTGCTGGCCTGTGAACTGGTCACTGGTTCGATTCCCAGTTAGGATATATGCCTGGGTTGGGGGCCATGTCGCCAGTAGGTATTGTGTGAGAGGCTACCTCACATTAATATTTCTCTCCCTCTCTTCCTCCCTTCCCCTCTATAAAAATTAAATAAATAAAATCTTAAAAAAACATATAGTACTGGATAAAACAGATGTGCAAAATGGAAAATAGGTAAATAATTGACTATATATTAATTTAACATATTTGTGAAGACATTTGCAAATTAATAGAGAATTTGTAGTTTGTTCAGTAATAAGTCTAGAATAAATGTTTAGAAATTTAGGAAAAACACTTCTCAAGATACACCAAAATTAAAGAGTTGCATAGATGTAAGAAATACAACTAATTTTTTGAAGCTGTAGTATTTTGTAATTTTTGAAATCATAAAAATTACAGAAGTGCTTGAGAATTTCTTCTTACCAAATCCAATTAGCATGATGAATCAATATAGTAGACTAGCATAATTCTATGAAAATTTTAAGATGATCATGGTCCCTGCCAACTGTTGCAATGAAGATTAGGAAAACTAATATAGTTCAGGGGCCAAACAATAAATGCACTGCTCTCTAGCTCATGGAAAAAAACCATTTTTTCTTTACTGTAGACTAAGACAAATACATTCTCCAAATCACACAGCTGCAAACCAAGTGTCAGAGACTGTCTTGATGCTTCCCAGTAAGGCTGAGTGTCGCAGGAGCTATAGCTGGAACGGATCCTTCCAGTTGGTGGGGGTAACCCTATTTCTGGTATTTGCCACATTGCATCTGATTTTGTAAGCATTGTACAACTGAACTGCATGGGGGATTCCTACCCCAGCATCCTTTATATTTTTGATGATGACATTAACCTCCATAGTTTTTCCTGGGATGTGCTACTCACAAGTCTCAAGGTATAACCTCTTCTCTATTCTGACCTGAACTTTAGCATAGGAGACTTGTTACAGTTTCACATCTGGTGTCATTTGCAGTTATGTCTCCCTCATAAATTCTGGACCTGTTTTTAAAATCAATCTTCTCTTTGTCATCAAGAAATGAGAGTATATCTCTAAATGTTGTTGTGGAGGCCTTTTAGCTTTTGCAGTCTTTCCTTGGTTCTTTGTTGGCTGACTTGATCACGTCTTTCTCTTTCTTAAAGGCTTATTGAGAAATGATCAAAAGTCAGCTTACTTCCTGTAATCGAAATCACTATTGCCCTCAGATCTTTTAAGTGCTAGAGTTGTTGCATATGTTGCATAAACTTTGAATTTAAGTATAATATTTTATATATATTTATACCTTAAATTATAATTAACAAGCGTAGTCAAATGGTATTTTTATTAAACACATTAGTGAAATAGAGCTAAATTAAAATAAACACATGGGGAATAATATATATAATTTAGCTGTATCATTTTAATAAATAATAAATATAAGGTATTTAGATAATGAAGTAATAGACAAAAAGTTAGCTTCAAGAAATGTACTACACTCTATAAAATGCACAGAAAAATATTATAATCTAAGCATACAATCAACAAGACTGTTGATATTTTTATAATTAAAAAAATTCAGTATCTACAAAGAGTGAGTATTTTGTAGGAATGTACAATTTATCTGGTGAAGAAATAAAGGCCTTTATTTCCCAGAAAGTGAAAAATTGTTGGAAGCTGAGTTAAAAAAGAAAACTATAACAAATAATGTAATTTTCTTGGTCTTTTTAACATTGGTAAAATCAGGAAATGGAACTTCTTGAGCTTAGGTTTGGTTTTTTTTTAGAGATTTAATTTATTTATTTTTAGAGAGGGGAAAGGTGGGAGAGAAACATCAATATGTGGTTGCCTCTCACACAACCCCTACTGGGGACTTGGCCCACAACCCAGGCATATGCCCTAGACTGGGAATCAAACCAGGGACCTTTTGGTTCACAGGCAGGCACTCAGTCCACTAAGACACACTAACTAGGGCCTTAAGCTTAAGTTTTTATTCAGATGAATATGGTTATTAAAAATTTTGCTTATGTCACTAACATTTTCTCTCAACTTCTTTTTCTGTACTAAGAAAGCTATTTCTTAGTACAGTCAATTCCCTCACCACTTTACTTTTCTTCTCCCATCAGGGTCCTTGCAAAGTTCATGATGGTCTAAGATCTCGATATAAATAATTTATAATGGAAATCCCCCAGAATTTCTTCCTCCCTTCCTCCCTTCTTCCCTCCCTCTTCCTCTCTTCTCCTCCCCTCCCCTCCCCTCCCCTCCCCTCTCCTCCCCTCCCCTCTCCTCTCCTTTCCTTTGTATCCCCCCCCCACTTAGACTGTACATCCTAAAGTGTGGGACTTGTTTTTATTCATTCTGTATTGCCAGTGCCAAGAATTATTTGAGATATGATGTAAAAAAATCATTAAATCTGTGTTGGGTCAATAAACCCATTAGCTCTCAATCTCAGGCTAGAAAAACATGTTATTTTATTTATGGCTAAATATTATACATTTAATAATTTCCCAGTAAAAGCAAATAAATGAAGATTTCTAAAATGTGAATTTTTGTTAAGCTTGCAATACAGTAAGACATAATCAAAGGCCCAAACCAAAATCAAGGTTGGAATCATCATAGGGAATAAGAAAGGTGAAGACGGAACTTTTGTCCAAAGATATTCACTGCCAGTTTGAAGCCTACATAGAATGATGGAGACACGACAAAAAGAACTGGGCTGTTTAGGTGAAAACTCAAACAGGAATACTGATGTAAGGCTGCCATTATAAATGATCACAGCTTTAATGAAAGAATGAGTAAGGAAGAAATGTTAGTGAGCAGAAAGGGATAGGAAGAACATTGACTTTTTTAATACTTTGGGCGCTGAGGAAGGAAAAATGTTTCCTAGAAAATTCACAAACATAAGTTGGATCTCATATGGTTATGTAACTGAGTTATATATAATTCTGTATGTTCCAACAAAACATAAGCTAAAAAATTTATTTTAAAAAAAGCTCAGGTTGAAAGTGCCCCCAATCACCAGACAGAAGCAAACACAAATTCTCTTAGGAAGAATACATCAACCTAGGCCTCAAAATTTCCTGCAGGTATTTCTCAGAACATGAGTTTTCAGTCCTGAAGTGTCACCTTTCTTCCTTTTCAATTTTTGGGAGCGTTTGAGAAAAACTACTTTTAATTCTTTAAAAAATATTTTCTAGAATTCACAAATGGAAATATCTGATCCTAGGATTTTCTTTGTTGAATGGTTTATGATTACTGATTCAGTCTTATTAATTATTGGACTGTTCAGATTTTCTGGGGCTTTTTTCTGAAAATCTGAAGTTTTAGTAGATTTTATATTGCTAGGAATCTATCTCTTCTAAATTATCCAGTTTGTTGGCATATAATTTTTATAGCCACTTATTAAAATCTTTTGAATTTCTGTAGTTATTTCTCTTCTTTAATTTATAATTTTTTCTCTCTTTTCTTTGGTTAGGTTATCTTAAAGTGTGTCAGTTTTGTTTATTTTCTACTTTGGGCTGATCCCGTCTGGTGACTTCTGAACTTCATTTATCTGGGTGCCCATATATCTCCCAATGTTTAGAAAATTTTCAGCTATTTTGTTCACATAAGTTTTCTGCTTCTTTCTCTCTCTCTTCTCCTTTCAGGTCTCCCATATAGGTATATTGGTTCCATTTATGATATTCTACAAATCCAATGAGCTTTTTAAAATCTTTTCTATTTTTTTTACTGATAATTCCAAGTGACCTCCCTTCAAGTTCACTGACTCTTTTTTCTGCTGACAGCAGCTATTGTTGGCACTGCTGTATTTTTAAATTTGATTTATTGTATTCTTTAGCTCCAGAATTTGATTATTTTTATGACTTCTATTTGTTAGACTTCTGCTTTTGATCATGTATTGTTTTCCTGGTTGTTTTGAGTTGTTTACCTGTCTATGTATCTTACTGAACTAACTTAAAAACCATTATTTTGAATCCTTTTGTCAGCTGATTTGTAGATCTCCATTTGGGGGTGGGTGTTGGTTATTGGAAACTTTTTGTGATCATTTGGTGATGTCATGTTTCCTTATGTGTTTGTTTTTTCCATATTCCTTGAAGTCTTGCACTATTGTCTTTGCATTTGAAGTAGCAGTCACCTTCACCAGTCTTTACTGACTTCCATCAGGAGGGGAAGCACTCCATTCACTAATCAGCCCATCTAGACATTCTACAGGTCAGTCAGATCTTTTCTATAGATGTGATTGCTCCATTCCTCTTGCTTCTTTTGGAGGGATAGTATTAAGATTGTATGTCTTTTTTCAACTCTGCCAAGCCAGGCTAACTATAACAGTTTCCCATTAATTTTCTCTAGGGCAGTGCCCTGAAATGGTCAAGGCTCTCTACTTTTTCCCAGTCCAGGAGAGCTGGACTGGCTGTCTGTTTGTGCTCTTGTGTGATCTACTGAGCCTTGTATGTGCCTTCTGCAGGTGGCATTTGGGGTACAAACTATAGGAGTACAGGGGCTCAGAGTGCTGGGATTATACATGGGCTACTTTGGAGGAATTCTCATGTGATTTGTCCTATGAGGTTTGTGGGCAGGTATCTTGGAATCTGTCAAGCAGTTAGTAGAAACTGTGTTCTTTGTTGAGTTCACTGTGGCTGTTGTGAATCCCACCACTTTTTCTCTGGTCATAGCTAACACTAGTCTCTTCAGCTATGCTGATCATCTAGGTGTTTCAGGCGGGGCAATAGAGAAGTGGGCAATGCCCCACATGGCTGGAGAAGCCGGGTGCTCACTATGCTCTCACTTGCCCCCATGGAGGAAATCACAGGCCAAAAAGGTCTCTCTTGACACTGAGTCGATTTGAAAGAGGAATGACACAGGTAGTATAAACCTTTTCTTATCCTCTCTAATGCATATATTCTTGAATTTTTTGCTCTAACAGGGTGCTGGGCCTCTTCATTGTACTTTTGGGCTTCTACCAAGTTTACTTTTATGTGTGGATAGTTGTCAGAATCAACGTTTTTGTGTTGAGGGTGAATGCTGAAAGCTTATTCTGCCACCTTGGTCTGTGTGCATTCTCTGATGTCATTTTCTGTGCTGGGGTCAACCCAAAGCAGGCATCTATACAAACAGGAGCATTCAAGTTCCAACTACTAAGACTGATAATAGTAATAAATTAAAAAGTGGTTGATTTCATTCCTGATGTAGCAAAAATCCATTATTAGTTAAAAAAAAACGATGTTAAAGATTTGCAGTAAGGCTGAGCATTAACCAACCAAAAAGTTAAAACTAATTTGAACTCTGCAGAGCCAGTGTAATTTAACCTGGGAACAATCCTCTTTCATGTTAAAACTAATACATAGACAATAATCCAAGAATTACCATTAACTCCAGAAACCAGAGCTCCTCCTTTTGTTTAGGTTGAAGTCGCCATAAGGGTTGACCCAAAGTCAACAAAAAACAGTTTTCTAGCTGTAGTGTTTATAATGTTAAAGTGAGACAGGATGGCTAGACATAACTCCAGCTCCACTTTGGACAAGTTTCTTCACCTGTCTAGGCCATGATTTATTTCTATATTTAAAATAGGTTTAGGCATTGAAAATATGACCTTAGAACAAATGTAGTTCATCTATACCAGGTAGGAAATCATTCGACATTTTTAGCACAACTTACAAGTCTTAACTTGCTGCTATAGCTCACCTAGCATGGGGGCCTGAATTTTTTAAGCCTTTGAGTCCTAAACTGTTGCACCTATAACATGAGAGAAAGGACAAAAGGCTATTAAAGCTTGTAAGATCAGATTGGAGAAATAAAGACTAATACATCCTAAATGCTCCCAATATGATGACATTAGTGGAAACATTTTACCCTTTGCAATTTGGTTAGTACATTATAGAAGTGGTGAAATATTTCATCAAGTGGAAAAACAAAGCAATCTCAGACAGATTTTCAAAATTGCTTTCCCTGCCATATATCATAAACTAAAAAAAATTACGAGACATTTTCCAAATAATTTTTAGCTAAAGTTAGGAGGGTGATTCATTTGGGACATTTACAAAGCATCTTACTTTTTAAGGTTTTAGAAAATTCAATTTCGTGGATACTGTTTTGTTCCTTAAGATTCAGGTATTTCTGAGGATCAAAGAAGTCAGTGACTTAAAGAACAACATGCTCCCTGAGCTTCCTTTTTGATGTGCTTGCTTGGAATGCAAGCAAAAACTGGAGTTACTTTTGAACCAGCTCATACCAATTTCACGACCTCATGCTCTGGCATGTATAACAAAGTGTTTTACTAGATATAAAAGCTACTCATCTAAGACTTATTCCTGAAATGTGTTTGGAGATGTCAAATGCAAACTTAAAAAGATTTTAAACCCTTTTAAAATTCTAAACTCAAAGAATATTCGTCCAACTCTTGCTCTTGTTAGGGATGTAGCATTTAGGGATCCCTTGAGGAAAGCCCTCATTTCTTTAAAGTGCAGTTTAGAAAATATGTACTTAAAAAAATTCTATTTGAGAGTGATTTCAAACCTCCCAAGAGTTGCAAAAATAAAAATAGCAATAGCAAAATGAACATTGATATAAATTTTACCTATGTTCAACTATTGTTAGCATTTTATCCCATTTGCTTGATGATTCATTCTCTTTCCCTCCCTTCCTCCCTCCCTTCCTCCCTGTTTTTCTCCCTCCCTCTTTTTACTGTCTACCTCCTCCTGATAAGGGACCTTGTTTTCCTGCTCAGGCTGACTGTATTTATTATTGTGAAGGTAATAAAAAGAGGGGGTAGGATATTTTTCAGTAAAACAAATGTGATCTTGCAAGGCAGTTGCTTCTCGTGCCATTGCAGGAATTCCAGGGATCAGAGGCATCTTTTCTGTTACAAGGGGAAAAACCTTCTGTGCTGGGCTTGAGGACTCAAGAAAACCTAGGGGCTCAAGGCCCCAAATTTATACAATCAAATGCCCTTTGAAGGCCTTGAGTCTCATTCATTTCCTATTAGCACCTTGTCTTTGGCATAAGAGACCAAGCAAGATATAGAATTCACTGCTACCTTTATAAGTAAATATTGCACCTCAACCCTGCGGCTGTAGGAGAGGAGGGTCTTTTTAAATGTCATGGAGGCCATCTTATTTTTAAAGTACAATTGCCTGAGTTCGACACTTTATTTTTTTAAAGCTTTTGAAGCTGTAAATAAAAGCCACCCCAATCACCATCTTTAGAATTACTGCTGCCCCTATTAACTTAAATGTTAACTCTTAAAACTATCTCAGGAGCTAAAGTTTTACCTTCTACCTGCACCTAATCTCAATCTACCATTGTTACAATTCTTAGTGACATAATGCTGTAACATGCAGCTTTATGGAGAAATGAGTCGGAGTTGGCTTGTAACAGAAATAACCTTGGAAATCACACCATGAGAATAAAACTCTAAAACTAGAACACTCACCAGTCAGACAGCAGTAAGAACTGTGTTGCTGGTGGAAAGTGGCATGAAATATGGGCTTCTATGCAGATAGTTTGTTTTTTAAAGTGATCTTAAGGGGAATAAGTGGATGTAGGAAAGGTTTAAAAGAGAAGAAAGAAAGGCAATTCAAAAATAATTATGCTCTTTACCACAGTAGAAAACTAGGGATTCATCTCGCTATAAATACCTTGGAAGAACCAGATAGGAAGTATTCATTTATTGTCCTTGAGTTTCAGAAAAAGAAAATGATTGCCACTGGCTTCCTTCCCCATTAGTTAAAAGTAGCCACATAGGGTTTAACTCCTTCAATGGCTGCCAATTTCTTGGCCATCGTCCTACAGGAAGTGGAAGAGAAGCTCAGGAGGAGAAGGAAGTTACTCCATATAGCTGAAGTGAGCTGCCATTGACTACAGTGCACACACACACTGAATACTAGAGAGAGAAGGAGGACGGAAATAACATACAATGAGGCACACTGAGTCAGCTATACTTGTCACTTTAATGAGAGGATTGATATTTCTATCTAAAATAACATCCACTAGCACAGGAATATTTTATTAATTAAGTGAGGATTCAGTCCTGTATTAATTCCCTATGGCTGCTCTAACAAATGACCATAAACTTGGTAGCTTAAAACAATACAAATGTATTACTGTACAAATCTGGTGACTAGAAGTCCAAAATTGGATTCACTGGGCTGTATTCAATATGTCAACACAGCTAACTGCAGTTCTTTCTGGAGTCACTGGAGGAAAATATGTTTTAGAGGTCACCTGTATTTTTAGTTTATGTCCCTTTACTAGAATTCCTCAGAGAGAGAGAGAGAGAGATTCATTTTAAGGAATCAGCTCATGCAATTGTGGAGCATGGTGAGTCCAAGATTGTCAGAGACCTGGAGTCTCAGGGAGGAGTTCTATTACATGCTTGAGTCTAAAGGCAATCTAGGTGCAAAGTTCCTTCTCACTTGGAGACTTCACACGTTTTTTTCTCCTCTCAAGGATTTCAACTACTTAAATAGGGCCTACCTAAATTATGGTGGGTGACCTGCTCTACTCAAAGTCTACCATTATAACTGTTAATGACATACATCTAAGAAATGCCTTGACAGCAATATCTACACTAGTGTTGCAGTGACCAATTCTCTGGGCATTATAGCCTAGTCAAGCTGGCATATAAAATTAACCACCACAGTCCCCGTCACCTCATTTTCATAGTGCATCACTCTAACCTCCGCTTCCATCATCACACAACCTTCCCTGCGGCTCGGATTCCCCCTGCATCCCTCTCAAAAGGACCCCAGTTATTATATCAAGCCCATGCATATAATCCAGGATATTCTCCTAATCTCAAGATGTTAACTGTGTGACATCTGGAAATTTTCTACTGTCATATGCAATAGCATTTAGAGGTCTGGGGATTAGGGTGTGGACCCCTTAGTGAGACATTGTTCAGGATATCATGGCCTGTTCTGCAGCCCTCTAAAATCCATGCACATTCCTTCATGCAAAACACATTCATCTACATCAGGTATAGTTATGATTCTGGGTCTAATCTATTTATCCTGAGACAAATTTCTACTCCATTTGTGGACATATGAAACTAGAAGACAAGTTATCTTTCCCAAAATACAATGGTGGGACAGGCATAGGACAAGGGTTACAGACTTTTCCATTCCAAAAAGGAGAAAGTGAAAGGAAGGAATGATAACTGATTCCAAGAAATTTTGAGAGCCAACCAAGTCAAAACTATTAGGTTTTAAAGGCTGTAAAATAATCCTCCGTAGCTCTTGGCTTCACCCTCCTAGTCATCTCTTTCTTGTAATAGACTTCATTTTTTAGAACAGTTTTAGATTCACAGCAAAATTGAGCAAAAAGTAGAGAGTGCTTCTATATTCCTACCCCCATCTGCATGCACAACCTCACCACATTAATTAAAGTCAATGAACTGCACTGACACATTATTATTATCTAACGTCCTTAGTTTCCATTAGAGCTCAGTACTGGTGGTGTGCGTTCTTCAGGTTCTGGCAAATGTTTAATGACATGCATCCACTGTTAAAGCTGAGACAGAGCAGTTGCACAGCCTTAGAAATCCTTTGTGCTTTCCCTGTTTGTTTCTCTTCCTCCTAATCTCTGGCAACCATTGATGTTTTTTCACTCTCTTCGTAGTTTTGCCTTTTCCTGAATGTCATATAGTTGGAATTATACAGTATGTAACATTTTCAGATTATTTTCTTTGATTTAGTAATATCCATTTAAGGTTCCTCCTCCATGTCTTTTCATGGTTTGAGAGCTCTTTTTTAATGCTGAATGATAGTCCATTGTCTGGACTAACTATGTACCACAGTTTATTTCTTCATTCACCTACTAAAGGGCACCTTAGCTACTTCTAACTTTTTTGGAATTATGAATAAATCTGCTATACATGTCTGTGTGTAGGTTTTTGTATGGCCATCTCTTTTCAACTAATTTGGGTAAATAACAAGGAACAGAGATTGTACAGTGAGAGTATGTTTAGTTTTGTAAGAGGTTCCAAAATGGGATTTCTGGTTTTTGGTACATGTAAGAACCTGGGAAGTTGCCATTCCATCTTAACAACAAGTAGAAATATGAGTAGAATAAAAGTCAACAACTCTTCTTGAATCCATAAAAGAGGGAAGGATACAGAACAGATGGAAATTTTAAGAAAGCAACAAAAAGAAATGCCAAAGATCAAAAACACTCTATATTAAGAACTAAAGGTGGTATTTGATGGGCTAAATAGTAGACTGGGCATGGCTGAGGAAAAAATCTACAAATAAAGAATATATCAATAGAATCTGAAAAAGCATACTATTATTTTACTATCTATTTGATTTCCATGGAATCTGTACTGATGTCCCTCTTTTTTCTGATATTAGTAACTTATGTCCTATTTTTTTCATGTTTAACCTGGCTACAGGTTTATTGATTTTTATTAACCTTTTCAAAGAGGTAGCTTTTGACTTAATTGATGTTCTCTCTCAATTAAGCATTTTATAGGATTGCACTTTCTTTCTTTTGTTAAAATATCAATCATATTTCTTTGTTTACTTATTTTAGTGGGGCAGACTTTGTGAAGAACAAAACCTTTGGCCTGTCTCAAGATGGTTACTTTCCTCTGCCCCCTACTGGACGTAATAGGGGATTTTTCTCTGATCATCACTGTGGAAATCGGGTAGAGGTCCTGGAGCTAAAACTTAAAAAGTGGCAGGTACCCCATAACTGGGCTCTCCTGTGGTTTCTAATTCTCAGAATTGTCCATCTTGAACCTCCAGAAATTCAGTAAGAGCTTAGATTTTTCTAATCTGCTACTGTTTCTTATAGCGGTTTCTGCTCATAAGTTTCTGGCCATTACACAGGATTCTCTGTGTCCGCCTGTCTGTCACTCCAGCTTTTGGCATAATTTTTGGCACAGTTATTGGCCCTGAGGTGTCAGGTTTCTGACAGGTCTAAGAAGAGTTGTGGATTATTTTGTTTGTCCAATTTTTTACTTATTGTTAGTATAGAATGACAACTTGAATTCTTCTTTCATGCCAAACTGGAAACTGGAATTACAGCCTTCCTTTTTCTGGAAGGGTAGCATGTTTGAAACTATTTTTATTATTCTATTCCTTCTCTGTAGCATTTTGGGGATCTGACCATCTTTTTTCAGCCATCTCTGTCCCATTTAGGCAAGCTTGCAATGTTTCCCTGGGTATGGCATTTTCAAAAACCTTGTGATCCATTTATTTCATGTGTGTTCACTCTCTTAGACAGAAGGCTTCCCTATGGGTATTTCCTATATAAAACATCTCTATTTTTTACTTCTCCTGATATGGCTGAGTACTCCATGAGTTACATTCCTAATCTACACAAATAGACCTCTATGTGACTAACAACTTTGTGAACTTCATTCCTTTTGAGTCACTGAAAAAGTTTTTTCAACTACACGTTGCCTTCATCTCCTGCGCACACATCCCCAACAGTGAATCTCTTAATTTTAGCATCTTTTGAAATCAGGATAGGCTGAGGATGCACAAAAATTATTAACTTCTGGTTTCTTTTTGCCTAATAGTTTTTTCTACAATCTGCATCTTTCCTATCACATTCTACTATACACAGCAAGAACAAACTAGATTATACTTTTAACACTTAATTGAACATCTCAACTGAATATCCAAGTTTATAGCTTACAAGTTCTGCTCTTCACATAATTGTAAAATACAATTCAGTAAAGTGTTTGCCACTATATAAAAATGACCTCCTTTCCTCTCATTTTAATCACATATTCCTCATTTGCTTCTAAGTCCTCACCATAGGCACCTTTAAAGTCCATAATTTTATCAACAGTACGTTTATAATGTTTCAGATATTTTCTAAGATGATATTGGCTTCCTCTACCATGTTATTCAAAATTCTTCAATTCTCTCATTACCCAAATTAAAAGCAACCTCCACATATTTAGGAATGTGTTGCAGCCACACTCCACTTCCATAGTCTACATTGGTTTGATCTACAAACTAATGTACCCAAATCTGCATTAGTTTCCAGTGGCTGCTGTAGCAAAGTATTGCAAACTTGGCGACTTAAAACAAAGCAAATGCATCCTCTAAGAGTTCTGGAGGCTGCAGGTCTAAAATGAATTTGACTTGGTAACACTAAGTTCCGGCGTTAATGTGGTTGTTTCTCTGTGGAATCACTGGAGGAGAACTTGTTTTCTTGGATTTTTCACCTCTTAAATGCCATCTGGTCTCCTTGGCTTGGGCACCTTCCTCCATCCTTAGAGCACGTCACTTCAATCTCTGTTCTCATCATCCCAGGGTCTTTTCTTGAGCTCTGACTCCTCCTATACTCCTACCAAAAAGCTCCTTGTGATTCACCAGGTCCATGCTAATAATTCAGAATTTCACAATAACCCTACCTCAAAATCCTTAACTTCATAACATATGCAAAGTCCCTTTTTGCTATATGAAGTGGCATCCACAGATTCTGGGAATCAGAATGTAAATGTCTTGGAGAAGGAACACTGTTCAGCCAACCACAAGTTCCAAGTCCCCATAGGTTCTCTATAGAGTAAAGGCAGGAGAAGCTTCTACTCTTCAACAGAAAAAAAAGGTAAATATTCTTTTGTGTCTCTTCTCTATTTAGGTATTATTAATCTGTAACAGGTACATAGGATAAGAGCTGAGAAGTAATTATAGGCTAAATAAAATAATGCTAGAATAATAGGGCAAATCAGAACAGAAAGGTGGGCTGGGGATAGATTGTAGAACACCATTGAGTACTGAGCTAAGTAAGAAGCAGGAGCTTTGCTTATAAGACTATGGGAGGTGTGGAGGTTTTCAGAAGGAAAGCTAATATTTACAGAGGTAGCTTTTGTAATTTTACATGGAAGCCATTGTATGCTAAATCCAAAGATCTCTGGTGTTACCTTGTGAGTGAAACCAGCTTTAAAAAGCCATCCTTACCATCCCAACTTACTGAGAGCAAGGCGGTTTTTATTAAGGCAGTTATTTGTTTAAGGAGTTTAATTTCAAGAGAAATGGAAAGTATTTACTATCCTGCACAGTGCTGCCATAGATAAAAATGCTTTCTGTGAAGGTATTTCTCTTTCAGATAAAAGAAAAACTTTTCCACTAATATTTTGGATAAAAGCTTTACTGAAGTGTATACTTAACAAGAATTGCGAGTGTGCATTATAGTGGTTTGATATACATATACATTGTGGACATATCCCCTGCTATCTAGTTAAATAACACATTTGCCACTACACATATTTATATATTGGTGAGAACATGTAAGTTTTACTTTCTTAGCAAACTTCAATTAAACAATCCAGTATTGTCAGCTATAATCATCATGTTTTACATTAAATCCTCAGAACTTATTCATCTTGCAGTTTAGAGTTTGTCCCCTTTTATCGACTTCTCCCTATTCCTCCCTATCTCCAACCCCTAGTGACCACTTTTCTACTTTATGTTTCTATGAATTAATTTTTATTTTCTTTAGATTCCATGTATGTGTGATACCATATAGTGTTTTTCTTCCTTTGTCTGGCTTATTTAACTTAGCATAGTGACCTCAAGTTCTATCTATGTTGGCTTAAGTGGCAGGATATCCTTCTTTCTTATCACAAAATATTAATCCATTGCATAGTAAATACATGTTATTAATATATAATATTTATATATATCACATCTTCTTCATCCATTTGTCTGTTGATGGACAATTAGGTTCCATATCTTGGCTTTTGTGAATAATGCTTCAATATTGTGTTTTTATTTCCATTAGATATATACAAAGAAGTGTGATTTAAGGATCATATATATTTCTATTTTTAATTTTTCGGGAAGCTCCATATTGTTCCCGCTAGTAGTATACCACAGTTCACAAGGTTCCCTTTTCCCCGCATCCTCCCCAACGTTTGCTCTTTCCTGTCTTTTAATAATATCCATTCTATTCCTTGTACATAGCATGTAGTTTTTCTTTTGCTGCTTTTAAGACTGTCTTATCTTTAAGTATCGACAATTTAATTATAATGTCTCTTAATATGTCTTTGTGGAGGGCTCTTTAGATATATTTTATTGAAACTCTCTGGGCTTCCTGGATCTGGATCTATATTTTACCCCAAGCTAGGGAAGTTTTCAGCCATTATTTATTTGAAATAAATAAATAAATAAATAAATAAATAAATCCCCCTTTCTCTCTCTCTTCTCCTTTGGGACCTTTATAATACAAACATTTTTAAAACATGTTATTTATTTATTTTTAAAGATAGGGGAAAGGAGGAAAAAAAGAGAAGGAGAGAAACATCATGGTGTGGTTGCCTCTCATGCACCCCATACTGGGGACCTGGTCCACAACCCAGGCATGTTGGGTTCCTAACTGGGAATCAACTGATGACCTTTTGGTTCTCAGGATGGCACTCAATCCCCACTAAGCTATACCAGCCAGGGTCTATCATGAAAATATTTCTCCCATAAAATCCTTAAAGTATTTAAGGTTTTTTCATTCTTTTCTCTTTTTGGTCCTTTGGTTGCATGAGTTTCACTTCTCTGTTTCCAGGTTTGCTACAGTCTTATGGGGCCCAGGACCACAAGTCCCACTCGCCACCAGTGCCAGGCAATCAACAGGTGCATTTTCATGGTGGCAGTTACAAAATCCAGGGTGGCAGCCTTGTGCAGTAGCTCCTTCCTGGGAGACACTGGTGACTTAGAACAAGCCAGAATATAGTATGGTAGGTGAGACCAGAGGTTGCTGGAAACCAGGGATCCAGCCCCCAAATCCAGCATGAGGCTGCTCCTTCTCCTGCCTGGGAAAGGCATGGGACAGAGAAAGCTGCTAAGGCTGCAGATTAAAACCACTCTGCTTCTCAGATGCAGGGAGGAGCTGACAGAGCAGAAGCCAAAGTTCTTAAGACACACCGCAAGCAAAAGCTGTGGGAGGAGACTTGTTGCAAGCAGGCTTGTGGGAGGAGGGGCAAAAGACAAATATGGCCAACAATAGCCCTCATTGGTTGGAAAGATGGACACACCCACTGGCTTCTGGAGCTCATAGGATTCTGGGAAACAGGACTTTTAAACATTAGGTGGGAAGGAGATTGATTGCTCTTTTGGTTTGGCGCTTGGTGTGGGCTTGTTCTTGGCTCTTGGCTCATAGCATTTTGGCTTGGGACTTTTGGTCATGGGTGCACGTGAATGCTCTGGGTCTCTGTCCCTTGCTCCCCACATGGACAGGAGCACTCATGGGACAAGGCAGATGCCAGGCCCACCAGGGGCTTAGTCCCCACAAGGTTAGAAGCCCACTCCTGGAGGCAGGGTCCCATGCTGGGACACATGCCTCACTGGTCTCTGCAACACCATGATCCAGTGCAGCACAGCACACGAGTCCCACACCACTGCATGGAGATTGAGAGCATCGCACCCCGTCCCTGAAAGAGAGAGCTGCTGCAAGGAGATGGTGGCTGTGAAACCCACGAGTACGCATTCCAGAGAGGATGGATATCTGTTTGTGTGACTGGATTAAACTCCAAAAGGACAGATAAGGCCATGGGGAACTTCAAGGGTGCGTTTGGCTTGTAATCATTTGGGGACTAAGAGAAGTTCTGGATCTTGTGAAAGAGAAGGGCTCCAGAGCAGGAGTGTTAATAAAAACCGATTTCCTTGAACACAAACCTTTGGGTCATGTGTATTAAGGGTGACAAGCAGCCAACCCTGCTGCATGGTTGGAAGAGGAATAACATGAAGATAGTGCCTACTGGAATCTTTGGTTCAGGTAGAATCGTAGTCAGCCCCTAGCTGTGTGCTAAATTACAAACAATATCCTCAGGTAATATTTTTTAAATAATTTGAAAGAGGCAAAAAGGGAGAGAGTTTTGTTTTTCCACTGACTGATTAATGCATTCGTTGGTTGATTCTGGTATGTGCACTGACCTGGGTCTAACCTGCAACATCGGTGTATGGGGAAGATGCTCTAACAAACTGAGCTTTGGGGCAAGGGCCTCAGGCAATAGCTTCTAAAGTATATGAATAGACCTCTTGTAGAGAAAGACTGGGAGCTGGGTTTCTGTCTTCAAAGTCTGCACTGAGCCTTGGGGAGATAGCCACAGGAGGTCTTCCTGAGCTCATTAAGAACTCTTTCTTCTTTGTTTGCTACTTTCCTGTGGGTTGGGGGATGCAAGTCCCATAGGCTTTCCAGGCTAGTATTTCAGATGTTCCTCTCAGTGCAAGTCTTAAAATTTGGGGCACTTGGTATTGTGTCCAAGCCCTTCTGCCTCTCAGAGAGAAACTGGGAGTTGTGAATTTCCTCTTAATTGCCTTTTGGTGAGGTGGGGTTGGGGTTTGTGCTCAGAGTATGCCACAGACTTTCCAACCCAATTTGTTTTGAGTAGTTTCTTGTTTGCTCAATTTGTAGAAGTTAGTTTCTGGATTTTTTTCCAGAGGGAATTGCTCCATTTATAGCAATAGATGTGATATGTCCATTCAGAAGCTTCTTATTTCATTATTTTGGAGTGGACTCCCATTAATATCTAATACATGTAATTAACTGCTCATTTTCCATTTTGTGATATTTTTATCTAAGTTTTACTTAATTTCTATTGACTTTTAAGTGTACAACTTTGAAACATAATCATTTATAGAAGTGCACATAATTATATATGAATACACTAACAATAAAAAGATGATACATTTCTTATTTAATTAAATAATCTTTTATTTTATAAAGTAACATGAATATACAGCATTTTGAAAATTAAAGAGATTAAAAATACATTTTGTGTTTTAATAATATATAATAATTGGATAAACGATTGACAGATAAATATATAGAGAATCTTGTTTTAGCCTGGGTTCCACAGAAAGCACAGCTTGAGCTGAAGGGCTCATCTGAGCCCATGTTATTGAGAAGTGCAATACCAGGAAGCAGGGGTGAGGGGAAAGTAAGTGAAGCAGAGAAGAAGAAAAAGCCAATTACCAAGACATGCTATTGATTTGGCTGCTGCAAAATGCCATTGATTACTGATATTCCCACTGCCAACAAACTATATACATTGAATCTCAGAATAGTGTGTTTTGGGGATGGTGAGGAGAATTACTCACTACTTCCCATTTTCCATTTATCAGAGTTTCATCCAAGAATGGGCAATTCTCAAACGTGTTTCATAGGTCCCATTGCTTCCTAAGCCATTCAATAAACAGGGGAGTCTTAACACAGGTGTGAGGAACAGAGCCATCATTACTCATGCAAAGCTGAAACCCATGGCAGAGGGCACAGACAAGAGACCAATGAGGCTATGAAGCTGGGAAGTAGCACGAAAAAGGATCAGAGCTTACTTTTACAGGTCCTAAATGAAGATTATGAAGTTTGTTTCAAATTATACAATAAAAGTGTTTAAATAATGTTTTAACATGCTGCATGTGGCACACTCAAAATATATGCACTTAAACATTTCTATCTCTTTACTATTATGGAGTATCCAGGAGATACTCACTTTGGCCAAAAATTAATCATTTATCTTTTTTTTATTGCAACTTTTGATGCTGTAGAGATAATATTTATGATGAATTATACAAAAAGAGTAGCTGACAGATTTCTAGAAAACATCTTTTTCATTTAGATGTCTAGCACCAAACTGTCTTGACATGTGTGTAAAGATGTAAGAGAAAGTGGTTCAAGAATTTGTTTGATTGACAATACATATGATGGGATTTAGACTCAGTAGTTGGGTGGGTGGGCAGTTATGCAAATACTTTGTCATATAACAAACATAGCCATACGCCCACCTGCAAATGCCACTGATATTTAAATTATTGTTTATATTGTTCTCAATCCTTCTCCTACAAGACATCACATATTTTTTGCTGAATGTTCAAAACCCCAAATTCTTCATCTTTGGAAACAAGATTTCTACTTAATGCTTTTGCTTTGTAAATCTATCAAAGCAACTTATTTTCAAAAATACTTAAATAGGTCCATAGATAGCGAAGATTCAACATTTTTGTAGATGACAGATGTGGCTATTCAGTAGGAAGAACTTATGGCAGCATAAGTCATTTTACATATAGGATATATGGATTTATTCTATAAAATCTTTATATGAGAAACACTGCACTTAAATCTTCTTTACTAGATTAATTTAAACCTGGTGTGAGACTCTATCATGTCACCTGTTACTTGTATGGTGCTCCTCAATCTTACCTGGTTTCGTGATAATGAGAAAATGCACTGTTCTTCTGCTATTACAGTCATCACGATTAGCTCTGCTTTTTCTGCTGTAAGATGCGACTGTTGAATGCTAATCCTTCCCTCACTTTTATTGAAAGGCCAAAATCCAGAGGCGTAATTATCAGTACTTGCAAGGAGCGGTACTGAATAACCATCTGCAGGTGCACTGCCCAGCAGTTCTCTCTGCAGAAGAATACAAGCTCCAGTCACTCATTAGTCCTGGGACACTGCCATAACTCAACCCTCAGAGAACCCAGCTCTCTCTGCAAGCCTGGCTGTATCTCTCTCACTGCTCAAGGACTTGTCTTTTTCCTCCCTTCCCCTTTGGTGAAACTTCAGCTGAATTTCTTCCTCAGGAACCTGGATAGGGATTTTCTTCAACAATTGAAACCCTGAGAAGTTACTAATTTTCCCTAAGCAACAGGAGTCAGATACTATAGTTTCAATACTATCAACTCTTGATAGAAATGTAATTCTATGTCTTCCCCATAAAAAAGTTTGTGAGTTGAATTTAATGTTCTATTACAGTAACTATTGTTAACTTAAATTTTCCATAATTTTACTTCTTTCCCTAGCCTCAGTTCCTTCTGCCAAATTATTTTAATATTTAGCCCTACTGTGTAATAGATCCTTTATTATAAGATGCTTCTAAACTTTCCTGAAGTGGTATGGGGTACAGGGCAGGAAGGATCACATAAAATATTTTTAAAATAATAATATATCTTCTCTATATGTACAGAGAGAGGGAGAAATTTATCTTACAGGTGGCTTTAGGTGAATTCTCTTAATATACGAACAATGACCTCTTCCATTTACTACTGGGTAAGTTTTGGTTCTCATTTTCAATATGCGCTCACACAGGAACTCTAACATGTACATCAAATGGTTGTGTGGAGCTACATTAAGATGAGTGGGGCACCCTGCACTTTGGGATGGAGCCACATGAAGTGAAAAAAAATAATTTTTTAATTTTATTTTTTGTTATATATTTACATTTCTATTTAACAGAGTGCATTTTTCTTTTGGTTACATGTAAAGTCCAAAGTGAAATTTTTTTTAGCCAAAGGAGGATCATTTAGTATCCAATAAGTGGGCAGTCACCAAAGAGAATACACACCATACATACAAACACTGAAAGCTCATGGTAGCAAAACAGAGAGTTTCACGTAGTCATCATCGACATCAAGCGTGACATTGACACAGCAGCTATCAATGTCAGGGCTAATAAAAGGAAAACAAAGCCTCCCATTGAAATAGTTTCTCCTTCAGAATAAAATCTGAGGTGTTGGCTCAAGAGACAAATTTGTTTATAAGCTGACCTTTATCCACAAAACCATCTTTACCTCAGGTCCCCTTACTCTCTGTTATTGAAAGTCAGGTTACATGAATTGTCTAAAGTTACTTATCTAGATGACTGATGGACTAACAATTTAATCTAGAACAGCTCCAACATAAGAAGTATGTTCTTTCCATTTGTGGATGAGAGGACACTTTCTTAGTGCTGATATTAATGCTGCATCCTCGGGAATATTACAGTTCGAACACGGGGGCCAGGTGACGGGAGACCTACACTCTACAGCTAAGGTTAAAATATAAATGGATAATCCTATTTCCTTGGACATCTGAGTTTACCCCATTATTTAGATGGAAGAAATCTTTGGCCTCCTTATCAGATTATGAGTACCTGGTGAATCAAATATGATCAGGTGAAATAAGGATAAAAAATGAGGAAAACACAGGGACCTAAGGGAAAGCCTATGAAAGTGGCTTATTAACTGTAGAAAAGGTATGCCAGAATGACATCATTCTTCTAACTAGTCACTATGATTTGGAGGGCTACGTTTTATAGTAAAAGATAACATGAAAAAAATTATAACCAAACAATTATCTATACCATACATTCAACTTTTAGAGAATTTAACATAAAAGAATTTGAATTGAAACAACCCTGCATCTTTGAGATGTGCAGTTTGGCTTTGCTCACTTGCAGTTTCCTTCTGGGATTGAAATACATGCTGCCAAGGCAGGCCTAGGAGGGCAGCTCATCTGGGTTTCCCATCAGGGATCTCCGACACCCTGCCAGTAGTCTCCTGGGAGACCTGACACTGATCACAACTGATTCAGGGTGGTTATTGCAAGTATGTAATGTCAGCATGAAACCAACAGGATATTAACTGTGATAGAAACTGTCCACACGGAAGACAGGACCTTCTCCAGTGAGTTAGCAGTAGTGACTAAGAGTAGAGCTTTTGGATTTAGCCATTTATCACCTGTTTAACATTAGGCAAACTACTTGATTCTTCTAAACCTCGAGTTCAACATATGCAGTTATTGTAAGGATTATAGGAGAAAATATAAGTAAAGCATTTACCATGATACCTGTTACCTAATAGAGCTAAAAAATCTTTTAATGTCAGTGGATTGAATAATCATTAGTCATCACTAATCACTTCTAAGTTTATTGTGTAAACAATATTGTATATATAACAGAAAAAAACTAAAAATTTTATTCACTGCCTTAAAATTTAAACACAAAATCTTCTTTACCTTTCTTAAAAAAAATGGTTAGTACACATACTAACAATGTTTACATGGTGAAATCACGTTATAAGTACAGTTTCATGACCCAATATGATTTTGGCTCCCTAAAGACAGGAATAGTATCTGACTTCTTAACTACAATATATCCACTGTGTAATACATATTTATTGAATTGAATTCAATATGTATTGAAATATAGTCTCCATAACCATTATTTTAAATAATACATGAACTTTAATTTATCTAATTAAATTCATTGTTGTTCTAACCATCATTTCTAGTTCTCAAGAGATAGTCCTAGTATATACTATTACAGATCAATAAATGCCTATTATTTATTTTTAGTGCTACCTTTTCCTCCAAATAGTATTCCAGTTTGAAGTATATAATTTTGCTTACAATTTTTTAAACTTTATACATAATACTATGATGGGAATCTTTGCATGTAAAGCTCTTAACTGCTTCAGTGTTATTTATGTAGGAAGAATTGTTGAGATCAGATTTTCATCAGGTAAAATTATTCAAAATAAGTTGTAAATGTTTCATTTTTGTATGATTCTTTTAAGAGAGAAAATAGGTACTTCATTAATTTTGTTAGAATTTCTGGTTTCATAAGAGTGTGTGATATCATCAAATCTGTGTGTAACCATATTGTCACTTTTATTCCTCTACCAAAGGATTGCAGAATGTATCAAAAACAACTGAGAAAAAATGTCTATTTTCTATAAACCATTAAGTATTTTACTAATGAATTCCACACTGATTTGATCTACTAATTCACTCATCGACTCTAGTAGGTATTAACTGTTTCACAGCATTTCCTTATTTTCTAAATCAAGTGATAATTTCTTATATATACTCTCAACTCATTTAGATAGGCAATAAGTTGATTAACAATTTTTTATTGGACTCCTCTCTTTGGCACTTATGCCCTAATAAATGAGTACGTGTGAGATGTATAAAGAGTCTATTGATTTCCGTCAGTATCATTTTCCTTTCGTTTCCCAGGCATTGTGTTGTGAATAATGATGATGACCTTCATGACTGGGATCTTCATGGAACAATAGGGACCCTCAGCTTTTCCCCAATGCCGAAGTCCTTTGAGCATAGCCTCCAATGCACAGATGGCAAACACAAGGCCAGCGGGCCAAATCCAGCCCTCCACCTGGTTTTATCTGGCCCGGCACCTTGTTTTCAGCTGGTGGCCGTGCTGAATTCCTTGCCCCTAGTTAGAGAGTAGTTACATTTACGCAGTCCTACAATTACATTTAGCCATTTGAAGGCAACCTTAAGGCTGATGTGGCCCCTGGTGAAAATGAGGTTGACACCCAGGCTCTAATGGAATTTGCATGGCTATGTTTTGTCCAGTGTCCAGGAAGACCACTCCTGGCCAGTTTTCAGGGTTACTGTCTCTCTTAGCTCAGGCTGCCATAATAAATCACCATAGCCTAGGTAGTTTAAAGATTTATATCTCACAGTTCTGGAGTCTGGCAAGTCCAAGATCAAGGTACCCACAGATTCAGTGTCTGCTGAGGTCTGCTTCCTGATTTGCAAATGGCCATATTGTCATATGGTAGAGAACAGAGAGAGAGGGAACAAACTCCTGTCTCTTTTTTTATTATTATGCACTGTTTAAGTACAGTCATCTATTTGCCCATCCCCACATTCCCCTCACTCATCCCATCTCTTCTTAAAAAAGCAGAAATCCTTTTAAGGTTTCATGAGGTCTCTACCTTCATCACCCACTTACCTTGCAAAGGTGCCAGCACCTAATACCATCTATTAGAAGTTAGGACTTCAATGTACATATGTGGGGAAGGGCACACAAACTTTCAGTCTATAATATTCTCCTCTAAACAGTCCCAACAGGGTGTCCAACCTTTTGGTATCTCTGGGCCACACTGGATGAAGAAGAGTTGTCTTGGGCCACATATTAACTACATTGTGACACATGATCACAAAAAATCTCACAATGTTTTAAGTAAATGTACAATTTTGTATTGGGCCACATTCATAGCCATCCTGGGCTGCATGCTGCCTGTTGGCCACAGGTTGGACACCCCTGCCTAGAACTTCCTTGCAGATAACTTGACCTAATTGTCTCGGAGACTTAAAACTTCCAAAATACTGCCTTGTGAGTGTTGAGAATGTCCTAGAGTAGCTCTACCTTCACTTTGGGAACATGAAATACACAATAGCTATTAATTACTACTAGTGGGGAGGATAACCCAGAACTAATGAACTCCAAGGCTACTTAGGTACATTCCTGGAGGGGAAAGGGTATAAAATATGAGAGATAATTTAGTGTTTCTTTTTTGGAGATAGTATTAGTTTAGTAATAATAATAGTATCTTTAAATAATACTAGCCGAAACTTATTTTTCCCATTTGATAATATAACTTACTTGCCAGCTATATGAAGGTCTGTGAGGTGCGATGAAGAAGTGGACATTTGTGTGGTTTGGGGGATGAGATAAGGTAGAAATTGGAAAACTGCTGTTAAGACAATCACATGTTCTCGTTTCTCAGAGTCTAGTTGCAGGACAGATAGCTCACCTGTAATCAAGTGGGTAAGAGTGGTCGCCCTGGGCTCCAATCCCAACTCTGTCCAAATTACTAGCTCTGGCCAAATTAGCTGATTTTTCTATACCTTAGTTCTTTCATCTATGAAATGGCTAATAAATAATCTAGAATCATGGTTAAGATTATACAAATTAATATATAATATGTAATTTTATACATGTAAAAATAAAAGGTTCTTAAAATACTTGATGCATAATAAGTTTTAATAAAATTTAGCTATAATAATTAAGATAAAGTAGACTATATGATGTGAAAAAGACAAGTGATGTGTTAAGAGAGAAATAAGAGAGAAATCAGCCCTGGCTGGTGTAGCTCAGTGGATTGAGCACCGACTAATAACCAAAGCATCGCCAGTTCGATTCCCACTCAGGGCATATGCCTGGGTTGCAAGCCAGGTCCCTGGTGGGGGCCACATGAGAGGCAACCACACATTGATATGTCTCTTTCTCTCTTTCTCCTTCCCTTCTCCTCTTTCTGAAAATGAATAAATAAAATATTTTAAAAAGAGAGAGAGAAATCAGATTCTCCCAGGAGGGTCGGTGATGTGCTCGCGGAGGAGATGACTTTGAGATGAGCTTTGTAAAATAGGTAGGAATCCGACAGGTGGAGATAAGGAAAGGATTATTGCAGGGTAAGGAAAGAGTGTAAACACTTACAACTGTGTGGGGTGTTTTGTCTGACAGATGTCTGTCAGCCTTCTACGTGGAGCTCCAGGGTGCATGGGAAGGGTTGTAAGTGAAAGCATGAGTTGAGACAACACATTAACGAGACTTGTATTCCAAGCTGAAATAATTAAGACTTTTTTCTCTTGACAACGAAGCATGAGCAGAGGTTTTCTGAGCAAGTAACCAATAGTACTAAACTTGCATTTTTTTAATGAAAACACAGCGAGTATGGTTTAAAAAGGGAAGAGACTAGAGACCAATAGTTTTCTAAAAGGGTTTGTGAGTGAGGATGGACAGGGTAAATCGAAAGATAATGGTGGCTTTTTATTTGAGTGACTGTGAGTATTTAAACTGTTAACTGAGCTAAAAAAATGCTATACACATTGGGAATAATCAGTGAGGGAAGTCTGGCTTTTTGGGCTGTACGTTCGTATCACTCTAAATCTGATGTGCATATGGTACCTATTATTATTGTTGCCTAATATTTATCGTATCAACAAGCCTGGTGTGGAACATCAGGAGGGTGTGCATATCTCCACATTCCCACCCCCACCTTCTTCTGCTCTCTTCACTTTGTTCTTGTTATTTTTTCCAGGCACTCGTAATTTGGTCATTAGTGTATTTTTCACTTAATTACCAATTATGTGATGAAGAATCAAAAGACTGAAAGGCTTTGAAAGTGCATCCATTTGTCCATACCTCATGGGGAATGGATACATTATTTTGCCTAAAACTTTGTTTAAACGAGCGCTGTAAGCCTCACCAGTATTCAGTGCTTTGCAGTTCTAGTGCATTCAGACAAGTTCTGAAGTTATAAGCTTATTTTGACATAACACAAATGTACGGTTACTCTTTTGTATGAAGGTGTTTAAAAACACAGAAACATGAATAGAATAATTTACAAATGTCAGTGTTACATGCTCACAGACTCACACATATGTGGGCTTCTTGGCAGAAGTAAGGCCTGCGTGAGTGGCTGGTGGGGCAATAATGTGGGTGTAATAATTTATAGTTTTAATTTAAACATTTCACCTAAAATATGGTGTGCTCAAGTGTGATATTGTTATATTACAGAATTACATGCTTATGATTTTGTAATAAAAGTTTTTTGTAATAAAAATTTTTTGCAATAAAAAGGGCCGTTATTTGTGCCGGGTCCTGTGTTTTTTCACTAGAGAGTAAGATCATTATGGATAAACTCAAAATCTCCTTTGTTCTGCACCCCACTACTGTGTGCCTCTTCCCCATCTCTCCCAGAAGTAACTGCCGTGATAAATTTGATACACTGAAATACTTCCAGCCAGTTTTGTACTTTCACTACCTAAATGTGCATTTTTAGAGAATGTAGAGTATAGTTTTGTGTATGTTAAATTTTTAACTATACTATTTTACTTTACTCACTTCATTCTAAAAACTGTTTACTCAATATCAGATTTATGAAGTCTATGAAGCTTAATGATTGCCTAGTATTACACTTCTGAATTCAGGAATATATTACAATTCATTCATTTAGTTTTAATGGTGTACACTTTGATTCATTCTGGTATTTGCTATTGAAATGTTTTTAAATATAAATCTTTGTATGCGGCACATATATAGGATTTTTTTTCTAACACTTGAAATTCTAATTGCTGGGTCTTTGGGTATTTATGAATATTTACATTTCAACTTTATTCAACATTGCAAAAATTACTCTTTGATGTGATTTTGCTATTTTACTCTCCTAGTAGCAATGTATGAGGTACCTAAATCACATACCAGCATTTGGTATTGTCACCTTTTTAATTTTGCTAATATTTACATTTTGAAATGGAAACACTACCATGATGTGTATTTCCCTAATTGGTAGTGAGTGAAATCTTTTTGTATACTTATAAGTCATTCTTTGTTAATGTATTGTCTTTCATATATTTTTGCCTATGTTCTATTTTTTAAAGGTTTTATTTATTTATTTTTAGAGAGAAAGAGAAGGAGAGAAATATCAGTGTGTGGTTGCCTCTCACATACCTCCTACTGGGGACCTGGCCTGCAACCCAACCATGTGCCTTGACTGGGAATCAAACCAGCCACCCTTTGGTTCACAGGCCCGTACTCAATCCACTGAGCTATGCCAGCCAGGGGACCTATGTTCTTAATGAGTTCTTTTTCTATTGAGTTTTACCTACTTGTGTGTGTGAGAGTATATATATATTTAAAGTGCACAATTTGATAATGTCAGTATATATCCATAGAATCATCAGCATAGTCAAGATAAAGATCAGTAGAAACTTTTATTGTATTCTCAACACTAATTTTGTTTGTTGACTATTCTGTAATATCTACTTCCATGATCTATTTTATCATTCACCTTATCATATTGTCATTGGTCATAATAATTTTAAAACTCAGTGTAGTCATGTTTACTAATCAAATATACATATAGCTAATTGTGTTAAAGCAAAGTAATTATTTTTAAATGTGAGCACTCAAAGTTTTCCTCTAATATCTTTAAAGTATCTTTTCACATTGAAATTAATTCGTGTGGAATTTATTTTTTATGGATTGAAAAAGAAATAAATTCCATCTTTCTCTACATAGATATTGAATTGTCTTAGCTCCGTATACTGAATTTTCTCTTTATTTCTCATTGATTTATATCATCATTTCTATTCCAAAGATATTTTTATATAATTAGATCTGTTTTGGGGAGTTCTAATAAGTTACATTGCATTGTTTCCCTATTCCTGTTGAATACCAGTATTATGATTATTAATAAGATACAATAAAACACTGAATCAAGAATGGTTCTCCTTTTGTATAGTTTTCATATTGTACTATAGATATTTACACCTCACTCTTCCAGTTTCATTCTTCCTTTCCTCTCTCTATATCTGTATCTCTACCTCTATGTCTAGTCCTCCATCTCCTGTAATTTGAATTAGATGTGTATTAAATTAATAAGTCAATTTGAAAAAATTAATAAATCAATTTGGAAAATAAAAATATTTTTTCATCAGAGAATATAACATTTCTCTTCATACTTTAGGTCACTTTTTTATATCCTTAAACTTTGTTTTACATATTCTTATGTGACATACAATATTGTGTGTTATCATAAATGTTTTAGATTATTCTATTACATTTTCTGTTTGGATATAGATAAAAAATTTATATTCTCTATATTTTTAATTGACTATCATGAAAATTGTATTACATTTTTTAATTAGTTTCTATGTCTTTTTTTCATATTTATTTTTTCTCTATTTTTACTTTGTCCAAGTACAGTTGTCTTCATTATGTCTTATCTACATATTCTCATTGGCATGCTATGTAAATATTAATGTTTGACCTTTTAGTTTCTCTTTTATTTTTCTTATCTTATTTCATGGGTTTAAAATGTCAATAAAATATTAGCTACCAGTGACAACAGTGAGCACTTAATTCTTAAATTAATTAAAATGCCTCCAAATTTTCACCATAACACATAATGCTTATGGTTGATTTTAGTAGCTATTTCATAATCTGGTTAAGAAATTTCCCTCTATTCCTGCTTTGCCAAAACATTATTGGTATTATTTTAATCAGCAATGAATTTTGACTTTTATTGAGTAACTTCTGTAACTATTGATGTAACATAGATTTTTCTAAAATTTAATGTAAGATATATAAGTCAAATCATCATATTTCTTTTTTAAGTATAATTCATCTCATGATAAATCAACTCCACTAGTTGATCATATATTTCACAAACACACACACACTGCTAGATTAGATTTGCTTAGTTTATTTAATGTATTTACATTTATGTTCATAAGCAAGTATGTTCTATAATTTTTTATAATGTCATTTTCTCTTTTTGATATAGTAGTTTTACTAGCCTAATAAACTTAGCTGTGTGAATTCCTCCTTTTTGATTCTTTGCAATACTTAGTATTAGAAATATTTATTTTATTATATTTTATATTTTTATTTTTAGAGAGAGGAAGGAAGAGAAAAAGAGAGGGAAAGAAACTTCAGTGTGTGGTAGGTGGCTCTTGTGCATGCCCCACAGGGGACCTGGTTCACAACCCAGGCATGTGCCCTGACTGGGAATTGAACCTGCAACCCCTTGGTGTGCAGGCCAGTGCTTAGTCCACTGAGACACACCAGCAGGGATATACAATTTTATTTAATTAATTTGTGCTTTTTGTGTTAATTATGTCTTCTCTTCAATTCATTTTAGGCTTATTCTAAGGTTCTTTTTTAGCTTCTTGATTCAATTTTTCACCTGATTTAATTTCATTTTTTCTTGTTCTTGATCACAGAGTGTCCTTTGTTTGCTATCAGGTACTTGAAGGTTTCAGAAGAATTTCTTTGTAACCTGGTAAAAGTGTCATTGTATAGTTGACACACAATGTCATATTTGTTTCAGGTGTATGTCAATTGTACTTTAAAAACAGAAAATAATTTAAATAAAAATATTATGTAAATACAATATATTCACACAAATAGACCAAATAATTGGTTTAAAAATACAGCTGTAAATACATCATGTATGTTTGAAATAAATTCATATTCTCTTCTTGGCATATAAAATATAAATATTATATATCATTACACAAACATAATAAATTATATGCATATTAGATGAATACATAATTTGTATATTATTAAATTCAATGAACATTAATGTCAATGTATATAATTTTACATGCGTATTTTATATTCTTAATCTCTATCTCTTTATTATACTATAGGGTGGTATTAACTAAAAGATATATATGAAGAATAATAATAATAAAAAACATATATAGTTAATTAATTTTCACCAAGGATGCCAAGGCAAGTCAACAGAAAAAAGATAGTCATTTGATCAAATAGGGCTGAAACTATTGGACATTTTTATGTGAAAAATCTCTCAGACCCACCTTGTACCATATAAAGATTAATTCATTTGAAATGAATAGCAAGCATAAATATCAAATTTTAAATTATAAAACTTTTGGAAAAAATCTTTGAGACCTTGGGTCAAACAAAATTTCATAGCTAGAACATAAAAATTAATAATAATTTTTAAAAACAGATCAATAAATTGGACTTCCCAAAATAAGCTTTGAATGTCAAAAGACACTATTAAAAATGAAAGGACTTCAAAAGACACTTCTGACAAGATAAAAAAAAATAACCTTCAGACCAGGAGACAGTATTTACAAAACACTCTTCTGATAAAGAATTTGTGTTCAGAATATGTAAAAAGCTCTTAGAATTTAATAATGACAAAATAACTCTTTCTCTCACTGGCTTATTTCACTTAGCATAATGTTCTCCAGGTTCATCCATGGTGTTGCAAAGGGTAAATTTTTTTTTATGACTGCGTAGTATTCAATTGTGTAAACATCCTATAGTTGTTTTATCTATTCATCTACTGATGGATACTTGGGCTGACTCTCTGTCTTGGCAATTATAAATAATGCTGCAGTGAACATAGGACTGCTTATATGTGGAATCAAATGAACAAACTGAACTAACAGGCAAAACAGAGGCAGACTCAAAGAGAACAGGATGACAGCTAGAGGAGGCCTTAGGCGGTGGAGGGACTGAGCAAAAAGGAAAAAGGACTCATGGACATAAACAATAGTGTAGTGATTTGATAGGGAGGGAATATATGGAGGATAAATAGTAATGGGAAAAATATCATAAAAAGAAAAAAATAAATCAAAACTGTGTAAAATATTTGAACAAAAATTTAACCCAAAAAAGTACAGGTAGCATGTAAAAACATGAAAAGATACTTAATATCACTAGTTATTAATAAAATGCAAATTAAAACTATAGTATATACAATTACACACTTATTAAATGGACTAAAATATAAACAACTGATAGTACTAAGCCCTGGCAAGAATTTGGAGCAAGTGGAGCATTATGCATTAATAGCAAGAATACTAAAAATCAGATTGGTAATTCCTTATAAAATTAAACACTTAGCATTTGACCCAGCAATCCCACCCCAGTGTATTTACTGAAGAGAAATGAAATATATGTTCACAAAAATGAAAATCCTATGTGGGAAAGTTTATTGCCATGTTACTAATACTTGACAAAACTAGAACCATCTCAAATGTCAATCAACTGTTAAATGGATAACCAAACTGTGGAACACCATGGAATGGAATTCTATTCACAATAAAATGGAAGGAGTTATAGATGCATTCAGTATCATGGTTGAATGCAAATACATGATGATAAGTGAAAGAAGCTACATTTGAAAACCCAGATTTGTATTATTCCATTGATATGATGTTCTGGAAAAATTCAAAATTACAAGGGCATAAAAAATGACAGTGGTAGACAGGGGATGGATGTGGGGAAAGTAAATTAACAATGAAGAAGCATGTGGGAACTTCTCATGGTGACGCAGGCATTCACCACCTCGATTGTACTAGAGGCTTCATGACTGTGTGCATTTGTTAAAAATTATAGAACTGTACTCAGAAAAAAGAGTGATTTTATTGCATATAAATTATAATCTAATAAGCTTGACTGAAATTTTTTAACATTTCTTTTTGTATGGGGATTGCATACAAATTTTGTGGAGGCACTATTCTTAAATACTTAACATTTTTGTACTATTTTAGATGTTACATATTATTAAAATTCAGTTTTGAACTGTTGAAGCATAAAAGTATGGTTAGTTTTATTATATTGTTCATTTTGATAAACCTCATGAACTGTTATATTAATTTTATTTTTTTTAATGTTTTTGGGTTTTTCTCTGTCCACAATTATTTCTGTGTACACAAATATTAGTGGATTATAAATATTTGCTTATCCCTCCAAAGTTTTTAAAAAGTAATATTCACGGAGCCCAGTCCATAGGGCTTGAAAGTGTCAGAACCCTAACTCCAACAGTGATTTTCTGAATGAAATCCCAGAGCTTCTTTTAGTTCATTTTTACTTTTATTATTTAATTGCTTTGATTATTTCACTTAAAGTATTTATATGGGATGTGTATCATTTTCAAGGCTGCAATGAATATCTCATTTATAACAGCCCAGAACCTGTTTTCTATTTTCTAGTAATAGATTTTCAATTTCTATCAAGAAATAGCCCTCTTTCTGTACTCCACCTGTGAATTCAGGTGGAGTTGATACATACACAACCAATCAGAATTCCTCAGAGCTACCCATAGTAAGTGGTACAGGGATCAACACATGACTCAAGCTGGGCTTATCATTCAATGCCAGGCATTTAACTGGATTTATTGGAAGGAGGAGCACTCTTTGCTGTAGGCTTACAACACTGTACGATGTAAAGTCAGAGCTTCTGGGGGCTGCTCTGCGGTGAGAATCTCCTCTAGAATGAAGCCAGCAAACATCCGGATTCAGATTTTATTTATTGCTATTGGCAGATTTATTGACTTACTTTATTTTAAATATCTAGATTCCTTAATCAACATGACTTTTTAAGATCAGAAGATGTGATTCCGAAATTTTACAGATAAATGGTTTTACCATCTGTGGGAAAAAAAGCACACAAGTAAGACTTCAAAATTTACCATTAGAAACTGGTGATACAATCAAGGACTTTCTCAATGCTTACCACTTTCTCCCATTTCTGCTCATTGCACTGTTGTTAAATAAAAAGCTGAAGAAATGGATGTCACAACGTATGCCTTAAAAATAGTGAAAGACACAGGGACGAGGACTGGGGGGGAGGAAATGGGAGGGAGGTGGGGAGCACGGGGCGGGGGGGCTGGGATGGGAGAAACAGACAAAAAACTGTACTTGAAAAATAACAAAATAAAAATAAAATAAAATAAAATAAAATAAAATAAAATAAAATAAAATAAAATAAAATAAAATAAAATAAAATAAAATAAAATAAAATAAAATAAAATAAAATAAAATAAAATAAAATAAAATAAAATAAATAGTGTTAAGTAACCTTCTAAAATGCAATAAATTAGAAATCAGTAAAAATCTGCAGGCTACTTAATCCCAAATAATGATTAATTAACATTTCAACTTGCAAAAGTTAGTTAAATAATTCCTAGGACCTAACTGTGTGAAATGGGAAAATAAAGTTAATAACATCAATAGATGTTATTGATGTGATGTTATTATGTGAAAATTTATGTCTGGAAGTACATGTATGTCAATCTCTGTATACAGGTACAGCATATAAAGTGCCTAATAATCAAATATCATCAAAAAAAATTTTTTTAATTCAATTCAATTGTTTTTTAGTAAATTCACAAATATGTACAACCATTATCACAGACTACTCTGAAACATTTTTATCAACTCAGAAAGATTTGGGGTTTGTTAGCTATCACTCCTCTCTCCACCCCAACCCCCACTACCCAAACCTAGCAACCACTAATCTATTTTCTATAGATTTGCCTACTCTGGACATTTCATTTAAGTGAATTTCACTTAAAAAAATTTTTTCAGGACTGCACTCAGTCTGTAAAGCAAGTTAGAGAGAACCTCTTTACAAGGTTGGTATTCAAATCCAGGAATCACGGACCCATGAATTTCTTTGATTTCTTTCACCATCATTTCATAATTTTTGGGATACAAGTCTTCTATCTGTTTTACTAGGTTTATAAGCAAGAATTTCATTTAATTTGAACAATTATAAATAGTATTGTGTTTTTAATTTTTATTATCATGATTGTTTTTAGCGTATAAAACTGTAATTCTTATGTGTTGTTTATGAATCCTACCACCTTACTGAATTCACTTAATAGTTCTAGTTTCTTTGTAAAGTCCTTTAGATTATCAATGTAGGCAATCAGATCATATGCAAATAGAGAAAATTTTATTTATTTATTTATTTATTTATTTATTTCCAGTCTGCATGTCTTTCATTTCTCTTTCTGACCTTATTTCATTGAAATTTCAGTTTAATATGAGTAGTAAGACTCTTAAATGAAATTTCTGTGAAATTTCAGTTTCACAGAAATTTCAGTTCAATAAGAGGAAGAAGACCAGACATCCTTTCCTTCTCTTGAATCTTAGAGGAAAAATTTAGTCTTTCACCCTAAGGAATGATGATCACCAGAAATTTTGGTATCAGATTAAGGAAATTCCACTCTTACTAACATGTTTACAATTTTTTATCATAAATTAATGTTGGATTTTGTAAAATGTTTTTTCTGTGTCAATTGATATAGTCATTTGATTTATTTTTAGATTGCTGATTCTTTTTTACTTTGCTGATATGGTGGATTAAATCAGTTGATTTTCAGTTTGAACTAGTCTTCCATAAATGAAATAGATTCCATTGGTAATGATGTATAATTTTCATATGTTGTTAGATTTAGTTTTCTAACATTTTGTTGACAATGTTTGCATTAAACTCATGAGAGGTGTTGGTCGGTCGATTTTTTTCTTTTCCTTGTTTCCTTTTCATTTTGTACAGTTCTTATCTGGTTTTGGTATTATGTTACTGTCAGCCTTAAAGAATATATAGAAAAATGTTCTCTCTGATTTTATATTATGAAAGAGATAGTGTAACACTAGTACCAATGTTTTAAATGTTTGCTGGAATTCTTCAGTGAAACATTTGGGTTTGGTTTCTTTTCACAGAGCTTCTAAATTACAAAATAAATGTATTTAAAGGAAATAGGACTGTTTAGGCTACTTCATCTTTATTAAGCCTTAGTAGTTTATGATTCTTGAGGAATTTATTTAGTTCTTTTAAATTGGATTTATGAATGCAAAAATCTTGATATTCTCTTTTTATTATTTTAATAGCTACCAGATCTGTAGTGATGTCTTTTGCTTCATTCTCAATACTGGTAATTCATGTCTTTCCTAGTTTTTTCTTTGTCCATCTTAGTGGAACTCTATCAACTTATTGTTTTTACCCAAAGAAACAGCTTCTTGTTTATTAGTTTTTCTCAATTGTTTACTGTTTCAGTTGTATTGATTTACACTTAAATATTTATAATTTTTCCTTCTTTCTGCTTTGATTATCTTTTGCTACTCTTTTCATATTTTGTGAGGTAGGAACTTAGATTATTAATTTGAGATTGTAGCTACATCTCACATATTTTGATATGTTGTACTTTCATTTTCCCTTAATTCTGTACATTTTTCCTTTTTATTAGAGTTTATTTAAATACATTTCCACAAGGAGATAGAGTCTTCCATCCTAGAGGTAACAGAATGCTATACAAACGAGGAGTCATTGGACTTTCAACTAACTGGATCTCAGTTTCTCCTCTAATCATTTTGAATAAATCTTTTTTTTCTTTCTTTTTTTTATTTTTATCATTGACACTATTACAGATATTCCCATTATTTCCTTTGAGACTTTTCTTGACCAATGAAATATTTAGGCTATTTCTAAGTGTAGAGATTCTGCAGTTATCTTTCTGTTCATGATTTCTAGTTCTCTTTTTTGAGAATACTCTAAAAATTACAAATACTTTAAACTTAAGTTTTTAAAATATATTTTGTATTTTTTCCATTACCTTTTAGTGCCCCCCACTGCAATCACCTCTCTGATGTCCATTTCCATGAGTCCTTTCTCCTTTTTGCTGGATCCCTCTACCCCCTAACCCTGCTCCTCCTTAGCTGTCATCTTGCTCCCTATATAGGAGTCTGTCTCTATACTGCTTGTTAGTTCAGTTTGTTCACTAAATTCCACATATGAGTGAAATCATATGGCATTTGTCTATCTCTGACTGGCTTACTTCATTTAGCATAATGTTCGCTAGGCCCATTGATACTATCACAAATGGTAAAATTTTCTTCTTATTTGTGATCAAGTAGTATTCCATTATGTAAATGTCCCATAGTTGTTTTATTCACTTTTCTTTTTTTTGCTTTATTTTATTTTATTTTTTATTTATTTATTTATTTTTATTGATTATGTCATTACAGTTGTTCTATTCCCCCTTCATTCCCCTCCACCCTACCCCCCCATCCCCACCATTACCCCCCTTTAGTTTATAACTGTGTGTCTCAAGTTCTTTAGATTCTATATTTCCCATACTATTCTTGCCCTCCCCCTATCTATTTTCTACCTACTGTCTATGCTACTTATTTTCTGTACCTTCTCCCCCCTTCTCCTCCTCCCACTCCCCTGTTGCTAACCCTCCTTGAGATCTTTATTTCTATGTTTCCACTCCTGATCTAGCTGTCCTTTTAGTTTGCTTTTGTTTTAGGTGTGGTTGTTAATAACTGTGAGTTTGCTGTCCTTTCACTGTTCATGTTTTTTTAACTTCTTTTTCTTAGATAAGTCCCTTTAGCATTTCATATAATAAGGGCTTGGTGATGATGAACTCCTTGAATTTGATCTTATCTGAGAAGCAGTTTATCTGTCCTTCCATTCTAAATGAAAGTTTTGCTGGATAGAGCAATCTTGGTTGTAGGTCTTTGGTTTTCATGACTTGGAGTACCTCTTTCCAGCCCTTTCTTGCCTGTAAGGTCTCTTTTGAGAAATCTTCTGACAATCTGATGGGAACTCCTTTGTAGGTGACTGTCCCCTTATCACTTGCTGCTTCTAGGATTCTCTCCTTCATTTTAATCTTGGCTAATGTAATGATGATGTTCCTTGGTGTGTTCCTTCTTGGGTCCAACTTCTTTGGGACTCTCTGAGCTTCCTGGATTTCCTGGAAGTCTATTTCCTTTGCCAGATTGGGGAAATTCTCCTTTATTATTTGTTCAAATAAGTTTTCCACTGGTGGCTGTTCCTTTCCCCCTTCTGCTACCCCTATAATTCAGGTATTGGAATGTTTAAAGATGTCCTGGAGGTTCCTAAGACTCTCCTCACTTTTTTGAATTCTTGCTTCTTCACTCTTTTCTATTTGGCCATTATTTGCTTTCTTCTGGTCCACTCCATTGATTCGAGACCCAGTTTCCTTTTCATTGCTATTGATTTCCTGTGTAATTCTATTCATTTCAATTAGTTTTGCCTTCATATGTATATCTAATTTGTGGCTATAATCAACCAGTTCTGTGAGGATCCTGATCACCAGTGTTTTAAACTGTGCGTCTGAGAGTTTTGCTATTTCTTCATCGCTTAGATTTATAGGCTCTGGGGCCTTGAGATCTTTTTGAGCCATTTTTGTTCTGTTCATGCCCATTTTAAGTACGAGGAGGGGAGCCTTGGACTCCCAGGTCGCTGAGTTGTGACGCTGTATGTGGGGGTGTGGTCAGAGCAGGGAAATGGCGGTCCCTTCTGCTGTTTCTCGCAGCTGGGTGAGGAGCTGAGCCTCAGGTGGTTCACCAGTGCAGGGCTACTTAGGTCCCTGGGTTATGACGCTGTATGTGGAGGCGGGGTCAGAGTGGGGAAATGGCGGTGCCCTCTGCTGCCACTCGCCACTGGGGCCTGCTGGGTCCGTCCAATCGCCCACTCCCTGGCTTGTCTATCCACGCAAGGATGCGAGACCACAGTCAACCCGCAGCCCTGCTCCCTTGCTGTTTCCCCACGGTTGAGTTGCCCACCAGGTCCAACCCTGCGCCTGGATTCCGTGCACCTGAGTCCGTCTGACGGAGTTTTCCTGTGCAACCCTGCTCCTCCAGCTGCTGGTTTCACCCCTCTTACCGGTCAGGCTGAAGAATTTGTTGTTATCAGACTTTCTAAAAGTTCAATTTTCTGTGTTCTGGCTGTGTTTTCTGTTGCTAATATTTAATTGTCTCTAAACTTGGTTGTGTGAGGAAGCATGGTGTCTCCGCCTATGCCTCCATCTTGGCGGAAGTCTCACTTTTGTACTGATGAACATTTGGACTGCTTCTCAATTTTGGCAATGGTAAATAATGCTACAATGAACATAAGGACGCTTATGTACTTTTGAATTAGTGTTTTGGGTCCTTTAGATATTATTCCCAAAAGTGGGATTGCTGGGTGAAAAGTGTTGTAGACAATCGGCGGGTAAATACACACTCTCGGAGTCCGGAACCGAATTGATAAAATTTTAATGGCCAAAGATTTTCCTGCGCAGGGGCGAACTTCCCCAATTGTGATCGGAGTCACGTAGCTACTCAGAGCTACAAAATGGAAGTCGCGCCTGGCTTACAGACTACTGGGTATTTATATTTTCTAGCAAGCAAGCAAAGGCACACAGAAGCAGAGGTGGCGGTTAGCTATTGGCTTATTTAAAAACGGCGAGGGTCCCTGATTGGTGGGTGCTGCTGCTGGCGGGCACTTTCTGGCGGCCCGGGTTAGTTACCTTATTTGGCTAGAATTTTAAACCCAATTGTTCCCGGATGTTTGTTCATTACCCTGTTCCAGGAACTGCAGATTTAGGGTTGGGTAATGTCCTAGCTGTAATTTTCCTAGCTGGGTATAACAAAAAGGAGATCCACTTTTAATTTTTTGAGGTATATCTGTACTGCTTTCCACAGTAGCTGCACCAATCTGCATTCCCACCAACAGTGCAAAAGAGTCCTCCTTTTTCCACATCTTCGCCAGCACTTGTAGTTTCTTGATTTATTGATGACAGCCATTCTGACCCGTGTGAGATGATATCTTACTGTAATTCTGATCTGCATTTCTCTGGTGTTTAGTGACATTGAGCATCTTTTCATATGTTCATTGGTCAACTATATGTCTTCTTTGGAAAAGTGTCTATTCAGGTCCTTAGCCCATTTTTTATTTGGGTTGTTTATTTTTTGGTGTTGAGTTTTGTAAGTTCTTTATAAATTTTGGATATTAATCCTTTATTAGGTGTATTGGAAAATATGTTCTCCCATTCTGTGGGTTGTCTTTTTGCTTTGTTGATGTTTTTCTTTGCTGTGCAAAACACTTTAGTTTAATGTAGTCCCATTTGTTTTTCTTTCTTTTTTTTTTTCTGTGCCTGGTGAGATATATCTGAAAAAATATTTCTACAAGCAATGTCTGAGATTTTGCTACTTATATATTCTTTTTTATTTAATTATTTTTCAAGTACACTTTTCCGTCTTTTACTCCCATCCCAGCCCACCCCCCACCCCATGTTCCCTACCTCCCTCCCATTTCAGACATTAAACTGTAGATAAAACTCCAATTTGGAGATTTGAAATAAATATATATTGGGTTTGCTTATGTAGGGATGGAGCCTGGAGAGGTGAAAGGGAAGGAGTTTGACTACACACTCTTTTAGAATGTCATCATTTACTAATCATGTGTTAGGACCACACTGAAACCCTGGGCATTGATATAAAAGAAATATTTTCAATTTCACGCCACTAGCGCTTCCAGAGGAAGCAGTCTTCTAAAGCCATTAAAAGTCAATGATTTATAGGTTGTTAATATAAAATTAGACTTTGGGGAGTTCAGAAATCTAGGTCTATGAATGTCTCACAATAGTAAGTTGATTTCCATTTGAAACCAGAGAGGTCTTTTATAAACTATACAAACTAACATCCCAGAATAAGTAAAAGCTAAAAATGTAAGCCTTTAGGTTAAAGAACCAAAACATTTTTCTCTCATAAATAGAAGTACTACATAAATAGAAGTTCTCCCAGAAATCAAACATGTACTGAGAAATTATAGAACATATTAACTATATGATTTTCCTGCTATTGCAAGCAAACAGAATATGAGAAATCATTAGAATTATTCATAGAGGGAGAGAAATTGAAAAGGATAAGATATTTTATGTCAAATAATAAAATAAAATTTGTTATTTGAATGTACTTTTCATATCAAGTATTTATATTTTTAGTTTAAAAATAGAGGGCTAAAAACATAAATAATGACTAGCATCACATAATTAGTTAGAGGTAAAATTTTTATTTTAATTCATGTACTTGGTCTCTATAGTTCATGCTTTCTCTTGTACAAACATAAACTGCAGATTTCTGCTTGTGATGAATATCTTCATGAAAATGGCAAGAAAGCATGTTAAGGTTCCCAAAGCAAATGTTAACTCTGTTTCCTAATAGTGCTCATATCACAATACCGTGTTTTTTTCTTCCTAGTTCACAGATTACCTTTTCTCAGTTTCATTAGTTGATGCTTTTTCTTTTCCAGATGAATGAATAAAGTGGAAGGGACCTAGGGCTCTGTCCTCAATCTTCCTTGCTTGTCTATCTTCACTCACTCTTTCAATATCATCTAGTCTCATGGATTTGAGTAACAACTCAGTACTGATAGTAATCAAATTTGTTTCCCAAGCTCAGACTTTGTACATCCAACTGTGTCCCCAATATCTGCACTTGGTTAATTAATACATCACTCTTAACCTGTTCAAATGAACTATTGTTTTTGTGTCCCAAGTTTAGTCCACCTTCAACTCTCTGCATCTTGTTTGATAGCAATTTCATTTCATTTTTTGGTCAGGCAAAAAATACTGGTCAAATCACTGATTCCTGTCTTCATCTCCTAGTGTATATTCATTCTGTAAGGAAATCCCATTGCCCTAACCTTCAAAATACTGCATATCTGGCAGCTGACCACTTCTTTCCACTTGCACTACTATCAACCTGATTCTGTTGAACAGTGTCTCTTGTTTAGGTCACTGTGATAGCCATGATCTGTTTCCCCTACGTCTTTATTAAAATGCAGCCAATTTTCCCCATAGTAGCCAGGATGATTATTATAAAATGTCAGGACTATTCACATGTCTGCTCCCTTTAATGGTCCCCTACTTCAACTTTACTCAAAATAAAAGCTGGTGTTTTTTTATTGCCTAGATGAACATGCAGAAAAATCTAAAACTTCTTCCATATTATTTCAACATTATCTCTCAGCAATCTTCCTCACTGTGTGTAGCCTCAACATCTTGTATTCTTTAAACATGTCAAGTGTGCTTCTGACTTAAGCCCTTTGCTCTAGCTATTTCCCCTTGTGAAATATTCTTCTCTAAGATACACAAATTTATCATATTCACTCTCCTTCATGTCTTTGCTCATAAGGTTTTCTCAATGAGATATCCTATGTTATTCTGGTTGACTACAAACTGTCTCCTGCCCTCAACACTTGAGACCGTTATATAGGTGATATAACCCTTTTATATGAGAATATTTCTGTTTTTGAATATTTTGAAAATACTGTTTTGATATGTGGTTGTTTGAACCTAAATAGGAAATATGGAGTGCCAACTATATATTTACTGAAAAAAATTGCCAATAGGTTGATCTGTGGAGTTTAAATTAATTTTGTTCAAAAGTCAAATATAGTTTCTTATATATTTTCACACTATTCATGAAATAACAAATATCTCACCAAAATTAAAAACAGAAGTTGAAACACTTTAAAATTCTAGTTTTGATTTTTCATTTTGGTTTAAATCTGTCGGTTTCATTTAACCAGAGGAGATGATCAAACATATTATACAATATTGCTGCAAAAGAAGAAAACTCCTGAAAAACCTGGAAGATTCAGCCCAACAGTGTTTTTGCTACAAAATGTTATTTGCTTATGTTATCTTTCTATGTTGATTTGCATTCCCATGGTGAAACATTTTCTCTCTACATCAATATCTTCCAGTAGTTGTTTATAATTATATTTATTCATTATCTACAAGGTCCAGTGCTACTTTACATTCATTATTTCATGTAAATTAAATTTCACTATTTAATTCTTACATCACTGGGAGGCATGTTTTATTATTACTATTATATCGGTGAGAAACTGATGGTCAGAGCACTTAAGTAAACACCTCTCCCTGTATACATATTTACATGTTATTTGTTCTATTTATCTGTAGGATCATGACTAATGTATATACTCTCCCTGCTCTGCAATCTGGAAGTTGTCTCTGGGAAGAAAGTTTTATGACGCTGCCTTCCACTTGATTCCCTTCTCTCAGAGACAACAGTTCTGTGCTACCTATTATCCAGTGTTTAAACACCGTTTTTATATATTACCCAATTTGCTAACTTTTTTAGGGCATGAATATTAAATCCAGTTTCTGATACTTCATTATAGGCAGAATTTGAAGTCCAATAAAAAAATTTAAATGGAAAACAACTCAATTTTATGCTTCTCACAATCTATTTTCCCTTTTCTTTAAATATTTTTAAACTCTTCTTAATTTGTCTATTAATGGAAATGGAAATGCTCTTTATTTGACTTGAGGAAAGACATAAATATTTGTTTAGAGTCAAATACTTATGAGTTCAAACATTGGTTCACATCATTTTCCCATGCAGTTTATGTACATTATCCGATTTTTTATTTCCTCCTAGATAACAATGAATAACAACTGCTTCACAGATGTATTGAATGAAGCATGTGAGATACTATGTGTACCCAGTAATTGCTAATATACTAAGCACATTTTTTTCTGAGTCATTCCACACTCTTCTCTTACATGCAAGTAGATGTGAAGAGTGAAAATGAAGCAATTTTGTATAACAGGTCTATGTTCTTGGAGCCATAGTCAGCCTGGGGGTTGACAATCAGTGGGGTTGTAAGATTTAAAGCTCAGGAACTGTATGTAGCAACTATAATCCCTACCGTAAGTACCAGAGGCAGGCAGAAAACAGAAAAGGACAGACAGACAGCAGGATAATTCCCAAGATGGCAAATATTTCTTAAATATTTTTTTTTATTCACTTGTTCCTAAGGACCAGATACCAGCTGAATTGTATTCCATGAATTTCATGAAACACTGCTCTTACAATTAACTTCTAGTTTGGCTTAAGTTAGATTAAATTTGGTTTTTGACCTTGACAAGGTCAATCCAACTCAGATAATAAAGTGCTCTGTCATTCTCTAATATTGTGCAAATTATAAAGGGAGATAGATTTCTTTTTACAAAATATATTGATTTTTTAATGTCTTTCAATGTAGAAGCCAGCATAATTACAGAATAATCAGCAAAATTACTCTTTAGATGAATATATTTTATAAGTCTTTCAGTATCTTCACTTGTACTGTTTCCTGTAATACTAAATCCTTAATTAAAAATGACTTTAATTTATTGTCCACTTTTCAAATAGAGGAAGTAATGAAATATGAATCTTTTTCTTGGCCAAACTTATATGAATTCAGGATTTAACAATCACTGTAAAATATGTACATATCAAACAGGTTTTCAATGTAAAAAAAACTATAATAATGAGTCACAGAAACAGATGTACTGCAATAACACCTAAATAAACATTTTACAAGGTACCGCTCAACATTAGTTTTATCTTGAGTATTTTACTGTAATAATAGAAAAGCTAAGGGAGCCATTTTGACATACATGAAGTATCTTCAGGAAAGACCCAAACAGGATCAGAAAGACTCAAAAATCTAGGAGGAACATAAAGAGAATATCTGATCAAGAATACAGCTTTTATGTATTAAGATATCACCAGGCTTTACTTTGCAAGTGGACAATTTGATCTAAAAACAGAAGATGCTGTGATCAAGGTCACACTATTTTTTTTACAAAAATAAAATCACAAAAAGTCTATTAATCATATTTTCATTCATTTATTCATTCAATCATTTATATAATGAATAGCCACGTAGTGAGTACTCACTGTGTGCCTGTCACTATGGTGTCTGCTATGGATAAGTGGAAATGAATCAGACAGATTGGGCCTCATGAATTTTATCTTAAAATTTTTTCTACATATATTACTTTTATTTTTAAAAATATTTATTTTAATAGTTTATTTTATTGTATTTTTCTATTATCATTTATCCATCTATACTTTCTTCCAGCTCCATCAACACCCTCTCCCTGCACCTAGCAATCGCCTCATTGTTGTCCATGTCCATGAGCTCTTTTTCTTTTTTGCTCTACCCCTCCACCTCTCTCCAGCCCTCCCCGGAGACTATGAGTCTGTCTCTGTTTTTCTGGTTAGTTCAGTTTGTCCATTACATTCCTAATGTGAGTGAAATCATATGATACTTATCTCTCTCTGACTGGCGTATTTCACTTAATATAATGTCCTCCAGGTTCATCCATTCTGTTACAAAAAGTAAGATTTCCTTCATTTTTATGGCCAAGTAGTATTCCATTGTGTAAATGTCCCATAGCTGTTTAATCCACTCCTCTACTGATGGACACTTGGGCTGCTTCCATATCTTGGATATTGCAAATAACGGCACAATGAACATAGGAATGCATATATTCTTTCAAATTAGTGTTTTGGTTTCTTCAGGTAATATTCCAAAAGCGGGATCATTGTGTCAAAAAGCAGTTCCATTTTTAATTTTTTGAGGTAACTCCATACTGCTTTCCACAGCACAGTGGCTGCACCAGTCTACATTCCCACCAGTAGTGCAAAAGGTTCCCCCTTTCTCCATATCTTCACCAGCACTTGTTGTTTGTTGTTTTATTGATGATAGACATGCTGACATGTATGAGATGATATCTCATTGTGGCTTTAATTTGCATCTCTCTGATGGTTAGCGATGCTGAGCATCTTTTCATATGTCTATTGGCCATCTATATGACTTCTTTGGAGAAGTGTCTATTCAGGTCTTTTGCCCATTTTCTAATTGGATTGTTTGGTTTTCAGTGTTGAGTTTTGTAAGTTATTTATAAATTATGGATATTGACCCCTTATCATATGTATTATTGGTAAGTATGTTCTCTCATTCAGTGGATTGTCTTTTTGTTTTTTTAATTGTTTCCTTTGTTGTACCAAAGTTTTTCATTTGATGTAGTCCCATTTGTTTACTTTTTCTTTTGTTTTCCTTGCCTGAGGAGATATAGCAGAAAAAATATTACTGTGAAAAAATATTCAAGATTTTACTGCCTGTGTTTTCTTCTATGATTTTTATGTTTTTTTAGTTTAACATTTAAGTCTTTAATTCATTTTGAGTTTATTCTGGTGTGTGGCATAAGAAGGTGGTCTAGTTATGGTTTTGTTTTGTTTTTTTTTTGCATGTATTTGTCCAATTTTCTCAACACCATTCATTGAATAAGTCATATTTATTTATTTATCTGTTTCCTTTTAGAACCTTTTTAAAATTACTGTTCGATTATAGTTTTCCCATTTTCTTCCCATTACTCTTCCCCAACCTACCCACCCCCACCTCTCAAATTCATCTTTAGCCTATTGTATGTATTTTCCTCTTCTGTGAAATATTGACTATAAAGGCATGGGTTTATTTCTGGGCTCTCTACTATGTTTCATTTGTCTATATGTATGTTCCTATGCTAGTGCCATGCTATTTTGATTATTTTGACCTTGTAGTATAGTTTAATATTAGGTAGTATGATTCCTTCCAACTTTGTTCTTCTTTCTTAAGATTGCTGTTGCTATTCATACATATATTATTTTTAAAGAGTGATCCTGTTTTATTTATTTATTTATTTATTTACTTATGTTTAATGGACTCATGAATTCTTACTTTAATAATAGGCTATAAATCATTATCCCCTGATTAAATGTTCAAATTTTCATACATGCACCCAGTAAGAGCCTATTAAAACAGGATTTTGTGTTCTTTTGTCTGTAATCAGGATTATTCAAGAACTTCTTTACCTTCTGGCATTGAAAATTATTCCAGAACTATTCTGAATATTTTGAGACATACCTGTTGAACTAGACATTTCTCCAAAATCCCTGGTTCTTTTTAGAGAAAAATAGTTTTAAGGAACCAAGATCTGCATGACATTAAATGTACTCATTGCTAGATGCCTCCTGGTATGATACACTGAGATGTACCCATCACATCTATGGTATTTCTGTTGTGCCAAAGTGCACAACATGAATCTAACTGTGAATAAATATCCAACAAGCCAAAATTGAGAACCATTCTACAAAAGAAATGACTCACGTTATTCAAAACATGTTAAGCCAATGGGGGACAAAATACTGAGACACTCTATACAAAGAAAAACTAAAGAAACATGATAACTAAATATAACATGTGATCATGAATTGGATCCTGCTACAGGAAAAAATAAACATGTAACTAGCTATTTAAGAATAATTGTGATCTGTGCTAATATGGAAGGGTATGAGATGCAATGCTCTAAAAATATTAATACAGAAAAAATAAAGTAAACTAAGTTTTTACTCTATAGAATTTCCTGGCAGTTTAGTTTGATATCAAACCTAGTATTAGTGTATATGGATACAAGGAAATGAATACAAGTTCACTTCCCAGCCTTATCAACCTACCAAAGCTCAGCTTCTTCATCTTTGAATAAGTCACTTAATTACATTGACTCTCACCTACTGTGAGATAATTATATAAAAGTGTGTTAAAAACTTTATAGCATTTTAAAAATATTGTGTTAATCATTGTTGAACCTATATCAGTTTAGGCCTTCTCTCTCTCTTTCTTTTATTTAATCCTGGTATTCTAGAGCCACAGTTCAAAATGTTACCTAGATTTTCCCTTGTAAAGTGACTGGAAAATACTTTCTTCATGACTTTACTCCATGAGAAAGCATCTTTATTTCCATAGACTGCAAACAAATTAATGGCTAGGAGTATATCTTCATTATCTTCTTCTCCTCCTGAATAAAGCATGATATTTGGAACAAAAGATGGACTCAGTAATATTCACTGAGTGAACAAATGATCACGGATAGTTAGGAAATTCTATTGGATTAGATCTCTTGATGTCATCCATAACTATCATAGAAGAGTCAACACATAGCTTTGGTTTCTGCTTTCTCACCTACAAAATCAAAACAATAATGTTTGCTTTAAATGACTTTTGTGAGTCAATGAAAATAATGACCCAAAATATTTATCAAATGTAACATGCCATGTATATTAACTTTCTAAGGCTGTCCTAATAAATTATCACAGCTTTTACATCTTAATGCAACAAAAATATACTCTCTTATAGTTCTGGAATTTGGAAGTTCAAAATCAAAGTACTGGCAGGGTTGATTACTTCTCAAGGCTCAGTGAGAGATTCAGTTTGTACCACTTCTGGTAGCTTCAGCAACCCTTGGTGTCCCTGGTTTTGTAGATGTGCCATTCCAGTCTTTATCTGTGTCTTTTCATGGCTTTTTCTCTGTGTCTCTTCGTGTCTGTCTCTTTTTTTCTTCTGTCTCTATAAGGACACTCCCTATTTGATGTAAATTACTAAAAAAAGAGAAAGATGAATGTTACCATTTCCTGGGAACATTAGCTGATGATGACGATGTTCCCAACATTTTAATGGCATTGATATGGTGCTCAATGCCTCTGGGAGTACCCTATACAGAGTTCTATAAGTGATCATTGCTGGCATCTAACTCAGCATAATAGTAAAAGTTGTTACAACAGTGGAAGTATGGGGTAGAAGCTTTTGAATTTTCTGCAAAAGCTGTCCCCCAAAGGTACATGAAAACAGAACTATCATGTGATCCAAGCTGACGTCTTGGTATATATCTAAGGAAGTGAAATCACTACCCCAAAGAGGTGCTTGCATCTCACGTTTAAAGAAGGAAGAAAGGGAAAAGAAGAGAGGAAGGAAGGGAGGAAAGAAGGGAGGAAGGAAAGAAGGAAGGGAGGAAGGAAAAAAGAAAATATAATGTCAATACACTCATATTTTATACTATTAGGTATCTTAGCTCAAATAACATAAATAGAAAAAGTATGTAATTTTCATTAGACAGTTCCAAAAGGAGACATAAGTGGCTTTGGGTATTTTTTTCTCTGAATATATTTTTATAAAAGTAGGAAAATATAATAGAATAAACTTTTTTTCATCTTTTAGAGGAGTCTATCTTCATGATTGAAATAAAAATCACTGGTATTGCTAAAAAAAAACTTCATGACATTAAAGAACTAAATTTTGAGTGGAAAATTTTTATATGTATTTTTCTGGTATGGATATAACTATGACGCATGCACTGACAAGCAGTGCCTATGATGCCATGTATTAGACATGAGACAAATTCACATGGACTACCGAGTCCTGTGGAGGAAAAGGGCCAGCAAGGCTAATCCCTCAAGGGGGGAGAGCCTCAGAATGGCCTCCCCACTCTCTCAAGGGTGGCACAGCCAGGAAACAGTCTCACCAGGGGAGAGAGAGTGCTAACCCTTGCCTAGTCAGGCTTTTATTGGGATTTTTGCACAGGAGTTCAGGTATAGCTTATTAATCATTGTCAAGCAGTAAACAGTAGATAGTATACAAAGAACCATTAGGGCTCCTTCTAAATCAGGGCCTTTCAGCTAAAAGGCTACAGAACTTTGGGAACATAAACTCTTTTTCTGCTCAGGCCCTTATCATCTAACTAAAAACCATTCTTAAATAAAGCAGGTCTCACAGGGTTTCACATATTCCTTTTCAGGCCTAATTACCCAGGAAGCCTGCCATTCCCAGCACAAGGCTTGAACCTCCTTCCCCATCATAGGTTTTTAGGCTTATGTGGATTAGAGCCAGGAAGTGCTTCTCCCAGAGGACATGGGGACTCAGGCTTCATCACAGCCAGGGTGTGAGGGTCTATCACTCTCTCTTTGTCACAGCCTTCCAATTCCTTGCATGATGGCCTCCTGAGTGATCATGTCGGGCCTAGATCGCCCTTCCTCTGAGGGGTCTCACCTGTCTCTGACCATCTGACCATACTTTGGGGGCAGGGAGATGAAGCAGGGGCAGCATCTGCTTCCAGAGACAAGCCTTGTCTCCTCAGTGGCTCCCATTCCGGAGGTCACTCACAGTCTTAGACCTGGGAGCCTGTTTACAATTCCTGAAACCAGGCAGGGCAGTCCCCAACATAACTAGTTTCTTTGGAACTTGAGTTACTTTTTCTTTTGTAGTGATTGATCATTTCAACGAGTTCTCAGAAACTTGCTTATCCCTCTCCTCATATGAGCACCTTCTAAAGTTCCTCTCATTGAGCAATAAGAAATTGTGTTAGGCTACCTCCTTCCCTGGACCTGTCCTTGTGTTTCAAGGTCTTGAATGGTCCTCTCAAGGTCAAGCTACTATGTCTCTTAAATTCTCCTCATATTATGTTCATTCTGTTTTCTGGGCAAAATATCACATATATAAAGTGACATAGAGATTAAACTTCAGTGACTCCTCAAAATAAAAACAAAACCAAAAATTGTCTAGTAGAAAAAAATTGACAATTCTAACAAATATATTGAAAAGAATACAATACTTGCTCAATATATCCAAGATTGCTTTTTTTGCCTTGTAAGGAAAATGTTATATACACTAGAATATTAACTTATGTTTTATAGAGATAAAAAGCATATCCAGACTATTATTTTTTTCTAAAACAAGGGACATCTAGCAGAAATATTGTATTTGAGTCCTTAAATGTATAAAGGATATTTATTGAGTGATATCTGCAACCATATTTTCATAAACTTCTTTTAATGTTGCCTTACTACCATTTTGCATATGACCTCCAAATTGTTAGCAGTCTAAAAAGAGCTGAAGCCAGCAGAATGAGGAAGTGGTCATTATTCAGAGCATTTAATTCAGCCTTTACAAAGACTATATATCTGAAAAGAAACACATATCACCAAGAAAACATCAAATCACCAGGGCTTTCATTTCCCAGAACGTACCTGCAAGCAGGTACCCACCTTTCAGGTTTGATTACAAAACAAACTATTGACATTTAGTCATGCAGTCTTTTCTTCCAGACATTTAGTTGGGTCAATATTCACTATTTCTATTTATATTTCAGTTTTTAAATCTCCTTCAAAAAATAAATGAAAGATGTGTGGGTTGAATAAATGACATATTTTTAGTATGTGTATTTGGAGCAATCCAGGTACTCGTTCATCCACAGCATGACATTTCTATTATATCAAGAATATTTGCTGCAATAATATTAATTACTCAAGGCCTACTCCACAATTTTGGTTTGGGTGCAAAATGAAAATGTGTTTTACAAAAACAGGGAAAAGTGGCATTAAACATATTTGCATTTTTCTTTCTTCCTCAGTTTTTCTTGACTTAAGTGTTTTTTATTTGACATTATGTCATTCTAAGTAAAGAAAAATTAAAATGTTGAATTTGTATGCATTTTATTGCACATCTTTCTATTGTGCAATGTCAACTTTAATGGAACTATAATAGTGTTTAAATTACATACAGAATTACTGAAATTACACAATTTGTATTTAATAGTTTGTGCATACATTAGTATTTTGTTCTTGCCAGAATTGTGAAATGCTACACAAAGCTAACTCAACTGTTTTTACTTTATTTCTTGCTACTTGCACATTTTCTCAGCATACTCTCCTTCCAGCTTATGGATGAGTTAGAAAGAATTGAAAGGCAAAGGATTTATGTGTTGTCCTACCTTTCCCTTTCCTTCTATGTCATTACTTTTAGTGCAAGTGACTGGGTAATAAAGGAAAATAACATGAGTAGGAAAGGATATAATGTAGTTCCTTGGTCATTCATATTTAAAAAAACACACAGCTGCCTTCTTTTTCAATTCAAAACTAGTTTTGGTTTGGTTATGAATCATGATTTCTTGGGGTTGTTACTGCCACTCTTACTCGGTTGGAGACATAGCAAGTTTATCTTGTACACACTTGGCGTCTGGCTGAGCCCCCACGTATTTCGGGTCCGCCAGAATTCTGTGCTCCCAGGGCATCACCGACACAGTAAGTTAACAGACAAGAGGACAGGCATACTGCATATAGTCCATTGTTCTTCGGGGACAACACAAAATGCAAGTTCAACATTCATAGATCCAATTATTTACACTTTCAAGATAGTGGTATTAGAGGATTAAACCAAATATCAGGCCCTTCTGAGCTTGGAGTCCTGTGTGACCCCATAGATTACAGCTGTTCCTATAATTATTAATTAAATCCTCCATATGCCCAGTGCTTTGCACGCACTTCTTTTCAATCATGACAGGATTTTGTTCCTTATCTCACGGAGGATAAACTGAATATTTAAGAGTAATTGATCAATTTACTCTCTATGTCCCCTACACAACAACATATTCAATATAAAATTGAATTAAAGATCAAGCTATAATAAAATCTGACCTTGGTTATTTTAATTAAACTTTTAACATTATTATAATACATAATCAAAATTAATGGAATTAATTTTACTGCACAGTTTATAGATATCAGTCTCATAGTTGTATAATTATACTATAGATGGTCTCTCTTTGCATGATGTTATGTAAACTAGAACTTGTGAATATTAGTGTCATCAGTCTCTATTAGCATGGACTAGGGCAAAGGAAGCATTACTTTACATAATTCATGATGTTTGTATAGTGATTTGCAGTGCATACTCTTTTTGTTTGTTTTTGTTCATTAAAATGTTATTTACTGTGTCACGGGTTTTAGTTCCAGCAGACAGAATTGGCCTGAGCTGTGTTACTGATACACCTGTGTAACGCTGGCCCATGGTTAAAGCATAAAATACAATTATGTGTAGTGTCACTTTAAACCATGTGTTTGAGCAGTTTGAGGATGGTTTGTACCAGTTTGTGAGCATCATTTAATTAATCAGAGTAGATTAATGATTTTTACCTGTTCTTGTGGAACCCCCAGAGAATGTCGCCAACGGGGCTGCTTATATACCAAGAATATGCTTATGTGGTCAAACGAGTGTAAGAAACCCCAGTCAAGACTCCACCAGGGACTCTATGGTTCCGAAGTGCTGTGCATGTAGTGGTAGTTCCTGATCCAAGACAGAAAGTGTCCACATGGCCTTATACGCAACCAGAGCCCTTATCTGGCCTCTCAGGACCTCTTACTGGGAGGTCTTTGGCTGTGAGGCAAGCCCTTACTTTATCATTCTTTCTGCATTATGTTCTTTTTTTAAGTAAACTGTAGAACTGTACACATTGTCATTTTTGTTCCTGTCATCTTCATTAGCAAGCAGTCCTATTTAATTACTATAATTAGTGCATTTATATGTAATATACTTCAGTAATTTATGTACAAGTTATGAATTTTATTATTTCTAACAACTTGTATAAGCAAAGCTATAATCAGGATATAGATTAGTTCATCATTGTAAAACGTGCATTGCTCTCTGCCTCTGGTCCCCACTGCTCCACTCCAGGCACCCAGCCAAAAAGTTCAAATTTACTTTCCTGCTCTAAGAAAGCACAATAAAACATGATTCCCAAATCTTGCACCAAAGTGTTCTGGGACACTACAGCCATTTAAAGGGTTGTACTAAATTGAAAAAAAACCACAGGTGTCATGTAAATTACAACTATTAAATTGTTTGGATCTAACTACTTAATGAACAAAACTTCTGGGTGTTTCTTTGGTCTGGGGCATTATGAAGAAATCACTGATACATCAGTTTGTTCTTTGACCTAAGAGAGTTTGGGAACCTCTGACACGGGTCTCACTGAAAAAGACAGCTGTTACCGATGCCTGAATGGTGAGGGAAGCACATTAGTCATAATTTTACTGCCAGAAAATAACAGCACAGCAATAATGAGCAGTGGCTATAACACACAAGTTTTCTTTTTCCCCTCAGTCAAGAAATTTGGAAAAAAAGGTTCGTTACTGAAACAGCGGCTCAAGACATTACCAGGGTCTAGTCTGTCCTGATCTGTGGTCAGCAGCATGGCCTCTACTGTCACAATCACAATGCAGTTGCCATACTCCCAGCATCACCTGAGCTGAGAGGTAAACGGGCCAAGATATCCTAGCAGTTTAGTCTGAACTGAGAAAAAAATCTTTCTTAGAAACTAGCCCATAAACTTTCTCTTGCATCTCATTCTCCAGAAGTGGCTTATGTGGTTACACTTAGAAGAAATCAGTTGAGAAGGGGGTCTGTCGATGTCTTTGAGTAAAAATAAACAGGAAGCTTCAATATCTTAAAATGCAATCCCACTAAATGCTATGATAACTTGTTTGTCTCTAAATATGCTATTTGCAAGTTAGCTGCTTTGGTGCCGCATAGAAAAGAGTTATGAAACATATTGCTTTTGTTGGGAAGGAAATAGTTTTAGTGCCAACTCCAATAAACCTGCATCATTCAGTGAAGGCTCTGTATCGTGTGGATGTGTCTCATACCATCATGTAAAATCCTACTGCTTTCATGTAGTGGTTGTTGTGGTAAATATTGCCTACTTGTTGGGGTTTTAATCTGGTGAGCACTTACCAGACTATTGTCTGAGTGGTGCCATACTCACCGGGCCTGATCCTGTCTCCTCCACCGCTCTGAGCAATCAGACTTCCTGATGCAGAAGATAGTGATGAACACTTGTCCATGATGGATAGTCACTCAACAATGGGCGTTGGTTTTACCAGTTTTGAGTAACATAAATTTAGAAACTATTGTCAGCCGTAAGAATTTGGAGGCTAAATTTAATAATGAAAACTTTATAAACATGCCAAATTTTATAAATATACTTAGATATTTAATTACTTTTTTTGGTCATTTCATGTCACCAAGAAGTAAATTTCAGGTAGTGTTTAAATTTTGTTTTAGGCTTGATGTCTGACATTTTGAGACATTTAGTACCTTGTTAAGTAGATATCCCCTTAAATTGGAATAAGCACGTGCCCTAGCAGCCCACAGCACGGACTTGGAATCATTCACGTTGGAGTAGCTGAAACCAAACATGTGTCAAGGGATTCTAAAAAGCAGTCAGCACTTAGGTACTTAAGTCAGTAAAAACATTAATTACTGCTAATATATTATTTATCTATTTAAAACAGAAAACATTATAACAACTACTTGAAACAGTAAATATAATGTTTAGTTAGACTCCAATGTATGGAGAGTGAAAATGAATACAGTGAGGTTGGGGCAAATGAAAATAAGAGGTTCTTAATGTTCTTGTTATAGACTAGAAGAGTTTAAAAGCATTTATTAATAATAAACTTACTTGTGGCCAAGATGGAGGCATAGGTAGACATACTGTGCCTCCTGGCACAACCAAAATAAGGGTAACAAAAATTTAGAAACAAAATAACAACCAGAACTGACAGAAAACTGAACTGCATAGAAGTCAGACAGCCAAGGAGCTGAAATAGACACATTCATCCAGACAGGTAGGAGGAGCAGAGTCCCGTGGCCGAGGGGAGATGGGTCAAGGAATAAGAAGCAGTGACACCAGGCACACAGGGCAGCGGGCAGAACCTGGGCACCCAGGCAGTGGTTGAAAGACCCTGGGTGCAGGGTGGCAACGGGCAGACCCAGTGAGGGGGGTGAGTGTGAAGCGAGGCACTGCGTGCAAGGAGCTGGCTGACCGGGTGGTCCCATATTTGCACACACATAACTGGAGAGCCAGACAGACCACACAACCCAGGGTTGCAGTGCAGGGAAATAAAGCCTCAAAACACCGATTGAAAACACCTGTGGGGGATGAGGTGCTGGGAGAGACTCCCAGTCTCACAGGAAAGTTTGTTGGAGAGACCCACAGGGTCCTAGAACATATACAAGCCCACCCACCTGGGAACCAGCACCAGAAGGGGCCAGTTTACTTGGGGGAAGCAGCGGAAGGGACTGAGGTCTTACAGAGCGTGGAGCAAGCACCATTGTTTCCTCTCTGACCCCACCCCCACATACAGCATCACAACCCAGCAACTGGGTTGACCTGCCCTGATGAACATCTAAGGCTTCACCCCTCACTGCATAAAAGGTGTGACCAGACCCCCCTGCAAAAAATGGCTCAAAGGGAAGAACAGATCAAAGCCCCAGAGCCAATACATGTAAGTGACCAAGAGATAGCCAACCCATCGGATGCATAGTTCAAAGCACTGGTGATCAGGATGTTCACAGAACTGGTTGATTTTAGTCACAAATTAGATGAAAAAATGAAAGCTACACTAAGTGAAATGAAGGAAAATGAACAGGGAACCAATAGTGATGGGAAGGAAACTGGGACTCAAATCAATAGAGTGGACCAGAAGGAAGAAAGAAACAATCAAACAGAAAAGAATGAAGAAACAAGAATTCAAAAGAATGAGGAGAGGCTCAGGAACCTTCAGGACATCTTTAAATGTTCCAACATCTGAATTATAGGGGCACCAGAAGGGGAAGAGGAACAGCAACCACTGGAAAACTTATTTGAACAAATAATAAAGGAGAACTTCCCTACCTGATAAAGGAAATAGACTTCCAGGAAGTCCAGGAAGCTCAGAGAGTCCCAAAGAAGTTGGACCCAAGGAGGAACACACCAAAGCACATCATAATTACATTACCCAAGATAAAAATGAGGGACAGAATCGTAGAAGCAGCAAGAGATAAGTAGACAGTCACCCACAAAGAACTTCCCGTCAGACTGTCAGCGGATTTCTCAAAAGAGACCTTACAGGCAAGAAGGGGCTGGAAAGAAGTATTCCAAGTCATGAAAGACAAGGACCTACATCCAAGATTGCACTACCCAGCAAAGCTTTCATTTAGAATGGAAGGACAGATAAAGTGCTTCTCAGATAAGGTCAAGTTCAAGGAGTTCATCATCACCAAGTCTTTATTATACAAAATGTTGAAGGGACTTACCTAAGAAAAAGAAGGTAAGAAATATGAACAGTGAAAGGAAAGCAAACTCACAATTATTAACAACCACACCTAAAAACAAAAACAAACTAAGCAAACAACTAGAACAGGAACAGAACCACAGAAATGGAGATCACATGGAGGGTTGTCAATAGGAGAGTGGGAGGGAGAGAGAGGGGGGAAGGTACAGAGAATAAGTAGCATAGATGGTAGGTAGAAAATAGACAGGGAGGGCAAGAATAGTATGAGAAATGTAGAAGCTAAAGAACTTATGACACATGGACATGAACTAAAGCGGCGGAATGTGGGTGAGACAGGGTGTGCAGGGTAGAGGGGAATGAGGGAGGGAAATGAGAAACTGTAATAACATAATAAATAAAATATATTAAAAATAATCATAAATTTAGAAAAAAACATGGTAAAATCTCAGACATCTCGCAAGGCAATATTTTTGCCTGTCTCCTAGGGCAAGACAAAAAAAGGAAAAGATAAACAAATAGGACTACATAAAACTAAGAAGCTTCTGCACAGCAAAAGAAATGATGGACAAAATGAAAATGGAACCCATTATATGAGAGAACATATTTGCCATTGATACATTCGATAAGGGGTTAAGTTCCAAAGTATATAAAGAACTTATACAAATCAACACTAGGAAGACAAACAATTCATTAAAAAATGGGCAAAGAACCTGAATAAACACTTCTCCAAAAATGACAAACAGCTATTCGACACACATATGAATAAATCACAAAGCCACTCATCATCAGAGAGATGCGGATTAAAATCATAATGAGATATCACCTTACACCTACCAGAATGGCTACCATCAATAAATCAAGAAACAACAAGTGCTGGTGAGGGTGTGGAGAAAATGGAACTTAGTGCACTATTGTTGAGAATGCAGACTAATGCAGTCACTGAAAAATAGGATGGAGTTTCCTCAAAAAATTAAAGATGGAACTGCCTTTTGATCCAGTGATCCCACTCCTGGGAATATATTCTAGGAATCCTGAAACACTATTTGGAGAGGATATATGCACCTCTATGTTTACTACTGTGCTATTTACAATAGCCAAGATTTGGAAATAGCCCAAGTGTCCATCAGTACATGAGTGGATAAAAAACCTATGTTACATTTATACAATGAAATATTACACAGCCACAAAAAAAGGAAAGCTTACCATTTCCCACAGCACGGATTGTTGTGGAGAGCCTTATGCTAAGTGAAATAGGCCAATCAAAAAAAAAACAACAACAACAGACAGCCCGGGCTCACGTAGCTCAGTGGATTGAGTCCGGGCCTGCAAACCAAGGGATCACAGTTTGATTCCCGGTCAGGGCACATGCCTGGGTTGCAGGTCAGTTCCCAGCAGGGATGCATGAGAGGCAACCATACATTGATATTTCTCTCCCTCTCTCCTTCCCTTCCTTTCTAAAGATAAATAAATAAAATCTTGAAAAAAAAGAAAAATACCATATAATCTCACTTACATGTGGAACCTAATGAATAAAGTAAACTGATGAACAAAATATAAACAAAGACACAAACACATGGAACAGACTAACAGCTCTAAAAGGGAAGAAAGAGGGCTGAAGGAAAGAAAGTGAAGAGATTAGCAAGGAGCATATGTGCATGACTCCTAGACACAGGCGGGGGTAACAGTGTGGTATTGGCCACCGGGAAGGGGGTGGTAGTGGGTGGGTGGAGGCAGACAAAGGGGGAAATGGAGATATCTGTAATAGCATCAATAAATTTTTTTTAAATGTAAACAAATTTTATGCTGTATTGTCTGAGGAAACTCTCAATAAGAGTGCAAACAAAACTTCCAATCAAAAACGGAGAAAGTGTTATATTTTAAAATAGTTAATCATTTCACAGAAGGCAGAGAATAGAGGAAACTGAATATGGAGAAAGTGCCAAGTAGTGAAATAGAATATGTAAATAAAAATAGTAATAATTTTATTAAATGCAAATTACTAATTGCCCCATTTAACATACAGAGACTTTTAAAACTGGATAGAAAACTAAGCCTGAATCTATGGTGTTTTGAATAAGAAAATAATACTTAAATAGTATAGCGTATATAATAGCTCCAATTATAATGTTTAGAATATATAGATAGTACCTGTTGTTGAATAATAGAGTGAAAGACTAGAAAGTGACTACCTGGCTTCCCATTCGGTTGAAACCTTCCCAGAACTTTTGGCTGCCAGGTAATGTCAGGTTATCTTCAGAGCCATGGGTCAGAGTGCAGCAAGGTAGAATGTTTTCTGTGACTTGGAGACATACTTCTATGTAGCACTCTACCTTGTTTGTTTGTTTGTTTGTTTGTTTGTTTTTAGAAAGAGAAAGGGAGAGGAAAGGTGGGAGGAGAGAGAGAGAGAGAGAGAAACGCCAGTTTGTTGTTCTACTTATTTATATAGTCACTAGTTGATTCTTATATATACCCTGACTGGGGATCGAACTGACAACCTTGGCCTGTTGGGACCATGCTCTAGCCAACTGTGTCATGCAGCCAGACTTTGCTCTAATCATGGGCTTTCCAGAGATGTGCTTCCTCCCTTTGGTACCATGGATCTAATCATGTTACATATGCTTTCTACAAGATTGTTCACAAGGTCGATCATTGTTTTTAGAAAACTTTGACCTCTTTGTGAACAATAAGCCTAATTTAAGTCAACTGTTTGCAGCTATTGGGCTGCATAAATAGAAGCAAAGTATCCAGAGCATGAGATAAAAGTCCCCTCTATCAGAACACAGAGAATGCGTCCTCAGTTATGAGCATTACTGTCTACATTGCCTGAGCAGTTGTCTTGAGTAAAACAAATTCCATTTTTAAAACACTGTTAAATGCCTTCCACTATCATCACTGTGTTGCTATAAGGACATGATCGAATCTTAACATTATATAGAATTTTCTGATGATGAAGCTGTCATATAATACCATAGGCTGTGTTAGTATCTAACGGTTTCTCCCCCAGTGGACTCGGCTCCAGTCTGATCTGGTCCACTCCTTAGCAGGTGATGGAAGGAAATATCAACAAACGTTAAGGCCACTGATTTTTAGTCTTGCGATTGTCAACAAAACGCTTCTCCCTGTCTTTGCAGACAGTTTGACTACATAGTTTTCAGTAGTTTGAACAAAAAAATATATATTTCCTGTCAATGAGGTTTTAATGAAATTAGCATTACATCAGTGATTACTAGTTGTCAGGTGCCACTGTAGAGACTTTTATATTTATTTATTTAATACTTATAACACCTCTGAATGATATTATTTTCACAATTTTACAATAACTCAGTGACTGCAAAGATAATTAAAATTTATTATTAAATGAAAAATACAAAATACTATGCATATCACATCACTAGTTACGGAAAACACTGATTCTCCACACCTGCACACTTGTGTGTACAAGATACACATGCACACATCACACACATAAAAACAGTCGGAATTACCCACACTGACATGATCACTGCGGTCATAGCTGGGCTTCTGAATCTGAAAGCTTCTTAATTTCTTATTTTGCCTTTTGTGATTTTCTAAATTATCCTCAATGGTAAGCATTACTTTAATATTCAGAGAATTAATATTTACATAGCTATTTAGAGTAATATATAACTCCAGTGACAGAGAAGCTGCAGAATTTGGCGGTGTTTCCTGATGTAGAAGCAGTTGAGAAGAGGGAGTTCACTCCTTCCTAATTCCAGAATTTGCAGTTGTTGTTTGTCCCCCTTATTCTTCCAGGCAGGTTCCACTGCCATTGATTAGAAGATGGGAGCGAGAAGAATGGCCTTTTTGCTTAATGATGACAAATGGCAGCTTTGGTCCTTACCTGGGAGGCTGTGGTCACCTGGGCCTGCCTTCTGTGCGTGTCCGCGGGTGGCAAGCAGGAATCCAGCGTGGTAGCTGGCACCTGGCCGGGCCCCAGTTTGGCGCGTGTCTCACATTGTCGGGGAACACTTTGTGCCCGCTGAGGCACGCTACTCTCCTGGGGCCTGGAGCTAAGAAAACAAAAGCTCCGTGTGCCAAGGCTACCGGCCATATCTGTAAATCACTTTTTCTTTTTTCTTGTCTCCTCAAGGGTGCTTTGACCTTGGCTGAGAGCTCCAGCAGGCACAATTCATCAATTTTTTACTGCCGAGTTTGGAGACCAAGTGAAGTTAGCTTTCCTGGTGGCTGAAACTGTGTCAGACCTTAACTTTAAGTGTCTTTTTGATCTGCTGGTGACTAATACTACCCAGAATACGCATGTGTGCGTGTGCCCAGGCACGTGCACACGCGTTTACAACAGGGTATGCATGGTCACTGAAGTGTGAACATATGTGAAATTAATTTTACATCTTGCTTCTTAGAAACCATAGATCATTTCATCCTTCTTATGTCATTGCATACTAGGGTGCAGATGTTAAAACGGTGAGAAAAGAGGACGATATAACTTTTGTTTCTAATTTTAATTTTTAGTGAAGAGGGCCATTAGTGATTGTCTAGCTCTGCTTGCTCCTTTGTAGAGGTGAAAGCGAAGACTACCAAGTCCTGAAAACCTCTCTCAAGGTCAGAAAGCTAGTTCACAGCAGAAATAGACCAACACTTTAATTCCTTACTTTTTATACCCAATCTCTCAAGGAAGACTGTGTTGTTATTCACACACCAACTAGAAAGTAAAATTTATGTATCTATCATTGTTATAATAATAATTCCCTTAGGAAAGATCAATGGAAAGTTTAACAGGAATTTTCTGTGTGGCATAAGCTTTTTGGTGATATTATTAGTTTTGATGTTATCTAAATTTTCTAAAAATTCCTCTTAAATATTACCTTATTTAAGGTAAAAAAATTTTTAATTACCTTAATTTTATAGATTTTAACCTAGATATTAGACCCTGTGTTCTGAAAGTTCTGGTCACTTCATACATTACTTTTGTCACTTTATTCTCATAGTCCATCTTGGTAATAATGTCCTATAAATGTGTGTCGAATGCAATAGAATCCAAAAGTAGCAGTGCCAAAAGGTTATTCTAAAAAGACAATCTTCTCCCTCCTTCAACACTTCATAAGATGCCCCACTGACTTCAAGCCCAGGGTTTCCCTAAGAATAGTGAGTGATTCCAGATCATCTCAGACTTGAACGTGTCCGAAGAAGCCACCTAACACTCTGCAGAGGAGAGTTTCCGTGGTGCCCGAGTCCAGCCAACTCCCAGGTCACGGGCCAGGAGCAGATGGCCCACAGGGTCAACAGCCAGACAGCTGAGTTGGGTGCTTTTAAACTCTACTAATAAACAGAGACTTAAAATGATTAACTATATTGGCACTCATTAAATATTAAACATTACAGACTTCAAAATGAATAGTTGAAGCCGAGGAATTTTGTGCTAGGTGTCAGCCCTCCTTTTCTTTATTAAGATGTCACCTCCCCCTTGGCTTGCTGTCAGACCCAGCCCAGGGCTGCGGTTGGAACAACAGAAGATATTGACTGGGCTTTGAAGGGCCCAGAGCGTGCTGCCCGTGTTAATAACTAACTATGCAGACAGAACATCATTCATAAATATCTTTAGAAGTAACTGTCTCAGCTTTGTCTCAGACGAGAGGGGCCAAGACTCCCCGTGGCTGTTCCTGCTCACCTTTCTTGCTTTGCAGTGGGGACTTATTTGTCCAGTAACAAATGTGCCTAACTTGTTTCCCTTGAGTGAAATCCAGATACCCCTGTTGAACCAATTTGGTATTAGATAAGATTTAAGGAGACAGCGATGAAGAATGTTTCTCTTTCAGAATTTGCAGGTCTGAGTTTCAGGAGCTCAAACCTGAGTGTACATATATGCAGCCACATTGTCTGACCTTCTGTGTGTCTCCTAAAATCTTTGGGTCCAGGAAAATAGAAAATGGTCACTAAGAATTCAAACAAGAAGCAATCTAGGTAATATATGGGATCTTTCTCCAAATACTGTACTGGCTGTTTCCTCAAGTTGGAGACAGCTCAGTGTGTTTGTCCCTCACACTCTTCTAAGAGGTCATAGTGAAGCCACTGAGTCAGCAGGCAGCTGGTCAACCTTAGTGTCTTCTTTGCACCAGCTCCATGAGGAGCTTGGGTTCTCTCAGGACCATGAATATGGTTCAACATTCAACATTCGATGCAATTCCAAACCTGCCACCAAAGAGTTCAAGTGTAAAGTCCAAGTCAGCAGCCACTGTTGTCATCAATATCTGGGGTCAGAGGCCATAACAGCTGCTCCTGGTTCAGAATGAAAGGTGGGGGTTCCACAGACTCTATGATATGATCTGAAGAATGTGAGAAGATAAGCAACCCAAGTCTCCAGTCCTTCTGTGAGCAGCGTGGGTAGGTTCGACTCCTGGCACCATGAGTCATGGCAACATGACTGTGGCTTTGCTTCCTAACATCTCAAAGTGTTCTTAGGCATTGCCTAACCGCCCAGACCACTGCCTGCCCTCCTGTTTCCATCACCTGGGCTACCTCCTGCTGGACCTGCGTGACATGAAACACCCATGTCGGTGGCCAGCATTTGCCTGTCTCTGGACCCTGTTTTGCATCTTACTACCCTTTATTACATGCAGATGGGCTTATCCTCCTTAGAGAAATTCTGTGGAGAATTTCGGAGAAATTCTGATCCACATTAGTGATTTATGTTTACATGCCAGGAAGTATAGCCATTTGGCCATCGGATGCTATCTTATGATGATGTTGACATTCAATAATCAGAATCATTTTTGGAGTGTAGCTCAAGAGGACTTACAACACCTGGCACTGTCAAGACAAAACAAAACAAACACTTGTTAGAGGTTCAGTTTATCTGGGTCTCTGTGCGGTAACATCGTGATATCAAGAGGAAATCTTTGTTGCTTCTCTTCTGCTTGTCAGTTCTCTCATCTGTAAGAGGAAACCACTGGACTCACTGTCCTCAGAGTCCTACACACAACTTCCCCAGACTCTTCTTTTCAAAAAGGCACAATGTGCATCACCAGGTTGTCTCAAATGAGAAGATGGGCAGTAAAGCAAAGTGTGCCAATGTGGCTTGGGGGTCGGATGAGGAATTGCCCCAGTCTGTCCTGTGGGCCCTGTTTTTATGGACATCAAGCGAGAGCAGAGGATAAGCTATGACTGTGTGTGTGGATCCAAAACACATGAAGTTTTGGGCCACTCCCTGGGTTGGACAGGCTCCTGCTCTGAGTGACCCCCAGCCCTTGCTGACTGTGACAGCCAGGGCCCGAAGGAGAATGGGAGTAGCATCCTTGGAGACGTGAATTGTCCATTTCTCCCAGGACCTGAAGGAGACTTAGGGATAATCTTTATACTCCATTTTTATCAACTCTACAAGACATCAAAGTTGTAATCTTGCTTGAAATAGAATCAGAGCTCAGATTCAATTGTCATGAAAGGTATAATCCAATTCCCCTAGCAGACCATGACTACTGCTGTCTCTAAGTTTTGCTTTTCACTGATATTTTCACATCCATTATCTCACTGGATTTTCAGGGTAGCACTTCAAGGCAGGTGGCGAGGTTGTCGTTTAACTGATGAGAAGCCAATCTCAGAAAATGTGAAGAGACTTGCTCAAGTTGACACGGCTAAACTCCAGATTTTATGGTTGCGGATGAGTCAGTCCTGAATATGGAGATGTTTTATATTATTCCTAATGTCAGAGTGCTATCATCACCCAGTATATATCAACCATATATTGTAAGTTCATATATTGGCATCCATTTTATATTTCTAATGGCACACACAAAAGCAATTATATCTTCCCGTTTTCCACTCTGTAATCCAAGCTCCTCAGGTATATCTCCATCAAGGTGGATGGTTTCTCACAGTGGCTTTTCCCAGTTTCCTCGTACCATTACGTGAGAAACATGGGTACGTGGCAAGGGCCCAATAAGTCTTTCCCAGAAAACGGGCCTCATTCTTCGTACGAGACTGCAGTTGGTTCCCAATTGTCGCCAGCAGGTGGCGCTGTGCATTAGCAAACACGCTCCTTGGGAACGTACCACTAGGAAAAAGGTAAATGAGATGTCTGAGGGAAAAGGGTGGAAAAGCTGGTGCAGGAAAAAGGCACGTCGGTGTGATATACATAAAGGGATACGAAATTGTGAGTTCACCCTTTAATAAGGCGTTTGAAAGGATTCATGCTTACCTTTTATTTATTAGAATTCTGCTGGTGAATCAAATCAAATAAATATTCTCTTCACCCCAATGGACAGATAGAGGCTCACTAACAGAGATGGGTATTTGCACACTGTCGACATCAGCCTTGCTCTACAAAAGCTAAATAGTTGTCCAGATATTTCCTAACAGGAGACCTCCTTCCTTCTCTCTGCCTCATTCTTCCCCATTCCTGGAGTCTGTTTCTCAAGCTTAGAAAGCTCTCTTCTAAAACCTGTGTTTCTATCTTTCATTTAAGGATCAGCTTTACCTCATCATTTTCTTGAAATACCTTTGACAGGAGTGAAAGCTCAAAGGATTCTGTTTTATCTCAACATTCCTAACACTTGGCTTTTTCTAAATAAATGTTCATTTTATGTTGAATAATTGATTAGTTGGTAATACCATGGCCTAGGTTTCTGTATAAATATTCAATCATTGTTTTCAAAATATATTTATTGAGCACCTGTTAGATTCTTGGTCACAGAGCTTATGATCTAGGAGAGGAAATAGAAAGAATTAAACAAATGAAATGTAACGTGTTAAGTACATGATAGGGACAGGATTGTGTTGTATGAATGGACAGAAAAGGGTTTCCAGTTGGTATTAAGCATTAGAAGTGACTTCCTGAAAGAAATTAAGTCCAATTTTGTATCTGAATGATGAATGAGGGATTAGTGTCTATTTAGAATATTCCAGGAAAAGAAAACAACCTTTGACAAAAGCCGGAGGTCAGAAAATATACCACTGGACTCATGAGTAACTTAAAGAAGTTCATTTTACCTGCAAAACACAGTGTGATGGCTAATGTCTGAAGATAAGATTAGAAGTATAGGTTCTGGTAGATCTTGAGATTTTACCTAAGAGGAAAAAATACTATAATAATTTATGCATGAGAGTGACCTGATCAAATTTGCATTTCTCAGCAATTATTGTGGCTGAAGTGGGGAAACTAAGTTATGTTTGGTGAGACGTGAGGAAAAGAAGCATGGGGCTCTGGAAGCGGAGATCAGTTGGGGAGCTGTTGCAAAACTCCAAGTGCTCTTTTTAAGAAACCCCACAGACCTCCCTAATCCCTGCCCCCCTGTGAGGATACAAGATGTCTTTGACCGGGAAGAGGGCCCTCATCTGGCCATGCTGGCACCCAGAGAGCAGACTTCCAGCTTCCAGGATTGTGAAAATAAATTTCTATTGTTTACAAGCTAAGTAATCTGTGGTTATTTTGTTATAGCAGCCTAAACAGACCAACACAGGATTCATGAGCCCAGATGGGGGCAGCCTCTAGGAGCAGGAGAAGGATATGACCCTGAACTTTCAGAATGGAGCTCAGGCCTGCTAACATCTGATTTAGTCCTCTGAGACCTCTGTAGGCGTCTAATCTATGGAATGGTCAGATTCCATACAGTTTTAAATCGGTAAACCATGGTAACCTTTTAGAACAGTAAATAAAAACCGACACATATGGTATATCTTTTTCCCCATTCTTTCACTATGACTAATTGATCCTTTATGCTTAAACTGGATTTCTTACAGACATCTTATGATAGATTCTTATTTTTTTCTAAATCTTAGAAACTGTCTTTTCACTAGTGTGCTTAGACCATTTATTTATTTTTTTGTATATTTTATTTATTTATTTTTAGACAGAAGGAAAGGGAAGGAGAAAGGGAGAGAAACTGTGTGGTTGCTTCTCATGTACCCCCTGCTGGGGATCCAGCCCGCAACCCGGGCATGTGCCCTGACTGAGAATCCAACCGGCACCTGTGTGATTCGCAGGTTGGCGCTCAGTCCACTGAGCCACACCAGCCAGGGCAGACCATTTATACTTAATGCAATTATCAATATACTTGGAATAAATCTACTATCTTGCTAGCTGCTTTCTATTCATTCTATCTGTTCTGTTCCTTTTTTCCCTTTTTTTATTTCCTTTGGATTAATTGTCCATTTTTATGATCGATTTTCTTATTATTTATATTTTACATTTTGTTTTTAGTGGTTGCCTGTGGTATACAGTACACGCGTTGATTTTCTCAGGTCACTTCCAGAATGCCGGACACTGTCTCCCAGGCCGTGTGAAGTGGGATGCTCCCAGCCCCAGGCCCCCGCCGCGTGTCGCCATCATTATACCCAGTCTGTGCACGTGTCTGCCGTGGCCATGCAAGAACGTACTGCAGCAATGGCTGCTGTTTCTGATTAGGCAACAAAAAGTTATATTCTAGAGAAACTGAAAGTAAGGGGGGGGGGGATATATTCTTTCCATTTTGTCCATTTCCAGTAATTTTTACTTCTTTGTGAATGTCCAATTTTCTATTTCTATTTCTTCTCCCAGAAAAATGTTCTTTAACATTTTATGACAGCATGCCAGGTCTCCTGGCGATCAGGTCTCTGTTTAGATTTCACGGAATAAGTATTTTTTTTTCATTTTAAAAACACATTTCCTCCAAGTAAAGAATTCTGGGGACCAGTTTTACTTCAGCACTGTTAAGACGCCACCTCATTGTCTTTGAATTTGCATGGCTTCTGATGAGAATTCTGACGTAATTTTTACCTTGGTATCTCAATATGTAATTTTATTCTTTGGCTACCTTTAAAGCTTTATTTTCCTCCTCGACTTTTAGAATTTTGAATATGGCCTGTTTAAGTCCATATGCATGTGGAAGGGCTTGTTTTTTATTTATTTTTTATTTTTGGTATCTATTCTGCTTGGTGTTCTCTGATATATATGGCTTGGTATCTCTCAATAATTTAAGAATTTTATCCATTCTCTTTTCAAATATTTTCTATTAATCCGAGACCTCATACATATATGTTAGACCATTTGTTATTGCTCACAGTTTGTGGATAATCCATTGTTTTTTAACTCTCTATTTTTCAGTTTTTGTAACTTCTATTGACTCATTTTCAGGTTCATTGATTGTTTACTATGTCGGGTTTACTAATAAAGCCATAGAAGAAATTTATTACCACAGCATGTTTTTTTTATTTCTAGCATTTCCATTTTATTACTTCTTTAGTTTTTTATTTATCTGGTAAAATTACATATCTTATCACATATAATAAAAACCTTTTGTACTACACTTTTTGAAAATTTAATTACAATTATTTTAACTTCCCTATATGATAGTAGCAACATCTGTGTTATACTTGAGTCTGGATTTGTTCTGCCTTATAGCAGTGTGTTCCCCTTCCCTCCTTCCCTCCTCCTCCCTTCCTTCCTCCCTTCCTTCCTTCCCTCTTCCCTCCCTCCCTCCCTCCCTCCTCCCTCCCTCCCTTCCTCCCTCCCTCCCTTCCTCCCTTCCTTCCTTCCTTCCTCTCCTCCCTCTTCCCTCCCTCTTCCTTCCTCCCTTCCTCCCTTCCTCCTTCTCCTTCCTTCCTTCCTTCCTTCCTTCCTTCCTTCCCTCTTCCCTCCCTCCCTCCCTCCCTCCTTCCTCTCTCCCTCCCTCCCTCCCTTCCTCCCTTCCTCCCTTCCTTCCTTCCTTCCTTCCTTCCTTCCTTCCTTCCTTCCTTCCTTCCAAGGCTGGACATCTTGCTACACAGACCTCAAATTCCTCTAGTGTTATCTTAGAGAGGCATTGGTTTTCCAAATGTTTTTTTCCTTCAATTCCTACTCTGCTGTGAGTTTTAGGTCTTTCTTTTGCACAGCACTTCATTGAGGGTCTCCCTCCACGCTCTTGCTCCTCTCCCAGGAGTAGGCACAGTTACTTGTTACTGGACCTGTTGTTAACATGCCTGGAGGAGAGTTTGGAAGTATTCTTTGTTCTGAATTCTCCTCAGTCTCAGGAAGGCACTTTCCCTTGGTCTGAGGGGTAGTATCTTCTCAGTGGTTCGTCCCCATTCCAAGTAGGAAGTCAGGGCTTAGTAAGTATTTTTGACATCTTTAGGGAGAAAAATTATCTTTCTCCTGTGCTCTAGTCCTAGTTACAGTGGGTTTTAATGAATGTGTTAATGATATAATGTTCTTCCACTAGTGATTTAAGGTTTTTGTTTCATAGGAGAGACAGAGGAGATGTAGGTGGGCTTTCTCCTTTTCCTGGAAAAGTTGCTGTCCCCTCTACTGCACCCTTTTGGATGCTTTTTTATGTCTCTTACTCTGTTCCCCATCTTTTTTGGTGAGCACCCCATTACGTCTGTTGGGAAGAGCCTATACGTGGGCGTGAACTTGCTTTAAAGGGTTCTATATTCCCTTGCTAGCCCACACTCAGCCTTTTAGCAAATTCATGTTATGAATTTTAGTTGAATTCTTTTCCCTCGGTCAGGCAATGTATTTCCCAAGTAATCTCCTTGGAACTGCTTGTCTCTTCTTAGATTTAAGAGTAGTTATTTTCCCAGAAACTTCAACTCTCTGAATGGTTCAGGAAAAGATGTAAATTTGAAACCTGCATGACAAATTTTTTGCCATTTTGTGAGGGGAAAATTGATGCTTACAGCTTTCTACATTCTCAGCAGAAGCTATAAATTTGTACATATATTTATTTAAGCATGAATGTAGCATTCATCAAAGTAGACTATAGTCGGGGTCATAAAGTAAGTCTCACTAAATTTGAAAAGATTGAATTATATAAAATATGTCTTTTGAACACAATAAAACTAAATTATAATTTAATACTAGTATATCCAGAAAAGCCCCAAATACATGGAAATTTAACAAAAAAACACTCTAAATAATCCACTATCAAAAAATAAATCATGGAAAATAAAAAATAAATGAAACAATCTTTTAAATTAGGTAAACTATAATAAAAACATGACATAAAATTATTGGATAGATCTAAAGACTGTCAAAAGGAATTGATAGCATTAATTAAGTTCTTATATTGGAAAAATATATTAAAACAATATCCTAAGTTTTCAACTTAAGAGTTTATAACGCAAGGTAAATACAATCTAAATAAATAATTGAAACTATCACATGAAGGTAGAAAACAGACAATTAATGTAGAAAAAATTAAAACAGAAGGCTGAATTTTATAAAATTAATAAATTTCTAGGTAGACTGTCCAAGAAAAAAGAAAAAAGCAAACTACGAATTAGTAGTAGCAAAACTACTATTAGTAGTAGCAAAAAGCAAACTACTAATAAAATGAAGTAAAAATAAAACAGAATTACAGATTATATAGGTACAAAAGAAAAAGAAAAAGTGTTAGAACACCTTTAAGTCAATAAACTTGCCAATTTGTAAGAAAGAAAAAAATTTATTTGAAAAACATAATTTATCCAAATTGGCTGTATTAGTTTTTATTGTATAAAATGTTACCACAAATGGAGAGTCTTTAAACATCATTTATTTATTATCTATCTGGTCTTTAGATCATCAGTCTCTGTAAAGCCAGCCTAAGCTTTCTGCTCAGAGTCACACGAAGATGGACGTAGGTATTAGTTAGGCCTTGTTCTCATCTGATGCCCAAAGTCCTGTTCCAAGTTCACTGCTTCTTGGCAGAATTTACTTCTGTTAGAATTGAGGCCCTTTGGTTTTTTCCAAAGAGCCATTTCTATTACATGGTTGTTTACTTTTTCAAAACCAGAAGGACAGTCTCTCTTGTCAGGTGGGGCTCAATTTCTCTTTTAAGCACCCACATAAGTAGGTCCAGCCTAGCACTCTGGAAGAGGGGATTATACAAGGCAAGTACATCAGAAGGAAGGAATCTTCAAGGCTACCTTAGAATTCTGGCTTACATACTGGCCCAGGAAAATATAGCATCTGAATATTCTAAGACTTATTAATGAATTAAATTTATAAGATTTTTCAAAAATACCATAGAGAAAACTCTGTTAGGTTGTTTCACTGGTAATTATAACAAATATTTAAAAATAAAATCAATCTTACACAAATTCTTTTTAGAAAATAAGAAGAAAGGAGCATATCCAGACTTGTTTTATGAAGACAAAATAATCTTGATACCAAATGGCATTAAGAAGATTACAATAAAGAAAAAGAAAAACCAGTATTCTCCATGAACATAGACACAGAAATCTTTAACAAATTTTTAGCAGATCAAATTTAGTAACATAGAAGATAATATATTTGACCAAGTTAATTTTATTTCAGAAATACAAGCTTAATTTATCATAAAAATATGTTGGTAAGAAAATTCATCTTATTAAGGATACTTATCTTTTTAAGCAAATTTTTAAAAAGGCCATAAACTTAACAAAATTTAACACCCTTCTATATTAGAAACTTTCACCAAATAAGAAATAGAAAAGTATTTACTGAACATAGCAAAAAGCATCTTCAACAAAATATAGCTAACACTATACATGTATCATACTTACAATGGTGCAATATAGATTTTTTTTTCATTAAATTCAAGCTCTTACCACCTCTGTTTAACATGGTATCCCTAGGTAATATAATGAGTCAAAGGAAAGAAAGAAAAGACAACAGTAAAAGGCATAAATGAATAAAAGTAAATCACTTCTTATTTATATGGCATAATTGTTGACAAAAATTAAGGATTTTCAGGAAAGCTACTAGAATTAATATAATAAATAAATTTAACAAAGTATCAAGTTATAAGGTCAATAAAATATATTCTCCATAAAACTGAAAATGCAAGAATAATCAAGTATTTCTTCAACATGATCAGGATACTTAGTTTAAAGAAGTAGCTGGTTAGTAATTATACTTAATGGGTAAGACACTAGGCACATTTTTATTAAATTTAAAATGAATGCAAAAATACCATTCATTGTATTTGTGTTTTAAAATAGTTATGCAATATTTGAGTAATATAAAAAATAACAAATGTAAGAGGTGTTAATATTGTAAGTGAAGAGGCAGAAATGTGACTAAATAGAGATGCTATTAGTGTAGCTCTAGAAAACAAAAATCAGGTAAAATACAAGCAAAAAAATAAAACTAGGAATAATATCTTGAATGTATACACAAGCTGAAACACATCACAGAATGGCATCTAAAGTAGATACTGTGTTCTGACCTATAGGAAAATGCTAAATGCTGTAAAGATATTATTAATCTTTCCAAGTTAATTAATGCTTAATGAAGTAAAGTAAAAAATACTAATAAATTTTTTAACTGGAAAAAGATGCTTTAAAAATAAGCAAACAAGTAATAATATTTAGAAAAGGAAGTGTAATGAAGGCAGATTTGCTTTAGTAGAAATTATATTTATGACTATAATAATAATGACTACAAAGAGTTTAATGTTGGTAAATAATAAAAAATTTAATAGAACAGAGTGGATAATCCTAAATAGGCAATAATTCAAATATAAATATAATACATAAGTAGAAGCAGCACAAGCCACTGAATGAATGCTGAACTATTCAATGAAGACAGCAAAATCAAGTTGAATTAATGCTTAGTTTTATAAATTTTATTTTCATACATAAACTTATTCAAATGCACAACTGATTATTTTATAATATCCCAAACTGCCTCTTATATACAGAATATTGTCTCTCAAACCTTACCTAATAAGTCTTAAAGCTACTGACTGACGGTGTTATTTTGATAATAATGATCTTGTTTATGTGGAAAAGAGCTGAAAATCACATTTTAAACTTTTAAGTAAAGTCTTCCCATTCCCCAAATTTGGAGGTAATTTTATATTTTACACATCATGCATCCTAAAGACATACAGAACTCTTATTCTGTTACTTTATCTAACTACATAAGAATATTTCAACATTACACTTTTCTTTTCTTTTTTAGTTTTTTTTATTATTTTTTCAACTACAGTTTTCTGTCTTTTACTCCCATCCCAGCCCAACCCTCCCCGTGCCCCCCACCTCCCTCCCCTTTCCACCCCCCTTAGTTGTTGTCAATATGTCCTTTATACTAGTTCCTATAAATCCTTCCCCTTTTTCCCCTGAAATTCCCTCCCCTCTCCCCTCTGGTCGCTGTCAACATTACACTTTTCATTAATTCTACATGTCCACATTAGCAGCGTTTGTGCAGAAGGAAGAATAACTCATTTAACATTTTTCCCTTATTGAATTGACTGTGGTGGCACTGACGAACAAAAGTGTGCAGGTTCAGTGTGCACTTCCAGGGCACACCGCCTCTACACTGGATTGTGTGGTCGCCGCCCCGAGTCAAGTCTCCTTCCGTCACCATTTATGCGTCCGTACCTTCCTGCGCCTCCTCCCATGCACCCCCCACGCTGTTGCCCGGGTCCGTGAGCTTTCTCTCTTTCTTTTTAATCAGTTGACATTTTAAAAACTTTGTCTTCAAAAGCAATATTTTTAAGATGCAATTTAGAAATGGAATATTTTTTTTCCATTTTACCATGGTATTTAAGAGTTTGGGGAAAAGGAAATTGAAACTTTAATTAATGACATTTAAGTAACCTGTGTCTGGATCCTGCTGGCCTTCATCAAAGGGCAGGGACTGGAGAGTATTAATAAGTGTGTTCAAGGGTTCGTCTTTATTCATTTTCTTTTTAAAATAATCTTATTTGAAGCCAAGTTTGAAGATCTGTAGACAACCAGTGTGCGCTCAGCTTCAGTCTGGGAGTCCTGGCAGAGACGGAAGTTATACAGGTAACTTAAGTGAACAGGGCCCAGTACTTGCATGTGTAGATTTATCTAGATTCTCCTGAAGTAGGGATGGCTATTGTGTGCTGATGAATTAAGCATAAAATAAAGTAAAACAAAGACTTTTATAACTATTATTTATGGTGCCTGACAGGAACAGAATTGCTGTCCATATTCCTTGGAGCTTCTTTTCACTTGGCCTCTCTCTCCCCTCACGTTTGTGTGATAACCTGTTCAGTCTTAAATTCCTCTGTATGTGAAATATAAAGAGAACTCACCTGGGATTTAGGGGGCCCGGGCTCTCTAATCCTCACTGCCCTTCTGTATAACAGTATCTTTGCCTTCTTTGACCCTGCCTACTCATATATTCAGGAACTTAAGTAAATTATATCTCCAGATTCTGTAAGTAAAGAGGAGGACTTATGGGAAGACCATTTATATTAAGCAGTAGGATAGCTTGAAGCTGTGCATCCCTGGCCTGACACATAAAAGTTAGGAAAAACACCAGCTGCCCATATCAAAGTGTGGGATGGATGGATACAGTCCTTCACTCCCCTAGAAGCACCTGCTCTGTGAAGTCTGCTGCAGCTCTCTCATTCCATATCTCTAAGATTCTCCCCACATACTCACTCACCCTGCCCACCATGCCATGCTTGCCAGTTGCCAACACGGTCTGGTCTGGATGACAGCCTCTGGAGAGGGGCAGTTACACCCAGTGTTTGAAAATACAGACTCTGCAGTCAGATTCCCCGATCAAATGTTGGGCTCATCCTTTCCTCACTGTAGAGTCTCAGGCAATTTTTAGTGCCTCTGTACCCCACTTCCTCATCTATAAAGGGGGATATAATTAGTATTTACATCATTATGTGGAAGTGCACTTGCATTCATCAATGGAGGTAAACTTTTGGGCCAGTGACTCAGAGATAGTAAAGCAATTAATAAAGAGTCACTACTATTAACATCTATATTGATTCGGTTTAGAATTGCTAAATAAATATCTTCTATAATTCTGTCTGTATTTTCCCCTTTTCTTCTTTCTTTCCTCCTTCATTTCCTACTTTTCTTCTTTTCTTGTTCCTCCTACCATCTTCCTCTCTCTGTTTCTCTTTCTTTTCTTCACCTTTGTCTGCTCCTACTGTTCTAGAGAAATGTTTTAGGAGGCCTGCACTTACTTGCCAAGTACCTTGAGTCAGTCTGGCTTGATCAAGCAGGCCAGGGGCCAGGGGCCTTGTTCAGCCTCTCTGGTGTCTAGGCCATGCTCATTGTGAGCATCATGGAGCTGCGAGGAGTGCCAGAAGCAGATTTCATTAATCCTACCATCAGTAGGTCCGAATTCATTGCAACTAATACAATACCTGTTTTTCTAACTATGCCAACATTTTCTTGACACCGTGTATGACCTCCCATTATTTCTCAACAAAAGCTGGCAAGCACAGCCCAGCAGTAAAGTAAAACAGCCCAGCAGGCCACAAAATGCTGAGTGCATCCATGCTGAAATGAACAGCACATTCCAAAGACATCCACAACAGTTCAGAAGGAAAAATAATGCAAAAAAGAATGCAGAATCATGTAGAGGAGTGAGTAATCCTCTACGCCACCAGACTTCCATATCAACCTTCCCTACATTGAAAAGCAAGGTGACTGCTATACTGGAATCATTGGCAATTCTGATGCTAGTGCCATATTTTGAGATGCTGTTCCCACCTGTCCCCATCAGATTGTATCCTCACAGAAAGAATCACTTATGTCCTCCTAAGGAGTCAAGTCTCTAAAATCTTTAAAGTGTCTGCCAGCAACACCAAGAGCAAAAACAGCAATACACACACACACACACACACACACACATTTATTTATAGGTGTATATCTATCTATCTATCTATCTATCTATCTATAGATATAAAAATATATCTATAGATATGTATATACTTATTTATTTATACTTATAGCTCAGATTTGGGATGAAATCATACTGAAAGGATGTCCATATGTACAAGAAAATATGCCAGGAAAGGTGGAGTTTGTTAGTTTTGAAGGCTTTAATTTTCCCCTCCTGTTTTATGAAAATACGTATATTAAACCAAACTTCCTGTTCTATATTTAACTCTGATAAGCACAGACAGAGTTTTTATTTTCTGGCCCAAATACCAAATCTTTCTTGAGGCCCTTCCTAGCAGTATGACTCTAAGACTGTTAATGAAAAGGGAAAACACTAAGACAGACAGTTGAGATGGTCTGACCAGCGTTGTCCAACCTTCTGGCATCTCTGAACCACACTGAAAGAAAAAGAATTACCTTGGGCCACACATTAAGTATGTTGTGACACATAATCACAAAATAACATCATAATGTTTTAAGTAAATGTACGACTTTGTACTGGGCCACATTCACAGCCACCCTGGGCTGCACATGGCCAGTGGGCCGCAGGTTGGACACCCTGGATGGCTGTCCAATACAGTGATGGAACAATAGTATATCCCAGTTATTGTCATAGGACCTGAACCAAAAAATAAGAGAATAATACAGGGAGCCTAAATAGCTGCCCTTAAAGACTTACACTCTAGTGAGGGTGACGGACATTAAATAAACTAATAATTATAAAATGTAGGAACTGCCACACAAATGTTCAGAGTTCCATAGGAGAAAAAATCAGGAAGATGTAGTTTAATCTGAGCAGCACAGGGGAAGGTTTGTCTGAGGGAAAGGCTGCATCTGATTGCAATGTGTGGAAAGTATATGAAAGTCTAAGAACCAAAACTGCCATGTGGAATTATTAATAAATTTATCAATGCTAACATTCAATTTCTTCAGATAAAACTAGCTGAAAAAGAAAAGTGGTTTAATGGTGTTTAGGGTCTAATCTTCTCAAGGATCAGAAGCATTTCTTGCTACTTATTGAACTAACAAAGAAAAGCTGCTATTTTCTTCAAATCTCCAGGCACCAAGGTTTTATTCTAAAATTGAACTCCTCCTGGTACTTTCACTGCATTTAGCATAGATTTCCATGCAGAGCGGTGCTGGCAAATACCTGCATGATGGTGAGGACCAGTGAGGAAGGCTTGCACAAGGCCGAGAAATAAAATGAAATGTAGGAATGGACATAATGGTGCCTCAGAAGGAAAAGGAATGTCCTGTAAATTGGTGATAGGGTGTAGAAAGAAAGTTTTCTTGGAAATTAATTCTTGAATCTAAGTATTCACATTTACCTGTGCTTATGATGCACTCTTTAGTCAGCCAAGGAAAATCTGGCTATCTAGCCCTTTACAGAGATCTGTAATTATTATTAAAAGATGAGAACTTGGACTGCCTTGCTATTTTGAATGAATATATGCACCTGTATCTTCACTGCAGCATTATTTACAATAGCCAAAATTTGAAAGGAGCCCAAGTGCCCATCAGCAGATGAGTGCATAAAAAGGCTATAGTACATTTGCACCATAGAATATTTCTCAGCTGTAAAAAAAGAAAAATAAAATCTTAACTTTTGCAACAGCATGAATGGAGCTGGAGAGTATTATGTTAAATGAAATAAGCCAGTCAGAGAAAGACAGGTACCATATAATTTCACTTATATGTGAAGCCTGATGAACAAAATAAACTAACATATAACATAGAAACAGACTTATAGGTACAGAGAACAGACTGACAACTGTCAGAGCAGAAGGAATGGGGGTGTGTGAAAAAAGGTGAAGGAATTTAGCAAAAAAAGAGAAGAAAATCACATAGACACAGACAACAGTATAGTGATTAAGAGATGGAAAAGGGTGAAGGATGGATAGGAGAGGGTTAAGGAGCAGGGGTGAGGATAAATGGTAATGGAAGGAGACTTGACTTTTGTACACAATACAATGTACAAAAGATGTCTTATGGAATTGTATGCCTGAAACTTATATAATTCTATTAACCAATGTCACCCCAATAAATTTTTAAAAAGGAGAGAACTTCAGACATGGAATGAAATGTTACAATATGATGCCCATAATAAAATATCTTCACTGAAGGATAATGGACATCACTGTGTAATAACACTGTATGTCCTTAGGGGCTTGCAAGAATGATAGATTATAAATAATGTTGTTGTTATAACCTACACAGGGGAACTGGGTTCATAGCTGTACATTTTGATCTAGTTACTTAATTTCCCGAGTTGAAGCTTGTTCATTCCTAATTAGAAGGTATAATACTTTATTGTTTTTATACCTTGCTTTGTTACATTCAGTCTCTCATTTAATTCTTGCAGAATAACTTATGATAGCGGTCTTATCAACCTTATTTATGGATATGTAAATGGAGACTCAAATTGCTCACTTATTTAAAGTTGTCTAAACAGAAACAATGCCAGAAACAAAACTCATAACTTTATATTCTCATTCAAAACTGCATGCATATTCCAGTAAATTATCCTCCGAGTATCAGATTAATTATTAATTTTATTATAGATTACAGCAATACCTTTACTTATAATTATATTTTATGCATATTAGAAAGTGTTTAATAAATGGTAAGGTGTTGCATACATATGACATACTATGTGATCACTAAAGAATCAATCCATTAATTAATTGATGTATGTATTCTCTCATTTTTAAAGAAACCCTTTATGAGTGCCCCATAAATGTTTTCATCACCGTTCTAGACACAAGGGGACTATGAGGTACCACTTAGCAATTTAGATCTAGAGTTATCATTTTGCTTATATTTCATCATTATATATTGGCACACTGATCTATAAAGCAATCATTTGCCAGACAATCGCCCATTAATGATTACTTATAGCATTTGTTGCATTACAGAAGGACATTAGTAATCCCAGATGCTGGATTTTAGTCACTGAAGTCACTTAGTTATTGGCCTTAGAAGTATCTACTCATCTACATATATCCCTGTTACATTTGATTGCACCCACTGTAATAAAAACAGATTACTGCGTGCTGGTGTGCTCTGACCTAGTTAAATACACACGAAAATGACAGCTTTTTTCAATGAATTGGTTTGAAGATAAGCAGTAAATATTTATATTCCTCTAAAGTATTTTCAAAATCTCTGAATTAGAGATTTGCTGAATTACTAGGGACTGTAAGTAACTGTGACTTCACCATCTACTACATTGCTGAATGCTGCAGGGTCTATTGAAGGTCTCCAACTGAAGTTTTTAGTTTTTGTATGGACAAGAGACCTTTCTCATCCAACAAAAACTGACAACGTTTTTAAGCAACAAGCACATTGTTGGCTAGGTTGGCACTTTCTAATGATTATTAATTTTACATTTGGCCTAAACTCCCAAGTGCATTTAATGGTTACAAATGATATAAATTAGCAGTCATTTTTTAAATTTAACAGCTTTATTTCATGACCAGGGCAAGCATTCTCAGAAAAGAACCACCAATTTAAATTATGGCACCAAATGTGAAGCAGCCACTTCTGCTTACTTTGTTTACTGGCTTAATTCACTAAGCACTTTTACAAAGATATTTTTTCCATTAAAGTACATTATAGATGCCTATTTAGGTAAATTAGATGATAAATTATTTCCAATATTAGGCCATATTTGTCCTATAGAAATGGAAATTTCAAATGGCTCAACTTAATATATGGTTTTGCTTATGGGGCAGACTTTGTCATGCCAGCCTCCCCATATCTTTCATGAACACTATTTCCTCTAATGGAGCCACTTAAAATGAAATTTAAAAGTTTTGAAAAATACTCTTCCCTTTTCTCCCTTTAATGAAATCAATGCTTCCATATTTTTAAGTGTCTGATCAAACCTCTACAAAGACTCGTTCTTCTAACCACACTATGCAAAGAAATTCTGGTGGAAGATTGATGCTGAGGAGACATTTTTATTTCCTCACCATATAGAAATGGGAACAGGGCACAGGTAGAAGACTATAGACTACATGGTTAAGTATGACAGAGAAATGCAAATTATAAAAGACAAAGACATATTTGAATACTTAAAATAGAGTATTTTGGCCACAGTGTCAGCAGTAATGTGAACAAACTCCCAAACTCTGATAATTATAAAAAGTAAACTTAGTTTTTCAGAAGAGATTATCAATTAAAATTATTTGGTTTTGTATTTGAATACCTAGTCACAATCAATTTTGCTTATTTTATATTTGAAAGCCATTTTAAAATTGGCACTATTTTTCACCTCTGTAATAATAATTGTTTTTCTTTTGTATGATTTAGAATTGTTTTGAATTAGAGGGTCATGTGTGACTTCATGATCTGCTAACTGGCCTCAGTAAATTAGGATCCACAGAGTTCCAATCATGGATTAGCAAATTCCATCTTCCTCCAGCCACCTATTTCTGGCAGCACAGATTGTTTCATCTTAGATAAGCCAGGCTTGATATAATGGCCAATGTTTATGAAGTAAAATGGAAGGTAATGGACCAGTACTGGAAAAGCTGATCCATGACCAGATTGTTCTGATCCTTCATAATACTGTCGCTGACCTACTTGGCAAGTTGAATTCACTCTTCTTAATCATGCATAACGGGGGTCACTTAAACATTAAAGGACTGCAACTTCTCTCCCTCACATCCTTTGACGTAGATTAAACTTGTTGCTCCTCTTTGGTCTAGCATGAGGGAGGGTGTGGGTGTGTGCACACATGGGTGAATGTGTGTGTATGTACATGCATACCTAAAGTGGGAAGTAATGATCTACTGAAAAACATGGAGCCAAGTTTTATGTTTCATACGCCCACTTTCTATAAGGACATATGTAAGTGGAAAACATCAATTTAACCTAGAATGCCAATAGGTATATCTTAAGTCTTAATTTATAATTATCAAATCATCTTTCTATGTCTGAAATGTCTTACTTCTTCTCTTAAAATATACATAAGAATATTTTGTGTATATATAGTGAAATGGATACCTACAGTGATGAAAGTGAGAAAATACAACATGATATATTTTCATAAGTTCACTGCCTTAAGATAGAACAACTTAATAGTTGTTCTATTGTCTACAGCCATACCATCCTGAATATTCCCAATCTCATCTAATAATGCCATTAACATTAGCATAAATCTAACTTATATCCTAAAAATTGTATCTGTAATTACTGTGGTGTGTATATATTTGTGTTATGGTCTTATAAATGTGTCATATGTTCGCTAGTTTTCAGACATTCAGACATTTTAAATGGGCTATAGCATGGCTTTAATCTTAATTTTCGGCAATAATGGTAGTTACAGTAGCCTGCTTTTCTTTGGGGGGAAAGTAGTCCTGAGAATTGTTTAGTACCTTGCTATATACTTTATTCGGATGTGATTAGAAATACAATGGAAAACAACTACCCACTTTCTTATGCTTCTGAACAGCTGAGATGCAATTTCAGGGGCCAGTTTCAGCACCTTGGTCAGAGCAAGGGGATTAAGAACATTTTTGGACATTTGTACACCTTGAATTCAACAGGGCAATCATTGCTTCTCCATACCAGCAAGTATATATTCCAAAGTGATTGGCAAAAGGATATAGTACCCAGCTGTAATAATTCTTTAAGTATTCACTAAAGTCTTCAGGCAGCTTTACCTTAAATTAAAAAATATCAGAGACATTGAAATTACCAACAAGCTGACAATAACTAGAGAAGAGGTGGGAGGGGATAATGGGGGAGGGCGAGGGTTTTCAGGAATGTCTATAACGGACGTGGACAAAACCAAAGGGACAAAACCAAGGGGTAGGAAGTGGGGATGGCTGGGGTGGAGGGGAGTGGTGGGGGGAAAATAGAGACAATTGTACTTGAACAACAATAAAAAAAAAGTTTAAAAAATCAATCATAGAAAACCTCAGACTACAGAAAACATGAAGATCATCGAATCTGATATTCTTTACCTCCCTATTTTAAAAATAAAGACTTCTACTTAAGTTATTATGTGAGCTTGAAAAGTTATATAACAAAAAGGAAGAAAATATAATAGTTTGATTTGAAAAATACATATTCACATGTGGAAGGAAAAAATGAGCAATATACAGAAATGTTCACAGTGGTTTCAGAGTTATGGCTGTTCCTTTTGCTTACCTTTGTTTTCTAATCTTTCTCCCATTAGCATGCATGATTTAAAAATGATACATATTCTTTGTAAAAGTGAATCATTAGCTTCCCTTCACAAATCTAAGGTGAAGCAAAGGCCTTACAGAAATTATGGAGTTAAATAGGTAATCATACTTTATAGGCTCAATAAATATTGATGGCATCAGTGATAATAGAGACCAACCTGCAAGCCTAATAATATTGTGGGAAAGGGTCAACACAATGTGGTTGACCATTATTCCCCCTCAGTCTCAGTTCCTCTCCAAACTCCCTTCTTTCTGTTTGTACTTGTTACACAAGCCATGTGCATTTGTGGTAGATGGTTTTGAAAATCTCCTCCAGTTCTCATAATTTGTACCTCCAAGTTTCCATATTCTGTATCGATGCTTTTCTTTTTGGGTGATCATGATCATGATAATAATTAGCATTTCTGTGTGCTTACTATGTGTTAGAAGCAATTCTAAATATTTCAGTATAACTCATTCAATCTTTGCCTCAAAACTTGAATTTGTCACTACTATTTTGCCAACATGACAAATAAAACAAAGTCCTAAACAGGTAAAGCAATATTCCTAATAGTTATCCATTCTAGATTATAAAGAAATAAAACTCTTTTGGAACACATTAGTTGGTATTTGTAAGTTTTGATGGAAACTAGACTAATGTGGAGGCTGTTTTAACTGGCCCTTCTAGAATTAAAGGCTCAATGTTCAAAAAATTACTCAAAATGTCAATAGTCCTCAGTACCGGTTAAAATAGGCTCCAAAGCTTATTGATTAGATTACAAAATTTATAAGATTAGACACATAAAATGGACACTTTCTTAATGCTCTCCTACTTAACAAGATTAATATTATGGTATAGAGAATGATGTGTTTTACTCTTTCATATTTTATACCATTTATTTCCCACCCGATAGGGGGTTAAAATCATCATGGTAGTAATACAAATGGGAAAAAATGTTATATTTCAACTTTGACACTGAAAATAATATTACGATATAGTAAGAATGACAACCACACTTCAAGGAGAGAAAATTACTTCCTAGGCAGAGTTGTAGGATTGATTGTATATAAGCTGGAAGAGAAAGTAGGGAGAAAGGATCAGGAAAGCAAATGGCCAGATATTTGTCACAGTATCTAACCTCTTAAACAGCAGAAATGTGTTAAAAGATTAAGATGAATGGCAATGACATAGATTTGAAAAGTTGTCTGTTTTCCCTTTGAGAATCTGCAGGGAAATTGTATCTAGGCTCTTTCTTACATAGCAAATTAAATTCACCTCCTTCTCCCTTCAAAAAGTTATGTCTCATACCACATATTTTTACCCACTCACATGCACCCATGGGTATTTTAATTATTGTATAGTATAGACTTTGGCTGCATTTTACATTAATCAGTTAACATAAGCAGTATTTAAAATTGAGTAAAGGTTATTATATTAATTTTAATAGTGGTATCATTTTATTCAAAAATGATGAAAAATTAGGAATGCATAATTGGATAGTTAATAGAATGATCTAATTAACTGAGGTTCTGGAATGTTTACTTCCCATGGCTTAAAATTCATCATCTCACATAAAAACAAATGGCTCAAATGTTTGTTGTGTAAATCTAACTCAGCCACATAATATATATGTATTTTTTGCTTTGCCTTGCAAATACTGGATTATTCGTCACTTTGGAAGGATGAAAAACCATCATATGTTCATCACCATGACCTGTGTTTGTTCTCTTTGCTTACTAGCTGTCTTTTGCTTTTATGCAAATTATTTCGGTTTGGACATTGACAGAAACATAAACGAGAGGAAAATATGTCACTCAAAGTTCTTTTGTCCACTGCTCCTCACTCAAAACAGTTTCATTATTTATCTTATTTCTGTTTCTTGCTTTTTTATCTATATATTTTAATTTAAATGTTTCATGTAATAAATTTACAATTGTGTTTTTTGCTTTTGTCATTTAATATATATATTTCACAACTCATTTCTCTTATATATGAAATAGGAAATGTAAAATTTATAAACGCATATGCAAATGTGAAAATGCAATATGTATTAGGGGACGTTTTATAAAGCTTTAATTTGAGGTTGATCAATTAATAATAGAAAATTCATTTATTAATATTTTGCATGGAAGCAGTTTTTGACAATTTGCATCTTTTACCAAACTTTAAAAATCTCTAAGTGATGATAGAAAAAGCATTGGAAAAAAACATTGATATCGCTTCATATTTCTAGATGGGATATAATTTTCTAATATTTCAAGCAAATAGAAAACATAAAGCAAAACATTAAAGTATTCAGATATATAAAGTAATTTGAATATGCTCACAATAACACAAATCACTTGTTCTTTATACTTTCTAATGTTTTGAAGGATAAAAGAAGAAAAAGTGGGATTGAAAAATTAATTTATTTTGTTACCCACAATAACTATGGATGTCCACAATATTTGAGATTTATCTCTTCTTTTGATCATAAATTACCCATAAAATATGGTCTTTGAGGAAAGAGCATGGATCTCCTCTATAATAATATAGATCAACCACTTGAAACTCAAAATTAACCACTTGGAACTCAAAATTCAAATATCTTTATTAATTGGCAATGCATTGCTGGTTCCGTTGTAGAATCCCCCCCCCCTAAAAATAAATGAATTTTTTTAATGTGTACTAAAATTTAAAAAAAGAACTGCTGGTAATATCTGCTACTTTCCATACCTTTATCTGTGAAAAGTCTGTCTGATGCAGTCTTGAGAAAAAAAGGACATTTACAAGGAATTATAAAAGTTGGACTCCTTTACTAGTTACTATACTAAGACCAATGTAAATAAGCACGAAAAGTGATGACTGAGTTGTTTTATTTTAAGGATACAAATAACATATCTTAGTTATTATCTTTAATCTTTTGGGCCTGTGTGTTGTACTTCTATTATTAATAAAACATTTGTAGAGGTTCTAACATATCTCATTGTTCAGAAATTTTTGCCGCATTTTAAGAATAGATATTTTATTTTATAAAAATCTACCCTACCACCATCTGGATTAGTCATTATTCCCTGAATATTTCTTACATTTTCCCCTGTTGAGCTTTCATTCTCCTTTTTTGCCTCCTGCCTCCATCCCCATTGATGCAATCCTCACTCTACATCTAATGAATGTCTCCTACTTCATGCCTTCAATGAATCGTTTCCTAGTTTCCCTTCACTCACCAAATTGTAAACATTTAAGACAGGAGCCCTAGACCCTAGAATATAAAATTGCACTATGAATGTAATGGGAAAACATTTCACATTTATTGATTTGAATCAGTAGAAATATGTAACATGTTTTAAAATGTTGTATTTTATGAAGTATGAAATTTTTCACTCAGTAATTAAACTGAAATTGATTTCATTCTGAGTAAAGGTTGTGATAAGTGAGTCTTATCACATGCTCCTTATACATGGTCCTTAAGAATTACAAGATTATCTCACAAACTTACTAGATAGAGCAAGCATTATCTCCATTTTACAGATGAGTACATCAAGGTTGAGGAAGATTCATCTAATTTCTGAGGTTGTACAGCTGTGAGTGAAGGAAGGAGCCTGGTTTGTTGACTAAAGTCCTTTCTTTATCCATAATATCACTACATTGTAGGAAAGGGAGGATGAATTGTTTTCTGTATTTTTATTTAAGGGCGTGAATAAATCCTAATACTTACTGTAAATAACAGACAATCTTCTGGAAGTCCATGCCCAGGTCATTCAAAGTATGTTTTTTTTGTTGTTTGTTTTTTACATTAATCAAATGGCTGTTCTAGGTCTCCAGCACTTTTTTCTTCTTTCTTTTTTCCTAACAGAATTGCTCTAAAAATCATCCTTTATAATCTCAGAAGAAATCAGCATATTAATTAAAACTATTATAGAAATTCGGAGTAAGGACAACACAAGGGGCTAGATAGATTGTGGCTGATCCTTAAAATCAGGAGAAGGAAAGGCCAAATCTCTGGCAATATGGTGCTCTCCTCCCAAAAGAGGCTGAGATTCCTGGGACGCACGCACAGCTCTGTTGATGGATGGGGCTGTGGGCTGCACTATGCAGACGCCACTTCCAGGTTCCACACAAAACAACTCCCCTGTGGCCAGGATGGAAAAAGAATGACTCTGGCTCCTCTGAGGTGGAAAATCTCAAGAAACCAAAATGAAAAGAGGGTCCGTTTTGGCCTTTTGCCTGATTATAAACAGAGGTTCTGACTTCTGATTGCACACTCATTAAAGGGCTTCTGCTCTCACCTCAGAGCAACTGAAGGGTCTGAGAGATCATTGCTTTTAGAAAGCTCCGGGTTAGGGATCTGCGATCTTGGGCCTCATCCCAAAGGAGCCAGCCAGTGGGTATTATAGACCCTTGAAATGAGAAACTACCTGAAACAGCCTTTCTATGCCTTATTTTTTTCAGATTAAAACCCTGAAAAAGATGTGAGAAAAAAATCTGCTGTATGCCTGAAAATGTATCATTTAACCTCTGATTTTCAAAATAAAGGATAGAATGCTCCCCAAGCATTAGAAGGAGTAAGATCAGCATTATAAACATCCTTCTTCAAATACTTTAGTTTCCCATAGAGTCGGTTATGCTTACAAAGATTGACAGGAAAGGAGAGGTGGCAATGCCATCACCTGAACAGGTATAAAATCTCTGCCTTATGTGAGGGGAAGAAGGGAATCCATAAGCATTTTTTATGAACTGCTGCTGTATGCCTTCATATTACCAGCAGTAATTGGGAAGGGTTTTATTTCTCTTTTAATTTGCCTCACTTTTTCTAATTGAAGAAGCATATTAATATTTTGTCCATGAGTAGTCTACCTTTTTCATCCTACTCTTTTTGTCCCAAATTTCTGCAGTACTTTTCAATTTGTATAGGTCTCTCGTGAACAATCCCTTTTAACAATGATGGGGTTAAGAGAGGCTTAAAACTCTACAAGGAATGAGAGTAAAAATTTGAATTCCCTCAATACTTTCAGGCTTCTAGTTTTGAGGCCTAAAAGAGTATGTAACACACTTCAGACTGTAAATACTGATCTTAAAACATCACCATTGTATGACATATTAGAAAGAGAACTGGCCTTAAAGTCAGTGCCAAGGTTAGCTCAGGCCTCAGTTATTTATTATGATATTATCCATATAACACTTAGATTCACTTTTCCCATCATAAAATGGGACTCAAGATATCTAATTCTGATGTTTCCAATAACCTTTTCTGATTACCTCCATATTCAAGAATCATTGAGTGAGTTTTAGATGTAGTTTCTTCAAGAAAAAAAAAAGGTCAAATATCCCTGTAAGGTAACTAAAAAACATCCAAGTGATTCATGACTGGTAATAGGAGAATCTCCAGGTAGCAATAGGTTACTGGTCTATTATAAAAGTCCCAAACTGTTTTCCCTTGATAGAAACCTTCCCCTTAGGAATATATGCCCTACATTGTGTCCTCAGAGAAAATCTGCTCACAACTTTTATATGCAGTCACCCAATATTTTCATAATTTACTCATGGTATATCTGAGACCAGTTTGGAAAATCTAATTGAGGCTTTATTTATTTGGGGGAGGATTATAATCATCAAGACAAGGAAAATGTCACAAAACTAGACAATATCTTATCAGATACAGGTTGCTCCTCTTCGATCTCACATTGCTTATGCCATCCTGGTTTCTGTCATGCGTTTGCATGGTGAGCGCTATCTTAGCACCATTCCAGAGTCCACTTCTAATCATCAGCCTCTTTGTAAATCCAAAACCAGATTTCTGAACACCTTGCCTGAGCACCAAGAGCCAGCCATATCTAAAAACTTTTCAATTATGGGCACTAATTATTTCCTTGTTTTGATTAAGCATGTTTAAAATTATGTTTCTCTCTTTTATAACCAAGTTAATTTGTGCACATATTTTATTCTTATATCTTTTGCAGAACCTGGCAGAAGTGTCCATTATTTGTTAAATAAGTGCCTCAATTATTAGCTATACCACTATTTGAGAATTAAAATACATATTGTATAACATAAATTATGGCAAAAATAAGTAAATTCACTGAAAATCACTTCTGAAATAAGGACCATAAGTAGGATTAAGAAAGGTTTTGTCATTTATTTATTAGACATAAATTAATTACAAAACTGACTCATATATTCAAAAATATTTCAAATCACAAAAAATCAAAATTATTTAAAATATTAAAGTTAAATTATATTTTACATTTATGGGATATCCAATGTAATAATTAGAACTGAATAACTGGTTATATTCATGTAACAAAATAATGTAGATAAAAACATGACCAATATGTTAAATATGCTTATAACATACATTTATAACTTGTAAACCAATTTTATTTGGTCTCATAATAAGTAGAGAAAAATGGTACATTCAATTTTTAATGAGAATCTTTTGGTAAACTGAAATCAATGTGAGATTGTACATCTTGTCTTTATAGGCAAGTGGAACCTTATAAAAATTATGATTGGATGTATTAATTCTACTTTTTCCTGCACCTGTGATGCAAGTCAGTTGTTGAAATCCATTTGTCATATATGTGTGTGTGTGTATAAAAAATTTCAGTTTTCTTGAAATACAGGGGTGGGCAAAAGTAGATTTACAGTCATTCATATGGAAAAAGACATGGGTTATGATTATTATAATAGTTTTATTAACTCAAAAGAATGTCACAATGCAACTATAAACCTACTTTTGCCCATCCTTGTATATCAAATAGAGCAATTCTGTCCATTGATTCACAGTTTCCTTTCTTCCAATTTTTCAAAATTATAGTTTAGCATCACTGCAGTTTTAAATAACCCCATTTATTAAATGTTCCCTTAAGTGAGGCTTTCTAATGCCTCTATTTTCCAGATACTAGTGAGATAAAAGTATGATTTGTTTCCAGATTATCAGAGAACACTGGAAATGCTACCAAATGTTAAATATTGACCCTGGATTTTAATTTTACAAAGTTAGTTAAGAGAGTGCTGTACCCACAAAGCACTTAACTCTTTAAGTGACTTAATATCTGAAAGTCTCATTAACAAATCCTGGGTTAAGAAAGAACCTTTAACCCTAAATGCTGAAGACACTGGACTGGCCATACGCATCATACTAAAGAGATGCAAATCAACAAGAGATGCAAATCAACACTTTTAACACCATAAGACAAAATCCATTACAAGAACATCATATGTACAATAGAAACATATTCATCACAATCACAAAAGTGTCTAGTTTTTATTTTTTACCTTATATTACTGAAATATTAAGTGTGATTTACTGGAGGAGCATAGTAAAACCATGAAAATTAAAACATACTCAAGTGAGAGAAATTTTCAATTTTTCAAACATCAAAAAATGCATATATAATTAAAATGAATATAAAATGTATAGGTATAATTTCAAAAAGATGTATTTTTCTTCCATGTTACTTACTATCCGTGAAGCCGGAGCAAGTTATCATAATTTACCACAAGTGTGCTGACTTTTATTTAAACCAGACTTAAACCAATTTTCATTTAAAAGCTATTACATTTTCTGTACCTTTGATTTATATACCAAATGCACTATGTTAAACCTGAGTGTTTACACATGCATGGTATATAACACGTGATAAGGCACATAAAAATGCAAAATAAACATTTGCTGGCTAACCAATTTTGTTGTACAACCTGATCATTTAGACTTTCAAAATAGCTGTGTTACTTTCTTGACTCCTAGTGTATTAAAGTGCAATCAATTCTATTATTACATTTGTTATTTTAAAAAGAGATAAATTTCAACTACAAGGGGCACAGATACTACAATGTGAAAGGCACCTTTAAAAAATGTGTTCTATATCTTTCTAAGTCTTTAAAACATTCTGGAGAATAATATTAGTTGAAATCTTAGATTTCCCTTCATTAAATTTAAAGAAAACGGAGTAGTAATGAAACTGTATAAAATAGATTGCTCGGCAAAATAAAGACAAAAAAAACCAAACAAACAACATTGACAAAAGCATACTTTTGCTCTCAGGCATTGATTGTACAAGGTGACTTATTGAGAGGTGGGAAAAAAGTGGGGAAAAGGTTCAACATGGTGGGTTATATCATTAACTATAATTTGGTCCAAATAAGCAGGCACACATCTGTATTATGTAAATTATTCTAAGAAGGATAGGGGGCTTAGGGGATTCAAGAGAACTAACATGAGCACTAAGAATATATTTTCATGTAGAAAGAGATAAATCTTTGATGACAACATTTGCACTAAATCTATGCACACTTATTTAAAAATTAATGTCTCTATTTGTTCGATGCAAGCTATTCTCACATAGTCCAAATTAATCTGCAAAATGGGCTCATATAAAAAAATACTACAATCCAACACTGAATTCTAGAGTTAACAACAAATGACTCAAATAACATTTCTTTTTAATTATATATAAAGTCCACCCAACATATCCGCAGTGACTGCGAAAACTAGAGAGAATGGTGCCCCGGGATGGCAGTGCTGGAGTAAAGGTGATGGGACCCAGCCTCAAATCATGGAATATTAGTGATTATCTAGTTCAAATTCTGTGCACTGTGCAGCTGGGGAAACAGAATTCTCACACTGGGGAAGCAGCAGCTGTGTGGCTCTGAGGTCTCAGAAAGGTGGCCACAGTGCTTCACAGACTCAGACTTTATTTCCACTTTATAGCACAGCATCTGATACATGGTAGGTATTCTACAAATGTTTTGAGTGGGTTGTTGAATGAAAAAATGAATGAATGAATGAATGAACAAATCAATGAGAGAGAGAGGCATTGGCAGAACTAGGGTAGACTATATTTTCAGGAATGGAAGTTTGTCAGCATTCAGAAAATTAGGATGATAACTTGTTCTGTTACCACAAGCCCCTCAAAAACATTCTTGTTTGGGGCTCCAGTCATTAAAGAGACAATACCAGGTGCCTACAAAGCTGATACACCATGGGGCACTTTGAAGCAACTTTAATTTTCTTTTAGCTTTTAATGTCTCTGGCATTGCTTGTCAGTGGAGTTACAGCTGTTTGAAGAGACTTTGTCAACTCCACTCTGTGACACTCAACTTACTGAATTGCACTACACATAATACTATTCACATCTGCATTATGTCCTTGGGCCTCGGTGATGGGCAGACACTTGTCTCCACCCCACCCCCAGCAAACTGAGCACTCAATAGCAGGTACTGAGAGCAAAAATAGTGCTCGTTCGAAAGGCAGTTTCCAGAAGTGAAGAGGAGCAGGAGAGGGACACAAGTGAGAGCATGAAAGCTGTGAACACTTAAACTGCTTGATGAAAGGAGAAAATCTGTTAGATTTGTTATAATTGGAGCAGCATATGTAGGTCTCAAAGGAATATATGGGCAACTGGAAAATACAATTTTAAGTACAGGGTACAGGGAAGAAGTCAACAGCAGGTGTTGGTGTGTAAGCAAGTCAAATTTAGGTGAAAGAAGAGCAGGCACGCTTCATTACAGAATCTTGGAAGCCATTCCCTGCAGATTTAAGTGGGTAATTGAGGGTGACATTTAAAGTGTCAGGAGACCGTCTGGGAAATAGCTTCTGTGTTCCACACAGTCAGGTTCAAGTGCAAGGGAGGTCTTTGTAAACAGAGTTCATGGCAGTCCTTTGTGATAGAGGAGGGGTCACTAAGACTGCTTAGGGACCCAGGTAAACTTCCAGCCTCCCTTCTCATCTCGACGGACAAAGGCTTGTCCCTGGTGGAAGGAATGAGTTTTCACATTACAGTGAGGGCTCAGGGATGTGGAAAAGGCCATCTCTGTTTTATTGGGTGACACATCAGAAGTATAGTGAGGAAGAGCTGGCAGGCCTCCCGGGGGATTTGAAAGTTGAGAAAGGAAGTGGAAATCTTCCCCGTGGCTGGCAGTGCTGTGGGAAGCTGTTGTTCTCTCACCTCCGTAGGCAACTGGCATATCCTCCGTGGGGGCATTTCCATACTCAACCGGATTCTCTAAAAACTGGGGAAATGCACTGGTAACTGTTCTGGGATGCGGGGAAAGGGCACTGTAGTTAGCTGATAAGGTGTCGTCAATGGTGTTGAGGTCTTTTAACCCAAGTGTTTTAAGGACCCAGGGGTCCACTGGCGGGGCAGGTTGTTCTTCACAGTTAGCAAACTCACTAGAGAGGTTTCTCCTGGCATTTTTGCGGTGGAGGATCTCAAGAGGAAAATATCTTTGCTCTTTGGGTTTCCTCTTCGCCTTCCTGAATTTTCCACATGCTCTGGAGAAATCATCTGATGAGAGCAATTTCTAGGGAAGTAGCGTTTGAAAGTAATCAGAGTCAGGTCATCAAGCAAGATCATCTTCTTTACTGTTGTCCAATTACACCTACTTCAAACAGCAACTAGTCACTTCAATCATTAGAAAACTTGATTAAACTTCTATTTTCACGCACACACATGAACTGATTAGATTACTGTTTCTAAATTTAAGTCTATTATGAGAATTTACTACTTAGAAATCCAATTTATATATTTTTACTAGTATTTAAAAGTTAAAAGGAATAAACAATGTCTTTAAAATTTTAATTCAGGGAAGGAATGACTATTATTATTATAATGAAAATAATAGCAACGATCATGTGTTAGACAGAGGTTACATGCCATGATCTCATTTTATTTAAATACTGTTAAAATCTCCTTTAATGGAGAAACTGATAGACACAGACACAATGTGGTGAAAGGTGGGGGAGGGTGGGGGCTGGGTGGAGTAAGGCAAGGGGAGAGGAAATGGGGGACATCTCTAATAGTGTCAACAGTACAAAAAATGAAACTGAGGTGAAGCATACTAGCGACTTCCGAAAAATCATTCAGCTTAGATCTACATCTAAACCATCTGACACTAGACAGACCAGGAAAGGGGCTTGGGGGCTGGGTGAAAAAGGCACAAGAGTTAAGATAAATAAATAAATAAATACATACATACATACATAAATACATAAATAAATAAATAAATAAGTAAATAAATAGCAGGCATAAGAACACAGGAAATAAGTACTAAAACAATGTTTCTTGGTTTAAAAGTAATAAGATATTCCAACAACGTGTCTTTCACAATGAACGTAAAATAACATAGAAGTTTAAATGTTGGTATTTCTTCCTAAAGGAGAATTAAAATTATTTAGAATCACTGTCATAAAGAAAAAGAAAAGGGAAAAAGAAACACCGTGTAACTCCGTTTCCTTTTATTTCATGAACTTCCATGGTGCTCCCATGTGATATGTATTTTATTATTCTACATTTTGCAAAATTGAGAACAAAAGAGGAAAAACCGCCTAATTAATATTACTTAGTAATTTAATAACCATTCTTTTTGAGGGTCCATGATAATAACGAGGAGAGGTGCTCCCTTTTTAAACAAAACTAACTGAATTGTAAAGGAATTAAAATTAGTGTGCCCTTTCTCTCTGAACTGTTATGGTCAGTAAGAGTAGAAAGGAGCATCATCAATTTGTATTAAATAATATAGAATAATGTGGCTTTTCCAGAGAAGTAAGGTAAAGATTGATGGAAGCAATGATGATAACAGAATGGCAAAAAGATAACAAAAATTGTAAGACCCAGAGGAATGAAGAAGAGCAAAAAGGGCTATGGGCAAACTATTTACCTTTGAATCAGAGTAGTTCATTTTAAAAGTATAAGGGGGGGGAGTTCATTAATTAGCAATATCTAATGGTCAGTCAAGAGATCTGGGCTCCAGTCATAGTCATGACATTTCAGAGCTGGAAAGATTCTCAGAAGATCTTTTAGCCCCTTCATTTACAGATGAAGGCAACTGAGGCCCAAGGGAGAGAGAGTCACTGAAAGTCAAATGTGTGCTTAAAAGAGCCAGCTCTCTCGGATGTGATTCCCTCTCCAATGCGCCATCCAGATAACTCTGTCTTTTGATTAACTTCTGCTGTTTCAGCAAGTCCCTTGGCGGGTGTTTGATTCCCAGACAACTTCTTTTGTAATGTATGACTTGTAAAATCTGCAATCCAGTTGATTCCAAGAAATGATACATACAAATTTTCCCAAGCCCTGGCCGGGTGGTTCAGTTGGTCAGAGCATTATCCCATACACCAGAAGGCTGGGGGTCAGATCCCTGGCCAGAGCACTTACCTAGCTTGTGGGTTCAATACTCAGTTGGGATGTATACAGGAGGCGGCCAATCTATGTTTGTTTCTCTCTCATATCAATGTCCTCTCTCTCTCTCTCTTTCTTTCTCCCTACCCTCCCATCCTCTCTCTCTAAAACCAATAAATGTATCCTCAGGTGAATATTAAAAATATTTTTCAGAAAGTGCTATATTTTGTTTAGAAATTTTTATCCATCCTATAAATGCATTTGAAGGCATGCTGTTTAGCACACTTCCTACATTTAATCAAGGAGTTTTACCTAAGTGGGCTCCTTTCTCAAATCACCAATCACTCTGCCTTTATAAAGGGGAGAGTTACATACCTTGGCTTTTTCCTCAAGACATTTCACCAAAGCAGAATTCAGGTATTGTCTGAGGTGATTGTTCTCTTCATGTAACCTAGCAAGTTCTTCTTCCTTCTGCACTAGAGTATCTTGTAGCTGCAAAAAGTGGACAATGGTGAGGGCTGCTCCTCTATGTTGACTTTGTAACCTTGTAATAATGCCACTGATCCACAACCTGCTTAAAGCTGATTATTTTGTTTGTTTTAAGAACTCTACCTCAGGGAGCCTTCATCCTCAGAGGCCTAAATATAGTCTACACCCACCTACCACCTGATTGTTCAGTTTTGTGCACTGAATTTTTTTGTTCATTGCAAGGTGTTTGAAGAGATTATATGACTTTGAAATTGTAACCACAAGGGAAGGTATGTAGGAAAATGAGCTGCAAGCAACTGTTTAAATACAGAAAAAGGGGTTCAGAATAGTTTTGCTCCTTACATCTTAAACAAAGGAAGAAGAAACAAAGGTGAGTTGGTTTGCATCAGCCTCAAATCGATTCGTTTGTTTGTTTGTCCACTTAATTAAATCTCTCTCGGGAACAGCAACAAACAAAAGTATGGAATATGAATCAATCTTTGTAAAACTTAGAATCATCACTCCTTCTCCAAGTGATGAGCCATGTTTGTGACTTAAAAACATTATCACATTCATTATATCATTTGATCTTTCCAACAGTTCTTAGAGGAAAGCAGCAACAAATATTCCAATTTCATAGGCAAGGAAAAAAGGATTCAGGAGGTCATACAACTAAAAAAAGGTGAAGAGCCAGGGCCTGACTTCCAGCTTTTCTAAAGGATTGTTGTTGTTTGGGGGGTGTGTGTTTGGGGGGGATTGTTTGTTTTCTTTGGTATTAACACCTAACTTTTATAACTCTATAGACATATATCCACTTGGGTCCTAAACTGAAGGTCAGCACATGAATTTATGGCACCAGGGAAGAGAAGCAGTGTGACACTGAGGGGCAGCAGTAAGAACGGACTGCATGGAGCGTGGCCAGTCCCCGGTTCCGACCCTGTGTACATACCTGCTTGTTTCTGTAGAGCTGAGAGGAAAGCTGAGCCTCTTCCCACGAACAAGAGTTAGAAAGGGGGAAATTCGAGTCACTAGATGATTCTATGTGGAAACACCAAATGGGTAACTGAGAAAACACACTTGCAGTTTTTGTGCAATAAGGAATTCACCAAATGATTTCAGGAACATTAAAAGTTTCAATTACTCTTCCAAAAATAGCTATTGCCTCCACATATGAAAACAAAATATTTAAAGCTTTATGAAAGGGGCAGCATGCCATAAAATACAAATATTTGTAGGCTATATGCCAGAGTGGCTTCAGGGGTCAATTTTTAAGAGCTAACAAGTTCCTCCCTACTATTCCTCCTAATATTTGTATCTCTGTTGGCTAAATTTACAAAGACTGTCCCATCTGTATTATTAATTCATTCAAATATGTATTGATCCTCCTCCTGCCACGGAGCATAATGTAATTCTACTCTGTTTTAAAGTTTTTTCTATGCCTCAGTGCTTGAAAATGTAGTATTTGGTTCTAGAATCAAATTCTATTTTTGATGCTACCATTTTTCACTAATGAAAATTTCTGCCTGTCTGCTTTTCCATTAAGTCTGGTGAGCAATATTTATTCAGAATCCTGTGTGGTAGCAATTTCTACCTTAAAATAATTTGGACCTTGCTTTTCTGAAGACACTGGTGAAATATCAAAACTAACTCAAACTCATGCATTTCAAATGTCTTTCTCTATATGCTTTACAAATTTTTTTTTAATTTGCCAACAAGCCATACCTACCAAAAGAACTATGGTTAGGCATGCTGAATTGGTTTACTTATACCTACTTTTCCTCAACTAGTACAATTATGACACTTGCCTTTCTCTACTTAAACTGACATACTACTGAATTATTTTAACTGCAGTAGAAGAATGAATAAGGAGTCAAGAATAAAATTTTATACACTACTTGATTTCATATTCTTGGGCATTGTATCTCTTTATTGCTTGTGGTAGAAAGCTGAAACTAGCAACTCTATCCTGATATATGTATTTTTCAACAGTTTGTGGCTTTTGTGTTTTTTCTCGAATTCACAAAATTATGTGGCAGAACCAACGGTGCAGATATTTAATTCTGAAGTTGCTAAGGGTCCTTTCATAGACTTGAACATTACTACAGAAATTTCTTCAATATGTATAAATACTACCTACTAAGGCCCAGGTCAAAATTGATATGTAATTTTTCATCCATGTTGTACTTCCCTTCAAAATTAAAGTCCTCTTTGGATGAAAAGGAATTCTTTTTTCTACTTACAAGGCACTGTTTATAAAATTTCCTCTATGAAACAAAATATTAAGTTAGTATTTCTCCTTGTTTCTCTCTCATACACAGGGAAACTTTCCTGAGTTCCAAAAGAGATGCTCCAACTGGTATCTTGACTCAAAAAACATCCCACCAGTATTGCCTATGAAACTGTGTCCTAGACCCAAACTCCCTCAGTGAGTTGGAAATCTCTAAGAACTGGAAAGTGTAGGGGAAAATACAAATTGTCCAGTAGGCAAGGAAAAGAATTCTATTCGTACTATTTGGTAAATACAAAATAATAAGTTATTTAGCTCATAAGATGCAGGGGTTTTCGGGTTTTCTTAAACTTTCCATATCATCCCTTCTTCTACAGACTTCCAGCCCATGATGCTTTGCAACTGTAGGTTGCAAAGGGCTTCAGAGCTACCAGGAAAGCAGAAGAGCAGGACTTACCCTGTGCCTGTGGTGCTTGTTGGGACTCTCTGTTGTCCAGGAGACCAGCAGCCCAGAAAGAGACCCAAGTATCCGTGGAAACGTCAACACCAGATTCTGACGTTGCAGAGGAATACGGGCAATTGTAGCTCTGGCCTCCTACAAAGTACTGGTCTTGGCAAGGCAGAACGGTGTTCTGTGAAAATCGGTATGAAGAATAGGGGGTTTCCAGGAGATGGGGTGATGGGGATTCGGAGAGAGGAGAGGGTGGGAGAAAGATGCCAAAATTACATTCACTGAATCAAACACAGTAAAGGTGTTAAGTGTAGATCCCAGTTTAATTTTGAGTAGTCAAAATATAAGTGCTAGAGGGGGAGTCATCTCTTTGGTTTACCCAATACTTTCCTGAGGCTTCAACAAAGAACAGGCTAGTACTGGATGGACCAAATCTGTACATATCTGGGAATATTCTGTTGCCATGTCTGAGTCATCTGACAGTAAAAGGAATTCTAGTTCATGATTCAAAGACCTAAGAACTATTCTATTCTTTCTAGCAAATATCCTAAATATATTTTCAATAGTCTCAAAAAACAGAGAGTGCTAAAACTGAAATAAACTTAACAATAAAATATAACCTAACCTCCTTATTTTAGTTTCTTTCTGAATTATAAACATGGCCCATTTGTCTCTTTTTCTTTCCCCTTGCTTTAAATGCTGCTGGATCCTCTGGTGAACTGAGTTGTTCCAGATAAATGCATAGATATTTTCCAGAGATAACTAAGTATATATTGTTGCTGACTCCTAATTAAACACAGGAGCATAAAGTCACTCAGAGAAACATAGAATCAAAGCTGAAAAAAATTAGTCAGCAGAGACGGCAAGCGCTAGGTCTCTCCATCACTAGGTCTCAATGCCCTTCCAAAGTTATCTCGCCACTCCTAACTTCCTGGCACGAATTCTCCACTGTGTTCTGAGCCAGTGAACAGCCTCCTGCTCCGGCTCCTCAAACACGGTCTTTCCAAATGTCCAGGCAGGGGCAGGTATGCAGCAGCCTTCCCGGGTTAATTTGTACAAAAACTCATTTCTAAACATTTGTCAATGTTTAATCAGGTAAAAGCCATTCATTTGAACAGAACCCAGCTTTGGACAAATCCTTTTTGACCACTATAAGTCCTTTGTTGACTAAAGAACTTTCTTGGTCATAACATAAACAGAGAGAAAACAAGTAGCAAAAAAGAAGTAAAAAAAAAAAAAAGAAAGAAAAGAAATTACACTTCGTTGATGTTCCTGGTAAATTAAATTTTGAAAAAGTCCCATTTTGAAGCAAACCCAGCTTGGGCAGTGCAGACCAAAGAAATTCAGCCAAAAGTTTATCAAGTGCTATTTTCTTTTATTCTAAAGGCATGTTTGCAGGCTCTTTCCTTGGGGTCATTACTGGAATCAGAGTTGAGCTATTATGCAATTGACACCTGAGAAGAAAATAAACCCCAAATAGCCCTAGACTAGGTCAGGTCCAAGTGTTTGCAAATATGTGCAAAACCTGGAGAAAGAGGTGAAATGAAAAGTAAGTGCAGGTGTACAGGGAGAAATGTTGGAAAAGTGTACAAAGAGTAGAAATAACAGAGAGAAAGAGAATAGAAATAAGAGAGAAAGAGCGATCAGGGGAATATAGGGAAGAGGAAAAGGGAAATGGTTAGCAGAGCAGACCTGCCTTGACAGGTAGCAGAGAAACCTTGGTAGCAGAGAAATCTCGCTTCCAAGGTGGAAGGAAAAAAATGCAAAGCTTACTAGCACTCAGCACCCTGAGATTTCTCCAGTGAACTAGCAAGCACCAGCTCCTCACTTACCATCTTGCAGTGGAAGAAGGCGCTGAAGAAACTGAACCCACTCTTAATTTTTCGGTAAAGCTGGTGGGAGTTTTAAATGGGACTGAGGGGAGGAGCTAGGAGAGGCGAGTTCTAGTCTTCAGGAGCTGCGGGTGACGCGGGGGTCTCCCGGTGAGCGCAGCCCTCTGATTTGATGCGAAGCTGTCAAACTGGTGACGTGGGCCAGGGAGCGTCCAGCCAAAGCCAAAATCACTAGCGCACACAGAGACCACAGTACCTGGACCTGAAACCTGCGGGTCCGGTGCGCAGCTGTGCTTCACAACTTGCGCCTGTGCCGGCTTGCTGCCCTCCAGTAAGGAGTCAGGGGTGGCGGTGGCCGCGTCGCCCGGACCCCACGGGGCGAACACAGGCTCTCCACGTCCCCCCCTGCACCCCCACTCGATGCGAAAGGCCGGGCAGGGCGGGGAAGACTAGTCCGCAGGTGCTTGGAGCAGGGTCAGCCCGCATCTTAGAGATCTGGGCAGCACTTGGTGAAGCCATACAACAGGCCCCAGAGTTAATACTGCTCCTGTGTATTTTTCCAGCCACGTGATAAATATTAACTTCACGTATGACATTGTGAGTTGATTGGCTCCCCCCCCGTTCTGTTTAATATGCCTCATTTCTCCCAGCTCCTACAGTGGGTGTTCCACGTGGAGGTGACAGATCTCTATTCTGTTCTGTAAGCTTCAGAGAATAGAGGTTTCTGCCTGTTTTGTTAAGTTCCTGGAACGCTTTTTAGTATGTAACGGGGCGCTCGAGGAAGAATGAATTAAGTTACAAATTAAGAATCTAAAGTGCCTACCTCTGTGTTGATATCTTTACAACCACTAGTATATAAATAAATTATTACAAGTAAGAAAAATGAGTGTGTTTATACTTCTCAAAGTGTTTGATTCCCACCATCTTCTTTTGTATTTTATTCTCATGATTCCTGTGATTTTATATGTGGAGCAGTAAGAGGAGTAATATCATCTTTAAAACCATTCGTCTACCACTAATAGCCAACTTATTTCAAGCGACAATAGCCTAAGAGGTAGGTGCTTTTATCATCTCTGGTCTAAAGGCTGGCAAATGATGCACTGAAGTTCAGAAGCTTGACTAGAGTTTATACAACTACATAGTGGCAGACTCGGGATTTGAACCTCTGGCTCCATCATCCATGCTTCTAACTACTGAAAATTTTTTTTATTCTCTTTAATGTCATTCTACTGCCATTTATGCACTGGGCATTTTATGCACTGAACTGGGCTCCCCTGGAACTTATATGTTGAATCTGTAACCCTCAATGTGACTATCTTCAGAGTCAAGGCCTCTAAAGTGGTAAACAAGGTTAAGACGTTGCAACAATGGTGCTCTAAGCTAATAAGCCTGGTGTCCTTAGAAGAAGAGAAAGAGACCCCAGGGATGGCATGCACAGAGAAAAGGCCAGGCGAGGACACAGCCGGAAGGCAGCTGTTTTCAAGTCAAGGAGAGAGGCCTTAAGGAGAAACTGAAAACAGCTGACACCCTGATCTTGGACTTCTAGCCCCCAGAAAAGCGAGAAAATACATTTCTGTGCTTCAAGTCCCCCATCTGTGGTTCTTGTTATAGAAGCCCTAGCAAACTAATGCCGGCAGGGTGCAGAAACTGAGAAAACCTCTGATTCTGGCTTGCATCGTCTTTCCTCTAAGCCAGTTTTGATCTTTATGTATTCTTCCTTGCCTTGTACTTATCCATAGCACTTAGCAATGGATTGCACGCAGCGGACACTCTATTAAGTGCTTTCTGTACAAAATTAAGAAAGGAATTGAAGAGGAAGAGCGGGAAGGTGCTAGACTTCACAGAGTCCTTTTCTCCTGTTCTAATGCTGTTTATTCACAAGCATTTTAAAGCGGAGCGTGCCAGGTTTGGAGACGGCTGGCTGGAAGATACTGTCTGGGTTACCGGACATGAGTGGTCCCTTCTCTGCTCTCACTGCACAAGGGGCAGGATGACTCTGAGATGATGGGGGAAACGAATCAAACCCAGTTTAGGTAGTAAGAATCAATGATCTCACTTGGGGCAAAGAAAACCCTAATTTGTTAGTTTTGTGAAGAGCACTCCTGGCAGATAATGGAAGATTGAGTTGTTTTTTTTTGTATGAAAACTGTCATAAATGAAACCTGTGAGCTTGCAGAAGATATTATTTTCTGACTCTAAAAATGACTCAGAATGGGCAATTATAAAAACATGGTGTAAAAATAAAGGGCATAGGCTTTGGATCCAAATATACCTGGGTTGAAATTCCAGCTCCACGCTCTGAGACTGAGTCACCTGACACTACATTGTCATGTTCTCTAAGTCCTCGGTTAGTTCCTCTAGGAAACTAAGAAAGAAACACCAATGTAAAAGGTTAAAAAGCTAACCACTGATGCTTGAATAATCCCAACTCACTGCCTACATTATGGATACTATCTATTATTGCTGTTTGGTGTAGAGGACATTGCCTTTTGAACTTATGTGCTGCTGTGCCTTGCATATTGCAAATAACAGAAGATGAAAGCCACATTAAAAAACAGAGGTTTTTGAGAGCTAAAGTATTTTTAAAGTATTTGATGCATTTTAAGTGTAACAATGTTTCATCAGTCATTAACTACTTTAGTAGAAGTGGGAATATAGATGGTGGTGGAGAATCCCTTAAGTTGAACAGTGAAGAGCTATTGACAATTGAACATAAATCTGAAGATAAAGCTTTCCTAAAATCAGAAACTGATGAAAAAATTTCCAAATTTTTAAGCACTTCTTTTTATTTCGGATCTACTGTTTAGGTATAAGTGTTACTTTTTGTGGTTGGTTGGTTGACGATTTTTTTTCAATGAGTCAAGTAAGCCATAATATGAAATCGTTTAGAGTTTTTATTCATATTTTTTATAGAAAATGTACAACTTCCTTAGAGATTATAGCTGATGTAGATGTTATTTTCATCTGTGAATAATAAGTTCAGTTTAAAACTGCCTTTTGTGTTGTGGCTGAAGTGATGGCGTTATAGGGGAGGTGGCTAATAACAGCCCAATTGTTGAGTCCGGGCACTGCCTCCTGCCAGGGCAGAGATACAACAAAATAGGAAGTAATTCGACCTGCACACAAACCAAGCCTGCAGACAGAAAAGAGTAGAGTATGATGAGAGGTGGGTCAAAGAGATAAATACTTTGGCATATGGAATGTTCTTTTATTTCACCCCTGGAGGACACATTATTCAATTACCTCATTAGTGAATTCAGTAGCATGTATAATAAAAGAACAATTTTAAATTCTCTTTACAAGCATAGCTTTTTCCTATAGCTATAACAGCTGAATCTCCAGGCAATAAAAAGATAGTATTTCTGCTTTCACATGTAGGTAAAGAAAAGCATAACCCTTAGAGAAAATTCAGTGCAGTAATAATTTACTTTGGAAGATTTAACATTTGCATATTTTATTTCAGCATAGCTGCAGAACCATGACACTTTTAGTTTAGAAAGAACTGGCTTTGAATTTCACCGCCCCAGAATGATGTGCAGAAATAAGTCATGTTTCTATGAACAGTCTTGCCTGCTCCCCAACATTTACATGTCAGAATAGTTTCTAGCAATCATCACATATGCAATAACTTCTGCCACGGGGAAAAGCCATTTATACATGAACAAGAGGTATGTAGAAGAAACTAAACTGTTGATTCTGACAACAAAAAAATTTCAAGAAATGTTTGAGAAAGTGATATTAGGTTGTTAGCCATAAAAGAGAAAGGCCTTGGATAAATTAAAGAGTAATGTGTTCAATTCAATACTGACTCCGAATAGCTTTCTTTATATAGATGAGTATGTGTGGGAGGGAGGGAAATGGAGATTTATGACACTATTTTATTGGATGTTTGAGCCAGAATTTATTTTAATAGCTTTTTTAAGTGATTGCCTAATTTTTAACTATATTTGCATTACATCAAAGAAAATCATATATTGTTCACAAACTGAAGATTCTCAAGTATAATGGTATATATTTTAAATATCAAAAATCTCCTTTATGTTGAGGATTAACTGGCAAATAGATGTAGATCTGTATTTGTTACACAAAATGAGGCAAAACCTGCCGTGCACTCGGTGGCATTGTTTTCTGGATTTTCTCATCATATAACGCTTAAAAATAATGTTTCTGGGCAAGCTAGAATAAATAGCTGAAGCTTATCATGGCGTTGACAGGCATGAGACTTCCCACTTCTCCCAGGGCTGATCAGGGCTCTAACTCACTGTGATCTGGTGCAGGAGCTGGGAAACTGCTCCGCGGTAACCTGTATGGCCCAGTTGAAATAAATTAATCTCAATTCTGCTATAAAATACATACAAAACAGGGAAATTAACTTGGCATTACCACAAAGGTCAGAGATGTGGAACCCAAACAAAACAAAATACAACTCTCCTCCCTATTACTTTACTCCAGCCACATTAGAAAATAATTAAAATAGTAAGGTATTAATGATAACTACACCCCAGAAATATTCTGGTTGAATTATAATTTGAAATGGGATGAATTTCTGCTTCAGAAATCCAAGCATCTTCATAAAGTGGGCTCCAGTGCATTCATTGCTCCTGAGATTGTCCTTAAGGACTTTTGATAGCTTGGTGGATGGATTGCTGACTAGGCATTAAAGATCTGAAAAGTGAATTGTCACTGACCATGGCATCTAATTTTATCCTGAGGATAATGGAAATAAAGACATCGCTGTAGTTTCTTTGAAAAGTTTAGCCCATTGTGTAATAGCAAAACAGGACAAATGAAACCTGCTTCCTTCTAACCCCGGAATAATCAGAGAAACTGCAATATTGTGGTCTATTTCATGAAAGAAAAAAAGCAGAGAAATATATTTAGATATAAGATGTTAAGCTACAGTGAGGTTGTAGTTCCATATTTTTGTAATCCACAACATGTTAACTGAATTCTTATTAATCCATTAATTTGTGGTAAAAATTGCCTTGTCATCAAACCAGTGACTTACTTGAAAATTATAACAATGACATTTGAATGATTCTAGTCACACTCTGTTTTCCACATTTGTTTTTCATAAAATGTAAGCATAATGCCAACCTGTAGCCAGTAGAGACATTTATATGTTCAAAACCAATATGATAAAAATACAGAGATTTATAACCTCTATGATGTTAATAATGCTGAATGACATTAGAATGAATGAGCAGAAGCATTTGAATTTGAATAAAGTATGTTACCACAACAGCAATGAAGTAAAATTCCAAAATCCTCTATGAATGCAGCAAAGAGGGCTATGCTGAACACAAGCAGATAATTTTCTTTCCTTTATCCAGCCAGAAGCCTTCCTGCCGTCACCTCTGGAACAGCAGTATTAGCACTGTATGACAAAATCATGGCCCGTGATCTTGAAACACACAAATAAATTTCTATGGCTTGGCACCAAAAGCCAAGCAAGTGAACTGACTGAACTCTATGAGAAGCGGTTTCTAATCCTAGAGCACAAGTGGTAAAAACTCAAGTAGCCTATTTCAGAACTTGCATATTTTAAAACTTTTATCAGTAAGTATTATCTGTCTATTCTTTAGTATCTATCTATATGTGTGTAAATACATGTGTTTATATATTTGCATATATACATATGAATATATCAGGAGGAATTCTCAAAGCCCACTGTCTTGAAATACTTACACTGGAAACATAAAGATGTTGGGGAACAAAGACTTATTCTCCACTCCTCATTTTTCTATAAAGAAGCAACTCTTAGCCAAGAGAACAGACTTTTTGATTAGTGAAATTTCAAAAAAGAAAAAAAAACATTTTTCATACGTTAATGTCAGCATACCTTAGACCTACTTTCTCTGCTTTTTCTGAAGGTAATATGGAGGCCTTCAGAGAAGCCTCCCTCCCAGTTAGAGCTGGGGAGGCTACATCTCTGTCCCCTATGACAGGGCGCCGAAGTCTGTGTTATCCAACGATGCATGTTGGGGAGCCTATTAAAGCTACAGAGAAGACACACTTGCCAATCAAACTTTTGTTAAAAAAGTGATAAAGGTAATTATTTCCATGTGTCTGTTTTTATGTCTACTACTTATTTCTAATATCAGAAGAGAAAGGAGTATTATTTATTGCCATGTGCACATTAAAAATCATTTATGCTTTGTATCAAAACATAAGTAATCAGGAAATATAAATATATATATATGAAATTCAGATATGAATTATATGCAGATATATTTGAAATATATCTGCATATTTCATTATATGCATATTTCTATAACTTTAAAATATCCAGATTGTCTAAGTCAGCAAAAGCAAAAGAAATAAGTTTATGTAAATAAAATTGAATAAAAATGGCGTATAACTTCGTTCATTATATCAGTGTAACAAATGTGTAAAACCTTTCTAAATGTCTAATAGTAAGAGAATCTTTCAATAAATTATAGTATGTTCTTGGTATGAATTGCATAGCTATACAAAATCTTTTCAGAAAAAATTAAAGACATGGGAGAACAACATCATGCTAACTATTTTGAAGTGCATAAAAGTATATTCACACAAGTGAAAAAACGAGGAAAATACACTAACATATTAATGTTGTTCATCATTTTGTAAGAGAAGTGTGTGGTTATGATTCTATTTATGTCTTCCTATATGCCCCCAAACTTTTACAAGGAACATGTTTGGTTTTATAATCAGAAAAACATTATCAAAATATACATGAAATTGTACATATGATTCTAGTGCTATATTGTATAGAATAGCAACACATTTAAAATTAAAGCACCAGACGGTAGTGACAGATGTCTGTGTATATATTGATTTTAAAAGTATTCCACGTTTCCACTTTATTCAAATATTCAGGGTAAAGGGTGAGGTGGGGCAAAATGCTTTATTTCTTTCCTCCATACAAATTTAAATTTTTTCTAAATTGCACAAATCCACAGAAAGGAGAAAGAATACTTTACAACAAAATAGCCACTTTTAAAAAATACTGCATTGTTCCAAAAACACCAGTCATTACAAAGATTTAGTGGAGCTGAGACACCAAGATTGTAAAATACAAGATTTGGATCTTTTTTATATAGAATAAAATTAAATAGTTTATGATTAATAGTACTCAAACTAGAAGTAGTGAAGTGATTAAATAGAATAGTGTCAGTAGGTAGAATAAACAAGTTGTGAGATTTCAGTTTAAAAAAGATATTTCTGACACTCAGTACCATGCAAATATAGAACAGCCACTGCCTGAGTAGTGAGTTTTTGATCACTAGAAGAATCCACAGATCCTAGATTTCCAATAACCTCAGATGTTTTACATTTTATTCATACACTGGTGATACTAAAATATGCTCCCTAAAATTATTTCTAATGATAGTAACTCACAATTAAAAGTGATTTTGATTTAGAAGTCTGTGTTTGCAAGTAATTTCCATGCATGTTTTTAAAGGGACAGAGAACTCATTGCTCTTTCCTATATGGGAATAGTTTTGTTGAGATTTAGAACTTACATTGGGATGAAGGTTGTCCTGGAAGGCAGAAAGGGCAGCAGTGGGTGAGAATGTTGGCAACTGAGTAGGATCACTGCTTTTCCCCATTCCTATAGCATCTTTTCCTTCATTCTCTGTGTCAGTAGGTTGTTAGAACTTGGCATTGTAAGTAGCAGAAGCACATTTGGTAAGAGGATATACTAGGTACAGCCCAGGTTCTAAGAGCTTAAGCCTTAAGGAAAATAAAAGAGAATTTGGCTGCAGGACTTTTGTGAGTCATCTTATACTCAGCTTTAACTTATCAGGATTCAAAGGAAAGTTACCAAGTTGGGGTTAATAAATTATATAGGTTTCATGTATACAATTCTATAATATATCACCTGTATGTTATATTGTGTTCACCATCCAAAGTCACCAAAGTCCTTTTATCACCATTTATCCCCCCTTTACTCTCTTCCACCCCCTCCCAACCCCCTTTCCTCTGGTAATCACCATACTGTTGTCTGTCTATGAGGGTTTGTTTTACCTTAATCCTTTTACTTTTTTCACCCAGCCCCGAGAGTCCCCTCATCTCTGACGGCTGTCAATCTGTTCTCCATATCTATGAGTCTGTTTTTATTATGTTTATTTATTTTATTCTTTAGATCACACATATAAGTGAAATCATACAGAATTTCTCTTTCTCTGACCTAGTTATTTTACTTAGCATAATACTCTCCAGGTTCATCCATGCTGTCCCAAAAATACAAGACTTCCTTCTTTTTTACAGCTGAGTAATATTCCACAGTACAAATGTACCACAGCTTTGTTTATCCACTCCTCTACCGATGGGCGTTTGGGTACTTCCAAATCTTGACTATGGTAAATAGCACTGCAATGAAACATAGGGGTGTACATGTTCTTTTGAATTGGTGTTTTGGGTTTCATCAGATAGTTTCCCAGAAATGGAATCATTGGGTCCTAAGATAGTGCCATTTTAAATTTTTTGAGAAGCCCCCATACTGTTTTCCATAATAGCTGCACTGATCTGCATTCCCACTACAGAGCACAGGGGGGTTCCTTTTCTCCACATCCTTACCAATACTCAATATGTGTTGTTTATGGATGACAGCCATCATGACAGGTGTGAGGGGGATGTATCTCTGTGGTTTCAATTTGCATCTCTCTGATGAGTAGTGATGTTGAGCATTTTCATATGTCTATGTGTCATCTTTGGAAAAGTAACCAATGTCACCCCAATAAATTCAATAAAAATAAATAAAAGAAAAAGATAGATAAAGGTCACCTACTTGAACTTCCCTAGATTAATGCTTTGATTATGCTTGTGGGAACTTCAGATTTTGAGCAGACAAGAATTTCCAGGAAATGGGAAAATACACAGGTAAGGTGGATGACAAATCTTGCATAAAAATGTCAAATTTAATAAATGAAAAGAATATAAGGAGAAAATAGGCCCAAAGTTGGCCAATTGGAAGAGAATAATGTGAAAACTAGTTCACTAAATCTTCTGAGTTTTTTTAATATATTTTATTAATTATGCCATTACATTTGTTCTATTTCCCTCCCTCATTCCCCTCCACCCTGCACACCCCCTCCCCCCTGCACACCCCCTCCCCCACCATTTCCCCCTTTAGTTTATGACCACATGTCTCAAGTTCTTTAGATTCTATATTTCCCATACTATTCTTGCTCTCCCCCCTATCTATTTTCTACCTACTGTCTATGCTACTTACTCTCCGTACCTTCTCCCCCCTTCTTCTCCTCCCACTCCCCTGTTGTTAACCCTCCATGTGATCTTCATTTCTATGATTCTGCTCCTAATCTAGCTGTCCTCTTAGTTTGCTTTTGTTTTAGGTGTGGTTCTTAATAACTGTGAGTTTGCTGTCCTTCCACTGTTCATCTTTTTTATCTTCATTTTCTTAGGTAAGTCCCTTTAGCATTTCATATAATAAGGGCTTGGTGATGATGAACTCCTTGAATTTGATCTTATCTGAGAAGCACTTTATCTGTCCTCCCATTCTAAATGAAAGCTTTTGTGGATAGAGCAATCTTGGTTGCAAGTTTTTGGATTTCATGACTTGGAATACTTCTTTCCAGACCCTTCTTGCCTGTAAGGTCTCTTTTGAGAAATCCGCTGACAGTCTGATGGGAACTCCTTTGTAGGTGACTGTCCCCTTATCTCTTGCTGCTTCTAGGATTCTCTCCTTCATTTTAATCTTGGCTAATGTAATTATGATGTACCTTGGTATGTTCCTTCTTGGGTTCAACTTCTTTGGGACTCTCTGAGCTTCCTGGATTCATGAGGTTTTTTTTTTTTTTTTTTGAGGCTAATAAACCACAGGTTAACTATTTCACTTTTGCGCTTTGTAGAACAAAGTTGAGCCTCTCATCCTTCATTCTCCTTCCATTAGCTGTCTTCCTGCTCTTCCTTTTGCACTGGAAATATCCATCTGTTCTAGTTAAAAACGTATGTGTGGAACAGAGGAAGTCCTATATATTTGATGACCCGCAAAAAGACATATTTCATACAAAGTCAGAAGCTAAAACAGAAAATAAGTTGAAAATTAAAGGGGCACAGATCTGTGTTCAATAGATGAAGGTACTTTTAACAGAGTTGTCAAGAGAGAAATTATTTTCCTTAAGCAGTAGTGGGTTGTCCATTGCTGGTTATACTCCATCAAAGGCCAGAAAGCAAAAAGAGTATTTAATGAATGCAAGCAGGCATTCATTCAAAAAGTAAGTGAGGTCCTTTTCTATTGTATGCTGCCTTATATAAGTACTGGAGCTGATACACCTTACAAGACAGACATACTCTCTGTCTTAATGGTGTTTATAGTCCAGAAGTAAATAGTGCACACATATTTATGTAAATTTAAATTGCATAAGTGCAATAAAGAAGAAATTACAGTGTGCTGCGAGAGTGTTGAAGCTTGCTTCTCCCAGCTTCTCCTTTGGGAGAAGAAAGCTGGGAGCAGACTCAGGTGTCAAAATATATTTTCCTGAGGAAATGACATTTTAGCAAAGACTTGAAGAAACAGACTGGGTTCAACAGATGGAGAAGAAAAGGAAAACATGCCACAGGAAACACAAAGGAGCACATGCGAGGGCCACAAAAACCCACACCAGAAGGAGAAAGGGTGGTGAGTAATGCAGACGGAGAGAGAGGTTGAGAACAGTTCGTGCAGGCAAAATGCTCTATCCTAAGCAGTGGAAAGTGACGAAAGGGCTTAACGAGGTGAGTGTAGTGAGTTTTGTTTCCAAAGTATTAAATACTGGATAGAATATTGACCTTCCAAATTTGACAGTCTGAACACTTGAGGCATTTTCTTCAAACACTGGTGCCTTGGGCAATACAGTCCCCCATACTCTTGTGCAGAACTAGCCACCACTTAAGAACAAAACAAAAATATCTTCTTTCATTGATTCTGCTTCATTTCCAAGTTTTTAGATCTGTGTACCTATAATTTGCAGACCAGAAAGTGGCTTTAGACACTACCCCACCCGGTGTTCTCTCATTTCCTATGACGCAGCCAGGTTTATTGCACTGCCGAAGGTCACCGACTGTGAAGTGCAAAGCTAGTAGCGGAAACTGGTTCTCCAAAGTCCCATCCTATTGATGTCACTTTTAAAAATTTATTTAATTATTGTTCAAGTACAGTTTTCTGTCTTTTACTCCCATCCCAGCCCACCCCTGCAGTGCTCCCCACCTCCCTCCCATTTCCACCCCCCTTAGTTGTTGTCCATGTGTCCTTTATACTTGTTCCTGTAAATCCCTCCCCTTTTTCCCCTGAAATTCCCTCCCCTCTCTACTCTGGTCGCCGTCCCCCTGTTCTCTATTTCAGTGTCATTGTTTTTACTTTGCTTGCTTGTTTATTTTGTTGTTTAGCTTCCTGTTAAAGCTGAGATCATATGGTATTTGTATTTCAACAACTGGGTTGATGTCATTCTTTTATAAATAATTATCTACTGTGTTAATTCTACAATGTTTATTAGGCAGTTACATTTTATGTGTTATTGGGTTACTTTGCTTTTATTCTATACTAATGTAGGACTGTTAAAAAGTTACTCTATTATCTTCTTTGGTCATTATGCATATCACTAGAAAAATATATACAAGATACTGAAATTAAATTACAGTTTTATTAACCATATGGTGCCATTTGCTTAAAGCATCATTATTCAGGTTAACATTTATAATATAAAAAGAACTATATTCTTCTTTTTTAAAGATTTTATTTATTTATCTTTAGAGGGGAAGGGAAGGAGAGAGGGAGAGAAACATCAATGTATGGTTACCTCTAGTGCGTCCTCTGCTGGGAATTGGCCTGCAGAGAACCGGCCTGCAACCCAGGTATGTGCCCTGACTGGGAATTGAACCACGGTTGTCTGGTTCGCAGGCCCGTGCTCAATCCACTGAGCTACAACAGCCAGGGCTTGAACTATATTCTTAATAGTACTATAAATGCTGGCTGCAGGTGGACTTTCTAAACATATACTTAAAGGGGGAAAATTCAAGATACTTTTAGCACAAGATACTTTTTGTATATAAAAAGTCTTATACACAAAGGGAAAGGCATACAATATATGTAAAGGTTTAGCTTCTTATTGTATTTATAAACACTTGTGAATCTTGTTGTGTCATTGAAAGTATTCTATGTTTTGAATATTGTAAGCTTTTCTTATGGTTCTCCAACTGTCCCCTGACCAATTCTGTCTGTTATATCAGAATGATCGTGTCTGCTGAGAACCTGGTGTGGGCTGCCTTCTTTCCATGGGTTGTGTAAACATGCAGCCTCACCTGTCACCTGCCCATGGAAAGCGACAGGGTTTTACTGAACTAAATTTTACTCTTCTGCTCTTGCTTAATGTTCTTGCATTTCTTTCATTTTTCTCTCTTTTCTACTTTTTAATGCCAACTTTATGTATTTTTCTATCCTTTTAAAATGCCTTAAATATTTACCGGAAATAAGTGGAGGGTAGTAAATAATTAAAGAACATGTACAAGTAAATTAGAAAATTAAAGTTATAATAAAAATGTGCAGTGAACATGAATACATACAGAAGAAAATAACAGTTACTAGCATAACATTCTTAACTTTATGAGGAATTCTAAAATACACACTTATAAGTGTATTTCCATATATATTTATAGAAACTTTACAAAAGTAATTTTTAAAATGTGTCTTTCATTGTTGCTCTGGTGGTAGATTATATTTTTAAAAAATGAACAGAGTAGATTTTCCATTCCCACATGTGCTTTTAGAACCCGCCGTTCCCATCACAAGGTGAAGTCTATTTTCCTTCCTCTAGAAACTGCATGGGACCTTGTGACTGCCTCAACCAAATGAACATCACAAGGTGATATGGCATCTGTGTGTGTGTGTGTGTGTCTCTCTCTCTCTCAGCTCAACCATGGAACTCAGCCACACCGTTATGAGAATGCCCAGGCCACAGGGAGAAACTATATATTATTCTTTATAAATATATAAAATATAATGCATAACATCTTAATGGATATTCAGATTATTTTCATACTTTTGTTTCTAGAAGCATTACACAAGACACTGTTTTCCATGCATATATTCTTTTCCTTAATTTATTTAATTATTGTTCAAGTACAGTTTTCTGTCTTTTAACCCCATCCCAGCCCTCCCCGCCCAGTGCTCCCCACCTCCCTCCCATTTCCACCCCCCTTAGTTTTTGTCCATGTGTCCTTTATACTAGTTTCTGTAAATCCTTCCCCTTTCCATGCATGTATTCCTATGTAGTGGTGATTTCTTTCTTAGGGACATACATCGAGGAAAGTATTTGCTGGGTCAAAGGCTTTATAATTTTAATAGATGTCGTTAGATTGCTTCTTTCGAAATTGGCTGCAATACTTCTTATTTCAACTAGCAGCATATAACTTCTTTTATTTGTGCAGCATATGCTTAACTAATCTCATTAGTTCTCTAATAAAATTTTATATTTTATATTTTATGCTTATTTCATAGATAGATAGATAAAACAGATAGACAGATGTAACTCCATCCTATTCCATCTGCTAACTTCCACGTATTTCATTTGTGTGTGTTTGTGCATCTGGGTGTGCACACAGTTATAAATTATTTTTTTCTCTTTACATTTCTAGAGGCTTCAGAACTAAAAAGAAAACTACTGCCATTTTTTTATGTCTTGTATCCAGACTCCTTACAAACTAAAATACATTTTCATAGATTTTTCTAGAATCTCTTGGGATGGCTACAGTCATATAAATAGCAAAAAGAAATGAAATACTTTCTTTTCCAATGTGAGTACTAGCTTGTTTTATTTTTTTGCTGCTGTTGTTAGTACACTTTCAGCCAATATTCAAAACTAATATCAAAAGCAGGCTTCCCTCTCTAGTCTGTGCCTTAGATAGAATTACTTTAAATCTGTGCTTTTCTACCAGTGTGTATTGTCTAATTTGTATAGTCAAGTATTAAATTTAGGTAGCTCCTTTTCACTTTGAATATATTTGGAAAATAAAATATTAAACTCCCTTTTTATTATCTCTGTTTGTAGATCTTCTGACATTTTCTGTATTACTTTAACACACTTGAAGTACCTATAATTTAAATTTTAAAATAAATCACATGAGAACCTATTTATTTCTTCATTGCAAAAATCTACAGATTTTTAATTCTATATGATAATTATATATTTCGCCAAAAGTCATCCATTTCTTTAGTCTTTAAATGTGTTGCCATATTATTATAACATAAACTTTTTTATTATTCTTTTAGTACCTCCTGTAGTTAAGTCTTATCATCTTTAATCATGTATATGCACCACATTCTTTTTCCTTGGTCAAGCTTATGAGGAATTTATCATTTTTATTGGACTTCTATTTTAAAAAGGCTTTGATTTATTTATCTTTTGTACTGTTTCTGAACTGCAAGTAGAGATTATAAGTGTGTTTTCTTCACAAGGTTATTATGGTGAGGATTACATAATACTAACCAAGTGCTTAAATTTACTCAAATTTCAAGATATATATTGAAGGTTCTTATTGTAATTGTACTCTTATCAATTTCCCATTATTCTAATATGTAGCTCTTTATGTACTATTTAGCTACTGTGTTGTTTGCCATACAAAGGTCTACAACTACATGCCTTCTTCCCATAGCATGACTTTCATTAATATAGGTCATGCCGTTTTATACCATTTATTGGTCAGGGATTTCGATCCTAAAGTCCACTCTCTGAAATAATGTTCTTACTCTCCTTCCTCTCTCTGTCTCTCTCTCCCTCAATTACATTTACTTTTCTATGCTAATTACTTTTGTTTCCATTCTGACCCTGGTACATAGAATACTGCTAGATATTTTTTAATTCATATGAGATTATAAATCTTTTCATGGGAAATTATAGTTCATTTCCAATTTATGCAATGATTGATAAAACATTTTATCTTTTATTTTGTTTTGGTTTTATTATTTGGCTTGCTAATTTTTTAAAAATTCACAATGCATAAATAATGCCTACCCTTGCTTATCTCATGGGACTACTAGAATTATGAAAAATATATAATAAATATAGTTATAATACATTTTGATACATATTTTTAATAGGTCACAAATACCTTAAGGAAATACTAATGTAAAAATAATTAACTTTTTTTAAAGATTTTATTTATTTATTTTTAGAGGGAAAGGGAAGGAGAGAAATATCAATACATGGTTGTCTCTCATGTGTCCCCTGCCGGGAACTGGCCTGCAACCCAGGCATGTGTCCTGACCAAGAATCGAACCGCGATCATTTAGTTTGCAAGCCCACGCTCAATCCACTGAGCTATGCCAGCCAGGGCAAAAATAATTAACATTTTAAAAACTAAAATAAATTTATTCTGTTGTACAGCTGATAAAATCTTCTGTTACCTAAATAATGTGCATAATTCAGGACAGGTTTCTACACTATTTTTAAATTAATAGTCTTTATTATTATCTTAGCATTCTAGCATTTTAACTTTATAGGAAAGTAGAAAGTATAGAGTTTCCGTACACATCTTCTTCTCTCCCCACCAAATTTCAATTATTATTAACATTATTAACATCTTGCATTAAAGTAGCATATTTGTTACATCTGATGAGCCAAAATTGTTATTAACTTAGTTCCATAGTTTATATTAGGGTCTACTTTTTGTGTTATACATTCTATGGGTTTTGCCAAATACATAATGATATATATCTACCAATACATTATCACATAGAACAATTTCACTGCTCTAAAAACCCCTTGCTCTACATTTTATATCTTCCACTTTACGTTTTTATATATTTGGTTTACTATTTTAAACTTTTCTCTTTTCACTTTTCTCCTTCTGCTTTTGTTCCTTATATGTTTGTGTGTTTGATCAAAATAGTATTCATTCCATTTATCACCCTCCTGATTTGGAAATTGTATCATATTTTTCATTTTTTAATGGTTGCCTTTCGTTTCTCAGTGCTCTTGTTGTGACACATTTCTCTACTACAATTTGATTAAAAGAAAATGATACGAATAATATTAATTGAGTGTATACTACATGTAAGTTCTAAGCATTAATAAGCTATGTTAACATTAGGTTATAGTCAACTATACAGAATAATCTATATGATCTGAGTCCTCACAAAGACTTCATAAGGTAGACAGTTATCATTTCTAACTACTAAGGAATTGAAACACTTTTCTGACAGTACGCAGGTAAGAGGCGGGGTCAGGATTTTGAAACCAGGTAGATAGAGTCTAGCCAAAACTGTGAAGCTAAATTATATACTGACTTTCATCGGTTCAATTTTTTTACCCCAGGAGAACCTTCTATGTCTTTATGCTTTCTTTCCATCACAATAAGATAATAGTTTTCAAATATTTTTCTTTTCTTCTTCTTTATTCTCTCCTACTCTTAGTAGGCCTTTGTATTCTTTTATACTTTATTTTGCCCACCATCTATTCCTAGATTTTCTTGAAATAATGTAAAATTTTTAGTTCTGGACTATTATTTTACCAGGAATTGTTTTACATAACTACTTAAAGGGAATTGTTTTACATAACTACTTAAAGTGACAAATATTTTTCCTAGTGAAAAATAAAATTAAGTGTAAAATTTAATGTTGTCAAACCAGTCAGTCACACATGTGTAAACTGGTCCATTTGGATAACACAGTTTAATAGATATAAAGAGTATATGTGTTAATATCAATTTACCTTAATTCCACTTTGAGAACATATTATAAAGAAATATTCAGAAATAAAGACACAACTTCAAATAAAATGTTTATCCCAGGATTAATTGTGATACCTAAAATACAGTCAAGAGCTGAAAAGTTTCAATTAACATGTAACTTTATAAGGAATTCTGCTCGATTTGAAAATAATATAGATAATTTAGTCACACTAGAAAAATCTTAAAATATGACATTAAGATAATATGAATATAGAGGTACATAAACTGATAGGAATTATGTAGCATATATAATATCAAAATAGTTCTGCTTGAACTTGGGGAAAATCTATAATTTAAAAATGATTTTTACTTTGGTAAATACCAAAGGTTTTACAATGATTATATAGTACTTCAAGATCGGAGTTCCTCCACTTCTCCCCTCTTATTCTTTTTTTTTTATCACCAAAAATAACTTTTTTTATTTAGTTATTTTTCAAGTACCGTTTTCTGTTTATTTCTCCCATTCCAGCCCACCTCTTACTCTTTTTAAAGAGTTACATTCTTTACAGCACAATAGGATTTAATACTGAGTCTGCCAAAACCATACTGCCCTCTATAGGATTTTGGCAGATCTACAATTTATTTATTTATTTTTTAAGAGTGGCCCAGAGATCTGCATAGTTGAACTCACTTCTGGGAAGAATCTTATGTATAAAGTAGAAATATGAAATATAATATGTTAAAATGGCCAAGACACTCACAGGAAGCACTGAATTGGTGTTATTGGCCTAATAACATTGAACTTTCTACATAGAAAGTGAAACCTGAAGTTTACAGGAAAAATATAAGCACTGTGATTTAAATAAATTCAACTGTTTAAAACACAGATTAAAATGTGACTGATCAACAATTTTGGAAAATAAATGGAAAAGAAAGGCATTAGTTATAGACTAAGTTGGTCTTCACTTGACAAAGTCCATGTGTGTTCCTTGCCCTTGGCAGATACGTGGAGACTCATTTAACACCAATGAGGAAGAAACCTTTGAGACCTTCTGGTTAAATCCTATCATTTCTATAGACAGAGAAACTATGTAGCAGAAAGAGCATAAAACCTTTTCAGGCTCACACTTAAGACCCTAGCGGAGTTCTTTCTCGGATACATTTCTCTAGATTTCTAGGGCAGTACCATCTTTCCATTACACAGAAATACCTATCTCCCAGGCCTGGGCTGTATAATGTTTACCAGGGTATTTCCATAGTCCCTTACATAGGATTTTGTCTGGGGGCCCTTCCTTTTCACCTTCTCTAAAGGTTTCCTTTCCTCTCTTGCTTCCCCTTTAGTGCTACCTTACGCTCAGTTCACGGTCAGATTATTCCAGTTCAGGAACATACTGAGGAGAGCACGGTATAAAAATGACACCCGGATCTCTCCTATTTGTAATATAAAATGTACTACACCTGTGGAGTAGGTCACATAAAATATTTATGCATGTAGATACGGAATTAAGTCTACCAAGACAGATTATAGACAGAATTTGAACTTTTGAGTTCAGAATGGCTTAAATCACAGCTCTGGTTCCTAGTAGAAGTGAGGTAGTGAACAAATTACCAAATCTCCTGAACCTCAATTTTGTTATAAATATTTTAGCACATACTTTGCATGATCATGGTGAATAACACATAAAATAATATATTTAAAGTTCCCAGTGCACAGTCCCTGGCATTTAGTGAGCACTTAATACACAGCTTTCAAAATTATGGAATATTTAATGAGAGCCCAAAATTTATCTATTATTCACTAATCTTATCAAGTTTATTATTTGCATCATACTAAACAAAAATACCTCACCTACTTCACTGCCTTTGCATTTGTATTTTTGATGTCCTAAAATTCTGAATTTTAAAATAATATTTTCTATCAGGTAATTTTTTATATTTTTAATTTTTTTAGAGAGAAACATCAATGTGTGGTTGTCCTTCACATTGCCCCCACTGGGGACCTGGCCTGCACCCCAGGTGTGTGCCCCAACTGGGAATCGAACCTGTGACCCTTTGGTTTGCAGGCCCACATTCAATCCACTGAGCTATGCCAGCCAGGACTCAGGTAATTATTTTATTTCCCATTTTTTAAATCATTGGATACCCCAAGATTATTCATAAAGATAGTTACTTCTCTTTTGAAGATTTAATTGTTCTACCTTGTATGTTTATATCTTCAGTTATCTGAGGCAATGTTTTTATCATGTGAGATAAAAATTAAGATTCATCTCCACATTGCTATCCAACTGATACCGGTGTATTTAGTAAAACAGTCATCCTTCTTTTCTGCCCTGCAGTGCCTCCATTGCCATATATTATAAATCGAGTGACCATATAAATGATCCACACCTTCTTAGTTACTAGAATTTAAATCTTGAAATCTTACAGCTTTGTGATTCTTAAAAGTCTATCTGGGCTATTGACCAATTGCATCTTCAGTGTCAGCTTGTTTATTTCCACCTACTGGAAACTCCTACTGGAGTTTTGATTGGCATTATCTTGAACTTATGTACCATTGTACCCTTTGAGAGAGAACTAGTGTATCAATAACACCGAGTCTCTGATTATGAACACAGTATACCCAAATGCAAAATTATTTATAAAATAAGTACTTTTGAAGACAAAAAGGATGTAAGACTCGGCATCCAGAGAAACACTAGGCATTAGAATTTCAATAGGAAAAGGGGATTATTGATGATAAAAGGCTTAGAAGAAGATTGGTGTGACACACACTTTGGTAAAAAATTGAGGAAGAACCTACTAGATGAGTTACTTTCTCTGTAAAGAAGGAGAGTATATAGCTATTGAGAGACAGATACAGATGTGAGGAGAACCATGAAGGTGCAGATCGCCACAGAAGGGAGAGAAAGAAGGAAATGATCCCCAGCATTAATGGTTCAGATAGAGAGCATGGCTATGGGTATGTAGCCACTGAATTATGTGAGGAGCAGTGCAGGGGTATAGAAGAAATAAAAAGTATGCGTGGATTGATCTGCATTTAACAGTCTGTTGAAGTATTATAGGAACTTCAATGTAGTGACAGGTTAGAAGGTTTTGGTAACAGAGTGGTAGAAATGTTGCATCATAAAAAAATTATTAATGTCTCAAGAGGGTTGAAAAAATTAGAGAGAATAGGGCTGTCAAGAAACTAAAGACCTTCCCGAAGTCAGAAAGGAAGCCTAGGAAGAAGAGTGAGCAGATGCTGGAAAGGCAGTGGAATATTAATATTGCCGGGCAGCAGGACAAGGTGAAATTGTACAAGAGATGTCCCAAAGCAACTTAGGTGTATTTCCATCACTTCTCTCCCTTTGAACACAGCGCAGCACTTATTTTAGCCACCCTTATGGAGTACTCATTTGCAAAATAATTTGCTGAACTTGGGTCATTCTCATGAATAACTGAATGCTCTTGGGTAGAATACTGCATAGAGGGAATAAAGGAAAGTAGTGGGAATGGATGAAAAGTATCAATTATATTTGATGTAATTGGAGCTTTTATCATCTGCCTTAGAGATCAGATAGTTATGCCGCCAAGTTTTTACAAAGAGGGAAATGGAATCTTGAAGGGAATATTATTCGCCGTAAGGGTATAACTGCAGCTGGAATTGAGATGTCCATCTGTGCCTGCTCTTCCACCAGGGCACAGCCATCACACTCAATTGTTCCTTCGCTAGTATGTGTTCTATTTCTTGAAGCAGGTAGAGGTGCTTACTGGTTAGAAAGTTCTTGCAACATTTTAGGCTTGATGGCATTTCCATTAGATCTATGAAACTTTCTTCTGTACAGCTCTGTGAAATTCACTTAAATGTTTTACCTAAACAAAGCAAAGAATTCATACAGTATTGTACATAGCCATCTTAAATGCAGCAACTGAAAGCTGTGATGGAGAACCTTTGTTACAAATGTCTTTTATCGATAGGATTTGTAACAGTATTAAGCACAGTGCATGGCACAAGTATGGTTCTTAATATATTTTAGCTTATTAGGCATTTACTTTCATTTATGATAATGATTGATGAAAATTAAAGATGAGGAAGAAAATGAGGCTCCTCTGAAGGGGCTTTTTATTTTCAAAAGGAACTTCAAAGCAATTGGACACAAAAGATTACAGTAGTTATAAATATTCCATAAAAGCAACCACCTTTTTTCAATCTCCAAGTCCCTACCATTCTCGCCTGGCACAGAATGGCTGAATTAATGCATAAATAAGTCAGTCTCAAGGAGTTTTGTTAGATCGCCCCAGAGATTGAGGACTTCTCTTCCACTTATATGTTATTCTCCAAACATATCTAGCACTTTCTTAATCAATATTCACTCAGCTCCACATGGAAGCTTCTTCTCTAGAACATTTTTACGTCTGCCAGGTTCCCACTGATGCTGTATCTTCTTTGTTCACTGGTATCATGAGTGAGGAGAAACTCATGCATTAGGTATCCTCAGCACCTGGAAATATGTGTTGCAGGAATACACCTCCAGAATGGTCTAGCATCACATTCCATACCTGCTAAGGCATAGATAGAAAAAGCTGAGAACTGAAAGGTATTAGACACAATATGTTCCCATCTCCCCTACGTATTTCTGTGTTTTTCCCACCAGACTATGAGCTCCTGATGCACATCTCCCCATCTATAGCAAACTAGGATGTCCAGTACTCATTAAAAAAATGGTTGACTATTTTTACAAAGTAATTCTTAACAATATTACAGAGTCAAAAGTATACCCTTAAAGTAACTGGGCTGTCTCAAATATTCTTGGAGTACTTCTCCAGAGAGACCTTGCCTTTTACGTATTCTGGGGAAGAATGGAGAGACCAAATGTTGGGCATTCTCCTTAAAGATAATGCATCATATATGTTTTTAACTAACAATCTCACTGCCAGTCCATTATTATGAACTGAAGTGGGCAAGAAATCAAGGCTATCACCTTGTTATGACATTTTCACATTCTGCATTGTCAATCAACTTTATTCAGATAGATGACAAGAGTAAGAGAATAATTGATATGACAAATTTTAATAAGTGGGAAATTAATAGCTAAAATTCATTAGTGATCTAATATTCAGACCCACAAATAAAATTCATATTTTTGCATATGCTCACTTTGAGAATATTTTCAATCACCCATCAATAGACTGTCAAGTATCATAAACTTAACCCGTCATTTTGATCTCTCCATCTCTGGCATCCTGTTCTTTAAATACAGAACTGTGATTTCCTAGCCATTTTTGCTGAACTTTATGTCTTCAATTTAAGAAAAAAATACAACATCCTCTGAATTCCTTGCTTTTATTCTGCTCTGGGCCTTCTTGACCCAATCCAAGTCCACGGGGTAGAATAGATTGTACTGGGAATTTAGAGTCAGAAGACCCAAGCTCTACAAGTTGATATACTATTAATTTTCAGTGTGACCTTTTCACAAGCAAGTTTCTACCTGGGCCTTTAGTTTTCATATTTGGATGCGGACAGGGAACTGGAGTTGAGGATCTCCAGGGTGCTATGAGCCACTTTAGAAGAGACACAATAAATACTTCGCTATCTCTCAAATCTTCTGGCAGTGAGCTATGCATCCTTCAGACACTAGAGGGGGCTTCCTGAAGACTTTTCTAATTGACCAGAATTGAGAGTGAGGAATGTGTCTCAATGACAGTCCTTGCTCGGAGAAATGTCATTCCAGTCTTTAAAGTAAATAAGAAATATATGTTGCAACAATTATAAAATTTTGTATTAATATGACTTTCTAGCATGTGGCTAATTTAATATGCTTTAAATATCAACCAAGTCTAGAATTTTCTATCTTCTATCTTTAATGTATGAAAACATAGGGTTGCGAAGCATTATGCTGAGTTTGATAAGCCAGGGGCTGAAAGACAAATACCATATGATCTCACCTTTAACGGGAAGCTAAACAACAAAACAGACAAGCAAGCAAAATAAAAACAAATACACTGAAATAGAGAACAGGGGGACAGCGACCAGAAGGGAGAGGGGAGGGAATTTAAGGGGAAAAAATGGGAGGGATTTAGAGGAACAAGCATAAAGGACACAAGGACAATAACTAAGGGGGGTGGAAATGGGAGGGAGGTGGGGTGCATGGGGGAGGGTGGGCTGGGATGGGAGAAATAAACAGAAAACTGTACTTGAAAAATAACTAAATACATTTTTTAAGCAAAATAAAAATAAATAAATAAAAATAAAAACCAATGGAAGAAAAGTACAATAGAGTAGGATTCTGAAAGTCACTATTCTCAATCAAGATGTTTTTATGGTTGGTGATACTATAAAGTATAAGTTATGAAGGCCCTGGGTACTCTTCAAAGAGCAGTCTGTAGAAAATAAGAAAATACAATTTGATATAGATCCATTTAAAAATAAAAGTACTATGAGCTATTTCTTAAATTCCAAAGCAAGCGTGTTTGAAAAGTTTGTGGAAAGCAAATAAATATTTATTATTCTAAGTACAATATAAGTTGATGAGAAGTTAATTTTGTTTATATTATTATTTTAAAATAAGAAATAGTCTGACATACCTTGTAATGAAGAAAACCTGATATTAATTTTATTCTTTGCTTTTTTATAAACTATTTTGTCATTCTCTTGAAATCTACTAGATTTAATCTTTGATATTATACTTTAACATACTTGAGATACTGCAACTTTCTTGTCTTTTAGGAGTAAAACTCTACAAAAATCTGCATTGTGAGATCTTAAGGCTTCATCATGAGACAGGCTGTTATTCTTTTATTTATTGCTTCCTTTATATTATTTATCTTTATTTCTGGTAAACCTCCTCTGGGAGTATCAACAAGTCTCTCTAATCTTCATTTCTTCATTAAGCTGTATCTATTCTCTTATCCAATCTTTTCAGGTTTATTATGTCAGCAATTATAGTTTTACAGCCAAGTATCTCCAACTGATATTTGCATCCTATTTTCCAACACCCTCCCTTATATTTCTAGGGATATTTATATCTATGTTTTAAATATTTGCTTTCTCTGTCCCATTAGTTGTATGTTTTCTGATATCCAGCATTCATGTCCTCTCTCTCAGAATGCTTATACTCAGAAACCTCAAGAATTTTTACTGTGAACTCATCATTATTCATGAGACTCTCAGCTAAGTTTTGTTACGGTGTTACTTCAAAATTAAAACAGCTATAGTGTCGTTTCATTTATTTAAGTGTGACCCTGAATTTGTTCTTTTTCTCTGTCTTTTCTGATCTATCAAAGTTCTGAACATAGACAGAAATCCACATTTGAATAATGTTTGTATAAAGAACACAAGCCAACTCATTTAATTGATAACATGTTATGTCCTATTTTAAGAAATTGTTTTAACATTTAATATTCTCTCTTTTCCTCTCTCACTCTCACTCTTGCTCCACTCCCAAATGGTACTTCTTTAGTTCGGGGCACTACTTTTTTTTGAAATATATAAAGCCCACATATTGCTGGGTGTTAGTAAAATAAATGATATATTTAATAGAGTTATTGGTGAATATAAATATGACAAAGATGCTATAGAAGAAACAATGTTATGTGCATTTTGATTAATCAGATTTAACTAATTAGTATCTGTGTGAGAAAATATAGATTGAGTACCAGAATACTACAAGTAAGCTCAAAAAATTTGGATTTAAATCCTGAGTCTGCTTTTATAAATAGTTCGACCTTGCTTTAGTTACAAGAGCTCTGGATTTTAGTTTTTTAAATTTATAGTATATAAATAATAATTCACTTCTTTTTCTCTGAATTTACTTGTTAAGGGAGTATACACCAAAAAAAAAGCAAAACAAAAAATATGCTGGTAAAGAGAGAGAGAGTGTGTTAATTTGGCAGTTCACCTGATAATCCCTTATTCAGGGTTCCTTTGATAAAATACGATGTAGGAATGCACTTAGCCTTAGATGCCTGAGATTCCTTTGAATCTAGAAGAGTTAGTTTTTTGCACAAACTCCACTTACTCAACTAGTCACACACATATTCACAGCTGCTCTACCTTATCTTGTAGCACAGACAGAAGAGAGAGAATGAATGGGGAGCCCTCAGTGCAAGAGCGTGTCCAAACAAATATGTGACTAGTATGCTTTATACGTGGGGGAAAAAAAGCATAAAGGATCGTGGTGCCTGAGTTCAAGAAGTAAAAGAGAAAGCAGGACATTTGCCTAATACCTACAGAAAAGAGGTCTTCCCTAGCAGCAGAACATGAGCTGGTCCCCAGCTTGTATTCCGAACAGTGAATGACGAAGCGCTCTTCCTGTAGGCATGATCCAGAAAGGGAGTAAAGAAAGACGTTAGAACTGGAGACGGTGTCCTTCTCTATGGGTTAAGACAGATATATGAAGAAATGAGGAGAGATTATTTTTTCCCTTCCACAACAGTGACAATTAAGTGAAATAGTGTAAAAGGTGTTTGGCAGTCATAAATCACAAAACAAAATTGAGAGGTTTACTGATATCTTTATTAAAGGAGGCACAGTCTTGATATAGATTCATTCTTCTTAACTTCATTGTTAATGACATCTCTTTGCTTATGATTCCCCTTTTCTCAAAATTCTTCATCCCCTGTCTACTGTGGTACCACAACCCTCTTCATTCTCTGTCTGTTCCTTCAGTGTCTATTGCCAACTCTTCCTCCGCCTGTTGACCCTTACAATGGCTCAGGTTTGCGGCTGAGTCCCTTTCCTTAGCCTATGAATTAATTCTTCCTGAGCAAATGAATTCATTGCCATGGTTTCAATGACTTTCTATACCTTTCCAACTTTAAAATTTATATATTTAGTGTGAACTTTTCTCTTGACCTCCAGGCCTGTGTACTTATTACATTCTTATTATCTCCTACTGTATATTCCACAAGCAAGGCAGACACAGTGTGACGGAAACTGAATACAATCTTTGCTATCACTCTTGGTCTTCTCCATCTCCATAAATGGAGACATCATCCATTCTGCCACTCAAACCAGACACAGTCAGGGAGATTATACCTGATTCCTCCCTCATCCTCACCTTCTATGGTCAGTCATAACATCTTAAATCTAAATCCTTCCCTAAAACTTCAATTCTTTTTATTCCCACCTCACCATCATGGAACAAACATCTAATGTTTTTTTTTTGGGGGGGGGGCCTTGAACTATTACAGTAGTAAATATCTCTTTTTAGCCTTGCTGAACCCAAAGATTAGTGGGTAATCTCTGGTAATTTACTGACTCTTTAATAAAATTAGAAATCAATAATATAAACCAAAGTTAATGCAACTGAAGAAATGAAAAGCTTATGTCTGCATGTATAAATAATTAATAAGCTGAAGCATATAATTATAATGAATATTATCAAATGTTTAGAGCTACATATAATAAAATAATTTTGTATAACAATTTGTAAGAAATAAAAGCTTAGAAGGTGATTTATAACAAGAACAATTATAAAGGACACATGGACAATAACAAGGGAGGTGGAAACAGGGGAGGTGATGGGGAGTGCTGGAGGGGTGGGGAGGAGTGGGGGGAAAAGGCAGAAAACTGTACTTGAACAACAATAAAAATGTTTTAAAAATACTGAGAAACAAGAAAAATTCAATATAAACTTTTTAATTTAAGAAACTAGAAAAAAACAGAATCCACAAGCAGAAGAAAAAAAAACAAGAAAGAATAAGAGTAATTGCAACAAAGAACTAGAAAAATATTGAGTCAATCAATGGGCTCAAGAGTAAGTTTTTAAAAGAAACTAATTTAATAGACATACATAGGTCCTAATTATGAAAAAATAGATTTAAATATTAGAAATAGGAAGGGCTAATGCAAATAACGTTAGAAACTTAGAAGAAATGCTCAATCTCTTAGAAATATGAATGAACAGAATCACTCAAGGTACAATAATACTTCAAGTCACTGTGATAACTTTTAAAGAATCTAAACATACAGTCAATAATCTCCCTGCAAAATATATGTGTTAGGCCTGGATGGTTTTAAAAGCAAGTTTTTCATCAAACTTTCAAAAAACTGATAATCTCCATTTATTAAAATTAGCTGCATAGAAGTGAAAACATACCCCAATGCATTTTATGAAACTAGTATAACCTCCATATCAAAATTTGGACAATAATAGCAGAGAAAGAAAAATGAATGACCAGTCTCCCTTATAAGCATACCTTTAAACTACAAATAATACATTATGAAATGTTGTTTCTATTTGTTCTCCATGCCTCTATACTGATTTGAGGAGCGATATGCACTATAGAACAGTCTCTAATACAGCTCATATTGTTTGGACCACTCTGGCACCCATGCTTTAGAAATGGAATTTGAAAGATGCCAGTGATAGTTAGTTGGGTTTCACGGAATTTGTAGCTATTTTCTCTGTGCTCCACAAGATGTTTTAACCTTTTCTTAGTTTTCAGAATTTCATAGATCTAGTAGATTCTGCTACCTGACTCAACACATTTCCTATGTCTATCGCTCCCGCCTTCTTTAATTCCCCACCCCCTTTTCTCTGGAAGCTAACATTGAGGGCTTAGCATAGTGCTCCTCCTGATTTATAACCACTCCTCTGCAGAGCACACCATCCACGTGCACCTAGTAGCTCTCATCATACGGGCAACTCCCAAACGGAAATGAGCTGCATCTGCTCCTCAGAACCTGAGACCTGTCAGATACATAGATCTGTGAATATCACTCCTCAAATTGAATTAAGCCAAAACTAGACTCGGCATTCTCTCTGTCAAAACACTGACTTCCATTCTCCTATTTTTCTATTACTTTCACACTATTATATTTTTGGTGACCTAAGCTTGCCACTTTGTCATTTTTGTCCTGAGTTTTCCCTTTTAGTAGCCGCATTCAACCGATTCAGTATTTAGTATATCTTGTATTTGTTTTTTTCTACCCAGTCTCATTTCCACTGTCCTTAGCCAGTGCTTATCACTAATATGGAACACAGAATGTTTAATAAGCCTCTCGTTGTATTCCCAATCTGTACTGCTCACGACTGCTCAGTTTTTGTGAAGCATCCTGTTGATCAGATTACCATTTTCTGTTCTTCAATGATTCACTATTTCTTGTTGCAAATGGACTATAAGATTTTAAAATGGCTCAAAATCAGTTCTTAGAATCTAATCAACACAATTTCCCATTTCTAGTTTATCTATTTTCATGTTCCATGATGTAAGACTCATTATATATTAAATCTCATTATAAATTAATTACACTGAAAGCTAAAAGAAAGACTTCTTACTATAGAAGTGTAAATAATCTCCCTGGCTATGGAATTAGTATTATATTTTTTAATTTCATTATGCTTTAATTTATTTCAAGGACATCAAATTTTAAAATTTAGAGAGACTAACCTAAAAAGGGCTTATTATTTCATAGGAATTTTTGGCAGGTTATTTTATTGTTCTTGGGTTTTGTTTTTTTTTTAAGAAAGTGTTGCTTGCTTAATGGTAATTAAGTTGTAAAAAATAGTTTTTAGGATGGCAACTTGTCTTTGAAAGCAAATATTTGGCTCTGATTGTTATTTGGTTTGTTCCATAAAGGGTAGGGAGGAAGCCTAGTGTGTCTTGTCTGACATTACTGTAAAGGGGTTATTAAGAAAATTGGTGTAACTTGTACTAATCTGTGGTTTCTGCATTTTCCTTTTGGCTTATGTTTTCTAATTCAGGTCCCAAACCACATCATTTGTTTCTTAATTCACTTTAAGCCACATATTATCATGACAATGTCTGTTACTCAAGACCCCTGAGTCCCTTGCCAATCTCAATGCTTATTTAACATAATATCAGAGATTATGTTATTGACAATGAAATTAGATCTCAGGCTGAAGCTTAAAACAGTGACCTAGCCTTGGTGAATATCTGAATCTTGGGTTGTTATTTTGTCCTTATTCTTCATAGTGTCAAAAAAACTTAGGTCACTTTACAATACTTTACAAGAGGATATCCTGATAACATCAACTACAACAACAAAATCATAATATTTTAATATTAAAATCATAAAAAATAGTAACCTGTTTTCTCACTTACAACTACTTTTAACAAATTCTTTCATCTTATATTTTAATTTGAATTTTCTATTTTCTTGTACGTTTATATCTACATTTTTGGTTCCATGAGTGTCATTTATAAACAGTGTTTTTTTTACACAATTGCATTTTGTCATTCACAAATACAACAATTTTTAAAGTATATATTAAGAAAACATATTTTGTGTAACTAATATTTTCCCTCCTGATAAATAATTATTTTAAGTTATATTAATTTAAAATAAAGTTTATAATATTGAAGTTATAGAAAAGTACCCTTAGGTTTTCTCAATTTTAGAAATTTATTCCCCGTGGTTTTCATAGCTTCAAAACATAGGCCTTTAGTATTAACTTTTAATCCTTTAAGCAAAGTTATATTAATAAATTTATTGGAACATCTGTGTAAATATTTTTGTTGAAAGTACAATAATTCATCAGTGATTTTCACTTAAATAAATTTAATAAAAATGTACATTTTTTTCAAAATATTAGATATTTCTTTCTTAGTCAAAGGGAACAAAAAAAGACTTCAGAATCCTTTCTGCCTTAGAACTTTTTCAAAAACATTGTTCACCAATTCTTTCCCATAAAGAAAAACCACACTATCAAACATGTATAGAGCCAAAGAGGAGACTGCAAATTTAATTTTATATGTAGCACTCTTACCTTGAGGTGAGATTTCTTAGCCAGCATCGTACATACACTGCTGTCTTTAACATTAATTTCTCACTGCCTGGTAACTCCCCTACTACCTAAAAATGTGTTCCAGTGGCTCATAAACAATTATATCATCAATCCCCTCTGTGTGTAACAAGAGACCTTAACCACAGAACTGAGAAATAAAAGGAAGAATTATGCCAGAAGTAACTACGGTGCCAGAAACCTGCTTTGCAGTGATTGGCTAAATGGGGCCAACCAGTTGAGTTTCATTCATGAGATTTGTTGAGTTAACCTACAAGCACTTTTTTTTTTCATTTGTCTCTATTTTTCTTTTCTGAGGTCTCCTTTGATTTCATGCTGGCTTTTTAAATTGAGGATAAAGTTAATTCAGTTAACAATGCCACAGCTGGAATTAAGTATGCCTCTTCTCCTACCCTCCTACTGCTGCGGGGAGGGGCTGGTGCTGGTTGGTGGTGTCTGATTGGATGCCCAACACCCTTGAGGGCTGTTGCTGAATCAGTGGTGCCTCTAGCGACAGGCACGAAGTTAACTAATTATGAACATATGGTTTGGCAGACACCTTGTCAGCTTGCTGCTGCGTAGGTGTTTGGAAGGAGGTGAAGGGGGAAGTTTGAGGTAGAAGGTGTGGTTAAAAGTCCCACTGACAAGCCTGGGGGAGATTTGATTGATCCTAATCTATTCTTTTTGTCAGGAATCAGCATGCTTCTGGCAGCAACAGCTTGGTAATAACAGAGATTTGTGGCCCTTAAGCTCTTGTGGTGAGAGCCGGCACAGGACCGGTCAACTGGCTCTTTACAAGGCCCCCGTTTAATTGGCCACAATGGTGGGAACAGAAAAAGATGTTAGGTCAAGGTACAACACATGGTCTACCTGAAATGGCTCACAATGGTCTGGGGCACAGATGTCATCTTTTATTGGTGTGATTGCCGTCAGAGGAATAAGAGAAGCTTTGAGTAAAAGGCCTCAGGAAAGCCCTTAGCACGAGCCATACAGGTACACTATTTAGAGTTAAAAATGCCTAGAGAAAAAGGCAGGCACGAAAAGGATTGGAAAGAAATACAGTAGGTGAGGTTGTGACTGGGACTGATGAGGAATAAAGTAGATATTCTGTTTTATAGCAAAGAGGTTTATTGGGAAATTAATAGTAGATAGTTTAAAATAATCTTTTAATTTTGTCTGTCAGATAAATTGGAAAATCACACAGACCTGATATTAAACTGCATGGCTCTACCAAATAGATATTTTTCCATTATCCATAAATCTGTGTATCTACTTCCTACATATCACTAGTACAAAAATGTTTAGGGTCCTGTCGTCTCTTCATCATAAAGGCTTCCATTCAAAATTATCCATAATTAATAGCAATGTTATTGGTTCTTGTTCACTGACCCTTAGATCTATTGTCTGGGTCTTATAAACTTAATCCAAAACTCTAAATTTTCTGTATTCTCAAAAAATACTCCATGATTTGTATGAAGATTAGTTTGCCTACCAAGAAACATTCGCTCTTGAAAAATTTGCTAAATAGTTTCAAATCCTTGTCCTCTACTTACTGATTTTCTTATCTTACTTAATCAGGGTAGTATAGATGAAGTAGATATTTCATATATTATTTAAAATTGTACTGTTAATTATATAAAAGTGATTATGGAGACTACTTTACTAGATGGTCACTAACAACTTCATAATATTCATTAGTGAACTTATGGATAGAATATTACAGATGCGACTGCTTAGACCCACTTCTATGGTCTACCATTATAAAAAATACACAGGAACAGTATTGGGCGTGAGTGCATGTGTGTTATGTGTATGCAATCATAGTTATTTGTTTGTCTCAGAATTGATTGTACAGTCTTTTCTTTTTAAAGCAACTACACCTCATTTTTTAAACACCTAAAATTGTATGTGTTGCCGAAAAGAGACCCAGAGGAAACTTGGAATAAGAAAGCCCAGAAGTGGGGGAGTGTAGAGCAGGGACTTGCAGCTAAACAGCTGTAGGCAGTGCTCTAACAATGGGCAGCAATGAGACCTTGGGCACATTGCTACCTTCTTTCAATCACGGTTTCCTCATCCATAAATGGCACCCAATTTCCCACAGGTCCTGGAGTGAGGATAAACTGAGTTTGGGTACATAAAGATTTTAGCATCAGACCTTACACAATTTATTTGCTAAATAGATGTTCATTAAAAATATGACATATATGTCCATATATTCTTCTCATGGGGTCCTAATTATCTTTAGGTAGGCTGACACTTTAGGGTAATTTTCACAGAGCCAGTGCATCCAAACCAAGGTAAGGATTTACCAAGTCTAAAAATAGGTAGATAAACTACACACAGCAGAAGAGTTCCATTCCGTCTCTTCAGTGAAGGGAAAGTTTCTTCAACCACTCTTCCTGCCCACCCCACACTGAGAGTTGATGTTGGGGGCTCACACATCAGTGCTCTCGCTCTCTTCACAGAGCTTCTACTTTTTAAAACTTTCTATAATGTGCCCCCAAAACGGGATGGCTTTTCATCAGACCTGTGTGAAGTTCTGATTTGCTTACTGGTGCCACTTGGCCATGGTGCCCTACACACATGTTATATATTTGCTTATGGCTGGGGTGCAGTGCTGGTGGGAATGCAGACAACTGTACTGGAACAGCAATAAAAAATAATAATTCTATTTTCTAGACTTTTTTGTCAGCTGATCGAAACTATTAAAGCAGATCAATAATGGGATTAGACCCCAAAATGTCTTAATTTCTTAGTACTGAACTACTACTAAATCCACATTTGGTGTGGGGGGCGGGAGGTGCTTGTTTTACACTGTTACAAATTGCAAACCAGAATTGATTGCAGTGTATTATTTTAAGCCCTAGACACATAATCTGGGTGTTTTTCTTATTTATATAAAAGTCCACCTTCATCTACACCCTGGTAAATTGCTTCATTGTTTGTTCTTTCCAATTAAGCCATTTTACTTATAACATATTTTATTTTTAAAGAAAATATCTATTTGAACTTCACATAAAAATAATTTTCCCATTAATATTAAGCATACTGTATGTTTCCATGGAATCACATGTAACACTTAGATTATATATTTTACGTGTAATAGCTAAGTTAAAAACATCCTTTCCTGAGTATTATCTAATGCATATTTATTCATTGAAAACATCTATCTTTTAGTTGTCACTTAGCTGTAGAAACACCTGTAGCTTTAAAATTTTATCAGAATTTACCTTAAACTGGAAGTGGAAATCTAAGGACCAAAGATTCTTTGCTCCAGAGGGAATTTAAACCATCCAGCGGTGTCCAACCTTCTAGAATTTCTGCACCAGACTAAAAAGAATTGCCTTGGGTCACACCTTAAACACATTGCGACACGTAATCACAAAAAAATCTCATAATGTTTTAAGTACATTTGTGGTTTTGTGTTGAGCCCCATTCACAGCCATCCTGGTCTGCATGCAACTTGTGGGCCACAGGTCGGACACCCGGGGTAATGACATATTTTTTTTTATATTTATAGAAGAGAATCAATCTGATGAGTAGTGTGACTTGTTCAAGTGCACACAACTGAACCCAAAACCAAGAATGCCTGTGTGTCACGTGTGTCTTATCCAAAAAGTTCTACTTGTAGAAGAATTGAACAGAAATATGTAATATTCTTGTGAAAAAAATCAAGTTGTCACTACTGCAATATTATCTACAAATAAGAGAGCCTAATCTTGCTTGGAGAATGTCTTCTTGTTTTCATGTTTAGCACATGGACTCATTCTTAAATAAAACCTCTGTGTTTGTTGGTTGTCTCAGAATTAAAAGAATTCATGGTTACTAAATTTTTTACTAGGATATAAATGAACTTGAACTTTTACAGAAATAAGAAAAAGAAATAATTTATTTATCTAGGGCTTAAAAAACACATTGCAGGCAATCTTAGTTCACAGTTTATAACAATATAAAACAAACAAAAACAATAATTAAAGTCTTTCTCAGTAAAATTTTATCAAAATTCACAAAAATTATCTGCATTAAAGTAGACAATGAACATTATATTTACTGGCAACTATAACATTTTCTACATTAAGAATTATATAGACTAGCAACAGTTTGAAACCCATTTTTGTGGAAAGCTGGGCTTCAGTAATGAAATCTTAGAGATGCTGTGATGAGCGAGGAGGTGAGGGAGCAGGCAGAGCTCTGAGCTTCATCCCCACTCACACCTGAAAGGGCAGTGTGCTGGTTTTAAAATATGTCTACCACTTCTCTTCAAGACATGGAGGGTAATACCTCTTCCTCTAGTCATGGGCTGGGATTAGTGACTCTCTTGAAACAAATAGTCTATGAAAAGTGATCGGGGGTCACATTAGAGCTCCATCATGAAAACCATTGTGGTTTCTGCCTTGTTTTTTCTCTGCAACTCGTGGGGGAAGCTAGTTACCATGTTGTGAGGACATTCAGGCAACCTTGTAAAGAGTCCCTGTGATGAGGAACTTAGGCATTCTGCCAGCTGCCCAGTGGAAGCAAATCCTCAAGCCCAAGTAAGTTTAAGTTGACTATGGCCTTGTCCCATGGTTTTAACCAAAGCAGGGCCCTACATCCTGTAGTTCTATTGAATATGGACCCAGCATAGCCAACTTTACATAGATTTCCCAGCTTCTCTATCCACTTCAGTTACTCACAGTCTTGGACATATTTGTGTCTGTCTGATTTCCTTCTCTTCTTTCCTCCTTCTTCAATGACTTTTGACAATTACCCATCTTTTGAGAATCTTTTTCTAATCAATATTCATTGATAATTTATCACATTTTAGCATTATATTCATTATAATTATCAATTTACTTATGAAAAATCTAAGAGATAAGTAGTTTCTTCAAGATGTCACAAATTTTGAAGTTACAACTATAGTCAGAACTTAGGTCTAATGTCTGATTCTGGTGCCTCTAACTCTTCACCCTTCACCCACTACATATACCTTATGGCCTATTTCATTCAAAGCATGTCTTCCTGCATCTGAAATAAGGAAGCTGGTATATTTGCAGTTGGGGGGGGGAATTGAGAGAGAGAGAGAGACACCCCACAGGAGCAAGAGTCTAAAAGGGTTAGAAAGGTAAAGGAGAAAACACACTGAGCCTAATAAATTTTCTTATGGATTTTGCTCTCTATTATCAGAATAATGTGAAAACATCACGTGGTTTTAAACATGAGTGGAAAATAAAAATAAAAATGTTATATTTTTTCAAAATACATATTTCCACATGTATTTCTAAAATATTCAATATGCTTTCTTATGTTTCAGGAGTTCTGTATACTTTTTGCTTAGGCATTGATAAACGATCAACTGCAGGTTTTTAATCTTATAATTTGTAGTTTTATCACTGTATCTTCTTTTTAGTCAGGCTTCATTGAATTATGATGAGCACTCTAAATGGGAATTTGGGCACTGAGTCAGCATTCATTGGGAGTCTGTTGAATAAATGGAACCTTTGGACTCGGTCAATATCAGATTTTTTTAAAAGGAATGGATTACTTTACCTTTACTTTGATTGCAGTAATAACATTTTGACCTCTAACTCCTCTTAGGATTCTGGCTTTCAGACAGAGGAAACACCATGCCTAGTTGTTTCTTCTTTTATTATTTATTATATTACTTATTTCTATCTCAATTGAAATATCTTAGGGACCCAGGCCCTAATATTCATAGGCCTGGGCACATACCTAGGTTGTCAGTTTGATCCATGGTTCAAGCACATGTAATCCTTGATCTGAGTGCACATGGGAGGCAATAAATCCATGTTCCTCTCTCTCTCTAAAAAAGCAATGAAAAAATGTCCTTGGGTGAGGAAAAGGAAGGAAGGAAGGAAGGAAGGAAGGAAGGAAGGAAGGAAGGAAGGAAGGAAGGAAGGAAGGAAGGAAGGAAAAGAAAGAAGGAAAGAAAAAAAGATTCTAGAGATGGATGGTGGAGATGAATGCATAACAATATTAGAGTAATTAATGACACTGAAATGTACATTTAAATAGTTAAAATGGTAAGTTTGACACTGTGTGTATTTTGTGCCAATAAAAACATAAATTACTTATGTTCAAAATTATTGTTTCTTCACCTTCCACTAACCCTTTAACCCTTGCCAGTCTAGCTTCTGCTTTCTATCACTCTACTAAAACAGTTCCTGCTATGTGAAGGATAAGTTTCAAGTTGCTAAATTTCAATGGACAAATTTGAATCCTTATCTAACCTTCAGAAGTATTTGTTCAATCTTTTCTTCTCACTGAAATCCACTCATGCCTCGGTTTCTTGACCACATACTGCTGGAGTTATTTCTCTCTATCACAGTTACTCCTCTTCATTACCAAATCTTTTTTTTTTTTTTGCAACTAATCATTATATGTTGAGGTTTCTCAAAATTGAATTTTAGACCTTCTTTTAATTTTTTACTCTTTTTCTCAGGTTTTTCATCAATGTTTATGGCTTCAACTACCAACTATATGACAGTTACTATAAATACATATCTTTGCACAGACTTTTTTCTTAGTTCTAGAAACAAAACTTTTTTCTCCTTGTATTTTCAATTGGGTAGCTTCAAAATACTTCAACCCCAACACACACAGAAGTGAGCCCAGGAATTCACACAGCCGCTCTGCATCCCTGAACCTGCACTTCACCCCACTCTAAATACACACTTTCCCAGGGTGCTCACCCAGTCATTGACACTGCCATCCAGCAAGTTTGTATTTAGAAACCTGACACCTCTCTCTTCCTCACCTTCTCTTGTCACATCTGCCACCAAATTCTTGTACTTTTATTTCCTAAATACCTCTCGAATCTATCCCATCTTTTCACCTCTATCACAACCGTCACACTCGGAACCAGCACCAGTCTTACCCAACTACCATACAACCTATCTGATGATAGAATCCAAACTAGTCTTCCTATTCTTTTCAGACCTGCCTCCAATCTGAAAATCCAAGTTCCATAATGCAGCCAAAATCATCTTTTAGAAATGTAAATTTTATTTTGTTAAAGCCATCTGATGTCTTCATGTTGTTCTGACAAAAAATCAAAATGTTAAAAATAATGCACTAGGCTCAGCATGGCCTGACTTTATCTACTTCTGTAGCCCCTTTGACTCTTGCTCCTCCCTCTCCCTCTCTCCTCTATTCTCCTCCTTCTTCCTTTCCTCTCTTCCCCTCCCCTGCCTTCCCGTCTCTCGCTCCTCCTCCTCTTCTTTTCTCCTTCTCCTGCCTTTTTGTCTTCTCCTCCTCCTTTCTTCCTCTTCTTCTTTTCCTTCTTCTCCTTATTCTTATTCTCTCTTTCTCTCTCTCTGCTGCCTCTCGTTTCCCTCCCTTAATTCCAGTTGCACTAGCCTCAGAGATTGAGATGACCATTGTGACATAACTAGCTGGAGGACATTGCCAATCATAATTCAGAGCCTAGACTTTATTAAAGTGTATTGTATTGTTTATACAAACCTGAGTTGGAAGGAGAAGGCTCATGAGTGGCACTATACCCATCTGCTAGTTTTACAGAGGTACTGATATGGCTGACCTGGATAAGTAACTAGCTAGCTAAGAGAGATATGGTATCCAAATAGTACAGAAAGAAATATACTTTTAGTAACCCATTGAGTTCCTTAGGTGTAAGATGAAGGAACAGTGTGTATTAATAGCTACAGAGCACAACTGCAGGAAGCCTATATGAGATGGGACCCCCCAAAAAACAGGGAATATCTTCTGGAAGGTGAGCACCTTTTAGTACAGGCTTCCCCCACTAGGCGGGCATTCTAGGAACCCATCTGTATCAGAGTACCAGCTGGCATTGTTGTGAGAGACTACATTCACCTTCAGTGAAAATTTTTTGAAGACTCTTTCTATGTGTTTGCCCATTTTATGATGGATGATTTATGACCACATGGGCCCACACTGCACTGAGTGTCCAGAAGTTTTTCATCAAAAAGAGCATACCCCACCCTCTCCATTCACTCAGTCTCACCCCCAGTGACTTTATTTTTTGTTTCCCTGGATGAAAAAAGTACTCAAAGGGAAATGTTTGCCAATGTGGAAGAGATGGAATAAGAAGAATGGTAGAAGTACTAAAATGCATGAAAATAGATTAGTTCAAAAATATTTTGAGCAGTGGACAAAATGTCTCAATAGGTGTACTGCATCAAGTGGAGAGTACGTTAAAGGTGACTGAAGTTTAAACATGAAATAATAAATGCACAATTTTTATAAATAAATTGCAGGTTTGGGGGTTCCCCTTCATGTTTAAAGAATTTAAATTCTAAGCAAGCACTTACTACATTATGCACTATGCTGTATCTTGGTCATTTCTTTAGTGAAGAAGATTTAAGAGAGCTAATATGATAAATGCTATTATAGATACCTTAAAAAACTACAGAAACTGAATTGAGAGTCACTATTTCATGAGAAATTCAAGAAAGATTTCACAGAAGAAATACTATTTTAGCTGGGGCCAGGGGTTACATAGGAGTGTGTCAAATGGAGAGGGCAGGTTGAATTTTAGGTAGGAGGAGAAAAAGACAGATAGAGTCTAGATTTAACTACACCTGTAGTAGGAAATGAAAGTCTGAAAAACTGAAAATTTATATTAAAATAAACAGTTATTTATCATCAGATAGTATTGACAGTAACTTTGCCATAAAATATTATCATTTATACTATTTGCAATTCAAAAGCTTGGCACATTGGTTCCTTTCTTGCCAAATAGGATGTTGCCATTAGGGTGACTTGCATCCTGCTGAAAGCAGTATATCTGATGTTTAAGGCACAAAGACAATGTTTAAAGAAGCCTTATGATTTTGAACAAACTGGCCCAGCAGGGACATTTTAACTTGCCCTCCCCACAGGCACAGCAGCCTGTGTTTGTAAACAGAGTCTTATTGCACTAGTGTGAGCAGACACAGAACAGTGTTGGCTCATTAATTGGGTGTCAGCTCCCTGCAGGGAAGAAAGCTTAATGAGTCAGCTCATCATAAAGAACTGGAGCTCAAGGGAGGGGTGAACGGCTGAAAGAAATGAAGAAAGATTTTTCCAGCAATAACTACGTGTATAGAAAAGCTTGCGGCCCACCTGTTGGGATAAAGAGAGCAGCATTTGGGGACTGGATGGTTTCTCTGTATTCTGCTATCAAAGCGAAACCTGAGTTTATTAACTTACAAGTGCAGCAATTACCAATGTGTATATTCATGTTTATTGTGAATATAGTAAACTGATATTACTCAAAACATATTTTACATAAAGTTTATGAAGCTTTTATTCTGTTCAACATATAAATATTCTACTTTTTCACTCAAAATCTCCCATAAAAAATCATATGCTAATCAATGCTTCTATTTGAAACTCAAATACGTTCCTGATGCCTGCAACAAACATTATGAAAAGATGTCGAATTTGTGGTGGGTTTCATATTTATAAGGCATTTAAAACAATTAAATAAAAATCCATTCTGAAACTTCAAAAAATAATCTTCTTTCTTATTCGTCATTTTCTAATCTGTCCCAATATTAATAAAAGAAGGTGTGCCAGGTTTTCACATGTTGCTGTAGGCTTACACCTGATATTAGTTCATTATTAGAACACTATGTTCTTCCTCGGGCTATTGGTCTTATTAATTTGTGAGTTATTTTAATATTGGAAAGATTTATTCACAAAGATATATGCACCCTTATATGCACTGCAGCATTATTCATGGTGGTCAACACATGGAAACCAGCAAAGTGTCCTTCAGCAGAGGATTGGGTCAAGAAGATGGGATGTATCTTTATATGTGATATATCTTTTATCTGTGATATATTTTATTTTGTTTTTGATGCAATTGCAAATGAATTGTTTTCCTAGTTTCTCTTTCTGCTAGTTCATTATTGGCATATAAAAGTGCAATCAACTTCTGAGTATTTATTTTGTATCCTGTTACTGAATTGATCAGTTTTAGTAGTTTTTGCTGGACCTTTAGGTTACTCTATATAAGGTATCTTGTCATCTGTGCATAAGGACAGTTTTCCTTCTCCAGCTTGTATTTTTAGAGCCTGGATAGTGCCTAACAAGTAAAGCAACAGTCCATTTATATTTGGAAAAGGAAATTTCACCTATCTCTATACTGTCCATCTTTTTTTAGTAGCTTTATTGAAGTATAATTGACATACAATGACCTGCTCATAAAGCATACAATTCAATAAATTTGGAATATGAATAAACCTAGGTAGCCACCACCCCAATCAGGATGGTGAACACCTGACACATTGTCCTCACAAGTTTCTTCATCCCCTTTGAAGTCCCTTTGCTGTGGCCCATGTATGCTGTAAGGAACTACTCACCTGTCATCTAGATTAATTTTCATTTTCTGGAATTTTTATATTAATGCGTTAACACAGAATATATTATTTTTTAATCTGGCTTTTTTAATGTTATTACACAGCATTTTTTTCTATACATGGTTTACCCTTAAACAACTTGAGGGGTTGAGGATACCAACCCCCCCACTGAGTCAAAAATCCACATATAATTGACATACACAGTTTAAACTCGTTATTTTAAGTGCTGACTCTATATCAATTTGTTTATGAATTCATCTGTTGATGGACATTTGGGTAGTTTTGTGCACTAGATTTTATATAGAATTAAGGCATAAGTGGAAAGTTTGGGTCATATGTTAGGTGTATGTTTAATGTTTGAAGAAGCTGCTGCACTGTTTTGCCATGGTTATACTGTCTTATCTTCCCACCAGGAATGTACTAGATACCTTTGCTATCAAACAGCATGCTAGACATTTTAATAAGCTTGTGATGGTATCTCATTTTGGTTCTAATTTACACTTTCTAAATGACTAATGATGATGAATCTTTTCATGTGCTTATTCACCAGTCATATATCTTATGATGAACTGTTCAAATGTATTGCCCATATTTTAATTAGTTATTGTTTCCTCATTTTGATTATAGATATTTCTTTATATATTGAGCATAAAAATCATTTGTCAGAGCTGTGGCTAACATTTCTTTCATTGTCTTTTCATTTTCTTAACATAACTCTGAAGAACTTAAATTCTTAATTTTAAGAAATCCAATTCATCACTACATTTTTTTCATTTATGAATAATGACTTTGTTGTTGTAACTAAGAAAATTAAGACCAGGTTATAAAATTTTTCTTCTAATTTAGTTCAAGAAATTTTATTATTTTAAGTTTTACATTTAGGTCTATAATCTATTTTAAGATAATTTTGTGAATGTTGCTAGATATGCACCTAACCTTATCATTTTTCATGTAGATATCTAATTGTTCCAGAACCACTTGTTAAAAAGATTGTCATTTCTCCATTGAATAGACTTTGCAGTTTTGTGAATTATCATCATGCATACGTATGTGTAAGTCTACTTCTGGATTTCTATTGTTTCCCATTGATTGACCTATCATGATGTCAACATGATGCTTTTTTTTTATTATTGTATCTTGATGAAAAATCTTGAAGTCTCATAATGTAAGTTCTCCACTTTATTTTTTTGCTCTCTCTATTTTTTTATTTTTATTTTTTATTGTTGTTCAAGTGCAGTTGCCTCCATTTTCACCCCACAACACCCTGCCACCCCACCCATCCTCACCTACCACCCTCAAACCTACCCCCTTTGGCTTTGTCCATGTGTCCTTTACACATGTTCCTTGATGGCTGCTCCCCTATTATCCCCTATTACCTTTCTACCCCCTCCCTCTGGTCACTGTCAGTTTGTTCTTACTTCAATGTCTCTGTTTGTGTTTTGATTGCTTATTTGTTTTATTGATTAGGTCCCACTTATAGGTGAGATCATGTGGTACTAGTCTTTCACTGCCTGGCTTATTTCACTTAGCATAATGCTCTCCAGTTTCATTCATGTGTTACAGTTCTCCACTTTATTCTTACTGTTTAAAGCTGTTTTGTCTTTTCTAAGTCATTTGCATTTCCATATGATTTTCAAAATCATATTTTCACTTTCTACCAAAAAAAAATTCCTAATGGGATTTTGGTCTTCCAATCCACTGTTTCAGCATATCTCTCCAATTTATTTAAACTCCTTTAATTATGCTGAGAATGTGTTTTTAGTTTTATTAAACATTTCTTATTTTGTCAGATTCATTCCTAAGCATTTTACATTTTGGATGCTGTTGAAAATATATTTTTTTAAATTTTTAATTTACAAATGTTGGATGCATCTATGTAAAAATATAGATCTTTCTTATGTTGATCTTATATTCAGCAAACATGTTCAAAGTCATTTATTAGTTTCCTACCCTTTTGTAGGGCATTCTTTACACAGACATCACATCGTCTGTGCATAAGGAGAGTTTTAATGCTTCCTCTGCAATGAGGACAAATTTAATTTCTTTTTCTTGCCCAACTGCACAGCCTCTGGTACAACAATGAATAGAAGAGTTTAAAGCCGGGATCCTTTTCTGTTTTCTTCCACTTGGTCATCCATCACATACTTTTTAATATATTGCTTTTTTCCATTTGCTAAAATTTTATTAGAAAATTTTGCATCCATGTTTTTGAATGATATCTGTCCATTGTTATCTTTTTTGTAATTTTTTGGGGGGTAATATTAAAGTAATGTTGGCCTCATAGAGTGATTTAGGAAGTACTTCATCTTTTTAATATTCTGAAAGTGTATGAGCAGAATTTTTTTCTGAAATGTAAAATCAAACAGTGGAGCCACCTGGGCCAAAAGTTTTGTTTGTTGGACTCATGTTTTTTAACTACAAAATTAATTACTTTAATGAGTAGCTATGATTTCTTCTTCAATAAAATATAATTTTGTGTCTTTGAAGAATCTATTTACTTCCAAATTGTTCAATTTTCAAATTATGATGAAAGATTTCAAACATTTATTACTAATATTTGGAAACATAAATGACTTTTATAAATTAATCTTGTATCCTCTTTCTTTGTTGTTCTCTGTGGTGATCCTTAGGATTTTCCACGTATGCAGTTATGTGATCTGCTCATGAAGACAGTGTTCTTTTGTCCTATCTTAATCTGAATGCCTTTAGTTTCTTTATTCCTTTTGCTTTTTCATCCTGGTTATAATCTCTAGAACAGTGTTGAAAGTAAATGCTAAGAGCAGTCATCCTAGCCTTGTTCCTGATCTTAGGAGAAAATAATTTAGTCTTCCACTATTAACTATGATGTTAGCTGAAAGTTTCCCATAGTTTTTCATAGTTTTCATTTATTAAATTGAAGAATTTTTCTTCTACTCTTGATGTGTTTAGAGATTTACTCATGACTTGTATTAGATTTTTTTTAAATCTGTTTTCTGATGCTTGAAATAATAATGTGATTTTTGTCCTTTATTTTGTAATATGGTATATTACATTAAATGATTTTTGAACAGTAAACCAACCTTACTTTTGTGGGATAAACCCCACTTTTTCATGGCATATATTTTTATATTGTTTAGTCATTCTACTAGTATTTTGTTAAATATTTATACATCTATATTCATAAGTTTTATTCATCTGTATTTTTCTTTTTTGTGATCCCATTGTCTAGCTTTTATAACAGGGTAATATTGGACTCACAGAATGAATGGGAATTGTTCTTTCTCATTTTTTAAACCTATTTGTGAAGAATCATTACTATTTTTTAATATTTGATTAAATTTAACTTTGAAGCCATATAGGACTCACTTTTTCTTTGTGAGACCATTTTTATTCACTTAATTGCTTTATTCTTTATAAATCCATTTAGGCTCTTTTCTTCTGTGTGGGTTACTTTTGCTAATTTTTGCCTATCTGGGAATCTGTATGTGTTGTGAAAGTTTAATTTGTTAAAATTTTTCATGATATTCATAACTTTTAAAATTTCTCTTTGTCAGTAGCTCTGTCCTTCCCTAATTGCTGACTGTGCCACTTGAGTCACCACTTTTTGTATGAGTTGTATTCCTTCCACGTGACAGAATACCACTTGACAGATACTTTCAAGTCCTTCCCACAACATGCTTTCTTTTCTCCTGCTGAGACTATTTTAAAATTATTTTTGCTTCTTATATTTTAAAGAGATTTTAATTAAAATATTATATTTAGCCAAGTAATTACTATTTTGGGTGATTGCCATTCTTCTTACAGATCCAGATTCCCATCTGGTATAGTTTTCCTTTTGGCCTGATGCACTCCCCTTACAGCCTGTCGAATGTTGATATATTCTTGTAGCTTTTGTATGTCCAAAAGCTACAAGTCTTACTTCCACTTTCTTTCTTTAAAAATATATTTGCTGAGTAGGGAATTCTATATTTATAGTATTTTTCTTTCAAGATGGTTCTTTAAAGATGGTTCTTTAAAGATGGTGCTCCACTGTTTTTTGGTTTGAATTGTTTCCAACATTATATTTGCTGTCATTATTATTTTTCTTCATATGAAATGTGCTTTTCTCCTATTTGGCTGTTTCTAAAAGTTGTTTATCACTAGGTTTTAGTAGATTGTGCAGTGCCTTAGTGTTTTCTATGTTGATTGTAATTAGTTTTCTTTGAGTACCTTAAATTTATGGTTAATTGGCAAATTATCTACAATTATGTTTTAAAATACTCTTCTGCCCTCCTTTCCAGAACTCTGATTTAATGTATATTAGACCACTTGAAGTTGTCCCACATGTATCAGTTCTCTATTCCTTTTCTTGTTATTATTATTATTATTTTGATCTTGGAATGTTTCCATTGCTATGCCTTCAAATTTACTAATATATTCATCAGCAGTATCTATCACTTATGTAATATAGTATGTACTTTCTCAGACATTGTATTTTCCATCTTTATTTTTCTTTTTTTAATATATTTTATTAGTTATGCCATTATAGTTGTTTTATTTCCCCCCTTCATTCCTCTCCACCCTGCACACCCCCTCCCCCACCATTCCCCCCTTTAGTTTATGACCACGTGTCTCAAGTTCTTTAGATTCTCTATTTCCCATACTATTCTTGCCCTCCCCCCTATCTATTTTCTACCTACCATCTATGCTACTTACTCTCTGTACCTTCTCCCCCCTTCTTCTCCTCCCACTCCCCTGTTGCTAACCCTCCATGTGATCTTCATTTCTATGGTTCTGCTCCTGATCTAGCTCTCCTCTTAGTTTGCTTTTGTTTTAGGTATTGTTCTTAATAACAGTGAGTTTGCTGTCCTTTCACTGTTCATATTTTTTATCTTCTTTTTCTTAGGTAAGTCCCTTTAACATTTCATATAATAAGGGCTTGGTGATGATGGACTCCTTGAATTTGATCTTATCTGAGAAGCACTTTATCTGTCCTTCCATTCTAAATGAAAGTTTTGCTGGATAGAGTAATCTTGGTTGTAGGTCTTTGGATTTCATGACTTGGAATAGCTCTTTCCAGCCCCTTCTTACCTGTAGGGTCTTTTTTGAGAAATCCACTGACAGTCTGATGGGAACTCCTTTGTAGGTGACTGTCCCCTTATCTTTTGCTGCTTCTAGGATTCTCTCCTTCATTTTCATCTTGGCTAATATAATTATGATGTGCCTTGGTGTGTTCCTTCTTGGGTCCAACTTCTTTGGGACTCTCTGAGCTTCCCGGATTTCCTGGAAGTCTATTTCCTTTGCCAGATTGGGGAAATTCTCCTTTATTATTTGTTCAAATAAGTTTTCCACTGGTGGCTGTTAATTTCCCCCTTCTGCTACCCCTATAATTCAGATGTTGGAGAGTTTAAAGATGTCCTGGAGGTTCCTAAGTCTCTTCTCATTTTTTTGAGTTCTTGTTTCTTCATATTTTCCTGTTTGGCCATTATTTTCTTCCTTCTGGTTCACTCCCTTGATTTGAGTCCCAGTTTCCTCTTCATCACTATTGGTTTCCTGTGCAATTCCCTTCATTTCAATTAGTTTAGCCTTCATATGTTCCTCTAATTTGTGAATAAAATCAACCAGTTCTGTGAGCATCCTGATCACCAGTGTTTTGAACTGTGCATCTGAAAGTTTGGCTATTTCTTAGTCACTTAGATTTATGGGCTCTGGGGCTTTGAGATCTTCTTGAGTCATTTTTGGTCTGTTCGCGCCAGTTAATTATGCGGAGTGGAGCCTTAGGTGTTTACCTGGGCGAGGCCGCCCAGGTTGCTGGTTTGTGACGCTGTATGTGGGGGTGGGGTCAGAGCGGGGAAATGGCCCCGTCTGGTGCCTCTGGCCACTGGGTCCCGTCATTTCATGGCCCACTCCCTCGCTGGTCTACCTACACACGAATGCAGGGCCACAGTCAACCCACCGCCTCCTGCCCTCTTTGGATACGCTGGTTGCTCACTGGGTCGCGCTCACTGGGATGCTCACTGGGTCTGCCCTTTGCAACCCCAGGCCTAGGATCCGTGCACCTGAGTCCCTCTGACTGAGTTTTCCTGTGCAACCCCGCTCCACCAGCTGCTGGCTTCGCCCCTCTTACTGGTCAGGCTGAACAATTGGTTGTTATCAGACCTCCGAAAGTTCAATTTTCTGTGTTCTGGCTGTGTTTTCTGTTGCTAATATTTTTTTGTCTCTCAACTTGGTTGTGGGAGAAAGCACGGCGTATCCACCTATGCCTCCATCTTGGCAGAAGTCTGTATTTTCCATCTTTAGAAGTTAAATTTAAAAGTTAAATTTATCTTCCATATTTCTGTTTAATGCATATTATCTTCTTATGGATGATTTTGCTGTGAAATAGACATGTAATTGTTTTTATGCCTTTGTTTACTAATTACATCATCTGTGTAATTTTTGGGTCTATCTCACCTGACTTATTTTTCTCTTTCTTGCTTCTTTTCATTCCTGGGAATCTTTGAATGGATACAGAATATTATAAATTATACCTTAACAAATTCTGCATTTATTTGGAATCTGTCTGATCCTTTTTGTTCTTGCTTTTAGGCACTGAAAAAAACATGACTAGAGCATGTTTACTATAGAGTTAATTTTTCTTAACAACCTGTGAGAGATCTTTATTACTTTCTTCAGTGACCTATGAATTATGAGGTTTCTACTCTGACTGGTGGGAAGAGAAACAGAAACTATTCTGTGCCCCATGTGAGTTTTAGAAATTGTTTCTTCTAATTCTCTCAGGTGGTTTTTTCTATGACATTGGATAATGGTCTCAGGTAAATGTAGCTTAATCAGTACTCAGTAACTCAGTTAAATCCTCAAGGGGGACCCTTTATTGATCTTAAAGTTTCATTATGTTTAGTTAGGTTTTTTTTTTTGTTTTTTACACTATGCCTTGTGAACTCTAGTCAATGCAAAAAAGACTACCAGGATCTACCTGAACTCTCTTTTCTGCATTGTAGCCTGGAAACAATAACATTGAACTAGAGCAATGTTAGGGCTTAACCTCTTTTGTTTCTCATATGAGGAATGGCTCTCCTTCATTGCCTAATATACAAATATCCCTTATATCATTTTTTCATGATATAGTTACCCAGTATTTTAGTTATTTTGGTCTTGAGGATCTTTTCTACCTTTTTCTCCAGCTTGACCAAAAGTATAAATCTTTCACAATGAGTTCATTTTCTCCTTAAATTTGCCTCTAATTTCATGTAGTCCATTTGTTTATTTTTCCTTTATTTCTCTTGACCTACTAGATATATCAGCAAAAACACTGCTATGTGGGATATCTGAAATTTTACTGCCTATGTTTTCCACTAGGACTTTTATGATATCACAACTCATATAAGTCTTTTTCCATTTGAGTTTATTCTGGTGTATGGTGTAAGTTGGTGATTGAGTTCTTTTTTTTTTTTTTTTTTTGCACATAGAAGTCAAGCTCTCCCAACACCATTTATTGAAGAGGATATTTTTAATTCATTGTATGCTCATGCCTGCCTTGTCTCATATTAATTGATTGGAGAGACATGGGTTTATGTCTGGGTTTACTATTCCTTCCCATTGGTCTATGTTTCTGTTTTTATGTCAGTACCAGGCTGTTTTGATTACAGTGGACTTATAGTATAGTTTGATATCAGGTATTGTGATCCCTCCAATTTTGTTCTTTTTTCTCAAGATTGCTGAGACTATTCAGAGTCTTTTTTAGTTTCATATGAATTTTTGGAATGTTTGTTCTGGATCTGTGAAAAATGTCATTGGTATTTTAATAGAAATTCTGTCAAATCTATAGATTACTTTGAGTAGTACTGACATTTTAGTGATCTTAATACTTCTGATCCATGAATAGTTATATGCCTCAAACAAATGCAACTCCATCAAATTAAAAATATTCTCCACAGCTAAAGAAATCATCATCAAAATGAAAAAAGTAACCAACTGTGTAAGAGAGTATATTTGCCAATGTTACATCTGACAAGGGTTTAATCTCCAAAGTATATGAAGAATTCATACAACTGAACATGGGGAAGACAAACAGTCCAATTAAAAAAATGGGCAAAGGACCTCACTAGACACTTCTCCAAGAAGAACATAGAGATGGCCAACAGACATGTGAAAAAATGCTCAACATCACCAGCCATCAGAGAGATGCAAATTAAAACCACAATGAGGTATCACCTCACACCTGTCAGAATGGCTATCATTAATAAATCAACAAACAAGTGCTGGTGAAGATGTGGGGAAAAGAGAACCCTAGCGCACTGTTGATGGGAATGCAGACTGATGTAGCCACTGTGGAAAACAATATGGAATTTCCTCAAAAAAATTAAAAATGGAACTAATTCCATTGCTAGGAATATAACTAAGAGTCCTGAAACACCATTTTAAAAGAGTATATGCACCCCTATGTTCATAGCAGTGCTATTTACAATAGCCAAGTGTTGGATACAGCCCAAGGGCCCATCAGTAGATGAATGGGTTATAAAAACTGTGGTACATTTACACAATTAAATACTACACAATAAAAAGAAAGAAAAAGGAATTCTTACCTTTTGAGAAAGTATGGATGGACCTACAGACTATTATGCTAAGAGAAATAAGCCAGTTGGTGACAGACAAATACCATATGATCTCACTTATAAAAGGAATCTAATGAACAAAATAATGAGCAAAACAGAACCAGAAACATGGAAACATGGAAAAGACTGACAGCTGCCAAATGGGTGGGGGGAAGAGGGTAATGGTGGGAAGAAGGAAGTGGACTAGTCAAAGAATAGGTATGAATAACCCATGGACTTGGACAACGGTGCAGGGATTGACTCTGGGAGCAGGGGTTAGGCTGGGTGGAGGAGGGCAAAGGGGCAAAATTGGGACAACTGTGATAGAATAAATAAGAATAAAAAATAAGCAAATTTACCTCTAATAATGATTTTATTACTCTATATTCTTAATCTTGATATAATAAGACTATATTCTTATATGTCTAGTATCTTAAAACTCCAGGTTGAACTGGGAATTATAATAATATGTAAAAGTACATTATGTATTATGGTGTTTGTGAGGATTCAATGAAATAATTTCTGTAAAATAAAAAGCATGGTGTCTGATACAAAGTAAATAATTAAGGAATATTTTAAAAAGAGTAACATTAGATATATAAGTGGATGTAGAGAAGGACCCACATTTTGACAGTATAAACAAGCAGAAAGAAGCATGGTTTGAGAAACCCAAAAGAAAAAGAAACAATTCTGGAAAACAAAGTTAGGGACAACTTTTACTTCTGTCCATTCTCTCTAGAGAAAGTTCCTTCCAGAACTCTTCTAAGCTCAGATTCTTTTAAGATTTTTGATTTATGAAAGGTAAGTACTTTTGTGTAGAGCTTAACTACTTTATTTATATTTCTCACACAACAGTTATGTGAAATTATACATGTTTAAAAGTGGGACAACTGTAACTGAACAAAATAAAAAGTAAAATAAAATAAAAGTTCCAGTTAAAAAGAAAAGAAAATGTCTAACCTTAAAACTTGAAATTATTTGTAAAATGATACTGCTTGATTTTGGTGAAAGGATCAAAAACTTTACCCTCAGATTCCAATAGAAAATACAGTTCTCAGGAGTTTAGTCAGAGGTCACCATGAAGACTCCCAACTGTACTGTGCACAGTCCTCCAATTACTTCATGGTCATAAGCCACTTTCTCAAAGAATATGTCCCATCATGGCTGATCTCATCATGAGTCAGGGGTTATAGGTGATTTTTTTAATGTTTCTCAGAATACTAAATATAGCACTAAGTATATTAAATTAAAACTTTTCTCAGTATTTTTCTGTCATTAGCACAGCCTTTCTTCACTCACCCCATTTTCAAATAGCCTTATTTGGCTTATATAACAACACCTTGAAAAAAACCTTCCTTTACCCTATCTAGATGTGACTTGTGCCTCCTCAGAACACCATGGCACATCTCTGTTCCTCTCTAATGTTATTTGCACTTTTCCCTGGATTTGTGTGTGTGTCTTATCTACTAGTCTGTATTTTCAGTCTTTAATCAGGGTAATGATAATAGTGTTGTTTCAAGCTTTTCACATTATAAAGTTTCTTCAAGCACATCATTTTACTTACTTTTTTATTATCTATGGCTTTGCAACTTTATTATATTCTTCCATAAATTCTATTCAAATTTTTTTGTAATTCAAAATGACGGCCTTCTAACCCAGGTACCCCATTATCTAGTAAAGTATACACATGGAGAAATTACCATATTTTGCTGCATATAATACATACCCACATTTTAGGCCCAAACTTTCAGGAAAATATCTTTCATTTTAATTTGTAATTCAATTTTTCATTATTTATATTTAGAATCAAAACCAATTATCACATTTCAGGGTATTATTTTGCATATAGATATTGTTATTGCTTTCTAGAGTTACACTTTTGATACATAAGCATAAATTAAAGAATTAAAAATATTTATATAGATAAGAATTAGTACTACCCATTATAATACACATCCTTAGTTTTCCCTCAAGAAATTGGGCAAAAAATATGCATTTTACATGGTAAAATATACTACTTAGTCTCTTTGAAGCTTACTTTCTTTATGTGTGGTTCAAGAACATTGTCATTAAATATTATATGTTTTTGTTAATTCTTGGTCTATAGCTGTATTCAGTAAATTGTACTTATTATTATCCACGATACAACAGGTAACTATATTGAATTTGAATTGTCAATAATTTTAATCCAGTGGCAAGCATTTGCCTTTCCTCCCTCACTTCATAATTCTAAAGAGTGAAAACATGTAGAACAATATCCCTAATTCTATACAAATTTGCTGTCTGACTTCAAATGTACAGTTCTGAGTGTATCTGTGGTACCTTCTACATGTATTTACCACTTAACCTACAGAAATATTGAATAAATATTTAGAATAATCAGATTAATTAAATTTATTGTCCTTTTATGTAGACATTTCTAATCTACTATCAGAAATGCTTGAATTTAAACTATTGTGATAGTTATTTGCCACATGAATATCACTATCTTAACTAGCCTATGTTTTGAATTATAAGATTTGGGGGAAGCCAGACGGCACCTTTATAGAAGGTCAAATCTGTGACACTAAATTTTTACTATCAAGACGCATCTGAGGTCATCCTCTCGGTGACTATAGTATTTCCCAAAAAGAGTTTGTGCTGTTGACATCAACCTCTTGACAGGCTGATGACAAAGTATAGGTCTCAGCTGAAGTCAAAAGATTTGAGTCTGAGTCTTTGCTGGTATTTTCTTTATCTGAAAAGGTTAATACCTAAAATGGTGAGAAGTATAACAAAAACAAAAAGAGCTCTCTTCTAGATTTTGTATTGTGAACGTATTTTAGGCTCTTCCACACTTTTAGTTACTGAATTCATAATCTTTTTTCTTCTGGAAGAAGAAAAGGAAAAAAATAATTTTCCTACTAGACAGCACCCCAAGAACATGATGCTCACAGTTTCAGAGGTGATACTGTGCATAAAATGACCAAATTCTCCAAGTATGAGTCAGGCCCCCTCATGCCTCTCTTTTAACAGTTTTGATTTGGGATTCAACTTTCAGAGTTATAAGAGGCAACATACTTTGTAAATTCCAGGTAAGTAAATTATAATTATAGTCCAGTTTCTAATTAGGAAATTTCAGCATTGCTAAGCTGAGGAATGAAGCTTAAAGATACAATTAATATGAGCTTATATTAAAGGCTTTAGTAGAATTAATAAACTCTATAACAATAGATTATTACTCAATCTTGAGCACAGACAACTGGCTCTTGCAGTCAGAAACTAGCAAAGCAACCTACTTTCTATTGGCTACTTCTTCTATAGTGGTATTTTATCAAATTAAACCCTATAACCAATGTAATTATGAAGGACTTGGGTATTTTTAATGGAAAATAAAGGGGAAAAACCTTTTGGAAGCCCACAGATTAAAATTTCCATTTAATTTTCAAATATGAATAATGCAAGTACTGATTCTGAAGTATGCAATGTGAAAGAAAAGTTAGTAGAAAAGGAAAAAGAGAGTAATTAAGGGAAAAAAGATATTTTCTTCAGAAAGGCTTAGAAGATTTAGAGATACAGAGGTGTTAAGAGGACAAGAAATGGATTTTGGTAAAAAAGGGAAGCTTGATGTATTGGTTACTTTGTATACCTGGGTCACTTTCTATCAATATAATGATAAATTGATTGATACATTGAGAGGGTATTAGTGGTTCCACTTAGTGACTTCTTCTCTGACAGAATTTATCTAAGGAATTCATTGACATATATTCAGTCAAAGATTTGTCTTTATAGATGTGCCAGAATTCCTAGTATTTTTCACATTAATAAAATTGTATTTTTCATTACCACAAAATTACCTTTCTCTGTGAATATCAAATAACAAATGTAGACAATTAGACAACATACAGTTAGACAATATACAGCATCTGGCAGAATTAAGACCCGCTTGAGTGTGGTAGGTAGGTAGGGTAATAATATGGGTATAATAATTTACAGCTTTAATTTGAACATTTCATCTAATATGTCATATGGCATATTTGAGTGTGATATTGTTATGTTACAGAATTATATGCTTATGATTTTTAGTAAAAGATTGTGTAATAAAACAGAGGTGTTATTTGTGTTGGATCCTGTATTTTCTAATTATAGATGGTTATTCTCTATCCTTCCTGTCAAATAACTATTTATGTTGGCCTTCTTGTTGAACTTCTCTTTCCAAGTCCATATATATATGGAAAAATTATTTACTCTTTAGGAATTTTGCTTTCACTTTGAAGAGTAATTAGGTAAGTATGTGAAAAAATTGCTATTTACTTATGAGTCCTTTGGAAATAAGACACATAGACAAAATAAGCTAAAACTAAGGTTTTCTTCCTCCATGACTCCTTTGCTCATGCCCAACTTCCAACCCCTCATACCTGCACAACAAATACTAACAAATTCCAAAGACCCAGGCCATGAGTAAGCTGCTTGTCCTCCATTGGGTTTCTCTAAAAGCAGGACCTCAGATAAAGATTAGAATGAAAAGAAAAGTGAGGGATATTGTTAGGGGGTGGGATGGGGAAGAGAGAACTGCCAACAAAGAATGTACCATCAAGCAGTGTGTAGGCAACTGAAACAGCCCCAGTGGGGAAACTGAGAATCAGTATGCAAGACACACACCAAGGTTATTTTACCCAAGGGACTGGTTTGCCCTGGCCCAACAAAAATACCAAGATCAGATAGTATAAAAAACAAAATTGTATTTCTTACAGTTATGGAGGCTTCAAAATCCAAGATCAAGATTCGGGCAGTGTTAGGTTTTTAGCTAGAGCTCTCTCCCTACCTTGCAGATAGCTGCTATGTTCTCATGTGACCTTTCCTCTGAGCACAGGCTGAGACAGACCTCTGTTGTCTCTTCCTCTTTTTAGACGAGCAGCAGCTCCACTTTTATAACCTCGTTTAACCTTCATCACCTCCTCATAGGTCCTGTCTCCAAACACAGTCACATTGGAAGTTAAGGCTCCAGGATATGAGTTTTGGAAGGACACAAACATGTAGTCCATAGTAGGAACTAAAGTTCTTATACACCAACTCCCATCGCTTCTGACACTTCTGAACTACCACAGGGATGAAAACAGGGCTTGAGCCACCAGAGGAAGTCGTGAGGTAAAGATGTGCAAGTCCTGGCAATGGGAGTGGGAAGGTGTCCAGTGACATGGTGAAGATGGGGGAATATGAGGGAGATGTGGACGGCAACTGCTTTACTTCTTTAGTGTTGTTTGAATAGCCTCCTATAACTTACCCTCCTAAATGAACTTAGCCATGTGATTGGGAACTCAAATTTGGGCTCGCCTCAAATCACCAATGGAAGTATGTAAGAAAGGTCAGTTTTTACTGAACTGTATCATTTTACAATTTGATTTTTGTTAATTATTTGTGCTTTTTTTTCATTGTGTCAAGATGAGATAACATGGACCCTAGACTCAAGAATCATTTTCAAATTTTGATTTATTTATAAGAAAACAGGAAATTGTTTTTGTTTACCATATTTTTCAAAGTGCATCTTAACTTTATTTTACTTTTATTGCTTTCTGTGTTTCTCAACATGTTAAAACTAAAACTATTGTTTTTGTGTCCTATTATACCCCCAGCATCTTGCTCCTAGGTAATATGACCCTTTATAGTTATGGTCCTTTGGAAATTTTTCTTTTTAATATTCACAGGAAGAAATGGTAAGTTAACAACATAAATTTACATATTCTTACTGAGACAGCACCAAAATAACAATGTTTTCTATAAATACAAAGTACTACATATATATGTGTACATACTTATATACATACAATACACATGTATATATACAAGTCTAAATACATATGTGTATATACCTATATCTCCATTAGCAAATCAGATATTTCAAAAAATTTCTGAAGGATAAAAAGAAGATGAAGAATGGACCATGAGAGCATTATGCTAACTGAAATGTCATACAGAGAAAGACAAAATAGGTAAAGGGGGTCGACTTCCAGCTATAAAGTATGTTATGGGGATGTAATGTACAGCACGGTGACTGTTGTTAATAATACTGTCTCATATAGTTGAAGGTTGCTAAGAGAGTAGGTCTTAAAAGTCTTCATGACAAGAAAGAAAAATGTGGTAACTGTGTATGATGACGATGTTAATTAGACTTATTGTGGGGATCATTTCAAATGTATACAAATTTCAATTTTATGTTGTATCAGTATTTTATCTATCAATTATGCCTTAATAACTGAAATGTAATGAAGCATAACAAAGCAAAACAAACAGAACGCAGATGGAGGCGTGCTTATGGATGTCATGACTGCCGGGACCCTGGAAGTTCGAGGTTAGCCTGCATTGTACAGAGGGTTTGCCTCACACTCAGAGGGTCATGGCAGGAAGAAGGGGGGCAGTTTTTAATGCAGAATCTGGAAGAGCTCCAGAACTACAGAGAGTTGATGGGAAACATCTTGGGTAAAAAGTTCGGATTAAGTTAAGGATACAGTTCTTGGAAGTAATGCAAAGAAACAAACAAAATAGAATTAAAACTGATAGAAATATGGGATGATCACTGGTTGGACAGGTGATCACTGACCACATGACCCATGTTTCTGTAATCAAAGTGATGCAAGCATTGGATTGATATACCACTTTTAGAAATAATATACAGACATGGCAGGAAAAACATAAGTTTATACAGAATGCAGATTTTATCAAGTCAGACAGAACAGGAGTTTGGAGGGGGAAAACCAGGAAGACTACTAGAAGAGGAGGGATGCTGGTAACTTCATTCCAAGGGGGGGGGAGTGGAATAAATACATCTGTGCCAATAGTAAGGAAAAAATGTGTTAAGAACTACATTCTTCAAGCTTTGTTTTCCCCTAAATTAATTGGCTGGAAAATTTTGTCTTAACTCACTTGGTAGTAAAGTCTGACCAAATAGCATGAAACTATTTATAGCTTTTGTTTGGCACAGTTCTTGTGAATATCTATACTTTCTGCTGCATAAATATGAAAAGATTTTAATTATAGTGTATGTTCTAGACTTTGCAAGGGTTATTATTTATAATATATGAGATATATAAAGTAATACTTCTCTTAAATCTGAAAAGTTCTGAATTCCAAAATACATATGACCTCTAAGGTTTTAAATAAGCGATGATAAGCAAGTATAAAATATAAAGACTTATATGGAAATAACAAATGCCAATGTAAGAGGTTTTTACTTTTGGTGGGGGAGAAAGACATTGTAATTCAAAGATTTACAGAAAAGACTTTAATGTATTGGCACTATTTTATTTATTCAACTGGGTAGTGATCACCAAAGTATTTGTTACATTAACTTATAGTCCCCCTTTTCTATGCCTATAATTGTTCATAATGATTAAAAAGCTAGCCAAAAGAAAAAATTTAAATAGTAGTATAGCCATGTTGAAAGTAAATGGGGAGAGAAGGTGAGAAAGTAGTTTAAATGTGCTAAATTTTTTGGGGTCATAGTGGGAAGACAACACACAACAGCTACATTTTTCACTGAAAAGAAAAAGCAACACACATACTATTTAGAGATATGGGGGTAACCAATAAAATAACACACATTATTTAGATATATGGGGGTAACCAATAAAATAAACAACAAAAGTAAGCTGACAGTCATTGCATTTAGGAATTAGGAATTAAGAGTAGAGATGGGGCAGAGTAATACTGCTTTTAATCATGTCCATATATTAAATTTGTGCATTTCAAAGAGATTGTATGGATAAATAACATCAGTTTTCATAAAATACAATTTCTGATTTTTTGTGGTAAAGTGGATTTTATTAAACGGTCATCATAATTTAAGGAAAATGATAATTGTTAGAATAAAATGGAATAGTAGATGTCAAATTGCTGTATAACCTCTAAGTGATTACATATAGTTGCAAAGAGAATAGTGTATTTGCAAATGAAATACAAACTCCTCTGATATAATAAAATACATTTTTCCATGTAGAAACACACCTAAAATTTTCTATGAAATCTAGATATACTGAGTTACCACTAAGTATTATTAAAAGTAAAAAATATATAAATATCTTCTTTTTCTTAGATAAGTCCCTTTAACATTTCATATAATAAGGGCTTGGTGATGATGAACTCCTTGAATTTGATCTTATCTGAGAAGCACTTTATCTGTCCTTCCATTCTGAATACGAACAGTGAAAGGACAGCAAACTCACTGTTATTAAGAACCACACCTAAAACAAAAGCAAACTAAGCAGACAGCTAGATCAGGAGTGGAACCACTGAAATGAAGATCACATGGAGGGTTAGCAATAGGGGAGTGGGAGGAGGAGAAGGGGGGAGAAGGTACAGAAAATAAGTAGCATAGACAGTAGGTAGAAAATAGATGGGGGGAGGGCAAGAATAGTAGGGGAAATATAGAATCTAAAGAACTTGAGACACATGGACATAAACTAAAGGGGGAAATGGTGGGGGAGGGGTGTGCAGGGTGGAGGGGAAAGAAGGGGGAATAGAACAACTGTAATGGCATAATCAATAAAATATATTTAAAAATATATAAATATCACCATAAAGTCATTTGGTGATGAATGCTTCTTTCTGATTTTTGTTGCAGTTCTTCCTTCAAGAATCATCAAGTTTCCACCAAATCATCATGCACAGCGTTACTGCCCTTTCACTCCTAAAATCTTCAGTAGAGTTAGCATTAATTTGAACTTTATATTTTAGGGATCCTTTCTCAGGGGTGTCCAGCTCACGGTCTGGGGCCGCATGCAGCCCAGGATGGCTATGAATGTGGCCCAACAGGAAATAATAAATTTATTTAAAACATTGAGATATTTTTTTGTGATTAGGTGTTGCAATGTATTTAATGTGTGGCCCAAGACAACTCTTCTTCCAGTGTGGCCCAGAGATGCCAAAAGTTTGGACACTCTGGCTTCAGAAAGAATGAATAAACAAAATTAGTTATCACACCGTTCTTCATTGTCCTCCAGGCACACCCTGGAATCTTTCTCCTCTATGCCACTGTGTTGATATATCATTAACCTGGAAGATCTATTTTTCTCCATTTCTTGTTATTCAAAAATTACAAGACCCAGTTTAAGTGTCATTTTAATCACAGTGCCTGTCTCGATCACCTAAATGTTTTGTTTTGTTTTTTTTTAGTAGTTTGCCTTAATTTGGAACAAAGAGAAGAAAATCTTCCTTGGTCTCTTGAACTCCATGTCCAAGAGTACCCTCAAATGACATAAGTGTTAGAAGATAATTTTGAGGAATCATTTACTGGATTATTAATTTAGTTAGTCAGCCAACAAATATCTCAGAGAAACAGCTGTGTGCCAGGAGTAACAATATTTCCCTTCCTATGTTTCTACAAAGAAAGTAGAATATGCTGCACTATGAAAACAGCCAAAACCTATTACTAGAACCATGTCACAGAGGGACCATAATAGTAAATATTTGAGTTTTAGGAGTTTGCTTATGATCTAACAGAAGATGAAATGCAGTGCACTGAAACTAGAAAATACATGTCTTAGAGAAAGAAGATGAGCTTCACCTGAATTTTGACCATGGGGCATAGACTTGACCCTTCCTGACCAATTATTTCCCTCCATGGAAAATATAAATTTGAAGGTTTTATTTATTTAGAGAGATGGGAAGGGAAGAAGAAAGGAAGTGAGAAAGGGAGGAGAGGAACATCAGTGGGTGAGATACATTAATCTGTTGTCTCTCACATGCCCTCAACCAGAGACCTGCTCCACAACCCACACGTGTGTCCTGACTGGGAATTCAACTGGTGATGTTTTGGTCCACAGGCCAGTATTCAATCCACTGAGGCACACCAGCCAGTGGCTTGCAAATTATTATGAATTAAATTAATAATTCATAATATTACATCATAATTTAATATTATGAATTATTTATTTTTTGAATTTTTATTTAATATTTTCAGATCACAGTTGACCACAGGTAACTAAAACCATGGAAAACAAAACCAAAGATATACTCTTTTTTTTTGGAGGTGTGTGTGGAAGGTAAGGGATGGTCATTTTAACTGAGTGGTGTTTTTCTATCCTCTTTGAACCTTTTTTTAATTTAATTTTTTTATTGTTGTTCAAGTACAGTTGTCTCCGTTTTCCACCCACTGAACTTTTTATCTCTCGACCTTTCTCTTCAATATTAAAAGAATGACAATATTCTGGCTTTTAAATATAAATAAGTTAGAGTAAATTAGTTCTTTTTTCCTCATAGTTAAGAAACAAAAAGACTATATGTAAGCAGATTCCTTAGTCTAGTTCATCCTTATAAATGCTTTCATTTTAACCATGCATGACAATATGCCAAATCTTAATATTAGTCTTCACGTTACTATACATAGATAGATGATAGATAGCTAGATAATAGACAAATGGACTCTGATAGATAGACATGAAGGAAGGAAGGGAGAAAGGGAGGAAGGAAATAGTAGTCTTTATTCAACCATCCTATCATTTACATAGCTCCTTATTTAAGTTTTAGTACTTAATTGTCCCTATGTCTCAGGCTTCTCTTAGTGTTTTCAAGAAATTCTTAAATTATTTCCTTTTTTTCACTATTTCATCCACACACTAGTATGTAACCCCCTTTTCTCCTGGTGATACGTCAGAGCACCCACCTTGGCAGTCCTACCTTTCAAGTAGGTCCATGTCCTAATATAGCTAACCTAGAGCAGTTTTTTTCATAGTTTTTAATCTCACTGCCTCCCTATCTTATTGCTAAGGAACACTTGAAATAAATATTTTAATGCAAAAAGCTATACAAAGGGAAATCTCCTGATAGCTATATAACTATATGTTAAATTTACTCCCACATGTACGGCTCCCATAATCACCAAAGGGTACAAAGTGTGGATAGATTATCATGGAGCATCTGATGACTGCCCTTATGCTGCAAAGTGAGTTTTCAGAAATAATTTCCTGCCACATTCCTGACTGTATTTGCAGCTTGAGCTGATCCCCTTCCCTGCTGTTCTCTGATCTGCCCCTGGGTTATACTAACAGCCCCAACAGACAGACTGGCTCATGCTGCCTGCTGCTCAGACACAGATTAACTCACTGCCAGCCATATGGGCTAACGACTTCATAAATTCCTCTCTTTTTGCTTTTGGCTCTTAGAAAAGTTAATGGATAGTTTTCTGGTGGAGAGAAAAACCTGGTGGTGTGCAGACTGGGCAGTAATCACCTGCACTCACACAACTGGTACCTCCATCTGCCCTTCAGCAGCTATTTGTGGAAAGGGAATGGATTACTGCCTTAGGTGCTACTCCTGCCTTCCTTGTTAGCCACTGCCATTTGCCTCAATCAGAAAGTCAAATGATTAAACACCTAATTCATATATTATTTACAATCATTACAGAATGCATCCATTGTTAAAGGGGCTCTCAGAATACTTCTAGAGTTAAAGAAATACAAATTATTTTTATCTGTTTTGGCAAGTGTATTCAACTATGCTTATTTTTAAATGTAGTAAATGAAGGCTTTAACAAATGAAGTAGTGAGTTTGAAAGACCATGGTTTCAATGAGTTTTCTGATTTGGGTGCCTTATGACTTAGTTCCCTTCATGTGCCCTAACTCCCCCTGAAATGTCTGAGTCGTGGAAGTGCATTGTAAACTGTACCAAAGCATAATTGTAAAACAGCACTGTACAATCATATGATACCAGTGTTAAATATTGTTTTTTTGTAACTGAAAAGCAGATGTTATCAAGAAATCTTTATGCAAAATTTCAGAATATTAAGTATTTTCCATTAGCAATAGAGCAATAATATGATCAGAATGCTAACAAATCCAGCTATTTAGAATTCTGTCAATCTCTAGCTCATCTCAGTCCCCTTCCTCCCCAAATAGCCTTTTATTAATTGCATCATTAGAATAACAGAAATCAAATCATTGGCTTTAGATTTAATATTACATTTAAAATGTTTTATTCCAAATGGAGAATATGTGTAATAGTTTCAACAATACAAATTGTTTAAATAAAAATAAAACAAAAAATTTTATTTTACAAATCTTATCTCAGCTAACAGCATAACTTATTCAACCCTTGTTAAGATAATATGCTATAATATAAGACATTTACTTAATATGTAGGTATTTTGAGAAGAGGATAATTTGGAAATAATATAATTAAATTATTTCTAATACTTGTGTTTTCTTCATTAAATTGCACATTTCCTTTAGAATTAAAATACCCTGAAGGGATTTTTAAAAAACTAAATAAATAATCTGTCCTACTACTAAAATAACCTATCATCTTGAATATTTTTTACCTGGAAATGTAATATATAAAAATTTTTAATTACTTTTCTCAGGTTTTTTTACATGCATTTGCTTATTAAAATGTTGTGGACGTAACATTACTATTAGTTTGATAGTAATTTCCATAAGCAAAAACAATATTATGTCAAAGCACTACTATTATTTTTATTGCGTACACATTCACCTACATTGTGTGCTGTGCGACAATGATCTGACTGTGCACAGGTCAGTGTAGGTATGTGCCCCCATCTTTGGCCACACACAGTATTTTTTTAAAAACTGGTATATACTTAAAATAAGATGTATTCTGTCTAAGAGAATGTATTTTGCTACTATTTTTACTCTTAATTTTAAATATTTAATAAAATAAAGATGGGAACACATCTTGACTGAATACCATTGTCTATCAGAACCTCACATTACTAGCTACAATATAAATCTTTAATTGTTTAATGACTAAGAGCAATAGAGAATAAAGGAGACTTTTATGTCTTTTTCTAATTATAATATGAGTAGTTATTGGTCTTGCTTGATACATTAGTTATTAGAACATGTAAATAAATTAGCAAGAAAACAAATGAATTGTAAATGCTTATGAAGGACAAACCATGTCTAACATTATGCACAGTAACCCCAGCTAAAATGTACTGGGTCCAGTGCTTATTTTAATCTATACATGATATTTCTACTAAATTGAAATAAGTTTTTGGTTAAAATTTGATATTGGCCATTGAGTATAATAGTATTTATAAGTGATCTTGATGTTCAAAAATAATCTATAACTTCTCATTTGGAGAAGTTTACATGCACCCTTTCCTTCCTGCTCTCCTCCAATAGGTGCAGCTGTAAACTCAGAAAATAGTGGAAGAAGCAACCAAAGGAGAATGCTGAAAGATAAGAGGAAGGCCAGATGTTCTGGTGCACAGGACTGATGAAGCAACTTAAGGTCATGAAGGCTTATGACCCCTTATGACCCCTGCCCCACCATTCAGAAGAAGTCAACTCAGGAGTTTCCCAACCCCAAACCAAGCAACAGAAACATCCCAGGTTGATTCATTCCTTTCCTTGATTGAACAGAAGATTTCTGACAGCATCGGTTATTCATGGCACCAGGGGCAAAGGTGATCCCTTGTAACAATAAGCAGCCAAGGGAATCATTCTTTTATTAGATGTCAGGGACTTTCTCCTCCACTGAGAGATATTGGAAACCTAGGCAGCAATAGTAAAAAGGATGCTGTCCCGATAAGCAATGCAACACAGGGAACCTTTCAATTCCTGTGAGCCTGAGACTCACTTTTTTAAGCTAGGGTTGTGATCAGTTAGGCAGCACCATCATGGGGTACCTGCAATTTAAGTGACTAAATTCAGGAATCCATTTATTTTCTGATAATCACTCCCTTCCTCAGAGACCCGGGGGCAGGAGAGGAGTACGGGAAGAGGAAGTCCCACCACAACAATGCTCTCTGTTCTCCACACGTGGGAACTCCCACTACAATAAAGTGCAGCCCACAAAAGCCTCTTCTCCTCAAGGGACTTGAGAGAGGCTTCTCTCTCCTCTGGTAAGAGAAACTTGGCAGCCTGGTGGGGAGACATCTTCAGCTCTCCTTAGGCAACAACTTCAGGAGCCAGTGGGAACCCAGGCAGTGCCAGATAGTCTTAGTTCAAAGTAATACTGCAAGCTCTGAAATTCAAACAGACAAAATGTCAAGGATACAACTAAAACCAGCCAGTTATATCCAGAAACAAAAACCTCACAAATTGAATGAGAAAAGACAATCAACTGGCACCAACACTGAGCTAAGTCAGATATTGTAGTTATGATTCTTATAAATTTTTATAAAATTCTATAAATTTGTGAATTGTTATGCTTTTCAAGCATTTGCCATAAAAATGCTTTAACAATCACTGTACATTCTCTTTGAACAAATACAAAAAGAGAAAATCTCAGCAAAGAAATGGAAATTATAAAAAAACAGATGCAAATAATAAACCTGAAAAATATAATAACTATTATAATATATGACAGAGGATAAAATTAGTGAGATTAATAAAATTGGCCAAATTTAAACAAAAGAGAAAAAAATGAAAAACATATAAAAAGAGCTCAAAGTCATGTGGATAATAACAGAAATCTAACATTTGTTTCATCAGAGCTCTGACATAGAGAAAAAATAGGATAGGGCTGAAAGACTCAAAGAAATAACTGACAACTTCCCAAATTTGGCAAATGACACATACCTACAGATTCCAGAAGCAGAATTTTCAATAAGATAAACCCAAAGAAATCCATGCTAATACAAATTATAATTAAATTTCTCACAACTAGAAACAAAGACACATTGTTGAAAGCAGCCAAAAATAAAGGGGTCATTACCTACAGGGAAATGTCATTTTGAAGGAGAACAGATTTCTCATCTGACTAGAAGGGCCAGAAGGAACTGAGAAACCATTTTTCAAGTACTGAAAGAAAAACCAACAGCTGCCAACCCAGAATCCTGTGTCCTGTGAAACTATCCTTCAGAAATAAAGTGGAAATAAAGACATTCTCAGAATACAAAAAACTAAAAAACCTTTTTAACCTATCTTTAAAGATTGGCAAAAGGCAGTTCTCAAAGCAAAAAGAAAATGATTTTTAAAAAATGGTGCATCAGGAAGAAGAAAGAAACCAGAGAACCAGAGAAAGAATAGAACTCTTGGTATATACAACAGACTGTCATTTTTGTCATGAATTCTATAAATCATATCTGATGGTTCAAATAATAATCATAAGGACGTGATACTTAAGACGATGGTATTTAAAATTAAAGAAGGCAAAAAAGAAAGCAGAAGTGAAATTTCTACACTTCACTTGAAGTGGTAAAATATTCATACTAGGAGACTGTGATAAGTGGCATATGTGTATTGTTGTACTCGGAGAAGCCCTAACAAAAACTGTACAGACACACTCAAATACACCATCGCATGTAAATGGGGGGAACCCAGTTAACATGGGCTGAGCTGGGATTTGGGCCCAGGAAATCTAGATCCAGAGTTTCGCTCTTCACTTCTATGCTACATATCCTCTCAGTAATTCGATGCCACACATTTGCAGAGATAAATATAATATCGAACACTATTGTCCATACACCAGGTACAAATTTAGTTTTGATGGATTACTTCACTTAATCCTAATAATAATCTCATCAAGACAATTATATTTATCCTTCCTTTATTGCTAAAAAGTGATAGCAAAAACAATGTAAGTACCTTGCTCATATCTGCACAACTATTAATAGAAGAATAATGGATTTTAACTCAGTTTGAGTCTAGCGTTCACATATTTAACTATTGTGCATGCTGCTTCCTACACAGGTACTTTTATTCTTTTTCTAAGAAAGCACACCTAAAACAAACACAGTTATCTCCCTCTCCTAAAGTTTGAATTTTGTAATGATTAATTTTATGTATGAAGTTGACTGGACTAAGGGACTGGCCAAATAGCTCGTAAGACATTATTCTGGGTGTGTCTGTGAAGGTGTCTTCTAAAGCAATTTATATTTGGATCAGTACCCCGAGTAAAGAAGATAGTCCTCACCTGTGTGGATGGGCATCATTCAATCTACTGAGAGTCAGAATGACGAACTCACTGTCTCTGCTTGAGCTAAGACATCTGTCTTCTCCTGCCTTCACACATCAGTGCCCTGGACTCAGGTTTTTGAATTAAGATCTAACCCACACACCCCACCCCCCAAAACACACACACATCCACTCATTCTTAGGTCTTCAGACTGAGACTAAATTACGCCAGTGGCTTTCCTGTTTTTCCAGCTTGTGGGCCACAGGATTGATTTCTCTGCATCCTTAACCATGTGAACCAATTGCTATTTTATATTTGTTTCTCTGGAGAATCCTAATACAAGCTTATCATTACCAAGAGACTAGAATGAAACAGCCACATTTTAATTCTGAGAAAATCAGAGCTTAATAAGAATTCAGTTTTTATTTAAAAATTAGTATCGATATACCACTTGAACTTGGCCTGTTGTCTGTTGGCTCTCAAGGCATTTTTTACTTTGGTTTATTGACTAGTCGTTTAGGTAAAAAAGACACTGCATTTTTTAATGGGAAGCCCAGGTCACTTTCTGTCTGCAAACCTTAGAGCAGTCGTCAACTTCTCACTCCTGAAAATGGCTTGGCGAGGAGCTGGCTACCCTAACAGCCTGCCCTGGAGCGCTCTGTTGTCAGCTTCACAGCCTGTCTCACCTGGCTCTTTCATGCCTCTTTTGTGCATGGGCCTTCATGAGATTAGTCTCCAGACCTTTGTGGTAGCCCAGGGCCAGACACCATTCTTGTGTGCCGAAGAGATAAACCAGATAAGAAAAATCAAATTTTTAAGTGTTTGTTTTTAAAAGTGTTCAGAAATGTTTAATGTGGATGTATGAACAAAGTAATAAAAAAGCTAAACATTTTTATTTGTTCCAAATACAGTTTCCTATTTCAGCCCATCTTTGTTGTGATAAAAGCACTCTGATGTATAAAGGACACATGGACAAAAACTAAGGGGGGTGGGGAATGGGAGGGAGGTGGAGAGCACTGGAGGTGTGGGCTGGGATGGGAGTAAAAGACAGAAAACTATACTTGAACAAAAGTTAAAATAAATTTAAATATATATATATTTACACAAGCCAGTTTCTGAGGAATCTACCTATTCTGTATTTGTAATAAATATTTTATGGCAACAACAACAAAAAAAGGGCCCTGATGTAAATAAAGCTTCACAACTTTGCACTTCACACATTTATGTGTGGGAAGCTATACAGAGAAGGAGGAAAGGAAAAAGCTATGGAAGGAAGACAGATCACACAAAATCACATAATATAAGACTTCTATGACCTAAAAAACATGGTGTTAAGATATTGAATCCTATAAAAGTTAAAGATGAGAGAGATGCTCAGATCAACGGTAATTAAAATACAATGAAATTATGAAGTATAAATTTCTCATCACCTTTCATAACCTCTATGATTAAAAAACTTACAAACAGCCAACAGTCAAGAAAACACTTCAGTGAAAGACTTTCACAGGTCGGCCCACCTTGCAGTTCGGGAGAGGTCAGCTGGTAGTGTTCATGTGCAGGCAGGGCTTGCTATTAGTGTCTCCAGCCAGGCGCTGCCTATGCTCTGAGGTCAGGAGCAGTGCTGCTTACTGGGCTTGGCATTCAAGTGGCTGCTGGGAGTGCTCCCTGGTCAGGCAAGGGTGCTGGCTGTCTGTACTCCATGGTTGGGTGGGGCCACTGGCTGGGTTCTGCAATCACCTCTGGTCAGTCAAGATCACAGACTGCATTCTTCCCCAGGGTGATGTCAGTGCTTAGACCCTGCTATTAGGTAAGGCGATGGTCTGGGCTCCACAGTCAATCCTGGATGGGTGGAGTCTCAGATTGTACCTCGTAACCAGATGGTGCTGCAGGCTGAACACAAGATCCAAATGGGACTGCAGGTAGAGTTTCACAGTTGGATGAGGCCTCAGTCTGTCCTCTGTGACCAGGTGGACAACACACTGGGATTCATGATTAAACAGACATCTGGCTGTGCTCCACTACTGGGCTAGATCTCTGACCAGGCTCTCTGGAAAAAGGGCCCCCAGCTGTGTTCTGAAGTTGGATAAGGCTAAATAAAGACTCTGCTCTGCATTCCTACAGGATGGCTATCCAGTACCTCTCCATGAGTGGACAGCAGGTTAAGCTTTGTGATTGGGTGGAGTCACTGGCTGGGCTTCTTTCCTGGGAGAAGCCTTGTAATGTGTTCAGCAACCAGGCAAAGCCATTGGCTAGGTTCTGCTATAGGGCAGTACCATAGATTGGGCTCCAGCTCTGCCTCGGATCACCTTTCATGTTCCTTCATTAAGCAGACCCAGAGGCTACAGTTAACATTCGGACAGGTATGATGGCTTGGGTCTTTGCCCAAGTGGGTCTTTAAAATGGAATTTGTGGCTGCTTGAGTTCTCTGTCCATGCTTCCTGGTCAGGTGTGACTGGGAGCTATACTCAGCTGTGGGATCGGGCTGCAAATTTGCTTCTCTGAACAGATAAGCCAAGATCAGACTCCCCAGCCTGTTTGGCTAGTTGACTAGGAACCCAAATCAGGCAGACCTGCCAGTTGAGCTCCCTGGCCAGATGGGGGGCCCACAGACTCAGCTCTGTAGATGGGATTTCTACAGAGCTGAGATGTCTGGCTGGGATTTCTGTTTGGGAGCTACTGCTGCAAAGAGGAATGCAGTGGGTTAAGATCTGAGCACTGGTTGCTCTAAGTCCAGTCCCCTTTTCTGTCTCTATCTAATCCTCAGTGGTTTAACTCTGCAGATTCCCCACAGTTATCCTCATGAGAATAAACCTGAGTGGGCTTCCTGGGAAGTTTCCCACAGTTATAATGAAGCTATATGTCCACCTTGGTCTCTCCTTTGCCACTGGAAAAACTATGGGTCTAAGGCAGCCTTCTTGGTAAGATGCTGTGCTGGCTTGGGGAAGGAGCAGTGCAGTCACAGTACAGCTCCTACTCTTTCCCTTCTGTTATGGTTCTTCTCAATCTATATGGTCCAGGGAGGTGCCTGTAGCCTCATTTCAGGTTCTAGGATTTCACATAGATAATCATCTTGTCTATTGATAATTGCTAGCTGATTTGCTTATAAGAGCGACTGAAGTCAGGAATGACCTATGTGGTCATATTGATGATGTAACTCATATCCCTCAAATTTATGTATGGATAATCATTTGTGCAAAGCATTATGATTTCACAGGGCTCTTCTCTGAAGAAAGACTATGAAAAAATGAATAATAGGTGGTCTGGGTGTTTCTTCTTTTCCATTAGTTTCCAGAGGGTACTGGGTTTCGATCAGTTTGTGAAGTAGAATAGGGTATTGTTTGTATTAAAGATGCCCCTTCTATCACTGTATATGTACTGAGTTTAGGAACAAGAAAAGTGCTACAATTCTATCTTGAATGAGATTCTCATCCCAAGAGGTAAATAAGATGAAAGGTAAATCAATGCTTAGCTAGGCAACCACTCACATATAATTGTATAAAAAAGAATCTGTGCCCTGTACTAGAAAATAAAAATAACCTAAATTAAAAGATTCTTTGCTTCTATTGTAAATTAAAATTAAAATTTCTTTTAGGCATTTCTGGATGGATTGCTAACCACCACATAAGTTCCTTAATTTTATCTTCTTAGTAAGTTTTTCAATTTTTATCTAAATTTCCCCTATAATTATCTATGAAGCAACAGCAGAATTCACAATATTTTTAATGCATGTGAAATATTCATTAAAAATTAAAATCATATAGGGCATGTTCTTTGATCAAAATTTATTCAGATTAGAATCAACAAAATAAAAATATTTTAAATAAAATCTCCAAACTTTAGAAAATACAATACTTGGAACTAAACAAAAATGAAAACAACCAAGCAAAAAGAAGAAAGGTATAAACCAACAACATAAGCTTTCACCTTAAGCAATTAGATGAAGAACTAACTAAACTCAAAGTAAAAGTAAAGAAATAGTAATGGTAAAAGCATAAGTTATTAGAACAGGATATGGAAAAGTGGGAAAATATCAATCAAATAAAAGCTGGGCTTCAAAAAATGATAGAAAATTGACATACTTCCTGGCATGTTGATGGCAGAAATAGTGTTTATCCACAGAGTCACAAGAAAAACATCTCAAGGACCCATGATTAGATGTAGTGGTAAGATTTATTCAAGAAAAAAAATCAGGACTGCCCCAAGGTGCCTAATGTCATACATGACCGGTGGTTCAGCTCTGTCTTGCCACAGATTAAATCCTGGGCCTGAGAAGCAGAAGTGTCTACCAGGAGGGTCAGGATCTGGAACTGTAGAGCCATCACCCTGGGTTCTAGTAACGTGCAGTGTCTCTGCTTCGCTGGACTAAGTAAGTCTCTGGTCCTGGGGGTGCTCCAGATGGCACCGTGCTGCCACACCCAGGACAGCACTTGGAGCCCTGCAGCTGTTACAAAGAGAAAATGCAAGGGAACAAACATTCAAATGAAGAAATGTGCACCAGACAGGCCTTTGTTAAGCTTTGGTTTTATTACCTCGGGCTTGAGAGAAAGTATGCTTTCTTTCAAACTAATCAATCTCTTTCTTATTCTTCATGGTCTTGGCCTGGGTCCTCCCCAGCCAATCCACTCTTTTAACCAAGTTTTCAAAGCTGGACTCCACCCCTTTATGTCACCATTTTGGCTTCTACTGGGCATGTGCCTAGTAAAGGAGTTCCCCCTGCTGTTTTATTCCTCCTTCAAGAATCCCAACTAATGACCAGTAGCCAAATCTTCCTGCCCACTTTTGAGATTAAGACCCCTCAATGGAGAATGCAGCTGTGCCCTGGGGAGCAGGTGAATACTGTGGCTTTCTAGTGAATCAGGCTTAATGTTCAATTCAGCTCCCTAGTGATTCAGGCTGTATGTCTTATTCCATTTGCTCCCTTCCATAACTAACTAGCTACCTATCCAACAGGCAGACTGATAATGAAAATAGAGAAGCTGAAATTACCAATAATAGAAATGACAAATGGTTATCACTCTAGATTCCCCAACATGAAAAGGATAGCAAGAGAATACATTATTACAGACAAATTAATGTCAATAATTTGACAACTGCAATGGATTGAATATGTGTGTCCTCCCAAATCCAAACGTTGAAACCCTCACCCCCAGTGTACTGATAATAGGAGGCAGGTCATTGTGTGGTAATTAGATCAAGAGGGTTGAGTTCTCAAAATGGGATTATCACCCTTATGAGGGGGATACCAGAGAGCTCTTTTACCTTCTTTTTCCACCATGTGAGGCAATAATAAAGACCACATTCTGCAACCCTGAAGAGGGTTCTCACCAGAACTCAACCATGCTGGCACTCTGATTTCAGACTTCTAGGCTCTAGAACTGTAAGAAACAAATTGATGTTGTTTGCGAGCAATCTAGCTTGGGGTACTTTGTTACAGCACCTGAACTGACTAAAATAACTTCAATGAAACAGACAATTTTTTTAGGACAAATGCAGCTTTCAAATGGTTAAGAAAATTATTTTGCCCAATTTTATTTTTAAAGATTGGGTTCATTATAAACATATTTCAAGCCCAAGTGGAATCATTGGTGAATCCTGATAATCTCTTTAAGGTAGAAATAATATAAATTCACTAATTCTTTCGGAAAATGGAAGAGGAGTGGAAACTCTCCAAGTTATGTTATAATACCAAAAGGAGACAAAGACATTACTAGAAACAGAAATGTAGAAACTAACATCCTGGAATAAATAAATAGGATCATGGGGCTTATACCAAAAATGCAGTATTGCTTAACATTCAAAAATAAATTAATGTCATTTATCATATTGACAGAATAAAGGTGACAGACCATATGATTATCTCAATATAGGCAAATGTACGCTCACACATTTCTAGTGGGAATGTAAAATTATACAACCACTTTGGAAAACAGTTTAGCAATTACTTACAATGATAGAAATACACAATCCACATAATCCAGTAATTCCATGTCTAGATTTCATTTCTAAAATAAAATATATATGTCCCCTCAAATACCATACACAAATGTAAATAGCAACTTGATTCATAATAGCTCCAAAATGAAAACCACTGAATGTCAAAAGTCAAGTGAATACCTAAATAATTAGCAGTACATTCTCAGCAGTAAAAACAAACAAATTATTAATATCTGGAACCACATGGAAGAACAAAACATGCTGAGAAAAATAGAGAGACACAAAGAGTATGTATTGTATGATTCCATTCATATGTAATCCTAGAAAAGGCAAAACTAATTCATTATAATCAAAAGCATATCAGTGGTTGTTTTAGGTTTGGAGTTAAGATAGAATGGCTGAATAGCAGCATGAAAAAACTATTTAGGATTGTGGCAATATTACATATCTTGATTGTACGGTGTTCGCACCAAAAATTTATATATTTACCAAAATACATTCACCTGTATTCTTAAAATAGTTCTATTTTATTTTATGCAATTGTAGCTCAATAACGTTTATTTTAAAGGACAGCAACAACCAGAATTTGTTCTGAGGATTCCCAGTGTGCAAAGGTACAAGGTTAAGGCTGAACATAAACACCCCCTTTCCACAGTATAATAAAGCTTTACTCATTCAGGTGCTGACCAACCCAGCCAGTTCTCTTCCTGGGGTGCTGAGCTCTTAATGAAGCTGGGGCCTAAAAGGTGAGCCCAACTTGACCCACAACTGCTTACTCTGGAAAAAAGGCACCAACACTCCTCCAGAGGTAATCCTCTTAAAGTTGTAAATTCACAGGAAACATTTTTTGTGGAGATTTTCCCTGTCCAGACATTCTTGTAGTGTCTGCTTTATCTTCTCATTCTAACATGTTTTTAATCCTTCTCAGTATGATGATAGACTTATAGGCTAGTAGGGTGGGAAAGTAGCAAGACTAATGAATTAGTTTATTCAATACCTAATAAACTCTATCAAGCCTGGAACACTGTGTGGCCAAAGAGTAGTAAATGGACAAATGGCGCTCTGAAGAGATGAAAAAATATGCAAATTGTAGGGAGACCCAGTGCCCTATTTTAATATCACACTTATTCAATTCTCTTTAAATCAGTTTGCAAAGAATAATGTCCAGGGAAGTGAAACGTTTCTTTGAAAAGCATCAGTATTCAAATGAGAATATTTGTACGTAATCTGGGCCATGTTAGAATTGGTGTAGTGGAAAGACAAAACTTTTTGGTAAGACAAACCTGAGTTTCAGGTCAAGCTCTGCTTTTTTTAGTAGCCTAGTGAGTATTTTGCAAGATTGTGAAATAAATGTAGTTGCTTCATGTGTTACCTTGGAAAGCTCAGAAAAGTAAGAGATAATTGCAAATCAACGCTATGGAAATAGTCACATGTAATCTGAATACTTGCATAATATTAATTTTATAAAGCATAATATTCATATGCAAAAATATTTGCATATTTTGAATGAAATTTAGAATGATTTATCCACAAAGATCCAGAGAATGAGACCTCACAAAAAGTGGGATGTATTGAATATTCACTTAACATTTAATATTTTATAAGTGTGAAAGACAGTTATCTTTGTTAAACTTGACTAATTTGTTCTACTAGCAGAGTTTTTTAACCTCTTTAGGTATCAATTTCCTCATCTGTGAAAAGGCAAAGAACATCTACTTTAAAGTTTATCAGATGCTGAATACCCTTACCTGAGCTCATATCAGTATTTTTAACTGAAATAAGTGGAGATAACATAGTCGGAGTTTATTCTATTTCCTTGGAATGTCATCCACAGGCAACACACAATTCTCCATCTGAACAGCTTTCCTAAGCATTCATGGATCAACCTGGGCCTTAACATTCCCTTATGCTAAGATGTCCTTGTTACCACTAAGGAAGAGTCAGCCCTGCAACTCAGATAACTTAGTAGCTCAGTGGCAATCTTCAGTTTTCCATTTTGCTTATTTCTTTAAACTTATGGCACATAATGGCTATGGATTGAAAGAAAACCACTGGTGAGTAACCAAAACTCTACAAAATGTTCAACAAGGTTTGCCTTAACATGGATAGTACTATCTAAAGGATATTTATCCTGTATAAATAATTACACAGATTAAAATCTATCTTCACATTTAATTAAACAAATGACATAATATGAATTTTCAATTACAGTCTTACTATCCATTTTAAATGAGAGATTTTCCTCTTTTCACCCTGATTTTGAAGTGCCACAAATTAAAAGGGAATGTACCAACATCCAAAAAACTTGTTCAATTAAAAATAATGAAAAAATATAAGATAATAAATTGTGCAACAAAGTGATGATACAGAAAAAATACTAAGAACGTTTTTACACAATTCCTAAGCACCTAAAATGGTCTTTATTTAAAAAATCTTTAATAACTGAAAGCAGAAGGAAAAGAGGGACATATTTACATATTCCTAGAACCAAACACAAAGACTGTATCTAAGGCTTTCTTGCAAATATGACTATGAATATGGCTTCTTTGTACTCTGCAACATCTGGGTGGATTAAACGAATAATTCTTGCACAGACCATTTGTACAGGCCAGAGAGCAATGTAAAGTGATTGATCAGTGGTGGCATATTTTCTGGGTCTTGAGATCAAGGAGCTTAGGAAGTTAAATTCCAATTCTAATCATTTTAAAATATAGGAATTGAACTTAAAGTCTACTGGAATATTAGCATAGCCATTTATTCATGTGCCTGAAATATCAGGCACCTTACACAGACTTTTGCAAGTGCTGTATTGACAATGCACAGCAGAATTATCAATTATGTGGCAGAAATGCTGATACTCCATGTTGGCTTAGGTGAGATGTACAGGCTGTGAATTTGAGAGAAACAAATTATCACCATTATTTGAAGAGACAGCTTTGTATTCTCATACAGATGTAAAATGTTCTCTTTTTCTACATTACTTAGTGATGCCACAATTGTCTTCTGATCACAGAGATTGTATTTAAACACATATTGGCATTTATTGACCTGTGTGTGTATATGTACACCCATATGCATTGAGTATATGTCTGTTGTTCATCTTTTAAAGCTGAAGCCCAAAGTATAATTTTCCCCTGGTGATTATTCAATTCAGAGTATAGATTTTTAGGAGGAGGAGGAAGAATCTGATGAATGACTAACAAACTACTAGCAAATCACCATACCTAGGAAGAAAGCACACATCCCCCTCCTGGCCTCCATGGCTTACGGACCAGTGAATAAGAAAGTAGATCCTCCAACAGCAATTTAGAGAGACTACTCCCACTCATCATTCTCTCTACCACTTCTTGTTTCACATTTTTCCTTCTCTTCATCCCTTTGTTTTTCTGTATGTCCCTTTATAACATCATTCTCTTGGCTTCCATCTTTCTTTTGTCCTCTCCTCCAGGTTTTCCCCAAATACTCGGCTTCTGTTCTAAGCTATAGCCATACAGACATACGTATATAGGCATAGTATCCAGGAGTTACCAGCCATTAAATGGTTTATAGGCCAGACACAGTCCTAGTTGCCTTATGTGTATTTATTTATTTTATTCTTATAGCATTCCTATGAAGACATACTATTATTTTCACATTTCCATCCTGGAGGTAACAGGAACCCATGCAGGTTAAGTAAGTATACAAGGTCATAAAACTAGGGAGCAACAGAACCTGCCTTTCTGTATTTTTACCCCCACATTTATTCAATATATCATACATATCTTTTGTAATTTGTGTTGTAATTTTTACCATAATATCGATGTTCTTTCTTGATTATTTTAAAAGCAGGTGAAGCTTGGCTAATATTCTCAATAGGCTACGAAAAGATTATGTCCAGCCTGACCCACATACATACACAAATAAAACTTTTATATCTATATAACTAAGTTTTTATCTAACTTTCTCATCTTTTGTCTATAATTATATTCTATTTTAAATAACTTCTGACCCTGGGAAATTTCTCAAGTTTATTTATAAACATATACTTTACACCTTTGTTTTAAAAGACCAGGTGTTAATGGTAGCTAAGATTTCACATGAAGTTGGTTGGGAAACAAAACCCTCTGAATCAAAGAAAGCTTCAGATTTGTGCCTGGGACTTTATGACTAAATACACAGCTGAGGGTTGGGAGGGAAGCTGTTTCTCCATGACTGTAACACTCCTCATCTTGTACTAGTACCCCTAGTTTTCTGATCATTTGTAAGAAATTGAGTAGATTACACTGGAAGAGAGTGGTTCGTTTTCTGCCTAAAAGTGAAATAAAGGTGTTCTCCTTGACATTATCACCAGAGCCAAGGTAGCATGCTTTGATGAAGAAGGCCTGGATCCACAAACCATTACATGTGGATTTAAATAATCCCCATCCCACTTACAAATCACGTAAACTAGACCAAGTCTTATCAATCATTTTGTCTTGATTTGCACATCTATGTCAGGAGCAAAATCTCTGATAATATTTATGTAAAATATAAATTTTAATTTGATCTCCAAACACAAAATAGTGATCTACTTACTCTCTTCTACAGAGTTTGAGAATGATAACTTTAATTTTCTTGACTTAAATTTCCCATTGTCATTATATTATTGACAGTTATCTTGGGTAAAGAATTATTCTAAATTCAAATAACAGAAAAAACATTACTTGTCCAAATGCCTTAATGCCTAAGTTATTTTCTTATAAGAGAAGTTCTTTATTGAGAGATAAACAGTCAGCAAATTTTAGTAATATATTGTGAACTCAAAACAAATTGGATTAGAAGGCCTTAAGGCAGTTTTAATTAAACAGAGGAGGGACGCCTTCAAAACCTAAAGTCAGGGTTATGCTCAACTTCAGCTTCCTCTTCATCTGGTGGAGACCTCACTCTGAGAAGATACAATAATTCCTGAGATATAAAGCACCACCAGCAGCCAATCTAGTGAGTCTCCTCCAAGTATGCAAAACCTCAAAATAGGGGTCATCATGACCCTTTGCTGGAGCAGAAAATAATTTACTGTTCTCTCTAGAACCTCAGAATGCTGGAATAAAGAGAAACCAGACTTCTGTTGGCAGGGCTCAGACACATGCTGAGAAGCCCAGGAATATAGGTATGAAGCCCTCCAAACCTCTAGGAAATGGAGTCCGGGGAGTTTACACGACACACCAAGAGTCTGGCAGCTATGCTGGATCTCCACCAGGTGGGGACAATATGCTTTACTATGGACCCTTTCTATAGCCTGATCTGTTCAAAAATTTTCAAAGGGAGAGAATTAAAAATGTTAACCCCTGCTTACTCCCCTCTCTGGCTTTTTTTACGTGTGCTTAAACACTTCCAGGGACTAAAGACTCCCATCTATTAAAATAGCAAGTCTAAAATAGGAGCATTCTAGTCATTTCAAAGGTATTTCTTCATTCTGAGAATATCTACATATAGGGGTGGGTTCTAAATACTGGAAGTCTTAAAGGCCTAGGAGAAGGCCTGAGAACAAGGCTAAAATTATCAGGCATTTAATTCACAGAGAAAGAATGAGAAGATTCAAATGAGAGAAACATTGAAAAGTAGAGATCATGTACTTGAAAACAAGCAGAAAAACATTTGTAACCTAATCATTTTACCAAGGATAGTCTTCACACAGCAGCCTCAAAAAGGACGTCCTTTGACTCCACCTCTCAGACTTCTCCAGCTGGTCAACCCTAACTTTATTTATATGCTACAAATATCTTTCAGGTTTATACTGTGGTCAAATAATAGATGTATAAAAATTGATAAAAATTGTTTAAATATTCTTGGATATAGATTATCCTGATAAATCATTGCAATTTCCCAACTAAAGGAAGACAGAAATGCTTATCAAGTTATATCAGAGAAGGAAACCACACAATGAGATGTGGTGAAAAGAGGAAAATATCTAGGGTTAAGAGATCTTAGTCCTCACTGCAGCTCTTCCACCTACCAGTTGCATGAACTAGTCAAGTTACTTCACTGCTCTGCACATCTGTTCCCTCACTTGCGAGATGGGCATCAGTCCACAGAGGGCTGGTGAAAGCACTGCCAAATGAGGTAGCCATGCCAAGGCTCAGTGCAACCTATGAAGTACTGTACAAATGTTAGTTATCCTTTTTCTTACTTCTTGTTTTCTTTTCTTCCTTTTTTATTTCTTTGTGACTTGTTCTCTCATTTATTTATTAGTTATGTGTGGTAAAGAAATGTATCTATGGGTTGAATCTTCCTCATTAAAAGAGGCATTTCTGGATGCAAGTAAACAAAAAAATCCTCTAACTGTCTCATGGAACAGGAAAACAAAGTGTTTTGGAAACAGGGAAACATGAGTACAAATATGAAATCATATTAATCATGCAACTTCATTTTTACATTCATAAAATGTGATAAGATCTCAATGAGTTGTTATGAGTTGAAATAAAATGACATGAAACTACTTCCTGGTGTTGAGTCACATAAGTTCTTTATATGTTTTGGAAACTAAACCTTTGTCTGATGTATCATTGGCAAATATGTTTTCCTATACGGTAGGCTCCCTTTTCCTTTTGATGATGATTTCTTTAGCCATGTAGAAGCTTTTTAATTTGATGTATTCCCATTTATTTACTTTTTCATTATTTTCCTTACCCTAGAAGACATAGAGGCAAAAATATTGTATGAGATATCTGAAATGTACCACCTATGGTTTCCTCTAGGATTTTTATGGTGTCACAACTTATATTTAAGTCATTTATCCATTTTGAGTTTATTCTGGTATATGGTGTAAGTTGGTGGTCTTGCTGCATTTTATTTTTGCATGTACCAGTCCAGTTTAACCAATACCATTTATTGAAGAGACTGTCTTTATTCCATTGTATGCTAGAAAAGCAACCCAATTAAAAAATGGGCAAATAACCTCAACAGACACTTCTCCAAGGAGGACATTCAGAGGGCCTACAGACACATGAAAAAATGCTCACTATCACTAGCCATCAGAGAGATGCAAATTAAAACCACAGTGAAATATTACTTCACACCTGCCAAAATGGCTATCATTAATACATTAACAAACAGCAAGTGCTGGCAGGAATATGGAGAAAAGGAAACACTTCTGCACTATTGGTGTGCTGAAGACTTGTGCAGTCAATGTGGAAAACAGTAGGAAATTTCCTCAAAAAATTAAAAATGGAATTGCCTTATGACACAATGATCCCAATTCTAGTATATATCTGAAGAAACAAAGCACTAATTAAAAAGAATAGATGCACCCCTATGTTCACTGCAGCATTATTTACAATATCCAAACTATGGAAGCAATGCAAGTGCCCAGCAGTAGATGAGCAGGTGAAAAAGCTGTGGTTTACACAATGGAATGCTATGTAACAGTTAAAAAAAGAAACTCTTACTCTTTGTGACAGCATGGGTGGAACTGGAAACTATTATGATAAGTGAAATAGTCAGTAAATAATACAAATACCATATGATCTCACATATATGTGAAATCTAGTGAAGAATGGTATGGGATTTTTCTGAGGAAATGGGAGGGGACTGGGTGGAGAAGAGCAAAGAGGGAAAAATTTGGCACAACAGTAAAAGCATAAACAATTAAATATCGTAAAAATGACATGGAATTAGTATTTAGCATATGTGACATTTAAAACTCCAGTTTCTTTCTCCTTTGATTAAAAAAAGATTAATATAACAATTATACCTCAAAACCATATAGACTTTTAGCCAATGTTTTTAACTTCTTGGCTTATAGCCATTTCCAACCCTTCAAACTTAAAATAGATAACAGAATATATATAGTAAAATAAAACTTTAAAATGACATAGCCCCATTAAAAAGCAATATATATTTTATGATACAAATCAATAAAGTTTGTCCCGGCTTGAGATCTAAAATCACAGTCATCAGAAATTCTGCTCTTGAACTACTCTATCCAACAAAGCTCTCATTTAAAATGGAAAGTGAAATAAAGAGCTTTTAAGACAAAAGAAGGCTAAAAGAGTACATCTCCACCAAGTGAGCACTGCAAGAGATGGTGTACACAGAAAACCCTATAGTCTCCACCAAAAACTACTCAACCTAATAAGTGAATTCAGCAAAGTAGCAGAATACAAAGTCCATTTTAGAAACTGATGGTATTCTTACACACTGAAAATGAGTTATCAGAAAGAAAAACTAATACAAAATCCCATTTAATATAGTGACAAGAAAAATAAAGTTCTTAACAACAAATTTAACCAAGGATGTAAAGTATCTATGCTAAGAAAATTATAGAACACTGAAAAAAGAAACTGAGAAAGATACCTATAAATAGAAGCATATACCAGGTTCATGGACTGGAAGAATTAACATCTTTAAAATATTCATACTACCCAAAGCAATCTATAGATTCAATGCAATTCTTATTAAAATACCAAGGGTGCATTTCCAGATACAGAATAAATATTTCAAAAATTTATATGGAACAAAAAATTCTCTTTTTAGATTTTATTTATTTATCTTTAGAGGGGAAGGGAAGAAGAGAAGGAGAGAAATATCAGTGTATGGTTGCCTCTTGGGCATCTCCTGCTGGGAACTGTCCTGCAACCAAGTCATGTGCCCTGGCTGGGAACCAAACCATGATCCTTTGGTGTGCAGGCCTGCTCTCAATCCACTGAGCTGTACCAGCCAGGGCCCAGAAAAGACTCTTAATAGCATCAGCAATCTTGAGAAAAAAGAACAAAGTTGGAAGGATCACAATACCTGATATTAACTATACTACAAGGCTACTGTAATCAAAACAACCCAGTGCTGGCATAAAAATAGACACATAGATCAGTGGAACAGAATAGAGACACCAGATATAAACTCATGTCTCTATGGTCAATTAATATTTGACAAAGGGGGCATGAGCATACAATGGAGTAAAAACAGTCTCTTCAAAAAATGGTGTTGGGAGAAGTAGACTGTTATATGCAAAAAGTGTAACTAGACCACCAACTTACACCAAACACCAGAACAAACTCAAATTAGATAAAGGACTTAAATATAAGTTGTGACACCATAAAAGTCCTAGAGGAAAAACATAGGCAGTAAAATTTCAGACATTCCCCATAGCAATATTTTTGCCAATATAGGGAAAGGCAAATCAAGGAAAAAAATAAACAAACGGGATTATATCAAATTAAAAAGCTTCTGCATGGCTAAAGAAACTATCACAAAAACAAAAATGGGACTGATATATGGGAGAACATTTTTGAAACTGATACATCAGACAAGTGTTTAACGTTCAAAAGATATAAAGAACTCCTATGACTCAACACTTAGAAACCAAACAATTTAATTTAAAAAATGGGCAAAGGACCTGAATAGATACTTCTCCAGGGAGGACATATAGATGGCCCATAGACAAATGAAAAAAATGCTAAACATCACTAGACATCAGAGACATGCATATTAAAACTACAATGAGATACCACCTCATACCTGCCCAAATGGCTATTATTAATAAATTAGCAAACAACATGTACTGGTGAGGGTGTGGAAAAAAGGAACCCTAGTACACTATTGGTGGGAATGCAGACTGATGCGACCACTCTGGAAAACAATATGAAGTTTCATTACCAAATTAAAAATAGACCTGCCTTTTGACCCAGTGATTCCACTTCTGGGAATATATCCAAAGAATCCTGAAACATCAATTCAAAAAATACATGCACCTCATTGCTAATAGCAAGGTTGTTTACAATAGCCAAAATTTAGAAACAGCCTAAGTGTCTATCAGTAGATGAGTGGATAAAAAAAGAAGTGGTGCCTTTCTAAAATGGAATACTATGCAGTGGTAAAAAACAAAAAATATCTTACCTTCTATGACAGCACAGATAGAAATGGAGATTATCATACTAAGTGAAATAAACTATGCAATGAAACACAAATACCATATGATCTTACTTAAAACTGGAACCTAAGGAACAAGATATACTAATGAGCTAAATAGAATCAGAGGCACAGAAACAAGAAACAGAGCAGAGAGAGGGTGGGACTGGTTGAAAGAAAGTTCAGTGGATTAGACAATGAATATATGCATGACTCATAGACTTGAGCAGAGTTGCAGGGATTGACTGTGGGAAAAGTGCACTGGGTGAAGGGGTACTGAGGGGAACAACTGGGACAGCTGTAATAGGAATAAACAATTAAGTTTTTAAAAAATTGAGAAATATTATACAAATAATGCACAAATGAAAAAAGAAAGATGAAATATAAAAAACATACCTATTAAATTAAAAAAACTGATTTAGGTGATGAACTCTAGAATGGATACAGTAGTTGAGCAGACTTGAAAAATAGGAGATAATATCAAGAATTTCACTCAGGGCAGAGATAAAAGAGATTTTAGAAAATAGAAGAGTTTTTAAGAAATATTTGAGAAATATTATGAGTCTCTAAGAGATATGTATTGTCATATATGTCACATATGTTTGTCAAAGGTGAGGGGATAGGGAAATAGAGAGAAAAGGTGAAGGGGATTAAGAAATACAAATAGGTAGTTACAGAATAGCCATGGAGATGTAAAGTACAGTGTAGGAAATGGAGTAGCCAAAGAACATATATGCATAACCATGGACATGAGCAACAGTGTGGGGATTGCCTGAAGAGTAGGGGGTGCTGGATGGAGGGGGCCAAAAGGGGAAAATTGGGACAACTGTGATAGCATACTCAACAAATGTAATTAAAAACAAATAAAAATTAAAAGCTGTAAAAAAGAAGTATGTAAGCTAGATGAGTCTCTAACAGATATGTAAATGTGATATTCAATAATATACAGCACTAATTATGATTGGAAAATCACATCACAAACTTAAAATAGAAGGGAATCTCTGTAATATGATAAAAGCATCTATCGAGGAAGAAAAGCACCACAAATATGTAGTAATAAACCTTTAGACACATTCACTTCAAAGACAAGGTCACCAGCTATGACCCACTCATTCATTCAACTTCCATAGTATGAGGTGACAATACATTTAAAAATAAACTGACATGATAATTGAGTAGACAGAAATAAAAGTAACCTCATATGAAGTGGATATAAGCAACTATATAGAAACCAAAAGAATCACGGGTGGAGAGGGAGGAAATAAATAATAGAGTTTGACAAGTTTCCTCAAAGCTATGTTAATATATTCAAATCAATAATCTATTGGAAAGTGTAATAGAACAAGTGACATGTAATTCAAAAGGAAACATTCACATAATAATAATAATAATAATAATATTATAAACTTCTTAGGAATAAATCTACTAAAAGTTGTTCAAAATATTTCTGAATATAATGCAACTTAGTTGAAGCAAAATAACATCTCAATAAAATATACCCCTTCCATTAAAATATGTTAACTTATAAATTTCATAAGTCACAAATAAGAATAGTAACAGGATTTATATGAAAAGGGACAAGTTCCACATGAGTCAAGAAAACTTCAAATAGCAAAACGCTGTGAGGAAATTTTACCTACTTCAATATCAATATTTATTGCAAATATAAAATAATTAAAATAGTGTGTTTTATTGGTACAAATATACTTTCTTTTATACCTAGCCTCCGAAGTAGCATAGGTTTCTCTTTTTTTCTACATATATACATATAACTGTGTATGATAAAAGTGTCATTTTAGGTTAAAGGGAAGACAATACATACTTCACTTTGGGAATCACTTTGCTATCTATATTAGAAAATAGACTTATACCTCAATCACTTATACTACAGAGTCACAGAAACACACAATTTCAAGTAGATTAAATACCTAAATATTAAAAAGAAATATTTAAGCATGTAAAAAGAAATAAAAAGATATCACTAGTTGTTCTACAAAGGTTTTCTTATACTGACTCAAAACCCACTTATAATAGAGGAAATTATTAGCATATTTGAATAGATTAAAATCAATATTTTTATATGACAAAACATTGCATAAAAATAAAACTTGAAAAGAAATTCAGACTGAGAATTTATTTGCATAAATATCTGGAATAGACAAAAAACTCCAGCAAATCAATTAGAAAACAAAAACGAATCTAATATAAAGTTGAGAAAGTATAAAGACTAACAAATTCCTGATGAGGATGCTTCAAAAGATGTATTGATGAATATCAAATTCCCCCAAAGCTTAATTGCTTAAAACAAACAGCATTTATTATGCCACTCTTTCCTTGGATCTGAAATTTGAGAGTGGTTCAGATTCAGTGTTTCTCATGAGCTTTTAGGTAAAATATCAACCAGGGCTACAATCAGAAGCTTGATTGAGTCTGGAAGATCCATTTCCAAATGGCTCACCTTTGGAAGAAGGTCTCAGTTCCTTGGTAAGTCATTGACAGGGGCCATCAGTTGTTTGCTGCCTATTGTCAAAAGGCCTGTTTTTCTACCACACAGACTTTTTCATAGGCTGCATGAATGCACTCACCATGTGGCAGCTGGCTCTTCTCCCCTGCTCCAGCTCCACCCCCCCAGAAAAAGATCCAAAACAACATGTAAGCAAGAAGCCACAGACTTTTACACCTCGCCTCTGAAGTAGCATAACCTTTTCCTTTTTTCTGTTAGAGTGATTCATAAAATCTTTCCACATTTTAAGAATAAGGAATTTGGGTTTCATTTTTTAAAGGGTGTCAAAAAATTTGTCCACATAGTTGAAATCATTTCTGATGATGATGACTCAAAGCTCATGTGTTACCTTCAGTATTTAATTATTAATGGGAAAGGGGAGCAAAGGGACTTAGACCTTGAGCTTAATAAACTGGGAAGCATAAACCTGTTTGCTTTACTATGAAGCTACAGCTTTTTACACTCCAGGGACACACAGCTCCACCAAGGGGATTAACACTCCTCCCTCACCCCCTTTGATACTGGATTATTGGGGGGGCATGGGAGGAGGTGCTGGACCATAGAGGTCTGCCAGTCTAACTAGGGGGTGGACCTATCCAAAACCCGAGAAAGCTTGGGAAGTTGATTGGTTCTTTTGAAAAAGCATCTGGTCTGTCCCGAACCCAGGCTAATATAATCCCAGGGGAACAAAGAAGCTCTCTCCCCCCCTCTCTCTTTCCTCTCTCTCCCCTCCTTTCTCTCTCTTGCCCAGGTGACCCATACTCAGATGTCCTCTTTCCATAGCCATGTGGCCTTAGCAGCCACATGGCCTACAGCCACATGGACTCTGCTACCAGAGCAGCTGGGAACAAGCCCAACTATCTGGATGGGGACTGAGATTACATAGCAGTTGCCAGCAGGCTCCAAAGGACTGAGCTTTAATAGGAAGCAAAAACTCTGGACATTGGCTTTTGCTTTGGCCTTGCTGAAGACAAGACTAGACCATTTCCATGGTAAAATGATGAAAATGGGACATTGGAAAGTCAAGAGGCAAACCCCTTTAATCCCTTAACTTTACATCGTCAATAAACCATACCACAGAGTGCCATCCTCCTGTGCTGGTCTCAGGAAATACTTTTCTCTTGGCACCACGAGAACGTGTTTTCCCCTGTCAACACAGAGACTTGTGAAAACATGTACCACCTTAATGGTAATCAGGAAAAAGAAAATCACACAAGAGAATATCTTCATATCCATCAGTTTGACATAAGTTTAAGTTTCTAAAAATAGTAATTGCTAAGGTGTATGTACAGTATCAGGAGCTCTTACTACTGTGAAGTGTTACAATTACTAAAGTTTAAACCCACGTACCTTATGACCTACCAATCTCTCTTTTAGATATATACCTAAAACTCTAGCACAAACACACAAAAATAATTAGTATGTTTATCATGTATTACTTCTAATAGCAAAAATGACATAGCATAAATATCTAACAATGGGAGAACAGATGAATTAATAGCAATGTACCCATGCATATTATTACTATACAAGTATAAGAATTAATTAATCTGAGCTACATTTATCAAGATGAATAGAATTTAAAAATAAGATGTTGAGGTTTTTATTTTAAATCTAGATGCAGAATAGTATCCTCTAGTAAAGTTAAAACAGTCAAAACTACGTATAAACATATATGAGTTGACATATATGTACATCACATGCATGTGTATTGTGTGCAATTTATACATGTTTACACACACATGACTCAACTAATACATGTGACATCAAGTATAAAACACCAATGGGACTGATAGAGTCCAACTTCAAAACAGCAGTTTCTTCTGGAAAGAGACCAATTAAATAAGTCACTGAAATTTATAAATACATTTCAGAACTACCTGAAGTGGTTTCCATCTTTAAAACTTAAATCCACCCTGGCTGGCATAGCTCAGTGGATTGAGCATGAGCCTGCAAATCAAAGGATCCCAGATTGATTCTCAGTCAGGGCACATGCCTGGGTTGCAGGCCAGTTCCCCATAGGGGACGCACTAGAGGCAACCATACATTGATATTTCTCTCCCTCTGTCCTTCCCTTCCCCTCTAAAGATAAATAAATAAAATCTTTTAAAAAAACTTAAATCCTCCTGGCTGGTGTAGCTCAGTGGATTGAGCTCGGGCCTGGGAACCAAGCAACCATGGTTCGATTCCCAGTCAGGGCACATGCCTGGGTTGCAGGCCAGTTCTCTCCCTCTCTCCTTCCTTTCCCCTCTAAAGATAAATAAATAAAATCTTAAAAAAAATAAAAAATAAAAAAAACTTAAATCCTAAAAATAGTGAATACAATAAATGTCAATATTGGTGCAATCAAGACTCTAGTTTTTAAAAAATATTCATAATGCAAATGTTTTTTTTAATATTGAGGAAAAAACAGAAATTTTTGCCATACTATAAATTCAAGAAAGATAGGATTTGAATTTTGGATTTGTCACTATTTAGCTGTGTAAACCAGGGAACATTATTTTCCATCTTCAGATTGTAGGTTCTTCATTTTAAATATGGATATTTTGTGATTATAAAATGGCATAGTATTTGCAGAGTATCCAATACATACTATATACTAAATAAATACTTACTGATATTAATTTAACCGAAGTGTCATTCATTTTCCTGTAGTATTGGGTAAGATTCAGTTGGGTGATAGATCTAACACCCTCCCTGAGTCATTAGCTGACAACTGCTCCTCAGCATCACGGGCTCCACCAATCATGTCACCTGTTTACTATCTGAAACTCGTGATTGCAGTCGTTCTCGTGGACTGCTGCTGTACATGCATCTCAAGGTTTGCTGAGTGGTTGGGATAACTAAATAACATTAAAAAGGTTAATTATATCTGCATTATATTTGACTTCCCCATAATCAAAAGGAAAGTTATCAGGAGCATTAAACCTTTCACTGAGGGAATCTCACAGATGTCTCCAGTTCCTAGCTTGATCTTCTGTCATTAGACACCATTTGGAAAGAACTCATACACGACTTCTAACTCCCACACTATAGACCTCCTTCATCTCTTTAAGGAAGCCTACTGTGTGCACCCATTAGAACTGTTTTCCCTCTAGACCTTTCTTTTCTCGAAAGTTTTATTTATGCATTAAAGAACACTGCATGGTTGTCACCAGGACAGTCCATGGTGGCCTTTGGCATTCCTAGACCCACGAGATAGTGCAGGGTTGTGAGGTTGCTTGGATACCTCAAAACTTGGAGAGCATTCCCGAGCAGGCGGGAACATGCCAAGTCTGCTCTTTTTGAAAGTGTGAACTGCACGCAGTTTTGGTTTTCTCTGTGGCCAGCAGGTAACCCATTCGGTCTTTTACAAACATATATACTTACATATGAGTAGCTCATTTCTCAAAAATATGTATAAGAATAACATTTAAATATATTTTATGGCAAATATTTTCCTAAAACTCTCCCAAATGTGTGCGCCGTCTGCACCACAATAGGGTTGGTATTTCATAATTGTTTAGATTGTTACTGTTTTGCATTTCTCTCACCCCTCCCATTCTCAAATTGCACACTCATGCCAGAATTAAGAAATAAGCCTTTTCCCGGGCCAAATACTACCCGGTGATTTCTATTTTAACTGTGAAAATACCAAACTAAAGATTTAAAATTTCATTTATAAGAGCTAAAGTTAGATAAAACTTTTTCTCATACCTTCTGCTGGTGGCAGGGAAAAGAGAAAGGAATGCTGGGGCGGTGAAATACGTTCTTTAGTCGATTGCTATTACTATTATTATTATGGTTGTTACTCATAAAATCACTATACTTTCCATTGGCTTTATGGAAATATTTTTTATAAATACTATGCATGACATATTTAGATTAATATTTTATCTTTACATGTTCTCTTTTTTATATAGTTTATATATATGAATATGCCTAGAACTCTGTATATGGTGATAACTGAGTGGGATTAAAGAAATTTGGATTTCTTGGCTTGGCAAGTCAGAGAAAGAAAAAGTATTCTTATAATCCTCATGCACTTACAGTAAAAAATAAGAGGGAGAAAATGAGAGAAAGACAAGGAGAGAGAATGAAATGTGAGGATTTGATGGGAAACAATGACACATTCATTCTTAATCAAGCTAAGACCTGGTGTCAGTTTTAAAGCAACTTGCTATCAGCAAAGAGAATCTGTTCACCATAAGGCAAACTAATGAAAATTGAATGGGTTGGGTTGGATGAACACCACCCTAACTTGGACACCTCCAGTGCGGTTATTCAGGTACACCACTAAAATTATCATGGCAAGAGAGCCAGAGCTCAAAAATTAGACTACGCTTCTAGAAACTTTAGCAACTAATCATCCTTTTTTTAAAAATAAGGTTTTCTCCTACTTAATAATGTTTTTTTCCCTACAATTTACAAAACAAGCATCCCTTTAAATTAAATGATTGTTTATCATGATAAAGTTAATTGAAAAACATGTTTTTCTAACTTAATGGAAGCCTGCATCATGCAGGCAATAAACATTCTTGCTTGAAAGGAATTCTTGCTCCTTCTTCTAAGACTGCCATGGGAATAAAGTAGAAAAAGAAAGAAAACGGAGGGGGGAAGAGGCCTTGCATTGCCCTCAAGTTGTGTCTGGCTTAAGAGCCAAATGGGATTTTGTAGCCTAAAAGTTTTCTATTCACTTCTATATTTGGCATCCACAAATTTCCCTCTTGGCCAGTTGTGTTCCCCAAACCCAAATGCAAGCCATTTCTGAGTCTGCTTGTGTCAGTTGCTCCTTGTTAACAGCCACAGCTAATCTGCCCCACTGGACATTTGGCAAAAGTTTATTTTATAGCACCTGGAGGCCCATACAATGTAGGACGAAAGTGAAAGGAGCAGTCGGTCTATAACACCAGTACATTCAAATGTGGACTGTAAATATTTCCAAGTGCAAACTGTGGGTCAGGACTCAGAGGAAGGTAGCCTTTAGAGGCTGGCTTTGGGTGGAGTCTTCACCACTACTGTTGATAGCAACAATTTCCTGCAGGTAGAAATTTACATACCCTCTCATGTGCTATCGTAGCATTTTTCTCGAATCCTTCTAACAGCAAATTATTAAACCCTGCCTTGCAGCTTTGTGGCTTTTTACTCATGTCTGTCTCATCTACTTGTCAGTAAACTCTTTTTTTTTTTAATTCCTAAAAACTTCACAGAGTCTAACATGGGGTTTGACCTACTGTACATATTCTGGAAATATTTTAATGAATTATGTTTTCCTCTTTTTCCTACAGATTAATAGCCTAAGAATTTGTGTTTAGAATGGAGAAGATGATTCACAGGTAATGTTCTTTCACAAATCCATAAGCAGGTAAAATGTGCTTGGAGTGAAATGTGGCACAGTTGGGAAGGAGAAGGTAACAGATTCACATTTGTTCTTGTTTTCTCTATGCCAGGCCCATTACAAAACTTACCTTCCCCCAAATCTTGTTGATATATAGTACTACCTCCACTGTTTTAAGTAAGAAAACTGAACTTTAAAGGAACAAAATTACTTGCCCCAAACATGCAACTATTTTATGCTAGATATGGCATTCAAGCCTAAGTTTGTTACTCCAAATCATGTGATTTATTGACTAAAAATAATGTGGAGGAAAAAATGTACAATAATTGACATATAAACAAAAACAAAAGTTTTTTTAATATATGAAAATCTATACCAAATGGGAATCTTCCTTGAATTCTCTGTATCAGTAGAACATTTAAAAAATTTGAAAGCAGAAACTACATTAGAACCTGCCAAATTTTATAAATTTAATTGTTTAGGGTTTAAGTGAATAAAATGTGCCTTACTTTTTAATGAAGTAATTCTTTCAACATTTAGTTAACAAAATAACATGGTCTAGTGTTACCTGATTACTTAACATGTGTTCAGTAAAAGAGATTTTTTTAACATTCAGAACAATCACATCAGAGGTTCCTCAAACACCATATAATGTGGAAGCAGGAGATAGTCAGGAAGGAGGAAACTTCAGAGTGCCCCAGGGCTAAGATAAAGGACATCCATACAGGACAGAGACCCTGTGCTAAAACCGATTGTGACTCTATCTGGAAAAGCGCTGAATCATGGCGACTCATGAATGCACCTGCTCAGAAGATGCTACATGACCTCTGCTTCATTAGAACAGCGTTATAATAAATTAACATTGTAGGACCCCCTTCCCAAGTGGCCAAAAATCATGGGAGACCACATATGCAATAACTTTAAAGTAATATAACTACTTGAACATGCACAGTAAAACCCCTCTAAAACTAGTCAGGAAGTATCCTCCCTTTAAGAATAGAATCCCTCCAGCCCCTCAGGTCAATATCTGCTTGGAGTTGGCTGGCTCCCATGTTCTGGGGAGTGTACTATCACTTAATCAATCTGCTCTCTGTCTTTGTGCTGTAAACTCTCTGTGTGTTCAGTTCAATTCTTTGTCAGTGAGAACCTGGTTACCTGTGCCCACCTGCAACAGTGTAAGGACACTTCTTCGAATCACCCCACTTATATAGGCTAGAGGAGGAGCTCTTTTCTCACCACTTCTAGAGCTTTTACCAAGACAGTCTGGTTTTCAGTGCTTGAATTAGTATTGTACAAATCATCAATGAATTCTTAAATGATCTATTTAGGTGACTAGAAATCAGTCTATAATTCACAGTTTTGTACAAATATTAGCAAAATGCACTCACCTATATGCACACTACAGAAATACAGTCCCTTCATAAAGGACTAGTAGGGAAATTAAACAGATTATTTAGAGAAGATCATAGAACAAATGTTAGAGATATAAAACCTAAGGTCTTGGCCCAAAATTTCTGTTCTTCTCTCAAAGTTTTCTTCAAAATTCAGTGTATAATAACTCTAACTTTAGAACACTTGTGCCAGTCACAATGTCTCATCCCTGTGAATTAGTTTCACTTTTTATGACTAATGTTTACAGAAGTGACTTTTCTTTTCTTTTTGGGAAAAAAGTAGAATATGTATAAAATGGATAAATAGATAGATAGGTGATTGGTAGATGACATATAGATAATGCATCCTCAGCAGAGCAATACAGCCCCCCCCAGGAGGTGAAAACTGATTCTTGAGGTGATTAAAAAATCCTACTTTTATTGCATAAAGTCAGATATACAAACAGTGCGTGAATTGACAGATAGTGTATGTATTGTGTTAAAATTTCATGGAAGAATAATTAGGAAAATATCCAAAGAGGCTCATTAAGGATGAAATAATTTTTAAATGGTGGGGGGAGATAGGTATAGATAGATACATATGGAGTAGATTGAGTAGACATTCCAATGGTTTACTAGATAGTTAACTATTTTGTTGTTTTGCCATACTTTGGGATACAAGAATTTTTCCTTAGCTTTGATGAAAGACTGAGGAATAAAATGAACTATACTTAAACAGATTCTAGTTGCTATGGATTCATGCTCTTATGCCAATGGACAACCGAAGTCTATTTGAAAAATTAATAAGAGTGGGTTTGAGAAGAGAATTACCTCTGAGGGAAGTAGGAAGGCAAAATTTGGTCACAAGATGGAATAAGGAAGGTTAGGAGCTGAACTGAGAAAATTCGCTCCAAATGAGAGAAGATTTACACATGGATTTATTGAAGCCCACTGTAAGAGATGACATTCAAGAGTCCATTTACCAGGTTGAGTTGCTTTTCCCATTTGTCTGATATTATCTTCCTGTCATCTTTATGTGGTGAGCCTTTACATATTCTTCAAGAATCATGTTAATATTCCTTCATGACATATTAATAGACCTCCCACAGTGGACCTTGATTTCTCACTAATATATGATCAATCTATAATACTCACTTAGAGAGGATTTATCATATCTCATTAACATCTTTTACGCTCAAAGAGAGTGACCTCCTTGATATATGAACTATTTTTTCAATTTATCTTGAATTATTTGTTGACTACTACATATCTTGCACATAATGGATGAATATAACATTTTTCACTTAATACCTGAGCAAGTTAAATAAATATGGACAGGGGGAGTTATGTTTAGCCCCAAACTCCCTAATCTATCCATAATAGTCAGTTAAATTAAGAACTGTTGACCCCACAGTCTTAAAGAAGGAAAAGTGGCCTATAATTTTTTTGGATGGTGCAGACAGCACAGCAAATAGGGGCACCAACAGCCTGTGCCTCCAGTAAGACAATTACAGTTTGAGCATTGTCCTGAGAAGATAAATATAGATGATGATGGGTGCAATATCAAGGTTTCCTTCTTAACTATGTTCTACTAGGTCACCATATTTAGTTGCATGTTGTAGACCACTCTGCCTGATTTTAGAAATTGTATCTCTACCCCAAGTGGCTAAGGGTGAGAGACAACCTTTGGAATGCCAGCTGCAGGAGACAAAGCTTGTCTCTGGTAGCAAACGCTGCCTCAGTTCCTCTCCCTGCCCCCAAAGCTTGGTTGGAAGTCAATGACGGGCAAGAACCCTCATAGTGGGGGGCAACCTAAGCCAGACTCCATGACTTGAGAGGCCTTCATGGAAGGACTTGGGGGCTGAAACAAAGAGCAATGGACTCTTGTCCCCCAGCTTTATCAAAGCCAGAGTCCCCTTGTCCTCTGGGAGAAGCACTTCCTGGCTCTAATCCCCTTAAGCCTGAATACCTGATGGGGCAGGGTGCAGCTCCTTTCTTTGCCAGAGCATGCCCTGGGGAAAAATCTGGCATCACAAAAACTTGCTAATTAACCTGTAAAATCTGTTCTACTAAGACTGCTTTCATTCATATGATAAGGGTCCGAGAGGAAATAAGTACCTCTTCCAAAGTTTTTGCAACTCTCTTCCTGACAGACACTGACTCAGACTTTGAAGCCCTCAGATTTCTTTGTAATGTTATCTACTGTTTGATCCTTGCCGCCCTGTATTCCTGTGTATTACAATCCAATAAAAGGTTACGGATGAGGGCGCTCAGGGCCTTTTTCTCCTTGGAGAAACTGGCTGCTCCTCTGGCCTTTGTCTCCCCTGAGAAACTGGCCACAGCCCACTCCTCCTCCCCAAACAGATCCAGCATATCTCGGTCATTATTCACTCACTTGTGTCCGTGGCACCGGGAAGGTGGGGGGAACTCGTGAGAGAAGTCACCTCCACAGTTGCATATTTAAATTACAAAGCATAAGAATTCAGTTGGGTTCAAAGCATCTTTCTTATGGCAATGATCCATATAGTGAGATTACAGTATATTTTCCCTCCTGCTTTCAGTTTATATGCCATAGGGACATGATATTCACTAAAGCATTTGTTCAGAATTTTAGGTCACAAGTAGGGAATTATTTATCATTGGCTTTTTGCTTATGAAAAATCATTTATTGTGCAATGTGATCCTAATTTTTATTGACCAAACTTGAGTTGGTGAAGCAAAATTTAGGACTACAAGGAACTAAATCCTTTTTGCAGCCAGAAATTTTTAGAAGTATAATATTCTTCTTTATTTTTCCTTACAAACTTGATATTTGTTCTATTGTCCTTACCTCTTGAAGTCACAAATTGTAGAGTTTCCTAATGGTACATATAAATGTAACACAAATACAAAAGTAAACATGAGAAAGGAAATAAAGAATCCAGGTTACTAGTGAAAGCTGGAGAAGAAGAATAGGAAATGGAATCAATGCTGGGTACTGATGTGCTCACAAACACATTTCTAGTTTTCACACTTTAATGAAGATCTAAACAAATGTTAATACCTAATGAAGCTGAGGGATTGGGTCATAGATGTTGGCTATATGAACACCGATTCTCATCTATGTGTGTGAAATCCTTAACCATAAAAATAAAGTTTTCAATAAAATAAATTCCTTAGTACATTATGGCTGGTACTGCAACTTTATAAATGGCCATTGCCTCATTTTTTTCTTTTTGCCTAACATGACTGATTAATTGTTTTTCACTCTCCTCTGAATAGCCTTGTCCTTCAGGTAGGCTGGGCCTCTCCCCATCTGTAGGTAATGAATCTGATCACCTCCTTACCATTTGGGCAAAGGAGTGTAATGCAGTTTTGGCCAATGAGAGGGAAGGGTCATCAGAGGGTATTCTGGGAAAGTTTTCTGATTTTAAAGTTGTGAGAATTATCTCTTTCCTACTCCTGGGCATTGCTATCTGCTTGTGATTCCTAGAACTGCTGCAGTCATCCTGATACCTGGGGACACCAGCCTTGAGTGGTAAGTGAACATACGGGGAAGGCAGAGCAAAAAGGTAAGGGAAAGAGTAGGTTAGGAAATTACTGAATTAACTACCCATGCAACTCTTGTCTTTGCACTTCTCATAATGTGAAATGACAGATGTTTTTAAACCTATTTTTTGAGACAGCTAAAATCTTTCTAACTAATACATGCTTGCTTGTGGGCTTATTTTTCTATTGGATTGTTTACTTAGGATAAATTCCGAAGTTACCACCCTTGATTGCTCTTAAAATATATTTTTAATGTAATAACTTTACATTTTTGTTGTAATAACTTTATAATTTAATTACCTAGGAAAATGAAAAGACCGTAAAGAATAATGACCATAGTAATAACTGTTATAAGTAATGATGTGAATACCGTTGAGGATAAAAAGTCCAGAAAAAAATCATGGATGGCCCTGAACTTCCATTGCCCAAAATTTCAGGGACACAAAAGTCTCCTGGCATCAGTTCATTGTGAATTTTAGGTTTGGAATCCATGGTAAAGAGCTTTAAATAATATCAAATACTTCATCATCAATGCTTTCATGTAGTGGTTGAATATGTTGATATTTAAGAAAATTTCATGTCAACTCTTATTTTTATTAATAATCTTTATTTCTATTCCAGCAACTGGTTAGGTTTTCAAGTTAATGTAATATAACCCTACTACTCAGAATCAAAACCATTGTATTCCTCTGCACTGGATTTCTTCTAAACTTTTTTTAACTACCCAATCAAAAATGTCTTAAATGAGTACTGTATTTTCTCCCAACTCTTATCTTTTTAAGCCAAAGAAGGTGGCTATAGAATTGTTGGCAAATACCAGGCCTTTTTAATTATCATTAGAAAATTGTTGAGAACAGAGCAGGTAAAGGAGCCTCTAGTTGTCGGAGCCATTAATGCTGATTAAAATAGGCTGTGTGGGTCCATGGTACAAGTTTGTTTATTTTGAAGCAGTCACGCTCTAGAGAATCCAGGCCAGACTTTTTCATCACCATGACAATATTCAGGTCTTCTCGTATATATGATGGTAGAGTATGATCTGACAATTAAAATATTAATCTGGTCCAAAATTGTACTCAGATAACAAGAGAAACAAATGAAAAGGCATGTGCATTTATGAACATTTAACCAATTCAGTTTCTTGTAGCTATTAAAACAATTATATAGACATTCCCAATCCTACCCTCGCATATTTATTCCCATGCACTAATATTAATAAAACATTCAGATTGTGTTGAACAATCTCTTCAGTCTTTTACCCTTGTCTGTACTGATGAAGACCTTTTATCTTTTTCATTGACTTCATTTATTCTTAACATAGTAGTTCTTAATTAAGAGAGACAGACAACCAAAGAGACAGTGAACCATGCTGCATGGGGACAATAAAAAATGCAAAGTATTAAAAATCATTCAGGCATTTACCACATACACAATGTATGCTAAATGCTAAACTCTGTGTATGTGATGTCATTTAATTTAATTACTTTGAATAACTCTGTGAAAGAGGAAATATTACACTCATTTTACATAGAAGATTGTAACTTAAGCCCCTAATTGGATAGTTCAAGCTCATACAAATATAAGCAACAAAATTAAGATTCAAATTTACATCCTCAGTGTACTGACATGTTTCTATATTTAAATGCATGTTATATATATGTGCACATCCTACATCTTACCTCTATTAAATGTATATGCATGTGTTCTGTACGTATATTCTCTTCTCCCTTTCTCAACTCATCTTTCATATCAAAATCTCTCTTTATCCCAGTATAATTGACATGTAACATTATATTAGATTCAGGTACATAGCAGAATCACTCAATATTTGTGTATATTGCAAAGTTATTACCACAATGTATCTACCATCCATCACCAACTATTTACAAACCTTTATTCTTATGATGAAAACTTTTAAGATTTACTGTTAAGAACTTTCAAATATGCAATACAGTATTAACTATAGTCACCATTCTGTGCATTACATCTCTTTAAATCTCTTTTTATTCATACAAATGAATCTTCAATGTGTAGATTGAAGACATATGTAGTTAAGACATATAAAGACTACATTGTAGACATATGTAGTTAAGTGACTCTCTAAATTCCATAGAATGCTTTATCTCACAGACTGTAAGAATGTAAGTTTAAAAATTGCTTTTATAAACTTTTAATAACATAAATTAAGTCTACTAAAATTTGGAGACTCACTTTTTTAAATATAAAATCTAATAACTATGATGCATGCAAGCATTGCATTTTCAAACTAACATGAACTTTAGCATATTAAGTTTATGTATACCAATGTATATAAACCTGCCTTTTTTCTGTGATTTTCCTACAGGGGTCAAAATGAATCTGTAAGCATTTCTCTGTCATCACCCTCTTCAGCTTAATGAAAAATGTGTCTCTACACATTTTTCTACAGGTCCCCTTTTACAAACACACACATGTCCCCTTTTAACATTTTATTCTTATTTCAAAGATTCAGATTATTGAAGGGGGTTTGCATTCAGATGATCCTGATTCAAATTAGGGAGGGAGGTTCTGGTTTAAATATCAGAACCCTAGACTAATTGATCCAGCTGCTCGGGTGCAGCCTGGACTAACTGAGCACCTGAAATGACCGGTCTGTTGCTGAAAGACCTCATCTCTCTCCACACCTTCCACACCATGTAGGATAGTGCTTTACAGAGCAAGTCATTATGTATGAGTTTCAATGTTTAATTTGATATTTCAAAAGTCTTCCTCAAAAAATTTCCTTTAGGACGAAGAACAAGCAGTACTTCTCTCTCACTTTCCTGTATGTTTCTTTTCACTCATATACTCAGGATACAGAGGAAGAATTGTCATGTCTTTTCTCTAATTCACACTACACGAAGCCAGAAATAATGGTATTTTCTGCTTGAATGCAAACCAATCATTTATCTGGACGTCCCTGAAAGGACTTAATTTGCTCAACTAGTCAGTATTCTGCCTCCGTTAAAGGCTCCCAGACGCGCACTTGGACTTTTCTTTTAACTCACGTTTACCCCACACCCCACCTCCCCAAGCTTTCCCAAGTGAGAACTGCCTGCCAACCCCTCCCCTTCACCTCCTTTAGGCTATTATTTTGTGCTCTAGTTACCACCAGTGCTGGGTCTCAAACCTAAGGGCTCACATTTGCCTAAAATAAATAATAAGCAGAGGGAACAGACAACCAGCTTGTTTTGCCACCTTTTCTGAGAGCATGATGTAATGCTGACCTATTCAGGAAGGGCCGCAACTGGCTGACAGACATTTAGAGAATCTCAGTGGAGGGAGATGAGGAATGCCCCAGTGAGGCCTGGCAGTGGGATTCAAACTAACACACAAGAGGCTTTTTAAAGGCACAGTGGAAAGAATTTTTAATGTTTCCATTCAGAGGGGGATTTAAGCGCACATTGACAAACCACCTAGACGTTTTGTTGTGCTTGAAGCTAGAATGTGCCTTTTCTTTTTCTTGGATCCTTACACTGTTCTGTGCAACTCTGAACAGGATCAATACTATTAAACCTCAGCTCGTTCTATTGACATTTCTCATTTTGTAGCCTTGTTAAAAGAAAGAGAGAAAAGAAAATTTAAAGTCTTTGAAGGAGTACATTTAAGTGAAATAATGTTCTATTATCAAAAATGACTGGCAGATATTAACTGTTTATAGTTTCAGGGTCTTTATAGAATTATTTTGTAAAGATCTCCAAATTATTTCAATACATTTGTTAAATAAATAACACTGCATTTTAAGACCAAGGAAGATGATGAAGGAAATACAAGAAGGTGACCAATTAAAAGAACGTCCTCATGTTACCTACATATATGATATGTGTATATAAACATGCATATATAGTTATGTAACATATATATTTATGTAACACAAACACAAACCATATTTTTCAGACCATAAGACACACCTAGGTTTTAGAAAAGGAAAATAGAAAAAAATCTTGGAACAAAAAATGTGGTAAATATTTAAAAACATAAAATAAATAGCATAATATTTCACTAATGTAAATGTAAACAGAACTCAACAGCAGCATTAACAACCATTATTCCTCCCAGATTTTGAGGGGGAAAGTGCATCTTATAGTCTGAAAGATACGGAATGTACATGTTAATTGTACATATTTTTAACAACATCCTCTCAACATGAAATCTCATATTATTCCCACCTATCTCACTTTTCTATGTCTTAGACTCCCTTCCGCAAAAACAGGATTGGCAACATAAAGGTCTCCAAGGTTCCTTTCTAACTTTATAATGAATATGTAAGCATTGAAGAGTTTCTGTTCCTCAGATGTTCAAGGGGAGAAACTGATACAGGGTGGCATGACTTAAAAAATCTTCTTGAGACTTCTGCCAAGATGGAGGCATAGGTAGGAATACTTTGCGTCCTCACACAACCAAATCTAAAAACAATAAAGTTTTAGCAATAATAAACGTAACCAAACCACACAGAAAATTGAATATGGAGTCCAAAAATAATAAACCACTCAGCTAAACTGGTGAGAGGGGCGAAGCCAGCAGCAGAGCAAGTAGGGCAAAAAAGATCTCTGGATCCGGGTGGTGCACAGGCAGCTGAGGGTGCAGATCCCAGGTGCGGGCTAGCTACAGGCGGACACAGGGAACAGCTGCAGCTGGCTGTCTGTGGTCAGTTGAGCATCTGCATGCAGATAAACCAGTGAAGAGGCGAGCATTGAGACATCTCACAGGCCCCGGTGACCGGCACAGGGCGGCAGGCTTGCACATTTCCTCTTGGATAAGCAGGTGGGGGTGAGCAGGGAGGCGGACTGGGCGAGCTGAGAGGACTGCCATTGCTCCCTCTCTGACCCCGCCCCCACATACAACATCACAAACCAGCAACCTGGGTGACCCCGCCCCGGTAAACACCAAGGCGCCCCTCCTCGTACATAACAGGCACAAACAGATAAAAACATGGCTGGAGAACAACTCAGAGCCCCAGAGACAATAAATCTAAGCGATGAAGAAATAGCCAAACTTTCAGATGCACGGTTCAAAACACTGGTGAGCAGGATGCTCACAGAACTGGTTGATTTTAGTCACAAATTAGAGAAACATATGAAGGTTAAACTAATTGAAATGAATGGTAATGCACAGGAAACCAATAGTAATGGAAAGGAAACTGGGACTCAAATCAAGGGAGCAGACCAGAAGGAAGGAAAAAATGACCAAACAGAAAAAGATGAAGAAACAAGAATTCAAAAAAATGAGGAGAGGCTTAGGAACCTCCAGGACATCTTTAAACACTCCAACATCTGAATTATAGGGGTACCAGAAGGGGAAGAGGAACAGCCACCAGTGGAAACCTTATTTGAACAAATAATAAAGGAGAACTTCCCCAGTCTGGCAAAGGAAATAGACTTCCAGGAAATCTGGGAAGCTCAGAGAGTCCCAAAGAAGTTGGACCCAAGAAGAAACACACCAAGGCACATCATCATTACATTAGCCAAGATGAAAATGAAGGAGAAAATCCTAGAAGCAGCAAGAGATAAGGGGACAGTCACCTACAAAGGAGTCCCCATCAGACTGTCAGCAGATTTCTCAAAAGAGACCTTACAGGCAAAAAGGGGCTGGAAAGAGGTATTCCAAGTCATGAAATCCAAAGACCTACAACCAAGATTGCTCTATCCAGCAAAACTTTCATTTAGAATGGAAGGGCAGATAAAGTGCTTCTCAGATAAGATCAAATTCAAGGAGTTCATCATCACCAAGCCCTTATTATATGAAATTTTAAGGGACTTACCTAAGAAAAAGAAGAGAAAAAAGATGAACAGTGAAAGGACAGCAAACTCACAGTTATTAACAACCACACCTAAAACAAAAGCAAATTAAGAGGACAGCTAGATCAGGAGTGAACCATAGAAATGAAGATTATATGGAGGGTTAGCAACAGGGGAGTGGGAGAAGGAGAAGGGGGGAGAAGGTACAGAAAATAAGTAGCATAGATGGTAGGTAGAAAATAGATAGGGGGGAGGGCAAGAATAGTATGGGAAATATAGAATCTAAAGAACTTGAGACACGTGTTCATGAACTAAAGGGGGAATGGTGGGGGAAGGGTGTGCAGGGTGGAGGGGAATGGAAGGGGGAAATAGGACAAATGTAATGGCATAATCAATAAAATAAAAAATATTTTTAAAAAAAATCTTCTCGAGGAAGAACTCAAGCACTATATTTAAGAATAAGTAGAATGTGCCAAAAACAGTAGAATGGGAGGAAGTGGGTATTTGCATAATTAAGTTTCTGAAAGTTTTATCTATTTGGTAGTGACAAACACATAATTAAAAAATTCAGTTGTTAACGGACTTGGGGCAGCAAATGACTGCCCTAGTGAAGACACCTGTTTTCATGGAAACCAGGGGGGCATTAGGGTTTCCTTGAGAACTAGTTGAAATCCTGAATTCCCTGCAAGGAGTAAGTTATACACAAATTGTAAGGAGTAAGTTATACACAAATTGTAAGGAGTAAGTTGAACACAAATTGTTTGTGTTCTAGGTAAGGATACCTGAGAAGTTTGAATTATTTTTCAGCTAAAGTTCTGGCTCTGGATCAGGAAACCAGAGATTGCAAGAGTTGACACTGGGCTTTGTGTTCAAGAATTATTTTCTAAACTTCTGGGATTAACTGAACAAGTCTGTCTTCTCCCCAGCTTTACTGAGACATAACTAACATATAATAATGTGTAAGTTTAAGGTGTATAATGTGTTGATTTGATACATTTATATATTGCAAAATGATACCACCACAGCAATAGCTAACACCTCTATCTTTTCACATAATTTCCATTTCTTTTTATTGTGGAGAACAGAAAACATTTAATGTTTACTTTCAGCAACTTTCAAAAATATAACACAATATAATTAACTACAATTGTTATTCCGTACATTAGATTCCCCAGAACTTTTTTGTCTTATATGTGGAAAGTTGTACCCTTTCATCAACATCCTCCCATTCCTCCCATCCACTCCCTAACCCCTGGTAACCATGGTTCTCTCTTTCAAATGGTCTTTAAATCTACTGGATATCTTCAAGTTGATTGAATCTCTACAGTACATAGTTTGTCTGTGCTCTTTGTTTTTGTGGTTCATCAAATCATCTTAACTGAAAGCCATTAGTAAATTTATCTTAGAAGAAATAATCAGGAAAGAAAGATTGGTGGTTATCAGATATATAACTTAAAAGTGATATTTTTAAGTGAAAAAGCAAATCATGGAAGACAGAACTTTATGACTATGTATAGACAAAATGTATAGATCCTGCAAACTACCAGTGTTAACATGAGATTGATAATAATAGGATAGTGTGAGATTTCCCAGAAGTAGGAAATGATGATAATGAAAAACCAGTATGAGATGAATTAGTTATATTGGCTAAATTTCTTTTTTTATAGAATATGAACTTTGTAGATATGTGGTTTTATACACAATTACCAGAGACAAAATAGAAGCATAGAAAGAATATTGGACTAATTAGGAATTCAGGAGAACAGTCTTTTGGGCTGTGGACCAATCAGGTGTTATCTGGAAAAGCAAAATCCCAGGCCATTGTTTAGGCCCTAACAATATGAACACAGATATTCTAGCCAGATAGTAAAAATGTGTCAAATTGAAGTGAATAAATGTATTCCCAGAGATAAATGAAAAGTGGGAGATTAATGCTAAGGGAACAAAGTGGAGATAAAGGAGAGAGGCTGGCTGTGCACAGGCTGCAGAGAAAATTCTTCCAGACAGCTTGGCATTACTTCTGCTTATTTCTGAATGTTCAATATGCAAATGATTTAAAAGGTCTGACCACAGCTTCTGGCAAAGGGATGATATATGTAATATATCCAAAATTTTATAAATATTCCATTCTACTCTTGAGATAAGCCAAACAAGTAAGGACTGCATCAAAATTCATGTAGATGAATCCATTCCCTGGCTGGTGTAGCTCAGTGGACTGAGCATGGGCCTATGAAGCAAAGGGTCACCCAGTTTGATTCCCAGTCAGGGCACATGCCTTGGTTGAAGGCCAGGTCCCCAGTAGGGAACATATGAGAGGCAACCACACATTGATATTTTTCTCCCACTCTTTCTCCTTCCCTTCCCCTCTCTCAAAAATAAATAAATAAATAATTTTTAAAAAATTCATACAGATGAATCTATAATTAACTGAGTAAACATATCCAGGAAGTGGCTACTGAATCTTCCTATCAACCCAGAGGAAGTGTTCTTTGTCTTGTACCTAGAAGTCTATGCTTACTACTGCCCTGTTCAGTGTTTTTAGAAATAACTTGAATGGAACTATTAAAAAGGAGAACTGAAATACAAAAGTAGACTGTAGCAGTAGGCAAAATAAAATATTATGTTTAAGATTATAAGAAAATATTCATGATTCTGTTATAGGATTTATTTTTGAGAGACATCAAAAAGATCTAAATAACATTAATGTTTTATCTGTGGTTTAAAATTTTCCATATCACAAGGATATAATTTCTATCCGAATTCATCAATAGACTTAATATATTTACAATAGAAATGCCAGAAAAAATATTTTTCTTCTAGTATTTCTTTTAAAAATGGAAAAGTGATTGTAAAACATGCATGGAAATGAAAATGATCAAACATGCAAAAGTATAAAACAGAGCCTAAACTGACCTTGATACAAACAAGTACTTATAGTATTAAAAATAAGAAACACGCACACACACACAATGACACTATGCAATGGAGAGGGAGTGGCAAAGAAATATATGGCCTTTACATACACAATGCTCATTCAGTTTATAAAAATATGAGTTGAATATTTGTAAATATTTTAATATTGAGTTGAATATTTTTTAAATACATTAATAGTGATCATAATCTTATACCATGCCCAAAATTCAACTCCAGAAGAATTGCAGATCTAAAAGCAAAATAGTAAAATAACAATAGAAAAAAGCCTCTAGAAGATAACATAGAAGAGACGCTCATGTTCTTGAAGTAATAAAAAATCTTCTTAAGCCATTTTCTTAAACATTAACCATAAAATATGAATAATTAGGCTTTCTTTGTTAAAGTTGATATTTTGATTCATCAAAAGTCATTACTAAAGGTAAGAAAAATCAGTTGACTGAGGAACTATTTGTAATACACATGTTTAACACATATTAAAACAAAATAATTTCTATTAATAAATGACAAAAGAATGTAAAACTCATTTAAGAAATGAACAAAATACTGAACAGCAAAGAACTGTGCTGAACAACGAATTCTTTGCTTACAAAAGGCAGGACTGGCTCCAGAACTCTGAGGTCTGTATGGTAATTTCTTATTGGGGCTTTCTAGAGCCTCTACAAATCATCATAATGTAGTGTGATGGGGTGTCCTGGGGCAGATGGCCCAATAAAAAGAGCAGCTTTCACAACTGGTGGGTTTTGCTTTTCACCCTACTCAAAACAGCAAGCCATCCAAGTCACTCAACAATTGGTTAAAACAATATTTTCAGGTGCAATATGTGCTTCCTCTAGAATCCAAATAAATGTGTCCCAGTGGAGATGTTCCATCTGACCCCTGGACTTTGGATACATAAATCATTCCTGATATGGTAGACCTCTCAATTTTTACAGGTTTTCTCCTGCCCATATGTTTCCTACTAAAGCTTCCATAGTCTTTGATATACAGTCAGATAAAGTACCATTAATGTTGCTGTACAGCAGGATATTCTGTAGAAAACCAACATGACCAAAATTTCTGCAGACTTTGGTGTAATAAATAGAAATTAGCATAGACATTAGGCAAGACAGTGAATGTATATGCTTTTATTTCCATGTAAACGTGAACTATTTTTGAGCTTCTTGGAGGAGGATTGAATGTGGAAGGCAGGTGTGCAGGGGAGAGCAATGGGGGGAAAATCGGGACAACTATAATTTGTGTAGGTAATATCATTTGCAGTTGTGAGGTAATATCATTGTAGTTTTAATTAGCATTTCTCTACTGATTAGTGACATTGAACATCTTTTCATATGTCTATTTGTCATCTATATGTCCTCTTTGGGGAAGTGTCTATTCAGGTCCTCTGCCCATTTTTTAAATTTTTTTGGAGGGTGGCTTTGGTGTTGAATTTTGTAAGATCTTTATAAATCTTGGATATTATCCCCTTATCAGATGTATCATGGGTGAATGTGTTCTTCCATTCAGTGGATTTTTTTTATTTTGTTGATGATTTCCTTTGCTGTGCAAAAACATTTTAGTTTGATGTAGTCCAGTTTGTTAATTTTTTCTTTTGTTTTACTTGCCCAGGATGATACATCAGAAAAATATTACCATGAGAAATGTCTGAGACTTTACTGCCTATGTTTTCCTTTAGGATTTTTTATTTCAAGTTTAACATTTAAGTCTCTAATCTATTTTGAATTTATTTTTGTGTATGGCTTAAGAAGGTGGTCTAGTTTCATTTTTTGCACATATCTAAGTTTCCCAACACCATTTACTGAATAGACCATCTTTACCCATTGTATGTCTTTGCCTCCTTTGAAATATTTCTGAACTCTATTCTGTTCTATTGACCTATATGCCTGTTTTTATGTCAGTACCATGTTGTTTTGATTAATATGGTCTTATAATATAGTTTTAGATCAGGTAGCATGATTCCTTTAGGTAGCACGATTTCTCCAACTTTGTTCTTTTTTCCCAAGATCACTATGGCTACATATAAACCAAAACTGTCTCATGAATGTCTAGTAACAGCCAAAACAATGATAACACTGTTTATATTTCTCTTGTGCAATGAGTTTATAAAATATTTTATGGACTTTATGTCATAAAATTCACCTAGTTCAATTTAACATCAATCAAGGGGGGAAAAGAAGTTAAGAACTCTGTTAAAATCTTATGGTAGTCTCCACCCAGGCCATCTCTCTGATTGGTAAGGTCCACCAAAACAAGTAGGTCAGATCTCAAATCTCACCCTACTGCCTTCATGTCCAGAAATTCCGCTTTTTCCTTTCTCTCAGTGTTCTATTTTTGTGGATTCTAATCATCATTCCACTCCCCCCACCCCATTCTTTCCCCCTCATTTGTGCACTTCCCCCAGGGCTTGGAGTAACTCCAAGCATAATAAAATCACGAAGAGATCACCACCACCATCCCAGTTGAACACTCAATCACTACCACTGCCATCCAGTCCCCATTCTTCCTCCCTTCTCCTCACTGTTTAAATTTAGTTCTAAAATGAAACAAACCTTGGCATTGGTGATCAGCAACCTTTCTTTCCCTGCCCTCCACATTTTACCACTGCTGCTCCTCCACTCGAAGCTTTTCCAATGCTTAGAGGCTTATGAGAGGAGATTAAACTAATCCCATCCACGGACAAGCTTGCTAAGCAGTCCCTGAGTAATGTCCAAAATTCCTGCCAAGCAATAGAGCTAGGGGAAAAATTAATGTAACAATCAGCACATTATAGTAATAGCTTTTCTATGAAAATTCTTTTTCTTTTAATAATCCCATACAGAGTCAGGAGAAAGAATATGGCTTGGAGTGTGTGTGTAGGGAGGGGGAGTATAAAGACAATTAGTTTTTCTTTTCTTTTTCTTATTAAATATAAATGAAACAACTAAATACTTTGGCACAACTGCACTTTTTTTAAAACTAATTTAACCTACCCTTTTTCTTAATAAAATGGGAATGAAAGTGTACATAGCCAACACGTAAGAAGTTTTGGATTGGTTCATTTGCTAATTAATACTTAAGAAAGTAGAATTAAAAAGACTGAGCAGGAGGAAGGCAGTTTCAGAGTGTTTTGCCTGAAGCATATTGATGCCTTCCCTTGTAGCTCCAATTCTGGGAGACAGGGAGAGCCAGAGTTATCATTCCACCTTGGGGTGGGTATAATACTCTTCTCATTTTTGTCATTCTACTACCTGGGTTTACTCACCCAGTGCACATAAGATTTTCTAAAGCAGAAAGCCAGAAATATAATCTGATAGGCAATATTTAAATCACTGTCTCAAATCCCTTCATGTTTACTAAAGTTAGAACTCTATTTTGATTTTTTTTTCAAGGAACTAATGAAATGATTTGAGTCTCAAAAGCTGTGGTAGGCAGAAGTAGTCTTTGCCAGTGGCTGTGTAGGGGGTAAGAAATTTCTATTCAAATAAGAGTGAATGCAATTGGTGATGTTTAAAAAAAATATGGGAGGGATTCAGGGGAAAGTTTAGCCTCCAGGATAAATCCATGGTTTTATTCTTGGCATTTATTATGCCAAAGAATCCATGTTAAAACAAAATGGAAAACAGTTTTAAAAGTAAAAGAAATAAACAGAATGTCAAAGGCACAACTGAGAGGCTGAGGCAACACTGAGGGTAAAACTAATAGAAATATTAAATGGTATCTTCTAGAACAAATTGAGGAAGGTCCTAACCAACTCCACCAGACTTTAAGAAAAGGTGCTTCTAAATGCAGCCCCTCCAACAAAGAAAGTTGAATGTGTTCAGACTAGCATTAAAACGACGGTGCTGAATCTCTGACTTCCAAAGCAATGGACCTTTCTGAAAATATCCTCATGGTTTTCTAAGAAACTTTAGAAAGATAACACCCAGATATGAAATTTGTTATTCACTATTTTATATATACATACTTATATGTATATATAAAATAATGTGAAAAAAATATAAATAAAATAAATGTTATTGTGAATCACTAATGCCTCTTGGGTGTTGAAAAGAACAAACCATAACCTTTACTGTTTCAAGAAACATTTACTGGACACTTATTTTAGGGAGATCACTACATTTGTCACAAGGTCCCTGAACCCAGGAAGTACAGCTATGAAAATACTTTTGTGTTATAATTGTTTTTACAATGTCCTTTCTTAAGTTTAAATATGTAAATATTGCTCCTACTCTGAATCACAGTTGTATGGTTGTATGGAGGTAAATTATATCATTACTCTGTGGATCACTTCAGACATATTTAATACAATAGACACATAGGAGGAACAATCCATTCTTTATTTTTTGTGCAATGTTTTCATTGATATTCCAGCTGCAAATTTGAAGTACTATCAGCCACATAAATTTACCTTGAACAACACAATATGAGGTGTGTTTTCACTTACAGGGCTCTCCTTGAGACCCATGACAGTTTCTAGAATAGGAAGAAAACATGTAATAATTGTTGATGAGAACACTGATGGCTAGAACCTCATATCTTTTTCTAGGTCCTCTGATTTTATCACAACCTACTGAGTAAAAACACAAAATTATCTTGTCTTACTTCTGTCTTATTGATCTTATTAATTCACGGAGCTGGCTCCAATCCTAGTAACACCTCACTCTTAGGAGACTATATGCAGCAGCTTAACTTTGGGTGCTCCCAAGAAGGAACAAGAGAGGCATCGGGGAATGACACTCACTCATGTGTATGCTGTATTTCAAAAGATGCTACTGGTTGAATCTTTACCCCTCCCTTCTTCCCTTTAACAAATATTTGTTTTGGATTGATATAATGAGCTAGACCGGAGATATAGCAAGCAACACAAAAAAGATCCCCCGTAACAGAATGAATACACTTATACAACAAGCCAATGAATACATAAATGCAAATTTTTTGACAAATATGGAGACAAATTGATAGAAAAGAGTAACGTGTTAGAATGATGCAGTTTTAGAGTGGTCAGCAAAAGTCCCTCTGCTGAGGTGACATTTGAAACAAGACCCAGTGAAAGTGAGGAAGGAGACATGAACAAGAGGCAGATAGCACAGCAGGTACATGTCAAGAAGTAGAAGCACGTTTCCTGGTTTTGAGGGGCAAGAGGTGGCTGGCATGGCTGGAGTGGCGTTAGAGGCAGGGGCAGGAGTGTGGTGGGGGGAGTGATAGGACTGGAGTGCAGAAAGACAGCAGAGGGCAAGTTCATAAAGAGCCTTGTAGGATATGGTAAGAACTGTGACTTTTACTCTGAATGGATGGGGAGCTACTGAAGCATTCTAAACAAAGGAAAGGCATAATTTGATTTATACATTTTGGGGGTCATTAGGGCTGCTAACTATAAAATAGCCTAGGGGGCAAGTGAAAAGCTATCAAGTTGTTTGTCAAGGGGCTACTGCAATACTCAGGTGAGGTGATGGTGACTTGAACCAAGACAATTATGATAGAGATGGAGAGAAATGGTTTGATTTCAGATATATATTAAGTTGAATCATTTGAAATGGATGGTTTTATAGGTGAAAATGATCAAAAGTTGGCAATTTCATATGGGTGCTAACATTTGGAAGTAATTCCAAAAGTAACTTGTGATGTATTGCAACTACTGGGTGAGAAAAAGAAGCACATAAGAGTGATTTGCTAGGTTTTTGACCTAAACACAAGAGGAAGAATTCTTAACTGAGAAGGGGAGGACTATCAGAAGATGGGTTTCAGTGGGCAATCAGCAGGTTCTTTGTAACATGTATTAGACATTTAAGTAAAGATAACATGTAGGTTGCTGAACTCTATCAGACTTGTTTTCCAACTTTTGACATACAAGTGCCTTACCAGTAAGTCTAGAGAGGTTGCTACTCCTTGCACATTATGTCCACTCACCATAATGTCATCAATGTAATGGACCCATGTGATTTTTTTGTGGAAAGAAAAGGTAACCAGTATCTCTGTGAATTAAATTATAATATGGTGCTGAGAACTGATATACCACTGAGGTAGGGCAGTAAAGGTGTAATTGCAGGCCTAGGTAATTTAGATTAAACAGCTTCTTATGGCATTTATTAATAGGTATGAGAAAAAAAGCATTTTCCATATTAATAGCTGTATACCAGGTGCTATATGATGTTTATTTTTATCAAACAATAAAACCTCTTCTGGTATAGCAGCTGCAATTGGAGCTGTCAGCTGGTTAAGTTTATGATAATTCTTTGTCATTCTCCAAAATCCACTGTTTTCTGCACAAGCCAGATAAGTGAGTGGAATGAAAATGTACTGGAAATCATCTTCAAGTCCTTGACGATTGCACTAACCTCTACAATCCCTTCAGAAATGCAGTATGGCTTTTGGCTTACTATTTTTGTAGGCAGAGGTGGTTCTGGTGGCTTCCACTTGGTCTTCTTTCTTACCATAATAATCTCCCCTCCATGAGTCAAGGACATAATGTATGAATTATGCCCAATAGCTGATTATGTCTATTTCACTTATAAAATAGTTCCAGTTCTGGGAAAATAACCATAGAATTAGTTCAGGAACCCGCTGTGTGACAAACTTGAATAAAATTCTATTAATCGCTTTGCCTTCATAAATAATACTCTGGGGGACTACAGTGACATTTCAGGTTTCCTTGAATTAGTGTCAGTTCAGAGCCCATGTCCAGTAATCCCTGATTCTTTCCCTTTCCCTGGTAAAAGGCTGTGGGTATCTTTGGGCAAGGCTGGGAGGAAGATTAACAGGACAGATTTTTGACAGTGTAGCAGGGTCCTTCCTCATGAGGACCCAGCCTCCCCTCCATTCAAGAAGTTCTGGGTCTTTAGTAAACTGACTCAGTTCTCAATCAATCAATTGATTGATTGACCATGACTGTATTTTTATAATTCAAGTGAGACTTTCATTTAGTCGATTGTCTACCTGTTTTACCTCTAGGACACCATTATTCACTAGCCAGCATCACAAGTCTCTGCCAGTCAGACTATTCTGATTGCTGCTTGGATTCTATGGACCACATGGCAACCACACCCACCTTGCCTTCAGTCAGTAGTGCTGACACTTGGCCCCCGACACCCTGAAATCTAATTATCCCCATTGCATTTAGGTTGGCAGCAAATCTGACTCATCTTTTCTAGGATTCTGGACTCTTCTCACAAATTTATTTGTCACAGTATTTTATAAGGTGTGAACTCTTGACCTTCCTGGAGTAAAGGAACAGGTCTTACATGATAAATACCCTCTAACAGTCCAATTTCCCAAAGACTTTAGATGCTTTTACTCTACACCTGGGCAGTTTGGCATTTCACCTTAATTTTGTGTAGGCCACCTTTTGGTCTACCCTTCAGCCACCCAAATACCCAGCCTTCCTTCCTAACCCGCCTTTCTAACCCTCTCAGCAGCAACATTAAATTTGCCATTTCTGTTTAGTAGACCCGTATTGATAAAGTCAGCTTGATCCAACTTTATGTTCCTTGTACACTTACCCCATACTCTCAGTATCAATTCCCACACATATTTCCTCATTTCTGTCTGTATAAATCGAGAAAAGCATGTAGTTCTTTTGGAATGTAACACAACTCTTAGTGGATCACACTTTGTAACTCAACTCAAGGTATGCTGAGACTTTATTTTAGTTTAGGTATAAAAGGAAAGAGGGGACAGACGGAGGGTCTTAAAGAGAATCTTCAGTATTTTGCAATTATTTCAGGGAAGGCTATTATAGTGTTCTTAGGCAAGAGTTGACCTTACGTGTGGGTATGGCAGCTTCTACTGGCAAAGGAAACTCATCACAGTTTAGAGTGTGATGTCTCCAGCTTCATCAGGAGCTTCCATATGTCCCCATTTTCATGTTGAGGATAGCATTTTATTCCCATCAATGTTCTCATTTTAGCAGCAGAACTTTATGAGATTGGGAATTCAATTTGCATTATAATTTAGCCACTCTCAGGATGAGGTTCTGCATTTGGTTTTCAACAGTTTCATCTCTGCCATTACACAAAATCAGGGTTTATTTCAGGGCAGACATAAATAGCTTCAGGTTACTTATGAGAAGCTTGGGCTGAGAATTTAAACTCCAAGCTTGAACTTTCCTTTCCCCACTTTGTCCAGCACAATTAGGAGTAACCAACTGGTTTTACTATACTCACTCTCTTGAAAACAACACTCTGAGGTATCAAATACACCTTTCCTACAGTTACATGCACACACATATACACCTCCCCTCTTCCTGTATATATACATATGAAACTTCAATAAAAAATGTTTCCGCCCTGACTGGTGTAGCTCAGTGACTTGAGTGTGGGCCTGCGAACCAAACAACTGCAGTTCAATTCCCAGTCAGGGCACATGCCTGGGTTGCAGACCAATTCCCAACAGGGGACGCACGAGAGGCAACCATACATTGATATTTCTCTCCCTCTCTCCTTCCCTTCCCCTCTAAAGATAAATGAATAAAATATTTTTAAAATGTTTCCAATTCTTTTATTTATTTTTTATTGTGTAAAAGCCTTTATTTGAACTAATACACTACTATCAAATTATATCATTTTTCAGAGTTAGAGTAATATTATGATCTTGAAAGCTACAGCAAACAGCTTGACAAAGCAAGAGTACATAAGTCCTACATACATATTTTTATTGTTTATTGACCTTATTTCCTTGTCTTAGGTGTAAAATTAGAAAATCTGTTGTACACTTAGCAGACTTGGCCTACTGTATCCCACCTAAGTTCTGAGCTCCCTTTCTCTTTGGAAGTGTCATATGCAATAGCATTTTAAATCTAAAGAGAAAGTTTGATGATACAGGTTTTAAAACAAGTAAGCATATATCAAACCAAATGTTTTAAGACAAAATATGTCAACTGTTTACAGCTTGGGTGTGAGGAGAAAGATGCAAATTTAAGATATATTTTCTTCTACTATAATGTAAGTTTTTAATTACTTGAAGACCCCTTTTAAAAGTAGCAAAATCAGCAGTTTTATTTAATGTAATCAAAATATTCTTGAATGTACAAAAAAGGATTACGTAGAAAGAATACTGTAAAAAGATGCTGATTTTAAGAATAAAAGAATATGAAAAGCTTCTATTACATTCTACACAGCCTGTTACTTCCACAAATTTTCGCTACCAGAAAGATAAGCAAAGGATACTCATAACCAAATACCTTCTGACCACAGTTCTCAATTAAGAACTAGCATACTGGATGGAAAGTAAAATTATTGTCTAATTATATTTGTAGCCAATCATCTAAGCAAGTCCCAAGAGGTGGACATTATATGAGAGAAAAATAGACAGAGAGAAAAAATATATAGCAATTGGAAATATCATTGGCAGCAATCTAGAAGGAGAGTAAATGATTCGGCTATGAGCACATTTCAGGTGTACCTGATACATCCAACTATGACTATGGGAAACAATTGCTTTTTATGAAAACTCTTTCTCCTAGGGTTCTCATGAGGACTAGTCTTATTAATCAAAACTGAAAGTCCTTCAAATGACCAAATAGTTCCTTAAGCCATGACGAGCTCTTTGACTGGAAATAGATGACCTGCTAATCATGAGCAAGGCTGTTTTTATTCAAATTAGTTCCTTTACACTCTCTTCACTCCCCTACCCATCAAGCATGCTAACACAGTCATGACCATCTTAGGTTTTACTTCCACAATGTCTTCAGGGAGAGCGTACACCCTGGCTCCAATTCTTCTAGCCATTGACACTGCATACTTGACATTATTGTGCTTGTCATCTTCTGTTAGATTGCCGCTCTTAACAAGGTCATAATTTATGCAGCCTGGCTGGATGGCGTCAATTAAATCCACAACTGCCAAATTGGAGCTGATCGTCTTGTCCTTAAAACTCTGGAAGTTGATTTTCCAGCTTCACTCAGTGTTCTGTTCACCCAGCTTACAATGATGTCATCATTAGCTTTCTGACCATCTCCAAGATCTTCCAGAATATTGAGGGTATATCTTCTCATCAGCTGCCAGACTAAAGCTAAAGTCAGGGTCTGGTTTCCATCATTCAGGTCTTGCCCTTCAATGCCAACCAGGGAGAATTTGGCAGGATGCTTCCCTAATTCAACAGCATAGTTGCAGTTTTCTAGCTTTTTCATGTTGGCTCCAAGTTTTGGGTATGGAGGTTTATTAACTTTACTCCAGTCAACAGGAACTTTAATTCATTCGTACAGCTGTAAGATTACCAAGGCATCTTGCAGGTCAACATAGAGATGGTTTACATGTGGATTAACACCAAGAGAATTCATCCAGTTACTGAAGGTTCTTCCTTCATGAGTTTCTCCTTCTAATAGAGTCCAGTCAATATCCTGGTTCTCTGGCTTAATTAGTGCTGGATATTTATTAAACAGTTTAGCCACAAAGGCTAAGTTGAGTTTGGGGTTTCCACTGACAACATCAGTAGGAGTAACAAACTGTCTGCAACCTAACATGTCTGCTTGTTGAAGCATACTCTCAGCTCTCTTCAAATCATCTGTTTCATTGAAACCTGACATGTTAGTATCTATCCATGGCTCACCTTCCTTTTGTCCTTTTGGTGCAGTTTGATTGAGAAGATGGAAATAGTCTTTGGAATCCTTGATGTCAGCACTAAAGTTGTTGATTTTTTGCCAGCCCTAGTTTTCCAAATGAAAGTTTGCCCATCTAAGCAGAAGCTCTTCTGGAGACAATTTCATAAGCTCCTCCAAAGTCTCACCATCTTGAAGTAAAGCAGCCAAGGCTTCATTTCTGCTTAATTCAATGTCAGTGAACAAACTGAGCTTAATGATCTACCAAAGCAGTCCCAAAACCAGATGAGGTTTCCCGGCCCACAAATCCTCTGCACCAGTGTTCCCAACGTGACACCCAATGGCAGAAGTGGAGTTCAGTGCCAAGTTCAAGTTTTCCTGAATGATGAACAGTGTAAGTTTTTTCTTGTTGATTGCTCTTTCATCAATTGTATCAGGGACTGAAAGGTTGATCATTTTACAAAGCACAATTCCATCACCAACAGCCTTGAACAGGTCATCAGTATTTGGGTTCATTAGTATAACATGTCGACAGTCAGGATCATTTTCCAAAGCTTTGTTTATCCAGTTAACAAAAGCATATTTTTCTTCCTCTGAGTAAGAATACTGTGTTCCTTCACTGGAGAGCTCTGAAGTTCCTCCCAGAGCACAAATCCCTTCTTTCCTGTTGATTGCTTTGCAGAAGGTTTTAGCAATATCACTGCTTTTCACCTCTTGGAAAATGTAAACAAATTCGTCAAAACTTATCTTTCCATCTTTATTTCTGTCACCATCCAGCATGAGTTTCTGAATAATTTCTCTCACTTTATATCCTGGTAACGGCATATTAGCTTCCTTGAAAAGCTCATGAAGTTCATGGTCACAAATAAATCCATTGCTATTGAGATCAACTTTTGCAAAGGCCTCTTTGAGTTCATCATACTCATCTTTGGAAATCTGAGTGGTAGCCATCTCATCCATTTAAAGAAGATCTGTGATGTTAAGATGTTACAAAACATGACAACTTCTCTGTAGATAGTAAGTTAGGTAATAACACTTTTCAGAGTGGTCTCGGGATCTAAAGTCACAGACTACCTGATCTGACCCGAATACCTTCGACTGACACACTCAAACAACTTCTGCCTCTCAGAATTTTTGAGGCTGCAGTTCTCCAATTCTTTCATTTTTTAAGAACATAAGGAAACATCTCTTTTGTTTCCTTGAGCATTGTGTGAAAATGTTTTCTAAACTGAGGCAGCCATTATGTAACTAAAAGGGAAAGTGCCTTTACAGGTGGGAAGAACCCTGCTGCTCCATGCATCTTCGATTAATTAAATCCAACAACCATCAGATCCCTGATCACGAGGCTTCCTATCATATGAAATTAGAAATACATTGTGCAAGTGTTTTTGAGTTGAGGTTTCAGTTACTTGCATTATAGTATTTTAACTGATACACATATTATAGGGAATTGATGGGGAATATTTGAGTCGACGTGCCTCAGTGTAGGAGAACAACCTGTAGCATCATACATGTTCATATAACGCACTGTAAGGGAGCAAGTTTGTGGCAGTGCCAGAACTGGAATCCAGATAATCCTGACTGCAAGTTCATTGCTCTTTTCTTCACATTATGAAGAGCCTCAATATCTTTCACTGTTCAAATATCAAGTCTATTATCCATGTGGTTTCATTAAGTTTTTACCTAAAAAGTGACCTGAAATGATTTTTCTTTAAACATGTTTTTCTCTAATTAATAACTCGTGGTTTCTAGATACAACATATTTTTATTGTACCAAACAGGCTAATTCTTTTCCTCCATATACTGACATTGTATAAAATAAAAATTCTCTAAGTGAACTCATTGTTTTTTAGCTATCCATCTCACAGATGGGTTGTCCCAAACTACCATCAGTTTCTCATAGAACCCATCCATCTAGTTCTATGAAAGTTGCAAAGCATAATCCAAGTTGAATTGAAAGTAGTTCTTTGTCACAGCTTTCCAATCTGTCAAATGCTGAGGATGAAATATGATTGGGATATAGTGTGGCTTGTCAATTCCTCAATCAAGCCCATTAAAATCTGGAAAGGTAGATGATGTGAGCATTTTTGTGCACTGTATTTTACTATACACAAACATTGAAAAGTTTAAATGGTCATAAATATTCAGCATAGTTGTCATTTTTCAGAAATTTTAAGAAAAATTTTTGTCTGCTCTATTACATTTTTCCTTTTTGAATCTCACACAAAAAAGGAAATTGTAGAATGTTAGATACTAGTTGAATGTTAGAGATTACAAAATCCAAGCCCAAAGACACTTATGGTGGCATAACGAGTAAAGTGGAGGATGGTTATAGACACAGAAGAGGAGGAGGAGGAGGAAATGCAACTGAGAAGGTAGAAACTGAAGGGATGCAGCCACATTGCAAGTAGTGGCAGTGGACACCAGAGCTGGAAGAGTCAAGAAATGCCTTCCCCACCACAGCTTCTGAGGGGAGAATGGCCCTGACAGCAAGACAATGTTCTCCAGTGATAGTGTTTTCAGGCTTCCAGTTTCCAGAACTGTGAGGAGATAATTTTCTATTGTTTTAATCCAATAAACATGTGGTAATTTGTTATGATAGTCTTAGGAAATGAATATATAATACTTACTATTCTACCCAGTTGTGTGGCTCTCTCCAGCTGCTCTGGTGTAGTCATGGAAGTGATAGATGGTTGAGTTATGTTTGCAAGGAGGATGGAGGCAAAAGGGGAATGGAATCCTGGGTGTTTCCAAAGAAATGACCGTAATAGGGAAACATGGATTCTAAGTTGGTCATGAGAGAAAACAGAGCAAATGGGTGATGAAAATCTGAAGGCATTAAAGAATGTGTCATGATTTGATTGAGAACCGTGGTAGGTGGACAGTACCTGTTAGCAGTCATTAAATGTTGAATGAAATTAAACCAAATATCAAGTTAAGAGTTCTTGCGTATTGCCAACCTCAAAACTTAGCACTGAAGAGGATTCAGTGGAGATCACAAAATCAGAGATGTTAAAAATTGGAATCTTTTCCCAGGACTACATCAGAAATTTTACCATGTACAGTGAAAACTGGATTATTAGAATCACAAGCATATCTACTTTATAAGCTATTGGATTCAAATACTCATGGAGAAATTAGCATAATTAAACACTTTGGCAAATATTTTGATTCCCTCCATACTCCTTTCACATGAGTGAAGTAATTTAAATTTTAATGTTTTCTGTACTTCTTGCCATAAGATAAGTTATGGGATGTAATGTACAGCACAGAGAATGCATAGTCAGTGGTATCGTAAGAAATTTGTACAGTGACAGATGTTGTTAGACTTACCGTGGTTATCAGTTCATAAGGCATGTGGGTGTTGCATGACTGTTTTATACCTGAAGTCTGTATACTATTGTATGACAACCAAAAAGGCAAAAGTCAGATGTTAGTCACCAGGCACTGCTTAGGCATAGTGGGACAAAGGATGAAATACTGAAAATGCATGAGAAGGAGAACTTTACATTTGGGAAGACTTGTGTTCTTCAGTTTTAGTTGGAATTTTCTAATTTTATTGTTTTCCAGAAAATTAGTCAATAAAATTAGGTTTTAGGTATAAACAGATACACATCTCTGAGGCTATACATAAAATTTCTAGATAGTTTGCTCCTAAAAACATTCGAGACCAACAGATTACTTTCATTCATAGGCATTAATTAGAAGTACATTATCTCTATGGCCATTAAATCATTTTAGTAAAGTACTAGACATAGGCTTTAATTCTCCACCAAGTAGCTCAACTCAATTCAATTTAACACATCTACATAAAATATTTACTTAGCTTCTATTTTGTGCAAGGCCTGTTCTAGACCTAAAGAAATTTCCAGGAGGAGTTGACCATAATCTTACACTTTAGTGAAGACAATCCTTAAAGGCATATGGAATTCTCCAGATTAATAATCTCATAAATTGCTCTTCATCTGGGCCCACTGTCTTTATTTTTCCTGTTATTTCACAGGATCAGTAAGAGAAAATAATTTACTGTCAAACCCAATATAGGGGTTTAAATGCTTCAGAGTTGGGACTGCAAAGAGGAGTAGGTATTAAGATGGATACAAGATTTAGGTTGGGTTATGGAGTCAACGTCTTCTACCATATCCAACACTGAATCTCTTGTTCTACCCTCTGGATATTTCCCCCATCCCCAAACTCTAAAGGCCCTTTACTGTCATTTTATTATCAAAGTTTATAGCTGTAAAGAAGCATTCTGGCCGGTCTGCTGTAGGATGCCTTGAGGCCTTGATGTTAGTATGTGCAGGCCCATGGTAAGATGCTGGAACTGCAAATCCACCTCAGTAAGTAGAAAGCGGGGAAAAACGGAAGAAAAAGGCTGGCCACTCTAGTCTGGTAGTTATTAGAGTTTATTAAGGGAAACTTACCTAGGAGGCATGTCTCAGGCTGCTACAAGGTGAGATGTATCGCAGATGAGATGTATCACCTCACCACTTGGCAGAGAATTATGTGGAACAAAGCAGGATAGTCATGGGTACTCGTTCATGACTAGCCCTGGGTAAGGGTAAATGCTTTACATGCTTGAACAGGTTAGGACAATGGCCTGTTCCAGGAACCAGTAGTGGGAGGCATGTCAGAATGAACAGGGATTACAATGTCTCCAAGGAGGATTTTGGAAAGCAGTCGCCCCCTCTGTCCAGGTCCAGCTTGCAGGTCAGGCAGCAATCATGTCATGGAAGTGTTTCCTCCACACTAGAAATCTAAAATTTCTTCCTGCAGCCAATGATTTGCTGAATGCTTAACCAACAGCTCTGTGATGATGAATTGAGCCCTTATTTCTAATATTTTGCAATTTCCATCATGTAAGTACTCCCAATATGGCTAATTTCAAACTGCCAATGTGAAGTTAACCAAAGGCAGATTTGGAAAGAAATGTGCACTATTATCCAGCACAGGTGACTCTAGAATTCTTTTATATCTCTCCCTTTGATTTTAGCATATTTGCAAAATTGTGCAACCATAATCTCAATGCATCTTAGAACATTTTGTCACCTTAAAAAGAAACTCCATTCTACCTTGGCCAGGTTGCTCAGTTGTTTAGAGTGTTGTCCTAAGCACCAAAAGGTTATGAGTTCAATCCACAGTCAGGGCACACACAGGAGGAACCCTCCTGTAACACCGATCCATGTTTCTCTCTCTCACCTCTCTCTCTCTCTCTCTTTGCCTCCTCCCTCACTCCCTCCTCCCCTCTAAACTTGATGAGCGACATGTCCTCAAGTCCTCAAGTGAGGTGGGGGAGAGTCAGTTGACCATAAATGTGAGGGGTTTTTTCTGGATTCTTTATTCTATTCCACTGATCTATTTGTCTATTCTTATTCCAGTACCACACTGCCATGCCGAGTCATAAAACCAGATACCATATAGATCAATGGAGATCTTGGGAATTCAGAAACAAACCCTCATATTTATAATTCATTTTTTAAAATTTATTTATCTCTAGAGGGGAAGGGAAGGAGAAAGGGAGAGAAACATCAATGTATGGTTGCCTTTCGTGCGTCCCCTGCTGAGAATTGGCCTGCAGGGAACTGGCCTGCAGGGAACCCGCCTACAACCCAGGCATGTGCCCTGACTGGGAATTGAACTGTAATCGTCTGATTTGCAGGCCGTGCTCAATCCACTGAGCTACACCAGCCAGGGCCCACATTTATAATTCATTTTTGACAAGAGTGCAAAGAAAATACAACAGAGAAAGACTTGTGGGACTCTGTGGGCAGTTTTGTTATTTCTGATTCAATAAATGCATAATTTATTTTTTTAGTCATAGCCACAAATTAAACAACATAGGCATAAGTTTTTATATTCTCTTTTGTGATACTGTTATATATAAAATGCATATGTATGCTATAAACCCAATAACACATTGGGGTAATTATTAATTTATATAATTTTATGTCCATTAAAAAAACCAAAAGAAAGAAAGTTATGTATTTATAGATTTTGCTATATTCATTTTTCTCATTTACCATTTCTGGTCTTTTCATTTATTCCCATGGATTCAATTTACCATCTGGTGCTACTTTCTTTCTCCAATACATCTTTGCTCCCAAACACTTTCTTTGTGCTGTTATTGCCAATAAAATATGTGTTTATATGTTATAGGCCCAACATTACATTATAGGCACATTATTTTATACAATTTTTTTAACAAGTTGAGAAAAGGAAAAAATAAAAAGTATGCCTTTATATTGTTTATTACAACAAATACAAAATGACCTTTAACAGTGTTCTTCATTTCCCATGTGTATTTAAATTAATATTTGAGGTAATTTGTTTTATCTCAAAGAAGTTTTAGTATTTCTAGTTAAATATTCTTTTAACAAAGAATTTTCTAAGCTGGAAATGTCTCTATTTGTGAAACATAGTTCTCCTAGATATAAGATTCTTGGTTGATAGTACTTTTCTTTCAGTTCTGTAAATATGTTACTCTGCTGCTCTCTGGTTTTGATCATTTCCATAAGTCAGCTAATTCTTTTACTGGGGTTCCCTTATACAGAGTGAGTCATTTTCCTCTTGCTTCTTTCCACCTTTTCTTTGTGACTTTCGGCATTTTTACTACGGAGCATCTGTATGTGGGTCTTTATTTATCCTCTTTTGACTCACAGAATTCCTTGAATGTGTAGATTAATGTTTTTCATCCAAGTTGGAAATTTTTAACCAATATTTCTTCTAATATTGTTTCAACCCTCTTAATTTTCTTCATTCTTTGTAGTCTCACTCTTCTTCAGATTGCATAATCTGAAAGACAAATACCATATGATCTCACCTTTAACAGGAAGCTAAACAACAAAACAAACAAGCAAGCAGAATAAAATCAAAGACACTGAAATACAGAACAAGTGGGCAGTGGCCAGAGGGGAGAGGGAAGGGAATTTAAGGGGAAAAAAGGGGAGGGATTTAGAGGAACAAATAGGAAGGACACAGGGACGAGAACTAAGGGGGTTGGAAATGGGAGGGAGGTGGGGAGCATGGGGCGGGGGTGGGGGGATGGGGGCTGAGATGGGAGAAATACACACAAAAAAATGTACTTGAAAAATAACTACATAAAATTTTTTAAAAATTGCATAATCTCATTGTACTTTCTAGTTTACTGATACTTTCTTCTTCCATTTCAAATCTACTTTAAAGAATATTTCATTTTGGATATTGAACTATTTTCATATGAACATATGAATATATATGTGAAAGTACATTTTATGTACTTTCATATGTTTCATATTGAACATATAGGTGAAAGAACATTGGTAATTTCAATAATTTCCATTTGATTCTTTTGTATAGTATCTATTGTAGTCACAGATGAGATATTGTCAATTTCTTTACTTCTTTAAACATGGCCTTCTCTGAGTATTTATTATGTTTGAGTATACAATAGTTATGATGCCTGCATTAATTTTTTATTAAATCCTACATCTAGTTCCTTTCACAGGCAGTTTCTCTTCCCTGATTTTTTTCCTGTGTCTGATGTTTTAGATAACACATTGTAGGAATTTTGAATGCTGATTCTCTTTACTTCTTTCTGGGATTTGTCTTGTTGTGCTTATTCATTTGTTTAGTCAAACTGTTAGATTATTTTAGTGAAGTCCATTTCCTTGGAGTTGTAAACATTCTGATGTTGCTCCTGAAAGGGTGCAGCTCGGAGCTTGCGAGGTGACCCTGGAAAGAGAGCGATTTTAGCAGGGTTCTCTTTGTCTCCACCGGCCAAGTCTGATCTGTCTGTTAAACTGTCTGCGTAATTTGATAGCCTACTCAGATTTTGAAATCCTCTAATTGTTGGCTCTTCGCTCTATTGTTTTCAATACTGCCCTGGGACATAAACGGGATTACAAATTGATACAAGTAAATCCAAGCAGAGGCAGTTTTTGAGACTCTTCTTTGAGGTTTGTTTGTTACCGCCCAGGGAGGGCTCTTCTTAGGGGCTTCTTTCCAGGTTCTGTCTGGTAAGCAGGCTGCCCTGCAGTTCAGCTTTTCATCTCTCTCAAAGCTACCAGCTTACTCATAATTGCTTTTCACCAAAAGCTCCATTGCTTTTTCTTTCTTTCTTGTTTTTCTCCTTGCCTGCCATACCTGACTTTCAGCCTGAAACTTCTAAGGAGTTTTGAAGGGAATGTCACATTTTGCCTTTTCTGTTAACTCTTAACATGAGTTTTCTTGGCAGCAGGTTCCTCAGCTACTACTTCTGTCTGTATGTTCCCATCCCTTGTCCATTAAAGACAATCAGGGCTCAGCTGCAGATGACCTTAGTGAAACTTTAAAAAAGAATGAAGTTATATACTTTTTATTTCTCTCTCTCTCTCTCTCTCTCACACACACACATACACACACACACACCCTTCATAACACCCTTCATTCATCCTTTAGATGGAATTTGCTGAGTTGTCAAACCCCTGAGAAGGGTAAGGGGTTTCACTGATGGGATGAATAGTCTAACATAATACTCTGGGGTGGGTGTCAAATTCATTTTCACGGGGGTGGGGGGCCACATCAGCCTCCGGTTGCCTTCAAAGAGCTGAATGTAAAATTAGGACTACATAAATGTAACTACTCCTTAACTGTTAAGGAGTTGAAATTACACATATATATTTACTGGCTTCTCATGGAATTCTCATGGAATTACACATATATATTTACTGGCCCCAGTATCTATTCCAGGTGGTTTAAAATTTAAGATCTTCTCTATCTTAGGAAGATTCAGAATGAAGCCTTCATCAGGTCCCTTAAATAAGAAAAAAGAAAGTGACTAGAACTCACACATGTGGTGATGGGAGCAGAAAGTGGTATCCTAATGGTTGGTCAGACAGCACTCTGAAACCTAGGGCATTCTGCAGAGGATGAGGCTGGTGGCCATACTCTGAGAAGTCCGTGTGTGTGTGTGTGTGTGTGTGTGTGTGTGTGTGTGTGTGTGTGTGTGTGTGTGTGTTGGAGGTAGGGTGAATGTGCAGGTAGAAAACAGAAAGCATTAGGGGAAAGCTGAAAGTCCACTCTGAAAGGATCTTGAGTTGAGATGCTGGAACTCTCACGTACCCTCCCTCCATCACTATGAAAACTACTAACGAGAATGACATGCTCCTCAAAATGGGCACACAGAGCTTGCCTTCCCTGCAGGTCAGCCACCCGACCTGACTTACAAAGCTCTATTTTCTGCCTCTCTTCTTCCCCATGTGTTCCTTGATTTACCTCAATCTGAGATAAAGTGTGGGGATATGGAGAAGCTCCATTTCTTACTGTTTTTCCTTCTGAGAACTCTGTGGTCCATCTGTCTCAGACATCAGGTGAATTTTTATACTGATTCTGCTCTTTCGTGAATGCTTTTATCAGTCCCAAGGCTACTTAGTGACAAGAGCGTGCCTATCAGTGCGGTGCCTGCCGGCCACCTCGTAAATGCCATCTGGGCGAAGACACTTCTACACTAAAACCCCAGTGTGAGCAAAAACTGCTCACATGGAGCATTTCCCTCCTAAGTAATTGAAGTCTTATTTTCACTTCGTTTTTTATGTAAGTTTCGAAGTGAGATTTGCCATATAAATTATCTAAATAATGTATTTCATACTGTGCGTTTAAATCACTGTATTTGTGTTGGTTATTTGATTTACTTCTTAGCCCACTTTTCAAATAAACTGTAACATGGCTCCACCATGTGGTGGAAATATGCATTTTGTCCTCAGAAGTCCAACACAGCAGCAAGAGAGTGAAGAGTCCAGTCAATGCCACTCGTAAAGTTGGTCAGCAAATATTTATTAAGATCCTACTATGTGTAGGCTATGTTCTTTGCACTGGGGACACTATAAATGAAGCAAATGCAAACACTGACTCCTTAAATGTCATATTCACTGTTCACCTTTGGTTAAGAAAACCATAGCAAACAGTAAGTACAAAAACACATCTTTCGATTGTTCTTATTAGTGATAAGAAACAGGGGAAAAATAGTTTTTTCTTCTGGCTTTGTCATTGACTGTGTAAAAGTATTCACTTTTCCTCTCTGGGACTCAGCTCTTTATAGCTTGACTTCTAACTCTGATAACATGATAGAAGAGTGAGGGTGTATTTCTCAGGGGGAAGAAGAACATACATGAACACATTCCAAAGTTTGCATACAAGGTTGGGGGTTTGCAGTCTCCCTAAACATTACCTGTGACTTATATGAGTCCGCCAACACATAAAAGTTAAAATCTATTGGATTAGATCATTTCCATTGTTCCTTCTAACTATAACAATATTTGGTTCTTATGGCCAGGAACAATTGATGCAGAAGACTAATTCCAGGGTAGAGAGATAATTTATATTCAAGCCCCCTGTCTTCCAAACCTTCTCAACACATCCCCCAAATGCTACAGTTGCTGCATTTTTTCACATCCTTGCAACCTCCCCTCCTCAGAAACAAAGCACTGGGAGTGTGAGGTGACTGCATGGTATTGTCCAAACCAAGACACTTCGGGAATGCGGTGGGGAGAGGGGGCTTGCACCAATAACTATTCACCTCATAAGTTTATTGTAAAAATTAAAGTCTCCGATGCACTAAATGAGCTCAGAATAGCAGCTGACACATAGAACCCTACCCATAGTAGTTTTAATCAGTAACCACAGGCAACTAGCTGCATCTTTCTACTAGTTTTACTGTGAACATCTGAAACAGAAGATTGTTTCCCACAACGTAATCTCATGTACGGCCTACACCAGAGAGGTGCTTTTTAACCCTATCGTCCAAATATTCAGCCTATAACTATGGGCTCACATTAAATATTGATGGAGGGGTGTGTGGATGTTTCCTGGGCAGGAAAATAGAAATAGCTGGGGGGGTGGAAGAGAGTCTGTCTTCAAAAGGAAAGCTCATAAATTCATCCGTAATTAGATTGAGGAGACACAGTTATGTGGACTTGATTGCCCTAAGTGTGGGATTTCTTCAGATGATTTTTCCACCCTGCATGTGCAGGTCCAATTGGACAACTGCATCATTTATTTAGTTATTTATTTTAGAAAGGGATGATTTTCTGAGAAGACCATAATTGATTTCCAAAGGTTACGAAGTCCTTCACAAACTCATTAAGAACAGACTGAACAAAAAGAGCTGCAGTTAGTTGACAAATGATTTCAGAACTGCCCCGTGACAACAGCGTAGTGTGAAATGTCCTTTGTCATTTAGGCTGAAGTAGGGCCGCAACACGCCAGGCAGCTGCAGTGGCAGGATGCGCAGTAAAAATCTTCTCTGCTGTCTTCTCTACTGTGGGGGTTAGGTCTTTAAGATCTTTATATAACAAAGCCAGTTTTAGTGTGTGATTTTTTTCCTTCTGACTTTTCAAAGTCCTGGGCCTTCCCTGACTTCTGTGCACATCTGCAGGTGTCATGGGGAAACATCTGGGAATGTTCCCTAGTGCGTTTTGCTCAGTGACAGCAGCCTCCCTCCCACTGGGTTTCTATTTTCCTTTTTCACCCCTTGCCTTCCTACAATACCAGGGTAAACCCTCTCATGCAACCCTCGATCATGATACACTTCTCGCCACAAATCCCACTGCCTTTGAGTTAGACTAAAGCCATCTAGAGTGGCATTCCGGGTTTTCTCAGCTGAGACTGCTGTCTGTCTGTCTTCCCCAGTCCCATTTTCCCGATTCTCCCCGTCAGTACTTTACACTCCAGCCCCTTTTATTTTTCTCTCCCTGCTCACACCTCCACATTTTCCTTCTCCACCCTTACTGGAGTCATGTTACTTCTTTTTTTTTTTTAGTTTTAATTGATTTTAGAGATGGGGACAGAGAAAGAAAGAGAAACATTGATTTTGTTGTTCCACTTATTTACGCATTCATTGGTTGCTTCTTGGATGTGCCCTGACTAGGAATCAGGCCTGCAACCTTGGTGTATTGGGGTGATGCTCTAACCAACTCAGCTGCCCCACCAGGGCCAGTCCACTTCTTTATCTGGAATGTAATCACTGTTTCCTAGCAGTTCCTATGCTGGGTGGAGTAGCTTTAACAAGTGAAAAAGGATAATATCCAAGTATCCAGTTAAACTGTGTGAAATCACCTTAGTAGAGATAAGTATTCAAATATTGGCAATTGATTAAATTTCAGCATAGAAATTTAGAGTACACAAAGTATTTCCACAAACATTATTTCATTTGATCTTTGTAGTAACCTATGAAATGGGTGACATGGAGATTCAGCAATGCTCACTTGTGTACTATCATTCAGGTGGTAAGGAGTGGAGGTAAAATCTGAAACTAGCTCTCCTGAAACCATATATTCCAATTTCATTTTTTTAATTTTTAAAAATATGTTTTATTGATCATGCCATTACAGTTGTCTCATTCCCCCCTTCATTCCCCTTCCCCCTCTGCACCCCCTCCCCCATTCTACCCTTTAGTTCATGTCCATGTGTCACAAGTTCTTTAGATTCTATATTTCCCATACTATTCTTGCCCTCCCCTCTGTCTATTTTCTACCTACCATCTATGCTACTTATTTTCTGTACCTTCTCCCCCCTTCTCCTTCTCCCACTCCCCTGTTGCTAACCCTCCATGTGATCTTCATTTCTATGGTTCTGCTCCTGAGCTAGCTGTCTGCTTAGTTTGCTTTTGTTTTAGGTGTGGTTCTTAATAACTGTGAGTTTGCTGTCCTTTCACAGTTCATATTTCTTATCTTCTTTTTCTTAGATAAGTCCCTTTAACATTTCATATAATCAGGGCTTGGTGGTAATGAACTCCTTGAACTTGACCTTATCTGAGAAGCACTTTATCTGCCCTTCCAATTTCAGACACTATACTCTTCCCACAGTGGAACACTGCCATCTCTCTCCCTGGAGGACTTTCCAATGTTCCCAAATTGTTCTCATTCCTTCTTTATAGCTAAGATCTACATAATGCCCTTATAATATTTAAGTTATGAAATCCACTTCAGTATTAATAAGTAATGCTGATTCACTCCTTAAATAATTAAGTGCATCTTTATTTTCAAATTTTAATTTAGCCTAAATAAATCCTTTGGGTGCAATACATAGTATAGTATATTGTACCTAAAGAAATATTACATGTGCTTCAGGGGAAATTTAATTAAACTAATAAAATTGGGTAGCATGTTTAGATCAAGGAAGAAAATAAGACACCAGCAGGAGCCATTCCCTTCTATACTCCCCATGATACTGACTTTCCAGCCATAATTTTTAAAGCAAACTGAGTCTCACTCGTCCCTTTGCTCTAGGAGCAGCAATGCCACCAATGTCACTCACACTGAAAGGTAGACTATGAATATATCTCCCACTCCCCAGAAGGACAGAAGACTTCTACTGAAAAAGAAGTGGCTCTTGCATATTTACTTAAATCGTTCTTGTTTCCTGCTAGGAATGTAAACCAGCTTCACAAATTTCATATTTCTATGCAATTGGTATTCATAATTTTTAAGTAAGCTCTATTGGGGTATAATTTACTTACAATAAAATACATCAATTTTAAATGTACACTTCAGTGAATTTTGGTAAATGTTTACAGTAATGTAATCACCACCAAACTTATTATGTAGAATTGATCACCCACAAAGTTCCCTTGTAGTCTTTTTTCAGCTGATACCCTTTGCTCAAAGCTGGCTTATGGAAACTTTTGATCTGTTTTCAGTCAGTATAGTTATGCCTGCTCCAGAGTTTTATCTAAATGGAATAATATAGTGCCTGGTATTTTATGTTTGCTTTCTTTCACTTAACATGATGCTTTTAAAATTCTTCTTTTTTTTTTTTTTTGGCATGTATCAGGAGCCCATCCATTTTTACTGCTAGTATTTTACCACACATATATACCACAATTTGTCTTTTCACTGATGAGTTAATAAGACACATGATCATTTTCAATTTGAAACTATTATAAAAATAAAGCTTCAGTGTGAATTTGAGTAAAATCTTATAGGAACATATATTTCCATCACCCTGATAAATACCTAGAAGCTTACACTACTGATTTTTTAAACTTTTTATCTTTACTAAGTATTTTAATGCTAGAAATGAACTTCTAATTATTTCTTGAACTTCATTTTAGTACTGCACATTTTTTAAATATTTTATTTTATTTTATTATTTTTTTAAAGATTTTATTTATTTATCTTTAGACGGGAAGGGAAGGAGAGAAACATCAATGTATGGTTGCCTTTCGTGCGTCCCCTGCTGGGAAGTAGCCTGCAGGGAACCGGCCCGCAACCCAGGTATGCGCCCCGACTGGGAATTGAACCGCAATTGTTTGGTTCACAGTCCCGCGCTCAATCCACTGAGCCACACCAGCCAGGGCTGCACATTTTTATATTTTGTTTTCATTTTTTTAACTATTTTAAAATTATGTCTATAATTTCTTTTTGATTCATTCACCTATTATTAGAAAGGCATTGTTTAATCTGCAAATATTCAGGGATAGTCTAGATCTCTGTGATGTATAGTTTTACTTTAGTTTTACTGGGGTCAGAGAACACAGTTCATTTAACTTAATCTCTTTCAAAGTTAATGAGGTTTGTTTTAAAGCCACATATGCGGTCTGTCCAGAAAAAGTCCAGCCATTGTTAATATAGTGAGAATGGTATTTGTAACATTGATGTAAGCTGCCAGGCAAGGAGAACGCACTGGAATGCACATGTGTGAACCATGCTGACTTCACTGTACTAGTCACTGGGGGCGGTAGACACCACTGAGTGAGCATGTGTACTGTGTGGCCATCACATTCAAAATGACTAAGCAAGTACAGCAACACATCTGCATCAGATTTTGTGTTAAGTTTGAACAATCCTCCATGGAAACCATTTGGATGATTCAAAAGGCAGCAGCTATGGGCGACTGGTGATTGGCAGCTTCAACACAACATTGAACCCACTCATGTGTCACATCTGTTGCACAGTGTTTGGCAAAACATCAAATCACTCAGGTGACTCAGCTCCCCTAAAGCCCAGAGTTGGCACCCTGTGACTTCTGGCTTTTTCCAAAACTTTAGACCATCGGTGAGATTCAGGAAAATACTACAGGGCAGCTGATGACAACTGGAAGAACTGTGTGAGGTCCCAAGGTGTCTACTTTGAAGGGGTCTGATGCATCATTGTCCTACATACAATGATTCTTGTATCTTCTTCAGTAAATGTCTCTCTTTTTCATAGTATGGGGCTGGATACTTTCTGGACAGGCCTTGTAGAGATCAAACAGTGAATGGTTCACATGCACATGAAAATCCTGATGTCATGTTAGCACCAGATAGAGTGATCTAAAAAGGACTTGTCAGTCAATTTACTAAAGTTGTTCAAGTCTTCCACAATGTTACTGATTTTCTGCTCACTTGTATAGTAAGAGAAAAGTTTGAAAATTTCAATTATGGTTTGATTTATTTCTCAATCATTTTGCTATATGTTTTGGTTGTCCTAGTCTTCCTTATTTTTATTTTTTTCTGCCTTCATTTGGATTTAGTATTTTCATGATTCCTCTTTATCCTTGTCATATACAGGTTTACTAGCTATATATGATTGTTTTATTTTTAAGTAATTTTTATAGATTAAAATTTTTATCTTATTATCTGTACTCAATAATATTTTACTTCATGTATAAAATAAATATTTATATTAATATGCTTCCATACTTCCTCTATTTTTATGCTATTGTTATCATATATTCTACTTCTACAGGTACTAGGATCTCGACAATTTCTTGTTACTCCTTTTTATTGGTTATGTTTTAAAGAGACTAAAAAAATAGAAAATGTATTTTACATTTAAATTTTACCATTTCTTGTGCCTTTCACTGTTTGGGTGTGCATGTACACGGATCTAAATTTCTGATACTATTTTATCTTTGTCTGAAGGAATTCTTTTAATATGTTTTTCTTGTTTAAGTACAATGCCAGTAAATTCTCATTTTTATGAGTCTGGAAAAGTTATTTTACTATCAATTTAAAAAGTATTTTACTGTTTTGTTTTGTTTTGTTTTGTTTTTAGTACTCTATGTTCCCATGTTATTTTCTGGCTTCCATAGTTCTTATGAAAGACTTCTACCCTGGGTGTCTTTGCATAGCTCTGTATGCGATGAATCCTATTTCTCTGGCTATATTAAGGATTTTTTCTGTATTTCTGGATTTTATCAAGTCATTATATGCCTTGGAATGAGTTTATTACTATTTATTGGGGATCATTAAGCTTCTTTGATCTCTAAGTTAATAGTTTTCATTGAATTTGGGAAATTTTTAGTCAATATGTGTGTGTATAGCAACAGTGTCTAAACTGTTATTAATTCCATCTAATGTAATTTTTACTTCACATATTGTTTTTTTTTCTTCTAAGTGTGGTTATTTTCCTCTACCTGCTTAAACATTTGACTCATATTTATAATAGCTCTCTTGACAATCTTGACTTTTAGTTTCTTAGACCTATTATTTCTGAATTTGTTTCTATTGATTTGTTTTTTACTCAGATGTTGGCAATACTTTTCTACGTTTTGCATGTCAGGAAACTTTCAATTATATATTTGTCATTATAAATTTTATATTTTAAGTTATTTCCTGTCATCTTTTATAAAGACTGTTGGATTTTTCAGGTGCTTAGTTAAGTTACTAGAATTAAATTGGAACCTCTTAATGCTTACTCTTAATCTTCCCTAAGGAAGATCCAGAGAAGGTTTAGTTTAAAAATAATTTAGCCATTCTACTGAGGTGAAATTCCTCTGATGATACTATCAATTTTCATATGTAAAGCCTTTCCAGTCAGGCCGATGTGACCATGAATTATTTCCAGCCCATTATAGGATCTGGTTCTGCATTCCCATCTGGCTGATTTCCTTGCACCTCTGCTTGTTTCCTTTCATAAGTATATGAGTAATACTCAGCTAAAGACTCACGAGGACCTTCTGTAACGATTCCCTACCCCTTCACCTGTGCAGTTCCCTCCCGTCTTATACTCTGTCCCCAGCTCTAAGCAGTCTGATCTTCCCGAACTTGATCTTTGTTCAAAGTACTGACTTATTTCCTCAGTTCAGTAAGATCATCAGATTCTGTATGGTTTCTTTTTCCTGAGTTTAGCTGAGGCACACACTCTAGGCATTAGGACGGTAAAATGGCATGGTTTACTTGTTTCCTTCTCTCAGGGATCATAACCCTCAAATAGCCTGCTTTATATATTTTGTCTGATTGTCAAGTTGATTAAGGGTAAAGATAAATCTGCTCTTGGTTACTCCATCTCAGCTGCGTGGAAGTTTGCATTAATATTTTATGAGGTTTTAAAAAAAATGGACAGTTTTAATACAGTTTTTATGAAATTTTCCATGTAGTATGCTAATTAACATAGCTTGCTTTACACTCTGCTTAAATTTTTCTTAATTTTACGAGGGTGTGCTATATCTCTACTAAATATTAGTTTGGTGCATTGTGTTGTGTTTGCTATAAACATGAAAAAATACAACACAGGACACAAAGTCCAGACAATGTACACTTTTCTGCTCCAGGTCACCTGGGTTTGGATTCCACTCAGTCCTGCTTTGATCAGGCGGAGAGTGGGAAGATATAACAAACTTCACTAAAGAAAGGGAATGAGAAAAGATCAAGTATAGGAGGGAAGGATATAGGAAAATGAATATACTTTGAGTTCATGAAAGGCAGAAAACTAATTCTGTATCCTTCACATTGCCTACCACAATCGCTTGTGTATAACATTTGGTTAAACTGAATTGAAAATAAGAAAAAAAATCATTTACTGATGATATTGTGGTTTTCAGGGAAAGAGCTCCTTGTACTCTGATTTTAATAAGTGCTTTAAAATGAGGATGATACCAGTATCTTACTAGAAATGAAATAGGCTCAATCACAGTTACAATATACTTTGAAGCGCTTTACATACATTTGGTCTAAGTGTATGATTTGAGAAATTTTAGTTATGAAACTTAAGTTTCTTTAACTTATGGCTTAACGGATATTTGCATCTTAAAAACTCAATAGGTATGGCACTTGAGGAGAAGATAGATAATAGGTGATAGATAGATGATAGATAGATAGATGAGTTCACATGCTTTAAAGTATTAATTAAATAGTAAATAGCAAAGGGAAATTTCTGAGACTTCCCATATTTATGAGCTACTTCATCCTGCTTTTGTGGTTTGTAATTTGTTAGGAATGATCATAGCTATGTGTTTATTGTTCCTTTTATTATTCTTTATTTCTCTACTGTAAACTTTTGAATACACAAAACTTTTATGATCTCATAGTGAAGAATGTTTCCTCTCTTCATAGCAGTATTAGTTATCACAAAGAAAACCAAGTGTGTTTTGCCTTGCAAATGTGCATGACATATTACCTAAAGCATGACTTGAAATGAAAGATTCAGTCTTGCTTTGGGTTAATATTTGTAATCATCAAAATTCACTCACCCTTCTGTCAAGACAAAGCAAAATGGCAAGAAGCAAATTCAAAACAAACAAGCTTTTCTAAAATATAAATACTTCTGGTGAAAATGTAAAGATAGATAGGGATCATGGATCTAAAGTAAGAACATAAAAAACTGGCTTTTACTACAGTTTCTCCAGTTCAACTCCTCAAACACTGAGTGACCCTCTTTAAAGTTGTATGAGTGTGTTCAAACCACAAATTCGACAACTTCTTTTAAAAAACATCAGACATAGAAGGACCAAATATAATCCACAAATATTAAACATTATTGTCCATTCCATGTATTCATTTTTAATCTTTTATTTGGTGCTTCCTAATGGCAGGTATTTGCTAGATGCCCACAATGCACTGTTCTACAATGCTCTCAGTTTCTCTTCTCTAGTAGGTTTTAAATCTCCATGAGGTCACTGACCATTGGCCATTTTGTTGCACTCATAACATCTAGCACAAGGCTCTAAACTGATCTACTTATTTTTTTATTTACCTTTTTTTCAAGTGTCCCTCTTTCTGAGATTACAGTTTCCTTAAGGACAATGCAGGTGTGTGTTCTGTTTACTTCTAAGTTCAAAACATAGAACAGAGCCAAGAAAAATCTGGACATATGGCAGCACTCACTAAATACTTATTAAATAAACAGATGAATAAATCTATTTCTCATAAGAAGTCTTGTAAGTATGTATCTCATCTATTAAAAATTTCCTTACATGTGGGGAGGTTGGAGAAATAAGTGATTTTTTTCCCAAGGCGATACAATCAGTTAGTTGCTTTGTAGTAGAACCCATGGCCCTGTTCCTAGCAGAAAACTCTTGTAGTAGTAATAACTTAAAAAAAATTTTAAGATAAATTTCACTACCTTTGGTGCCTAGTCTTCAGAGAAGAACAACTAGCACCTACTATGAAACTGAGCTACGTCCGTCTGTTATAAAAGGACGAATGAGGCCCGCCACTTCTGTTATGTAACTCGGGTCAGCCACTTCCCCTCTGCAGATGTTATCCATCCATATCTGTAGAAGAGAGGGTGGTAAAACATTGCTTTGCTCCGTCTCTTTTTGTTTTAATATGCTGTGAATCCTTAATCCCTTTTATTCAATTTACACTTGAGAAAAGAGCCATGAGAATAGAAGAGACCTAAAAGATAACTTGTCTAATACTACAGAAGCTTATGGAGAGAAAAATAGCTTCCCTGAGGGTCCCATGGTAAGTGGAGGAAATCCGGCATGAACCTTAGTCTTTCCCCGGTTAGTCCAAGTTATCTTCCCTCATACTGCAGCACCGCCCGCAATCACCTGAGTGAGTTTACAACCGGTTTAACAGTCCCCTTAAGGAAAATTATTCTACTAGGTTACCTTATTTTTAAAGTGAAACATAGTTAATTGATCCTTTGGACAATGTATTAGAAAAACAAAGTCCAATCCAACTACAGCTATTTCCAAATTTTAATTATATTCAAATTTAAAAAATTCAACCTAGTGTCTCTTCAGAAAAATACAACTTATGTGGCACACCAAGCACTGGACTTGGAGCCAAGGGACCAGGGTGCCAATCACTGAACTCTGACTTATTAGTTATTGACCTTGAGCTACATTTGCATCCTCTGTCTCTCTCAAAAAAAAAGCTACCAATCAATCTATTAATGTGGTGTTTAAGAGTACATGAGACAGTGAATGGGAAGAATAGGAAAAAGCAGTTTGTAAACTCTAATGTCTTTTTTCTGAAATTAACCAAACTCTTAGAGGCATTTGATATCTAATACAAAATATAACTCCATAAAGGTAAATTTATTATAAATAGTCTGCAACATGTTAGACATTCTTAATAGTTAGACATTCTTAAGTGTGTGAATATAAACTTTAAAGAGACTTTCACCCCCCAAAATTAAATTCTTTTTGTTATCTGTGGCTCTATAAATTCAAAATATTGAAGGCACAGAAACATGATTTCAATTCCAAACAAGTCAGAGATTTTCAGTGTCCTATAAGATTTTCATTCTATATCCTCGATGAAATATATCTGTCCATAAATTTTCACTTTTGGTCCATAGTTATGAAGTAATTTCTACATATAATCAATAGATCTCACTGGTATGATTCTGTTATAAGGTGTATCTCTATAATGTATGTAATTAATTCACCCTTTAATTAGCTGTATGTCTGTCTCCCTCATTAGGTTTTAATGACCTTTAAAGTGAGCATTCATGCATTTTTAATAAACCTATTTAAATTAGCAATTTAGAAAGTTTGGAGGTAATTTAAACCAGCTGTCTTTCTTTTATAAATTAAGAAACTTAAAAAAATAAAATGTCAAATGTAGCAGATGCTGACTATGTACAAGGAGGCAATTCTACCTTTTAGAACTCTGATTTTTTTCTATTTATCAAATAGCAATATGCTCAGGAAAGATGAGCCATCTTCTGGCCCAACAGGTAAATGTCATATAAGCCAATCTTTATAATCCCATTTTCTTTGCCAGTGGTTAATTCAGAAATATGCAGAAAACATAGTCCTGGTCAGTAATTTAGAAAAAAAGTCTCTTAGAATGCTCTAGAAAATAACTTTTCCCAATAATAACAGATGAGGAAATATGGAAATAAAACTGTCATCCCTCTTTGTTCTTATTTTCTCTCTCTCTCTACCTAGCATGATTTTGTTACTGAATTAACAAACAGCTTTATTTCCAGAGTTATTGTTTCTTAAGTTTATAAATTGTTTGGTTTTTGCCAGTTTAGATTTGTTCTTTTTAAAAAAAAGATTTTATTTATTTTTAGAGATAAGGGGAGGGAAGGAGAAAGAGGGAAAGATACCAATTTGTGGTTGCCTCTTGTGCACCCCCTACTGGGGACCTGGCCCACAACCCAGGCATGTGCCCTGACTGGGAATCACACTGCTGACCATTTGGTTTGCAGGCCCATGTTCAGTCCACTGAGCTACACCAGCCAGGATTATTTTTGCTCTTTGGTACTAATAGCCAAAAGTGTTCTAAAAGTAATTTAAATGACAGTGTAGATATGCATTATTTGTTGAAAAAGGTACAGGTGCCTTATAGTAGATAAAATAATTTTATTGTTTTGGAAAAAGGGTGTGTATTGAATTTGGGCAATTGAGAAGAATGTCTACAGCTGATATTTATTATTATTTCTTGTCCCCCAAAAGCATATCCTTCCTGTCTGGGGAATCCTGCCTTTTAAAAAAGCAGAGATATTTTCCTGCAATGGAAGCCAAAAAAATTAAAAATCCCAAATACTGATTTCCTCAACTCTTATCAAACAGGTTAAACTATAGGCACGTGGCCTTTTGTACTGATTAAACTCTAAACTCAGAAATGCATTTTACAAAAAAGACAAAGAATCTATTCTTTGCAAGAAGGTGTTCTGATGAAAATAAATCAGGAGTCCAGCACTAATTGTGTTTAATGTTAGAAACTGTGATCTCTCACAATGTAGTCACGATAATCATTCTGTGACATGATTTCAGGCTCATTTGGGCTTCATAGTTCCCAACACTAGATCTCCAGTCTTCCGGAAGCTATAAAATATCATTTTGTCACTTCTTTTTCAGCCTAAATTAGTCCTGTTTAATTTCTGTTGCCTGCAAAAAGGCCCTTAACTGATATATTAAATGAATTTCTGAGAGCCTCACAGGAAATTATTCACAGAACTTGAAGACTCAAACACTGTTGAAAAACTGCCTCCTGCTTTAATTGAATTGAACCCAGAGGTTGTTTTTTAAAGGCACAATCGCAGCATTAAAGGGACTGATTCTGCCGATGGAAGGCAAGCCCTACACATTAGCACCAAGGAAGCAGGGCAGTGTGGTCAGCCTGCCAGAAGAGAAGTCTGGCCGATGGCATATGCCAACATGTGTGAAGTCACGGGAGACATCTCACCCTGCAGAGACCAGCGGCGGTTTCCTGACAGATCTGGAACTTCGCTTTGAAAACCTTTTGAAAAGTCTAATTTCATGGGTTTAGTATGGATAAAAATAACTATTGTAAAGAGACTAATTAAATTCAAGCAAAGGCTGATTTACAGTGGCTGGATTAAGATGTTCAGGTATTCTTAAGAAATGTAAAGTCATTACCCTAAATTTTCAAACATTTTAAGATTATTTTCATCTGTCATTTTCCAGCTTCTCCCCATCTCCATCCCTGACTTGTAACTCTTTGAATACAAGGAGCTTGAATCTTGAAAGAATCCACTTAATGGAACTATTAAAGCACTAACATGAAACAGTAACGATTAAACTCAGGACAGTTTTCTAGTTAGTATTTTAAAACTTGTACTTCATAAGTATTTTGAGGTACCACTTTCAAAACATCATGAGACCCAGGAAATTATGTAATTTCCCCTTGAAAAGGAACTCAAAATCTGGCACATCAAATGCAGGGTCATTTTACACCTTAAAATAAACCCTGCATAGTCGAAGGATTATAGAAGCTCAGAGTTGGAAAGGAACCTAAAAGTCTTCTGGTCTATTGGTTCCCATAACTATCTGTATATTAAAATAACTTTGGGAGCTTAAAACATTGTCTCACTCTAGATGAACACAGCCAGATTGAGGAACCACTAATCCTGGATCCAGCTACAAAAACTTCAGCACATATAAGTTAAAAACGACAACAACAAATCTTAATGATCATGTTAAAGTACGAGTATATATGGAAGATCGTTTTTTGTAAGCTCCTGTTTACAATTTTTTTGAGCTCCTAAGAAGTAACATAAAAGAAGAGATAAGGAAGAGATGCAAACAGCTAGAAAGTTGGAAACATACAGGCCACTCAAGTATTCTTTTGTTTTTAACACAATGGTAAGGGCCTCCAGCTCTAACGTAGTTTAATCTTTCTTGCATGAAAACACATTTAGGTCCTGGAAAACATGTTGTGAAAGTCAAGAGATATCTATATCTAAGCTACTTTTTGCTGCTTTGGAAAAAAAATCACACTACTGTATCAGAAAGAATGGAAGGGAATGAGGGTATCAATGTGAATTACATGGTTCTCTCAGAAAACACCAAAGTTGGACTGAAGAAAAGTAGTCAAGAGAATAGAAACAAAACATGGTGAAGTGCCAACAACACTCTTCCTTTCTGTACCAACGTTTCTAGCTATATGTCATTTTTAGGATTTTTCAGCCCTTTTATGTTATTCACTTTTAAGCATTCTTGTTACATACCTGTCCAGTTACTAGAATAGAGAAGAATATGAAATAAACATTAAATTTCAATGAATTTCTTTCCAGAAAGGCATGATTGATAGAATGCTAAGCTCAATTTTTAAACAAATTCAGAGTATTCAAACAGAACTTTCCAACTTTAAAATTGAGAATAGGATGGTAAGGGATACAATTTTCCCAAGATTATCTAATATTATTACATTTAATTTTATTGTTCTAAACCCATGAATGTGAATAGGTTAGAAAATGATTACTTTTTTTAAAAAATATTTATTTTTAGAGAGGGGGAAGGAAAAGAGGAAGAGTGGGAGAGAAACATCAATGTGTGGTAGCCTCTCATGTGTCCCCTCTCCTGGGGACATGGCCTGCAACTCAGGCATGTGCCCTGATAGGGAATCGAACTGGCAACCCTTTGCTTCACAGGCTCATGCTCAATCCACCAAGCTACACCAGCCAGGGTGATTACTTTTGATCATTGATCATATGCAAATGGCAGCTACTGAGTCTTTTGGCTGAGTTACACTAAAGTGCTCCTACAGCACATAGATTTGCCTAACAATTCATGGGAAACATGATCAAGTGTTGTTCTTAGAGGCTGACTTTACTATCCAATCGTCAACTCTGCGGCATAAGTTCCAGAAATTCAGATATATGCATTTTATGCTAATTAAATTGAATTAGAAAGCATAGATGTAAAAAAAAAAAAAGAAAAGCTATTTATTGAATGCCTGCTATGTACCTAGGATACCTAGAAAGTCCTAGAAGTTTATTAGTCTCCAAGCCAACATTTTTATCATGGTCCACACAGACTATGCCTGTCTACTATTCAGATATCTTGGATCCCACCACCTTGCTCTCTGGGCTTTAGTAACAATGGGATTTTTTTCTTTTTCAAATTCCTCTCATGGTAGGACCTTAGCACAAATTATTCTCAATATATAAGGTGCTCTTCCTCACTACCACATGTCACCACTTCTAATTATTCCTAGAATATCATATCAGATTTTTCAGGGAAACTTCTGTAACCAGATTGAGTTTCTCTATTAGATGCTTTATCTGTCTCTGGTGTGTTCTTCACCTAGCACACTGCAATTTTGCATGTGTTTTTAGTGATTATTTCGGTAATGTCTTTCTCATCCACAAGATTTTAGCCTTTGTTAGTGCAGGTTCATGTCTAGCTTTTCTTCTATTTTACCTCAAGTGTTTAGCACAAAATGCGGCACATAGTAGACACAATAAATACTTGTTAAATGCCCTGGCTGGTGTAGCTCAGTGTATTGAGCACGGGCCTGTGAAGCAAAGGGTTGCCAGTTCGATTCCCAGTCAGGGGACATGCCTGGGTTGCAAGCCAGGTCCCCAGTAGGGGACACATGAGAGGCAACCACACATTGATGTTTCTCTCCCACTCTTTTTTCTTCCCATCCGTCTCTCTAAAAATAAATAAGTAAAATATTTTTAAATACTAGTTAAATTACTAGATTAGCCACATTTTAAATTTACCATATAGTATTATAGCTCTGAATAAATTCCATACTGTTTTCCACAATAGCTGCATTGTCTGCATTCCGACCAACGGTGCACTAGGGTTGCCTTTTCTCTGCATCCTCACCAGCACTTGGTGGCCATTCTGACAAGTGTAAGGTAATATCTCATTGGGGTTTTATTTTTATTTTTTAAAGATTTTATTTATTTACTTTTAGAGAGCGGTAGAGAAACATCAATGTGTGAGAAACAGTTTTCCTCTCACATACTCCCAACTGGGAACTCGGCCCACAACCTGGGCATGTGTCCTAACAGGGAATTGAAACAGCAACTTTTCAGTTTGTAGGCCAGCGCTCAATCTACAGATCCACACCAGCCAGGGTTCATTGTGGTTTTAATTCGCATCTCTCTATGGCTAGTGATATTGAGCAATTTTTCATATGTCTATGGGCCATCTCTAGCCTTAGAAAAATATCAATTCATGTCCTTTGCTGATTGTTTAATTGGATTGTTTCTCTTCTTGGTGGTGCAGCCATAATGGAAAAAGTATGGAATTTCCTCAAAAAATTAAAAATGGAACTGCCTTTTGATCCAGTGATTCCATCATTGGCAATACCCTAAGAATCCCAAAACACCAATTCAAAAAAACGTATGCACTCCTATGTTCATAGCAGCATTACTTATAATAACCAAGTGTTGGAAACAGGCTAAATGCTCATTAGTAGATGAGTGATACATTTACATAATGGAATGTGATACATTTACATAATGGAATACTACACAGAAGAAAGAAAGAAAAAGGAATTCCTATCCTTTGCAACAGCATGGATAGAACTAGAGACTATTATGTTAAATGAAATAAGGCAGTTGGTGAAAGGCAATATCATATGGTCTAATGAACAAAGTAAACTAAAGAGCATAACAGAACCAGACACAGGGAAACAGGGAACAGACTGACAGATGCTAGAGGAAAGTGGGCCGAGGGAAATGGTTGGAAAGAGGGGCAGGGACTAGTCAAAGAGCATGTGTGAGTGACCCGTGGACATGGACAGTGTGGGATGGACTGTGGGAGCAGGGGTTGCCTGGGCAGAGGAGGGCGAGGGGGGAAAACTTGGGACAATGGTAATAGAATAAATCAGAACAACAACAGAAAAAAACATTATACCTCTGAATAGATTATGAAGCTAATGATTAAAGAAAACTAATAATTTGCCAACATTTTTGAGCTAATAAATATTGGACAAATGATATAAAGCCAGATTTTCTGAATCTAATTTTAGTGGTCTTTCTGTCATACAAAAATCCCTCTACTTAAGGACTCATATGATCATTTGAGGTTTTGGCATCTTCGGGTATAAGCAAACTATTCATTGTCAAGGCTCTTGAGCCAAAGACTACCAGGGAAATATTTGTCTGAAACAAGTTGGTTTTATTACTTACTGCCATGAAGGAGAATACATATCATGAGGAAATGAAAAAAAAACCTTAAAATATAGGATTTAGGTTTTAGTTTGGGGGATAGTTGGGAGGATCAGGAGTTTTAGAAGGCAGGACAATTCTATGATTGTGCATCTTAATAAATCTTATCTCTAGAGAGAAAAGACTAGAATGAAGGTAAATAGTAATTGCTAAAGATGCAGCCATTTAATTTAGGCCAGGAAAGGAGTTGGGTATTTTGCGGGTAGAACAGTGACTTTATTTTTGTTTATGCTTATACATAATTATAAAATAACCTTGCTTTTCCCATTTATAATGGTGTTATGTGATCTACTCTCGGGTTGGTTTTAGTAAAATTGCTTATATCTAATAGGACAATGACGGCTAACTGTGAGTGACAGGCCAGCTTGTCCATGTCAGGGGGGTGCTCTTTCTCTCAGCAGTGTAGAAGGATTCGGCACAGCTGGAAATACAGAGAATGCTCAAAGATGGAAATATAAATTTCAGATTAATCAGCATAGGGTTGGAATTTTCTAATGGGTCCCACCCTTGCCTTAGAAAGAGAGAGAAGACAAAGTAAGTGCAGGAACTATTGAATGGCATTCTCACTTAAGAAAGAAAAAAGACTAAGGAAGGCAGACACAGTGTATAGTCAGAGAAGTACCATTGTCCTTTTCACAATTCTGTCTTTGAACAAGCTTTTAGGAGAATAACATTACTGACTGTGGTACCTAAGACAATAACTGTGGTTGCCTCAGTGATTAGCTGCTGCAATGTCCCTTTTGAGAAAACTGAACTCATTCTTTCAACTTCTGAAAATACTGCCTTCTAGAAGAAAGTCTTTAGTCATTAGCTCTGTAAAGTGGTTTTGTAAACTGAAGAAAATTACCTAATTCAAGGTTATGAGGAAAGCATCTTTGGGCAGTATGTTTTTAGAAACTGATGGCCAGGGGCCATCTGCTCCGCTCGCCTCCATCTCAGGACAACTCTGAACATTCATCTGTCTTCGAATTATGTGCATTTTAGCTGCAGCTTTTGTTGAATCTGTCAAAGAACAACCTTTTTTTCTGTCAAATCCTACTTTCTTTCCTTTTCTTCCACAAGGGTTGATCTCAAGAACACTCCCTAATAAACTTTTTGCACACTAATCTCTGTGTCACAATATGCTTCCTACGGAACCCAAGCTGCTGTAGTTGGTACCAGATGTGATCGGAGAAGTCAGACATGGGTATGAGGTATTAAAGCTGGATGGTGAGGACTCACCACCCAGCTGGCAATAGTGAGCCCATCACTGGTGGTAGACAGTGCACAGAGAACCCTGGCACACAGTGGAAGTACAATTGTTAAAAGTGTGCCCACTGGTGAACTGCATATTATACCAACAGAATGCATTAGAATGGATTAGAACAAGGGTTCCCAACTTCTGATGTTTGGGGCCAATTATTTGTGGTAGAGGACTGCTCTATTCATTGTAGGATGTTTGGCAGTATACCTGACACCCATAGCACACTCTCCCATCCAGCTCCACCCTGTGAGTTATGGCAATGAAAAAAATGTTTTTAGGTATTGTCAAAAGTCCCTTTCACTTTTCACTTCCATGGCTTTGCTGACTTAAGCCTTCAGCCTAAATATGTCTCCATTTCTAACTGTGAATTTCCTACCTTTCCTTTGAATTTTTGGTCCAATTCCAACTCCATCTAATGTCATTTTAGATGTCCAAGATATAATTATTTTTGTCATTTCCCATTCACTCTTAAAATCACTATATAATCCAAATCAATCATTCCTCACTAGTACTAATGCTGCTCCACTTACATTAATGTCCATTTTACTATGGCTGAGTTTTCACCTACTTTACTTGCAGAAAATCTAGTGCTCCACAGATTTGTCCGTGGTAAATGTTCCATGAAAGTCAAGGGTGCTTCTTTTATCAGTCTTTGTCATCTCGCCCTATCAATGCTACCTGCCAGTGCATTAGGAACTCACAATGACCATGAATTCAGCAGCTAAGCCTCAAGGGCAGATGGATTGGGCACACGTGATTCCAGCAGTTCTGCTCAGTGCCCCTCATGCTGACTTCTGTTGCCTGCTTGCTCAGTTCCCTGAAGCCAATATTGCTTTTGTGACAAGAGGAAAACACTGGTACCACTTTGTCTGAAGGTCTTCCAGCAAAGCCTGGGCACGTGCATGGGCACTATATCTTTTAAATTATACACACCACACACCTGCTGTTCCTTAGGACACATATGTGCTGCAAGTGTGTCTGTGACAGAAATTACTTCATGATCAGCACTGATCTAAACTCACCATCAACACTGGTCCTTGGTCTTTCTGCCTGGTGCTGACTAGCCATGACTTTTTCCTGCACAGATAATTCCCTGCTCTTTTGTCCTGCCTTGTCTTTGACTTTTTCATGGCTGCCCTAGCACATCAGCCCTGTGCAAATATCCTTGAAATGTAAAGGTGATAAGTAGAGCACAGGAAGGATTCAGCCTGTGGGTTCAGTCAGAAAGTTCAGACTGTTTAGTCAGAATGTGTCAGAGTTCAGTCTCATTTTCTTTTCAGAAGCTTTGCCTCCAAATAGATAGTGATGCAGATGAGTTTGTGCAGGGAGAAGCTTATTCTAACTCCTCTGGCCAGAAACATGACCCACACTTCACAAGAGGTAATGATGCTTAGAATGGTTTAATTTGCTGTGAAGTTCTTTTAACCACTCAAAAAGGCACTGTTTCTGTGTGAAACTCACACAGTACTAAACACCTTGAGTTGTATTTGATTGGTATGCAATTAGCATTATTTTACACTGAGTATATGAATGCTATTAATTATATGTACATAGAATTGTTTTATGCTTATATATTATTATAATTAGGATATGAACCTATTTACATGAACATATTAGAGCTTAATATATCTTTGAGATGGTCTTAGTAGGACTTTATTATAAACTGCAACAATCTCCAGAGTTGAGGAGTGACTTGCCCAATATTTACTTATTGCCAAATGTGAAGCAAAATCCAGGTTTCCTGACACCTAGCCCAGGGTTCTTGTCTCTGCACTTTGCATCTCTCTTTTTCAGAATGGCCAAGTTTAAAGCCATGGTGTCCATCTTTTCCTACACTACTTACTGTTAGAAAAGTTAGTGAACAAAATATAACCACACCATTCAAATGATAAACCCTCTATTCGGTTTTGGATCAACTAGCATATCCTATAACTATTATAAATGTGAAATGGAAAAAATTGTGTGGAAAACATGTTTCTGTACAGCATCTCACACTATAGTGATGAAGAAATAGAAGAACATATCCACATCTGCCTCAGATATTCATGACATTCTGTTTATTTCACTATTATAATTTATCTCTTCACTTCCTATACCTATGTGAGTCTCTTGAGAGCAAAGACCATGGCATAGTCATTATATTGAATACAATAGATGGTACATCATTATTGTTTTAGTGTCAATAAGTAAAATTAAATGTTACCGAGGATAGTTGGTGAAGCTTGATTCATTTCTTCTAATTTAAGACAAAACATCCAAGAATACTTACTTGAATATGTGTATGTATATAATCAATTTAAAAACTTCCCAAAACAGTTTAATGATTTTCAGTGGAAAAATAGGAAAGCACATGTAATGATTTAGGCATACTATCCAAGTCCTAAAAAAAGATGAGAATTTATGAATTGAAACAACTATTTCTAAAAGTACTAGCAAGCAAATTAAACTACTAGTAATGATTTATAGTAAAAGAACAACAGCTGATGCAAACTTTTCATCAAGTCATCTACAGGATCAGGACCCACTGTTACCCACACAAGATCACTGTTACCCAACTGCTTAAGTCTGGCCAGAGATGTGAGACTGTTCACGTAAAGTTCCCTTTCCCCAGTTATAAAACCATGGGCCCCTTGAACCTCAATAAGGCTCTAGCCTGGAGAAATCAGTCAGACCCTAAGAGAACTGAGACAATTCTGCCACTTAACAATTTTTAGTTTTTACTGTCTTTAAAAGTATTTACCAACTACTGTGCCTGATTAAAGGTACATAAACCCAGTTTCCTTGGAAAAGTTATTGGTAATATGAGATCTGTCTTTGTAAAAAGAGTTCTCTACCTGGGAAAGATGATACATATGAAATTATTGTGGAAGACAAATTTCAAATATTATTACATAGATTCTATAGTAATTTTAAGATTGTCTAAGATCTTTGAAAGCTCAACAGTGTCTGGTTTTAAAAGTTTTAAAAATGTGTATTGACTTTAGAGAGAAAAGGAAGAAGAGAAGAAGAGAGAATGGGTCAAAGAGAGACAGACAGGCAGACAGACATCAGTGTGAGAAAGAAACTTCAATTGGTTGCCTCCCATCTATGCCCTGAGCAGGGATTGAACTTACAACATTTTGGCATACATGATGATAACCAACCAACTGAGCCACCCAGCCATGACTCAAATTTCTTTGTAAGTTTTTAAACAATAGTTTTTTAATGTGGTTTTCAGTGGATCTTTAAAATATTTAATTTTTAATCCACTGACTCACAGAATCTAAGACCTGAAAAGACCCAATTCAATTCTGGCGTTTTGTAATTTAGGACTATGTTTATCTACATTAAAAGAGAATTTTTCCAGGCTACCAGAACTTAGATATGGCTTCGACTTGAACCTAGGTCTTTGGTTGGCCAGGGAAATTTCTTAGAGAAAACAAAGGTTCAAAAAAAAACACATGGCCACTTCATTTATAGATGCAAGAATGGCCAGAATGTTTGAAGTATTTGTTGACAAATACATTCCTTATCCCTGTTAGAAGCAGACATGGCACGCTGTGTTTCTCTCTGTTCTGCAGTTTGTGTTAATCTCTGGCTTCAGTACTCGAGACTTTTGAAGTTACTTGAATTTACTGGTAGGATAATGTATTTCCTGCCCTGTGTCTAAAGGAATTAAAGAATTATAAAAGGCAGTGCTGAGGGGCAACATCTGCTTTTAGGATCTACCTCTGAATAAGTGGACATTTAAAATAAACCAGATTCCTTTTTAAGATGTCATATCTTATAACTCAGGTGAATTCTTGTCTGGGGGTATTGTTAAATGTGGTGCTGTTTTTTTTTTCAACAAGATTTTTCCACATCGCCATGGTTCTGAGAGAGGAACTGGGCTGTTCTACATGCCTCTTGGGCCTCTGTTCGCCATGGCCTTCAACACTTCTAAAATGTCTCTGGTGGACTTTAAACAGTATGTTTTAAGTTTCACTACTTTGAGAAATAGAAGCAGAAAAACTAAAATATTTTTAGGTCCATTCACTGAAATCTAGACATCTGAATCTGTTAAGCAATTTGTATTATTTGGAAGAGCAAAAGCAAAAACAAGAACAAAATATAATAATGTTTTCCTCAGAGTATGAAGTTATTTCTTGCTTTAAAGAAAAAAATTGAGTAGATTTTACTTATCCATTGATTAGTTTATTTATCTTCCTAATGAGAATTTGTGGAATGCTCACCAAGTGCCAGAAATCTATCAAACCACTCTAATATGGTATTTCCAAATTAATAAAATAAAAGATCAAAAGTACCTTGAGATAAAAGAGAGTAACCTAACTTCAAGAAGTCTTATATCTATAATACATGGCATTTTTGAGGAAATTTATATCAGTTTCATGTAACTTCTGCTGTCAATAAACTATTTAGGAGTGTTCTGCTTTAGAAAAACCTGATCCATAAAAACTCTCACGTTAGAAATCAGGCAGTCTGGCAGATTGTGGGCAAACTCATATTCTTTTTCTTTACCAATGTTATTTTTCATTTGGTTTCAATGTCTGTGTAGAGATAATTGTATCCCTCATACGAGAATAAGCTGAGAAGATTCCAACTGATTAAAGAGAAGCCCCTGCCTGTTTCCGTTCTGCAATAATTGCAGACACAGCCTTTCTAGAATAGTAATAGAAATCAATAGAAAAGTGACATTTATTTTACAAGACAATATTTTCAAGTGTCAACTGATTTTTTCAGGAATTTACTTTTAGTATCTTCAAAAATAAAGTCAAATCTGTTCTAAATCTCCGTGCATTTAGAAATCAGATCAGAGTGGCTCTGAGGAATGATTGACGTGAATGCCCTTTACACGGCTAGGCGGCCCGTTTAAGGGCACAGAGGAGCGTGGCTCTGCTCTCTCCACCCCCTGTGTTGAGGTCTGCCATGCTTCACCAACGCACTTCGCAAATGACGTTATCAGTCAAATTTGCTCCGCTTCATTTGATGCATAAGGAGGAAGGAATGGGTCAGCCTCCTCTCTATGGTCATTTTGTTCCTGACTCAGGATCCAGGAGTCAGACTCTTCTTCGCTTCTCTCTCCTTCTCCGTTGCCTGCTACAGCTGACATTATTTGAAAATAGTAAAATTATTTTAAAACATCTTAATGAGATGTTAAATGAGTGTATAATTTATTATGTAATTGTGTTTATACTCTTTAGAGAAGAGAGTGTACATTTCAGGCTGCCGATATCTTTGTCATCTGTGCCAGGCTGTGGGGGTAGATGGGCTCTGCATCAGGTTGGCGGTCGCTGGTCGTCCATCGTGGTGTCTGTGCAGCAGTCTGGGGTATTGAAAAGCACTGTGTGATTAAATTAGGGATAGGAAATGTGGTTCCTCTGCAACATGGAGAAAATAATTTAATCTCTGAGGAACAGGAATGATAATGTCTTTCTTGCATTTCTCATTGTATACTTATGATGGATATTTAATATAATAAGCATAAAAGCCATCTATAAACTTAAAATACTTTCTAAATAAATTTCAGGCAGTATTATTTTTATGGGTACGAGGGATAAAATCAGTTCAAGTCAAGGTTGGTATTTAAGCAGCAGGCTGAGTATATCAGTCATTAATTGAGGACAAACAAAGCAGCCTCTGCCAGAGATGTTACAGATCAAAGAGATTCGAAAGTAAAGGATTCAGAAGTGGGAGGAGCACCAGACTCTAAGTTTAAATCCCTGATCTCTGGTGAGCAGCTATATGGCCTGGAGCAAGGTAATGTCTGTCATTAACCTGCCCAAAAAAACAGAGTAAGCAAAATCATTTCTAATCAACACTTTTAGCTTTCTGAAATTATAACCTCCAGCTCCCACCTCAATTCAAATGCCATAATAGTAAATTACATAATTTATTTTTATATTTATCTTCTTTAGTTTTCTGAATTACATAAATAGTAGTACAAAACCCAAATATGCCATATAGATATGGAAAGAATTTAGTTTAATACTCTTAAATATAAGTTTCAATCATGTAAATCTGTCTTCATTTTAATGATAATTTAATTAAATCCCTGAGAGATTAAATCACATTCCTAACAGAAGAGCTACTAAAATATGGGCACTGTTCATTTATACTCTCCTACAATTATTTCTAAGCCATTGACAAAAATTTAAAATAACCAAGCAAAATGCCCAGCTAAAACGTCTCCAAATTGTTAAGCCCAAATGTTTTGTACCCTTGTGGTATTTTAATTTGAAAGAGCTTCTGGTCTGCCCTTTAAAATCACTATAGCTTTAGCTGTGAGGCTTGAGGCCCCAGTGGTTTTTGAACAAATAGAGTACTCAGGTTTGCAGTGTCAGTTAACTGCCTTTTCCATTGGAAAGAAGGGGCAGAGAATAGAGCTTAGGTTAGCTGAGATCATGTCTCCTGAAGTGCATACTGAAGAACAATCATGGGCTTCACTGAGAGTCAGGTTTGTGTCCTTTAGTGATAGTTCTGAATGGTCAATGGAAAAGCCAGAACATACTGCAAATGAATTTAGTCTCTGGTCTTTACATGAAAAGGCACTGATATCCATGTCAAAAAGCAGGTGAAATTTCAGGAAATCTGTCATGGAAAATTCACATGAAGAGTTTCTCAGATTTCTAAGTTAACTTTTTCCCTTCTCATCCAAGTTTGCTGTTGTAGGGAGAGAGAATTAGGTGTACAGATAGACATATTGAATGTGGAATTCTTGCCCTTCCTAGAAAATTTTGTGAAATAATTCTTGGCATCCTAGTCTTCTCACTAGGGTTCCATTGTTTACCACTTTCTTTCTCTTTTCCAGCTCATTACATTAATTGGGCCTTCATTTAATGAATCACATTTCTGTCACGTAAGCCCTTAAAACTATTTTATTTTCATTCCTAGGGGAAGATAGCATCAGCAAAACTTGCTTGATTGTTAGCGTGGAAACTGTCTTGCTCCTACACTTGGTTTTTCAAGGAAGAAATCTGCTTGCCCATTTGACCTTATTTACTTTTTCTCACATTGACCTTTCTGTTACCACTGTATCATTTCTATCATTAGCAGCGAATCTACTGTGGCTTTGAAGGCTGTGCCTACTATGGTTTGGACTTTGAGTTATTTAGACTGGTCCCTATACATACATAAAGTCTCACTCCTTAAATAAATGTAAGGCATTATTAGCCCTAGATTATAGATAAAGTAAACAAGTCTCATAGATTTTAAATAGTTTTATTAAGTATATATACTGGAAGAAAGATGAAATTGAACATCACATTTAGTGTTGCTTCTGTCACATTAGGAGAAATAAAACTACCCTCTCATGTCTGTACCCACATCTGGATATCCTTTCAACAATTATTTAGAAAAGACCCAACAAAAAAAATCCCAAGAAATAATACAACAAAACATAAACTGCATTTTTTTCCTTCTCCTCTTTCCCTAAATATCTATCATCTGGAAGATTTCAGACCATACCTGGGAGTCAAGCATAAAACGGAGCACCTACAGTAGAAAACAGATATATGAATGGGTTGAAGAAACCAGAGGAAATACTCACAAGTGAGATTCTTGGAGATAGGAAAATGTTTTTCATTTATGTTCCATGGTTGAAGAAGAGAAAGACAACTGAAAAAAACAGTATAAGGGCTTAATCAGGGTGTACATCATTACCCAACTTTTAAGCAAGATTTTAAAAATATGTTGACAACTCAGTGCAAAACTGCCCACTTATTTATTACGGTATATTACCTCTATACAGAAAAAGACCATATTCTAAAGATATGACTTTTTAAAATTTATTTATATTTCTTACATAACTCAGGAAGATTATGAAATAGCTATCTTGATGTCCTTTATGAAATAAAGATTGTCTATCATCACATGAAACCTCCATGTAAAAAAAAGACATTCTTTCAAATTAGATTCATTCAGTGTAGACTCCCTGTATCTTATCATTCTTAATATTGGTATAAACTGCTAATCAGGAAAATTGACATTTGATTTTCTAATTTGAGCTCATATTTTGCTCATGAATACCATAAAATATTTTCCCCTTCTTTATTGTTGACCATACATGAATATTGTATATTCATGAAATTTTTAATAAAACTTAACTTTAAAAATGTACCACAAAAGAGAAACAGCTGGAAATGCCAAGGTTTGCACTGACTAATGTAATGGTAGTCTATAATCACAGACTCCAATCTACCCCCAAACAAATTACACTGTGACAAAAACTGTCTGCAAAAGAAAAGTCAAAAGTGAATATAATATTGGAATCGGTCAGCAGAGTGATCCAACAGAATAGTCACTAAAGATTAAAATGGGACCCGACAACAAGGCAAGATAGGATTCCTGGATCCAGAGTGCAGAGGTTTATTGCAAATGCTGAGCTGGGATCCTGGCCTAGAAAGGGGGGATGTCCAGAGGAAGCCACACTGGGCTTGGAAAGCAGACTTTTGCCCATAAAGGTTAGTGATGTTGAAACCTCAAAAACCTCAGAGGTTCAAACTGGGTAAGTGAGTATTTCAGAGTGGCAGGGTGGGGTGACCAGCGTGGATCTGCTGAGTAGCGGAGAACTCGGCATACTGGAGCGAGGCATCTGGGGTTCTGTTCCCAGCCCTGGCTCTCACTCTCCCAATAAATCAGTGTTAGCCACTTAATGTTCTCTGTCCCAGTTTTCTTCTAAGTATAATCAGATGAATACATTTACCACATAGTGAATTTACTAGGATGTTACCAGTTAGTGTTTTAAAATAGAAGAGAATAAAATAGAACAGAACAGAAATTACAGAGCTATAAGAGATTTTACAGATCCACTAATCCAATCCTTTCAACACTATGACTTAGAAGAGACATACCCCAAATCACTCATCTAGTCAGTGCTTTGAGAATTTTCCTTTTCAACTTGGAGCTATAGACTAGAATATATACCTTGAGTGTTTTATTATGGCTAGGGCTGGACAAATAGGTATTGCTTAGTAGACAATTAAAAAATTATCATAAAGATAGATATATACAAAGCATAATAAAAATATTATAAAACTATATCTGCAATATGAACCTGTTTTTATTAAAATTAAATATGTGTACACCTCAAATTTGGGAGACACTTTTCCTTCCTTAGTTGATTAGATCACTCAGTCACCTTCAGAATGGGTAATCACTTTCTCCTGAGAACATTCTGTTACTTTAGCTTCTAAACCTTACAAAGTTCTAATTTTCCTTTTTCTGGCTATTTCTTCTTAGTCTTATAGGATGGCTTATATTCCTTTTTCAAACTATAAAAATCTCACTAAGGATCTGTCCTCACCCTTCTTGTCCCCTCTATATTCTTGAACTAGAACAGCGTCATCCATTCCACTCCTTTGGCTTCAATGACCACCTGTATTCTAACAGATACCACCTCTATGCCACCAACCCACACCTCTGTCTTAGGTTCCAGGCCATTTATGCAACCGTCTACTTCACATCTATATTTAGATGATGCACAAGCACCTCAAACTGAACACATATTCAAAACCAGCTCATGATCATCCTCTCCCTCAAACAGCATTTACTCCTTATGGAATGCCACTCAATGCCTTCTACCCAGATAATGAAGGCAAAGCCTGATTTTCATCTTAGACGCCTTCCATCTCCTTTCCTCTCAAACTAGCTTCACCAGTTAATGTTATCTCCAACATAGATCTCGATTCATTCATCTCTTTCCATTTTTAGTGCCCATACATTAAACTAAGCTATTACTATTTTTTTTACATATAATAGACTCTAATATGGCTTTCTTCACCTACTCTTAAACTTTCCTCCCATACATTTTGCACATTACTGTCAGCAAGATCTTTTAAAAACTAATATTTAATTATTTCTCTTTCCTACTAAATATCTTCGGACAGCTTTTCATTGTTTGTGGGACAAAGACCAAAATCCTTAATTCCACCTACAAGACCTTGCCTTGTTGGTTTCTTACTTACTTTTCTAGTCCCAGTCAATGATAGTTAACTTTATAAAACTAGAATAGGGGACAAGAATTATTATTCCTGTTTTGCAGCTGGAAAATGATACTCTGAAAATTTAAATATTTTCTCATTGTTAAATGCTTAGAATTTAGTAGAACCAAGACCATGACTTAACCAAGTTGGTTCCTTTACTCTTTGTCAGAATACAATCTCATCCCCACAGATTCAAATATTTTGAAAATTATACTTAAGTGACAAAAGAGGATAGTATTAAAATCAAACAAGTATTTCACATTAAGAAACATGTATCCAGAAATAAGACAAAGATTCACTAAAATAAAACTTAAATTATGGGTTTTTAATGCCAAATGTAATTTTAATAATAATAACCAAATATAATATGCACTTAGAGCACTTTACTCTCATTAATTCATTTATTCCCCAAAAGAACTAAATGAAGCCTGTTATATTATTATCCCCACTTGAGAAATTTCTAACCTGAGGCATGGAGAAAGAAAGTATTCATTTAAAATTACATGGGAAGAAAATAGAGAAGTCAAGGTTTGGAACCAGGCTATCTACTCCAGAACTTATTTTTTCCTAAAACTCCCTCAAAGTATTAATATTACTCGTCCTCTCAATTTAAAAACTGACTGAAGATGGGTAGAAGGATTCATAGAGTAGAATAAAACCTAAGGCTTTTCCTCCCTTTTCCAGATCAATCGCCACCATGTCGCCTCCCCCGACACACTATGCAGACTTAGGGCACAAAGCAGTACACAGAGGAGTCTGCATGTCTCAGTCTATGTGCATGTGATCACATTGTTCTGCATTACAAATCACTGCACCATTTTTCCTCATATTACTTTTATTAGCCTTCGACATAGATAGCATATTAAAAGAGGCACTAAATAAATGTGTATTAAATTGAACTGGTCGTCAAAAGATAATAGATCCAAATTTCTTTTCAGTCATAGATATTGATGTCCCACGGTAAACAGCTGAAAAGCCCCAATCACACTTAAATTTCTACATTAAAGTTGATTGAAACAATGATCTGTATCTCCATCAGTTAGAAGAAAACTAAAAAGAAATTATTAAATAAAGATTTGAATGTTAAAAACCAATATATGTTTTGTAGAATACTGAGAAAACAACAAAATGCAACTAATAATCAAAGTTAATGTGTTTGCATGCAAAACTGATATCTAAAATCTACACATAAAAGTGAACCCAATATCTTAGAGTTAAAGCTATTATGCTAGACTAACTCATGAAATATACAAGATTTTCTAGTATTTTTTCCTAATTTAAAGAAGCTATAAGCCCTAGCTTGTGTGGCTCAGTGGAATGAGTGCAGGCCTGTGAACCAAAGGGTTGCTGGTTCAATTCCCAGTCAGGTCACATGCCTGGGTTGCAGACCAGGCCCCCAGTGGGGCAGGCACGCAAGGGACAACCACACATTGATATATCTCTCCCTTCCTTTCCCTCTCCCTTCCCATCTCTCTAAAAATAAATTTAATTTTTTTTAAAATAAGGAGCTATAAACAATTGTCTTTGGGTCTTACTGATATTTTTTTCCATGTGGGATTTCAGAAGGAAAAGAAGCTTATATTTGAATATTTAATATATAACACTATATTTGGTACCTAGTTCAATTGATAAGTTTGATTTTTGAGCTCTTTCTGCAGTAAGAGACTTTCTTAGTATAGCAGCCAGACACTTAGTCCCACACAGCCTTTTAGGAGCTCTGTGGAGGCTGAGAGCATGTCTTATGAATAAGCAGGGTGTGGTTGGAAGAGCCCTGGGCAAGGAATGAAGATATTTGCCTTCTATGCTTAATCATTCAACATCTTAGGGCAAATGCTTCTGCAGTTACTAATTGGGAGATTTTTAATATGTGACTTCAAAGATTTGTTCTTCCTGTCTTAAGTTCTGATTCTAGGTGAAGTGGAAAAATTCTATAGAGCTAAATCCTTTGGCTCTTATCTCTACCATTGTTTGACTGGGAATATAGGAAAGTCAGTGAAACTAAAATTCCAGCTGAAAAGCCAGGATACTAGTAAAACTTTGATACTGGTCATTTCATTACAATGTGCAATCGTAACTTGTATTTTCAGCACATCAGCAGTTTTTCCAGAAATCTGAAAGCACACGGACATTCAGGGGTCTGTAGCATTAACAAGGACATATATTTGAACTATGAAGTATGCTAAGACAAGCTTTTACTTATTTATTTTCTTAAAACTGTGAAGGATCAGAAAGGGAGCTCTGAATTCCTCAACAGAAGCTCTGAGGTAGAAATGGTCTCAGTCGAATCCTTTGGGGAAGAAACAAATTTTACTTTCCCTCAGGGGGACCCTATGACAGCCGAGTCCTAAAGGGGACTTTAGTCCAGAATCCAGTATTTGGGACCTGAGAAAGCCAAGAAAGGGTCCTTTACTCAAAGCTGCAAGAAGAAGGAAAATAAAAAACCCAAAGTCAAGCACGACCATCCAGCTGGCACATGTGCCTGGGCCGCAATTGGCTTTGGCAAGCCTTCATCCTCGAGGTCTCCAATGGCTCTGAGGCACTCACCACAAGAAAATCATGGGTTTTACAATACCAGAATTAAAGAACACATTGATGTAATTTTGGTGCCGGAGCATTTAGAGAAATGTGTTTGTCTTTGAAGGCTGGCTAACCTTGGGAATGCTTCAGACCTGTAATGGGACTATTAGCCTGGGAGTCCGTTCTACTGTCCCTGAAGGGATTTGCACTATTAACCATCTCGAAGTGCCATCTTGAGCCTTTGCCCTTCCCACTGACCTAGGCCCAAGAGGAACAATGTGTGCCCAAACTGCTTTCCAAAGTCAGAAGTATTTTTATGCACTTGAACCAGTCACCTAGAGTCTTAGAATAACCAGAAAATAAAACTACTTCTTGAATTAACTTGGAAGAATTTCTCTCAAGTGATTATATCATCTCTGCTTTATTGACCCTTAAGTTCTTCCATATAACAGAGTCAAATGCATCTCTCTTCAGTTGCAGTCATCTATTCTTGTCCTCCTAGGGCCACAAGCATTGATTAATCCTTTTTTTTTTTTTTTTGCTATATACATCCTCTCCCAATCTCTTTTTTTCTTCAGACCAAGTATTTCAATTATTTCTTCTAACAGCATAGTTTCAAATACTTCACCATCTTAATCATTTTGTTTTTGTCCAGCTTACTTTTTGTCTTTTCAAAGCACTTATTGTAATTTAAAAAAATTTTGTCTAGGTTGCATTGAAATACTTCTATAAATAAAGCAAAATGTTGATGCCCTATAAAGTGGGTTTTCCTATATAACTCTGGCTCATTTCTAGGGTTTAGGAAGAATTTCTAGATAAAAAGAATATCACTTATCTAACCTTGTTATAACAGTCTTCTCCCCATTATCATATGTCATCGAACAAGTTAACTCTTAAAAATGTAAAAACTATGTAATACTTCATTATGTTATGAAACACATCAGATAAATTGTAATAGTTCAATCTAAAATTTCTACCTTAGTACTTGAGTCCAAACTTAATATTTGATTAGAAGGGAATTGAGATATCAGCAGGTCTCTTTAGAGATGAGGAGTCAGAGCCTCAGAGGATTGTTTTTTTGCTCAAGAACTTGATGACAACCTCAGATCACTGGGGCAACTGGAATTCATTCTCCAATCCAGACTTCTTTCTCACTGACACTTTATGTCCAGTCTGCCATTAATTTCAATTAGATGCAAATATTGCCTTAGTTTATTAAATGGCTTACTTTATATCCCATGCAGAGAATAGGACATAACAAAACATAAAACACACTTTATCTTTTATTAACAAATATGACAATACCATGTAAGTAAAATGTTACACAAAGTAGCATGTAGGCCATTAGCTTATGGGCAGGATCCTATTATAAGAAGTAACATATATAGCAATAATACACATAGAAAATGTCAATTCATGCTCATGTCAGGAGAATTTGCCTTTGAAAGGGCACTTTGACAATGATTTCTAGGTACTGGATTATATTTCTAGATGCTAGTTACCAAGTTTAGAACTAGTTAACTAGGTACTACTTATGTTCCTTATTGCACACTAGGGACTCCTGTTTTAACTAGGCTGCATAATTAACAACTCAAAGCTTAGTGGTTAACAAATGATTACATAATAATGATTTGTTTCCTCTGCTGGTCAGAAATTTGGTCATCCTCACGGAGTACAGCTTATCTCTTCCACATGGTGATAGGTCCCTCTTCAGTTTCATTCCGCTAGGCTATCAGCTCAGTTGGAATGTTCAAGATTGTCTGACTCAGGTTTGGCTCCTCAACCGGGATGGCTTGGATACCTGGGGGTGGCTGGATGACTAGGCCCCTCTTCTTACAGTGTTAGCAGGGCTCTCATGTATATCTGAGGCCTCAGTTCTTCCCTGTTTGGCCTCTCTCTCAATTCACAGATGCAGCTTTGACATCTTGTCTCTGTGTTCTCCCTGATGAAAAGCTGGAGGAAAGAACTGAAAAGTTGAAAAGACTCAACAACTCTTAAGACCAGGGCTCAGGAATCTTAAACAGTCAATTCCACTGAAATCTATTGGTCAATGCGAGTGGCAAGTCCAACCCAGATTCAGTGAGTGGGGAAACAGAATCTAGCTTTCAGTGGGGTTATAGTTTATGTAAACAGGGATGGAAACTCTGTACAGCAAGTAATTTATGTACTGCCTGCTGTGAATTTGCCACCAAGATAAAACTATTCTTAAAAAAACCTCAACCACTTATATCAAAACAAATATAAATACACACACACAGAAAATACAGGACTAGGGTATTAGATGCAAAGTGTCTTTTTCATCACTAAGAGTAGTTTCAAATCAAATTGTAATTTTCACATTACTAAAAGCAGCACTTTATCTCTTTGATGGAGGACTGTTCAGTGATAAATTACCACTATGACTGCAATTACTTTTTAGAATGAATTAGTGTTTTATTAACTTCAATAGGATCTTAGTACATTTATAACTATGGAATATATACATGCCATCATATTATTTGTTCACTATATTGGCAATTCTTCAATTGTGTAGCTTCTGGCAACCTTGAGATAAGAGTTTAGGTCATCAAGGTTGAAAGATATTCCAGAGAAATGAAAACACAGATATTTAGTTGTGCACTTATTACATAATGCCAAGGGATACTCCTATCAAGAAACTTCAGATTAGAAATTTAATTTCTATTAATATTGCCATTTAATTTTATTCAATTAAGAGTTGATATAAACCCTAACTAGGCACTTAAGATAAAATTGTGATCTTGGTGCATCTTTAAAGAGTATGAAAATTTTTCCATATATAAAACTTTAATTCTTCTCAGTTTAACAAAATTGTTTCAACACACATGTATGACCTAAAAGATTTGAGACAACACACACATCAGTTTTAGAACCATTAAAATGAAAGATATTTCATGAACATTTTCTACATAATTATATCACACTCTACTTCTGGATTTTCAATGTTATTACATCATGCAGGCATATCATCTTTTATTTAATTATATTGAAAATTAATTGTTTATAATAACAGTATTAAAATACTACTTTAGTGAACATACATATTTAAAAAGCTTTGTATATATTCATGTCACATCCATTCTTTTACACCTAGGTCACAGAAAAAACTACCTCAAAAGCTTTGACTTATATAGCTGTATTACTCTACAAAATATTAATTTCACTTCTAACAATGTTTGCCCATATCCTTAAGCCTTTGTCAACACTGCGTATTGTCATTAATTCTTAGTCATTTCTAATTTGTTAAATATAAAATAGTTTCTTACACTTTTTTTAAAGATTTTATTTATTTATCTTTAGAGGGGAAAGAGAGAGGGAAAGAAACATCACTGTGTGGTTGCCTCTAGTGCATCCCCTGCTGGGAACTGGCCTGCAGGGAACTGGCCTGCAACCCAGGCATGTGCCCTGACTGGGAATCTAACCACAATGCTCTGGTTCGCAGGCCTGTGCTCAATCCACTGAGCTACACCAGCCAGGGCAAATATAAAATAGTTTCTTACACTTTTTAATTCTTTAAATTACTAATGATATTTATTTTCTTGTATTTCCAAGGCATACAATAACATTTTTCTGAAAGTAGGCATTTAATCACCTCATACATATGTGTATATTACAGATATATATATATACATATACACTCATATGAAAGACCAAACTTTTAGCTGTAGTTACTTTGGGTCCTTTTTGGTAAATTATGGATGATTAAAATTTTTATCCTATGTTTTCAAATTTTTCCTGTGATTAAGATGAACGTGTAAAATTACATACTATAATATTACTGTTTTTAGAGTTTATTCTTTAAGATCATATTATAATAAAATTCTTTGAGTACCTCACCAAAACAAATCTCAATAGAACAGGACCCAAGTGAGGTGTGTCTATACTTATTATCAGTTGGACTTGGTAGGCACGATACATGTGACCTTTGTCAGAAGGAAAGTAGAAGTTTAGATCTTTATGACAATCATTAATGCTGCATCCTCACTTTAAACATATACACCCAGAATATTGAGCTTGCTAATCATTTCTAAATAAACACAGTTTAGGCAAAGAAGATATTTCATTCTGACACTCCAGGACTATAGCAGTGGTGAGCTGTTTCCTTTTCTTTTCCTTCTCTTGTTTAGGTTCCTTATCAAATTTCCTTCTCTGCCGGGCTCTGGTATCTGCATCCTATAATCAGCTCTGCCCCATCCTTTAGCTGCCAGCTTTCCTTGGCAACTTGCAAACCATTTCCACTCTTTCGCAGGAAAGCTTTTTGAATTTCGGTCATAATGTTATGTTTGAAGCTTTGATCTTCATCCACCATTGGATATGCTCCTTACTTTCTATAATTACCTATAAATGAAACTTTCATCATGTACCATTTTTTGTATTAGAATAAATATCACATCTAGTATTTGTATCTACTTCTTATCATCCCTACTAAATGGTGAGATTTTCATAACAGTAAGGGTACTGAAGATGCTTTAATCATCTGCCTGATTCATCATGCCCAGCTGCACTTTGCACATAGAAGTTACTGAGCATACATTTGGCTGAATAGATGGATAAATGATGTGTATATGTATCAAAGATTAGATGATCCATCCTAAACTAATAAGCTTCTTGATCAATCACAATTTATTTTTAGTAAGCTAGGATGGCTAAAGGAAGGTAATTAATAAAATTAGTTTTAGGGGCAGCAGTGGTATAAGGTACATTCTGATTTATGAAAGAAAAATCATGGTTTCATTTTTCTGTGAGTCCTAGAAATTCACCTACCCTCTCCAGATCTCAGTTTCCATAACTACAAACACAAAGCAATCAACAGGCCAGTATTCATGACCTCTTGTCTTAGGGGAATTCTTAAATTACATTCTTCGGTTTCATTCAGCCTGGACCTAAAATGAACCTGAACTTATGGATCATCTCTGGAGTCAAATGAGATTTAGAACCAGCAGATGAAAATTGTATTTAAAGAGATCTTTTTTAAAAAATATTTTTTATTTTATTGATTATGCCATTATGTTTGTTCTATTCCCCCCTTCATTTCCTTTCTACCCTGCACACCCCTCCCCCACTATTCCCCCCTTTAGTTCATGACCACATGTCTCAAGTTCTTTAGATTCTATATTTCCCATACTATTTTTACCCTCCCCCTATCTATTTTCTACCTACAGTCTATGCTACTTATTTTCTGTACCTTCTCCCCCCTCCTCCTTCTCCCACTCCCCTGTTGCTAACCTTCCATGTGATCTTCATTTCTATGTTTCTGCTCCTGATCTAGCTGTCCTCTGAGTTTGCTTTTGTTTTAGGTGTGGTTCTTAATAACTGTGAGTTTGCTGTCCTTTCACTGTTCATCTTTTTTATCTTCTTTTTCATAGATAAGTCCCTTTAACATTTCATGTAATAAGGGCTTGGTGATGATGAACTCCTTGAATTTGGTCTTATCTGAGAAGCACTTTATCTGTCCTTCCATTCTAAATGAAAGCTTTGCTGGATAGAGAAATGTTGGATGTAGGACTTTGGATTTCATGACTTGGAATACTTCTTTCCAGCCCCTTGTTGCCTGTAAGGTCTCTTTTGAGAAATCCGATGACAGTCTTTTGGGAACTCCTTTGTAGGTGACTGTCCCCTTATCTCTTGCTGCTTCTAGGATTCTGTCCTTTATTTTAATCTTGGCTAATGTAATGATGATGTGCCTTGGTATGTTCCTTCTTGGGTCCAACTTCTTTGGAACTCTCTGAGCTTCCTGGATTTCCCGGAAGTCTATTTCCTTTGCCAGAATGGGGAAGTTCTCCTTTATTATTTGTTCAAATAAGGTTTCCACTCGTGACTGTTCCTCTTCCCTTTCTGGTACCCCTATAATTCAGATGTTGGAGCGTTTAAAGATGTCCTGGAAGTTCCTAAGCCTCTCCTCATTTTTTTGAATTCTTGTTTCTTCATCCTTTTCTGTTTGGTCATTTTTTTCTCCTTCTGGTCCACTCCTTTGATTTGATTCCCGGTTTTCTTTCCATTACTATTGGTTTCCTGTGTATTTCCCTTTATTTCAATTAGTTTACCCTTCATATGTTCCTCTAATTTGTGGCTAAAATCAACCAATCTGTGAGCATCCTGATCACCAGTGTTTTGAATTGTGCCTCTGATAGGTTGGCAATTTCTTGTTCACTTAAATTTACCAGCTCTGGGGCTCTGAGTTCTTGAGCCATGTTTTTTTCTGTTTGTGCCTGTTATGTTTGAGGAGAGGCGCCTTAGATGTTCACCAGGGCGGGGCTACCCAGGTCGCTGGTTTGTGACGCTATACGTGGGGGTGGGGTCAGAGAGGGAGCAATAGTGGTCCTCTCTGCTCCCTCCCACCCGGTCTGCCTCACCGCTCGCCCCACTCCCCACCTGCTCCGCCCCTCTCACCGGTTTAGCTGAGTGGTTCGTTGTTGTAGGACTCCATATTGTTCGATTTTCCTGTGGCTTGGCTGCGTTTGCTGTTGTTAAAACTTTATTTTTTTAGATTCGGTTGTGCGAGGAGGCAAAGTGTTTCCACCTACACCTCCATCTTGGTGGAACTCCTATTTGAAGAGATCTTAATTGCTCTTTCCAGGATCTGTACATGTGAGCCTATGTAAGAATGAAATTATATTCTATATCAGTTGAATACAACTTAACTTCTTTGAAATGATCTCCTTACATTTACTCTACTGATGAAAATCTTTTTGTCAATAATACTATATTAAAACAAAAATTTCAATAGTATTCTGTATTGTGAATCACTGAATTCTAAAAAGTGCATAAAATAAATATGTATAAATTATATTCATTTTGTAATAAAACTACATCACAGTTTCTGAGATTAAATCATTTTTATTCCTAATAGTCAATATATTGAAGTTAAAGTTTCTTTGATAGCCAGCCTCTCTGTTAAACACGTCTTTTAAAACACAGAAACAAATATATTAAATGTCTTCCCTTGGAGTGATTTTTAAGGTGATTTTTTTAAGTTTCTGGGAAATAACTCCTAATTAAACTTTAAAGTTGAATATTAATATTTCTGATCTCTTTAAAGTGGAAGACATTGGACAATCTGTTAGAATTCCAACCCAATCTCTTCTATAGTACCACAATAAAAGCTTCCATTGACAGAGTTTAGGCAATATCTATAGGAATAAATAAAAAATGGCATCTAAAATAAACAGCATACTTAATAATATAGTTAATTTACAATCTGGGGATGTTCCTTATGTCATCATGGACCAGTGACAAGTAGTCCATGGCTTTGGTTGGAGCACCAGTCTTGAAGTAGCATTGCTTTAGAGGTCCTTCTCCAGCCATGCCCTTCCCACAGGCTGAAGGTCATGAGCAACCTAGGACACATGCCTAAGTAGAACCACACCCCAACTTCTACTAGGAGTGTCCAACCTTTTGGCATCTCTGGGTCACACTAGAAGTAGAGTTGTCTTGGGCCACATGTTAAATACACAAACACTAACAAAAAGTAATGAGCAAAAGAGAAGAGGTTTTAAGTAAATTTACAATTTTGTGTCGGGCCACTTTCATAGCCATTCTAGGTTTCATGTGGCCTGTGGGCTGTGGGTTGAACACACCCGTAACTAGACCTTAGTTTCAGCACACAAGAACTTAGAATATTTTGCCCCAACTACCTAAGCTTACTTGGGCCTCCTCCCGCAATCCATTCTCACAAAGATCAACCACACCAGTGGGTGCCTTTTTATATATAAAATGAGTCTGGTTTATACAAATACATATAAAGAGAATATGGTTATGTGGGCTGGAGTGTCTACATTGTATATAGCTCATCAAAATACAACTCAATGGGATTAGGGGTGGGAATAGAAGGGAGTGGTCTGCTATTGAGGGGTAGGGTCCAGTCCTCCATGCATTGCCACCTTTCCAACAATTAGATAACTCTAAGCTTCTACCTGGTCTTCTAGTTCATTGAAGGAGAATATTTCTCTATATGGTATGTGACCTCCATTTGTACTATGTCCCTGGGCCCTTCAGGTGTTAAAGAAAGCTTCCTTTCAACCTGTAGGTATCACTGAAAAAAAATCAAATAACTTTTTACAACATTCAGCTTTTAAAAAATAGTCATCACTCTTCTAATAATGTATGCTTACACTTTTGAAGTTGTGAAAATCCAGAAAATTGTATAGTACTAGGGTTTTTCTTATATGCCTTCATTTTCTTAAAGAAAATCCTCTTGCTATTCTATTTTCCAGAAGTTTCTTTTCCTCTGCATTTCCTAGTGGATTGTATGCATCCTTCAAATAGCTTTCCACCAGTGCTGACCTTCTCTTCACCTCTCATACCTTTTTCTGTGCCGGCGTAGTGTAAGATCTCCTATTCCCAGAGTTGGTCACATTTCCCAGAATTCTGATGCTTCCTTTAGTTTATTTCTATGTTTTAGAGGACACCATTTTAAAGTTCTGTTCCTTAATAACATTCTTTCAACTTTACTATTTTCTTTTTTCTTTCATCGCAATTTTGTGTATGTATATATGAGTATATTCACATATTTATGTATATATACTATATATTCAGATATTTTATGTATGAAATCTATCTTTCTCTTAATTTTCCCTTTAATTGTAAGTTTTTTAGGGCAGTGACTCTATCTGATTATTCTATACTTTCATAGCACCTAATATAGTGACTATCACATAGACACTGAACAAATAATTTGTTATTTAAATAAATCAAACTAAATAAAAATAAAATTACTACATACTCTTAAAGCATAATTTATTGAAGTACATAATTTATAGAGAGAAGGAGCTGCCTAAATATTTAAGATTTTAAATTATATTTTAATAATAAAAGAACACAGAAGATTCTAAAGAAGTAACAGCATTTCTTCTATACTTTCTATAAAGTTGAATATCAAACTAAAGATGAAAAAAATGAGCAATAGAGAAGCAATGTCTTAAAATTCTGGAGAGGCTTCAGAATCAGGAAATCATTTTTGATTGGCTTTGTCATTGTTTTTTAAGAATGGATATCTTTATATTAAAATATATTACTTCAATATCTGACAGTTTTCTGCTAGTATAATCTTTTAATATAATCTTTTTATACTCACATTTAGTTTCCCATTTATTTTATATTTTTATTGATTGATTTTAGAGAGAGAGAGGAGAGAGAAAAGAAAGAGACTGATTGATTTGTTGTTCCACTTATGCATGCATTCATTGGTTGCTTCTTGTATGAGCCCTGATCTGAGATCAAACCCACACCCAGCCATATCAGGATGTTGCTCTAACCAATTGAGCTATACCCTCCAGGGCATAGTTAGCTTCCAACTTAAACCATTTATTCAGTTTCCATAACCCCCCAGTAACTATTTAAATTTTTTCTGTTCTTGCTTACTTTCAAAATCTTAAATTTGAAAACTACGTTTGACTTCTGTGCAAATAATTCCCTTTCCTATGCCCATCCAACTAATTGCTAAAAAACTGCAACTTTGTCCATCAACATTATTTATGATTGGATTGTCTCTTATACCTAGAAAACGCCATAGCTCACATGATAGTGATGCATTATAACTACCTTCTCTCCAAATTAATGTGAATTAGTGAAAATGAGAGTGAAGGAAACATTGCTTTTAAATAAAAAAAAATCAAATGCAATTTTCAAATGGCTTTATTGTGCTTGTTTTTAATATCAGATAGTTAAATATCCTATAGCTAATGTGAAAACAATTCATGAGCAAATGAAAGCAATAACACAGTAATGCTTAGGTCATTTTATTTATTTAATATTATATAGTCACTTTTGGCCATAAGTATAGGTACATGGTTAGTTATAAATTGGTTTTAAATTTTATGCTACATCTACAGTGTCCTTGAATTTTTATTGTTTTTAAAACTCAGCCTTCAAAATATATTATGTATGTATTTAGAAAAATGAGTATTTTTCTGTCATATGGTCTCAATTTAATTTCTAGTCACTTTAGTCAATTTTCAGGTGATTGTTAAAAATCTCTATGTATCTGAAGTAAAAAATGCTCCCTGAGGGAGAAAGAAACACACTATACACACTCACATTTTCAGTATGCCTAGGGCAATCAGTAAAATCTATTGAAAGGATGCTTTCATTTCATTATTTTTAAGACTATATATATATATATATAGCCAAGCATAAATAGTTGTATGCACAGTAGATGTTGCCCTGGTCATTAAGGGGAGTTTCTAAAATACTGACTGTAAATATTTCCCGCAAAACTAACACTTATTGTGATGCTACAATAAACCAGACCTCACACTAAAAACCGTGCCAGTGTGATCTCATATAATCACCAAAACAACCTATGAGATGGTCACTGCCATTGCCCATGCTATCTAGGCTTAGACAGCTATAAATAACCTCGTTATGTTGCTCAGTAATAAATATATTTGCCTACTGATTATAGATACTCTACCTCACAAGTGTGGCAAACATTTTACTAAAATTAGGGCTAAAAATTAGCATGTAATTGCACCTTAAAATATATGCAATTACATGCCAAAATTAAATTCATAATTAAGCTAATACTAAACACACTTGCATTTGGATATTGCCAAACACTGAAGAAGTTTTTATTTTTTGTGTTAGTTCATGAAAATTGAATAGATAAATTTCTCACTCAACTTGTACAAAGAACTGTTTGCTATGACAGATATAAAATAATAAAATTCTAGCCCTGGCTGGTGTAGCTTGGTGGATTGAGCACCAGACAGTGAACCAAAGAATTACTGGTTCAATTCCCAGTCAGGGTACATGTCTGGGTTGTGGGCTGGTCCCCAGTAAGGGGTACAAGAGAAGCAACCACACATTGATGTTTTTCTCACACCCCTTCCCTCTCTAAAAATAAAATAAATATAATCTTTAAAAAATAATAAAATTCTAAACCAAAGAAACTCCAACATTTATATTTTCTTAACTCCAAATGAGGGAGGGGAACTTAAATTGTAAGCCATTTACACTGTAACTGTTGTACAAATATTTGTTGTTTGCTGTTTTTTCTTTTTAAACTCTCAGAAAAACTTATATCCATAACAAAAATGTCTACCTGAGGGCTTAATTGCTTCAGAGCTTTCTAATTTCTGATAGAAATCTCTCTTCAGTTTTAGCATCTCCTTTCTGACACTAAAAAAGTAAATCAATCAATCTTCCCAGGACCATTTTTGTAATAATCTTACCTCAGTTTAAAATTTTCTCAGAATCAATTACCTAGCTTACATTTGAATTAAACAGATTTCACTGTTCACTTTATATCACTGAGGTGGTATAAAATAAAATTATAACAGAGAGTTGCTTTAAAAAGAATTGAGAGTTCAAAACCAGAGGGGAGAGGGAAGGGAATTTAAGGGGGAAGAAGAGGAGGGATTTTGAGGAACAAGTATGAAAGACACAGGGATGAGGACTGAGGGGAGGAAATGGGAGGGAGGTGGGGAGCATGGGGCAGGGGGGGCTGGGATGGGAGAAATAGACAAACTGTACTTGAAAAATAACTAAATAAAATTTTTTAAAAAGAATTGAGAGTTTAAAATGCTATGTTTTACCATTTTTATTTTAATAGACTAAGCTTATTTAAATCAGAATTATAATAGATTATTGTAGTAATTCATTTTATACTGTTATAAAGTTATAATTTTAGATATAACTAACATTTTTGTTCTGACAAATTAGAAAAGAAAAATCATAAGAGCAAAATGCAATGCATACCAAATGAAAAGCTTTCCATCCTACAACTTCCCTACAATTATTACCAAAGGAATTGAAAGTCATTTATGAAGCATTTATGTTAAGCCAAACTATGTTCGAGGAACCTAGGTTTCAGTAGCAAGCATAGCAGATAAAATCCCCTGTCCTCCTCTAGTGCTGTTGGAGGAAATAGACATTCACAAGTTAAATACATAAATCAGGTTATATTTTAGAATCACTGAACATAGGGTATATACAGATCTGTCCAGAAAAAGTCCAATTGCTAACATGAGTACAGTTTGCACAACATTGATGTAACCTTCCAACCAAGAAGATTGGACTGGAATGCACATGTGTAAACATTGACAACTTCACTGTGCTAATCAGTGGGGGCAGTAGATGCCATAGAGTGAACATGTGTGCTGTGAGGCCATTGCATTCAAAATGAGCAAGAAGAGCAATGAACCTGCATCAAGTTTTGTGTTAAACTTTAACATTTCTCCACTGAAACTATTCAGATGATTCAGAAGTCTGCAGCTATGGGCAACTGATGATTGGCAGCTTCATTAGGATAATATACCCACTCACGCATCACGTTTTGTGTGGAGTTCTTTGGCAAAACATTAAATCACCCAAGTGACTTATATCCCAGGTTTGGTACCCTGGGACTTCTGGCTTTTCCCAAAATTAAAATCACCTTTGAAAGGAAAGAAGTTTCAGAAAACCAATGAGATTCAGAAAAATATGATGGGGCAGCTGATGGCAATTGGGAGAACTGTGTCAGGTCCCAAGGTGCCTACTTTGAAGGAGACTGAGGTGTCATTGTTCTATGTACAATGTTTTTTTATCTTGTATCTTCTTCAGTAAATGTCTTTATTTTTCATATTATAGAGCTGGATACCTTCTGGACAGATCTTGTATATGTTTAGCTTTAGATTATTCTGACAATGAGTTGTTAGCGCAGTTACAACTTTATACTCCCAGCAGAAAATTCCAGTGGCTCCATACACTTGCCAACAGATAATAGTGTCTATTTTTTTTTATTTTTAGCCATTTTCATCAGTGTGGGGTAGTATTTTATTCTGACTTTAACTTTCATTGATATCACTACTATTTGACTTCTTCAGCTATTTGGATATCCTGCTGAATAGTGATTACTAAATATTTTTATTTGATGTCTTGTTTTTTCTTACTAAATTATAAAAGTTAATCATATATTCTGAATACAAATTATGTTACACAAGTTGCAAACACCCAACTTTAACATTCCTTTTCACTCTATTAATCTATTTTTCTTTTTAAAAATGTTTATATATTTATTTTTAGAGGGGAAGGGATAGAGAAAGAGAAAGAGAGGAAGACAAGTGTAAATGTGTGGTTGCTTTCACACACCTCCCCTCTCACAGGGGACCTGGCCCACAACCCAAGCATGTTCCCTGACTGGGAATCAAACTAGTGACCCTTTGGTTCGTAGGCTGTTTCTCAATCCCCTGAGCCACACCAGCCAATACTATGAATGTGTTTTCATTAACAGAAGTCCTACAATTTAATCAAGTCCTGTTTTTCCATTTTTTTTGTTTTATGGTGAAAGCTTTATTGTGTCCTACTTTATTAATCTTCACCTATTCCAGAGTAATGAAGATACCCTTCTGTTTTCCTACAAAATATGTACTGTTTTAACTTTCATATTTATGTCTGCAATCCATTTGCAATTGAGAAGTATGAGGTGCAGGTCAAAGTTACTTCTAGATACATATCCAATTGACCCAGCTTTGTTTATTGGTGGGGGTGCACCTTGTCCCCATTTCTGTGGCATTTTGTGATTTCTGTGTAAAAAAAATAAGAAAACATTCTGGCCCGTGTGGTTCAGTGCACTGAGTGCCAGCCTGAGAACCAAAGCATCGCCAGTTTGATTGCCAGTCAGGGCACATGCCTGGGTTGTGGGCCAGGTCCCCAGTAAGAGGTGTGTGAGAGGCAACCACACATGGATGCTTCTCTTCCTCATGTCTCCCTCCCTTCCCCTCTCTCTAAGAATAAATAAATAAAACTTCTGAAAATAAAGAAGGGTAAACTTTCGGCGAGTTTGAACATTGATAGGAAAATTCAGCAAAGTGGGGGAAACTAATGATGTGGGAAAAAGAAGACAGGATAAACTGGGGCATGATACCATGTATGTAAAATAAAATACGAATGGGGGTGTAACCTTAGCTAAAAGCATAGACAATTATTATAATACCAATATTAGTAATAATAATTGGTAACATTATTTACCATGAACAATCAGATACTTACTGTTCAAAGCACTTCACACATACAGACACACATGTACATATGACTATATATATGCTGGTGTATATTGTTTGTGTAAATATATAGGGTCCAGCCGAAGTAGTGCCTGGTTGATTGTAGTTGGTTGGGTAATAATATAAGTATAACAATTTATAGTTATAATTTGAACATTTCACCTAAAATGCCATATGGTGTGCTTGAGTGTGATGTTGTTATATTACAGAATTACATGCTTATGATTTTGTAATAGAAGATTTTGTGATAAAAAGGGGTGTTATTTGTGCAGGACCTGTATATGAACTCATATACATACATTTATATTAAAAAAATTTTATTTTCCAGTAATACTATGTATGTATTTTAATGTATATGTACAGTGTTGCTAGAAAATGCATCTATGGGAAAAATTAGTTTACATATTCTATACTAAATTTACTTAAAAGCACGGTGAGGTAGACACCAATTTTATAGAAAAAGTATCTGAAGCAGAGTACTTAACTATCTTGGCCAAAAATGGTAAAGCTGGGTTTTAAATCCAGGTAGACTTATCCAAAATCTGTAAATTTAAACTATTATGCTGTTTCCATCCATAAAGACTTTTTTGGTTAGATTACTTAACAATGAATTAAAAAGATTTATTAAGCATATAATTAACAGACATTTAAATGATAAATAATAATTTATATATTTCCCATGTTTTGAGACATATCTTACTAACCAAGCTTAAATGAAAAGAAATTACCTAATTTCATATATTGGCTTTCATAAATTTAGCTATTAAAATTAGTAAGAGAAATAAACTTGATCAATCACTTTGAATTTCCTATGTGATGTATTTAAAGAAAAAAGAGAACATTCCTATTTTATATGAAAGCTGTCACTCACAAAACATGCCAATAATAGATTCAGCTTTCAATATTCTATTTTTGGTTATGTCCTGCTACACTCTTAAAATGTGGATTGAAAACCCCATGGGGTTAATACAAGCACTATAATGGTTTCCTCTTCAAACACAAGTAGCTTTGGTGCTACTTGTTTTATCTAATATAATGTTTGGATGGAACACATATATGGTTTTTTAAATACACATTTCAGGGAAATTGTAGGCCCTAACGTCAGCATAATATTTGTGTGGTTCTGCAACAGTCAAGTCCAAATAAGCTCTTTAGCCCTCTAACCTCCAGAAAGTAAACTATAACATGATGTACATCAGACATAAGTTATATTTCTCTATTGCCCATCAAAATGCTGGCATTTATCAGACAGTTAAGTGAAATTCAGACCAATGCAATCAGAATGAAACTTGAACTTGTGTTTAATGTCACCTAGGTTTTAATCACTTTCCCCGGAATCCCCTACAATTTTTCCGAGGCTTTTCATTTATATGTCTTTTATAAATACATACATTAGTCATTGTACTTCATGATTTAAAAATACTGCCATAGAGATTTGTTAAATAAACCATACATACACCACCAATTTTCAAAGCAAGGAGACAACTTCCCAAGTGTGAGAAAAGCCCAGAGACAAGAATGAGCATGTCACAGCAGGTCTGGGAAATAAGAAGCAATACGCCGAACTTGTGCAATGGGTGGTTGTTACAAATTAGTAGGGAAAAAAAAAGCCGAACTTGTGTGAAGTCATATTATAAGGTCCTGGAAATTAAATTGAGTTGTTTAATTAGTTAATTAATTATAATAATTTATTGGGTACTTGATGTGCATTGCTATGTACTAATGATTGAAACTGAAACAAGATATGATAATACCTAGTCAGAATTTTCCGGGAAAAGATGCATGAAAACAATGCAGCACAGTATGATGGGAGCTACAAAAGAGGCATGTATGAAATGCATTGAGGACCTACAGGACAGGCTTATTCAGTCTTCCTGGGAAAAGGGGAGGGGGAGGACTTGACAAAACAGGTTTCAATTAGTCTGTGCGTGAAGACCAAGTGGGGGTTTGTTGTGCATTGCATGTGGACGAGTCAACGGTAAGAAAAATCCAGAAGTATGCATGTTAATTCAGATAGCACACCATAAGATAATGCTTCTTCCCCACTCCCTTCTCTCTAAACATTAAAATGACAGGTACAAACTATTTTTAAAAATGAAATTGAAGAGAGAAACGAGTTTTGGTTTTGACCTGAACAAAAATTTTCAGGAGCAACTGTGGACTTCAGCCAATGTCTTCTAGGCTCTGGTACTAGACAGATTGATGGAATCTGTTTAATCTACTGGAGGTTTTACATGCATGTCAGGTGAACAAGCCATGTTTATTATTATATTCTAACATATTTATTATTTTATTTTAGTTTTTATTGTTGACACTATTACAGATGTCCCATATTTCTCCCTTTGTCCCCCTCCACCCAAAATCTCCCCATCACATTGTTGTCTGTGTCTGTGGGCTATGTATGTATGCAAATATGTCCTTTGGCTACTCTCTTCCAGTCCCCTTTCACCCCTCTCCCCTCTGAGATCTGTCAGACTGTTCCATGTTTACTACATCAAATCAGAAGAAGCCAGGGTGGGATATTCCGACCTGTGAGAGAGCTCTAAAAAGCTATGACTACTTGTGATTACTTCTTATGTAGAATTGTATATCTGAGATGGTAAGAGAAAGAATGCAAAGCCATACACACAGGTGAAAGAATTAAAAGTTTTCTTCACAGGGGATCAGTGAATAAATAAGTCTTTTCATAGTTTTGTCACAGGAAAGTAGCACCCAGTTTTAAATATTAGATCTGCTTTTGGAAGGGGTGATGAGAATGTAGTACATTTGCAAAACAGTTGTTCTGGAACCAAGAAATACAGAGATGAGAGAGAAAAATAACAAACACCAATCAAATATTTCTCATTCAAAATTAGCCTGCAAAAAAAATAGGACTAGCGCACAGAAGGAAAATTAAAACTAAGGATTACTCCTTCTCTGATGTATAGTGTAGAGTACATCACTACACTATAGAGTCAAGAGAGTCAGACCAGAGTGACTCTCTTGACTGAAACAAGACAAATGCTGAATAAAAGATGTCTGAAATGCATATGCACTCACTTGTGCACTTACATATGCTCATTTTTTTCTTTATTTTTATTGTTGACACTATTACAGATGTCCTTTCTGTCGCCCCTTTGCCCACCTCCAACCTTCCCCTGGCGCCCTTTCCTCTGGCCATCACAACACTTGTCTGTGTCTATGGATGATGCACATGCCTGTGTTCTTTGGATAGTCCCTGCACCAACTTCTTCCAGTCCCCCTACTCCCGCCTCTGAAAGCTGTCAGTCTCTTCCATGTATCCATGCCTTTGTTTCTATTTTGTTTGTCAGTTTACTTTCTTCATTAGATTCTATACATAAGTGAAATCATGCGGTATTTGTCTTTTCTGACTGGCTTATTTCACTATCCAGGCTGTCAGAAAAGGTAAGATTTCCTTCTTTATTATGTTTCCATAGTGTTCTATTGTACACACGCTCTTTTAAAACTCCTTGTAAAGTGACACTTAAATAGGAATATGATGAGCACAATAAACAAAAAATAAAACAAGAACCCTGGGAAATATAGGATCACACAGACAGCCTTTATTCTGAGGATGTCTGCCAAACCTTGGGGAAAACATTTTGATGACTGCACATGAGGTAGAGGCAGAAGATGATGTTCAGGCAACGCCCAGCTGACATCCCTTAGATAAAGCTGGGACCAAAAAAGGACTACGCAGAGCGTCAGCATGAATCAGAAATAAGTGCATGTCATACACAAGAATAAGAATGTAACTTTCTTAGCTCTGACACCAGGTAGAAGAGGAGAAAAAGTGATCTCCCCCAGAAATATTTTTTAAAATACTTTTAACTGAGGACGACTTGCATGTATTAAAGTTAACAAATCTAAAATGTACAGATATTTGAAGGTTTCATTGAACCACAATAGAGATGAGATTAAGGAACATTTCCACCCCACAAATAAACTCATGTCCCTGCCCAGCGGTACAGCCCCCACCCCTGGGGTAACCCTTACTCTGCCTTACAGCATTATAGATTTGTTTCAGTGGTTCTTGAAGTTTATTAAAATAAAATCACACAGCATGTCTGTGTGTCTGACTTCCTTCACTTTGTAATAAGCAGAATAACGGAGCTCCAAAGCTATCATCAGTCACTTCAGCTAGAGACAGGGACAGATTTCTTACTGCCTTTTTCAATTGAATTTAAGGTGCTTGCCATAATTAGGGGGAAAAAGCCATATGGGGACTTATTTTTTTCATGAGGAAGATTCTAGTGGTGGATCATAAACAAAAAAATTATTAATGTATTTCTTTCTGCCCTATTTCTGGGGGTTTACATTGTTCCTTTCACAGGTGCCTAGGTTATTAGTTTACCTCCACTGCCAGAGAATTGGTGTAGTCCACTCCTGTATGTTTAAAAACTTTTTTCGACCAACCCCTGCTCATGCCAGACCTATTGTCTAGAACATTCAAGTTCAAAAGGGACAAAAGCATTTTCATGAAATTCACAGAGACTCATTTTGTCCCCCATTTTGGCTCTTGTGTGCTGCTCAGGGCTATTCAGTGAGCAACATGTGCACTCAAATAGTAATTATCCTTATGATTTAATTTATGTCAATCAACGAAAGGATACAGATGGCTGAACCACAATTCAGTTTGAACACAGAGACTGCCCCCTTTCTGTCTGGGTGGCCACTGGAGGAGTGTACCAAACTATACAGCACGCTTTCTGTTTGGGAGCAGAAAGATGTGTCATGCCCAGAATAGAGAGGGTGCAATCCAGAATTTTTCAAAATAGCAAGTGAACAAGGGATGGTTTCTTTCTGAGAAATAGCCATATTTTGTGACTGAACTGCCTTACTTAATGTGCATAAAACACGAGGAGTTCAGGAACAGTCAGAAATGTTTTTAAGCCTGCCTTTGAGGAGGCTGCTCCCATGCTCAACAATAGCAGATGCCTGTGAATGGAACATAGGGAGCATGGGAAGACAGATATATCGATTCTCTTGAATACTGGCCCACTTTCAGTGGCTTTTGCAACAAAAGGCACACATGGTCAGATTTGCAAAAGAACCAGAAATCTAAAAATATGACAATGATGAGTTTCACGGGCCATAATGGTATGGCTAGAATCAGATGATTCAACTGGAACAACCACAGTCGAAACAGAAAAAGCGGCAAAGGCAGTGAGGCACTGCCCGTAGTCCTGAGAGAGTTTCAGCAGCACTGTGTGCAGCTAACCTTCCAGGAACAGCCAAGGGCACTGCTAGGGCAACATGGCCTTTCTTACCTTGGACCACATGGGTCAACTTTTAGCAAAACTAATACATCAGACATGCAGTGGCCCTGCACTGAAAATATTTTCTAAAACAAAAGTAGCAAGTATTTCTTTTTTTTTTTCCCAAAATATAGAGTGGCCTTTAAAAAAAATTCAGTAGTTGTTCAAGTACAGTTTTTGGCCTTTTACTTTCATCCCAGCCCACCCCCCCAAGCCCTCCTCACCTCCCTACAGTTTCCACCCCCTTTGTTTTTGTCCATGTGTCCTTTATATTTGTTCCTGTAAACCCTTTTCCTTTTTCCCTGAAATTCCCTCCCCTCTCCCCTCTGGTCACTATCAGCCTGTTCTCTATTTCAGTGTCTTTGATTATATTTTGCTTGTTTGTTTTGTTGATTAAATTCCTGTTAAAGGTGAGGTCATATGCTATTTGTTTTTCACTGCCTGTCTTATTTCGCTTAGCATAATGCTTTCCAGTTCCATCCATGCTTTTGCAAAGGGTAGGAGCTCCTTCTTTCTTTCTGCTGCATAGAATTCCACTGTGTAAAGGTACCACAGGTTTTTGATCCATTCATTTACTGATGGGCACCTAGGTTGCTTTTAGCACTTGGCTATTGTAAATTGTGTTGCAAATATTTCTTTTTATTTCCTCAGCAGGAAGTTAGGGCTTTGGGAAATGTTCTTAGTTATAACATGATTCTCTTCTATATAAATTTCCTGAAGTATGCACTGGGGGCTAAAAGCACCTGTTAAAAGAAAAAAAAAAAGAAACATACCAGATTAATTGGAATTAAAAATGGGGAAGACTCATCAGATGATCTAGTCCTTTTTCCCCACAACTGAATTTAGGGCTTCAAGCCCACATTTATTTGCACAGAAATCATAAATTCTACAGAATATTTTGTAACCATTGTCTTCAATCTCACTGAAAAAGTATGAAATATTTATTTTTCACTTAAAAAAATATATTGCTCTTGGAGTTTGCTTTTTAGAAGTGGCAAGATTCAAAACACTGAATAAGAATTTGGAACACATATTTAAAAAGCATCATCAGAGATGACTGATAAAGGTATTATTTATTACTTTGGACTTAATAATTAATAGATCATCAAAGTCTTCGTGAAAACTCTTATTAACTAAATGCATAAGGTTGACCAACAGATTAATAAATAGTATAATTTGTGGTAAAGCATTTTGAAGAGTTGTGTCTATTTAAACTCAAGACTAGATTTTATACTATGCTGAATTAATCTTAACCTGTTCAAGGCATCTGCTTTCTCTGTGGGCAGGGAGGTAGATACTGGTGCTCAAATGCAACAGGCACACACATGTAGTTCAGTCTGTCTTTGGTTCTCCCACCCTTTTCCTGCCAACGGTGCTGTCGCAGCCTCATAAAATTTGCTCCTCTAGATATTACTCTATTGTGTTACCCCTGGATCTTAGGTTAGTGCAGTATTGAATTATCCCTTTACAGTTTTTAATTATACTGATTAAGGATAGGAGACAGATTTTCCTTATTCAGTAAATGATTAATGAGTTTAAGCTAGAGAACTACTTTAGTTTTCTTATCTCCAAAGTCTCGGTGGGAGGGAGCAGCTATCATAGTAGAAGTCCCTGTTCTGTGACAATTAGATCAAAGAATGACCAAGAGTGAGAATAGATCAGAATCACAGGACATAGAGCCATGATAAATCTTTCCTCATTAAGTGTCAGTGCTATTGATAGCTTCCTTTAAAACAATCTTCTCTACACTTGGCTTTATGTAATCAAGCAACATTCTGACAAGTAGATGTCCCTGCTTAAAAAAGAATGCACTCACTGTTGATCTAGGTATTGACACAGGTTTTCTGACTCTAGGTTTTCTGACTCAAAGTCCTGGATTCTTTCTACTGTATGAATAATTCCAAAATTACCAATGCAAAATGTTCAAAGTGCTTGCTAAGATTTTTCTGTAGATAGAAATAATTATCTATACATACGCACACATATACATACATATACATATACAGATCATGCTTTTGTGCATTACTTTCAATGTATTTGGATGCTACTATAATTAATAAAATGAATTTAAAGCATTGCTGTGTGTTTAGCAATGTGTTTAATTGTGTATTTTAAAAATAATAGAGGCTAAAATATGCTTTTATTCAGGAGTTAAAAAATATTTTAAGTTAAAAATTTTCTTCTTGCTGGAAAAAAATTGAATCATTAACAAATACCAGTTTATAGTAGCAGTAACACTGTTTTGCAGGGTTTTTCAAATTTTTTAATTTATTTATATTGAACTTATTGGCATGACATTGGTTAACAGAATTATATGTGTTTCAGCTGTACAATTCCACAATACATCGTCTGTATATTGTATTGTGTGTTGACCGCCCCAAGTCAAGTCTCCTCCCATCACCACTTATTCCCCCTTCACCCTCTTTTATTTTCCCCCACCCTACCTTCCCTCTGGTAATCAGCATACTATTGTCTGTGTCTATAATATATATGTGTAGATAGATAGATAGATATAATGTTCATGTGTGTGTATGAATAGACATATGTACATATATGTGTACATATTAAGACCAGATATATATATATGTACATATATATATCTGGTCTTAATACCTTCACCTTGTTTTGTTTTGCAGTTTTCAGTTGGCTACTTCTTATACAGCGTTTTATCATCAGGATCCACATGAACCTGTTTGCTACTCATACCCATGAATAACTATTTCCTCTGATCTCAAAACAAAGACACAATGTATCTGAATCATTCCATCTTGAAGTGGTTACATTTAAGAAGTGATCTCTAGGATCTAGGATTCTTGTGCAAAAGTAGTAATTATCTGTACTTCCATATCCCTAAGCCCAGAGCATATATGACACAGAATAGCTGCTTAATGACCAATTGACATAACTTTTTAGGGACTCCTTCAAATCTCTATGTACCTTGAAATCCTAAAACCAGAGAATCAGAATATTGTGGTGATTTTCCAGGATCTGTTACTAGCTCACTGTAACATTTTGCCTCTCAACACAGTGGACATAATAGGAATGAAGATAATGACAATGATAATGATAATAAAACAACTGACTTTTTTGAGCATTTACAGTGTGGCAGTCATGGTTATAGCATTTGTATGAGTTTATAAGGTAAGTTTTATGAGCTGTCCTCAAGTGGGAGTGAGGTCTGGTGGCACATGGAAACAATTGCTTTGGTTTTCTAAAGCATTCCTTACAGGGAAGTGTAGGCATGTCTCCTCCTGTGGCAACAGACTTTAGGAGGTGGTGTAAAGAAGCAAAATTTTTGGCACAACTATAAAGGATCATTGAAAGTGGCAGAGACAAAATGGGATACTACTAATAAAAGAAACTCAGGGAGCTAGAAATCTCAAAGATCAGCTACCCTTTGTCCTCCGGGTCACTGCTGCAGCTGCTAGAATATATATACTGTCAGGAGGCACTTACTTCCAACACTTTGAAGACCTCGGCATTTCCTGGCTCCAAGGCTAATAGAAGGAAATTAATGTAGCAAGCAGATCAAAGCAGTATTTGACATTTTAATTCTCATCTGAAAGAAAGATTTAGTCATGACATATTTTAACACAATTTGAAAAGCCATAAAGTGAAAAGTAAAAGTACCACCATGTAAACTTGTTATCCCACTTCTTGGAGATCGACACCTATTTGAGACGCTCCGTTTTGCTCCAGCTCTATTTGCATATCTACACACACACACACATATCTGGGGGGTATGTATTTACACACATATACATTAAAGGTAATCAAAAGATGCAATTTTAAAACTTGCTTTCTGTATTTTAAACATGTTTTGGATATTTTTCCATGTGAGCATTCACAAAACCATCACTGCTTCGTCTGTTTAAAACATCGCATGGCGGGTCTACGGCCATACCACCCTGAACGCACCGATCTCGGCTAAAACATTGCCTGGTGGGATGACAAATGTCCTCGTTAATGTTCTACTGCAAAACATTTGTGCTGCTTTCAGCTACTCTTTCTAGTACAATATTGGTACAGTAAACATTTTATACACATATATTTGTCTGTGAATGTGTTTATGTGATAAATTTCTAAAAGTAGAATTTCTGAATCAGAACAAATTCATCAATGAGTACTATCAAACTTTTAAAATTTTACCAATTAATATAAGTCAAAATGTTTTAATTATAGTATTACTATACTATGCCTTTCCTTTTAAATTAATTGTTGGTGTTGATGGAGTAAATATTAATAAATATTCTTCCACAGTGAAAAACATCCATCTACAATGAGAGAACAATGAATTCAAAGGTTCAGATTTGGGAGAATGTTGGCTGAAAAAATGTATTAAAATCTCATTATTCATATAAAACAGAAATATGTAGATAAATTTGAGATTGTAGAGGCACATCATATCTTGAAATGCCTTTTAAGCAGCATTACAAAAATCAAACTTTGTGTCAGAAATGATAGAAAAGGCAATGAGGTACCCGATGAGAAAATGGACCAAAACCTTTAACAGACCCTTCACCAAAGAAGATATATAGACGACTAACAAGCAATATAAAAAGATGCTCCACATTACATGTCATCAGAAGAAGTCAAAGTAAAATGGCAATGAAATAGTACTGCACATCCCTTAGAATGTCTAAACGCTGAGACACCGACAACACCAGATGCCGGTGATGATGCGTGGTGACTGGAACTCCCTCCCCATCATGTGCTATGTAATCGTGTCATAATGAAAAATGAGCCAGCACTTACGAAGACTTTTTACAAAAGTCTTATTATTTCTTACAAACCTGCCCACACTCTACTGCATGATCCAACTATTTCACTCCTTAACTTGTCCCTAAAGTAGTTACAAAGTATGTCCACATGAAAACCTGCATACAGTTGTTCACAGCAACTTTGGTCATAACTGCCAAACTTGAATCAACTGAGATTTCCTTCAGCAGGTGAGTGGATGAATAAACTGTGGTTTATCCAGACAATAAAAGAGTCTTCAGTACTAAAATATCAGCTAGCAAGCCATGAAAATATATGGAGGAAACTGAAATGCATATCATTATGTGGAAAAAGCCAATGTGAAAGGGCCACACACCCTAAATTCCAACCTTAAGGCATTCCGGAAAAAGGGAACTATGGAGAGGGCAAAAAGTTCACTGGCTGCCAATGGTTGGGGCGGGTGAGAGTAGATGATGAATAGAAAGAGCACAGAGGATTTTTGAGATTTTTAAAATACTCTGTATATTATCATAATGATGACCTCATGCCATTATATATTTAGTCGGAACCATAGAAGGTGTAACACCGAAAGTGAGCTGTGATGTAAATGATGAACTTTGAATGATTATTCTGTCAATGTGGGATCATGGATTGTATGTAACAACTGTGCCACTCTGGTGGGGAATGTTGGTGATGGGGAAGGCTGTGCTTGGGGCAACTGATGGACAGGAAATTTCTGTAGCTTCCCCCTCAGTGCCCTGAAACAACTCAAAGTAGTAAAGATTTTTTAAAAGTCAAGTTGTACATAATGTATATATACAATTTTATATGTTGATGGTATCTCAGTGAAGCTGTTTAAAAATAAGAAACAAGACAATGAAATATAAGAAAAAAAGAACAATGTGATAGATTTACATTTGAGAAAAATCATGACTAAATACAATGTAATTAAGGAGCGAAACATTGAAGACAATGAGACAGATTAAAATCACTGATAAATCAAGTAGTTCCTTTATTATTTGTACATGTTTCTATGCATCCATTATACTTCAAAAAGAGGTTGCTTAAATGTTTTAAAGGATCTGTACTTTTTGTTCCAGTCATTGATGGATGATGAAGATACAAGGGAAGTAATAACTTGAATTAACAAAATATAGGGGAAAAGGAGAAAAAAAGAATAGTGAGACAAATAGAAAACAGAGAAATACAATAATTTCAAGTTCAAATATATGAGTGTTTACATTAAAGTTTTGTTTAAAACAGGCAAATCTTTAATGCTTACAAGAAATATACCTTAGATGTATGAGCATAAGGATTTTGAAAAGTAGGAATAATATTCATCCAACTCTGAAATTCTTGCAGTCGTCCCTCTTCTCCATTTTTTAGCCATATAGCTCAGGGCCCCACTGTTTTCTGACCTAGTCTGTTCCCATTAACTCCTACCTGGTCCCATTGCTGCCTCTCTTGCTCCTTGTTCATCTGTGATTTAACCACTTCCACACACTGCTGGGACAGTTGCCTTTTTAAAATTCAGGGCTGATATTCTTCAAGAACTTTAATTCTAGACTAAACCCTCACCTACAGGATGAAGAATCTTGTTTTCCGGTTTTCCATCCCTACAAACCTATGTACTACTTCTCACATAGTACTCTTCACAATGACTGTTTATTTAATGAAGTAAATTAATTCAGGATCATCATATTATAAAGACTAAGATTAGTGTGTGTACATGTTTGGATGTATGAGAGCAAAAGAGAGAGAGAGGGAGAGAGGTGGTGTTAAAAGCATTGAAAGAAGTACTGAAGAAAATATTTCATCTGGTAAATCTTTTTCTTCAATAAAGTTCTGATCATGGAAAATAAGAAAAGCAACATCATTGCTATCCCAAAAATTTTATGTGAGCTAAGGAATCATAATAGAGAAAAAATGAAGTGAAGAGTAACTGGAAAAAGCTTTTAAAGGTGTTTGCTGGTCATACAGATAGTTAGTGTAAAGTCAATTCTAACTAATTCAACTAGTTCTCTTCCTGTACAGTAAAGGAAGACAGTTACATGCACAATTAGCTATGATGCAAAACTGATAGTAGTTGATATTCTTTAAAAATTTTTTATAAGATTTTAAAGAGGATCAATAAAGGCTTTCAGCTTCTACCTGGGAAATGGGTATTTAACTTGGGCTTTGGCCCAACAGCAATAGAGAAATATTGAATACATAATTATTTCATATTGTGCTCATTCTAAGACATAGTTAGGGCCCCCATACTCAAAACACTGCCTGTTGGAAAGTGATTGTAGCTTTAACAATTAATAATCTTGGATATAATTCTGAACTTTTAAAAAATTACCCTTTTCAAATACATTGGATCCCAGTGTTGAAATATGTGCATTGAGCCTTTATTGATGATCATAATTCTATTGATCAAGGTGACAGCTGACTGTGAGAAAAGAGGATTCAGTATTAATTTTGATGAGAAGAAAGGACACATTTAGATCTGTATTATGGGTTACAGGAACTAGTTAAACAACACGTACATAAATGGATAGATAGATTGCTTCCTCTACAAAGGGATAGCAGAAGAGATTTATGTGAGTAATGAAACAGATAACTCTGGCAACAACCTTTCTCTGGTTTTTGTATCTAATGCTAGAATGTTAACAGAATAATAAATAGCATTATTATTTGACAGTTTTCTAAATTCTAACAAAGACTTTGAAGAATAGGGTACATGATCATTAAATATAAATTTATTACATACACAACTGCTTTTCTGGATGGTCATAAAGTATAAACTATTAAATTGCACTCTAATTTCTTTGGATTTCTATTGCTTCAGTTTAAATATCCTTACTTCTGCAATATGCCATTTTAAAATCTCCTCTTTAGCTCCCCATACTATGTCAAGCTTTGGGGATTCGAAGTTGCAGATATTGTGGCCAAGATAAAGGGGCACATGCAACATAGCCTTAAAGGGTCCTGGGAGACACCTCCAAGAAGGAAAGCTCTCGGCTCATGCTTAGGGTGGAAATAGAAGTTGGTCCCCAGAATAAGTTACTAAGTTGAATGCCAACTTTAAGCTAATAGTCTTTAAATATTTGATAGCCAAATTACCAAGTGTCTAAGGGCATGACTCTGGTTTCCGATTTCCCAACTTCAATTCTGAGCCTGCTCTACTTCCTGTGTGGCTTTGGAAAAGTTACTTAAGCTCTATGGAATTCAGTTTCCTCATCTGTAAAAATGGGGATTACAATACTAGCCCCTACCTCAGGGGGCTAGGATTACCAAGGTTAATACATGTGACAACACAGAACAGTTCCTGCTACATACTAAGTGCTCATTGTAGGTGGTTATTTATTTCAGAAGGTGGCTGGGTACGCTCTGTGGAATGCTCACAGAAGCTTCCAACCACTTTTCTCGCCCTGCACAATCCAGCTGTGTGCCTACATTCTCATATCCCATACACAAATTATACTCCTTGCATTTGCCTGCACTCACCGTCTTTGGAAGGAAATCTAGAACTCTGTTGCTGTGGGGCTTTACTCATTGGGATCCTTCCCTTCACTCTTATATCCAGTATTCCGTGTCCCGCCAGACAATAAACATTACTCTTTCTAATTAACCCATTTTTTCTAGATGTTACAGTTTTAGTAATGATGTTTATTTCCTTAATGACTGGGACCCTGGTAACAACGGATGAGCCTGCTCATTAGGAGTTAGGCAAATCCCATGAGATGTGGTTCCCAGTGAGGGGAGTGAGAGGGACTGGGAAAGGTGGTAAGGAGGAAATGGTTGGATAAAGGGGCTTTCAGAGGATAGAGACTGATTTTTTAAAAAATAAAGTATATCAGGTTGGACTCAATAATGTCTTTAGGTTTTCTTTCGGTCCTGAGATACTGTGACATATTTCTATTTGGTCACAGGTAGGTAGCAGGTAGCCCCATGTAAATGTGGAGTAATTGACCAGTGAGCACATAATAGCCTATCACAACTCCTTACTTTGTTTTTGCACCACATTGAAATCCTCAAGTGTTTTGTCTGACTCTGGATGTTAATGCATTTTAGAAACTAGATATCAACTAGAATACATTACAGAATTTTTTTAAAAAAACAGCAAAACCCAACTCCTATACCAAAACAAATTCTTCTATTCATCATCTCAACTTTTTACCCAAGAGAGGTCCAGAGCAAACATTCAAAACATGCTTGTTAAAAGACTGACTGAATGAATGAACTAATCAATTCCTCACCAAAATATGAGCCAGCTTCTACTTTTTTTAGTTTATATAAGGAATTTATCTTTTTCCAAAGCCTCAACTCACTCACACTGTGTTTAACACTCCATTAAACAAGGGGAAGAAAGTTGCCAGAGTAGTTTGCAAACTTACTCTTCCAGCAAAAAAAGCAAAAGGGAAAGCAATCAAAAGCAGCAAATGGTGGAAAATGTAGGTAATTATTTGTCCCATGTAACTTATTATTCTCTGCTGTAGAGAGAGCAGCATGTTATCTGAGGACAAAGTAGTTCAAAATCAACATCTCAATGCAAATACTTTGCCATCAATTAGCAGCATTTTGTTGGGACAGGCATGCATCTGCCAGCCATGGAAATATAAAACAATAAGGAACTGCATAGATATTCCCCCCCAAGTAGGAGACTCAGGAGTTGGGCTTATTTTTGAAATGTAAATTACAAATACATAAGCAGCATTCTTGCCATGGAAAAAAAACATTGGTAAAATCTGCATTGGAGACATTGTGACGTTTTTAAAGATGCCAAGGGAAATCAGCAATTGTAACAGCAGTACATAGTGCTCAGCTATGTGCCACATGATATTCTAATAACTTTATAAATATCAAGTTTTTGCTCTTCATAACATATGAGGAAGTGCTATTTATTACTACCCCTTTTTTAAAGCAACAAAACTGAAGCAAAATTTTTGTACCTATTCAAAGGTCTCGCACAGCTGGTAAACAGCAGTGTCTGGATACAAACTCAGGCATGTCGGTGCCAAGTCTGTTCTCTTAACCACTTATGCTATAAAGGAAATAATTGTGATAGATACTTAACATCTTAGAAAACAGAGTATATCTCTGAAACTTCTGAAATAAGTTAATAATATCTCTTTAACTTGAGCTCCAGCAAATCAATTCAATAAATATATACATATGCTGAACACTATGTTTAGCACTTTGAGAATGTGATAGTGGTAGATAAGGAACCATACCCACGACACAGAATGTACAGTCAATCACCAGAGGCAGGTGTGTACAAGCACTGAAATAAATGCCATAATAGAGAAACCTGTTCTGGTATTGGGCAGAGGTCAGTGTTAGAAGTAGTGGACAACAGGTTCACAGGCATTTGATTTATCTCAGGTATTTGTTTGAATTAAGAGTACAGGATTTGGGGTCTTAAAATCATAAACAAAGAATCATAACGCTTGAGTGATGTGGTAAAGACAGATTGGAAATCAAGATATTTATCAAAGACTAAATCTCTGACTAGCAATCTGAGTTTCGATTACCTTATTTTTTACATAAAATATAAGAAACTCTTCCACATTTATTTACTTGTTTAGATTGGTTCCTTTGTTTTATTACTTAGGTGAGATTCAGGTAAGACAAATGTGTAAGAATGAACGTAACAATCTAAAAGAAACGTGGTTAATATCAGCATGGTCATAATCCTCTGGTACTCTTCCTTTTAGTTCGCAGTTGTACAACAAAACTCCCCACAGACACCTGGCATGAACATTGTTTGCAACTTTAAGGTAGAATTCATGTGGTTAAAGGAGAAAAAGAGAAGATTACCCTAATTTCATCGCCATCCCCAGGAATTTGATCTTTAGGTTTCTTACTATGTTGACCCTTATTTATTTTAATTACTTTGTTACTTCCTTCCAATGATACTCAGCTGTCTTGTGTCATTGTTGTCATTGCTATTGTTATTTTACAAACCTCAAGAAACTACCATCATCATCACCACACCTATGGCAGATTGCATTTTACAAAAATGGTTTCAGTAGGCTCTCCTGGTCCACTCACTCTTTTTACAATGTGACTTTGACTCTTCTTCCTTTGAGATGTGGGGTATGTCCGCAACTATGGCAAAAGAATTGCTATCTAACTTCCAAGGTGAGGTCACGAGAGACAGTATAGCTTCTCCCTGGTTCTCTTGGGACATCGTGTCCAAGGAAGTTCACACAGATTCAGAAGATCCACATGGAATGTAGATGAGCCCCCAGTCTAGTCCTGGATGAGCTCCCAGCTGACAGTCAATGCCAAGTTACCAGAAATAGGGGTGAGCCATCTTGAACCAGCCAATCCAGCTAGCTAGAGTCACATAAAGAAAAAAAGCAAGCCATTTCCAAGATATCTTCCCAAATTGTAAATTTTATTCCGCAGAATGAATGACTGTTGTTGTGTTGAGCCCTTAGCGCTTGGGTGTTTGGTCATGAAGCAATAATGAACTGACACAACACTCATGTCTAATTAATGTTTAGTCTCCTTCTCGCCTTTCCTTCCATCCTTCTTTCCTTCCTTCAGTCCTTCCTGCATCTGATTCCTGTGTACCAGATGTTGTAGGCAGTAGAAATATAAAAATATAAACAAAACATATTTCCTCAAGCAGTTTATAGTTCATTGTGGAACACTAACATGTCAGTCAATGGTTAGAACTTTTTAAGTATTCTAACTGTGGTTTGCCTAATATGAAAAGGAAACTTTGGGGAGGGGCATTCTAATCATAAAGTTCTTTGAAAAAGTAATGAGATTTAACAATCACTAATATTTTATAAGTGCCTACTATATGCATGCACTATTTATAGTATTTTAGTGTATTAACAATTTAACTTTCACATGATAACTCCCTAAAATCCTATTGCTTTTGACCCCATTTTATAATTGAGAAAACTTAACCAATATAAAAAAGGGGGTTAGTAATTTGCCTAAGCTCAAGAGTCAGAAAGTAGCTGAGATATGAATCAAAGAAGTCTGGTTTAATTACTCAGTGGTGCTGGAAAAACATGAAAGAGGTGACTTTTTAGGAAGGGAAACATGTAAAGAGTCAGAGTTATGTTTGAGTCAGACTTATTACATTTTATATCCAAAAAGGGATCAGACTGTACTAGTAATTTAGTAACAGTTTAATAAGAAAACCTTTTCCCTGTACCCGTGTCTGTGTGTGTATGTGTGCTATAAAATAACTACAATCTACTGTCTATAATCAGTTCTTCCAAAAAATATTTAAATATTACCATCCTATATATGGTAGAATTAACTTGAATTATTAACTGTATCTTCTTGCTTACTGCCTGCTTTCTTCAAAGTTCTCCAAAAATATATGAAAATCCTTTACCCTGAGAGTGGATATCACATTTGATATAGTCACAAAATGCTCAGTTAAAAGTTATTCTACATCAATTGCTATTGATACCTTTATAATAGAAGTTTCTTAAAAAATTCAATGAAATTTAAAATTGAATTTGTCATAAGAGCTCTGAGTTATACAATCTAATTTTTTAAATGCCAATATTTATACCTGAAATGTATTCTGACAAACTTTCAAATGCTCTAGTCTATAAATCTAAATAGCAATATTTCTGACATGAACATATGAACACATGAATACATAGAGAAAAATTACACATATGTAACCCATTCATTATCTGATATTTTTCCCTTTAGATTTCAAAAAGCACAAAATTTTAGTTTATGTGTTTACCCATAGAAAAAAAATAATTACCTAGAATATTGCAAAAAGTTCTGAAAAGAGTTAATTTTTTCAGTTGTGTCTAACCAACTTATCAAGCATATGCTTCCTGATTATTCTTCCTAAAGCACAGCTTTTATCCTACCATTGCCTTGCACTGAAACCTTCAAGAGCTCCCTCTTGCCTGCCAATTTAAGCCCCAAACCTCAAACAGTCCAGGGCCTATACAGTCTTCAACTTCCTTCTCAAACTTTCACGTACTACTTTTCTTTATTCATCTCCCTCTGTAAATACAACAGGCAACCTTCCATTCCTGAGCAAACCCCTGGACCTATTTTTTTTTCTGCTTCTCTGTAATGCAGCTCCGTGTCCAAACTCTACTCTTCTACATCTAAATGCATTGGAGTCATCTTGCTCAGCATTGTACTAGATACAGGAAAGAGATCTACATATCCTCATAGCCTTTACACCATTTGTTTATAAATTTATACTACATCCTCTATGGTTTTTATTAAAAGCTTACAAATGAAGAGCTAGACAATCATTTTGGCTTCCTAGGGGAATCTAAAAATCTATGTTCTACATGATTCTATGTGAGTTTATCTTTCTGGAAGAAAGAAGTTCAATGAAAAAAATTAATCATTGTCAGCATGTTCCTCTTAAAATTTTGACCCTCAAAGAGTAAAAAAGAAACTGTATATGCAAATACCATTATTTGCATATTCCACAAACATTTATTAAACACTTCAAATTGTAAAAGACAATGGGAAGTGCTAAAAAGGCATACTTAGTGAGAATTTAATTATTCAGGAGTAATGAGGCCACTTAACACAAGGTCAAAAGTGACAAATTGTAAAACAGAGAGACAGAGGGGGTTTTGGAGTTAAAAAGAAAAGAGATTGTGCCTACTTGGGAGGATCCCAGAAAGTTTCATGTTGAAACAAGATGTTTCCATTTGTCTTCGGCAAATGTCAACCACAATGGAAAAACATTAAGAGAGCTAAGTATAAAACCCTTCAACATGAATCTGTTTCCATGGTGTCAATCCTATATGTTTATATTGATTCCTTTCTTGGTCTCCTGAAAAAAATTTAATAAATCTTTGCACACAAAAGCATTGAAAGCCACATTTGCCACAAAACACCAAAGTTCTTAAATATTAGTAATTTGGAACATTACTATGTATATTTTCAATCTGGACTAGCTTTTGGAGATTTGAGGAATTATTTTTAGACTATCCCTCCTTAGAAACTACTGATGCTGTATAACTTCATCAGCACAAAACAGTTTCATGAGTAAGAAGGAAAGTGCTTATTTCAGGAACTAAGTATTGTCCTTCACAAATGTGAAGAGGCGCTTTGTCAACTACAGTTCATCTCAGGACTTCTCTTGGGGTGTTTCTCTGAAAAGACAAACCCCCCCGAAATGTGCTTCCCTTCCATTTTGAATATATGGATTCCCGTGATGAAGGAAGAAGCAACAAAGAAATCCTGCTCAATTAATAAACTCAGGAATGTCGCTATTAATGAAGGATAAATAAACTGATATAGCAATTATTTGAAAACTCAACTGAAACAATAGATTTTAAAAAATAACAAATGCCTATTTGTTTTCTATATGGGACATAGTTTTAGGTATCATGAACCCAGTAGTAAACAGGCAAATTGGGTTCATGTCCTTCATGATCTCATGTTCCAGATATAAGGACTATGGTGTACGGGGCTGGGGGAGGCAAGGGCAGAGCAGAGATGGGATAAAATACATATGATTAACAAGTAAAAAAATTTATAAACACAATTTCAAATAGTGATTGTTGCTATTAAGACAATAATGTAGGGTAAGTTGATAAAGAGAATTGGCAGGGACCTTAAATTAGGTGGGCAAGGAAGGGAGATACATACAAGAAGTGGTTATTTGAACTGATACCTAGGTTATCCATTAATAGAACGACAAGCCCTGCAAATATGCAAGCGTAAAAAGCAGTAAAGGCAAAGGCTCTAAGGTGGAAAACAGCTTAGAAGATGCTAGAAAAATCAAGGCTAGCATAACAGAAGCATGATGAATGAGGTAGGGGATGCCACAGAGTGAAACTGAAGGGTTTGGTAAGATCCTGAAAGACCATGTAAGGAAGACCACGTAAGTTTGTGTACTATATGTAAGTGGTTTGAATTTTCTTTCCCAAAACCCTGATTTAAGGCTATGGGAAGAACTTCTGTGTATTCTTGTATACATCAGTGAAATGAAACTTTCATTTTTATATTTATTTAAAATATATTTGTTTATTTTATACTTATCAAAAAGCAATTATTGAGTAACTCCCATGTGCTATGGCCTAGAGTTGGGGAAGGTAGACAGGAGAAGAAATCTGGTACTTACTCTCTAAGAATTTATAGAATGATAGAGGACTAAAAGCCACAAGTAATTATATTTATAAAGTGCTATGCACATCCTAAGGACATATATAACTTCTAGATTGGAAGATCTTTGCATATAATACAGTGTGTAAGCTGAGCCCTGGAATATAGGTATAAATTGAGGATATGGAATTGAGGATGAGGAATGCTGAAAAATTGATTAAGGTAGGAAGTAAAATACAGGGCCTTTTATGCAATTCAGGGAACAACATTTAGCCAAGTGCTGCTGATAGAGTCCATACATGTGAGACAGTGAAGAGAAAATAATCAATTCATTCATTTAGTGAATATTTATTGAGCAAGTACTATCTAGTAAGCGATATCCTAATTGTCAGTGAAGAGAGGGTGATACCCGAAAAAGCCTTTGTTCTAATTATGTAGCAGTCCAGCAGGGGGAGACAGACAATACATGAATACACTTATTCTGTAACTAAATACAGTGTGCAAGGTGGTGATAAGTGCCTTGAAAAATAACACAGAGGAAGGGAAGGCAGGTTGTAGTGGTTACACTTTTATAAAGAGTGACCAAAGAAGACTCCTCTAATAATTGGCATTATGACAGAGACCAGAAGGACATGAGCAAGTGACTCATGCAAAGGTCTGGGGAAGAGTCATCAAAGCAGAGAATATAGTAGATGGAAATGCCCTGAAGTGGAAACATTCTAGGGATATTCAAGAGAAAGTATAGATACTGTTATAAGTGAAATATTAGGGTGAACTGGAAAGCAATAGGAGATGAGGTCAAAGGATGAGGTGGAGAGAGGGGATATAGACATATAACACTTTGTAAGTTATAGCAAGTTGAGAAGCCAGTGGGAGGCAATGAACACAATAGCAGAACAATTTGACTTCTACTGTCAAGGGGCACTATGAATACTATGTTAAAAAAGACCAAAGAGGATGGACAGAAGCAGATAAACCAAGTAGGCTATAGAAGTTATCCCGGTGAGAAGTGATGGTGGCCTGGAGTTGGGTAAAGTGATGAGAATGGTCAAATATGGGAAATACTTTGAACTGATAGGATTTTGTAGTTGATCGAATATTGGATAAGAGCAAAGTCAGATGGACACCATAGTTTTTTGCCCAAGCCACAGGAAAAACAGAGTTGCTATTTAGATGAGGAAGACTCCAGGAAGAACAAGTATTTCTTAGACAACCCAGATGTCCCTTGTAGAAATCATAGGTTTGGCGTTTGTAACTAAACAGATATTTTTAAAATAAAACCAGTCATTTTATTTATTTTTTACTGTTGTTAAATTACAGTTGCCCCACATTATTCCAGGTTGCTCTCCTCTGCTATGCTCACTCCCACCCTGCTTCCACAGTCAATCCCCACCCTGCTGTCCATGCTCATAGGTCATGCATACATGTTCCTTAACTAGACCCTTCCCCTTCTTTTGCCCCTTTCTTTTTACTTTCTTCCCTCTGGTAACTGTCAGTCTGTTCCTTGTTTCCATGCCTCTGGTTCTATTTTGCTCACTTGTTTATTTTGTTGATTAGGTTCCACTTACAGGTGAGATCATATGGTATTTGTCTTTCACTACTTGGCTTATTTCACTTAGCACAGTGCTCTCCAGTTCCATCTATGTTGTCACAAAGGGTAGGAGTGCCTTCTTTCTTTCAGCTGTAGTATTCCATTGTGTAAATGTGCCATAGTTTTAAACAGGCAGTTAAATGTATGATCCTAGATAGACTTCAGGGAAAATGGGCTAGAAAAAAGGGGAGAAGGCTCCCTGTCCTACCTGGGCCTCCCCTAGTCCCTTAACCCATGGTTCACATATCTGGAACATGAGATGAATGAAGAGCATGAAGAGCATGAACCTGGTTTGCTTTTCTCACTACTGTGTTCATCAGGCCTAAAGCTGTGTCATATAGGAGATAAATGAACATGTGTTATTGTTTTAATGATGATAGTTTTACTTGACTTTTCAAATAACTACTATATTGGCTTATTTATTCCTCATTAATAGCAACATTCCACAGTTTATTAATTCAGCAGGGTTTCTTTGGTGCCTCTCCCTTCATTTCTTGGGACTCATTAGGAGATGCATGATATTTAATGAACTGTGACTAGATAAGTCTATACAGAGAAAAAATAGGCCTAGGATTGAGCCCTGAGGTCCTACAAAATTAAGAGGCCAGGGAGAGGGAGAAAGAACTAAAAAAGGAGAGGAGTGCTAATGAGGAAGTAATAAAAGAGCCAAAGGAATTAGTGTCCCAATAACTAAATGAAGCATGGAAAGAGTAGTCACCTGTGACAAATACTTTTTAAGTCACTTGAGAACTGAAAAGGGACCATTGGTCTTGGCATTGGGAAGCAATTACTGCTCTTTACAAGAGCAGTAAGAGTGAACTGGTAATAATGAAAACCTCAGCAAAATAGGATCAAGAGGAAAAAGATGAAAGTGGATTAGTGAAGGTTAACTTCTCTGAGAAGTTTTGTCGTCAAAGGTGGAAATAAAAGGGTCAGTAGCTGGAATAAAAGATAAAATCAACAAAAGATTTGCCCGAAATGGGAGACAGATTAGTCTAATTATATATTGCTGACCTGTTTGAAATGAGAGAAATGGGTGAGATAGGAGAGAGAGAAAAAGGATCGTAGAAGGGGCGTTTCCGAGTGGTCGAGAGAGTTGGAATCTAATGCACCAATGGGTAAGTAGAGAAAGCAGGCAGTACTGCTACTGTTTACATGTAAGTAAATGTGGTAGAAGCTTGTATAAATCATTTTCTAATTGCTTTTTTCTTCTCTGTGAAACAGAAAGTAATTGCATCATCTGAGAATGAGGCTGGGAAGGAGGTGGCTATAGTGGTTAAAGAAGAGGGAAGACTTGCAAGAGTTCTTTTAATGATTAGTAGAAAAAAAGTTCACGTCCCTTAAGTGGTTTGTGGATCAGGACAAAATGTCTGTTTGAAATTAGCAGACAGGCATTTAAAAGTGATATCTTTAAATAAAGTATGTATACCTTTCTCCAATATGGTTGCAAGGTCAGTGCATAAGGAACAATTAATTTAATTAATTTTATAAAATTAGTAAGATGTGGGGGCAGAATGATGCATAGCTAGGTTCTAAGCAAGGTAAGGACATGGGGGATATAAGTACATGCCCTTAATATCCCCAAACAGCAGTTTATGGAGTATTGTTAGAGTTTGGATACAAGGAGAATGAGATTTGGAGTCTGTGAGCATGAAGATGTTGCAGTAAATAGTATCTGATAAAATCTAGTTTTTATTGTTCATCAAACTGAGTACTCAAAGTAAGATAGAAAACAAGATCATTTGATGAGGAGGGAAAGTAATGAGAGTAAAATAATTAATTGCCAGTATTAAAATAGAAGGACCACAGAGTTAACTTTAAATATGTGAGATGCTCTGAAATTTTTAAGGAGGAAAGTTTCACAATCAATACTTTGAAACAAGTAATCATAATGGAGCATGGAAGGTGAATAGAAGTAGGTAGAGATTGAAGGCAGGAGAAAAACTTTTTCTGCTGGCGTAATTCAGAGAAAAAAGATGGAGACAAGAACAGGAAAGACTGGGTTGTGCTCTATTCTCAGTGTAAAACAAACTTGACGCACTGTCTTAGGGATTCGACATTCAAACTAAGTAGATAGGTATTTAATTAGATAAATAATTAAATGCTGTGCCACGGGTCTGAACAAGATAGGCAGAAAGGATTGAATTAATTCCAGTGATTCTGCAATGGGCAAAGATTAGGGAAAAAGAAAAAACTTAATTGAAGCCATAAATTGTTACCTGAAGATGAGTGGTAACTTTCCCGGTAGAGTAGGGGAAACAGTATGCTAGGTAAAGAAAAGGGTAAAATCAAGTCTAAGGAGCATAAAGATCATGCCATAGCAAGACTATAGTGTTGTTTTGAATTAACTTGAGCATGGATGCCAGAGGGGATAGCATGGGAAACGGGCCAGACTTAGAAGTTAAAGCCAGTTATGAAGAACTTTAAATGTCAAGCTAAAGGATTTGGACTTTTTTTTCTCAATATAATGAGAATTCACTAAAAGTTTTAAGTGCATACTTTGAGAGGTTTCATCCGTGAGCATGTGTTTGTTTAAAACAGTTCCTGATGTCTCTTCCCACCAGGAACTCTGAACTGATTTGGTCCCATTTTGCTCCTCTATGAAATGAGTCGCAACATATAAATGTATGGAAGCTGTAATATTTGCCCAATGAACAGAATAAAGCTCACCTTCCTGTCTAGCAATTGAATTGGAAAACATTGGCCTCGTTACTATTACACTTTACCAACTGAACACGATTGACAACTATGTGACAGGAGAAAACCACAGCCTGTCCCATATCATCAGGGGGTTTCGATTCCCTTTAAATCCAGCGACACACCTGTATGATGGCAGGGGCAGAGGATGAATATATTTCGTAACTCTAAAGTACATTTCATGTCTGAAAATGTGATGATTCTGTGTTAAGAAAAAAGACAAACTATAACTAAAATTTTACTGTGGACATCCACATATCAAAAAGTAAAAGTGGCTATATTCTCTTTCCAACTCGGGAATAAAATGATAATGTCTAGTTGCTCAAAACAAAAGTTGGTCAAAATGCTAGTAGGCCAACATCTAGAAGGTGAACAATTGCAGTGAATGCTAGTACATCTATACTGATTTTCAAGGGCAGCAAGAAACATCACTGTCTGGTCTGGTTAGCTTTAATTTTGTTAAGGTTCAGTTCTGAATTGATTTCAGAAGAAGAAACCAAACGTTTAAAACAAAGGCAGCAAGTTTTCCTCTGTTGATGTGTTTCTGTAATTTTTGTGACGAAATGTTGTGACAAAACCATAGCTTTCAGTGGGTGCATGTGGTTTCAGTGGTTTCATCTCAAACTGGAAGCAGATGTGGAAACTGGTGAAGTGACCAAATGTCGTGTTACAAAACCCAAACAAAACCACTGCTCAGTGTCTTCATCCCTGCAAAACACCAAAATGATGTGTTTCGAGGATCAGCAAAGGTCTGAATGAAACTTCTCTTCATTGAGAATTAGGATTTAATCCAAGACCAGCTGAAAATTAAATCATCCAGGGATCTGAATGAAATATTCGCACCATAGACTTCAGAGGACACAGTTCACTGTTGCCCAAAGTCACAGAGCCTGCTGGTTCATCATGTTGAGGTATTCTCACTGTTCTACGAACACCATACTCATACCCATTTTAGTATAATGCTTCTGTTATATCCCCAAACTACTCTCCTCTTGTCCCCTTATCAGTTTCATCGTGGCCTGTCACAAATGATCCAGCTTAAATTCATTTGCAAAATAATACTTTCCATAAATACTCTTTCTTTAAAGATCATCTAATCCCCTTATTTTATAAATAGGAAAATATATTTCAGGGATTAAAAGATTTATTAAAAGCATGCTGGTTACTTGATGTTTATAATTCTTCTAAGTTTCTAAGTTGAATTTGGAACACAATTATAATTTATCGTAACTGGAAAAGCGTACCTCCTAGTCTGTGAACATCCTGTTGTGAACAATGTAATCCTATGTTGAATATTGGGAGATCGACCTGTTGAAAATTCTAGGATGTGAGAAATGGTCCCTGAGTGCCACAACCTATTCTCCATGTTGGAGCTTTACTCATAGATCCAGAAATATGGGAGGGAGCAGCACTACTCTTTTAACATCTTTAAAGTGTCCCAATATCTGAAACTAGCACTTTCGTTTAACAAGTTCTTTTCTTTTTCACTGTTGTTTAATTACAGTTGTCCCCATTTTCCCCCACTGCTCTCCTCTGCCTTACTCACCTACCCCCACCTCTCACTCCACCTCCCACATTCAGTCCCCCACCCCATTATCTTTGTCCATTGGTCTTATACATGTTACTTGACCCTTCCCTTTCTTTCTCCCATTAACCCCCTCCCCTGTCCCCTCTGGTTATTGTCAGTTTGTTATTTATTTACATTGCTCTGGTTGTATTTTGCTCACTTGTTTGTTTTGTTGATTAGGTTCCACTTATAGGTGAGATCATATGGTATTTGTATTTTACCACCTGGCTTATTTCACTTAGCACAATGCTCTCCAGGTACATCCATGCTGTTGCAAAGGATAGAAGTTCCTTCTTTCTTTCTTCTACATAGTATCCCATTGTGTAAATGTACCACAGCTTTTTGACCACTCATTTATTAATGGGCACTTAGGCTGTTTCCTGCACTTGGCTATTGTAAATAGTGCTGCTATGAACATTGGTGTGCATAGGTTCTTTTGAAATGGTGTTTCAAGATTCTTAGAAAGGATTCTCAGCATCACTAGCCATCAGAAATGCAAATTAAAACCACAATGAGATACCACTTCACACTGGTAAGAATGGCTATCATACCCAAATCAGCAAACACCAAGTGCTGACAAGGATGCAGAGAAAATGAAACCCTGGTACACCATTGGTGAGAAAAGGCAGCCACTGTGGAATTTCCTCAAAAAACTAAAAATGGAACTGCCTTTTGGCCTGGCAATTCCACTGCTGGGACTATACCCTAAGAATCCTGATTGGTTCTTTTCTATTGCATCATATAATACTTTTTTATGATATTCAAATACCCTAAGTTTTCTAATTTCTATAATTGATGTTAGCCAAAAGACCAAGAAGCAATCCAATGCCTTCTTACCAATATTCAACCTAAGAATTGAAGGATCAGTTTTATTGTTCACTGGACATAAACGAAAATTTCAAAATAGGTTAAGTCACTTGGAATCCAGTAGTGACCTAGGAGAGAAAATAGTCTAGTAGCCTAAAATTTTATAATAATAATAATAATAATAATAATAATAATAATGTGTGTATGTACATATGTATATTCACATATCATATAAACCAATAACTAAAACTCAGAAAAGTAAAAAATTTCTGCAGGATAATCCAGATTAAAGCCAAATTCAGAAACAAATGTGTTCCAGGTCAAAGACCAATGTTATTCCTTTTCCAACCACAAATATTATTAGCAATGCCAATAGATTCAGTTTCCCAGGCCAAGGATCTGCTACCATCTCATCAATCTCCTCTCTACAGTGGTGATAAATTCTTTTTTAGGGTCCTAATTGGTAAAAAAAAGTACTGAAAAGAAGAACAAAATAATTGTTTCCTCTCATGAAAAATTTAAGGGCCTTACAGGGCATGGCATGGAATTAGGACATCTAAGCATAGCCCAAATATCCCTCAATGAGTCAGCCTTCTTGCTCACATCCTGGAAGCCATATTGTGAGGTATTCAGGATGTTGTTGGGTTCTCAAACACTCTCTAACCCAAACTCCTAAATAGCTCACAAGTGTTGGATTTCCTGACTTCCCCTAAGGGTTACTGGCTTTCATACCTAATCACTCAATAAATTAACAGATTTAAGTAAATATCAAGGTTGGCAATACTCACTGGTATAAGTGAGGTACGCCAGCATTAGGAGAGGTCACGTGAGGTCTTCAGGAGCAAGGATTAATATTTACTAATTTGGACTCTCATCTCTTCTACAGTGACCTTTCCATTCTCTAGATTTATGATTTTAGTGAGTATCCTTATCATCGCTTACTTAGATTCACTATTCTTCAACAAATATCAGTCAGAACTGAATTCTACACTTCAACGTGTTATAGTCTGAATAGTAAACATGTATTGATCACCTGACATGTGCCAGGTTCCATACTGGCATAGACTCTGAGATTATAAAAATAAAAATTTACTTAAAGGGGTTTACATAACAACAATTCCAGAATACTTAGAAGACAAGCATAGAACTACAACTTATATTTATTAATTAATCTCTAAATGAGAGATGCAGCAAAAGAAGTAGAACCTTACTTCCATAAGACAAAAATTGAGTTGCAGAGATCAAATGCCTCCTGAATAAAGACTTCATGAATCAGTTTATTTTTGTAGAATTCCAAATCCCAAGCCTACAGAAATGCAAATGAAATACAACTAAAGATACAAGTTAAAATGTGTAAATTATTATCCTATAATATATCTAAAGAAAAGAGAGTCACGATTTGGTCTTTAAAATATTGGTTCTATAGAAATTTCAAATGGGCAACTAAGAAACTATAATATATTTAAAATCTAAAAAATAGGTGCTTGAGAAATATATAAACATTTATTCTTTACATATATTTATTAAAATATATATCTATGTAGGTATATGCACCTATATTTAAAGGAGCTATGTTTACACAAGAAAAGGCTGAAAAACTGAAAATCTAATACAATACTATAGAATAAATAGAAAAATATATTCAAACACATATTCTGACCCAGAGAAACAAATATTCCCTATGTTATGTAAGCTTTCCTAAAGCATAAAAAGTAGATGAAAAACTCAAGTCATTATAAGAAACTATATACTGAACCCATCCATATGGACATGCACACACACACAAACTAAACGAAGTCCTCTTTACAAAGCAGAGGCAAAACCTCTCAAATTATATATTTTAAAATCTGGCAGGCAACGAACTTAAAGAGCAATATATCCTGAAAAAAATAGAATTGTCCCAAGAATACAGTAAGAATATCATCTTTGCCTCACTTGATATTTTTATGTTTTATTATAAATTGTTAAAAGTGTATTAGAGTTTGCCTGGAATATATTATATTTTGACTGTATTTCAACTTTTTCAAAAGATTTGTTGTTAGTATCTCACGAAAACAGTGTTCATATGCTTATTAGTTACTTTGATTTTACCCAATAGTAAAGTATCTATCTTTTCAGGGGGAGAATAAACCCTTTTGTATTTATTGTGATCCTTATCTTTTGGTCTTATTTCTGTCATCTTTTGCCCTAATTATATGCTAAATGTTTCGAGATGGGGATTGTGGTTTCTGGGCTGTTTTTTCCTTTTAAGTATGATGGTAACATTTACAGAATTTTGTCAACATTTGTACTTCTGGTGATTTAAAATTTATATATCCTGTTTTAATTTTTCAGTCATTACGGTTGCATTTCAACTTTTTCTATTGTTATCTAGATTTACTTAGTATACATTTAATGAGCAAAAGAAAATGTAGCCCAATTTTATTTTCCTTCTTTCCTTTATTCCTGTCTTAGTTATCTCTCATTGTAGAGAATCTGGAAATTGAATTACAGGAGTCTATTTATATTTACATTTTTTCATCAGCAATATGCAAACTTTGATTTTACTGAGTTTTTCATCACATTTTCTATACCTACATCTTCCCTTTCTTGCATTCACTTTTTATGTTCTTAAACATAATTTCAATCAAGGCTTTTTTAATGTTCTGAACACTTCATTATCTGGAAATGTGTTTGCTTTACTTTTTCTCTAGGATGTTAGTTTGACTGAATACTCCCAACTTCAAAATCATTCTTCTCATTCTTCCATGTTCTCTTAACAATGATTGTTGCCATTAAAAAATCTACTGCCAATCTGCTTCTTTTGTAGGTAACCTATTGTTAGCATCTTCATTTATTATTGTGGTGGGTTTGCACATACATTTAAGCTCCCTGAACTTTAATGATGATTTCACTATCATCATTCTTATGTCATTTATTATGCCAGGCACTTGACATTTTGTGTCATCAGCTGTTTTTTTTCTTTTTCTCCCTATTAATGAATGATTACCTTTTCTACACTACCTCTATTATCTCTTTTTAAAGTTCCATTTGACTAATGTTGCAGTTTCAGGATCTATGGTACATGTTTCCTAATTTTTCCCTCATATTTTCCATATCTATAGCTTTTAGCATTGAGGGCTATATTGTGGTCATTTATTGTTCTTAGTCTATGTCTATTCTAAAAATCAGCCTATGTTTTTTGGGTCAAGAATATAAATATATAAATGTTCAAAGGAAAGTATAACTAACACAAATATTCCCATCAAGCATTAAATATTTTGTCATGTTGACTTGCAGTCATAAATTAATGATACACCTGGAGTCCCTTCTAATCACCATCTTTTTAGTTATCTGTCCTTTCCTCAGTTGCTGAGGTAAATGCTACTGTGGAAGGTGCGTATCACCTGAAGCCATCTTTAGTCACTTTTATCTAGGTATGTATCCTTAAGCAATACAGAGTTTGTTTTAAATCCATCTGTCATTTTACTATATATTCTCTTGCATCTTGCTTTTTAACTTAATACTGAATTTTTAATATCTAGTTATTTTATGTAGTTCTGTTGTTTTAAATACTATATGGTATTCCACTATTTTATAAACAGATTTTCTTAAGAGTTTTTTCAACAGATTTTGCTACCAGACAAAGTAAACAAACTATGCTTGCATGAAGTACAATGATTGTTTTGTATTGCTGCAGTTTTAGTAAATGTAGATTAAAGTGAGCATTCTATAAAACTAGTGAATGTCTTATTCACCAGAGTACACCCCACTGTCTATCTCTTCAAAAGTAGTCTTTTATGTGTGTTTTGGATTGTGGTTTTCTTTGGTCTTAATTCTGAATGCATCTGTTTTCTCTTCCCATAATTCACAACTTCTATAACTAGTTAATTATTTGTTTTCTATTCTCCAGTGTTATAATGAGATGCATTTATATATAGAAACATATGTATAGCTTTTGCCAGTGTGGCTTAGTTGGTTGGAGTATCATCCCATACAAAAAGGTTGGGGGTTTGTCTTCTGGTCAGGGCATATACTTAGGTTGCATGTTCAATCCCTAGTCAGGACACATATGGGAGGTAACTAATCAATGTTTTTTTTTCTTTCTCTCTCTCCCTCTTATTTCTCTACAATCATTCAATATATGTAAAAAAAATTTAAATATGTACTTTGCTCCATTTTTTCAGCCCCATCATTTCTGTCTTCTGAACATAACCACCCCTTTTACTAGGTTGTATGACAGCCTCTTGAAGATTGTTCTCTTTTCTCCTGTTTCATCTTCCTTATCAAGTTCACACAGCAGGGTTATCCTTAAAAATTGTAAGTGATCTCATATCACCACCCTCTATCCTCAAAATTTTTCCATTTCAATTCAGCTAAAATATGAATCCTCACCCTCTTCTAACAGGCCCCAAAGGATGTAGACCATGCACACTGTTCCTCCAGACTTACTTACTTCCACCTTTCCCTCACTTCCTTTCATCTAGCCCTTGTAGATTTCTTTTTCCCCTGCACACTCTGAACTCTCATCTTACAATATTTACATATACCATGCTGTAAGCTTGCAGAACTGTTCTCTATTTTTTGCTAATTTCTTCTCATCATATCTCAGCCCAGTTGTATATTTGCAGAGGGCTCAGGAAAGAAGTTATTTTCCTTTTGTCCACAGAGAAGAGGCACACTGTTGTGTTTTTAACATGAGACCTCCTGACTTTAGAGTGAAGGCCAATAGTTTTTATGAGGTGTCAAGCTGGGCCTCTTCCTGATGGCAGAAAATAAGCTGAAAGATTCCTTTTGTCTGTGGGGACCTAAATGGGAAGAGTCAACCTGGAGGAAATTTTGGGAAGGGCATGAGTAAGTGGTACTGGTTCTCAAATTTGAATACTTGAGTTCCATCCAACAAGCAATGCAGATACCAGCCGGTGACCTGCAAGCGCCAGAACAATTGCCTGGAAGGAATAACAAAACACTATTCAGTTGCCTAAGTCTGTGCAGGTCTTAGGCAGTATTATTCCATTACAAGGGCCAGGAATGCCTCCCGGCAAAATCAAATTATATCACAACTCTAACTATTCAAATTTGTGGTAGATCTTAATCCTAACACATATCATTAGTTAAAGTGATAATTTCAAAGACTTTGTGAGTGCCCAGAAATTCTACAAAGCTCAAGTTCTTGACAAAACTTCTTTTTTCAGTTATGCTGTTTTTGTTATCACTTACAGCAACATGAACTGGAAATTCCCTTGGAAAGGGGGCCAGTAATTAGGCTATTCTAAGTTTTTTCACCTTATTATTGTTTTTCCTGTGTTTGAGAATCCAGAAGAGTACCTGGTATTACACTCACTATTTCCTGTTCCCCTCAGGTGACTTTAAAATGGTTGTACCAGATGCATATTACAGATCCTGTATAAGCTTTCAAACAATAAAGCAGTAATTTTAGAATCAGCAGAGAAGTTGCCTTGTTCTTGTTCTTCAATTAGCTAGAGTGTTTGGGCTGAAAATCTTTTTGGACCAATCCCTCATACCTAGTTAGTCTTGCTTGTCAGTTTCAATGAGAAGCCTCTGGGTGCCAGAAGAATGTGTCAACCCTGGAATGGGATTTTATGATGCAACCCATTTAACTTTTATGTCCTCGGTAGGGTAGTCATTATTTCTATTAGGAAAAGATTTCTAACTTGGCTTACAATTTCAAACATCACATTCAGAGTACAAGTGTTTTGGTGGTCTAAACAGTGAGTTAAAAGGGTTAATAACAATGTTCATCGAGCTGACTGGCTTGTAAGCATGACATGCTTTTGAATGTCAATTCAACTTGTAAAAATAACTTGGACTCTTAAACACTTAGGTCTGTATAATAATTTATAGACATCAGATTAGAATCCCATAGAGTGCCTTGGAAATGAATTTAAGTAGACTTTATTCCAGGAAAATCTCATCATGTAAGTTTGATAGCTAAAACAGCATGTTAAATGTTCCAGGCAATTGTCTGCTAACTTGAAATCTGGTACACGCAATATAAAAATTATGGCCACTAAATCTGCAAGAAAAATATTTTTTTTAATTTTCTGCATGTATTCTATGCTGTGTTTATACCTTAAGCCTATAGATCCATAGAAATAAGAGCAAGAATGGATTTTAATACCACCTGACCCATTCTCTATTTTCATTTGAGAAAACTGTGGCCTAGAGGGGGAAAGTGGCTGATGTACAGACATTTACCACAGAGCTAAGAATAAACACAATTTTCCCATACCCAGAGTTCTTCCAACTGCACCCCAAGTCATACTAAGCCTAACTATACAAAATGTGTTTGTGTCCAAAATGTAAAATTTCATTCATAGAATGCAAATCTCTAGTTCTGGTATATCAGTTATAAAAAAGAAGGTGAATTCTTTTTTTTTTACTTAAATAAAGGTAAAATAAAAGTTGTAAAAAAAACTGTTAACAACTTTCAACATATACATGATCAGTAATAATCTCACTGGTTAAGAAAAAGAAGAAAAAAAAAAAGAACTGGAAAAAAAAAGAACTGCCCCGCAGTGTGGCTCAGTTTTTGGGGTGTTGTCCCACAAACCGAAAGATCACCAGTTCAATTCCTGGTCAGGGCACGTGCCTGGGTTGCAGGTTTGGTCCCCAGTCAAAGTGTGTATGGAAGGCAGCCAACTGATGTTTCTCTCTCACATGATTGTTTCTCTCCTTCCCCTCTCTATAAAATCAAAATAAAATAAAAATAAAAGTTTTTAAAGGTTACTAAACAAAAAAAAACAACAAATTTATCATTTAAATTCTATAAGATCAAAGGGTTTTTTTTTTTAATTCTACATATAAGTGATACTGTGCAGTATTTGTCTTTGTCTACCTGGCTTATTCCACTCAGCGTAATGCCCTCAAGGTAAATATGTGAGGTTATGGATGTGTTAAAAAACTAGATGGATGGTGGGGGGGAAATGCAGAAAACTGTAATTGAACAACAATAAAATACTTTCAAAAAACTAGACTGAGGTGCCCTGACTGGTGTGGCTCAGTGCGCTGAGTATGATCCCACAAACCAAAATGTTACTGGTTTGATTCCCAATCAAGGCACACGCCCAGGTTGCAAGCCAGGTCCCCAGTTGGGGGTGTACAAGAGACAAATTATACATGTCTCTCACATATGGTGTTTATTATGTTGAGGAATGCTCCCTCTATTCCCACTTTGCTGAGTGTTTTTATCATAAATGGGTGCTATACCTTATCAAATGCTTGTTCAGCATCTATTGATATGATCATGTGATTTTTGTCTTTCCTTTTGTTTATGCGATATATTACATTTATTGATTTGTGAATATTGCACTATCCTTGCATCCCTGGGATGAATCCCACTTGATCATGGTGTATGATCTTTTAATGTATTGATGGATGCAATTTGCCAATATTTTATTGAGTATTGAATGTCACTCACCTAATATTGAATAAAAGAACCCATTCAAGGATGATATATACTGCATGTTTCCATTTACATTAAATTCAAAAACTAAAGGATAAGGAAGGAAAAGTGAAAAAGTTGTATCATTGTACAATTGGGTACTATAGTCACATTTGTTCAGAAGGAATAAATAGTGTGTAGGAGGGGAATGGGTGCTGTCAATAATCCTCTTGAACTGAGTGATGATTACATGGGTAGGTTTGTTGTGAAGCTTAACAGAACTCTGTAAACATGTTTTTAATTCTTTTTCATATATGTATTATACACGATAATTGTATGAGAATATATCATTGCATATATACATACAAATATGTGTGTATATATTCAGAAATAATGAGAAAACATTACTTTCTCTAATTGAATCAAATTACTATCAAGCCCCTATGACAACTGATAATAGTTCTTGACCTTGACATATAAAGGTATCTCAGTCTCATCTTTATAAAAATTGTCTGTGTTGGCTACTTAGACTGGATATAGCACTAATTCTCTTAACTTTTTGGCCTACATTCCTCCCCTGGTGCAGTGGTCAGCATCTGCTCTAAATTAATATTGAACAAATATTTAAAGTATATAATATTTAAGCAGTGCTAAAATAACAGGCTTCATCATATACCTGTGTGATTCGGTTAGGCCTATATATAAACTATCTTTATGTACCTATGCTATTCCGAATATCATTTCCCTTGAGTGCAAACTTTGTATCTAATTTTTCCTTTTTTGTTTCCTCTGCCTAAAATAATATACTCTACAAACTAGGCATTACTTAATTTTCTGTGAATACTAGGCATTGTGTTACACATTTGAGGTAAAGTCTTAAAAGCTCTATGTTGAATAAGAAGAAAACAAAGTTTAGGCACATAAACCGGACCATCCATAACCATATCAGTGAGAAATGTCAGAATCCGTATTCAAAGTCTGATTCCATAGCTAAGGCTCTGCCTACCAAGACCCACAGATTAAAATGTCTGACTTGAAAATCCATTCAACTCCTTACACATTTTCTATAATTTAATGGCTTTAAAATCATAATCATATATTACAAGTTATATTTTCTATATGTGGTATTTTTACTATGTATCTGTGTAATGAGATTATTATCTAATGCAGGAGCTGGAAAACTGTGGCCTGAAGGTCAAATCTGGCTGCATGTCTGATTTTGTGGATAAAGTTTTATTCAACTAAAGTCACTCTCCTTCATCTTTGTATTATTTTGGCTGCTTTAATACTATAACAGGAGAGGCAAATACTTGCAATAGAGAACATATGACCTGTAAAACCTAAACTCTTTACTATCTGGCTCTTTATAGAAAATATTTGCTAACCCTAGAATAAGAAGTTTACTATTTTTCCAATAATATATATTTGTGCATTCTGTGTCTCCTGGACACCAAAATAAAAAGTAAAACAATAGGTTTTCATTACATAATAAAAGAAGTAATGCTTTTTTAAAAACTAATGCTAAATTTATCTTTTGAATATTTATATGTTAGTGTGAATAGCATAACAGAAAATGGGATATATTAATCAGGGTTCAATCAAGATATAAAAAATTCATCAGTCATTTGAATGACTACAAATGAATATAAAGAATCTTTAAATATTATAAAGTAGTTAATTACTATAAGAAGCATATATAGAACTCATGAGATCCACGAGTAACAGGTACAAAAACAGCAACTACTACAACTAGCTGAAGAGGGAGCACACAATGAAGGAACGAAGAATCAGGAGAAAGGCCTTGCCCTCAAGACTGGAATTTAAACTTCTCTGGAATGAGCATGGCAACCACAGAAACACACAAGTCTGCGCGTGGCCAAGAAACTTGACAGAGTTCTGCCTAGAGCTGGTCTGTGGAAAAGCCCTGCCGTTGGGAAGGGTCTGAAGAGGCTAGACTTGGCCTATTTAACAGTGAGCTACTTGGAAGCAGTTTATTCTGCAAATTTATAGTCTACTGATGTACATGAAACTTTCTTGCTGAATAAAATAGTGGAGGACTGATTGGGACTCAGTAGGGAAGATTTTTCCTGCGTCCATCAACTTGTAGTTTCACTCCTTATTGATGAGGGCTTACATTTTACCAACTGGTAAGGTCCACAAGATTCAGCCTCAGTATCACAAAGGACAGATATGGAGCTGAGAAACAGGGAGTTGATAACTGGTACTCACGGGGAAGAACAAGTTTACAGAGCCTACATTAATGTCTCATCTGGCTCTTTTAAAAATGGACTCAATAAATCAGAAGATTAGATTAAATTATTTTTTGGCAGAGGGCTAAATTTCTGAGGTACCAGCTAGCTGCTTCTTACTAATCTAAGTGGATAACATGGTAGTGTTTAGAAGATATAGAACAGCGAGTTGTAAGCATATTGCTAAAAATAATTATAGTTTTAGTTGTAGGTTATTTCCCTCTAAAGAAAAATCAAACCTAAAAGGAGAAATTAAAAAGGAGGCCTATGTGGTATTAAAACAACAATATCAAACAGTGCTCTCTGTCCTGGTTTTACTCAGTGTTATACTTCTAGATCCCTTCAAACCCTATCAAGCTAGTTCTTTGTGTCCCTAAAAGATATTACACAGTTGTTCACAAATAATTTGTTTCAGTGGTCATGCATTACCTTCCATTTTGCTTCTCCGCTGCTCTAGATAAATGGGAAGAAGTTAGCTGCTGAGAATGCTAAAATCATCATAAGCCACAAAGGCATTACCAAAGCAACCAGCGCTTCCAATGCCAAGGCCAAAATTGCCTATGAAGAAGATGACATGATGTCTCTCCTGTTGTCAGATTTGCCAGTGAATGCCAAAGCATGACATCTTCCCCTACATTTATTCTGGCCCATTTTCTGGACAGCGTTACCTACTTGGTCTACTATATTCACCACCACCATAACTTACACATATGCTGTACACCATATACATATATGTATATGAAATATATATAATTGTTGACACTATTACAGATAGTGTCATTTTCCCCCTCATTTTCCCCCTCTTTACCTCCTCTACCTAGTCCCCCAGCCCCACCCCCAAAGCCTTCATCACATTGTTGACTATGTCCTTGGGCTATGCATCATAAAGCACCTATAGCTTTACCAGAAAGTTAGATTCAGATCTTTCTTTTTTCTTCACCCCTCTCACATCCACAAGAGAAGGGCTGTAGAAAAATACTTTCTTCCAATGAGATATAAACTGATTTTTAATGCATTTCAACCTGCTCTGCTACTTTGAGTTCTTTCCTGTGAAAGGAAATCATAAAACTGATTTTTTGTACAAAAAAATTCCAGAGGAGTCGCTCTTGCTGAACCACCAAACATGTCCAAACACATTTAAATCCTCTAGTGATGGTTTCTGCTAAAATGTGTGTGTCCCTAATACATAAAAATGAAGTTTGTTTTTTCACCCCCAAAATAGAGATTTAACATTGCATCGTGTAAATTCTTCTAGTGGCCTTAGATAAAGTTATTTTTAATATATATTTCTCACTCTCTCTAGTTGGTGAATTTCTCAAGAGCAGATTTTTTTTTCTGATTTTTAAAAATTATTTCCCAACCACACAGTGCCTAGAAAAAATAAGCATTCAGTTAATGTTTGTTGTTCAAGAGTACATGAAAATGAAGTGAATTAAGTCAAAAGAGCAACATAAAAATCCAAGGATTTGTCCATATTGTTAAAGTCAATCATTTTTGCCCTGGCTGGTGTGGCTCAGTGAGTGGAGAGTTGGACTGCAAACTACAAGGTGCTGGTTTCATTTCTGGTCAGGGCACATGCCTGGGTTGAGGGCCAGGTCCCCATTTGGAGGTGGAGAAAGACAACTGATTGGTGTTTCTCTCACACATCAGTGTTTCTCTCCCTCTCTTTCTCTCTCCCTTCCCTTCTCTCTAAAAAATAAATGAAATCTGTAAAAAATTAAAAATACAAAAATAAAAATCATTTTGACTTATTTTATGCTAAATCATTTTCTTAATTCTTACTTGCTTTTCATGTCTGAACATGTTAAAAAAGAATGTTAAATATTTAAGAAAATATTTTCTTAGACTATTATATCTGCAACATGTTTTCACTTTTCCACTAAGATTTGGTAGTTAATGGAGCAAGGAGGACCAGTAATAGCAGTTGCTAATGGTAACATATCTTGAAGACAAACAGGAAGGAGATCCTGGGAAGCAACATGGAGAAAACTGTAGAGTTACAGGGAGGATATCAAAGTAAAAATAGAATAATTTAGAAATCACCATCTTTCTTTGAATGGATATCCTGGCAGTCAAAGTCCCCAAGCAGAAGCTATTTGAGCCAAGACTTCCTTTGAAACCACGTCTATTTCATGGAAACTAATTTTTAAAATGCTCAGTGGTTTAGGAACATGAAGAATCAGTTTACAAATCGTCATCCACTTCATGAAAAGAAAAAGAAAAAGAAATCACCAAGAACCCAGATTTTAAAACCATATAACAGAGTTAAACACTAAGTCATGTGACAAATTAGAGGGACACCGGAGTAATTTCAACACAGTCAAATCATCAGCCTTCAGTCCTCATAGTGATTATGCTCTCAGCTTACATGCATCTCTGCATTGCTGTGGTGTCCTAATAACATCTGTTAAAAATACTGACATGTTGGCAATGTGAGGAGAGGACATCCTTCGGTGTACCTATGCCAATAAGCAAATGTCTGTTCTACTTACTGAGGTTTTTAGTCTTTCCAACTATATATAGTTCATACTTCTCTAATCTCCTTGCTTCAGAATGGAGTATATTTAATGGATCATTGAAAATAAGCAAGTTGTGATTATTAACTAGTTAATGTGTTGGTTTAAAAACGCAAGTCCATGGTAAAATGCTCTAATAATAGGCATGAGGTGAGTTAAATCTGAACTTGGTAGGAGAGCTACATTAAATTTATCTTAAATATAAGGCAATCATCTTATTTATTGATTTTTAAAAAATTTTCCATTTCCAAGGTTGAGTTCACATCCACAACTATTGTATATTTTGCAGCAAATATAATACTTCTAGAACATGAACTTCAATCCATGAATGCTTTTGCACATAGTGTTTCCCCATCACTTAGTATTTTTACACTCTTTTTAAATCTTAACTCAACATCTCCTACTTTATAAAACCATCCTCCACTCCTCCAGCCAGAGGCAGTTAGACAGCTTCACACTTCCTTCACGCTTCCATTGAACTAACAGGGACCATTGCACTTTTTATAATAAGATGCCTGTTTTTTTCCTTCCTTCTCCCATAATGAGTTTCTCAAGCACAGTCTTGCCACTTTATGTCTCTATTGTTCAGCTAGTTCTGGAACATAATTAAGAAAAATGCTATTTAAATAAGCCAATTTTCCATCTGGATTTTATCTTCCATAATACTTCACCCCAGTAACTATATATATAAATACACATACACATACACATACACATACGCGTACACAATTTGTCCAAGGTCCAATATAGACTCAGAAATGTACTGGATTTGTGATTTGGAGCCTAGCACTTAATTACTTTGTCTCACAACCTCAACTTAAAAAATTGTGATAATAATTGTAACCACCTTGCAAAACATTGTAATCTATTTTATAAAATTCAGTTGAATGTTGTGAATACCTGATACTATTATTGAATACATAGTAAGCATTTACATTTGCTTTATATACATCATTAAAGTTAATTATCTATGCAGCAGTACAGGATCAGTATTAGTATCCACCTCCTCCAGGAAATTTGCCCAAAGATATGTATACATGTGTCTATGTGTATTAAGAATATATCTAGTATAGTAAGCTGGTCAGTGTTCGTTGTATAATGAGTGGAAAGCTGGAATAGGAAGATAATTCAGTCACTATAACATTTTATTAAATGTAATAATAAGATTAAGACAATAAACCAGAAATAAGCTTTTAAGTAAGAGCTGATATATACAGAGAACATTTTAACAGCCATCAGGTGGGAGAGGGGTTAGGAGGATGGATGAAAAAAAGATGAAGGGATTAAGAAGTACAAATTCATTGGTACATAGTAGTTATGGGGATGTAAAGTACAGAAAAGGGAATATAGCCAATAATATTCTAATAACTATTTGTGGTGTCAGATGAGTACAAGATTTATCAGGATGATCACCAGTAAGTTATATGTTGTGTAATCACTAGGGTATATACCTGAAACTGCTATAATATTTGTAGGTAAACTATAATTTTTGTGAAGGGTGTTATAATCTAATAGAAGACTCAGAGATGTAGCAGAAGTTTTAATTTAAGAATAACAAGGAATAAAAGTGCTTGTTTTATGAAATACCAGAGAAAGAAAGAACAAGTGAAAAGACTAGGAAAGGATTTACAGAAGAGATATAATATTTAGGGTGTCTTTGAGAATAGACCCCATAAATAAATTCTAAGTAATAGTTGATAGCTGGTGAATTAATGATGTTAAACATAAGGTTATCATTTTCTATTAATACTTAGAAATATCACCTTGAGGATCCAGTCTACTTGGAAAACTGTGAGATGCTGTATTGTAGTTAATGTGCATCAAAAGGATGTATCCCAAACCTGGAATCTAAATTCTGGGCAAGTTTAGATGTTTGTTATCATGTTACCAAAACACATATTAATCAATGGAATTTAAACAATAAGATAAAATGCTGTTTCATAATTTATCTAAAAAGCACATCCCTAGAAAGCAGTGAAATCTGGAGAGATATGAATTTATCTCAAGTTTTGACTTGTTACTGAAATGCATCCAAACTTGTAATAGAAAACAACTATAATTTGTTTCTCTTTCCATAGGATCTATGAAATAGGAAATAAGAATTGTGTCTTTGAATACAAATTAATAATAGAATTAAATGAAGTTCCATAAGTCTAATCACTAAATTTGTAATTCTAATTCAATAAGTAGTGAGTAAATGAAGTTTCTGACTCCAAATCTATGGATACTTCTTTTTCCAATCACCTCCCCTCTATTTTCTCTGTCTTGGTAAAGGAAAACCATGATATTTATGCACTTGAAGATGGAGTGTTATGAGTGAAAAGCAGTTCCAGTGAGTCTATGTCCCATAGGACTAAAATAGAGCCTAAGAAGTGAGGATCTTGCACCCTGATAATTTAAAAATAGAGAACAGATGCCAGCAGCCATGCACCAAAGAGTAAAATCCAAAGGTAATTGAAAAGTCAAATAGTCAAAGTGAATAGTGAAGTACCCAACCAATGACTTGAGAAACCATTAAAACTGAGGATAGAAAGTTGTGGAAAGGACAAAAAAAGAAGTGATCTGGGAATGTTCATGAAACGGGGTAAGAATGGCTCCAGCAGCCAAACCCAACCAGGTAAGAGTTTTGTGAGTCAGGAGTATCTGCAGAGTCTGAGAAGAAAAGAAAAAAATGTTCATCCCTTTGTACAAAAAGCTATGAACAATAAATGCCAGAAAGCAAGCAACCTTTTTATTTTCAGTTTCCATGTATAAGCTTAAGTCTACCTGGTGTGTCCACAGGATTCCTAAAAAGCAAATCTCTTCCTGTAGGGGATACAAACACTTGGAGAATTTAAGTTTATTTTTGTGGCCTAGTAAAGGTATGTTGATATAGAAAAGAAAAACAAGGCCCTTGAGAAAACAAAAACTAATTTTTAAGATGGTCTAAATCAGATAGGGTGACAATAAAAAAATGTGCTGATTTTCAACTTTAAACTTACATTCTATGCTCTTCAATTTAAGCATACACTTCAATGTTTATCACTGTGGGTGATTTTTACTTCATCAGTTGTTTTATGCCAATAATAAAATGAATTTTTCTTCTAATTATTTAACCTATTTTTGTTGTTATGTTTTGATAGCCTTTAAGCACAAGTAAAACAGGGAAACAAGATGAATAGCTCCCCAGTGCTTCTGAGACTGGACTGGGTGGAGCGGGAAGGAACTAGGGACAGCCTGGGGAGAGGATGGCCTTGCTCACCCAGCCACACACTCTTCCACCCGTCAATTCTGTACAAAGTTGAATTCTAGCTTTACATTTAACTTCATATTACTGCCTCCACATTTATCATCAGATGTAAGACTACCATATACATGTTAATGAGGGATATATAGTTTTGTGTCACTTTGGAGGTCAACGAATTCTAGTAACTTCACAGATAATGAGTGAGTTTATTTTTGGTAAGAAGGGAGATCAGTACAAATGCTAACACAAAGGCACAATGTGAAGAGAAATAAACAGGGGGACAGTGACCAGAGGGGAGAGGGGAGGGAATTTCAGGGGAAAAAGGGGAAGGGTTTACAGGAACTAGTATAAAGGACACGTGGACAACAACTAAGGGGGGTGGAAAGGGGAGGGGGCCCGGGGGGTGGCCTGGGATGGGAGTAAAAGACAGAATACTGTAGTTGAAAAATAATTAAATAAAAAATTTTTAAATTAAAAAAAAAGAAACAGTATTTTTTATATTCTAAGAAATATAGGAGATCAATGCTAAGCATGTATGATTTCTATTCAAATAATAGTTTATGTTGATAATTGTAGTTAAAATAATGTAAAATTAGTGTAGACACTAATTTATAGCTTCTGGTTGTTTTTACATCCACGAAAGCTGAAAGAGGATCTTAAATGAGTAAAAAAATTGTTACTTTTGTTCATTTATGATTGTAGTTTTGTGGACCTTAAAGGCCTCTTCTAGTCTTGGCCTCTGTGTGGTAAGATACCTCCTTATTCAAACAACACGTGTGCACACACTTACTGTTGGGGTGAGATCTGTCAGCCCTTCAGTCACCCTGGAAAGTAAATATTATGACAGAATATAAATCTCTCAAAGCATGTTTAAAATATGCTTCCATAACACTACTTTTCATGCCATTTGTATAGCACTCGTCACATTAAAGTATCATTATGTTTCAAATTAATCTACTCTTCTGTAAGACCTTAAGTTACGGGAGGATATCGGTGGCTATCCCTTACAAAATCTTTATCTTATACCTTAACTTGCTCAGGACCTGGTATACAGAAGACTCTAAAAAAATAAAACACACAACAGTGTAGTTGCTGTAGCATATTCCCAAATAAGCAGTTACACAAATTAGTAAGTCAAAGACACTTGAAAACTGGAAATGACCTTATGGATCACTGGCAAAAGCTCCTTATTTCACAGATGAGGAACCAGACCCTAAAAAACCTGACACTTGTCCAGGACCAGCACAGGGAAGGAGATTCAGTCTTACTTCTGGAACCTGAGTACCCCAGTCCATGGAGGATCAAATGATACCTCTGAGTCATTATTACAATGAGTATCTTACTTCTAATCTGCAAAAAGAAAAAATGTGGAATATTTCCAAATTAAATCAGGGCTGGCAGCCAAAAATCCAGTTTTTCAGAAGGCTGTGGGATGTGACAATTCTTCTTAAGGGCAAAATGCTTGCCTCTGCTATGTATTGACTATCAACCTGTAGTGCACAAAGTCATAAAACATTTAAAAAATGCTAGTGTGTGTGTGTTTGCATGGTTGCGAGAGAGAAATAGAATGAGCTTTGAATAAAAAAATTCCTACACAAACTATATTAACTATATAAAAATATAGAAATGTTTATATATAAATATTTACTTTAAAAAGTAAAAGAAAAACATTATTTTTACTAATTCCTGACTATTTTTTCTGACTACAATCTATTGCTATTCCAGCTATGATTGACATTTGTCACTGCCTTTGTAGGAGGCTTTTCTCTATCAATAAAGAGTAAAGGTCAGGCGTTTGACCTGTAATTCTAACTGAACCTATTGACTAACCTCTGTAAATCTCAGTTTTCTTATTTGCAAAATTAATGGAATAAAAGGACTCACCTCATAGGACTATTTCAGTGCTTATATAAACTGGTGTATATAAAATATCTTAGAGCAATATGTCATTCAAAGTGAATGCTTCATAAATGTTATTATTTCACTTCCTAAATATTGACTTATGAATTCCTCAATGTGGCTCCTAACCTGAAATTTGAAAGGAAATTCAGAGTTTGAAACAGCCTAAGTGCCCATGAGTAAATGAGTGGATCAAAAACTGTGGTACACTTACACAGTGGAATACTATGCAGCAGAAACAAAGAAGGAACTCCAACCTTTCATGACAGCATGGTTGGAACTGGAGAGTATTATACTAACTAAAATAAACCAAGAGGTGAAAGACAAATACCATATGATCTCACCTGTAACAGGAACCTAATGAACAAAACAAAAAAATGAGCAAAAAAATAACCAACAGCTTGGAAACAAGGAACAGACTGACAGTGACTAGAAGGTAGAAGGGAAGGGAAGAAGGGCACATGAAGGGGAAGAAAGTAGTTAAGGAACATGTATGAATGACTTATGGACATTGACCACAGGGTAGGGATTGACTGTGAGAGAGAAGGATGGGCAGGGCAGAGGAGAGCAATGGGAAAAATAGAGAAAACTGTAATGGAACAATGGTAAAAGAATAAAAAAATTTAAAAAGATCATCCAAATCACGTGCAAGTCAGTCCATTTCCTTTTCCAATTTGAATTCATTATTAAACAGAAAACTATGCTTAAACACTTTTTTTGCTTGACAAAACAACAAATTATAATGCAAAATGCTTATAACTATAGAACTATTTGCCCATGGTTCAGGTTAAATACTATTATTTAATATATAGAGGTAAAAGAGAAATGAATAAAATTTTAAAAAGGAATATTAATGCCCAGGACTTACATTTATGCCTACATCTATATACAGTTATTAAAATGAAAATATTATAACTTTTTGAGCAAATATGACATAATAAGAGAACTAATTCTAAAGCAGGTAGGATTGATGATAATATCACATATTATCTCTGTGTTTTATTCAACCAGTATATTGGTATAGTTGGATAACCAGATGTAAATTGACTATATGACAAAGGCTAGTATTATCAAATGAAAATTTATTTTGATGTGCTCAATATGTTTGGCAGTTACACTAGGTTATTTAATTTATATTTTAAAACTTTCCTATGTAACTTTGATTAATATATGGAATATTATCAAAATAAACCACTCTATTCAAATATAAGTGTACATCTACATTTCTTTTTTTGTTTGTTTGTTTTTTTATAGAATCACAAAGTTTAGAAAGACCTCACTAATCCCTAATCTGACCTCCCTCTCGATGTAACAACCCTTTCTCCAGCACCCCTGACAGATCCACTTTTGTGTAAGTACCTTTTGACCTGGGGACTAACTGTTCTTTGAAAAAAAGAATTCTTTTAACAAAATGTCCTTAATACAAAATGTTACTGATCAATTGTCTTTTGTTCCAATTGAATTTAAATACTCTTCCTGTATTTTATAATCCAAGATAATTATTAGGATTTTCAATAGATAATTTTTCCTTTGAATTAAACATGCCCATACCTCTAAATAACCCTTGATTTAATAGATTTCCAGACCTCACCTTACGCTGGGCCCCCATTTTGGGAGACTCCAGCATGTCTGTATCTCTCCTAAGATGTGACAAAACCTGACCAGCATAGAGTAGGCTTATTAGCTCCATCCTTTCCATATCTTGTCTGTGTTTAAATGTACTGTCAACATTTGTAGGCATCCATAGCACAGCTGATTTGCACCAGGTATGTTTACTGAAGGTGAAGCCTTATTTCACTAGATGCCTAAAGTATTTAATAGCCTTGTCAGTGGCATCTCCTAGTTGCCGGAGGGTTTGTAGTTTAGTTACAACAGCATATTTGTTTATTTTCATTTATTTTGTTAAGCCTGAAGATCCTTGGAAGTGTGAATTCATAGAGGTGAATTTAAGGGATGCATAATTCAGACACTACTTCTCCTTCATGATGGCAATTCATGGTTTGAACACCTGACAGAAGTATCAGGGACACTGGCGTTGTCAGGGTGACTTCTCAGTGTCATTGGCGTGGAACAGTGGAAAGCAGTGCTGAGGAAGGCTTGAACAAAAAGGTTTTGGATCGTTTTTTGTGCACACAGATCCTAGCTCTCATGTTTACACATGCATTCCAAACCTAGTTTCCCTGTGATTTAATTTCGAGTAAGACCTACCTTGTAGATGTTTGTAGGATTAGATGGAGAGAGAGTGTGTGTTGTTGTTAAAAACATATGCTTTAAGTTCAGAAAAATCTGACTGAAATCTTGGCTTTACCATCCACTAGTTTATTGTCTTTAGCTAAGTTTTAATTGTTTCTTCTGTAAAATGAACATAGTAATTATAATTTCTCTGCCACTGTATAGAAGTAAGGATTTAATAATAATGCTGTCACATTATAAACTTGCTATGCATTATATTGATTATTATGGCTGTAAGGAAACATAATGTAGTACATGTCTCATAGAAGATAATCAATAAATATTTTCATTATCCAGGGTCTTCCCCTAAAATGTCCTCTAACTTTAACTCAAAACAAATAGTTCCTGACTCAACATGAGAGAAAAACATACTCGATAACAATAATTGGTAGAAAATTTTCCAGAGTATCAGTTATCCATTAGGAAAACAAACCCTATAAAAATGATGTAAAATAAAAGCCAAACATTGGGGGTGTTTTCTTCACAGAATAATGTGGAGACCATCCTGGACTTACTTGCATTTCAACTTTGTCTTTGCTATTACAATATAGGCTCCTAGAATGCAGAGTCACAACTTCCAGAGACCCAGCAAAATTTCTTGTTCATCAAATGGGACAGGTAAATATCATTCTTTAAACATCAGTTTTTTTCCTTTGTATAATGGTGTTATTAATAGTTGCTCTGTTATTTATGGACACTATTGTGTCAAGAGAACAATTACTGTAGCAGTTCTCTAAATTATAAAGGCATTTGTAAATTTGGAAGTGCTATACATGCATAGGTTATTATTAGATTAGTATTTCATTTTGGGCAAGTAATATTTTCTTAGAGGGTCATGTATGTTTGTGTGTGTATGTGTTTATGGAAGAGGGAGAGAGGAACAGAGAAAATTGAGGATATGGATATATATGTGTAGATAGATAGATAGACAGATAGATGATAGATAGATAGATAGATAGATAGATAGATAGATAGATAGATAGATAGATAGATATGGCTGTTGATCTTCTAGTGTGCCTTCTGCTGTCCCAGCATTTCCATGTTTTAAACTGATAAAGTCAGTGATTTAAACTGTTAGAATGTAGCAGCTAGAATCCTGTACCCAATGTAACCAATAATGGCAATCTTAATGAGGGAAGGTTTAAAGGTTGGAGGTATCTAATGGCAAAGACATTCTATCAGGGTTAGCAAAAGGTGTGGCTGTGAAAACAGTTCTTGAAATAAGGCCAGTGCTGGCCCTATAAAGTAAAAATGAAAGCTAACACGCTTTGGTTCAAAGGTGACCTGGAAACCTCCATTGTGCTATGAAAGCCTGTTCCAAGCAACTACCCAGGCTCAATGTGCCCTAACCATTGAACACATCAAAAACACAGACAAAACCAGAGGTCTATAGAAGTCCAGAGGTATAAATCAGTTTTCTGACCTGGGAGGTCAAGATGAAATGAAAATGTAGCCTTTCAGAGTTCACTTCAGCATAAATACAGGGGAAAATATGAGAAGGTTCATGATTGCTGTTCTTGCACCTCTAAATTCTATTATTAAAGGAATAATTTACGCCATCCTCATACCTCTATATTTTGTTATTAAAGGAAAAATTCAATGGAAAGGCAGAACTTAGATAAGAGGCATACTTTACACCTCATTTCTACAATAGTAAGTGCTTTCAAATGTTTTTCACATCTATAAAATAGAAATCATAATAAAAACAATATTTTCAGAAAAAATAAATGGAAAGGGATTATTGAAATATTTTTATACTATAAAAATAGCATACAAATGTAAGAAAGGAGATCTGTGTTTCCACCTGGCATGTAAGTTGCAAGACAATGTCACTGTCACAAAGGCATGAAAGCCTTTTTTTTTAACCCATCAGGGAATTGAAGTCAATAAACAACCAGGGACAGTAAAATCCAAATGGTTACAGTTTATCTCAGGGGAAAGAGGGCACACAGATTGTTTCACCTTTGGTAGAACATTTAAGAAGGAGTCCACCATAAAATTAATTAAGAAAATAAAAAGTTAAATTTTTAACAAATTTCTAAAGTAAAAGGGTAGGTTGCACCAGAAGTTAGAACTCCTGGAAGCCCCAAGCATAGGTGAAATTCACATTCATTAGGCAGGCCTATAATACACTAAAAATAAAAATTAAAAATAAACACACACAATAACAGTGACTGGATTCAGAACAGAAAACAATAAACTAATTTAAAGCTAGCTCAATTGAAAGTATTCTAACTGAAATACAAAGAGGATAAAAGTGTAAAGAAAATCACACCTTCCAAGAGGTGGGGGGCAGAGTCAAATAATCTAACATACATGTACCTGGGGTAACAGAAAGAAAAAAGGGACAGAATGATACAAAAATTGAAGATATAATAGACTTTTTCACCAAAAATTGATGAAAACAACCAGGAAACTCAGAGACCCTCAGTGTAAACATAAAGCAAACGACAACAAAGCACATTATAGAAAACAGAGATGGCTGACTTCCCACCAGACACTATGCAATCTGAAAGAAAATAGAACATTCACATTAAAGAGTCAAAGAAGAAAAGCTGCTATCTCATAATTCTAAACACTCAAAAATAAAGGTGAATTAAACACTTTAGACAAAACATTAAAAAATGTTAAGGGAGGTTTTTAGCAAAAGGAAAATGGTATCACATGGAAAAGTAAATTGAAACAAACACAAAGAGCAGCATCAGCAATGGTACATGCAGGAAACTGTAAGTTTTAAAGAGCTCTTATGTCATTAAAAATGACCGTGTAAATCAAAAATAGAAAAAAAACTGTGGGATTTATACCAGGTAAAATTTAAATATGTGGCAATAATACCATAAAGGATGAGAAGGGTTAAACAAACGCAAATTGCTGAAACACTGTTACATTTCATGTGAAGTGAGAAAATACTGTTTGAAGGAAGGTTGGCAATATAACAATGCTTACTATGAACCTGTAGTATTATCTTAAAGATAAATAATAATCCAAAATAAAGTACAGTGAGAGGAAATGAAACAGAGGAACAGCTGAGAATGAAAGAAAATTAAGATGGTAGTCTTAAATAAATGAATAATTGCAGTAAATGCAAATGGCCAAGATATACTAATTGAAATTTAAGGTTAACAGATTGGGGAATAAAAGCAGAACCAGTTCTATGCTCTCTATAGGAGCCCATTTTTAATATAATGGCACAAGCTGATTAAAAGGATGTGGGGAAAATATGTACCATGCCAACACAAATCAAAGGAAAGCTATAATAAATGTGTTAATGTGAGAAAAAGCAAACTTCAAAACAAAATTTTTAGGAATAAAAAGATAAATTACATAGTGGTAGAGGGCTATATAAAGAGCTTAAACTAAATAAAGCAAACACTAACAGAACTAAAAGCAGAAATAAAGAAATTAACAATTGTTCTTGAAGACATCAGCAATTCTCCCTCAGTAATTGAGAGAACAAATAGACGTAAGTCATTAAAATATATTTGAACATTATCAGCCAGTTTAACTTCTTTGATATTTATAGCTCACTCCACTTAATAATAATAAGAATGCACATTATTTTTAAAGTCTACATGAAATTTCACCAAAGTAGACAACTATATTGTCTTCTCTAAAACAAATCTTGACAGATAATCCTGACAGATTATTTCAGTTGAAATAATCCAAAGTATGTTTCTTAACTATAAAATAATTAAATTAGAAATCAACAATAGAGAAATATATAGAAAATTAGCAAAAATTTGAAAATTAAATGGCATATTTCCAAATAACCCATAGTCAAATATTTCCAAGAAATTCAGAAAATGTTCCAAATTATATAAAACATGAAAACAGAGCATGTTAAAATGCATAGGAAATAGTTAGAGCACTGCTTGAGGGAAAATAGGTAGCACTGTATGCTTATTGAGAAGAAAAGAAATATCTCTAATCAATAATCTAAACATCTATTAAAATCATCTAAACATCTTTTTAAAAAATTGAAAAATATGAACAAATTAAATCCAAATCATGAAAGGAAACAATACAAACCAAAAATCAGTAAAATAAAATGACAAAAATAGTAGAGAAAATCAATGAAACCAGCTGTTAATTATTTGAACAGATAAAGTTGATAAAAGTCTAGCATGACTGACCAAGAAAAAAGATTGAATAAAAAGAATAACAAAATTGGTGACAAATAGGGATTGTCATCACAGATCATACAAATATTAAAAAGGAACAGAGAGAGTAATATAACTTTAATTTAATAATTTAGTGAAATGGACATATTATTTGAAAGATGCAAGCTATTAGAATTCACTTGGGAAAATAACTAAAATGATTAATCTTATCTCTATAAAAGAATTTGAGGTTTTAGTTAAAAACCTCCCCATTATGGCAATTCCATAATTATGGCAGTTCCATTATGGCAATTAATGGAACAGGTGATTTCACTGGTAAATTCTACCAAACATTTCAGGAGGAAATAATACAAATTCCACACAAATTCTTGACAAAATAGATGGGGTTATAGATTGAATGTTTGTGCCCACCAAATTAATGTGTTGAAATTCTACTCCTAAATGTGGTGGTGTTAGGAGGTAGGGGCTTTGAGAGTTGACCAGATCATGAAGACAGAGCTCTGGAGAATTGGATTTGTGACAACAAACTCACAACTATCAACTGAATCAAACAAAAACAAAAACAAAAACAAAAAAACAAACTAAGCAAACTACCAGAGCAGGAACAGAATCACAGGTATGGAGATCATTTGGAGGGTTATCAGCTGGGACGGGGAGGAGACAATGGGGGAAACGGTGCAGGGATTAAGTAGCATAATTGGTAGGAACGAAATAGACAGGGGGATGTTAAGGATAGTGTACAAAAGGGAGAAGCCAAAGAATTTATAGGCACAACCCATGGACAGAGACTAAGGGGGGGATTGAAGGAAGGAAGGAGGGTACTGGGCAGAAGGGGGCAAAGGGGAGAAATTGGGACAAATGTAACAGCATAATCAATAAAATATACTTTAAAAATAGTCCCAGAAAGTTGTCTCACTTTTCTTGTCTCTGAAAGAGGGAGTAGGGCCCCATCAGTGACCAATCTGCAGGCCCATTGATCTTGGATTTCCCAGCCTCTAGAACATGAGGAATAAATGCTTGTTGTTTCAGTCACTTAGTATATGGTCATTTTTGTTATAGCAGCCTGAATAGATAAAGACAAGGATGAAATTCCCCTCAGTCATAATATGAGACCAGCATAACTCTGATACCAAAACCTCAAATATATTTTAAACAAATAAAAGGCCTATAGCTCTCTTAAATAAGGATTCTTAAAAACTACCAGTACTTTAATAGAATATATGAAAGGATAATAATCATGATCAAGGAGAGTTTATCTTAGAAGGTAAGATTATAATTTACCATATCAATAGACTAAAAATAGAATTATCTCAACAAATGCAGAAAAAATTTTAATTTACAAATTCAATGTTTATGATTTTTTTAAAAGCTTTGACAAAACTAACAGTAGGAAGGAACTTCCTCTGCCTAATAAAAGACTTATAAAAACCCTACATTATCATATTTAACAGTGAAAAAAAATGAATGGCCTCCCCACCCCGAGGTCAAGATCAAGCCAAGGAGGTTCACTTTCTACTTGTATTCACTATTTCCCTGGAGGAGCAAGTAAAGGAAATAGACAATTACAAAGAAATAAAAGACATACAGATTGAAACAGAAGATAAAAAACAGTTTTACTACCAAGTAAGAGGATTTTATACACTTTAGAAAATCCTGTGTGATCTATAAAAACTGACTAGAAGTAATAAATGAGCTTACCAAGATCACAGAATACAAGCTGAATATACAATAATCAATTTACTTTTATATACTCAGATGTTCACTCAGGAATTTAAGTTTTAAAAAATACAATTTATCACAGCATCAAAAAATAATTAAGTATAAATTTTAAAAAATATAGGCAAGATTCATATGCTTTTGAAAACACAAACATTGTAAATAGAAACCAAAGATCTAAATAAAGAGAAATAAATATCCCATGTTTGCACACCAGAAGACTCAGTACTCCTGATGTCAATTTTCTCAAAATCGATCTTTAGATTTACTGAGATTTCAATAAAATCTCAGTAAGCTCTTTTGTGTACAGTGACAAGCTAATTCTAAATTTTATGTATGGCCAAAAGAATTTTGCAAAGCTCATAGAAGGGAACATAGGAGAACATTTCTGCAAACTTCGGTGAGGGAATGATTTTTGTATCCTTTTTCTGAGGACACAGAAATCATGGTCCACTTTTTAGAAAATGGGTAACAGGACTTCATCAAAATTAAAAATGCCTATTCTGGAAAGAAACTGTTATGAGAATGAAAAGACACACCAGAGTGGAAAAAGTTGCAAAACACAAGTCTTATAAAAGTCTTTTATCCAGAATATATAAAGGAAGAACTCTCACTACTGGATATTGGAGAAAGATCTGAACAGACACTTCACCAGAGATGATATAGGATGGGAAACAAGTACACAAATTGATCCTGAACATTGTTAATCATTAGGAAAAAGCAAATCAAAACACAGCAAAATACTAATATTCATTTCTTAGAATGGCAACATTTTTGAAAATGGTAGTTAATGTCAAATGCTAACAAAGATGCTGAACTCCCATTCATTTTGGGTGGGAATGCAAAATGGTGGAGCCATTCTAGAAATCAGTTTTGCTATTCCTATTAAGTTAACATACTTCACCACATGATCTAAGAATCCCAAATCTATGTACTTTGTCCCAGTGAAATGGAAACATATATCCACCAAAGACCTCTACATTAGTGTTTACAGCAGCTTTATTCATAATGACCAAACAGTGGGAAAAACACACGTTTCCATCAACTGGTGAATGAGTAAGCACATTGTTGTACATCCTTCCCATAGAACACACTCATTAAAAAAGAAACAGGGTGCTGATACTTCTAGCAACAGAAATAAATCTCAGAAGCAGCAATCTAAGTAAAAGAATCCAGACACCAAAGACCACATGCTGTAGAATTTCCTACAGCCTTCTTTCTGAATAAAACAAAATTACAGGGAAAGAAATCGGATAGGTGGTTACCAGAACCTAGAGGGTACGGTAGGAGTTTGATTGCAAAGGGACATGAAGGAAATTGGGGGGGAGGGCTATTATAAACATGTTCTATATCTTGATTGTAGTGGAGGCTACATGCTTTCTACATTTGTCAAAACTTATGAAACTATACACCTTAAAAGGGTGAATTTTGTGTATGTAAAAATACCTCAATAAACCTTGCTGGGAAAAAAATGTTAGTAAGTATGAGATAATAATACAGATAATGACACCCAGACATGTTGGTCTTAGCACAATTTTGAGTAAACAAAATGCACTGGGTCTTTTTTCTCCTCCCTTTGAATCCCTTTGTTAGTTGGATTTGACCAAAGGTAAACCTGAAAGGAAACTGCAGCAAGGAGGCAGGGGGAAACCTCAGTGTTTAGGGTCCCTCCCCTTTAGATGGTTCTTGATTGGCTGTGTTCCTCCCTGAAAGGTCACGCTTCTGCCAGCCAACTTTCTCTGCACGCACACCTCTGTCTCCACATCCTGTAACCAGCTTTCGCCCTTCAGAATTAGGTATAATGGGCTAGTATTGGTTCAGAGGACTGCACTATCCTTCTGGGTTCCTCTACATGCTCCCCACATTAAATTCTCCCCAAATTACTCAGTTTGAGTGTGCCATGTCTTTCCTCCCAGAATCCCGACTGATAGAATAACATCCAACACCCGGTCCCATCATTTTTAAGCTGTGAGCACCTAGACTATCCATTTCTCATATTTGAGCTTTAGTTTTCTTATCTGTTGTATGTGAATAATAATACGCTCTTGGCAAGATTGTTATGGGAGTGAAATAATGCTATACTAAGTGAAAAACTTTTCCTTAATCTTTTCTCCCTTTCTCATCTCATTCTCTCCCATCCATTACTGTTGTTTCTCTACTTCTTCACACGGTTCCTTTTCTACTCTTTTTTTAGATAGCAGAGTTTCTCTATTATATACAAATGCCTAAGTAATTTACATAGAAGTATATAATGTGCAGAAGCCTGTATAAATGGCTTAAATGTACCATGGTTATGTTCCTGGAATAAACTGTTGCTATTTCTACTGCTACAGAACAGTTAAGTCAAACTTTTGAATTAGGTCAACGAAATCCACAAATAGGGTGGAATCTTTGGACTGTCTAGGCAGGGACAGATCTGGAATAAATCAGCCACAGATATCACTTGTCAGCATGCTGAGGGAGGCATTTCAAATAAGGTTAGAAGGTACGTCAAGAATATTGGCTTCTGGTAGCATTATGATGCATCCGTTAAATCTATATTGAGAGTTTTCCATCATGTGGATTCAAGCTAACATAATCATTTTATGGCAGTAATGTCTAAACAAGAGTCCACAATTAGGCTGTATTTTTATCTTGACTTGTGAACTATCGCTGCCAACTACTCAAATTTCAAGCTTGTTGAGACATATGTTATCCCTGGAAACCCTTCATAAAAATGAAGCATTTACTGTCCCACCAATTCAAGTGTGCTCTGGTCAGTTCCCCATCTAGATCCAAATTAACCATGTAATCGTTCCTATACTACTGAGTACTATTTTAAATGGCTTTTAAAGCAAAACCAAAGAGAAGAAATTTATTTCTATTTGTGCAAAAACACAATATGGTTTGGATTCTCTTTTCTAGCTTTTTAAATACTGAGACAGAATGAAGTCGTGGGAAAAGAACTGGATGTGGAATTAAGATCTGTATTTGAAATCTGGCTCTGCTACTACTTCTGGCTGTTTGATCTCATAAAGTCACTTATTTTATCTAGCCTCAGTTTCTTTATCTGGCAAATGGGGAGCTTTCATGAAACAAATGAGCTAATAATGATCTAACAAATTAGCATACTACCTTCAGGGCACCATTTTACAACTTTGTACGCAAAGTTGCCATTATGATTAGTAGAAAAATGAGGATGAAAAAACTTTCAGGTAGAGGCAGGAATATTTTGATTAAAAGGAAATTAAAATAGTGGAGAACAAGAGCAAGATAAGAACGATTACAACGTCTGCATTTATAGCCCGCATGTCGCTCTTCAGTATTTATAGGGTTGTTAGTGACAGCCTTCCCAGGATAGCACTGGTAATTATGAAGGAGCTGTCGGCGCTACTGACACAGAGCTGTTCACCTGACCGAGGCTGGAACTACTCACCACTTCTATAGATGATCATTTAATTTAAGGGTCCAAAATATACAACAGTACATCAGTTTGGGTTTCCCATTATAATATCACAAAACCTTACTTTGAAATACCCTAGTGATTTTTTAAAACAAATCTCAGTACCTTTTATTTCCTTAACATGATTTGTAATGATCTGAGATGGATTAAAACCTGAGAAAGAGGTGATGGATCTAAGGCTCAACACAATATTAAATGTTTACTTAAATTTCCCAGAGCCAAAAGGTCCTGTTTTTACTAAAATGCCATGATCAAAGCAATAGATACAGTAAATATGAAAGGAAAGAATGGGAGAGGGAGAGAGAGAGAGAGGAATATTGAAGAGAGGCTTGGGGAAAAGTTCAGTGGAAAATCTGTAGAAATGATGTAAGAGAGAGCAAAGCAGGGATTGGAGTAAGGGGTGTATAACTGAGACTATAAAAGCTCAGAGAGAAAACTCACCATCAGGGCTGGGTTTGGGAGAAACTGCACAGACAGGACTCTAAAGTTAGAATCTCCTGGTTTTTCACAAGGTAAGTTAAATATAAAAGCTGATAACAATTTAGTGTTTTTCCTTTTAACTATTTTTATAAATTTTTACATACTTTTAATGTTTTGGTTGTATTTTGACTTTGTTAAAATTAGCAATTCTTTTGGGGGGGTAATATTTCCATCTCTAAAATGAATAGAAAACCTTGGAAGATAATTTTGTAATGCAAACTATGGGTGCGGCTAATTGTTTACTTGGATACTTCATATTTATTACATTCTTTTTTAGCTTTTATTTTTCATTCCAAAACAAAGGTGAACATTCTGTATGTGTATTATTAGCATTAGTTTACTTCCATCAAAGATGATCAATGTGAAAAAAAATTTTAATGTATGAAAGAGATCTACTTATAACAACCTAGGTAGGAAGGAAAGTTTTTCTCTTATCTTTATTTGTATCAAAATTGGAGCCAAAGAACATCCTAAATCAATCAAATGCTACATTCTTTAAATCTAAATTATCCTGTTTTTCTTCTTATGAAAGTCAAATATGAGAGTATGATATTAATAACAGTTTAGAGTAGACAGATCATATTTATTCTCTGGTATTTAATGAAGTGCTTTTGCTGTTAAGTGATTGAATTGAAAGTTAATCTGCAACATACATTTGAGTTCTATTTAAGAACAAATATAATATTTTGTTTTAGGTTTTTTCTGTGGAAATAGTGTATACTCAATAAATCCAGTTTAGCAAGGCAAATACTGTTCCTCTGAATTACAATAATAAATTCTATAGATTTAGAACTGTGAATATTTTTTCTGTGTTATTTTCCTAGAAATTAAATCATTTTAACAATGATTTATAATTGTTTTAATACCCATTTAGGCTGTATTAATTTTCTCCCGCCAAACCAGGCATATTTGTGTCTCTTCTTTGTTTTGGTGCTTACCCTTCAGCAATCAGAACTTTTCTCTGATTGCCTTATGCCTGCTACCTCATGGCAGCCTCATCGGCTCAGACCTCAGCACCAAGCACCAGCTCCCCCTGCTCCCTCCTCCTCTTCAACCATTTTGTATCTCTTTCATCTCCTCTCCCTTGGGCAAGTTAATTTTATCCTGTAGCTATGAATTCAAGTCTCCTCTTTATAAGTGAATTGCACTAAGGTTTCATTCAATAAGTTACTTAAGGTATTTAAGGATGACATTTGCTTTCTTCCATTTATTTCTCAGGATTTTGAATTGATTCTTCTATAATGAGTCATTAGAAAGAAAAGAAGCAGTAGAGAAGCAGATATGTTTAGTAGAGTTTGTTTGGGACATCAGAGCTATAATTTTAACTTTTTGGTCAAGTACTTTCAATGATTTGAACATTTGTATATAATAAAGTTAGATTAATTGAGCCTGTCTTAAAGGAATAGACTCAAAGTAGGCAGTCCCAAAATATTACTCCAACTCTGTCGCTATGTTTCTGTGCAACTTCAGGCAAGTGTTAAGCATAGAGTGGGGTTCAATGATATTCTGTTATTATTGAGAGAGAGAAAAAGAACCAGAAGTGCCAGGGAGTCTGAGTGTGTGACTGATCTAGGGAAGCTCCATTTCAGCAACTTTCCCTGTATTACAAAATGAGCACCCAGTGTAAGAGTATCTTGTGGTTCATCTTCAAACATCCTCTAATTTAACCTCCTTGCCAATATTTCATCTTCATTGACCCTTACCCACCAGACAACTTTTGCTTAGATTCAATGGTGCCATCAGAGAGCACAGGCTTTGGAGTCAGGACACCAGACTTCTAACCTCAGTTCTGACTTGGGCAGAGTTCACTCAGCCCAGGAGGGATTCCTTTCTCCCTCGGTAGGGTAGGGTACCAGGGGTGAGCCACAAGTTCTCCCCTAGCCTTGGGCACATCCCTACCCAGGCCAGCTCCCATGTGCCTGACAATCTCTGTGATGAGAGTCATTTTAAAGCTGAGACCTCTTCTCCTTTCCCCAAATAACCATCCGAGTCCCTCTCAGAAGCAGGGGTTAGCATCACCTTCCAGTAATTGCTGGTTCCTTGATTGGCTGGAACTGGCTGTGGCCCATTCTATGGCTTCTCCCCTATGTCAACCTCACCAACACAAGCTTCAGCACCAAGTACCAACTCCCCTTTTCCCTCTGCTCTTCATCCATTTTTTATCTACCCTTCATCTCTTCCTCTCCCTTGGGCAAGTTCATTGCCTCTGAGCCTCACTCTCTTTATCCAATGAGAGTTTTAATTTGACAATTTCTAATGGGCTCCCCTTTCTTTCTAAAATTCTATATTCCTATAACACATAAGTCTCTATAAATGTGAAAAAAGTACATTTTTAAAAGTTCATCCAGCTCACCACTGGCACCCTGGCCGCTGACCAGTCAAGTCATAGCTGTGGCTTCCTGTGGACCTCTCCATGGGCTTCCACGGGCCCCATGGTGGTGGCTGCATTTCCCTGCCAGCTCTGGCTTCTTCATCCAATTTTCTAAAAAATTGGGAAGTGATGTCATCTCTTCCCTGGCTTTCTTCATAGCCCATCCCTTCCCAGCTGCCTCCTTGTTTCTGTCAAGTGTAGCTTCTGTCACAAGGCCCTTAATGTTCATGACATCCATGGTGGCTCTGCTTCCATGAACCACACCTGACTATGCCATACTGTCAGTATTACAAAAATTATGTGAAAAAATCATGATCTTAACAACAAAAGTAGTGACTTAAAAATGAGGTCAATAAAGATATCATATAATGAACTATAAAACAAAAAATTTTTCATATTATATTATATTAAAATTCAACTAAATATTCATTTTGTTAATTAAAACTTGAAGAATAATTATGTTTGAGTATAATTAAGGTTTCTTCCCTTTGTTTTCTTCTCTTTATGATATTATAAGAATATCATACAACTATGATATTCTTTAGAGTTGTATGCAATATTTTCAGGGAAATATTATGGCTGAAATTAATGATAATATGTAGCATATGGAAATATCAAATATTAGAGTGATTGTCACTTATAAGATTTTTTTAGTGAAATTTCCTTCTCTAACTCAATATTACTTTATTAAATTTAAATTTCTACCACTCTGCTATAATTCCAGATTCTAAGGACTAATTTTTCTCCTTTCAATGAACAAGGATAACATGGGTTTTTTTTCATAAAAATAAAAAATAAAAATAATATTTTGAAAAAATTGCCATATTTAGAAGGCAATGCAGGATAATAGCAATTATTTATTGAGTATTTTGCACCAGTCACTTTACCTATATTATTTATAATCCTTATAATAAACCTACAAACTAAATCTTTGCCCCATTTTCCCAATAGAGATATTAAACCAGGGAGGCTCAGTGACATGCTCAGTCAGGAATGCTACCTAGGTCCCTGTAACTTAAGGGCCAACCAAATTCTTTCCGCTAATTCAATTTGTTTTCTTAGAAAGTGCTCACACACTGCCTCAAGTTAGGAGACCAGAGTTTTAAAGTACCCCAGGTTGTGTCAGTTAATCTGTTCAATCAATAGAATTAGAATATTTCCCATGTAGATCCAACACAACTGTCATTAGGGTGAAAGGAGACAGATGGAATGAACTTCATAATAATAAAAGTACTTGCAAATGTTAAAATAAAAGGTTATATACAAAATTGTACTTGAAGCAGATGAAAGCATTCCACAAAGAGTGTGGTGTTGGTGGAGAGAGCTCCTGAGCCGGCAATGGCTGAGGGGCCTTCCTCCCCACCAGGCCGTGAGCGCTGAGGGCAGGAAGAGGGTCTTACCTACCTTTACATCACTGGTATCCGATGTACGATGTCTGCCTGATGAATGCGTCCTGCTGCTATTACTATTAAATTTATATTTTTGGCCCTTTGTTTATATTTTAGAGAGTATTTTTCATTGATGATATTGGCCTGTTTAGCATAATTAAAATTTAAGTCAATATTTAATTAAATATTATATATAAGTACAAAGTGGGATAATGGGTGAAGGAAGTGATGATATTCTACATTATCCTGAAGCATACAATGCTGTATTTAACTGCATTTTTCCAACTTTGACCTTTTGAAATCCTTTTAATACTACCTAAAAATTGCCTGTGTATTAAATGACCAAACAGCCTGTCAGGTTCAGCTCTGCCAGCTTTTTCCTGTTCATAATTTTAAACATTCGAACTCATTATTAAATATTAGAATTAAATTATAAATGCCCTTACCAGAGTTTATACAATCATATCACAAAGTTCTTTTCTACATCTAGGTGACAGTAATAATTCAGGGATCAACATAAATTAGTGTTTGATGAGGATTAATCTTAAACTATACTGCAATAATTATTGGAGAATATTGATGCAAGTCCCTCGCTTTACAATGAGAATCTGCAATGTGAAACATTACTGGACATACTGGAATTTTACATGATCTTTGGCGGATATTGTTGTCAATGTAAAACTTGGGCAAATCTTTCCCCTTCTTTAGGCTTTAGTTTCCATCTCAATAAAACTTGAATGGTAATATCTGCCTTGCATTTCTATTTATTGCTACATAGACCGCTTCATTCATTTTAACACATAATGTTGAACCTAAATGCATTCTGTTCATTGCTGAGGTACACTGATAAACATGGCATATTCCCTACCCTCAAGGAGTTTACAGTGACAGCTAAATACTTTGTTAAACATACATACCTAAGCTTTTTAATAATGGGATCTTCCTTTACAGCATCATGTAACTTTCTGCCTTCTTAATTTTTTTGCAAGAAAGATACTAGTAGTATGATTAAAAATTCCAAATAGAAAAAAATGCACATAAAATTTTACAATTCTGGAAGGTATATTGTCCAAAATAGAGTGAAAATGGTGCCAAATAGAATAAAATCAGTTAACTCATATATAACAGTAAATTATCATTTTTCCTGATTTGTAGCATTCAGGGAAAGTCATTTTAAAATGCAGGTGTCTTCCACATTAGGAACACCTCATCCATAAATATTTTACTTTATAAGCAATTTGTTTTTGAGATGGAAAAATGTTTTATACTTCCACAAATAGGTTATACTTGAAGGGGCATGAAACCGAGTGTCTGCGAACGTAAATTGTTGTTCTGGCTCTTCTTCCAACTGGCTTTGTGACTTTGGAAAATTGACTACTGCCAATTGAAGAGTAATGAGAAATGGGAAAGAAATCCCTGATCTTTTAATTTTTTTTAAATGGGAAATGTTAAATTTATCAGTGTCAATTTGGACTTTCCATTCAGTATCATAGTCAAAACATAAAGCAAGATGACTATCACAGAATTTACAGAAAATAACACACTTTACAGGGATTTTTAAATAAATTACTAAGCCCCACAATTATTTCTCAGATATATTTTTGTGAGGATGATAGAGGTGATGTACATGTTAGTGACAGAAGATACAAGTTGTAATTCAATTGCTCTTTGATGAAATCTTCAGTGATTTTAAATTTCTTATTTGAGTTCATAAGGATCTGAAACTAATTCCCCACTTCTAAAGTTCTAAGTGCCACAGCCACACTGAGTTCTCTTGTTGGTGGAACTGTTCACTAAAGCTGTGGAATAGCAGTGCCAATAAAGAAGAGACCGAGAAACCCTGGCCTCTGCTTCCCAGCAGGCAAGTGTCTCCGGCCCCTGGTGTTGCACTCATCAAAGAAAACTAGAGACAACTGTCTTTCACACCTAGTTTAAATGCCATTCATTGAAATACCAAGACTGTCTGTATAATGTCAAATTGTAATGTAGCCTCTTGGTTGTTTAACATAGCTTTTGCAAATTGTCTCTATAAATGGTCCCAGATTCCCTAGATGGTTGTCGAGTATAAGCTTTATGTTCCCTGGAAGGACTTGGCTCCAAAGACCAGTCTTCAGCTCAGTAATAATTACTTTTACAACATGTCATTAATCTTTCCACATTGCCTTATAGTTTACAAAATGTTTTCATGCACAATTTAGAATTCACACGGAAAAGTTTTACCTATGATAAAATAAGAAAAATATATAATGTAGTATGTTTATACTGATGATGTATATCTTTATATATTTTAGTAAACAATATTAAATATAAATTAAATATTTTTATTGCTCTTATTTATAAAGCCTAAGCCAAAGCCATAATAACTTGTGCTAATTGAAAATTAATCACATAATTTTAATTAACTATAATTAATTAGCTATAATTTTGTGAATTCATAAAGTGAGTTTTATTACATATTTTACACAGCTTTTGCCTCTTTTTCAAGGTCACCAGACCAATAAATAGCACAGCAAAGACACTTGTCCCTATCCTTCCACTCAAGTCTGAGTTGCTTTCACCATCCCAGAAATAATTTTCTTATGTTGAATACCTATTCATTGACTGAAGGGACTCTATTTTTTTAGTAGTTATTAGTTCATCTAAAGAAGTTTTTGGAGTAATATCATCTGTAAAATGTGTGTACTTATGTAGGTACACATGCAATAGCGATGGAGGTTTCAGGTAGCTGAAATTTCCTTTTATCAAAAATTCCTATTTTGTATGAACTATATCTACTAATACTATTGTTTGTGATTACTGTACAAATATTTCAATGGTTATCTTACCTTGATAGACAGACTGTTGACTCTAAGTGCAGGGGAATAGCAACTCCACCAAATCCTTACAAATTTTAATGTTACTATGTTCTTCTCAAATCTTTACGTGATGATATATTAGTTACTGTGCCATTCTTTTTCTCTCTGAGGGGTGCGACTGCACGCTATGGCTTCTGGCTTCTCAGCTGCAACAAATTTTGCTTCGACACCGCAGGAAGATTGAGCACAATGACTTAAGCATGATGACAAAAACACATAAAAAGGAGTGAATAAACATTTGGAAATAGATATACCATATTTCATTTATTCTTATGCATATTTAATATTTCTGAAATTAGAATGAATCCAATAGAGACTTACACTTGATAGCATGTCATAATTTAATTGGCAACACTTTCTTCTTTTCTTAAATGTATTTGTAAAGTGAGTTTTCTTACCCCAAAAATGATATCTTACACTAAAGATTTGGAAGTCCTTTCTTGTCAGGTGGAATATTCAAGAGGAACCTATTTATGTCAAAACCTAGATGCACTGTTATACATAGACAGAGCTGATGAGGGACAGCAGAAAGGTTTTCCTAGCTCAACATTCACCTATGATTATCATTACCTGTGGTGTCTGAACTTCAAACAGAAAAGAGCCAGATATACCAACAGACCATAAAAAAGCTAGAAACAACTTTATAGGCCAGTTAGATCGGCCCCATTTTACTGAGTCCACAGAAGAAAATTCGCCTAGAGGCACACAGTGACATAGTCCCCAAGCCGGGGCACAGCCTGAGTCTCACAAATCCTAGATTGGCTCTATTCCTATCACAGAATCCCATACCAAGTTTGTGTTTAGGATGGTCCCTTGTAAAGCTCTCTTTTAAAATAAAAAGATTACAATGGCCCTGTTATCTACTATTCTTATAGGAGCTTTTCCCTATTATCAAAAAGGCCCTGGGTGGCTGTACCCTATGGAACAGGGTAAAGGGTATACTGAAGAACATACTTTGTCTTACAGATTTACTTGGGGCCAATCTGACTTAACTCTTGTGTAGAAAGCCACCCTCATTTTTGGAGAAAGAAGGCTGCGCACAGTGTTGTGGGCAGGCACACACAGTCGTTCCCTCGGGTCTGAACTTGGAACCATCAATAGCACGTCTCACTTAAAGGTCTCTGCTCCTCCAAAGTGGGCAGAGGAGATTAAAAAGAACACTTTAAATTATGTTTTAAGTCTTTTATTGTTAAGCCCTTTATTTTTAATTTTTGGTGAACATAGCAGTGAGTAGATTGCATTTTGAATATTTGTGATTAAGAGATTAGGGAAAATAATTCCAGAAGTTATCGAGATTCACCCCTAAAGTCAGTCTTCTTTTGAGGGGGTCTAATGGTTAGATCTATCTTTAAGTCAGATACTGTTGAAATTTCCTTAATCACCTGAGTAGTTTGTTTTTCTTCAGCACCAGCCTTCAAAGGAAGATAGTTGAATATTTTCAGTTAAAAATAAATTGGATCATATACTGGCTAATACTGCTTCACTTTTTTAGCTTAATCCTCTCTTACCCTTACTCCCCTCATCTCACTTTGTTCTTTTGTTTTTAGATCAGTGATTCTCAACCTTTTATTTTTCATCCCAACCTACTTAACAGATTTGTTTTTACCGAAACAATGACTCTTTGCAGCCCTTGACTCTCAATAATGCAAACATCTCTCTCCATTTTCACAGACCTCTCAATGAACACTGCATTAAATAAAATTGAATCAATTCCTTTGCCACTGAATTTTTAGAGTCAGTCAGTGTCAATGCACTATCAGGGTTCTAGAGGAATATCCAATGTATGTTGCTTCCCGAACTTAGATGAGCAAACGTCACCCCTTGCTCCCTCCAGCACCACCATTCCACTCACAGTTTGGAGGATCATTTCAGGGTATAATGAGTTCTTAAATGTGAAAAATCTTTGACACAGAGGTTAAATTGTTACAGAGTGGAAGATGTTTGTTTATTCAGCATTATTATTTAAAAAATGAAAATGCATGCAGATCATAGACCAATTGCTTACAAAATTGATAAAGTGCACACCATATTTTATAAGGGAGATCTCATGCACACTCCACTGTTTTGAACATCCTCACAATCCAAAGAAATAATATTCAAATATTACTCAATAAAAATTATTGGCATACTGAAAAAATTGCAAACACCTCCACTGTGGTATATTCATACAATGAACATCCTTTGAGTGTTTATTCTGCAATCTAGAGTGTACATGGGACTGAGCAGATTTTTAAATTGTGGGCTATATTTATCCACTATCAACAAAATAGGGAAATGGAGCTGAACCTGGTCTTTTCCTTCCCTCCCTATAATTTCCTCTGTTTCTAATTTGGTAGCAATCAAGTTTCAACTAGTTAATCAAATGTCTTTTGTGTGGCAGGTGCCAGGGTGTTTGTTTTCATTAGTGTACCAAATGCCATATTTAGGAACTTGGCCTTTTGGTTAACTGGCTACGAGCATGGCTTTAAACCATTAAATGTGTGTATTTAAACTCTGCATTTATTTTTACATCTCCCTCTCCAAATAATCAGGATGTGGTTATCTGTAAGATGATACATTATGACTTTTTTCCTATATACACCCAAGTACAAAAATATATGCCTCAGACATAATCATCAATATTGTAAACACCCATCATCCTGTGCCATTTATAAGATCGCAGAGATGGAGAAACCTGGTTTAAGAAAATGTGCATAAAAATAGTTAAAGGAAATCCACATGGAAAGACTTATAAAATAGGGGATTTTATACTTTGTAACCTGTTTTTAACATGATAAAAAATGAGGAAAGAAAACATCACAATTGTGGTTTAGCTTTGATTGAGAGAACTATTTTTAAAAGAAAGATGCCAGAAATATAAAACAGTTCTTAAATAGTAATGTTCTTAATATATCTTCCTTTTTATTGAGGAAAATGAAAGACAAATCAACAAAATAAGATAGAAAAATATGATTCAGTGGCTGATTTTCTCAAGGAATAGGTTATGGAGTTTGGGGTTGGTATTTTTTAACACATAATGTTGCATTCTTTCTTATTTTTCTATTGTGTCAATATAAAGGCATAATTATAATTTATTGTTTTTTTTTAAGATTTTATTCATTTATCTTTAGAGAGGAAGGGAAGGAGAGAGGGAGAGAAATATCAATATATGGTTGCCTCTGGTGTGTCCCCTGCTGGGAACTGGCCTGCAACCCAGGCATGTGCCCTGACTGGGAATCGAACTGCGATCCCTTAGCTCCCAGGCCCGCGCTCAATCTACTAAGCTACACCAGCCAGGGCTTAATTTATTGTTTTTTGATACTTACCAAAAAACTAAGTTCAAAAATCCACTTGTCAGGAAGAAGCCACAGTGCTCCGGCCCGCGGAGCAATCAACTGGGGCTCGACCACCTACCTAGAACAAATGAGTTGGGGGGACAAGAGGCGCGAAGAATGGCAGCAAGACAAAAGATTCTGATCAAGCTGCAAACTTTATTTTTCCGAACTGGGTATATATATAGGGGGGAGGGAGAGGAAGGAGATTAGGTTGCTTGCTATTGGCTAGCTTGAGACAAAGAAGGGCCCGCTTATTGATTACTTGGGTGCAACTGGTACTCGTGGACACCTCATGTACCTGTAGCCGATTGGCTTTGTGGAGCGCACAGGTTCCTGTAATCAATGCAATGTTTTTAGCTAGAAGCCAGGTGTAAGGTTCCCAACACCACAGAATTCACTGACCCCTTCCAGAAACGGCAGAATACAGAGGAGCAGCTGTAACCAACATTATGTAGCAGGATCCCCAAAAGATCAATTAGAGATATAATGGAGAACTAGTATAGATTACATTGCATGAGAATTAAGATTATATATGACAAGTAAATATTAAAGGCAATGTTAAAACATTTTATCTTCATTTTATCTATAAATACTTTGTCTATATAAAATACTTACTTGTCTATTTTTCTAGAAGTTGGCATGTATTACTAAAATCTACATTGAAGTTTCAAATAACAGTATTTTAAGGAAGTGTTATAAAGAAAATCTTAGGTCACACCAAAGAGAATATAATTAGCATAAAAATATTTGGTAATGTCTCATATATGTTCTTTCACTAACAAATTAGAAGTACTATATGAGATAAAGAAGGTATACATAGATGAACTCAACCCTCTCAAAGCTCCTTCAAGGTGAGAATTATGCCTCACTTCGCAAATATGGAAAATAAAGCTAAATTCAGGTTGAATCATACGCACCAAGGTCACAGTAACACTGAAGCAAAAATGAGACGCAAATCCAGTTCCTAAGACCACCCTAGAACCCCTTCCTTTTTGCTCCCAGCAGGCTTCCCAATGATTTTTTAAGGGAAATAGAAGTTTACTGAGACCTTGCATTCATCAAAGGTGACTGGGGGACTTCTCAAAGCCATACTAGGTGGTGAACGCATGACCGTCGTAACTCACAGCGTGTGATCTCCCTCCCCTGTACCAGTGGCCAGGCGGGCAGCCAGCGGGCCTGGTATAGGACACAGATGAACTTTAAGTGGACGTGTGATGGTTTTCAATGTAAAAAAGCAATGTATGAATGACCCATCTTTCTGCTTACCACACTGAATTAACAAATGTGATTTTGATGTATTTGGCGTGTGTGTGTGTGTATACATACACATATAAAGAGAGAAAGCGAGAGAGAATGAGAAAGAGACCCTTATTTTTCCTCCATGATTTTACTTGCTTCCCACTTTTCAGAGAGACAATCAGAGTCATGATCGAGTATCACTGGTTTATATGACCAAGTACCGTATACTTTAATTATATGTATAGATTTTTTAGATATATGGAATTGCTTTATGTATTTCCAATTTAGGTAAATGGTAGTATGGTATCTGTAGTACTCTAGAAAATATAATTTGCCCCAAAACTGTTTTTTAAAATCCATGTTTATAAATACATATAACATTTAGGACATTCGCTTTAACAGTATATACATATATTTAAGTCATTTGCTTTGTCTATGGTATGACTATACCTCAGATGATATATCCATTTCTTCTTGAGTAGGACAGTGGGGTTGATTCTGATTTTTTACTATTACAATGAGGCTATAAACTTTTAGATACATGTCTCTGTATAAACTCAGGCCCATTTCTACTTGTGCATCTAGTTTTAAAACTTTTGCCAGTTATTTAAATTTTTCAAGTGCTTATCTTTTTGTTTTACATGTATTGGATATATATTTCACTTTTTAATTTGTTTGTGTTTATTTTACCTGTTTATACAGAATATTTTAATTTTAAAATAATAAACTCTTACAGAATTTTCTATAAGGGATACACCTTTTGAATCTTGCTGAAGAAACCCTTATATATCACAAGGACATAAAGATATTCTCCTAATGGATCTGTGGTGGTTTTGACATTTTGGATTTAAATGCTTTTAGACACAGCACAGTCTCTCTGGTTCGCCCATAGACCTCATCAGATTTTATTCCTTCATATTTGACCAGTTTCACACATTTCTCCTCAGGTCCACGAGGCTGCAGTCCTGAATTAGGCAAATAATAATGTTACACAAACGTGATTTCTCAGTCTTGGCTTATTTCGAATTAAATTATTATAGTTGTGGAACTCCAATCTACATTTCCTTGGAAATGAAACCTTGATAGAATTCATTCCAGGAGATTGACAGCTCCTATTAACTATTATTTAAGTTTTGCAAAGGTGTATTCCGACATATAGAAGCTGAATAATTTGATTTGTCACCTATATATAATAAGCTTTATAGGAGTTTTGTTTTCTATCTTTATATGCCAGACTAACAATGTTAACCCTGGTGTGTGTGACCCTTAGATGCTGGACTGGAGATTGGCAAGTGCGCATGTTATCCTGGCCGTGACATTGATGCTGTGGGGCTCAGGAGAGGTGCTCTCAGTGGATGTAGCAACAGAGGTAATGGGAACTAGCTTAAGGGAATATATATATATATATATATATATATATATATATATATGAATGTAAGCCTATTCCACTAATATCAGAAGCAGGGGATGCTGACAAACAGGGGAATGCCTTGAAAACACAAAATCAAGGTTATTAGCGTTTTTTCTATGTCTTGTCCTCGCTGTCCATTCAGGGAAAGCCAGGTATCTAAATGTGAAAGAGAAAAAAACTGGAATAAGCAATATTTGTATTCCTTGAACAGAAATCATGACAGAAAATGTATCATTTCAGCCTTATATATAATTACATTACAACATAAAGTTGAAGTGCTTTTATGTAAAATTTGTTTTTTATATGGTGAAATTTGACTAGTTTTGGCCAAACTTGTTATTACTATACAAATGTTTTCTTCTTGCTGAAGTACAAAGGAAAAAAATCTGAACACATCTTCACAGAAAAACAAGTTAATTTGACTTGTTTTAATTGATTAGAAACAAATATTCTTTGTACTTAAATAAAATGAAGAGTCTGTAATGCATTTACCAAAAAGTAAGTTTTGTATGAGTTCTATGATTTTTTTGAAGATGAAGAATATCTTTGCCCTGGCTGGTATGGCTCAGTGATTTGAGTGCAGGCCTGCAAACCAAAGGGTCACCCGTTCAATTCCCAGTCAGGGCACATGCCTGGGTTGCAGGCCTGGTCCCCAGTAGGGGGCACTTGAGAGGCAACCACACATTGATGCTTCTATCCCTCTCTTCTCCTCTCTAAAATTAAATAAATAAAATATATATTTTTAAAAATCTTTAAAAAATAAACAAAACTATTTTGTACATATGTCGGTTGGAAAAATAAAAATGTATTTTGGAAGATGTTCAGAGATAATAAAATATCTCCTACTTTTTTCCTTTTTGAATATTTGTCTCCTGCTCTTTAGAATTTCTTTCTCATGATTATAGAATTTCTCTCCAGTTTCTATGTTGTCATACTTATATAGGGAAATGATAGAAGTTGAGATTTTAAGAGGAGATTGGAACCATATTGCAGACTGCACTGTAAGTAATAAAGAGCTCTGAACAATTTTTAATTCTTTATACAATGGAAGAGTGTTGGAGATAATTAACTTCATGGCAGAATTCAGGATAGAATAGAAAAAAGAGGGAGATAAAAGAAAAAAGTTGTAAGATGATAAGCAGTGAAGAGGACCTGACATGGGAATCATATAAAGAGCAGAAGGAAGAGAGGTTTTCCAGGAAGAACCAGACTTAAGAAACCTAACAGTTAAGATAGACCAAAGAGCTTTGAGTCTGGGTGTCAGACTATAAGAATTTCAAAGACAGTTGCTGAAGTCAAGGATAGAAAGACTTGGAAAATGCTACTCTGTTTTTCTATTGAAGAAAATAAAGAGAATGGAAAAAATAACTCAACAAGGACGAGAAGGAAAGAACAAAAGTCTTGCTGAGATCAAGAATCTGACACATGAAAGAATGTGATTAAAAGGCAGAGATTCTTGGAGCTAAATTTCTTCCCATAGGGAAATATTCTCAGGCTCTTGGAAAAGAAGTAGTATGTTTTAGACTACACAATGACTTGAAAGTATTAACAGGAGCATTTTAAAAATGCTGTGATTGGGCCTGGGAAGAGAAAAGACAGAATTCACAAACCAGGAGCCCATACCTGCATGACTTGGATGAACTACAAAAGGGCAGTGTGTGCAACAGACAAATAAATAAGAAATTTTACATGGGGCAATAAAGTCATTGAGAAAGATCTGAGTCATTGCAGACATGCATTCATATTTATTAATAAGTCACATGGATAAAGATGATAAGCACCCTGAGGGCAAAGACTGCTAGATTTTGGTCATTTTATCCCTTAAGTCTAATGCAGAACCTAGTACATAATGAATGCCTAGTGGCTTGAATCAATAAAAAATGAATGAATGGTGAAAACAATAGCATAGAGTTTAGCATTTTTCAGAATTAATTCAGTAAATATTTATCAGAAATGAGTTGAGTACTAACTATGAGCAAAATACTGAGATAGACATTTAATAGAGCACATAAAAGACTAATTAGGTATCATTGTTGCCCTCAAGGTATGATATAATGTGCAATACAAATATATTGTAATCAATCTAATACAAAGGAAAATGCAATGAGTGTAAGGATTGAAGAAGCATAAGTACAATGCTATGGGATGACAATGAAGGGATACACTTGTTACTGGGAATGAATCTGAAAGAATGATCAGTTAATAAACTAAATTTGGGAGTCAGGCGTGGAGTTCTGTTTTGGTTTTGTGTGTGTGTGTGTATGTGTGTGTGTGCGTTTGTGTGTGTTTTGTCTTTAATTTCTGCTCAGCGTACATCACCACTATGTGTTTTATCCCCAAAAGTCTCTCTGTATCATAACTCCTCAAGAAATCAAGTTTCATGACAAGCATGTCAGCTAAACTTAGCAAAAGCCAAATGCAAAGGATTGTACGTATGTGAGGTGAATGGGACCACTTTTCTTGACCAACAGGCTTGGGATGCTGCAATCAGAGATGTGCAGTCACCACCCACAGTTAGGGAAGAGAAATCAGCAGCTGACCTGGCAGCAAAACTCATGCTTCTTGATGAACTGGTATCTCTGGAGAATGATGTGATTGAAACAAAGAAGAAAAGGAGCTTCTCTGGATTTGGGTCTCCCCTGGACCGACTCTCAGCTGGCTCTATGGATCACAAAGGTAAACAGAGGTGAGTGAACACCTGGAAAAGGAACATTTTTATTTTCTAATTCATCTGCTCTGGGTGCAGAAAAACAGAGTTCCACAGGGGGGAAAAATACAATGAAACCCTTGTACATAAACAGATTTGACAGCATGTTATCTAACTTGTGAGTTTAATAGTATGATTTTGGATATAATTGTTGAAGGAGCAAAATGATTGATACGTATGTATGCTCTCACACTTTTGCCATAAAGTTTTCTGAGGAAGATTCCGTTGCTTGCAGATATAAAATACCTACAGTAAGACATCAAAGCATTTAGAAAGCAAGATATGAGATAAATATTGTTTATTGAGTTTTCTATTTATTAGAGGTAACCAGAATACCATTTTTTAAACCAATGATACTAATCTTTGTAAGTTATGTGAATAATTCAACTCTTCTATATACAAAGGTAGTGATTTCTTAGGACTTGGAGTCAGAACATGTATATTTAAGTCAAATTTCAGATCATTTCCAGCAATGTAACTTGTATAGGAGTCTTATCCTCTGACCCTCAATTCATTTATCTATAAAATGGGGAGAATTATTTACCTTTGTAAAAAATCAAATGAGCATTTTTTGCATGCCTTTTTAAATATTCTTATATATATTATTTATTATGCTATTGCAGTTGTCCCAATTTTTCCTCTTTGCCCCCCTCTGCCCGGAACCCCTATTCCCTCTGGCAATTCCCCCCTTAGTTTGTCCATGGGTCACACATTCGTTGGCTACTCCATTTCCTGTACTATTCCTAATATCCCCTTGGCTATTCTGTACCAACCAATTTGTCCTTCTTAATTCCTGAACCTTTTCCCCCATTTTCCCTATTCTCCCTCCCATCTGAAAACCCCACAAATGATCTCCACAGACAGCAATAACATCTGTTCTGCTTGGTGCTTTGTTTTTTAGATTCAGTTGTTGATAGTTGTGAATGTATTGCTTTTTTAATGTTCATAATTTTGATCTTCTTTTTATTAAATGAGCCCCTTTAACATTTCATATAATAATAGCTTGGTGATGATGAACTGCTTTAGCTTTAACTTGTCTGGGAAGCACTTTATCTGCCCTTCCATTCTAAATGACAGCTTTCCTGATAGAGTAATCTGGGTTGTAAATCCTTGATTTTCATCACTTTGAATACTTCTTCCTAGTCCTTTCTAGCCTGCAGAGTTTCTGAGAAATCAACTGACATTGTTATGGGAACTCTTCGCAGGTAACTATCTTCTTTTCATTTGCTACTTTTATGTGTCCGAGTCATTATGGATGAAATGTGACATTCACAGGACTACCGAGTCCTGTAGAGGAAAAGGGACAGCATGGCTTTTCTCTCGAGGGGAGCAAAAGCATTGGCCCTTGCTGTGACCGGCCTTTATTGGTTTTCTCAGCACTGTTATGTGATGGTCCTCATTTACTATGCACAGGTAGCTTTAGGTGGTTACGTTTTACAGAAAACAAAGGAGCCAATGTTGCTAATCACATCACAGAAGAGGGATATTTGCAAATGAAAAGGCAAAAGTGGTTGAACTGGTTACACTGGTCCTTGGAAGGTTTAGCCTGAGTTTCAGGAAGTTACTTTGCAGTAAATGTTTGCCACAAATCTGGGTGAGGGAATTTTAAGCTAAAAGCAAGACTCAAAGTGGCCTAGGCACATTGCAGGCCCGATCCCCCACAGGAGGACCTATCCGTGGGCATGGGTCCTGTGCATCTCCCAGTGGGAGCTCTCCTACACTTTTAAGACTTTCTCTTTAAATCTTTGGCATTTTAATTATGATGTGTCTTGGTGTGGTCCTCTTTGGGTCCATTTTGTTTAGGACTCTCTGTGCTTTCTGGACTTTTATGTCTATTTCTTTCACCAAATTAGGGAAGTTTTTGTTCATTATTTTTTCAAATAAACTTTTAATTTTTTATCTTTTCTCCTTCCAGCACCCCTGATTCAAATGTTGGTATGTTCAATGCTGTCCATAGGCTCCCTTAACTTATCCCCATTTTTATGTATTATTTCTCTTCTTGCTGTTCTTTTTTTAAAGAATACTTTATTGATTATGCTATTACAGATGTCTCATTTTTCTCCCCTTAATTCCCTTCTGCCCAGTACCCCCATTCCCTCCAGCATCCCCCCTTAATGCATGTCCATGGGCCATACATATAAGTTCTTTGGCTTCTCCATTTTCCATACTATTCTTAACCTCCCCCTGTCTATTTTGTACCCACCATTTATGCTTCTTATTCCCTATGCTTTTCCCCCATTCTTCTCCTTCCCCCTACCCACTGATAGCTCTCCATGTGATCTCCATTTCTGTTCCAGTTGTTTGCTTGGTGTGTTTTTGTTTTCTAAGTTTAGTTGTTCATAGTTGTGAGTTTGTTGTCATTTTGTTACTGAACAAGAGGAGGTCCGAGGGAGGGGCAATACAATATTTGGCCCACCTAGGGATGCCCAAAACTGCTGTACAACAGGGGCCCCTCCCAAAAACCAAAATACTAAAATCTACTGGGCCCTTCTGTCCGCCGCCAATTGGAAACACATCTCTTAATGCCAGAGATTTGTGAAAAGGAAACAAAATGTTTATTTAATGCTATTCAGGCCTAATGCCACCACTAAAATATCAAAGTCCTTTAGGGTATACACCTACATCCACACAGCGCTCCCTTCTCCCACTGTCCCAACTCCGGGTACCGTAAATCAGGAAAAGAGCACACGTCCCTTTTTCAGGCCACTGGCACCGTCAGCTGTGTCACCGTGCAGGCAGGATCTCTCTCTAGTTAATCCAAAGTACTGTGGTACCCTCTCATGGTCCACTGGCAAGAGTCCTTTGTACCCAGTTCCATTCAAAGTCTCTCCTGCTTTTTCAGGCCCCGCAGCCAAAGGGGACACCCCAAAGCCGAGTGGGCCTCTTCTACCAAAGCTGCAGGAGTCCGCACTCCACCAAAAGCATGTGGCTTTCTTCTTCACCTGGCTGCAGGGATCTCCCTTCTGGCAAAGCTGCGTGGTTCTTCCCTTTCACCTGGGAAAGAGGGGGTCCACACTCTGCCAAAACCACGTGGCTCCCTCTTTCACCTCACCAACAGGGGGTCCTCACTCTGCTGAAACCGCGTGGCTCTCTCTCATCTGCCCAAGCAGGGACCCTTCATGTCCTGGAGCCAGTCTTTTCCAAGCTCCCACACAGCGGCCCTTCCACTCAGGGGAGCAGCCCTTAGTTACATCCTGAGTCCAAGCCCTCCTCACTCAGGAGCGCAGCTCCTAGTTCCCATCTTGAGTCCCAGCTCCATCCTGAGTCCCTCGCTAGTTCCTTCTCTCTCAGGAGTCCAGACTTTAGTTACATCCTCCTGAGTCCCAGTCCACTCACTCAGGAGGGCAGCCCTTAGTTACATTCTGAGTCCAAGTTCCATTCTCAGTCCCTTACTCAGGAGCGCAGACCTTCTCTCTGGCCCTGCTACTCCCTTCTGCCTTCTGCTCCAAACTTGGCCACTGCTATTTAACATATCTATGAAACCAGTTAAAGGTTATAGATATGTTAAATAACCATTCCTCCGGAGGTTAGCTCCAAAACTATTGCTATGCAAAGTAGCTCTCAATGGCCTGGCTCCATTCATCCCTTCCCCCTGGGGGGGGGGGGGGGTGGTGAGGACATCTTAATATGTCTCTCCAATATTTCTATACACTTTGACTCTGGACACCTTTCCAAATCTTCTCGGGGGGCCCCCCCTGTCTGCACCCTGTATCAATTTTACTGTTCAGAATTTTGATCTCCTTTTTCTTGGTAAGTCCCTTTAACATTTCATATAATAAGAACTTGGTGATGATGACCTTCTTTAACTTTCCCTTATCTGGGAAGAACTTTATCTGCCTTTCTATTCTAAGTAATAGCCTTGCTGTATAGAATAATCTTGGATGTAGGTCCTTGCTTTTCATGAATCTGTTCTGATTGAGGATTGTATCTTATCCTCATTTTTTGTATACATTTCTCTTCTGGCTGTTCTGATGTATTTTTCTTATGTTCCAAATAATTGATTTGATTCTCAGCTTTATCTACTCCATTGTTGATTCCTCGTAAATTTTTCTTTATTTCACTTAGTGCATCTTTCATGTCTGCCTGGGTCTTTTTTTTTTTTTTTTTATGCTACTGAAGTGTCCAATGAGTTCTTTGGGCACCCTAATAACCAGTGTTTTGAACTCTGCAGCTCATAGGTTGCTTACTTCCATTTTATTTAGTTCTTTTTTTTTTGGAGTTTTGTTCTGTTTTTTCATTTGGGCCATATTTCTTTTTCTTATTTTGGCAGCCTTCTTGTGTTTGCTTCTATGTATTGGATAGAGATGCTTTGACTTCCCACCTTACTAGCATGGCTTACTGTAGAAAAGCACACCTGTAAGTTGGATGGGGCAGAGCCTTAGGTAATCACCAGGGTGGGGCAACCCATGTGAACCAGGTTGATGGGTTCTCAGATATGGTGCCTCTGTTTCAGGGCTCTGTGTAGGAGAGGGCTCAGAAAGAGGCCTGTGGCCACTGCCTGGCCTGTGGACTTTTGTCTGGGAAGAAGCTGTCCCTCAGCTGTCACCCTGGTGCCAGATACTTCTGTTTCCCCCTGTATGCCACTGGTGCCCTTGTAGCTCCCGCTCCAGTTCTAAAGCCCAAAGGGAGTGAGTCTGAGTAAGACCTAAGTCTATTGCAGGCTCTTGAAGAAGCAATGCCTGAGAATTTCGCAATTTCTTCCGCCACTCCAACTGCCACTGATTATCATAGCTAGAAATTATGGGAACTTATCTTCCTGGCACTGAAACCCTGGCCTGGGTGTGGGGTTGGGATCCCTCACTCCTGAGGTATCTCTCCTGATTTTATCCACCACATGTGGGAGTGGGGATGCATATTCCACCTCTCCGTGTCTCCACACCTCTTACCTGTCTGGATGATAAAAATTCTTTAATTCCTTGGTTGTCAGACTTCCATACATCTCCATTTTCTGACAATTCTGGGTGATACTTATTTGGTAGTTTAGTTGTAATTTTTGCTGTTCTTGTGCAGGAAGCTGAGCCACATTTACCTATGTCTCCATCTTGACTGCCAGATGTGTACTTTTTAAGCTGTTAATTATCGTAACAGAATTAGAGTAATTAAATCTCCCTTTAATCATCGATAACTGTCAGTACTTTAAAACAGTCACCCCAAACACTTCATTTCTATCCCCTGAATATCTGTTACTCCTGCTAAAAATTTCATTGAACAATGGCACGAGAGACCACTCAATTACCAAAGTCTGATATTTCTTTTCTTTTTCTTTTTCTCCTTTTTTTTTTTTCCTTTTTCTTTTCAAGGTCTAGTATTTGGGGACTTTGCAATAATTCCTTTTTCTCAACAGGATTCATTTTGCTCACTCTAAACACTCCATTTATCACTAAATTCTCTAAATAATATTTGTTTTATGTGTTAAATATCTCCAGAAATTTCTTATCCTCTAAGACTTTATTAATTCTGGCCTAAATTATCTTTTTCAGATTTTTTATTTCTCATCTTCACTTCCACCACCATCACCACCCATTTATCTCCCATGCACTTTTTATTCTTCTGTAGGGGGATCATTTCACACACAAAAAAAATCTTTTTGTGAAACGTCCCTATTGCTTGCAAGGTAAACACAAACTACTTAATAAAATCCTACAGAGGATTTCACAGGCTGGCACCTCATTTCTTTGCGCACTCACCTCCATATCTTTTGCTCCAGTCTTTCCTGGTTACCTGGAGCTCTAGGACGTGTCACGCCTGTTTGTGGCTCCGTGACTTTGTGTGATCAGTGATGCCCAGCATACAGGACGAAATTCGTTAGACTCCTGTTCTGAAAGATTCTCAAAGCTACGCTAGGAAATAAAATCATCTCTTTGGGACTCTCATTTACCCCACCTATGCTTGAGAAATAATCCCACATCTGCACTTTGAAATTCGGACCCTATTTTAAAGAAACAAATACGAATGAGCTCCACTTATGTTCTAGACACTGTGTTGGTATATGGTGGAAAGGAGGAGAAAAATCTAGTCTTCTTCCCTCGAAGAAGCCACATACTAATAAGAAATGTAGCAGTATTTATAACAAATTGTAATACAAAGCAAGAAAATACATATGTAAAGAGCAATTTATAAAGAAGGCCGTGGAAGTTCAAGGGGTAAGTGGAGAGAATATTATGCCTTCTAATAAACATTATTTCTTTGAATCCTGGGTCTTGCAACTACTAAATAATTTGAAGATTAATACATAAATGTTGTATGTAAATATTTATATGTGAATTTATAATAGCATATATACTATATATTGCATAAGTAGTATATTTATGATATATTATAAATATATTACATTGAGTTTTAATCATAGTAATTTCTTTAAGAAGTGTCATAAACAGAGACTTTATTAGGAGATAGACTCTAGCTACGTAACATTGCTCAGCTTGCAAGAGATAAAGGGAAATTAGCAAGGATTTAATTACTATTTAAGCAGATTCTTATACATAAAGACTAAAAATAAACTATTATAAAAAATAAAAATATTGTTCTCATGAGTACTTCCCAAGGAAGCTACTAAATGAGTTCTTTGGGGCAAACAAAATGACTGGAGAAATATCATTATAAGAATTGGTGGGAGCATAACTTTAGAATTAAAGTAAATGATGGATGCAAGAAAAGCAGTGTCATGTGTTATCTGATTTGATACAAGAAAGTTTCAAATGATTCAGAGGCAATAATGAGAGCATATAAAATTTAAAATGAGTTTTTTATTGCTTCATGGCTATTAACTAAGAATCAAAGAATTTTGCAACAGTTTCTTGGGGACATACAGAAGAAAAAGAAAAGATTGCCAAGTAGATTACTAACTAAATTTGATGAATCTTTTACAAAAGAGTAAAAGAGAAAAGGTGAAAAGAGAGATAACCAAGGTTTGATATTAAAATTACTATAAAAATAATCATAAGAATAGAAATAAAAATCCCTCTGTTAAAAAAGAAAGCACAAGGGGAGGTGGGCTGGGATGTGAGTAAAAAACAGAAAACTGTACTTGAACAATAATTAAATAAATTTTTAAAACAGAAAGCACAATAAAATAGAACAGTGAAAAACTTTATATATAAAGACTCATATATATATATATATTTTTTTTTAAAACATAATAAGTCCAAAAGTATTGATTATATAAACAAGTGTAGATGGACGTAACTTACCTGTTATTCCACAGGTTATTTCAAATTGACTCACAAAGAAAAATGTAACACTTTTCTGTGTGTGAGACACAACTAAAAATAAGAAGATTTTAAAAGGTTGACAATAAAAGGATGGACAAATTTTGCAGGGAAAAAGAATAAAAATTAAAAAGTGTACAAAATATATTTCAAAGAGAAGCTACAGGGAATGTTAGGAAATAGAAAGATATTAATGATAGGTTACTTTGCTTCATTTTAAAAAATCCAAGACAGATTATCTATTGAAAATTTATAGAAGACACACAACATAATTCATAAAACAGAATTTAATAATCTGTTTTGAACTCTGAAATTCAATAACAGAAAATATAATTTTTCTCAAGTGCATATAAAATGTTTACAAATAAGGTGAGGGTATCACCTTATCTGAGGTGATAAATACCCTCAAAAAATTCAAAAAAACAGATGTATCACAAAAGTAATAAAAATAAAATTTCATAATAAAACCAGAAAGCAAGAAGGCGCTTTTGCCTAGAAGTACAAACCATGTCATTAAATAAGCTGTTAGGTCAAAGAGGAATACAGAATAATTTACATACTTTATTGAAAATAGTAATAATGATGGGGGAGATATGAAATATGTGCAATATGATGGGGCAGATAAAAATTACCATTTTAGTAATAAAAATAAAGTTAACACTATAGAGCAAAAAATTGAGAAGGAACAATAAAGCCAGGAAAAGGGGTGGGGGGATGCTGAACAATGATAAAAGCTGAAATGTAAAAGTTTGTAAAGCAAAACAGAATATAATAAATAAATGCTAAGCGGTTTTTTAAATAACAAAAAGGCAAGCCACTATCTAGCTTAATTTTTAAAAATTAGACAACAATTTCAGAAAATTAGAAATGATAAGACAGAAATAATCATATAAGCCATCAAAACAAAAGAACTTTTTTTTAAAAGAATAGGAAACTACTTTGCTCAATTGAAGACCTAGAAAATAATAGGTAACTTTTGGAACAATATAATTTATAAGCATTGACTCCCCCAAAAAGACAAAAAATGTTCAATTGCCATGAAGAATTCTTTTCAGTCTGGGGGAAAGCAACAGATCAAGATATTTTCACAGGAGCATTTTACTAAAATTTATCAGATAATTTCAATATTATTTGAAATTTTAGAACATAATAAAAAAGTAAACTTTCCAAGTTTATTCCCAGAAATATAACACTGCTCCCCCAATTAAAACTATTACATTTTAAATACAAAACTTTAGACTTATCTCATATATTAACATCAATGCATTAATTCATATATAAGATGTTAGCAAATGAAATACCACAACACTTTAAAGATATAACATGTCTCAACCAGTGGGTTTTCTCCCAGGAAAGTAAGTATGATTCAATACTAGGAATTTCTTTCATGTAATCCATCATATTAACAGAACAATAGAGAAAAAGCCTATGATCATATCCATAGAGGTTAGAAAAGTATTTGATGAAGTCTAACATTTACACATTTTTAAAAAGGTAAACAAAGTAAGAAGTGACAAATACTTTCTTAACATGGTTTGTGTGTGTGTGCATGTGTGTGTATACCTCAGCTCAAAGGCCAGTATTTTACTCAATGGTGAAATTGACTGGAAGTCTTACTAAAATGAGGAACTTACATTACATTTTAGAAATGCATTTAGACCACAATAATATAAAAATTTTAAACATAAGAAGTAGTTATGTTCATTTACAAAAGACAAGTGGGAAAACTAAGATAATGGAAAAACTAAAATGACAAAACTCCTTGGATACGAAGAAGTCCATAAACATATAAAGCTAATAGCCCTTCTATGTACAAACAGAAATCAGGTAGAAGCTAGAATGGACCTCATTTACAATAGCATAAAGAAGGAAAACTACCTATACATAAAGCTAATAAAGAATGTCCAAACAACATATGAGAAAAATTATAAAAATAATGTTAAAACAGAAAAGTAGACTTGAACAAATGGATACACATATTATGATCTTGGATCTGATTCAAAAACAGAAAGACATCATTTACACAATGGTGTACTATGCAGCAGAAAGAAAGAAGGAGCTCCCACCCTTTGCAACAGCATGGATGGAACTGGAAAGCATTATGCTGAGTGAAATAAGCCAAGTGGTGAAAGATAAATACCATATGATCTCACCTTTAACAGGAACCTAATCAACAAAACAAACAAGCAAGCAAAACCTAACCAGAGACATTGAAATACAGACCAAACTGACAGTAACCAGAGGGAGGGGCAAAGGGGATAACTGGGGAAAGAAGGGGAAGGGTCAGTCATCAAGGAACATGTAAAAAGGACCCATGGACAAAGCCAAAGGGGAGGTAGGATTGAGGGTGGAAGGTGGCAGGCGAGGGTGGGTATGGTGGGGCAGGTTAGTTGTGGGGGGAATGGGGACAACTGTAGTCGAACAACAATAAAAAAAATGGAAAGACATCAGTTCTTCCTAAACTAAATTACAAACAACATGATCCCAATAAAATACACCATTTTTTGGGCTAAAGAAGTTATTATAAAGGTCATCTGCAATACATCAAAACTAATGTAGCTAATTAAACCCTTAAAAAAGACAGAATAGCCCTACCAGATATTTTTAAATATTTTATTTTTCCTTGTTTATAATATATATTATCAGCCCATGAGCAAACCAAAATAAAATAATAAATAAACTCAATTATTTATGTATCATTAAAAGTAGGCTCTAGAGGAAAACATTGGTGAAGTTCTGTACAGAGAAATAGATAAACGTTGTGATACAAATTTCAAACACTTTTCAGAAAAAAGAAAAAATTAATTTCATTTGTTAGAAGCTTCCATGGCAAATGCTAACATGTAAGAAAGTAAAGAGAAAAAGGAATGAATTGGAAAAATCTTTGAAATGCATATAAAAGATTAAATATTAATTATATCTTTAATATATGAAGAACTTTTAAAATAGAGGAGAAAAAGGACAAAGCTATTAAAAATGAAGTAAAGAATATCTTACGAAAAAAGAAATGCAAATGACTCTTGAGCATTGAGTGAGATGCCAGCCACTCTCAGAATGAGAAAAAAAGCATATTAAACTTTACCAATACGCTGATTTTTGTAGGTTAAAATGGAAAAACTCCAAAAAAGAAAGGAAAAATAATTAGTGAGGCTATGAGGAAAAGACCTTCCCATATGTTTCTGATCAGAATACAAAATGGAACCCAGACGGAGGTGATTACGGCAACATCAAGTGATATTAGATATGTGCTTAGCATTTAGCCCAGCATTCCGACTTCTAAAAATCTCACAGGCAAAAACAGTAAAAAAATATTGTGTATAAGCTGTTCATTTTAGAATTATCTGTAACAACACAATACACAAATCTATAAGGGATTGGTTAATTCAACTATGACACAAAAATGAAGTATTACTATCATCTTTAAAAAAGAATGAGGGCTATCTCTATGTACTACCATAGAGTGAGATTTATGACATTGGTAGTAGTAATGGAAAAATGCATGCATGTGACTGTGGTATGTCACTATTAAAAATGGCAATACAAGAACAAAAATACTTAGATTAGAAAAGTAAAAGAATAAATATAAAATATCTTAATGGTTATTTATAATAAGAGATAGAAACAGTGTAAAGGGATCAAAAGTAAAAATTAGACTTATTTGAATACACTTGGTATTGTCTTTGGAACCATTTAAATATTTTACATATTATATAACAACAAATATTAACATTTTATACCTAAGTAATAAAAATAACTGAAACAACAAAATGTATTCTAGTTAACAGTATTGCTGTACAATGAAGAATTATTGCAAGTAGTGAAATAAAATACTTTGACTATATATCCCTAGTGAAATAAATGAAGAAAAAAAAGTAGGTGAAACAAACCTTAAAATTATTTTTGAGAAATGATATTGTTGGTGGTACTATGGGTCTTGCTATCTAAGATGCCTGATGGTGTTTTGTAAGAAAATCAAATAAGCACTTTTTAAAAGATTTTATTATTTTTAGAAAGGGGAAGAGAGGGAGAAAGAGAGAGAGAAACATCAATGTGTGGTTGCCTCTCATGTGTCCCCTGCTGGGGCCTGGCCTGCAACCCAGGCATGTGCCCTGACTGGGAATCTAACCAGTGACCCTTTGTTTCACAGACCCATGTCCAATCTAGTTAGCTACACCAGCCAGGGCTTTTGATATTGTAATTTTGTCATTTCTGGAGCTAGTAAGAACTGGGATACACAACATGGAATAAAAATGACAGTTGATGTTTTACTCATTCAGATTAAATTCTAAGGGCATTTCCTGGAAAAGTTTTTTTAAGGATTTATATTTTATACAGGTATTCCTGTTCTTGGTCTTAAAACAAATGTTAAATTTTTGTATATTATAAAACAGTGAGAGATAAGAAATAACTATTGCATAAAATATTTTATATACATCTTTGCATTTTAGTAGAAAAATGATTTTAGATATCTTTCAAAGTATAATGGTAACTCAGAGTTTAAGATTAAATTTTCTATTATCTATTAAAAGATATTTCAGCACTGTTTAAATATCTAATAAAATCACAGAACTAAAATAAAATATTTCACATATTTAGTAGGAAGAATGTACAGTTTAGAGCTCTACAATTATTTTATAAAAAGAAGTTTCATAAAAATTATAGTAGTTTTGCTTTGGAAAGCTGGACCCAAAGTTATGTGCTGCTTTATTATCATATCACATGAGACAGAAGTTTTGATCATTTAGTCTACAAAGCTTTACTTCTTCTTTATTTATTTTTGAATTTCTAACATAGCCAGGAATTTTCTTGTTACCTTCATGTGAATGAATGTACAAAATATTTTCTCTGTTGCTTATAAACCTCTGTGACTTTCGCGTACATGCCATCAATCTTTCTCCTTGTCAGATATGCACTTCCTGTCTTCCCATACTCACCGCAAGAAGGTTTTGGCCTCAGATCCAGTTGCCATATTGTAACTCTAAAGATCTCATCCATCGCTAAATCTGGAGATTCATAAGCTTTTCCGATGTGTGTCATGGATGGCTTTGGCACTTGGTGAAACCTAGAATCCCTTATAGAATATTGTTTTTAACTGGATAAAACAGATAAGAGTTCAAGGATTATCAATTATTAACATATTTTAAAATTGATTATAACAATATATGTTTCTTTAGTAACATGAAATAACAATATCTAAAAAATGGATCTGAAAAAAAAACTATAATTTCAAGTAGTATGGAACTAGAAAACAATTTCAAACTATCTACAATGACTAAAATGTGATCTAAATGTACATGTGATTTTTATTAGTGACAAAGATCTGGGTATTACTAATACTACTGTTACCAAACAACAGGAGGTGGTCCGAGGGAGGGGCAATACAATATTTGGCCCATCCAGGGATGCCCAAAACTGCTATACAACAGGGGCCCCTCCCAAAAACCAAAATACTAAAATCTACTGGGCCCTTCTGTCCGCCGCCAATTGGAAACACATCTCTTAATGCCAGAGATTTGTGAAAAGGAAACAAAATGTTTATTTAATGCTATTCAGGCCTAATGCCACCACTAAAATATCAGTCCTTTAGGTTGTACACCTACACCCACACAGCGCTCCCTTCTCCCACTGTCCCAACTCCGGGTACCGTAAATCAGGAAAAGAGCACACGTCCCTTTTTCAGGCCGCTGGCACCGTCAGCTGTGTCACCGTGCAGGCAGGATCTCGAGTTAATCCAAAGTACTGTGGTACCCTCTCACGGTCCACTGGCAAGAGTCCTTTGTACCCAGTTCTAGTCAAAGTCTCTCTTGCTTTTCAGGCCCTGCGGCCAAAGGGGGCACCCCAAAGCCGCGTGGGCCTCTTCTACCAAAGCTGCAGGAGTCCGCACTCCACCAAATGTGGCTGTCTTCTTCACCTGGCTGCAGGGATCTCCATTCTGGCAAAGCTGCGTGGTTTTTCCCTTTCACCTGGGGAAGAGGGGTTCCACACTCTGCCAAAACCACGTGGCTCCCTCTTTCACCTCACCGAGAGGGGGTCCTCACTCTGCTGAAACCGCGTGGCTCTCTCTCAATGGCTGCCGTGCCTGGCTCTTAAATCCCAGCACCCATCTTCCTCTGTACCCCTATTTCCGACTCCTCCCAAGATCAGTTACACCTGCCAGTATTCTGTATTAATACAAGTTTACTGGGCTGCCATCGTTAGTCTGGGCAGTAATCATCCCATGTCCTCGAGCCAATCTTCTCCAAGCCCCTACGCAGGTGCTGTAACTTGGGGGGACCTGCCCCCAGTTACATCTTGGGGGGAAGTGACTTCATCCCCCTAGCTCCAAGCCTGGCCACAGCCATTTAACATATCCAAGTGACCGCCAGAGGCTATAGATATGTTAAAAGACAATGCCATGGATTAGCTGCAAGGCTGTGGCTGTGCAAAACTGTCCCTTCCCCCCCCAACTCACACCTGTGGGGGTGGGGTGAGGACATCTTATATGTCTCTCCATTATTCCCATACACTTTGAATTCTGGACACCATTCCAAATCTTTTTTTGGGGGGCCCCCTTTGGCTGCACCCTGTATCACTACTGTGATTTGTTCTGTACATTCATAATTGAAGCAAATGTTATATTTCAATTAGAGAGTAATTAAACTAAAGATATAATATTTTCTCATCCACACTTATGGATGCCTGAATTATAATGGTACATGACTCCAGATTTTAAAACTCTGAGTTTCAAGCATAAGAAACACATTATTTTATTTTCAATTACTATAAAATAATCAGAAAAGAAAAATATTGAACTCTGCTTTTGATAAGCTCCATAAGAGGTGATATGGAAGAAGGAATATAAAGCTGGGGAAAAATAAAAGTGAAAACAAACATAAAAGGTTAAACAGGGCATACATAGTCTATGTCACATGATATTAAAATGAAGCAAAAAGCAACTTCTTGGAAGGGGCCACAGTTGATCGGTTTTTTTTTGTTTGTTTGTTTTATATGTATTGACACTAGCTTTGATTTCAGATGGATATGCAAATTAATTCTCAGAGCAAATCAACTCATTTATGCTTTGAAGTCCAAAACATTGTCTCCATTCACTTCACTTGATTAAAACCTAAGAGGAAATGAATGGTTAACTCATTTAAGCAAATAAAAAAAGCAGCTATGATGATATTTCTGGCAATATTTCTAGATGATTATTTAATATTAAAAGATATTAATGATTTGCCTGAAATTTTTCTATAGGATGGTTTCCCTCAGTCCTGCACACAATACCAAAAATACTCTTACAAAAACAATAACAATAATATTCTATATTTGAATTTCATCACTGTAAACATTTCACAACTGTTACTGCTTTAATCCTCTCATTAATATTTTGAGATCAGCAAAGTAGATCATGTCCTTTCGTCAATTAGCATTCCTAGAGGAAACAGGCAGCCATTTGAAGTGGAAAAAATTTTCTTTTTAAATATATATATTTTTTATTTAATTATTGTTCAAGTACAGTTTTCTGTTTTTTACTCCCATCCCAGCCCACCCCATCCCCAATTTGAGAGGGTTTATTCACAGCAAGACTATTTGCAAAAAAAAGAGAGAAATGGGTACAGACAAATGCTAGTGAATGGCACAACGTTGTGGGGCCCGGTCTGAAGAGTCAGGTGCCTTGAGCAGATCAGTGACCTTCAGTCAGAGGGACGTGATCTTGCAAAGAGGGAGCTAGGTGGAATTTATTCTGCTCTCACCCTCACTTCCTTTTTCCTTTTAGTCTTTCCAGCCAAAGGCACTGTTTACCTGCCCCAAACCAAGGCCAGAAAGCACAGGAACTTTTCTGTGATGCAGAGAGGTCACCTTCCCAGTCCGAACTCAGGGTGAGAAAAAACCAAAAGAGGATCTGGAAAGCTGATAGAAGATGCCTGGCACAAGTAAACACGTTCCATAGATTCGGGTCAATAAACACTTTGCTTCATAACACTGCTATTATCACCACTAAATTGAGAGAGGGGGACTCGTTCAGACAAAATCAGAACACAGTTCTAAGCCCCACCCAGAGGCATTCAAACCCATTCAGTAGTCACTGTTTTCTGCCTGTCTCTTGCATACAGACAAAAGCAGGTACCATGTAACTCTATTGGTCACATTGAAAGAATACATATCTCTTTGGTCCCTTTTGTTAGAAAAGCAACCATATTTCAGTAATTAAAATAATCATTCTTATGTCATAGCCCAAATCACAAATATTATGAAGGTTTCTCCTTTTCAAACTGGAGAGCTGCAGTTGGAAGGGGCTGCAGTCAGTTTGCCCTCCTCCCTTCCCCTATCACAGTGAGCTAGCTGCCTCTGCACCCTCCCATGTTGGGGATGGGTGCAGAGAGGTACAGAAAGTCTTGCTTAACTGATACTACCATGACCTTTAGTGCTTTCTGGCTTCAGGAAATGCTCAAAGCTGACTCTTTATCATGGAATGTTTCGTAGGATCACTGCATAACCACCTTGGAAACCCTGATATAAATTGATCAATTTTCTTGCCCCCTGGCATGCTTCTATTTCAGCAGGGGAATTTTGCTTCTCATCCTCATCCCACCCTCTAAAATCATTTGTCACCCCCACCAGCATCCTGCTAAAGTTGCCTTATGCATAACCCCTGGCAGAAAGCCCTTGGGGAAGGTTCTTTTTATCATTAACCTAGGTCAACTCTTCCCACAGGCTTGCTTGACATCAGCTCCACAGAAAACCCACATCCATGATGTGGGAAGGTCACTGAAAGTGAGCTGTTCTTTTTACATGTCCATCTCTGCACTCTGGCAGACAGCCCATTCTCACAGCTTCTTGCCTTTTAGATCTCACACACTTCATTCCGTCAGGTCTGTTTTGCTCCAAGAGGTACGTATGTGAAGCTCTCTGAATAGTTTTCTTAAAGCCCTTCCTCTATATAAAAGAGGAAGGAAAATGCTGATGTTTTCTAACAACTTACTCCAGAGAAATTTTCTTTCTTTACCTATTCGACACCAATTCTTTTATGGGATCAAAATTAGAAAAAAAACAACAGTTCATAGCAACCTCCTTTGCAAATACTGTGTAAGTCTAGCACTTTACTTTGGAATGCAAGAGGAAATAATACTTTTTTTTCCTTCAACTTTTTTGAGCCACACTCAAAACTGAGAGAACCAAACAGAGGTAGAAAGAATGCAACTTTAACATTTTGGTACAGCTTTTATTTAATCTCTACAATAACCTAGGAAACTCTTACCTCATTTTATTGGTATGTTTTGAGAGATAAAATTATTTCCCTAGCTAGAATGTCAGGTTTCTTAACTCTAATTCCAATGGCTTACATTTAAGTGAGCTGCTCTGATAAAGAAATTAAAGTTCTGTGAGAATAAGGCACTTGTCTGAGTCCAGGAGCAGTGAGGTTCCTGACAACGTGTGCATCGAATAAATAGTTTTGGAAAAACTGTACTAATGATGTATGACTTTCAATCCTAAGCCAGACATGAAGTTCAGACAGAGTTGGGAATAACAGGTCTAGTTTTACTTTGTCAGTTATGATTGCCCTTCTTGATGACAGCCCCGAAGAGTAAAGGCGAAAGTCCTAACATATCATTTTCCTTTCTAATTCATTGTGAAGCAATGCCACAGACCAAGGCCAGCCTAGGTATCTCCTGATGTTTGCTATTTCTTTCCAGTTCTTATTTGGTAATACCTAAAGGGAGTAGTTCAAAATGGGCCCCATTTCAGAGCATGAAGTACAGAGAAAGGATTCACAGTGCGGGGCCCTATTTCCATGGTTCCTTCCTCCTCCTCTCTGAAAACCCTGGCTGCACCATAGGAAATTCACTTGGGGAAAACCATCTTGGGCCATTTTTCACAGCACAGCCCTCTGCACTCCAGCATGCCACCACAGAACAAGAAAGTCCCTTTGCTTTTGCTCCCTTCCCTGACTCATATATAAAGGTTTTAAACTTTCCCCTAAAAAGGATAATACTTGATTCCATATACAGGCTCTGAGATGTGAGTTATCCACTTCCCCTCACACACACCCCCCAAAAAAATTCCAGAAGACATTTTTGTGTAAATCCTTTTGCTGGACAGAAGTTTCAGAAATTTCATTAGGCCCTCAAAGAGGTTTACAAACCAAGCAAATGAAGATTTCCTCTGCCCTCTCCTACAGCTCTACAGCAGTTTTCAGGCTAACTGAACCGGGGTGATTTTACACTAAACCCTGTCAGTCTCATTGGTCGATTCCCGTGCTGATGGTTTGCTTCAGAATGCCCGTGTGTATGGCCCGTTCCTTGGAATAAAACTCTAGAAGCTGATGTTGTGCCTAGTCAGCACCATTATCATACACTTAATAGAATCTCTTTAACATTGAATGACCACTTTTGAGATAGAAGTCCCAACGTCCTAAGTCAACTTTCTCCTTATCAAGGAGCATGTGCTTTCCTCATTCTAAATGTATCCCATTTATTAAGTCTCATATTTCCCAGCCTCATACTTCCATGTAAAGGAGCTGCAGTTAGGGAAAGACTGAACTCTGCCCCACCTTCTTATTCCCTGCTTCCCAAAGGAGAAGTACTCATTTATCTGGTAGGCCAGTTGGGGAGGAGTAGCCAAACATGTCCAGCTCATCCCCTTTCTTCCTGTTTTATTGGATAACTATGAATACTTTTTGTAAATCTATCTAATCCAGGGGTGGAAATGTAAGGAAGTCCTTTTAAATGCACATTAAAGTCATACTCTATACTCAGCTTGATCAAAATGTCATTTTGATTTCTGTACATGGATCATTCATGTTTTATTTCTCTATTGTTTTTCAATGTGAACTTCAGATCGAAGGATAATATATACTGGCCCCTAAAAACTACATTGTCACTCAGACTTAATGAAGTATGTCCTTCATCCCAACATTCTGGAACTTGAATTTAAACATGATTGTGGACTTTGATTATTTCCTTTTTCATTCTTTTCTTTTTTAAAGAACGGGCTTTAAAAAAAAATTATACTTATTTATTTTTAGAGAGAGGGGAAGGGAGGGAGAAAGAGAGAAAGCAAAACATCAATATGTGGTGGCCTCTCATGCGCCCCCCACTGGGGACCCAGCCCACAGCCCAGGCATGTGCCCTGACCGGGAATCAAACCAGCAACTCTTGACGCACAGCCCGCACTCAATCCACTGAGCCACACCAGCCAGGGCTCCTTTTCACTCTTTACAGGGCCATGCTGAGTCCTTTTCAGTCTGTCCTCACACATCTGTCCTTCCAAGAGCATATATTCTGTCTTCTGACAGTCATTTCTTAATTCTATAATTTAATTTTAAATTAGGACAATCAGAATTGCAGGATTCAGGGTCCCCATTTGTTTTATTTCCACTTGCTCCATAAGATTTTCCTGGAACCCCCAAGTTGGCTGCGATCTCTTCTCCCGTGGAATCCCAGAGCACTTTGAATGTCACTGCGCTAAATATCTGCTGCTGTGCAAACAAGTTGACTAGAAATTAGGAGCCTAAGACAATAATAAGTACTTAATGTCCTCGCATGGTTTCTGTGCATCAGAAATCCATTAAAAAACTTGCTGGGTGCTTCTGGCTCAGGGTCTTTCCAACACGACAGTGAAATGTTGGCCAAGGCTGTGGCCGTCTGCAGGCAATACCTGAGCTGAGGGCATCCATCCCCAAAATGGCCCACTCACGGCTCACAGCAGGAAGTCTCGGCTCCTCACTAGCTGTTGGCAGGAGGCCTTAGTTCACTGCCATGTAAACCACTACATAGGACTGTGAAAGTGTTTTTAGGAAATGACAGCTGAGTTCTCCTAGAGTGGCTGATCCAAAAAGCAAGGCAGAAGCTGCAATAAATTTTATTACTTAGGCTCGGAAGTCATACATCCTCATTCCACAATTTACTATTGGTTACAGAGACCATCCCTGATTAAATGTGAAAGGAGACTGCATTAAGGTAAAAGTATTGGAGCTTAGCCACTACACTTATCTAAGATTTATAGAATACAAATTTAATTGCATATTTCACTAATCTAAATTACTAAACTATTTAAAAGAATATCTTTCATTGCCATTACCATATTCTCTCCTTTTGCATATAACTCATTATTCATGAAGCTGTATGCCTTTCTTTAAAAAAGGCAGGCATTATATTGCCCTGTTAAGATGTAACAGCAAAACAGACTATTTGTTTCAGGTTACACTCTCCATACCCTAATTTCTTTCCTTGAAACTCAGAATTATCAGCAAGATAAATAAAAGTTGGGGTGTATCCAACCATTGGGAAGAAAGTGCTTAAGTTCACATGAAACACTTATTAAAATTAATAAAGTTCCTAACCACAAATAATCCTTAATTTTTTTTGCTCTATCCTTGTACCTCCTCACCCAGTCTCCCCCACCCCACAACAGCTGTCAGCCTGCTCTCCATCTCTGAGTCTGGCTTTATTTTGCTTATTAGTTCAGTTTGTTCCTTAGATTCCACATTTATGTGAAATCATATGGTATTTGTCTTTCTCTGACTTATTTAACTTTGTGTAGTGTTCCCAGGTCCATCCATGCTGGCACAAAGGGTAAAATGTTCTCCTTTTCTGTGGCCCTGTTGTATTCCACTGTGTAAATGACCGTACTTGGTTTATCCACTCGCCTACTGATAGACACTTGGACTGCTTCCAAATTTTGTTGAGGTCAATAACACTGCAATGAACACAGAAGTACTTATATTCTTGCAAATTAGTGTTTCAGGTTTCTTTGGATAAATTTTCAGAAGTGAAATCTCTGGGTCCTAAGGCAGTTTCATTTTTAATTTTTTGAGTTATCTCCATACTGCTTTCCACAGTGAGTGCACCAACCTGCACTTCCAACAACAGTGCAAAAGTGTTCCCCTTTCTTATTTTTAAAGGTGTAACTTGTTTAGTTTTAGAGAGAGGGGAAGGGAGGGAGAAAGAGAGGGAGAGAAACATCAATGCGTGGTTGGTTGTCTCTCGAGTGCCCCTATTGGGGACCTTGCCTTAAACCCAGGCATGTTCTCTGACTGGGAATCCTTTGGTTCACAGGCCAGCACTCAATCCACTGAGCCACATTAGCCAGGGTAGGGTTCCTCTTTCTCCACACCCTCCACTTATCTGTTGATTTATTGATGATAGCCATTCTGAAAGGTGTGAGATGATCTCTCAGTGTGGTTGTAATTTGCATTTCTTTGATGATTAGTGATGTTGACTATTCCTTTCATATGTCTACTGACCATCTGTATGTCCTCTTTGAAGAAGTATCTATTCAGGTCCTTTGCCTGTTTTTTAATTGGATTTTTGTTTTTTGGTGTTGGGTTTTATGTTTTTTATAAATTTTGGATGTTAACCCCTTATCATTTTTATCATTGGCAAATATGTTCTCCCATTCCATGGGTTGTGTTTTTATTTTGTTAATGATTTCCTTTGCTGTGCAAAAGCTTTTTAGTTTATAGTCCCATTTATTTTTTCTTTTGTCTCCTTTGCCTGAGAAGATCTATCAGAAAAAATATCACTACAAGCAAAGTCTGAGATTTTGCTGCCCGTGTTTTCTTCTACTATTTTTATGGTTTCAGGTCTAACATTTAAATTTTAAATTTAATCTTCTGTGTAGCATAAGAAGGGTCTATTTTCATTTTTTAACATTATCTGTTCAATTTTCACAATGCCATTCATTGAACAAACTATTTAAAGCCCATTGTATGTGCTGGCTTCCTCTTTTGAATATTAACTGACTATAAACACTTGAGTTTATTTCTGGGCTCTCTATTCTGTTCCATTGATTGATGTGCCTGTTTTTAAGCCAGTGCCATGCTGTTTTGATTACAACAGCATATGGTATAGTTTGATATTAACTAGCATGATTCCTCCAACTTTGTTCTTTCTTAAGATTGCTGCTGCTGTTGGGGGTCTTTTGTAATCCTATATAAATTTTTGAAATATTTGGTCTAGTTCTGTGAACTATGTCATTGGTAATTTGATAAGAATTGCTTTGTATCTATAGATTGCTTTGGGTGGTGTGGACATTTTAACAATGTTAATTCTTCCTATCTATGAACATGGTATGTGCTCCCATTTATTTGTATATTCTTCAGTTTCCTCCTTCAATGTCTTATAATTTTCTGAGTACAGGTCTTTTACATCCTTTGTTACATTTATTCTTAGGTATTTTATTCTTTCTGAAGCACCTGTGAATGAGATTGTTTTCTTAATTTCCCTTTCTGATAGTTCATTATTGGCATATAAAAATGAAACTGATTTCTGGATATTAATTTTGTATTCACTACTTTACTGAATTATCAGTTCTAGTGATTCATGGTGGAATCTCTGGTATTCTCTATGCACAGTATCATGTCATCTGCAAATAAAGATGGTTTCACTTCTTCCTTTCCAAGTTGGATGCCTTTCACTTCTTCTTCTTGTCTGATTGCTATGGCTAGGACTTCCAGTGCTGTGTTTAATAAGAGTGGTGAAAGCACACATCCCTATATTGCTCCCAATCTTAGGAAGAATGCTTGTAGTTTTTTGTCCATTGAGTATAATTCTGGCAGTGGGTTTGTCAAGGTATGTTTCCTCTATTACCACTTTGCTGAGAGTTTTTATTATAAATCTATGCTGGAGCCTTAAAATTTTTAAATGCTTGATTATCATATAAATTTACATATTCTCACATCATGGTGTAATTAAATAAAAGAAAGCAGAACCAGAAGAGAAGGTATGATTCTTAACTAATTTCCTTAGAATAGCATTGTCTGGACACAAAAACCATATACAGAAAGAACAAGAAAATTATTGTACAACTTTATTAATAACTATAGATATAAATTACTACCAAAAAAATTAGTAGAACAATTTCAGTAATGTATCAAAAAGATTATATACCATTATAATATTGGGTTTAACACAAAAATAGAGTATAGGATGACTTGCTTTTTAGAAAGTGAATAACAAATTAAAGAAATAAAACTATATTATCTTTTTAAATATATTTTATTGATTATGCCATTACAGTTATCCCATTACCTCCCTTCGTTCCCCTCCACTCTGCACATCCCCTCCCACCACATTCCCCACCATGTGGGGAATGTCCATGTGTCATAAATTATTTAGCTTCTACATTTCCCATACTATTCTTGCCCTCCCACTGTCTGTTTGGTACCTATTGTCTATGCTACTTATTCTCTTTACCTTTTCCCCCTTTTTCCTCCTCCCACTCCCCGGTTGCTAACCCTCCATGTGATCTCCATTTCTGTGGTTATGTTCTTGTTCTAGTTGTTTGCTTACTTTGCTTTTGTTTTAGGTGTGGTTGTTAATAATTGTGAGTTTGCTATCCTTTCACTGTTCATATTTTTTATCTTCTTTTTCTTAGATAAATCTCTTTAACATTTCATATAATAAGGGCTTGGTGATGATGAACTCCTTGAATTTGGTCTTATCTGAGAAGTACTTTGTCTGCCCTTCCATTCTGAATGAAAGCTTTGCTGGATAGAACAATCTTGGACATAGGTCCTTGCTTTTCATGACTTGGAATTCTTCTTTCCAGCCCCTTGTTGCCTGTAAGGTCTCTTTTGAGAAATCCGAGGACAGTCTCATGGAAACTCCTTTGTAGGTGACTGTCCCCTTATCTCTTGCTGCTTCTAGGATTCTGTCCTTCATTTTAATCTTGGCTAATATAATTATGATGTGCCTTGGTTTGTTCCTTCTTGGGTCGAACTTCTTTGGGACTCTCTGAGCTTCCTGGACTTCCTGGAGGTCTATTTTTTTTTGCCAGAATGGGGAAGTTCTCCTTTACTATTTGTTCAAATAAGTTTTCTACTTGTTGCTCTTCCTCTTCCCCTTGTGGTACCCCTATAATTCGGATGTTGGAACATTTCAAGACGTCCTGGAGGTTCCTAAGCCTCTCCTCATTTTTTTGAATTCTTGTTTTTTCATTCTTTTCTGTTTGGTCATTTCTTTCTTCCTTCTGGTCCACTCCATTGATTTGAATCCCAGTTTTCTGACCATCACTATTGGTTCCCTGTGCATTTTCCTTCATTTGACTTAGTGTAGCCTTCATTTTTTCATCTAATTTGTGACTAAAGTCAACCAATTTTGTGAGCATCCTGATCACCAGTGCTTTGAACTGTGCATCTGAGGTGCTTGTTCTGCTCTCTCTCTCAAATTTCAGTCCCTTCTGCTGCTTCCCACAAGCAAATTGGGCCCCTCTGATGCTGGTTCCCAGGTGGGTGGGCTTGTGTATGTTCTAGGACCCTGAGGGTCTCTCCCATGAACTCTCCTGTGAGGCTAGGAGTCTCTCCAGGCACCTCACCCTCCACAAGCTTTTTTAATCAGTGCTTTTAAGCTTTATTTCCTGGCACTGGGGCCCCGGTTTGTGTGGTCTGTCTCGCTGCCCATTTTTGCTGGTTTATCTGCATGCAAATGTGTGACTGTAGTCAGCCAGTCACCTTGCATGCCTCACTGGGTCTGCTTGTTGCCACCCTGTGCCCGGGGTCTGCCATCTGCCACCTGTGGGCCTGGTCTGTGAGCAACAGCTTTTACCTGCCACAACCCCTCTCTACCAGCCACCGACTCCTCCCCTCTTACCGGTCTGGATGAATAGTTGTTGGACTTCTGTACAGTTCGATTTTCTGTCAGTTCTGAGTGCTTTTTTTGTTTCTAAATTTTTGTCGTCCTTAATTTTGGTTGTGTAAGGAGGTACAGTATGGAGGAGGCAGCGTGATGGAGGCACCTATGCCTCCATCTTGGCTGGAAGTCCTTACATTATCTTAATAGATTCAGAAAAAGCATGCAATAATATTAAACATTGGCTAATGACCAAAATTACCAGTAAACTAATAATAAAAACTTTTAACCTAGTAAGGAACACTTACTAGAAAAACTTACAACATACTATTAAATGGTATCACTTGCAACAAAATAATCCAAGAAATTATGAAAGGTATTTATGGGGAAAATTATTAAAATGCATGAGAAATTAAAATATAACCTAAATAAATGATCTTGGGTAGTAAGATTCAATACCATAAAGGTTTCAGTTCTCTCTAAAATGACTTATACTTTAGATTCAATACAATTCCAGGTAAAACTACAAAAAGGATGCTCCATAAATCTTGACAAAGTAATCTAAAATTTATAAGTAATTAAGTATGAATATAGGGAAGAAAAGAAACATATGTCACCTATCTCATCCCATTAATAAAAAATAAAATAGCTTCAAAAGGATTAAAAATATATATGTGAAAGACAAAACTACAAAAATATTTTAGGATAACATAAGAGAATATTTTCACAATGTTAGAGTAGAAATGACTTAATAAACACAATAGTGACAAATTTGAGGTGCTGGGTGACCAAAGGGAAGGGACTAAGCCAAAACAAAAAACAATAGCTCACAGAGACCGACAATAATATGATGGTTACCAGAGAGAAAGGGAGTATGAGGGCAAAGGGGAGAGTAAGTGGTGATGGAAGGAGACTTGACTTCAGTTGGTGAACATATAATACAATGCACAAATGATGCATGATAGAATCATACACTTGAAACCTATATAATATTATTAACCAGTGCTACCCTGGTAAATTTAAAATAACAAATATAAAATGAAAAAAATAAAATGAAAACAATATTAAAGATTTTCATGTTTTTTAAGAAGAAAATCTTAAAAATACAATTAAGAAGACTAACCACAAATGGGAAAGGATATTTGCATATAACTGGCCGTCTAACTTTCACAGTTTATAAAACCCTCCTAAAATTACTATTTAAAAAAAAACAGAACAATAAAGCAACAGCAACAGACTTGAACAGGCACTTCCAAAAGAGGACATTCAAGTGGTCATTAAACAAATAAAAAGGGGAGCAACTTCATTCGTATTGAGCAAAGACAAAGTAAAACCACAATGAGATATTATAGAAGCACAAAACTGGAAAAATTAAAAATCCACAGTAAAAGGGTTGGCATAAATTTGAAACATTAAGAATGCTGTTATACTATGCTTAGACACATACATTGGTACAACTTTGGAAAAGTCTGGTGCTATGTAATAAAATTCTGTATAGGCATAGCTAGTAATTTTACTAAAAAAATATACTATGAAGAAATCCTTAAGTGGGCACTTGCAGGTATGTATAACAACATTTTCAGCTGAACATCACATAACAATTTTAACAAAAAATACCTCAGACTTTCATCCACCATGGAATGCATAAACTATTATATATTCATATAGTAAAATATTTTACAATTAAAGTAACAGCAGCTGTGCATGTCAATATAGACTAATCTCATAATATTTACTGAAAGAAGTCAAGAATACTTCTAAATACATACCTTAAAATTAAATATTGGAATGATCTCAACTACAGAGTTTTGAAAAATACCTATGGATTATAAGGAAAATCAAAGGAATTTTTAGGCCAAAATTCAGTCTACAGGTTACTTCTGGAAGTATGAATACAGTTTTTATAACTTGTTTTTGGATATAAAACATTTTTTGTAATTAAATTATCAAAGAATATAAATGTTTAAAAAATCATATTAGGAAAAGGAAGTCTATATTTTAGTGTGAAGTTTAAAGTTATATTTAAAATAAACAGTCTAGTCTCTTCTATTAGTTTGGAAGATATTCTTTATCCTTAAATTACTTTCAGAATATTTTTAGAATGGAAAACATGGATTGGGTTAAATGGATAAACTATATGTATTCATATATATATATGAATTTGTGTGTATATATGTATATATATACATACACATATATAACATGTTATACCATTATTTGTCACAAGAGGGACTACATAGTCAGAAAGTACAATTTTCTCTTTTGGCCTCGAGAATATTTCTGTCTTAACATTTATGTTTTACACTGTGTATTCTTGTCAGTTTATTATGTTATAGAGCGTAATACTGCTATATATATTTTATATCAACAAAAATTTTAAGATAAATACTCCCTTAAAATAGTTTGCCATTTTAATTCTTAATGGATAGAAGACTGTTCAGAAACTATTTACCTTACTGAGCTATGATCTTTTTTTGGTTTATCTGCTTTATGGCAATAATTGTTTTCCTTTTTCTATTAGTGCTTAACACTTTAAATATTGAATGGATTTTTTCATATCTATTTGTTTTATTTATTTTTCTTACTTGATTTCAAGATATATGTAAGCATCTGCAACCAATCCAAAATTTGATGACTCAGACTGATTATGGATTTATTGCTAAAACAAAAGATCCAACAGTATTCACGACCTAGATTTCTGTCCACTTAACCAGTGGTTTTTAAACCCTGCTCTGAGGATCCTAAGTGTCCCTGGAAACTCTTTCACAGTCACAGTATTTGGGGAAGGTGGGGTACTTTACTGAGACTTAACTTCTTAGATATTGCTTTCTTCACTTAACTTCTTAGATATTGCTTTCTTTTATAAAGCTTTTATTTATAGACGTAGTAAGCTTCAAATAGTTTGAATGTCACTAGCCTAGACAGGATAGTAAAATCAGTTAAGGTTTATAAAATATTTTCCAGTGTGTTACTTTATTAGCTAGTTTCAAGTAAAATGTGAGCTCTACTAGCTAATACACATCTTCTACACCACTGTAGCCAGAGCAGAGAACAAATTGCATGTGGTTCTGCAATAAAACAATTAAAATAATGAACACATGTCTTAAATGAATAAACAACTCCAGAAGATAGGCAAAGCAGGTATTAGTTGGTTTTTATCAAAAAAGAAAGAGAAGCTCAGAATGACAACAAACTTACACACATAATCCAAGATTACCACATCCTGGTTCCTAATACTTTGGGGATCAAATTGGGGAAAAGAAAAGAAGGAAAGAACAGGGAACAGGGAAAGAAGGAAAGAAAAAGAGAATTTATTTTGTTTTTCTCTATTCTACAACTGCCTCTCATATACTTGAGCAAAAAAGGATTAACCATAGTAAAGAAAGAAAAATGTTAATTTCATTTATTTTGCCTTCATTTTTGAACAAAAATGGATTGGCAGTATGGACTAAAAAATGTTATGTTCTAATTAATAATGTGCGTGGGGCCATCCTACTTCTCTTTCATACACTAAAAAGATTCTTTTTCACGGCACCACTCATTTTACAGGAGCTCTGGGCTGTGAGCACATGTTTGAAGTGCTGCCCTTTTCTCCAGGTGCCCTTGCCTTCCTCTTCTCCCCGGTCATTTAACCATCTGGAAGGGGCTGGTTTCTCACTTCCTCTCTGTTGGTCTGGGATTCCCCTGAGTACTCGCCCCCATCCTGAGGTGACTCCTGTCCTACCCTTCCCTGGAGTTAGGATGGTGGTAGTCAGGGAAGGAGTTTAAGGGTTCAAGGGATAAAAATCACATCAGGTTTTTTACATATTAACCACATAACACTTAGACATCAACCTTAAACCATATAGACATATGTATTTTTTTTCTATGGTATTAAATTACCACAAACCTCCAGACTTACAACAGTGCAAATTTATTATTGGGTAGGCCAGAAGTCCAGTATATCCTCACCAGTCACTGTACATCACTCTAGAAAACTTTTTTCAGTCTTCTTTTCAATTAGGTACAGCCACACGATTACATAGGTGCATAGTAAATGTTACATACCCTTTACATAGGTGCATAGTAAATGATAATAGGAAAAAATCTTAGGTATTATGGTTTCCATTCATGTTTAGTGTTTAATATATCGTGTGGAATATATTGATAATATAATGCAAGTGATTAGAAAAGAGCTAAAACTATTGAAAAAGTTCTGCAACAAATCTTGTTTAACTCTTTAAACTGTTGAAAATCATGTTTTCCTGTGAGGTATTGACCTTTTGTCTCTGATATTTTCAAGTGATAAGCTGTATCATTGTTAGTCCAAGAATTGAAGCAGAATTCTGACATTTGGTGGGAGAATAACTTCTAATGTTCCCATTTCAAAACCATTTGCTGACAATGTTCGTTTCTTGATCTGGGTGCTTATCGCGCTTGTAATCTTATGTCCAATATAGTTCACTTACAACATGTGTTCTTTTTAGCATGTCTATTATTTCAGTAAAAAATCTAACAAATCGATAAGTCAATTACCTTTATCTGTGAGACAGGTCAGTTGTTTACATAAGCTTCTTAGCTTTTTATACCCATCTCTATCTTCATGAAGTAAATGTAAAACTTCTCTTAACTCCATGTCAATGAACATCATTCACTCAAAGTTCTGAGACCTCTCCTGTTAGAATTTTGATTTGATAGTCCTACATGATGGTAATAACAAATCAGCTTAAAATGTGTCTTTTTTTTAAAGAACTAATTTATAGAATATACAAACTATATAAGGCCTTCTATGGGAGTTTTTTAACTTCATTTCACTAATCAAGTTATTTTTTCCTAAACAATATTTGACACAGAGACTATATGACAAATGTAGACCATCACATACAAAGCTTATCTAGACAAAATCTCCCTGAAGAACCGGTCTGAGGCAGAAGCTGGGGAAAACCACTGACCTAGTGCAGTCTTCCTCAATTAACAGAAAATACACCAAAATCCGGAGCTGGAAAGGATCTCACCCAGACTAAACAATTAGAAAGTTGGTATGCTGATAAGCCCTAACTTTTCTTCTGGGCTGCTTGATTTTGGATAATTTATTTAAATTCTCCTAGCCTCAGCTTCTTCAGAGGTAAGAAGGATGTAGTAATACGTACTTCCATGATGCCCAAACAGTAAGAGGCAGTGTCTGGCACGGCGTGGGTGTGAATGGCTGGTAACGATTATGGTCATTCCAATTCTGAAGAAAAAGCACCCAGCTCTGCATAAAATAAAGGAGCAAAAATTACAATTGGTAACTTGGACTTTAGCTTAAAAGTGTTCTCCTTGGTTGTTTCAGGAAAGTAGTAGATCACCCAAAAAGGCGATTTGGTATCCCCATTGATCGGATTGGTGGAAATCGGCTTTCAAACTCTAGAGGCTAATTGTCTCCAATCGTAAGTACAATTTGAATATGTAACAATACATGCAAGCTTTTACTATTCCACAATGGACTAATTGATCCATCTTAGTTTACAAATCCTTCTTTTGATTTCCTAGCTTATAAACATTTTCAAACAGTTCCATACTCAGTTAAGTATGTTGAGGCTAAATAATTTAAATAATGTTACAAAATTAAAAGAATGTCCTCCATCATGAAATATGATTTAGATATTGTCATTATTGAATGACAGTATATAATTGTCATTCCTATATAATTATTGCATGTCAATATGCAAACAAAGGTTAAAGTTCTAATTAGCATGATAAATTACCTTCACAAATGTACATAATAATTACCAACCCCTCTATTATAAAGACACATTCCAGTGGCATACACCAATTTATTACAAATAACATCACCAGAATTATGATAACACGGAACATAGGAGAGAGAGTGGTATAGCAGAAAGAGTACTAGCCATGGAATCAGAGCACTTAATCCAAATTCTGGTTCTATCATTTATTCATTATCTTGTTTCCACTAAGACAATTTACTTCTCTTTAGCTTGAAAATTTAGATAATAACACAGTGTGGTTGTGAAAATTAAATTAGATGCTAGAAGGTATTGGGCATATAATACACGCATATGGTAACAGCTTATAAAACAGTTCTGAAAATTTACTTTGTGCTGGACCCTATACTTAATGCTAGACATGCATTGCTTCATTTAGTCATCTTGTTCCATAGGTACTATTACTATCTCCAATACATTGAGTAGTAGTACAATAAAAGGGGTAAAGTGCCAAGTAAGAAGGTCAAGCTTTATGGGTTAAATTCCAGGCCATGGAATCCCAGGTCATCAGTTAGATGTGAGACCTTGTTAAATTCTGAAGTCTTCCTCCATAAAGTGAGAATTACAATAATTTCTAATATGTTACATTGTCCTGAGGACAAAATTAGTTGATATACATTAACCACTTAGAATAGTGCCTGACATGTATTAAGTCATAAATAATCATTAATTATTATTATACAAATAAGTGGAAAGCTTAATTACATTAACTCACAATGCCGCATAGCTAGTAAGTGATACAAGTAGAATTCAAATCCAGAAATCTTAAATCCTGAGCTTTATTTTAAACAGTGTATTTAATTGTACATAGTATATGTTTTAAACACTAAATATGTGAGAAGTATAAAATCTAGTCTAAAAATTCTGTGCCATCAGAGCTTAGAGAGGGTGCATCTTCCCTCCCAAACAGATGAGACCACCTGGAACTGCTCTGACAGCTTCGAGCTACGGAAAAGAAAACTCTGCTTTCTGCTTTTCTCAAGAAAATCCTCAGATCAACGATGCAGAGAGAGGCCCAGGAAGCATCCCATTTGGCCTGACCTAATTTAAATCATGCTATTGTTTTTCGCATCAAATGCTCTAAACCACAATAAGTCAGTATTTACCTCAACTTTCTTGCTTTCAGAATGACTGAGTTAAAATATTTTATGGGATCAATGATCAGTGAAATTATTATGAAGTTACTGTATGCTTTCATAAATACACGAGGACTTAGTGAATACGGCCAAGAACACTAACTTCTGAGCAGGGCCATCTTCAAATCTCATGTTGAACTTTGTATTTAGCAATATATGAAATATGGTCACTCTTCAAGGGTTGTTAAAATCCACCCATCATATGTGAGCAGGAACTCATTGTTAATAAAGATCAAGTAACTCCTTGAAATCAGAGCCACCATCTTCCAGTTTCTTGATATATTGAGAATGTTATGACACTTGGAATTAAAATAATTAAGTTTAATTGGTTTCCACATGTACCCTATCACCTTAGCCACACTTGATCATTTTAGTATTTCTGAGCTCAACCGAAACAGGTTAGGATAAGAAAAAAATCATACAGGGAATTAATTTTTATGTCAATTTTCATGTAAAGTTTTAGGCCCTAAAAACTCCAGATAGCTACTAAACTATGAAAAGGGGTGTTTACAGACTCACTGTTTTGGGGTAAAATTCAAATTACTATATTATATCCTTCACTTAACAGACTTTGTGGGGTGTTGTGACAACCACTGTCTCTATTAATAAAATCTCAAGACAGAAATAACATGCAAAGTAAGGTCAGAAAAGAGCTGAACATCGTATGTTTTATTTTCATTTTGTCGACCATCATGGGTTCAGCTGCTCAACCATTACATTTCAATTCTTCATTTCCTGCCATTCTCACCAAGCTTCCTCAGGTATTGTTTAACTTCCTCATGTGAAGTTTCATGTTTGATAGCTCCTGAATAATAAAAGACATGACATATATATTACTAATTTCCATTTAATTTTTTTGGTATACCACTTTCTTTTGTCACAATATTCTTTTGGATTAAATAGGAGATGTATGTATCTTCTAATAGATAAGAGTCATTATAATAATCTCTAATGACTTAGTTGTGAAATGAAGTCCTTAGAGATTCAAGAACATAAATCTAATTTTAAACCTTTTTTTTCCTTTTTAACAAATGAGAATACAGGGACTGTGAGAGGAAATTGACTTGCCACAAATTTTACAGACACTTAGAGCAAGATCCAGAAGCAGGTCTCTGGCCTCTAGACCAGCATTCTCTCTACAACCCATAAGGTCTTGTGGGCACCAAATTGTCATTGCTATGCTGATGTCACTGGTTATACACTTCTAAAACGAATGGAAACACTAACTCAGACTTTGTGAAAATCTTGGCTTCACTTCTGTGGGTGAACATGTATATATACCATTTAAGAGCAGGTTTATTTGTGCGTTTTCACCTCTGGGTTTCACTGTAAGCGTTCACACTAAAAGTGAAACTAGTACTGATCGTGGAATTTTGCCTCATTAGAGGTCAAGTCTAGAAACAGCTCATATGTGTTATCTAGGTTTCAGAAAAGAAAATGCTGCTCTCTTCCCTGATATGTGTTTTAGAAAGGACAATAACCTAATATTTATACAATATTCTCCTCATATCATTAATTTATAAAACTAAAGATTTAAAAGTTTAATAGGCCTCAGTTTTAAGTAACTCAAATTCAAAGAGGTATATTTGTCTTGGGTTCATAAATTCTATAGATGCAAATAGCAAGTTCTAGGTTTTTGCCATTGAAATAAGGATGCTACTTGATGAACTTTCATAGAAATATGACCATTAATTGTGCTCCCCTTGGCTGTCATATGCATTAAGACTTTTAATAATGTGAGGCACATGTTGCTGTATTATACTGGCAATTTTTGTTTTAGAACAATATCAATATGTCATCATTCAAATAAATTAACATACCTCAAATAAAAAAATATGTTATAATGCCACTATTTGGTTGGATTCTTAACACAGAGCAAAATGTACTACAAATATCAACATGTTATCATAACAATAAACAGAAAGTAGACAGAGAGTCAGATTTTCTTACCTTTCTTTTGTTTGTCTCGGTAGCATCCTCTGAAACAAGATTAAAATCTCAAAAGGAATGGATTATAGCAGGTACCCAACTAAAGGAAGTGTGACTTGAGCGCAAACGCCTAACTTACATATCAAAGATGCTCTTTTTTAATGTATTTGATCAGGAATTATCATTTTATATTGCTTTTGAAGTAAAAAATACGCCACATGTGTAAAAGCCATAATGAAACATCAAGAAAGTAGAGTTTAAGCTGTTCTCAACTGCCACTGACGGATTTCCCCTATCTACAGAGTTCTCCTTAGCTTTAACCATTTCAACTTTCATTTTTACAGATGTGACTTCCTTGGGTGAAATGTCACAGAAACATAGAAGATGCTTCCTTTAATCATCCTTAATGATTAAACTGTAAAGGAACTGGCCTTCTGAGAATTCTTTCCGAAGCTTGAACTTAGGGCCATCACATCACAGTGTTGTTACAGCTTCAAGAAAATTTTGCAGGTCATTTCAATGCATGGATATTTTTAAAGTACATTCTAGTTATTCAGGAATGGTTATTTGGCCCCAAACCTTACTTTTTTAAAGAAGCAATCAAAAATCACAATGCAGTGAAATGCCTTCTATATGTGGTTACCTTTTACATTTATACAGCTGGAGAATAACTGAAGACTAATTTGTTTCTGTAAAAATGTAAGCACAATCTCTTCATTATTTGGGAACAAGGAAGAAGACAATGCTGTGTGTTTCTTTTAAATGTTTTCACTTATTTCTTATCCTTTGTCTGTGGGCCTCTTGGGTAATAATTATGAAATTAAACTTCTGACATTCAAATTTCAGTTATTTTCAATTAAAAAAACACTCAGCCCCAGTTCTAGGACTAAGTGAAAAAAGATCTCTGAACAAGAAAAAAAGCAGTAATTAAGTCCATAAATTTTAGCCTCCCCCAAACTGAGAAAATACCTGAAAGTCAGGACATATTGACTTGGAGTAGGAAGTGAAAGATGGCATTCGTTGGTCGAGCTTGTATGTCCCATATCCTCTAATAACTTTCCGTGTTCTCAATTACAACTGATTGTTAACTAAGAGCCACAGTGGCTGATTATGAAAAGAAAAACTACACACAGAAGTAAGAGATCAAAGTTTGGGGAAGCCAAAGAATGTCAAGTAGTAGCCACCAGAGCAGTCTGGGACTGGTTAAAGGCACATAGTTTTAGCTCAGTAAATTTTAACATAGTACAATAAGCAATCTTTTTGATGTTACCAACTCACCCAAGAAACTGTTTCATCTATTTTATACACTGTGTTTAATAAGGCATTAAAGTGTGTAATAGGTTTGAGAGTGGTTTCTTTAAAATGATCCAAGTTCTTCTTAATTGACTCATCAAAGCATAAAGTTTGGTATTCTAGAAAACTCAATTCTCAGCAATATGTTACTGTAATTTAAGCATTGTGCATTAGATATCCTTTCAGAACACAAATATAACTTATTCATGGACCATAGATTTAGTGTAAGTTTGGAGAAGTTTATAAACTCTCTGGAAAACACTTCTTTAAACTCTGGTAATCACTGCCAAAGAGACCTGATATGAGGAAGGAAAGATGTTTGGCCAGGAGAGCAGAGTTTATTTTAGTGTAAGATAAAAAGTGTTACAAGACATCATATTCATACTGAAAGAAGAGAGAAATGGGTCATTGTTCACTAAAATGAACATGGGCAATCTTCACTAAAAATGTATAAATGTGTGATATATAAAACAAACTAAGAGAAACATAGAAGGGAACATACTGTTACTTAGAATACAGAATGGTTTTATATATAATTTCTTAGTTTTAGAGATGATTTTCCAACTGCTGAAGCCTTTAAGTTTAGGAAGAAAACAATAAAGGAATGATTCTTTTCATTGTGAGAGAGGGGCTATAGCAAAGAAAAACAAATTTTGAGAAAGCTCACCAATTCCGGTTTTCATACACTTGCCTTAGAGAATTAGCAGTGTTACATGGGCTGATATCCCACAGAAATCGTTATTTGAAAGAATTATTTAAGAAGTTATCGTTTTTCTTGCCTACCTTTCCTTAACCTTCTAAAGCATTATAGAAATGTATACTGTTTCTTGGAAGTGCTTTATTCTCTCTTTCTCCCATTTGAGAATTCGTAAACTTCCAATCCAACTGGTTACAAGTGCTTCATGCTTTGACAAAATGTTTCCAAACCTAATTTAGCCTAAAAATTTCTCATGGTGAAGATTCAAGTTCAATTAAACCAATTGCTTTTCTATCTTTATTTTATTTTTTAATTCAAAATTATGCTTATGGCATCCAATTTAATTGATGTATGTGGTCCCAATATATTGATTTATACTCTCTATGCCAGTGTGTAATGCATTTGTCTCATAATATAACATATACGTAAGACTTCCATGAAGAAAAAAGAAAAATGTTTTCTTCACTCGTAACTATTTTATTTCATGTTTTAATTTTTACCCCTACTTTACACAAAGCAGAAAAATAAGTCAGTAGTATACTAGTTTAAATAGGGCATTCTGTTAGTGTAGCAGAAAATTAAGACATTAATTTCTGTTAAGAATATGACGAGTCATCTCATTTATGTGTCCAGTGTATTGTATGTTACTAAATCTGGCTATACTGAATTGAAAAGTCATTAGAAGGAAATTTTTATGTAGTTTCAAAGAAATACATTACCTTTTTTTTTCTCTCTTTGTTCCTGTGTGAAGTCTTATTAAAGCAAATTGTGAATATAGATTTCTGGGTTCTGGCATCAATTGCATAATCAATTTTTAATGATAGGATGTTGATTCCTGGCTATACTGTCTTACAATTTACACTACAAGTTTAGCAAGTTCTACCCATAACCTACAGATAGCTTTGGGAAATTAAATTTCTTAAAGCAAATTATTAAAAGATAACAATGGAATCTTCTCAAAGGAAGAAGTGGCAAATACTTTTTGAATGGCATCACCTCAAAGATTCAAAATGCATGAATGTTGTTCAACTGCTCCAAAGTTAATAAACATGAGATGATGAAAACACGAGTTTTGTCTTTCTTTCTGATAAAACGTTTGTGTTCACAACTGGTGTAAATAAACAGGCAGTACTGAGCAACCAATCCTTAGGTAAATTTGAGTGGCTCCTAACAAGTATATACAGCACTACAAACAAATTACTCAGCATGGTCTATGCTATGCTTTGTTCATTTTGTATGATGGGATATGTTTACCTTTAAGCAACACACGATTAATGAAGTAAGGGAATGTGTATCAGCTCATCTGCTCATCTATTCTAGTCATTGATATTCTTTCATTATATAGTCATCTGGACACTGTTTCTGTGCCAGCACAGGAGGCAGACAAAATGGAAATTGAATTTCCAGTCTTAGATTCATGAAATAATCTTGTACAGATGTAAGCAGGAAAAGTTTAATGTAAAATTGTGGGGAGACATAAATAATCAAGGAAAAGCTAATGAGTTTTTGTTTTGTGTGTTGTTTTAGGCACATGGAGTCTAGCTTCTTACATACCTGCTAACAGTCTGAAGTATTTTCTGATGTTGTGGAGGAGGCAGAGTTGAGTATTAAACCAAAAAGTGCACTGTTTTGTAAGAAAGTTGTCTTAATATCTGTCTCTGAGACATCTAGTACTACTCTCTTCAGAGTTTAATAAATGATATATTCCTGTTCCTCAAAAATGTATTTATTTATTTGTAGTGGTCTCAGTGATAATTGTCCAGATTGACAGGAAAGAGATAATACAAATATCCAGCACAATCATAAAAAAAGAATATTTTTCATGCAAGTTAAGACAATATAATTCATTTTAAATTCCCAAGATGCTGTAAAAAAATATTTTGATTGATAGTTTAACAGTATAGTCATCACCAGACAACACTGAGTGCAGCTGAAGAACTCATGGAAAACACACCAGAGATACAGCACACTCCACCCCAGGTATACAAAGCCATTTTGATAGCCCCATGCCATTCAAACTGCAATTGATTGTCACCAATCACAACATAAGCCTTAGGTGTATAATATGTAAAATAAATGTCACAATTTCTTTATGCTTAAATAGCTATAATCTTTAAGCAGTAGAATAAGGAGATATATGTCTTGTTCTAATGTTCTTTTTTTTTGCATCTAGAGAACAAATTTTAGACATAGCATTTCCAAAACAAACTAAAAAAAAAACCAAAACAAAACAAATTCTGCATTAGGAGGCTATTTGATAAAACATTAAATTTGAATAAAATAGTTTTATGTGTGCGTGAGTATGAGAAAGTTTTATAAAAGAGATGTTTGGTATGGTATTTGTTAGCCTTATGTGGGTCTTTTAATTAATTAGAATGAAAAAAATTTGGAAATTCAGCTTCTCCATCACACTTGCTGCATTTCAAGGGCATAATGGTGACTTGTAGCTAGTGACTAGCATAATAGGCAGTGCAAATTAGAGAATGGTCACGTAATCACATAAAGTTCTGCTGGACAGCACTGTTTTATTCTAATAATAGTGTGATATGCATTGTATTACATGTAATACAGTTCAGAAAATACAGTAGGTTGTCCTGTTAGGTGCACCCTTCATTTTATAGTTGGGGGTAACTGAAGTCTCAAAAGAAAGTCACGTGAGTAAGCAGTGACATACACGCTTCTGTTTATTAGGGAACGGAGAAGTTAAAAGAGTTTAAAGTTCCCTTTGCAAACCAGCAAATGATATTTAAGTAATTGGCCACATTGAGTCTCATTCTGATCATAAAATGATGTTTCAGAAACCTCAAACCAACTCTAACAGTGTTTTAATCTTTAAATGCATGAGTAAATCATTTTAAATCTTCTGTAGGTCATTCCCAATCAATTGCTTGACACTGTAGCTTCATTTAACTAATTATAATTTTTAAAATTTTTCTTTAATCTAAATGGCTTGTGAAATTAAGACCTCAGGGGTATGGGTGTTTGATTCACTATTGATTAATGGGATGCACAATGGAAGAGTGTTAAGAAAACTCATGGTGCAGTTAACACACTGAAATGAATGATTAGGTAGCTATCTTTCCCAGGTTTCCCTCCCTAACTCTGCTCACTCTGTAGACTCCACCTTCATGCTTGTAGCCATCATGAACACAGTGTTATGCTAGCATTCAGGGTCAACTTTTCATTTTTTTAAGAGCCACAGTTTCCCTTAAACAAAACCACATTTGAATTCTATAAAAGGAGAATTTTATTTTTAGACATTAAACTGAGGAGCTTCACCCCTTTATCCAATCTTCTTTTTATAGTGTGCTCTGGAAAGTTATCATCACTGCCTTTTCCCTCCTTTTGGATATCTTTGAATATGTCAGTCTGGCAGCTCAGATAAGTACGCAATGAAATACGGTTTAGAAAAAATTTGAAACCTGGATGAAGGGAGCTGTCCTGAGTAGTATCACCGGTAGAGCCAGCTCCTCAATCGTTTACGTGCAGGAAAAGCCTAGAGAGCGTTGAGGTGGCACTTCGTGTCTGTCTGGTTCACTCATAATTCCTATTTTTAGCGTAACACTGGGTGTTAGCTATATTTTTAACAAATGGAAGAATTTAGCAAGTGTTTATCAACTACATATTAAATAAATAAATTTACAATATCTCACAGTAAGCAAAAGTTACTATTGTTTTCAACTCAATCTCTGGATCCATTTAACCTTCATACATTGTTAGACAGTTTCCAGTTACGTGAATAGAACCACACTTCAGATGTAATGTGAATGGTTTCTGTGACCTAATCTGGGCATCTGGTTCATATGTTTATCACCACAAATATTTACTTTGTATATGTTTTAATTTCTCCTTGCTTAAAAACAACAAAATCTTCCCTGATCCCCTCAAGCTCCTCAAGCTCATATCCCAAGTTGTTTTTTCTTCCCTTCAGAACAAAATTCCTCAAAATAGTGGTCTATTGTCAGTGGTTTCTATTGCTTTACCACATTCTGTTTAATCAAAAGTCCATCAAAATGTTCCTGTCAAAGCCATTAATAACCTTTTCACTGATGTTCTCAGTGAAACGGGAAAGTCTCAGTTCTCATCTCAGTGGACCGATGATCCCTTCAGATACAGTTGAACTACTTTTTCATGGAGACAGTTTTTTTTATTGGAGTTCTGGAGCATTCCTTTCTTTGTCCCCTCTTCCTTGGTAGCTATTCCCACACAGTCTCCTTTGCTGATTCTTATCTGCCCATTCTTTAACCTTGGAGTGACCTGGGTCTCAACCTTGGATGTTTTCTCTTTCTTATGTAGAGCTGGTCCCTAAACCGTGTCATCACAATACTGAGCAATATGGATCTGCTGAAAACTGTTAAATTTATATTTCCAACCTGGGCTGATTCTCTAAACTCCAAATTTACATATTTAGTGGTCTACTCAAATCACTGCTGGGAAGATTTTGTTACACATGTCATAACAAGCCCAAAATATCTGTGGTAAGGATGGGACTTTCCAAATAATCCCTGTGTGTCTCTGCATTTCCCAGGTACTTCCCTGACTCTGCTAAGTTAGATTGAGATCATGTGCCTAATGATGGCATTTAAGAGTGTGCTCACCTCCATTTCTCTTATTCTGTTCCCAGGGACATATGGTGTTGGCACAAAGAGGAGAAAAATGCTAATGTAAACAAGCCTTCATGTAAACACAAAATAGGTCTTAAAGCAAGTTACATCACTAAGATTATAACATTATTTTGTTAATGTAGTTTGCCTAATTTATCCTAAAATACAATTTGATAATTTGAAGTAGAGTGCTGCTCTAAGAAAATCCTAAATTATGGCACAATTTCAGCAGCTGGCAGATACTCACTGTGATATTATTGGCTGTGAAAATAAAGAGACATTTGATGAAGAAGCAAAATATGTGATACAACTGACATCTGTCACAGTTCAGATGTAGATGTGTTTCTCTTGAACATATGGAGGAAAAGATTGGAAAATAGAATATTGGCAATATTGTTATGTTGATGTAGGGCACAGTCAGCAAAGTATTGCAAGAGACTGATGAGTGTGGGAAGAAAATGGCATCTTGGCAAACAAACAAAAGGGCTAGGGTTCAGAAGTAGAAAGTCTTGAACTGTTGAAAGAGCTGTCTACTTTTAGATCCCAAACACTATAAAATAAAATTTAAAATGCCTAAGTAAGAGAGGCTCAGTAAATATTTTGCAATAAAGGGCATAAATCAGATTCAGTATGTAGTCTGTAAGGTATGTTCCGGATACCTTGAAGGCAATTGCTACTAAGTTGGGGAGTGAGGATGCAAAATAATCAAAATGTTTTTTTAAAAATCTCTGTGTGTAGCAAACAGTTTAGAAGCTTTCTAGATTTTAAAAATCATATCATTGCCAAAGAAACGCTGGTTGAAAAAGCCTGACACTTTGAGACAAAATGAACTTTGAGCCTCCAACTTTATGAGAGTAGAATGAGATCTCAAAAAAAAATTCAACCCTCAGGGAGGAAATATAACCCAAGTAGTACATAACTGTGTCCAAGAATAATAATGAAAAAGCAAAAACTTCAGAAATGGTGGAGCCAGCAGAAACAATACAGTGGGCAAAGGACTCCGCCTAGACCCTGATAGCCCTAATCAAGAAACCCTTCTGCATCCCCAGGGTAGAAGATCTTTATTACATCTGCCCACTGGGATTTCAGAACTGCTGGAGGTCAGCATTCTAGATGTATGTTTCTGGTTCTTTTCATTTATCAGTGGGAATACTGATGATGGTTATTATGACCCTGTTTCCCTGCCTATTATTGAACTGGTGTGGTATGAATGACTTGTCCTTTAAAGTTACAGGTCTGTGCATGAAAAGGAGTCACACTACATCTGATAAGGACTAGTCAGTATCTCTTGGAGAGCCTGTTCTGTTCTGGATGCAGTCAGTGAAAGGGATTCAACGTTGTCTCTAATGGGACTCAGCTGAGTAGAGTCTATGTGTTTAGGAAGAGATTGAAGGATTGACTTCGATAGAGGGAGCACCCCCCAAGTACTATCTGTACTTCCTAACATTTAAATATCCAGGCTTTTTTGCCAATATTTTGGTGGCAGCACAAGTGACTAATTCTGGCCAATGGACTTCAGTGGAGGTGATGCTTATCACTTGTGAACCGAGGCAGTTGAGAACTAGGCTGTGCCTTCTGCCCCTCTCTTTAGTCTTGGCAATTTTGGAAACAAGCAAGGTATAGCAACATCCAGATGTTGTAGCCAAAATAGTGGAGGGTTGTACTACATGAGTTAAATTTAATGTTTGGATTCTATTATATTAAGCCTCTGAAATTTGGATTAAAATTGGTATGTCATAGCCTAGGCCAAACTGACTGTGGAAAGGTATAACAAATTTTTATTCCAACTCTCCCCAACACCAAACTGTCTCCTGCTCCAGCTATAACTGGCTCAATAAATAGAAATTGCCCTTCTTACTTTGTTGCCCAGAACACATACCTTGGAGTCATTTTGGAACCTTGCTTTTTTTTTACATTGAATGTAACATTAAAGAACATTTGGTGGACACTTAGTCCAGAATCAGATTTCTACTTATCAATTCACTACCGCCACTCTAATCCAAACAGTCACCATCTATCATCTGGAATATTAACGTTGCTTAATTTAAGATTTTTCTACTTCCACCTTTGTCCCTATTTTATACCGTATTCTACACAAAGCATCAAGAATGATTCCATTAAAACTTATTTTATATTATCCACTTGCTCATAACTTTCCGATGAATTCCCATATGATATCCAGTGAAAGCTCAAGTCCTTTTAAACATCCTGAAGATTCCCTTCCTTCCACCTTCCACTCCATCTTCTTCCATTCTCCTTCAAGCACTAGCTAAGTCACTTAGAAATTTGGCTATTTTCGGCATATAATTTAACCTCTCTAAATCATAATTTTCTCACCTATAAAATAGGCCTAGTGATAGCTATTTTCTGGTATCTGTATGAGAATAAAATAATAATTATAGAAATAATGATTAAAGTGATAAAAAAAAGTTAAGCTTACATACTACTTACTGTATGTCAGGTACTAGTCTAAATGACTTTCATATATTAGCTACATTCTCCCAGCACTCTCATAAACATTATTATTATTATCCTTTGAGTTGGGGGAGGCAAAGAAAGTGAAGCACAAGAAGGTATATAATTGCCCAAGGCCCCATAGATAGGACATAACTAACTTAAGATTTTAACCCAGGTAGTCTAGCTCTAGAGTTTATATGCCGAACTGTGACATTTTGAGATATTAAAATATAAAATGTCTGGTATATGCTAAGTGTTTAAATAACATTAGCTCATCTCTATCCTCTTAGTAGCATTGTAAAAATAACTTTTTGCAGAAGTTATACACAAATCTGGGAGGAGAAGAAAAAGTAAAAATAAAATATGCCTTAGGGAATCTCACTTCATTACACAGAGAAACACATACATTTTTTTCAAACATGAGAACGACTTTAGCAAGAAACAAAAATTTCCCAGGAAATGTTATGAAATGTTAGAGGTATACAACAGATGAGTCATTTCAAAGTTAAATGTGATGAATCAAACTTTGGTCCTAATATTAAGCAATGGGGTTTCTCCTCATTTATATGAAATGTTCTAAAATTCCAAATTAATTAAAAACTTTGTGATTTTTATTTGTGTCCACCCAGATCCATGGACTGTTTATGCCAAAATAGCGAGAGTAGGCCACAGTCTTAAACGGTGAGGGCCTGTCTCACTTTAACCTGGAATAGATGACCTCGCCGCCCACTGTTTGCACAACAGAGCTCGGATGCACTCATAGAGGAGCAGTTCCACTGGAATCCTTTTTGAAAATATGAGCCTTGATCTTGATCACCACTACAGGATTAAGAAATGTCAACTTAATTTCCTCCCTCTTAGAGATAATTGCAAAAGTAATCTTTTAGAAGTCAATTATAAACTTTGAAATGAAAACTTGCCTTATTTATTAGGATGAGAGGACGTTAGACAGTCTGTAACACAGGCCATCTCAACATCCTTTGCCTCTATGGTTTGCTGTTTTATCTTTTCCAGCTGTTAAAAATTAAATACAGTAATTATCAGTCTTTAATAGCAACCATGCTGTTTTCTAGTGAAGAAGGGAAGGTGAAAGCAAGATAAAGAGAAGAAAAGATGAAAGGAAGGAGAAAAATGAACAGAAAAGGAAAGAAAAATAATTTAAAAAATAAACAAAATAATTAAATAGAAAAAAAGAATTTTTTTCTTGTATTTAGAGACCATCTGGGAATGGTGTACGACTCAACAGGAAATCAGAAGAAACAGCGTTAGGGTGCAAGAAGTCAGCGCTGGGCGTAAATAATGGGAGCCTGGAAACACAACTGGTATCGTTGGACTTGATTGTATGTCACTTATACTGAGCAGTCCTATTCAAGGAGCTGCTAAGGGTAATGTGAATGCTTGGATTTCCTGAAATATTTGTCCTTTCTAACAGGAAGGAAGAAGTATTTTCAAGCCCTAGGGTTTCTACCCAGAATGCAATCTATGTTAACTTTTGGTAAGATCTCTGATGGCCTATGACCTGAAGACTTCTCAAATGAAGGAGAGTTCAGCCTGGGCTACCGCTGCGTGTGTCCCTGCCCTGACGCTCAGAGGCAGTGATGGGCTGCAACTCTTTCTCCCATTTCAAAAGCCCGTTGTATTAGAAAGCGTTTAGAACTAATGTAATCCAATGATTTTCAAATGTTCTTAGCATTATCAAGAATTAGGGACATGGGGTTGCTGAGGGGCTCCCTGTCAGGAGACCAAAAAAGGGTCAAGAAGGCAGCAAAGCAGTTCAGGTCCCCCAAACCAGCTGCTTCAAGCCAAACAGCTTCACTTCCAAATGTTTCATGGACTAGGACCACATAAAATTTTGTTTGGAAAAAAAGTATTTCTACTTTTAAAAATAATAATACCTTTTGAAAACCACCAATCTTGTTTTAGCTTTTTATTTTGCAAATGAGGATACTCGGGTCTAAAGAATTTTAATTTGGCCACAGTGGCATAGTTAGGTAATTGGAGAGCTAGGAGCAAAATCCAGATTTCTAGACATTTTACCTCATGATCACTTCAGCTATAAGTTTTACAGTATGGTATTAATAATTTTTTAAAATGCCATTAAAAATAATTGCTTTATACTTATTACTAAAATTGAACACACAGTATTTCACATTCTCACCTGGTTAGGATCTTCTGATGTTAGCTAGTTCTTTATCTGCAAGATACATTTGTCAAGTGAAAATGAAAATTGCAAGTAACATTTAACTCATTTCAGAACACATGGTCAGGATCTTATGTGAAAGGAGAGGTCTTTTTGTATGATTTGAGATCACCCACCCATCCCTAATATAAACTCTCCAATATTTTTTTAATGTCTATAATATTGAAATGTAATCACTTAGGTCATGAGAAAATATCTAATTTCCAACAATAAACACAAAGTTTTCTAAAATAGGCCATAATAATAACAGGAACTCTTATTTAGAAATAAGCTATTTTACTAACATGGGGACATTTTCATGAAATGTATTAAGTGGACAAAAAAAAAAGGAGACAACTCTTATTGAGATAATTTAATTGAGAAGAAAATTCTCCAAAATATTAAATAGGAACTACTTCTGCATTTTACAATTTGAGTATGAAGTTTTCTTTTTTATAATTTCATTCACTTTCTTCAATGGGAATATCTTATTTTTAATTTTAAATCCCTGTATTTTAAAAACTATTTATTAAGGTATTATTTTGATCAGTACATTGTCCCGTGTACTGGGACAATTGATATCAATTTAAAAATTGATAGACAATTTTTAAAAGGACGTCAGATGTTTCCTGAAAGGGTACCCTGTTGCCCTATTGGCACATTTTGTATTAGACTAAATTTGCTAAGTTTTTGACAATATCTGTCATTTCTTAGAGAGCAGCAATCTGATGCACGATCATGCATGAGATTCTCCTGTTCCTCAAAGAAGAAACATCTGTTTGTGTAGCCGTCGCTTCCCAATGGTCTCTAATCCAACCATTTCCCAAATTGAAAAAAAGTTTGATTTAAAAGGTTGCTAATTTAGCTTTCACAAACTGCAGTTAATTTTTGAAATTTGTAGTTGAAATCTATGAATAAATTTTAAGCATTTAGTTAAAAAAATTTAACTGTAGCAGTGGGGAGCTTTATATGTGAGAAAAGATAACTGATTTATAATCTGATGGTTATTGATTGTATTAGGAGTTTCTAGCTAAAAAGATAGGCTATTAATATTTTTAATAAGTGCATTTTTTAGCATGAATATAAAACAAAAACACATGTGCTTTCAATGCAGCATTAAGGGAGTGGTTATTTTTTATTTAATATAAATTAATGTTTAGAAAAAAGCAGCTCAGAAGATAGAATAAATTCTATTATTTCCTCTAATAATTCAAGTTTTACTTCATTCTTAACTTACTGATGTTGAACGTCTCTGAAGATCAAAAAGTTTACTCAATGGAGCCAGAGGTAGTTCCTGTTGATTTGTATCTTATTTGTCTAGAAACAATTCACTTCCTGTAATGATCAACTTCATGTAATGAAACTTTCATTTTTAGTGTGTGTCACTGGAAGTGTTTCTAATGAAATAGGCTTTACAGGTACCTATTAATCTGTATACTCATCAATAAAAGGAGCTGAGAGTGAGATGTGTAATGCAAAGAGATGGGCTGTTTCAAAGATCATTGAATGTATATAAACACTAAAAAAAAGATTGTAAGGGAGAGACATGTAAACAGAGAATATGCCTAGAAGGTTATACCTTAAAGCTAATGTGTGATGATTTCTGGGTAGTAAAGTTGCAGATAAATTTTACTTTCTTCTTTTTCAACTGTGTTTTCAAAATTCTCTACTATCATATTTTTTAATTGAATATTTTGTTGCTGTTCTATGGCAGTTGTCCCAATTTTTCCCCATTAGTTTCCCCTGCCCCTGTTGTCCATGTCCATGGGTCACTCGCACATGTTCTTTGACTAGTCCCTTCCCCTTCTTTCCCCCCTTCTTTCCCCCCTTCTCCTCCTTCCTTCTCCCCTCTGGTCACTGTCAGTCTGTTCCTTATTTCCACACCCTTGGTTCTATTTTGCTCATTTATTTTGTTCATTAAGTTCCACTTTTAGCTGAGATCAAATCATATAGTATTTGTCTTTCACCCCCTGGCTTATTTCACTTAGCATATTTTTTTTTCAATTTCATCCATGCTATTGTGAAAGGTAAGAGCTCCTTCGTTCATTCCCGTGTAGTATTCCATTGTGTAAATGTACCACAGTTTGATCCACTCATTTACAGATGGGCACTTAGGCTGTTTACAACACTTGGCTATCGTAAATAACACTGTCATGAATATAGGGTTGTATGCATATGCTCTTTTGAATTGGTGTTTCAGTATTCTTAGGGTATAATACCAGCAGTAGAACTGCTGGGTCATAAGGCAGTTCCATTTTCAAATTTTTGAGGTAATTCCATTGTTTTCCACAGTGGCTCTACCAGTCTGCATTCCCACCAACAATGCACTAGGGTTCCTTTTTCTCCAGCATTTGCTGTTTGTTGATTTGTTAATGATGGCCATTCTGACTGGTGTGAGGTGTATCTCTTTGTCATTTTAATTTGCATCTCTCTAATAGCTAGTGATGCTGAGCATCTTTTCATATGTCTCTGGGCTCTCTGTATGTCCTCCTTGGAGAAGGATCTGTTCAAGTCTTTTGCTCATTTTTTAATTCGATTGTTTGTCTTCCTGGTGTGGAGTCCTGTGATTTTTTATATATTTTGGAGGGCAAACCCTTGTCTGAGGTATCATTGGTAAATATGTTTTTGCATATTTTTGGAGTCCTTTTTCATTTTGATGATTTTTTTAGCCATCAGCAGCTTTTTATTTTGATGTAGTTGAATTTGTTTATTTTTCCCTTTATTTGTCTAGTTGAAATATTGGTGAACATATTGCTGTGTGGAATATCTGAAATTTTCCTTCCTCTGTCTCCTACAGGACCTTTATGGTGTCACAGCTTATGTTTAAGTCTTTTATTCCTCTTGAGTTTATTCTTGTGTATGGTATATGTTGGTGGTCTAGTTTCATTTTTTCTGCATGTACCCATCTTTAACATAAAAATATATAAATTGAATGTTATTTTAATAGAAAAACAAAAACATTTGATTTTGAGATTTTATTTGATATACACATCTAAATATGGGCCATTTTCTCCTCTGGGAATGGCTTTTACACTACCTAAGGAAAACTTCTGGAGGAGGTAGGATATCTATCTTTTCTACCTGTGTCTATTTACCTCACAACCCATTCATTGATCATATACCAAACTCTATTAGCACTCTAAAAACAAAAACGTCACTCAAATTTTCCTGAACATATTTATTCTGGAGTAGAGATGACAGCGATAGATTTTATCCAAGCTATAAAACATGAAGATTCAGGAAGATATCTATGAACAAATAATGCAAATAATGATAATTAGTTTATTACAAACAAAATGAACTTTTTGAAGTGGCCTGAAAAAAATAAAACTTTTATTATATAAGTTTATCTAATCATTCTTCCCTCTTTTTATTTCCTTGTACCAACTGATGGAGTGTCATGTACCAACTGAAGATAGATGTTTAGGAATGAGAATGTTGTGGTTTCAGCTGGGGAAATGGCTTGTAATTATACTGGAGTCTTCCCTTAAATCATTTCTCTTTCTCTACCAAATGTCACTTAATGAACTTAAGGAGCTAATTAAAGTAATGAAAGTGTTGCTGAGAAAAAAAATGGGTGACTTGGGGCAGATGACAGCATTTGCCCCAAACTGAACAAACACGCTGAATTGTTTCTCAGTTCTTCAGTACCTTTTACTTTGTAGACATAGAAATTATCTGTGAAATTCTGTTTTTTCTTCTGTTGAGTAATTCTAATGTTAATAGAATATCAGTACAACTTTTACTTAAAATCAATTATACAAAGACCCTCCATTCATTTTAAGAGAAAGATATGACTATGCAATAATATAATTTTATTATAGTTGCATATTAAAATGTTAAATTATATTTAAAGTGTTTTCATTGAAATGATAAGGTACATTTTATTGCCAGATGTTAATGAGTATATGTTTTAGAAAGAGAACTTCTACAAGAGAAACAGATTTATTGTCCTGAATTTATAAGACTAGGAAGAAGGTAATTAGGAAAATGTCAATATGAAGCTTTTATTTACTTAATTCATAGTCCTCTTCTCTGCATATTTAAGTGAATTATTTTTCAAAGAGCAAATTAGTACATATGCCTTTCATTACCATTTTGTTTCCAGTTACATTTACATAACTCTCCTCAGAAATTTTCATCACTATTTTTAAGAAAACCATTTTTATAGGAATCTCTGAAGAAAAGTCTTTTAAAGAATTTTAAAATCTTTTGTTCCTTTTTTTAGTAAAATATCAGCATTTGTTCTTTCACCAAAGATGACATTTATTAATTAAAAATATTTTCTCTAACTGCTTTAGATACGGAGTATATTTCATTTAAATGTAAACACTCAGAATCTATTGGTTATTTTTACAGCACCCCACATAGATGTGCTTTATTATTATGATGTAATATAAATATGTTTTCTAACATCAGTGTATGTTTTCTAAAGTAAGACATTGGTTAATTAAAGTAATGGAAAAAGTCTTCTTTTCTTGTTTTCATTTCTAGTTTTAAAAAAGATACTTTTCTTTCTTTGAAAGAAAAGACCACATGTATTTTAAATATGTTTCTGTCTTATAACTAAAAGTTAATATTGCTAAAAATATTTGAATAAAAAATACCTGAGTAAATAGTAAATAGTAAATTTACTTCAAACTGGAGTAAATAGTAGGAACACCTTTAGAACAGGAGATAGCAAAGAGTGACTGCGTTTGCAAATACACACCAAAAATACTAATTTGTTACTCCTTGAGGTATTGAATCTTAAAAAACATAGTTGTCTCCTTGCTTATCATTCAAATATGATGTTTTTACTGGATATAAACAAGAAATTTTGCCAGAAAGATACCCAAACCCCCCCCTAAACAATAATACACCACAAAGTAAAATTTCCATAGTTACCTTGGTCGTGATATTTGCTCTTCCACATTTTGTGGCAGGCAGCTTGCCCACCTTCCAGATTATTCACGGAGGCATTCTTTTCTATTATCCAGCCGAGTAAAAGCTGGCACATTGTACACTTGTCTTGTGTATTGTCTAACATAGAGGAAGCTGGTGACCCTAACTCTGTTGTTGGCATGTAGACAAATTCACATTTAAAAATATGCTTAAAGACTAATATAAGTCAAGCATTTGCTTACTTTGAAATATGTGTACATGGAGAGAGGTTCACACTAATTTGGGACAATTTAGATCAGAAACTAACCTTACTAATAATTCATTCTTCCCCATTTACATATAATAAAACTGAGATCAAAGGGGTCCCAATATGCTGTCAGCGATGTGTGCATATCAATGTGTGGCCCTCTCTGGGTCAGAAGCGTTATTTAATTGTAATCTAGCAAAATGCTTTGGAGTTAGATTTTTATGTATTTTCTATGCACAGAAATCAGAAGTTAACCTTATCATTAATCAACATCACAGTTTTGCAAAACCCTCAGTGAATGACCACATTTCCTCACACACTTACATTGTGTTAAGAACATTGAAAAAATCTCATTATTTTACAGGAAGAGCAACAGAAACCCACCAAGAGCAATGACTTTGACTAGTCAAAGACAAAATGTGAGTGCCGTGGATAAACTCCAAAATGATTGATTCCCAAGCTGGTTTTTAGGTTTTTCAGACAATTTGTTTTCCAGTAGGAAAACCCCTATAAATAAGTAACAAGGGACTAACAAGGGACATTACTTCCACTGCCAAAAGAACTGCTTTAATTTTCATTGACTTTTAAAGCCACACTTGAGAGAATATGGTCTCGTAAAGTTGAATTAGATTCAAAAGCAAGAAACTAGATCTCTTTTCTCAGCCCAGTGGCATATAAACAGTATTACATTCTATGTTGGTTCTCCACAACACAAAAATAAAAGATAACTCCCTCTTCCTGACAAAGATGTAGGTCAGTTAGATGACAGATAGCTCTAAAATTTCAAACTGGAGTAAATAGTATTTTAAGTTACTATTTTTTAAATGTAAAGCAATCTATACAAGTTTTAATGAGGTTAAGTTACTTGCCTAAGAGGAGGTATTGTATGAATCTAGCTCCAATGAATCTGATTGAGTTAGTTTTACTACAGAATGCATGGAACATTTTAAAGAAAGATAAATATAATAGTACAAGAATAGAAACTTATTTTCTCTGACTTTCAAGGTATACATTTGTAGATGTCATGGACTCAATTATTTCATTTTACCTAAATCCACTACACATATTAGAAATGTGATAAATACAGTCAGTGCATAATGTGCATGTTCTCCTCGTCCTTCTGGAACTGCTGAGTAGACACGCCCTTGCATTACTGGCCTCAAATTCCTTTAAACACAAGTTTGTATCTTGATGTGTGTCTCTGAGCCACTCTTCTTTCACAAGTAATTTACTAATACATTCATTGGATTAAAATTTTATTTTTTTCCCCAAGATGTACTTTTGAAATATTCAGAGATTGTGTAATTGACTGTATTACTATTTATGCATCCCCCATCTTTGGTCATGGAATAGACATGAGAATCAAGTTCCCCCTAATTAGAAAAAATAACTTGTAGTTGACATTGATTTAGCACAATGTTGGTTAAAGTTAATGTACTCGAAAAGATCAGCATCACAAATTACATTTAATTTAAAACAGCAACTACTGAAGGGAGGCATGATGATTGATTTATATACTTTCTTAAAACATTATTGCAATAATGGCATAAAAATCAAAGTGATGAAAACAGGAAGATCAGGATTAATTTACTCACCTGTAGGATTTTAAATTCATATGTATGTACCTTGGGTAAGATATGGCCATACACACACTGATTCTGAAAGACTATTACAGATAATAAGGTTGGGAGTCTAAAGCAAAGAGTGGTTGAAAGGCTCTTGTTCATATTAAACATCTTCTGTGCTAGCAGATGTTACTGGACTAAAAGAATCCATTTGTCTGTGAGTACCAAAGCCCAATAAGACATGAACAGGAGTTTGCAACAAAGTAAGGGTTTATTTTTAGCAAGTGGACCATACCTGGAGACAGGTGAGCTTCCCAATGGCTTCCAGAGGATGGGTTACATGATGGAAAAATCATTCATTGGGGTGACTAAGGAAGTTAGGGTCACAGTCAGGTATTGGTCCCTACTGATTGACTGGCACTAGGGTAGAGGGTCATTGAACATTGCATCCGGTTCTGATGTTAGCCCTGGTGCCACTTCATCTGGTTTTGCTGCTTTTCTGGGCATGGAGCTGAAACACTGCTGAGGCCTAGATTTTATCTCTAGTTTGACCAAAATTTGTCTCTGTGGTCATCAGATCAGAGGGTTTGTTCCTAAAATTATTCGATGCTGAGTCCTGAGGGCTCAATGATTTAAGGGAGTGGACATGCAAAGGAGAAGGAGGCAGATGAGGCAAGGTGATAGATGAGGCCAGTTTCAATCAAAAGCAATTAAAAGAGAAAAGTTTATATTAAAGAAATAAAGTTTCTTCATGGTTACACAGAGCAAAATTTATTATCCAGGTCAAGATGAATATGTTAATGGCTGGGGAATGTTGCAGAGCTCACTTTTTTTTTTAATAAAAAATTATTTTGCAGAGCTCACTTTTAAATGGTGGTTAGTGTGCTTAAATTACAAAATAGAACCAGACACATGGAAATAAAGAACAAACTGACAGTAGCCAGAGGGGAGGCTGAAGGGGCATAACAGGGGGAAGAAGGAGAAGGGGCAAGCAAACATGGGCTGAAGGGGCAAAGGAACATGAAGAGAGGACTCATGGACACCAACAATGCAGGGGATTGACTCTGGGAGTGGGGGTGATGGGGTAGGGGTGAGCAATGGGGAAAAAGGTGGGACAACTATAACTGAACAACAATAAATTAAAAAATCACAATGATCTGTACAAAGAAAAAACATTTGTAAAATATAATGCATTCTGTCAACATGATTCGTTACTTGAAGAAGTTACAGTACTACTCAATTAACAACAGGAAGAACCTAATCTATATATCTATATCTATATCTATCTATATTATACACACTCATTTTATTAAAAGCAGGCATTCCTATGCATGCCCATGCACTCAGACACAAACATAAGCATAAAGCAGAAGCTAGGAATGTAGAATCTTTTGGTTAGATTTTCAAAATTTGTTGCTTAATTTCCTGATTCCAGGAGTAATTAACCTCAAACCTATTAATACTAAGACTGAGCGAATGCAAGGCAGGTGAAAATGGGAACCATGCCTTTCATTTGACTAATTTAGAGCCAGATGGAGGTCTTCCTGACTGTGATGTTATTTGCAGCCATCCCTTCATTTTAAACAACCAAATAGATTAGAGTGGGGAAGAGCTCAAATTTGAAATGAGTGATAATGGGAACATTAATGTCTCACTATATTGGAGAAGGGTGGTTTTATTTTGCTGCAATCAGCACTTTTAAAAATGAAAGCTAAATCCAATTAATTCAAGGTTGGCAAATGACCAATTACTCTCTTTAATAATTGCTTTAATTGTGATGGTTTTCTTTTTTAAGTCAAATCCTCAGTATATCTCCAATTCTAATTTTATGGCTCTGAAGATGTGCCAATGACCTCTGACCTTGGCATTTCCTTTTTCTACCAAAATATTTTAGATGGATTAGCTGTGACGCTGACTCAGTTCCAAATGTATAAACTGAAGTGCATGATGATGTTAAAGAGGTGCAATCACTAAACTTTTCACTAACTTTAGATTCCTTCAATAAATTCCATGAATAATAATTGCTTCTCAGACTTTTGGCTGAGTGTTTTATAGTACTCTGAGTACAGGTCTTTTACCTCCTTGTTTAAATTACTAGATATTTTATTTTTCTTGTTGCTATATTAAATGGGATTTTTTTCTAGTTTCTCTTTCTGATACTTCATTGTTGGTGTACGAAAATGACATCAATTTCTGAATATTGACTTTGGATCCCGCTACTTCTATGGATTATATTTTCTTGAAGCACAGATTTACTTTGAATAAAGTCCAATTTATCTATTTTTTCTTTTGCTTCATACATTTTTAGTATCACACTTAAAAAATGATTGCCTTATCCAAAGCAGAAATATTAATGCCTATGCTTTCTTTTAGAATTCGATAGTTTTGTCTCTACAAGATAGGCCTTGGATGTACTTTGTATTGTTTTGTATGTGGTGTGAGGAAAGTGTCCAACTTCATTCTTTCACATGGGGATATTTACTTGGCCCAGCACCATTTGTTGAAAAAAAAATACTTTTTTTATTAAATGGTCTCAACATCTTATATAATTCAACTGGTATGTTTTTATCTCTGTATTCTATTGATTAATTTGTTTATCCTTATGCCTGTAACACACTCAAGATTCATTTAACTTTGAAATAAGATTTGAAATTGGAAAGTATTTTGGATCTGCCTTTTTTTCCTTTAAATTTTAGGATAAGGTTGCTAATTTCTGTTAAAAGGGACAACTGGTATTTTGATGGGGATTCCACTACATTTGAAGATGGGTTTGGGAAGTACTGCCATGTGAAACATATTAAGTCCTCCAAGCCATGAACATAGGGTGTCTTTCTAATTAAGTTTTCATTTCAAGGCTGTTTTTTAGTTTTTGGTGAACAAGTGTTACTCTAATTTTATTTAATTTACTCCTAAATATTTTACCTTTTCATGCTGTAATAAACAAAATTGTCTCTTAATTTAATTTTGCATTGTTTGTTGCTAGAATATAAAAATACAATTTATTTTTATGTATTGATCTTGTATCTTGCATCCTCACTGAATTCATTTATTAACTCCAAGGTTTTATTGTTTGCTTGTTTGCTTGCTTGTAGACAGATTCTTTAAGATTTTCTATAGGGAAGACCATGTCATCTCTAAACATAGTTTAACTCTTTCCTTTCCTATCTGTGTGTCTTTTCCAGCCTAATTGTTTTGTCTATTATTTTCAGCACAATGTTGAACAGAAATGTTGACAACAGATGTACTTGTCTTGCTCCTGATCTCAGGAGGGAAACCTTTCAGCTTTTCACCTTTTGGTATGATATTAGGTCTGGATTTTTTGTAGATGCCCTTTACCAAGTTTAGAAAATTCCCTTCAACTCTTGCTTTGTTGAGTGTTTTATTATAAGAGTGTTAGACAAATACAAGCATTTGTCAAATGCTTTTCTTCCTCCATTGAGATGATAATGTTTTGTTTTTTATTCTGTTAATATGATGTATTACACTTATTGATTTTTGTATGTTAAACAAACCTTGTATTTCTAAGACTAGTTCCATTTGGTCATGGCATATGATCCTCTGTACAAGTTACTAAATTCAGTTTGCTAGTATTTTATTGAGAATTTTTGCATCTAAATCTATAATGAATATTGTTCAGCAGCTTTCTTGTTATGACATCATCCAGTTTTGGTATCAAGCAAATACTGGCTTCATAAAACTCAACAGAAAGCATTTTTTACTCCTTTATTTTTTTCAAGAGTTTCTGAAGAATTGCTGTTTTGTTTTTTTGTTGCTGTTGTTTTTCAAAATTGGGTTGAAGTAAAAAGTAATTTCGTCTGGCCTTGAAATTTTCAGGAATTTTCTAAAATACAAATTCAATATTCTTACTTCTTATAGGTCTATTCCACTTCTTAATTTGGATTTGGTAATTTGCGTTTTTCTAGGAATTTGTCCATTTTACCTAGGTTATCTAATTGTTGGCATATGATTGTCCATAGCATTCTTTTATAAGTATTTTTACTTCTGTGTGGTTAGCAGTAATGTCCCTGTCCCATGAAATTTGATTACATGTATTTTTAAATTTAGAAATAAGACACTGAGATATTTTATCACATCTTTATTATGAAGAGCCATGAGATAGGAAGACTTATTTGGCAGAATTCAGGGTAAAGTATAGTAATAATAACATATATACCAAATATTGAACACCAACAAGAATTGACATCTAGAAAGAACTTTACTCCAGTGAATGAGCATGACAGCAAATATTCCCAACAAATACACTACAATGTGGAAGTTTAGTCTGTTTTCTAGCAACATTTTTGACAGTGGTTGAGAGCATGGACGTGCCTGGGTATAAGTGAGTAGTGGCTTTAATTCTGGTCCAGAGTGGGAACTTCAAGGATCAAATATATCATTCTTCTCATACAGTACCTGATACAAAACAAAACACCTTTCAGAATCATAACTAATATGAAATCACTAAGCAAAAATTTGACTGAAATACATTCTATGGAAATAGGAAGAGAGGAAAAACTGGCTGCAAAATTCAGTGTCTATTAGAGATAATGCAAAATTAAATTAGCAGTGTCTGTGTAAGAAAAAAAAGATCCTCTAAGTCTAAAGCTGTTGTAAGCAGCAGGAAGCCAGACTCTTAGAATTCAGAACAGAAGAAGAAACTATAAAGAAAAGAGGTTTAGGCCTTAGTTTAAAGAATGGGCTCCTTGGCCAACAGGGACTCTTGGTTGTGATAAATGACTCCGAACTCACCTTCTGCCTTCAGCTACCCTGGTGCTAGGGGTTGTAAAGATGATACCGCACTCTATCAAGGATCCAGACCTCCTCGTGCCACTATCACTTAAACAAACATTTTTCTTTTTTCTCTTAAAACAACAAATATTTTCTAACCTACCCATGAAGTCTTCCTCCTGCTGTCTCTAGCTTCTCCATCCCACCAAGGCCAAATTTCTTGAAATAATTTCCTGCCTCCAATTCTTTACCACATATGTAGTTCTATCTGTTTCAATGTTATTTTCACCTTCATCTTTCCAACTCCACCAAAACAGTCCTTTCAATAATCTCCTTGACACTAAAACCAGTGAACACTTTTCAGTCCTCGTTTTCCTAGATGTCTTGATGAATCACTTTGGTTGACCACATTTGTCTCACTGAAAACCCCCCTGGTTTTTTTTTATTTTGCTAGTCATTCTTTTTTGGTTTCTTTTAAAATTGCCTCCCCTCCTGACCTTTAGAAGATGAACTTTCTTGAGATCTGGTTCCAGATACTCTTTTCATATCATATTTCAATTCTTTCTAGGTAATGCGTGACTTTAATCACTATCTACACGCCAGTGACTCCCAAATGGTCCCTATGTCCTCACCCTTCTTCTGAATATATACTGTACTTCTTTCTTTTTTAAAGATTTTATTTATTTATCTTTAGAGAGGAAGGGAAAGAGAGAGGGAGAGAAACATCAATGTATGGTTGCCTTTTCGTGCATCCTCTGCTGGGAACTGGCCTGCAGGGAACCGGCCTGCAACCCAGACATGTGCCCTGACTGGGAATCAAACCACGATCGTGTGGTTCGCAGGCCCGCGCTCAATCCACTGAGCTACACCAGCCAGGGGTGTACTTCTTTTTTTATTTTATTGAGTCTAGAGAGAGAGGACAGGAGAGAAAAAGAGAGAAAGAGGGAAAGAAACATCAATGTGAGAGAAAAACATCAATTGGCTGCCTTTTGCACATGCCCCAATTGGGGTCCAAACTTCCACCCAGGCCTGTGCCTTGACCAGGAATCAAAATGGTGACCTTTTGGTTCACAAGATGATGCTCAACCAACTGGGCCACACTGGCAAAAGCTATACACATATGACTTACTAGCTTCTCAACCATGTCCAAGTTTAAGCTACTCATTTTTCCTTTAATGTTTCACTTCACTTTCAATATTTACTACCTGAGGAAGCAACATGACCGTTCACCCAGATATTCATTCAAGAAACCCCCTTTTCTCCCTAACTCCCCATTGTTTCCAACCAATTGCAAAGTTCTTTCAATTATCCTCAAATATTTTTCTAATCGTTTCACTTCTGTTTTGCCATCTCCCTAGATTAAGAAGCTATTACCTGCACTATTGAAATATCCATATCCCCAAATCTCTTCTCATCCACTGTTCTTTCCCTTAGATCCATTTTCCATAAAGCTTTTAGAGAAATCTTTTGGAAATGTACATACCAGTCTGTAATACTCTTATTTAAAGCCCTTCAACTCTTTTCAGTTACACTTGGGATAAAGGTTGAAAGTCACAACATGGTCTATAAGGTTCTGAATTATCTGCCTGCAGCTACATCTGCAATTTTGTCCAGACCCATCTTTCCATGACCACAGTTTAGCCACACTGACCTCCTTTCAGTTTTTCGAAAGTGTCAAGATACTTTCTGCCCCAAGGACTTTGCACCTGTAGGGAGGCACACTCCCCTCTGCACACACACGCACGTACACACACAAACAATCTATCTTACACCTCAGTTAAAATGATCACTTCCTAAGGAAAATCTCCTCTGATTTTTCCAAACTAGATGGGTCTGCCTGTCATTGTCACTCATTGCCTTGTGCATTTCCTGAAGAGCTCATGTCCCAAATCTAAAGTCAATTGATTATATATGTTTCTGTGCATTGTCTGTCTCCATTGCACTATTCGATTCAATATGTAATGGTTTTTGGTGGCCTCATTCACAACAATATTCCCAGCAACCAGAAGAGGTCCTGGATCTTAAAAGCCCCTTGCAAAATCTCTAATTATTAAACAAATAAAAAACTAAGTAGGATGGAATTGTAGTTCTATTTGTGCTTGGGTTCCTGCCATGACTGTGACCAATTCAAATTCCACCTGCTAGAGGAAAGAAGGTTCCTGACTATTCTAGATTCAGAAGAGAGCTTCTCAAGAAAAGTAGAAGGACAAGTGTCTCTAAAACTAGGCAGGGCTGATTTCTAATTCAGAGTTTTGGTACCCAGAGAAAAAAGAACAACAAAAAGCAGATACTGGCATAATTTTTTTCTCTGAAGTGGAGGAATTAACTGACCTTGAGCAAGTGAGGTGAAGAGGAAACCAAACATAACTTTGTTTAAAAGGCAAATTAACTCATAATATGTGAGCACCTTTATGTGTGTATATAGGCCAGGCAATACACTGTAAGGATGCTTCCTGTGCTTGAGAAAGAATGTCAGTATCTGCGAGGAAGGACAGTACTGAAGCCAAACATCAGAACAGGAAACTGGCAGGCAGCCAGACATTCACTTAGGGTCTGAATCAAAGGTCTTCCCAGAGGTGTTCAGGAGCAAAAAGCATTTTTCTATGATATTCCCTGTAACTTCAGTGCCTTTTGTCTGTGCTCTCTGGATTTGGATTGCAGATGAATCGAAAAGTTTACTCTCTTAGAATGATCTAATAGAGTAATACATACATGTTTGGCCAATTTTCTGACTTTGCTCTTACTAGGAACTAATCTCTGGGGTCCTTATGCTCTTCTCTGATCGTGAATTCAGCTTTTCCTGTTCTCTTCTCCTGACGGCTGCTTTAGACTGTTCCTCACTTATGCAGTGAAGACAGAATACTTTCAAGAGCTTGTTTCTTTGCTCACACAGTTCCCTTCATCTAGTAGTTTCTTATCCTTCATATAGTCGACCTGGAAAACTTATTTTTTAAAAAGTTAGAAGTTCAAGACTATCTTCAAAATCAGAATTCCTTCATCTTCTCCTTAGGGCAGACTTAATTGCTTCTCCTTCCATATATTTATAGCATAATATAACCACTGTTATTTTACTTGTTGCATTATACCTGTTACTAATTAAGTCAGTGTCTGGACCTTCTACTAAATTTAAGTTCTGTGAGGACATAGATAGCAATCTCTCATTTTTTACTGTAATATATACGTTCCAGCTTGTGGTAAGAATTGATGAGAAAGTAAATATAAACAGTTTAGCTTAGCATCTGCCACATAGTTTGTGCCTATAAATGTTGATTAAAGTGAATAATTTCCCACCATTGATTATCCTGATTTTAAAATTTTCTTTTTACAAAGAAAGTTAACCTAAAAAACATTATTCCTTATTATAACATACTTAAAGAAACTTTGAAATAAGTTGTTATTCAGCCAGGTTAAACATTCTTTGGTCACCTACTTAAGACAAAAAAATTAACAGCTCGCCTTTTCCATATGATGTTTGGGTTTCCAAGCTCTAAGTTCCAGTCTTTAACGTGTAAGATGTCGAGTTTAATTGTATCTGAGATCCTTTCCCCTTGAACATTCCATGGCGATATTTTGCTGAACACTTTCTTATAATCTACTGTTTGCTCATTGTAGCATGTACGCTCATCTTTTAAAACAGATAATTCAAGCTCTGAGTGATGTGGCTCAGTTGGTTGGTTATCCTCCAGCAAAGCAAAAGGTCACAGGTTTGATTCCCAGTCAGGGCACATAAGAGACGCAACAGATCTATGTTTCTCTCTTACATTGAGGTTTTTCTCTCTCTCTCTCTTCCTACCTCACATCCCCTTTCTCTAAAAATAAATAAATAAAAGTCTAAAACTATGTAACAAGATAATTCAAGATTCTTATCATACATTTTCACACCCAATGTAGTATCTAGTCCAATGATAGTTCTATAGTAGCCTCACAAAAAATTAATTGATTTGAATTATGAAAAAGCCACTGCTTTATTTAACTTGGAGTGGTTGTTCTTTTTTCTCAGTAGACCTGTTTTGTTTTGCATGCATGCATTCTAGTTTATTACTTCCTTTTCTTTCATTTATAGGAGTGACTTGCTGCTTCCCCACCATATGTCATTGTGTCACCTTCTCCTTGACTAAGGTGTCTCCTTTTCTTTAGGTGGATGCTAGTAAGTCTTTTTTGGGTGGTAAAACATTATTTAAGAGTCTGTGTAAGCCTAGACAAACCAAGAGGGGGACTTCTATCATTCTACATGATGGCCTGAAGATTTAAAAGAAAACGATAAAGTTGTTCAAACATTCTTGACTTGGTATAATCCATTTTGCTTAGTTCTAGCTGATTCACAATTCGACCCTGCCTTCCACAAATTTTTCTTCATTCTTCACCATGATAGTTTTCAAGATTTCACTGTAAGAAACTTTCTATGTTATTAATATATTAAGTAATGGATTAAGTGAGATATTGATAAATTCAGTTTTATTAACTACATTCTTGGTGATATAAATACTTCTATAGGCCATCAGTCAAAAGAGTAGTGCTTTAGGGAGAAAATGCCTTTATCATAATAAGTATTTTTCCCCTCTGACAGAAACCATTGGGAAGAGTCTATGAAGCTTTTATCCTGATTTGTATAATTTATAACTCCTGCCTGGGTATGAATTTTTAGCTCAGCTGTTCATGACTCCATTAACCATTACAACAGGATGAACTCAAATTTATTGTCACTACTGGGAGCTTTGCTAACAGGTGGGGTTGAGAGGAAAAGAGTACTGGAAGGCGGAGGATATATGAACAATCAATTTTGTTCACTGCTGGGATTCAGCTTGATACATAACTTTGTTATGAGACACCCTCATCAAGACACCCCTTACATATTTTGAATGGACATTCTCTCTGTAAAAGGAGAATTTAAGACAAGAATTTGTACAGTATTATCTAGAAACACATTCCCATTTCCTTTTGAAATATCTTTGTTAATTCACAGTTAATACCTATTTATCTCCAACCATGTGACCATCAGTGAACTAAGTGGTATAAGGGATAAAAATCATCCAAGGAGCTATGTTCCATTATGAAAAGAGCCTTCGGTAGGATTCAGAATGCCTAAACTCAATCCGTCAAGAATGTCATGACGACGGGTGAGTCCTGATTTCTTTACCGTCTTCTTGGTATTTCAGGATAACGGTACAATAAGCAGTTGCCCGTGGAGGATAATACACATGATCTTGACTCACACTCACACCACTTAGAGTTACAGTTTTCTGCATAACCAGACGTAGAACAGAATGGGGCACACTTGTTTGGATGGAACTTGACAGCAGATGTTTTACTGGGAACAGATGTATGTTAGAGGAGAAACTTGGAGGATAGATTTAAAAAGGAATCTAGTAGAACTCCTTAAAACAGCCCTTATGCAATGAAAGACAGGGATTTGAAAACTAAACATGCTAACTTCCTTCACCTTGACTGGGGCAACTCTGAAGTGTGTTCTTCATTGTCATGGCAAGTTCCCTAGTGGATTATGCTCCAGTTGCCCACAGTGGTAACTTCCTTGATTACAGACTGTTGGCTAGCTTCCTTTCCCAGGTTCGCTTTACTCTCCCCATCAATCTGTTCCAGTATCTCCTTCAAATGAACTACTTACACTTGAATCCTTGTCTCCTTGTCTCAAGGGGTGCCTCTGCAAAAAGCAAATTAAGACACCTCTAATACAATGTGAATATAATTCTCACATCTAGTTTATAACCTTAAAGCTCCATTGTATAGACACTCACCAAACATAGGTATGTTTATATCACTTTACACTTTCCCTCAGGTATACTATAAGATAAAGATTACATTGCTTTAATAACTAAAAAGGACAAGTGACATTCAGTGATATATTGAGCTTGTTCACTGATTTCATCTATAAATTAGGCATAATGATGATTGAACCATAGTATATCTCACAATTTGCAAGTAATCTATTTGTCATCTATTTTATTATTTGACATCTATTCTTGTTTTACACACAAGATTCCATGTTAGTTTCATGAATTGCCTAAAGCACCAAAGAACTATTGATAATAGTACAGAAGACCTATTTGAGGGTTCTTAAGCTGCTTGAGCACTAATTAGGCTCCTCTGCTAAGGAGGGGACATTTTCATGCTTCAAGTTGCTGTAGATTTTTCATTAGCTAATTCCCTGAAGAAACTTTGGGTCACCTCTGGCAGACCTTTCTTCCCCAGCACATGAAAGATGGGTAACTGACAGGAACAGAAGTGCAACCCACCTAATTAAAGGAAAGAGAAATTCATAGAAATTATGGAAAGAGAGAGAATCAGAATTCTTCCCTCTCTCGTTTAATTAGCTAATGAATGCCTGGACAGGAACTCACTTTACTGATACAGAATTGTGTTCCTACTGCACCATGTGAATATATAAACATAGATTTTTGGAACCCGAGCTTACATTGAATCCTTAGCTTGACACTGAAGGCCGTCCAAGACCTAGTCTCAACCTGTCTCTACTGTCTTCTTGCTGACAATGCTTCCATGTGCCCTCCATATTTTAGTACAGTGTGTTTTACCCTGAGTCCTTTAGAAAAAAAAAAAAGAAAAAACTCAAAACAAAAACAAACAGCTGAGCCTGAGGCAAAATTACATTCCAGTATTTTACTGAAGGGTGCTGAAGGATGGCAGAAGATGCCACCTCAAAACACGCTGCTTTGATGTAAGGATTACATCAAAGTGTCCTTTTGTGCTAAGGACACTTGAAAAGCAGCAGGTGCAATAAGGGCTCTCTGACTTCCCCCTTCTCTTCCTGAAAGCAGGAGATCAAATTCAAAAATGGAAGATGTCTTCCCTATACCCAGGGGAAAAAATAACAGTTTTATCACTGAGAAAAATATATAAATAAATCTTTCTACACTCACAATTATCTTTCTGGCCACTTCTCTATCCAATTAACTACCCTAGCCCAAACTCCTCTGCCTTGTCATGTTTTCACAGTCTATTATTATTTGTTCTACCCAGTATATATAAACATTTAAATCTAACTGCTTCTTTGGGTTTTATTTAATTATAAGGTTACCTGCTAGACCATCTAGACTATCTTTCAAAGGATGTTTATTTAGCAAACAGCCTTGGAAGGCAAAGTATCTCCCTTCAGAGCCTATGGTAGTTTTGTTTATAGTACAGTATAAGATTTTTATCTCCCATCAAGGCAAAGGTCAAGATTAGGGGTCCCTAAGTGCCAGGTTCCCCTGTAACATACCTCCCTGAGAGTGAAAGAATCACCTGGCCCTCCATGCATTAGCCTGTGTGATTTGGGCATTGGGGAACTGGTGCAAATGTTGATGCTGTGTCTATGGTTGTTTCTGTAACAAAGTACTTTAGTCTTTAACCCAGGAATCTTGTGTTTTCTGCCAGTGTCCATGAAACTGTGACAGGCTAACTTATTAGCTTGCACGAGTGGAGTAAAATCTCAGACCTTTCATGGTTCTTGATATCTGACAGAACATCACTGATTGCAGTTTTAATCTGCTTAAGGTTACATTAAGGTTACATTTAATCTGCTTCAGGTTATTACATCTTCCAACATCTACCAAGATCCAGCTGATTTTTACAGAGCTCATGCAGATGAATTTATTAGGCGGATGCTGATGACTAACTTTGCTACATTTCTTAAATCTTTGAAGATGTGTCAAATCTCTTCAGTTCCTTTGCAGTGTGGCACTGTTTCTTATTTACTATTTGGGGGATAGGGGAGGGCAGCTACAGGGTCTTCCCACTGGCAGCCCTAGTTGGCTCTTACTCCAAAGGTCAGATAATATATAAGAGTTCTGCCAGTTGTTGAGTATATCCATCCTGGTTACACATTTGTTCACTACAGAAATAAACACAGTGTTATAGTCATGTGGGCCTAAGGAGAGACAAATTTTGATCAAAACTCCATTAACACTTGTCCTATAAGATCCCTCTATCATCAGGGATTATCATCAAGATGACCATTCAGGTCTGATTATCAGTTACCCCAGATCTTCTGTCTAATAGTCTTTTAAAAATCACCCGGGATTAATTATCTTGCCTTGGGGAAGCTTTGCCCGCAGAGCCCCCTTTGTCTGCCGTGGATGAGAATAAGTCCACCAAGACATGACCTGCTTGGGGAGGAAAAGTGGCCAATCTCTCAAAGGAAAAGGGCCAGGAGCCTTTTCCTCAATGGGCTTTTATTGGGTTCAGTTTGCACAAGAATAGAGGTAAAGCTGATCAATCATTGTCAAACAGTAAAGATCAAACAATAGGTAATATACCAAGAACTATGAGGGCTTATTCTGAGTGAGGGTCTGTTAGCTAAAGGGCCACAAAACTTTAGGAAACAAACTCATTTCCCACTTGGGCCCTTATCAGAACATTAAGGGCATTCTTAGCAAAGCAGGTTTCACAGGATATTATGTGTTCTTTCTTAGGCATGATTGCCCCAGGGAACCGGCCCTTTCCAGCACAGGGCTGCACCGCCCTCTGTCATTGCTTCAGGCTTAAATCAAGCAGGGAAAGTAAGACAGCCAAGAGATTAGGAAACTTCTGGCAGACAGAATGAGGACTCAGGCTGTATCAAAGCTCAGGGGCAAGGGTCCATCACCCCCTTTTTCTATAAGCCCTCCAAGTCCTTCGGTGGGGGGCCCTTCATGACCATCCTTGTCTTAGGTCATCATTCCTTTGAGGAATCTTCCCCATCATTGGCTAACTGGTCAGACTCAGGGCCAGGCAGGGTGAAGTAAAGGGACCAGAGGTGGCGCCTCTGCCAGGGAGATAAGCTTTGTCTCCTTGGAGGCTTATGGTCCCAAGGTCTCTTTGCTCAGCCTTAGCCACGGGGGTTACAGCTTCTGAAACCAGGCAGGGTGGTTCCCAACATCTTGTCATATGGCTACAAGTCCCTATGGCAAAGGTTGAAGGAAATTTATATGCCTGCAGTGACCCAGTTTCCTTTTCAATCAATAGCACCCAGCTCTGTGAATAGACAGACATGGAAACTGAAAAAGGACTGTGATTGTTCACGTGGCATTTGAGGCCAGGCACATTCTCACTCTCTTTGTCTCTCTTCTCTCTTTCTTCTTTCTCTCCCTCTGCATGTACAGTACAACTGTCCATCTTTGTTATTCCTAGGAAAACCGTGCTAATCTGATCATTAAGTTCCCCTAATTGCCACTCCATGTTTTCTGAACATTAACTTTTTACTGTTTTAAATATATATTTGGTAGCGAACTCAGTAGCAGCATTCTCACTGATGAAGGCGGCCATTACTAAGCTTCTCAATGATGTCAATGCTTTCCTCACCTGCGCTTTAAGAAAGGTAGTATCCTTTGGGTTTCAGGTTGCTTGCTCTCTCACGTGTTGCATAATAAATGCATTCTAACATTTTCACTTCCCTGAGCCTTCTGAAAAATTTCTCAGTGACAGAGGGTGTTCTGGTATCTCCACTTCATTTACTGTAGTGTAGGCCATCACCAATTCCAGGCTTCGAGAGATCAGAAAATCTTTAAGCTTGTCCTTCCCTACTCAGGTTGTACTAAATCTGATTCTGGGCATTACCCTGGAGGCAATGAGGAATGGTATGTTGTAGACCACTCTGCCTAGTTTTAGGAATTGTATCTCGACCCCTTGTGGCTAAGGGTGAGAGACGACCTTTGGAATGCCAGCCGCAGGAGACAAAGCCTGTCTCTGGTAGTAAACGCTGCCTCAGTTCCTCTCCCTGCCCCCAGAGCTTGGTAGGAAGTCAATGACGGGTAAGACCCCTCACAGCGGGGTGGGGAGGGGAGCAACCTAAGCCAGACTCGATCACTTGGGAGGCCTTCATGGAAGGACTCGGGGGACTGCAACAAAGAGCAGTGGACTCTTGCCCCCTGACTTTGACAAAGCCCGAGTCTCCATGTCTCCTGGGAGAAGCGCTTCCTGGCTCTAATCCCCTTAAACCTGAATACCTGATGGGGAGAGATGTAGCTCCTTGTCTTGCTAGAGCTTGTCCTGGAGAAAAATTTGGCACCACAAAGACTTACTGATAAACCTGTGAAATCTGCTCTGCTAAGAGTGCTTTCATTCATATGATAAGAGTCCAACAGGAAATGAGTACCTCTCCCAAAGTTTCTGCAACTCTCTTCCTGACAGACATAGACTCAGAACTCTTTGAAATGTTATCTACTGTTTGATCCTTGCTGCCCTGCATTCCTGTGTATTAGAACCCAATAAAAGGCTATGGAAGAGGGCGCTCGGGGCCTTTTTCTCCTCGGAGGAACTGGCCGCTGCTGGCCTTTGTCTCCCCAGAGAAACTGGCCACAGCCCACTCCTTCCTCCCCAAGCAGATCTCATCATCTCTTGGCTATATTTATTCATTCACACGTGTCCGTGGCACCAGGGGGACTCACGGAGAAGTCGCCCCCACAATGGTAGGCATGGCTCCTGAGAACAGGAAAGGTCATATTATAAGTCATTGGCTTTGAAAAAGTTCTTACGTGGACTTTAGGTTAGGCTGTTTTCCTCCAGCAAGTGGAAAGGACTGATTCTGCCAGCTGTGATGTAACCATGCTAACTGGGGCTCAGCCACTTGGTGCCTTCAATCTACACGACTCAACAATTAGTGCTGAAGGAAACAGGTTTTGATTAAAAGTGTTCCCACCTTGGGGGTGCTGAGAGCACTCCTGCACAGAACCCTCCTTTTCCACAAGACCCAGAACTTCTGTTGATTCCCAAAAGGTTACAAGCCAAACCATGCCTAGAAGTTCCCCATATTCTTATCCATCCACCAATCTGATGACGAAAACAGATTTCCATCCTCTCTGGGATGCACTTGTGGATTTCAGAGTCACCACCCTCTCTCAGCAACCCTCTCCTTCAGGATCTGGGGTGTGCGGTTCTCAGCCTCTGTGTAGCACTTCAGGAAACCATGTGCCGTGTCGCCCTCTCCCAGCGTGGAACCCTGCCTCCAGGAGTGGGAGCCCATCCTCTGCAGTGTCTCAGCATCTGGTGGGCCCTGCATCTCCTGGTCCCATGAGCAGTCCCATCCATATAGGGAGCAGGGCCAGAAGCTCAGAATATTCAAATGCCAAAAACCCAAAAGGATAGACAGGTACACCATGCTCTAGAGTCCCATACCAAAAGTCCCCATACCAAGATAGTGCCTTCTCTGTCCGTCCTTCAGAGAGACAGAAGTCTGTGGCTCAGCATTCCTGGTCACGGTTCAGCTCCAAGCATCTTTCATGTGTCTGTGCTTGTCCTGGCAGGTCCCCACAGCTCTGTTGCTCTGCCGTCTTCTCTAGACAGACCTCATGGCTGACTTCTCTGCAGACCTCCTCTGACCTTGAGGCTCCCCCATACCCTAACATTTGGCCTGCCCTAATATAAATGCTCAACTTAGAGCTTCCTACGTGACCTCATATCTGTCCCTTCCTGTAGTGCATTAGTGTCCACCATTTTTGTCAGCTCCCCAGTGTCTTCTACCCTCTTTTGGCTGTCATTTTTAGTCAGGGCAAGAGTTCTCAGTGACACACAGCATCGTGAGGGCTTCTGCCCTTGCCCCCCGGTATGTCGCAAGTCCACCGCACATTCTCATAGTCACACACACAATTCTTCCCTTCAGGAAGGGTGTGGCTGTTAATTTTGCCTCTATTATGCAATGTGCCTTAAAATGCTGTATCTTCCGCTGTTCTCTTCCCACAATCCTGCCATGATTGTTGGGGTGTTTCCCTGTTATCAGGGGACCCATGCTATGCATCCCATTACAATGAGAAATCAGGGAATTTAGAAGGCTTAAACTCCCAAATATCCTTATGCCAGACCCCAGGGACATATTCCTTTCCTTTGTTTTAGGAGAACCATCAAGTCTGAACTTTTTTTTTTGGTAGCTCTTGCAACTTTGTAATTACAAATACTTCCGTACTGAGCAGGTATAACAGCCACTTGACCTCCACATTCCCTCCCTTCCATCTACATTTCTTTCTGCTTAACCAAAGGTGAGGGAAAGCTTTAATAATTATTATTCCATTACAAGCCAGGAATTTTTGCCACTCCATTTAATAATAAAGCAGTGGAATGAGTTGTTTTGGCTTCCAGAAAATGAGTGATCTAATACCAAAATCTTATCCTGAGGACTGGCTTTTGAAGGTCAATCTTTGTATCAGTTATATTTGCCTGGGGCCATTAGAAAACAGAACTTGTGGTAAAATTTACTACAGTTAGCACATTTTAGGAAGTGTAAGAGCAGCAGGAATAAAGAGGAAAGGAAAATGAGACAGAGAGAAAACAAATGCAAGGTGGTGTTTTCTTTGCAGGCCGCATTTTTACAGGAAGTGAAGGGTAATAGGAGGATATATTTCACATTAACTATCAAGCAGTTAAGCAGTTGTAACATTTCATTAACAGCAGTAATGTATGAGTTCCAGTTTCTTCAGTTGTTGAAAAGACTTTTCCCCATTGAATTACCTTGGCATCTTTCAACATGTATATGTAACTTTCAACTTAATGCATATATGTCATTTTTGGATGACATATAAACATTTGGATTTTCTATTCCATTCCACTGAATTATTTTCTTATGCCAATAGTAAACTATCCTGATAACTGTAATTTTATAAGAACACTTAAAAACAGGTAGTGTAAGACCACCAAATTTGTTTGTTTTCAAAGTTGTTTTGACCATTTTAATCATTTGCATTTCTATATTAGAATCAATTTCTACTTTAAAAAGCCCATTAGAATTTTAGATGAAATTACATTGTATCTACAGTTCAATGTTAACTCTTCCACCCCATGAATACAGAATAATTCTTCACTTTAGATCATCTTCAATTCTATGAGCAACATTTTGCAATGTTCAGATTAGAAACTTTACATATACTTGTTACACTTATTCCCAAGAATTTTGTATGTTTTGGTGCTACAGTGCATAGATTTTTTAAAATTTTATTCTTTAATTGTTGCTAGTATATAGAAATACAGTTAATTTTTGATGATTGACCTTGTACTCTATGCTTTTGCTAAAGTTATTTTTTCTAATAGTTAATTTGCAGAAAGCCCAAGAGAACTTGGGTTTTCTATTTAGACAAGTCATATCTAATCTAAATATAGTTAACTTCTTTTCCAGTCAAAGTGCACTTTATTTTCTTCCCTTGTGTTGCGCTGGGGAATGTCACACAGTAAAATGCTGAATCAAATTAAGGAGATTGTCTACCTTTTATTGTTCCCAGTCTTAGGAGAAAACAGTGCAATATTTCACCAAGCTGTGTGTTTTTCATAGATACCTTTTATTATATTAGGGAAGATTCCTTCTATTTCTGGTATTCTGAGAGTTTTTTTTTTAAATTGTGAATTGGTGTTCCATTTTGTCAAATACCTATTGAGATGATCAACAGGTTGAATTGAATTACATTGACTGATTTTTGAATACTAAATCAATTTTGCATTCCTGGGAGTAACTGAATTGTTGTTATGTGTTATTCTGTTTATATATTTCTAGATCTGATTTACTAATATTTCACTGAGGATTTTTGTATCTATCTTTCTAAGGGATATTGGTCTTATAGTGCTCTCTTTTAATGCCTAAAAAGGTATTTGTTCTTTTTATCACTTTAAGTTTGTGATTTTATTAGTTTCTGACCTGTATTCTGATGTCAGTCATGCTACTTTTGCAGTGGAGTCCACTGCATAATTCCAAACTAATGTTTTTGTTTGCATGATTCTTTAATGGACCATACAGTCAAAGCCCACAAAAGGATAAGGATTTGGGACTTTCTCAGGTTTTCAGAGCAGGTTTATGACTTTTTTGCACCTACTTGCTGAAATATGTGTATGTATATCTACAACTATGAATTTGGTTTCAAACTTACTTTCCTTACAACCTGTTAGGGTGATTTTGGGTGGAGTTGCTAGCCTATATTAAATATCTGCAATAATTGGCAGGTACCATGATCCAAGAGAATCCCCAAATTGAATTTTCATTGACTTAGGTCACTTTTTAACAATGTGGCCAGTGGTCTAGAATCATCCTGGCAGATAAATGAGATAAGCAATCATTATGAAAAAGAAAAAATATTTCAAGAAGGCAGGTAGTGTCATGTCTATTACATGCTTACAATTAGCCAATAAAAGGTGGACTGAATTGACTTCTCAGTATGGCAACATGGAGGTCATTGCTAAAGCCAATAAAAATAGCTTTATTTTTTGACTGATTGGGCTAAAATTATAATTGGAATGATAGGAGAGTGGGGAGTGGAGATCATATGGATAGGTGGATAGGTCTTATGACCTTGTGGAAATCATGAAATGAGGGGAATTTTTAAGGAAAACAAAGCTGTGATTCTTTGGCATATCTTTAAATATGAGAGTTTTTGCAGGAAATAGAAGCCACATTCAAAACGATTTAAATGAAAAGAATATAATGAAGGGACTATTTAGAGAGGTTTGGGATACATCAAGGTTACCAGGGAGAGTGAGAAGACATTATCATCTTAGGCCTGAAAGGGCACTGGAAGGAAATGGTATTAGAGACCCATGGGGGGGGGGGCACAGAAAAGAGGCCTCTACAAAGGAACTGTAGGTAAAGAAACACTGTATGGGCAAAATGTTGGCCTAGCCTCAGGAGGGGGGAGTGGAATACCGGTGCTGAAACCTCTCTCCTCCCTTGTTTTGGTCCGCTGCCAGTGCTTTGTGCTGGTCTAACTCAACAGGAAGCCACAAGGCAAGGAGATCCTGGTCATGTTTTCTTTCATGTGAGCCACCCAGGGCAGAGCATGACCCAGAAGTGGAGACAATGGGTTTGGGGAGGGAAACAGAAAATACTGCAATTATAAATACTCTCTGTGACCATAAGAAGTTTAAAAGTAATAGTCATGCGAATACGGGGAACTTAAAAATCCCCATAAAAGTACCTTTTTAATATTGCCTCCTTCCTACTTACATATTTTACAGGGTGTCCTTTTTGCCTGGTACAGGGGTCAGAAAATTTTTCCTGAAAAGGGTCCAACAGTATGTACTTTAGACTTTGTGGCAAAATTGAAATATTGTATCTATATAATCACTTGAAGAGTGATCACATATACACATAAAAAAACAGTCATTCAAATCCAGTGGGATGAATTTGACCTGTGAGCCCTGTGGCCTAGAAAGCCTTCTAACTTTTTGCTAGGCTTGGGTCTGCTTTATTCAATGTCAAGTGCAAATAAAACCTCTTTAATGTGGCCTCTCATATTGGGACTCTGAGTTGAGTGTCGGAAAAAATCAACTTTTACTCTATTAAGGTTGTTAAATTTTACTAGTTTAAATTTTTTAATTGAAAGGATGCCGGGGGTGGGGGCGGGGGAGGGGCATGTATCAGAGTCCAGGAGCTGCAGAAACCCTAGCTGCTCCTGGGGCCTCCTGGTTCTGGTTCGCTGCTGTTGTACCAGCAGAACATGTCCCGTTCATCTTTCTCTTACCTTCGTTTCTGTCAACAGTTTGTTTGGCTTCACCGTCTACTCGTGGAAGCAAACCTTCCCCACAGGAAGTAGAATGTGTATCTGTTCCAGTTTATACAATAGGCATAGGCGGGTATTCTGCTTGACCTGTCTTGGCCACACACACCCATCCTTAGTTGAAAGTGAGTGTGGGTGGGGGAGGAAGGAAGAGTGGCGGCGGCTAGAGGTTCTCAAGGCTATGATTACACACGTTTCGGAGAGAGGCCATTTATAGGGGCGGATTTTCCATAGGGCCGAAGAATTCTGTTGCCAGGAGATGGCAGACAGAAGATGTTGCCCATTTCGGGGCGGCGCGGGGGGTAGGGGAGGATTAAAATGTCACAACGCTAGTCCAATGTGTGACATTCCCTAAAAAAAGAGATTTCCGACACATGTTTTTATCAGCCCCCAACTTCACATTTGGTAGACATGCGTGCGTTTCTGATGAATGAATGACTCAGTTCTCCCAGCTGGTGTGAATTGGCCCACGTTTTTCTCAGCTGCTCTCTAGTTCTAGTACGCTGTGTTGCAGATTTTTTTTATGCCCACATATAAAAGCAACACACAGCACGCATTTGTGGAAATCTCAGCCCCAAAACCAGAGTACAGAATATTAAATACACGGTTGACAGTAACGATTATATTCTGGGTGACCCGTGTGGCCCTCCGTTGAGGCCTTCAGGACGCGGAGCCCGCACCGAAGCCGCGACCCTGGGGCGGCCGAGACGCAGGGCGCAGGGGCGGGGGCACCGCGGGGCCCCGGCCTCAAGCGCGTCACACCGCACAAAGGAAACAGCTGGGTGGCAGCCGCGGGAGTCGCGCCTCGCTAGCCAGCCACTCGCAATTGCGGTTTCAGACCTGCAGCTCCCCTCCCCGCCCCTCCCCACCCAGGCCCGCCGCCCTCCTTTCTGTCTCCTCTCTCCCTCCGTACTGGACGGCCCGAGTCCATTTCCGGGCTCCGGATATTTGGTATTGATCAGGGCGGGGGGCGCGGGAGCAGGTGGCTGCGGCGCGGCAGCTGGGCCGCCAGCCTGTGGTGGCAGAGCCGGTCTCCCTCTGCCTTTGTCGCCAGCCTTTGCCCTGCCCCTCTCCCTGCTCCCGGCCCGCGCACGCTGCCGGCCGGATTTGCGTCTGGCGCTGCTGCTGCGCGAGGGCCGAGCTCCGTGCTGCCAGCGGCGGGGAAGCGGGTGGCCAGGGGCAGCGAGGACCCCGGCCCATCATGGCTGAAGTCAGCATCGACCAGTCCAAGCTGCCTGGAGTCAAGGAAGGTAGGCGCCGGGGCGTGTAACGTAGCGCGCGTGGGCCCCTCCCCTCTCCCAGCTTGGGTTCGCTCTGGGCAGGGGCGTCGTCCCTTCGGACCCCACGGCGGTCGCTCGTCGCCCACCTGGTGCTGGCCTGCCCTGGACGTGAAGGGAATTGAATTTAGGCTCTACTGTGAGACCTTGGGCAAATCACTTACGTTGTAAGCCTCAGTATTACCCTGCGTAAGGAGATTGTTGGCGGTGGGGGTTGGGGGCGAGGATAGCAGCACCCTCATCAAGTGGTTGTGCAAATACTCTGGTGAACAAGGAACTGGGTAAATCTGATTTATTTGTGTTCTTAAAAATCGAGGCCCAGCATAGCTGACTTGAAGGCTTGGACGCGGGAAGGGTTTGACATTCAGTTCCTAGTGGAGCCTTTGTTTTGAAACTTGACTCTTTCCCTCCTTCTCTCTACTTTTCCTAGCCCAGCGTCTGGCTGGCTGACTTTCCCACCTTCCTCAAGGTTTAAAAGTTTAGTCTTGGCACTGCCCAGCGAGCGCGGCGAGCTTATGGGAAGCTGTATAAGCATTTTCTTACAGAAAGCACTGAGCGAAGGGGAACGGGACTAAACGGTGTCCTTGATTTTTTAATGGTTCCTTGTACAGATGTCCAGGAAAATAAAACCTGATTAGTAGTGACCTGTCTTGGCTACCAGCAAGTATTCCTTTGACTTCTCTTCCCTTGTTTCCATCAGCTGTTCCAAGACCTACATATTTTTTATTGAGATCCTGGGTGCTGCTGGATCACTTTAACCTTTAGTCAGTTGTCTTCAGTTGTTCTTTGTCCCTAGGAAGCAGAGAAGTTCCAGAGTACTATCTGGGTTTGCAAAGGTTGTCTTTGTTGTGGCTGTCATCTATTTCAAGCGTGCATTGTGGCTTGAGGTGCCTTGGGAATGTAGAATTGAAAAGAGGAAACTTGGCTTTCTTGAAACTTCATGTTTCTTTGTCAACTGATTTGACTCAGATGGTCTTGTGGGTCTTCAGGTTGACCCCCAAATCAAAAGAAAGCTTGACTGTTTTGTTTCCCAGAGATCCAAACACTAGGACACAGAGTCACAGGTTTTGTGTGGAATTTTTAATGGGGTTGGGCTGGGCCTGGGCTTGTCCTCTTGTTTCTGAAGGATGTTAGAGTTTAGGCCCTAATCCTGATGTTAGTACTTTTCAACCCTTCAGTTCCCACCCTAGCTTTGGTGAAGATTATGGCATTCACATGTAAATGTAGTTTTCACAGCACACTCCAGACTGGGGAGCCTGACATTGATAGGAAGGGCAGATTTACACTTTGAAAGTCCTAGTCTTTGAAATTTTCTGTATACCTTTAGCCGTTTGGGTCTGAGTTGTGTTTGTGGGGGGAGGGGTGTGTGGGGGAGGGGGGCTTTGGTGTCTTTGCTGTAGGGAAAGTGACACTTGAGTAGGTGCAGTGCTTCCTTAAGGGTGGGTGATGCCTAGGCTGGGGATTAGAGTTCCAACGCAACTTTAACAGTTAAGAATCGGTGCTGTGATTTTGCCCAGCTCCCTCTGCCTGTCAGTGACCTGGAAGAAACTTGAAACTCACTTTATGCCTATGCAATTATATTACTCTTAGGTCTTCTGATTTCTAACCAAGACACAAATGATTTATTCTAGTATATTCATTCTCAAGGGGTGCAACAAACACTTTAATCTATAAATACATGATGTTTCTGTTGCTAAACTCTGGAGTTTAACACGTGATTTGCTTTCATGTCATGTAATAGAGTGTTTGGTAATCCAGTTTACATAATAGGGTACAGTGTTAAGGAAACTCAGTTGTCTCTTTCATTAAGTTAGAGTTAAATATTGGTTGATTTTGAAAGTGTTCAGAAATTGTTGAGAAGATCACTGTCTTTGTAAGCATCTGATTTTTTCTGGTTCAGAGATTATCAAAGGAAATGATGTATGTATACTAGCGCCGTCCTAATGCTGGTTTAGTTTTTGATCTGGGAAGTAGTCAAGTCTAATAAAGTGTAGCTTTCTCTAATATAACTTTTAATTATGCCATAGTTACTCCCTAACAATGTCTTTGGACCCTAATTAAAGAGTATAAAGCTTGTGCCTATGATTAGGTAAAACATACCCAAACATTGAGACTGTTCTTAGTTCTGAAACTCCAAGTTAGTTTGAAAAGGAAGTTTAGGTTGCTTAATATTCTGGCACAGATTTTTAAAACCCATTTTTTAACAAAATCTTTCTGCTCCACTTTTCTTTTTTTCTTTTAAACCTTAAGTAGGTTTATATACAGTTACAATTTGGGGTCATGGGGTAGGTTACAGAAGAGATTGAGAATAATGCAGTGGGCCTCTGCTCTTTCCCACTGCATTATTGCTTTGGCAGGGTGGGGAGCACTGTGACCTTTGTTGTGAATATTTCAACAGAGGTCATGGGTAGCAGCCGACATCAGGGAAAGGGAATATTTGAAAATTTTCTTTTCCAGGTTAAAACCCAGTGCTTGTTTACTTAGTTTTAAAGCAGTCAAAGATATTTATCATTTGGACAGATCTTTTTTAAAAAAACAAACCAGGGCAGTATTTTTATCTTGGGAAATCTCCCTTAAAATAGGAGACAAAGGGACAAATTTGAGTTCATATGTAGGTGAAAAGAATGAAGTCTAACTAAATGTCAACACATGCTCCTGGTTTAAAAGTGTACTCGGAACATCTGCATGCTTTCTGTTACAGAAATACTGTTGCCAATGTTTAGGAATAATGCTTTATTTCTTCTGAAACATTTGTGGTTCTATGCAACATTTGAAATAATTCCGACATTTTTTATCAGCATATAACTCAAAAGCATCATGCAGTCTGTGAATGCTAGACAAAGGTACAGTCAGACAACAGTGTTCTGGAACTTTTTTAGTTTAGATCAGAACTGGGAACATATTTTTCTGAATATGAGCGTTGTCCATCAATTAACACACTAAGATTTTCAGTAAATGTTAGCCTCGTTGCTGAATTGTTTTTCTGAAACAATAATCCTGGCTTTCCTTTTTGCTCTCTCCAATCCTATTTATTCCCTTGTCACTACTTACTTTTAATTGTTTGCTTATCACTGTAATCTTTCCTTTCTCTCATCTAATAATGCTTTCACATTATCTTAAACTTGTGGTTCAAGAGTGTTAGACTGTCTAGACCCTTTTAAACTTTATTAACTCCTTTGTAATCAATCTCTCCACTTTTAGCCGTGGAGCACTTATATGTTCTAAGCATCCCATCTTCTCCCAGTGCCAACCTTTTTCTTCCTTGTATTTTGTTCCTTTACTGTCCTTCAGCTGGAAGCTTTCACCATCTCTTAAGTTAATTGTGTGTGTGTGCACTCACACACTTAGCATCTGAAGTCCATGCACCTAGTAGTGACTTATTTCTTGAAGTAAAGTTAGCTAGCTCTTCTGTGAGCAAATCCTTTTTTCTTTAATGAAAGGTAGAGATTAACATTTTCAGAAATATACCTAGAAAGCATTTTAGGTGCTTATTTTCAGGTGATTCATTTCAGGCCAAGAACACCCCAGTGGCATAAAGTGGTAAATTAAATTAATGGCATAAATCCAGAACTTTAGGGAAAAAAGATACAAAATCATGTCCGGCTCAGTAAGTCAGGCAAGTGGTCCAGTCCGGGAGCATCTACACTCACATCACATGCACAGGAGGCAGCCTGCGAGGTGCAGGGCCCCTGGCTCCAGGGCAGACCCCCTTTCTTTTTGCTTCAGAATTCCACAGCAGACTTTTCTGGTTGTTTTTGAGTAAGACCATGGCTGGATCTTCTGGAGTTGGAGGTTGGTTTCTGAGCTTTTTAATCCTCATCTGGTTTCAGGTCTTTTACTTAGCCAGCAAATACTCAGCAAATACTTGAATGTGCGAAAGAATGAATATATTAATAGATCCTGTCTGTTAGTGCAGGATTCTGTCTTTGGCATAATTATTTTATATTCCTCCTCAGAGTATAAGTTCTTATAGGGCAGACCTAATGCCTTCTAACCATGACTATCATGTATCATAATGCCAGTAATAAATATAAAAAAAACTTTGAAAAATTTGTTTATTTTCTCATAGGAGTGTATTATAAGTAGAATTCATCCAACATAGATAGGTATAAAAGAAAGTAATAAAGAAAAAAAAGAAAATAATTCCATGTCCTTCCTTCTGACCTTGGAAGTAATCATTGTTAAGGATAACACTTTAATGAAAACATATTTTAAAATGCTGTTTTGTGGTTTTGATGTTTATTTGAGTTACAGGTTTAATTTTTTTTCTTTAAGTGCAAAGCAACATCACATAATTTGGCAGCTGGAAAGAATCTTTTGCCATTTATTGGGGGAGGGGTACTTTCACAATAAAACATGCCCTGCGGTGCAGGGACATGATCAGCCTGTGGTGCACAGGCAGTCATGAGGGGTTCAAGGAGATGTAAAGAATTCTCTAAATTAGTACCAGGACCCCACACACCTCTCACATAAAGGAGAAAGAAACCTTTCAGTTTATTGCTATGAGCAGATATGCAGTACTTTACTGAGTGAATCAGTGATTTTTTTAAAAAATGGATAAGGCACTGATCCAGGCCAGCTGCCTCATTTTCCAGCTGAAAGTCTGAGGCCAGGTTGGAGAAGTTACTAGTACCGAACCACAGAGACTGAGGTGCTAGGAATTGGGATCTTGGGACCCAGCCTTAGAAAGCTGTGTATTCACACAGTTCAGCCTTCCCACCACTCTCCCTTCCTACTTTGTGTTTTTTCTCACTTTCCTCTCTTTTTTTCTTACCTTCTCCGTTTCTTTCTCCCTATCTACCCCCTTTTCTCTTTATTTTAAATTATTCTGTGGATATGTGAGATCCATTCCTGGTGTGTTTCATATGCTTGAAACAGTAGAATGAAATTAATGCATGACAAATCAATTTCAGATTTTCTGAAGTTATTTTAGGGAGAGTATTGGGTGTGAAAGTTAATATAACACAGTTTTTACTGTATTTTTATTTAAGAGCATTTTTTAGGTTTTATTTTGATTCAGCAAATGAATTACTGGGTGAACTACAGGGGTTTACACTCCTGCTTCAGTGTTTTTTTCTGTACAAAAAAACACCACATTTCCACTCTAGAACACTCAGTTTGAAGGGACTAATGCTTACTAGCATGGACACTTTAAGATTAAATGTATTAGGGAAGAAAACTCAGAGTCATAGGCTGTGGTTTTTCCTCAGTTCTTATTTCAGTAAAATCATAGGCGTTTTTTGAAATAAATGAATTTTATCTCAGTAACAAAAAACAGTGTGTCATACTAACAGAAATACCACAAGACGTAAGTAAACCCAGTTTAAAATTCTACTTCTCTAAGTACAGGAGTATATTTTGAAATGAACTACCCTGCTCTGTAGGGGAAAAACAAACCTTGTAACAGGTATATTTGAAATTTCAGAAGTAGCCAGTGGAAGGGCCTTGGGATTAATATTTTTGACGATGACCCATTTAAATGTGTGCTGTGCTTCAGACTGTAACATCAGGATATCCTAGATCTTGGATGAGACCTACAAAGGATAATTGGTTTTTATATTCAGAGGGACCTTGGGGATTATTTAGACCATGTAATCCCAGATGTTTGACTTTAGAAACCAGTCTAAAAGTGTTTAAAGATACTACTTTTAAAAGGACATGACACACACAAAAATTATTTTTGCCATCCTTTTAAAAAACACTTGTATGTTAAGATTTGCAGCAACATGAATGGACCTCGAGGACATTATGTGAAGTCAAATAAGTCTGAGAAACACAAAGTATAATCTTCATTATATGTGGAATCTGACACATACATACATACAGTCGTACATAGCCAAGCTCATGGATACAGGGAACAGAGATTGGTGGTTGCCAGAGGTGGGATGTGAAGTCCGGGGTGGTGCGTGAGAAATGGGTGAACTGGTTTTTTTTTGTTGTTTTTGAAAAAACACAATATTGTATCTTAAAGAATTTACTTCTGTGATTACAGAAGAATACACATATATTACAGAAAATTTAGAATAGTACAAGGAAGAAATTTAAAATAATCTGTAATTCACTATGGGGTGAGGGTATGTGGAGCTGGTCTTCAAAGATGACCTCGGAATGAGCCATGCCTCTCAGTATTCACGCCTGTATGTAGTCCCCTGTCCTTGAACTTGGGCTGGCTCTGAGACTTGTGTTTGACCAGTAGATGGGGAAGTGATGCAGCGTGACTTCCGAGTCTCATTCACCAGGAGCCTTGAGGTTTCAGCCCCAGTCTCTTGGAACACTTGTTCTTGGCATGCGCCCTTGTGGAATCCAGCTGCCATGCCAGGCGAAGCCAAAACCCCAGGGAGAGCCCACATGAAAGGGCCCTGGTCGACAGTCCCCGCTGAGCGCTTTGCCGACGGCCGGTGTCCACCGCTAGCAATGTCTGTGATGCAGGTGTGCAGCCTGGCTGAGCCTTTCGGTGACTGCGCCCTCAGCCACCATGTTCCACATTAGAGACCCAGTGTGAGGACCATGCAGCTAAGCCTGAATGACTCACAGAACCGTGAAGGATACTCAAACTTTATTTTAAGCTACTAAGCTTTTTATGCGGGGAGGGGTATTGTTACACAGCAACAGTAAATGGCAAGGGTGTATATTGAGGCAAGAGAGCTAGGCTCTAGGGCCATGTGGGTTTGATGTACATTGCTGCTCATTCATATACTCACTCACTGTGTGGCCTGAGGCAAGATATTAGCTACTGTGAGCCGTAATTTTCTATATTTGTTAAATGGAAATTGAGAGATTTAAAGTATTCCAGCGTCTGGCACATTGTAGGTACTAAGTCACTGTTAGCTTTCATTAAAAACATGAGTATACACATTAAGGTGTGTAGGTACGCGTATGACAGCAGCTACACACTGTCATAAAAACAGTGACAACTTTGTAATAAACTAGAACCAGTATATAGCCAGTACTATTTATAAATCAGGTTTTTTTCTTTTTAGTCAAATTAATTGAGGCATAATTTACATACCATGAAATGTTATCATTCTTAGTATATAGTTTTGAGTTTTGACAAATGTATAGTCTTGTAACCACCACAATAACCAAGACATAGTTACATAACCTCCAAACCTTTCTCCCTGTCTCCGCCAGCCACTGATTCATTCTCTGCCCGTACAGTTTTTTTGTCTGTGCAAACGTACCATATGAATGCAGTCACACAAGAAGTAGCTTTCTGACTTTAGCTCCTTTCACTTAACGTAATATTTAGGGTGTTATGTTGTATTAGTCATTTTGTTCATTTTTTTTGCTGAGCTCCACTGTGTAGCTGCACCACAATGGGCTTGTCCGTTCACTGGTGGTTTGCACTTTCTGGTGGTTCTAAAGTCACTGTAAACATGCATAAGGCTTTTTTTTTTTTTTTGAATGTAAGTTTTCATTTCTTGTGTGTAAGCACCTAGGGTGTGATTAGTGGGTGTAGGGATGAGTGTATGTTTAGCTTTATAAAAACCTGCCAGACTCTTTTTCAAAGTGGCTGTACTACAGGTCTTTTTTTTTCTTAAATTAAAATTTTAACTCTTTTAATAGATGTGTAATGTTACCTTATGTGGCTTCAATTTGCATTTCTCTAATGACTAATGGTGTTGAACCTCTTGTCTTGTAGTTATTTGCCATGATATCATTTTTTGAAGTATGTTCTAAGCTTTTGTCCTTTTAAAAAATAATCAGACTTTTATTTTTGAGTTTTAAGAGTTCTTTGAATATTCTGGATTCAAATCTTTTATCATATATAAATACACACACACACAGGCGCACGCGGTCTTCCCAGAAGGTATTCAGCATGCAATATGAAAAATAGGGACATTTATTGAAGCAGATGTAAGATACAAGAAACATTGTACTTAGGACAATGATGCCTCAATCTCCTTCAAAGATAGCACCCTGGGACCTCATACAGTTTGCCCAGCTGCCATCAGGTGCCTTGTTGTATTTTCCCAAAACTCATTGACAGACTGAAATGTCTTCCCTTTCAGAGCTGATTTTATTTTGGGAAAAGCCACAAGTTGCAGGGCACCAAATCTGGGCTGTAGAGGGTTGCATCACCCGGGTGATTTGATGTTTCAGTGGAAAACTCCGCACAAGATGCGATGCATGAGCAGGTGTGTTGTGATGAAGCTGCCAATCACCAGTTGCCCATGGCATTGGCCTTCTGAATCATCCACATAGTTTCCGTGGGTAAATGTTCAAGGTTAACATAAAGTTTAATGCAGTTTTGTTGCTCTACTCACTCATTTAGAATGCGGTGGCCACACAGTACACATACTCCTCAATGGTGTCTACCGCCCCCACCGACTAGTACAGTGAAGTCGTCATTGCACATGCCCATTCCAGTCCACTGACCTTGGCTGCCAGGTTACACTGATGTTGTACAAACCATTCTTGTTGTATTAACAGTGGTTGGACTTTTTCCAGAGTGTGTGTATATTAGCCTTATAAGGAACTGTCAGTGGTTTTTACACCTTGGTACAACATGAGAATTATCTGGGGAACTTTGCTGTAAACACATTCTTGGCTCTATTTACGGTCAATTAAATCTTTAAGAGATGGTCCGAGGAATCTGTAGTTTTTATACCCAGATTATACACTTGGATTTAAACAATGAACATTTGGATTATCCCGAGTATTGAGGATACTGTGGCACCTTAAAGCAGAGATGCTACCCTATTATTTCTTCTAAGGTTTTACAGTGGCAACTCATTTCTCTACCAGTGTTAAGGAATAAGTGGCATCTCGTTTTTTCTTCCAGTGGTTGAAATTTGCTGCCCTAAAATGGGGATCTGCCAACTACGGCACTGGGTCCAACCCATTTCACAACTGCTTGTTTTTGTATCTATTCGGCCAGTGAGCTGAGAGTGGTCTTCACATTTTTCATGACTGAAAAAAAGAGAGGGAGAAGAATGTTCTGTGACATGTGAAAATAATACAAAGTTTCAGTGCCTACGAGCCAAGTTTTATTGGAATATGTCCATGCTCATTTGTGTGTGTATCTCTTATGGCTGCTGTCATGCTGCTGTGACAGGTGAGTAACTGTGACAGAGACCCTGTGACTAGCAGAGGTTAACATTTTTACTGTCTGGTACTTTATAGAAAAATATGGTTTCTTTTAGACCATTTCAATGAAATTAAAAATAAAACTTCCTTATTCATCTTTTTTTCTGATATCTCATTTATCACTGTATTAGTTATTATAACTATAATTTAATCTAGTGGTGCTGGTCAGGACTATTGTTGATAAAAGTTTTATGACAGGATTTTTAAAAAAGATTTTATTTATTTATTTTTAGAGAGAGGGGAAGAGAGGGAAAGAAACGTCAATGTGTGGTTGCCTCTCCTGCACCCCCACTGGGTACCTTGCCAGTAACCCAGGCAGCTGCCCTGACTGGGAATCCAACCTTGTGACCCTTTTATTTGCAGGCCAGCACTCACTCAATTTGCTGAGTCACACCAGCCAGGGCAACAGGATATTTTTGTTATAGTGATTTTTAAAAATGTAGACATATTTGGTTTAAGAAGGAAAAAATTGAACTCTGTATAAATTTCTGGGAGTTTCAAAATTGATTAAATAAATAGAATCTCACATAAAACAGAAGTATGCCGTATACCAGCTCTGAGAAAAGGTCTGAGGAGTTTCCTGAGTGAAGTGCATAAGTGAGCAGATTGTTTTTTTAAGTTTCCTTATGGTTGCTTATCATCATTCCCAACTCTCTTCACATGGTGTTATTGACATTTGCATGAGTGAAGTATCACCTGTCTTCTTGGCAACCTGTATAAGAAGTACTTAGGCTTATTTGCCACCAGACTTTGCAGGCTTAGTGTGCAACGAGCACTAACAGCCCCGACACGGCTCCTCACTGGTCAGATACCAGGGGAGTCTTCCCTGGACTTTTTTGGCTTTTCCGTTTCTAATGAGTCATAGAGGTTGAGTCACTTTCCATTAACTTTACTCCAGGACATTTAACTGCATATGGTAAAACCACGAATGACTTATAAGGAGATATTTTCCCTCTCCACTGCCTCATCATCAACAGCAAAATTTGTTTTCTTTATTGACTCCATAAAGGAGTCCCTGATTTTTAAGTAAATTCACTAATTTTGAGTAGTACCTTTCCACCAAATACTTTAAAATACTAGCTTTTTTTTTTCATGTCATGAGGTTCTGTTCAGGTTGGTAAATACTGACAGAAAGTCATGTCTAGATGGGAAACCTCAAGCAGAAAAAGAGAAAAGAAGGAACTTGATTAACAGCCTCATCCTCCCATCCGTACATCGCGGGTGTGGCCGAACGTGTAGGCCAGCAGCTGTTTTGTTCACCCTCGATGTCTGCAAGTGCAGATCACTTTCTGGCTTTGTCTACGGTCGGTGTCTTGCCCTGGCAGTGGTTGCCGGATTCCAGCCTGACAGGTCTGCTTCCATTGTCTCCCCAGGTTTCCATGGTCAGACCTCATTATTTCACGTTAGGCTTTAGTGCGCCCACAAAGCATTTCTGATTTCTTTTCTTTTTACAGTTACCCCAGTAAAGCTCCACAACGTTATTTTTGTCAGATAATTTTGGCCATGTGTGTGTTGCAGGGTACAGACAGGTTTAGAAAATGGTTAGGGAGCTATTGATGACGCCTTCACCATGCTTTTAACATCTCTGAGTTCCAGGAGCTTGGTTTCAGAGGCACTCAAGCTCCCAAACTAGGGTAACCACTGAGGCTTAAAGGCAGGGCTGTTAAATAATTTATTGGCCAAACTTGGACACTGGGTGAGTGAAAAGGGCGTGATCCTAATAATATTACCATGATAGGTATTTACTGATGACCATACAACTGAGGGAGAGGTTGCAGAAATCCTATGGGCAGTTGAACGTGATGACTGAATGAGGTCCTCGTTATAAAACCTCTTCTGGATATGTCGTGTAAAGTTTTCATCGGCAGTTGGAATCCAGAGGGCACCGGTCTCCCATAAACTGTCCGGAGGTTCTTAGTTCGTTTTCTGTTTCTAATTGATCACTAAGTGAAACCTGATGACTGTTCTGCAGGATGTGTTGTAGTACCTATCATTAGGATTTTATTTAGCTATTCATATTTGGGTATCAGAATTCTATTTTTATTTAGTTGTCCTTTTGTTTCCTATTTATGGTTTCTCTCCACATATATCCCCAAATGTGGGGAGCAGATGCGGAAAGGATTTGTGCAACTGAAAGGAGGTGTCTGCACACACGTACGACTCTCACTTACTTCACAGTGTGTAACTGTCACATTCTTCATCATTTTAGAGCAGGAGGCTGTCTTTTTACTGTATACATTTCTGCTATGCATCTTTTCAGTAATTGAGTTCTCTCCAGAATTATTTTGCAGTATTTGCTCTAGTTTACTGATATACTTAAATAATATATCCAAGTTGAAATCAAGCCTATAGTATAAAATTTAACTTCAGCAGACTTAACTTCTTTATAAAGGGAAGTGCCCTGAATGTAGACTGTGAAACCTGGTTTTATATTTCCTCTACTTCTTACTAGGTGTGAGGACTCAGAGAAAACACTCAATATTTCTAAGCTTCAGTTTCTTTAATACTGGTGTAGTCTCTTGACCTTACTATTCAAGTTGCCCTGTAAATGCTCATACTTTTCCTCCTTTCAGACTATTTTTTCTGTGACCCCCTCCCAATCCTCTGCCTGGAATTTCTGTCTCCACTGGCCAAATATAGGCTACATGTGTCCACCCCACCCTTCCCTGATCTGCTAAATGCTGATCTCTTCAACTCTGCTTCTTTCCTGTGTGTGTCTTCAGCCCACTCGGAAGTACATCCTTAAGCAACATGTCTTAGTCTCTGTGTTGGTCCACTGGTTCTCTGGCAAGAAAGTTGTTACCTGACTGATCTCAGTGTTCTTGGGCATCCTCCATGTAGCAGATGCTCCAGGAGACTTGTCACAGTCCCACAGCTTGTGCTCAGTAGGCCAGCGGACCTGTGCTAACTAAACTAATGACACTAGAGTAAGAGCTGTGCTCATTTGGGTGAATTCACCAGGATAGGAGTAAAGAGAGCAAGTCATTTACTTTTTCTTGTATGAGTTCTTCCCATCGCTCATATTTCTGTAAGAGGTTTATTGGTGTTAAGCCTAACTCAAGACTGAAAAGCATAGTAGTCTCCTATGGAGACAATGATCTTACCTGCTTATGGATTGATTTTAATTATGTATGACCCTGTTGGAATGTGCACATTTTCAAAGAATGTGATATGGTGCCATTTTGTTGCTATTATTGGAAGATGCAGTTATTTTCTTAGATGGTGTTGGGATTCATTCAGAATTTTTGTTTACGCTCTTCTTTAGATTTGTTTTTAGGTAAAGGAGGCAAGGTTCTTAGAAGTTTTTAACTAAAGAGATCAGACATAACATGTACGATGTTCTTAAATGCTTGGTTATAATGGGTGCTACGTGTGATGAATAAGAAAACATTAGGTTGGAGACAAACGATGAATGCACAGATTGCAAACTTGGAATGGCTTATGGTCACAAGAGGGTTGGAAATCTCAAGAGCTTTTGCTTTGGGGGTGGATATATTTAATTTGTACTTATTTTAGAATAGTTTTCTAAGTTAGGGAAAACTAGTCTCTTTCAGCTTCATATAGGACATTAGATGTTAACACTGTTCTAAAAACATCTGGTACCACAAAAATGCATACTGCTAGACAGATATTATATTAGTGTTTTAAAAATCATCAAAATAATTTTTGGCTCTTTGAAAAACAGGTTAGGCAGATGAACCCTCTAGAGCAGAAAGGTGTTTGGATAGCATGTCTTCCTGTTCGCAGATGCAGACTGCCCCTGATTTTCTTTTACTTCCTCTGCAGGGGAATCCCATAACCAAGTCTACTGTAGGGTATACTGAAGCCAGTTTCACTAGCAGTTCGTGGAGAAATCCAGGCCATCTAAAACACATCCCAGTTCAACTTACATAATTTGATGATCATCAAGAAACTTTCTACATATAAAAGGTGTTCACCTTTTATCTTGTGTGCTGATCATCGGAACCCAGGTACACATGTAGGTGGCACAGCCTACATTTGTATTCATTGGGAAATAACATGGTCGCATTTTCCTCTGATACTCACAGCTCTATGAGAGCCACTAGTTGAAACAGGGTAAGTCTGCCTTTTTATAAGGCATCAGATTAAATGAAAGGTTATTTGAAGACTTATTGGTGGTTAAAGCTATTATACAGATGGATAAAAGCAGACCTTAACCATTTCGTGTGGTAGAAATAGTAAACTCAGCAGCAGCAGTAGAGAAGGCGGTATTTGGTGTAGAAAGTTAACCCACAGTCATCCTATCTGGAGTCTTTCATATAAGATGTGACTGTCCCATTTTAGATGATGCGCTTGTGTCCAGGAGACAAATATATATCACTTATACTCAGTCAGTTACATTTCATGCACCCCTGTATCTGAGTGTGTTCCTAAAGAGAATTTGGACTATTTCTTTACAGGTCAGGGCACTGAGGTTCTGATTTGGAAAGTGACTTGCTAATGGTCACTTGGCGAGCTGCTGGTAGGCAGAATTAAAATTCAGACAGGTATCTGGAATTATTGATAAGAACAGGGTTCTTTGTACTTGACTTGTTTTGTTCCCTACATGCTACAATAAAGCAATTAAATTTCTATAATATAGGTAAGAAATGTACACCTTTCTTACAGTAGAGATACCAAAATGTCATGTGGATTTGGCAGAAAGCTTTCAGGAGAGCAACTGTAAGAATAGCAGTTAGGAACTTTATCTGGTTTTATGCATGCAGTATTTTTAATCTACTTGTTAATTCAGGGAATTCGGGGTTTAGAGTTTGACTGGCTATACTTTGACTCAGTAGCCTTCCTACCTTTCTTTTTTTTAATCCTTACCTGAGGATACTGTTACTGGTTTTAGAGGGAGAGGTAGAAGAAGAGGGAGACACACACAGAGAAGCATTGCTGTGAAAGAGAAACATCAGTAGGTTGCCTCTGCTATGCGCTTTGATCTCTCGAGTGCGGCCCTGCTGGCAGTGGAACCCGCCGCCCGCCCTGACTAACCAGGGAGCAAATCCGCAAGCCAAGCAGGTGCCCTGACTGGGGCTCACATCGGTGACCTTTCACTTTGCCGGACAACGTCCAACCGTGCCACCCTGGTCAGGGGCCCTCCTGCCTTTCCCGATGAGTCTCCCTTTCTAATGATCTTTAATTACATGACTTTCACATAGAATTATACTTTGCTTTCTGGTCCTGGAAATGTAACGGAAAAAGTTCGGAGTGGTGGAGCTTATCAGAAAGCACAGACAAACCGATTTTTCCATTCCCTCAGGCCTGCAACATGTGTATAAAGTGTGTTCAGCCTCAGTTGGACCTAAGAGGTTAAAGAGCTGTAGAAATGGAGTGAACTGCTGATTATCTTTTAATTCCTTTCCAGGAAACAGAGCCTTTCCATACCTTCATAAGAGGAAGTAGTGATTGCGTAGTCCACTATAGATTTATACTATAGAAGTGACTGGATCTGTGAAAATCAGTGACTTAGTGGGGCCTGACTAGGTAATTAGAAGAATTCATTAACTCTGATCATGCCAATATAATTATTGAACTTCCTCTTACTGAGTGACAGATGTTTCCTTTGGCCCTTCACTTGTCTAATTTAGTCTTCACACTATTTAGTTCGTTTTAGAGATGAGGAGCCTGATGCTTAAATATATTAAGTAACTTGCCCAAGTATTTTTAGCCTATAAGTAAGTAGCATTTGAATCCTGGTGTGTAAAGTTGTCCTTCTCCGAAATACTCTTTAAAAATCAGGTGGAATCCAAACAACCAAGTTGCCGCTTCATGCAGGCTGTTTGCTTTTGTATTTTTGAGGACATCTCAGTTTCCCTTTTATTGGAGTTTATAACTAAGGTTCAGTTTTTGCTTCTCTCTTCCTACAGCACCAGCTGAGTTTCCAACTTTCTTTGGGAGTAGAGAACCACCAACAGTTCCCATTTAACTTAAATACCACCAAGGTGAATACAGATTTCTTTCTCAGAAAAATAAAATACCTCCTTTGATGAACTACATAAGAGCCACAGTAATTGTTGGAAGAATTGGTCTGGAAATCTACACACGACCTCCTATTGTCTGAATAGGGCTTTTCCGGTTGTACTTTGAGACACAGGCTGGCTTCTTCCACTTGATTGTTGAGTTATTTCCTTCTTCTGTGTAGACTCTGTAGTTTATGGAAGAGGGAATCTGATTTTAACGTAAGCCTACTTGTATTATGATTAGGAAGATAATTCTCCTGATCTTCTGGGGGGCATTCCCCTAGATTAGAGTAAACTGAGTTGATTCTAAAAATATACCCATGATCTCAAGATATCTTTTAGAAAAATATGTCTCTGGTCAGTAAACATCACCAGTTACTGAGCATATGGGAGTAGAATTCCAGAAATCTCAAGATTTATGCATTTGTTTTCTGTTTATACTTTTGGATTTATGTAGTCCAGGATTACTGGAAATGTGTGTGGAGTTCTGACAAATGGTTACCAGAGTGGAAATGTAAATGTTGTGATTTGCTGGACGCGAGCAAGGTTCTGGGAGGATATCGTTATTGTGCTTTCTTATCCCATGACTGCTATTTACAGTAAAGTTTTTGGGGGGAATTTTGAGTATTACTCATGATGTTTTTGAAAGTGAAAATAATTCACTAATCATAATAGAAAAGAAAGGGCTAGCTAAAGTTATCTCTTTGCAGAAGAGAAGTAGAAAGTTTGAAATATCTGACTCAAGGATAAACAGAACTTGCAGTAGCTGGTACTTAAGGAAACTCTCTCGTAACATGAAGCCAATAAACCAAAATGGTTTTTCTTCTCTTGGTGTAAACTTGTACTTAAGTTGGGTTGGATGTGATCTTTTGGGTTTTAATGGGCAGGACTGGGTTTATCCTGCAGAGGTTTAAGGAGATGGGTGGCTTTTCTTTCTAGGCTAAGGCAAACAGAAACCAAACCATCTGGGAGCTGCCAAACCATTTGAGGGCTTGTTTAAGAGCCAGGAAAAGTGCCATTCAAATAGTGGAACAACCGGAGGTTGGAGTTTCTTTAGGGATACATGGAATCAAAATAAAAGAAGTTCTTACTATCTGGATTTCCTTAGTGAAAAATTGCTTTGGAAAAAAATCCTGTCTGCTGTTGCTTGTCTAATGGTGTTTATCCCTTTGAGGACCCATGTGTTTATCAGTGGTCCATTGTTTTCTACCTAGAATGTCTCTCTCTGTCAGAATAATTTGAGTACTTTTAGAAATATATACAGTTTTCCTGCAGTGCACAAGTACCTACAGTGGTTAGTATTACTCTCATATTACAGATAAGCAGATTTAAGTAATATTAATTTGTTGAAGATTAATCATCTAGTAAGTGTTAGAGCCAGGACTAAACTCAGAGTAAGAGTACTGTGGGAGCGACTTCTTCGTGGGTCCTCCCGGTGCCACAGACACACGTGAATGAATAAATATGGCCGAGGGATGCTGAGATCTGCTTGGGGTTGAAGGAGTGGGCTGTGGCCAGTTTCTCAGGGGAGACAAAGGCCAGCAGCGGCCTGTTCCTCCGAGGAGAAAAAGGCCCTGAGCACCCTCTTCCGTAACCTTTTGTTGGGTTCTAATACACAGGAATACAGGGCAGCAAGGTTCAAACAGTAGATAACATATCAAAGAAATCCGAGGGCTTCAAAGTCTGAGTCAGTGTCTGTCAGAAAGAGAGTTGCAGAAACTTTGGGAGACATACTCATTTCCTCTTGGACCCTTATCACATGAATGAAAGCACTCTTAGCAGAGCAGATTTTACAGGTCTATCAGCAAGTCTTTGTGATGCCAGATTCTTCCCTAGGACATGCTCTAGCGAGGCAAGGACCTCCACCTCTCCCCAACAGGTATTCAAGCTTAAGGGGATTAGAGCCAGGAAACACTTCTCCCAGAGAACATGGGAACTTGGGCTATGTCAAAACTGGGGGGCCAGAGTCCATTGCTCTTTGTTGCAGCCCCCCCCCAGTCCTTCCATGCAGGCCTCCCAAGTCATCGAGTCCGGCTTAGGTTGCCCCCTGCTGTGAGGGGTCTTACCTGTCATTGACTTCCAACCAAGCTTTTGGGGCAGAGAGGAAACTGAGGCAGCGTTTGCTACCAGGGACAGGCTTTGTCTCCTGTGACTGGCATTCCAAAGGTGATCCCTTGCCCTTAGCCACAAGGGATCGAGATACAATTCCTAGAACCAGGCAGAGTGGTCTACAACAGAGTCCTCTCGGTTACACCCTACTGCATCCTTGGGCCGGAAGTGGTCACTGAATGCCTCATGTCACCAGTGCTCTGTGTGATGTCCTGTGCTGTGTACTACAGGAAAAAAAGGCTGTGTGAGACTTTCTTCTTTTTTAAGTATAATTTTGATAGTCATTTTTATGTTTAATTATGACGTTTTATAAATCCATTAAAATAAATTGTTTTAAAGTAAGAGTTCTTTCTTGTAATCATTTCTATGAAGTTAAGAGTAGTTACTTAGCTTCTGGGTGAATTCATACGTTGGTACATTATTCTGAAGTGGAGCATCCATGTAAAATATGACTGTTCTTTAAAGAAGGCACTGCAAGTGGTACATTTAGGAGAATACTCTCTAGTTGTGTGATCAGTTTAATTTTCAAGGGCAGTCAAAATTCACCAGTGCACACATGTGCTAATTGGAATCCAGTTTCTTTAATGTTTGATGTAAATTATTAGCTTTCTGGTGGGGGGTTATTCAGTAGCAGTTCTCTTTCCCAAAATTGAATTTCTTTAACTGTACTGAATACTAGTTCACCTTCCTTTCCAAAAAGAGATTTGTTCACTTGGTTTCTGTGACTGTGTATACACAGTGCTTGCTTGATCTTTTCACCCTGCTGAGGTTAGCTGAACTACCACCCCATTAGGGCTGATGAAGAAGAAGCATGTAAGAATAATATGCAAGAATAATTAACTTTGAAGATAATTCAGTGGCTAACACAGACCAATCATATATATTCAAGACCCTTCATTGTCCACACTGGTAAAGTGACTTATATCTGTTGAGTAAACATAAGCACACATGCACACTCACACGCACCCGTAGTTAAAATGGTTTTAAATGTTACTGAGTGGTTTAGTTACCTAAATGAGCACGATTCTGTCTATTGCACTGTGATTATTGTTTTGAGCAGTGCCGTCCAATAGAATTTCTGTAGCGGTGTCGAGATGTTCTGTATTCTGCGCTGTCCAAAATGGTGGGCACCAGCCCCATCTGGCTATTTAGTGCTGGAAATGTAGCTGAAGAAACTAAAGAACTGGATTTAAAATTTTAAATTTTAGTTAGTTTGGAGAAATGGCTACATGTGATTAGCGGCTATCATAGCTGTATAAACTTTTTGTGTATGTGACCTAGTAGATGGAATAATGATGAACAGATAAAACATACAGATTGGTCCAGTTTAAAGAAATTCTTTCTAACATCCATTCCATCCAACATGCATTCCATCCAACATCCATCCCATCCACGGGCCATGTGGGTGCAGGTCACCTGGTGTTTGGAAGAGAGCCTAGTGATTACTTGGTGGGGATACAAATGCAGAACCCAGGCGTCAATTTATTGGGAACTCAGACTGAATGACCTCTGGTTCAGCTCATTTTGAGATTGTGAGATATTTCTTGAGAAAAAAGGAAGCTCGATGTGAGTGATCTATGTTAATATCTACGTCTGCATTTTCTAAGAATAGACAAGATCTGAGTTGGTACTTTCCTTGGGTGGCTTTTTTTTTATTACTGCCGACACAGAAAGGTTTGGCTTAAAAGTCACCAGTCTGTCAGGTCGACGCCTGCAGCTCAGGGACTCTGTGAGGTTGTCTGTGGATATGTGTGTTTTTTATCATTCGTGATAACTCGAGTCAGATATTTCCTGTGGAAAGTGTAATCTCGATCCAGCAGTTCTGCCAGCAAGTAAAACTGCAGTTTCCCCGGCTACCTTTCCTCACCCCCTTTTCACTGGTCCGCTCACTCACTCACAGTCTTTTACCCTGTCAGATGGAAATTTCTGACTCTGTCATTTTCACTTTTCCAATAAGTTACCCAGTTACCCTGTGGTCTCTGATAATGATGTAGATGGTCGTGATATTAAAGTAGTACTTCTGATTTGAAGACGTATTACCTCAGCATTTTCAAAACCCACTTTCCTGCAACCTAGTGTGTCTGTGGTTAGCAGTAATGCATCTGCTTGCCAAACAAGTGGTTTGGGTTGCTGGGATTTTCATTTAGCTTTGAATTTGGGGGATTAGAAAAAATAACTCAGGAACCTATTTTGATTATTGCATCAAAGTGAAGTGTTGGGATTAAGTCATTTGTTTTGCTTTTGAAAATGTCTCTGTAACTGTGCTCAGTCTTGTGCTTTTGTTGAAGGTGTGTGTATGTTCGTGTGTATAGGCACACACTTAAAACTAATGCTTGAACTATTGATAATGTCCACCATATAATTGAATTGTTTCTTTTTAGATTCTAGCATGGTAACTGGGATTACTTTCATGTTTGGTATTAGTAAAACACTTTTCTCTAATGAAGAATTAGTGTTATTTCTCCCCTATTGTAATGAGCAACTTTTCATATTTCCTTGCTTGCTTTGTTTCTCAGGAAGATGTGATGATACATATCTGGGGTCTTAGGTAGACTTTATTTTTGTTAGCATACTTGTTTCCATTAAAAGAAAAACAAAACAAACTTTTTATTCTGTGCCCTTAAAGAGATGGTATAGTTCAGCTGAATTAATGAACCAGTCCTACTACAACTCAGTTTTTTTCCTAGTAAAAATTTGTTGCTTTCACTGTTGAAATGCTTAAATAAGGTTAGTGTGTGTGTGTGTGTGTGTGTGTGTGTGTGTGTATATATATATATCTTTAAAAAGGAATAAAAAGATTATAGATAATAAGATTCCCCTTCTTGGTAGATAAATTGGGAAATAGAGCAATTTTTAAAAAGGAAAATTAAGCTACAGTTTAATCCTAGAGTACCTAATCAATGTTAGGATTTTGCTGTTTATTTTTTCTAGTAGTTTCTAAATAAAAGTTAAGTTGAAAGTGAGGTAGTTCAACTGTAGTCAGAGTATACTGCAGACTGTAGGTTACAAGGTCAGTCCTGGGATCTGCTCATACCGTGGAGAGTACCTTCAGGACTTCCTGCATGTGCCCCGTGTGATGAGCCACGTGGCTGGTCATCTGTGGGGTATATAAAACAACAGCTTTCAGAGTGCTTGTGGTTACACGTAAAATCCGCATACGCTCTGGGGAATGTGAGTGCTCCAAGGTGGACGGAGGACCAGTGGATAATCTGTACTGGCTGGCGGGTTTTGTCCTTCTGCAGTTTTACCTGCAGTTATCTGGAAGGGAGCTGTGTTGAAAGAAAGTGGCCTTTTGTGGCTGAAATATTTAAGAGGACTCCAGATGATTATTTGGACAGAATGAGACTTAACTATTTGACAACTACTAAAATCCCTTCTGATGATCAGTTTTTGTGCTTTTAAGAAGGTGATTAATCAGTCAGCTCCTTTTTATGAACAGTGGCTGAGACCACCTTGGTGGTCTAACCAAGGTGGTGATTGCAGCAGATCAGATATTTGGTAGACCTTTGCAAAGGCTCCTCTGAATTACACCATTCTGGTCTTTGTGTTACTGGGCGGGGGACCTGCCCAGTAACTGAGTGGGTCTGCCTAGGGCCAACTGTAGTGTGTGGGTTCTTGACTTCCTGCAGGAAAGAATGTCCCAACACAAATCCAAGTGACTTTGAGGGTATGTTTATTAATGCTGGGTACCATGAAACAAAGGCTTAGCATAGAAGAAGCAACAGGGAAACCTAGGCTGGGCTACTATAGTTCACTGGGAAGTCAGAGAAAAGCGGGCTTTGGAGACAGGTTCAGGGGATCAGCCTGGGACGGGCTGCTGCGGCTCATTGCTCTCCTGGTTGCCAGTCTCACGGAGACCCTTAGAGCTGGGGACAAGTGCTCGCTGGGGCAGAGTTGGGGGAGAAGAAAGGCAATGGGGAAGGTGGGGGTGTGGTCCCCCAAGGGAGAGCACGTGTTGGGTCCTTTGTCTTGAGGATTTTATCTGTCTTTTGTAGGCAGGAATCTTAGGAAGGCCTCAGGGGAGGGTCTCAGGAGAATATTTATCAGTTCTCCAGCTGTGACCTTTCAGGGGCCTGGTCTGTACTGATTGGTCAGTGCCAGAGCAGGAGCCTTTAGTCATTGCAGCTGGTCCTGGCATTGCTTCCCCAGTGTTACTGCCTTTCTGGTCCTGGAGCTGAAAGAAACACCACTGAGGCCGAGATGTTACCTCTAGGGAGGTGACAACCTGCATCTGGCTGTAAGTTGCTCAGCCAGTTTGTTCAGCTATCTGTCTTAGTTTTCCTCATTCTACTTGCCAAGGAATTTTCCTAGCTTCTTAGTGTCTTGCCTCATAGAGCTTTTTATGGAAAGGGTAGCTTTCCATTTTTCTGTACTGTTTAGAGTAGGATAATTAACCCTGAAAATGTCTTTCCATTACTAGGATTACTAAGAATTACATCCCTTCCTCCCTCGTTCATTTGTTTATTTATTTGTTTGTTTGTTTGTTTTATTAACCTTGGCTTGTTTTTCATTCACCTTATACTTAATTTATTAACATTTTCTAATTTTCAAGATTCTGTGGCAGCCTGCAACTGTAGGAAACTTCTGAAGACATGAGCCAGTTTTCTCAAATGGCCAGAAGACCAGATCCAGATTCTGGTGAAAGTTTCTGCCAGCACTTCAGCACACTTCACGTGCTCTGCTTCCAGATGCCCCCCACACGCTGCGTGCCGTCAGGTCGCCTAGCTGGGCAGACGTGTTCCCGTGTGAACACCTTTCTCACAGCCCTGGGCTCCAGTCTTGGAACGCCACTTATTTCACACCGTTATTCCATACCTTAGAGCCATCCTTTCTTCCTAAATGGACTGATGTGTTGATTGTGGTCTGAAGGGCCCAGCATTTGGCCACCTGCCTGACTGTGCCATCTTTCTGGGCATCCTGGTATTTTATCAGGGACTTGAACCTTTTCACTTGAATCCTTCTGAACTTTGGAGTGATGGAAGCAGACCCTTTTCCTGACATTTGAGGCAGTGTGGGTGGACAGGCTGCTCCTTTGCCCTGTTTTAGGCAAGCACCTGGGGGGTATGGATAGATCACTCCTGCAAAAATATGCAATATTTCATGGTACATCATGTCTACTAGTAATTTTTTTCCCTTTCATTTTTTTCCCTCAGGAAGCCCCTTCTTCACAAGTATTTATTTGAAAGTGTTATCTCAGGTCCTGGGGTAAAGGTTGGAAAGAAAACGATTCATAAGATTTTTCCTGCCTTTCAGGATCCTCAGTGTATTCTGGGGAGGCAGATGAGTAAAAGTAATTATAATGTGGTTAGTGATATAGTACTACACTTAGTACATACTATGAGATCACTGGGGAAAAAGCATAGTTGTATCTGTTGGGTGGGTGTGAGGGAGTCAGTTGTAGTGGTTTTGGTGGTCTGTCTTTAGGATTAGATTAACAGGTAACATTTGAATGGGGGTTTTGAGGTTGATGATGAAATTTTTTAGACAGTGTAGTGTTCTTACTTACCCCTCCTGCCATCTGTGTAACGGTGACTGGGTTTTCTTTAGACTTGCAAGTCTTTCTCATTCTCTGTGCTCCCCTCCCCACCCACACCAACCAACCAACCAACCAACTAAAACGCACCAAAATCACAACCATACAAATCCCCAAACAGTTGAAACATTGTTAATGATACTCCATGCCTTAATCGAGTGCACAATGTGTAGAGTTAATGTCTTTGTCTTTCATAACAGAATTGCAGAAATGTGTGTGCAATTTGTAGGTAGTTGAGTAGAAGGAAATACACTAAGGGTAACAACTACGGGGAGGAGCATGTGATTTAATTATGTGATAGATCTGCTCAGAGGATCTTCAGCCTCCCAGACAGATGGAGTAACCATAGCACGTTGGAAAGACCAGGGCATCTGGGGACTTGATCATCAAAGTCGCCCTGCTATTGGCTACTTTAGGAATGGCAAGGAAGGCAAAGAAAAAATTGTATCCTTCTAGGTTCTTTCAGCTGTCTAATAATTAAATCCATATAAGATAGATTAATTGGAGAAAAACAAATGTAATTATGAAGATGGAGGAACAGATGTTTGGTGAAAGGGATGTTTATGATGCCGTGCAGAGACAGTGAGACAGGAGAGGAATTTGATCTCCAGGCCCTGCTGAAACCCCCCAGCCCCCCACCCTGGCCGTACTCTTTGTAGTTATCTCTGGTGATGACTCTTTCTCTGAGCCAGGCTTCCATCTAAATTCTTTCAGGTAGTTAAGGGAGACCAAAATTTGTTCTTGAATCTTCTGGGTTGCCTTCAGCTCAAAACAGTCCATTGCCAAAGTGGCACATTTTGGGCACGCACATTTTGAACCCCTTCAGAGAAAACTCAGTGAGAATGCCATCAATGCCTGTGTCCTTTATTTATTTGCACCTGTAAGAATTAGGTGTCACTCTCCTTCCTTGTACTTACATGTCATGAATTTCAGGAAGATGGAAATTTTTGGACACTGAACATCAGAGAAGTATTGAAGGTTCCAGTTACCCTTTATTCCCTTTTCTGGTCACCCATCACTTAATGATAGGGATAGGTTCTGAGAAATGCATTATTCAATGATTTCATCCTGGTGAGAACATCATAAGGTGCACTTACCCAGACCTAGATGGTACAGCTGACTACATACCTGGGCAGTGTGGGGTAGTCTATTGCTCCTGGGCCACAAGCCTGTACAGCTGTTACTGTACTAAGTGCTGTAGGCAGTTGTGTATCTATACATTTTCTAAACATAGACAAGGTGTAGTAAAAATACGGTATCAAGGATAAAATGTGTGTGCCTCTGTACTGGGCAGGGGCACAGGAAAGAGTGCTGTGGAGGGAGGTTCGACAGCAGGACGAGGGAGGGAATAGTGGAGAGAGGGAAGGAAAGGGTGGGGGGGAGAAAAAGCACAGAGAGAAGAGAGAGAAAGCTTGAAAAGAGAACTAATAAAAGGGAGAAGGAAAGGAGAGAAACAGAAAGAAATGGGGTGTGGAGAGGGAAGAACTGGACTGGGAGGAAGGAGAGGAAGAGGAAGGCAGGGAGGGAGTTTGTGTGCATGAGCGGGTGTGCACCTGCATGTAGGGGAAGGTGTAGGCGTGCTCCTGGGCTCTGCTTCTCCCCAGCCCACTCCTCTTGCCCCAGCTGGGGCCAGGGGACACGTGGCGGTGGACAGCATATTGAGCCTTCTCGTCTGTTTAAACCACCCAGTGCTGGCAGTTAATTTAACATCGTAGTTGGGTCCAGCCTTTTCTTTCAACATTGCAAACAAAGCTTTTGCTTATAATCCATTACAATCTGTGGAACCACTGTCATCTGCATGGTTCGTTGTTGAAACGTGCTTATGTGGCACATGACTGTAAATGTATGGTTCAGACATCACTTAGATATTATTCTCATCATTTTCATCATTCTGCCTGAAACAATTGTGGTTGTCAGAAGGACCAGCTATGTTTGCTGTTTGGGGGCTCATACTTGGGGCTGATGGTTAGGAGAGTGTCCGCAGTCCCTAGGTGCTCTTGCCACAACGGCAGTGGTGATGGGGTGGGTGGGGCGGGTTTTGGTGTTGGCACCCGGTGCCGGTGTTGGTGTCGCCTTAGTCACATATGAACCATGCTGGTGCTGAGAATGTGGACGATTTGACACGAGGACGAGGTGTCTTTAGTTTCCCACTCCTCCTCTTCTACAGAAGCAGTTTTGTTAGACCTTAAAGAGAAGAGACTTCTTTCATAAATTAGGAGCCATGTTTTGTAGGGTAGCACACAAAGGCATGGAGTTTACGTGTTATTTCTTAGTTCGGATCGGGGTAACATCTCTCAGACACACCCGTCTAAAATTCATTACTACTCTCTCCCCAAAGAGGGAAACTTTTCCATGTTGGATGGAGGGTGGCGGAGAGGTGGGGGAAGTGGTCAGATCTCAAAGGGAGATTTTCGTTGGGAGTCTCCACTGCAGTCACTGCCTGGGTTTTTCTTGTAGGTCACCTGTGAAACACTGAAAATAAAAGGAACTTTTTATTGCCTTTTCAGAAGTGCATACAGGCCAGCTCTGATTGCTAGAGGCTTATTCTTGGGAGATGGTGAGACAGAGTAACCTGTGTCCCATTTGCATTGCTTTATTTTGGGATCTAGAAAATTACCTGCATTTTATTTCATCCTCGATTTCCAAGGATCTAGTGCATATTTGTCTTGCTTTAATTAGTACTGAATAACATCACTCTGCTGACATACTAAAGCATAGACCTGGTAGACCTGGTTTTTTCTAGGAGTTACTTGAGCAGAAGTGTTTGGGGCTGGAAGAGCTCAGCTTGGTTTCCAGTTCATTTGTTTACTTGTTGGAGTATGTTGCTCAGGCTACTTTATTTCTTTGAGCCTTAGTTTCCTCATAAATGAGGATATTGATAGAACATTTTTCTTCAGGTTGTCAGGAGGAATAAATGTGAGAGTGCATTGTAAGATACAGTGCGCATTATCAATGTCAGTTGTGCCTGAGTGCCATTACTAAACATTTTAAGACAAAGAATCTGGAACATCTCTCTCATTCATAGAGAGCGTGTGCAGAACAAAGGACAGCCAGCATAATCCCTAGTCCCAGAACAATGAGTATGTATTCCATCTGCTAATAGCATTTACACACACACAAAACCAGAATAAATTCACAAAATTATACCAGAATTTAAAAAGCAATTACAGACAAAGTTGAAAGAAAGAGCTTGTAGTTGTAGTGAATGTATTATTAGTCCAGGCCTTTTTATGTGGGTGGAAGCTAGTAAAGATTGAGTCATAGGAATTGTATTTTCAGACAGTTTTGGGATGTGGGTGAAAGAGCGACAGAGGGAATGACTTCACTCCTCTTCAAGCTCCAGGAGAGTTCGTGGGCCTCTGTTAAGAATGCTGACCACTGCTGCTCTTCCTTTGTGATCTATTTTGTGTGTTAACTCTTGGAACTGTCTCCATGTGCTCTGCTCAGGTCACCCCCACTCCTTAACCTGCCTCCGGATGATAGCAAGCATAACTGCTCCACTGTTTTTACTTTCAAAGAGTTTTTTTGTAGGTCTTTCTAATATTTGTCAAGTTATATTTTTGTTTACCTTTTTGTCATTTTCACCTCCTTAATGTCGTGGATGTGACTTACTCATCCTAAGTGAGTGCTCTCCAACTGTTTGTTGAATAAATGTGTTTATTAAATATACACTACGCCGTTTATTTAGGGGAATCCGCAGTGAATGAGAATCATCTTTCTCCTCAAGGGTATGCATATATTCAGAGTTGGGCTTGGGCAAAAGTAGGTTTACAGTTGTGTAGTGACATTCTTTTGAGTTACTAGTTATTGTAATACTCATAACCTGCAGGTTAACTAGCTTATCTTGCAGGCACGTCCATCCTGTGAAATACTGGGTGACTCACATCTCTGGCCTCGGGTTGTTAGAATTTCTCAGGATGTATCTGAACAGGACTTTTTATTAGAATGACTGGTGTAGCTCTTGCGTTTGAGCAAGGGGTAAGCCAGTCCGATCAGTTTAGTTTAATATTTAGTTTAATATGGGGCAGAAGTGATTCCTCCATCACAACACCATTTTGGAGCACCTTCATGTCCCCAGGCTCTGCCTACCTTTTTGTTGCAGGAAGGGACAAGGCTATGTGAACGTGTGTGCAAACTAATACTAAGAATGGACAAGGTGCGTTTCTTCATTTCATTTTAGTTAAATGTCCTTACAGGCAAATCCAAAGCTGTAGGGGGCATTTTAATAAGTCCTACCCTTTCCAGCAGTCTGAGACTTTGGGGAATTTTCTTTTTTAATGTCAGCCTGTCCTTTAGAATAGAGTAAGGACATATGACCGAGACAAACAAACAAACAAAATAGCACTTTTCATAAGAGTCCCACCTGTAGATTTGTTTTAAGAAGCAGGAGTCTGAATTGCAATTTGGGGTAGAATGGGCCTTGGAGACTACGTGTTCTCATTTTCTTCTAAGAAAATAGGTCAGCAGATGCTCCTGTCTGGATCTCTAGTTGGAGGCAAAGTTACAGGCAGATTCCTGTATATGCTGAGATTCCTATTTTCTTTTGGTTTGCAGATTCTTTTTAGGTAGCTTTACCTTTAGAGAGACCCAGAGAACCAGTTCTAACTCATGTCTAAGGGTGTGGACCTATTAATGAGTGATAATCCTTAGAGTAGAGATCTGCTCTTACCGGAGGGACTAAGGAAGATGTGTTTTCCTTTTTGACACCAGGACAGGCATATGTCTGTGGGAGAGGACTCTGAACCCAGAAAGGCCGAAGCATTAGCTAAGTTCGTTTACTCCTTTGACCCCGTGAGAACTCAGTTTTTTCTCATCTGCAATATGCAAAACGTTCTTGTCTTATTATTTCAGCAGTACTTGCCCTCCCTTTGTGGAAGTGGGTTGGAATTTCTGGACCTCTGGGTTCTGATTCTGTGGTTAATATCTTTAGGCTAGGGACCAAAAGCACCCATTATTTTGTGCTCGTCACCAAGCGGGTAGTATGTGGGATTCTTTGTGAATGAAGACTGTGTTAACTAGATACACTTTTATGCGATGCAGATTATGAAGTTGATCATCCTAAAATGTGAGCACTGACTTTTGAAGTAAAGAAAACGCCTTTTCTTTTTATGTTAAAATGCTGCTGACGAGCCTTCCTGTCTGCTCTTCCCCCTTCACCCGCTGCAGTGTGTCGAGACTTTGCTGTCCTGGAGGACCACACCCTGGCCCACAACCTGCAGGAACAGGAGAGTGAGTAACAGCCCTCATCCCTGCTTTCTTTTTAGTAGTGGCAGCTTGAGGCAGGTCTCCCGGGGTGAGGCAGGGAGAGAACACAGCCGCCGGGCAGCACCATCCATCCCTTTGAGGGATTTGTCTAGGCAGCCGACGCCTGGGTGACGAATGAAGTTCTGGGTGTTAAAGTATGACAGGTGCCAGGAATTAAAAGACTGCAGGGCACATTGGAGGAAAAGAGGGACTTAAATGAAGCTTTTCTTTGCCTAAATGTAGGAGGGAGGCATTGATTATCCAGGTGTCAATGCAGGGAATGTCCAGATCCACAGAGAAGTTTTATGAGTTTGAGCCAAACTGATGACAGCTGCCCAGAAGCAAAATCTCAACAATCTGAGAAAATGTGCTTAAGAATGGCAGTTTTGCAGTTTATTTTACACATTATAGTCAAAGAAGGAGGCACAGGGAGAGTTCCATGAAATCCACTGGTGGTAGATTAGGGAGGTGGGAGAAGGCAAAGCGGGGAGATCTCTGAGACTGGATAACAGGCAAAATGGAGAGACGCACACTTCTTCTACATTGGTGGGTGCAACGTAGCTAATACTTAATGTTCCTGGCACAGGGCGGTGGTGTGCAGGGAAACAAGACAACAGTAGGGGTTCTCTGGTCTCCCACTCTGGTGTGGTTGTATGCTGAGGAGTCGGGAAAAACCAATTACTCTGACATTCCAAAGGTCTGTTATCTTAGAGGCAGAAAGACAGTAGACAGGCGCAGTTAAGGTGAAGATCGACCTTTGTCACGGAAGCTACCAGACTGGGACATGACTACCTGCCATGACTCACTTTTAATTGAGTTAGTTCAGTCTCAGCCTCGCCTGTGTGGTTACTTCAGTCTCTGAGTTGGTAAGGCCCCCAGGCAGGCGCCCCTGACCTTGTTAGGGTTAGTGTGTAGCTCCTTTCTCGTCCACACGTGCATCTGGGGCGAGTTCGAGGCTGGCATAGGGATCTACTTCTCCCCTTAGGACGGGCCTGAAGGTTTTGTTCCAGGCAACGAACGCATCTAGACTGTGGATTTTTCTGAATATCAGTGTATATCATTATGAAAATAAATCTGTTATATGCTATACAAAAGTGCATATTAATGAATATGTAATTTTTGAATCATTAATTAATATGTCAAAATAAAAATAAACATTGAAATATACGTTATAAGCAGGGTGGCAACTTGTAGAGCAGATAGAACACTGGCCTTGGCTTTAGGGTATTTGTGTGGAAGTCCTGGCACAGACACTGTGTTTCCAGGTGACCAAAGGCACATTACTTACCCTTTCTGATCCTCTTTTTTTACTTAATGGAAAGATGGGAATAATAAGTCCTGTGCTGCCTATTTATACAGCATTATTGAGAGCATACACTGAAGTGATGGATATGAAGCTCTTTAATGGCAAAGCTCTTATGTTTATTATGTAGTTTATTATTAACAAGCCAGTGTGTTGTAATTCCTCTCCTCAATCTTTCTGTCCAGTTGAGCATCATTTGGCATCAAACATTCAGCGGAACCGTTTGGTCCAGCATGATCTCCAGGTGGCGAAGCAGCTCCAGGAGGAAGATCTGAGAGCTCAGGCGCAGCTTCAGAAGCGCTACAAAGACCTGTGAGCGTCTTGGGGAGTGGGAGGAAATCATACTGGACCGGTTTTCTCTGGAGCCAGCAACCAGGGCAGAGAAGGAGGAGACTCTCCTTCTGTTACTCTGATTCCTCTGTTAGATGAAAAGTGTCTGTGTTTGTGTGTGTGTGTCCATCCTTCTCTGATTTGGAAAATTTTCTTTGTTTTTGGAACACTGACTTGTTTGGGGGATGTGTGGATTCTTGTTTGAAATCTTAGTATTTTAACTGTGTGACTTTGAGGCATTTGGTCCACCTATTTTCCTTCCCTGTGACGTGGGTAAGGTGATTTCTCGCCTCTCTGCTGCAAAGGTTGGCTGGGGTGTCCAGTGAAGTAGTGCATATGAGAGAACTTCATGAGTTGTGTTGGGTTCCTTTACTATTTCCTAGGAGTGTTTGTGGCTCTTAGATTCTTTAAAGCCCTTGCTTTTCAGGTATAGGTAGCATCTTCCAGAAAACTCGGAATTGTACACTCACTTTTCTTCATAGCTTCAGTGTCTGACTAAAGGTCTTTCACAGTTTCCTCCTTTAATACGTAATGGAAAGAGCATATCTCAGTTCTCTTATAGTGCAATATTTTTTTTGAATTTTTCAGTACCCTAAAACTCAGGGCACATTTCATCTTTGTTAGTAGCTCTTTGATATACCTTAATCTCTAATGGTGGATTGAAACCACAAGATCATCGTTTTGAGGAAGAAAAGGGTAAAGGAAGCGTTGAAGGGGTCCCTCAGGGTTTTCTGTAGTTGCCATGTTTAAATAAAACAGGAGAGCCTGTTATTTTTTGTTGCCTTTGAAGAAGGGTTTGTCTTTTTATTTTATTATTGGTAGAGAGGACTTTATTCATCATTTTTTGTTCAGCTTCCTCATCTTGTGAATAAACACCCTTAATGAATCTTTGCTATCCCCGACACTGTGGGAGGCCCCGGAGACAACAGATATGAAGAAATACAGCCATTACAGCCATTGCCTTTAATAGCCTTAGGAGCATAACCTGAACATGTTACGTGGAGATACTTGCAGCACGCACAGAGAATTGAATAATGCATTTCATAGTACGTGCCTCTGAAGAGAGAAGAGAGTGAGCAAACCTTTCCGACATAGGTGATGTATTTCATCTGGATGGGTAATTGGGAGCGGATGGCGATAACGGGGGAAACCTTTCTCGTCAGAGGGAGAAGCATGCGTAAAGGTGAGGGTGGGAGGGCAAGGAATCGCCTGGTGGCTGCGGGACGTTCACTGTTGCCGCAGTGGGGAGTGCCAGTAGGTAGGAGAAGAGGCCAGGAGCCAGACCAAATGGTCACGTAAGTTGTGTAAAGGAATTTAGATTTTATATCAGAAATAATGGAGAACTAACTGTTGAAGAAGTTTTAGATTTTTATTGAGGGACTTACTCTGGGGGCTGGGTCAGTAAAGGATCGGAAGGGGCGAGACTGAAGGCTGTTGTTCAGCAGTGGTCATATTAGGAGATGAGGAGGCTTGAGTGGGTGGCAGGGGGCAATAGAGACACAGAGAGGAGGGAGATGAGGCCTGACGTGGGGGCCACGTTTATGGAGTTAGTATGGGACAGATTTGAGATGGATGGAGACTTGGTGTCACAAACTATGGAAAGATGAGAGCCAGCTAGAATATGTTAAGAATTCTAAATTATTGCCTTTTACATTATTCACAATTCTCTGTTATGAAGGCCAGTTTAAGGTTATACAGAAGCTGAAGGTCCTAAATTAGGGCAATGATAATGGGTATGATGAGGTTATTGAGAGCTTACTGAGACAAACCACTATAAAATATAAATCACTTTTGGAGAGTAGTGGATTTGTAGGTGCTGAGAGAAGAACCAGGTGTTACTGTGTTTATGCCCAGTACTTCTTGGTTTTGGGGGTGTTCCTGCCTGAAATCAGTAAGTTAGAAATGAAGGTTTTCCATGTTCACAGCCTGGCACTTCTGACTGTGGAACATCAAGGGAAGAATTAAATGCTGCAGAGTTGAAGGAACAGGAACTCTCTGCTCACTGCTTCCTGGGCTTCCTGCTGGAGGTCAGGCTTGTCCTGACTGTTGACTAGTCTTTTCTCGCTTGATTTTGCTTCCTCAGGAGTCTGTATAATTAGCCAAGTGAACTAGAACTGGTCCTTCTTGGAAACACGGTTTGAAATAATTAAGCCGAACTTAAACTCATCTTACTGTCTGTGTAGGAGATAACATTTCCTATGTCATTTGTGACCTTTAACACCCACCTTGTTTGGATTTGTCTTCTCTGTTGTGTTTTGCTTTGCTTCCTTCCCATCTGTTGTCACCCTGTGTGTAGTGAGTAGTTGCTTACTCCTCATCAGATTTTATGTTAATTTGGAAGATGCAGGGAGCAGAGTCTTTGAGAACTAAACATGATTTTGTGTATGATTCATAATTATTACGTGAGTGAATGAAAGAAGGATATACTTATATGTATTTAAGCAGGAATTATTTTGAGTAGGTTTTTGTTGTCCACAGTCTTTTATAGCTGATAAGATGACATGAGAGAGCATGATTCACTGGAATCAGGCCAGAGAGGTTTCTGCTGGGAACCAGAGCTGTGGAATAGACATGTTTTCCCCTTTTTAAAGCATTATTGAAACTGAAAAATCTAATTAAAATTTTATAAAAATTATTTAAAAATCATACCACCCCCTCTCAGTGACCACGGTATTATTGACACTTTGATCTCACTCTCAGCGTTTTTTGTGTGCTCTCTACGTTTTGGGTATTTGTGGACATTGAGCTCATGGTGTCCATCTCCTTTGCAGAAACCGTGCCTGTCTCACGGTGGAGTGGTCCCAGTAGGGTGAGGTGACATGGTGATGTGGCAAAAGCATGTCGCTTTCCGTTATAGTGTAGTGTCTGGGGATCAGATTCCAGTTCTGCCACGTATTTTCTCTGGGATTTCAGGGAGATGATTTCACTACCATGGGCCTTTCCATGGCCCTCAAGTCTTTCCATCTGTAGGTGGTGACAGTATCAACCTCTTCATCACTGTTTTGAAGATAAAATGAGACAAAGATATGTACTGGCTCACAGTGAGAGTCTGCAAGTTGTTACCAATCTTCTTTATTCATGTTGTTTTGACCTTTGTTTTTCAGTGAACAACAAGACTGTGAAATTGCTCAGGAAATCCAGGAAAAGCTGGCTATTGAGGCAGAGAGACGACGCATTCAGGAGAAGAAGGACGAGGTGTGACTCAGTCATTGCCCCACACCCAGTGGAGGAAGGGCTGCTCAGCTCCGGAGCGTTTCTTCTCCGTGTCCATGGGCTCGGTGGGGGGTCCCTGGGTGGGCAGCGGAACTCCCCTCTTCTGGTGCACAGTCCAAGTACCGCCCTCCACGGACCATTGTCTGTTGCCCCTCAGTCGGTTGCATGTGGTGAAATCCTAAATGACGATAATGGGTAATTTAATATAAAGTGTGACTTAGTTTCCCAGGGCTGCTGTAACAAATCCCCACAGACTTGGTGGCTTAAAACAAGAGGAATTTATTCTGTCATATTACGGAGGTTAGAAACTGAAATGGAGGTGTTGGCAGGGCCATGCCTCATCCTAGGTTCCGCTGGCTCCTGGCAGTCTTTGGCATTTCTTGGTTTGTGGCTGTCCCACTTTAGTCTCAACCTCCATTTTCACACGGCCTCCTACCCTGTGTCTCTGTGTCCTCTTGTTTTCTAATAAGGACACCAGTCAGTGGGTTGAGGACCCACCCCAATTCTGTAGACCCCTCTTAGCTAGTTGTATTTGCAAAGACCCTATTTCCAAACAAGATCACATTCCAAGGTCCTTGACAGAAATGAATCCTTAAGGGACACTGTCCAGCCAGCCCAGGGTGCCTGTCCATGGGCTCTTCCCACGGCTCAGTGGGACCAGACTTGAGTACAGTCTGGACAGCGGTCAGGAGCGGCCGCTGCGAGAGGCCGAGCAGTTGTCGCTCGCACTCTTTTTGTGAATTGTTTCACTTCCCTGTGATATGCCCACTCAAAGCACTGATTGGTTTGATTCTGTATATATTTTTAAATTGTATAATTTTGAAAACCCCAAATGGCTAAAATTAGCAATAGTGTCTGATTTGCAAAATTTGAATATGCAGTTATCCCTTACTTTTCTGTTTTCAGCATTTCTTATTTTCCACTTTGTAGTAAGTGATTTACTACTTTGTAAACAGTGATTTATCATTTTTAATAGCAGAATGGTTATATGCTTGGTTGTATAATTACAAGTGCTTTTCAGGGTTAGAGAGGACACTCTTAATAATTTACATAAATTGGGACTGTCCTCAGCTGTCTGGCACCAATTAAGTAGATCTAGTCAGGGTCACCAGGAAACTGGTCTCTGTACACTGCCATCCCACTGAGCCACCCTGGTGCCCGTAGGCCTCCTGTGCATTGCCAGGTGAGAGTGAGACACCTGGTATGAGTGTATTTAGCTGATTCTTTAAGAAACAAACCATGGTCTGTGGTAACCAGAACTGCAGGTGAGGACTAGGGATCGCTTTTCACCCTTCCTCTTACCAGCACAGCAGCCCTTTCTTACTACAGAGTGTGTTGCTTCTCTATAGTCAAGACTGCTGTGGGGATGAAACTGGGAACTGAAAGAAGTGATTATGTCTTGTAGACAGGAACGCTTCTATTCAAAAATAACAGAGTAATGGTTGGCTTCTCATAAATGCTGTTGGTGTCCTATGATTTTCCTCCCCACCCCTCCACCCCATTCAGGGAAAAACGGGTGCTAAGAGAAACCAAAACACTTTATTTTAGGAATGTAGACTCTGAATAGCAATCAATAAATAATTTCATGATACTGTATAAAGTAAGCAGTGTAGTGAATAACTTCATTTTTCAGATGAAGAAATTCTGACCTGACCTGGCCGGTGTAGCTCAGTGGATTGAGCATGGGCCTGTGAAGCAAAGGGTCGCCAGTTCGAGTCCCAGTTAGGGCATGTGCCTGGGTTGCAGGCCAGGTCCCCAGTAGGGGCCACATAAGAGGCAACCACAACATTGATGTTTTTCTTCTACCCTTTCTCCTTCCCCTCTCTCTAAAAATAAATAAATAAAATATTAAAAAAAAAAAAGAAATTCTGACCTGAAGAAGTGATTGGCCCCAAACTATATAATAAGATGCCAGAGAAATGTGTGTACAGTATAGACTGAATGCTCCTGACTTAGATATACTGTGACACGACATAAAACATGTAGACTTTGGAGTCAGCTGCCCTGGTCTTGAATCTCAGCTGGTCATCTTTTAGCTGAGATGACTTAACCATGTAGAAACTCAGGTTCTAAATTGGGGAAGTCATGAGTTATGCATAATTTAAAGAGCTGTTAGGAGGTATAAATAAGATTATGTATATAAGGCAAATTAGCATGTCTAGCCTTGTTATGGTATAATTTTATTGTGTCTTTTTTAACAGAGCTCAGATGTAAAGAAAGTAGCATTTCCTTTCGGGAGACAGATGTTGAAAAGTAAAAAAATAGAAAAAAAAGGGAAGGAAAAAGATGTTAGTATTCTTACCAGCACTGTGGCCTCTCCCCTTTCTCGCTTCCCTTTCCCCTCTTTTCTCTTTATTCCTTCCTCCCCACTTTCCTTCCTTCTTTCTTCTTCTTTTTAAAACTGTTACAGTGTCTTGAATATGGTAGTTGCATGTTTTTCTAGGCGCCCTGTTGAAAGGGCTTGTAGCCTTGGGGAATACTGGACTGTGTGCGTTTGTGATTAGTGAAAGTGCTCTGATTTCACCGGGTCACAGGCATAAGCATTTGTCAGTGTTTAATAAAACCAAGGAATGTTAGTTTAGTTACTTTAACTTAGTTATTCTTAAATAAAACTCTTAAGTAAGAATGTGTGTGAGACAGACAGTAAGAGAGAGAATACCCGTAGATATGTTTGTATGTCTTTGAACCTAGGTCCAAATGTATGTGAAACTTTTAGAGAAAAACTTCTTTTTTTTTTTTTTACACTTAAGTAAACAGCATGGTCAGCCATGTTATAAAAAGTCTGTGGCACTAGTCCAACAATTTGAAATCATTTATAATATGAACTCCTCAGGGATAAACTTAGTAACTAATTTACATTAAAAGTTAAACTAGTAGGAACTATGGTACTTTTTTATAGCATTCTTACACTGATTAGAATTCCATGTTTTAGAAGAATTTTTATGTAAGTTGGTATAATTTGGGGGATAGCTCAAATAGTAATACATTTTAGGACTAAAGTTTTCCCCTATGTTTGGCACTTACTAAAAATAAGTTAATACATATATGGCCATAAAGGGGGAGTGAATGGGAGGCTTCTGGTTGAGAAAAAGTCTTCTCTGCCTTCATCCTGTTTACATTGGTGTTTTTACATCCATAGAATGGGAATTATCTTGTTTTCCTGGTTTTAAAGAGTAACTCTGTGGGATTATACCTGCTTTGAGTTCCCTGCTGAGTTAGATGTTAATACATCTGTTGCTAATTGGTAAGGAATTTAGCAGTCTGATGGAATGGCTTTCTTTTTTTCTTCTTTCTGACAGTCATTTGACAATCATAATTTTAGATCTCTTTTGGGTTGTTGTGATACCCAAGATTTCCCCAGGAGAGGTAACACTGATATAAAGTCATATGAATCATAACAATACTGTAAGGAAGCCAACACCTTGGCTCAGTGACTTGTCAGCCACTGTGGGAGACGGGCCAGGCCCCTCTGGGCCCCGCGGCCCCTTGTGTGTGCTGATGCCTCTCTCAGGGCGCTCTCTTTGCAGGTCTCGCATTACGTGGTCATTTGCTTCTAATACTCAGTAGATAAGGACTTTCGGGATATTGACCATGTCTTGTTTCTCTGTAGGTCTCTACCAGAATGATTGAAGGGAATCAGTAAATCTTTGTTTTCATTAAAATGACTTTCCTTAGTATTCTAGAGATTTTAGACTGTGCCCTTTCTTATACTCACAGCTTCAGATTTTCGAGTTGGGTGACTTGGATAACAAAAAAGCGAGAGATGAGATGTAATGGTACATTTTTATTTCAGTAGTGTCTTTACTAGAAAATTTTCTGTGTTACAGAATTATTATTTTGTGTGTATTAGTTCAAAGTAAGTCTACCTGATGAATATGATTATATATTTTTTTAAAGGCACGGAAGATAACTTCATAAGGGCTTATGAAGTTTTTTAGGTTAATTTTTCCAAGTTATGTTTTATGGAACACTAATTACATAAGGTTTATATTTTTTATGTAAAAAAGGGCTTTGATCACAAAGTAAATTTGGAGATTCATGAGTTATAGGAAGATAACAGGTTTCTTTTATCAAAGTTTTAGAATATGCTAGTCTGCATTTTGAAGAGTTAGATATAATACATGCTTTCCATTGAATGCTTTGGAATTGTTAAGAGAATCTTTTGTGACCAGTGTTTTTATGAACACAGCTTGGAAAATCCTGTTCCAGACTAACCTTTGACAGGAAGGAAGCTGAAGACCGAGGAGGTTATTTATGTCAAGGGAGAGGAAGCTGCTTCTAAGCATTGTGACTAATAGTTGCCATCACTAACGTGTATCAGGGGAAATTCTTTACGTTGAAGTCTCGCACCTGAACGCACTGCACAGTAACCGTGTTGGGAAGCAGCGGGGAGAACTGACTTAAGCTGAACCGCGGTTGTATTACAGCAGCTATTTTCCATGGAATCTTTCATTCTTTCCCTTCTAAGCCTAGCTAACCTTTGTTACTCAGAAAAGAGCTAAGTGCTTAAAATAAGAAAAGGTTTGGGTGCTAAGGTGCATGCTAACTTATGATTATTGTTTTTCTACTTGATTAAAATCACTTCCTTTGACTAGGTGATGCGTTGTGATGAAAGGGCACCATCCTTGTTTCTCTCCTGGGTCTTCACACTGAGAACGTGACAGCGTATTGCTATGTATTTTTTAGGACTCAATTTAATAGTAAGAAAGCAGTTACAAGGTGTCTGTAGTGTAGTTTAATAATTTCTGCTAACATTTCAATCTGATAATTTTTAAAATATTTTTATTCAGTTATAGCAAAGAAAATGGTTTTTATTTTGTTTGTAAGGCAAACCAGACCACTTAGGAAAATGTAGTGTTGGATGCCTAGTAAACACAACAACTTAGGGAAGTGTTAGCAATTTTTCCTTATTTCTGCAGTGAAAGGTACAGGAATTTGAGAAATTCTATTATAATAGAAACTAGTTTTTAGAGAACAAGGTGTCTGCCCCACCTCTATCTTCCTAACTGATTGATATATTTATTCCTTTGTAAGACATCAAATGTAATAAACTTGGCTCAGTGGCTGGCACCTGGTAATACTCACAGATTGGTTCAAATGATACATAAGGGAATCAAGAAATTTAACTTTAAGATCGAGTAGTTCAAACTCTTTATTATGTGGGTAGAGAATTGAAGCCCACGGAAGCCCATTTTAGTGGTTAACACTTCTTTCCCAGTGTCTCTAAAGCATCTCTGCTTGAACTGGAAGGAAAAAGAAAGTCATCTAAACCTCCAGACTCGGGGATCTTTTTCCATTCAAGAGTTAGAAGTTCAGATTTCTTTGCCTGAAAATCACGTGTGTGCTTAGTAGGACTGTGTTCTTTACTCCTTATTTTGAGTAGCAGCATTTTGTAAGTATCCCCACTCATGCTTGACCCTATAAAATGGGCTTGTAGATGGATTATTTATCCAGCTGTGTATGCATGTATCTTGCACACAGTTTTATGAGAAGCCTCTAGCAGAGGTGTCACTCAAAGGCAATGTGTTAATAGAGTATGTATGAGTTTGAATTTAGGCATTATTTAATTTAAAGTGAGATTTGTAAGCTTGTTTTGGTGAACATTAAAAGCAGAATATATGGATAATCATTGCTAATTTACCTACCTTCAGTATTCAACTTATTTCTACACTGATGTGAAAGAAATTGATTTATTCAGATGAGTTTTTTAGATTTGCCTTGCTGTCTTAGTATATTCTTCATTTTGACTGATTCAGAAAAATTGAAAAAGAAAGAATAGTAATCACTTCTTGCTTCAAAATTTACATGAACACTTGAGCATTTTTTGTATTCCTTATTATAAATATAAAGACATAAGCAGCGCAGACTGCCTGTGATTCTTACTACTGTTTGCCCCATTGAGTATTGTTGCCGTGTTTGTATCAGCCTTTAAGAATCTGGTGACACTGTGGGCCTTCTCTTCAGAAAAGTGTACATGAAACAAAGTTTATGTGCCTTTTTTGGTGGGCTTTCATAGAAATAAACTTAGGATCCAGAACACTGTCAGTCTTCAGCTTAAAACTTTGAATAACCTAATCCTTCATTTCTTACATTATATAAACTCCAGACTTCTTAAGACTGTCTGTAAGGAATGCCTATGATTTAGCCCTAGACTGTTTTTCTAGTCTCACCTTTCTCTGCAACAGTCCACATCCTGTGTTCTAATTAGACCGTGGGTCATTCTGCAGATTGACCAATTAAAATACTCAAGATTTTGCTGATGTTCTTTTTACTTACTTTGCCTGTTGGAATCCAGTTCTTCAAAATCTAACATGGGAGCAAAGCCCTGACTAATTCCTTTAAGGAGAAATAATACTCACTTTTGTATTCCCAAAGACACTTGTTACACCCTTTTGAGGCTTTATAGTTTAATTGTATTGCAGTTGTTTGTGTACACCTTTTTTTAGGGGGATGGCAGTATTTTAGGGGACAGGATCAGAATGTCATTTATCACTGAGTAACTGCTGAAAATTTGCCTGGAGGTGTTGTGAAGGGGAGATGGGAGGAAGACCATTTCTCTTTTTCAGTTAAAACAGTGGTACTCTGGCGCAAAGTTAAATCAGGATCAGCCAAAACTTCTTCTAAAAGTATTTAAATTAAATTACAAACGCAACTTACAAAGTTTTATGGATTACTGCACCCTTGTCTACACAGACTTACTGAATCATCATCTTGGAAAAAGGGTCCACCAATATAAATTTTTGTTGTATAACCAACTTTAGGAATACTGGCTTCGAATATCTTCAGATTGAGTTAGGTTTCCATTTTAATTTTTAAAAAAAGCCTTCCTCTCTCCTCTAGATCTTGGGACACCCTGTAGGGCAGTCATCTGTGGCATTCGAGTTGCATGAGCTTAACGCCAGAGAGTCCGTCATAGGCAGAGCCTGCCCACAACAGCTTAGGGGTGGAATGTGGAACCGTTGAGCTGCAGGGTCGTTGTCTGGAGTTGGCTCATGCTTCGGTAATATTTATCTTCATTCTTACTATATTTGCAGGATATTGCTCGTCTTTTGCAAGAAAAGGAGTTACAGGAAGAGAAAAAGCGCAAGAAACACTTCCCTGAGTCCTCGGGAGCCAATGTTTATGGAGAGAGTTACTATTATGAAGATGGAGGTAACATTGCCCACGTCATGATCTGCTCTATCCTTAGATTCAACCGCGAGACAGCCCTTTAAATTTGTCGATAAAGGGACCATGGGGGCCATTTAGATTTGTGGTGGAATTCTGTCTGAATGTAAGGAATTCATGTGTTCCTTCCTGGACGACAGAGCCATTTTCAGGGCTATTACAGCTTGAATACACTTTTGTAAGATTTGGCATGTATTCTGTGCTGTTGCCCCTGGGAACGCTGTTGTTACATCCTTAGCACATAACCTGGGGTGTGGAAAATAGTGGGCTTGGCCTGTCTCAAGGAACTCTGGTTAGGAGGTTTGAAGTGGCCAAGCGGTACAAGTAATAAAGAAGGTAGGTGCACTTTCTTTCATTAGTTGTGGGATAACACAGCTTTTCCCCACGCATGTTGTGTTTTAAACAAGCTGATGATTTAGCCTGTTGATGACAAGTTAAAATTTATGATTCTCTGGTCATTATTTTGCTCCTGGTGCATTCTTTGCTATTTGGTTACCATATAGAAAACTTTCTGAGGGAACAAAGTCCCTTTCAAGTTCCTCCTTCTAGTGCCTGTGCTTGCGTCTGGTGGTGGCAGTTTTCGTGGTGGTGGCTCTTCCCCTTCAAAGTGTGTTGGGAAACGAGCATCTGCAAATAATTGCTCAGCCCTTCCTAAAGATCTGTCAAAAGAAAGACATTCCCTGTAGTTTCTAGTAACAGTGTTTATGGTAGCCCAGCTCAAAGAACATACTTAGGATGACAAATTCTGAAGACTGCTTTGAGAAAGTAAAGATTTTAAGTTCAGTGAGTTCAGCGGTCCATGCAAACTAATTATCAATTGCCTCTATAATTTCATTGTAAAATGTAAGTAAGTAGATGTTTGTCTTTAATAAGTAGAATGAGGGGCATGTGTATATAGATGATAGGACCGTCACAGTTTAGGTAAATCTTGCTCAGTTACATTGTTGCCCTAAATTGATCGTACTCAGTAGAACTCAGCTCTGTGGCATAAATGGTAAGCAGGCTGGTTCTGTGTTTATTGTTTGCTCTGCTCTTCTTCTGTATGTGAAATGCCCGGCTCTTTTTTGATATCCAGTTTTCTTGCACTGGCTTTTCTAATGCAATCAGGCATTACAGCATTTGAAAAGAGAAATTACTGCCACATTTTTCTGTACAAGAGACCAGAAGGTAAAGAGTTATTCTTCAGACTTAATTAAAATCTTAGAAATGTGATCTGGTGTTTTTCATTTGTTTTTATTTTTAATTCTGCTCTGGAGGCATGTTCACTGCAAATAAAAGTAACTACTTTAAACTTATAAGTCTATAAAAACATTAGGATGGCAAGTAATGAAGTACCCTGAAATACTAATTTCAGCCTTTCCATGTTAAAGCCTATACTAACTTGAATTGGAACTCACACCTACTTGTTTTGACCAGAGTACCGTTATCCTGATTCATATGTGTAGGGCAGAAATTAGTGGATTTCCAGGGACACCTAAAAGTTAAAAAAGAATTTTTCTATGTTTTAACCGCTTTTGTAAACTTAAAGACATTGGCATAGATGCCACTTTTTTGTAGTTGGAGGGTGTTGAAAATAGGAAGTATCGATCTCCTGAGCACATGCATGTAAACACTGAAATTTGTCTCTCAGTTGCGTTGTCCGGAGAGATTATTTGTTGCTGAGCATGTGATCCTTATTTATGCCTTTGGGCTTCAATAAGTTGAAGTCACAGAACCCACAGTGCAATCTAGTTCATCCTTACAGAGCAGTCCTGTGTTCTTTTCAGTGGCCTTTCCCAACACATGACAGGTGATCTCCCACTGTTCTTTTCTATCTTTATACAATGTGATTTTGCCTTACTTACATAATAATCACAATATGTTACTACATAAGTGGTCTTTTCAGCTTTTATTTTACTTAAAATTTAATAAATTAATCTTTTGAAATGATCATTTTTAGATTTTGTACAAATTTGTAAATACATCAAATATCTCAGATTTATATAAACTGAAATGGTCTACCTTACTCATTTTTGAATCCATGTTTTTCTTTCAAAGATACTTACCTGTGTTGAAGGTATATTAATGATTTTTTTTAAGTTATGGTGTTTGGAATCATAGATCTAAGGAAATTATTTATTATAAATCACTAGCCTTTTTCTCATTTGTAAAATGGGATTATAATAATATATCCTTCTCGTGGATGTTGAGAAGATCAAATAATGTGATTTTGGTGAAGACATAAACTCTCAAGCACCATTATTTATACACATTTTAATGTTATGTGTGTATAACATGGTATTTTTATAGCTAAACAAAAATCTTATTTTGAAAGACAAACATGGAGGCACAAAAATAAAATTGTGTGTGTGTGTATATATATATTCATATTTATGTATGTGTATATACATATATTGGCTATAAGGAAGTCAATTATATTTGCCAAATAACTTTTTCTGAAGAAACATACAAGTCTCAACACTTAACTGAAGAGGGTTTGAAAGGATTCAAAGAGGTTTCCCCCACCTGTCTTTTTTTTTTTCTTTCCCAGATTTAAGGATATCATAGCAAGTGAACTAGGCAATAAGTATTTTTATCCCATCAACTCTGTGCAAATGTAATAACAGCTCTGCTTTAATTCTTTAACACATTTCCCTAAAGTAAAACTACTAATATTATTTGACTTTTCAGAAAGAGTTTAAAAACGACAGTAACAAGAAAACAATCACAGCCTCACTGATCCATGTTGAGAACAAACCCTTCTTGTTTGGTTCGGCCTTAAAGGCAGCCCTCACCGGGCAGCTCTCTTTGCCACTGTGAAGCTTTGTTCCCTAGATGGGCCATCCTCTCAGTAGCTGGTCTGTGCTGGCTTCATTCACAGCAGGAGTCAATTGGTTCTTTCTCAGTTGTCAAGATACACTTAAAATAATAGTTTGTTTAAAAGAGTAGATAGTTTTTTTTAATCACATAGTAAGTATTCTGTTGTTTCACTTTTATTGTTATGTAAAAAATTAATTTAATAGTAAATTATGAAGATAAGTACTGTTCCTGATTTTTTTAGAAGGCATCTTAATTTAAATGTCACCTTTGAAGCAAATTTTCTTTTCAAATTCAGGAGGAAACAATTCAAAGTGTTTGAGAAGCTTACGGCATCAGTGAGCCATTTAGCATGTATCTTCCCTTCCTCTGCACCTTTATTACGTTAACAACGACACACTTAAAAACAAACAAAACTCATAAGGCCAAACAAACAACAAAACCTAGAAACTAAGAAATATCTGGTCAGCTTAGTATAGCTGTTTCAAAGACGATTCAGCAAGTGGCTAATTCCATCTGTCTTAGCAATTTTCCATGGAATTAGGATGTCTTATTATTATTTTGAAAGTAATAATAATTAAGAGTCTTAGAAATGTTAAAAACACTTTGCAAAGTGCATAATATTTACTTCACACCGTGCTTGCGCCCCCGCGAGACCTGACAAGAGCACCCGCCGCTGCTTTTGAATATCGCGTTAAACTGAGCGGCTTGTATATTTAGCCGCACTGTATTTTTATGCAGAGATTACAGAATCATCACATGTTTTTGAAATGAGTTTAGGAAATGAGTCCTTTCTACGTATTCCATCCAGTATCCCTGTTTAATTTTTTCCTCCACCACGTTTCAAGCAAGGTTGGGAGCAGAATTATCCAAAGATAACAGCGAGATTCACTCATTTAAAATTATCCTCTCCTTCATTCTCCTCCACGTCAAACTGCAGTATGGCTGGGATTGTTTGCTTTGGCCACCCAAAGGGAAATGAAAGAGGAATACTAAAATCCGTGGATCATTTCTCTGAACTCCGTGGAAACTATCAACATTCTGATGTTGATTTATTGTTATTTCCAAGAAGAATATTTGAAAGCCTCTGACCGGAATCACAAAGCTTAGTTTTTTCTATTTTATGAGATTCCCTCAACTGCCATTTTTCCCTCACATACTAGTTCCAAATTGGTTTTGTAAGTATAATTTAACATTTAATGGCTGTAATTTTTGTTATTGGCAAATATTAAAGTACTTTGTTAACTTTTCCTAATCATGATTAAGCTCTTCTTTCAGATTTATTTCACTTAATTTTATGTTTTTACCTTTGTGGTTATACACCCAGAGTCCTTCCAGTAAATGCCTATCCCCTGTTTTCAGTTTCAGTTGAAAAAATCCTCTCCATTTTAAAATAGGCTAAACGTGGTCCCTGTATCAACCATACAGTGAGTTCGATCACATTGAGTTAACCTGCATTTCTGTTTTTCACATTCTTCCGCCTCCACTCAGACCAGCCACGGTCAAGGAGGGCAAGGGAATTGGGTTCTGGACTGTCAAGGTCTTGCAAACACCCAAGTAATGAAAAGACTGTGAAGCAGAGAAAGGAGAAGTCCGAACATCCGCCGGAGAACTTGGATGAACTGGAAGACCATCGTTTATCAGAGAAATCTCTGTCCTCTAGCTCAAGCAAAATGAGGGACCCTCCCCAAATTAACACTGAGCAGTGTGAAAGGAAATGGTCTGGCCATGAGAGGCCCCGGAGACCTCCTCTTCCCAAGATCAGTGGTGAAGTGTTTCTGAGTACCGAGTTTGATGACTGGGAGGCCAGCAGTAGCCATCGAACTCGGAATTGGGAAAAGCAGTCTGGACACCAAAGCGGACTTCCACCAAAGTCTTCTCGAAAAGCAGGAGCTCACCACAAGGAGGCTGTGTATGGGAGGGAGCGTGGGCCCAGGGAGCATGGGCCCAGGGAGCACGGGCCCAGGGAGCACAGGCCCAGGGAGCGCGGAGAGAGGAGGCCCAGGCCCAGGACTCCTCCCTTCTCAGACAGTGAGGAGCTGCTCGAACTCCATGACACAGGTAATAAAGGCAGCTACTAGAAGGCCACCTGGAGCCAACTTTTGCGTAAGGTATTCACTTACTCACCAGTCAGTGTGAAGAAGGAAGGTACTTGTAACTGTCCTTTTCTGTTTGCCCAGAGAACACCCTGATTCGTTACAGGGTTCCTCCAGCCCTGGTTGCAGTGGCTGTGCTGTCCATCCCAGATACAGTTCTTCACTTGCCAAGGTCATACGTCAGAGATTCGGATACCAGTCAAACCTCCCGAATTTCTGGTTTTCCTACAGTGACTCCAAAGATCTGGTGACGCTGCCTTCATAGTATTTGCCTAAACAGAAGACCCCCGAGGCTGGGGTTCTAGGTCTTCTTGACCTTATATTTCCCTTCTGAGATTGGATTAGGAGGCAGTCTCTTAACACAGTGCTTTTCTATTGTGGACCTGAGTCTATTTTCATCAGAATCAGCTGAGCTGTTTTCTAAAAATGAGATCTTTGGGTTTCACATATAGTACCATCTCTGGACTGTGGCCTGGCATTCCGAGCTTGTTTTAGACCTGAGATGATGGTTATGTACTTAGGGTTTGAAAATCCTTACCTTAGGGGGCTTTCTGTGCCTAATGTCCTTCTACTCTAACTCTCCAGTTGGTGTTCTGAGGTGCCAGTATCAGGTAAGTTCTTGGTGTAGGCTCTTTACTTTATTGCACTTCACGGACATTGCATTTTTTACGAATTGACAGCAAGACCTTCCACCAGCAACAAGGTTATGACCCACTGTATTGCTGTATGCACTCAATTGTGATGGTGTGGAACCAAATTTGTACCGTCTCCAAGATACACCTGTAGTTGTACAGGAATGAAGAGAACATTAGGCTTAAGTGTTAAATTTCTGGCATGTCCGAGGCTTAAATCTGAAGTCTATCATTGACACAGTAATACTTCTTTCTATTTTTGTCTGGAAACCTTGTGGCTGTACCACTATAAGTCATAGCACTACTCTGTCTGGTATTTTAATTTGACCTTGCTTATCACCCTGGATCTATGGGGTTGGCTAAAAAGTTCATTCGTTTTTTTTCATAAGATGGCTCTACTAGTAATTAGTTGTCTTTAACTTCAATTGAAACAATTTTATTAGATTGTATTGTGACAGCTGTCATATCAGTGTGCATTAAAAACATACCAAAATTAGTGAATTTTTGTAGTCATTTTAATATTGAAGATGGAAGAAAATAAGCAATATTTTTGACATACTATGCTTTATTATTTCAAGAAAGGTAAAAATGCAACTGAAACTCAGAAAAAGATTTGTGCAGTATATGGAGAAGGTGCTGTGACTGACTGAACATGTCAAAAGTGGTTTGGGAAGTTTTGTGCTGGAAATCTCTTGCTGGACAATGTTCCATCCAGTCAGGTAGACCAGTTGAAGTTGATAGTGATTGAGACTTTAATTGAGGACAGCATTCTACCATGTGGGAGATAGCCGACATACTCAGAATATCTAAATCAATAAAGTTATTGGTGAAAATGAGAACTGTGCCTTTTATTTTACAGAAAAATCATACAGACTTTTTGGCCAACCCAGTGTTTTACTCTCACTGAGCTTTTAGAGAGGCGAGGGCTGTTGGGAAAGGAGCACCAAGGAAGCATCTGTTCTTCTTTTCTTCTCTATTATTGCTTGGTCAGCCTCTGCTTTTGGTCTGGAATCTGTTCTCTGGGCTGCAGATTCAAGTTGACTTAGATGCTTCTTCCTATTATGTTAATTCTTTAAGTTATTAAAGGACTTGGTTATAAAGAAAATAAAAACTCAGTTCAGCGAGCATACTCAGTATCTGCCACAAATATTTTTGCCTCAGGCTTGTGTTTGCGGGTTTATGCCTAGATCTGGACCTCAGAGAGTTAGTAACTCAAAGCAGATAGATGGATATGTAAACAAGCAATTAGATATACTTTGAACAAAGATCTATGGGGGCATAGAGGAGGAAGTGATGTAATCTATCTAGAGTAGGCTTTATGGGTAAGTTATACTATATTCAGATTTAGAAAGACATGTTGGAGTTCTAAAGGTTTGGGGAGGAATGGTGATTGCACCAGCCTCTATATACTAAACCGTGATTCACAGACCCCACTACTGCAGTTGTAGGCAATTTTTTTTTTTTTTTTACCAACACAGGGGTGCTAATGTGGCTACTACATAGCTGCTTATGTCTATCATTTTGTATTCAGCTTTACAAATTTCATCTTCTTAGCCCTTCTAGGCTAGATTTTGCAAATCTAGCCCTTGTAGGCTAGGTTTTGCAAATCTAATATAAGATCTAGGCACACATGTCTATTCGTAAAGTTATTAGCATAGGCCAAATTTAACTTCGTAATGAAGAAACTAGCAGGATGACAAAGAGCTAGTTCTAAGCCCTTGGACAGGATTTCAGAACCGGTTGAAAAAGGAATGCAAGATAAAATTGCTAGGTTAAGTATAAAATTGGGTAACTTTCTAAAGAGCAGTAACACCATACCAGCTTTGAGGGTCACGTCTCCATTGAGCTGTTCTGTCCTATCAGCCTCCTACCTGCAGGTTAACTAACCCCCATCCTCTCAGAGCTGTAGCTCTTCTGCCTCTTTCTGCTCTGACATTTCCCCAAGGGTCAGACTGGCTTAATACAAAGTAGTCCTGCAGTATGTCAAACAATCTATCAATCACCGTTTTACCTTATTTTTAGCAGAATCTATTTAAAGGTAAGTTTTATTTTTGTTTTTTTGAGGGTCTTTTGTTCTCATACTGGCAAATGATATGCAGAACAAGACAAGCAAGAATTAGATTAAGAAATGAATGTGGAACTTGTGGAATGTGGCTCATCTGACCTTTTGAAAGTGAATTTTCAGACTATGTTTATTTAGGCTACCAAAGTGAGGGGGGGGGTGTTCTGTTCATTTTTTAAATTAATGGTGCCTTTAAAGGTTTTAAAGCATCTCTCTGTTTTCTGTAATGAGGCCTTGGACCGCACTGTCTGAACTGCCTTCTTACCTACTCACAAAAGCTCTCTCTACCTCTTAGAGGACACTGCATTGAGTGGGCAGCCCTGTCGGCTCAGAAACCCGGGAATTATTCTGGGCCGTGGGGATTTTCTGCTTATGACACATGCAAGTTCCAGTGAGGAAGCAAGAGATCAAAGAAACTTTTCCCGCTCTCTACTGGCTTGGTCAAAAAATCCGTTACATTTTTTCCATAAAACAAAAGACATGCCTTTCATTTTCACCAGTAACTTAACCAATTTGGATATTTTGAGTATGTCAGCGATCTCCCACTATTGGCTTCTAGTGGATAGAAAAGGGTGCTGCTAAAGACCTTCCAGTGCATGAGACAGCCCCACAGCAAAGAATTATTTGGATGAAATGTCAGTAGTTCAAGAAACTTCACAAACCATTTTTGTCATGATCGATCAGTCACAGCACCTTCTCCATAAACTGCACAAATCTTTTTTGTGTGTTTCAGTTGTGTTTTTACCTTGCTTGAAGTAATAAAAGCATAATATACTAAGTGTGTTATGCTTTTCTTCCATCTTCAATAGTAAAATAGCTGCACAAAAATTCACCAATTTTAATGTTTTTAAAAAATGCATGCTGATATGACAGCTGTCACAATGTAACCTAACACAGTTGTGTTGAATGAAGTTAAAGACAAGCACTGCTAGAGCCATTGTATTGAAGAAACATAGTGGACTTTTTGGCCAACCCAATATTTGGGGCTTAGGGGGAGGTGTTACCTCAAATTCTAACTATTTTTATTAAGGTACAGTTGACATATAGCATTATACTAGTTTGATGTATACATTATAATGATTCAATATTTATATATATATATTGCAAAATAATTACCACAGTAAGTCTAATTAATATCTGTTACCATACACAGGTACAATTGTGTATGTGTGTGAGATAAGAACTTTTAAGATCTACTCACTTAGCAACTGTCTAGTATGCAATACAGTATTATTAACTACAGTCAAAATATGTATAACATATCCCCATGACTTATGTCTTTATAGCTACAAGTCAGTACCTTTTGACCCTATTAAGATCACTTATTTTGCCCCTACCCTCGTCTCCACCTCAGACACCCAGCAATGTGTTCTGTATCTGATGAGCACATTTTTTAGATTTCTTATATAAATGATATTGTATGATATTTGCCTTTCTCTGAATTATTTCACTTAGCATAATGCCCTGAAGGTCTATCCATGTTGTCACAAATGGTGAGATTTATTTTTTATGGCTGAGTAATATTCCATTGTATATATACACTCATGCGCCTGTAGAGACATGAGCCAGTAGAGATATTTTGGTCAATGACAGACAGTGTATATGATGGTGGTTCTGTAAGACTACAATAGAGCACCAGCCGGTATATCTTGGTTGGAGCATCATCTCATAACTGAAAGGCTATTGGTTCACTTCCCAGCCAGGGCACGTACCAAGGTTGCAGGTTCAGTCCCTACAACCTGGGTATGTCTGGGTACATACGGGAGGCCACCAACTGGTGTTTCTCTCTCACACTGAAGTTTCTGTCTCTCTCCCTTTCTCTCTCTCTAAAAGCAGCGAAAAATATCTTTGTGTGAAAAAAAATCCAATGGATCTGAAAAAAAATCTCTATTGTCTAGTGACATCATAGCCATTCAAGTGTCAGAGCAGGAGGCGTTACTCACCTGTTGGCGGTGATGCTGGGTAAACACACCCGACCTGCCAGTCCAGTAAAAGTGTAACGGTACAATTACATATAATACACAGTACTCGATAATAATAATAAACGATGGTGTTACTGGTTTAATGAATTTACTGTACTCTTACTCATTGTTGAGTGTACTCTTTCTACGTATTAAGAAAAACTTGGCTGTAAAACAGTATGTCCTGCTGTGCCAGCAGCAGCCTCATGCATCTCGTGTTTACCTCGTCTCTTGGTTGCACCATTTTCTCTTGTGCTTGATTTGATCTTTGTGTTGTTCTGCTATACAGGCTCGTAGCCCAGGAGGAGTAGGCCATCCCCTGCCGCCTAGTGTGCAGGTTCTGCCGTCTAGGTTTGTGTGAGTGTGCCCTAGGGTGTTCCCACATCGACCAGGTCACTGAACAGTGCATTTCTCAGAACTGTTGTCACTGTTCAGTGGCACAAGGCCGTACTCCTTTGTCCACTGATCTGTTGGGGGGCTGTTAGATTGTTTCCGTGTCATAGATACTGTAAACGGCGCTGCCATAAACGGGAGGGGTACATGTGTCTTTTCGAGTTAGTGTTTTTGTTTCCTTGAGATAAATATACAGAATTGGAATTGCTAGATAATGTAGTAGTTCTATTTTTAAGTTTTCAAGGAATATCCAAACTTTCTCACAATGGTTGCACCGATTTATATTCCTACCAGCAATGCACAAGGGTTCCCTTTTCTCCACATCCTCACCAGCACTTTGGTTTTGGTACTAGCAATTCTAACAGGTGTTTTAATTTGTGTTTTCCTGTTGACTAGTGATGTTAAGCACCTTCTCATGTACCTATTGACTATCTGTATGTCTTGTTTTGAAAAAATGTCTATTCAGATCCTATACCCATTTTTAATCATATATATATTTTTTTGTTACTGAGTTTTATGAATTATTTACATATTTTGGATATTAACCTCTTACCAGATATGTGATTTGCAAATATTTTCTTCCATTTAATAGGTTGCCTTTTGATTTTGTTGATGATTTCTTTTGCTGTGAAGAAGCTTTTTGGTTGGTTGGTTCCACTTGGGTTTTTTTCTTTTGTTGCCTTTGCTTTTGTTGTTGAATAAAAAGAAAAAAATCATCTCCAAGACCAATGTCAAGGATCTTATTGCCTAAACTTTCTTGTAGCAGTTGAGTTAATTTCTGTGTATGATGGAAGGCGGTGGTCCAGTTTCACTATTCTTTCCCCGTTGTATATTGTTGAGTCTTTTGTTGTAAATGATCATATGTTACAGGTTTTTTTCTGGGTTTTCTGTTCTGTTCCATTGATTACTGTGTTTTTACCTGCCAGGAGGTCACAATCTTCTCAACCTGTCAAGCCAATTAAGAGTGTTGCATTTGTGTGCCTTCTGAGTGTCTTTGATAGATATTACAATATCTTATCACTTAATTCTGTGGTGTAGAGTAAGGCAAAATAGTGCAGAAAGCTTCATGTCTTGAAATCTGAGCATATCCCTCTGTATTGTTTCTTTCACTCGATGGCAAAATTGAAGGAGCAAGACACAGTACGGCCTTCCCTGCCATCCTCGACCAGGTTCCTCGACCAGGTTCTGGGCTGCTCATCCAAGTGCCAGTTTTCTGTAGATGGGAGAAAGGCATAGCCACCTACCCTGTCCACCGACTTTGCCGAATACTTACTTTCTTATATAATTTCATTTATCTTACCTAAAATATTCCTTCCTAGTCATGACCACACTAATCATAACTCAGGGAGGTTTATATTCCACTTAAATACGGCCCAGTCTTGGGAGTGTGCCACGGTCGCGTGACTGTCCCAAGCCACTCAGAAATCTGGGTTGAAGCCAGGCCAGGCCGGCTTAAGACTCAGTAGCTCTAGAAATGATGTGAAGTTGAAGTGGACTCTGTATTCTGGGTGATCGTGTATTAATTGGCCTGAAGCTAAGAAAACCATGTTTAATAGTCTTTTTTTTCTTTTTTGGTGGAAAAGGCAGATGAGTCTGTGGCTTTAGAGTTTACCACAAAGCTAGGTTCAAAGCTCTACAAAGAAAGCCATCCCCATCTAACTTAAACTTTATTCATTTGCCCAGAATTGAGTTGTATTTTCTTTTCTTTACTATTTTCTATTTTTTAAAGCAAGCAAATCAAGTGTGGTGAGGCATTTTGGTAAGAACTGTTTTAATGTGCGGTTATTTTGATGGACATAATACACCAGGCTGGTAGTTCCAGTGCCGATTGCAAATAAGAATCAACTGTTAAAGATTTTTTAAAAAACAAAATTCTAAAGACCAGATCTTTCCTGGCTAACTTATATTAGAATCCCTGGGGTTTGGGTCAAAGTTTTTTGTGTTTTTTTTTTAAAGCACCACAAGGGATTTGAGTGTATGGCCATGGTTGAGAACAACTGATATGAAGAAATAGGCAGGAGTGAAGCTCCTTCTCCCATCAGTAATCCATTCAGTGAAAGCCACTATTTCAGATAGCTAATCTTTTTCACTACATTAATCATTTTAATTATTTCTGCATATAAAGCATTCACATTGTTGAATAGTTGTAATTTATAAAGGGTACAGAGAATGAAATATCTATAATTTTGCAATGATCATCATTAGCATTTACTACTTAATTAAAAGTTACAGAAGGAATATGTGCTACAAATAAAATTTCAGAATAGAAAGCCACGATTTGCCACCAGTCCACACCTGTTCCTTTCTCAGAGCGGAACTCAAGTCATTGTGCCATTTCCTTTGTGTTATATCTTCTATAAAATTTAGCAATAACATTAAACTGATCAAAGCTCTGGGAGAGTTCTAAAAAGCAAGGGGTTTTGTTGGTCATCAGCCATGTCAGGACCACTGGGCGGCTGGCAGACACTGAGTCTCATAACTCTAGGGTGGGGGCTGGGGGGTGAGTTGGGGGGTGCTGTTTCTGCTGCGTGCGATCTGAGCTGCATTGGGCTGAGGCACGTAGAGGGAAACCTCTCACTGCCTCCGGGCTGATGGCTTAGCCTCTTTAAAACCTCAACTCTGTAACTTCCTTTTCTCTAAACTCTTTGTATTTCAATGACTTAAGTTACTCCCCCCTCCCCCCCTCTTCTTGTTTGGTGAAAGCCTCGCAGTTTCTTGCTGATTCCTGCTCTTGAGGACACTGAGAGGGGAGGTTTTACCAGGCAGGTCTGGGCGTGTAACTGTGTTGAAGTGTGTGGATTACCTGCGTCTCCACTTCTGTTTCTAAGCAAAGAAATTATTTCAAGGGCATTCTCCACGGAATTTTAGAGGGGCAACTATTTTGTCAGTGTTAGACAGTAAAGAAAAAGGTAAAATTTAAGGTAAAAATTTCTTTTTACCTTAAATTTTGCAGCGTTATAGAAGATAAAACTTGGTTGCCTTACTACATTGAGTTTTTTCTAGGCATGAAGCCGAGAGCCATGAAAGAAACAGTCTCTGCTCCGTCACGAGGGGGCCACAGGGGTCAGGAATGGTACGACGCTGAGATTGCCAGGAAACTGCAGGAAGAAGAAATTCTGGTGAGCAGGTTTTAATGCACAGGTTTAGGTGAATAAGGTGTTTTTTGGTGAGTTGAGTCTTTCTTAGATTATATAATAGGCATCGTAGTAGTCCTTTGTCAGTTGAGACACAAATACCTTTTTTATAGGTGGAAAATCAAAACAACAGGAATAGTGTTTAATTTTATTTACTGAGTAAACATTAGCAATAGAATTCCATATCCTTGTCTCTTCATTATTGAGTTCTGATAATTCTCTAGTAATCTACTGTAGGATTTGGTAAAAATAGACCCTGCTCTGGCTGGTGAATGTGTACCAGCCAATTACCAACTTGAGGCACAACTAGTTTCCAGTACCAGTGTATGTTTATGTAAGATTTAAAAAAATGGACAGAACAGAATTCAATTGAGTTAATTATTTTTGCATTTTCTATAATATAGGCTACCCAGGTGGACGTCAGAGCAGCTCAAGTAGCCCAGGATGAGGTGAGTTGGTGATAACGAGGTGGTTTGTTTAGCCAGTGTTCTTTGGAACTATGACAGTAACTTTCTACCTGCAGTTCTGTAATCAGTAAGAATATGGACTGGATTTTTTTAAGGAAATCGCTAGACTTCTAATGGCTGAAGAAAAGAAAGCTTACAAGAAAGCCAAGGAACGAGAGAAATCGTCCTTGGACAAAAGAAAGCATGAGTCTGATTGGAAGGTAGGTTCTGTTTTGTTGTTTGTTTGTTTGTTTGCTTTTTAATGGTAAGTAACATTACAAATGTAAAGGGGGCACTGCTTTTAAGGTAATCCCTGCAAATATGTTTGGGATGTACAAAGTACCTGTATCACATATGTGAACCTGACTTGTAAAAGTTGTTTCACTATAGAAATCATATTAAATTCTTGAAAGTAACCATGTAAAAAGTTATTGCTAGGATTGAAACACTCATTTATTTTGAGACCCATCAGGATGTAAGCATCCTCTGGTCATGAGCAGTCTTAGTTTTACTATAGTTACCTCACAGGAGAACATAGCATTTTCACATGCATGCAGATTTCCACAGTGGCCTGTTCTTCCTGGCTGTACTTTCTGCGTGTACTGATTTTGTGCCTCATCCCTGGTGATGGACTCAGTGTTCCTCTTCCTCTTGGTCCTTGGCAGGCTGACAGATACCCCAGCAGTCATTGCTTGTGTCAGAGTGCAGGCACTGTCTAGTATGAGCTTGAGCTATTTATCACCTTCCCCTTCATGATTCAGAACTAGGAGACAAAACAGTGATGTCAGTTCACTCTACTGTGATCTAATTATTGTATACGGTGGCTGCAAATACAATTTAACAGACTTTACTCATTAGTTACTTTGTGCAAAGCATTCCTCTGGACTTGTAGGATAAGACAAAGGTATTTCCTTGTGATAATGTAGAATGTAGGCAGGAAGCCAGACTGTAGACAGCTAACAAATACAGGGTCAAGCTGGCTGATGAAAGCCTAATGGAAGAGCAGCAGAGGAGAAGCGAGAGAGTTCATGTAGTAAAGTGTTTCTAGGGAGAGAGTTTGTGTTAGACCTGGACAGATGGCGTGTGTCCACCTGTTCTCTAAGAGATGCCTCCCTGGGTCTCTGGTCCTGTCTGACTCTTGGCTATGAGGAAAGAGAAGCTACAGAAACCATGATAATAGTGTTGTTCTACTTCCTGTTGCTCAGTTACACAGTTGTTAGTCTTAAAGCAAATGAAAGTATCATTTCCATGTTGATTATTTATACTTACCTCCCTCTTGAACCATCTTTGAAATTGAGGATTTTTTTCTTACCCACTTCATTTTTAGTAGAAAGGTTCCTAAATGGTTGTCCATTAGTTAAACCACAAATAATTGTCCAGAGCAGAGTTTCTTTGCTAATAACCCTTTGAAGGAGCAGGTATTTTTAAGAATTACAAATCAGTAAAGTAAAAGAGGAAGGCCACTATTCTATCAGGTATCAGATTGCTGTGCTGTCTAGATTCCTTAATTGGTGCTGATACAGTTCTTGTATTAGAAAATGCCTTGAAATGTGCCTTAGTTACTGGCTTGAAAATTATCCTCCCTAAGTCAGGTGTTCAGAACCACGAGCACACACCTAGATTCCACGGACTCTGGGAGCCCCCCAGGTCTCTCGTTAGCTGGTGTGCACCATGTTGGTAGTGGGTGGCCAGGCACACCCTGGGGGGCGGGGTTTGCCTGGGTTCTTTAGCCCACTGATCTCACTACTCTGACAGCCTTCAGCCTACCTCTGAGACTAATTTTTTTAATCTCTGAGTGGTTGTACTTAAAAATATTTTATGTCTTAAACTGAATGTAAGTAACCTGGAATAATTAAAGGAGAGTAGTTTGACATGATTTAGATATATTCTAAACCTAATCTGTTCCTTTGTTTTTTGGTTTCTTTATGTTGTTTTTTTTTTTTTTTTCCTGTTATAGCCCAAAACATCTAAATCAGCACACTCAAAGTCAAAAGACAGTGACGAACCTCACCGTTCTAAGACTGACAGGCCAGCTCGGTAAGTTGGTACCCACAGAGGAGAGGGAGGAACTTGGCTTTGGGGGGAGTAAAGAGAAGTTGTAGCCCGAGGAGAGTGCATGTTCTTTTGCAAGGACATCCAGACCTGCACTCACGAGGTGGTATCAGGTCATGCCGGGTATTCTCCAACTTTTGTTTCCAGTTTTAAGTTGGGGGGAAGAGGTTGAATGAGAAAGATGGGGCATTTCACAGAAGCCGGGGTGGAGAGAGGGAGGATGTGCCTTTTGTTAGGGCCGAACGGTTCTTGTCTCTGTCTTCGCTGAACCAGTGCCCTCAGCCAAGAAGGGATGAGCTTAAACATGGTCCTAAGTGAAGTCTCAGGTTTTAATTTTTTACTGAGGTTCATGATCTGTGCCTGACATTTACACATGCTCAAGTTCATTTCTATGTGAGTCTCAGTGTCCTAGGCAAATGCTCACTGAGTCATTACAGGCTGTTCTAAATCCCACCAGATCAAGTCACTGTGGCTGTGCATAGGTACTTTCTGGCTTCTCTCAGGCAGTCTTGGGTCACAGTAATGGAGAAGCTGCCCTTTTGACCTCAAGGTGTCAACCTTTAAGTCTCAGGGAAGCAACCTTTGTATTTCCCCTTCATTGCTTTCTGTTGCTTTTCGAAAGAATATATGATTGGAATAGGAGGAAAGAATATTAAATAAAAAAAGATGAAAAATACTAAATTAAACATTTGGAAAATTCTGAATTATTAGAATATTGAATTTTGATCCTGATTTCTAATAATATATTTATTCTTAAAATGTAAGTTTTGTTACACTGAAGGCATACGGTATTGCTATTCCTTATTTGCCCTCACTTAAGCCATGCTGCTTATTTTTTTAAAATGAATGTATTTAGTGCCCTTTAAAAGCCATATTCTAACCCTGGCTGGCGTAGCTCAGTGGATCGAGCGTAGGCTTACGAACCAAAGGATCATGGTTCGATTCCCAGTCAGGGCACATGCCTGGGTTGCAGGTCAGTTCCCTAGAGGGGACGCACGAGAGGCACCCACACATTGATGTTTCTCTCTTTCCCTTCCCCTCTAAAGATAAATAAATAATTTTTTTTTAAAGCCACACTCTATTTCTAAGTCCTTGGGCTTTCAGAAGATAAAGACCCTTTAGAAAATTATGTCAGATTTGTGAAGCATAATGCAACAGTAGTAGAGTTGGTCTAATTGTATAAAATTGGTTCTCATAGCTTTTAGTTAAGCACATGCCAAGCAGTTTTTAAAGATTTTAGTGCCACAGGGTTTGGTCTTATGTATATCCCTGCAGTATCCACGTAAAGTAGCAACTGACTGATCTGTTCTAAGGAAGTGAATAGCTGTGCAGCGAATTGAATTCTGTAGAGTTATTTTGCCATCTTTGAAGTCCAAGGACTCCTTAGAACACTAGAATTGTACAGCAGATAAGGCAGAACAGTGTGGAATAGCCATTTTAAAAGGTTTATTAAAGTTGAAAACAAGTTCTGGGAATGCAACAGGCACTCTTAAGACTATTTGGCATATTGCAAGAGTAAATAATCACATGATCCTATATGAAAAAATGGCTGTAAGTGAAAAGTGACCTATGACTAGTGGATCTGAAGTCTTTTTTGACCTGAGAGGATCATTTGTGTGTAAACATCATTTACAGAAAGATTATGTATATGACAATACAGAAATGAAGAACATTATGTAGCCTGTATGTTCATAGTTTAAAGTTAAAGCCTGTTATCTTACTGTAGCCATCTGCACAGCTGACGTCAGAATGTGTGCTTTCTGGTTAGGATCTCTGCTCCTCTTCCAGAGTTAATCATGGCAGAAAAGTGTGGCCACTTGTACAGAAAAAGAAGGTTTCAAGGACTGAAAAACTTGGACCTTCCTAGGTGAAGATGTTTATTTACTTCAGTGTTGTTACAGTCGCAGCAGAGAGGATTCAGATTCTCAGAGGTTATAGGATTCATGGTCAAAAATCAGTTTCTGTGTCTATTATAAAATTTTTCAACTCTTCCTAAGGAAACAGAGAACCAGCTGGCAATCTGAATTAATTGTACCTCTCTGTATTGGGAAAAAGTGTCCACCCAAGTTCCAAATTTTAACCATAGGATTTTATACTGGTAATACTACCTGATACTGTATTTTCTTCCATACATGTAGTTTTGAATAAAGGTGTTGCCGCTGATAAAAATGGCGACCTCTGTAGTTGAGTGTAGTGTGCTAGTTAAGAGCACTGGTTTTGAAATCCATTTGAGTTTGAGCCCAGGCTCTGCCACTTAACCACTATGAAACTAGATAGATCACTTACCTGATCTTTAACTCTAAAATATGTGTGTGACAGGCAGGCTTAGTGTAAAATTTAAGTGATGTGTATTTATGGACAACCACAGGGCAGTCCTTACTGTATGTACAGGTTTACATCCCATGCTGACCTCTTCCAGACACTGAATACCCAGCACAAGTCTGTTGCTTGAGGAGGGGGTGAGGAATTTGGAAACATTTGCCTTTATTTTTATATGACAGAGCCCATTGTATTTACTAGCATAACTTTCCAAATTGCATAATACTTATGCCTTCCAGATTGTTTGTATAATTACACAAAACATCCTAGAGCATGGTTATATACTGACAAGTATTAACCTCATGTGGTTCCGTGCTTTAGTGCAACAATAAAACAAAAAAGGAGAGATATTATTTTTCATCTTCATTAAAGCCAAATGTTTGCAAAAATCTTGATTACATCATTAAAATAATAACTTTAGAGTAGTAAAAAATTTCCGATGTTTTTTTACATCATTTTGGGGGGGGGTTGTTTTGTTTTATTTTTTGACTTGACAAGGTGCAGATACAGCACTGCCTTTTCCTTCTGTAAGCTCTACTCTGCCACCTAGTGGATTAAGGGATTTTGCAGTAAATTTTATATGTTGACCAATGTCCCTTCTGCCCCTCACTCCCCTCTCTTGTCCTCCCATTTTGCCTGCTGCCCTCCCTCTCTCACCTCCTCTCCCTTTCCTCCTTAACTTTATCACTTCCTTCGTTTGTTCTTTGCTTTCTTCCCGTCTTCTTAAAACCTACCCCACCCATGTAAATTTCTCATTAGTGTCGGGGTCACATCACCATGATCTTTGTTTCTCTAGTCCTCAGCACAGTGCCTCACACATATGGGGTGTCCGAAAATTTGTTTTTGTTGAATTGCGTGCACCAAAACAAAAGAACAGTAAAATAAAATAATTTATCCAAGTGCATGCAACCGGCCAGGAGCTAAAATGAGAATTCTAACACATTCTGACTTTCCATTCATAACAAAAACATTTTTACCACGTGACCCAGTGAGCAGTACAGTTGCTGCCACCACTGCTGCGAGCATCTCTAACCTCAGACCTCCCCTCAGGCCGCCCCCACCTGCCGTGCCAGATGCTGAGGGTCTGGATTACACTTACTTTACCAACCAGCATAACTCCACGCGCCATTTCTCAAGACCGGAGTCCTCTCATAAAGGTAAGAATATAATAGATGGTCAAATTTAGGGTCTTTTTATGTAATCCTCGTGGTAGGGTGGAAAAATTAAATGCTGTCTTACAGATCCGTGAAGTGGAAAAATATTCCTCTCAGCAGAACATTATAATATTCTTCATTTATTAAAAAATAAACAATTTTTTAACAATGCAGAAACAAAACACCTTAAATCGAATGCAAGATTTTCTGTATTTTCATTTCTCTGCAGAGATTTCATTGCTCCATCATATTCTTCATCATATTCAGATGGTTGTTTCTACTATTTAGATCTATTGGGATTTTTCTTTTTTAGCTCTTGTTTACCAAATTCCCAAGTCTGTACTGATTAGACTTAAAATACACAAAACATACACACACACACACAAACACGCAAAAGAAAAACGGGGCAAAGAAAATGAGGAAAGAGGATGCGATTTAAGTTGGACCAGATCTTTAAAATGAAAGAAATGGTTGCATGTAGTTGCTTTTCAAAATATGTGCATTCACTAATGTGTTCCTTAAAGATAGTCATAAAATGAGATAACAAAAAAGTAGTTTCTTGTATTAATTTCCTCATCTAAAAGTGGAAGTGATTTTTTTAACCTTCACCCACATGCATGCTTAGTGAGGAGACCGGAGGGGGACAGAGGGGGAAAGAACGATCAGTGGGAGTATGTCACATCCATGGATCGGTCAGCTGCCTCTGGTTAGTGCCCCAGCTGGGTACCAAACCTGCAGCCTAGGCATGTTCCCTCACCGGAAATCGAACCATGACTCTGGCTTACGGGACCTGGCTCCAGTCAGCTGAGCCACAGCAGTCAGGGCTAAAAATGGAGGCGATTGTAATAGTGTCTGTGTTGTCAGGATCATATAAGTAAAATATCTGAAAGCGAATCTTAGGTCTTACTGATGTTTGTTTGTTATGGTTTCTTCAAAGATTTTGTGATGTTTTCATTATGCTTTTCTAAATCTAACGACAGCCTTCTCAAACTTCTTTTTTCTTTCTGCAGTCATTACAAAATACCAATATACAATGCCACTTCTGACTAACTCAGAATTTGTAGGGGATGAGAGTTGCTGCTAGTCATTGGTATCATTTCAAAGCTTTTCTTCCTCCCGCCCCGCCCCTTTCATTCTGAGAGCCATCCAGTATTGAGAAGAAGACACAAGACATTATTTAAAAGATGGGACTCCTTGGATTTCATCAAAACAACCCCTACACTACAATTTTCATTCTTCTGTGGCCTTTTTACCATCTTTGATTTAACTGGAAGTAGCTCATTTTTCTTATGCTATATGCAGGCATTATTTTTTTTAAGGGCTGCCTTTCTGTTCTTGACATATCTGTGGTATATAGTATTAAAATAACACATGATTTTATATGTAAATATTTTATACTTAAGGTCAAAGAAAACACAAAACGCATAGACATAAAGATGAATAATTTTGCCGAAGCAATCTGAGAGTTTCAAAGTTTAAATTTGTTTTAATTTTTATTTTTTAATCTTATATTTAAAAGTACTTTTAAACTTTAAAAATTATTATTGCCATTCATGTCATGTTACATCAGTTTCATGCATACAATGTATTGATTAGACATTTATATGACTTATGAAGTGACCACCTGGATGAGTCTAGTATCCCATCTGACATGATAGTTACTACAGTATTATTAACTATATTTCTGTGCTGTACTTTAGTTCTTAAGACTGTTTCTATAACTACCAGTTGGCACATCTTCATCCCTTTACTTTTTTCACCCATCCTCCCAACTCTCCTCCCATAATCCAGTCATCAGTTGGTTCTCTGCACGTGAGTTTGTGTCTGTTTTGTTTTGTTTTCTAGATTCTGTGCATTAAGTGAAATCATATGGTATTTGTCTTTCACTGTCTGGCTTATTTCACTTATACTAATACTCTTTAGGTCTACCCACATTGTCTCAAATGGCAAGATTTCTTGTTGCATTGTGAGTGTGTACCACACTTTTTAATACACTTGTCTATAGATGGACACTTTGGTTGCTTTTATATCTTAGCTATTGTAAATGCTGCAGTGTAAACATAGGCTTATGTATGTCTTTCCAAGTCGGTGTTTTTGGTTTACTTGAATAAGTACCCCAAAGTGGAATTACTGGATCTGTGGTAGTTTATTTTTAATTTTTGAGGAAACTTGGTCCTCCATACTGGTTTCCACAGTGGCCGTACCATCTGTGTTGCCGCCAGCAGTGCCTGCGAGTTTCTCGATTGTCGATTGTGTGATGGCAGCTGTTCCGAAAGGGGGGGGGTGTGATCTCTAATTGTGTTCATTTGGATTTCCCTGACCACGAGTGGTGTTGAGCATCTTCTTACATGTCTGTGGGCCATCCGTATGTCCCCTCTGGACAATTGTCTATCTATTCAGGTCTTCTATCCATTTTTTAATTGAATTGAGGGTTTTTTTGGTGTTAAGTTGTTTGACTTTCGTATATATCTTGAATATTAACCCATTTTGGGATGTTTAACTGGTGAATATCTTCTCTTCATTCAGTAGGTTGTCTTTTCCTCTGGTTGATGGTTTCCTTCAGCGTGTAAAAGCTCGTTTACTTTGATGTAGTCCTGTGTGTTTATTTTTTTGTTTTCTTTGCCCAAGGGTACATATCCTTACATATATAGAGAGAGAGCTAAGAACGATGTCAAAGAGTTCACTGCCTGTGTTTTCTTCTAGGAGTTTTATGGTTTCCAGTCTTACATCTAAGTCTTTAATCCATTTTGAATTTATTCTCGTATTGATACATGATATAAGAAAGTGATCTAGTTTCATTCTTTTGCATGTGTCTGTCCAGTTCCCCAGCACCATTTATTAAAGTGACTGTTTTTTCCCCGTTGTGTATTCTTGCCTCTGTTGTCATAGATTGACTGTGTAGGCATGTGTTTCTTTCTGGGATTTCGTGTTCAGTTGTATTGATCCATGTGTCTGTTTTTATGGCAGTACTATGATGTTTTTATTATTATAACCCGGTAGTGTAGTTTGATATTAGGTAGTGTGATACTTTCAACTTTGTTCTTTTTTTCTCATGACCTCTGTAGCTATTCGGGGTCTTTTGGGTTCCATATAAATTTTAGGATTATTTGTTCTAGTTCAGTGAAAAATACCATTGGTATTTTGATAGGGATTGCATTGAATCTGTAAATTGTTTAGTTTCAGAGATTTTTCTTTAATGATGTTTCTTCTTTTTTCCTCCCTTCCCAGGTTTCCATTACAAGCAGTAGAAACCTAGGCATCTGCCTTGAAAATGGACTCACTGTGGCAAAGGTCACTGGATGATGCAGGACGCATTCCACGCTTCTTCCTTCTTCCTGTGTTTCTGTTCCTGGGATTTATCCTCAAGTGTTTTTCTGACCATAAATAATTTTTAATGCATTTAAAATGATGTTTTGCTTATTTCTGATCATTTGGGCAGTACAAGAAAATCTAGCTTCTGAATATTGACCACCTCCATGCTGCATATACTTCCTACAAAATGCCATTTTTCTTACATACAGAGTATTGGCATCTAGGAACTAAGCTTCATTTAGGAATTAGAATTTAGTGAAGATCATATGATCAAGGTAAAACATAACGTTTGGATAAGATGCAGATAAAAGAAGGTAAGAAATAGTTTTGGGAGGTACATTAGTGTATGATATATGGAAACACAGAGCCGTTTGTTTTTGTACTCTTCAGGAAAAGAAAAATATCACAACTGTAAAGTATTAAAAAAAAACATCTGGAACAGTTGAAACATGTTACTCTGACCACCAGGACTGTATGAGTTTTGCAGATCCTTACAAATTCTCCAGGGAAACTTGGCCTGGACGCGCTCTCACACTTTCTTGCTATTGCTTCCTCAATAGCAAGGCTTCTGAAACCTCGAGGCATTGCCCATTTATTAGTATTTATTGGAAAAAACTTATTTCTATTATATCTTAACTCAGGTCTATGTGAAGTCAACTAAAAATGAAAACTTTCTATTTCTTCTTTTATTTTACACTTACTCATACAGCCGAGGCAAATGGAATTAGGAAGTAATGATCTCATCATTCTCTCTGGCCATAGACTGACGTTTTCCTCTTGCTTAAAAAACATAATAGTATTTGTTGGCAACCTCTCACAGATGTTTTACACATGTCCCAATAATTAGGTTAATTCAACTTGAAGTTGATAAAGTACTTCTTTATGCAAGTTTTTGATTCTAAATATTCATTAATGATACATGATCATGAGATCCTTAATATAAGACATTTAAACTCCTCTTCAGGAAATCTAGTCTTTGTCTAGCTCCTAACCTTATGGAAATACTTCTTTTCCCACCGTAGTAAGTAAACCCAAATGTCAGTCATGCTGTATTTACACATACATACACAAACACACATGTATATGTATGTGTATATATGTCTATATGTATGTGTAATATATTCACAGCTTGACTGCCTATTATTTTTCACCGTATGGTGTTTGTTTAGGAATGAAATGTATAGGCAACTAGAGAAAAAAGCTCTTAATCCATTCTTTCCCCATTGGGAAATGCCTTCCGTTTGCCTTACCTTTCCAGTGTTTAGAGTCAGGCAATATTCAGGAAGCTGTTTAGAGTAGTTTTGAGAGTAGATTTGGATCTTTCATTCTCAGAAGGGTCTTGGGTTTCATAAAGTTTTTGGATTATACGAATTAGGGTAAAAGGTATCTAAAAGAGTTAAGTTTTGGGGAGATGATAATCAAAGAAAGAAACAAAACCCTAAGGAAGGGAGTCATTTCAGAGAAATGGGGAGAGGGAAAATAATAGGACTTTGAGTGGCCATGATGAAATGAATGAGGAAAAGCCTTCATTTCGTCGGGGCAAACCAGAGTGGTCCTGGCTTTCCATCAGACTGCAGAGGCGGTGGTTTCAATGTCCGAAGCTGAGGCCTGTTGACTCACAGGAACGCTGTAGGTTTCTTTGTCTGCCCTGTGGTTTTGCTTCTTGTTTTTTACAAGTTTTTATGGTAGATTTAAAGAAAAAAGTATTTTTATTTGATAGTAAGGCAAATGGGCAATATCATTTGCCATATTTTTATTTTATAAATGTTTATTTTTATATCTCATGCATTGATCAGTTTTACTTTTAAAATTCTGCATTTCTCTTGCCTCACATGTACTTTATTCGATTGTATTTATTATTGTGAAATGCCAACTGAGTATATTTCATTTCAAAATGTCAGGCCACTTAACACTTAACCAGGATGTTAGTGTTTTAACTGTCTTAGTGAGTGACCAAAGGTGACATTTTCCTTGTGACATTCAATTCAACTTCTGTACTGAAAATTTGATTTTGGGGGGGTTTTAAAAGATTAGTATTCTAAGATATTTTGATTTAACTTAATTTTTTGTAAAGCAGACACTTTTTAAAAAGAGTATCAGAGTAATTCTTTCCCCATGAATAAGGAGACAGAAATCAAAGTCGACCAGTGAAATCCTCTTACTCTTATTCAAATAATGCGATTATCTTTGAGATCATAGAAGCAACTAACAAGAGTATTTTAAGAAACTGCCAAATTTCACTGCATTCTCTGCTTTTCACTGTCATTTTTTTATATAAGTGTGGAAGCTTTTATTTTGTTCCTGTTCCTAGTACTAGAACACATGCAATTTAATTTTTAGGCCCACAGTGCATTATGCTTTAATGTTGTGATGTAAACTAATGCTTCTGGACTTGGAAAATCTTTTTGTTTCTATACCTCTGTTCTCTGGAGGCCAGGCTCTGTTAACCAGTGTTGCCGAATGAGCGTAGTATGTTAAGGAGCCTTTTACTGGACACACACAACCTCTCCCCCAACCTTGATTTTTGTAGGTCATTGCCGGAAGGCTGGTGAGGTAGGGTCCACTGAAACGTTCTGAGTTAAAAAGATGTCGGCTCTATGTCGGACTGGTACTAACAGTATTGTTTACTGAGAGCCTAGACAGTTATGCACACACTTTAAAAGAACATCGAGATTTTTAGAAAGTGACTTTGAATACCATTGAAATACTATTTCTCAAATGTCTTTACAAAAACTAGCAACAGTCTAATGAACTGCAAGAAAAAATACATGGCTTTTCATTGTAGAGAAATGTCTAAAGTAGAAAAGAAAGATATGGAGAGATACTCCCAGGAGGAAAACCTTTCCAGAATGACAGTGGCCACTTGGATCTGCATCATCGTATTCCCACTGTGTGACCAGTGGCCTGGTGCTCCCCACTGGGAACTGTGAACGGGACCCAGTCCCTTCTTTCCTTCTCTGCTGTGGCCCGCAGCCAAACTTCGGTGATGGATAAATTCATTGCTGACTTTGACCACACCTTTCCCTCCATGTCAGGACTTTTTTGGTATGAAAATAATTAACTTTTAACTGATAATTATTTTTCTTTAATACTGTCACATATTCTCTAAATTCATCTTGTGCCAAGTTGTTCTTTCAAACACCTATTATAATATGGTGCATTCATTTTACCACAAAAGTGGTTAACATTTTAGAGCCTTGATTTTTAATGAGTATTACCTTTGTATAAAAAATCACTTTGGGGAATACCAGGGTTATTCATTTATTCAGTGATGACTTTCTTAAAAGATAACTGGTGATTGGCTATAAATCTTCAGCCAAATATAGGGACAACTAACCTGAGTAATCAGCTTTCTGAAGGACTGAGAGCAGAATACAACTTGCATTTAAGGGTTTTTTTTTCCCCTTTTGGGAAAATAGTATTTGTGTAGGGGGTGTCGATGTGGGAAGGGAGCACTGATTGGGTAGATTTCACTGTACATAGTGTGCCATATTCTGATAGCATTGGCTTTTTAGAGAGAATCATAAAAAATAGAGGTGTGTTTATTCAACATAAAGAAAAACACAGATTTTTTAAATACTTTGTTCATTAGTTACTGCTCATTGTCAGAGAAGTGACTAGATTAAAAGTTCCCATTTTTCCTCACATCTGGTGGTGCCTGTGAGTCTTAAAGCCATAACTGCTTATCTTCCTATTGCCGAATCCTTTTCTCCCCTGTGCTCGTAAGAGGTAACAGGGGCAGGGAGAAGCAAAGACTGTCCAAATAATGCTGCGTGGGGCAGAGAGTCATCCAGATTCTTGGGGGAAGAATCTGTTATCCTGATGATATTATATAAGGTCATTAAAGGGAAGTGTCCAAGCTGTTGTTGCTCTTGCCATTTAACTGTTGTTGGAAAAGCTGAAGTTTCATTCTAGAGAAGCCAAGAAGGAAGCGGTAAACTGGGAAAATCTCACTTCTACAAAGTCACTTTTCTGATGAGACCTGCTCTTTCTGTCAGCATTGTCTCGGGAGCAGTATTGCCTTAATTAGCGTGATTCCAACCGAGGTCAGTGTATTGTACTTCTTATATGTAAATGACTGTCAACTCTCCATTATCCCTAAACATCCTTGCTACCAGGAAGTTTGAAGCTCCTTCCACTGAGCTATGGGTAACCGATACACTGTTAGATACATCATTTCATGTCAAGTTTGCCTCGCTGTCTGCAGACGGGCGGTGGCATGACCAAAAAGGCTGGTAGGAGGGGGGAAGTCTCCTGGCCAGATTCTTCAGGTGATCACTTCCTGAATAAGTGAGAGTTGACTGTCTTTTTCCATTATGACTCTGTAGGGGATATTTCCAAAGGTTCTGTTACACACTAAAGTCAACTCAGTATTGTCTTGTAAGAATTTCATCTGCACTCTTAGTGCGGAAGTGCAGGACATTAACAACAAAAAGAAAACCAAACAAAATAGAGACCTTTACTTGAAACTAGAGATTTGATGGTGTGAAGAGTCCTTCTGGTGTATTACTTTCATAGAAAATTACCCAGGGGAACTCATTGTGACGGGGAAGACACCAGGCTGTTCGTGGAAGGTTGTAGTTGATGCCCCAAACTAACATAACCGTCTTAAGTACTCATGTTGATGTATGGAAATATCTGGTCCTAAAAACCACTCTTTCCCTATGTATTTGTGTGAATTGCCTAGAAACATGTCCCAAATAGATTTAATGCGCATTTGTGTATTCTCAGCAACTAGAAAGTTTTTTCTCCTTTTGAGTGGCTCCTCATGGCATAGGGGCCCAGCACTATGCTGGTTCCAGCGTTTCAGACAAGGACAGAATTAATTGTATAACTCAGTTCCCCACTGTTTATTGCTGAGGTTCATGTCTAAAGAACAGAATTAAAAGACAGGGTTTGAGGGACATTTCTTTCACAAAGAGCAAGGATTAAGAACAGTGAAGACAGTTGGGGGAATTTCCTGTCACACGTTATATGCTTAGGATATGTTTTTGTTGCACTGAATTTCAGACCGTCACTGCTAAAATAGCTTCTACCTGTTAAATTTTGTGGGAGGGGTTTTGATGTTAGAATATTTTAAAAAACTTCTGGTTGAATTAGTCTTTGAAATCCCTGCAGATTATAACTTCAACTCTTGCTATAAACCGAAAGCCCAGTGCCCTTTCTCTGAAATAGCTATATTTTTTACCTGCCTCTTACAGGCAACCCAGTATTTATCTCATGAGGTATTGTACATAATGAGGAGGTATAGTAGGAAGACAGCGTATAAAAATGATGATCCAAAATGAGAATTCTCTGAAATGGTGTTTTCCTTGAGAAGAATCTATCCCAGCACAATATTATATTTTAAAAGGTGCTGAATTAACCAAGTACAAGAGTTTGCTTGTATAAATCAAGTTGCTCAGGAAATTTGAGGTGGTGCTGTCATTTGTCTTACAATTCGGAAAAGCACTCTTTTGAGACAGTTACTACACGGTACCCAGTTTCAGATTCTTTTGACATTTGCAACATGGATATGTTTAAACAACATGTAAGGCATTATCCCAAGTGCTCATCAACTTGTAGCCAAGCCCCGGAGGGAAAGGCAGCTTTGGAATGGTCACTTCATGAAACTGAACAGTACCTTAATGGAACAGCTGCCCAAGGACAGAAAACAGAAGCCACCTCAAACCACATGCCTATCTAGAGATTAAGTGAAACTGTGAGGGACACTTTGTGGATGCCTTAAAGGTGACCGATGTGGGGGACTGGTGGGTGTGGGTGCACCCATCTGGATAAGCCGGAGGAGACGGTCTGTTTTAATTCACCTTCACACAACACAAGTTGTTCCCGCTCATGACCTCATTGAGGAAAACAAGAAACATGGTGCTGGTGACTTTCATGTGTCTTGGGAGGTGGAGGTGGCAATGTCAATTGGACTCTCCAGTGCTCAAGCCTCCCTTAAATGCCACTTACACATCTACATTAATTCATCTATGCAAGCTTGTGTTTTTATGGTTTGTTTTTTATACCTATGTTCCATTTGATTCTATAAACATCAGGATTCACATTGACATTTTGAATAATTTTCAAACCAAAGTATTGTATAAGTTTGTGTGCTTGTTTTCCTGGCTGGTCTGAGGCAAACACCAATATTGTCCTTTTCTCTTAATAAAGTCATACATTTGTTAAAGTCTGTGGTCTCTGACTCATGTTCTCTTCACTGCCTTCGAAGGTTTAGAAAGTTCCAGGAGGGTTATCTGTTTTCTTTACAAAGGAGCCCTAATATGTCTTTCTTTAATTATGGAAAATTGTCTCTTATCCAAGTTCCATCCCCTGTTTGTAACCACCCACACGTGACACTGATATGCTCTCTGATCATGGCAATTCTTGACGAGTACCCCCGAGTCTAAAGTTGGTTAGAAAAGTGGGTTTGTTCTGTGTGTGGTGGTGGCTTGGCAGATATGTGGACGTTCATACAGTGATCCAGACAACTGAGGACCCCATGTGTGCAGCGACTTCCTCTGCCCTGCACACGACACTTTGTGGACTTTGAAAACACACATTAATAATAACTACTGTTTTGTTTTACCTTTATGAGGCAGAGGTCTTTATTTTATTTAGCTTAATAGGATAACCATGATGTGGGAACTGATTCTGTAGAAATGTAGCAGGTTACTTAAAAGTAATATACTACTTCAGTGACAATTAAAGTGATTTTTAAAGAGGTCACTAATTAATTTTCCTGAGCCACACTCTTGAGGCCTCTTCTCTGGCCAGTATTATAGAGAATCTAAAAGATCTTATGTATCAGTGCTGTATGTCACAACCAGGTGCCTGAGGGACACCAGTGGTGTACAGGTGTTACTTAGTTAAAGCAAGTTTGTATATTTATTTTAGCCTTTCATTTCTAAAGAATCACTGGGTGCAAATTGCCAGTGCAAGACGGTGACACATCTACGAGTTGATTTTTTAAAAAAGTACTTCTGATAAGAACAGATGGGTGTGGACAACAGCAGGGTGATGATGGAGGTATGAAAGGCTAGTGATGGGAAGAAGACGATAGAAAATCAAGCTACAATAATAGAGAATATGTAATTCACGTAAGCTCCCTTCAATCTGTAGCGGAAGGTGCCTAATACGATCGGGTGGGTGTTTGTGGATGCGACTGAGTCCGAGTGGGGAGAAGCAGCTCCTCGGGAAGCCCCTCCTTAAAGGCCTCAGGAGAACGTTAGCCAACCCCGCCGGCCCACCATACATTTGGAGATTTAGATCTCTAAGAGCACTTTGGATTACTACAAGTCGTAGGGTAGGGGGTGCAGACAATTTCACCCCCATGTCAAGGGGCAGAAGACCACTTGGCTCCTCCCCCCAATTGCATACAGGTTGTGTGCTTGCTGAAGACAGCATGAAAGTCAGTGAACTAAATACATTTACAGGAATAAGGAGATTAGGGTCCTCGTCCTGGCTTTGCTGTGTGTAAACTTGCTTCCAAATCTGGGGACACCAGCGCTGGCCCTCTGTACCTCCGTACCTTCACTAGAGAGGCCTGTTGCCATGAACGTTGGTGCTCTCTGAGCACCCCTTCAGCCTTGACACCAGGGTCCTTGCTGCCCAGGCCTGCTGGGCTTTCTAAGATGCTCTGGAAAGAAAAGAGCCTCCTGTAGTACTGGGGCCTGTCAAGTCCACAGAACGTCCTAGGCATTTATTCGTAGGTCTTATTTCGGATCTTGGGTTCCTTAAAAACACAAGATTTTAAATTTCTCTTAATTTTATTTATTATTTGCCTTTCTTGACAAAAATTGTACGTATACAACATGATGTTCTGATTTACATATGCACTGAAATGATTACCACAAACTATTTAACGCCCAACTTTTATTGTTACCTTTGTGTGTGTGTGATAACACGAGATCTATTCTCAGCAAATTTCGTTTATAACATACTGTTGTAACTATAGGCACCATGCTGTATATTGTGTCCTCTTACAACCGGAAGTTTGTTCGTGCCTTTTGCTGCCCCGAGGTGCCTGACTGCACTATTCTCCCAACCCCTCACCCAGAACATTGCCCTTAACTTACCTGGGTCTCGTTAACCAAAATCTGTCTTTATTCCCAAGTTTCAAAGGGGAGCTCCTTCATGAAAAAAGCCTGAGGGTGGTCTCGTGAACCCCTTACCTCCCACTAGTAGACCTTGCTTTCATACTCCCAAACACAGGCCTCTCACCAATTCCGGTGCCTAATTATACAGACCTGGTTCGGGTCCTGTTAATCACGACAGGTGTTAGTTAAACCTGCCGCGCCACGTTCCTTGGCGTCGTTGCTCACCTTACAAACAGCGCTGGGGGCGCCTGCCTGACGGAGGAGGACTTGCCTGCCCACGGGCCACGCTGCTGCCCTCACACCTCACACCCGACCTCGGGAGTTCTCACAACACACCTGGGGATGTGAGTGTGAGTGTGTGTGAGTGTGTGAGGATATATGTCTGCAGTGTATCTAACTTTGGCTTGGAAGGTCTGTGTATAAATGACAATGGACTTTTCTGACCTGGAGTGGTGAGTACCAAAGGGTGTATATCAATTTTCCCTTTTATGGATCGTGCAAAATGTCTCAAGTCTTAAAATTAAGTCTTCGTCTAGCCTCATCATGAATATTTTCTTCTGTATGTTTTTTCCTAAAAGTTTTGTTGTTTTAAGTTCTGCATTTAAGTCCTTAATCTACTTTGAGTTAATTTTTAACTAAAGGATAGGTATTAGGTCCAGTTTTTTGGTTTCGGTTTTGTTTTTTTCGTTGTTGTTGCCTGTATGTCCAATTGCGTTTGCCCCAATTGCTTTGATACCTCTGTCAAACCCAGCTGAGCATACACTGCGTGCGTCTGTTTTGTGAGTGCGCCGTTGTTTCCCATGGGCCTCTTTCTCCCTCCGCCAGTATTACAGTCTTGATTACTGCAGATAGACAGTGAGTCTTCGAATGGGGTAAACTGATTTCTTAACTGCATTTTTCGAAATTGTTTTAGCCATTCTAGTTCTTTTGCCTTAGAATTTAAATTTTAGACTAATTTTATACACATCTACAAGAAATATTGCTGGGATTTTGAAAGGAATTATATGAAACCACTGTATCAATTTGAAGAAAATTGACGTTTTTATTGTGTTGTCTTCCAAAAAAAAAAAGAAAACTAATGCTATGTCTCCATTTATTTGAATCTTTCACCAGTGTTTTGTAGTTTTTAGCATTTGCACTCAGTACAGGTTTTGTTGGGTGTCTTCTAAGTGTTTAATTTTTGTGTGATCATAAATGGTGTTTCGTGTTCTCGTGTCTTGCTAACATACAAAAGTAAATTGATTGGGTGCATTTGTCTTGTATCCTGTGGCCTTTCTGAACTCAGTCCTTCTAGTTCTGTGTAGGTTGATTGGTTTTCTACATAGACGATCGTGTCATCTCTAAAACGAACAGTTTTACTGCCTCCTGTCTTATTTGTATGCCTTTCATTTCCTTTCCTTATTGTACTGCCTGGAATTTCTAGCACTGTGAGCAATAAAAGAAGTGAGAGCGGATATCCTTGCCTCGATTCCGAGCTTAGGGACAAGCATTTGCTTTTGACATTTTAGAATAATGTAGCTATTTGTCTTTTTATGATGCTTTCTGTCAAGTTGAGGGATTTCTTTCACCTCTTGTTTTCTGAGAGTTTTAACCATGAATTGTGTTGAATTTTGTCAAATGTGTGTGTATGTGTGTGTTACACTGATTTTGAGTTCGGAGTCAGGCTTGCATCCCTGGTATAAAGCTCACGTGGTTGAGATGTGTACTTCTTTTTTTATATAGTATTGTCGAATTCTGGTTTCTAATGTTCTGTTAAGGATTTTGCGTTTATATTTGTGAGCAATATTAATCTGTAGTTTTTGTACTGTCTTTCATTGAATTTTGTATTAGGGCAGTGCTAAAAATAGAGAACTTTCCTGTTTTGTGGATGACATTAGGTAGAATTGGTGCTCTTTTAAATAAAGGTTTTTATAAAGAATTTTGCAGTGAAATCATCTGTGCCTGGAGATTTCTTTTGGGGAGCTTTTTAAGTAAATTTTTAAATATATTTTTATTTTTTTTACTTAAAAATTTTTTTTTAATTTATTTATTTTTAGAGGGAAAGGAGAGAGGCAGAGAAGTATCAATGTATGGTTGCCTCTCATGTGTCCCCTGCTGGGAACTGGCCTGCAGCCCAGGCATGTGCCCTGACTGGGAATCGAACTGTAATCCTTTGGTTGGCAGGCGTGGACTCAATTCACTGAGCTACACCAGCCAGAGCTTGGGAGTTTTTAAAAATTCAGTTTTTTTAAATAGTTACAGGACTATTCAAATTATGTTTTTTCTATTGAGTACATGTTTTTCAAGGAATTGGACCATTTCATCCAAGGTGTCAAGTTTATGTGTGTGGAAATGTTCATTCCCTGTCTCTTTGATAACTGCTGGGTTTGTAGTGATGTCTTCTTTTTTATGCCTGATATTGGCAATTTGTACCTTCTCTATTATTTTTTTGTTTTTTGCTAGTCATGTTAGAGGCTTGTCTATTTTATTGACCCTTTTAAGGAATTATCTTTTAGTTTCATTGATATTTTCCTATTTCTTTGTTTTCACTTCCATTAGTTTCTGATTTTTATTATTTCCTCCTGCTTGTTTTGGGTTTGTTTTGGTCTCCTTTCTAGGTTCTTGAGGTAAGAGCTTCAATTACGATTTGAGACTGTTTCCTCTCTTCCACCGTAAGCACTTAATGACACAAATTTCTCGGCTTGGGTGAGATAAGTGGCACCGCTTTGACTGGCTCACACATTTTGATGTGTGTTGCTTTCATTTTTGTTCAGAACAACGTATTGTTTAAAATCTCTCTTGAGGTTTACTCTTTGATCTGTGGATAATTTAGAAGTGTTCTGTGTAGCTTCTAAATTTCGGGAGGTTTTCCTGATACCTGCTTTTAATTGCCAGTTTGATTCTGTTGCGGCTAGAGAGCACGTTCTGTGTGGCTTCAGCTGCGTTACATGGCAAGGTCTGTTTTGTTTCCCTGCATGTCGTTTGTCTGGGATGTTCATTTTTTGTTGTTGGGTGGTGTGTTTGAGGAGTGTTGGCTGGATCTTGTTGACTGGTGACATTATTAAGTTCTTCTATGTACTGACCTGTCTCATTCCACGGATTCCCAAGACAGGGGTTAAAGTCTTCAACTATAATTGTAAATGTGTCTCTTTTTTTTCAGTTCTGTTCATCTTTGTTTTGCATGTTTTGCAACCCTTTTGTTTGATACAATGCCTTTAGGATTACTGTGTCGTCTTGGTGGTGTGACCATTTTATCATTATGTTATAATGTGCTTCTCTGTCGCTTCTAATTTGCTTTGCTTTGGAATGTACATTATCTGATGCCGAGAAAGCCACTTTTGCCTACTTTTGATTAAAGTTTGCACAATGTAGCTTTTTCTACCTTCTTAATTTCAACCTGCCTATATATTATATTTGAAATGACTCTTAGTAGAAAGTATGCAGTTACATATTTTAAATATACATTCTACCATATTTACTTTATAATTGGTAGAGTGTTTACAGTTAATATAATTCATTCTCTGTACCAACTTAAGTCGGCCAGTTTATATTTTATTTTCTGCTTTTCACTTCTTTGTTTTCTTGAACAATTTTCTTAATTTTGTTTTATTATGATTTTTGAGTGAGTTCTTTAGTCCATTTTCAGTGGCCACTGTAGGTATCGCATTCAATGTACATAACTTACACAGCCTTCAAGTGTCGTTTTGCCAATTCATGTAGAAGCCTGGCCTCCCTTATATTCCTCTCTCCATTTGTAATTGTCGTGTTTCCTGAACATGTATTTTGAGTCACCGCAACAGTGTTATATTTTATTGCTTCAGCCATCAACTCTTTTAGGAAACTCAGTAGAAGGGAATCATGCCTGTCCATATTTTTGCTCTTCCAGTTGTCCTTTCTTCCTTTTGATATCCCAAGATTTCTTCTTTCCTCACATCCTTTCTGTCCAGAAACTTTCTTTAGCTATTCTTTTAGGGTGGATCTTCGGAAGACAAATTGATTTATATGCGTTGATCTTGTAACCTGCAATTTCGGCTACTTCATCTATTAACTCTAGTAGCTGTCTTGTGGTTTCTTTGGGATTTTCAGTGTATATGCTCATATCATAGGAAAACAGAAATAGTTTTACTTCTTCCTTGCAAATTTGGATACCTTTATTCCTTTTTTATGTCTAATTTCTCTGGCTAGAATTCCAGTAAAATGTTAAATAATCATGATAAAAGCGGGCATCCTTGGCTTGAGTAAAATATTAGCTGTGGGTACTTCATGGGAGTTTCCTTGTATTCCTGGATTTCTGAGTATTTTTATGAAAGGATGTTGAATTTTGTTAAATACTGTTTCTGTGTCAATTGAAATGATTGTGTGTTTGTGTGTGTTTCATTCATTAATGTAGTATGTACATTGATTTATTTTCTCTGCAGATTGTGTTATAAAGTCCTTATTAACACTTAGCCAGACTTTTGATGAGCCTAGGGTCCACCAGAGGTCAAAGCTTAAGTTCTCCCAAGGTCTTTCTTTTCTTTTTTTTTTTAAGATTTTATTTATTTATTTTTAGACAGAGGGGAAAGGAGGGAGAATGAGAGGGAAACGTTAATGTGTGGTTGCCTCTCGGGTGCCCCCTACTGGGGAGCTGGACTGCAACTCAGGCATGTGTCCCAGGCATATGGGAATCGAACCAGTGACCCTTTGGTTCACAGGCTGGTGCTCAATCCTCTGAGCCACACCAGTTGCCCCAGGCACATGCATGACTTTCTAAATTTCCCCATAAATAGGAGTGCTTTGGATTGCTCCAGTTTCGCAGAGAAACTCCACAGATTTTTAATGTAAGGCCCAGGCTGTCTGTTGTATATCTCCATTGTAGTCTCTTGCCTCAGGTGTCTTCCAATAATTCACCTACTTTGCAGTGTTTTCAAGTGATGCCCTCTGGTCTTCTGTCCTCATTGAGTTTTAAGGTAGGCAAAACAGAGACGATCACTTCTTCAGGCAGCTCCCCAGTCTGGTTAGAACAGATTTACACCATTACATGCTAATAAGTTTGGCTGTCTTCCTTCTGGAACCCAGAACAAGGCACCACACTGGGAACACACGAGGGGCCACAGAGGGGGTGGGGCCAGGGCGGGTGCAACGTCTGACACTTCCCTGCTGTGTTTAATTTTAAGTTAACAGCGAAGGACTTAACTGTTAATTTTTTTAGATATGGTCATGATATTGGGGTTGAGTTTTAAACAAAAGCTTCCTACATTTCAAAGATATACCCTGAAATATTTATAGATGATATAAATGTCAAGCAGTAGGAAATGAATAAGGTATAAAAATAAAAAAAGGTTAGTCACATGTCAATAATTGGGAACAGGTAAATCATGCTTATTATAATAACTATTCTTTAAAAAAATTTGACTCATGTTTGAAAGTGATCATTGAATGTGACTCATGCAGGAAAGTTTTAAAATGACAACAAAAACAATTCAAACCAAAACTACGGAAAGCCCATACTACAGTAAATATATATGTGTCCTTCAGGCAAGGACAGTGATCTTGGATGAAAGGTCAGAAATTCAGAAAGGAATGTGTGTGTATATATGAAAATTATATATTTGTTGGTAAATATGAATAAGTATTGTCTAAAAATGATAAGGTATCTGTTAAAAATCTAGATGAAAATAAAGAAAATGTATAAAATATTATATATATATTATGAAAGAGTAAATAAAGTTCTGTAAAGAAGCATTTCTTAAACTTTTAAAATATGAATCATCTGGGATTCTTGTTAAATTGTAGATTTTGATCAAAACGTCTGGGGTGGGACTGGAAAGTTTGCATTTTTAGCAAGCTCCCATGAGGTTTTTACAGTGCTGCTCCAAGAACACACCGAATTGCCATAAGTCCCTGCAATGCCTTGAGAGAGAGAAAAATACCAATTTCCACCTGACTTTGATGTGTCAAGGAGACATGATGTAGTTGTTGTAACAACAAAAAGATTAGGAAATAATGTAAATAAAAATACCCAGACAACAGTGAGGGAAGCAGAGAAGAAAATATAATCAATCTGACAGGAACATAGATAAGGTGGAACAAAGAGAAAGCCAGGAGTTGGGTGATAAATTCAAACCTCATTATTTCAGTAGTGATATTACATGTTTGTGGGCTAAATGCTCCAGTCGGGAGACACAGGGTTGTCAGTGTGATAAAACCCAATGATAGTCTGCTTATAAAAGAAATACATAAAATATATGATACAGAAATGTTGAAAGTAAAAGAACGAAAAAAGATGTTCCATGGAAACAAGAAACCTGTGATAAATGTCAGGAAAAGGCAAACTTTAATTGAAAACATTACTAGTGCCCTGGTTGGGCAGATCAGCTGATGGGAGCTTTGTCCCGATGCACCAAGGTTGCGGGTGGACCCCCAGTGAGGGCACATACAAGAATTAACCAGCGAACGTATAAATAAGGAGAACAGCAAATCGATGTTTCTGTCTCTCCATTTCTCCCTTCCTCTCAAAAATCAGTCAGTACATTAAAAAAAAGTTTAACATTACTAAGGAAAAAGAAACATTTTGTAAGAGTAAAAACGTTACCAGGATGATTTTGACCAAGTGGCAAATGAACTAACAGCAAAACTATTTAGGTTGAGCTGACTCAGGAAGTAGCAAGTTATCCACCATACCGGGCTCCAAACTCTCTAAACTCACTTTCTTCAAACATGCACACCCTTTTATAATTCTATATATAAATATGAACAAAATCTAGTAGGATTTCCTCAGCAGTGTTGGCTACACAGGGGGATGGTGATATTTAACTAAATGCAACTTTGGCTGGGACTACTGGTTGCCTGGCGTGGTGCCTAACACACTGGAGCTCAGTGTGAAAGTTTCTGTGTTGAGTAAACAGGTGGGTGGGCAGAAAAGAGGACTCCTAAAATCCTCTCCAACCCTGACATTCTTGGGACCCCCAGTGACTACACAGTGTTCAAAAATGGTTTAAAAAGACAATTAGGGGGTACCCTTGAACACTTCATGAGACCATTTTTTGAAGCAAACTTCAAAATGGGGCAGATGGTAGATGGCTTATACAGGATAAAGAATAAAGAACAAGGAAAAGGAAACTAGAAAATATCTGATTGGCTGGGGCCACCTGGTCAAACTCCTTTGGAGTGGGAATGAGGAACAGAGTATAGAGCCTGGTGTGGAGCAGGTGTTTGGGGACTGGCTGACTGTGTATACTGCAGATCTGGTCGAGGAGAGCATTTGCAGGGATACAAAAGTTCTCTAAGTTTCCCTTTGCTGACATGGCACCCTGAGCAGGAGCAGCTCCATCTTGGACCTGCAATGTTACTTCAAGCAGAGTTTTACTCAAGGTCTGATGAATGAATTAATGAATATTAGGGAGGATCTAACATAAGGGTCAGAGAGAGCCACCTGAAAACAGCAGGTGTGCTTTTAACCCTTCAGTTGTTTGTAGATTCTGTTTCAGAAATGATGCTTCTCATGAGTGCCACACATTTAGGTACAGAAATTTGTGAAGTCTCTTTGCAGATTTAACTAAAACAGGGAGTTGGGTAAAGCTGGCCAACTCACAAGGGCACTGAATGTCATATGATGTGCCTGTGCCTCTGTCCCCTGACCCCCCCATCACAGTGGGTCGCTGCAATGGAATCCCTGGTCTTTTGTAATTCTCACCATTCAGTAGTTCACCTCCAATTTCATCTGCTGTCACCCTCTCAATCCCTCTAGGAGCCCCTCAGAGAGCTCATGAACAATGCACTGTGACTTTGACACAGGTAGCCTGCATCTAGCCTGAGGAAAGAGCCATTCTTTACTCTGACAAAGTCCTGAAGTGCAGTGACTTCCTAATCACCGACCTCTCATTCTTTTTCCACAGCCCCCGGGCTGCCTCTTGGCAAGCTGTCTCGGGGCCAGGGTGCTACGGATGCCCCTCATAGACCTGATGTGGATGTATGCACTTCCTACCCTCCTCTTTGGGCTGGGGAGCTGGCTGTTCTTGGTACTCAAAATATTAACAACACTCTCCAAAACATTAAAAATGCAGCCAATCCTTCTCCCATCTTTATTTTCCCAGTCTTCTTATGTCCTAAATATAGAGAGGATTTCAGGAGTCATCCAGCCATTTTTAGCCACTACTTTGATATGTATGCATGATGCTATAGGTTTAGAACATATATAGCATTTAAGGCATGTTGTAAAGTGGAAATGCAATGGAAGCGAGACATATAATTTTAAATATTTTAGTAACCATACAAAAAATAATAAAGGCTTTGGCTGGTGTCGCTCAGTGGATTGAGTGCCAGCCTGTGAACCAAAAGGTCGTCGGTTTGATTTCCAGTCAGGGCACATGCCTGGGTTGCAGAACAGGTCCCCAGTAGGGGGTGCAGAAGAGGCAACCACACATTAAAGTTTCTCTTCCTCTCTTTCTCCCTCCCTTTCTCTCTCTCTAAAAATAAATAAGTAAATAAATAAAATATTTTTCCCAGATGTTTTTTATTTCTAAATTAAAATAATTTCAAAATAAAAAATTATAAGGTGGTGAGATTAATTTTCATTTTATGTAACCCAATACACCAAAAATATTATCAACAAGTAATGAGTGTAATAATTAGTCATTATTATTTTAAACTTCTTTTCCCATAATAAGTTTTGAAATACACTGTGTTTTACACTTATAGGCTTGTCTGTTGAAACTAGTTATATTTCAAGTACTCAGGAGTCACATGTGGCTAGTGACATACGTATTACACATCAGCTCACATGGAGACATGGACAGCTCCATTGTAACATGTTAACTAGCTATTATATAATAATGGGAGTGAAATCTTATAAACTGCAAAGTGAGTGGTGTTTTTTTTTAACCTTTAGACTATATTTTTGACTGTTGTACTGACATTTTGCCAGCAGAGGGAGCGCTAAGATGGCAAGACAGCATAAACCTTGCTGTTCTCAGAGACTGGGCATCTTTTCAACTGGACTGGCTGGATGTGTTAGGAGAAATCATGCTTCTACAAAAACAATACTTTATAAAAGTATCATATGTTAGTTATAAAAGTATTTAGAATATTGATAAGTTGAATCTAAGTCAATTTGTGAATCACCCATACTCTCCCTGAACAGTCATGATTTTTTGCTACATTCAGTTCCAGGCTATTTCTTCTATATAGAACTTAACTCCCTATAATTATAGTAATATTAAAGGGAATATTATTCCTCTTATAATATAAGGGGAATATAAGGGCTAAGGATATTTGTGCATGCTTAAAGGCTGATGAGAATGATCAATTAGACCGAAGAACACTCATGACTATTAGAGAAATGGAACTGCTGATGGAATAAAATTCATAATAAAGTAAGGAGCTAGACACACATAGCCATGCACGTTATATATGTATAACAGAGTCCTCTATATAAGGGTTTGACCTTATAAATCACATTGTAGAACAGATCATACCTAATAGGATAGCAGAAGAAAAGCGTGAGCAGGTGATACAGATTTGGTGGTAGAACTAGATGGTGTTTCTCTCTCTCTCTCTCCTTTCCCCTTCCTCCCTTCCTCCCTCCTCCCTTCCTCCCTCCCTCCCTCCCTCCCTCCCTCCCTCCCTCCCTCCCTCCCTTCCTCCCTTCCTCCCTTCCTCCCTTCCTCCCTTCCTCCCTTCCTTCCTTCCTTCCTTCCTTCCTTCCTTCCTTCCTTCCTTCCTTCCTTCCTTCCTTCCTTCCTTCCTTCCTTCCTTCCTTCCTCTTATGTGTGGTGAAAGGGGAATTCCTGTGCTGAAAGTAAGAGGGTAAAGTTGTAAGTCTGAGGGGTGAAATAAGAATCAAAGTCCTGTTCTACCACAGAAAAGGGAGAGTTAGAAACTTGTGAAGAATGGTGACAGTTTGGAGTGATGACTGGAGCAGATGATGGAGAGACTGATGAGGGATTGCTGAGCGCGGTAGATTGAGAGCAGCTGTGATTGGATTCTACCCATTAAGGCGGCATCAATCTTCATGGCTGCTTGGATTTTAGCAGCTGCATCAGCAGCCCCTGTGTAGAAGCACAACAAATAAATGGTTGTGAGTGACCCATTGTCAAGGTTTAGATGGGCATGAGTAGTAGAGTTAAAGGCCAAAAAATAGAAGGAGGTTGAGGTGGGGCACCATGAAATCTTGGGATGAGGCCAATGGGCAGCCAAGTGACATCCTTGAAGAAGAGGAAATAGTTCTCTAAAGGTTCACAGAGATGAGAGTGTATGGATCAGGAAATGAGGGAGTGAGTAAAAGGATGAAATGTCTTCATCAAAAAGAGGTCTTTCTCTATGTGGGAAAGGACATAAGCCCAAGGAATAAATCACTGAAGTAGAGTGCAAAGAGAGATGACTGTAGTCTGGGGTCAAGGACATGGAACCCAAGGTGTTCTAAACTGCCATTCACATAGGCATTGAGTCCAGGAACAGAAAAGGTGTCATGAATATTAATTTGCATTAACAGCAAAGAAAACAGATCCAGAAAGAGCAATAATTTCATGATGCTGATCTCCAAGGTAGTCCTCGGATAACCAGGAAGTTGCGTCAATTTCTAGGCATAGGACTTGGCAATGAAACAAAAGCTGCTAGAGTGAAATGAGAGTGCATTCGAGATAAAAAATGTGAGTTGTTTTCAGGCCATGCACCATGGGATTTAGGAGCCTCAGAAAGATTTGGGTTAAAAGATATCTTTGACTCTCACCAGCTGTGCTGCTTGCACGCATTACATATGGACTCTGAAACTTAGTTTCTCTGTCTATAAAACGGGGGTAATAATGTAATTCGCTTCAAAACTTTATAGAACCTTTTTCTATGTTTAATATTCAGTAAGTGACAGTTGCCAAAATCTAAGAAAAACTGTCAAACCAGGTATTGTTGTTAATACAAGCCGGACCATATCCAAACTGGAAGGATGCTCAAGGTTTATCATTTCTAATAGTTTCAATTGTGGGCAAAGCAAAACAGAGAAAGAAGCCAGTGATGTTCTAGATCATGTGACAGGATTATCAGGATGTTTAACTCCAAGCTGGAACTGACCACATCAGCCTCTCTCTTTTGTTCCACTGAGGTGGGCTAACTCATTCTCGGTGTGGGCGTTCTTTCCTGAAGAAACTTCACCTGGCCTCTAAGAATAGTTCCCCTTGTAGGGAAATCACTAGGGCTCATGAAATCTGCTCAGGTTTTAAAAAAATTCTTTTCTTTTCTTTTGACAGCTGTAAGAGTTAGAGTTTTCCTCTCTGCAGCACAAATCTGTTTTTCTTTATCTTCAATCACGTAACCTTCTTCTGTCCTCTAGTGAGTCCTCTTTTCTCTTCTACTGACAGCTCTTCAGGCGTTTGAAGATGGGGACTGTGTCTCGCCCGACGCTTCACTTCTCTGACACGGACATCCCTGGGTTGGTGGTGTCCTTTAGTGACCCAGCCCGGGCTCTTGGCACTTCTGATTGCCATTTCGCCTGTCTCAGTCTGTTGCTGTCCCTATTGGCGCCTGAGCTCCCAGCATGATCTGAATCCCAGAAAACAGTAGGGCCGTCGCCACCCCAGCTTTGGGCAATTTTCATGCAGCTGAAGCCTGCGTTGATTTTTTATTAAGCTTTACATCTGCTTTTTCATGCACCACTATTATGGACTTCCCTAGAAGTCCCAATGAATTTCTTGACAAAAGACAGGGCTTGCTCTTTTTTCCAGCTGACATTTCATTTTGTAGATTTGCCTATTGCTCCACCTTGATGATTTTCTCTGGGTTCTGATCCTGGCAGATTGGATTTATGTGTCGATTTGAGGAACACTGGCTAGGGCTGGGGTGATTGGCAGCTGCTTCATTTAGAAACCTGGAAAATATTTTCAGAGTCAAAACCCCTGAGCTTTCTCTCTCCCTGGCCCACAGGGGGAGTGGGAGGGGAGGGACTACAGCCTCTGGCTTCTTCCATAGCCATAAGGAGTTGGAGGTGAAGGGTTTCCACACCCCAGGGTTTGTACTGTCCCTGGTCCGTGTCCACTTTTTTCTCATCAGAAGTCAAAAGTATTATTCCTTTTTGGAAGAGTTATTTTTACTTTTCAAACTATACTCTTTCCACCACTTTGAATTTATATGTATTTTTAGTTTATACAATAGATGTATTTGTAAGTGGATGTTTTAATTTGCTGACTTGGAAAAATAACATTTCTCAATCTGCTGATCTACTAAATTAGAGATTATAGGCCTCTGACTTTCTTAAAGACAGTAGGTAAGTTGAGCGAACAATACATTCTTTATTTTGTAAGGAAGGGAAAAGTTTGTCCCCACCGTCTTCAGGTCCCTGGCTGGGTCTGAAAATTAATTTGACAAACACAAATTTAACAGGAAAAAATATATGAATGCCATTAAAATTTTACATGTACATGGAAGTGTTCATAGTAGAATAAAGACCAGAAGAAATAACCAAAGCAGGAAGCTTTTATATGCATTTTAGACAAAGAAACAATACTTTTGTGAAGAAGAGACAGAGAGGAATTTGGGATGTGGTATTTATTAAATGGCGGAAAAGTAACTAGGAAGATGAGGATTAGTTTAATTGGGTTTCTTGGATAGACTTCTTCATTCCAAGTTCTCACCTCTGGTGATCAGAAGGTCTTCCTTCCTCTTGGTACAGGAAGGGCACCTCTCATGTGGGGATGTGTGACTTGTTTCAGAGGAGAAGCCAAGAGAGGTCACAGTGACCTTCCTATATCTACCTCCTTTTCAAACTCCTTCGGGTTTAGATATTCAATATTCCAAGGTGCCATTTTGGGAGTGAGTCTGTCCTGAACCCATCAACTTCCTCTGAGTACTCATTCCCACTTAGGGAAGCGTCCATAAAGTAGAACTCACCGCGTGTTAGGACTGGGGAACTTTACCGATGCTCACAGTCCTAGTGCTCACAGCACCTCCAGGTGGTAGGTGCAGCTATAAATTCCCACGTTGCCGAAGAGGAGGCTGGTAAACGCAGGGCCAGTGCAACATAGCAGGCGTGTCTTTTAACCGGTGCATGTGATCGCCTCTCTGGGTCTCAGGTTAGGGCGCTGAAGCAGGGCGAGCACAGGACTGCGGCTGTGAAATCAAAGTGCTCAGCACCTAGAGCATAAGGCAGTAAGTGGAGCTACTGTGGAGTCCTGTGCAAGTCACTTTCACTCTCTGGGCCTCAGTTTACTGAGCTCTTAGACTCTCTGTAGTGAATCCCCCTTCCAGCTCCAGAAATAACGTTTTTAGCCGTGCCAATTGAAAGTTATTGCAAAGAACAAAGGACTCAGAGGGGGAATAAAAAGAAATGAGGTTGTGTGTGTGGTTTGGGAGTCCTTCTTTAACAAAAATATGTGGTAGTTCTAGAGACAAACCCTTTTGCTAAGGAAGAAAGCAAATGGGAGAGCAAAAAGTCAGTGAGAAGAGAGTAAATAAGGCAGAAACTGAAATCGGTTGCTGTGTCCCTGGTGTTGGTGGGGAAGTGACCTGTCCGTTCATCAAGCAGGACCATGAGGCGTAAAGAAAGATATCAGTTCCGCAGTAAATGGGTTCTCTTGGTCTACACCAGATCTTTGCTGTCTGGAGCTGCCCTCTCCACTCTGTTTTAATTGACATGTTCAGCACTTCTTGATCTAAAGCAATTAAGAGGCAGCTTCTGCTGATGGAAGCTGGTCAGGCCTTTGAATCTGACACCAAGGCCAGAGGGAGAACTGCGTCTACTGTGGGCACCCGGGATGTCAGGAGATGACAGGGGCCTGCCCTTCGGAGGGGGGTGGCCTTGGCAGGAGTACGTGCTTTCACCCAGAGGCGGCCCTGCTAGTGAGATGAAAGCCAGCCGTGTGCTCCGAGTTGGCAGATGCAGAGGAGGAGGCTGGCCCCAAGGATCACATCGCATCTGTCAAAGACAGTGATCAAAAGCATCAGGACTCAGACAGCTGGCAGTCGATGACCCCTGGATACTCCACTGATTTAAAACACAGATGATCCCAAAGATGGAGAGAAAGCAAATGAGTGCGCTCAAGATGAGCTTCCGCCAATTTAAATGATCTCTCTTTCTCTCTCTCTCTCCTGTCCATGCTTTCCAATTTACCACTTGAAAAGTATTAGGAAATAATATTCTATATACTATCTACAGTTTTTTTTCTATCTACAGTTTTTGATCAGGTGCTTCAGACAGACCCCATTTATTGCTTGGGGAATTCTAACACTGCTGATCTGAACTCTTCTTCAAGCAAGAGACAACACTTGGTTTTTCTTTTCCTCCTATCAGTTCAGAGTTGGATGTAGAAATGAAATGAAAAACCACTTCATTCCAAATTTTTATAAATGGATATTTTGCTAATGTGAAGCCGGATGTATCTTTCTATATGGGAAGAGATACTTTAATGTCTCAAATCACAGTTCTTTGGCTACATTCTTTCTTTACTGTTTCATTCAGCCTGTGACTTCAGAAAGAGAAAGGGTCACTTTTTCACAGAGGTAATTTAGTGTTTCATTTTCTTTATAATCACATGGTAACTATTTTAATTTGCACTCTCAGCAGGAAAATATTTGCCATTTTGAAATGTATATGTTTACTGCAATTAAACCAACTGTGGTGCAGCTTGATCATTCTGAAGGTTTGAATTTTGTTAAAATTCCATTAAAAACATATGTCACAGAAGAACCTTTCATTCTTCCATTGCTCTTGTCCACATTGTGGACATGAGGCCCCCACCAGTCACGAGATCTGCTGACAGCAGCCAGGCCTTGGAGGCCTCACCCTGACCTCACCTTGTGCTCTTTCCACCCTGCCATCCAAGTTCCATTTCCAAGTAAAAATCTATTATCTGGTGACAGGCAATCGAAGATTTTCACATTCTTCTTGTTCAAAATGCATCTGGGATACTCCCAGCAGAATGTTAAAATGTAGGGTCTTGGACTTCGACCCAACAGAATCCGAAGCTGCACTTCTGACTCAGCTCCCAGAAGACCCAGGGGCGGATTGAAATGGGTGGTCCATGAGGTGCGCAGGCGAGAGTTTCAGGTTTAATTGGTGGGTGTGTTTCATTCAGGTGGCTCTTCAGATTTTACACGATTATGAAAAAATATAGTGTGCATATGTTTTCATTTCAACCCATAAGCCATTGATTATTCTTTAATTTAGCTTGTTACATAACGTAAGTTTAGTACTACCAATAAGTAAAGAGATGACTGCTTGAAATCATGTACAAGGCTAGGAATGCTCTCTAACATTATTGGACAGAGTCAAGACTTGTGGGGCTGGCATTCCAGCCCTTTGCCCTGACTAAATTTGAAATGAGATGGTCGGGGACTGTGGCAGTATAAAGCACACTTTTAGAAATGAAATTAGGAGGTGTGAAACCGCGCTATTCTCTTCCACTGAGATACCAGCAACCCATTACGGAGTTAATTTTAAAGTATTCTTTGCCAATGTAAGTTAAAAGCAGGGACCATTTCTTGCCCTCTTTCCTGTACGTGCATTTTCATAGCAGTGATGAGGGAAGGTCTGGCATTGCAGACTGTTTCCTTCCTGGAGGAGCCGGGGTTCCCTGTACGCACTGCGTTTTGATCCTTCCTTATTTGCCCCTCTCACCTTCCAGACAGTGTATATGCCCTGTACTCTGGCCTCTCACTGTTCCGGGAACTGGTTACAGCACCTTCATCTTCAAAACCATTCTCTGCAATGACAACGAAATGCCTTTCAAAGGATGAAACAAAATCATGTCAGAGAATATTATCCTGCTTAAAACCCACAATGTCTCCTATCTTTATAAGATTAAGTAAAAAGTTCTTAATAGACCTACATCATAATGTGCAGTGTGATTCGACTCTTACCCAATGCACTAGTGCAGTGTGTGATCCTGATTGGGTCCTGGATGAGAGGGAGCTCCTATTCTATAAATGACATTAATGGGACATTTGGGAAAATTTAAATGAAGTCTATATACCAGAAGTATCCCTTAAATATTAATTTTTGATTTTAATAATTTAACTGTGTTGAGGAAAGATAATATCCTTTATTTTAGAAAGTTGTACTCAAGTGTTTAGAGGTAAGGGAACATCATTCTGTTTGAAGCTCACTCTTACGTGGTTCAGAAAAAAAATATTCAATAGAGAGAGAGAGTGAGAAAGAGAAAGGGTGAGAGCGATACACACAGATAAATGCATGCAGAAAAATATTAATGTTTAGGAAATTTGGATGAAAGGATTTTAGGATTTATTTTACTATGACAACACCTATTTTGTGAGTCTCAAATTTCAAAATATAAATGAAAAAGAAAATGAATTGTTGTCAGCTTGTCATGTAGATCATCTTGTTTTGCCATGACATGTGTAAGATAGTAACCCATTACTATCTTATATGACTTATATCTTCATGGCTTATTTCTGAGTGAAATGAAGGCTTATAAATGATAGCCATACTAAGATTCGAGTTCTATAAGCCATGTGGACATGTACATTTTAAAATAGAATATGGACTGGAACAATTAGCTTACAAATACTCAGGATAGTCAGTCCTTAGCAGTGGGATTGTGGGAGGTTTTAATACATTTTCCTTTGCTCGTCTATTTTTTTCTTGATTTATTTAAATGCTAATGTTTATTAAATTGTGAAAATGCTAAAATTATTATATTTGAAAATTCTGTGAGATTTACTTTATCTCATTTAGAAATTAAGATTACAAGGCACAGATTTATTTTGCTTCTTAATTTGCAAAATGTTACAGTCTATTTTATTGAAATCAATTCAGTGGTTTCCCTTGTATTTGATTTTTCTTAGCTATTGAAATGGAAAATAGACTAAAAAAATTTTGTTCTTTTTCAAACTTTAACCAATAGTTCTCAGGTACTTTAAACACTTGAATTTTAACCGTAGCTTTTGAAAACTGACAAACGGAATGGGTCGGGTAACTGTATGGATGAAATTGCCTCCAAGTCACTGGCGAAGGCACTAACACGCACCAGGAAGGACAGAAGTCAATCACAGAGACCGTCTCTTTCTTTTTGGGTACCAGGGAGTGGTACACATTGATTTAATGAATAATCAATCCCCAAGTAATTTAGTTTGGCTACATCAGAGTAGTCACTGTGCTTTGAAAAGATGACCTGCTAATTCGCAGTTTTCATCTAAACACTGAAAAAATAGAGAATTTAAAAAGGCAACGTGCATTTTTCCTTTTTTTTTTCTTTGTCTCTTCTTCCATCATCAGACTTGGGAGAAAGACTGTACTTTTTTTCAAAGTGAACAATACTTTTTTACACACACATATTTAATTAGAAGCCACACATGTTAAAAATAAGTTAGAAAATACAGAAAAAGGACAAGATGGCTTATAAACCCTTATAAGCAGTAGATGAGCGCTCCATTTACTTGTTCCCAGACCAGGCTGACGTGCACACACACACACACTTTCACTAAAATCGAATCATGTTATTTTATAACACACCCTTTAAAATTAATATATTGTGAAAATTTTTCCGCGTGAATGATGCCCTTGTGATCTTACAAGAAGCAATTGAAGCTAGTTTACGTTCATGTGTCATTTCCAGTTTACTTCCCTCCTTCCCGTCACAGAGACACTGTCGGAGGGCTGTCTCCATAGCTGAGACTCCGTGCATCTTCTTAAGTGTTTTCTTAGGACCAACTGCAGGAAATGTGATTAGTATGAATTTAAAAAATATTATTGATATAAATTTCTTCCTTCAATATGGTGCAATGTTGTATACTCCCTCTTTGAGAGACACGTTTATCTTGTATAATCCAGGACATTATTTTTAATCCTTTTCAACTTAATAGTTGAACTACATCTGTTCTAAGTCACATTTCCTTGATTTCTAAAGAGTTGCCTTTTTTTCCTATGATTATTGGCTATATATATATTTCTTATGTAAATTATCTTTTATTTTCTTTTCAAAAAAAATTTAGTTTATTGGGATGACATTGGTTAATAAAATTATACAGGTTTCAAGTGTACCATTCTATTAATACGTATCTGTATGTTGTTTGGTGTGTTCACTCCTGAAAATCAAGTCACCTCAGTCACCATTTATCCCCCCTTTACCCTCCTCTCCCTCCCCCCAGTCCCCTTTCCCTCTGGTAATCACCATACTGTTGCCTGAGTCTGTGAGTATTTTTTTCTTAATCCCTTTTCTTTTTATACCAAGCCTCTCAAACCTCCTCCTCTCTGACAGCTGTCAGTCTGTTCCCTGTATCCATGAGCCTGTCTCTGTTTTTGGTTTGTTTGTGTTATTCATTAATTTCCACATATAAGTGAAATCATTTGGCATTTGTCTTTCTCTGACTGGCTTATTTTACTTAGAATGCTACTCTCCAGGTCCAACCATGCTGTCACAAAAGGCAAGATTTCCTTCTTTTTAAAAGATATTTCATTTATTTATTTTTAGAGAGAGGAGAAGAGAAGGAGAAAGAGAGGGAGAGAAACATCAATGTGTGGTTGCACTCCATTCTGGGGACCTGGCCTGCAACCCAGGCACGTGCCCTAACTGGGAATCGAACCAGCAATGCTTTGGTTGGCAGGCCCACACTCAATCCACTGAGCCACACCAGCCAGGGCAGATTTCCTTCTTTTTAACAGATAAGTGGCATTCCCTTGTGTAAATGTACCACAGCTTTTTTATACACTCATCTAATGATGGGCACTTGGGCTGCTTTCAAATCTTAGTAACTATAAATAACACTGAAATGAACATAGCAGTGCATATATTCTTTCAAAATAGTATTTCAAGTTTCTTTGAACACATTTCCAGAAATGGAATCGCTGAGTCATAATGCAGTTTCATTTTTAATTTTTGAGCTATCTCCGTACTGCTTTCCACAGTGGCTGCACCAGCCTGCATTTCCAGCGACAGTGCACTAGGGCTCCCTTTTCTCCACAACCTCACCAACACTTTTTGTTTGTTGACTTATTGATGGTAGTCATTCTGACAGGTATGAGGTGATATATCAGTTTCTAATTCTAAAATATAAGAATACTAAGGATAAACGAGTCCTTGATTTCTTTTTTATACCAGAGAACCCATTTGCAAATAAAGTCTTAGGAACAGTGTAAAATAGTTACAGGGTTGCTGTATAGTTGACGTGGGGCTGTGGCAGTAGAACAGGCGTCAGCAGGGGGAGACATTCGCGGAAAGAGTGGGATGGAGAAACAGAGACGTGGAATCACACGAGGGAGCAAAGACCACATCATCTGTATTCATCACGGACAAGGGAGGTGATACGAAAACCTGGTTTACTCCTTTTCTCTCTCCCTCTTGCCAACTCATTAAAGAAGTCTTAAACCACAGAGCATGTTCCCAGATTTAATTCAGTCTGACATGTAGGAAAAACCAGGAAAACCAAGATTATGACGGTATTTTGAGTGCTGTAATGCTTGAGTTGCAGGGATATAAGAGGGCCACTAGTTCAGTCCTTCTCAGACTTGAATATGCAAAACCATCACCAAAAGGTCTGATTAAAAATGCATTTCTGGTTGAGGCCTGGGTTCTGCATTTCTGAGCCCCTCCCAAGGGATGCCCGCGCTGCTGCTCCAGGGAATACTCTTACAGGGGCGTCCAACCCAGGGCCCGCAGGCCACATGCGGCCCAGGATGGCTATGAATTCAGCCCAACACACAATCATAAATTTATTTAAAACCTTTTTGTTTTGCTCAGCAGTGTTTGCTAGTGTTTGTGTATTTCATGTGTGGCCCAAGACAGTTCTTCTTTTTCCAGTGTGGCCCAGAAACGCCAAAAGGTTTGACACCCCTGTGAATCTGGCTCACTTTGCTATTTTAGAGACAAATTTCCGGAGACTTAAAGATGTGAGGACCTCTATTCTAGCTACCTGTATGGCACATTATCTGACCAGAAACCTGCCCCCAACGCACACACACAGACACACACACGCACAATTACCTGGATACTGGATGAAATGTAGTGGATCCTGTTAGAGGCACAACCAAGTTGGCAGTGAGGGAGGAAATATCCAGGAACACGAAGTAAGGAACCAAAAACTAGGGTGTAAGTGTGTGAACCGCCCTGGAACACACTGAGAATGACTTGTCCAATTTTCTAAATGAGTTTCAGAGAGGGAAAGTGCCTTGCTCAAAATTATGTTTTTGTGAATCCAATGTAAACACTTGTATCATTGTCCAATAGCACCTATTTTGACAGGCAACCATGGCAGGAGACCTGAATACAAGAGAGTATGAAACTCACTATAATGCTACTATGGTTTAAAAAATACACAACAGTAATAGACACATATATCAGTAGATCAGCACAGAAAGTGAAAACAGAAATGTAAACATAAGTATGTATTTTCTTAGTATCTGAATAGTCTGCATCTCAATTCAGGCAGAAAAGGATGGATTATTTAATAAATGGTAATTGGACAACTGACTTTCCTTTGAAAGAAATCAATATAGACATACAATAGACAATGGTACATTGTAGTCTAAACCAAAATATTCAAGTAAATTATAGTGATGAATTAAAATAACTGTGAGAAAAAATTTAAATGCTTTGCATAAATCTTAAGACTCCAGAAGCCCCGAATCACCACAAGAGGACTAATTTAACTATACACCTATAAAAACTTCTGCACTGCCAAAGGCGCCCAAAACAAAGTCCTAAAAGAAAGAATAACATAGAAGAAAACTGCATAACACTTATTGATAAAGGGTTACTGTAACTAGTATGAAAAATCTCCCAACAAATTAAGAAAAACCCAAGCAACTCATGTAAAAAAGTTTAAGAAATACAAACAGGTGGCTTGGAGAAGAAGAAATGCAGATGGGAAACCTGAGGGTATCAGGGAAATGCAAATTAAGACTGCAATGGCCACTCCACTTGGTTGGTGGCATTGGTCTTAGGTTTGGATTGATAAACTCACCAGAGAAAGAACAGGCTTTATTCAGCACCAAGTTTATTTCACTTTATGAATGGACAAATAAAAGGCAGCAATGAATTGTTCATGATACTAATAGAGAGGGGTCGTTTGACTATTAGGCACAGCTTGCAAAATCCTCAAATCACTGCACACTCAGGCATGTGTGGGCATAAGCGACAAAGATGGGCTTTGGAAACCATCAGTCCTGGGTGGCCCACAGTTGTGAATACCTTGTAATCATACCACTGTCTTGGTGTAGCCACATCTCATCGATAGCTTTTAATTATTACTTAAAAGGTCATCTCGATGATAATGTGTAGGTGCTTGTGCAGTACACAGTCTTCAAGTGGCTTATTGTTTACCTTAGATCTGCTGTAGATACAGTTCTAGTTGTCAGTTTCATAAGAAGGATTTAATGAATAGTCAAATACATATACATGTGTATGTGTGTCTATATATGTATACTTAGAGAGAGAGACATGTATATAAGTATGTATGAATGTATTTATATGAAAAAGTATAAATAAATATATGCCAGATTGTTTTGGAAAGAAGAAATTTAGTTTTACTTTATAAATAATTCAATTTTCTTTTAATTGTTATGGCAAACATGCTACTTTTGAGTTTTATTTTAAAAATATAGTTGATTTCAGGGACTTGTAAAGGAAATAACAGCCCCAGCTAATACTAAATCTTACCTGTAAAACTGACTACAGTGTGGCTTGACAGAGTCTCAGTGTCTTAGAGAACATTTTGGGTCTTACTGAATGAAGGCCATTGGTACTGTTAGAGAGCTTCTGTGCCTTGCTGAGTTATTTCTTCAAAGTTTCTATAGAGATTTTCCAGTAACTGTCAAGTTTCCCTAGCAGCTGGGCCCTTAAAAGACTTGGATTAGCTAGTTTTTCTTTGATCGTTTTTCTTTTCCAGTAAAAAAAATTCTCTAACTCCAAGCTCCTGACACTGAGCTATTCAGTCATATTGTATCTCTTCATATGAAGTTGGCATTCCCCCAGAATTTGGGTACATCCACCTAGAAAGCTTGTCTGGCCCAATAATATTGACTGGCCAAGCCTAGGATAAGATTTCAGAGGTCTCAGAATGGAGGTCCTTTGCGACCAGAACAGATCTCTAACTGAAGGTGTCATTCCAGTTCTTGATGGCATCGTCCTCAGCAGAGTTGATTTGTAGCTCCTTGTGCTGGCATTGAGATCTTCATAGGCAGCTCTGATGGATTTCAATAGGCTTCATTTAGAACCTTGAGGTGATACTGACTAATGACTGCTGAGGTTTGCTCTAAACTTGAGAGGACAAATGACAGCTTGCTCCAGAAGATCCAGGAGAGTCTTTATTATGGCTTCCAATGCTCCCAGTGGCCTCAAGGACCATGTTCTCCATGGGGGCTTTACCTCATGAGAGGGTAAAGGAAAGAGATTCCTGGGGATTACAGGGCACAGTTAGCTTAAGGAGCAGTCTGGGCATCTTCACCAGATCTGGAAGTAGTTTACATGCTAAGATTCTGCTTCTGGGGTACATATATCATTGTAGGTTTGGGGAGAAAATTTATAGTATCCTTGGCTAACCTGGCTTCCACAGAAGAGTCTGGGAAAATCCTTGGGTGTACTCACACCTACTGCGAACTGCAGAAACAGTTCTGGGCTTCCTTCTAGTTTGCACATTATCTGGAATTTCATAACTTTGGAGCTTTCATAACTTTGGAGCTTTCTGAGATGGTTTGAGGGACTTCCAAACAAATTTCCAGGTTCTAGGGCCTTTAGAGATACTATGACAAGGTTCTGTAGTTCTAAGTTCTTTTATGACTAGGAGGGCTAGTCTTAGGGTTTGAGGGATGCAAATAAAAGAGAGTGTTTACAATTGGGAAACCAATGGAATCTTCTTAGAAGAGGAGGAGGCTGTATCTCCCAGCAACTGGACCTCCTAGGAAGCATTAAACCAAAATACAGGTCCCCAGTCCATGAGGTGTATCTGTATTATCCACCCCCCCACCCCCACCACCAACACTGGGTGCAAAGAAACACTTCAACTCAAGCCTGGGGGGATGAGGGAAATGAGTTGGAGTGGTGTGCATGAGGTTCTGGAAAGTTAGATTTCTGAAGCTAGACACTATTAGCTGGATTAGACTTACTCTGGAAGCAACTGGGAAGACCCATGGTGAGGTTTTGAGGTCCTTCAGACTCACTGGAAAGAGAATGAGAGTATGTCCAGTTTCCGAGGATGCGATTAGTAAACAGAAGTGACTGCCATTCCATGACTAGCCCTGGCTCTCATTAATGAGCAGTTTTTGCTGCTTGGTATGACTGTCTTTCTTTGGCAAATTTTCACATGTTTTGGCCTATTTAAAATGACAGCCCTAATACTTATGAGATCCATGGGCATTTAGGTAAATTATTTATTGCCTGAAATCTTGTACATTCACTCTTCAGAGGAGTAATGCAATATGGATGAGGCCTGAGTTCTGCCTCAATGCATAAACCATGCTCAGCATTCTCCCAGAATGGTCTTCTCTGTGTGGAAGTCTTTTGGCAACCTTTGTGGTTTTTAAACTTTTATGGCCCAAGGATTGCTCAAGGTGAAGCAGGTGTCCATGGAATTTTATTTTAATACTAACTTCCTACAGCAATGATTGTTTGCTTCTCTTCTCTTATTAGGGTACTGGCCATTATGATTATTTCAAATTCTAAAAAAAAATACACAAGGAGATGTTATTTTTATTTTGCTGAATAAATGTAGGCTATGAAAAATTAAATCACCCTAGATTGCATAGCAGACAGTTGAATCTGTTTATAATAAATTCAGATTTAACCTTAAAATTAATTCTCATTAGCCCTGAGACCCTGAAACTTTATTATGCATCAGAATTACCTGGAATCATTTGTGAAAGGCAGATTTGTATGAAGGCCACTCCCAGAATTTATGATTCAGTGGGCCCAAGAATTTACTTTTTTTTTCTATAAAAAAGGAGTTCTTTATTTTTTAACTTCAATTATTCAGCTTAACATTTAGCTTTGAATAAATCTTTTTAAAAATATATTTTATTAATTATGCCATTACAGTTGTTCTATTTCCCCCCTTCATTCCCCTCCACCCTACACATCCCCCCACCATTCCCCCCTTTGGTTTATGACCATGTGTCTCAAGTTCTTTAGAGTCTATATTTCCTATACTATTCTTGCCCTCCCCCCTATCTATTTTCTACCTACCATGTATGCTACTTATTTTCTGTACCTTCTCCCCCCTTCTCCTTCTCCCACTCCCCTGTTGCTAACCCTCCATGTGATCTTCATTTCTATGGTTCTGCTCCTGATCTAGCTGTCCTCTTAGTTTGCTTTTGTTTTAGGTGTCATTGTTAATAACTGTGAGTTTGCTGTCCTTTCATTGTTCATCTTTTTTATCTTCTTTTTTTTTAGGTAAGTCCCTTTAACATTTCATATAATAAGGGCTTGGTGATGATGAACTTCTTGAATTTGATCTTATCTAAGAAGCACTTTATCTGTCCTTCCATTCTAAATGAAAGCTTTGATGAATAGATCAATCTTGGATGTAGGTCTTTGGATTTCATGACTTGGAATACTTCTTTCTAGCCCCTTCTTGCCTGTAAGGTCTCTTTTGAGAAATCAGCTGACAGTCTGATGGGAACTCCTTTGTAGGTGACTGTCCCCTTATCTCTTACTGTTTCTAGAATTCTCTCCTTCATTTTAATCTTAGCTAATAATGATGATGTGCCTTGGTGTGTTCCTTCTTGGGTCCAACTTCTTTGAGACTCTCTGAGCTTCCTGGACTTCCTGGAAGTCTATTGCCTTTGCCAGATTGGGGAAATTCTCCTTTATTATTTGTTCAAATAAGTTTTCCACTTGTGGCTCTTCCTCTTCCCCTTCTTGTACCCCTATAATTTGGATGTTGGAACGTTTAAAGATATCCTGAAGGTTCCTAAGCCCCTCTCCTCATTTTTTTGAATTCTTGTTTCTTCATCCTTTTCTGTTTGGTCATTTTTTTTCCCCTTTCTGGTCCACTCCTTTGATTTGAGTCCCAGTTTCCTTTCCATTACTATTGATTTCCTGTGCATTTCCATTCATTTCAATTAGTTTAGCCTTCATTTTTTCATCTAATTTGTGACTAAAATCAACCAGTTCTGTGAGCATCCTGATCACCAGTGTTTTGAACTGTGCATCTGAAAGTTTGGCTATTTCTTCATTGCTTAGATTTATTGGCTCTGGGGCTCTGAGTTGTTCTTGAGCCATGTTTTGATCTGTTTGTGCCTGTTAGGTATAGGAGCGGAGCCTTAGGTGTTCACCAGGGTGGGGCCACCCAGGTCGCTGGTTTGTGACGCTGTATGTGGGGACAGGGTCAGAGAGGGACAATGTGGTCCCCTCTGCCACTTCCTGGCACTGGGGCCTGCATGGCCTGTTTCACCGCTCACTCCTTCACTGGTTTATCTGCACGCAAATGTGTGACCGTGTCAGCCCTCAGTGGGTCCGCCACTTTGTGCCCTCAGTGGTTCTGCCCGCTGCTACTCCACACCTGGGATCCACCCATGGCTGCTGGCCCACCTGGGTTGTGCGCCTGGTTCAATCCAGTGGATCTTTCCTGCTCAACCCCACTCTGCTGCTGGCTCTGCCCCTCTTACCGGTTTGGCTGAAGGGTTCATTGTCAGACTTCTGTATAGTTCAATTTTCTGTGGTTTGGCTGCATTTTTGTTGCTAAAACTTTGTTGTTTTTAAACTTGGTTGTGTGAGAAGGCACAGTGCTTCCACCTACGCCTCTATCTTGGCAGAAGTCAAAATTTACTTTTTTAATAAGTACCCAGGTGGTGTTGATGCTGCTGGTCTAGGCAGCATACTTTGAGAATCACTGCTCTAGATTATGTTGAGGTTTCCAAAACTCGCATCTACTATAGTTATGTGTGAGGTGTTTATACTGCTCTTTAACTTGTAGGATGCCATCAATATCTTTTATATTTTAATACATATGTGAGTATTTCAATGAGGGTTCTAGCTACTGTTAGACTGAAGTTTTCATTCTTTGGATTTTCTCTTTCAAAAGAAAGACTTTATCTCCAAAGTAATATAATGTAACTCAGTAATTTACTTTTATGTCCCTGTGAATATGGGACAAAATCTTGGGTCTGGATGAAATAGGTATCCTGACGTCTTTGGAACATGTCTGAGATCAAACAGCATTTTTTCCCTTAGAGAAAGTAAAATGTAAACCCCGAGTATATCCTCTCTGTTTGGGGATACTGAAGATGCACTCCCCAGCTGTCTGATGATGCTGCGTGCTCAGTGCAGGCTTCCTGTGAGGCGCCTGTGTGCTGCGACCCACATGCCTCCATGAGCTGCCATGTTTTCCATTTGTCATGTCAATGACGATGACATGACAAGTGGAAGCATCAACGACAATGATGCTTCTGTGTGGATCAGATTAGGTAAGAGATAAGAAAAGAATTTGACCATTTTTTCTAAAAACATGAAATCACACTACTGTATTTTGAAGTCTAAAGTGAGCAGGGCAAAACTATTTTGCTAAGATGGTGTGCCTCTGGAAACAGCAATAAAGTAAACTAATAATTCTGCAGGAACAGTCATAGATGATTGTCCTTAACTCCTGTGGCTGCCCAGGTCTCCCTGTTTCAGAGGCCTTGAAGGTCCTTGGCTACTTTAAACTGATTGTACAGGGTGAGGCAAAAATAGGTTTACAGTTGTTCCTATGGAAAGTAATGCAAGTAATAATTAATAAATAATTATGCAAGGATAAACTCCATATTTTGTGTACTCACAACTGTAAACCTTCATTTGCCAACCCTGTATGTTACTTCTGCTGCCAGTGCTGAGAGTTTCAATATAACTGTGTTTATTGTAATTCTCATAGCAATTTTGTTACGATTCACTTATCGAAGACTTGAGTGCAGCTATAAAATTACCTCTCAGGTATGGGTAGCCTATTGGTGCTATTCATTCCCTTTATTCTAAAAGAATTTTAAGTGCCATTCTGTTTTCTGGAATAAATATGTTTAACATTTAAAAGAGCATTGATTTAATCCTCAAGGTTACATTAAAATGATGCTGTTCAGTTTTCCTATAATCCTTCACTAAACGAGAGTGTGATAGCTGAAGGACAGCAAAAGTTCTGAAGGGTGCCTTTTGAGAGGATGCAGGAATTGGTTGCTAACGAAGAAAACCCCTGTGCTAAGAAACTCATTGTGTGTGCTGTACCTTTGTGCAGAAAATGCCTAAATTGCTCAAATTTTTTATGAACAAGGCAATTTTTGAAGCTGAAAAGTACAAAGTAGTGTTGAAGCTCTCATAGTGAAGATAAAATTATTCCTCGCCACCACCCCCTTTTGCCCCAGTTTTATTGGAAAGCTCTCTTAAAATTGCTCTCCTTTCACATCCTCTTTTGTGAGTGATTGACCTGTGAGGAATTTTATTTTGATTTGGATAACTTCAGAGAATATACCTTTTGCTCAGTGGATTCAGGACATGTTTGTATCTGTGCTGTTTTCTGGCTCCAAAGGGCATCATTAGCTTTTTAATGTTTTTTTTTTTAATCTTCTTATTATACCCGTTCCATGGTCATTTGGCCAATGGTAAAGCCCTTACAGACTAGCACTCAACTGGAAATCCTGTATATCATTAGTCAGAATCCAATGGGAAAATGAAAACCACATTAGTCACTTAAAATAGGTATTTGAGTCAGGATATCATTATACAAGCTAAAAGAGAACACTGATAACCTAGAATAGTTGCTACAGGAAGAGTCTGAGATGAAGATGGAACAGTGAAGATAAGGGACCAGTAGGCTGGTTGGAAAAATGCAGAAGGAAGCTTCAGGCTGACCAGGTATCAAGACTCCAGCAGGTAAAAGGATAAGGCATGAGACAGGAAGATTATTCTCCTGTCTTCCCTCCACCCAGTATCATCTAAAAGTGCTACCTCCTGGCAGAACTCCGCAGTCAGCCAGCTGGCATGGGAGACTGAGAAATAGAGTTTGTATATTTCGAGCCCCAGCATCTCAGAGTAGAGTGTAGAGTGAATTTTGAGGTATGAACAAATGAATAACAAATCAGCATATTCAAAATAATTTTTAATACAGAAAGAATACTTTCTCATTTGGGCTTTTTTTTTTCTGCTATTATACTACCATCACTGTGGAGTCCTGTAATTAAATATATAATGAAGTTTTGGCTTCCGGTCAAGATGGCAGCATAGGTAAACATGACTTGCCTCCTTGTACAACCACATCAAAATTAAAACTAACACATAGATCAGCCATCACTCAAAAATGTCAGAAATAAAGGTTGAATGGAAGTCTGACACCAGGGAATTAAAGAAGCCACATCCATCCAGACTGATAATAGGATCAGAGATAAGGAACAGGCTGGTTACACATGCACACGTGGTAGATAAAAATTTGGGAGGGATCTCTCAGGAGCAAGGAGTCCCAGCCCCACACCAGGACCCCCAGCCCAGGGTTCCAGTGCCAGGAAGATCAGTCCCTATAACTTCTGGCTGCAAAAACCAGTGGGGACTGAGTCAGTGGAAGAAACTTCTGGAGTCCTAGGCAGTTCCCCTTAAAGAACTTACACACAGACTTACTCAGATTGACTCCCTCTGAGCTCCAGCACTAGAGGGAGTAGCAGATTGGAAGGCACCAGTGGCATACAGAGAGGAACTGAAGTGTCAGCTTCCTCCCAGAGAGAAAAGTAGGCAGAGGCATTGTCCCTTTTCTGAGCCCTCCACCCACAGTCACAGAGCTGGCAGATGCATGCCATATCTGAGGCTCTGTCAACCTGGCTAACACTGAGCACTTCCCCAGAGATTGCCTGAGACTCCATCCCACCCAATTTATGAGCTCACCCAAACTGTTAACTGTGACTTTTCCATATGAATGGATAGTCTTGACTCATGATTCACAACTTCCTAAATCCTATCAAACTAGCAACAGCTCCTGTACCTCTTGTGGCCCCAGGCCTAGCACTAGCAGCAGCCAGCCTTGTTTCACAGTGTGGTTTCACCTGGGAATCTCCAAGCCCAGCACAAGTAGCAGCCATCTCAGATTGCTTTATAGCTCATGCAGGGTGGCCCTAGGCAGAACACAGGTAGGGGCCAACCATGGCCTGCACCACCTGAGAAACCACAGAGCCTGCGCACCCAGTGGAAAGATACAAAACATATCATAGCACCACCACCCTGCCCCTCCATAACTGATCCTGCACAGAGGGTGGAGGTTGGTGGTCAGAGTGAGTCCTTGCATCTAATTGGCTTGGGTAAATCCCTCCCATTGATCTGCTAGCAGCAACCAAGGCTCAACTACAGGAGAAGGGTGTTCACAGCCCACATGAAGGGTGCACCTCAAGTACCCAGCTTGGGTGATGGGGAGGCTGTGCCACTGAACCTTATAAGACATGTACTATGTTAGGCCACACTACCAAGATAAGGAGTCATACATAGCAACTACACCTCATACATAGGAACAAAGAGAGACTGAAAATGAGGAGACAAAGAAACATGACCCAAATTAAAGAACAGACCAAAACTCCAGAAAAGGAACAAATTGAAATGGAGATAAGCATCTATCAGTAGCAGAGTTCAAAATACTGGGTATAAGGATGCTCAAGGAACTTAGTGAGAACCTCAACAACATAAAAAAAAATCAGTCAGAAATGAAGGAGACACTAATTAAAATAAAGAACAATTTATAGGGAAACAAGGATAGAGTGGATAAAGCTGATAAATCAATGATTTGAGACATAAGGAAGAAGAATCAACCAAGCAAAAAAACAAGAAAAAAGAATCCAAAAAAATAAGGATAGTGTAAGCAGCCTCAAGGACAACTTCAAGCATTCCAGCATTCACATCACAGAGGTGCCAGAAGGAGAAGAGAAGGAGGAAGAATTTGGGAATCTATTTGAAAAAAATAATGAAAGAAAACTTTCTTAATTTGGTGAAGGAAATAGACATGCAAGTTGAGAAAGCACAGGGAGTCCCAGACAACATGGATACAAAGAAGCCCACTCCAAGACACATCATAATTAAAATGTCAAAGGTTAAAGACAGAATCTTAAAGCAGCAAGACAAAAGAAGTTAGTTACCTATAGGGGAATACCTATAAGACTGTCAGCAGATATCTCAAAAGTAAGGCTAGAAGAGATTGGCAAGAAATATTTGAAGTCATGAAAAGCAGGAACCTACAGCCAAGATTGCTTTACCCAGCAAAGATATCATTTAGGGCAGATAAAGAGCTTTATAAAGAAGAAAAAAGCTAAAGGAGTTCATCATCACCAAACCAATATTATATGAACTGTTAAAAGGACTTATTTAAAAAAATATCAGAACTATGAACAATAAAATGGCAATAAATACGTATCTATCAACAATGGAATATAAAAAACAAACTAAGCAAACAAAAAGAACGAAAACAGAATTATGGATATAGAGAGCGTGTTGATGGTTACCAGATGGGAGGGGTGTGTGAGAGAATGGGTGAAGAGGTGAAAAAATTAAGAAGTACAGATAGGTAGTTACAGAATAGCCATGGGGATGTAAAATACAGTACAGGAAATGGAGTAGCCAAAGAACTCGTACACACGACCCGTGTACATGTACAATGGTAGGGGGACTGCCCAAGGGAGTGGAGGTTGGTAGGTGGAGGGGAATAAAGGGGAAAGCATTGGGACAACTGTAATAGCATACTCAATAAGATATAATTGAATGACAGTTTTATCAAATGACACTTTAATTTACTAATTTTCAACTGCATATGTTTTTCACTCTGCAATCCATGAGTTTCTGTTTGTTTCTCTGTATCTTTGGTAGGCACTATAATATCTTACCATAGTATTTTTACATATGAATATTTATAATATTTATACATACATTAAACTCATAGAAGGTGTAACTTTGAAAATTGAATGTTCACCTGTGATTTAATAAGTTAATTTCTATATTGGGAGAAATTGAACAGTTTCTAATAATCTAGGATACAATTTCAATTGTAATAGAGCAGTTTGAAAAGAAGCAAAATATGTAAAAAATATTTTCCTGTAAAGTAAAGGAATTTCAGAACATTAAATACAATTTTTAGAGAAGGAATTTGCAGCTCATCTAATCAACGAACCTTAATTTTCTAAAGTTATTTCCACATGATAGTCAGTTCTTTCCTTAAAGATTTAAGTGCTAGACTGAGACAGTAATGAAAAAGATCAAATAAATTTATTCTCAACACACATGACTTTTTAACCCAGTTTTCTTGAACGGCATGAGTTGGAAATATCTCAGGTGGATGAGAGTGTAAATTATACTGAGAGAGAAATGAGAATGATCCAGATTGGGATGTTAATTCAGGTTGTTCAAAAGTGTTTCAATTAGAATCCACACTAAACAAAGGCAAATATGCTTTAAGGTGTGCTCTATATACTTAAAGGAAAGTATTTGATTTTCGAGCAGAAGAAACTAACCAATTGCTTGACACTGATGCAGAAGTGCATAGCACAACAAGCAGCTACTGAGGCTTTTCTATAATGGAATATAACTACGGCCTATTGTTTATGCATAAGAACTAAGAGAAAGCGCAGAGCCGGACAACAGGTTTAGGGCTTAAGTTTCTCCTCTGTAAAATAAAGCATGGCAAACAGTATTTTGTAACTCAGAGACTCTGTTGCTCTTCTCACTGGGGGTAACAAAAACTGCTTTCAAAACAAGAAAACGGATTTGCCTTCTGATCAAGGTTCCTTCCTTTAGCACTCCGACCCCCCTGAAGGAACTCTTGCACACAATCTAAGTTTTAGTTATGCTGCAGCGTGTGTATTTTCCCATATACTTTTCTTCTGTGTTTTTGTTCCTACTTTTCTTGTGGAATGAAATGCCCTTTCTTATTTTTTTACTTTCTGTTAAAATGCAACAATTTTCAAGGTCCAATTCAAATTCCCGGCATTTCATCAATTCCTTCAAAGATTCACTTTGCTTTGTTTAGTTGTTTTTCCTTTACCTCTAGAACATTTTCCCTTTTATTTTCTGCCTCCTACAAAAATAGTTTAGCCTTACACTCATTTCCTCAGAAAATGTACATATTTTTATATGAAAAATTTTACATAGAATTTACTAAGAAGAGCTAAAGAGTTTTAAAGCCAAAGTATTTCAGATATTTATTGCACAATTTGGTTTTCCTTAAAAATAAAATACTTATCTCTTGCTCCCTTTCCTTGTCTTTTTTCCCCTCCCCTTTTCCTTCTCTCCTTTCCCTTCCTCCTTCTATCTTTTCAGTTTATTTATTGTTTAATTGTAGTTTCTACTTTTCATTTAGAGAATCAAAATTATGGCACTCTTTTCTTATAATGGCAGCATGTCTCAACAAGAAAATACAGTTGAAACCAAAAGTTGATATACTTACTTTGAATAATTTTCTTGATAAAAAATACATAATCCTCTTTTTAATGCTGTTTTCAACAACACTGCAGAATTAAGTAATGGAAAGAACCCTGGACTTGGTATCCAAAGGCATGGGATCAATATTATGATCTACCAGCTGGTATGCGTGTGAACTTTGAATTAAGGTAACCTAACCTTTAACCTAATACAACTTAGTAAAATAAAGTATTTAAAAACTTATATGACTTTGGAGATGAAACATATATGAGAGCATTTTGGGAACTGCATATTACATTACTTAATTTGTGAAATTTGTTTTTATTGTCCTGAATGGATAAGAATCCTCAGATTGTATAATCGCATTTAAACATGAGTATCAAATTTCTCTTGGAATATGAGACATTTCAGGGAAATAGAGAATATTTAGTGACCTGAGTCAGGAAACTCTATGTAGAATGCTTCATGTATTGCTTGTTGTATGAGGTCTGTTTGGGAAAAGTCCAGTTATTGTTAATGTGACAAGAACAGTTTGCCTAACATTGATGTAACCTGGTATCCAAGGAGAGTGGACTGGAACATGCATTTGTAAACAGTGACAACTTCACTGCACTAGTAAGTGGGGGCAGTAGACACCACTGAGTGAGCATGTGTACTGTGTGGTCATGGCTTTCAAAACAATTGAGCAAGTACAGCAATGAATCTGCACCAAATTTTGCATTAAGCTTGAACATTCTTTTGTAGAAACTATTTGGATGATTCAGGAGGCTGCATCTATGGGAAACTGGTGATTGGCAGCTTCATCATGACAACATGCCATGCATACATCATGTCTTGTGCAGAGTTCGTTGGTGAAACATCAAATTGCCCAGACAATTCAACCCCCCTACAACTTAAATTTGGTGTCCTACACCTTCTGGATTTTCCCAAAACTAAAATCACGTTTGAAAGGGAAGAGATTTCAGACCATCAATGAGATTCAGGAAAAATGATGGGGCAGCTGATGGCAATTGGGAGAACTGTGCGTGAGGTCCCAACATGCCTACTTTGAAGGGGACTGATGTTTCTTGTATCTTGTATCTTTTTCAATAAATGGCTTTATTTTTTATATTAGCTTGTATTTAATTGATACTAGTGAAAAGACCCATAATGGGTTACAGTGACAATAGTCATAATGTAGACATCTGTATCACCTAACCATCTCCTGGCCTGCCTTCATATATTCGATATGGTCTCAGCAGGTTACTGGAGTAGAGAGCCCTGATAGTGTTGGGGTTCATCATGGAAGCGGACCCTTTGGTTCTATGGGTACTTCCTCTTGTGACCTGATGGTTTAGTCTCCTTAGAATGGTTAAGCTGTGACTGACATTACCTAACTATAGCTGCCTACTTTATTAAGAACATTGTTGGTTTAATGGCATGGAAGTTGTATTCCTGAGATTCTGCTTGGCAGGAGTTCAATGCTGGAAGCAGCAAAAGTGTAAACTGCCTCTTTGATACCCATTACACTCACATATAAAAGTCTCATTCTGAGTGGGCACTACATAGAATCACTATTCTTTTTATTTTGCCTTAAGAGTCTAAATAAGGCTTTATGATTAGAGAGAGAAACCCTTAAGGCTACACTATTTTAAACCAAACCTACTATTTCCAATAAAGATATACACTAAATCCTCACTTAATGTTATCAGTAGGTTCTGTGACTTGAAGCAACATGGCACAAGACAAAAGCAATTTTATTTTAAGCAAATTGATATAACAAGAGTGAAGTTCCTATGGCATTTCATCAATGGGAAAACAAAATAACATTGCAGAAAATGGTATTATTTGAAGATGTGGTATACTTGATTTTTATTTATTTAATTTTTTAAAGATTTTATTTGTTTATTTTTAGACAGGATGAAAGGGAGGGAGAAAGAGAAGGAAAGAAGCATCAATGTGTGGTTGCCTCTCATGTGCCCCACACTGGGGACCTGGTCCTCAACCCAGGCGTGTGCCCTAACTGGGAATCAAACCAAGGACTTTTTGGTTTGCAGGCTGGCACTCAATCTACTGAGCCACACTAGCCAGGGCTGCTGTGCTTCATTTTTTTTAAATATCAAATTTATTGGAGTGACATTGGTTAATAAAATTATATAAAGTTCCAACATCTTGTGACTTTTCCTTTTACATGCTGTATGATTCTATGCAAGGTATGTTTCTTTGAGTCTCAATGTTATTTCTAATATTCTCTGAATTCTTATTGGTGCATTTGATTTTTAAAGTAATGTTTTAGGGAGACCCACATATAGTATTTATCTTTCAAAGTATATTATTTAAATTGGAATTATAATTTCAAGTATGTCAATGGATCAATGGGATACCTTTTACTTACATAAGATTTTTCTTCTGCATATTCCAGTTATGTGTGTCTTGTTACAATAACAGTCCTTCTAATTCACAGAAGCAATTTTAATATTTTTATTTGCCAACATACCCTAGAATATTTTGTATTTCTGTATAATGAGACATTTTTGTTTTCCCTTTCATTGAATTTATTGTGGTGACATTGGTTAGTAAAATTATATAGGTTTCAAGTGTACAAATGCAATACATCACCTATATACTGTGTGTATTCACCACCAAAGTTAAGTCTCCTTCCATCACCTTTATTTCCCCTATGCCAAATGAGATACTTTGTGCATGAATGTTTACTTGGGGGTGCACATTTAACATTATGGAGAAAGATGTTATTGTCTACAGTAGGGAGGACCAATCAATGAATTTCTGGTTTATTTTGGGGTTATATGTCTTCCTATACATCTATATTTTGACATTTAAATTAGACCCTATGCTTTCATCATATGGCTAACCACGAAGGAGTATTAGTAAGTGCTTGCATATACTTATTTATTCAACTTTGATGGAGTGCATGGTATGTGCCCACCATGGGAGGAAGACAGGATCCATGCCCTCAATGGACACTGAATTTACCTGTTTAAAGACTATGCAGGTAAATATGTTGACTATCCTAAAACAGTAAGACAGTCTTACAGCTGAAGTTAGTTCATGAGCTATAAGAATGCATAGCCAGAGAATTTCCCATCCCTTAAGAGAAAACAAACAATTCCTGGGTGATGCTCAAGCTGAGTCAAAAAAGGAGAATGTGCAGAGGTGCAAATGTTTGGATGGATTCATTCAGAGCATTGATTTCAATATGACTGAAATGTCAGAATTTGGTATATACATTTCAAAATGACTAAAACAGGCTGCAAAGCAAATGTGGAAAGACAAGGTAATGGAGAATTCTTGGCAGTGTCAGGTTGCAGAGGCATTGCCCAGAATTGATATTTTATTTTGAAGGCTGTAAGAATCCAATCAGCTGTTTTCAAGCAATGTTGGAGATGAGAAATAGTTTGATTAGCCCTGCATTTTAGAAAGATCATCTTGGTACTATTGTGGTAGAAATATTGAAGGTGAATAAATTGCAGGCAGGGAGAAGAGCTAAACACATAAGGTTAATGGCAAGGGTCTGAAGCATCAGGGACTATGCAGGGCATCTGTTGGAACCCAGAGACCTTCTGCAGCTAGACTCAACAGGACTTGGCCAATTGTTTATGAGGAGTAGGGCAGAGGACAGTATCAAGCATAATTCTTGTGTTCTGAGTTAGGTAAGGTGGTGCTTCCATTGCTCAGAAAAGGAGGAGGTTTGGAAAGGTAATGCAAAGTCCTGAGTGATCCTGTGGAGCCAAAGGTGGTCCTTGAATAAGTAGATAGACAAGTACTGCAAAGAGCATTTGGTGGGGCCAAGACCTTGGAAGGCATCCAGTTTGAAAGAATTGACCTGTGCTTTATCAACACAGTGTCAATTGATATGGAAAATATGAAAACAACCACCCAAGCAGGTCAAATACAGTGAGAAAAAAAAATATCAGAGATGGAATTCTGAGAAATACCATTTCTTAAGAGGTAGCTCAAATAAATAGAATCCACATAAGAGGATGAGAAGTTGCCACATATGTAGATGGAAAAATAAGCAAGAATTGTATTTTAGAGGCTATCCAGGGGACAATTTCAATACAAATTTGCCCCAGACTTCCCCATATCTCAGAGAAACAAAGGAGAATTAAGGCAAAAATGTGTTAGTTTTGTTAGGAATAATCGGGTAACCGATCATCTCTGTGAGCAAAATTTTCCTGGAGAGACTGGGATAGAAATCATGCAGCACTAGGGTGACTACAGAATGGCAAGGAGAAAGATATAAACTACTTACAAAGAACTTGGCTGCAGAGGAAATTGGGTTTAAGAGGTGATAGCTAGAAGACCCTGAAAATTAGAACACTCATTGTTTTAATAGTGGGATTTATTTATTTGTTTGTTTACTTATTTATTTATGGAGTGAAAGGAGGCTGTAGAGAGAGCGGTTGTGATACAGAAAAGAAAGATGTGAGGTTTTTAAGGGAGAAGAGTATAATTTAAGGCACAGTTGGAAGGATTATGTTTAGGTCTGATACATGATAAACTATCTTGTGAGACTGGAGAGAGATGATAAGAGCACAAGGGAAGGCAACTATTTACAGATGGACAGGGTTGGGCGAAATCATCTTGTAAAGTAGAAGAAATCTCCTCTGTGAGTTAAAAAATGATGACGTGTCAATATTTCTGTGGATTTTCAAACTCTAGTTTATTTTCACATGCCTTCTTATGGTACCCACAAAATTAAAATAATATAGTATAGTGAAAATATACAATGATTTTCCCTATCAAGAGTTGTGTAGCACAAGATACTGATAGATTTTTAATCACTTTTTAATTGCTGTGGATGTCACTGCTTGGTACTTTGGCATGGCATATATTTGCATACACATATGACAAAAGAGCTACAGGCAATCGCTGAAAATGGCTTGTAGGATTGAAGGTGACAGGGAATTGCAGAGTGATTGGAGAGTCCAGGGTCTCTCCAAAAGTTGGGACTCAAAAACATATTTCTGATGTTAGCTCCAAAATGTCACGTATACAGGGCTGAATTTTCCAGAGCATAAACATAATTAATTTGTTAAATGTAAACCTTCAACATACAGTTAAGTCCTCATTTAATATCATTATTAGGCTCTACAACTTTAAGTGAAACAACATAAGACAGAACCAGTTTTACCATAGGCTAATTGATATAGATAAGAATTAGTTCCTATGGCATCTCATCCATAGGAATGTTATAAGGAAATGACATTGAGCAAAACGATGTTATTAGAGGACCTGCTACACACTGATTTTGTCACAGTACTTGGGCATTTCTAAATTCTGCAGCTGGGAACTTCAGAAAAAAGAAATGGCCTTCACTTTTCTTGCCCATGGAGACATTCTGGTGTGTAGACAGTAATGATGGCTCTTGGAAGTATGACCGAGGAAGCTTCCGTTCCAGGGTCAGGTGTCTGAATTTTTTTAAATTAGTATTTTGGAAGTATAGTAGAAATAGAAGAAAAGGAATGTTTGTTGACAGAGTTTGTTCATTTATTTAATAACATATCAGCTGACTGGAAATTAAGGCTAATCCATTGTGAAACTAGTTAACATATGTCCATATAATAATCTAATTAGAGATATTATGCTAAACACATCATTAGATATAACTGCATATTGCACATTTCTGGGTTAGCTTATTGTTTATTACTATCAACTGAATAAGGGATAATTCTTTATAAGCAGAAAAACTATTCATATATAAATCTGCCTCAGTGTTTTATTTACCAAAAACCCTACCGAGAGCTAGAAGCAGACAAACTATCCATTCTGAACAACTTAGAATAGGAATATACAGCTCCCCTTTACCACCAGGATTGCCAAATAATTTGTTAAAAGTTTTGACACACTTGATAGAAAACTATTCAACCAAAATTAAATTACATGGTAAATTTGATAATCTCCATTGTACCTTATATTGGCTATTAGATTATGTGGCTTTTAGTGACTAATTCTTTTCCTAAAAGCCTCATTTCTTTTTGCTCCTACATAAATGAGAAGCATAAGAAATACACAGTTTTCATTTCCTACTGTCTTGAACATTCCATTTACTTTGCTCCTTAGTCCATAAACCTCCCTGAAGTCTATGCATTTTTTAACTCCAGCATTGAATCATTTTACAATAATGAAATAGTACATTTTTTTTGAAAAATAGTATTTTCATTTATTAAGAGATGTAATCTTTCCAAGATGTAACCCTCACATTCAAGGCATTAACTCCCATTGAAAGGAAACATTAAGGGAACTAAGTGTTTCAACGTGGCAACAGAAAGATTTGAATGTTTCAGCAAAATGAAGAGGTTATTCACAATTAGTCAACCCCGAGCACTCAGGGAACATTACACTGAACTGTTAGGAGGCAGTGGTTCCCCAGTGTGTGTATGTATTGCTCCAGGGTGCAATTTAGCTAGTTCATTAACAGCTAGCTCATCCTGCTACAATGCAATAGTTCAGTTTAGAAAAGGCAACCCATTTTTCCTCTAACAGATTAAGAAGCTCAGTAAAAACAATAATATAGATTCTGGATGGGCAAGTTGTTTCATGAAGTTGCTAAGTACTTTATGCTTTAAAAGAGTTCCAAAAGATAAAGTTAGGGTGAGGCAAAATAAATTTCTCCCTACAGAGAGGAGTTGGTACACACAGTGTTGATACAAACAGCAATTTTAGTCCAGTACAATGCATGGAACTTGACTGAGTGCTGGTTTAAAACAAACTATAAAAGACAGTTTTGGCCATTTGAAGAAGTTTGAATATGGACTGGAATATAGATGTTATTAGAGAAGAATTGTCTATTTTCTGTGATTTAGTAATAATACCACAGTTTTGTAGGAGAATGTCCTTATTCCTAACAAAGCATGTTGAAGTACTCAGGTTAATTGGAGAATAAAAAATCTTAATAATGAACATTTACTCTTTTTCACTGTATCTAAGACAACATCAATGGTAAGATATACCAGTATTGATAACTAAGGGAGAAAAATGCTGCCAATAAATACAATACCTGCTTTCATGTCATTTTCATATTATATTACATTCATCAACAACAGAGCTTGTTAAGTCCTTTGTGACAGATTGTAAAAAATGCATATCCTTTTGTACCTACCTAAAAAGTAAAACATAAAACAAACTTGGTGAAATATTTCTGAAGCCCCTCCACATTTAGAGTCTGACTCTGCTGGACGCCATTTGGACTCACAGCCATCTGCTTCTATGTCCTTTCTCTCAACACCATCTTCTGACCCATCAGGGGAGTTTATGTTGCGGCATTTCCTCAGGTGCTCCATCCTTTATTCGGAGACTCCCGCCCAAGCTTCAGAAGCAGAGGTTGAGGAAGGCGTCTTTGCTGCTCGCACTTAGACAGGCAGTGACCACATCCCCAGTCTTACCTGGTGACAGAAATTACAAGGTCTCATCAGTTTAGGACACATCCCAATTTTGGAGAAGTCGAACCTGGAAAAATATATTTAAGGCTTTTGAATAAATGAAACTTGGTATCTAGTTCAATTCACACCCCTGGAAACACTAAAGCTTATTTACTGAATTTTATTTTTACCCTTAATTATGCTTAATATGTTTATCTGGTTTTTAAAGCCATAGTTCATTAAAATGAACACCTTTAGAATTGAAAAGAATGAAATAATTTGCATATTCCTTTATAATTCGAAAACTACTTCTATACATCCCAACTAATTTAACTTTCCAACAAATTAAATGCGCGCTGGGCATTATTATTGTTAGGTACTACAGGATACTATTTGCTTCACTGCGGTGATTTTCAAGCAGTGTGCCACAAGAGGCACACTAATGGGCTGCAAGGATTTTGAAAACGTGCAGCACCTGACTATTTAGTCGGAGGCACTGACTTTCTCCCCTAAGGTTGTCAAATAAAAAATAAAAATAGCAATAGCTGTCTGGTGTGAATGAAACAAAGCTACTTAGTTTTTTGTCCGATTGGCAAAAAATAAAACAGTTTTTGGTGTGCCGCAGAATTTTAGTATTTGGTTTATATGTGCATGAGATGAAAAAGGTTGAAAATCACTGATTTATTGCATTCAATTATTTATCCCTATGCCCACTTTACAGATGAGGCAACTGAGGCTCTGATTTAATATTAAATGGTTAGATCATGAACATTATTAGTAAATGCTCACATCAGGGTTCAAGTGCAGGCTTTACAATGACAAAAGACATGCTCTCTTCACTGACACTTCTAATGAGGAGAGGGTGAGGGCAAAGAGAACAATGCTGGCATTAGGGAGCAAGGATCACAGCTACAGAACCCCACAGAAACACAGACCAGGGCACAAGATGTAGATACGAGATCTCAGAAGCAGAGCAGTCTGGAGGCATTAAGTGTGGAAGGACATAATGCTAAACGGTGGGTGCCCATGATGTTGATTGGAGATCTTGAGAAAATATTGACCACTGCTTCTTATCCTTGTTCTTTCTTCTTTTATTTATTTATTTATTTATTTATTTATTTGTTTGTTTATTTATTTATTTATTTATTTTTATTGTTGTTCAAGGACAATTTCCACCCCCCCACCCCCGTCACTCCCCCGGAAACCCCAGCCATCCCCACCTCCCACCCCTGATCCCACCCCTTTGGGTTTTGTCCACGTGTCCTTTATACTGGTTCCTAAAAAACCTTCCCTGTTTTCCTTCATTGTCCCCTCCCACTTCCCCTCTGGTTACTGTCAGTTTGTTCTTAATTCCATTATCAATAAGGAAGTGTTACTGAGAGATCTGATCACCTCCCTGGAAGGGTTAGGGAGGGGTCACAGAAGGAGGTTGCCAGAGGCAATGGTAAACAGTTTAGGGTGGGACTGGCTGAGAAGCTGAGCCCCTCTGGAGCTCATGGGATTATGGGCCATAAGATTTAAAATAAAAAGGAGGTCAGAGACTAGCTCTCTTCCTCAAGGACGCCTGGATGATCGGGATGCAGCTGCCTGCGTTTCCCGAAGTACTGTATTTTGGGTGGGAGAAGAAGCTCTGAGCACAGCCTCGGATTGGGCCGGCCTGACAGAGTGTTGTAGTGTTATTATTCCTCTTGGAAGTGCAGTAGAGGGAAAGGACTCTGAGACAGAAGCCAGCCATTCTTCCAAAATTGTGTAGCTTTTGTGTCTTATGTTGTTTTAGTTTGTAAAATAATCCTCTAGAAACAAGATAATTAAAAACTAATAGGGGAAATGATGATTGATTTTAGCCTTAATTGATAGGCTTAAATGATACAAGTTGTAACTAAAGAGTTAAAGATTTCAGCCTTAATCGATGGGCTTAAGTGGCTAATGCATACAAAATGCCATCATTCCAAAACTGTGTAGTTTTTGAACGAAGACTCCTTTCCTTTATCACCAAACCTTTGCCTCCCATATCTGCCTGGACTCAGGGTGGTGGTGGCCAGCGGGACCCCACTTGCTGTCCAGTAACAGTAGTCCAGCTTAGAAAGCTCAGCTTCCCAAGTAGTTAATGAAAAAATTATTATTAAAGATTAAGTTTCTGGGTGTTACATGCATTTAAGACATTAATAAATTATCATATATTTCATATTGCACTCAAATAATCGTGACTTGACACTCTAAAGTAATTCTTCACTATTATTTACTTGATGAATGCCAAAAATGTGCTTTATAGATTATTTGGAACATCTTAAAAGGTATCGAGAAATAAAGATTAAAAGTCAAATAAAGAGAAAAAAATCTAAACACCTAAATACAGTCTCTGTCAAATTTGGCATACATTTTCAGACATTTTTTTCTTTGTATTCAAAAATGTAAGTGATATATTAAAGATACTTAGTGTCCTTAATTTCTTCAAGGACATAATTATACTCACTACATAGTATTCCATTTAAAATAATAATACCTAATATTTTTAACTAAATGAATTTCAAAAAATAATAAAATAATGTCAGTGATGCATGTATGATGTACAGAAAGCAAGAGCATTGTTCATTTTTTTATTGTTTCCTTTAAACCCAAATAAAAACAAGTTTAAATGCACTAGGACTCAGCTGAGTGAACAGCATTCTGGAAGTTAGTCATTCCTTTGGGAAGATATGGGTGGGAGTGTTAATATTTACCGGCCAGGGACTGTGTCATGTGGTTTGGTGTCCTATACCCCCTCGGAGGGCATTGTAATAATTAAACGTTACCCTCCTTCAGTAGAATCTGAATCATTTCTCTAAAGCGCTGCTTGTTATACATCTAAAGCAAGCCTGAAAGATTTCTTTAGAACCAGCTTTATGCCAGCTCCAGGCTATCATGACTCAACACACTGAAAATCCCTTCAAAGAACTGAATGTGACCTGGCCTGCTTGCCTCAGCATTACACTTGGATATTAATCTTACAGTTTGGAGTTTTTGTTTTGTATATTTGCCCAACTGTTTCAGTATACTTGGTTTTGGTTGTGATTTCAACATCTATGAGTTTAAAGTTTGAGACCTTGGTGAGATCATTTACATTTTAATATTATTGTCTCTATACAACTACCTTGAAACTTCTAAAGTCATCTTTAGTGCATAATTGGTTTACTTGTGATGTCCAAGGAATAAAGAGCAAAGGGATACCTGAGCTTCTGTAAAGGAATTAGAATAATTAAGCAGTTGGGCAGTATACCTTTGCTGCCTAATCTTTGCTTCAAGTACAACCTTTCTCAAAGTCATTATCTCCAAGTGTGTCTCCCTCTTCAATCGGAAGGATCTTTCCTTTTAAAACAAGGCATAGTATATCATGCCAAAAACCAACCTTGTATTTTCTCTAATCTATTTTGTAGACAAGGTACATACTTAGAAAATGGAGGAGCCCTTGAATATCCTCCTAGACTTGAGGAATTTCCCTCAATTTAATTGTGTGTCCCTATTATCAATTCAGAAACCAGAAATCTGTCCTCCTAGCCTTTATTGTAGCAGGAGCATGACCCTCCCAACCAGAGACATCTTTCTCTTAAGAAATCAACATGAGGGAGCAGTCACCCCCATGGGGACCAATGTCCAGAAAACCCGGTGGCAGAGGTGTCTCGTCTTCGGTGCCAGCAATGTTAAAAGGTTCGGGCATCCAGTGTCCAGGCGAGCTGTAGTACATGTGTAACCGTACTGTTAGTACTGTTAGTAACTGTGGCATACGCAGAAACAGACTATAAACTTCATTCTTGGTTGCATGCATCCAACCCTGATTCTACGTTGCCCTAACAGGGGTGTCCAACCTGTGGCTCGTGGGCTGCATGCTGCTCAGGATGGCTGTCAATGCGGCTCAACACATAATTGTAAATTTACTTAAAACAGGAGATTTTCTGTGTGTGTCACAATGTATTTAATATGTGGCCCAAGATAACCCTTCTTCCTCCAGTGTGGCACAGAGACACCAAAAGGTTCGACGCCCCTGGGCCCTAAGATATATTTTGAGCCACCTAAAGTGCAAAGCAATTTTTTTTAGTGGAAGAAACTTTGCAGTTTGTAATTGTAAATACTGAGAAAGGCACACTATCTCCCTGCCCTTTCTGCTGTACCCTCTTCCTCCCAGTCTATGGCTTGTCTTAGTCCCCTTGCTCATTTTTGTCATCTTTATCTCTAACAACTAGCAGCTTTTTTCAGGGTTTATAAGTGCATCAATTCTGTAAATGGTTTCTGAGTCAAATTAAATTATCTTAAAGTAACCCCAGGCAACTCTGTAAGAATTGTTTACTTTCCTGTTATAAATGAAAAAGGGTTTCCCCTACACTCTTCATAAATAATACTTTAAAAATAGCATTTACTTTAAATTGGTGAGCAAAGTCAATATCTCTGTATAATGCAGATATAGAATTTCTGAACAGGGGTGGTAGATGAAAAATGGAACAGAAAGATTAACTGGTTTGCAAATGTAAAAAAGGAAATCCTTATAATTTTTGGAACCCAAGTAAAAATGAAAAGTTGCAATTTAGATTAATTCCTTAAATTTAGCTAGATTTTATTCATCCTCATCTAAATTGACATGGTTTAATGAACATACAGACAGTAAGTTGAGATGCTTGTGTTCAATTCCTTCTCCCATACTGAGCTCTGTGATTTTGGATAAGTTTTGGCTGTTGGAACTTCATTCATTTGCAAAATGAGGTTGCTCACACTCCATCCACCTTGAAAGCTTGTTATGTGAGTAGGAGGATGAGTGATTAGCTTTCTCATGGTGTTTTATAACTTATAAGAAGGATTATCCCTAGTGTTTATATTTTTTCTCTGGAATATTGTTTTTGCACTGAAAAACTTCTAAGTGCTCTAGAGAATTTAGTATTAAAGTAGAGAACATATTATATTGAATATTTGTTTCCTTAAGTATAATTTTTCCATCTTCATAGAGATTATATTAGAAATAATATTAATACATCCAATACTTTGGTGAACATTACAACTAAGAAAATGTCTTTATGTCCCATAATAGTAAAATTTCTCTGTTTGGAGTTTCAGCTGCAAGAGAAAGATACTCACATCTAGCCTAAATAGCTACCCCAGAAAGGTTCTTATTTTTTCCTTTTCATAGAAGTGGGAAATTTAAGAAACAAATTTTGAAGCATAACTGGATTCAGGCACTTAAACACTGTCATTAAGAGTCTTCCTTTCAGAGTTTGATTTCTCTATGTTGGTTTGCATTTGAACTCTTTTGGTGTGAAAGCAAAGTCCGATACTGGAATGTCTAGACTTGCATTCTTTCATTTTATTAACTCCAGGAGGAGGGTGAGGATTTTCTTGATAGTACCAGAAAAAAATCTCATGTGTTCTTGGCTCACACTAAAGACACAAATGTCTTTCTCCAATCATTGTGTTTACAGGAATGGAGTGTTCTGTTTGGTCCATCTGGGTCATGTGCCCAATCCTGTAGCTCAATCCTGTATCCAGCAATCTTTGATCCCCAGGGAGTGGGAATGGATGGGAGGGGATGTTCACAAGGACAGACTTTGCAAAAAAAAAAAAATTTGAGAAGTTACCAGGGCCAACTATTAAGAAATATCTGCAGAAAATGCTTTAAATTTGTCTCAATGAAATCTTGTTTTTAATAGCTTTTGTCTATGACTTAGTAATCAATAACTTAGACACTACCCCTATTATCTCTAAACCATAGGCTATTTTGCAACATTACCAGGAACATGAATAGTATTAGGCTGGCCATACTATCATCAAGGTGAACAGATAAACACATAGAGAGGATTTCCAAGATGGCTAAAAAGTAGAAAACAATAAAGTGATTGCAAGAAGAAACTGCTGCCAGCCTGTGGCCACTAGGAGCCCGTCTTTGTGAATTTTTAATAAAGGGCTCTCAGCACATAGAGATGTCATGCTTTCATTAGGGGTGATGTGGAGGCTGCTACCCAGCAGGCCCCATATTCCAGCTAGCCCTGGGGTACTACAGGGGAGAAAGGGCGCAGAGTCTACCAATTTCCAGCATGATGCTTCCTTCCCATTATACACAGTAAAAGTCAAACACAGGAGCTCCCTAATACCAAAAGCAAATATAATGGAACTGGGTAGAGACCTGATTTAAGATGGAAACATCTGAGTCCTAAACTCAGATCTACCTTGAACTTACCATATATTCTAGGTAAGCCCTTTTCCTTATCTTGACTTTTATTTTCATTTATAAATTAGAATTAAAAAATGATAATACCAAAAGCCACTTATCATCCAGTAACTTTATCCTACTAGAAATTCTATGTTTTGATTTTTTCAAATTTAAATTTTTAATATAAGAAATAAATGGTTCAAAATGCAAAACAATATCAAAGAAACACTGTAAAAACTTCATTCCTACCCCTGCTCACACTTGCTGTGTTCTGCACTGATCTTTAGCTTTGTTGATTTCTTTGATATCTTTCCAGTTTCTATATGAAAATTCAAGTAAATATCATATATATTTGTCCTCCTCTCAATTTCCCACACAAAAGTTAGCACTGCCTTTTTTCCCATTGAATATATTGTGGGACTCTTTATATGACTACATAAATTATGTCCTCATTCTTTATTCAGCCACTAGTATCCAATTATTTCCAATATTGTTCCACATACAGACATAGGTACCAGAAGTGCAACTGCCAGGTCAAAGGGTAAATGCTTTTGTAATTTGAATTTTTCATGACAGCTTTCTCTAGGGATTGTACAGATTCATAGTCAACCTGAATAGTGTAAGCCTGTTCTCTCACAGCCTCACCAACAGAGTATGTTAAAACACCCTTAGATTTTGCTAATCTGAAAGATCAGAGAGAGTTGGTGGTGGTGGTAGAGATGAGGTTAACTTTCCTACTGAGGCAAGTAAGTTCATACAAAGTGTTAATCAAAGTTCAAAAAAAGTTAAAATCAAATCAAGTGCCTTAGGGCCATTTGGTCCACCATTTTTAAGGATAGCTAAGATTTTGACATGCAGAGAAGTCAGGCATGACAACCAGGAGAGGGAAGAATGTGTGTAAAAAATGCAGGGAAAAAATATTCAGGCATGTGTTCAGTTACAAAGATATTACGGTAAACTCCTAGAAAGAAAAAGCTACCCTTAACTGGATTAACTGTATTTTCATTAAAGTAATCATGACATAGCTGCTGAATAAGAATTACCGCACATTACAAACAGTCCTAAGGAAAGCATGAGCAGACTTCCTTGGTGATTCTCAAGAACATTGAGGTATAAAGGACTTTCCAGGGGATTGAATTTCTCACAGATAGTGGAGACTCAGAACTAATAAGATTCTGTTATTAATGTAATTAAACTCTGATTTTTACCAGTTACTTGGTAAAAAATAAGGCAATTGGTAGCATTTAAAATTTAAACCTGTACCCAGTCATTTAATACATATTAATTATTATGTGCTAGGTTCTTTGGAAAATACTATAATGATCACATCTTGTTCACAAGGCAGACAAGAAATGTAGATCAACAACAAGAGCAAAAATGAAAAGTATCTTCTAATATGTGAATAAATGTCTATGCAATTCCAAAGAATGGAGACTTTTAAGAACTAAAGAACATCATAGACATCTTCATCCACTAGTTGGCATTTTAAATAGTCATGAAGGATGGAGAAGATTTCACGATGCACTTATGGAGGGAACGGATCCTGGAGTGAAGGGACAGCATGAGCAGAAATAGGAAGGTAAGGGGCAATATGTGAACAGTGGGAAGTTTATTTTGATTGGGGTAGTGGTAGAGATTGTAAGGAAGGCTTTTGTGTGGCTAAAGAAATGCCAGGAGAGATGTCTTTGCAAAGAACATTTACCAAAGAAATTATTTCAGTTGATGCCAAATCTATAAACATAAAGAATGGTAGGAGGGCAGAACAATGAAGACCCCCACATAAGAAAATATGAAGGTGCTGCAGAATGGCCATGAGCTTGCTTTCCTTTGGAGAGAAAAATGGCACCGCCTTCTTCAGATGACACCAGTGGGACATTGCTCCAAAGGGAAAAGAAAAGGTGCTGACTCTGATGATTATAATTGCCACTTTTCTTTATTTCTCTGACCAGAACCTATGGGCTTAGGATATAGACTTACAGGATGACTGATTCAAAAGCTCAAATATTCATGTTCTTGTCAGAAAAAAAAATCCATATCTGTTCCCGAAAGATAACAGGTCCATGGGAGTAAAGAAATTAAAATAGCTGATCAGTTCCAACATATGAGGTTATAACCATGTCTCCTGATTCTAATACTTGGTTTGAATTTTTAAAAATAGCATTTTAGGCAAACAGAAGCAATGCCTTTTTAATACATCATTATTTCACAATTGCATAATTAATAAAACAAATATCTTGTATTTTGGTAATTGCTTATGGTTTTCAAAGTGCATCCACATACACGTTCTCAATTGCATTCTCATAGCTTTTGTAATTATCAGGGTGTGGCATTTTATTTCTACTTTTTAGATGAGGATACTAAGGATGAGATAGTAAATAGCTTTCTGGGGAATCGAAGGCATTTGAAGAGAAGGAATAATAGTACTAACTCTACTGCACAGACACAGGAATAGAGACCTGTGGAGGTGGTCAACTCTTGCCCACAGACTCGAGCTTTGGACTGATGAAATTGGGACCCAAATCCTGCACTCCAACTATTAGACCAAGATTCTTCCCTCCCCTCCCTAGTGCTTTTGAAGATTTAAGTAAGAGCTTTTCTTTTGAGCAGTGCCTGTATATGATTCAGCAAATCCTCAAATCCTATCTCAAGAATGTAGTAGATTCTATTAAACTTTCTGTAGCCAGTATGGATCAGCATGGTTTATTCCATCTTGTAGTCTCCTAAGTGAATAAATTTTTCACCTGCAGAGAAGTGACATTTAAAATAAAGCCAAATAACTTTCTGGTTTTGAAAATGTCAGAGATGATCAGGGATTACTTCCAGGCTTAGAGCTACTGCAGCAATTTTTCTTGAATGACTCTGCAGTCTAAACACATATGGGTTGATATAATCTCAATCTCTTCTGGTGAGTTGCAGTTTTGAAACTCATTTAATCCCTTGCTATTTTGGAATCAGTATCATGCACTAGATGGGCCATCCAAAGTTTAGTGTTTATAGTTATATTAAAAAATCGTTGCAGGCTACAAATCAGTGATGTACCCAAATGCCTTCTAACTGCTGAGAGAATTATTTCTCAGGATGTAGGAAGTAAGGGAAAAGAACAGTTTGCTGCTTTATAAGCTTTAGATGGTCCAGATAATTTTGAAGGTTCTTCCAACAGGAAAAAAACACTAAATTTTGGGCTTAAAAAAAGGTTTATGAGTAATTATTTATGATATATATAATGCCCTATTTCTTAATAGGTATGGTTCTTTGGACTGCATGATGGATTGTAATTTGGCTATAGAAAAATCTTTTCTGGACTTCTGGCCAAGATAGAAGCATAGGTGGAAGCACTGTACCTCCTTGCACAGCCAAGTTTATGAACAACAAAAATTTAGAAACCAGAACACAACCAAAACAGAGAGAAAATTGAACTGTGCCAAAGTCTGACAACAACAATCTATTCATCCAGACTGGTAAGAGGGGTAGAGTCAGCAGCTGGTAGAGAGGGGTCGCAGTAGGAAAAAGCGGCCACACTGACCCAGGCACATAGGCAGCAGTTGGCAGATCCCAGGCGTGGGGTGGCAACGGGCAGACCCAGTGAGGGTGCAAGGTGGCCGGCTGACCGAGATCACACATTTGCATGCAGATAAGCCAGGCAAAGGAGAGAGCAGTGAGACAGACTGCCCAAACCAGGGCCCCAGTGCTGGGAATTAAATCCTAAAAGCACCAATTGGAAAAACTTTCGGGGGTCGAGGTGCCAGGAGAGGCTCCCAGGCTCACAGACAGTTTGTTGGAGAGACCCACAGGGTCCTGGAGGGTGCACAAGTCCACACATCCGGAAACCAGCACCAGAAGCGTCCAATTTGCTTGCAGGAAGTGGCAAAGGGAACCGAAATCCAAGAGAGAGCAGAAAAAATGCCATTGCCCCTCTCTGACCCTCCCCCCACATACAGTGTCACAACCCACCGACCGGGGTTGCCGCACCTTGGTAAACACCTAAGGCTCTGCACCTCATACAAAACAGGTACGAACAGACCAAAACATTATGGCTCAAGAAGAATAGCTCAAAGTTCCAGAACCAATACTTCTAAGCCACCAAAAGATAGCCAACCTATCAAATGCACAGTTCAAAACTCTGATGATCAGGATGCTCACAGAACTGGTTGATTTTAGTCACAAATTAGATGAAAAAATGAAGGCTACACTAAGTGAAATGAAGGAAAATGCACAGCGAACCAATAGGGATGAGAAGAAAACTAGGAATCAAATCAATGGAGTGGACCAGAAGGAGGAAAGAAACAACCAAACAGGAAACAATGAAGAAATAAGAATTCAAAAAATGAGGAGAGGCTTAGGAACCTCCAGGACATCTTTAAATATTCCAACATCTGAATTATAGGGGTATCAGAAGGGGAAGATAAAAAGTTATTTGAACAAATAATAAAGGAGAACTTCACCAGTCTGGCAAAAGAAATAGACTTTCAGGAAGTCCAGGAAGATCAGAGGGTCCCAAAGAAGTTGGGCCCAAGAAGGAACACACCAAGGCACATCATAATTACATTAGCCAAGATTAGAATGAAGGAGAGAATTTTAGAAGCAGCAAGAGATAAGGGGACAGTCACCTACAAAGGAGTTCCCATCAGACTGTCAGTGGATTTCTCAGAAGAGACCTTCCAGGCAAGAAGGGGCTGGAAAGAAGTATTCCAAGTCATGAAATCCAAGGACCTACATCCAAGATTGCTTTATCCAGCAAAGCTTTTATTTAGAATGGAAGGGCAGATAAAGTGCTTCTCAGATAAGATCAAGTTCAAGCAGTTCATCATCACCAAGTCCTTATTATAAAAATGTTAAAGAGACTTATCTAAGAAAAAGAAGATAAAAAATACAAACAGTAAAAAGACAGCAAACTCACAGTTGTTAAGAACCACACCTAAAACAAAAGCAAACTAGAATAGGAACAGAATCACAGAAATGGAGATCACATGGAAGGTTAGCAACAAGGGGGTGGGGGGAGAAGGGGGAAGAAGATTCAGAGAATAAGTAGCATAGATGGTAGGTAGAAAATAGAGGGGAGGGCAAGAATAGTATGGGAAATGTAGAATCTAAAGAACTTGTGACACATGGACATGAACTAAAGGGGGGAATGCTGGGGGAGGAAATGTGCAGGGTGGAGGGAAATGAAGTGGGACAACTATAATGGCATAATCAATAAAACATATAAAAATAAATTTAAAAAAAAGGAAAATCTTTTTTATACTTCTGCCTTCTAAAGAGGGTATTAAGTGTATGTTGGGCAACTGAACTCTTACCTTCTTTTTCCACTCTCGTTTTGTGTGATCTTAGGGAAGAAGATATTTGTTGCTATGATGATAGTTTAGCATTTTTAATGGTATAATTTCTGCTCTTAACAAATCTTTTTGCAGGCCCTCTTAGATGTTATAATATAAAAATTTTTATAGCAACTATTCGGTTAGCAAACATTTGCCTCATGTTTTGGAAGAGAGCAAGTTTTCTTTTTTATTATTTTTATTTACATGTGCATGACTCCTCTAAAAAGCTGGTATGGTGTCTGTCATCCTTCTAAGTGACAAGGCCATTCATAAGCAGGAACCAGGCAGTGCACGACTGAAAGAAGTCACCTGAAAACAGCTAATGGCGACGCCTTTTCTTCATAGGTAATGTTTCAGTGTTTCCTTATCATGATTGTGCTCTTTTTCTACTCATCTGAGCTGCAAATTCTTCTTTTGTAGAAAGCATGGAATTTGGCCTTCATTTCATGAAATTGTATTTATGAGGAATTGAGAAACACTAGTGTTTAGGAACCACAAGGGGCCTCCTTTACTGCACCCCGTTTTGGGCTCTGTCCCACAGCATGGCTTGAGAAGGGTGGTGGCCGAGAAGTGAGGGGCGGGTTCCTTTCCCTGCTCTGCAGGGCCTCTCATGGTGTCATGTGACTGGCCTTTCTTGCCTGGAAGAGAGCTGGAGAGAGAAAACTTCTGGGCCCCCCTACTCTGTGTTACAATGGGCTGGTGTTCTTCCACCGCTGCTTCATTCTAGGTCACCTAGAATAGGTGACTTCCACGGGAACATTTACAAATTTTATTCAAGTTAACACAAGGGCTTGATCCCCAAAATATTGTCTTACAATGGCAGAGCTTAAAATAAAAATGAAAAGTCTCCCACTCTACCTTCTCCCTGCAGGTCCACAGATCCAGACAGTCACTTTTACCTTTCTGTGGTTGACATTTTTCTCATGGATATCTGTTACTCCTTGCTCACTCCACCAACCATACACTTAAGAAATAAACATAATAACTCTATTTCTTGATTCATCAACTTTTAGCAGTAGCAGTGGATTCCAAAACAAAGTGTGTACTTTGCTCGAGTGTAAACTACTACTCTCTCCTTCCCTCCTTCTATCTTCCAGTTTCTAAGAATTTTACCATTTTCATGCTTTATAGACTTGAGATCTATACTTTGGTTACAAAAGTGTAAAAAATAAAACCCCAATAATTCTAATTATTTGAATTATGTAATATCATTCACTGCAAAACCAAGCTGTGCAATTGGATTTGTGGATAAAAAGAAATGTAATCCTAAATCATTGAATGAGTCACTCTAAAGAAAGTTTTCTGCAAGTCAAGGTCAAATGAACTATCTCCTTACAGTCTATTAACTGTTCAAAGTCATGCCATATTAGAGATCAGTTCCTCCCCAGACCACAAGGAAATGAGCCTTTCAGGAATCTGCCTTGGAGACTCAGGAGCCTTTGGAGAGAATGTCTAAGGGAAGAGAGACTAGGTCAGGGCTGACCACACAAGGTTTTAACTGGCAGAGCAAAGGGGACTTGGGTCTGGCTCCTAGAAAGGATGAGTATTAGTAAAATCAAAGATAATTATTTTTACTAAAATTTGTCAGGGGCACTTAGGGTTCAAGGAGTCATTGCCTTGATAATTTGATATGCTGATGACTGAATAAAATGCAAAAATAATAAGAGGGATATTTACAGAACCCTGCCCAAAGTGAAATCTCCAGGACCTTAATGACGCTTCATGATACTGGCAATAGAGCCTAATGGAGGTTGTGGGGTTTGGTGGATATAGCAGTATTTGAGGGTAACTGGAACATGGCAGAATCTGTTCAGTGGATATGGAGGTATGAAGAAGAAGCGGGTGTGGACCCTGCAAAGGTGTTAGAGCCAAGGGAGAAATCCATGCCTGGGAGAAATGGCGGCCCTCCTTGGAAATGCTTGTACCAAACAGATACACAGTTTCCAGAAAGGGGAAATCAGTTTAGAGGAAAAAAGAAAAAATGGTGGATTTTATAGGGAAGGTGCACAACTTGTTCATGAGCTAGATCTCAATGAAGATATAATTAGGAAAGAGGCAGCAGGGAAAAAGGCTAGTCGAAAATCAGTCAGACTCACTTGTCTTTTGTACAGACGCTTGATAAATGTTGTAAACATTTAAATTTGTATTTCTAGGAAGACATTTCTCCTCGACAATATGACATCACAGGAAACCTTTGCTCAGAGAAACTATGTTTATAAGATCTTCCACAAGTCACTCTAAGATGAGCAGAGCCACATTTTTTATCTATAAATTGGAGATAAGAAAACCCCCTCCTTACAAAGTATTGTGGGGATTAACTGGAGAGATGGAAAAGTCTTAGATAAACTCTAATGGGCTATAAAACCATTAGTTTTCATTCTATAGACTAAACTAATTTCAGAAACTGTCCTGTTTGGATGGTTCTGCCTTCTGGAATGGCTGAGGCTCACACAAGCCTTCCTATCCATTGCTGGGGAGGCGATGAGATAAGAATCCTCACTCTCCACACCAGCGTAATTGGCTGGCTTGGCCTGCCCAGAGGTCTCTTTGGTATTTTGACTACTCTCAAGGTCACTCCAAGAGATAGTTTACGGTCCTTTGAAAGGACTGTATTGCCTTATTTATACTCTCTTACTTTATCCGGACTGGCATGGGCAGGATTTCCTCCTGAGGCAGCAGCTTAAACCCCCTACTTTCAATTTCTAAATAAACCCCGACAACTTAGATTCATTAACAAGGCATTTATTGTTGTCGAGAATTTTAAAAAGAAAATAATTCTTTGTTATTGTAAATGATTATTTGAATTTTTTAAAAATATATGTTTATTGGACTTATGGAGATGGTAACCAGAGTGATATAAAAAGAAAAACACTAGAATAGAATTCATAAAAAATGAGGGACCCAGCTTGGCTGTTTCTCTTCTTTACAGTATGATTTTGAGCAAATACCTTTACCACTCTGAGCTGTATACATCTTCTAAAATATATTAATTTCTGTTTCTTTTTTATTTTAATTGTTGTTCAAGCATAGTTTTCTCTTTTACTCCCATCCCAGCCCAGCCCACTCACCCAGCCCTCCCCCTCGTAGCCCCCCCCTCCCATTTCCACCCCCCCTAGTTTTTGTCCATGTGTCTTTTATACTTGTTCCTGTAAACCCTCCCCCTTTTCCCCTAATATTTCTCCCCCTCTCCCCTCTGGACACTGTCAGCCTGTTCTCTACTTCAGTGTCTTTGGTTATATTTTGCTTGCTTGTTTGTTTTATTGTTTAGGTTCCTGTTAAAGGTGAGATCATATGGTATTTGTCTTTCACCACCTGGCTTATTTCACTCAGCATAATGCTTTCCAGTTCCATCCATGCTCTTGCAAAGGGTAGGAGCTCCTTCTTTCTTTCTGTTGCATAGAATTCTATTGTTTAAATGTACCATAGTGTTTTGATCCATTCATTTACTGATGGGCACCTAGGTTACTTCCAGCACTTGGCTATTGTAAATTGTGCTGCTGTGAACATTGGGGTGCATAGGTTCTTTGGGATTGGTGTTTCAGGGTTCTTAGGGTATAATCCTAGCAGTGGAGTTGCTGGGTCAAAAGGCAAATCCATTTTTAGTTTTCTGAGAAAATTCTATACTGTTTTCTATAGTGGTTGTACCAGTCTGCAATCCCACCAACAGTGCACTAGGGTTCCCTTTTCTCCACAACCTCTAACACTTGTTGTTTGTTGCTTTGTTTATGATGGCCATTCTGACCTGTGTGAAGTGGTATCTCATTGTGGTTTTAATTTGCATCTCTCTGATAGCTAGCAATATTGAGCATCTTTTCATGTGTCTCTGGATCCTCTGTATGTCCTCCTGGAGAATTGTCTGTTCACGTGGACTAATTTCTGTTTCTAATAAGGAGTTGTGCAATGGGGAATGGATGTAATTAAATTGGAAGATTATTGCAGTTAGTCAAGATCTAAATTTTCCATTTATTCTATTTAGAGTTTTGGGCAAGATATTATTTGTCCTTTCTGAATATCAGTTTCCTTATCTGCATAAGGAGGTACATTCCCAGTCATTTTTAGAATGCACTCAGCTCCATTCTATTTTAACTCTGATGTGAGCATCTGTGGTACGCAGAATAATGGTGCCCCAAAGATATCCACATCTTAATCCCTAGAACCTGCGTATATGTACTATACATGACAAAAATAACTGTATAGATGTGACTAAAGACTTTGAGATGAAGGTATTATTCAGGGTTAGCCAGAGAGACCCAATTTAACCATGCTTCCTTACAATCTCAGCATCTTTCTCCTGAATCAGAGTGAGAAGAACATGTGGTTACAGATGAGGCATGGGCAAGGAAGCAGACCCTCACCTAGAAAATCTCAGTGATAGCTTGATTATAGCTCAGCAACACCTGAGTTAGACTTCTAATCTATAGATCTGTAAGATCTTAAATTTGTGTTTTTCATGACACCAGTGTTTTAGTGAATTGATAAGGCAGCTATAGAAAATGGATACAGAATGCATCTCCTTCACTCTACTAGTATATATTTATTTCCAATATGTGCTCATTGCTTAAGAGGACTCAATGAAATGTCAGACTTGGGGCTTCTCCCCTGGGATCTTGTAGTTCGTCAGAGGAGATGCATCTATGCACAACTAAAACTTTCATTTTTAGAAGAAGTCATATTTTTAGGGCTCAATTTTTAAGAATGTATAGAATTTAAACATGTAAAGATGGGACTGCATTTTTATCACCAGACAGTGATAAAGGTTCTGAGGCCAAAAATCATGGCCTGGGTATAAGAAATAAGTACCATTTGGCTTTGCTTGGGCCTGAGAAATTAAATGTTGGGCAGCCATTTTACATCATAATGACTATGACACAGAATGAGAAATGTTTTCTATTATGCAATGTTAAAAAAGCCAAATGTAAAATTATATCTGAGCTATAACTTCAGCTTTGTAAATTATGTCTGCACATGAGAAACAGCTAGAAGGAAATACCAGCCACAATAACATGTATAATAAGGCAATGTTAGGGTGGAAACAAGTTAATTCTTTTTATTTTCTGGTTATTATTATTATATGTGCAGTAGTTAGAAATGCATGAAAGTGGTTAGTGGATGGTCTTATTTTACAAATATAAGGGTATTTGGTGCATATACATAGTTTAAAAATACAAATAATTTGCACACTGAATTTGGTGGTCATAGTATATATACTCTTTAGCTTATAGGAAACCTGCAAAACAAAGACATAAAAATTCTCTTTTTTAAAAAGATTTTACATATTTATTTATTTACTTTCACATTGTATCTGCTTTATTTTTAAATATCTTTGTTTTATTTTTTCATTACCATTTAATTCCCTTATGCCCCCCATCCACTCCCACACTGTTGTCCAGGTCTCTTTTCCTTTCTCATTGTTAGCATTAAAGGAGGCATAAAATACTTGTCCAAGGTGCCCTGCCCACAGCCAAAGATTCACCCAATATAAAAGGTCCTATCTCTTAGGAAGGACAGATTTTGTTTCAGCAGGACATTGTGATGACAAAGCTTGGCTATCTGTAGAAAAAAGTAAAATATGGGATATTATTTAAATTGAAGTGATAAAATGTAAAGATTAAATAACATTTGATAGAAGCCTAGTTGTGCTCCAGGGACTCTTTTATTAGGGAGTCTTATGATAGAAACTAAAATATATCTATCTATCCAAAAAGCAATTTATTGCCCACCTCACTGTCTTGCTAAACTCAGCATTCTCTCAAGGTAGCTGGAAGCAGAATCAGTTGCAATAGTATCATAGGTCTATCCACCTCTATCTCACTGCCAAGATGAACTAGATTTGTTTGCCACAAAAGAATCTTATCAATTGGCCTGACTTATTTATTATAAACCTGCATACTCGCCTAGTGCTTTTACTAAATTAGCTTTTTCTGGTCATTAAAATATATATGTGTATTGCTATCTTCTGCAATGCATTTGACTTCATAGATACTGCAGTCAAACATTCAATAGAATGACTTGACTAAATCACTAAATTCTATTTCAGAATTAGAAGGGCACTTAGAAGTCATTTGTAAAACCACCTCACTTTATAGAGTGGGGAACTGAGGACCAGAAAAGACAATATTTTCATGAAATTTCATAGTAAAAGTTGGTAATGTAAGAATGGAAATGTCTTTTTGTTCCCTGTTTAGTACCATTTCTAAATAATATACCACATTCTTGTTGGAAGCACAGGTTGAGTTAAAGGATAACAATTATAAACAAGTCTGGAATGTTTAAATGGGAAACTAAGTTTGATTTTTGGGAGAACAAACATATCAGTTTACCTCATTTTTAGATGGGTAGAAATTAGCATGTTGTCAGATGGTGGAAATGGGGCATAGTGGAGTGCCATATTAGGCTGATACTGCTCTGACCACATGTACCATCTTTATTTTTCACGTTGTGCCTACAGCAAAGCATGGTGCATGACAGTTACTCACTGATGTTTCTGAAATGATGCTCTTCTACAAGGACAAGAGGAGGAATCACTCAACACTTAATACTGAAATGTCTATTGACTTTATAACTGCACTGAGCCCAAAGAATCTGGAGGATCACTAGAACATGATGGATCCTCATACTTCAGAAAATTGAAATCCGGTTGGAAGGAAAAGATTAGAATTTACAAAACAAAAAATACTGAAAATCCACTTAATTGTATGTTTATTTGGCATAGTTGCTAGAAAAGGGATCAGAGACAGTAATGATAATAATGACTAAAGAGTTAGTAATGACTTCAAAGAAAACATGAGACTTAAAGGACAGGGAGGCTCAGATTATGAGTTGAGTAGAGATCATTTCTTGGCTTTTATTACACAATTTTCTCTAATGTCCTTGCCTATTCTTTCTTCTCTTTTATGAGCAAGTGTAATTTACTGGCTCCTTAAATATTGGTGTTAACAGGATCTCATTTCTAGAGGTCCAATAAATTTCTTGTTTTGTATCTTTTCTTCCTCTTTAAACATGTTTCTAGGGAGATTTCCACCATTATTTAGGATTTGACAATTACCTAAGTGGTAATTTCCAAATCTATTTCTTGAGTCCATACTTTATACTACAGACCTATGGTACTCAACTAGGAGTCTTTCCCCTTGGCTCCATCCTCAGGGAATATTTGGTCATGTTTAAAGATATTTTTGATGGGCAGCGGAGGGATGTGCTATTGGTATCCAGTGAGTTAAAGGCAAGAATGTTGCTAAGTATCCCTCAAAGTACAGGACACTCTACCTTTTTCCCATCATTCCCAAGGAAGAATGATCCAGTCCAAACTTCTTTACAGAATTTTATCCAGGGTGCTAAGATTGAGAAATCCTGCTATGGAAACATAGGTCAAACTGCTAATTGGCTTTCTTCATTTGAATGTGTCAAAATGTCTCAAATTCTATTTGATAAAAATGAAATATATCATTTTTCATCTCCCAAATATCAAAAAATGTTTGACAATATCCAGTGTGGTTAAGCCTTGATAATATTTATTTATTAACTATGATAGTTGCTATGATGAAGTTAGGTAATACAAGTAAGCACTGAGTCATATCTTCATGAAGTCACAGCAGAAAATCTAAGGGGAAGGACTAACAGGAGCTGGCCTATGAGCTTGCACTCCCTTTATTGGGTTTCTATATCCTTGGAAATTGACTCCTTTTATTTTGTTCTTCACTTGGCTCCAGACAGCACCTTCCATCCTATTCATGCTCTTCTCCAGGTTATGCCCATTGCATTTTTTACTAAATTAAATAATCAGCATATTTTATAAGATCACCATAAAAAATAAATTTGCCTTTGTAAAATAACTATGCCTATTTCTAATTTTGTAAGAAAATTAATACAAGAGAAGCACAACTATAACTGAAACCCTCAATTCCCTCTACTGTATTGACATTCTCTATCAAACATGGTTATATAAATTTCACATATGTTCAAGTGCAAGTCATTAAAATATGAAATGCTATTTCTAAAATTTTACTGTATGAGTGGGGTACACCATTACCTAGGAATGCTAAGTATGGACTTAAAGATACAAATATTCTTAGTCTTTATTACACAATTTATTTTTTGTGATACCACTAACTACTGTACATGATTGCAACTTGAGGACAGGGGCCAGTGGTGTGTAGGTAAACCAGTTCCCTAAAAAGAAAGGAAGGAAGGAAGGAAGGAAGGAAGGAAGGAAGGAAGGAAGGAAGGAAAGGAAGGAAGAAAACAATAATTGTTGTATTTGCATATTTCCATTTATTCCCACCATGGTCAATTTCAAGTTGCCAAACTTTTAACACCTGACTCGAAGAATTTCTGAATATTTAGCTATCGACTTTCCCAAGTAAGTATAAGCTTATTCCAGCACCCCACTGTTCTAAGTGTGTAGTCTTTTGTGTGAGTAAAGCAATTCTGAAATGGGAATCTCATGGTATGGGATTTTGTTCTGGCCCTAGCATAAATTTGCCATGGACTCTAGGTTAGCTACTTCATGTCTCTCACATTTCAGTCTTCTCAATAGCAAAATATGGTGGATGAATGGAGACTCGCCCAGATCTATTGTGGCTATAACAGTCAAAGGTGCAAAGCATTCCCCTCATCAGTCACAATGACTCTCACTGTGCAAGCATGAAATAGCAGTACTATTGGGAAAATATAATAAAAATTTAATATTAAATTGCTATAAATGCATTTTCTTTTTCTATTGGTTTATTATAGACTACATTTTGCATAGGTATGCTACTTGTCTAAAACAACTATAAATTGGGCTAAAACAATTCTTTATTTTTGCCAGTTTATTTATTCCTTCATCAATTATGCTTTTTATACTATGTGAAACATGCCTGTACCATGTCACTTATCTATTTCTAAAAATGTTCATTTTAATGAATTTGATCTCTTTATGAACTTTTTGCAATGCAACATGGTTTGATGATGTCACATTTGAGAGATTTCATGAAGTGGCAATCTCTATAGGAAGTAGAAAATGTAATTTTTATGCTGTTTTATCTAAATAGACATATGCTTATATTCTTTTATGCCATAAATAATTTGCTGGCATCTGTGATATACAGATATTATCCTATGAGTCTGTCTCTATGAAGTGTAACCAAACCAAAGGAATAAGCCAACTGTGAGTTCCCTCTTTCCAGTCAAATGCAAATTTGACAGATTTTTCATTACCAAAAGATGACATAGCATTGAATTTCATTTGGTTCCTTCACTTTTTAAAGTAGGTAATAATATGTCAAATAAAAATATTCAATAGGCCACTTTCTTTTAATATAAAAGTTAGAGTGAACTAGTTTAACTAAACTTTCTGCTCCTTGTTAAATTTTTTTTTGTCATTTAGCCCATAATAGAACCATGCCTATGGCATCATAGAGGACCAGTGCTGGATGACCCTCTTTAGGTGTTATCATCCAATTTTATGATTAAGTGCATGGAAAAACTGAGACTCAAGACCAACAAATGACCAAAACAGCACAGAAAGGGTCATTCTGCTCTTTACACTCGATCCCAGAACACCCTGAAACTCCTGATATCTGCTTTTTCTATTACATGGACATGAAATTAAAAAGTAGTTTCATGCACCTTGTACACCTCACACACATTACTTCTTTTATGTATTTACACTCAAGATCCATAGATCTCTTTCTTTTCTGCAAATTTCATGCCCATATTTGCTCACACTCTTCTCTGCTTATTACCATCTAAGTGACTGATAACAGGTATAAGGATATTCCTTGTAAGATACATTTGTATTTTCATAGATATCCAAAGGAACCTCAGTTATTGTCTAATGAATTTTATTTGAAAAAAGTTTTAGGTTTACAGACATATTATGAAGGTAGTAGAAAGTTCCCATATACTCCACACTCCCCACTGTTAACATCTTACATTCATATTGATTACAGTTAATGAACCAATATTGATATGTTGTTCTTAACTGATGCCTATACTTTGTTAAGATTCACTTAGTTTTTACATAATTCCCTTTTCCTGTTCCAAAATTCCATCCAGGATAATTCACTACATTTATTCATTATGTATTTTTAGGTTCATTTTGCCTAAGATAGTTTCTCAGACTTTGTTTTTGATGACCTTAATAGTTTTGAGAATAAATGGCCAGGTATTTTGAAAAATGTTTCTCAATTGGTATTTGTCATGATTTTTTTTCTCATGATTAGATCAAAGTTATGGATTTGGGGGAGGAAGACAAAGAGAGGTGAAGTTCCATTCTTGTCACATCATGGCAAACATTAATCTGATTTATCACTATTGATGCTAAACTTGATCTCGTAGCCAAAGTACGGTTGCCAGCTTTCATGCAGTGCTCTTTGGAAGGAAGTCAGTACATGTAACGCATTTTTACAGACTGAATTATGCTTCACCTTCATGAAGGCAGAGTAGCTACATAAATTATTTAGAATTCTTTTGCACCGCGGATTTGTTTATTCTCTGCCATTAATTTACTTTTTCAATCATTTATTTACAGCAGCATGACTCATGGGGTATGGTTCAACTCTTTTTTTCTTCATATTGTTACCGTATTGGCTATTGGGAGTTACTTCAGTTGACTCCTGTGTCTGAATAACATATCCCAGTTATCCTGTATTTTCAGCATGTCCTCATTTTCTGTCAATACTAGATGCTTCAAGCTTATCTTGTATATTTCCCTCCCTAGTTCTAGAATCAACCAACCATTGAAGAAGCCCTGGTATCTTCTATTGGGAACTTGCATTTTAAAACGGTATTTAAACCACTTAAATTTGCCATTTAGGTGGTACTTAAAACCATTTAAAACTTGGTATTTAACACCAAGATCTGGGTATTAGTTATCCAGATATATAAACTGTTTTACAAAGTGGTGGACCATTGTTACTGGGAGATCACTGATTCTAGGCTCTCTCATCTGACAATTTACATGTATATGTATATAAGTATATATATGTATATACATTTATAAGTATTAATTACTATTATAACCATCTGTGTCTATATAAAAATATCAGTTTATAATCTTTTCTCTAGCTCGAATCCATTATCACATGGATTATCATAGCCTTGGTTATCTGCAAATTATAGATAACTTCTGTAATCCATTATCTAATGGATTATCATATGAATTATCACATGAATTCATTATCACATGGATTATCCTAGCCTTGGCTATCTGTGAGTTATAAATAACTTCTGTAACTTGGTTTTCTATAGGAGTGAGACATTGCCTCTCACCATCTATCATCCATGTATTTAATTGTTCAATTGCAATATATATGCATAGTGGTTTCAGAAATTCTAGTCCAATCCATATGGGAAGTGACTTTTGAACCAAAGTACAGAGTTTACATGCAGTTCCTTTTGACTTTATTCTTACAGATTATACTCACTTCCAAAGTTATTTCAGTCAGCACCTTTTCCCCAGTCCACTCCAGTGAGATTATTTCATAAATGTATAGTATAGTTAGTTTTTTTTATGGTCTGCACTCTATCCTAAGATTTCCCAACCTGATAAATACTTTTTCTTAAATTTCATACATTAATATTCTTATTTTATATTGTAAATTTCTATGGGTTTTGACAAGTACAAAATGCTACGTGACCCTCATTACAGTATCATACAAGCTTTTGCCCATTTTTAATTAAGTCATTCATTATCTTTATTAATGAATGACTTAATTAAACTCAACATTATTCATTTTTGAGTTTTCAAAGTTCTTTGCATATTTTAGATAACAGTTTTCTATCAGATGTGTTTTTTGCAAATATTTTCTTCCAGTCTGTGGCAAGTTTTCTCATTCCTTTGCAAAATGTTTTCTCCTTGCCTTTCACAGTTTCTACAAGTTAAAAATTAGAGTTGCAATACTCTATCATTATTAAATCTTAAGAATCAAAATTCTTCTCTTAGGATTCAAAGTCATATGACAACCTACAATTTCTGTCTAGTGTCTGATTCCACCCAGACCTTTCAAGCCTAGACATGCCCTCCTCTGATCCCTCACCATATCTTTGTCAGGCTTTCTGCTCAAAACAGCCTTCAGTTCATGCTCCAAACTACCACTTCCTATTGCTTTGGAGCCAAGCTACAGTATCATAGGCAGACCTGGAGGAAGCCTGAGCAATCTTCCAGTCCATCCTTCATGAGAGACTCAAGGAACCTCTCCTGTAAAGACATCACTTGGAAACTGGTCAGTTGCTTTTATAATCTGTGTCTCTTGTAAATATTTTGTTACTACCACCATTACAAGCTATTACATCTTAAACTTTTGCAATGTGTAAAGAAGCACTATATGGTTACACGCATCTGCATATTAGCCCTCTAAGTAAGGTAAACATTTCTCCACTTTACTCATGTGCCAATTGTCATTTAACAACAATAAGTGACTCCCCTGTCTGCTGTTTGGATGTGGATGCCCTGGGCTCCTTCTCATTACTAAGTTATGTGTGTCTGAGTTTCTGACTGGCTTGAATGCATATGTTAGTTATATGCTACCTTCCCCATGAGAACATCTTTTCATGTGAGTTCCATTCACATTTCATAAGTCTAAGGGTTTGCTGGGTGGAAATGTCATCCTTTGTGACTAAGTAAGTCAATGTCTTTCTGTCCAGTGTTGCATTATGAGGCTGAACAGAATGATCAAGAGATGTCAGCAGTGGCTCAGACCTTCTCAGTAGCTGTGTGACCTTAAGCAAGTCACATTTTTGTGTTAAAAGCCAGCTTCTGGGTACTGTTCTATTAGCTCATTTTATTCTGTATCAAAAACCTCATAAGATGCATCGTTAGCAATGCAATTTTACGGTTGAGAAAGTGGAGATGCAGAGAGATTAAATAACTTGCCCATGGTACACAGCTCATTAGTGCCGTTGCCAGGAGGTGAGCCTAGTTAGGAGAACTCCCTAGTCTTCATTTCTAAACACTCTGCGAAACTGCCTTTTTTATGTGCCGATTAACTATTCCACAAACCATGATAACAAACCCACTGCTGTTGTCTCAGGTGATGGGAACACCATAAAAATTAAGTCTGGCTCTGCCCCAGTGGAACTCATGGCCTTGAGAATTGATATTAGAAGTACTTGCTCCACCTCACACTTGCTGAACATTATGTACATTAAAATTTGAGAAGCATTGTTTTGGAATACTGGGACATGAGACTGCAGATTGTAGGCTTTTGTTTCTTCTTCTGGGCTTTGGTTTCTTAACCTGTAAAAGGAAGACAGTGTTCCTCTGCTCTAATATTCTTTAATGGCATCTTCTAGGTCACACTGCAGACCACTGCAAAGTGGCAGTGACCTGGGACAAGGATGCCAGCAAAACCTAGCCTCTGTGCAGGCTCGAGCCTGTGTGACTGAGTGACCGAGTGAGTGTCTTCTGCAATAGACAGCGGACCTTGACCCCGGGTTTCCATCTTTCTCTCTGTTTCTGACGGGGGGTTGAGGAGATTATGCTGTGGCCCAGTAAGCTAGATAGCACCTCCAGACAATTTATACAGATTTTATATTTATTTGGAGAACAGGAGGCCTAGCCCAGTTTTGCTGTATGAGTCAGTGACATGAGAATTTAAAAGGTCTGTTTCATTAATTTTGGAAGGAATTTACTGCTGACAAATTACAGCATTATTGATAGTCGGAAGACACTTCCAACGCTGTCTTCCCGCAGCTGTGTGGGAGAGCTGCGGCTCAGCCTGCAGCCTCCTGCGCTGGAGCTGGGCTGGGGCGGTGGCAGCCGCGGTTGAGGGAAGCCCTTCGCGCTAGGGAGGCGGGAGCTTTCTGGCGCCCGGCCAGCCCCTGTCTGGCTGCACCGACTGCAATCGCCTGCCATCGCTGAACAGGTAGGACAATTAGAGGTCGCCCAGCTCCATCCCGCACTGCACAGATGGGGTCCCCAGACACCCAGAGAGGTCAAGCAATTTACCCACATATCAAGAACAGAGGCATAGCTTTATCGCTTTGCATTATTTTGTGAAATTAAACCTGCTTCCGAAATGACAGCGACAGGATGTGCGTGGGCAGCTTTCTCTTCGATCTCTGCACAGCACTGAACTTTGTTTCTCAAAGACTGACAATGGCATGATATTTTTACAGACTTCCCATCATGTAAAATGGAACTTATTTCTCATACACCTATTTGAAAAGTGAGGAATGGAAAGGGCCTCTTGGGCTTTTTAACAGTTTTAGCCACTTGTGATAAACCAGGCTCTGGGATAAATTATTTGCACAGCATCGTCTTTGGTATCAACACAAGTTTCATAACATGGGTGTTAAAATCTTCACTTTAAGGCTCAGTTCAGTGGAGGAGCATATTTGAAGTCTCACAGATTGTAAGTAGCAGAGCTAGGATTCTTTCTCCAGCTGTACTTTTTAACCATTTCATGAACCTTTGGGAGTTCGGTTCCAGGATTACAGAATAAGGTTTTGTAAAAGGTTTACAAGCTGGGCTTTTAAAGGTGGGAGAATGGATCTTTCTGTTAGGGAGTGGTGATTGCCAAGCAACCACGCTCATGTCTGTGAACTTGATCAGCGATGGACACATACAAACCACCCTCCATGACCTGCAACTCAGGCTGAGAATGAGGAGTATGGGAGGCGAGGGGTAAACTGGGCTCATGTGGATAATGACAGAAGCAAGTGCCTTATTCCCAACCCCCTTTTGCCAGGGCAGAACCCGTCAGTGCAGACTAGAAATGGGCTAACAGTGGAAGGAAGCTCTAATTTTCCTTCCGTCTGTACAGACCACTTTCTTACTTCAAGGCTGGCTGACCATGCTCATTTAAAGTGAGCAAGTTCCTACTCTGTGACCTTAAGATTCCTAGGATAACTGCATCTGGAACCACTCTCAGACCTCCTCAGACCACCAGATTCAACTCTAAGATTTGGAACTAGGGACTGAGGACAGGCAAGGAAGGAAATATCTCAAAAGCTAATGGCAACATCAAGGCTTAGATTCATGTTGCTAATAACCACTGAAGCATTCTCTCTACCACACCAAGTCGTTTTCTTTTCATTATTTATGTGCCTCTATATTATATATTTACACATACTTACAATGTATGCATCATTTATGTGACATGCACATATGTATGTGTATTTACATACACATTCACTCCACAAACTATGGGGACTAATCACCAACCTTGAATGCGGTGAAACCAAAGCTGCTGAGCATACTCTATAAATGCTCAACTATTGAGATTTTAATTTAAGAAGTTAAAATGATGGTAGTAAATGGAGCTGTCCTTAAAGCACAGCTGTGCCTGTTCTTTCCATTTAGGGATTTTACCCATGCAGATTTGGAAGTAGGAGATAACTCAATTTTGAAAATTAAAGGTCAGAGAATAGGAGTGGAGAGATACCAGTGTTTAGAAATCCTAAGTGTTTTAGAAAAAGCAGTCAGGTTAGAACCGAACATCAGTTAGAAACAATTACTAAATTGCCTTTGGGTTATTTTGTAAGAAAACATCTGGCCGATCTGCTGTAGTGATGGGGGAGGGGCAGGGGGCATTTGACTGAGAGTCAGAGGACTCAGGTTCTATTTCCACAACTGCCTTGCCTAAGGCTTGTGCCCTGGGTGTGCCTCTGTGTAACTATCTGTAAAGTGAGGAAGATGGCACTCACGAGTTTAAGATCCAATGTAATTAACTACTTCTATTGTTGTCATTTCAAGTTAATTTGTTTTCAATATGTGTGTAGTCATTATTTAGTGAATATTTATTGACTAATATTGTGTGGTAGGTGTTATGCCAAGTCATGGGAACACTGTTGTGAATAGGACATACAATTTCTTCAGCAACTCAAAGTCTTGTCAGGTTATTCTTCATTGTTGCACTTTTACATGTTCTCTTTGTTCCAGACGTTAGCAAACTGTCCTCCTACCCAAAGTCAAACACTGGATAATAAGTCTATATTATTTATAGGAATTCAGAAGATTGGGCAACATAAGAATAGAAGATCAGTAGCTTTTGGGCCAAGCTATTGCAAGGAAAATGTGAGAGAAGAGGATAATTAATTGATTAAATGAGGGGAACAGAGTAGCATCAATTAAGGATCCTAGACAAGTCCAACAGATTCACATAGTAAAGTGAGATGGTATAAAGTCAGGCCAGTGTTCCTTGGAATGTGGCTCAGAGGTCACCCCCTTCAGAGTTACTGTGGGCTGGTGGGAATGCAGGTTACAGGGTTCAACTTCAATTCTCTGGCACCAGAGCTTAGGAATAGGGGTAGATAGCTGGTTGGTGCCAAATAACAAGGACTCTAGATACTTCTTATGCACACCAATGTCTGAAAGACACCGGACCAGGTAACTCAGAAATCCAACTTCATAATAAACAGCATAGCATCCATAAATTTTCTACTTTTAATTTGTAGAACAAGCACTGATTGGAATATGAGGTAAAACACACATGATTTATGTTGTTCTGATTTATATCCTGATATGAGAAACTATTAGAAATCGGTTCCATGACCTCCATTAAAAAAAAGATTGTCTTTGTATCAATAGTGGCACAAGAAGTGTAAAAAAGAGAATACTGAGAGGCAGAGAAGGAAAATGATGATTATTTTGTCTTGATATCAAATTATATTTGTTTAAGATTTACACGTAAAGTTTTATTTCGCGTGGCTGTAATGATTAGCATCAAAATGATTTAATTGTATTTAGAGAAATATATTGAAAATGAATAGAAAAACTTTCAAATTGAATATTCTATAAACACTCATATGTACTGTGAAAGAACAAATAGTCAATTTAAGAGAAATTAGATTTTAAAACAATTTCCTTTCATGAGCTTGGAAAGGCTTGATTTTTGCTTGTAATTTAGGCGCGCCAGTTCCTTATTCTTTCACTAGGTGGTGCTATAAATGTAATGCTTTTTTACTGACTGAAACAGTACAAGATAACTTTGGCGCATTACATTTTGGAATAATTGCAAGTTTAATGACCAAATCCTCTGTTTTATGATTACTTTCCAGTTAACAGTAAAGTGTTAGTGGCTTTCTGGTCACTTGTTATTGCCCATGAGGGAATGTACAGGGAAATAATCTGGCGAAAAATATGAAATCTACTTTGCTTTCGAGGGAGCAAAGTAGAAGGGAGTGAAATCCTCCTGCTGTCATTGCCTGTGTATCCGGAAGTGGCCAATCTCTAGTTACAGTTCCCTCAGACACAACAGTGTGGCAAGAAACAGTGAGAACAGAAAGATGATGTTCCATTCATCAGGACTAAGACCAGTTTTATTTTCCCTCTTTTCTTTTTCCATAATATAATTTGGAATTCTATAATTTAAAAGAACTGCTGAAACCTATAGGAACTGAAGGCTAATATTATGTGAGATCTCTAAGAATCTAGATTAATGTGTTGCTTTGGAAGTTTGTGTTTTTATGACTAGTTAAATTGTTGCAAATAGTATATCATTATTTATATTTTTGGCTCATGAATATATATAGTTCAGATTGCTTAATTTAGTTATCTTAAATGCATTTGAAATAGTTCTCTCTGAAAATGTTTATTCTATTTATTTGAATCATCTATGGGGAAAACATTGCTTTTATTTACAGTCTAAGATATAGTAAAATCTAGAGAGGAGTCAGAATTGAGATTTATTTAATTAACTTCTTTCCCTCCACCCCACAAACTGTTATTTTTGTTTCTATTTCACTTTCTTTTATTCTAATCTTGGAAAAATTTATTAGCATTGAGAATCTTTTCTCTTTGCAATGGTGGTAGGAATGAAGGACTAACCACTTCCATCCTGTTTTTGTGTTTAGATTTGTACAGTCTTCACATATCCATGCCCATGTGGTGCTGTGCTCAGTATTACAGCCCTTGCCTTTAGCCACTGGAGTGTAGATGAAACTTAAGCAGTAGCAGAATGTTTGGACCTGAAAGAGGACTCAGAAATATCTAGCTGATTGACTTTTGTAATATAATAATATATATTACTATAATACATATTATTATATTATATATTTTTAATATATATGTATCATATATACATATATGTGTATATTTGTTCAAATATATATTTGAACTTTGTCCCTGGTTCCTGGCACAGAACTTTCAAAACTATTGGAATTTCCTGAGTGATAGGAGTGCATTGTTACTAATAATGAGCATTTTTTGACCATTTCTGAGTTTATGCTAATGAGGTGACTAGGGGAAAAATTGAGTAGAGAGCTTTAGGATGGGGTTGGCTGCCAACCCAGCCCACCACACACATGATTAAAGAATCTGAATTTTTAGTCCCACCCTCAACCTCCTAGGAGAGAAGAGGGGCTGAAGACTGAGGTTAGTTACTGATGGCCAATGATTTAATCAATCCTGTCTGTGTAACGACACTGTGATGAGAACTCTGAAACAACACGGGGAGCTTCCAGGTTGGTGAACACACTGATGTGCTGGGAGGAGGCTGTGCCCAGAGAGGAAGCTCGGCACATCCCCATTCCTGCTCATCTCTTCCATGTGGCTGGGTCTGAGTTGTAACCTTTATAATGAAACTGTAAACATAGTGCTTTCCTGATACTTATGAAGCATTCTAACACATTTTTGAACCTGAGGGGTACATTGGGAAACCTCCCCCGAATTTGTAGTTGGCTGAAGGACATGTAGCCTGGGGACACCACTGGTGGCTGGCATCTGAATTGGAGGTCGTTTTGTGAGCCTGAGCCGTTCACCTTGCCGTCTGCACTAACTTCTGGTAGTTGGTATCAGAATTGAGTTGAATTGTAGGTGTTGGGGAATTATTTGTTGTTAGAAAACCAAACACCCCTTTTTCAGTCTTCTCAACATTAATGGGAAGTTTAAAACCAAAACATGGTAAGTGATCTAGCTAAAACCATGTAGCAGACTACGCCAGAAGGTGGCGAAACCAGTGAGTGGCCCAGGCCTCCTGATTGTCACTGTGGGGATCTCTCCTCTGCACCACCTGCTCTGCGGAGACACATTTGTTTATGAATCTGCTGCCGATCTACTGGTAGAGGCCAGTCTTCTGCAAAGGATAAGAGTTAGGATGTTTTGGAAATTTATAAGGGGATAGGACTTATCTGTACTTTCTTGGTATTTATTTATTTTGCTGATTTCTTTCTTTTTTTTTTCTTTTTTAAATTTCTGTTTAAGTACAGTCGTCTCCATTTTTCTATACTTTTTAAATCATTTCCCATAACAGAAGGCTGAGTGAATAAAATGATTATTCTGAATCCCCAAATTACAAATAGAGCTCCTAACATTTTCAGAGACTTCTAGTGAGTTCTAATTTGGGGAAAATTTTTTTCTCTTTTAAGAAAGGTAAGCGTTTAAGAGGAGAAGAATTGGCAAGAATGCCATAGTATTTAAGATAATATTTTATGAGGCCTGTGTCATCCATGATCCACTTTGCTCTTAGTAACACCAGGAGCTTAAATGGCAGCACACACTTTGACAGGGGAGGAAATATTTGGTCAAATAATCTCCTCAAGGTGAAGAGCTATGTGTACTGGGCCAGCATTGGACTCTTGGGCTTTTGACTTCTACATCAATGGTACATCTCAGGATTACCAGAGACCATTGTAGTTTTTGTACCATAACTTTACTGAGTCAGCTATGCCTTGTATGAAGGGGGCTAGGAAGATGAGTGAGATGAAGTCTCGCTTTGCAGTTGGTTGATTGTCTGGTGTAGGTAACAGATGTGTAGAATATTACAGGGTGTGACAAACTGTAGCAGGTTCATTCAGAGCACCGCCTAGTGAAGGCACTGCTTCCGTTGTGACTCCAGCCGCCAGTAGGCTGCACCTGAGCAATCATCCCCACTTTCTGTTTCCTTCCCCTTTTGTGTTCTGTCTGGCTCTGCACTGTCATTTTCCTCCAAAAATTGGAATCATCTTTTAAATGCAAATCGGATCACGTCAGTCCTCTATTTAAAACCCTCAAAAGGCTTCCCATGACCAAACTTAGAATAAATTCAACCCCCTTTCCCAGGCCCACAATACCCTCCAATGTGTGACTGCTGCCTATTATTCTCACTTTTGCATTATCACTTTCCACTCTGTTCACTGTCCTCCAGCTCCATTTGCTTTCTTTGTACTAATTTCCATCTTAGGGCTTCTGTGCCAGAAATATACCAGGCCATTGGCTCGGAATGCTCTGGGTTCGTATTTTTGCACTCACTCTCACCTATTTTTGTCATTTTGGTCACAAATCAAACCTCCCTTTTTCAGAGAACTCTTCCATGATGACCTTAATTACAGTACCCTCCAACCTTAGTCCCCTATCAAATATCTCTACTGTATCTTGTTTAGACCACTCATGTTCTTTAAATTTACCTAGTTTATTTATGTATATTGATTCTCCCTCTCCTCCTGCACTGTATACACCAGCCCCTATTCCCTGTCCTAACACATAAACTCCAGGAGATCTGAGGACAATGAATCTGCTATTATCAGTGATATCCCCAGTGTCTAAAGCATTGCTTGGCACATAGTAAGCACTTTATGTTTACTTTACAAGTACATACATTTTCTGCAAGAGGGTGGGGTGAACATTTCAATTAGGAGGTGATATTTTGAGAATGATGCTCTAGCCAAAGAGGATCCCAAGTAGAAAAAAAAAATCCTGTTTTCTATATTGAATCTAGAATTACATAGAGAATTCTTTATCCAACCTCCAAATCTGGGACAGAAATCCCTTCTTCTTTTCTGGTAAATATGCTACATAAGTAGAAAATAAATTTTCCCCTTAGGCTTCTCATTATTTTACTGTCTTTTGTTTGAGATGTAAACTATACAGTCTGTTCAAATAGGACATACAATAAAATCTTTAAAGGGGTTGTTGCAGATTTCATAAATAAGACCGTTTTACAGGGGAGTGGGGAAGCAGTGCTCTAGTCTACCCCTGCTTGCCCTCTCCCGCCTTTCTGACCTCTCTTTTTCCTTCCATCCCTGTGTTATCTTCCCCCTTCCTGTGCTCCACTGGCCAGTGACACCTAGAGGCTAACGCTGCTTGCAGCTGCTGGGACTCTCTGCCTTTGTTGCTGTTACTGAAGAGCCCACAACACTGCAACTGTACCTGCCAGGTCACTTCAGTTAAAGCTAAACAGAGGTAGAGACTATTATTCAAGCAATTCAAGTGAAATAAAGTGCTTTATTGCCAGGCAATTTTGCTTCTTGCACTGCTTTGCTCAGGCCATGGGGACATTTTGAACTAAGTTTCTGAGAGAGCCCAAGGTACCTTTGTGAAACTACCAGCTGTTCTTCCATTTTCTCTCTTATGCCATCTGTGACTCCATAAAAAACCATCCCTCGGTGCATGGTGGGGTGGGAATGGGGATGGTAAGAAAGTACATACTGCACCAAGCTGCCCATATTCTGACCTTGCACTACTGAAGGCAAGCGGTTTTATTACTGAAGGAAAACACTGTGCTATTCACTCCTAAGCATACTGACATGAAAACACTGGGGCATCTTTTCCCTGTTTTAAAGAGGGTGCTTTATGTCACTTCAGTTTCTTTCAAGCAACACTTATTGGGTATTTGTTATCAAAACCCTATCCTAGCAGGGATGTAGAGATGAGTAATTGAATCTAGAAGAGGCATGCAAAACAAGTGTGTGAGAGAGAGAGCGAGCATAACAGTAATGTTTTAAGTAGTGCCCCATAAGAGATTTAAAGGCGGTTAAGATATCATAAGACCTCAAGATGGTGGTGGTTGCAAAATAAAAACCAGCTTCAAGGTAGCAGTTTTATTTGAGGTGGGTTTTGAATGATCTACTGAAATTAAATAGGATAACACTGGGTTAGGAAGGTTATTGTAGCTTTAAGGTAATAGGCTAAAGGTAAGAAACTCCGGTGCATGCTCAGAAAGTTGAATAGGGAAGTTTAGCTGAAATGTGTGCCATCAGTTCAAGGTCCTGTGAGATGGAAGTGGAAAGATAGAAATGAGATATTGTGAGGCTGTTTAAATGGCAAGAAAATAACTACTTTATAGATAATGGGTAATCCAGGAGCTTTTGAGTGGGTAGCTGGTGTCTTCAGAAGTGATTCTAAGAAGATTAATTTACTAAACTCTGTTGGTTCCCCTATTACTGAAGCAGTGAGAACAGAGACAGTGAAACCACATGCAGCGTTGGACAGTGGTGCCAGACTAGGCATCCAAAGGCGAATGGATCGGGGGGACCCATTGTCATCGAGAGGTTGTGTATCCAGGTTGCTCATCTTCTGCTAGTCAGGGAAGGAGGATGGAGATGGTCCATCACCTGCAGAAAGGGAGAAATCATAAGAAGCTGCCAATTTGATAAAATGGTAGTTCCACAAAAGACAAACACCCCTGGTGACTTGCTGGTGTGCCAGCCTGTCCTGACACTCTTTCTGCTGAGTAAGTAAAATAAAACAGACGTTGACCCATTTTAATGATATGTTCTCATGCCCTAGGGTGCAGAGATAGTTCCTACTATAGCACATATGGCACACATGATAAATGTAGTGAGAAAATTCCTTGGCTTGTGGTGTTCGTTTTCTGCTCTACTTTTCAGGCAGGTGTCCAATACTAATGAGGCTGGGTATACTACAAGTGTATAGTCTTTAAAGTCATGGACCTGAGTGAAGCCATGATCTTATGCTTAGGTGCGATATGACCATGGGGAAATTCATGAAAATAAGTGCGTGAACCAAGGCTCTAAAAAAGAGTTCACTATGTGTATGGATGATGTCTTTCTCCATATATTTTATAAGATACTTACAATCCTCAGTCATAAATACCATAGATTTTTTCAGGAAATAATATCTTTTAAGCCAGGCTTCTATTGCACATGGGCTAATTTTTCTGAACTTTGTCTCAGGAGGTATGTTTTTGAAATGCCAAATGGTCTTGCCATGATTATCTTCCCTAGAGCAATCTGAGAACTAATAAGTATTTTTGCCAAGTATAAGCTATGTTGGGAAGCATTGCCTAGTCCATGAACCTAAAAGAAATCAAAGTTAATGAAATTCAGACCAAAATATTCCCTTGAAGCCTCTGTTGTTGGAATTGAGAGAGAAATATGTGGGTTGGAGTGGCTGAAATGCAGTGCACAAACATTACTGAATTATCTAGCCTGATCCTGCCCTATATGGACATTAGTTCATAATTTAAGGAAGAAACTGATATCTAGAGACAGCAGGGATAAATAAGTACTTGTTCACATGGGTACTATCCAAGTACCCAAGACTGATTTGTTAAGAGAAGAATAGTTTTATGGGGAACCTGAGAGCACTGTTCTACAATGCACCTAAAGCTTTACCACATCAGTGTCAAAGTTTAAGACTAATGTAAGATTTACATTCGACAAATTATGGCTTGATTGAGCGGAGACTTTTCTAACTATTGGAGCTTTCCAGACTTGGAATGAAATGTCTAAGGAAATATTGACTCATATTATGTCAAGGTGGCTAAGTATAACCATTTACTGGTTTGTCTGTAAAAGAAAGTTGTATACTTAGTAGAAAAAGGACAAGCAGACTCCTAAGGACCTTTTCATAAATTGCTTGAAGAAACTGGATTTAAGAACTGGAAAGGGCAGTTACTTGGATTAGATTAACCAGTCTGTGCTTCAATTTACCTTTAAATTTCAAGTAGAAAACTGTTTAGGTATTACGGTTTAACAACTTCAGGAGACAGTCAGTGAAATTACCTAGTGTTAGGTTAATAAGCAACAATACATCTACTTTATGTCAGTTAATTCAACTTGCTTAGCATTCTTCTGTCTCATTACATATAAATTAAAAGCATTGTTGGGAAGTTAAACTGAAAACATTTTTCAGAATGTATACAAAGCATGCATACAAAACAGGCTAACGCTGTCTGGAGGTGGAACAGCTTCGATGCCATGATGTTTAGCAACAAGCATGTTGCTATGCTGGTGAGCAAAAATCAGAGTAAATGACAATTAGACATCTCTATTAAATGCACATTTGGTTCTGTGAAAAAAATCAAAGGCATGTGTGGCATTGTCATGGCAACGATGAAATTGTTTTCATCTATAATCCCTACTTGTAGATTGTATAGCATTGATTTCATTTCACCTGCTTCGGGGGCTATTGTTCAGTGTATTTCTGCCAGTTAGTTCAGAGATTGTTAATGTATGTTACATAGAGATAAACTGAAGATGCAGTATAGAGAATTAAAAAGCAAAAACAAAATGCTATAACTAAAAATAATATAATGGCTAATGTTGCAAAAAGGTAAGGACCTTTAACACATTTATTCCATTTATTTCCAAAGCTTGGAATTTAAGTGTGAATCTTGGATGTGACATTTAGGGACCATAAATACTGGCGTTCTAATTTTTTACTAAGGACTGAGTGTCTTCCAAATACTCAGGTGCTGATGTCTCTAATATAGAGAAGAATTATATACATACAGGTTTTGGAAAGCTTTCTGTTGCCTGACCTGAAGACTCACCCAGTAGTTCCTATGTATCACTACTGTGATTCTCCTTCCTTCCTTCCTGGTCCTCCAAGGCTCTCAGAAAAATGGGGCCAAAAATGATAGAAGTGTATAGTTCTGCTGTCCTCGTAGCAGAATTGAGTGCGTAACTATACACTGCTATAATTTTTGGCCCCATTCCTGCTATATCATTTCTGCTAGCCTCATAGCAGGACTATACAGAACTATGAAGAAAGCAGAACATTGCTTTCCTCATAGACATTCCCATAACTTAAAGGAATAGGAAGATGATTTTCTTCAGCAATTTTGAAAATCCTTTATCTAAAGAATTGAAGAATGCAAGGATTACATTTAGTATTGTCCATCCTTGTTGAAGACACTGTTCAGTAGGGTAACAGGCAATGAGTAGCTTAACTTTTATGTTGAAGGTATATAATTTCATTTTGGGTTCTTATCATTCTAGGAATATTACAGTTATGGAGGGATTATAATCATGAAGAGTTAACAGAACCTCTCAAATTAAAAATAGATCCCTAATCTATTTGCTTTGGTGTTAAAAATATTACAACATTCTGCATTTTAGATCAACTAGATTGTCAGGTGATAATGACCATACCTGTTTCAATGATTAGATGACACACCCTTGATCTTATGGTGTGAAAGGATTGTTGTTCATCTATTTTTTAAAATTAAAGTTAATACCTGAATATCAAAAGGAAAACCAAACAAGAAGTCAAGATAGATAGTAATATAGTTCAGATTGGACTTCTTAGAGTACAGTCATATCTTTGCAATTTTATTTTCTTATATATAGAATTGTTATGAATTTAGGTATGGATGTATGTGAATAATTTAAGTAGTAATAGATAAGAAATAGCTATGATATGCATTATTGAATGATATCATCCTTTTTTCCTCCTTCATTTCACTTTAGAAGTCATTTGAAAGTAGAAAGGAAGATGGACCCACATTAGTAGTGACCACAATGAAGGTTAAGATAGGTAGCTTAGAGAAAAGAGTATATTCTCAAAAAAGTCAGGAATTTGCTTTTGTATAAAGTAGAACATTTTTAAAAATAAAACTCAGAGGAGAGTATCTTTTAGTATCAACCTCTCTGAAGGAAAGGGTGAGAACATACAGAACAAAAGAAAGATAGGGATATAATAGAAATTCCCAAATTCCTCATGTAGAAGGACAAACACCAGAGTTTGATTTCTATTCCATTCAACATAGATTATGAAAATTGTTTTTACATTCCTGATTCTTGGGGTCCATTTGTATCAAATGCCTTGATTGGAACAGAAAATTTCAATATTCCTTGAATCTCTGGTATTCTACAGGATGGCTGCCCAATTTGGAAACAGATAACCATATGATGAATATTTTTTGATATGTCTTTCTTTCCTTTTATTTATAGGAATTCATTCCTATCATATTTTACAAAAATATCTGTCTTTGATTCATGAGAAAACTTATAAAATGCTGGCTTTACTACTGATCCACTGAGAAGCACTATTTTAGAAGATGATAACAATGAACCAAAGCAATTTGGAGTTAATGCAAATGAATGTGAAGTCATTTTTTCTTATTAGAATCTTTCAGGCTCCCCAGAGCCTAGAATATCATATGGTACCTTCCACATTTGACTTTATAGTTTGGTCTTTAGTGTCTTTAGTGTACCCAGCTATCCCTTTTTCTAGATACCAGGTCCCTCAGAGGCAGGGTCATCTCTGAACTTTTCCTTTTAGTGGCGATATTTAGTTATTAAAGATAACCAACTTGGTGTAAGTGTGCCTGTTTATTCACTCATCAGACATTCCTCTTGCCCATAAGAAAGGTGAGAATGATGAAGACTGGGAATATACACTGCTTGACTATGAGGCAAAGATGAGTCATTTAATCTTCTTGAGGGAAGCAAAACACTTCCATATCCACTTAGCAGGTGCTCAGTGGATCTCCTTCATGCTCTGACTTGAATGACAGCTGCATGGTATCTAAATGTAAGCTTCTGATGTGTCAGCTACTTAACTTCTAAGGTACAGAGAATGTATGACTCCCATCACAGAAACGTTTTAAGTATCAGTTTGTATAGTGCAAGACTAAAATACTTTGTATGGAAATATTATTATTTGGAATATTTTATTGCTAGTGTTCACTCATTAGCTCAACACTTTTCTCCCTATTTTATGGATAGAGGAACAGAGATGATGAATAAGAGAGAACTGGAATAGACAGTTCTGCAGACACAGAAGCTGAGAAGTCTCAGAAAAAGGATTAGCTTGCTGAGGTTGCCCACAAAGTTGGTAACAGGACTGACACTAACAATGAGGTACCCTCCCCCCGGCGTTGATGTTTTTTGATATGTTACCCTATTCCCCTGAAGTTCTTCAAGCCTCTACTTGCTGTACTGTGTAGAGTGTTCATAGTGCCCTTTTCTTAGAAGTAGATCAGCATTGAGATTTTTAAAAATTCTTCAATCTATTATCAAAATTGGAGAGGTTTGTTTTGGATACAGGAGCTAAAGATGGCTATACAGATGAAAGACATTACCATATCATGCTATGGATGAGCAGAATCAGTGTTGATGATTTATCATTAACAATTACTACTACTGGTTACAAAGTGCTTCTTTTATGCCAGCATATTTTATTGCTTTACCCATTTTAACTTATGAATCCTTACAACAATCTTATGATAGTTACTATCACCATCATCATGACTTTGCAAATAAGGAAGCTCTGCCCACAGAAGATAAATAACATGGTGAAGGCCACAGCTGTCAAGAGCTTAAACTAGGATTTGAACCAGGTGGTCTGGCTTTACGGTCTGTGATACTTATCACTATGCCTTACTGTCTTATAAGAAAAGGTGTTTCTTGTTAAAAAAAAAGGTATTTCATCTTATTTCTTTGCTGGAGGACTTTCAAAACACAAAAAATTACAAAAAAACATGAATTTCATCCTCAATCCATCCAGAGATAATCACTGTTAACAATACTGATTTGAGTCTTTGTTCAATAGCAAATCAAATGACATGAAAATATTCTGTTGTTCATTTCAGCAGCCCTGTAATCCAATGCATGAAGTTACATTGGATGTTACCATATGCCCAGGGGTGGGGTTGCCTAAGAATATTTTGAACCCTGTAAAACATAGAATTACTGTTTGAAGGCTTATTTCCTATTACCTTAGCACTACCTTAGCACAATACTGGGCATGCTCACCTTTAGACAGATGGAAGCTTCCTATGTATCTGGCCTACCTCCAACCATTACCTAGGATAGAGGCAGGTGAGGGTCAGTACATCAGAGATTGTGACACTCCATAGGTTAATATCTTATATATTTAATCATAAAGTTCTTTACCATTCATGGTGGATTATACTCAAGTCAGGAACATTTATTATGTTGTTTAATTTTCTTTTTGTATCTTAGAAAATAATTTAATGTAAATATGCATAATTTCATGAGTGGGTAGAAAGGGGGAAAAGCACTATTTTCAAATGCCAAAATCATTTGGCATCCTAGGAAATGCATTTGGCCTAAATATTATGAATCAATTTTCTTTGCTGAACTTTGGTATTTCTGATTCACACATGCCCTTTAATGGTTTATTATACAATAATTTTCAAGGTGATATTATTTAATTTTAAGGAAAAATTGCTTGTGTGTATGTGTGTGTAGAGACATATAATATAATTCTTTTTCATTTTAGCTTCCAGTGAATTTTTTTTAAGATTAAAAAAAAAATTCAAGAGGGGAAGGAAGGAGAAAGAGAGGGAAACATCAGTGTGTGGTTGCCTCCAGAGTGCCCCCTTCTGGGAATGCAACCCCGGCACGTGCCCTGACTAGGAATCGAACCAACAACCCTTTTATTCACAGGCCAGTGCTCAATTCACTGAACCACAATAGCCAGGGTTACCTTCCAGTGAAATTCTAAAAAAAAAAAAAAGAGCAAACAAAAGCAATTCTGGGGATAAAAATCTTTTGTTTTTAATTATTTGCAAGCAGACAAAATTTATGACATCTATTCTCCAATTAAATTACGATTTGTATAGGCAAGTAATGATGTAATCATTGTGATTGCATTAAAAAAAATTGAATGAAGTAGCTGTCAAGTTAGTAATATACTTCTAAATGGTGATTCTGGCAAGATGAATGTGCAAAAATTCCATTTACTAAAATGCTCTTTGGAGTGGGCTAGAGCTTGTGCTAGAAGCTGTGAAGAAACAGAATTTCAAAAGGTGTGGATTCAACCTCACGGAACTTCTGTGCTAGCTGGATAATGAAAAGTAAGCAAACAGGAGTGAGAACTGATCTCATAAACTGCGCTCCACATAAAATTGTAGTGTTGTATATGTACAAGTTACATTTTGCTGCTATGTACTTTTCATTTTTACTATTGCATTACATATACAAAAAAAAAAGGTCAAAGAATTTTATGATACAGAACTAGTCTTTCCATTTTGGAGACTGGGAAAATTCAGGAACTAACAAAATGAGTAACTTGGCCCTATTATTAATGAAGAAAAGTTTTTGAGATTCAGGCCTTAACTTCTCATTCACTCTTCACATCTTCTGCCATTATAAATGACATGCTCTATTTGTCACAAAATCTCAAGGTTACAATCCATCCTTCTTGACACTCTTGGTGTCACTTGACACTTCTTTGTGGAGGGAGGCATTAATGCATGACTCTAAATCAGGGCAAAAGGACCATTTCTTATTGAAAATGAAGGACTGTGTAACCTAGAGATGCCTTGGAGAGTTTTCCCACTAGAGAGCTATAAGAAGAGACTAGGCAGCTTTTAGTTTAGGCATAGAAAAATCCCTGGAAGATGGGGAACTAGAAATAGCTAGAAGACGTTCAAAGCACCTTTCAACCTTGAGGAGTGACAATTTCTTCAGGTCTGCATTATTGTTATAATTATGTGAGTTTAAGAGGTATTAGAACACTAGAATGTGGGCAAAAGCAGATTTTTTCCCTTGGAAATCTTTTACAAGACCATACAGTTTCTTGACAACATCCTTTGTTAATGCTTATGACATATAATTCTGTCTTAGACAGCAAAGACCACACCCCAATTCTAATAATATGACTAGAATAGAACTTAAGCTGACATTGTTTGATACTCCTGCCCAAACAGTAATGGGCAGCAGTAAAGTTCTGAGATGGGAGAAGAGGAGGAAAACAAAAACTGGATACCTTAGCTACCTTTCTAAAGGCTGACCGTCCACTTATCTTTGTACAGATACCTCATGCTTGTACCAGTCTATTACTCATACACATTTCTTAATGATTGATTAAGAATGTCATTTTCATTCTTCACTCCCATAATATTTATTCTTATCAAAATCTTATGTATCATTAAGACATTCTCAGATGTCATCTTCTTAATATCTATTCTAATTGGGATTCAAAGTCTTTTCATTTGTGTCTCTAAGGTACACAGTCTTGGTATATTTCATATACCCTTTAATCTTTCTGACTTGTATTACAGTCATTTACACTTGACTTTATCCACTCTTCTAAACCCTGAACTCTATATGCAGAAACTGTCTTCTGCTTCTCTCTGTACCTTCCCAATTGTCTAGCACAGTACCTGGCTCCTGGCAGGCACTCAAAATATTTTTTCATTAGATGAAATGAAATTCTAATTAAATTTATCTCAATTTTCAACTTATGTGATGGTTCACTTAATAGGTCAAAAATATAAGTAAATACATGCCACTGACCATTAAAGTGGTGTTGTGTGGCTGCCAGGAGCTCAGGATTTGGGTGTGGAGGTCGAGTCCCTAAATGGGGAACTTCCATTTCTCAACTGATGGTGGCGGAGTTGCATTTAACCTAGCATCCACAGGAGAATATAGTATCTCCAAAAGGATGCAAATACAATAAAGTCTTATAAGTTATTTAAAATACCAAAAAATAAAAGATAGGAGCTTAGCTTTTGGAGTCAGGCAAAGTAAAAGAAGAATCTTGCCTCTACCACTTAAGTGACTTGAATGCACTGTGTTCTTTTATTTCCTTAATGTTTTCATCTGTAAAATTGGAAAAACATTTGTACCTCTCTTGGAAGGTGGTTGTCAGATTATCCTGATAATATTTAAGATGTTATCTTAAACATGATAATTTATGTGAGCAGGTTAGCAACATGGAACAGAGCTATTATGTCTGTTGTATCAGTTGCTAGGGATATATTGGTGCATAAATCACAACTACTGTCCTCAAGTATCCTGCAATCTAATAGAAAAGACAGAGAAAAACAGATACTTAGGATTCGTGTGATAAAGAATGTGCCTAAGTGCTTTGCTGACAGCATCTTCCCTTTAGCCACCACCAGCTTCACGTATTTTTGCCAACAGAAGCTGATCATTTGGATCATAGAAAAATATCTGCTTTTCTGCTCAACAGTTTAACGGCAGCCTAAACTTTCTAACAGAGGAGCTATAGGGAAGTTCTGAATTTATATTAGCATTAAATGAGTGTATCATATAGTCCTATGGTCAGAGAGAGCCATTTCTCCCAGCATCTTAATGTACTTTATGGGCATGAAGAATCATAAAAGTATTTCAGCCAGCAGTTCGAGAGTCAACCCTCTGTTCAAAAATGTTACTAAAAATGATACGAAGGAAAGTGATAGTCATAGAATCATAAAATTGTTAAAGCTTAGAGATAATTTTATCCATATCTCATTTTACAGATGATGAAACTAAAACCCTCAGAAGTAAAGTGATTTACCCAAATTCAAACAGTTTATAGGTGGAAGAGCTGAACCCCTAAGGAAACCTTGCATAGTTTCTTAAATGTCTTCACAGAACATCTACACTTTTAAATAAAAACCCCAAGAATTTAACTGGCTTCATCTAACTTCTTATACGAAAAGATTTTGCTTTAGGCACTCTTGGTAGGTAGTGATTTATCTTATGGTTTATCACAAATGGAAAAGGGAAACATGCTACTTCTCTAAACAAGGTTCACTATTAAACACTTTAAATGGTATAAAGTTATCTTTCACTTATCCAGTTCTTTCTCACCTTCACATACTTAAAGGCAATAAAAATAAGATATTGTCCTCCTATTCAATACGATACTGTGAGCCAAGCAAGCAAAAGGGAAACTTTCAGAGGTCAAAGATGAAGATTGGATACATAGCTCTAAAGTGAGTAGGAGTGCAACATCATTTCACATAGTAGGCAAGGTCAAAGCCAAAGAGGCTAAGGATATAGTTACCTATCCCTGCCACTGGGAAACTTGGGCTTGTGCTAAATGAAGATATAGGGTGAGAATTTCACTAGCCATTCAGACAAGGTTGGGCGCATTCAGGGTGGTATGGCTGTAAACTCACTAGCTATTCGATGCTGTGAATAATAGAGAAAAAATAAAAATTGAAAACTTAAAAAATGTGATGGAACCAGTGAGCTCAGTAAGGATGGGTAAAGAGAAGTGCACAGCCACTTTTCACAATGGAAGAGAAAGACCACTACAGGTGACACTGTAAGTGAGTATTTTACCCCACGGGAGACCATGCACAGTTAGGAAAGGTGGTCAGGCAATATAACATATAAGTACGTTGATACCCAAAGGACCAGAGAGTATGGACTGATCTTAAAGGGGCATAGTTCTATTTAAATGTTGAAAAACAGAAAAAAAAGGAGAACCAATGAATCAAAACAAGATTTCAAACAAGAATAGACTTAAGAAATAAATGTGTAAACAAACCAAATAGAAATCCTAGGCATGATAAATAGAATGATCAAAATAAAAACTAAATGGAGTAAAACAAAAAAATGTTTTTGGCCCTGGCTGGTGTAGCTCAGCGGATTGAGCACAGGCCTGAGAACCAAAAGGCTGCTGGTTCAATCCCCAGTCAGGGCACATGTCTGTCTCTCTTTCTCCTTTCCTTCTCCTGCGCCTAAAAAATAAATAAATAATCTTAAAAAAAAAGTTTGTTAATGATGGAGCAGCAAAGATACCAGATGTTAATAAACAAACAATAAAAATTCCTTCTGAATAATTTCTGGATTATAAGAATTCACAGTGTCTCCAGATCGAAAGGTATAATATGTTCATAATTCAAACCTCCTTGGCTACAAATGTTTAGCAATAAAATTGTATATAGTAGACAGATAAAGAGGTAGAAATATAGATGGATAGATACATAGATGACAGATAGATACAGAGATGATATAACAGAGAATCAGAGAGAACATAGCAAGTAACATACACAAGAGGTAACCAGAGTAATAGAAACAGCTTATCTATCTCGGTGGATCAAAGACACATTGGACAGGCACATTGGTTAAAAGTAGAACTATAATGAATGTTATGGTCTCATTTTAAAAGTGGAGGGGCTTGGCTCCTGAATGGTTAAAAGAAATGAGTATTGTATACAAACTGGGAATTTGGAGCCAATCTTGCTACTTGGAACAGAGATAGAGTTGTTATTGTTTCGTTATCTAAGGAAGCAGGATATAAAAATTATTCATGGCTGCTTGGGGCCAGAGCTTACATGGAATCTTGAACTTGGGAGTTGAAGGGAGGGGTACAGATATAGTCTTCAGAATAAGAACTGATAAAACCTGTATCCTTTCAAAGCTGTATCTGGGCAATGTTATCAATGTGGTTCTACATTGATGGGCTGGAGGATGCTAGTGGAAACTGCTAGAAAGTGAGAAGTGAATACAGAAGGATAGAAATATAACAGTGAAAACAAAACAAATATAACCTAAATTTCAACCTTAAAATGCACCTGGAATCTAATTCCAAATGCATGGAGTAATTTAATACTAACAAATATAGCAATAAAATCAATAATTAGGTTAGTAATTTACATAAAATAAATTTTATAGAGCATTTTGACAGACTTTAAAATAAGCACATTATTTTACTTTCTAATAATTCATTGTTGTTATAGTATGATATATTTATTCAAAATGGAGCTAATTTAAAAAGAGGTTAAAGAAAGTGACACACAACAGTTTGAGAAGATCTAGGATGTGCCTAATCAGATTTCCAAAGGAAGAATAGAGTAGTGCTGAAGCTACATTTGAATAGATAATTAGGCTATCGGCTGAGAATTTCTCAGAATTGAAGAAAGACATGAGTTGTGAAGTTGAAAGTGTGAAATAATGACCAAATAAGATAAATAAAAATACAAACATGTCAAATAAAATATAAATTAGGTGATTTGCTCAGGGTCTTACCGGACTGAAACCAAGGTGTTGGACAGAGCTGAGAATTCACCTGAGGCTGAGGTCTTCCCCAAGCTTGACAGTTGTCGGCAGAGTTGGTTCTGCCTGGGAATATGGCTATTTTGCTGGTTGTCAACTGAAGGTGGCTCTTGGCTCTTAGATGCCACCCTTTAACTTGCCACATAGCCCTCTCTACCACATGGGAGTTTGTGCTTTCCAGATCTGCACCAGAGTCTTTACTGCTTCTTATTTTTTTTTGTTTGTTTGTTTTGTTTTTCCAGAAATGTCCCAGTCCCTTGTATGGGTTCATTAAGGGGCTAGTCTCAGTCAGGATAACCTCCTTTTTGATTAACTCAAAGCCAACTGATTTGCAATCTTAATTAGAGCTGTAAAAGTTTTTATACTTTACAAATAACAAAACCTAAGAGTGGAAGTGAAATTAATATATACATAGTCCTTTCCACACTCAGATGGTGGTTTAAATTCTTAAAAATAATATTTCTATACATTAGTAACAACCAATTAGAAAATTTAATAGAGGAGTTACTATTCCTTATAGCTATAAAATATGAAATGTTGTGGCAGTCAAGAATCTAAGGTGCCCCAATATTTTTCTACCTCAGTATACATGCCCATACCACAAAAATTACAGATTTTATTCCACTGAGTAGGATTAAAAGACATGGTGGATCTCACCTGGGTGGACATAATCTAATCACAAGGGCCCTATACAAGTACAGTGTTTTCTCTCCAACTGACCGTAGAAAAGAAAGTTGGAGATCACACTCGAGTTGGCCTGGAAGGATGAAGGCACACACGTTGTAATCTACCAATAGAAAGAGGCAGCCTTTAGAACCTGTGAGCTGTCCCTAGCCAACTATCAGGAAATTGGAACTTCAGGCCGAGAAACCCAAAGAAATTAATTCTGCCAACAATCTGTATAATATTGGAATAATGATAGGTGATTCAGTTTAAGGAGTTAGAGCTAGATGGGCCTTCAAAAACTTGCAACAACATGCTTGTTTAACAGACAACAAAACCAGTACCTGAAGATGTAAAGCCACCAATCACCAACTGGTGAGCAGGTGGCCAGGCTTGGCGTTCCACATTGTTTTGAAATTTTGCCATTGTAGTGGCATAGATGTTTATTTCCATGACTATAAAACAAATGGATAGAGATACCCAATCTCTCTTAGCACCTCTGGTTTAACTAGTTTAATATTTGAGCAATTTTAAGAAGTACAAGCAAACTATATTTGACTTTCCTCTTTCCCACTAACGCAGTTTCCTTTTACTCTCTGGATCTACAAAGCAGTGTTTAGACTAGGTAGACGACAGGAAGTGATGTCTACAAGTAAACAAATAAGATTTTCACTGTGTAAACAATTCCAGATGGATCTCAGAAAAACAGCTTGCAAGGGCAGCCTTATAGAATCACACCACTGTAGCAGGAACACTGGGTAATGGGACAGGCTTTATTTCTGTGCACAGTTTGTGTTTGCTTTTAGTCAGCTGGGAAGGCAAAGCTAATGCCAGCCCAGCACAAGGAAAGGCTGCCTCTGTTTATGTCTTAGTCCCCAAGGTAGGAGGTTAACTTTGGGGATGACAGATTAAATGCTTTGGTTTGTCATTTATATCACTGTGCACAGGTAGCTCTCAGGCATCTATATGATCTTGTACTATTTACTGCTCCTCCATCTGGTCCCAGGAAACCAGGTGTGAAATTCAGCACCGAGCAGTTTTTGCTAGCTGTGAACTGAGTTGAGCCAAATGGGCCATGCGGCCAGACTTTGGGATGTGAACATCATGGCTTATACCATGAAATTCAATTACATGTTAACCAAATTGTAAGATGTGCTCCAAGGAGAAATTTTGCTCTTTTAAAAAATGATATCACCAATTTTGGTTATCCCTGAAACAATGGGGCAACTGATACAACATTTTTATTTTCTGAGTATAAAAACAAACATTTTAATGTTATTTTTATTTGCTAATATAACTATTGAATATTACATATTATTCACTAGACATTAGATTCATTAGATATTTATTGACATTTTGGTACATATAGGTACTTCTTGAAGAACAGGTAAGGATGCAACCATTGACAAATTGCAGTGATTGTTGTTGGGCAGCCAACAAATGGTCCATGGGAATGAATATGGACAAAAGGGAAAAATTACATAAGAAATGAGGTAAGTGCCTCTTTGGAAGGTTAGAGAAGGAGAGCTGTTAGTTGAGTGAGATTAGGCATGGTTTTAGGGTAGGTTGGTATTTTGTTCGCTTAGCATTAAAAGATAGAAAGGATTTCAATGGACAGAGATGGAAGAGAGGGTCATTTCACATATGTGAAAGTCATTTTGATGTGGGAAGGTGTAAATTGTATAATGCACAGAACAAGAAATGACAAATAGTTTGATATAGTTGTAGCTGGGTTTTTTCCTCCTTCATAGTTGAACAAAGATTTATAGTCTCTTAATACCTGTTGCCTGTGAATCATTCATTTTTCTTTTTTCCACATTTTTATTGTTGTTCAAGTATAGTTGTCTCTGTACAGTTGTCTCCACTCCCCACCCCCGCCATCCCCACCTCCCACCCTGGATCCAAATAGAACTATGTCCTTCATCTCCCAGAGAATGGAACCAAGTCACAGATAATGTTAATAGTAGCTAACACTACTGGGGGATATTACTGCCAGGAAAAGTTCTAAGGCACCTTCCAAATGTTCTCTCATTCAACCTAATCCTCAAAGGGCAAAACATCCCTCTGAGGTAGAACTTCATTAACCCCACTTTACTGCTAGGAAACTGAGATGCAGAGAGGTGAAAAAAAAAACTTGTCAAAGTTAGCATAACTAAACCTAAAGCTTGGATTTAAACCAGGAAGGATGGGTTCATTGCTTCAATGTATAAATTACTTCTCTCAGCTCAGATGTGTTTAAGAGTGTGCACTTGAGCACTGATTTTCCCAACCAGTGCTTTCTACTTATCCCTCATAAGGGAAACTTAGAAAAATAATAATTATGCTTAGACATTTGGCATGAATTAGAAAATGAGCCATTAAATTTTTTGAGCAGGGGGATGCTCAAAACTAATGTTCAGACTAGACTGGAAGAAGAGAGAAGCTGTAAGAGAAGGAATTACCGAGAAGGCTGTTACAGAAGTCTAGACGCGTGTGGGGGAGATGTTTTAGGGTTTGAGAGGAAAGGTTGGCATGGTCAAGCTATGGCTCAGGCTGTGGTTAAGGTGGGGTGGCTGACTCCTGAAGGTCCTGAAGCCACCCTCAGGAAATCTATTCTTTGTTCATAATGAGCCTCTTCAGCTCCAAGTGGGCATAACTCTAGGGCTACTCATGCAATTGGTTCCTCAGCAAGTAATTACATTTGCTGGTTATTCTAATTTGCTCCTTCTGTTGGTTTTGAAGAGATTCATCAGGCAAGGCTTTGCTTTTTGATAGCCAAGTGGTCTGATCACAGGCTTACTACCCCATGAATAACAACTATAAACTCTAGAAACAAATACAAAATAGTACCACATTTTTCAGACTATAAGATGCACCCCCTATTTGGGAGGAATAATGGTTGTTAATGCTGTGGTTGAGTTCAGTTTACATTTACATTGGTGAAATATTATGTTATTTGTGTTACTAAACATTTTATCGTATTTTTTGCTTCAAAATTTTTTTCTATTTTCCTCCTCCAAAATCTAGGTGCATTTTATGGTCTGAAAAATACAGTAGTTACCTAAAGGTTCTACAGAGTAAACATGAGGAGAATAGAAACTTGGAAGAAGGGGAATGCAGGAGGTAATTTCTTGACACTTTAGCCAGAGAGCAGGTGACATGTAGTGCTGTGAATAAAGAGTAAAACTCTAATAATTTGCAGACTTTCTGGCCTGTAGAACCAGAGGACACAGAGTTCAGGGTAAGGACTGCTTCTGAGTAGTAAGGGTAGAATCTCAAAAGGGATAATACCAAAGAGGAGGACCTCAAATCTGTGTACAAACTTTGCTCAAATCTGACTCCTAAACTGTACGTGTATGGGAAGACAAGGCAACCTGACTGAGGAAAGACAAAACAAGTCAAACAAAGCCAAATTTTGACTGAGATTTGAGCTACTGCCTAGGAGACAGTATTTATAATGTATGCCCAACTAAGTAACTGCCTACTACACAAAATGCCATCACTCTTTAGAAGAACAAATGTGACCCATTCTCTCAAGAGACGTAACAATCAATGGAGGTCAACCCTGAGAATAAGCGAATATACACATAAGTCAATTAACTATGCTCAGTAAGATACAGGAAAATGCACTCATAGTAAATGAAAGGATAGGGTATCTCAGGGGAGAAAATATAAGCTATAAAAAAAGGTACCAGTTGAAATTCTAGAACTAAATAGAGTCAGTGTGTACTTTATCTTGTGGTGGGGGTAGACCAAACAATGGTGAAATGGTGAAACCCATAGAAGAGCAGACTTGAGAATTATGTTTTGAGAAATTCCCAGGAGACCTCATGACTACAACAATGTTTCTTAAGTCACTTCAGTAACAAGGATGTTTTAACCAAATTTTAATGTTTGAAGAAAGTTCTCTTAAAAGTGAAGTCGTGGCTGGTTGCAGCCCAGTGGATTGAGCACCTGATTGTGAATCAAAGGATTGCTGGTTTGATTCCCAGTCAGAGCACGTGCCTGGGTTGTGGGCCCGATCCCCAGTAGGGGGCACATGAGAGGCAACCACTCACTGATATTTCTTTCCCTCACTCTCTCCCTCCCTTTCTCTCTAAAAATAAATAAAATATTTTTTAAAAAGTATTTCCCCATGAAATATACTGTTGGAAATTTCACCATTAGAAGAGTAACTCTTTAATAAGATGTTTTCCTTTGCACTACATGTTGAGAGCAAAACATATGTCACTATAACCAGAGGAGAGTGCATCACCAAGGAGATCAAGGACGTAGAATGAAAAGAAAAATAATCCACTCTCCATTTCTGCTGCCACCTCTCTTGTTCCTCACCTAGAACGAAATACAAGCATGTAAATTTCAGAATATGTTTATTACCTTGTTTACCTCATTAAATTACATCCATCCCTCATACTTTCAGTAAGAATTTAAGAATACTTAAACTACACATATTAGTGAGAAAGAGATATAAATATCTACACAGGTTTTACAAGCCATGTAGCGAAATGAAACAAAAAAAATTTCAAAAACGTGTGATATGATGGTTTTAAAATTAAATATTATGTTTTACTTTGACTAAAATATAAAGGCATTCTTCCTGTGTAATAATAACTAATCATTAATAAATAATGGCACCTTAGCCATTAAAATGTTAGTTACAAAGATTATGAAGAAATTAACAAGAGCAAATAAAAAAATAACATGTATACTCTAAATATAAGTTAAAAGAGTCTTTGTTAAGGCAAGATATAGAAAACCAAGAAAAATCAAAAAGAAGAATTTTAAAACTGAGGGGATAAAACTGTGATAGATTTTTCTTAATTTATCTAATAAATAAACTTTAATTAGCAATAATCGCAACTCGGATAAACCTCATTGGCTACAATACTGCCACTGCACAAAGCAAATAAAATAGCTTTCTCCTTCTGGCAACAGAGACTACAAGGAAAAGAGGGTTAGATTTTACTTTGATCATTAAATGACTGGTGATCTCCATAGAAAAAAAGCTATTCAGAAACACAGGAGTTTTAGAACTGCTCCTGCCTCGGGGAACCTCTGAGACTCCCTCACCCTGTGGGTCTGAAGCTGCCCTGATTTGCTCTGATGAAGCCCATACCCCTGTTCGTTCAGGCCACAGAAACTGAAGTGCAGTCTGAGGATCGACACAGAACATAGGATCTGTCTTGTTATTCAATAATGCTAGAAAGACTTGAAAATTTTTTTCAAGACATTCTTTAAAAAAATGATTCTCACCTCACAAGCTACTTTAGCACAAAGGCAATTTAAATTACATTTCAATCAATGATGCAAATAAAGCGTTTCTTCAAGCCCGAGAGTAGGAAAACAACACATTATAAATGATTCTTGAGGTTCAGACAGGCTCTGCAGATTTTTGCTGCTCTTGCAGAAAATGAGGGGATGGTGATTGCCACACCAGGTTCTTCTCAGAAAATGTGCATGAGTCCTGAAGGCGGAGCCGCATGTGGTTCACCTGATAATTTGTCTAGCACAAGAGAGGCTGAGGGGATGAAACAAAACCCCCTAAGATACAGGAACTCTACGATGACTTTATGCTAGCTCGGTTTATGTCCTTATGTACTGCTGTTTTTAAAGACTTCTGTGAATCCATCTCAGAGAGCTATCTCTCTCCTCCCAATCCAACATCTCTTAATTTACCATCTTCTTATGGCTCTTTTAATATTCTAACATCCATTATGCTTATAAGAGGCAATATGGAGAACATCATAGGTAGGGTTTTTTTTAACGGAACTCCATTTATCTAATAAGTATTTATCAAGTAAGTTTTCTGAAATTGTCAAATACACATAGTTCTCATTAATGAAATAGAGAGAATCACAACTGACTCAGCTGTTTCCATGAGGAGCACATGAGACAATATGTGTACACAGTTCAGCACAGACCTGAACATGAATAAATGATCAATAAACATTAGCTAGCAAATACTTTTCTCATCTCTTTTGCCAAATTTCACCTTCTTGAGTTAACTTCTTAAGACTAATCTTTTTCTGTATTACAAACCCAGCAAAGAAAATACATAGTAAATACAACAAGGTTTCTGTAGGAGAACATCCCTGAATTATATACCTGTTATATAGTTTAAGTGCTTGTTAGTTACCTACTACTACATCCCACCTCTCTCTCCCAGTCAATATTGATAGTACAAGTGTTCTCATCCTTTTGTATTGGTTCCTTGCCTTGTTTGCTTCCTGTGTTTTGTTGGGATTCATCTGCTAAGTGAGGCTGGGCGACCCCCAGGGAGTAACTCTGTCTCCCACACAAGATGACAAGTTTGGGTGATGGAAGCCATTAAAAGGGAAGTGTTATATCTGTTCCAATGTATTATAAAAAAGAGGCGCATCCTTAAAATCACTTATACTTTAACTATTATGGTACCTAAATTATTTGTAATAACACCTCAACTGATCAAAAATCAGGAACATGTGCCTCAGTAGCTGAAAGCAGCTTTAACAGCTTCTGTTTCTCAGAGGTCAACTGTATGTGTTGCAAATGAGGATCTTGAGTTTCCTACTTCTCTCATTATCCTTTTAGAGCTTTTTAATGATTCCTTGATTGTCCAATGACATCTATTTGCTTTTCTAATTCTTTTAATTATTTCTGGGGATGATTTCAATCTAGTTACACTTTGGTGAATCCCAAACTTTTAAATTTTTTTGTGTTTTCCAAAAATCATTATACTTGCTTATATCAATCCACTTTTCTTTATGTTTATTCTACCTATAAAGGGACCTGTTTAGTTTATTAATTTCTCTCATATAGTCTTTTATACAATGTACTGAAAAGTCAATAGATTGAAGATTGTCAAGAAGGTATATAAAACTGAGATAATTCATCAGACTCTCACATCCAATCATATGCGTTCTTTCCTACTCATAACGGAGCTGATGTCTTTCTATTTAGTGTAGATGAATGATTCAAAACTCCAGAAAAAATTCAGAATTTCACAAATTTGACAGTTTTTATCAATTTGTTAGTTTCATATTAGTCACAGTGGAGACTCTGGCTCATCCTTCTTTCAAAGACAGATCTGCCAGCCCCAATTTTGAAGTGTTAGACACAAGGAACAATACGGGAATTGAGCAAGAAAATGAGGTCTCTTCCTGTTTGTTGTGCATTTGTCTTCAGGGAGGACTTAAACAATGTACATGCTCTGAGAGGTTAACTTAGGAATCCAACTCTGGAAAAAATGACTTCAGCAGTGAGTGTACCTAGAGACTGCAGAAGCCGCGATATCAGAAAGCCAGGCTCTCATCACTTGCCTAATAACCCCAGCCCACAGAGAACTGTCATAACCATGCAGAGGAATATAGTGATCTGTATACTCTGTGTTTTTCTACATTGTTTCTGAGGAACAGTCTGTCTGCTGGGAGAGAAATCTACCTAGTTCAGATTAGGGGTAAAACTGTAGGAGGTACAATTAGCTTCACAAATTGTCAGGAGCTTTTAAGAGTTATTCACTCTTAAAATACTTTAATGATTAGGTATCTCAGGATTCAGCCTTTATAGTACCAAAAATAAATGTCAATTTTAATATCTCAATCAGTGATTTCTCCAAATGAATCTGGCAAACCATTTCACATTTCTGTTTCAACATGCCTGTGAGGAAGAAACTAGAGCAAATAAGATGGAAACCCCCAGCAAGGTCGATGAGTAATGATGATTGTGTCTTTCCGATTCATCTCCCTCACAAAGTAAGTGTCTGGAATTTGTGATTATTGTGGGGCTGTTCGTTAGTGATGACAACTGCATGGTCTCAGTTGGGAAAATGTGTTCTGTTCTGGGTTATTGAGTCGTGTGAAGTCACTTGCAATCTTTCTTTTTTTTAAGATTTTATTTATTTATCTTTAAAGGGGAAGGGGGGAAGGAGAGAGGGAGAGAAACATCAATGTATGGTTGCCTTTCATGAGTCCCCTGCTGAGAACTGGCCTGCAGGGAACCGGCCTGCAACCCAGGCGTGTGCCCTGACTGGGAATAGAACCATGATCGTGTGGTTCGCAGGCCCGCGCTCAATCCACTGAGCTACACCAGCCAGGGCTCAATCTTTCTTTTTTAAAAAAAAATGACAAAGAGTGATAATTTAATTTCTAAAGTCTAATGGCCAACAAGCACTTAATAACCAATTCAGCCTAGATTCCCTTCTATTTTTTCAGATGAAAATATCACAGCATAATTTATTTTTTATCATCACTAATAGGAATAATTCATACTATTTTTCTGGTATAAAATTATTATGTGGTAGCCACAGCTGGAGCCTGGGTGACATGCACAGAAGCCCTGTCATGGGTCTTTACAAGATGGTCAGTGAGTTTCTGATAGTGAGACTTGGTCAACACAGCTTCCTTCCAGAGGTTGGGGAGGTAAGCTATAGGTCTTGAAGATGGCATCAAAGGTGGCCTTGGTGAAGTTGCCCAGGGTGGCAGTGCAGCCCTGGCTGAAGCATAACAGCCATCGCTACTGGCCATCAGCAGCAGCTTCTTGGGGACAGGGGTTGAGACATGCCAGCACCCCTGGGGACAGGGATGAAGCACACCAGCATGAAGCCATAGCGCCTGATCAACTTGCAGGGGATGGTATGGGGTTTGTGATCTTGCCCCCCAGGAGCCTCAGTGCACAGGGAAAATAGAGACCTTGGCCAGGATAATGGCCCCATGGATGACAGTGGCTACCTCCTTTTATCACTTAACACCCAGAGCAATATGTCTGTTGTCCCAAAGGCAACAAATGCCTTGAACCAAGTCCTGTGGCCAGGGCAGGTCTGCTTTTGCAGGGGCATTAACTTCAAAACCTCGTCCTTGAGAAATGCCCCCAAGAAAAAGTCAGTGATCTCAGATTTCTAGATGGGCAAGGTGAAGAGATAGAATCTGCTCCAAGGACTTGATCAAAGACATCCTTGACCAGGTGGCCCAGCTTGGTGACAGGGATCCATTCCTTGCCCTCAGCCTTGCCTCTGTGAGCTCTGTGGCCTTGACCCTAACTGTGACCCTGGCCAAGACCTCAGTCCCTGGATGCCACTGCCAAATCCTCCAAAGCCTACACAGCTTCCCATTGCAGGGTGCCCAGGGCCTCTGGGCCCTCCCACAGCACTAGGGTCATCTGCCATTGGATATCTCCTTGGAAAAGCAGCTCAAGTCATAATTTTAAAGAAGATGAATTTGAAAGAAGTTGAAAGCCAAAATGTTAAACAATAGAGGATGAATGAGAACTTCTAGAAAATAGTTTATTATTCCAAATACATATTAAGCATATTTGTTTGTGGAATATCATGAGCATGGAAATAAATAATGTATTTCTGTCCTCAAGGAGCTTTTCATTCTGTAAGGGAGGCAGACAGGAAAAAATAATTATAAAACAAGAAGGAAACAACTTCTAGGATAGAAGCAGAAATGGCATTGATATAATGACTAAGTTATGTTAAATACTTCAGTGTATACAATATTATATATGTAAACAACAGATATGTGTATAATTTATATACATAACATATGTATATGTGTGTATATGTACATATACTATGTATTATAAATAGGAATAATAGTATTATAAATAGGAATAATTATAACTGTTATGTAAGTAATTCCCAGGTACATCTGGAATTCTATTCAGGGACACACATTCTGAACATTAGGAAGCCTCAACCTCAGAGAAAACTAAACATGATATCTGTATTTCTAGAGCTATAATCAAAATTTTGTTAGTTGTCATGCCGATGCCAAAAATGGGTGAACTTGGTGTCCTAGTAATACAATAAATGGATGAATACTAGGAATTGTCCTTAAGTGGTGAAATGAAACTTTTTAAAAACAATGGATTGGGAGAAATGTTTAAGAGACATTGCCTACCCTTTTATAAACAGTGTCCAAGAATCCAACAAGGCTGGTACCCTTCATCAACAAAATTTCCAATTATCCACTATCTGGCTGCAAGCTCCTACTGTTGCTTGTCCAGTGAAAACTATCAGGTTAACAACTATAAGATACCAGAATCCTGCATTTTACAAGGTGCAGGATTGATCCCTGCAATAACAATAAGACTGGTCTTTCTTAAGATCCAGAACAGACTGTGTAATTTATCTTGCACTAACTTTATCATAAATGTTTAATTAATAAACAACTCTATTTAGTTGATTTTTTTCTGAGACATTCTCTCTTTATAATTTAATAGCAAGGTTGTTGGGGGAAGTTTACCAAACTCAAACCTCTTCAGCAAGTACTATTATCTGCCAAAGGGCCCTGGACTTGCACCTGGCAGATAAGCTTAAAACAGTTCACAGACAGCATCTCCTACAGTTGGAAAGAGGGGATAATTAAGCATGGGAGTGGACAATATATGGAGGTACTGATGGAGACTGGAGTTCATAATTATTGTTCCATTGTGGTATGGAACTTATCCCCAATTAAGAGCTTTTCTAAGTGTTCAAGCTGTTTTTCAACAAGAAAGAATTACTTCCCAGAAGATAGAACTATTTCTTATAAGGCTATTCGCCTTGGATATTTTCCATGTGGCACATAATATACCCAGTGTTTCACTGGAGAGAACATGGAGTCCAGGAGTGGAAGTGTCATGAATGTCACATTAGGCTAATCAATTCTTTCACTGATTTACATTTTTATATATTGGATTTTATTAATGAGACTTCTAAACAGGTTTTACAATTTCATTTACAAGTTCATGCCTGTATTGATCAGAATTTTATTTTAAATCATGCATTACTATGACTTTCATGGAAATAGAAAAAGGCAAATAAAAAGAAGGAAACAGAAATCATTCCTAAAATGTTATAGTAAAACTAGTAGTGTCTGAAATTGATGGAGGAAAAAGTGGTTCCCAGGGTATGTTCCAGTGGTGGGGAACAAACGGTCTGCATTTCAGGTGGCTCTCAGAGGCGATGAGGGCAGCATCTATGCATTCATGTCTCCTTCTCCTCCTGGAAAGGGCTTCCATAGGACATTCGCTAATTTTTATTTATCAGTGTTAAGTAGGTCATCTGTGTTCAGATTTGGAGTCTGGTGTTAAGAAACATTTCCTGAACTTGGAGAGTATCTGATAAAAACCTGGAATAAAATGATGAAGTAGAGTTTTAAGACTCATGTCATTAGTACACAGAGGTGTAAAACAGATATTGAAATCCATGACCTAAATTGTTGATTTCATTCTTGTTTGTATCTTAGAATTACATAGAAGATGTAAAAATGCTGGTTCTCAGGCCACACAGACAACTAATTACATGTGCATTTCTGAAGGTGGGTCCCAGGCATCGATATTTTTAGAAGTACCTAGGTAATTTCAGTGTATATGTAAGTTTAGGAACCACTTGTTTAAATGATAGCAAAATATTGTTAAAGCCTCTGACAGTTCAATTGGCAGAGATATTTATGAGTGATTAAAACAAAACAAAACAAAACAAAACAAAACAAAACAAAACAAAAAAGCTTATGACCAGGGAAAGCTGTGTGTTCCACGAAGATTTTCGATGCTACAGTAACCAATGATGCAGAGGTAATGGGGCCTTATTTTAAAAACATTTGAAGAGATACAAAGTCAGTGTAAAACAATTCTCTACCAAGAATCTTACCATTTTAGACCTTGTATTTTCAGAATCATCAATTAAAATCTTCAGAAATACCTTTTTATTATTTTATAGAAAATAAGAATAAAGGACATAGTTATCAGGACTGCCTGGAATGTGGAGTCAAGAGAGATAAATACAGACATCAGAAAGATATAAAATAAATATATCTGACCTCTTTTTCTAAGACCTTATTCATGAAGAGACTAAACTACTTATCCACTCCATTCTACTTACCCCTCCATTCTAATGTCATCTAGTAGGAAATGGGAGGGGTGCTTTATCACTGCCTTTGACTAGGAACTGCTGGGCTGGGCAATAACAACAAAATAGTGTCTACATTCCTGCCTTATTCTTTTGGATTTTTACACATTGATAAAATGATGTGGTTTATCCCAGTATATTTTATGAAAGTACTTTGAGAACAACTGATCAGACATATTTTTGTAAATATCAGGTCAACTTTGGCATGGTTTTTAATGAATTCTAAGTTACTAATTAGTATCCTCTATTATCTGGTGCTGTGGCTTTCTTTGTTCTTGTTTCTCAAAATCATAGAAGTTTCTGAGACTTTTGACAGTGATAAAAGTATTTTTCTACTCATACCCTCTCCCTCTTTTCTTTAATATTTTTCAAGGAAGCAGAATAGAATACAAATCATCCAAGACCATCATTAGTGCAACTTTTTTTCCTAAGATAGTTTGAATTTAATAATTATTTTCTTACTTCTCAAACATATCAATAGTATGCTAAGGTCCTTAATGAATCCACCTATAATACAAGAGTTTCCCTAAGAAAAGCAGCACAGTATTTTGTTATTTCCTTGTATTCTTCCTATGATAATGTTTAATTCCAAATTTCCACCCATTCAGTCCAACAATCATACAATTGTAATATTCTGTCTCTTTTGGTCAGAACTCCCTTGTTTTCTTTTGGAATGGAAGAAATGTTGATGACATTGAAAGCCTTGGAAGCCTCAGGAGTTCTAAATATATCTTGGATGACTTATCACTTACTATTATTCAAAAATATCCCATGTGTGTGTCATGGAGAGCAAACAATGCCTGTGAAAAGTTTCTTAGAAAAGGTGTTTGGGTGAATGAAATTTCCAAACTGTCCCATAAATTTTCTTCCTTAGTCCCTCACAATTCGCGCATTCTGCAAAGGCCGTAGCTTGTGAAATGCTGATCTATTCGGGGACAAGTTGATGAGCAGAGAAAAGTGAAAGCTGTTTAAGTTCAGAGGGAGTAAGACATGTCACTCTGCTAAGAAGACTGGCTTGAACTGGTTAAGTATAAAAGCTTATAAGAAGTATAAGATTAAAAAAATACCTACTACACATATGGTGCTGAGAAAGGTAGTGTGAATTTCATAAAAGCGAATTATTCATGGACCCTTTCCTAACATAACTTATCACCTAGGAGAGGATATAATGCAAGTCTGGAAAACTGACTTGAAGAATGTCAAATGAGACCCAAGAGAGTTATGGGTAGGATACTATGAATATTCAATCTAGGAGAGATTATTGCTATCTGCAGATGGGGTGGAATCAGAGAAATCTTCATGGAGCACTGACATTAAAGCACTGAGCTCAACGACACTGAGCTTCAAACTATGTACTTGAAAACAGAAAGAAAGCATGTCAGGTAGAGATGGATACATAGGCAGGAAAGCTGGGATCAGGTTGGCTGGGTTCAGAACATAGCATTCTATATGTGGGAATTGTGTAGGGTGGGAATAGAAAGTGAAAGGTTGAAAAAAAGTGGTAAATCAGTTTATATTATAAAGGGTACTGAATTTCAGGCTCAGGATTTAGTTTAGTAAATAATTTTTTAATGATAATAAGGCAGAAATGACTATTTTTACTGTGTGGCCATTAGGTATAGTACGCAAATTTCCTCATGTATCCTAGTTAGCAGTACATTTTCACATGATACTTGAGAATAGTGTCAAATGAGAAGAAATGGGAGAATTGGGCAAAGCTAACATTGCCCTCAGGTCTTTAGAAAAGCAATTAAGAAGAGAACTTCTCATACTTAAATATACATACTAATTACTGGAAGATTCAGTTCAAAGGTAGATTTTGATATAGTATATTTTTAGAGCCAGAAACTCTCCAATTCTAGCACGCTTTCAGGTGCTAGTGTGTGTGTGTTTTTGTTGCTTTTTTGTTTGTTTGACTACTTTTGCTATCTATAAACCCATACTGAGTTGTAAGGATTTTATTTTATTTTAAAAAGAGTGAGAAACATCAATCAGTTACCTCCTGCACATGCCCCAACGGGGGACTGAACCTGCAATGTAGACATGTTCCCTGACTGGGAATCAAACCTGTGACCTTTGGTCTATGGGACAACATTCCAACCAACAGAGCCTCGCCTGCCAGGGCTGTTGTAAGAATTTTAGAGCAGTAATCCTCAAACGTGACTACATGGCAAAGTCATTGTGTAGCTTTAAAAACTATTAATCTTTGAAACATATTTACAGAGCCTCTGACTTTATCAGGTTTGGGATGAGGTCTTGGCATGAATACTTTTAAAAGTACTTCAAGGAATTCTAATCTATGGCCAATATTGAGGAGCACTGCTCCAGCTTATGTCTTAAGTTAGTGTTTCTCAGCCCTGGCTCCACATTAAAATCACTCAGGGAGTTTTTAAAAGTCCTTGTGCCCAGCACAATGCAGTGTGCAGATGATGTTTTGTTGAGTTGTACACTTGACACTTGTATGGCTTTTATGAACCAATGTCACCCCAATAAAAGCAATTAAAAAATCCTAGTGTCCAGGCAGCATGCCAAACCAATTGAATCTGAGTCTCTGGGGATGGGACCTGGGCACTGGCATTTCTCAAAAGCTCCTCAGGTGATTCTAATGAGTAGCAAAGCTGAGAACCGCTGACCTGATAGGATTTAGAAATTTCTCTTTTTTACAGTTGTTTGGACAACAAGGTGCACATGACTGTTGCATTGTTAGATCACCAACAATTAACATTCTGTATGCTGCTCATTCCTGCAAAGAGAACCAGTTGTCTATAGTTTTTGGTTTCAGGGTGAAGTAGCAAAAGTGAATTATTTTTTGAAATGAAAGTTATTGAAAAATAAATAGACCAATGAAGCATTGGACCATTATTTTCATGAGAGTTTATGGACTGAGTTTAGAGTTCTCTTACATGTATTGTTAACATGTTGCTATAATCTTACTGAAAACCCAGGTAATACACATGAAATCACTATAGAATGTGACTCTACTCTTAGCACTGTGAAGACTGGTGTTTGAATTAGCAGGGCAGGACGGGGCAGGAAAGGATAGAGACAGCAATCATGGCAGCAGACTCGCGAGGGTCTGGCCCTGCTCCTGTTACTGACTCATTCATGTGCACCTCAGTTTCAAGGTTTGTTGACTACAAGAAAATTGATACCTACTTATAGGATTGTTACAAGAATGAAAAACACATGACTGTTCTGCTGTAAACTGAAATTTGCAATACAAGTGCCAATAATCAAAGGCACATTATATCCAGAACCACATAGTGATAATAAACCACATTCATGTTGTCCAATTTTATTCTCTAGTCATTGCTCTAAAGCAGGCAGATGCTCAATATTGGCATTTAAACTCTAAATGTTTGTTTGGGGGGTTGGCAAAGAGTTCTCAATGTGGAAGTGATCACTTGGGAGGAAATCAGAGACAGGAGGAAAGTTGAAAACAATTTCTATTCCTGATCCAACTTACTTTACTTTCTATACATACTGCTGTTATTTTTAGGGCTATAGAATATTGCATCACTAATAATGAAAAGTTGAAATTATTATTCATACATGGGTTAATGAGACCAAATTGTGCTATTTGTGCTGGATAGGTAAAAACATAAAACCTAAGTTGTTTATGAACTTAGGTATAAACAAAATAGGAAATCTATCTGGACTCAGAGTTAGCAAAACATAGAAGTGTTTGTTCTTCGATATTATTCTAGATTCTCAGTGATACTAAGGGAAATAATGTCCTGGGCTGTCATGTCAAATAGATTAGTCGGATATAAAAAAGTCAGTCATTATATTAAATTTATAGAAAAACAAAATATGAAAAAGCCTACAGAGATTCATTACAAAGAGGCTTCTAAATTTCTTCTTGGTTTTAAATCAACATTTACCTCATACTGCTAATTATAAGATTCCAATAATATTCAGAATCAGAGTGGTACCAGGTACAGCCCACGTGTAGTGCTCAGGTAATAAGAACCACTGACACTCTGATGTAGAGATTGGTGAAAAGACTTGAATGTTAGACTTCTGATCTACAATCTTTTGATAGCTAAAATCAAATTATATAATTTATGTAAAAATGCTTCTTATAGTGATTGACACTTGCTATTCAACTGATTTTGGTATTCTTTCTCTATAATAATGTCAAGCATTTCAGGAGCTTTTATTATCTGCCTAGTAATGCTCTTGCTTTCCACTGGTATTGGTTGGTGTGATTCTCGTAAGAACCACATGAAGAAGGTATGATCATTCCCGTTTGTCTTAGGAGGAAATTAAAGTGCAAAGAGTTTAGGTATTTGCCTGTGGTCACATAGCTAGAAGGTACCAGAGTTAGGTCTCAACCCAGACAATTGGTCTTTAGAGTCCATGTGTTAAACAAATTATCCTTTTTTCCCCCTGATTCAATGTTCTTTTATCATTATATTTTCAGTTTGAATGTAAGGAATAATAGTTGTGCTGGAGAGTGGCTGTCAAAGATAGAAATAATATGCTATTAATTAGACCTCATTATCCACCACAACTTCCTTGTCACCTTTTCTTTAATTCCTTTAACAACCTCTGACTCAAAAACACACATGTTGGCCATGGGATCATAGCTTAGAATTACTGCTTATATGTGTTGCACTATGTAGTTATGTATTTCACTCCGGACACTCCCCCTACCCCCAGGCTACATTTTACTGAAGAGGAAAGGAAGGTCCATAAAATGCAATGTACTAAATCATGAGTTAAACTGGGCTCTGTCAACTTCTACTAGCTATAAGTATTATAGCTGCTTCCAGAGCCAAGAGTCATTTGCTTTGGGATCAAGCCCATGGTCTGTGTTCTGATGAACTACTTAAAATCCCAGATCCTTTGCCATTCGGCCTGCTGGGAACGCAGAAGGACCTTGGTACTCCTATACTCCTACTTTTGATAGTATAGCTTCAATTCCTCATTCATTTAATTTTTTCTGTAGTCTTTATATCTGAGAAACAGCATATCCTTGGCATCTCTCTTGGTTAGAGCTTTGCTGTCACTAATCTGTTTCTGGCTTCCATTGTTTATATTTTGCAAACTTCATTGACTATATTCAGAGTTACTGCTTGTGGAGGTTTAGTGCTTGTTATTGGGAATGAGGGAACCTGGCATAACTGATTTCCTCAAAGGGTTGACAATCTGATAGGATACATAGATAGTAAAATGGGGAGAGTTATAGCTTGGGGAGGTACGTCTGTTATGGGGGATGTGGATCCTGGTGAGGTAGAGTCAGAGAAATCTTCAGAGGGAAATATATCTCTGAGCTGGGATGTAAAGGAGTAGAAATTACCAAGCTTCATAAGGGTAGGGACATCCTGTCTAATTGACATTAATATCTTTAACCTGGTGCATATAATGTAATTAGAGATGGATAAACATTTTTTAATGAAGATATGAATGCAAAGGGAAGAGGTTGATGGAGACTTCCACCAATAGTTTTGTCTGATCACTTTTATCTGCCTTTATCAGTAATATAGTTTAGCAAGAACAGTCCCCTTAATATCTAATCAAATTCCTTAATAAATTTTCATCTGCTAACTCCCTCACTCTGCTCATGGGATATAAATTCCCACCTGTCTTTGCTGTATTTGAAATTGAATTCAAGCTCTCTATTGCAAAAGTTTCTTTACCATTTTAAAAGCATCAGAATAACTTCTCTTTAGTGAAGGTAAAGATAGATGTATCAAGGCTCAGGTGCAAGAATCCTCAATTCCCTTATTTTCTTCTTACTTTCTGGAAATTTCCTGCAAAAGAAGAAAATAATTTTTACATCATTCACTATTATGGAAATTAACAAAATTAATAAAATAATACTTGGCATATAACCAGTGCTAAGCAAATAGTAGAAATTATCTTTTTTCAGATGTTGCTTTCTCATGCTCTTGGTTATCCAAAGCGAATGTTGCTATCCCGAGATTTAGACAAGATCAATGAAGTCCGAAAACCTCTTGAAATTACATGCAAACTTTTGTTGATTTTAGTATGAGCATTTCTTTTACCTGGGGAGAAGATTTATAATTTCATTATATTCTCCAAATTTTTGTAACCTTACAAATATTACAAACCATACCATACTTATTTTTCATATATGATACATCTACTTTTGTGGTTTCAAGTTGATAGTTCTCAAATATATTCATCATATTCAAATTCTCTTCTGCATTCTATAATTCTATATTTGCCACATTAAAATTCAAACTCAACACCCCTATTTTTCTCTTCCAACATCTATCTCAAATTGGCTCCTCTTCCTAAAGATTTTATTTCTCTCTCTGTACTGGAGCTTTTAATTCAGTCTCTCAAGGTTCTTTCTACTTTCTACTTTGAAGCAGTTATGCAAATAAATGCCACGAGTGTTTTTCATCAAATGCCATGTTTTTGTCTTTTTTTTTTTTTTTTTTTTACTTTCATGGCAGACCATATTCACTTTGTCCTGAGATTTTTGGAAGGGTCTCCTAACTTTTTGCTTGCTTTACAGAGTTAGTCCATTTTTCATGGTATTGCCACATTTTCTCATTAATGGATTGTTTCCATACTCCCAACTCCATATTATTTATTAGATGAAGATCTTTACCCAGTGTGAAGGGCCCTTTGGCACTTCCTTATTGTTCAATGTATTTATTACACTCTGATAAAAGGTAGGGACAATTTTTTTTGTTTCTTTCTTCCCAACAAATTGGTCGGGCTGAGCTCCAAATGCTCTGAACATATTTTCTTTGTATTTCCTGAGAATGTTCTTTCACTGTCTTTTCTATCCATCCAAATTCTAGCTATCCTTCATGCTTTATTTCAAGTCCCACCTGCTTCAAAGGAGAGTTCCTTTGTAACAATCTTTCGCTGATATTTCTGTTCTAAACTCTCATTTCGTGGATTATTAGTTTCATGCAGTTTAGGCCTTTATAGTTACCTAATGGTGGGTGTGCATGCGTGTGTGTGTGAATGCACATGTGCATACACATGTGCACTCCCACATGACAAGGCAGGACTTGTCTTGTATTTTAACCCTTCCCACCACCAGCCTACTTAAAAAATGCAATAAATAAGTAATTGCGGTTGATAAGCAATCTTAACCATGCCTGTAGGTTGAAATTTAACCTTAATTCTAAATTACTTTTGAAAGGTATAAGACAAGATAGTAAAATAAATTTTAGTTCTTCAGACTAATAGTGTTCTATGGAGATTGTCTGACAACCTGTCAATTCTCCCAACTATGGAAATAGATAAATAAATCAAAAGGCGTTTGCTATTTTTCAAGCCATGTTTTCTGGGAGACACTGCTTATGAAAAAGTTGCACATTAAAGCAGAAATCACATCACTCCCGTTGACTATATCATCAGTTATCTCCTGACTTTGCAGTCATGAGTATCATTATTCCTTGAAGGCCAGCGCACGCAGGCTTAATGCCCTGTCGGAGTCTTTGAGATCAGAGAACTTCTTTGAATAGCTCTACAGAGAAATGCTTTCAGACATTCATGGAAGGTATTGAAGATTATTTTCACTTCTGAAATGGATATGCAAAATACACCCAAGGCTAAATAAAACACAAACAAAAATATGTACACTGTTTTTCCATTTCCCAATTCAAAAAAGTGATTGAGCAAACTTAATTTTAACCTTATGAAATTTTAACATCTTATGAAAGAGAAATGATATAAAAATATCATTTTGAGAAATAATATTTTATTATATTTAGTATAAAATATTTTATATTAAAGCAGTGATATTTTATATGATATTTAATATAAAATGGTATTTTATATTAAAGCAGTGATCATTTTGGAATGTTTTAAAGAAAACAGTGATATTTTATATGATTTTATATGATATTTAATATGAAATGATATTTTATGTAAAGCAGTGATAATTTTGAAATGTTTTAGAGAAAGAAAACAGTGAGCCAAAGTGGAATAATAATAAATATTTATTCGTTGCTCACATGGCTCTGGTACATACTTAACATCAACTTTTTGTTCTCAAACTCCAAAGTCAAAACTGGAACTTCATGGAACCTTGGAGATGACCTAATCCAATCCTCGAGTTTTATGCATTAGGACACTAACATGAGGAAATGGGAGTTAAATTGTCTGCGGTCACAGGACAGTCTAAAAGTAGTCTTACTGGGATTAAATATAGTTTTCTTAACCTTCTTTCAACTGATAATTTTATCTTAATCCTCATCAATGTATAGGAATGAAATCTGCAAATACAGACTTAACTCATACTCACATTTTATATCATATCAAGAAGGATTAGTTCTATAGCCTTGGATAAAATTCTAAGAATTATTACGGTAATCCACTCTGAGTTGTGAGGAGTTGAGTGAGAAATTCCCACCATGCCCAGGACTAGCAGAGCTTTCCATTTGTTCCTATGACTACATTCTGGAGTTTGCTGACCATGTTGACACCGTTGAATAATGAATATTGTGTAAATTTATGCTCAGTTTCTCTTTATTGTGCTTTTGGAAAGAGGTTACTCAACTAGAATAATTGTATAATATTGTGCCATGACAAGCTGTATTTAATGTTAAAGAATCCCACAAAAAGAATGGGTGGTTTGTAGGATATTCTTTCTAAACCACAAAAGACAAAGTGTTCTAAGCCCCTATCAGTGAATTCTCCTGCTAGTTTATTAATTTCAGGAAGCAAATGGTATTGAGAGATTTTGTTGGCAAACAGTCAGCTAACTTCCATACTGACAAGTTGGTAGGGTTAAGTTATACTGCAGTGCTCTGCCTACTGTGGCTGTGACTAAGTGATGTCAACGATCACAGGCCTTATATTTTCTCCTTTGTTTCAAGAACAAATTATATGAAAAAATGCAAGAGTGCATTACCAAATGTTAAGGCTTACTTAAAACATTATGGCTTTTGACAAAACACTCTCACCTGTAATGTGATTTGATCCTGACAGCATTCCTGCCAGGCAATGAATGGTAGGGGCGCTGCTCCTCAAGCGGTGCGCTGAGGATTAAATGAGTGGGGTGAAGTGCCTGAGCTTCCGCAGTGCTCAGAATGCCCCTCGGACTCTCTCCCAGGCATCCTAACACACACACAAACATGTGCACACAATTTAGTTCTATTATTATATGTTGTTATTAATTATGTTATTATTAATGCTATATTCATACATAAGTAGTGGTATAATTATATATATATATATATATATATATGCAAAATCTGCCCACATATAGAAACAAATGTCCTTCAAAACAAACATTATGAATTGAATTCATTTAATGTACCCCTGTGTAATTGGAAATTATTTTAGCTTCACTCAGTCTAAATATTCAAAACTTTCCCAAGTGCCTTTTTTCCTAAAAATTTAATTATGGTTGGTATACAATCTTATATTGGTTATGTTAGTTTCAGGTATATAATATGGTAGTTTGATATTTTTATACCTTACAATGTGATCAGTCCCACTAATTCTAGCAGTCATCTGTCACTAATCACATAGTTATTGACTATAGCCCCCTTCCTTTTTTTGCCCATCCCCCCTCCAGTGATGGTGTCTCAGTTGCAGCATGTGTCCAAATCTGTCTAATTGTATATATTAGAAAGGTACAATTCTTTATTTGTTAAGCATACCTTAATAAAGCTGGAAAAAAGTTCAAAGGCAATAAAAATGATACTTACATTAAATATAAATAAGTTAATTAAATAATTAAAAATTTGAAGTGTACACAAAACCTAGTTTTCCTGCTTCTTCTACCCTGTCTCTGAACTGGTCCACCGCCTGAAGCTTTTGATGAGGCATGTGCTCTCCAGTTCACCTGGCCAATCTCATCACATACTTGACCTCACTATTCTCGTTAGAACCTTGAGTTTCTGATCCTTGTTCTAAGCCTGTAGGGGTAGCTAATTTTTTGACATCTCTGGGCTACACTGGAAGAAGACGTATCTTGGGTCACATATTAAATACACTGCAACATGTAATCACAAAAAATTCTCATAATTTTTAAAGTAAATTTACAGTTTTGTGTTGGGCCACATTCATAGCCATGCTGGGCTGCATGTGGCCCATGGGCCGTGGTTTGGACACCCCTCTGAGGCTTTTCTCTGTATTTACCCTGGAATTTCCAGTCATACTTTTCCTTCTCCTCTGCCTTCATTCAGATCCACAGTATTTTTCCCAGGACTAGTCAGGAAACTGATTTTCTTACTCTTATAACATCTGATAGCTAGCTTTGAAGACTCAAACTTGATCTGCTTCCAGAAGTAGATGCCAGTATAACTACACTAAAGGGAGGGAATGATTGCTCACTTCCTTATGAAGTGAACATTTGAAATTATTTCTCAAGGTAATGTGATGTCATGGCCATTGTTAGGCTGGTGGCTGACAGAGAGAAGGTGCACACTGTCCAACAGCACAGCCGTCTGTCTGCCCCTCGCTCACTCTGGGCCCCAGCTCTGGCCTCTCCTGCAGCCAGGCTGTGCTGCCAGGACCAGCCCCCTCTCCCCACAGCCTCTGTTCAATAGTCTTCAGCAAGGTTTTCCTTCTGCCTCTTATGTCTTTCCCTCCCTATCTCTCTCAGTGTTTACATCTGCATCTTGAGCCTAGGAAAGATCAATAAAAAATGTTTCAAGTCTTTACATATTTTTCTTACCAATGAATTTGACCTGGGTATAGTATTTTAATTTCACAAATCATCTAGGAGTCTCTCTCCATGGAAATGGTCTCAGGCATTGAACTGAAAGTATAAAATATATGCTAATGACAAAAGAAAGGGCAAAAGGGACATTATGGGAAGAAATATTTTATGGCCAATATAGTGGTGAATCAAACCACTTTTCGAATAACTAAGCATTTCTGTTAAAAACATAAAAGGTCAAATTGCATATCTTATAAAACAGAACAAAATCTATTTCATTTTAAAGTTGTTCTTGCAGTATCCAAAGTTCCTTAGAGGACAGAATAACTGAGGTTAATAGACTTTAATATGTCACCAGCCTAAGTGGCAGATCAAAATGTGAATTTAAAGTCATAAGACACTATTTCAAGCCTATAATGTCATGTCATCAATCTCCAGAATGATTTTCTTTTCAGTTTATCTTAATACTGTGACCTCTTTTTAAAGTTTTAATCCTGTATATTTTTCATTAGAGAAGCAGCTTTTGATCTCTTTATTATTTTCACTTCATAATTATCATCATAAATAGTGGAATCTATTTAGTGTGGACTTTTTAAAAATCAATAATTACAGATGAGACTTGCTGGAGTTTGGAGGTAGACAGGGGACTTCTAACTGGTTTCACCTCTCCTTTAAGAAAATACTTGTTCATTCAGGACTTTCAAATCACCACTGTTTTGGGCCAACATCAACTCTCTCATTACATTGTAGTTGATTCTTTTATGTTTTATTATTTCATTCCATCTACACATTTATTTTTGCTTTTTATATTTCTCAAGATGATGATAACTAACAATTAGTAAGCAAGATGACAAAAGGAAGTACAAGAGCTCCTTCCTTGATCAAACATCAGTAACTGATGACTTGAGGAGACTCTCTCTGTGTACCAACTGTTTCTGTTGTACAGCTTTTACCATTTAAAAAGTGAGCTGAGATAGTCTGTGCGGAATCTTTAGTAAAACAGAAGGAAAGCATTTGCCTGTGCTGCCTCCTTGGCCAGGATTCTTGTGTTACCTCTTCGGAGAGATTTGGCTTTGGCCTACTGACTTAAAACAACACTACAATTCACCTGTTTTCCTTGTACGGCTTTGGTTTTTGTTATTATTATTTAACAAGTATATAGTGCATGTGTTTGTTGATTATCTATCTTCTTAGAATATTAGTTAACTAAGGGCAGGAATTTCACCTGATTTGTTCACTGCTTAGTCCTCAGAATAACAGAGGGGCCTGGCATAAATCAGGTTCTTAATAATTATTTGTTTAATTAACTAATTAATATAATATGGGTCTATCAGAAGAAATTATTCTTAAAACTATGCATAATTTGATTATACCATCATGATGAATATTCAATCTATTACCTTTCTTAAATTTCCAATATATATATTTGTACAGGTATACACATTTTAGTCCATCAGATACATCTGCATGGGATAACAGTCATATAAAAACAATTCAACTTAATTGAGCAAAGCAGTTATTTTTTTTAAAAAACACCCTTTTATCTACTTCACTGTTTTATTTATTTTAAATACATATGCACCTTTTTTCTTTTTCCTTATATTTTATACATTATAATATTACAGTTGTCCCAATTTGTCCCCCTTTCACCTATCCATCTGGCAACCCCCACTCCCTCAGGCAATTCCCACATGATTGTTCATGTTCATAGGTCATGGGTAAGTTCTCTGACTACCTTGTTTCCTAGGGGTATATACTTTACATCCCCATGACCATTCTGTAACTACCTATTTGTACTCCTTAATTCCCTCACCTCTTCACCCATTCTCCCGCAGCCCACCTCCCACTAGCAACCACCAAAATGCTCTCTGTATCCTTTCTGTTCTTGTTTGCTTAGTTTATTTTTTAGGTTCAATCATTGATAGATATATATTGCCATTTTATGCTATTGTTTATAGTTATGACCTTCTTTTTCTTAAATAACTCCCTTTAACATTTCATATAATAATGGCTTGGTGATGATGAACTCCTTAAGATTTTTCTTGCCTGGGAAGGTCTTTATTTGCTTTTTAATTCTAAATAATATCTTTGCTGGGTAGACCGATCTTGGCAGTAGGTTCCTGCTTTACATGACTTTGAATATTTCTTGCCAGTCCCTTTTACCCTGCAAAGTTTCTTTTGAGAAATCAGCTGACAGTCTTATGGGAACTTTCCTATAGGTAACCAATTTTTTTCTCTTGCTGCTTTTAAGATTCTTTTTTTTATTTTTAATGTTTGCCTTTTTAATTATGATGTGTCTTGGAGTGAGCCTTTTTGTATCCATCTTATTTGGGATTTTCTGTGCTTCCATGAACTTGCATGTCTACTTCTGTCAAAATTAAGGAAGGTTTCTTTCACTATTTTTTCAAATAGATTGCTAATTTCTTGTTCTTTCTCTTCTTCTGGCACCTCTATGATGTGACTATTGGAATTCTTGAAGTTGTTTCAGAGGCTGCTTTCACTATCCTCATTTTTTTGGATTCTTTTTTCTTCTTGTTGTTCTGATTGGTTGTTTTATGCTTTCTTATGTTCCAAATCATTGATTTGACTCTTGGCTTCATCCACTCTACTGTTGTTTCCCTGTAAATTGTTCTTTATTTCAAATCATGTATCCTTAGTTTCTGACTATATCTTTTTTATGCTGTTGAGGTCCTCACTAAGTTCCTTGAGCATCCTAATAACCATCGTTTTAAACTCTGCAACTGGTAGATTGCTTATCTCCATATTGTTTAGTTCTTTTTATGGAGTTTTGATCTGTTCTTTCATTTGGGTCATATTTCTTTGTCTCCTCATTTTGGCAGCCTCCCTGTGTTTGTTTCTGTGTATTTAGGTAGAGCTGTTTTGACACCCTGTCTTGGTAGTATGGCATAATGTAGTAGCTGTCCTGTGGGGTCCAGTGGCACATCCACCCTTATCACCTAATCTCAGTACTCAAGATGTGCCCTTTGTGTTGACTCAGTACACCCTCCTCTTGCAGTTAAGCCTTGATTGCTGTTGGCAGATCAATGGGTGGGATACACCCAGGCCAGTCAGCTGCAAGGACTAGCTGTGACCACTGACCACTAATCTCTTCCCTCCGTGGAGGTTGAGCTGTGCAGGGGCAGGGTGGTGGTGATCTGCTGTGGTCTGTAGCTGTCCACTAGTTGCACAAGCTCTGGGGTTTCATGGATGCTGCAGGCCATGGTCAGCCCTCACCTGTGTTCTCCCTAGGGCCACCCTGCATGAGCTCTAAAGCAATCTGAAATGGTTGCTACTTGTGCTGGGCTTGGAGATTCCCAGGTGAAGCCAAGCTGTGAATCTAGGCTGGCTGCTGCTAGTGCCAGGCCTGGGGCCACTTAACAAGTGGTATGAGGGCTAGAGGTTTACTGAGGCTGGCTGTTGCTTGTTTGAGAGGATTTAGGAAGTTGTAAAGCATGAGCCAAGAACAGCCATTCATATGGAAAAGACACAGTTAATTTAACAGTATGGGTGGGCCCATAAGTTAGGTGTGACAGAGTATTAGGGGATCTCCGGGGCAGGTCAAATAGTGTTAGCCAGGTAACAAAGTCTCAGATATAGCACCCACCTTCTAGCTCTGTGCTCTGTGGGTGGAGGGCTCAGAAAAGGGACAATGTCCTCAGCTTGAATTTGTGCCTGGGTGAAAGCTGTTCCCCGGCTCCTGCCTTGATACCAGACACTTTGGTTCCTCTCTGTATGCCACCGGTCCTTTCCAAGCTGCTACTCAGGTGCTGGAGCTCAGAGGGACTGAGTCCAAGTAAGTCCATATGTGGGTATTTAAGGGGAACTGGTTGGGACTCCAGAGTTTTTTTCATTGACTCAATCCCCACTGTTTTTTTGTGACCAGAAGTTATGAGGACTTATCTTCCTGACACTGGAACCTTGGTTTGGAGGTCCTGGTGTGAGGTTGGGACTCCTCACTCCTGAGATAACCCTCCTGAATTTTTACTCACCACATGTGGATGAGGGACCAGCCATTCCACAATTCTACCCCACCTACCAGTCTGAATAGATGTGGTTTCTTTAATTCTATAGTTGCCAGACTTCAATTCAACTCAATTTCTGACATTTCCATGTAAGGGTTGTTTTGTATTTTAGTTGTAATTTCAGTGTGGTTGTGTGAAGAGGTGAGCCATGTTTACCTAGCTGCCATCTTGACTAGAAATATTGTATGCACATTTTAAATAAATTTTCATTATTTTTATGGCAAAGCAATGGAGTCATAAGGTCAGCACTATGCAGAGAAGTGATTTTAAAGCAGGAGGTTGTCAGTTTACATTAGCATAGTATGCCTCTCCTTGTTATTTATGCTTTTTCTCTAGCATGAAGATTTACAATATAATGAAATTGGTCAATTTGATGTGACTGAGAAAAACACTTGAAAATATTCTTGCTCATCTATATAACCAAAATAACACTCTATTCACATTTAAAAGCATGTGAATTTTCATTCAATGCATGTATCAGTTAATTTGGAAATGATAATTTATTTGTTTCAAAGTATCCAAAGTAGCTCTGAAAGAAAAGTTACAGTCTGGTTTTTGAACCAAACTGGATTGAGCATTGGCCATATGCTATCTGTTTTGCTATATTCTAGAACATCAAAGGTCACCAAAAGACCGTGGTTTCTTCCAGAATTGCACAAACAACAGGAGAGGTTATTTCTTTGTTTATTCACACATGTGTTCATTTTTATATACCTCATCTTGCCCCATAAAGACTCAAAATATTCCATAAAATGTTACAAACTCTTAAAACAATAGGAATTAGAGGCAGGTGAGGACGATAAAGTGAAAGATAAACAAGGGTAGAGCAATAAAATGTTGCCAAAGATAGATTATGGCATAAAATGAGGGCTATGGAATAGTATAGACCTGCTAAGTTATATATACAAACTGATAATTATAATTCAATGTGTGATTAAGTATAACACAAAGTATTCATATGGTTCAGTTTTCGCAGATCAGGGAGAGAATACATGTCTAGATATTTCTCAAGGCATTTTGATGGAGTCAGTGATGTCCTAGAATAAATGCTATTTACCCTGAGTTCCTAAGGAAGAATAATAATTGTTTGGACAGATTGAGTTGGGGTTACAGAACTCTAGGCAAAGAGAAAAGCATGTGGCATGTGCAAAATTATGGATGCATGCATAATTAAAACAGCATGGGATGTCTGGGAGATTACAAGTGTAAAGATGAAATGAGAAATGCAAATGATGAAAGTAAGATGGGAGGCTCGCCTCTGGCCAGTTTTGTGCTACATTAACTTGGAATCCAATAGGAAAACATGGCTGACGCTGCTCCTCAGTGAACACAGTTTTGGATGGTAGTTCAGTCATGTTTTGGGGAAGAAAAGTTGTGAATCATTCCAATTTCAAACATGCCACAGTTTTTATGGTTGGTCATAGAGGTAGGATGATGGTCCAGTTCACCTGTGGGCAACCCGAAACCATTCCCAGAGTGGATCTGCATTCACTGATTTCTATGTCTTGAAGTGGTCTTCCACATGCAGACCCTTCAGAGCTGAAATGATGGGCATAAGGCTCATGGGGGATTTACAGAATCCTAATTGCTTTTTGGTTGCTTTTAATGTTTGTTTTAGCAGGAATATTTTAAAAAGATGCTGCTACACTGAATAATTCTGATATTATACATTTTTCTTTTTGTCAAGGAAATATATCTCTCTTCAGATGGGAACAGGACATGATTTTAAAAGAACACAGACCAGATGCAGGACAGTGTCTTCAGTTTTATTCCTTGCTGCCTGCGTCTCCCATCCATTCTTTTTTGGACCAGTCTGGCCTTTCCCCCTACACAGGCATTAATACAAGCCATGCATTTTCCCAGACTTTGATCCCCACCTCACAGCTAAACACTGCTTTTATTTTACACCAGCCCTACTCACATGACTCACTTTTTTGCAGTGGATAAGTCTAATAGAGTAGGTGAGCATTTACAAGTCTACTACCTGTGACACACACGATCCATATTCTTATTTTTTAGTCCATACTCACCACAAATTTTTCCAGATATAACCTTTTCTCCTCCCTTTGCTCTATATCATCTCTTCAACATGCACACATATCCTACTTCTGCTTACTGAAATTCTGAACATTCTTTGTGTAGCCCAAATGCATCTATCTTTGTGGTATCACTTACCCTAACTGCCCTTATCTTAACTGCCCTTATCCTAATTAACCCTTATTCTTTTGACTCCAATCACAGTTTATCTCTTATTTAATTTGTTCTGTTATATATTTTCCTTACTAGACTCTGAGTTTTTTTATAGGCAGAAAAATTATTTATCTTTCTTTGTTTCTTCTTATTTCAACAGTACCGAGCACCTGAAACTTTTCTACAATTCTTGGCCTACTGTCCTACACGGTGTCTTTGTTTGCTTTTCAAATTTGTGAAAGGATCCCCCACCTCTTGTTAGTTAACACATCCATCACCTCACATGTCTATCTTCTGTGTTTTGGTGAGAAAATTTTGGTTCTACTGCCGTAGCAAATTTCAGTGAAATAACACTATTATCAACTATAGTCCCATGTTACTAGATCCTCAGATCTTATTCATTATGCAGTTGTATATGTATGTATATCTTTTGTCATCCTCTCCCTATTCTCTTCCATTCTCCAGCCCCTGGCAATCCACTTTTCTATTCTCTGTTTCTATGAGTGGAGCTATTTTTGTAGATTCCATGCATTAGAGGCACAATGCAGCATTTGCTTTTGTCAGGTTTATTTTATTCAGTTAGAATACTACTTTCAGGGTTCATTCATATTGTCTCCAAAGGCCGTATTTCTTTTTTTCCTATGGGTAAATATTATACTATGAAGATACTATATATATAATTTATATAAATATTATTTATCCATTTATTCATTAGTAGACACTTAAGTTGTCTTCATGTCTTAGCTATTGTAAATAATGCTGCAATGAACATGGAAGTGCACATGTATCTTTTTGACATTTTGTTTTTATTTCCTCTGGATGTACACTCAGAAGTGGAATTGCTGGGTCATATGGTAATTCTATTTAAAATTTTTTGATGAACCTCTGTACTGTTTTCCAGTGACTGTGCCAATTTACACCCTCATCAACAGTGCACCATGACTCTGCCTTTTCTCCACATTCTTGCCAGTACTTCCTTCTCTCTTTCTCTCGCTTTTGTTTTGGATGATAACCATTCTGACAGGTGTTAGGTAATATCTCCTTTCAGTTTTTATTTGCAATTCTGATGATTGGTGATGTTGAGTACCTTTTCATGTATGTATTAACCATTTTTATGTCTTTTTTGGAAACTTGTCCAATTTTTAAATTGGATTTTTTTGCTATTAAGTTGTGTGCATATTTTATACATTTTGGATATTAATTCCTTAACAAATACATTATTTGCAAATATTTATCCTATTCTGTAGGTTGCCTTTTCATTTTGTTAAAAATTCAGGGCAGAGGGACAGCAATGGGGAAAATTGGGACAAGTGTAATAGAACAATAAACAAGTAAAAAAAAACTTAATAAAAAATTTACTTCGCTGTACAAAAGCTTTTTCATTTGAGGTAATATCTGTTATTTGCTTTGGTGTCAAATCCAAAAAGTCATTGCCAAGCTTAACGTGGAGGAGCATACCTCCTGCACTGTTATGTAGGATTTTTACATATGGTGCATGTTTTTCATTAAAGTACTGAAGGATTCAAATCCATAAAGTAAAAGCAAATAGCATCTTTTAAAGCAGCAGCTTTGCTGACAGGAAACATGCAAGAATTTCACTGCATTGCACCATGGAGATCCTTAGGAAGACACCGAAAGTCCAGCTAAAAGACAGTTTAAACAAATTAACCACCTCCATGGGGGTATATTGGATTTCATTTCCTGCTGCGGGCCACATGGAAAGAAAATGCCTCACAAGTAAAGTAGGCAGCTTGTTGAAATGTTGGGAAAATGCCATAAGGACTGGGGCTGAGGCCTTACGGCAACTCTGTTCTCTGTGGTTCTGATGGCATCATCTGCCTGTTGTGCACAAAAGCAAACCCAGGTTTAATATTTCTATTGCTCGTGTGTACATTACTCTTTGTAAGTTAGAGAGAATATTTCAACATCCATTATTTCATTAATTTATATCAACAAATCAGGGAATGAGGAAAGCCTGGATTTACTTGTCCCAATTATGGGTGGGGAAGCAGAGCCTTACAGTTGTTAAGTAAATTGCTAAATACCATGAATTTACTGAGTTGCAAAACTAAGACTGGAATGTAGAGCTTTGACTTCTGAGAGTGTTCTTCATTGTTGAAATAAAAAGCACATCTCTAATTTTGAGAGAAAAACCACTGAAGATGAAATCTAGACTAGAAACTTCTAAAATTAACGGATCCGGAGCAAAAAAAATTTTTTTGCCCGCCTTGGGATATATTGTGGATATGTATATTACACCAATTCAGTAGATGAAATTACATGTTCCAGAATACCTTCCTATGCATATTTCCTAATCAGTGTAGTTCACCTGGGTCATTTTTGGCTTCTTCAACTTCTAGGCCAGATACATATTTAGCTCCAGGTTGTAGGGCATCAGCATATTCTGCAGAATACCTGCAGCACCAAAGTTGGAGGCTTGGAGATGATGAATATAGAAGAAAATTTTGGGGTAAAGTGAGAGTATTTCCTATTTATAAATTTATTTCATGTCTAGTAAAAGTTAAAACACTGTTTTTGTTATCTTTATGATGCATGCACACATAATAATGTATAAATGTCTGTATTTCACTGGTATTAACTTTTGTTACCAACAATTACTTATACTTACTGCTTAGTAAGCATATATTTTCTCAGTTATGTTTTAAATGTAATTCTGCTTTCACTACTCTATATTGTGTTAGTTTGTGCTGCAGTTTTTTCCTAGAAAATATAAAATGATTTGTTTTTAATAACTATAACAATTGGACAGATCATTGATTTCACTTGTAATTTTAACAGTGACATCTCTAAATAAATACATCTATATTTGAAAAAGGAGCACTAGCTGGTGTGGCTCAGCAAATTGCATGCTGGTCTGCTAATCAAAGGGTCACTGGTTTGATTCCCAGTCTAGGACACATGCCTGGGTTGCAGGCCAGGTCCCCAGTAGGGGGCATACAAGAGGCAACCACATGTTCATGTTTTTCTCCCTCTCTTTCTCCTTTCCTTCCCCTCTCTCTAAAAAAAAAGTTAAATCTTTAAAAAACAAGGTCCTCTCTAGTGTGAGGTTCTATTCATCCTCATGGGCTCTAGTTCATATTTGTGGGTTGCAATTTTTCCATATTCCCACTAACTTTATACTCATCTTCCCTTTATACTGCCTGCTTTGTACACAACAGCCTTCATGGCTACTTAATTAGCCCCAGCAATGAGAATAGGTCAAATTTTTAATACTAAAAACTTTGTTTGATTTTATATGCGTGCATATATTATATATAATATGTGTGGGTGTATATGTTATATACAATACAAAACTACATGTGTGTATGAGTGTGTGTGTATGTATGGTTTTAAATATTTCTACCACAATGAACATAAGAAGGAATATGTCTGAACGACCCAAGGAGATCCCCCCAGGATGCCTCTTCATACTTGCATATGCTGTGATTAAATGTTAATGGCCTGATACAGGCAGGTCTGTGAGTGATCCAGACCCTTCAACAATGAAGGTGTGGAACATCTTATCTAGCAAGTAACCATGACCAGCTGAAGTATCTGCTGAGAATAAAGAAACATAAAATATGTGTTGGAAGAAGGTAGCAGAAATGTGAACTATATTAGACATACACGTCTCCTTTATTTTGATATGAAGAGATACTGTATGTATTAACTAATTTTTTGCTGTTCCCATTTTCATACCATCTACAATAAAATGTAAGAATGGTAGTTAATTCTATATCTCAGATCTCAGTATTTGCATTTCAGAACATCAAATGGGGAATGTGACTCAGCTAAAAGAGGAAAAAACATCACTCCGAAATAGATTCAGGAAATGTGTAGTCTTTTGGAGAGTAGAAGATTAGCATGTTTTTGGTTTTGTGAGGGAATGTTGCATTGTGTTAGGTGGAAGCATGGATTTGCAAAGGTCTTTGGAAATTGACTTTAGTAGGCTAAAAGAGGTGTAAATAGCTGCCAACTTGACAAAGGGTGGACTGTGATGGATTTGTATTCTTTCCATTTTGCCAAATTGGGACTGTATTTCCAAGAATCCCCTCCACTGAAGAGTTCCCAGTTAGTGAGGGCCACAAAAGGTTCTTTGAATAAAATTCCGAAGGCCCAGTGAATCAACACACAGTTGGAAATCGAAGATGGATGCAGACTAATAAGAGTGAGGACAAACCCACAAGTAACAACTGGACCCACAGTGGGCTGAGACCCATCTTGGTCTCTCATCAAGGTCAAGCTTCCTACTTGAATGATGTGTCTGTCCCACAGGAATGCTGAGGTCCTTTGTTGGTAGACAGCACCTGAGACAAAAATCCAAGAAACTGAAGGAGACTTTGGTGGGAACTGCAGCAGCAGTTGCTCAGCTATGGCCTCCCACAAACAAAGTGCGCCAACGGCAAGCAGCAGTGTGAGTGAGCTGCCCCAGTGCGTGGTGCCCCCCACCAGGCTTTCCTGTGTAACATTTGTTTCCCTTTCCACCTCCAGCTCCAGCACCAGACACAAAGACAGCAGCCTTACAAAACGTACAATCGATTGATCGATTCATGTGTTGTGTGTATGTGTGTTCCTAATGACACAGTTTCTTCCCTTGACACTATAGTGATGCCTAATCCAAAAAGTGTTAGATTTCATGCAAGCAGAATATGGTGTGCTAATAGGCAATGGGCTTTGTTTTGAGTGTGTACTAATGATGATGTTCATAACAATAGGTAAAAGTCGCTGTGCCTTTACCATGTGTCAGAAATGTTTTAAGTGCTCTATATTAACTCTTTTTTATAATATCACAATAACCTTGGAGGTTATTGTGCTATTACTATCATTTTTATTATACATGTAAGGCAACTCAGGTAAATGAAATTTAAGTCACATCTGCAATGTCATATAATCAATGTGGACAACACACCTCAGTCTGTCACCAGCTGTGACTGGAAGTCCGGGAGTCAGGCATCATGTACCCGCTCTAACCATTGTGTTATGGGCCTTCCAGTCCAACTCTCTGAAGGAAGCTCATTCTGAACAATCTGATCTGATTTTCCTCTGTGTCAGATAGTGGGCTAGAGGAGGGGTCCCCAAACCCCAGGCCACAGACCAGTAATGGGCTGCGTAGCAGGAGGTGAGCAGTGGATGAGATCGAAGTTTCATTGTATTCACAGCTGCTCCTCATCACTTGCATTACCACCACTTGAGCTCCGCCTCCTGTCAGATCAGCAGTGGCACTGGATTCTCATAGGAGTGCCAGTCCTACTGTAAACTGTGCATGTGAGGGATCTAGGCTGCATGCTCCTTATGAGAATCGAATGCCTGATGATCCGAAGTGAAGCTGAGACAGTGATACTATTGCTGGGAAGCTGCTGCAAATACAGATTATCATTAGCAGAGAGGTTTGGCTGTACAGAAACTATAATAAGTCAATTGCTTGTAGACTCATAGGACAACCCTATCAGTGAGTGGCAAGTGACAATGGAGCTGCATCTGGTGGCAGGCTTCATAGTGGCAAATGAGTTGATGCACTTCAGCTGTACAGTTGCATCTGGTGGCTTTAAGTCAGAATCCTACACTTATTTTAGTCTGCACATGGCCCACCCATTATTTTATTTATCACTTCCATCTTCACTTCTTTCCCACACTGCACACTTGTTGCAGTCACAATTTTGGTGAGCCCACAAGATAACCCTAGTCAAAATGAACAATAAAACAATTGTTACTGGAGAGCTTCTTTGAAAAGAGGGAAAGACCTAATGATGAGACAGCAGAAGACTCTAAGACTGCCAACAAGAAGAAAACTGCATTCAAAAGAAAATACCAAGAGTCCTACTTCAATTACGGGTTCATTGCAACAGGCGATGCACATTGTCCCAGCCTGCTTTGTATAACATGTGGTGACCAGTTGCCCAAGGAAGCCATGAACCCTTCAAAACTGCTTCGCTGCATGCAGACCAAGCACCCTGCATTAAAAGACAAGCTTTGGAGTTTTTCAAAGAAAAAAAATGTTAACACAAAGAACAAAAGCAGTTATTGAAGGCCACCACTTAATCAAATGTGTCTGCACTGAGAGGTTCATTTTTAGTGGCTAACCACATTGCTAAACCTAAGAAGCCCTTGTTATTGGTGAAGAGTCGATCCTGCCTGCTGCTAAGGACATTTCTTGTGACTGTTAGGTGAGGCTGCAGTTCAAAGTTGTCAGGTGGTTCTCTTTCAGCTAGCACTATAACTAGTTGAGTTCATGAAATAGCAGAGGATATTGAGGCACAATTGTTAGAGAGAACTAATGACTTACAGTAGTTCACAATCCAGGTTGACAAGTCTACTCATGTTGACAACAAGGCAACAATGCTCATTTTTGTGCAATATATGTTTTAGGAGGATATGTTATATGCACTTTAGTTGCCAACCAGCAGCACAGCTGAAGAAGTAACTAACTGTTCAAGTTTCTGAATGATTGCATATCAGGAAACCTGAATTGTATGGGTATATGCATAGATGGAGTGGCTGCCATGACTGGATGGCTTTCTGGTTTTACTAGTTGGGTCAAAGGGGTTGCTTATGAATGTGAGTCTATGTGCTGTGTCATCCATAGAGAAATGCTGGCTAGCTGAAAAATGTTACCTGAACTTAAGAACATTTTGCAGGATGTGATTAAAATTATAAACCACATTAAAGTACATGCATTCAACTCATGAATGTCCGGGCAACTCTGTGAGGAGATAGATAGCAGAGCACACATGTCTTCTCTTATACACAGAACTGAGAGCCTTTCTAAAGTTTTGAGGATCGCTCCAGAGATTTCTTTTAGAAAAATAGTCACCACTGGTAGCCCATTTCAGTGACACACAATAGTTTGCAAAATGTGCTTGTATGACATATTCAACCTACTCAGTGAACTCAATCTGTCACTTCAGGGAACAATGACAACTGTGTTCAAGTTGGCCAATAAAGTGGCTACATTAAAAGCCAAACTGGAATTATGGGGGCAATAAGGTTAGCAAAAATATATTGGAGACCGAGGCACCCAATACTTTTCAGTAAGTCTATGGGAGTTTTGTAGTACTTCTTCAGCGCAGCTGCCTTCTCCACATTGTCAGAACTTAGGTATGAACACCGATCCGCCAGTACTAGCTTAGTAGGCTCTAACCCAACCTTGTCCACAATGGGGAGCCAATCAGCAAAGGCAGTCTTTCTCAAGCCTTCTATAAGCACTAAATGCTCCTTAACTACAATCCTGCCACTTCCCTGAGGAGCTGCCTTGTGGTTGAAGTCCAGATGCCTGACTACTAGACCCAAAGGCCCAGCCATGTAAGACTTTATGTTCTAAAGCAAGTTAAGTTTCATAGTAAAATTGAGAGCAAGGTGAAGATCTCCCATAATATACTCTGCCCCATATATACACAACCTCCTCTATCATCAGAATCCCCCAACGAAGTAGTACATTTGTTATAATTTTAAATCTATATTGACCCATCCTAATCACCCAAAGTTCATAGTTCACATCATGGTTTACTCTTGGTGTTACACATTCTGTTTGAACAAATAGAATGACATGTATCTGTCATACTGTACAGAGTATTTTAATTGCCCTGTAAATCCTGTGTCCCACCTATTCATCCATCCCTACCCCAATCCCTGAGAATGTTTTTTCAAGGTATTTATCATCCTTGAAGAAATATTTGATTAAGATGTAGAGTTTTGGAAAAATTAAATAACGTCTGTCAAATAAAAGTATTTTGTAAGTGCTTGAAAATCAATACTCTAATAGATAGTAATAGCTATATAGAGTCATATATTAAAGAACAATTTTTTGTTATCTGTTAACATTCTACAGCAGCTAGCCTGCCATTTCATGCCAACCAAGAATATACGAGGTCTGCCCAGAAAAAGTGTAACCCTTGTTAACATAACAAGAGCAATTTGCACAACATTGATGTAACCTGGCAGCAGAGGACAGTGGACTGGAAAGTGCATGCATGAACAATGCATGACTTCACTGTACTAGTCAGTGGGAGCTGTGGACACTGTTGAGTGAGCATGTGTACTGTATGACCAGCACATTCAAAATGACTTGAGTGAGGAGAATCTGTATCAAATTATGTGTTAAGCTTGAACAGTCCCCTATGGAAACTCTTTGGATAATTCAGAAGGCCATAGCTATGGGCAACTGGTGATCGGCAGCTTCATCACAACAACATGCCTTCTCATGCATCACATCTCCTGCAGAGCTTTTTGGCAAAACATCAAATCACCCAGGTGACTCAGCCCCTCTACAGCTCAGATTTGGTGCATTGTGACTTCTGGCTTTTCCAAAAGCTAAAATTACCTCTGAAAGGGAAGAGATTTTAGGCCATCATTGAGATTCAGAAAAATACAATAGGGCAGCTGATAGTGATTAGGAGAACTGTGTGAGGTCCCAGGGTACCCACTTTGAAGAGGACCGAGGCATCATTGTCCTGTGTACAGTGTTTCTAGTATTGGGTATCTTCTTCAGTAAATGTCTCTATTTTTCATATTTCATGACTAGATACTTTCTGCACAGACCTCATGTGTACCTTAACTAATATTTTCAGGGTACATTTTATACTTAATTATTAAGCAATATAAATAATATTTTAGAATATCAAGTATATTACGCTTGAATATAACATCCATTTTAGTTGCATGGGAAGCAATTTTAAATGTATAATTATACAGCAGTGGAGCAAAGATTTGTTTTAGAGTGACAGACATCCAGATGTTCACTGAATGCATCAAACCTCCAGGGAGAGCAGATGAGTTTCAAGAAACTAAACAGGAAGACTTGATTCTAAAATGAGAAACTTGGTCTAAATAATGTAGGGTGTTTCTCATTTGAACAAAACAGGAATCAATCACGTACATGATTGTGACAGTTCTTCATATAGTTTCATTTAAAATGTATCTTTGTTGGTGTACCTGTACCTCACTCTATTTCTTTTTTACTGAGCACTCAAAACCTTTCTCTTGCCCATAGTTGCTACATCATTTCTTAAATAGCTTTAGAAACTTTCAAGAGGAAAGGAGCTAAATGAATAGATTAATGAGGGGTTGTTTGTGAAATTCTTAGAGTCCCCTCAATGGCAGATGTGATAAATTACACACATTACCATTGTGATGATCGTGCAGCAAGCCATTATTAGAGCTTCACATGGGCCATCTCATTACACAGGCGCCGCTGGAGTTTGACACACTTTAGGAGAGAATACCAACTGTTCACATAATTCCAACCACACAGGTGTTTCTCTGGATTGAGAACAAGCTTCCATTTAAAAGATTGGCTGTGTTTACCATCAAATGGCACAGTTACATTTTACTCATGCACAGAGAAACCCATGACCTAAGCCTCATATATATGGGAAATAAATGAACTTTTAAATAGCTCTATGTTTATAATAACGTAGTTTTGTAGAAATTCATATATATGATGTTCCTTACATAACTGCTAAATATAACAATTAAAATAGCAACAATTCAATGAGTCTAAAAGCAAATATGTGACCTAATTAGGCAGAGTAATTCTTATGAGAAATAAACCACATAAGTGAGTGATTGTGTTTGGCATAAAGGTATGTTTTCAATGTTCTCTTGTATGTCAAATGACTTTATTAATAATGTCTAAAGAAAATTTTGGTACTAAACCCATTGTGTATTGAATGGAGAAATTCTAGTTTTTATAGTACTTAAACTATATTTTAAGTACTTCATGACATTTATCATTATTCAAAACATCACATACAATCTTTTAATTATTCTTTTAGTTTTAATAAGAAGGATAACAAGGGAAATAAGGGGAACAGCCCTTAAGGAACATGTATGAAGGATCCATGGACAAAACCAAAGGTGGATAGGATTGAGGCGGGTAGATGGGGATGGGTGAGACAGGGCAAAATGGTAGTGGGAAAATGGAGACAACTATATTTCAGGAGCAATAAAAAGTATTCAAAAAAGTAAATTAAAAAAATACAGACACATAGACCAATGGAACATAATAGAGAATCCAGAAATAAAGCCATGTCAATATGGTCAGTTAATATTTGACAAATGGGGCAGGAACATAAAATGGAATAAAACTAGCCTTTTCAATAAATGCTATTGGGAGAGCTGGACAAGTACATACAAAAAAAATTAAACTACACCACCAGCTTACACTGTACACCAAAATAAACTCAAGATGGATAAAAGTCTTAAATATAAGTTGTAGCACCATAAAAGTCCTAGAGGAGAACATAGGAGGTAAAATTTCAGATATCCCATGTAGCAATATTTTTACCAATACATCCTCTAGGTTAAGGGATATAAGGAAAGAATAAACAAATGGGACTACCTCAAATTAAAAAGCTTCTACCTCAAATTAACAGCTATAGGAAACATCCGCAAAATGGAAAGGGAGCCAACCATGTGGGAAAATATTTGCCAATCATACCTCAGACAAGGGTTTGATCTCCAAAACATATAAAGAACTCACACAACTTCACTCCAAGAAGACAAACAATCCAACTAAAAAATGGAAAAGCAACCTGTTTTTTTATGGTTCTCAGATGCTTGTCCAAGGGGGACATACAGAGGGCCCAGAGACATATGAAAAAATGCTCAACATCATTAGCCATCAGAGAAATGCAAATTAAAACCACAATGAGATAGCACTTCACACTGGTCAGAATGGCCATCATTAGTAAATCAACAAACAAGTGCTGGCAAGGTTGTGGAGAAAAGGGAATCCTAGTGCACTGTTGGTGGGAATGCAGACTGGGGCAGCCACTGTGGAAAACAGTGGAATTTCCTCAAAAACCTAAAAATGGAACTGCCTTCTGATCCAGCAATTCTACTGCTGGGATTATATCCTAAGAATCCTAAATCACCAATTCAAAAGAACCTATGCACCCTAATGTTCATAGCAGCATTATTTATAATTGCCAAGTGTTAGAAGCAACCAAAGTGCTCATCAGTAAATGAGTGGATCAAAAAGCTGTGGTACATTTATACAATGGAATACTATGTTACAGAAAGAAAGGAGCTCCTACCCTTCATGACAGCATTGATGGAACTGGAGAGCATTATGCTAAGTGAAATAAGACAGGTAGTGAAAGACAAATATTATGATTCTTACCTATAAGTGGAACCTAATTAACAAAACAAATAAATGAGCAAAATAGAACAATATACTTGGAAATAAAGAACAAACTCACAGTGACCAAGGAAATGAGGAGTGGGGAGAGATGTAATAGGGGGAAGAAAGGGAAGGGGCAAAGCAAGGTACATGAATAGGGGTCTCATGGGCACAGACAATGGGAGGATATTGACTGTGGGAATGGTTGGGGTTTAGGGCAGGGGAGGGCAACGGGAAAAAAGGTGGGAAAACTGTAACTGAGAAATAATAAATAAAAATAAATTAAAAATTAAAATAAAATAAAACAGACACTGTCTCTACCTTTGTCTACTAACCTTCTCATGTTTAGAACTAACCTGAATTTTTACTTGCAATACATTCTCAATTCTATACCCTAGCATTAAATTACCCCTGAATAAAAGGGTTTACACAAACATAAATAAATTAATCAATTAATTAAAGGACATTACATACAACATAGAACAACTAAATATGAATTCAGAGATATTCCATGCTAATATATCATGGAATAGAGATATTCCACTGAGTCACACCAGTCAGGGCAGTCTATCATTTCTTATCTGAACTATCATTAAAGCCTTTTAATGGGTCTCCTTGCTTCTACCCCTGCCCTTCAATGTTTATTATTACAGTCATAAGAATAAACTTTCAAAAGCATAAATTGGACCTGTTATTCTCTTAAATAGTTCAATAAATTTCTATTAAGTAGAAAAAATATTTCATCAGTGGCCTCCAAGGCAAGCATGAGCTTGTTCCTGCAGACCTTTCTACCGATACCTTCCCCTCTCAATGCTCATAGCACCTCACTCAGACTGGATTTTACTGCCCATTGAAAATCCAGGCTTATTCCAACCTCCAAGTCTTTACTTATTATTAACTTTGTCTGCAATGGTCTCTGTCCTTGTTTTAGTATTATTCTCTTTCTCACTCATTTTTTAGGTCCAATATATGGTCTTAGCTAGATGTTCATGGTCAGATTCATTGTTTTGCTAGATTACAACTTATTTAGAGCTGTTAGGGTCATTGTACACCTAAAATAAAAGATGTCAGCAGCTTTTTCTGTATTCTGAGATAATAGAAGTCATTATCTATTTATATGTCTATCTCCAGCTGCAGATTTTAATAAATTTCAAAAATGGCATTAAATAACCAGAATTTCCACATATCTGAGAAACTATGTGAAAATAACTAATGCACTGACTTCATTAAGAAATAAGAGAATAGCAGGAATCAAGATCCATGCATAGGTCTAACCAAGAGTGTACGATATTGTTCTAAAAAGTCCCACTCTAAAAATTACATTTTTTAGCCTAGAAAATCAAATAAAACTAAATAAACTAACAAAAAGTCCTTCTCTCCACCATGTTATTATTAACTGTCCTTTATATATATATATATATATATATATATATATATATATATATATATATATATATATTTTTTTTTTTTTTTACAGTTTCCATTTTACAAAAAACAGATGTTTCTGAACAGGTGTAAGTGGGTGGATTTGGAAACCTACAAACGTCAAAGCTTTAGTGTCCTTTTTTAAAGAACAGTAGAGAAAAAATAGAAATGATACTGCCCATTTCTTTTAAAAGTTTATTTTAGCACCTGCTTTTACATTCTGCTAATTTCATTTTTCTTCCCTTAAGCTAGTTGACCAAATAAATAAATAAATAATGGAATGCAATTTATTTTTATTTTCTATTTCAAAATTGAACTACCCCAGAGGGAAAATACCCAGTTGTCCAGTGGTCTGTGTAATAACCTCACACTACCTATCCCATCTGTCCTTTCATTTGTATTCCCCTATTCTAGTTCAGTACCTGATTTCATTTTCTCCAGAAGATTCCTTAACAAACTCCACAACTAGATTTTTTGTGGAGATTCTTTGTATCTTGCATCAAAATACTGTTTTAAACTGGAGCTTCAATCAGGGCAGGTGAAATGCAACAAACCCTGAACACAAAATTTAGAGATTTTCCTTAGTCCTGCTCCTTGGCTTTAAAAGCTGTTTCATCCATTTCAAGTTATTTATCTTTTTTGACAGTCTTTGTCCTGAATACTACAATCTTGTTCTCAGACTTACTGAATTAATTAAATAACCTTATGTATTTAAAATTTCTTAGAATGATGTCTGACATTAAATAAACACTACAAAATTGGTGTTTATATTTCTCACCTAGGCAAAAATCATCAATGGCTTCCCATTACCAAGAAAATAAACTCCAAATGACTACAGTGACATTCGAATATTGCCAACAGTTGGCACCAATGTATTTATTCAGTGAACTTTCCTCCACATATTCAGTCCTTTAGAAACTTGGACGTGGTCTCTGCATGTCATTTATTGCATTGTGGTTTCTATCTAGAATATCTTTCTCCACCCTTCTCTACTGATTGATGTGTTGCTCATTTACCTCTTCCAGGAACTCTTGTGGAAACCTTTCCAGACCTTCTTTCAAGATGTCATAAGGCAATATGTTGTTACCTGTATAATGGTTTTTATTTCTGTCATCAGGCACCATGCAGATAATCACCTGCATCACAGGGTACTTTCTCCTCCTTCATTGTAACCAGTCAATGTGTTCTCTGAAGGCAAAGACCACATCTTGAGCTCATTTCTCTTTCATAACATAGTGTACCCAAGTGAACAGAACCAGTGGATTGTAGGAGACCATTCTGCGTAGCCTTGGCCCAGCCCCCAGTGGCAAACATTTATTGCAGAGTAACTTCCTAAAATCCATGCTAAACCTTCTAAGGACAAGTGTAACTAGTCCAACCACTTTTGCCCTTTTCATTTACAAATATCCCTTTTCTGTGATGTGATTAGCGGCATTTTCTCCTGTCTTTTCAGTAAAATGTAACTACCTGAAGCAAGCTGTGCATAGTAAGTAAATGAGGACCATCATGTAGTGTGCTAAGAAACCCAATAAAGGCCGGTCATGGCAAGGGCCACAGCTTTTGCTCCCCTTGAGAGAAAAGCCATGCTGTCCCTTTTCCTCCACCAGACTCAGTAGTCCATGTGAATGTCTCGTTTCATCCCTAATGATGTGGACACTGCGGGCTGGTGTCCACATCGGTGGATATCCTGATACAGTTTGCTAAATTCAATAAAGACAAAACTTACTGTGTATGTGTGACAGTATACATGTGTTTTAGTGTGGCTGTTGTGTGTGTTTATGTGTTTGCATGTATAGAGGATGTGTAGATACTGTTACACACTTATAAACAGTGACCTTTCTGTGCTGCTTAGAAAATTTATGTATCCATTAATTCAACATACAGCCATAAGACAAAGTAGCCATAAGACAAATCCCCACCACCACAACACTTACGTTCTAGAGGGGGGAGACAGAAGATAAATAGGTAGACAAACATAATGTATGTTTTTAGGATGTGATAACCATTATAAAAAACATAAAATGGAGTCCAGAAATAGAAAGTGACAGAGGATGTTATTTTAGAGTAAGTAGTCAGAGAAGGAGGGCTTAGGGAGTGACATTTATTGAGAAGGGACATGAATGACATTAGAAATTGAACCAAAGGATATCAGAAATGCTGTTTCTAGGCCAAGGAAACAGCTGCTGCAATGGTTTTAGAAAAAAAATGAACATGACTCATGCTCACCTCTATGGAACTGTGACCCGGGGGTATCCAACCTTTTGGCATCTCTGGACCACACTGGAAGAAGAAGAGTTGTCTTGGGCCACACGTTAAATGCATCACAATGTGTGATCACAAACACATATCAATATTTTAAGTAAACTTACAGTTTTGTGTTGGGCCACATTACAGCCATGTGGCACAGCATGCAGCCCGCAGGCCACAGGTTGGACACTCTGATAGCCCATCACTCTTATGAGCAAAATCACTTTTAGTGTTTCTGTAGCAAAGATAGTGTTTTAATTCTGTAACACAGTAATAATTATTTCCTTCAAGTCTCTTCTTCTATCTTTAAGTGGGGACACTAAAGTCACTTCTAGCTCCAGATTGCTATATCTCAATGATTTAAATGCTTACTGTTCTCTTAACTTCACTTTCATATTTGGATAATAAGTATAACAGTTTTATCTATTAAATTTATTTTTAACTTTTATGTATGGTTAGGGCACTAGATAGTAAAAACTGTTGTTATTTTCTTATTAGTAGTAGTATTATCTCTTTATTTCTTGATTTCTGAATCAGTGGTAATTGGCCCTTTCTGTTTTAGTATAACTCTAATTTTGAGGCAATATTATAAAACTAAACAACAGTAGCCAGGAATGTACTGCAGTTAGAATTTCTCCTTCATAATTCCAATGCATCAAGAAAAGAGGATCTTTCTGGAAACATTAGGAGGGGTTTATAAGGTGGGCTCAGACATCTGGTTTGTTGTACCATCAGAATATGGAATCCATGGGCTGCCATGTTACTGTGCTGCAGGAGGTCATCAAGAGGACATGACTGCTGGTTGTTGACCTGGACATTTAGAGACTCCTCACCCCTTCTCGCCCCTCCCCTGTCCTTTGAATGTATATTCTTCCCACTATTTCTGCAAGAGGAGCCTTTTCAAGGACACAGCCTTGAGAGAGCAATGTGCTATTGGGACCATCTGGATGCTGTGTGACTGAACTCTGTTAAGGCTTCTATATGCCTTTGAACATTGTTGCGCAAGATAAGCCTCATATATAGGTTTCCTTGCTTACTAAATTTGCCCTACCAAATTTGAACTGTCCCTCCCCTTTCTAGTCTCTCTTTGTATATAGGGCTAGTTTTGAGTTTCACCCAGGAAACTCCTGAGGTTGTGAACCAACAGACTAGCTGTGGTTCTGGAGGTTGAGAGGAGAATTAGGCAGTCGTTGAACCTAGAGCGATTAGCTGTGTTCACCTCAGCAGTGAGCTGGAAGACTGGCTGAGGGAGATGGTGGCCCCGCTGGGATGCTGCACATGGATGGCCCCCAAACCAGATTCTCAGCAGGAACTTCACACATACAGGCACCAATGAATACTTGTGAAAATCCTTGTGAAACAGCTGCTGATATTATCTAAACTGGCTTTCAGCTTGGTAACAAGACTTCTGTTTAAATGTCAAATTAATTGGATAATTACTTCAGAATGGACCCAGTGCCCTGTGTTAGCTTTCTGAGAGGCAGATTTATTTTCTTTAAACTGGCTGGCTTCATGTATGTGTGTTATGTGCTGTTGAGTGATGCCTACTAAGGTTATATCCTGTTGCTAGACTACTTTTTAAATTATGTAGTGTCCTCCTGTGTCTCTCACTATAGCCTTGTTTTTAAAGTCCATTTTGTCAGATATAAGTATTGCTGCCACGGCAGTTTTTTTCTTACCATTTCACAAAATATCTTTTTCCATCTCTTTACCTTTAGTATGTATGTATCTTTTGATTTGAGGTGGATCTTTTGGAGGCAGCGTATATATGGGCCTTGTTTCTTTTATCCACTCAGCTACCCTATGTCTTTTGGTTGGAGCATTTAAGCCATTTACATTTAAGGTAATTATTGATAGGTATGCATTTATTGCCATTTTATTTCTTCTGTGTTTTTTTTTTCTTTTTCTGTTTCCTCTTCTTTTTTGTCTTTAAACAAGGCCTTTAACATTTATTTCAGTACTGGTTTAGTATTTATAAACTCTTTTAGCTTTCTCTTGGCTGGGAAGTTCTTTATTTCTCCTTCCATTCTAAATGATAGCCTTGCTGGGTGATGTAGCCCAGACTAGAGTTCCTTGCTTTTCATCACCATGAATTTTTCATGTCAATCTCTTCTGGCTTGAAATGTTTCTCTTGAGAAATTAGGTAACAATCTAATTGGAGCATCCTTGTAGGTAACTACCTACTTTTCTCTTGTAGCATTTAGGATTTTGTCCTTGTCTTTAAGGTTTACAACTTTAATCTGATGCGTCTTGGTATAAGCCTTTTATGCTCCATCTTGTGTAGACTCTCTGTACTTCATGTTCTTGCGTATCTTTTTCTTTCACCAGTCTAGGCAAATTTTCAGTCTTTTTTTCTTTAAATAGCTTCTCAATCCCTTACTCACTCTTTTCGCCTTCTGGTATTCCCCGAATATGGATGTTATTATGCTTTAAGTTGTCCCAAAGTTTCTTAAGCTCTCCTCATTAAAAAAATTTTTTGGTGCTCTGCTTGTTTTTTTTCTACCTTGTATTCCAAATCACTGATTTGATCCTCTGCTTCATCTAACCTTCTGTTTATTCCCTCAGTATATTATTTATTTCAGATATTGCATTCTTTATTTCTGACTGGTAATCTGTATTATTTTTTTGTCTTTTTTAATGCTGTTGAGTATCCTTATAATTATTACTCTAAACTCTATAGCTGATAAATTGCTTTCCTCCCTTTTATTTAGTTCTTCTGGAGGATTTTCTTATTTTTTCATTTGGGGCCTTTTTCTTTGTCTTTCCATTTTGGCTGCCTCTTTGTGTTTGTTTCTGTGTATTAGGTAGATCAGCAAAGACTCTGCTTCAGACCCATATCAGACATTGAGTGTGACTGGCCCTTGGCATCCTGTTTGGAGGTATCAGCAATTCATAGCTTATGGCTCTCTCAGCTGAGCCTGGGTACAGGCAAAAAAAGAACCAGACTGTGTACCAAGTTTGCTTCTACCAGTACCAGGCATGGCATAATGTCAGCTAATGTTTCAGAGTGTGAACACAAATCCTGCTGCTTTTTACAGCTGGATGTTATCTGGGATCCTTTCCAGCTCTGGTGCCATAGATTGCAGAACCCAGCTTGGGGTTTAGACCCCACACTTCTCAGGAGGAGCCCCCTGGCCACTGAAATATATCTTTGGAACTTCAGCTGCTGCCCATGGTAGCCTAGCCATCCCTCTGGTGCCTCCTCTGCACTCCTTACCAGTCTCATTGTAGTGATGTGCCTTCTTCTGTCTGTCCTTGGTTATAAGGCTTCTCTCAAGCTAGTGTTCACTTTGGTTATTCTGGATGATTTTTCTACAATTTAGTTGAAATTCCAGTTTGGTCCTGGGAGGAGGTTTGTGTAGCTTCCACTCACTCCTCTGTCATCTTGCATCTCCTGGTACATTCCCTTTTATTTCTTAAATTTCCTTACAGAGATCTCTAACTTTCTCTTTCTCCTTTTTTGTTCTCTTCTATCTCCTTATATCGACTACTTATAAGAGGTCTCTTTATCTGCCTGTGATAGTTGTTGAAAATGGCCCTCAGGGTTTTGATCCTAATTTGTCACCTTTTGCTTTTGCCTCTCGATTGTCTCTAAGAATCTAAAAAGTTTTAGCATTTCTTTTGCCATCCATCTCAATTTCTTTTTTTTCATATTCTTTCCTAATAATATTTCTAGTTACATTCCACAGTTCTTTTGGTCACGGATCAATTAAATTTTAACAGTGAAATTTGTTTCTTTAATGCTGACATTAAGTACACCAGAAATATTTTTTAACTTATGTTTTGGCATTAAAGTTCTTTTTGTGTCTTCTTCAGCTTTACTCTAGTGTTTGATATTAACCATTCATGGTCAGTATTATAACATGCTCTTGGTCTTGTTCTGTCAGAGAGAATACAGTGTCTCCATCTCTTGTTTCTAATTACATAGTCTGTTTAATTTCTATATTGGCCATCTGGTGAGGTGCATGTGTATCGTCATCAGTTCAGTGGTTTGAAGTATGTGTTCATGATGGACAAGCTGTTGGCTTTGCAGAAATCCATGAGCCAATCTCCTGCTTCATTTCTAAGCCCTAGTCAAAGTTTTCCAATGACGTTTGATTCCATTTCATTTCCTACTTTTGCATTCTAGTCACCTATAATTATCAGCATGCCTTATTTCAGTGTGTGATTAATTTCTTCTCAGATACTTGCATAAAAGCTTTCAATTTCATTTTCAGCCTCTATAGTTGGAGCATAGACTTAAATGATGGTTATGTTCACAGGTTTTTCCTAAAAATCTGATTAATGTTATTCAATATTATTCAGTTCAATCTTGCATTATAGCCTCAATCTCCTGTGCTACATCTTGCAACAGTACTCAAGCCACTCCATTTCTTCTGAGTTTGTCATTCCCAGAATAGAATGCTTCATAGTTACCTTACTGGAAATTTCCCATGCCATGCCATTTTAGTTCATTAACACCAAGCACTTCAATGTTTGGACATTTCATTTCTCATTTTACAATTTCCAGTTTACCTTGGTTTATGCTTCTTACATTTTGTATTCTGATTGTGTGTGTAGTGCGGCATCATACTTACCTTTCCCCTTCGTGTATTTCTGCACATCAGCCAATAGACATCCTTCCAGCTTTGATCCAGTTATATCACCAGCAACAGTGCTATTTGCCTGTACTCTGCTCTTTCCCAGTAACCGTTTGAGTGCTTTTCAACCTGGGAGTCTCATCTTTCATTCAGCACCATCTCATATTTCATTTTGGACTATTTCACCAGAGGGTTTTCAGGTAAAATGAAAAGTTAAGAAAAAGAATAAGAAAAGAAAATGCAGTAGTGATTTACTTCTGCTGTGTAGTGTGCGGGTCCCCATCACATGTGCTCAGGCCTGTGGTGTTGCAATCACCAAATCTTCTGAACTGTACATGCCCCTGCAGGAGCTGGCTTCATAACCTTATAGAAATGTTGTTTATCTCATTTTCTGGGAAATATTTAAATAAATAAAGTAAAGACTAAACAAAACTTACTGTTCTTACCTTCCCCCTTCCTACCCATATAGTACCTACTGAGTGTCAAGCACTGTGCTGGGTGCTGTGTGAGGCAAACATGATAACCACTACACTACAGAAACCACCTGGGTGCTGTGAAATAAAAAAAAAGCTGAATTAACATGCATTCTTTTTGATAATCAGCTAGCAATCTAGTGGAGAATGCAAACATACATATGCTGAATGTAAGATGTTGACATTATGCTATAGTAGAAATAACAACAAAGTATTTTGAAAATATGGATTCTAAGTCCCCAGAGAGCCAGGAATATGTGTCTTGGCTACTGCTTTTAATTTCATTGCTTAGCAAGGAGGTAACACAGAATCCAGCAGAAGTAACACATACCTGAGTATGGTTAGTAGGGCAATAATATGGGTGTAATATTTTATAGTTTTAATTTGAACACTTCACCTAAAATGTCATATGATGTGCTTGAGTGAGCTGTTGTTATGTTACAGAGTTACATACTCATGATTTTGTAATATAAGATTTTATAGTTAAAAGGGGAAGTATTTGTTCCCCTGTACATAGTAGGTATGTACATACATAGTAGGCATGTTCCCTGTACCTAGTAGGTATTTAAAAAGCAGAGTGAAGGGATGCTTTGTCTAGCTTCTGTCTGGAATAGATAAGTGGCAAGTAAAATTTAACAGAACAGGTCATGTTTGAATTGGGATACAAGGATATTCTTTCTCATTTAACCTATTTTCTCCGTGAAAAGAACCTAAACTCTTCAAACTTTTTCCCCTTCTATGGGGACCCCACTTTCTATGATTGACTGTAATTTTCACCAGCAGTGTGTGAGAGGTCTGATTTGCTGTACTCTCACCAACACTTGGTTTTCAACCTATATTTACTAATAGTCATTAGTCTATTAGTACATGCCTTTAAAAAGGCACGTACTGCCGTTTCATTGTGGCTTTAATTATCCTTTCACTGGTGACCGATAACATTGAGCATCTTTTTCAAGTGTTTACTGGCCATTTGTACATTTTCTTTTTTGATGTGTTTTTCAAATCTTTTGCCCATTTCTATTTTAATTTTTTTGTTATGAAATTTCTTTATATTTTCTGGATACATGTTCTTTGTCTGACCTGTGTTATGGATATTGTCTCTTAGTCTGTGGGTTGCCTTTTAGTTTTATTAACAGTGATTTCAAGGAAAAATGTTTTATGTTTTAATTTAATTATCCATGTTTTTATAATTGTCATGTTTTGTGTGTTCTAGAAAACCTTTGCTTAAACCTTCTAGAAATTTTATAATTTTAGGTTTTACATGTAGGTCTGGGCATAATTTTTAGCTTATAGTGTTAGAGAAGGCTCTCTTATTTTTAAAAATTAACATGGAAATCTAATTGTTTTAGCAATATTCATTGCAAATAATTTTAGTGTGTTGACTTTTCTTGGTACCTTTGTAAAAAATCAGCTAACTATAGTTTTGTAGATCTATTCTGAACTCTTGATTTTATTCCACTTCTTTATATGCCTAGACTCCTACTGCTCCCAAGAATCTTGGTTTCTGTAGCTGTATGACATTAAATGTGGTACATATTCTAATATGTTTTTTGTAAGAGAGTGCTTAGCAATGTAATCCCATGTCCTTTGTATTTATTTCCACACAAATTTTAGATGGTGTGATTTAGTTTACCTGTCCAAAGAATTAGGTTTTAGTAATTAGGTCTTATTATTTGTCTGTTTTCTAGTTTTATTTATTTCAATTCTTTCTTTATTATTTTTATCTTTGACTTACTTTGGTTTTATTTTGGTGTGCTTTTTCCAGCTTTCAAACGTTGAAGCTTAAATCACTGATTTTTTCCTCTTTTCATGCAGACTTTTCTTGTTTTCAAATACAAGCATTTGCATCTTTAGCTGCATCTTATTTTTCTGTAAATTTAATAGTTTGGGTTATAATTGTGTATTCACATGAGTTTTCAGAAATAATAGAAAGGCACAAATAAACTCGGAGGACACAGTGCTAAATGAAATAACCCAGACACAGAGAGAGACAAACACCATGTGATATCACTTTTATGTAGAATCCAAAACAATAGTCAAACTTGTAGAATGACAGTTGTCAGGAGGTGGGGGGCATGAGGTAGGGGGAAATCGATGTTGGTCAAAGAGGACAAAATTCCAGTCTAAGATGATTAAGTCCTGAGGATCTAATGTGCAGAAACTACTCCATATACTTGAAGAAGAAAGGAAAGTGATTAAAGGAGATGGCAGTTCCCAAAATCACTGGAGAGGCTCAAGGACTATGTTGTAGGCCAAACCTTCAGGAATGTGATTCAGAGCAACACAGAACTACCTCCACCTGAAAGCACTATTTGTAAGGCCACAACTGATCACTGCTGCAGTGGCACTTGCCATATCTTTTACATACACTCAGAAAGTGAAGCATGGGTTTCCTTCACTGAGATACAGCAACACAATCTCTGGAGTAAGAAACTTTCACTGATACGAGTGCCACTGATCTCACTACTACAACTGTCTCTTAACACTCCTCAGCACTGCTGCAGAGTATTTCTTCTTTTTTGTGACAATATTTTCTTGCAGATGACCCCAAAAGGGCAGAAAGATGGTCTCTAACAGATCATTTGTGTCTTCTAAACTTTATAAATTTACACCTAATTGGCAGATTCTATTTTTATTCACATTACTAGCTGCAACAAAGTGCAGGAAATGTAATTTTACACCTCAGCATATTTTGCTAGAAAAAGAGTGAAGAATAGGTTGTATGATCTATAGCATCCTAAACAGTGCATGTCTTGTTTCTCATTTTAATGAAATGTCACTAGAAAAACATCATTATGGTGTGTATTGTATGCTTTTTCTGCATATCAGTTATTATGTTAATTATTTTCTGAATTGATAATGGAGAGAATTTATAGTTACAAAATCTGATGGAAAATTTTTAAACCCCAAACCAGATTGTTCAGGTAGTTTACATTAACTTCTAGTTTTCTGCTGGAATTTCTCTATACTGTTAGACTTTCAGACATGGGTGTCTTTGGGTTCGTGCCTGGAAAATGGCCTCCTTCCTTCCATTCCATTCTCTCTCTAATGTATTCTAATCTGTTACTCCTCCTATTCTGTTTCTTCTGTTACTTTCGTATTTCTGTCTTCTAGACATTTGTTAAATTAACTCACCCACTATGGATAATCTCCCCATTATTTTCACTGTCATGGGTCCATTCTTTTTATTCCATTAGCACCATTACAACTGTGTCTCTGGAGGGAGTGGGGAAAAAAGACTTGAAAAATCAATGAACTTTCAAGTCCTGTTTCCTTTATGAATATTTGAGAGAGCTAAGTTAAAATTTCATTGTGATGGTGAATTTATTTTCTTTCTATGAGTGTCCTTTTATTCTTTTTGTTAAATGGTTTTTGTCGTTATTTTATTAAAGTTGTCCCAATTTTTGTTCCTTTGCCCTCCTCCTCCCATCCCACCCCCTGCTCCCAGTCAGTTTCCACACTATTGTACATGTCCAGGGATCATTCATACATACTCTTTGTCTAGTCCCTTACCCTTCTTTCCACCATTGTCCCCCTCCCTAGCCCCTCTGGCCATTATCAATTTGTTCCATGTTTCCATGCCTATAGTTCTATTTTGTTTGTTAGTTTATTTTGTTCATTAGATTCCAGGTATAAGTGAGGTCATATGGTATTTTTCTTTTGATGACTAGCTTACTTCACTTAGCATAATATTCTCCAGTTCCGTCCATGATGCTGCAAAAGGTAGAAGTTCCTTCTTTCTTTCTGCTGAGTAGTATTCCATTGTGTAAATGTGCCACAGTTTTTAGACCTACTGGTAGCCACTTAGGCTGTTTCCAGCATTGGATATTGTACATAGCAGAACTATGAACATAGGGGTGCGTAAGCTGTTTTGAACTGGTGATTCAGGATTGTTAGGGTGTATTTCAAGCAGTGGAATTACTGGGTCAGAAGGCAGTTCCATTTTTAGTTTTTTGAGTAAACTCCATCTATTTTCCACAGTGGCTGCTGCACCAGTCTGCATTCTCACCAACAGTGCACTAGGGTTCCCTTTTCTCTACAACTTCATCAGCACTTATTGTTTGTTGACTTATTAATGATGACAATTCTGACATGTGTGAGGTTGTAGCTCATTGTGGTTTTAATTTGCATCTCTCTGATGGCTAGTGATGTTGAATATCTTTTTATATGTCTATGGGCCATCTATATATCCTCCTTGGAAAAGTGTCTGTTCAGATCCTTTGCTCATTTTTTAATTGGATTGTTTATCTTCCTGGTATTGAGTCATATGAGTTCTTTATATATTTTGGAAATTAAACCTTTGTGCAGTGTATCATTGGCAAATATGCTCTCCTGTACAGTAGGTTCCTTTTTCATTTTGATGATGGTTTCTTCAGCCATGCAAGACCTTTTTAGTTTGATGTAGTCCTATTTGTTTATTTTTTCTTTATTTCCTTTGCTCTAGGAGATATATCAGCAAAAATATTGGTACATGGAATATTTGAACTTTTTCTGTCTGTGTTTTCCTCTAGGACATTCATGGCATCATGACTTATATTTAAGATTTTTTATCCATTTTGAGTTTACTCTGGAGGTGTACAGTGTAAGTTTGTAGTCTAGTTTTACTCTTTGCATGTACCAGACCAGTTCTCCCAATACTATTTATTGAAGAGGCTCTTTACTCCATTATATTGTCATGCCCCTTTTGTGAACTATTAACTGCTGTAGAGACTTAGATTTATTTCTGGGCTTTCTATTCTGATCCATTGATCTATGTGTGTGTTCTTATGCCATAAAAAACATTGAGTACCAGACTGTTATTTTTTTAAAGATTTTTATTTATTTATTTTTACACAGAGGGGAAGGGAGAGAGAAAGAGGAGAGAAGCATCAATATGTGGTTGCCTCTCGTGTGCCCCTAACTGGGAACCTCACCTGCAATCTAGGCATGTGCCCTGACTGAGAATCAAACTGGTGACCCTTTGGTTCACAGTCTGGTGCTCAATCCATTCAGCCATCCCAGCCAGGACAGTATCAGAGTGTTTTGTTTATAGTAGCTGTGTAGTATAGTTTGTTATATGTTGTTATGAACCCTCTTACTTTGTTCTTCTTTCTCACAATAGCTGAGGCTATTTAGGGTCTTATTTTGGTTCAATATACATTTAAAATTTTGTTCTAGATCTGTGAAATATGGCATTGGTATTTTAGTGGAATTGTATTGAATCTATAGATTGCTTTGGGTAGCATGGACACCTTAAGATCAGGAATAAGACAAGGGTGTCTGCTTTCACCACTCTTATTCAACATAGTACTAAAAATTCAAGCCACAGTGATCAGGTAAGGAAAAGGTAAAAGGCTTCCAAATTGGAAAGAAGGAGGAAAAACTGTCATTCACAGCTAACATGATAGTGTACATAGAAAACCCTATAGTCTCTACCAAAAGCTACTCAACTTAATCAGTGAATTTGGCAAAACAGTGGGATATAAAATCAATATTCAGAAATTGATGCCATTTTTATATACTAATAATGAACTATCAGAAAGAGAAACTGGGAAAAAAAATCCCATTTACTATAGGAACAAGAAAAATAAAGTACCTAGGAATAAATTTAACCAAGAAGGTAAAAGACTGGTACATGGAAACTACAGAACACTGAAGAAAGAAATTAAGGAAGATACAAATAAACAGAAGCATATACATGCTCATGTATTGGAAGAATTAACATGTTTTATCTCTTTATATATTTTGAAACTTTGGTGTTAGGTACATTCACATTTATAAGTTTTATGGTTAATTGAATCTTTTCTTAATGTTTAATAACTCTTTATTGGAATTTATTTAAAGTATATTTATCTAATATTACTGTATATATGCCCAACATACTTATTTTGCTTGAATGTTCCTGAAGTACTTTTTCTTCTCTTAGACTTCCAATGCTTTGTTGTCCATAAATTTTTTGAAGTATAGACTGAGAATTCATATAGTATCTGTACAGTATAATTTGTTTGTACTTTCTATTGGTCCATTTGAAAAATATTTTTCTCTTTTTTCAGTCAGAATCTTTCTACCTATTAGTTTAGAATTTGTTTCAAATCTATGCCTAATATTTAGTTGCTTTTTTTAATCTGTAAAATTTACATAAACATTGTAATAAGTTTTATAGCTAATTGCTTATCAAACAATTCATGGAAAGAAGAATTGATTATTTCTAATTCCTTACTAATATGATTCCTCTAATTACTATTTTCCCATTTATTGGCCAGGATATTTTTTCTATCTTATGATTAATTTTGTATATTGGATACTATCTTCTTTTTGTTTTTTCCTTTACATCAATTTATTTTATTACACTCCTTTTTATTTTTTATTGTTGTTCAATTTTAATTGTCCCTATTTTCCCCCTGTTGCTCTCCATTTGCCTCATCCAACCCCTGCTCCCAGAGACAATCTCCTCCACATTGTCCTTGTCCATTGGTCCTTTGTACCTGTTCCCTCCTTTCCCCTGTTATACCCCTCTCCTCTGGTCACTGTGAGTTTATTCTTTATTTCCATGTCTCTCATTCATTTGTGCTCATTTGTTTGTTTTGTTGATTAAGATACTATCATTGTTGTTTAATATATTTAATGTTTGTTTTTAATTTTTCTGACACATGCCATTTTTTTTGCTCAGAATTTTTCCTTGTACCTCGGACTTTACTTTGGAATTAATTTTTTTTTAGTAAAAAGTGTGCTTTAAAAATATTTTTAGTTAGAATCTATTACTTGAACATTTTTTAAGTTTGTATCTAAAAAAACTTTTATTTTTACTCTCATTTCTCAAAATTAATTTTCCCTGATACAGATTTTGAGGATTACAGTTTATTTTTAAGTCATCACTATGAAGACATATCACACTGTCTTGAATTTTAGTGTTGTCAATATTTAATTATAAGCCTAGTCTTAGATTAATCAACATCTTTTCACTGAATATATTTAATTTTATCTTTGGCATTTTACTATGATGTTTCTAATTGGGTTCTCTAAATATTTACTTTGGGGGGATTAATTATCTTACTTAAATTTGAATGGTGATGTTTTCAGTCGGTCATCCACAATTATCAACCACATTTCTTTAACTGTTGGTTTCTTTAATTGTTTTTGTTATCTCCTTTAGGAAATCTAAACAAGTTATGTGAGATCCTCTTACTCTATCTAATCTGCACTTTATAATCTCTTTTTTATTTTCCATGTTATTATCCTATGTTCTATTGTTTGTGTAATTTTTTCATTTCCATTTTATATTATATTAATGCAAGATGAATCTTTAGATCTTCCTCCTTTACTATACTTTTTGTCCACTAAGTTTCTAAATTTAATAATGACATTCATGCCTAAAATTTAAATTTCAGGCTTTTTTTAATCCATTTGGCTATACTATCCAAAGTATCTTGCTTTCAAATATATTGAACATATCATCCTCATATTCCTGTCTGATAATTTCACTGTCCACACCTTTATGGGTTTGACAGTTGGCCCCATGTTATTGCACACTCCAGTGCTTGCAGAATCCTATCCCATTTAGGACATAGAATTTTTGTTTCTTCATTTAATTAATCAACTTTAGTTGTCCTATTGTGGGAGGTGTTTCAGTTTATCTGGTATGTGGCTAAAAATAGATGTCCTTGTATTTTTCCAAATATTTTAGTTTTTTAATTATTGGACTTAGTCTATATATATTACCATTTAAGGAGAGTCAATAAAAATAGCAACAGTTAATAGGTAAAGACATTTAATGATGGCATATAATATCTGATATTGGAGAGGTGAGTTATTTTAACCAAAGGAAATACCACAGTATGACTCAGGGTAATGTGTTTTAAGATGGAAAAAACCATTGTCAAGTTTCTTCACAATGACAATAGTCATTATGTGTAGGGGACTGTTCTGTGTGGCATGGGGAATGTAGCCCCTGATTTGGAAAGCAATGGGGAGTGAGGTTGGCACATAGGACCCAGGCCCATGGATAGGTTTTCCTGTGGGGAATCAGGCCTGCATTGTACCTAGGCTGTTTTGAGGCTTGCTTTTGCTAAAACTCCCTCACCCTGAATTGAGGCAGAAAACATTTACTGCATATTTTTAAAATAACTTCCTAAACTCTATGCTAAATCTCCCAAGGATGAGTATAACCAGTTCAACCACTTTTCCCTTTGCATTTGCAAATATCCTTCTTCTTTGATGTAATTAGCAATATCCTCTCTGTTTTCTGTAAAAGGTAACCACCTAAAGCAAACCTGTGCATAGTAAATGAGGACCATCCTTGATGTAATGTGCCCAGAAAAGCAATACAAGCCTGTCCAGGCAGGAGTCAGGCCCACTCTCTCACTCTGAGAGTGGCTATGCCATCCCTTTTTCTCCACGGGACTTCTGCATTCTGTGTAAATTTGTTCATTGCATCTACAACACACAGACCCCGCAGACTGGGGTCTGCAGCAATTATGTGCTCTATTCAATTTTATTTTCAAAGTGAATAAAAAGATTTCACAATTTTTTCTAGTTTAGTATCTTTTCCTGATAATGCAAGCAAGACTACAAATGATAGTATAGAAAACCACCATATATCTTTATTTGCTTATTAAAGGTTGTATGCAAAAATAATATCTACGTATTAGAATTTAAGTAGCTCCTAATTCTTCTCAAACTTTCTTATGATGTGTCTAGGTCTGGATTATTTATTTTCCTGGAACATGGTATTTCTAAAGTAGAGATAATAAAGTACACTTGATGAAAACTTTTGTAAGATAAGATTGGAGGTGCTTACCACAATATGGTCACATTGATCAAAGAAGAGCCCGTATCTCTCATTTCAAAGATAATAATCATATACCTTACGCTCAGCTGAAACATACAAAATTAGTCATATTTTTATCACCTCTTTTGGAGAATATTTAGAATCTACTTATTCTTACTACTTTCTCTATTACCGTCTTGTAAGTAATGACAGTGCTGTAGCATGCTGCTTCTCCCATGTCCTTCCTCTAGTCTATGCCACACAAGAGCAAAAGAGAAGGCTGTAACATCTATTCACTCCACAAGTTAAAAAATGGATGAGGATGAGAAAGATAAAGTAATTTACCCAAGGTCACACAAGGAATCTCTGTTTGAGTATGTAACCTACATTTACATCACATAATTTCTGTGTCTAACAGTTTAAACTGCTGGGTTCTGGGGGAGATTTATGAAGAAATCTTCCTCCCAATAGCAAGAGCTGGGAAAGTTATAGAATGTCAAGGTCTTATATCCATCCAAAAGATTAGGTCAAAGTTAAGACGAATTGTGGCTTAAACAGAATAGAACTGCAGCTGGACTTTCCCCAAGATTTTACCTGAAGTATCTGGATCTTTTAAAAGCTTTTTGAGGCCACGCATCTCCAATGTCGGTGTGATGTGATCAAAGTTCTACACTGACTGTTCTGGCTTTGAACCTCCTTGCTTTCTTTATAAGAGGGTGAATAACAACTTTCAGCAGAGTGAAAGACAAACAACTTGATTGCCAGAAGGAAAATAGTACCTCTTATTAAAGGTAGAAATTTATTAGCAACTTAAAAATATGTAAACTAAATACCAGAATGTACTTGAAATAATTAAGCTACAGAGAGGTCAGATGTTGAATTAAAATGTGTCATCTTGGCATTTTAGATGAAAGCTGAAGATAGCATCCAAAATGTTTTCTTAGTTATGAATCAAAGCATCAGGATATATGGCAATTATGATCAAAGAGATTCAGACAAACTGAAGCAAGGTGAGATGTTGCATTACATCAGCTCAGCAGGATGAGTGTCAGATTTATTGAGCTCAGCGAGGGCATTGTGTGAGAAGCCACCACAAACATTTGTGAGTGCGTCATACATAACTTGATTTTTGAGAGTTTTATTTTACTTTTGAGACAGTGTGTATTAACTACATGGATGTTTTTCTCTCAATGAAGAGTATGAGAAGGAAATATTGTGACCTTCCAGCATTATTTTCTTTTAAAATAAAATTAGGCTTCTTTATTTTTTGTCCTTTGTTTCCTCTTCTCTTTAGTACTTAAAGGCAAAAATAATTCACACTAGTAATTCAAATCAGTAGATATTTGTAAATCACAAGGGAGGATTTGTAAGTGGATCTGAGCAACAAGGGACTTAAGGGTACTGGGGAAATATTTAACATGCTGCATTTACTTGGAAAATCTATTAGGTATCTTCTGATGCTTCCATGCTGGAGAGGACCCCATACTGAACCCAGAGAAGCAAGACCACTCATAGTTTACCTTCATTGTAGATACTTGGTTTTGTTGGGGGTCAGATAGATAGTTGGGCAGAAATGTGGGTATAGGGAAAATAAGGAAGAATATTGTTCCCAATGAAAATTGTAAGAAGTTATTCACTATCCATGGGAACTATTTCAGAATGTTGTTTTTCTGAGATCCAGTGAGTGGTCTGTGATAAGAGAAACCAATCTTGGCTAACACGATTATTTTTAAGTCCAAAATCTGCCAAAGATCTTGGGCAACGATAATGAAACACACTGAATTGATGGTAAGGAGTCGGAGTATTGCCAACAAATTGTTTTAGTTGAAAGAGGGCTAGACAGCATCTGATGTCCTATAAAGAACATTCACCTATGATTCAGAAGATGAAGTTTTTCAATTGCTGCTACAGCACATGTGAATTGTAGGATTTATTTTCTTTATGTTATCTACTGCAAGATTAGAAGTAATTCTTGAAATTTTTTTTGGCCTAAACTACTAAGGAAACAGTCTATAGAGATAAATGAATGGGCATTTTTCTTCAAATTCAGAAGTTTAATGAACCATTTTGGAGTTTGTAGACCCCAGATGATCTCTAATTTACCTAACACAGCATTCTAAAAGCTTGTAAGATTAAAACAATATTTAGGCTATAAGATGATTCCAATGTTCAAATTTTACAGTTGTGCCAATCAAATATTAGAGAATTTCATTTTCTTCTTCATCTTTAGACAGCCCCTGGCTGGACTATTATTCTGTCCTGTTCTTATCTGACGTATTGCATTTCAGTAAGCTGCTTCTCATCTCATCATTTAATTCATATTTTGAGCCAGCAATGCCAGTTGCCCAACTCACTGAAAAGTATCTCTCCTTGGCAGGTTTTGAAAACTGCCATGACAGTGTTCACTGCATAAATGAATCTGATGTAGAAAAGAAAGAGAAATGGAATATCAAATTAGTGGGATAGAAGGAGACACCTAGGGCAACATTAATCAGTTAGCTAGTGTCCAAAGGAGACTATATGCATTCTTACGACCTGGTCCAGTGTTCATTATTGTTGCTTTCCTCTCCTTCACCCAGCAATAGCATGCTCACTAAATTGAAGTCTGATGTCATTGCCACCATTGAACTTAGGACATTCTATCCAAAAGGAGTTAATTGTTATGTGATGAAAGAGATGACTCACTCAAAAATTGCAGTTTGTGAGGCAATTTATGAGCTGAATAATGAAATACACGTGTATTTGCTATACAGCCATTTTGTCATTTATTGTAATAGCCTTTTACAAGTCTATTTTACATCCACTTAGGTGAAAATTAGGTGCTTATGGACAGATTTCAAATATGAGCAGCTTATAAAAAATGTAGATTTATTTTAACAGAACTCAATTATTACTTGAGGAACACTTACCTGCTGTGCTTTCATATAGATATCCTGATATTTTAAAAATTAATTAAAACCCTATATTTTCCTCAATCATCCTTAACTTAGTCAAAATAAAGTAAAATAAGAGTCTTATACCCTTTTAATTCTTCCCCATATCTCAGTGTTTTAGCATGAAATATTCAGAAGTTGCACTTGCACACTTTTACACTGTGTTTTTTGGCAAAATTAAGGTTAAACTTCAAAGATGCTGAGTGAACTGTAGGGGAGTATAATATTTTAGATACGTTACTACCTATGTCGTACTAAACCTTCCATATGCTGCCTGTTCCTGACCCTTTGAGAAAGCACATCTGAATGCAAGTGACTGAGTATGACGTTATTTAATGAAATGACTGAACTTGAATTATGTCTGATTAAAAGTATGAAAATAATGCACATATTTTGATACTTAAATTTTTTATTTTAAGAAACTACATATAATATACTTCATATTTTATTGTTGTTGTTGTTGCCTGGGTCCACTCAATTATTAAAGTCCCAGAAAATTAGGATGAAGCCCTGTTTCTGGGATAGAATGTGAAAGACTGATTCTGAAAACTAAGGAACGAAGAAGCAGAAAAAATGCAAAAGCATTGCACTGGGAATCATGAGGACAGGGCTCCAGTCCTGGTTATCTTTCCAGTTATTATTTGTGGTCTTGGGTGTTATCTGCCACTCTGGTTCTTCATATGTAAAGTGAGAGTTTTGGACTAGGTGAGCTTTAAAATCTCCTTCTTTTAATTATACAAGTGCTTTAATAACCTATTCTCAGATAATCATAGTTATTCCTCAGGAAATCCTGACAGAAGGATTTTCTAAATAATATTTTTTAAAAATCTTACAAAATGGGGACAAACACTATATAATTTCAAGTTTTAAAAATTGAAATTAATTTTTTTTCTAAAATTGTTATTTCAGATACTAGGGAGAATTACTTAATCTGAGGCTCTGGAAAAAGTGAGCATGGATTCTATTATATTTTTGGAAAAAGTTCACAAAGACGTCTTGAGATTATCTCTTTCATTTTATTATGGTAGGACTTAAACCTCACTACATAAAGCAATGTAAGATTGTGATTATTAGAATTCTTAGTTTATGCTTTTTCTTCTTTTTCCAGCTTCATTGAGGTAGACTTAACAAAAATCACACATATTTCATGTATGCATTTGGATGAATTTGGACATCTGTATATACCCTTAATATCATCATCCACAATCGAGGTAGTGAACATAACCATCACCTCCAAAGGATTTGTTTCATGCCTTTTATTTTTGTGGTAAGAACAGTTAACATGAGATCCACCCTAAAGATTAAGATTAACCATAAAGATTAATATGGTATTATCTTTAAGTACATAATACCATATTAATTATTACATTATACAGTAGATCTCTAGAACTCAAGTTCTATTTCTTGACATTGAAACATACAGAGTGGGGTAAAAACAGGCTTGCAGTTTAGGATACATGAAACACAGACTTTATTCCTGTATTAATATTTATTAATTATTGTTTTACTTTCCATGCAAACATCTGTAAACCTACTTTTTCCCCACCCTGTTTATATCCATTTGATGCAAACCTACTCAAACTTATGGTTCATTTGAATTGCTTTGTGAATCCTTCTATCTCCACTTACACTTATATTTTTGTACCACCTCTGAATTCCCATAACCCTTTGTCCTAGGGCACCTTAGTACACTCTTCCACTTACTACATATTATATCATTTATGTTATATAATGAAGACCCTAAGTCATTACACAACTTGTTCTCTCATCCTAGAATACGTTCTCCAGTTCCTTTTGCCTGATTGTTTCTTGTCATTCAAGTCTTAGAGCTTAGATTTCTCCATTGTAGGGAGGTCTCTAACCATTTAAGGTAAAGTAACCTCTTAGTCACTGGTTATTTTATCATCATGGTTTACTTTCTAGCACTTTTTATTTTTTATTTTAAATTTTTAAAATATGTTTTATTGGTTATGCTATTACAGTTGTCCTATTTTTTCCCCTTTATTCCCGTGCATCATGTAAGCTCCTCCCACCATCATTCCCACCTTAGTTCATGTCCGTGGGTCATACATAGAAGTTCTTTGGCTCTAGCACTTTTGAAAAAGTTACCCTTTTTTAATGTTTCCTTCATTATACATATGCTCCCTGTCTACTGACATCTTGTCTATACCATTTTCTTTTTACAGCACTTCAGAATGGTGACAGGAGACAACAGATGATCAATAAATATGTAATGACTGAATTAATATTTTAGTCTGTATGAATTATTTCATTTTGCTGGACAGTGCTTCAGTTGCAGAACAACATGCCCTTGGTTTCATCTTTTAACCCTCTGTAGTTTCTGGCACATGCTCTTGCATGCCAGAAATACTCAGTAGCTTTTTCACTGATAGAATTGTATTGATGTGTCTGAAAAAACAGTTAGGTAGTTGGAACTGTTACTTTGCAAAATGTAGTTTCTATTGTAACATAATGTCATTACTGAGGACTTAGATACAAACATAAAAAAGAACTCTAAATTTTAGTACGCTAACTTAAAAAATTCATATCAAGGAGAAAATTTCTCCTACCCTTCTAGTTTCTTTGGCTGGTCTAATAATTAAATCAAATTGCTTTAAGATAGATTAACAAGGAACACACAAATTTTGAATTTCATTCATTCGAAGTCCCCAAAATATGCAACCTAAGGGCAAGTTGGGCCACTGATGCTTATATGCTATGTGAAGCTCAGAAATGGGATACAGGCCTGGGGCTTCCAACCCCCTGTGTGTAATTCACAGCACAGTGGAAAGCAGCTGTCTGGTAATTAGGTGTTTGCCCTCCATACAGACAGGCCATTCAGACAAAAGTTAGCTCTGGTGCTAGCACTCTCTGAGCCAGGACCCCTATCCAAATTCTTGCAGGTAATTAAGGGAGAGATAAAAGCTCTTCTTGAGGCTGCTGGGTCTTCAGTGTCTTCAGCTCAAGCTAATCTACATGCCAAAAGGGCACATTTGAGGATGGCATATTCTGCTTCCCTGCAAGGAAAAGCCATTGCACCCTCAAGGGAATCTTGATTTAATCCCTTTCTAAAATATTGTCTATTTCTATTAAACTAAATTCTAGCAAATGGTGAGATAATTTAAATAAAAGATATTTAAAACCAAAGTTCTTGTAAGAAATCTAAAAATGTTGAATGCAATTAGTTATTTTGAATATAACTGGGGAATTTTCTGCATAGAAATCTTTGGTCTGCTCACCAAACAGTCAATTCAACAGTAATATTATTTTTCTATTAATGATTTTAAAATTTTAAATTATATTATGCTTTTATTGCCTTAGGTTATTCAGAAGCACCACATTGTAACTTAAATGTCATGACAAAAGCAAATTTCTAAAATCTCTAGTTTATTTTTGTATGAATTGGGTAATAAATTAAAGCAATGTATTTTTTTGCAACATAAATTGTATTGGATTAGTAATAGACTTACTACTTTGAAAGTAAATTTACTGCCAAATTGGTATTAATTACAATGTAGGAGCCAGGAGGGACTCCCCGAGTCCTTCAAATGAGTACTTTATACGTGAGGGGACTGAAGTAAACTTCTGTACTCAAGGTTCTACAACCAGCTACTTTGTGGTAGTGAGGACTTAACAGTCAGTTAGACGTCCAGATGCAAGCCACTGTTTCTTGGGCTAATGCTTATTCCCACATCGAGCCTGCTGACTCTTATTTTTCTCCCAAAAGGCACCAAGTAACAATTTTCTGAAACAGATGCCCAGCAGTATTAGATGCCAGTAGGTTTTGGCTTATCAAATTTTAAATTATTATTTATTTCAAAGAAGAATTGTCAATTTTTAATACTACTTTGTAATTTAATAAATAATATTAAAATTATACCTAGATCAGGAAAAAATTTTGTTTGATTATCTGGGAGGCCTATGTGGATCTAATACTGCTTTTTTATGAAATTTAGTGAGATTTTAATTGTATAGCAGAGAAGTGTGGAAATGTATGGCTTTTGTGTGTGTATGAAGATTATTTCAATTGCAGATGGCAGGAACTCACCTCAAGTAAGTTTATACAAAAAGCACCTCACTGGCTGGGAAGATCAGGGTAGTTTACGAGTGAAAAGAAAAAGCTATAGAAAAACAAAGAATCTAGGGCAGGACTTACGCACTCAGCACTGCTAAAATGTTCTCCCTTTCTCTCCTTATCTATGTTTAACTTAATTCTGCAAAATGCCTCATTCCTCATATTTAAAATAAGATATGGTCCTTGTCAGGTCCAGCATTATTTCCTCTCATTTTTTAAAGCAATCCTAAGGGGAGCAAGGAGTATTTCATTCCAGATTCTATCAATGTTAAAGAAGATCTTGAGTTGGCACAGTTTGGGGCACCGGGCCACAAAGGGCAATGGAGGATTCCTGCAACAGGCTGATGTAATTAACAACTTCAGAGAAACCACATGTGACCAAGGAAGTGCAACTTCCCTGAAGAAAGGATGCTAGATTTTAAAAGGATGCAAGATTAAAAAGAATATGTACTTCTAGAACTGCAATTTTCAACCTTTTTCATCTCATGTTACACATAAACTAATTACTAAAATTCTGATACACCAAAAAATACATTTTCTTGGTCATCTAGCAAAAAATAGGTATAATTTTGATTTATTCACATGGGATGACTATTGTTGTATAAGCTATTGTGTTTTTATTGGACGATCTAAGGGAAAAGAGGTCAGTGCCCCCGACTAAATAGGTATTGCATGTTTTAAAAACTCTTTCAGCACACCAAGGTACTGATGCACATCGGTTGAAAATTGCTACCCTGGGATATTTTAGTAACGGAATCCCCCCTGCTAATATCTCATGAGTTAGTTTTTTACAGGTTGCATTATTAATTTTCAGTACCAACTTCATGTAGGATATATATTTTCAAAAGTTCAAATATGGTAAACACCTAATATTAATAAAGATGGAGTAAGATTGGCCCTCATATAACTCTGGTAGAAGTGTAAATGGGTAAAAATCCTCTTTGTAAAACAATTTGATGTGTTAAGAATCTTAAAATATTTCATAATCTGAGATCTAGTAATCTACTTCTAAAAGTGCATTCTAATAAAATAATAAAATGTATGTACATATTTATTGGGCCCATGTATAGTCATCGTGAATATTGGAAACAGAGTGAATGTTGAGCAAAGTTCATTTCATTAAACATACGTGTACGATGGGATACTGTGCAGACCACACGTGGTACCCTCCTCACACCATTTTGCTAATATGTCATGTTTATGAGGTGGAAAGGAAACAACTGTCCTTATAAACTATTGGTAAAAATGTAAATTGATGCAGATTCATTGGAAGGATTTTATGTCTATACATATATAATCATAAAAATATATATCAAAGTTAAAACTGCAAATATAGCTTAGCAATTTCATTTCTAGGAATTTTTCCCAGATAGTGTTGTATGTACTCAAAAAGTTTTCACTGCAATATTGTTTGCAGTAGAAAATATGTGGAAATAAGTTAAATGTCTACAAATAAGGGAAATATTAAGTAAATACAGCAGTTACAAAAGAATAATATATGTCTTAATTTGTAAATTGTATTAAGTAAAAAAGCAAGAGATAAACACCATTTATAGTGGATCCTCATTTATCTAATATTTTATGAATAGGCTTGCATGTGTTTTTGGTAAGCCACATGAGAAATAGATAACAGTCATATGGTAGACATGACTGGTATTCCCTTATATCAGGTCCTCCTTTCCTTCTTAAACATACAGAAGATGGTACTTCCCAAACTTCTTGCAATTACCTAGAGCCATGAACACAGATTCGGTAAATAAAATGTGACTGGGAGTGACATTTGAGCTGACGAAAATGAAAAGTCTTTTAAAATCCCTCCAGTCTCTCCCTGTGTTCATACAGAAAGTCTGTCAAAAAAGTGGAGCCACGAGATCACAGCAGTGTGAGTGGCTGACTCACATGTAGGACAGCTGCCTGAGGGGCACCAGGACGGGCGAGAAGTTTTCAGGAACAAGAAATAAACTTTTACTATGTAAAAAAAAAATTGTGGATTTGGAGGTTTGTTTACCACAGAACAAACCCAGACTATCCTAATTACTATAAGTCTTTAATTTGGAAGCCGAATCCATTTTTAAAAGGCTAATTATTATAACATATAGAATCCAAATTGGATAATGACTCAAATGGCACAGAGGTTTATTTTTTGCTCATTTACCAGTCCATGGAGCTTCTACAGTAATTATAAGGATGGGGCATGGTATCTCTTATTTCATATAGTCATTCAGGAACTCAAGGTGGTCAAGTTTGTAGTCTATTTTTCCTATGATTTCCAAAGTTTACCCAGAAACTGAAATTTTGCTGGAACAAGAGCAAAGAGCATAGAGAAATGCACATGACAGTGTTTTTGTTTGTTTGTTTGTTTGTTTGTTTTAAATAAGAACAACTGGAAGTAACATATTACTCTTTTTCACCTGTTGGCTAGGAAACTGCCATGTGGCCATACCTTACTTCCTGTAAGGATAAAAATGTCGTTGTTCAGCTGTGCCTAGGAAAAAGAGAAAATGAATTTTGCTGAACACAATTTTTCTGTCATGGATGGAGGAACTTACTTTTTATTATATAACCAATGATTACTGCTTGAATTTAAAATAAGGCATCTATATTGGTTTTTCACAAAAATAAATGAGAAAATGAATATTTTGCTTTAATTCTTTGAGTCTTTTTGTTACTATTAAAGTAAGTACATGTTCTTTAGAGAAAATATAGAAAGTAAGATAAAAGTAGTTAAACAGAAAAAGTCATCCAATAACTCCCAGTGGTCCCACCATAACTACCTTATTAGTAATAAGGTAACTCCCTATCTCCATTTTACCACTGAAGATGCCAAGCCCCAGGGAGTCTAAGAAACTCGAAATTAGGAAGTGGCAGAGCTTAGGGGAAAGAAGAACCAGAGGAGCATTCACAGGGCGAGATATAAGGATATAGCATGAATTATTAATAAAGAAACAATTTACAAGTTATTTTAGTATCTTGCATTTCTAATTATACAGAGAAGGGGAATAGAACAGAAGAAACATGTCAAGGCAAGGGAGGTAATAAAATCAGCTTTAAATATGTTATTTAGGTACAAATTGAGATCCAGATGTATGAACCTGGGTACAGGAAGGAAAACTAGCCAGGAAATTGAGATTTATGTGCCGCAATGGCCGTGCTCAAGGCACTGGTATTAATGGTTGTAGATGGAAAGACAGAATCCTTAGCTACAACACAATTTAAGAGTTAGCGCTTTTATGGATTGCTGAAGTCTGGGATTGGTTTTTACTTCTTTTCTTAATGTCCTGATCTGCTTCCCTAAAAGGTTCCCACTGGAACACAGCTGGATGCATCAAGGCAGGTTAGCCAAAATGATGAATGTGGCAACTAGTTGGCCACCTGGTATTAAACATATCCAGGTGTTCAGTTCTCCTCAACCCCAAGGCTGTTTTTCTTAACCATTGTCAACATCCATTATTATGAATATGAAAAGACAGGGAACTTGGAGAACTTATTTTCCTCCAGTGTCTGTTATTAATTAGCTCTCTGAACTGGGAGGAATTACTTTTCTACTCAGGACTCTGATTTCTTCATATCAAAAATGAAGAGAACAGACTAAATAATTTCTAACTACCATCCAGCTCTAAAACTTAGAATCTATGACAAGTCATTCTTTCAAAGTCTCCAAATGCAATACATTCTTCTGCTTGTATAGAAATGATTACTTTGTATGTGCCCCATAGTCATCTACATAAGTGTTTCATCAGTCTTACTAGACCATAACCACCATAGTGCAGAAAAGCAACATTACCCTCTGTGTCTCCCTTGGCATCTAATACAGAACTCTGCACATAGTAGGCAAAAACAAAAATTCAATAAAAATTCAAACAAAAGAAATGCATTTAAAACTTAAAAACTTTGTGTGGTTTGCTGATTTTTCTGATAATAATGCACTAAACTTTAGAATCCATGATTAGTAAAGAATGCTATGAAACATTTGACTTAAAGCAGGATGACTCCTGGATGCTTGTCAAATAAAGTTTGAGTAGTCCTACAATAGTTCTCATATCTAAAATACTAATATATATATATTTAAGTCTCTAGAACATATACCTCAAGGATCTGTGACCTGAAGAAATCTCCTGATTGCATATGTGCTTAGGGTGGCAATATTCGTTTATATTCCCTCCTGGGTACCCGCCTCTACACTGCTTTGACAGCTTGTCAGGAGTACATCTTGTCAAGGAGGATTTTCCCTTTGGAAACCTTCACACAGCTTGTGTCACTAGTGAGGAGAAAAGGAAAAAGAGCAAGCTTGTTTCATCCTATTAACAAATATGTATAGGTTGTCTCCTCATGCAGCTGCACAATTGGCAATGGAGAAAGTTAATTTTATGGTTGATGAAAGCCTCTCATTTGTGATGACAAACTCAGGAACTCGAAAAGTACTGTTAACTCTCTCTAAACCATTTTGAAGTGTATTTGCTTTTATAATTGTAGTAATGAAAATAGTATCTTTCCTTGTGTAAGCAGAAATGGTTCAATATTTACATCAACACTCTAGAAATTACTGGATAATTTATCAATATAAATCTTAACTACATAGACTATTTTGATTATATCTTCTTCCTCCTTGACATTTATGTCTTTCTGCAGTATGGTGTTATACAAAAATTACTAAATTTGTAGTTATAAAATGTTGAAATAAATATACAATCTAATGCTTGTAGGCTATGAGTGCAAGTTATTTCACTGTTTAGGATCTCAATTTTCTCATATGTGGCTGATGATTAACAGTACTATATGTTTTTATTGTCACAGGATCATTTTGAGGATAACTGAATAACCATTTGTAAATACAGGTATATGTATGGTTTTTCCACCTCACCACTGTCAGGCAAATATTGCTTCCAATGATTTTTAATCACTCATGAAATAGAATCTTACACATTTCCTGTGTTGGGCAATTAGTTGGGCTGTGCATGAGCCATTATTATGCAGGTATAATCCTCAAAATTTTGCCATTCCCTATGATCATGCATTATTATTCCCCATTTGACTGATGAGAAAAGTGAGGTGCAAAAATTTTCAGTTATTTTTCTCACTTGTACTAATCAAATCTCAAGAGTTTGTGGTAATTTAGTTCAAATCTACGATTTTCTGCTTCTACTATGCAATTTTAAATGGGGTCATTATGGACAGTATCTATTGAAATGAGAGTTGAGTAGATCCCAGAATAAAGTGAAGCAGGAAGCCATGCTACGGTGTGGGCATAGGGTGCACCACAGTGAGGAACTGGTAAGGGCAAAGGCTTTGAGTCAGGGAGCATTGCAGTCTTCATGGAATACCCATAAACCCAGTGTCAGTGAAGTTGAATGGATGAGAAAGAAAAAGCAAAAAGAGAGAAAGTCTAAGACATTGACAATTGTCAATCCCTCAGACCACGGTAAAAAATTATACTCTAAGCACAGTGAAACGTTATTGCAGTCTAACTAGGGAAGCATATGATCTGATTAATGTTTTAAATAAATCATTCTAGCTTGTTTGTAGGGCACACAGCTTAGCAGCACAAAAGTGAGGGCGGGCACAATATTGCAGGGGTTGGATAGACATGCTAGTGGCTGAACTAGGTGACAGCAGTTGAGGTAATAAGGAATAATCAGATTCGGATGCACTTTTTAGAGTTATGCCAACAAGTATATTGAATTGTTGAATGTCAGGAATGAAATACAATGAGTAAGAAAAGTATCTCAGGTTTTTTGGCAGGGACAACAATGCTAATGGTGGACAAGACATAGGGAGAAGTGAGTTTGGATGTAGAACAGGAATTTGGGATTGTGTACATTAAATTTGAAGCTTAACATTCAAATGAAGACATTGAGTAGTCGCATGGATATAAGCATTTTGAGCTCAGGTAATAAAAACAAAATTAAGGAAATACTCATATAACTCTTGTCGTGTGCCAAGCATAGGTCTAAATATGTGCACCAAGTCATTTAATGGTTAGTAATGCTTTGTCTAGTATATATTGAGTATGCATTCTGACTGCAGATGTCAAAATGCATAAGAAACTGTAGCTTAAGCAAAGAAGCTATTTAATGACCACATATAACAATATATTTTCAAGTAGTTCATTCCAGGTTGGGTTACCTTTGATCATATCAATTATCTAGACCTTATTAATTCTTAAGAAGCAAGGGTTTACACTTATGCATTCAAGGCAGGATGAATGGGCCAAGACAATTAAGTAGAGGACTTTTCTTTTTCAGAGAGGAAAATCTTCCATCAGGAGGCTAAGATCAGACTGGTGGCTCCTTATTTCTTATTAGACTGATTTTTCACCCAAAGGAATTAATGAAAGAAATTGGTCTCCTTCCACTGTTTTTAATCAGAGATTGGCAGTTAATGTTTTGTGAAAGACAACTAAACAGGAAGTTACATATTGGGTTACAAGGTAAACAAAGTTGAAACACTGAAAAAAAGGACAATCACAATATCTCACCACATCCTACAGATGGTATTTGTGATTGATGGGCATTCGTGTATGGATATGTGTGTTTTCACATATTATGTAAATTTCAAATTGTAGAAACCTACAATTAGACTAAGCTATAGTCTATGTCTCAAGATCCATTATCACACACTTGATATTTGCCAAAGGATTCAACTTTCTATTAAGGGAGAATATTAAGAGCAGAAAAATCTATACATGACAAGTAAATTTGAAGGAACCTGAAATTAGTTTTATAAGAGATGTATGATACTAGAAATACCAGAAGAAATTTTTCCCTAGAGATAATCATTATTAGTTGCAATTTGTTATAATTGCATGCCTCTCTTGCCTTCCAAAGTAAGTATTTTAAAAATTAAAAATTGATCCTGTAAAACTCATCACTATACCATAAATGTGGCCCTTTGTCTTAGCTGCTTTTAGATCCAGGGAAGGTAATAGCCAAGTTAATGAGAAAGCTTAAGATGAAGGGAAAGTTAGAAAATTAATGAGAAGCAGTTCCCTTTGGACATGATCCTAATGTTTAATATAGAAAGCCTTCAGCAATCTTTTAAGATTCACAGAAATTATCACGGTGTAGCCGTGTTTCTGGATAACTCATCAGTGATAGTAGACTTAGCATGAGACTTTTCACATAGTAGGCAGAATGTGTTACTGATTCTTATTGTAGTCAGCCTGCTACATGCCAAAGAGACTAAAGGCATTTTAATATTTCTTCTGTCATTAAAAATTTTTAAATATATTTTATTCATTATGCTATTACAGTTGCCCCAATTTTTCTCCCATTGTCCCCCTCCACCTGGTACCTCATATTCCCTCCGGCAATCCCCTCCCTCTTAGTTCATGCCCATGAGTCATGTATGTGAGTTCTTTGGCTTCTCCATTCCTATCCTGTTCTTAACGTCCCCCTGTCTATTCTGTATCTGGCAATTTTTACAACTTAATCCCTGCACCTTTTCCCCCGTTTTCCTCTCTCCCCCTCCTAACTGATAACCCTCCAAATGATCTCCATATTTACCCATGATTCTGTTTCTGTTCTGCTTTTTTGCTTAGTTTGTTTTTTAGAGTCAATTGTTGATAGTTGTGAATTTATTATCATTTTAATAGTCATAGTTTCAATCTTCTTTTTCTTAAATAAGCCCCTTTAACATTTCATATAATAATAGCTTGGTGATGATGAATTCTTTTAGCTTACCTTGTCTGGGAAGCACTTTATCTGCCCTTCCATTCTAATTGATAGCTTTGATGGATAGAGTAATCTAGGTTGTAGGTCCTTGCTTTTCATCACTTTGAATACTTCTTGCCCCTTCTTATCTGCAAAGTTTCTTTTGAGAAATCAGCCAACAGTCTTATGTGAATTCTTTTGTAGGTAACTATTTGCTTTTAAGACAAGTAAACCAGGATATTTACCAGAAACCTATTGGTGGTTCTTGAGATCCAGTTTTTTTGATGAATCCCATTATAGTGTCAGAAACTCTGCGTGGCTTCTCAGCCTCTCAGATACGGCTTGCAAATCAACATGTTTATTTGGCTCACTTTTGTTTCCTTAATAGTATACTTCGAAGAGTAAACATGTTACCATTTATGAAGTCCCATTTACAAAATTTTCTGCTGTGATTCTACCCTACATATTTTATTTAAGATGAGTTGCCAATCCTTACATCTCCAAGGTTATATTTGTTTTGTTTTAAAATTGGTATTTTATGGCTAAAGCATTTACATTTAGGCCTATTACCTGTTTAGGTCAGTTTTGTGTGATTTAAGATTGGGATTATTTTTATTGTATATTTTTCAAACTAAGATCAAGTTGTTCCAGTGCCACTTTTGAAAATACATTTTCCCTCTTGGAATTGACCTGGAATTTTGTTGAAAATCAATATGTTTAGCTCTATTTCTGGGTACTCTATTTTGTGCCATTAATCTATACATTGTTCCTATTATTTCAGTGTTATTTTAATTTTCAAAGTCTGATAGTGTAAGTCTACCAGGTTTCCTTTTTTTTTAATATTGCTCTCACTTATCTAGGTCATTTGCATTTCTACATACATTTTACAATCAACTCGTTAATTTTTGCAAAAGAGCTATTTAGATTTTTATTGAGATTTTATTTAATGTACAAATAATTTTTGAGAGCTATTACATCTCAAAATACTTATTCTTTCTATTCATAAATGTGTAATAGTTACATTTATGGATAGAAAAGTTAGAAAATAGTTAGAAAAGTTAGAAAAGAGAAAATAGTTACATCTATAGTTACATTCATTTATTTAGTTTTTTGTTAATTTCTCTCATTTTTCTGTAGTTAACATTGTAAAGGTCTTATATATACTTTGTTAAGTTTTTCTTAAGCATTTTATGAATTTGAGGTGAATGCAAATTGAATTTTTAAACATTTTATTTTCTGTGCACTTGTTGTAGGTATGTAAAACTAAGTCAATTTTTATAATAATGTCTAACATTAAGGAAATTATGAAATATTATTATTTTATATTTAACCAGGTATTTATATTTTTTATCTTCATTCATTTAAACTTTATTTATTCCCGAAGATTTGGGTTTCTCCTTAATGTCAATTATTTTCAAACCTGAAGAATATTATTTGCATTTTCCGTAGTTTTGTTTTATCTGAAAATATCTTTTTTAAGCTCAATTTAATTTTTTCTTGATACAGAATTCTGGGTTAATCATTAGCTTTTTCTTTTTTTTTTCTTTTTAGATTTTGAATATGTTGTCTGACTGCTTTCTTTCTGTAATGATTTCTTATGTCATATCTACCATCATTTGAATCATAATTCCACAGTATATAAATTGTTCTTATATTCTGGATGCTTTTAAGATTTTCTCCATATCTTTGCCTTTCAGCACTTTGACTATAATGTTGTGCCTACATATGATTATTTTCAAGTTTATTTTGTTCAAAGCTTGCTGATATTTTGGAATCTATAAATGCATTAGTGTATTTTTTTAACCAGATTTGGAAAGTTTTAGTTCACTATTTCTTTGGAAATTTCCTGCCGTAAACCTGCTCCTTTCTTCCTGATACTAATTCTCTGTTAGAGCTTTTGAAATTACCCACTGGTCTCTGAGGCCTAGTGTATATTTTTCACAGCCCAGTTTCTATATTGCTTTTTTTTAGTCTTCAAATTGGATGCTTTTTTATTGATCTGTCTTCAGGTTCACTTACATGCTTTTGTCGTCTCCATTTGCTACTTAGCCCTGTCCAGGAAATTTATGTTTTAGATCTTATATATTTCAATTCTAATATTTCCATTGTGTTCCTATTTATATTTTATTTTTATGGTAAGGCTTTCTATCTTTTACTTATTGCAAGTATATCTTGATCTCCCTGAGCATAGTGTTTGTCTAATTCCAACATCTGTTTATCTTAAATGTTGACAGCTGTTGATTTCCTTATTCCTTTAAAATGGGTAATTATTTCTTGCTCTTTGAATATGCAGTGATTTTGCATTTGGTTTTGAGCATTATGAATGTTATGTTGTGTAGTTTCTAAATTTTGTTATAGTGTTTTAAAGAGTATTGAAGCTTTTGTTTAGCAGAAAATGAACTTAGTAGACTCAAATGAAAGAATATACATCTGTAGTGGCAGTGGCTAGACTATAGTTTAGTTCTTTTTTTAAAAATTTTATTTAGTTATTTTTTCAAGTACAGTTTTTTTTGTCTATTATAGTTTAGTTCTTTAACCTTAACTCCTAATTGCTTTCAGCTTGCTTGTGCATATATATTTCAAATGTCCACAACTCAGGTTTTAGGGATTCTTGTTCTCCAGATTTTTCCTTTCCAAGAGCTTTGGTTCTCTCCACTAACTTCTCTCCCAAAATGAGGGTGAGTTTTTTTTCTGTCATTGTTACAGTCACCCCATGCCCAGTGCAGCTGCTGTGATTGTTTTCTGCATAGTGCAGCTAAAAAAGAAGGTACTTACTCCCTGATGGTTACATGTTTCAAGTATCATCTTGTCTTCAAAGGATGCTTGCTCAGCTTCCATCTCCAGTGCTCCCAGGTAGTTTGTTTTTTGAGTCAGTAGCTCCTATTTGTGGAAAGATTGGTTTATTAGGAACTTACTTTTCAATGCTGGATATAGAATCCTGGTGTACATCTCATGATAAAACCAGCAACAATACTATTTTCTACATATTTCAGCCCTTTTATAAACAAACATACTTTAACATCTATTATTCCAATAAAATAAATTAATGAAGATGACAAATTATTTTTCTCCAAAGTATTGTATGTGCATGCAAATTATACAATTGTCAGAATAATTTCTACTTTCCCTCTTTTGCTACTCTGAAATTTTACCTGTGGGAATTTTTGCATCAGTCCCATTAATATCAGTTTAGTCAATGACACATGGCCAGAAGTTATTCGGATGACCTTCCAGGAAAAAGAATGAGAGCTTTCCCGTGGCCTTATCAACTTTCTTACTGCCATGGACAGTTATATCCCAGATAACATCTTCTTCTCATTTTTAGTAATGAAAGAAAGAGGACAGAGACCAGAGCCCTGACCACCCTGAAATGCTTATAAACATAAGTGAGAAATAAATCTTTGTCACTTTAAGGCTAAGATTTTGAGGTCCTTTGTTCCTATATCATAGCAGCCTAAATGAACTGATGGAGACACAGTACATAATTTAGCCCAAGCTCACAGACAGTGTATATGCATATGAGACTGAAGAAAGGGAGATGAAGGCAGGATAAATGTAGAACCCTTAGTTATGCATATTAATAACAGCACAAAGCAATAATAACAAAAACACTGGTTTTACTAAATAAATTCATGTTTCTTTAGAAGGATTAAGCATAAAGTAGTGGACACAATTCTGCACTAAAAGTGAGATGAGCCAAATTCTGTCCCTTGGTTGGACCCTAACTCATGGGTTATAAAGCTTTGAAAGATATTTACATCTTTATCCTTTGGTTCCCCCATTTTTATAGTAATAAGCTTACCTATATAACTTCGGAGGGTCTGCTAGATCTAACGAATCTAAGATTTGATGAGTAGCAGTAAGATAAAGCTCACAGTCACCACTGCAGAACCTCTGTGGGGTAGGATACCCAGAATAGTACCACAAGGACTCCTGTTACAACAGAAAAACATTGTCTCAAAAAAAAATCCAACACTCTGACCTGCATGCTAAGACATTCATTTATGCTTAAAAATGCTGTAATACTTCTTGTTCTTTACCTTTGCCATAAGAATAAATATATTGTGACTATTCATGAGGTGAAATAATCATTGGTTTTCAAAATACCCACAGGCGTAAAATAGGCTGAGAAAACTGCTCATTTTTGAAGGAGGCCATGTTGTTCTAAACAAAGGTTTTCACTACAGCCTATTTTCTGGCATGAAAACTCATATGGAGAAGAGACAAACAAAGCCATAGCAGCCAGTCAACATACACTTAATACGGGTAAGAAATTTTATTTTTGCAAACCACTGAGGTTTTTGTACAACAAAGCTGACTGCTTTACAAAAAATGGTACCAGAAATGAGTGCTGCCCTGAGCAAACACCTCAAGCTAAGTCATTAGGAACGTGTAGGAGGCCGGTGGCAGAGCTTTTGTGGGAGGGTGAAGAAAGTCCTCAGGTATCAGCAGTGGTAAACACTAGGTACACTGAGGGTGCCAAGAATGTACAAGGCAAACAACGTGCTCAGTAATTTGTGGATTTAGGGGAATAGGTTTTATGATACAAAATTTTACTATAGTTTTTTGTTCTTAGCTACATTAAGCAAGTAATACAAGTACTAGTATATGTTCTTAGAAAAGAATTGCTCATTTGTAAGCAGGATGTAAAGAAAGAATCCAGAAACTCTCAATCTGGAGGGGCTAAGAGAAATTATTCAAAGAATCAGATACAATCTCCAGGCATAAACCAAATGAAGAACAAAACCAGGATTCCCTGTAAGATATCACTAGAGAGTGCAGTGTATCTTTTTGTCTGGGTATCATGGCTCAGGAACAGGGGATTAAAATTGCTATCTCAAAGCAGCTGTCAGTGTAGAGAGATAAAGTAGTTGAAAAGTATTGTGGTTGTGGATGACACTGCAAACAGTTGACTAAAGTCAAACCTCAATGAAAAGTGATGGTGGCTATTTATGATGTGAAACAATCACTAGTTTATAAATATGTACAGGCATAAATTAAACACATGCAAAAAAACTGCTCAGTTTCCATGGAGGCCATATTATTTAATGCTTGCTTCAGATTTCAACAAAAAGGATAATGGAAAAGAAAGGACCTTTCAGAGAGCAGAATAAAGACTCATGAAGAGTAGTGACTTGTGGAGCCAGTTACAGGGTCTGTGTCCAACTAAGGCACATTAGCAAACTTTAGGGTAAGATATTTAATATTTGCCCAATAAAATTTAAGAATTTCTGTAGCCCAGTGATTTCTGGGTACTTCCTCTTTCCCCCTTTTAAAATGGGGTGTGTATGATGAGGGGGACCAGAAACCTTTGTTTACACTCACAGGCCTCCAGGCCAGGAGGAGCTGTATCTGGATCTGATGTAAAGACTGTCATGAGATCTCAGACCCCAAGGCCAAGAGCCTGGTGGGATGAAGTTTTAGGCTATCTTCCTTGAGGAAAATAAATAGAATATTTGGCACACAGAAAGGAGAGAAGCAAATATGTTATAATCAAAAGAGAAGTCTTTGATAGATCACATTATTTTTTACAATCATTAACTTTTCCTTCTCTGTAAGAGAATTATACTTGCTCACTAATTGCTATGTTAATTTCCAGTGCCTCTTATTGGAAGAGTTTACATCCCCCAAACGTTGGCATGGGTTCAGTCATGTAGTAAGCATGTGCCAGTGGTTTGTGAGCAAAATACTATACTCTACATCCAATCAGAAACTCTTACAGGCATCCCAAATTTCTGTCTGCCTTTGGCTCACTGGTCCTCTGGCATGAGGGTGTACTTGACCCACGTGAGAGACACACCTCTATCCCAGAATAAGAAAATTGCTGAGCAGAGGTGAAGCATATTCAATGACTGATCAAAGCCACAGAGCAAAGCTTAATCTATGAGTGGAAAGAGCAATAAACATTTGGTTTTGTAAAACTACAAAAAGAAAATGGTCCCACCATAAAACCACCATTTTCTTCAATATAAAGATTTTTTAAGAAACACACCCTCTTTGGGGAATGGAGTTTATGCTATTTGAAGTATATATGCACATATTTATAATTTGCAGTGCAATTTAGGATACATATCATATTAGATCCTATGTAGGAACGGAAAAGAGGACTCTGCCTCTCAACCTTATATTCAGTACTTTCAAGAACAAGCATTTGCAAATCAATCTGGGTTTCAAATTCTTCATCTTCCAAATAGGAATATATACTCTCCAAAAACCTTTCAGGATTTCTCAAAGATCCAAAAAGATGAGTGTCAAAATAGCTTACATTAGCCCTGACTTATGTGATTCAGTTGGTTCAGCATCATTATGCAGAGCAAAAGGCTGCTGGTTCAATTCCTAGTCAGGGCACAAGCCTGGGTTGTGGGTTTGGTATGTGGTCAAGGTGTGTACAAGAGGTGTGTGCTGATCAATGTTTTTTACATTGATGTTTTTCTCCCTCTCTCTAAAAATTAATTAATTAATTAATTTAAAAAACCTTACATTAATGTGCCCATTTTATTGCATGAAATTGAAAAGATATACTTTTGAGCAAACTGATACTGGAATAAGTCTCTCTTTGAAAATGGAATTTTGTTTGCATTTAACATAAGGAATGTGTTTATTATACACATGTTCAAACACAAAATTTCAAGGAGAATATCACAGAGGTAAATATGAACTTTCATAAATGAAATCCCAAGGTTCTGTTCATTCTTTAGCCTATGGTTTTAGTAGAAAACAATGTAAACAATAAAAGTTCTGTAGATTTGACTATTTTTAAGTATAGTAAAAAATTAATATTAATACAAAGGTTATTTGCTAAAATTGTTCAGTTATTTGGGGGATCAAAATTCTGATTTTCATTACTTTTGTAATGTCACTTTAGCTTTTCTGGGGAAAAATATTTTTAGGTGTTGTTTTAAATTGTTTCTTAAATCTTTTGCCAACAACATTTTATATGCAATTACAATGAAAAGAGGGACTATGGTTTTCAATCTTCATTATATTACATTGTGTGAAGGAAAGTGACTGAAGAGAAGCGATGAGAAGTGAATTTCAATTAAGTGCTGAAGGCTGGATCAGTGTGGTTGTTCACAAGTATTAACTCATTAATCTCCCATTGAGTTTCTTTAAAGTCTGTGTGCAAATTTTGTAGGCACACTGGTCTATGCTGTGTTTCTGTGATAAAAAGACAGAAAGTGTGGTCATTTTTTCTCATCACATAATAATCTCCTTAACTGCAAATCATTAATATAACACATTTAGTAAGTGTTTATCAAATGACTGGTAGGTTTGTCCAGTGCTGTGCCAGCAGCTGAGATGTCTAGAAGAATTCTATTTCTTGTCAAGGAAAAATTACTAAGCCTCCAATAATTGTAAAATCTCATGGTAGATGATAGATATTAATTTTTTATATCATGTAAAAATATACATGCTTAAAATATAATACACACTATGAAGAAAAAATACAGGGTGCTTTGAACAGGTAAAACAGTGTTCCTGGTACAATATAGGGATGAATTTGAGGAGATTTTTCCCTAAGGCAATGTTACGTGAAATGAGACCCGAGAGGTATATGGAAGTTAAGTGGGTGAAGAATGGAGGAAAAAATAAACGTTTAGGATGGAAGAATAGCATATGTGGAAAACTGGAGATGGTAAAGAACGTGATGTCCACAGGAGTGTGAGGAGGGCTGGTGTGGCTGGAACCATGGAGCAAGATGGGTCGAATGAGACTGAGGAGTTGAGTAGAGGCTAGTTCTTACAAGGCCTTGAGATGAGGTGAAGAACTAGCCTTACATCATTCTGTTCCATCCCAACTGCAATGAGGAACAGGTAGAAAAGTTGGGAAATGCTTCAGACAAAGAGAATCATCTCTTCAGAGGCCCTGGGACATGACAAAGCATGACATAGAGGTGAGACTGCACCATGCATGGACGTGGAGGGAGAGGAGGCCAGTGGGGCAGGTGAGGCTGGGTGCTGGGAGGGGACCGAATCGTGCAGGGCTTGGCAGTCCACGTTGTGAGTCATGTCAGAGGTTTAATTCATAGCCAGTGGGAAAATTTTGGAGAATTCAAACATGATCTATCACATTAATGGCATCATTTCCCGTACATTTCACATGTCACTTGTTGCAGTGCAGACCGTGCCTTAGAGGAGGAAGACAGCCAAGAGAAGGAGGCTGAACAAATGAGTTGAATGGTACAGGAACGTACCTGCCATTTTTTAAAAAGTGCCATATTTATTGAGCATTTTACATGACATGTAGAAATATTTTGTGCGAAATTTGCTTTTTAGTAGGTATGGAAGCTTTATTAAACTATTATATTTTAAAATAATTTGCCCTCATACTTGCTTTGAAGGCGTTTCTTTGTCTAGTGCTGATGCAAGTCTAACTCAGATTGTATTTTTGACTTTCAAGAAGGCATTCTTGTTCGCTAATTAGTTCTGTTTCACGTGTTAAAATTAGTCTGTGCTCCTAATGTCTTCCATAAATGCATAAGAATTGTTGGACATCAGCATCCTCTTCTCTTAATCTTAGCACATTTATGAAATTATGTCTTTTAAGATTATATTACTATCATATTAGTTTCTTTTTTATTAAAGATTTTTATTTATTTTTTTAAAGATTTTATTTATTTATCTTTAGAGGGGAAGGGAAGGAGAGGGGGAGAGAAATATCAACGTATGGTTGCTTCTTGTGTGTCCCCTGCTGGGAACTGGCCTGCAACCCAGGCATGTGCTCTGACTGGGAATTGAACCATGATCCTTTGGTTCGCAGGCCTGCACTCAATCCACTCAGCCAGGGCTTTATTTATTTATTTATTTTTAGAGAGAGGGAGAGAAGCATCAGTATGTGGTTGCCTGTCACGTGCCCCACACTGGGGACCTGGCACACAACTCAGGCATATGCCCTGATTGGGAGTCAAACCAGCAGTTCTTTAGTTCACAGACAGGCCGATACTCCATCCACTAAGCCACACCCCCCAGGGCATTAGTGGGTTTCTGAACTCTAAAGTTACTGAACTCAGTTTCTGCCTTGAAATTTTGCTGCATTGTTCCAACTCTCTTGAACTAATATCACACAGAAATTATTGGATTTTCAAATTTATTTTGATACAATATCATATAATGAAAATCACATTTTAGTGTCCTTTTATTAGAAAGGAAATGATTGTAAAAAGCAACTTATAAAGATGGTAAAGTAAAAAATAACTCAGAAAATATCAAATCCACATTATCCCAGTGAAAATTTAAGTGAGTGGACTGAAAATAAATTATTCAAGAAAATAGGTTTGAAGCCCTGGCTGGTGTAGCTCAGTGGATTGAGCGTGGGCCTGCGAACCAAAGGATCATAGTTCAATTCCCAGTCAGAGCACATGTCTGGGTTGCAGGCCAGTTCCCAGCAGGGGACACACGAGAGGCAACCATACATTGCTATGGCTCTCCCTCTCTTCTTCCCTTCCCCTCTAAAGGTAAATAAATAAAACCTTAAAAAAAGAAAAAGAAAATAGGTTTGATCACCAGATTGAGCAAACATTTAATCCAATTTCTCCACTTTCTACCTCGGTTCAGAGATTTAACTGATTTTTAAATGTACCATCCTGCCCTTGATTGGATAAGCCATTAGTAATAAATGTAGAATATTAGGACTCGGTTGATTTATTTTTCCTTAAACTAGAAATTATTTACCAGATTTTAGACTCGATATTCCCAATTCAGAAAGGATCATTTTGGAATAGTAATATTCAGTCCAGGATATCATGGGCCCAATCAATGAACTGAATCTCTGGCTTGGGGAAAGAACAAGTAAGTGGTACTACTTCAGTATCTTTTGAGAAGTCCTGGGTTGGTGAGGGGAGGGGAAGAGAGTGCAGGATGGATGCATTTTAGCTTTTTAGTATGGAAGAGAATCGTATTGGGGGAAATGATACCTTTTGCAAGCTCTAAAGTTATTCACACCTTAAACAAAGAAGCAAGGTTCCTCTGCAGGATGAGGGAGAAAGCAAGGGGGTGTCAGCGACCGAGGACGAGCTGGGGAGGAGCTGCCTCGGGTGCAGGGAGAAACCGAAAATGAGTCCGAGTGTTCCCACTTCCTGTGTGTCATTCATTATTGAAACAAGCCCCATTATTTAAAATAAACTTTGTAGCTGGTCTAGTTGCACATCTTTTTTACTTTAGTACTGATTTTTTTTTTCATTACTGAGGAGCAGACTGTAACCCTGGCAACCTGAGTGTCAGATCTCACAGGCAAACACCTGCGCTCTTCAAGGATATCACACATTTCTTGTAGAAAATAATGTGATCAAAAAAGGCTTTTTCCAAGTGTCTTTTTAAGAGAGGTATGTACTTAAGGGGGGAAAAAAGCCAACAACCAGAGGTTGCAAATAAAGGAAATTTAACTCATAATTTAATTGGGGGATGATTATTACATGTTTGCTTGCCAAGTTTTTATTACATATTTTGTTCATATAAATATATGTCTGCATATATTTGCATTTCCCAATTCTTATATAAGCACGAGGGTATTATACAAATTTTATCCACCTTGATTTACCCATTCCCAATATACCCTAGAGATTATGCAAAGGTATTCTTCATTTCTTTTTATTCTTTATTTTTTTAGATTTTATTTATTTATCTTTAGAGGGGAAGGGAAGGAGAGAGGGAGAGAAACATCAATGTATAATTGCCTTTCATGCGTCCCCTGCTGGGAACTGGCCTGCAGGGAACCTGCCTGCAACCCCAGTATGTGCCCTGACTGGGAATCGAACCACAATTGTCTGGTTCGCAGGCCCGAGCTCAATCCACTGAGCTACATCAGCCAGGGCTCTTCATTTCTTTTTAAAATGAGAATGCATGATTTGTAAAGGTTCTTCACTCCCTGACATTTTATTTAGAGTCACGGAAAGAAACCAGATCTATCTATTTCTTCAACTGTATCTCTCTTCCCTCTAAGCTTATTTTTACATTATACCGCTCTATTTGGCAATTTCTTATAGAGAACCCATTTAAAAAAATGGAAGTTGGAGGGCTGCCTGAAATTTCCACATTCTTCTTCCTTTGGTCATAAGGAAACCACCCTCAGCTCCAGTCAACAATTACAGTGCACCTGCCGCGCTTTGGTCCCTTGGTAAGTACTAAGTAGTCAGTGGTGATAAACATGCTCGCTGCACTCAAGATGCTTAAAGTCTATTACAGAGTAACAGATGTGTTCACAAAGAAGACCAACAGCATGTCCGAATTTCTTTAAGCCTGCTGGCATTTGAGGATGATAATTATATAGAACCTGAAGTAAACAAAAGGGGATTTTTATAGGCTGAGGGTTTGTATACTCACTCCCCCTGTTTATATATTGAAATCCTGATGGCCAGTGTGCTGATATTTGGAGGTGAGGCATTAGGAAGGTCATGAGGGTGGAGGAATCTTGACCAGAACTAATGTTTTTAATAAAAGAGACCCCAAAGAGCTCTCTGCCCCTTTCCTCCATGTGAGTATAGGGCTAGGAAACAGCTCATGACCGGGAAGTGGGCTCTCACCAGACACTGCCGGCACCTAGATCTTGGATTTCCCAGTCTCCACAACTCTGTAAAATAAATTTCTGTTGTGGATAAGCCACTCCCTCTATGGCATCTTATCAGAGTAGCCTGAACTAACTAAGACAAGGACCAACCCATCTTTTTATAACTGAAATTAATGGAGAATGGAGCTTGAATCAGATATAAAAATGTGCTTCTTAACTACCAACTTACCAAATCAATTGATTGATTCAAACAAATTACAGCCTTAGAACTGTTCCAGAAAGGAGCTAAGTACTGCCTTTCATACAAGTCAGGAAAGACCTGTCCCTGTAGGGGCACCCCGCCAGAGTCGGGCAATGTGCGCGAAGAGTAATCAGAGATACATCTAGCATGAAGGCTGTGGCTCTTTATCAAACCCATCAATCAGACAAAGCATAGGTTTCCCTCGGAAGGAAGCAAATGAGAGATGAAGGAAAACTACATGCTTTACATTCCTGATAACTGAAAAAAGGCATTGAAGAAAGCATGGAGGTGTTAAAGAGCCTGGTGTATTTGTGGGAAAGGACGTGATTCCGTACACGCCAAAACCAGGAGATGGATCTCCAGTGTCATATTGGCATTACAGATCTATGATTTTCACAACACCAAAAAAAAAAAAAAGTATTCTCTGAATCCTAAGCTTTTTCCTTCCATCCTCTACACTTGTTATTTCAACATGCCTTCATATTTTAAAATAATTTATTCTATCATTTCCGATCTTTTTCTATATTCTATTCTGAGAAAAAATAGATCACAAGACAGGAACTTCCTTACTTGCTCATGCTGACAATTCTAGAGTTCCTCCTGTTCTGCCATTCCTATTCTAGTTCTTTCTTTTTATTTTAGCAGAAAAGTTGGCTTTTTTTATGACCAAGAGCTATGCTCTCACCTTTGTGATCTCAACTCTTACCAACACTTGTGACTTCGTAAAATTTATCTTTTTGTTTTTAATCTTCAAATCATTTCACTATAAGAAATTCTTGTCATCATTTTTTCTAAAAGAACAGGATGAAGTAAAAGTAGGTTTACAGTTGTTTGTATAGAAAATAATACAAAAATTAATAAATAATAATACAAAATTAAATTCTGTGTTTTGTATACTCATACCTATAGTCCTATCTTTGCTCCGCCCTGTATTTTACACTTTTATACAATGATTTGTATAGAATTCAAGTATAAAGTACACTTTTCAATAGAAATACATGAATTGCAGGTTTAAAGTTAAATTTAAAAATATATCTTCTCTACCTTTCATCTACCACCACCACCAGCAACAACAACCTAGAGTGAAAGCACAAAATTAGCAAGTGGAACTCAATGGGAAAAACTTCGTGGGAATCTAGAGTAGATATAGCCCTGACTTGCTGGAAATTGGAACTTTACAGTGCCTATTCTGGATAGAAGCACTCAGAATGCCAGATTAAGGACCTCAATAAATCTGCTTCTTTATAAAAGCAATGAGAACACTATCAAATCTGTCCAAATCTCTTTTTCAGAACTCTTGAAATTAACCAAATGTTTCAAACATTCCAAAGAGCATTACTCAAGAGAAACAGCTATATTTCAGTAGTAACGCTAAGCTTCATGGTTTATTGATTGACTGATTGAGTAATTGAATTTATTGGGGCTGACATTAGTTAAAAAGTCATACGGGTTTCAAGTGTACACCTCTCTAATACATCATCTGTATATCACATTATGCATTCACCACCCAAATTCAAGACTCTTTCTGTTACCATTTATTTCCCCTATACCCTCTTCTTTTTTAAAATTTTTATTGTTGTTCAAGAACAGTTGTCTCCATTTTCCTCCCACCCCAGCCATCCCCACTTCCCACCCTTGATCCTACCCCACGTTGATTTTGTCCATATGTCCTTTATATATTTCCTTAAAAAAACCCTTCCCCTTTTCCTATACCCTCTTTTCATTCCCCTCACCTCCCCTTTCCCTCTGGTATTTACCATGCTGTTCTCTGTATCTGTTTTTTAATTTTTTTTTTGCTCAATCCCTTTAACTTTTTCTCCTTGTCCTCCAGCCTCCCTCCCATCTGGCAGTTGTCTGTTCTCTGATATGTCTGAATCTGTTTCTATTTGTTTGTTTCTTTTGTTCATTAGATTCCGCACATCAGTGAAATCATATGGTATTTGTCCACCCATGCTGCCATGAAAGATAAGGGTTTGTTTTTTTTACAGCCAAGTAATATTTCATTGTGTAAATGTACCACTGCTTTTTCATCCAGTTATCTACTGATGGGCACTTGGGCTGTTTCCAAATCTCGATATTGTAAATAGCACTACAATGAACATAGAGGCATATATTGTTTCAAATTTGTGTTTTGCGGTTCTTCAGTTATAGTCCCAGAATTGACTCAATGGGTCATAAGGCACTTGCATTTTTAATTCTTTGAGGAAATTCCATACTGTTTTCCCCAGTGGCTGTACCAGTCTGCATTCCCACCTAGTGTAGTAGGTTTCCCCTTTCTCTGCATCCTCGCCAGCACTTGTTGCTTGTTGATTTATTGATGATAGCCATTCTGACAGGTGTGAGGTGATATCTTATTGTAGTTTTAATTTTTTTATTTCTCTGATGATTAGTAACATTGAGCATCTTTTGATATATCCATTGGTCATCTGTTTGTCCTGTTTGAAGAAGTGTCTATTCAGGTCCTCTGTCCAATTTTTTATTGGATTGTTTGTTTTCTTGGTGTTGAGTTTTAAAAGTTCTTTATAAATTTTGGGTATTAACCCATTATGGTATTTGGTACCATTGACAGAAATGTTGTTCTATTTAGTGGGTTGTTTTTTACTTCGTTGATTTTTTTTTTTTGCTGTGCAAAATCTTTTTAGTTTAATGTATTCCCATTTGTTTATTTTTTCTCTTGTTTTTCTTCCTGATAAGATATATCAGAAAACAAATACTGCTAATAGAAATGCATCTGTTTTCTTCCAGGATTTTTGTAGTTTCAAATCTAATATTTAAGTCTTCAATTTATTTTGAATTTATTGTGTACTGTGTAAGAAAGTGGTTTAGTTATTTTTTGCATGTATCTATTCATTTTTTTCAGCACTATTTATTGAATAGACGTCTGTACCCCATTGTATGTTTTTTTCCTCCTTTGTCAAATATTTTTTAAATTTTTTTATTGATTATGCTGTTACAGTTGTTCTATTCCCCCTTTCATTCCCCTCCACCCTACCCCCCATCCCCACCATTACCCCCCCCTTTAGTTTATGACCATGTGTCTCAAGTCCTTTAGATTCTATATTTCCCATACTATTCTTGCCCTCCCCCTATCTATTTTCTACCTACCATCTATGCTACTTATTTTCTGTACCTTCTCCCCCCTTCTCCTCCTCCCACTCCCCTGTTGCTAACCCTCCACATGATCTTCATTTCTATGGTTCCGCTCCTGATCTAGCTGTCCTTTTAGTTTGCTTTTGTTTTAGGTGCGGTTCGTAATAACTGTGAGTTTGCTGTCCTTTCACTGTTCATGTTTCTTTAACTTCTTTTTCTTAGATAAGTCCCTTTAACATTTCATATAATAAGGACTTGGTGATGATGAACTCCTTGAATTTAATCTTATCTGAGAAGCACTTTATCTGTCCTTCCATTCTAAATGAAAGTTTTGCTGGATAGAGCAATCTTGGTTGTAGGTCTTTGGATTTCATGACTTGGAATACCTCTTTCCAGCCCCTTCTTGCCTGTAAGGTCTCTTTTGAGAAATCCGCTGAGAGTCTGATGGGGACTCCTTTGTAGGTGACTGTCCCCTTAGCTCTTGCTGCTTCTAGGATTCTCTCCTTCATTTTAATTTTGGCTAAAGTAATGATGATGTGCCTTGGTGTGTATTAATTGACCCTAGAGATGTGGGTTTATTTCTAGGGTCTCTTCTGTTCCATTGATATATAAGCATGTTTTTGTACCAGTACCATGCTGTTTTTATTAATGTAGCCCTTTAGTATAGTTTGATACCAGGTAGCACAATAACCTCTAGTTTTGTTCTTCTTTCTCAAGATTTTTGAGGCTATTCGAGGTCTTTTTTAGTTCCATATAAATTTTTAGAATACTTCTTTGGTTCTATGAAATACACCATTGATATTTTAATAGAAATTGCATTGAATCTATAGATTAATTTAGGTAGCATGGACATTTTAAAAAATGTTAATTTTTCTATCCATGAACACAATATATGCTTCTACTTATTTGTATCTTCCTTAATTTCTTTCTTCACTATCTTGTTATAGTCCAAGTACAGGTCTTTTATCTTCTTGGTTAAATTTATTTGTAGGTACCGTTTTTTTGTTGGTGGTTGTATTACAATTGTAAATAAGATTATTTGTTCAGTTCCCCTATCTATCTGATAGTTTATTATTAGTGTATAAAAATGCCACTATCAATTTCTGCATATTATTTTGGTATATTGCTACTTTACTGAGTTCATTTATCATTTCTCATAATATTTTGGTGGAGTCCATGTGTTTTTCACTTGCCCTAATTCTGTCCTCTTTCCTCAACTTCATGGCAGCCTTAAAAATTAACAGCATTACCAGCATCCTAGCAGTCAAGTTTTCCACTCCTAGAAAATTGTCACTATTTGACCTGTCTGGAAGCTCACTGAAAAGTTTCATTTTTCAGGCTTCTCCTTATTTGACCTGCATCAGAACTAACTCACTCCGTGTGAACAGCCCTATTCCCAGGGCATTTTTCAGAAAGAGTGGCAATTTTTAACATTGAGGTATTGGAGGTAGCACCGCCATTTGGGGCTAATAAGAGGTTCACTGAAAAGAGAGAAAAACTGAGCAATGAGATGTCCATAACATTCTTTGAAAATAGTTTTCACATTGTTGGGATTCTTGAAGGTCACTGCAGGAATAAGGCTCTTCATCTGCTCAGGAAACAACTGGAAAAGCATTAACTTCTTATCTCAAATTAAACGCAGGGGACTGGGAGTAAACAAAACAGTACTGAAAAAGAAGAAAAACATTGGAGACTCACACTTCCTTATTTTAAAACTTACTACAAAGCCACAGTAATGAAGGCTATATGGTAAGGATATTAGAAAAGGAGTAGAATCGAAAGTCCAGAAATAAAGCCAGACATTTATGGTCAATTGGTTTTAGATAAGGGTGCTAAGAAAATCCAATTTTGGATACAGTAATCTTTCTAACAAATAGGGGTGGGGCAATTGTATATACACTTGCAAAAGAATGAATTCAGACCTCTATCTTACACAATATAGAGACTGTAACTTAAAATGGATTGTAGATTTAAATGTAAAAGCTAAAACTCTTGGACAAAAATACAGAAATATTTGGGATCTTGGATTAAGCAATAGTTTCTTAGATATAACTCCAAAAGAGCAAGTCATGTTTTAAAAAAGATAAATTGGTCTGCATTAAAGTTGAAAAATTTTATGTTTCAAGGAGTAGTCATCCTTCTTTCTTTTACATATTTTTCAATGCTTATCCTACCAAAGGAGTAAACCTGATACATGAATTGCAAAAAGCCCTTTTATGTTTCAAATGTCATCATCAAGAAAGTGAAGATGGTCCATATAAAAGGGAAAGATATTTATATATTCTATATATAATAATGAGCTTATATTCACATTAAGTAAAAAAAAACTATTATAATTCAGCAAGTCATTTCATTCCTACCATGAGAGTTAACAGATGCACTAAAGAGGCAAGTATTAGATTCTCACATAAAAATTAAAGTTTGGAATTAGAAAAAGAGAAACCCAGATAGGGAGGAGAGGGAATGGGCGAATGACAGAGAAGAGGGATAAACCTGTACGGGAAAAGAATCGTGAGGGGCAAATCTGAAAAACAGGTCTCCAGTGCATGTGAGGCTGAAGTATAAATGTAAGCGATTCACATAATGACCTACATTTCAAACTGATCAATGAATATAACCTGAGCTACCTGAGCAAAATTTATAGACTTCCAGCAGGTGCACTTATAAAGCTTTCTTATAGGTACATTACTGAAGTACCATGCTTCCACACCTCAAGATACATGAAAAAAAAAACAACAGTTAAAAATGAAATAGTGGTAAAAACTTCAGTTATATGAGAAAATATATTATAAGGACAGTTGTAGATATTGAATAAAAGTAATACTGTATTATAAAATAAGAAAAATATGCCCTGGCTGGTATAGGTCAGTGGATTGAACGCGGGCCTGCGAACCATACAATCGCAGTTCGATTCCCAGTCAGGGCACATGCCGGGGTTGCAGGCCGGTTCCCTGCAGGCCAATTCCCAGCAGGGGACCCATGAAAGGTGACCATACATTGATGCTTCTCTCCCTCTCTCCTTCCCTTCCCCTGTAAAGATAAATAAATAAAATCTTTAAAAAAAATAAGAAAAATATTATAAAATAAGTATGTCTAAAATCTAAATAGAAAATTTTAAAAAATCTGCTTCTAGTGAGATGGAGTAACAGGGACTGAATTTACACACAAAACTTAAAATACACATGCATAATTAAACATAATACACAAAATATTGTTGCAGTGTATTGGACAGCAGGAAACAAAAAGATGGGAAGTAAATGAGATGAGCCCTGTGTTTGCCCCTACTTGCTGCCTTGAGAGAGACCTCAGGCCACAGCAGAGTAAGAACATCAAGACCGTCAGCTGATTTCTCAGAAGAGACCTTACAGGCAAGAAGGGGCTGGGAAGAGGTATTCCAAGTCATGAAATCCAAAGACCTACATCCAAGATTGCCCTATCCAGCAAAGTTTTCATTTAGAATGGAAGGACAGATAAAGCGCTTCTCAGATAAGGTCAAATTCAAGGAGTTCATTATCACCAAGCCCTTATTATATGAAATGTTAAAGGGACTTATCTAAGAAAAAGAAGATAAAAATATGAACAGTGAAAGGACAGCAAACTTACAGTTATTAAGAACCACACCTAAAACAAAAGCAAACTAAAAGGACAGCTAGATCAGGAGTGGAAACATAGAAATGAAGATCTCAAGGAGGGTTAGCAACAGGGGAGTGGGAGGAGGAGAAAGGGGGAGAAGGTACAGAAAATAAGTAGCATAGATGGTAGGTAGAAAATAGATAGGGGGAGGGCAAGAATAGTATGGGAAATATAGAATCTAAAGAACCTGAGACACGTGGTCATAAACTAAGGGAGAGGAATGGTGGGGGAGGGGGTATGCAGGGTGGAGGGGAGTGAAGGGGGGAAGTGGGGCAACTGTAATGGCATAATCAATAAAATATATAAAAAGAAAAAAGAGAAAGAACTGAGGGAGAGCCAACAGGTAACCAGAGCCGAGATGGAGCTGATGTCCAGGGAGGTCAAGGCTGTCAGAGTTTATGGGTCACATGACAGAGCAGAGAAAACAATACACAGAGAGAAGCCTAAAGACCTGAAAAAAGTTTTTTTCAAATATTTGGCAGAGTATCGATTACTATAATATAGTACTTATCACTACTATTGATTGTACATATGTGTGTGAGGAAAGTACCTAAACAGAGGGAAAAAGTCAGGTAGAAAATTAGATGGAATAGTCCCCAGCACTCAGAAAAACTAGGCACAGTGTCTTTTCTCACCTGCCTGAAAACCATAATTCCCTAGGGATTCAGTTGAGTGCTGAGGAAGGTCTTGCCTCAGTATTAGGGAACATTTAACCCCAGATTGAGATTTACTCTGGACAGGCCTAAATCATCAGAAAAACAAAGACCTGAAAGAACAATTTGTTTAAAAGTAACTCAACAATATCCCAGAAGAAAGCTCAATAATATTTATAGGGATATAAAACTAATACCAGTCAATAAAGTAAAATTCACAGTGTCTGATTTCTAGTCAGATACTAGAAAAATATAACCTATAAATAGTAATGAATTAAAACCCAGTGAGAACTAATACAGATATTAGAATGAGCAGAAGGGACATTTAAAATTTATAACTATACCACAGTTATAACTGTACATGTTAAAATGTTAAGTACAAGTTGGAAGAATTTTTTTAAAAGGCCCAGAGCTAATTTCTAGAAATGAAAAGTACACTGGATAGAATTAACAGCTGATTAGACATTAAAAAGAAAGTAATCACTGAACTTCAAGATATCACAATAGCAATAGAAGGTATTAAACTATCATGTACATAGAGCATAATAATAATAAAAGAACACAGCTTCAGTGAGTGAGCTATCAGGCAACTTCAATCATCCTAACATGCATTTAATTTGAATCCCCACCTGAGAGAAGTGAGAGGTGGGGGCAGAAAAAATACTTCAAGATGATTGACAAATATTTTCAAAATTCAATGGAAATAAGTCTACAGATTTTTCAAGAGGCTTAATAAGCTTCTTTGTGGGGAAAATGGCTCATTATAATGTAATTGTTCAAAACCACCAATGAGTCGAAAAACCTTAGAGCAGCCAGAGAAGAAAACATGTGTTAATTTAATTACAAAGGAGCAATGTTAAGGATGGGAACAAATTTCACATTGGCCTAAAACAAATGAGAAGACTGGAACCTCATCTTTTAGACTATTGAAATGAAAAAAAAAAATCAACCTAAAATTTTATAACTAGCAAAATGCATTGTAAAAAGGGCAAATAAAGACATTTTAAGACATTTGAAAGCTGAGGGAACTCACTGCCAACAGATATATACTATACAAAATACCAAAGTCCTCTTGTAGAAGGAAAGTGATTGGTAATTTGTATTTATTTTCAAGTTTAATGACTTTTCTTTCTCGTCTACATTGTTAGTGAGACAATCCTGTCTTTTATTTCAGATTTTGTATTTTCCATTTGGTTCTTCTATATGCTATCTACTTCTCTGTTAATACTTCTTATCTTTCTATTTATTTCAAGTATATTTTTCTTTATCCCTTGCAATATGGTTCTAATAGCTACTTTAAAGTCTGTCTAATAACTCTAGCTCTAGGTAGGTCATTTCTCAGTTGGCGTTTATTGATATTCTTTAGTCTTGATGGTAAATTACATCTTACTGGTTTTTCATTGAATAATGTTGGCTTAATATTGGACATTGTAGATATAATCCTGTAGAGGTTATGTTTGTTTGTATTTTAGCCATTTATTTAAAGGTGGCAATTTTTGCCTTTCCCTTTGTTGCATGAATCTCAGTTTAGTTTCTAGGCCTTTGCATCACTGGACTGTGAGTGTCCCGTGAACATTTGGCCCAAGGGTTTGACTGAGAACTGAGAACATCGATACCCAGGGTTAGAATCTCTTCACTTCTAAATCTCTTCCTCTGGGACTCTCCCCTCACTCTGGCCCACACGAACTCCTTTCCCTGCTTCTTCTTGCTGAGGAGCTGTCAAGGTTCGTTCTGCATTTTGCTCAGGTGCCACTAACAGCTTTGTGACTACGGCTGAAATTCAGGGCAAAGCCACGAGAGAAAAAGAAAGTAAAATGACACAAGAAATTTCTTCTAATACAGGTCACCTTTTCCATTTTTTTCTTACTCAACACTCAGTCTGTGTTTATCTTTCCACATCTTCAATGAGTTAATTCTGTATTTTTCCCACAGTTTTTAGCTGTATTTGGCTAGAGTTGGCTAGTGTGCATCTACTCTGCAATAGTGTACTAGAAATTCTAGAGTTCCTTCATAGGGACTGCTTCGTGAATAAAGGTGACTAGAGCACTTTTAAAAAGTGTTTTCACATTTGTATTGTATAAAACTGTGTGCTTAGCTATAGAAATTAATAAACTAATATTGTGAATTGCTTATGTACACTATATATACAACCATAGCATAAAATACACAAACAAAATACACACTCACCTCCATACTGATTGCTCAGAGGAACCCGACATACATACTGAGAGTCCTGAATTAATACAAATCAGAAGATGGATGTGATGATTAACATCATATTAAATACAAAGGAGAGAGAGAATAAAACCTCGTCAGTTCAAACACAGCCCCGCAACTGACAGTCAGAGAGCTGGTGATTTGCATTGCAGGCAGTGATGTTCAATTAAGCAGCTGTTCACAAAAGCAGCTATGAAATCTGTTGAAGGAATATATTTGAAGGAGTTGGTTGAAACGCTCCTGAGTAATACTGACAAGTTTAGTTAATGGTAATAGAAAAAGTGTGGTTGAGAATAAGGGTGAGGAGAAAAGTTTATAACTCACATGTACACTGTAAAACAAAGCAAAATCATACATGAGAGTGATAAGTTAAAAACAACCCCAAAGCACACATTTTAGTGTTGTGGTTATATTCATGGGTAAAGAAGAGAGTAATGAAATGAGAAAAGATACACAGAAAAGTCAAAGGTAATTTATTTTTCTATAAAGTGTACCAGAATTTAATATATGGTAATTTTTATATCTTAGGTATATTGTTTAACTCTTATTTTGTACTTATCAATATTTAATAAGAAATAATTAAAACTAAAAAGGGCTTAAAACATGAAGAAACATTTCCCACAAGAGAAAATAAGTGCAAATGCAAAGTAAAGTCTCAAGAAATGGCAAAATCACAGTAGCAAAAATTGAGAAGCTGGGTTATATTATGAATTTTGAAAATGTAATACAACAAGAAGGCTCATCTACTGCAGATGGGAAAGTAAATAGATACATAGTTTGTAGTTGGAAATTTCCCAGGATATTTAAAATGTATTAACTTTTGACAATGATCACACTCCTAGGATTAAAATCTACGTAACATTTTGCCCACAGGTAACCAGGGATGTGGAGACATGGACAGGCAGCAATGTGCATTGTAACAGTGTTGGAACCAAGTAAAATACTTGGTGTAACTCACACGTTCATTATTAATAAGACGGATATCACTACAGTATATTTATACAATGAAATCTTAGCAGCTGAAATATTTATGAACCACATCTATAGGTATCACAACTGTAAAATCTTAACATGAGGATGAACAAAAGAAGCAAGTCCTATAGATCTACAACTAGTATGATTCCACAACTTCGAATTTCAAAAACAGGTAAGACTGTGCACACAGTTAGAGATGTAGCCATGCATGTCAGTCTATAAGGAAGACCAAGAAGATAATTTACTCACATTTCAGAATGATGAATTTTGGGTGGGGGGGCAAGTGGGTGTGACCGAGGAAAATATAAACTGGGTCTCTGAGGAAACTATTATGTAATAACCTGGCAGTGCATAAAAGTATTCATGTTATGATTTTCATACTGTGCACATGAGCCTTTTTATAGGAGCGTTTCATATTTTTGTTTTAGGAGTTAACTATACAGGGCTGTCCAAACCTCTGGCATCTCTGGGACACACTGGAAGAAGAAATCTTGGGCCACACATTAAATACATTTCCGCACATAATCACAAAAAAAAATCTTGTAATGTTTTAAATAAATCTATGATTTTGTGCGGGGCTACATTCACGACCATCCTGGTCCATGCACGGCCTGTGGGCCACAGGTTGGACACCCCTGCATTCCTTATGTTGACCACAGGGTTCCATACAGTTCCTTAACTATTTTTACATGTGCTTAGGAACAAAAGGAGAAATATTAGTAACAATTTTGTGCTTAATAAAATAAATGATCTCATTATTATGTTTTTCAGTTTACAAATCACATTTATAATCATTGAGCTTTTCATTTGATCATTTTTATCATCTGAGATGGAGATAGAATGGAGCTAATTCACCATTTTATGGATGAGAAGACAGATAAGTAGAGAATGGAAGTTACTTTAATAAGATTATATAATGGTTACAATTAACCCAAAAGAATGAGATAGTACATGAAACTGATTTTGCATTCTTGCAATAAATCCAGCATGGTGTTAATGAATTAAGTTTTTAGCACATTGTTGAATTCAGTTTGCTAATATTTTTAAAAGGAATTTGCTTCCCTGTTCATGATCATGGTTGGTCAGATGTATAGAGATTTTCCCTTAACTATGTTTATGCTACTTATTTGTGTCTTAATTGCGCTTTAAACACAAACTATTTTCTCTAATCTACCAAGTTTTTGAAATTTGTTGATTAGCACATGGTCAAACTTTATTATGTTCAATGGAAGCTTGAAAAAAAGGAATAACGTCCAGTTTGGAACAATATTTTATATGTGTGAATTATATAAAGTTTAAATTTTATACTGTATTTTCAAGTCCTCTGTTGCTTTACTGAATTGCTCTCTGCTTGGTGGATATATTACTGAACTACCTGTTAAAAATCTCTCCATATGGTGCTTTTTAATCTCAGTATAACCTACATTATTATTATTATTTGAATTTCTTATAAATTTAGAATTATTCTATTTTCCTGATTTATTTAAATTTTTGTCACTCCTTTTGATCTCTTTTGCCTCTTAATGCTTTTTCTGTCTTTTCAGTCTATTTGTTAGGCATTATGCAGGGCACTCCGACTTGATTTGAAATACCATTATATGATATATACTTAACTTTTAGAAATTCTGAATGATTATTTTTCAAACACTAACTGCTTATTTTTTACTTCTTTTTCATGTCCTTAATCATATGGCTTATATTTATAATGCAGTCCATGTCTGGGGGGAAAAGCCCATATTTGTAGTTCTTTAGAGTTTATTACAACTTTTTTTCTTTTTTAAAGATTCTATTTATTTATTATTTCTAGAGAGAGGGGAAGGAAGGGAGAAAGAGAGGGAGAGAAATAGCAATGTGTGGCCACCTTTCACACGCCCCACCTGGGGACCTGGCTCACAATCCAGGTATGTACCCTGATTAGGAGTAGAAGCAGCGACCCTTTGGTTCACAGGCTGGCACTCAACCCACTGAGCCACGCCAGCCAGGGCATATTAAAACTCTTATTGCCACCCATTTCTGGCACTTGATTTTATTCCCTGATGTCTATACCCTGGAAAAGTATATGAAGAAAACCTCAATTCTCTGGGGTTATACAGATGTGCTCAGAGTGGAAGCAGACTTTGGTACTTCTTTTCCAGGAATATAAATCACATACAGAATTATGTACATGTCCTTAATGTGATTCGGCATTTTTGTTGTTTTAGCTGGAAGAATCTTTCTATATCTTTTTCAATTCGCAGATTAAAAATGAATGGTAATTAATTTAAGAAATCATGATCAATATTTTGAAAAATTGAGTCAAAGGGTATAAAATGAAATGAAATAGAGTAGAAAATAGAGTGCACTATGCAGCAATTATGGTAGTATTGTTTTGTGGAAAACACTTTCTCCTTTCTACCTTCTTTTTCACTCCTCCTCTCTCTCCCTCTGCTTTTACCTCTCCCTGCCTTCCCTTCTCCCTCTGCCCATCCCTCCCTGTTTCTCTCTGTTGTTCAGATTGTATGTGTGTGTATATACATAAAATCTGTTCCCCATATATACACAACTTAATGTGATACCACTATATCATTCATATACGTACATACATATATATATATGAATGACACAAAAACTGCAATTTATTTATAAAAATTTGTATATTTATTCTTGCATGTTTAAACTTCAATCACCTTCAAAGTACTCTCCATTTGATACAATACACTTATCAAGATGGTTTCACCACTACTCAAAACAGTTTTTGAGCTTGTCGATTTTGATGCCTTTCAGTGGTTCTGCTATTTTTTGTTTCACCTCTTTCACATCAGCAAACTGTTTCCCTTTGAAAACTTATATATATATATACATATATATATACACACACACATATATGTGTGTATATATATGTATAATATATGTATATAATGTCTACTGTGTATTGAAATTGGTAAATTTAAAAGTACATTTAAGATATTCAATCATGGAACAGACTGACAGTGCCCATAGGGGAGGGAGTAGGAGGATAACGGTGGAAAAAAGGGGAAGGGACTATTTAAGAAACATGTGTGAATGACCCAACGACATGGACAACAGTGGGGATTGACTGTGGGAGCAGAGGGGTGGGGTGGGTGGGAGAGGGTAAAAAGGGAAATATTGGGGAAAATGTAATAGAATAACAACAAAAAATCTTTAAAAAATTAAAAATAAAATGATGATTATGAACATGAAAGAAAAAGATATTGAATCTGCCTTTGGGTAGGTAGTTAGTATATTATAGAATCCTTTTCTGATCTTCCCTATTTTCATGGTCTTAGAATATGTCTTTTAAGAATAATCCATCTTACTTGAGCAAATTGGAATTCCCTGAGTTCCTATAATAATTTTTAATAGAGTTATAAATATTGCTATTTAGACCCAAATGCATTATTTTAAAAAATTCTTTAGGAAAAAATAATGTCATAATAACCACAAAAATAATATCTACAACAATGTTTGAGAAACTGTCATGAACATTGATTGGCCTTCCTGCTGAAGCTGTTTTGAGAGCTGCTTTGGACTTACAGTCAAAGCAACTAATGAGAATCATAGGCAAAATCCCAGTGTGAAATTAATGCCTCCATCTCCCCAGCTCAGTGCAAAGGAAATTCCTGTGCAGATTCCACCAGGCTTTGCTATTTTGAGCAGAAAGTACCAAAGACTCTGTTAAGGGGCTCAGGGTTCCCCCTTTGGAGAGTGTTGTCGTCTGTGACTCTGTGCAGTTACAGTGCACCATGTGACCAGAAGGGTGGATACTTTTCCCTGGAGTGCAGTCTATTCTGGGCTGGCACCTACATCTCAGGAATATTTCATGTCTGACTCTGGCACTGCTGGCTGGTCTGTGTCTTACTCCCAGGAGCAGTGCGTAATGAATCACTGCCTCACTCCCTTCCCCTTCCTCAGACAAATGCAGAATGCTGCTCTGATTTATTTCTAGAATGCTGCCAGCCAGAGAAAGCACAACAGATTGTATCGTTCAGCAATTCTCTAGGATTTTACAATCACATTTCATTAGTTTTTCCTCACGAAATCCCATGACAATGACCCAGCTGACTTTCTTAATAGAAAAAGCAGATTTTTAGATATTATAGGTCAATGTTGTAAAGATTTAAAATATTTTGTTAGAACTTTTGATATCTGGCTCAGCCAGTAACTAACTAGGGGAGTTATTGTTCCCCAAAATACATATTCATTTTTTCAGCTGAAAAATAGGAATAGACCTTCTTTGATTTGCTCATAAGGATGTTGTAAGAATTATGGGAAAATATTACCATATATTTATATGCGAAAGTAAGTTAGAAAATCTGGCACAGTAGTTAAGAGATAAGACTCAGGCCTTAGAGAGCTGAGCAAACTTGGGTAGATAACTCACCTTTTCTGAGCTTTAGTGTCCTTATCCATAATGTGAAAAAAATACAGGGTGTGGCACAAGATGGTTTGCAGTTGTTCATGTGGAAAGTAATACAATAATTAATAAATAATAATACAAGAATGCACTCTGTTTCCCGTACTCACAACGGTAAACCTACTTTTGCCCCACCCTGTAATATTGCTACCTGTAAGGATTAGGTGGGTCAGTTTGTGAATATTGAAGAGAATGCCATATACACCAGGTCCTCAGTAGCTGCTAGTTCTTATTAAAGAAACACACGCATTCAGCATTATAATTGTTTGGGGACCTCCGATGGCTTGTAAAAATGTAAGCTTCTGGATGACAGAGATATTTCTATACAAAGCCCACAACATTTTCACAATGGGAACAAGAACACTCCGAAGCTTAAAATAAAATCTTATGCCTAAAGGACAAAATGTGACCCATATTTCTTCTCTTTCTTCAGCAAACTGCTATTTTTTCTCTCCCAGGAAAGCCCTCTATGATTAGCATTTGGTGATCTGTCTGTGAATTTGCCTGCAGCCTTACGACCTGCTTTCTCTTTAAGATTTGTTTAACGAGGTATTTTACTAACTCCTGTTGTGCTTGGTAATCCCCCCCTGGAAGCTGTTCCCTGGGCTGCTGTCAGGTGGCACATTCCCCTTTTCTGAAATTTCTGAGTAAATTCACTTAACTCAATGATGTAATCATTTTGGTGATAGAAATGACACTAACACTGACTAACACTGACATATGCAGTTTGCATATGGACAGTGATGATGCAGGGTGAACTGGGGCTGTGAATCTTTTCACCTGAACCATGGTACTATCATTTTATTTCTCAGTCCTCTGTGGCACATAAAGTTACAGGAAACTCTCACTCCAGAGTTTAGGCTTTGTGCATTTTCTCTAGGACTCTGCTTTGTGATGTCACCAGGAAAAAGGTAGGAGGTGGCAATTCTACCTCTACCTTTTTCCCCCCAAAACTATTTTTGTTTCATTTCCTACCTCATGAAAGCTACTAACCATCTATAAGTACCTCTGTTCCTTCAAGTCATAGTAATGAGAGGCTCAGTAGAGTAGTATCAACTCCTTTTAAACATGACAGAAAGGAAAATCTAAAACCCTGTCACCAGGGGCTGCCATCTTGACACGGTCTTTAATTTTCTTTTCTTTTCTCAACCCCTGCCCTTGGTTAGAAATGCTTCTCATCCCCATTTTACCTTCTTATGATCTTCCTTTTGATCTCCCCACCATTTATAGTGAAACATCAATTAGCTTTATTATGAAAACAGCAATAAAGTGGATAATCATATGACAATGGAAAGAAAACAAGTAACAGCAAGTATTTTTACAATTATAGAATTTCAGAGTTGAATGCCATCTTAAAGAGTTTACTTAGTGCATGGGTGTGGAAAAGGTATTTCCATTTATATAATTTTTCCTTTTTATACAAATACCGAAAACATAAAATCCAAAGCCAAAACTAATCTTAGAAGTTATTCAGCTCCTTTAGTGAATCAAAGATGTATGCTGAGTTTTAGATTTCACACAAAAGTGAAATCATATGGTAATTGTCTTTCTCTATCTGACTCATTTCACTTAGCATAACACCTGCTAGGTCAGTCTGTGTTGTTGCAAATGGTGAGATTGTATTCTTTTTTATGGCTGAGTAATATTTCATTATATGTATGTACCACCTTTTCTTTATACAATGGACCCTTAGGTTCCTTTCTTGGCTATTGTAAATAATGCTACAAACATAAGGATGCATATGTCTTTTCAATTAATGTTTTGGATTTCAATGAACAAACAAAACAGAAACAAATGCATAGATACAGAGAACAGACTGTTGGTTGCTAGGTGGGAGGGGGATTAGGGGACTGGGTGAAAAAGGTGAAGGGATAAGAAGTACAAATTGGCAGTTACAAAATAGTCATGAGGACATAAAGTAAGCACAGGGAATATGGTCGGTAATATTGTAATAACTGTGTACAGTGTGAGTTGGGTACTAGACATATCAGGGGAGCACTTTGTAAGTTATATAAATGTGTCTTTCAATGCCTGGCCTATTTTACTCAGCATAATGCTTTCCAGTTATATCCATGTTGTTGCAAAGGGTAGTAGCTCCTTCTTTCTCTCTACCGCATAGAATTCCATTGTGTATATGTACCACAATTTTTTGATCCATTTATTTACTGATGGGCACCTAGGTTGCTTCCAGCTCTTGGCTATTGTAAATTGTGCTGCTATGAACATTGTGGTGCATAGGTTCTTTGAAATCGATGTTTTAGGATTCTTGGGATATAATCCTAGCAGTGGAATTGCTGGGTCAAAAGGCAGGTCGATTTTTATTTTTCTGAGAAAATTCCATACTGTTTTCCATAATGGTTATACCAGTCTGCAATCCCACCAACAGTGAACTAAGGACCCCTTTTCCCAACAACCTCTCCAACATTTGTTGTTTGTTGCTTTGTCTATTATAGCCACCCTGACCGGTGTAAAGTGGTATCTCATTGTGGTTTTAATTTGCATCTCTCTGATAGCTAATGATATTGAGCATCTCTTCATGTGTCTCTGGATCTTCTGTATGTCCTCTTTGGAGAAGTGTCTGTTCAAGTCCTTGTCCCATTTTTTAATTGGGTTAGATGTCTTCTTAGAGTGGAGTCTTGTAAGTTCTTTGTATATTTTGGAGATTAAACCTTTGTCTGAGGTATCATTGGCAAATATGTTTTCCCATACAGTTGGTTGTTTTTTTTAATTTAATACTGTTTTCTTTAGCCACACAGAAGCTCTTTATTTTGATGAGATCCCATTTGTTTATTCTTTCCTTTATATTCCTTGCTCTAGGGGACATATCGGTAAAAATGTTGCTGTGTGGAATATCTGAGATTTTCTTGCTGATGTTCTCCTCTAGGACTTTAATGGTGTCATGGCTTATATTTAAGTCTTTTTTCCACCTTAAATTTATTTTGGTGTATGGCGTAAGTTGGTAATCAAGTTTCATTTTTTTGCACGTAGCTGTCCAGTTCTCCCAACATCACAACAGGAAGCTAGACAACAAAGCAAACAAGCAAACAGAATAAAAACAGACACTGAAATAGAGAACAAGTGGGCAGTGACCAGTGGGGAGAGGGAAGGGAATTTAAGGAGGAAAAAGGGGAGGGATTTAGAGGAACAAGTATGAAAGACACAGGGATGAGGACTGGGGGGAGGAAATGGGAGGGAGGTGGGGAGACAGGGCGGGGGGGCTGGGATGGGAGAAACAGACAAGAAACTGTACTTGAAAAATAACTAAATAAAATTTAAAAAATAATAAATGTGTAACCACTATCCTGTACACTTGAGACTACTATAATATTGAACATCAACTGTAATAAAAAAGCAAATTTTAAATGAATTTGTAAAAAAATATATATTGATTTCCTATGTGTGTTGAGCAGTGTTCTTTGGCATTGGGGTATAGTCTCTGAAAAAAAGAGAGTTATAGACCTCATGGAGCTTATATTTTAAAAAATTCTTTAAAAATGCATTGAGGTATAACTGACATATAATATTGTATTAGTATTAGCTGTACAATGTAATGCTTCAATATGTGTATATATCACCAAAAATCAGCATAACTAATTAATATTCATTTACATACATAATTAAAATTTTTTTCTTGTGATTAAAACTTTCAGGATCAATTCTCTTAGCAACTTTCAAATATAAACACAATATTACTAACTACAGCCACCACACTGAACATCATATACTCATGACTTATTTATTTTTCACTGGACACTCATACTTTTGACTCTTTTTACCCATTTATGGGTGAAGCTTATACCTTTTGAGTGGAAAGAGATACTACATAGTATTTAAAAATAAAATTGCATGTAATTTTAGAACATGGAGAAATGGTGAGCATAGGGCAAACAAAAAGTACCCCTCAGAGACATTTGGAGCAAAATTAAAATGAGAAGATGGCAGCCATGTTTTCAACCAGGGAGAAATGTTATAAGCAAAAGGAACCATAAATACAAAGCTCTCAGGTGAATGAGTACCTTGGAATGTTCAAGGAGGGCACTGTGGGTGGAATGCTGTGAACAATGCAGAGCACAGGTGGGGTGGGCGACAAGGTGATGAGAGAGGGGCCAGAGGACACAGGGGCTTGTGTAGTTTGGTATTTGGACCTGTGGGTGTTACTTCACGAGGCAGGAAATGCTTGCCAAACCCTAGGTTCTGGTGGTGAGTCTAGTGGTGAGGTGTGAGGAACCCATATTTCTCTTAACATATGAAGAAAGAGAGTTTTTAAAAAGTGGATGATTTCCTATGATAGTCTTTATATAAATGAAATTGGGCTGGAAATGAGGCCACTTATTTTTCCAGTCCTATTCTTTTCCCAGCACAGTCCTAGTTATGAGTAACTTAAATATGACCACAGTTTCCTCAAATTTATCTACGTGCTCCCTGGCCCTTCTTTGCTGCTGGGACTCAGTGGCAATAAGAGCACATGTTTAGAATTGCAGAACATAAATGATGCGATTGTCAATCTGCTCTGCTCATCATGGATTTTCAGCCGGTTTCACTATGGTATCATTTCATTTCATTCTATGTTATAGTATATTCACTGAAATTAAGGCAGTGGTACTTTGGCCTATAGACATAGAAAATCTACACGAAGCTGTGCCCTTGTTTGAAGCACACAAGTCTACAGGTCTTTCAACTGTAATCTGAATGTTAACCACAGCTGAGTCAAAACTATATGGTAAAAATAATTATACATTTGCCTGACTAAAACCATGCAGTATTTTAAAAAATAATCTATTGTGCCACATAATGCTAAGCTCTGTATTAATTCATCAGCCTTATACTAAAAAAATGTGTGCAGTGTGGGAAATACAGGACTCCTCTAAAATGTTCTATTAAAAACAATTAAAAGGCCATTAGCTCCTGCACAGAAAAATAATGCAACTATTTATTTTCAGGCTCAAGCACTGACAGGTAAAAAAATAAAAAGCAGTCAAAGCCACAGGGTATTGTCTAAAAAAAATAGAAACAAACCTTTCTTCTCTACTTTTATATACAGTTTGTGCAGAATAATTTTGTGCTTTTCATACTTTTCCCTATATATTTTAGAATCACAAAAGGTGAGAAGTAAAACTTAGATCTTTAACTCACTTTACAACTCACTTAGCTTAGACTTATTCATTTCAAACTGTGTTTTACAAATGAGGCAACTAATATTCAGAAAGGAGAAGGTACTTCTCAAGGTCATGTAGCAAGCTGGTGGCATGTCATGCTAAGAATCAGCTCAGATGTGTTTATAAGGCTCCTTCTCTGTGTTGTCTCCTGTTTCCTGAGAAAGTGTGCATTCTTTTTCCAGAAATCTGATCTCAGAATATCATAGTTTGTATTTCAGTAAAGGAAGAGATGCTTAGAAATTTTCCAAAAACAAACGGTACTCAAAATAGTTAGTAGTTATTTTACAAATGATACATTTTATCTCATGTGATATTAAGAATATCAAGATCTTTTCTTTAAAAATAGCTAGGAGAACACAATACCTGACCCTGTCTTTGGAATGTACCTTATTGGGAAGTAATTATAGACACCTTCCCCCACCACCCTTCTTCATGTTACTGCTTCTCATGACCTGGGTCTATGTCTGATGCTCTATAATAGTTGTACAAAGTCATTAAATACCTCCTTGTGCGTAAACTTGAAAAGGAAATTCCTCTTTTAAAAATATTCCAAAGAAATAAGCTTTAGGTCAAAAATGAATTGACACATAAACCACATTAAGAGTACTTCTAGAGCATTAGAATGAAAAGAGCTTGAATTCAGATAAACAGGGTATTATCACTTTACAATTGCCTTTGGGCATCATGAATTAGGAAAGAAGATCATAAATCAAGTTTTGTTTATAATAGGTGTTTTTCTTCTAGTCTTTGAAAGGAAAATGATTTACAGCCTGACAGAGAAAAACATCTGCTAATAAAACAGCCACTAGTAGTTTATAGGATTTTCTATAAGAGTTCATCATATTTAGATAGCGTTTCTTAAGTGGACAAGATTCCTCATGTAATTATTCCATTTGATCCTTTTGATAATCCTGTGAGGTGAATAAAGCAGGGCATGTAACTCCCATTCTACAGGTGAGGCAGCTAATACAAAGAATGATAAAATTATTTGTCATAAATACAGAAGCTGAGGCTTTGGGCCAGATTTTCTTCCCCTGCGCATGTCAGCATTTCCTATCACCCAGCATTTCCTATCACTCTCCCCAAATTTAAGACTTGAACCAAGGCCCTCAGAATCCCGGTGTCTTAGCTCTCTGTTCCCAGCTCAGGGGACTTTCGCACAAAGCAGCAAGGTTTAAGTGCCAGTTCAAGTTTAACTGGGGAAAATTACTCAATTCTAGGGGTCACTGATTCTTTACATGAGTGACATTCATCAGATTTCTGGTAACTCTGTTACTGAGAGATGTAGGTCACTTCTCACAGACTTTCACTGTTGGCAGAGGACTAACGGATCCTTAACAAGGCAGAGCGCACACAGGGAACACAGCCAAACTCTCTGCCAGGCTGGCGGATGCTGCACCACAGGCCTCGTGAGAGAGAGTAGAAACGATTTCTTCCAGGAGGAATGGAACAGCAGAGTTCCATGCACCATTGTAGCCATAAGGGTTTCCTATCTGAAGTGTTCAATATTTGTTTGTTCCATCCAAGGTTCATTTCAGTGGTGCACCTCATCCATTGATGACCCATACAGAGATTTTCATTGCCTTTCTCACACATTGTAAATACGGATAACAATAAATGGACCCGGTACTATTTTGCTTTCTCTGGTTATGTTTCCAGGATTGAAAAAGCTCATTTGGTGATGTCTTTTGTGCAAATGTCCATACTTTCTTCTGCTAGAGAAGGTAATAGACCAGAATATGGGATCACCCAGGACTGACCAGGAGTAGATCTTGGTGTTAAAGGTATGCGTACACCCCTGTGCACACACATGGACACATTGAGCACACACTCTCAACTACTGGTGACAACTGTGGCACATGTGTTAGGAACAAGGGCAGCATGTATTGGTAATGTGTGATTGTTACATTCAGTGTGAAATTTATTATTGTTTTGGTTTTTGACCACAAACATTCAGTCCTAACTGTGCATCTGCATCTCATATGCTCTCTTAAGGCAATGGACTGTATTTATTCTAACGGTTTAAGGCTGAATGCTTTGGTTTATGAAAACAGTTTGTGCTGAAAAAGCCCATTCAAGACAATAGTACAACAACAACAGTACAGATAACAGTAAAATGAGCAAACCATTAAACTGAGAAGAAATTAGCATTAATATCCTACTGCCTTTAGTAGCAGATAAACAGTGGTCAAACCACTGGCCATATTGATTTTTCATTAAGTTTTAGGAATCTGAGCACTAACCCAGTAAACATTACCTATGGAATCTAATATGAAAGCTATTTTAAAAATATATTTTATTGATTATGCCATTACAGTTGTTCTATTTCCCCCCTTCATTCCCCTCCACCCTGCACACCCCTCCCCCACCATTCCCCCTTCAGTTTATGACCACGTGTCTCAAGCTCTTTAGATTCTATATTTCCCCTACTATTCTTGCCCTCCTCCTATCTACTTTCTACCTACCATCTATGCTACTTATTTTCTGTACCTTCTCCCCCTTTCTCCTCCTCCCACTCCCCTGTTGCTAACCCTCCATGTGATCTTCATTTCTATGGTTCTGCTCCTGATCTAGCTGTCCTCTTAGTTTGCTTTTGTTTTAGGTGTGGTTCTTAATAACTGTGAGTTTGCTGTCCTTTCACTGTTCATCTTTTTTATCTTCTTTTTCTTAGGTAAGTCCCTTTAACATTTCATATAATAAGGGCTTGGTGATAATGAACTCCTTGAATTTGATCTTATCTGAGAAGCACTTTATCTGCCCTTCCATTCTAAATGAAAGTTTTGCTGGATAGAGCAATCTTGGTTGTAGGTCTTTGGATTTCATGACTTGGAATACTTCTTTCCAGCCCCTTCTTGCCTGTAAGGTCTCTTTTGAGAAATCCGCTGACAGTCTGATGGGAACTCCTTTGTAGGTGACTGTCCCCTTATCTCTTGCTGCTTCTAGGATTCTCTCCTTCATTTTAATCTTAGCTAATATAATTATGATGTGCCTTGGTGTGTTCCTTCTTGGGTCCAACTTCTTTGGGAGTCTCTGAGCTTCCTGGATTTCCTGGAAGTCTATTTCCTTTGCCAGACTGGGGAAGTTCTCCTTTATTATTTGTTCAAATAAGTTTTCCACTCATGGAAAGCTATTTTTCTTTAACATTTTATACATGATGTGCCAAAGAAAGTACTCTTCTCTCTCACTGTACAAGTAATTAGAAATTTAGACTTTATGTTTTCCTACCCTGCCCCAACTGTAAGCCAGGTATGAGTAAGAGAGAAACAAGCACAGTTCCTACTCGGTTTCCTGAGAAGCCTTCCAAGTTGGCCCTTCTCACTGCAGCTTTGAAGTATGACAAAGAAATCGCTGTCCCAGGCAGGGTAGCAGCAAGATGCCTCACACTGCACCAGAAGCTCACCAAGGAAACTCAGTTGGCTTGGTGAGAAATATCACTGAAGTGATTTGAAGTGACAGTGTTTCAGAAGGGAAGTGCTACACAGAATTCAAAAGATGACCAAGGTGGACAGCTGTGATGGAGACATTCTGTCCTCTGATGAAATCCCTTCATCCTTCTCTTAGCCTCCCACTACTATGTTTGTTATTTAGAATATCAGTGTAATTCATTTATTATAGTTAAACAGGGGTGTCAAACTCATTTTCACCAGGGGCCACATCAGTCTTGAGGTTACCTTCAAAGGGGTGAATGTAATTTTAGGACTGTATACATGTAACTACTCCTTAACAGTTCAGCGAGAGCTTGGTGCTGCCACTGGGTAGAAACAAGGTGCCAGGCCAGATAAAACAAGTGGGGGGGCGGATTCGGTGCACAAGCCTTGTGTTTGCCACCTGTGCTAGAGTATGTTCCAGTTAAATAAAATGGAAGCTACACTAAATTTTATATTCCCTTTTATTTTTATGAAATAAAGATATCACATTCTATTTTTTTAGTCTTAATATTTTGGTCATCACATTGAAAATAATACAGTTTTTAATTTATACTTGCATTAATGAGAAGATTTGTATAAATATTTTTGTAATTTTTAAATAAATTTTCAAAGGAAAGAACATATTGCATATAAAAATATTTTGTTTGTGCATAAGAAGATTCCTGTAATCACCCCACTGAAATCAATCATTATATCGACAGAGCTTTTCATATTCTTATAGACCTAAAAAAAGTAAATTTAGTGAATTTTAACTTGAATTATTTTGTAAGTAATGAGGTAGATACATATAATTAGTGACTTAATATTTCTACAGTGGTTTATTAAATTGCAGAGTAGAATGTGACTGATATGAGAGGTACACAGACTGCACCATGACAGTTAGAACACTGTAAAATGAGAATCTATGGTGATCAGTAAAGAGTGTAGTTCTGAGCCCACGGGAATGTGATAGACTAAGCTCAGGATTCTATCCTGAGAAGTCCAGCCTCACTTGAATCAGGCACTTCTAATATTATTCTTTTGTAACTAAAAACATGGTTTGTTTCATCCCCTATAAATTAATATTATATATCTAAAGGCAGAACCCCGGACTTTAATTTACTAAGAGGAATAATAATAACAACTTTAATTTGATTATTTAGAAGCATATGTACTTACCTACTTCATTGGCATCTGCTTATGTGTAGGAAGTTTCATTCTCTCTTCTCCCTGGATTTTACTGAAGGGAAGACTGGTACCTCCCCTGGGACCTGCTTTTCCCAAAATTCTTTGAAGAAACATTTTTAGACATATACATTACTCCACTATTCCTAAAACTTTCTAGTGAGGAACTGTACCGTTTTTGAGTTCAGCATCTCTTTACTTACTGAAATTATTAAGTGGTTAGTGTTCTAGGTTTTAACTGAGATTGATGTAAAGTGTGCACATAGATTTCAAACCTATTCTTGTTTTCAAGATGGATTTTTTAGATGGGTTCTTGGAAGTGTTATCAATTAATTCTTCAAAGTGGTGTTTTAAGCTTTATGGTAACTTTAAAGGGAGAGCTATCTGGGAGTTGCCGGGAGTTGCCGCTTCATGGAGAGTTATGAATTGTATGTGGGGTCTCAGCTGCCTGTGGTTCATGGTGCTGGGACGGAAAGGATGACATGTGGGAGCAGGCTGCCCTGCTGTCTTAGGTGCAGTTCCTTTGTGAGGTCGTCATGGCCCGGACTTTTCTCTTTAGTTTTGCAGTGGAGACAATTAGGCTCTCTCAAAAATGATCATTTTTAGAGATTGATTTACATTAATTAAAATTATTTGATGTTGAGAGAAACCAAATATATGTAGTAAAGTTAACTTTCAAGTGACCAGTAGATTCTCTTTTTTTGTATTCAAGATTTGGTATTCAGAGTATGTAGGAAATAAAAATGCTCATCATAATACTAGCTTTTTGAGCACTGGTCAGACTATGTGGATACGGATGGCTTAAAGATGGTCCTTCCGTGTTCAACAGACTGAAGAGACTGAAACTTCTCACATGAGCTTTATGTGCACACATTTTATTATGAGCATTTCTATATGCTATTTCTGTTGTTTTTGTAAAAATGATTTGACATGACTTACTACATGTGACGTCAAATGAGATGAAATTTTAAGTACCTCATTTTAGTGCCTCCAGTTATTGTAACCACTTGACAAATATAAATAAGTGTAATGTTTTCCCGATATGCATATGTATGTTAATGACCATGCAAATACACACACACACATACATATATGTAATTTGGCCAAACTACCGTGAAATAATTTAATCCCGTTCATTGGGGAAACCTGCTGTTTACCTTGCTTTCTTGTTTGATTCTAGCTCACAGTATGAGATCAGGGGCTAGACTGAAACTCAGCTTCCAAGAGAATCTGATTCCAGATCCTGAATAATTCAACTATAGTTGAATTATTTGTTTTTCTAAATGGTAAGGGATTGAGCTGTTGCAACCAATATGAGATCTATGAAAAAATTCTGCAATCTAAAGTAACAAGATTCATATAATACTAAAGAGAAATAGAATAAGAACATTTATTTGTAAATTTGTACTAGGAAACATATCAGTTTAACACAGCCTCTGGTTCTTGCTTTCAATGTAATTCAACACAACACAGGATCTATGACACAGATTCAAAGATGAGATAAAGCCACAGTCTGAGATGGCATGCTGGGATGAATGGCAGGTGGCTGAGAGGCTGAAATAAAAAGAGAACCACATGAAATAAACGGTGCGATGCAACTGAACTTGCTGTTACAACAAGGCTTAGAACCCCCTGTTTTAAATGTCATCTGGCTAGAAGAACCTAATGGAGTTTGCTAAATGTTTTTCTGAAAAAAATTCATAAAGAAATGCCCTCCACAATGTTGACAAGAATGATTTATGGAAAATTAATCTGGGAGAAAATAATTAAAGGGCACTTTTATTGGGATTTAAAAAATTGTTACATGTTGTTCTGTTCCAAACCTCTCTCAGGACCATTGCATTTGCTTTTACTTTTGCTTGCAGTATTTTTCCTCTCACCCCATTCAACTTCCAGGGATTCAGTGGGTTGACTCTCACTGATTCTTCATATTGCTATGCAAATGTAATATCCTCAGAGAAGACTTCACTGAAGGCTAGAATAGGTCAGATCCATTTTTATGTTTTTTCTTGACAATGAATTACCCAACTAGAATAAGAGATATTTAATGGTAGCAGAAAATTTGTATTCATTTACTGATCTATCAAAAGAAATCTGGAATAGTGGTTGGCTCATAGAAGGCACTCTATGAATATTTGTTGACTGATGATTAACTCACATTCATTGGAGCCTGTTACTGTTTCTGTATGTGTGGTTACTTGATCATCTGTTTCTCTAGTTGATCAGTAGTTCCATATGGCTAGAGACATGTTGGGCTTTCTGTCCAAACATATTTGATCACCACTATATGTCAGCACCAAGCAGAACACTTGGCACATTAAATATTTGTGACAATTAAATATTCGTGGAATACTTATGGGGTATTGAAAAAGCACTGCAGGCAGAGGAAGATACATGTAAAGCTCCGGTAGCACTGACCACTAGGAATTATAGCTGTTCAAGACTACTAGATAGTCTTGTAAAGAAAAGATGACAGTACTACCAAAGAGCGGGCATACCTTGGGTGGAAGACTAATGGGAATGTGGAGGTATACATTTTAATCTGTTCCCCACTCAAGGATGTAAATGGCATTTAACAGCCACACCAATAGAGAGTGGGATGAAAGCAATCTGCTACCATCTGTTAACAAATACAAGTTTACCATAACTCCATGTTGTCTAAGGGTATATAGAGATTGTTCTAGAAGTTCCAATAGAAGATTTCTACAGAACAGAGACAGGAATATTTATATGTAATTCCTCATAAAATAGTTTAATTTAGAGACAGAATAAATTTTTGGAAAGTTATTTGACCTCTCCAGGAAAATACATAAGAATATGGAACTCTGTGGATTAGAGACAGAGCCACAAAAAAGAATGGCTTGAAATAAAAGGGCAACTAAATATTATACAGGAAGGAAATGGATGAGATAGGGGAGAGTTTTAAAGAAACTAAAATGTTATAGCAGAAATAAATCAGCACTGGACTTGGTGAACACCAGAACTCATTCCGAGTGTGTGTGTATCAGTAACACAAAGTACACATTGGGGAATTTCTTCTAAAATATTGTATAAAAATATTAAGATGATGAGAAATAAGATAACAATCGTGGAAATTTTAGACTGAAATGCTAACACCTATTTTGAGCATTTTTGAATAAAGTAGTGGAATGAATCAGAAGCCATAGCAGAAGGACACTCTTTGACATATGACCTGATAATGCAAGTCAATGAGCAACATATCTGAAAGGTCAATCAATGGGAAAGATGTTAACACTAAGATATCTTCAGGCAAAACATTTTAGTTGCCTTGTTAATCTAGAAAGTTTAAAACATAAAATGTCAGTGTGTACTTTTATTCCTATCACTATTAAATAGTAGAAGGAAATATATCCATTTTGAGGGAAATTATTGTCACCCATGACTTTTATATGCAGCTAAGTAGTTCTTTCTGTATGAAGAAAACAGATTTTTAAAAAAATATTTTATTTATTTATTTTCAGAGAGAGGGGAAGGGAAGGAGAGAAACATCAATGTGTTCTTGCCTCTCATGTGTCCCCCACTGGGAACTGGCCTGCAACCCAGGCATGTGCCCTGACTGGGAATTGAACCGCAATCATTTGCTTCACAGGCCCATGCTCAATCCACTGAGCTACACCAGCCGGAGCTGAAGAAAACAGATTATCAAAAGTTTATTGGCTCTAAAACCTGCCACCCGCATATCCTTGTTCTTATTAAAAAACACAAATTTGAAAATATATTCCAAATGATTCATCGAGGAAATTCAAAAGCACAGGTGATGAGAACACAATGGCATAAACTCTAATTGTGATGAGCGTATGTGCAAAATTCAGAGTAACTGCAGCAACAAAATTTATAATAACATTTAAAAATTTACATTGTTCTAACAAATCTTTAAAACTCAATGAGGAAAAAGAAAAAATGAATATTGTAGTCAATTGTTGAAGTAAGAAGAGCCAAAAATAAACCTTATAATACTTGATTCTGGTTAGATCTACTGCTATCTAGATCTAAAAGTATGCCCAATGTTAATTTTTTATTAATCATTGTTTCATGTGTTTCTTTATATATTAAGTCATTTTATTAAAAAAACTATTCATATCATATTTTAGAGACATTTAATAAAACTTTTAGTAAATATAAAAAAAAGATGTGCACTTTCCAACAAAGCCCTGGAAGAGATAAGGGCAAGGAAGTAAAAACAGCAACAGCAATAATAGCAAAGGAAACAGCAAGAATATGTAAATAAACAGGAGGAAGACACTGTGATGCCCACACAAACGCTAACTAACTATTTCAAAAAGGTAAATGAAACTGAAATTCATCCTTAAGTAAAAGCCAAAGCTTTCTAATTGGATTGAAATTACTGGTATTTTGTATGAGCCATGCTAAAATGACAGTTTTGTGACTATGAATTTAAAAATTGGGCATTATTTGAAAGCAAGCAATGCATGCAAGTGATATTTGTACTAATAATAGAAAGAATGCAAAACAAAGTTCTCAGAGCAAACATAGTCATCTGGTATTAATAAAAGATATAATTAGCAATGAAGATTTATCCAAGAACCTAACATCTCAAACTTCTTACCATTCAACAGAGGCACCTGCTCTTTTGACATGCGGCTTCAGCCCTGGTGCCGCATTTAGCTTATGGTTTCACCATGTCCATTCCAGGACTCTTTGCAAGCACAAGTAATCTAGGACCCTGACTGACTTTCTGCAAGTCTTCAACCTTACTGCCTTACCAGAAATTTGGCAGCTGTCTAGTCAGTTAAGCCCGCCAGGCTATAACTGTTTCTGCTTCTGTGCTGTACTTTCATCATCGTAATTCAAGCTTCTTTTCCTTTGACACAAACTCTCACTACTCTCTTAATCCTCCAAACATGACCTCTTTATCTTCTGGATCTATGTTTTTGGTAACCAACTCTGATACTTTTTGCCCTTAACTGAAAATATGTTCTCTTCTAAGAATACTATTTCCACCACATCTGTCTTATACAGATGGTCTCATTTCCCTCATACCTCATACCAACCAGGGTGAGGAAGTGGTATCACCATTTTTTTTTACAAGCACAGTTGTATTTCTAGGACATTGCTGTTTTACTCATTTAAAAACCTTGTTCCTAAGGCATGGGACCTTCAAGCCATTTGTCCTCATTACCACCACCGAGTCACTGCCACATTTGACCAAGCCCACTGATATCACTCAACTTAGATTCCATTGATGTTCCTTTCACCCATTTGCCAAAACCTTGAACTCCATGTTCACCCATTGCTTTCATCTGTAACACATTTACCCCAGATCCATCCATATGCCCTCTTTTTACCTGCTATGTTCTAAATTGGACCAAGACCTTTACAGACACTAAAGTTATATGCATAAGCTTCCCCTCACACTCTGCCATATGAAATTCAGAAGAAACACAATTTTAAATCATAAAATAAATGTCAAGCACCCAGAAAAATTCTGATTTTCCTCACAACTGCTTTCATGATTTTTCTCAAAATATGTGCTATGTCTAGACTCCTAGATACAGTGAAGCAAATTACCCTATCTTCAAATTGGTGCCCATTATAGTTACTAGTGTTGTATAACAAATTATGACAGGTCAGTATCCCAGTACTACTATTTCATTATACTCAAATTTTGTGGGTCAGTCATTCAGGCAGGGCACAGCAGGAATGACTTATGCCTGTTCCTTGATACCTAGGGCCTCAGCAGGAAAACCTTAACAGCTGAGGAGTTATTTAACTGCTAGGCACTGAAATCTGATGAAGAGACTTGCACTTATATGCCTAATGATTAACTCTGCCTATTGATTGTCACCTCTGCTGGGGTTGTTACCCAGAGAATCTATGCAGAGTCTCTCCATGTAGTTTGGGCTTTGTCCCAGCATGGAAGCCCCCAAGAAGTTAACTTCTTTAATAGTTTATTGAGATTCCAGGAGGTATCTACCATATTTTTGAGCCATAAGACACATCTAGGTTTTAGAGGACGTAAATAGGAAAAACATTGAAGCAAAAATGTAATAAAATATTTAATAACACAAATAACATAATATTTCACCAATGTAAATATAAACAGAACCCAACAGCAGCATTAACAACCATTATTCTTCCCAAATTTGTGGGGGGACATGCATCTTATAGTCCAAAAAGTATGGGTATATCATCTATCCCATGGCCTTGGCCTTGTGAGTCACACAGTATCATCTGCCAAATTTTATGATTTGTGATAGACAAGCGAGTCATAAGCTAGTCTAGATTCAAGTGAAGAAATGCACACCCCATCTCTTAATAGGAGAATTTGTATCATTAAAAACATATTTAATGCTATTATAAATGCGTAGTCTTCTTTCTTAGATAAACATATAACAATGTCCCAAAATAACAGCACAAAATAATAAAAAATAGTTATCGCTCCTTAACATTCTCTAGAGTGACTGACCCAAAATATTTACTCTTATCTTAAAACTTCTCTAGCACCTTCGGGAGCCAGAATACTAAAATAGCCCTACCACTGCCCAATCATCTATACACTTGTATAATCTGTCCCTTTAAGTGTGAGATCTGTACCTTGCTTCTAACCAATATGGATATAGCCATGACGAAAGGCTTTTCCAGATGTAATTAAGGTCTCCCTCCAATCAGTGACTTTTAATTAATTAAAGGAAAAATGATCTTGGGTGAGCTTGACCTAGCCAATTGATTCCATTAACAGAGAGTCTAGAGGTCAGAGAGATTTTCCTGATTGCTTTGAAGAAGAAAGTATCCATGAGTTCTACAGATGTAATGAAATGAAGTTGGCTTACCACTTGAATGAGCTTAAAAGCTGAATCTTTCCCGGGAAAGAATCTTTCCTGTGTTCTGCAAGGGAACACAGTCTGCCAGCACCTCATTTCAGCTGGGTAAGATCCTGTGCAGAGAATCCCCCTAAACTATACCCAGACTGCTAATCCACAGAAACTTTGAAATAATAAGTGTGTGTTATTTTAAACTGTTAAATTTGTGGTACTTTGTTGCAGAACAAGAGAAAAGTACTACACTGCCATCACTCAGCTACTCTCAGACACTGTCCTTGCTTCCAACTTTACACACAAAATAGAAAACACTCAGTGAGAACTCACTTTCCTCTGACTACATCTGAAATTTACTTTTCCATCATAACAAAACTTCTTTTCTTTTGCTTCTAAGAAGATGAAAGTGCTTCTTTTCTTCATAATTTGATAATTCTATGAGGTAGAACTAGACCCTGATCACAACAAAATAATATTAGAAATTATAAGAAAACATTAACCAAAACATCAACAAGTTTATCCTCTTGGAATTTACAAACTTTCCCATAATATTGGGAACTTTATTGATTTCCACTATATGAATTAATAAAAAGTGACATATAAAATTTGGAAATACTCACTACTAGCTATGAGAGAGTAGTTGGTAGTGGACTAGTACTCAAGCCGAGAAAAGCTGTAATGATATCACCAACAATTGTGTGAACAGACTGGGGAGTGTCAGAGGCATCCAGGGCCTGGAGGGCCAAGGAGACAAAAACGCTAGTCCTACCCAAATTGAGGATCATGGTGAAAACCCCACCCATACACTCTCACAATTCCTGGGAGACTACACATTAAAAGTAGAGAGTTAACCCAAGGTGTCTGCAATCTTATAAATTGGAAATAATACTGCAACCCAATAAGGGGTGGAACTTGCAGAGAGAAGTTCCTGTTCTAACAACCCACCATAGGATGAGGGAAATCTGCTATGGAGGAAGCCTGTGTAATTTTTCATATATCGTCTGGAATTCAGCAAAACACCACCAGGAATACCAAGGAAATAAACCAAAAGTAATGAAAATGAACAGTAGAAACAGATTTACAGGTGATCTGAAGAAGTTCTTAGATAATTATTTCAGAATGGCTGTGATTAATATGTTCCAGTAAATAGGTGGTAAAATAAAAAAGCTTTTACCAGGAAATTGAAAGCTCTTAGAAGAATCAAATGCCCATTGCGACAGCATGGATGGATCTGGAGAGCATTATGCTAAGTGAAATAAGCCAGGCAGTGAGGGACAAATACCATATGATCTTACCTTTAACTGGAACCTAATCAACAAAAGAAAAAAAGCAAGCGAAATATAAGCAGAGACATTGACAGTAAGAATAATCTGACGGTGACCAGAGGGGAGGTGGGACAGGATAATGGGGAGAAGGGTTTTCAGGAACAACTACAAAGGACATATGGACAAAACCAAGTTGGGAGGGGGTGGAGGAAGCAAGGGAGGGAGGTGGGTTTGGCTGGGTGCAGGGGAGTGGTGGAGAGTAAATGCAGACAACTGTAAACTGAACAACAATAAAATAATTTTTAAAAGAATTAAATGGAAATTACAGACTTAGAAGTTTTTGAAAGTAATAATTCAACAGTAGAGACATTCTCAGTGAGAAGATGACCATCTAGACCAAAATGATAGACAATAGACATGCGCACTTGGAAAGTGGCTGTTCTAAATGGAGATGCACTGTTAGTATAAAGTACACATTGGATTCCAAAGGCTTAGTAGAAAATAATGTAAAGCAGCTCATTAATATTGTCACATTGATAAAATATTGAAAGAACTATTTTGGAGTTAAATGTATTATTAACACTATTTTCTTTTTAAAATTTTTTATTGTTGTTCAGTTACAGTTGTCCCCATTTTCCCCCCCATTATCCTCCTCTGCCCTACCCACCCCTACCTCCTACCCTCAATCCTACCTCCCTTTGGATTTGTCTGTAGGTCCTTTATACATGTTCCTTGACCCCCCCTCCCCTTCTGTCCCCCACTGTTCTCCTTCCTGCTCCCCTCTGGTTACTGTCAGTTTATTGTTTATTTCCATGTCTCTGGTTCCATTTTGCTTGCTTATTTGTTTTGTGGATTAGGTTCTACTTATAGGTGAGATGTTATGGTATTTATCTTCACCACCTGGCTTATTTCACTTAGCAAGTGAATGTCCTCCAGTTTCATCCGTGCTGTCGTGAAAGGTAGGAGCTCCTCCTTTTTTCCTGCTGCATAGTATTCTATTGTGTAAATGTACCACAGTTTTTTGATTCACTCCATTATTTTCAAGTTTCTTTTTAACTTTTTAAAATACAGTTAATAGACAATTTTAAATTATATGTGGCTTGCATTATAGTTCTATTGAACAACACTTCTTTTTAAGGTTAAATTATTTTAAAAAACTAGACTGTTGCATTCAGAGAGGAAAGAATGAGAAAAACAAAATATCTAAGTTAAGACATACAGGTCACAAAATACATGTCAAAATGAATATATTTGGAAATCCCAGAACAGGAAAGAGAAAGAATGTTATAGATGCAATACTTTGAGAAATAATGAAAGAGTATTTTCCAAAACTGGTGAAAAAAATTGACAGAATCAGAGCTATGATAACCCCCTAGTAAGAAATAAAGTACCTAGGCACGTTATAGTAAAAACATGAATGACTAAGATAAAGAAAAAATGTAAGAGCAGGTAGAATTAAAGCACTTTAAAAGGAGCCACAACAGACTAACTGTTCACTTCTCTGCTGAAATAAAGAAAGGCAGAAAATAGTAGAATGGCACCTTTAAAAATTGCTGGGCAAGTAACTGCCAACCCACACTTCTACACCAAGTAAAAATACTGTTTTTTAAAAGGAGGGCAAGTTACATACATTTCTAGCAAATAACTACAAGCAAAATTGCATTAAAATAAATACTATAGGGAGTATTTCAGGCAATAGAAAATAACAGAAATCACAGAAATGTAGATAGTAATAAAGAAAAATAGAAATGCAAAAAATGGGGAAAATTAAAATTTGACCATTCAAAAAACCCCCCAAAACAACCACTATAATGCCTTGTGATGCATTTTATGTGATTTAAAATACACGTAAAGTTAAAATAAATAACTACAATAACACAAAAGATGAGAGCTGGTAAACAGAATTGAAAAGTGCTGAAGTCCTAGCATTATGTGCAAAATGACTCTAGCATTATTTGCAAAGTGTATTGCAAACTAATCCAAATTATATTAGGACTTATTAAATCAGGCATGCTATTGTAATGATGATATTGTTATTGGATAATCACTAAACATATGGGTGAAAGAATGTATAGTTAGCAATCTAATCAAGCCAAAAGTGAATAATATCAAAATACTTTGTTATTCTTGTAGGTGCAAAAAAGAGAGAAAACACACCGAAGAACATGTCAGGAAAAAGATAGCAAGATGTTAGATGTAAACTAAAGTCAATCAGTAATTGCACTAAGTGTAAATGGAATGTATATCTAAATGAAAGGAAAACATTGTTATGTTAATTTAAAAACTATGCACTGTATTTTTTCTATAAGGGAAAAGAAAAAAAGAAATCGAAATTGAAAAGGTAGAAAAGATGTACCATAAGAATAACTCTCAAGGAATCTGGTGTAGCTATACGAAAGGAGTACTGTGTGGCCTTTAACAAGCATTAGTGGAGATATATAAAGATGTTTCATAGTGATAGAAGATTAAATATATAAGAAAGATATAACAATTTTAAATCTTATACTCTTAAAAAGATAGCTTCAGGCCCTGGCTGGTGTGGCTCAGTGGATTGAGTGCCAGCCTGCGACTAAAGGGTTGCCAGTTCGATTCCCAGTCAGAGCACATGCCTGGATTGCCAGTCACGTCCCCAGTTGGGGGCACGTAAGAGGTAACCACACACTGATGTTTCTCTCCCTCTCTTTCTCCTTCCCCTCCCCTCTCTCTAAAAATAAATAAAATATTTTTAAAATGTAGCTTCATAAAATGAACAGAAATAAAAGTTCAAATAAATATACCAATGATTAATGGAAGATTTAAAGACCTCTGTCAATAGCAGACAAAAAGAAATGGACAATCTGAACAATACAATTGAAATTGTTAGAGTACAAAGTCAAATTGATATCTCCAGTTCAAAATTATTTTTTGTCTACTAAACTCCAATTCAGCTTTTTCAAAGTTTTCTCAGAAATGTCCACATTAGTACAAGAAAAAAAATTCCACAAATCAGACATGTGATATCAGCTTCTGGATAGAATTTATACAAAATGTGAAGTAGTTTGACCTTGAAAATTTTGTACAAAAACTTCAATACATGGTCTTAATTAACAGTTTATTCAAAATAAAACCTGAAAAATTGTATGAAGTTATTATATCTTCCCTAGAAGTTTAGAATAGAGCCACTTGGAATAACACACAAAACTGGGAGTCTAGTTCTTTTACCACTAATAAGCTACCGTGTTAGGGGTTAGGGCCTGCCCCTGTATTCTACAGGGAGAAAAAAACAGTTGGCACCACAAAAGAGAGAGAGAGAGAGAGAGAGAGAGAGAGGGAGAGAGAGATAGAGAGAAGGAAGCAAGGAGGGAGGGAGGGAAGGAAGGAAGGAAGGAAGGAGGGAAGGAAGGAGGGAAGGAAGGAGGGAAGGAGGGAAGGGAAGGGAAGGGAAGGGAAGGGGAAAAAGAGAGAGAGAGAAAGGGATGAAAGATTAACTTGTCTCCTCCTTCCCTCCACCATCCCTGCTATATATACAGTTTACAAGAGTTTACTTGAAATATACAATGTTTGCCCCAGGGGAATATATCTTTAAGGCTGAAATTCAGGTCTAGGGTATCTCAAGAAGAACATTGTGTTTTTTTTTTCAGGAGCTTCTTAAATAACACCCACACAAATGTGTCTATTTCAGTGACTTTTAAGTAAGCTGCTGAAGCAAGAATGCTACTCCCAACAAAGGAATATACCATTAACATTGTTCATTCTTGTTATATATTTGCTAAATGACTAACTTTAGAAATATACATATGTACTTTTAATAAAGTATGACATAAATCGTTAAGATTTTTTCATTATTATATAGTTAATTTTATTTCAATGGTATCACATACTTAAATTTATTGGCTGAGTTAATATTTATGTCCTCTCCAAAATTCTTTCTCTTGCCTATTGGTCTACAAAGACTGTTTCCGCAGGCAGTGATCACATTTGTATTATCCCTCCAAATAGATCCATGTGCCTCTAATAATTGATATTCAGTGAAGAGCACACCATCCACCCAGCTTTTCAAGTTGAGACTATGAAAATCAACTTAGTCTTTCTCATTTCTTATCTCTAACCACCAAATTTAATGACTAAACCTAAGTCCTAAATCAATCAATCAAACATTACCTAGCACAGTACCTGACAATACAAGATATTAAGGAGCTGTTGAAGAATAAATAATTTGTTGTTGTGATTAACTTTAACATAACCCATTACTTTGCTATTATAGATGGTATGTTTGTAAATGATTTTACAATAAGCAGAAATTATGAATATAGCAGTGATTTACCAATAGTTACATTAATGCCACTCTTTGAAAGGCTGGTTACTGCCATGAGTGCTACATAATATTTTTGGTCACTCTGTGGATTGCTGATACTAATATTAAATCCCAAACAACTTTTTATTGGTAGTCTGTATCTTCTACTTGTAGGCCTTTTAAGAGTGTTTATCAGTGTCAAGAAGATAAAACCTATAAATATCAAAACATTGGTTGATACCAAAGTACTTAATGGGCTGACTGACATTACCATTTTTAGGCAATTATCTTAACAGTAGTCTATTGTCATATTTTAGAATCTTTTCAGGTAAATGTAATTTAATTATTTCTGGGATCCAAGAGAATCTTTGTATATACCAACAGATGTTTAAGTGCTAATGGAAAAAATGTTTGGAATATTTTTAGATGTTATTAACACAGCACATGTTAACTAATTTGTACCTTTAAAAATTCCTTGCAGCAGCATTCTTCTTTATAAATAATTTGACCTTGAATAACACAATCTGTGGGGTGTGGTATAAAAAACTCCAGCATGAAGGAGAGTTTCTCTACACACTTCTTTTCCTGCTTGTTTTTTTTTTTTACAACACAAAAAAGCTGCTTTCAGAAATCAAGACCCTATATCACAAGAGCAACTTAAAGTCAAGAAAAAGTTTCAGATCTTTTAGGTAGTTAAGCAGATAATTAATTTTGTCAGTTAATTATTTTCTTTATTTTAGAGAGGGTTAAAATTCTCACTGATGCTCTAGTATATTAAAAAATTAAATTTCCTATACAAACATGTTATTTCTGTTTTTCTAGATTACAATATGTATTTAAATATAATTGATGCTTTATGTTATAATAGGAGGCTATTTTAGGAATTAGAAGTCAATGCATTTTATTGTATTGTCCCAGATATCTAAATGTCACTTCTTGATGTGTTTTAGTTAAAAGGAATTCATAAAGTAAAATGTAAAGCAAAATGATTTTCCAAGCAGGTGACTTGTGAGTTAGATATTCATTTGTTCCTTCATTCGACAAATGTGTACTGAGGTCCTGTCATGTGCCAAACACTATTCTAGGCACCATAGGCGTGGGTGAGATGAAATATCTAACCTTATGTTTCCATCACTGTAGAAAGGGTGAGATAAACAAAAATAAAAAGGTGCTTGTACCACGCCCTGGACCATGCAGCAATAGAGACACTCACAAGGTATTATGGTAGTACAGAGATCAACAGCCAAGCAAACCTGGTGATCATGGGTGGGAAGAGAATTTTGGAGAAGGTAATTCTCGCAAAGTCTTGAACAATTACTGAAAATCAGATTATGGATTAGAGGAGAGGGTTTTCCAAGAAGTATTAGTTTGAGAAGTGGTGGACAGGCAAGAAACAACAGAGGTTGAACAAAGAATTATATATAACACACGTGTGCAGAGTATGACTCAAAGCAGAGATAAATTAATAGTAAGGGTGATAGGCATGGCCAGATCAGGAAGAACACTAATCCAGTTTTGGCTTTCCAATAATCATTCTGCATTCCCAGTACCCAACAAGCCCAAATATCCCTACTGCAGAATCGCAGACTGGGAAGTCATCTCTGCATGCACAGTAGCTTTTGCACATTCCCCCCAAATTTTAAGCATATAAATAATTTTTAAAAATTCTGTAACGTAATTTGAATCTCTGTTCTGACTACTTTGCGTGTGTTTAGGAGTGGCAGATTAGACAGTGAGTGTAAAATCCCTGTATAAACTCTGAACTATGAGACAGGAGGGTCTAATGATTATGAAGGCACTGTTCCTGCTCTCAGTGGGTGGAAAAGCCAAGTAAAACACATATAAGTTAAGTGTTAGGTTGACTCATATTCTTTATGGAAGAGCTGAAGGAATCTTTCCCTGAGGCTAGGGGATTACGATGCTGAGATGCCCCAAATTTTACTGTCATATCAAAATCCCATGCAAAGTAAAAGCCTCTGGAAAGATCAAAAGTCTCTGGAAGTTAGAGACACAAAGATATCAAAATTAAAAATAATTGACTCTCTAAAATAAAATGATTTTGTCTTTCTGAAGTAAATGTCTGAAGAGGTTTCAGGGCTAAGTACTTTGTTCTTCTAAGTCTCACCTGGAAGTGTTCTAGATGCCTGTGGAAGGGAACCTAGAGTTTTTCTATGACACCTACACTCGGCATGGCATGCCTCTCATTAGCTTTGGGGTCTCAGAGGCTGTGCTAGTTCAGTGCTTACTATTGAAAATGCCTCATTTTTTTCAGAAGTCCCGAGCATTGATGGGGCATGCCACATTATCAGGATATTACCTCAGTAATTACTCCTTTGAGAGAATGAGGCGATCTGAGTCCGTGGGTGGTATACTGGACAAAATTTTGTTCCCAGAACCCACTACCTGAGGAAGGAGAGTAGATGAAGACATGTTGTTTTTGGCTCCATCAGGATCCCAGTTGATGTCACCGGTCCAGCAAATGCAACCTGAAAACATAAACTCGCCCAGGAGAAACTCAAGTCGCCTCAGTATTGATTTGGGCTAGGCTCTCCTGCACCTACCTATGTGGCTCCGCCCTTGAGGAAGAGCAGAACTGGATAAGGAAGAACAGCAATCATATTTAACTGTATACCAAAAAAAGCACAATTCTTAAAAAAAAACCACAATTTTATTTTTGTCCTGTCACTAGACAAGAACTCCAACAAAGTAGTGAACTTTTTTCTGAGTTTTAGGTAACAGACCACCCTGCTGTCAGTTTGTCACCGATCCTTACTTGTGTTAAACCTCCTCTCCTTGGTTTAAGACACTGCAGGCTGTTGTGGGAGATCAGGGCACAGCTGGTTAGTCCTGTCCTCTCTATGCTCACTCTCTTCCCTCCTCAATCCCTGCTGTTTAGCTTTCCCACCAAGGTTGAAGTAGGAGAAGGTAGAGGAGAGAGTAATATTTGAACTTTGCTATTCTGTGACAGATGTTTAGACTTGATTCTTTCCCTCTTGGGACATTTTAAAGGCTTTTCACAGATTTCCTGCTGAGCGTTTTTCCCCTTTCATTCCTGATGTCTCTTTCTTCACAGCAGTAGTCTGCAGAATTTCCTTCTGCAGCCGGGTGTCTCTGGGGGAATAATTCTACTGACTTTCTTTTTAGGCTTTCTAGGGTCCCCAGACAACCCTTCGGGCTGGACTCTGCACAGCCTTCAGTCCCCTCCCGACAACCTCCAGGTGCACAGAGACCAGCCTCCGCACAATTGCACTCTCCTGGCTCTCCCACCAAAGCTCAGAGTTAGTGTTTCTCTTGCCCTCAAGATGTCCCAGAAATAAGTTATAGCTCAGTCCATATTCTATTTTAGATTTCTCCAATCTGAGTCACACATGAATCACCTGTCTCTAACAACAGTTTAGGACTCAAACTTCCTTCTGACAAATGTCCAGGGCCTGTCAAATGGCAGGCAGTTCTTAGGTGCTAGGTTCCTGTGGACAAAGTCTGCACCAAAACAGTTCCGAGTTCTTTCTACCCTAGTTCTCTTCACCCAGGTGTCCTCTGATTTCCACTTGTCAGGAAGAGCCGCACTCCACTTCTCCCTCCTCTCCTCTAGGTCCCGGGTTATCCAGTTCCTATTAGAAGAAAAAATGTATATCCAACAAGTAAGATTTTACACTGTTACTTAGATGTTTGTACTTGAGGTGAGGTTGGTCTCTGGAAGCTTTGCTTTGGCTTTTGGATGACTTATGGAATAGAGGTTGCTCTTCAGGGAATAAAGGGGAGAGAAAAAAGAAGAAGAGAATGTACAGAGAAAAACTAGATTTATATTTTGACTTACAACCTTGTTATACATCCTCCCCTATTAAATTTTTGCATCTTCCCAAAGAAAGTTACTTCTTATCTAGGATCTTTTTCTCCCTAAAATGTAAGAGCCAGGGCACCCTGGATTATGTTTCACCAGGAGAGTAATTTCTAAGTTGATGAGCTGTGTGACTGATGTATTTTGTCCTGATTTTCTAGACAGATACACAAACCGAAACACATATGGATTAATCTGCCTTCTCCATTAGAAGACCCAGTGACCTCTTTTACCTGGCAGAGTCCTTACTAACAGCATCGAGATCAGTCACCTCTCTGACGACCACCTTACCTTCAGTTCTGCACATTTGTAACTTCCAAAACCTCATTTCATCTTTCTTTCTTTTTTATTAATAATTCTAAACTTAAAATTTTCATTGATTCTGATGCTCACATAATTTTTCAGCTTTTAACATCTCGGAGGTTGTAATACACCAATATTTCACAACTGATGGTGCCTCATAGTTTAATTCTTGCCCCTTTTTCTTTAATGGTGCATTAGGTAGCATTTAGGATTTGATAACATACATTGCATAAAAATAGGGAGAATAGAATAATTAACATTCATTAATGATCCTCTAGATTTAACAATCATCAATATCTCATTGTATATATTTTATCTTTTTAAATTGTTTTATTATTGTCAAATGTCTCTATTTTTAAAAAGTACTTAATAATTCTATTATCTCTTAATGCTATATACTATAGCTTCTTCTTAAAAAACCTGAGTACATTGTCTTACATAATAGCACTATTATTACATTATCAAAATTTAAAATATTCATTAACATGTTTTAATACAAAATGAATTTTCAATCTTTTCCAGTTGTCCTCAAAGTAACTTTTTACATGTGGTTGGATTGAATCAAATTTCAAATAAATTATCTATTAATCTCATTTACTGTCGCCCTTTTTTTTCTACCATTGATTTGAAGAAACCACATCATTTATCTTCTGGCCCATATTCAGGATTTGTCTGATTGCTTCCTTATAGCACAATTTAAATTACTTTTCTGTATATTTTGTATCCTATGAATTAGAAATTCTTAGAGATAAAGGGTTGATTATGTTCAGATCCAGTGTTCTTGGCAAGTGCACTTCAGCTGAAGCTGTGAACTTCACACTGTATGATTCAGGGGAACACAACTTCGGTCATACCACTTTTAGATATGATCATTTTTAGAACTGATTGTTGTCTTTCCATTGTAATCTATTTTCATTTTCAGTGAATGAAATTGTCAATCAAATCTTTCCTAGGATATAAGAAGCATATCAATGCCATCTTGTCCTTTAAGTTCTTCTTTTCAAACTATTGGTTTTTTACAAGTCATGGTAATCCAACCACATAATTTATGTGTGGCTTCCTCTACAAAATAATAGCATCATATCAAAAGATTTCCTCCTCAAATAAAAAGACTGATTAGAATTCCTATGTAAGTGTGTGGGGAATGGTGGTACACAGACCTTCTACTTCAAGGTTTAAATAGCCGGGCCGGGGATGTGCTGATATGGGAATGTGGCTGGAGTAGAGCACATTAGGGTCTTTCTCCTAAGGTACAGATGTTCTTTACTTGTCCCCTATATGAGGAAAAAGGAAAAAATAATTCTGTTCTAAAAATCTAGATAAATTACCTCAATGCATATAATCAGACATTGCATGGAAAGAAATGTTTAATCTCCCCTGAAATTAGAAAGTGATCTATAGAATTTGCTAAACTCATAATAATCTTTTTAATTCCTCCTCTCTTAATTGAGAACTAGTCAAAACACATTTTTTCTCTTTAAAAACTAGGTGCCAATTTTTCATACCATAGTTATACCTAAGTCTGAGTACTTATTTGCACTTGTTCATATTTCAGTAGGTGGAGTTAGAAAGGCACCCAAAGAGCTTGTCATCATAATTCCACGTGTGTGGTCACAGAAGCTTTACAAACAATAGCAAACTTTAAATAAACACAATTTCTGAAGAATATAATGTTCTCTAGGGGGGTTGATAGTAAAATTTGGCATGAAGATAAAAAGTAGAGAAATCAGGAGCTCTCTGAGGAACCCACATTCAAAAACTAAACACCGTTTTATTTTAAATGGGATTAACATGTATACTATTGTAATACTGTATGGTGTTCCACATTTTAGAAGGTTTAAATAAATTTCAATGATACAAATACAAAAAGTTGAGTCAGAATTTGATAACTGAAACAGAATATGTAGAAAATGTTAGTACTTATTGATAGAAATGATTCAGTACAGTTGTGCTTACAATAAGAAAGCCCACAGACAGGGCAGTCTGCTGACCTGATACAGTAGTTTTAAAGGGTTTTGGAGAGACACTACATGCTTACATCTTCTATTAAAATGAATTACCAAACTAGAAAGATTGTTATATATTATAATGAGTGAAAGTTGTGTTTGTAAAATGTCAAGAGCTTTTTTCATGACATTTTTTATTGTAAAATAAGTTTGGGAAATACTGGGTTAAGCAAAGTTAAACAGATCTCTTTCCTGTAGACTTTACAAAGTTCTCAGTATGTTTTACTTAGTTTGTTTCCTCAGTAATAGAGTACAGCATGTAGTGGTTTTGAGAGTTATCTGATCAGATTTCTACAGATTTTTCTTTTTCTTCTTCACATGAATAGTAATTTTTTAAATTACTGGACATTGTGAGTGCTACATTGTAAGAACTCTGAATTCCATCTAATTAAAGATATCGAGTTTTATAAGTTTTACTCTAACAAGCTGTTAAGTTACTAACATCATATTTTTCTCTTGAAAGATTGGCTTTAGATATTTTTATTTTTTCCTTAGTCCTGGGATATGGTTCTTATACTAAAATATGACTCCACCGTGGTCTCACTGAAAATTTTGAGAGGCTTACCAAACCCAACTTTACAACATGTGAATTTCCAACTCTATTTTCACAGAACTGTACTGTTGCTGATATCTCTTGGAAATTTCAGGCCTCTGTGTGCTATTTTTCTTGGCAACTGGACTCACAGGTGTGTATTGTAGGAGTTAGCCAAGGATTTGAAGGGTATTTCATGCATATCTTGATGCTTTTAATTTGTAGAGGCTTCTTTCCTTGTTTTCTCTCTGACTCACCCGCCCAGTAAGACAGACAATTTCTCCCTGAGGTCCATCCCCCATGAACCATACCAACTTGTTATAATCCCATTTTAATAGTGTGCTCTGTGTTCTACTGAGCACAATTTAGTGACTGCCAGAGGATAATAGAATCAATGAGAAATTCATAACATTACAAATTACAAATCATAAGATTCATAAAAAATGCAAAGCGAGAAATTCATAAGATTATAGGCCTACTTCAAAAGCCAAGAAAAATATCAAATAAATAATATCACTTTACACTTCAAGGATAGGGAAAAAGAACATCAAACAAAGCCCAAAGTAAGTAGAAGAGAAATAATAAAGATCAGAACAGAAATTAACAAAACAGAGTCCAAAAATAATACAAAAAGATCAACGAAACCAAGAGCTGGTTCTTTGAAAAGATAAACATGACTGATGAAACTTTAAGCAGACTTTTCAAAACAGAGAGAGCAAGAGAGAAACAGAACCCAAATACATGAAATCAGAAATGAAAGAGAAGTAAACAATGACACCAAAAAAAATACACGAGATTGTAAGAAACTATTATGAACAACTATACGCCAACAAATTGGATGATCTGGATGAAATGTATAAATTCGTAGAAATATACAATCTTTCAAAACTAAATCAGGGAGGATCAGAGAGACTGAATAAACAGATCACAACAAATGAAATTGAAGGCAGTAATAAAAAGACTCCCAAGAAACAAAAGCCCTGGATCAGAAGTCTTCACAAGTGAATTTTACCAAACATTCAAAGAAGAAATAATGCCTATCCTTTTCAAATCATCCCCAAAAAATTCAAGAAGAAAAAAGACTCCCGAGTTTATTTTACAATGCCAACATTATTGTAATTCCAAAACCAGTTAAAGACACTATAAGAAAAGAAAATTATAGGCCTGATGAATATAGTTGCTAAAATCCTGAATTATTAAATACAAGCAATCCAAACCCAGCAATATGTTTAAAAAATTATATACATCTTGATCAAGTGGTATTTATTCCAGGGATGTGACATTGGCACAATATCCACAAATCAGTAAATGTAATACACCACATAAACAAAATGAAAGTTGAAAATCACATGATCATCTCAGTAGACGCAGAAAAAAGCTTTTCATAAAATCCAGAATTCCTGTATGATAAAAATTCTGAACAAAGTGAGAAGAGAGGGAACACACCTCAATATAATAAAGGCTGCATACAATGTATCCACAGCTAAAATCATACTCAACAGGAAGAAACTAAAAGTGTTTCCTTATGATCAGGAACAAGATAGGGATGTCTGCTTTCTTCACTATAATAATATAGTAAGTACTCTTCACAACATAGTACAGTAAATTCTGGCTACAGCAATCAGACCAGAAAAAGAAATAAAAGACATCCGAATCAGAAAGGTAGAAGTGAAACTGTCATTATTTGCAGATGGCATAATACTGTATACAGGGAAACAAAGATTCCATTGAAAAACTGCTAAAACTGATAAATGGATTAAATAAAGTAGCAGGATACAAAGTAAATGTCCAGAAATCACTTGCATTATCATGCACCAATAATGAACTATTAGAAAGGAAAACTAAGAAAACAACCTCATTTACAATTACATCAAAAATACCTAGTAATAAATTTAACCAAGAATGTAAAAGACATATACTCAGAAAATTATAAGACACTGAAGGAAAAAATTGTGGAAAATACAAATTAGTGGAAGCATATACTGTGTTCATGGATTAGAAGAATTAACATCTTTAATATGTCCATACTACCCAAAGCAATCTGTAGATACAACGCATTTTCTATTAAGGTATCAATGACACATTTCACAGAACCAGAACACATATTTCAAAAATTGGTATGGAACCAAAAAAGATCCCAAGTAGCCATAGCAATATTGAGAAAGAAAAATAAAGTTGGAGGAATCACACTATCTTATATCAAATTATGCTATAAGACCATACTAATTAAAATAGCATTGTACTGGCATAAAGTAGACATATGGATCAATGGAACAAAATACTGAGCCCATAAATAAATCCATGTTTTTATGGTCAATTCATAATTGACAAAGGAGTCAAGAATATACAATGGGAAAAACTCGGTCTATTCAATAAAGGGTATTGGGAAAATTGGACATATTTGTGAAAAATAATGAAACTAGACTACTCTTTTTTTTTTACCATACATGGGAATAAACAACAAATGGATTAAAGACTTAAATGCAAGACTCAAAACCATAAAAAATCTTAGAAGAAAACAAAGGCAGTAAAATCTCAAACATTTCTCATAGCAATATTTTTTTCTAATATGCCTCCTCAGACAAAAGAAACAAAAGAATGAAATACACAAATAGGACTGCATCAAACTAAAAAAAAAATGCACAGCAAAAGAAACCATCAACAAAATGAAAAAACAATCCACAGAATGAGAGAACATATTCCCCAGTGATATATCTGATAAAAGGCTAACATCCAATATTTATAAAGAACTTATAAAATTCAACACCCCAAAAATTTCAATTTAAAACTGGGCAAAGTGGAGTCTAAAGAACAAAATAAACTAATTAACAAAATAGAAACAGACTCATAGATACAGAGAACAGACTGACAGCTGTCAGAGGGGAGGGGAGATGGGGGGCTGGGTAAAAAAGGTGAAAGGATAGGCAAAAAAACCCCAAACAAATAAAACAACTTCTAGACACAATAGTATGGCGATTACCAGAGGGGAAGGGGGTGCGGGGAGGTAGAAAAGGTAAAGGGGAGAGGGATAAATGGTGATGGAAGAAGACGACTTTGGGTGGTGAACATATAAAGATGACACGTTATAGAATTGTACACTGAAACATATTTTATTAACCAATGCACCCAAATAGATTCTATAAAATTAAAAAATAAAAATAAATTGGAGATGGAACTGTAATTTAAGAGCAAAAATTAAAAACTTTAGTTCTACAAAAGGCACTTTTAAGAGAAAAAAGATAAGCTATAGACCCAGAGAACACATATCTAATAAAGTAATGATATCTAAAATATCCAAAGGTATCTTACAACATAACAATAATTTTAAAATGGGCAAAAGATCTGAGTAGACACCTCACCAAACAAGTTACAGAGGTGGCAAACAGGCGTGCAGAAAGGTGCCTACTATCATGTGTGTCTTCACTCACATGTGTGCTGAAACAAATCACTGCAGACCTAGTGACTCATAAACAGTGGGATTTATGTCTCACACTTCAGTCTCACACTTCCGAAGCCTGCAGTCTGAGATTAACGTTGAGTTTGGTGAGAACCCTCTTTCAGACTGCTAACTTCTTGTAACCTCAGACAGAGAGCAGAGAGGAAACAATCTGTGATTCTTTTTCTTTTTCATTGTTGTTCAGTTCAGTTGTCCCCATTTTCCTCCCTGGCGGGCTCCACCCTTAAGGAGCTCATCTAACCCTAATTACCTCCCAAAGGCCCTGTCTCCTCACACCATCATGTTGCGGGTTAGACCTTCAACACGTAAATCTTAGGGGGACAAACATTTAGTTCACAACAACATGCAAATTAGGGGACTGAAAGTTTAAACAATGACCACTAACACTTCTTTGTATGTCTAAAGTCCAAAACACTGGCAATTTCAAGTAGTGGAGAGGATGTGAAGCAACAGGCACTCATGGATGGTGGGCGGAGTGCAGAATGGCTTAACTGCTTTGGAATATCACTGGGCAGTTGCTTCCAAGTAGAACGTATTCTCAACAGATGGTCCTGCATTCACTCTCCTGAGTATTTATGCAAATGGGTTGATAACTTATGTCCACACAAAAACCTGCACATGAACATTTATAACAACTTTATTCATAATTTCCTAATACTTAAAGCAAACGAGATGCTTTTTAAATGGTGACTAGAGAAACAAACTAGTACCTCCATACAATGGAATGCTATTTAGTGATTAAAGAAAAAAAAAGAGTCAGGAAGCCAGGAAAAGATATGGAGTAACTTTCAATGCAGAGCGCATCTCCGGGGAATAATCCTATTTGTTGCAATCTTGACCATAAGCAATTGCAAAGCCCTTATCTGGCAGGCCTCCTGAGTGAAAGCTGCTGGCCTCATAGGGGACTCAATACACAGTCTGAAGGGAATTTCAATCAAGTACTCAGCACCTCTTCACCCCGACTCCAGCTGGCTGTGTTTTTTTTTCTTTTTTTAAAAAAATTATTTATTGATTGATTTTAGAGAAAGGGATAGGGAGAGAGAAAGAGACAGGCAGACAGACAGACAGACAGACATGGATTTGTTGTTCCACTTATGTATGCATTCATTGGTTGATTCTCGTGTGTGTCCTGACTGGGAATCCAACCTGCAAACTTAGCATATGGAGACAACACTCACCAACTGAGCTGCCTTGCCAGGCTTGGCCATGCTCTTATGCATATCTACATTCTTGGCCCAAATGCCTCAATTTGTAGATCTGCTGGTAGGGAGCTCTCATCTGAGGGCTTTCTCAGGTGCCTCTGCCATGACCACTTTATTGGAGGGCTTTGAGACTTTTTTGCCACTGGAATTCCATATCCGGTACTTTTCCATTCTTCCACTTTTATTCTCTTCCTTCTCCCGGAAAGAACATAATAAAACAGCAAGAGCCTTTCCTTCAGGGCTCCCTTAGTAGACTCTCCCACCTGCACTGATACTTCTGACCTTCCTCTGGGGAAAAATGAAGCACTGAGGGAACGGTGCTTTTTCCTAGCTAGCCTCTTGCTTACTCATTGCAGTCAGTGCCCAAGGGAATGACTTTTACTTTCATTTTGGCCCATTGCCTTAACTGACCACTTAAACACCTGACAGCTCAGCTCTCCCCCACTCAGTTCCTGACACATATTGCTCAGTAAAAGAGGCCCTTTGGAAAAGGCTACATAATACTGTGCAGTTCCAACTATATGACATTCTGGAAAAGGCAAAACTACAGAGACAGTGAAGTATCGGCGGTTTTCAGGCACTCAAGGTGATGGGGTGAAAGGGCGGCTCCCAGGGGATTTCTAGGGCAGTGGAAGTGTCCGCGCAATCCTGTAACGATGAACATATGCATTGCACATTCATCTAACCCTGGAAGAGTGTCACACAAAGACAGAACCTTCATGTAACTAGGGACTTCAGTTAAAAATAACGTGTTGGTATTGGTTCATCGATTGTAGCAAATATACCAGCCAAGTGCAAGATGTTAATAACAGGGTGAACTGAGAGGAGATGAGGTGGGGGATGAATAGTTATATAGGAACTCTCTTTACTATCTTTTCCATTTTTTATAAACCTAAAACTGTTTGAAAAAATTGTTTATTAATTTAAAAGAATTATACCTGTTTGGAAAATTTTCCGTTAGGACTATACTTCAGGTACACGCTGGCGGAATTTTAGTGCCAGGTATGCTTCCAGGCCTAGGTTTCTTCTTCCTGAATCACCAGTCATAGGCATTTTCCCTTGAGGACTAGATGCAGGTTAAGAGGAAGGGGCTTAGAGCATGACTGTAAACCCTCGGCATCTCTGCGATTTATTCATGAAATGTATTTATACCTTTAGAACTTTCTCAAAACTGTCACATATACTGCTTCCGTTTGATAATGGAATGCAACTGGGCACACCCAACTGACGTGGTAGGTCAGAAAATACCCAATTCGTAATGATCACCCCAGGTCACACGGTAACATGTCGGCCTATGGTCAGGAGTTCTATTGGTAGTAAACCCTGCACTAAGACGAAAGCTGTTTTTTCCAAAAGGAGAATAGTTATCTGTAGATGATTGTGTAGCTTTTCTCCAAAGCCCTAAGGTCCATATTATGATTCACCTATAAATGCCTGTAAAATAATCCATGTCTGCCACAGTTCAAGAATTGGAAGATTTGGAGGGTCACATGGTCCCAGTGGCATAGTAGCTTGTATGGCTGCCCGGACCTATTACAGATTTTTCTCCAGTTTCTGAAATCTACTAAAAAATGGCAGCTTTTTTTTTTTGATTAGTCATTTTCTCAGAGTATAAGTAACATGCCTAAATGTGCTATCTTATGACCTCAAATTCCAAAGAGGGTCAGTAAAGGTTGTGCTTTTTTCTTAGTTGACAGGTTCAGGAAACTGTCTTTTACTTTGGAAGAAATATTGGACATGCCCCAGACCACTGGGTTCCTATAAATTTCAACAACATGGAAGACTCTTAAGATTTGGGGGTTTATTTCCAAGAGACCAACTGATCCCCTGACAGAGCTGTGCCATATTAGGGGTTCAGTGTTAGTCTCGTTGCTGACAGTTGATTATTTGAGACAGATGCAGCTGGATGTTCCTTTTAAATAGGAGTCAGTGCTGCTGGATCCAGGTGTTGCTTCCGCCTCCGCCCCCGCCTCCGCCACCGTGACCGCTCCGTTCCTCTGACCATCAGTGATGCCGGTTCTGGGGTGGCAGACGACAAATGCTGAATCACATTGATCAGGCAGGTCATTTAATCCACTCGATTATTCTGTGATTCTTTTATGGTGGTTGTATAAGAGGAGGTGTGAAATTTTTAGTCTTTTTACTCACTCTCTTGAGCAGGTTCTACTCACAGGTTCATATCCCTAAGTTCTTTGTCACTGATCACTCAATCTGCTGATAACCAGGCAATTATCTATTTTCCACAAACCCATGTATATTCTCACTTCAAACTGCTTTTTTTTCCTCCACAAAGTAAGTAGCTAAGTGTGTGACTTGCAGCTCTGCCCTTGGGAGCTACCATCCGTTTTTGGCTTGCACCATGAACTGAGATAGACCAGGAGGACATCGCGTTTGAGTGCTCTCTTCCTCTCCTGCTGCTCCTGCCACAGAGCTACTGATTGTGTGCAAGTCCTGCTGATGTTGATGCTTTGGCCATACTTATGTTTATTCTACAGTTTGGGGAATTTTCTGACTCCTAGATGGCGTTCATGGGTTTTGTTTTACTTGTACTACACTTTAGTAAAATTATACTATATTGTCTTGGTTTTCAGGAAATGTTTAGCACATGTACATACTATACTAATAGCATAATCACATTTTATTTTATTTTACCAGAATCCATTTAACAAATAAGGTGAAAATAATTGGTGCTCAATTGGTTTATAGTTATACTGAAAGCAATTGTAGTATAAATGATGGCTGTCTAAGGTAAGGATTATTTTAGAAGTATTTAGATCTTTGAATTATTGTTGAGCTTCAGTGTCTCTCTCTTGAACATGGATGACATGGGCACAGTGTCTAGTATTTCTGTCTAACTACTGAAATGATCAAATATAAACAACTACTGAATGAAAATATTTCATTTAGTACTCTAGATTATGGAAACAATTTATTGCAGAAATTTTCAGTGTACCAAATTTATAGCATATGCACTTTTAGAAAGTTTACATATTTCTAAAACCATTTTATAAAGCAATTGCATGTTAACTGAAATACAGAGAGCAAATAGAAAGAATACTTTCCAAATGTTAATATCTCATTTAATTCTGTCATTGACTTATTTTAAATAAAAAATATGTGCAGTTCTATTTGAAATTTAATTAAGAATTCTCAGCTGTGTTCTTATAAGAAGAATGTTGCAGACATTTTACCAGGAGTCATTAATTTTCAAATCAAATTATTTAGATCAATTCTCATGGAACTCCTTCTAGTCACTCATATACTCAACAAAATGTGTATAAGTAAAAAGGTACTGGGAAGCAGAGGGAAGGAGAATATATTTTTGTCTTTCAAGAAGGTCAGTTTAGAGGTGAAGTCAAATAAACATTAAAAAATTGAAAGCAAAGTGTTAACCACTCTGCTACAAGTACTTCATGGAGAAATGCTGCACTAACTCATCTCATTGATCTCCTACCCGCTCTGCTCACTCATTAATTCTGGCACCCTAGCCTCCATGGTGGTTCTTCAACAAATCCAGTGTGAGACCCTAAAATAAAAATACACTTAAAGCTTGCAAGAATAAAATCCTAAGGAGTTGGTTAAGAAAACTAGACTAAAAAAAAGATATCTAAGAACCTGACAGCTAACTAGAAGAAAGTGTTGGCAGTCAAGGGGGAAGAAATGGCCAAGTACAAATATAAATTCTCAACAACTAACACTGAAAAGCATCAACTTTATTTGGCAAAAAAGAAACTGCAGATGACTTTCAGATAAAATTACAATGCAGCAGAATAGATTGAGTGTGTTGTGCAGTGAGTGGACACTTGAATAGGGAAGCCCTGGCTGGTGTGGCTCAATAGATGGAGTGCTGGTCTGCGAACTGAGGGGTCATTGGTTTGATTCCCAATCAGGCAGGGCACATGCCTGGGTTACAGGCTAAGTCCCAAGTAGGGAGCACAGCATGCAAGAGGCAACCACGCATTGATGTTTCTGTCTTTCTCCTTCCTTTCCCATCTCTCTATAAATAAATAAATAAATAAATAAATAAATAAATAAATAGTTGTTAAAGAAAAGTGAATAGGAGAGAAAAAATGGAAACAAAGCACTGCATATTTCTTATATAAGCCTGGCTCTGAAAAAGAAAATCAAGAAAACAGCAAAGGCTGATTTTCCATTAGGTAATGAACTTAAGCTTCAGGACACATCATTTGCATGCATCCATGAGTAGAGGATATTGCTGAGAGGCCAGGAATATTCTATGCTCAGTTGCAATGGAAGCATTTTCATGTAAACAACTCTCATACATTTCCAAAGAAATCTCAGAAGAAAGGGCCTAAATGTTCTAGTCTTTCCTCATTTGTGGAAAATTCTTTTTGTCATGATAAATATTTACTTGTACCTAAACTTGTATGAATATCTTTCTTTTTTTTCTTAAAGAAAACCCACACAGTATAATATGTTTCAAACCTCTCAGATTCTAGATCCATCCTAAAGCAATAGATTACATGAAGGAATTTTCTTGGATGAATTTTTTTAGAGTGGTGGAAATGTAATCATATTTGTTTGCTGAGTAAAAATCTAGAAAGTTCAAAATTGTTAAAGATTTAAAAGAAAAGGAAGTGGTGGAACTTGAATATTTAAGTGGCAAGAGGAAATGAAATATAGAATAAAAACAAGGACTGGTATTTAACAAGAGGAAAGATATCAAGCAAGGAATCCTTGACCGAACTTTAGTCAGGCTCCTGAATGTTATCATAAGTCTAACTATACACTTACTTGTAAAATCCAGTTTTACCAAGAACTCTGCTACTTCAGTTCAGCCAGGACCAACTAACCCCTTCCTTTTCAATATCTTATCTCCCTTGATGTATGATTGAAATTCTCATCCTCCCCTGCCCACCCCCCACCATACTATCTAATTATTCCATCCTGTCTTCAGCAAACAATTTTGTTATTTTGAGTTATACAGAATTCCCTTCCCCTGATATTTCCTCTTAGTAATTTTCTAATCACTGTCTCCAACCTCCTTCTTGATTTTAAATTTGCCTTTGTCCGTGTTGTGTTTGGAGTTGAGTTCATTTCTCATGATGGATCTGAATAAAGAGTGTCTTTCGATCTTTAAGAAATATCATTGAATATTTCTTTCTTCAACATTAAATCTCATTAAGTGCAGGTAAGGATCTGTGAGGAAAAAGACTGTTAGTGGAGTGAGAGCAGGCAGGATGAAGAGGGTAGTAAAGAATGTAAATTAAAGAAATAAGCAAAAATGTATCTTAAAGATTATTCAATCTGCTTTTCATATTTTAGTAATATAAATTTCAACTCAGAACCAGACTTAGTAAACCACGGCCACTGCTAATGGCATGTGCCCTGGAGATACCATCTTTTTAATGATCCAAGAAAAGAAATGATATTTGTAGAAATAAAATAATATCTTCCACAAAGAATTTAGGATGTATTATCATTAATAAGAACCAGTAAGGCATTATTAGAAAATATCTTTGTTAGGATTAAAGAGTATGGCTGTGCTGATTTATCTTTTTTCAAGTGCCTGCAATCTTTATAATTAATCAGACAGAATTTCAACCACAGTTTCAGGTAGAGTCCTATCACTCTGAGAGTTGCACAGGAACTGTCATGTACAAGCTGGTGGAACTGTCTGCACATGTGGTGCTGTGGAAAGAACCCTGGACTGAAGGCAGATACCCACTTTGATATCTACCTGAGATAACCAGCTCAGGTCTGTGTGCAGTGAGTATAGTTGTCTGTCTAAATGTTTTCACATTTTATAAGGCAAGTAATTGCATCACTTGCCTACCTCAAACAATATTAATAGATCATTTATAACTTACATGATAAGAAAAAATAATTGGTAGCTTTCAAATAAATTAAACGTCCAGTAAAAAAGAAACAGTACACTTAAAATATATTAAAAATTCCTATGGCATCAATGTTGTAACAAACATTACTAGTAGGAGGAGTCAACAGACCTAAAATCTATATCTAATAGCTCATGCGAATATGGACTTTGGGAAATCAAGAAAACACCTTCACCTTTCACTTTCTCACTTTAAAAAGTGTTTAGTGAAAGCTGCCTGGCCTAATACTTTATCACCAAAAATTAAATTCTCTCTAAAAAGCCCACTATTATGCACAGTTGCATTAGAAGTTTGGTTATTGAGTGTATTCTTTGGGCTTAATTTGAGAAACACCATCTGTGATCCCTGTTAGAGCTGATACCCAGTTCTAAACTGTGGTGGTGATTATTATCTGTTCCACTAATTCCACATCAGGCTGGTCTTTATAGGGCACACAATCTGTTTATTCTACTGAACTGTGAGTAAATTGAACATAGGACCTTGTTTGATTTTTGTTTTTAATTCCTTGTGTTTCTATAGTAGGAGGCATACAGTCTAAGAGCAATAGATGTATGGAGTTTTGTTGTGATGATGAGTAGGAACAGAAAAATATCACATTGGACCTACAATTACATTTGTCCAGCCAATGTCAATAGTGATTTTTTTCAAAGTTGAAATGTATTCTGGGAGGTTATAGTGAACTTCTTTATTCAACCATTTATAGGTAGTATGGCAAATGCTGCAGTTTGGAGTGTAGGGGGCAGGAATTTCAGGGGAAAGGGGGAAGGGTTTACAGGAACAAGTATAAAGGACACATGGACAATAACTAAGGGGGGTGGAAATGGGAAGGAGGTGGGGAGCACGGGGCAGGGTGGGCTGGGCTGGGATGGGAGTAAAAGACAGAAACTATATATGAACAATTAAAATAAATAAATTTAATAAAAATATTCACACAGCCAACTGATAAAGCCATTTGAATATTTTTCCTTACATAAAGAAGATATGTATATGTCATATACATAAAAACATGCCAGAATACATGTATGTGTCAGAAAGAAAGAGAAAGCATTAGAGGAAAGAGACTCAATTCCTAGGTCCTGGACACGATGTGTTGAGGGGGATGGTGAAAGGTAAAATGAGGCCTGTCTTGCTCTCTCACAGGTAAATAATATTAAGACCTAAACAAGGGGAATTAAGTTTATAATGGTAAGTAGTGATTGTGAATGTAATCTATAAGGAATAGTAAGCAGACGGTCCATGCGAGAAGAAAATCAAATAGTGGAAAATAATTCAAGAAATCTGTGTCATGGAGAGTTTTGATATTCTATTAAAGAAATCTTTAAATTGTAGGCATCAGAGAGCCATTTATCATTTTCGATCCAGCGTAAATAGAATATAGTGAGAATTATTCAACAAAATCTATTGTCCAAAAAGGAAGCTTTTGTCTAATTAGGATAGTACAATCCGTTTTATTTCACAAAATTCTTCCATATGTGTGATGCACAGAACATTAACTCTAAATTGAAAAGTGAATAGTGAGCTGGCCAGGTAGCTCAGTTTGTTAGGGTGTCTTCCTGATATGCCAGCCTCATGGGTTTGATCTCTGGTTAGGATGCCTACAAGAATAACTGATGAATGCATAGGTAAGTGGAAGAACAAATCCATGTTTCCCTCTCTCTCTCTAAAATCAATGAATAAATTTAAACATTGAAAAAAACACAATTCTAAAAAAATGGAGGAATGAAAAAATGGAGCTGGAACAACATGTTAAGTATTGAAATATCTGTTCATTGCTTTGACAAGTTTGTGTGTGTGTGTGTGTGTGTGTGTGGTCATGGTTAATTTAAGGATAGGAGACTATCTATAGCCAATACTAACAATATTAGAGACCTGATTTTTGTCTTTATGGAAGCATTTGTTTTAGAGACTTCCAGATTATCTTGGCTATGTTTCATTTTTTAAGTCTGCACAGTGACAATTCTCATAAAAACTCCATCTCAACTTTTAAAAATATGCACCATCAAAAGACTAACATTCCTTCTGTATTTATCTTTCTGTCAAGTTCTGAAGGATTGTCCATAATGATGTTTATGAAATAAAAGAAATGAGCCATAAAAATAAATAAGTCACAGTGCCCCATAAAAGCCTTGCAAGAAGTGGTAAAAAATGCTGATGTAAACATTTCACCACAGGAAACCACTGTTACTTTGGACAAACACTAATGACAAATGAACAAGAGCACTAAGTATAAAAATCTAAAGCTGTTAATATTTTAACACATACAGAATTATGTCCTGGGCCATAATGCAAATTAAATGGAAACTTTTGAATTACAACCATGTTACCAGCCAACCTCTGCCTGAATTCCTTCCATTAGAAACAATTTTAAGGCTGAGTAGTATTCTACTTTATATATGTGCCACATCTTTTTTATCTAATCACCTGTCAAAAGGACACTACTTATTTCCATGTCTTGGTTACTCTGAATAATGCTGCAATGAACATAGGGGTGCAGATATCTTTGTGAATAAATGTTTTGAAATTTTGGGGGTTGATACCAAGAAGAGGGGTTTCAGGGTCATACGGTAACACTATTCCTAGTTTTTTGAGGAACCTCCATACTGTTTTTCATAGTGGCTGTACCAGCTCACATTTCCACCAGCAGTGAATAGGGATTCCTCTTTTCCACAACCTCTCTGACCCTTGTTGTTATTTCTTGTATTGTTGATAATAGTCATTCTGACAGGTGTGAGGTGGTATCACATTATAGTTTGGATTTGCATTTCCCTAGTAGCTGGTGAAGTTGAACATCTTTTCATGTATCTATTGGCCATTTGTATGTCTTCTTGGGACAAGGGTCTGTTCACATCCTTTGCTCATTTTTTAATTGGTTTGTTCCTTTGTTTGGTGTTGAGCAGCCAGAAGAAAAGATGAAATACTGCCACATACAACAACATGGATGGACCTTGAGAGTATCATAAGAAGTGAAATAAATTGGACAGAAAAAGTTAAGAACCATATAGTTTTATTCATAGGTGGGATATAAAACTGAAAGCAGAAAGTGAATAAATAAGAAAAACAAATGAAAACTAATAGACACAGACAATTGTATGAGGGTTATTAGAGGGAAGGGAGGTGGGGAGATAGTCAAGGGTAAAGCAGGTGGGTCAGGTACATGGTGGGGGAAGATGATGTGACCTTGTATGGTGGGTGCACAATGTAAGGTACAGATCATATGTCATAGAAATGTACACTTGAAAACTGCATGATCTTATTAACTAATTGTCACCCAATACATTTAATTAAAAAATTAAGTTATTTGAGATATTAGTCAGGAATAATAATACTAGTTTTGGGGATTTGTAATACACAATGCCCAAGCCAAATAGCCAGATAAAAGCAACATTTGGTGATGTTTTCTAAAAAAAATGTCAAAACTGTCCATTATCATGTTACAAACACAATCAGGAAGGCTGCTCTCCTTCCTAGCACCTGCCATTTTTCTCTCATATTTATGTCCTAAGGTACTGTGCTTGCCGTGAGTCAATCAGCCATCAGTAATCTGTGCTCCAAGTTCTGTATTAGATGCCTTTGGCGTCACTATTCTCATCTTCTGGAAAGGAGTTCTCTTCTGGCCGTATTCTGCAAGTGTGTCTTTCCCCTCTGCCCCATACCTGTCTGTGCCTGGGAGCTCACCGTGGGGGTGCCAGTGGACCTTAGAAGTGGGAGGGACTTAAAACTCCCAAGGGTAACCCCTGACTCATGGTGGACACACAGGAGTCAGTCAATGTATGTTCCTGCCTCCTACCATTCAGGAAGATAATTCTGGGAAACATTTGTCCAATTCTAAAAGGTTCTTGGTAGAAACAAACTCATATTCTTACAATGGTGATCTCACTGCTAAATCTTTATCTTCCTTATTCCTCATTTTTGCCTTAGTTTCTAAGGAATGTTGCTCTGGCTCTCCAAGATCATCTTGAAAAAAAATCATATCACAAGTCCTCCCTCAGGGTCTGCTTTGATAGAAAACCAGGCTAACTAGAGGATCTCTGCAATACATACTTAGGACTTAAATCCTCCAATGGATCATGATTTCCTATAGGATATAGTCCAGGCTCTGTAGTATAAGGCATATAAAGTCTTTGATGGCATAGATCTTACCTAATGCTCTTGTCCCTTCCTCTTGTCACAGCTGATCTTCAAATATTACTCCCTTGAAGTACTGCTAGCAGGTATCTCATGATGCCATAATGTTGCAAGCATCCACCCTTTGCAATTGTTGTTGACTACTCCTAAAATATTTCCCTCCTGCCCACTGAAAACCTCCTACACACACTCCTTTGCTAGGCTCTCTTTTGCCCTTTAAACACACTATCTCACTTACTTCTTTGTGTCTGTAGATAATTCTGTACTTACCCTGGTGCTGTTCATTTCCCACCTCCATGTATATGTTTGTTTCCTTTGCTAAACTCTACAAAACTGATAGTTCATTCCATTTTTAATTCTCATATACTCTGCAGTATCTGATTTATAATAGGTAGTAATAAACATTTATGTATGTTCATATAATGCTTAATCAATGAGCTTCATCCACCCTCTTGTTTAGTGAATCAATGTGCAATTTGTGTCTATATGACTGGTCCAGTTTACAAACTCTACGAGAGGACCTTAGGCAGACGTTTCCTTCAGTGACTCAAGACTGCAGCCATCCTACATGATTGCACATTGTGGCCACATAATTCTTGGATAAGTGCAGACTCACTGTTTATATAATTAAAATGATAATTGTGCATGCAAATTCATAAGTGCTCTATGAATCCGCCATAGTGCTTATTGAATACAGGCAAATGGAATGCTCTCTTAAGAGAATTAACTTTAGCACTAGAGAAAACATAATTAAAATTTAACAGATGTACAACACTGATGCATCTTCATGTATTTGAATTTTTATTATCATAGAGATGTTATGTGGAATAATAGGAGAACATTAATTTTAAGTTTACAAGATTAACAGCTTCTCTTTCAAAAGAAGAAATGACAGGGAATGTATAAGAAAGGGTATTTTCTGCAGCTCAGAGTTATTCTAATCAGAGGTTTGCTTATTTACTTATTTTTTATTACCAGAAAAATAACCTCAAAAAAGAATGACATTGATTTTACTGGCTTACATAACATGAAGCAGATTTGGATGTCAATTAGTGGCAAGTGGAGGCTGAGACAGTTGGAGTCACATCTAAGAATTCACTAATCTTTGTAAATTACTTTTATTTTAATGCATGAGCCAAACAGTTGCATAAAAGTAATATAAAATTCCACTTTAATCTGAGTTTCAACTACTGAATTATCCCCAAGAAGCTTTTAATAACTTTAAAATCAGAAATTCTAAAGTTTAATATTTCAGCTGCAAATGGGCTTATTTTATCCACCTTAAAAGTAACATATATAATTTTTTAATTAATAGAGTGGAAAAATTCTTACTATAAACTAAAATTGCTAACATTTTGTTTGTTAAATCTTAAGTAAATTTTTAAAATTAACATTTAAATTATAAATGTGTGTGTATATATATACATATATGTGTGAATGCATGACATACACACTCAGCTTATTATTTTGTTTATAGAGAATCAAATACTGTTAATTTAAAAATATATGTAAAAAACTGATTAAAAAGTGTCATTTGTCATATAATCTAAGCTATCTTCTTCTTTAACTTATCTATTCATAGTACTTGCTTTTTATGGAGGGCTATGAAGAATGAAAATACAAAATTCATATAAAATGTTTGTAAAAACTATTTATTGGAGCATAAAAATGCAAAAAACCCACCCTAGATTATTTGATGAATTTTCATGAGATTATCATGTCCATGAGACCACCAGCCAGATAAGTGAACAGTGTTGCTTGCAACTCAGTAGCCCCCTCATGCTTTCCCTCAGTTATACGTCCCTTGAGGAGGAACTGATTTCTTTCTTCACAGATTTTCTACCTGCTACTGAAAGTAGGTATAGAATTGTACAGTATGGGGTCTTTTGTATCTCTCATCCGTCACTCAATACAGTGACTGTGAGCTTAATCTGTGTTATTGCTTTTAGCAGAATTTCATTTTTTTTCTTATATGGTATTCTAATGTTGAAGAACAATTTATTTTTCCCATTATAGACTACAACAAGCAGTGTTGTCATAAACAATGTTTTTCATTCCTATTTGTGCACATATAGGCACAAATATTTTGAGGTTTTTACACAAGAGTGAAATTGCTGACTCAGAGGGTGCATTATCCCAACTTTAGTGGCTTAAAACACAAACAAACATTTATTATATCACAGAATTTCAATTCATTAGGAGTTCAAGAACAGTTGGGCCCTATACCCTGGACCAAGGTGTCTCTCGAGGTTGTGGTCTAGATGTCAGCCTTGGCTGCAGTTATCTGTAGACTCAACTGGGGTTGGAGGGTCTGCTTCCGAGGTGGTTCACCCAAGTGGCTATTGAATGGAAGTCTCAGTTCCTTACCAGGGGGGCCCTCCTTGGGACTGCTTACAGGCTCATGATAAAGCAACTGGCTGCACCAAGAGTGAGTGATCCCCACCAAAAACAAGGTAGAAGCCACAGTATCTTTCATGACCTGGCTTTGGAAGTCATACACTAACTATTATTTCCACAGTATACTGCTAGTTACAGAGGATAGCTTTTTCATTGCAGGAAGGAACTATATCACAGGGGTATCCAACCTTTTGGCATCTCTGGGCCACACTGGAAGAAGAAGAGTCGTCTTGGGCCACACATTAAATACACAAACACTAATGAAAACTGATGAGCAAAAAAAGGTTTTAAATAAATTCATGATTTTGGGTTGGGCTTCTTTCATAGCCATCCTGGGCCACATGCAACCTGTGGGCCTCGGGGTGGACACTCCTCATTGAGTAAATACTATGATTTAAACTCAAGCTTTTAGCCCTGGCTGGTGTAGGTCAGTGGATTGAGCGCAGGCCTATGAACCAAAACATTGCGGTTCAATTCCAAGTCAGGGCACATGCCTGGGTTGCAGGCCAGTTCCCATCAGGGGACACAAGAGAGGCAACCATACATTGATGTTTCTTTCCCTCTCACCTTCCCTTCCCTTCTAAAGATAAGTAAATAAAATCTTAAAGAAAAACACAAACTTTTAAATACTATGATTTACTCTATCATAGAATGGATACAGAGTACATAGTTACATGTATCATAGACATAGTACAGAGGTTGCTGACCCATCATGAAGCCTGGTTTGAAAAGAGTATTCACATATCGTTTCATATATAACTACCCTAGAGTTTCCAAAGTAGTTGTACCAATTTGCCTTTCCATCAAACTGTGTATAATTTCTTTTTTTCCTTCACATTCTTGCAATAATGGGTTTTGTCGATGTCTTCATTTTAGCCCCCTGGCGTGTGTAGGGACATCTTACTGTGGTTTCTTATTTGCATTTCCTGAATGAACTGAAATGCTTCCCCATGGATCTGTGGCTGTTTGCATGTCCTCTTTTGTGAAATACCTGTTTAAGGCATTTCCCATTTTTACATTGAATTGCCTGGCTATTTAAAATGGTTATTTATTAAGATTTACATTTTGAATCTAATTGTTTATTCTCCATATGATGTATATTACAAATATCACACTTTGTACTTACCTTTTTGTTACTTACCAGTTATTTCTTTTGATTAACAGAAGCTGCTACATTTCATGAAGTTTAATATATTAATAAGAAGTGCTTTTTTATGTCTGCTTAAATACTATTTTTCTACCCCAAGGTCATGAAGATATTCGTATATGTTATTTTCTAAAAGATTTACTGTTTTGTGTCCTACATATAAAACTATTAACCACTTAACATCAACTTTTTAAATATCATATAAAATAGGGCCATAACTGTTTTTCAAACAGACATCCAATTTGACAAAAATTATTTACTAAAATGTTCATCTTTTCCTGTAGGACCAATTTTGTCATAAATCAGAGGTCTATACTTAGGAGGAACTCATCCAAGACCAGAATTTATTTATAAAAATTTGTGTATTTATTTCTATATGTTTAAACTTCTGTCACCTTCAAAGTAGTCTCCATTTCATTCAATGCACCTGTTGAGACGATTTTTCTACTGCTCAAAATGGTTTTTGAACTTGTTGCTTTTGATGCCTTTCAGTGCTTCTGCTGTTTTTTGTTTCACCTCTTCCACATGGGCAAAGTGTTTCACTTTGAGGATTTTTTTTTCACCTGGGGAAACAAAGAAAATAAGTAGCTTAGGGTGAGATTGGGTGAATAATCTCATGGGGAGCATGGGGAGCATGTTCTTTTTGGTCCAAAACTGCTGAACACTCAGCTCAGTGTGGGCAGGGACACTGGTAAATCACCCATAATGAAATGGGCAAATGGGTTAAAAAAGTTTTCAAAAAATTTCTCTGAATCTGAATGCAGCCTCTCACAACAACACCAGCTGCTACACTGATACAGATGGGTTCCTAGAACACTCACCTAGCAAGGAAGTCTGTACTACAGGGGCCCGCCTTCCAGAAGATAGTTCTGGGTTTTTTGGGTCCCCCCCATACTTATATGGGTTAGCTTTTAGAAATTGTTTTGATCCATCAATCTTTTTCATAATCTTTACACTGGAAAAATTTGTCTTAATTACTGTTATTTTGTAAATCTTGAGGATCTGGTATATTTTTTATTATATTTTTAACCAAAATTGTTGTATCTACTGTAGATTCTTTGCATTTCAATGTAGAGTTTATGATTGGCTTTAAAACTCCCAACTCCCCCCTAAAGAATGGCACTGAGATTTGATTAAAAGTTTATTGATTCTATAGGACAATTGAACACATTATAATATTGAATCTTCAATTCTATTAGCATGGTTTATATCTGTATTATTTAGAAAATATTTAATATTTTTCAGTAATACTTTATAGTTGTGGCAATGTCATATTTTTATTACATTATTCACAAGCATAGTCATAAGCAATAACATTGGAATAATAACTTTCCAGTAGTTTTTGTATGACATATAATAACAAAATTAGTTCACCTTGACATTATATCAAGCAAACCTAAATTAGCTGATTCATTATAGTGGTTTATCTATAGGTTATTTTGGACTTGCTATATAACAAATTGGGTTATCTGTGAATGATACTAAGTATATGTCTTCCTTTTGTATACTTGTGATTTTATACATACTTATAAAAATATTTATATCTTATATATTTTTATAGTTGCACTGGATAGAATCTTCAGATAGTGTTGCATAGGAGCACTGAGGGCAAGTATTCCTGTTTTGTCCCAATTGTGTGTAAGGCTTTAAATATGGCATCATTGCATATGGGTATTTGCTATAGTTTTATTTTTTGAGATTCTCTATATCAGAGGAAGGCTCTTATATCTGTGGTTGAATAAAACTCATTTTTTTTATCCTGATGGTTTTAAGTCTTATGACATGTTTTTTTTAATTTGTTAAGTAGTCATCTGAACATCTCCCCTCAGAAAGAAAATGTAATGATTTATATTGATAATTAATATTTTTGGAATAAACATAATTTGGTGGTAATAATTTGGTAGGCATGTATACTTTTACATACACTGCTGAATGCTATTTGATATTTTTTGCAAGTGATTTATTTGTACTTAAGTTCAAAAGAAATTAGCCTGAGTTTCATTTTGTTTGTTTTATTTTTCAGCAATGTTCTTGCCAGGTTTTAGCATCAAGGTTATGCTGACCTCATAAAGTGAAATGGAAAGAGTGTTCATTCTCTCTGTTCTCTGGACGAGAATTTTTTATTATTTATATTATTTCTTCTTTAAATGTTTAGAAAATTTCACCAGGGAATTCATGTGAGTTTGATGTTTTCTTTGGGGGAAAGATTTTAAATAAATAATAGATGAGTAGCCAGATTTCCTTTTTTGCTTCTTTCAGTTATAATTGCTTTAGTGAAGCAATTATAGATTTATTGACTTACTTTACTTATTTTTACTTATATTTATAATAAAACATTTGCTTACAATTTTACAATTTTCCCTCTGCAATATTACATTCCTGACATATATTCCTTATTTCTTAGTAAGCCTTAATGCTCCCTTTTCTTCTTATTTTATTATGATGTCTTATATCGATGCTGTGCCTGATTTTCCTCCCTCAAGAACAATTTAGTATTTTTTGGATCAGGTGTTTGCATGAGTTTCCTATGATGTAGGACCATAGGATGGTGTAGGACCAGGGCAGTCTTTTGACAAATGTGGCTCCCATGTGTTTTTATTTTGTCTAGTCCTACCTTTTCTACTTCTGTGATATGAGCTGACCCAGGCATCTCTTAAAAGTCAATGTCATTCAACCCAGTTCTAACATCAGTTAACAAAGGCTTAAGCATTAGTCTTATATGTGAAATACTCATTCTATGAAGGCTTTAAATTTGATATAGTTTTATTTTGTAATTTTTGAAATATTCTGGTGGTGCAGCCTCTCAACTCTCTCTATTCTTCCTTCATTACATTCTTGAGTAGCTTTTTTAAGTTATCTCATGCACATTTATGTCAAATTTAAAACCAATCTAGTTGTCTTTCCCAAAACATAACTCCTCATTGGGACTCTCTTGGTCACTCAGGTGAACTTTGGATCATCTCTATCTTACATATCTCTGCTTAACTTTAATTAACAAGAAATGTTATTTTTACAGCTTATCCATGTTTTTTCCCCCCATTTTTTCTTGCTTCTATCCTAGACTGGACACTGTAACTTTATTTTCTGAATACAGAATTTTTTACCACTGTAATTCATCTTAAAAATATTTTTTATTTGTTCATTTTGTTCATTAGATTTCATATGTAAGTGAAGTCATATGGTATTTGTCTTTTTTTACCTGCCTTATTTCACTTAGTATTATACTCTCCAGGTCCATCCACAACATTGCAAAAGTTGGGATTTCCTTCTTTTTTTATGTCTGAGTACAAATGCACCACAGCTTTTTTATCTACTCATTTACTGATGAGCACTTGCCTGCTTCCAATTCTTAGCTTCCAAGTCTATCATAAATAACGCTACAATGAACATAGTGATGTATATATTCTTTCAATTAAGTATTTTGGGTTTCTTTGGATATATTCAAAGTGGAATTGCTGGAACTGTCATAAGACAGTTTCAGTTTCAATTTTTTGAGGTAACTCCACACTGTTTTCCACAGTGATAGCACCTATCTGCACCCCCCACCAATAATGCATGAGGGTTCCCCTTTCTCCATATCCTCACCAACACAGCCTCATAGAGATAGAGAATAGACTGATAGCTGTCAGAGGGGAGGGGGATTTAGGGGCTGGCAAAAATGTAAAGAATTAAGCAAAAACAAACAAATGAACAAAAGACTTCATGGGCACAGACAACAGTATGGTGATTACCAGAGGTAAAGAGAGAGGGGGTCAGGTAGAAAAGGGTACAAGGGGGATAAATGGTGGTAGAAGGAGACTTGACTTTGGTTAATGAACACACAATACAGGTATATTGTAGAACTGTGCACTTGAAACCTACAGAATTTTATTAACCAATATCTCCTCAATAAATTCAATAAAAACTATTTAAAATATTGTCAAAAATTAGCCCTGGACAGTATGGTTCAGTGGATTGAGCACAGACCTGGAAACCAAAGGGTTGCTGGTTTGACTCCAGTCAAGGTGTATGCTGGTGCTGTGGGCCAGGTCCCCAGTAGGGGACACACAAGAGACAACCACACTTCCTTACTTTCTCCTTCCTTACCCTTTCTCTAAAAATAAATAAATGAAATCTTTTTAAAAAATAAAAAAAAATTATCAAACATTAGCTCAAACATAATTGTGCAGCAGATAATGAGATTGTAAACTAAAAATATTCCCAGTCATAAATATTAACGACTCTATACATTCTAATTCTAAATAATCCCTTCAATCCTCTTTATACCATTCTTCTCATAGTTCATAAATTCTCATTTTCAATAATGATTTTTCAAAATTGGCACCACCGTCTTCAACTACTGCTCAAGGATAAAACACCAATGGGAGAATCCTAGCACTTGGGGGTGAGGATGAAGCACCGCACTGCACCACAGAGACCAGGAAGGTCTGTATAAGAAGAGCCTATGCGTCGGCCACATCAGCCTTCCTCGAGGCCAGTGCAGTACCATGCAGAGAGGTCTCCTTTGAGCCTCTGATTGTTCCAGTGGGAAAACAGAAACCAGAAGGAAGAGCCAATCTTCCCCAGCATCAGGATCACATTGTGGCAGTTCCTTCTCTGATATCACACCACAGGAATTGCAGGAGAATCTGTGGGGATCAACCACAATACTAAAGGAGAAGGGAAGAGGGTCTTGAAACAACCAGCACATGGGGCTTGGCAGGCAGAGTTCACACCATCAGTGCCCAAAGAGTACTCCTAACCAGCAGCTCTACTCATCAGCAGAACCAAGCTGGGGGCACACTCTGACCAGGGAACAAAGTGGAGTGCAGATCTACATGATTCATATCCTCAGAGAGGAGTTTTGCCAGCCCTAGGTTTGCCCAAACCAAGGCAAGGAGCCCAGTGACAGCCTCACACCTTGTGGAGAATTTCTTCCAGCCCTGGTTGAACAGGAGGGCTGGAGACAACTCCTACAAGCCATGTAGACTAGCAGTGCTTGAGCTGAGAGAAGGGCAGGCAGAGCTGGTAGTTTGTGAAGCCAGTGGTCATGTTTGCCAGGGAACTTTGGGTGTGGATCAGCTTAAGTAAAGGAAACAGAGAGCTTTACTGACTTTATAGCTCTTTCTCCCACTGCATCTGGACAGGGAATCTAATTTGTAGCTCTACTTATCCCTGAATACAGCCTTCAGCCTGTCCAACCATGGAAACTAACCAGAGCACACAGGAAACATCACTGTAGCTTTCAACAGCCCTACCTACAGTGTCACTTGAACAAAGAACACAGCCCATGGCTTCCACATCTGCAGAGCAAAAGTGGTGCCCTCACCTGACCAGAAAATTCAGGGCACCCTCTGGCCTTATTTGGATTCCCACACAACAACCTGTACAAACCCTGGATCCCATCTTGTGGCGCTGTCAGGGCCCAGAAGCATTCATAGTGCCACCTACTATGGAATATATTGGCCAGTCCTGACCATCTAGTAAGCCTCACCAGAGACTCCAGGCAACTGTGGAGCTTCAGTTGGGTAGGGAACCAAGCCAGCAGTCCTATCCAATTATTCTCAGCATGAGGTACAACCCCTGCCCACCCACATGCCCATCCTCAAATCTAAACATTGCCTTTCCTAAAAATAGACCAAAATAGCACATCGCACCTGCCTAATGACATTACAACCAGATATCCAAGAAACCCAAATTGAAGTGACTAGTGAAGGATGGTCTCTGCACACCTGTAAGGCCCAGAAGAGGATCCCACTTACTAAAGTGGAAAGGTAACCTGTGTTCATAGACTGGAAGAATTAATATGGTTAAAATATCAATACTACCAAAAGCCATCTATGGATTCAATGCAATCCTTGTCAAGATTTAATGGCATTTTTTTACTGCAGTAGAAAAAGCACTTCCAAAGTTTATATGAAACCACAAGAGACTGAATAAACCAAAGAAATCCTAATGGGATTTCCTGATTTCAAATGATACTATATTATAAAAAACAGTATGATATTGGCATAAAAACAGACAAATAGACTAATGGGACAGGACTGAGAGCCTAGAAACTAACCGAAGCACATACAGTCAATTAATACTTGACAAGGGAGGCAAGACTACTCAATGGAGAAAAGGCAATCTCTTCAATGAAGAGTGCTGAGATAATTGGACATTTACATGTAAAAGAATGAAAATGGACCCACATCTTACACCACTCACCAAAATTAACTCAAAATGGATTACAACTTAAATGTGAAACCTGAAACCAGGAAATTCCCTGACGTGATCTTGATAATGACTTTTTGGTTGTGACAACTAAGACACAGAATAAAAAGTAAACAAGTGAGAGTACGTCAACCTAAAAAGCTCTAAATGAAAAACAAACAAACAAACAAATAAAATGTCAACAGAGTAAAAAGACAACCTATGGAATGAGAAAAATATTTGCAATCATATATCCAACAAGATGTTAATATCTAAAATATATATACAACTCAATAGCAAAATCACAAATACCCCAATTTAAAAAATTAACAGAAACCCTGAGTAGACATTTTTCCAAAGAAGATATATGAATGGCCAACCAGTGCATGAAAAGATCCTCAACATTAGTAGTCACTAGGGAAATGCATATTAAAACCACATGAATTGCAGACTAATACAACCATTATGAAAAACAGGATGGAATTTTCTCCTGTTAATTAAAAATAAAAATAAATCTGCCTTTTGACCCAGCAATTCCACTGCTAGGATTATATCCTAAGAACACTGAAACACTAATCCAAAAGAACCTATGCACCCCAATGTTCATAGCAGCACCATTTACAATAGCCAAATGTTGGAAGCAACCTAGGTGCTCATCAGTAAATGAAGGGATCAAAAAACTATGGTACATTTACACAATGGAATTCTATACAGCAGAAAGAAAGAAGGAGCTCCTGCTCTTTGCTACAACATGGATGGAACTGGAAAGCAATATGCTGAGTAAAATAAGCCAGGCAATAAATACAAATACCATACGATCTCACCTTTAATAGGAACCTAAACAACAAAACAAACAAACAAGAAAAATATAACCAAAGACACTGAAATAGAGAACAGGCTGACAGTGACCAGAGGGGAGAGGGGAGGGAATTTCAGGGGGAAAGGGGAAGGGTTTGCAGGAACAAGTATAAAAGACACCTGGACAAAAACTAGGGAGGGTGAAAATGAAATGGAGGTGGGGAAGGCTGGGGGGGGGCTGTTGGCTGTGATGGTAGTAAAAGACAGAAAACTGTACTTGAACAACAATTAAATTAAAAAAAAAGAGATATCCCCTTATGCCTGTTAGAATGGCCATCATCAAAAAGACAAGGGGTAACAAAAGTTGGTGAGCATGTGGAGAAAAGCAAACCCTGTGCACTGTTGGTGGGATTTTAAACTGGTCCAGCTCCCATGAAAAACAGCGTGGAGGATCGTCAAAAATATAAAATACAACTACCATAAGATCTATTAGTTCCACTTCTGGGAGTATGTCAAAAGGAAACAGAAACACCAATTCAAACATATATCTGCACCCCATGTTCATGGCAGCATTATTTACAACAGCCAATACATGGAAACAACTTAACCGTCCATCAGTAGATGAATGGATAAAGAAGGTCCATTGTGTATGTACCATGGAATATTAGTCATCTGTATAAAACAAGAAAATCCTATCATTGTGACAATATGGATGAACCTTGAAAGCATTATGCTAGGAAAATGTCAGGCAGAGAAAGACATACTGTATAGTCTTACTTATGTGAAATAAAAAAATGGGAAAAGAGATTATACTTCTGTTTACTAGACTTGGAGGGTGGGGAGAGGAGGGATTGGAGAAAGGCAATCAAAAGGTATCAACTTCTAGTTATTGAGTAAGTACTAGGGATGTAATGTACATGATGACTGTAGCTGAAACTGCTGAATGATATATAGGAAAGTTCAGAGAAAAAATCCTGAGAGTTCTCATCATAAAATATTTTTTTTATTTTATCATATTTATATGAGAAGATGAATTTTAGCTAAACCTATTGTGGTAATCCTTTTACAATATTTGTAAATCAAACCTGTAAGGCATTGTACTGTAGTCCTTAAACTTTTATGCTGATACATGCTGATTATTTCTCAATGAATCTGGGAAAATCAAAGCTTGTGGGAGCAATAGTTTGGGGTTTTGTTTTGTTTGCTTTAATTGATTTGAAATTCTGGCTACCACTGTGATAGTGTGAGATGGCCCTCATTCTTATATAACAGTAAGTGAAACAGAATAGGATATATCTAAAATTTGATCTCTTTACTTAATAACTTCTAATGAACATAAAGAAATTCTTCTATTAATGTATTTGACTTCTCCTTGATAGGACCATGGCAGGCAAACTCATATGTACCTATCAGAAACCTGTTTTAAGAACAACCCCTTCCCTTGCCTCTTCCAGCTTCTAGTGTTAGATAAATGCATCTCTTCAGAGGAGATTTTCATTATTGATTATTCATTAAATGTTTCTGTGTGCTTAGTTTAGTCTGCTAAGTGTTCAAATGTTCTTATTCTTTGTGTGCCAAGAACATATTGGTGGGCAGAAGAATGAATAACTTACCCCTAAAGATACCCACATCGTAAAATCCTGAGCTTATGAATACATTAACTTACCTGGAAAAAAAGAACTTTGCCTATGTGATTAACTTAAGCACCTTGAGTTTGGGGGAATATTCCTGGATCATTGAAGGGAGCTCAATCTAATCACATAAGTCCTTTAAATGAGAGAGGACTTATGTGACTGAGTTCAGAGTCGGGAGAGATACAACATTTTCAGCGTTGAAGATGTGTAAAGAGGACCATGAGCCAAGAAATATGGGTGGCCTCTAGAAAGCTGGAAGAGAGAGGCAAGAAAAAGGATCCCTCCAGATCTGCTCTAAGACTATAATTCTTGTCGTTTATTCACCTGTTGCTGGTTATATGGTGAGAGTGTTGGTCTCTCATGGCCCACCACCTTCTAGGCAGAAGGAGAGGTCTCTGTGCTATATATTGCTTCTAAATTTGTTTTTCTTCCTGTGTTGGGCTTTGCCTTTGGAACCTATCTTTGTTTTAAGTAAGCTTCGTGTAATATTGAGTTGGCCAAAAAGTTTGTATGGTTTTTTTTTCCGTAAAATAAATGACACATTTTTCATTTTCGCCAGTAACTTTCTTGATCAGGATATTTTAAGTATGTTGGCTGTCTCCTGTTGATTGTTCTCAGTTAATGTGTCTGTTTGATCACTATCAACTTCACCTGGTCTCCCTGACCATGGAGCATCGTCCAGCGAGAAATATCCAGCACAAAACTTTGCAAACCACTTTTGACATGTTCGATCAGTCACAGCACCTTCTCCATACACTGTACAAATCTTTTTTGCGTTCCAGTTGTATTTTTACCTTTCTTGAAATAATGAAGTATAATATGCCAAAAATATTGCTTGTTTTCCTCCATCTTAAGGCTACACATTTTGATGATTTTTAAATGCATGCTGATATGAAAACTGTCAAAATACAATTGACAAGATTATTTCAAGTAAAATTAAAACAACTAAGTGCTACTAGAGCCACCTTATGGAAAAAAACAAATGAAAATTTTGGCCATTCCAATAGTTGGGCAAAAGGTGCCTAATGAACATAGTGCTGAATTAGCTGACGGTAGCTCCTGAATGCAGGCCCCATCACTACAGATACCCAGGAGGATATTTTTATAAGTTCATATCAGGCTATTAGTAGGACTCCTTTCCTAGCACATTTTGGGCTACAGCTGCCACATTGTCTATATAGTCTGCATTTGTACAATGAACTATATATATATATATATATATTTATGATTTTAAGATAGGGAACATTTAAAAAACTTTTTATTTTGAAATAATTTGAATATTAACAAAAAGTTGCAAATATGGTACAAAGAACTCCCATATATCCTTTGCCCAAATTTCCCAGATGTTAACATTTAGAAACACTTGATTTATCAAAGAAGAGTTTTTTAATTGATTATGCTGTTACAGTTGTTCTATTCCCCCTTCATTCCCCTCCACCATACCCCCCATCCCCACCATTACCCCCCTTTAGTTTATGACCATGTGTCTCAAGTCCTTTAGATTCTATATTTCCCATGCTATTCTTGCCCCCCCCCCATCTATTTTCTATCTACTGTCTATGCTACTTATTTTCTGTACCTTCTCCCCCCATCTCCTCCTCCCACTCCCCTGTTGCTAACCCTCCTTGAGATCTTCATTTCTATGTTTCTACTCCTGATCTAGCTGTCCTTTTAGTTTGCTTTCATTTTAGGTGTGGTTGTTAATAACTGTGAGTTTGTTGTCCTTTCACTGTTCATGTTTCTTTAACTTCTTTCTCTTAGATAAGTCCCTTTAACATTTCATATAATAAGGGCTTGGTGATGATGAACTCCTTGAATTTGATCTTATCTGAGAAGCACCTTATCTGTCCTTCCATTCTAAATGAAAGTTTTGCTGGATAGAGCAATCTTGGTTGTAGGTCTTTGGATTTCATGACTTGGAATACCTCTTTCCAGCCCCTTCTTGCCTGTAAAGTCTCTTTTGAGAAATCTGCTGACAGTCTGATGGGGACTCCTTTGTAGGTGACTATCCCCTTAGCTCTTGCTGCTTCTAGGATTCTCTCCTTCATTTTAATTTTGGCTAATGTAATTATGATGTGCCTTGGTGTGTTGCTTCTTGGGTCCAACTTCTTTGGGACTCTCTGAGCTTCCTGGATTTCCTGGATGTCTATTGCCTTTGCCAGATTGGGGAAATTTTCCTTTATTATTTGTGCAAATACGTTTTCCACTGGTGGTTGTGCCTTTCCCCCCTTCTGGTACCCCTATAATCCGGATGTTGGAGCGTTTAAAGATGTCCTGGAGGTTCCTAAGACTCTCCTCATTTCTTTGAATTCTTGCTTCCTGACTCTTTTCTGTTTGGCCATTATTTGCTTTCTTCTGGTCCACTCCATTGATTTGAGTCCCAGTTTCCTTTTCATCACTATTGGTTTCCTGTGCAATTCCGTTCATTTCAATTAGTTTCGCCTTCATATGTTTCTCTAATTTGTGGCTATAATCAACCAGTTCTGTGAGGATCCTGATGACCAGTGTTTTAAACTGTGCGTCTGAGAGTTTTGCTATTTCTTCATCACTTAGATCTATGGGCTCTGGGGCTTTGAGATCTTGCGACATTTTTGGTCTGTTCTGGCCCTTTAAGTGTGAGAAGTGGTGCCTTGGACTCCCAGGTCGCTGGGTTGTGACGCTGTATGTGGGGGCGTGGTCAGAGCGGGGAAATGGCGGCGCCCTTCACTGCCACTTGCCGCGGGGACCCACCGGGCCGGTCCAACCGCCCACTCCCTCGCCTGACTGCCCGTGCACAAATGCACGACCACAGTCAACACGCAGCACCGCTTCCCCGCTGTCTCCTCCCGGTCGCTCGCCTGGTCACTCGCTCAGTCGCTCACTAGGTCCAACCCTGCGCCTGGATTCCGCGAGTCTGGATTCCGCGCCTGAGCCAGTCTGACCGAGTCCTCCTGTGCAACCCCGCTCCACCAGCCACTGGTTTCACCCCTTACCGGTCAGGCTGCAGAATTTGTTGTTAACGGACTTCCGAAAAGTTCAATTTTCCGTGTTCTGGCTATGTTTTGTGTTGCTAATATTTAGTTGTCCCTAAACTTGGTTGTGTGAGAAGGCACGGCACATCCACCTATACCTCCATCTTGGCGGAAGTCAGGAAGAGTTTTAGAGCGTACAGCTCTCTCAGTTGTTGACACGCGTCAGCCGCACCTCAATCTCACGTGTGAATTCCCGGCTGTTAGGCTCCAGTCCCTGGAGTCTCCGGAGTTGCCCGCGCTTTTCCTAGAAAGCTACGGATCAGACTATCGAACAATATATTTAACTGCAGTGGAATTGCATGTAGTCTGCATTTGTACAATGTAGACTTCCTGCAAAATTTACAGGCACTTTGAAAAATTAAAAGTACGACTCTATGTTAAAAATTATTAACAGTTTTAGGACAGCAACAGAGATCGTTAAACCTAGTGAAGACCCTTCTGTGCACAGGGCCCTGTGCACTGCCCTAATTACATGACCACATTCTTTACAAAGTCACTATGACTTTACATTGGTTAAAATATTACATAGGTTTCATTGTGCATTTCAACGATACATCACCTGCACATTACATTGTGTGCCCAAAGGCGAGTCATCTTCCCTCACCACATTTCAGCCCCCTTTCCCCTTTCCCCTCCAAGCCCCTTCTCTCTGGTAACAACCTCACTGTTGTTCATGTCTATGAGTTTTTGTTTTTCTTGTTTGTTCATTTGTTACTTTCAGTTTTGTATCCCACATAGGAGTGAAATCATACGGTTCTTAACTTTTTCTGATTGACTCATTTTACTTAGCATAATATTCTCTAGGTCTACTCATGTTGTAAATGACAGTATTTTATCTTTTCTGATGACTATGTAGTATTTCATTGTGTATATGCACCACATCTTTTTAGCCAGTCATCTATCAAAGGGCACTTTGCTTATTTCTATGTCTGACTACCATGAATAATGTTGTAATGAACACAGCAGTGCATGTACGTATTTGCAAATGAATGTTTTCAATTTTGGGGTGTAGATACCCCTAAGAGGTATCCCTGGGTTGTGTGGTAATGCTGTTCTTAATTTTTTGAGAAACTTCCTTACTGTTTTCCATAGTGGCTGTACCAGGTTGCAGTCCAACCATCAGTGAAGGAGGGTTCATTTTTTTTCATAACCTCTCCAACACTTACTACTTCTCTTGATGATACCCATTTTAACCAGGTGTGAGGTGGTATCTCACTGTACTTTTAGATTTGCATTTCCTTAATAGCTATCGAAGTTTATCTTTTATGTATCTGTTGGCCATTTGTACGTCTTCTTGTGTGAAGTGTCTGTTCAGGTATTCTGCCTATTTCCTAATGGGACTGTTTGTTTGTTTGGTGTTAAGTTGTATGAGTTCTTTATATATTTTGAATATTAACCCCTTGTTGAAGTTGTTGTTTGAAAATATTCTCTCCCATTTGGTTGGTTGACTTTTTTGTTTTGTTGACAGTTTATTTTGTGGTGTGGAAGCTTTTTTAGTTTGGTATAGTCCCATTCATTTATGTTTGGTTTTATTTCCCATGTTTTGGGGTCAAATTCATGAAATCTTCTCTAAGACCAAGGTTCATAGGTTTAGTACATACGTTTTCTCATATGTAATCTATTGTTTTAGGTATCATATTTAGGTCTTTTATAGATTTTAAATTAATTTTTGTAGATGTGACAAATTGTAGTCTAGTTTATATTTTTAACTTTTTTTATTGTTATTCAACTACAGTAGTCTCCATGTTCCCACAGCACTCCCCCCACCCCACCATGCCCACCTCCCACCCTTAATCCTGCCCCCTTTGATTTTGTCCATGTGTCCTTTATATGTGTTCCAGAAAACCCCTCCCACTTGTTTCCCCATTATCCCCTCCCACATTCCCTCTGGCTACTGTCAGTTTGTTCTTTATTTCAGTGTCTCCGGTTATATTTTGTTTGCTTGTTTGTTTTGTTGGTTAGGTTCCACTTATTGGTGAGATCATATGGTGTTTGTCTTTCACTGCCTGGCTTATTTTACTTAGCATAATGCTCTCCAGCAAATCATAGTCTAGTTTAATTCTTTTGCATGTCACTTTCCAATTGTCATAGCATAATTTATTGAAAAGACTTTCTTTTCTCTATTGTATATTTTTAGCTCCTTTGTTAAAAATTATTTGCCATATGCATGTGGTTTTATTTCTGGGGTCTCAGTTCTGTTCCATTGTTCTGTGTGTCTAGCTTTCTGCCAATGCCATGGTGTTTCCATTATCATTCCTTTATAGTATAATTTGATGTCAGGTAACAAAACCAAAGGTTTTCTCTCAAGATTGTTTTTGGCTATTGTCTTTTGTGGTTCCATACATATCTGATGATTCTTGTTACATTTCTTTAAAAAATGTCACTGGGATTTTGATGGGGATTGCATTAAATCTGTATCTTGCTTTGGGTAATATGGACCTTTAAACTATTTGATTCTTCTGACCAATGAACATGGAGTACTTTTCCCCTTCATTGTGTCTTTTCAATTTTTTCTAAATAATGCTTTGTAGTTTTCAGTGTATAGGTCCTTCACATCCTTTGTTAAGTTTATTCCTAGTTATTTTATTCTTTTTGCTGCAATTGCAAAAGGAATTGTTTTTGTCATCTTTTACTGAACTACATTACTAGTACATAAGAATGCAGGGATTTTTGTATCCTGTGATTTTACTGTATTTGTTTATTGTTCCTAACAGTTTTTTTTGGTGGAGTCTTTAGTATTTTCTGTATAAAGAATCATGTCACCAGCAAAAAGTGGCGATTTTACTTCAGTCTCAATCTGGATGTCTTTTATTTCTTTCTCTTGCCTGATTTCTCTGGCTAGGACTTTCAGAACTATGTTGATCAGAGTGGTGAGAGTGGGCATTCTTGTCTTGCTTCTGATCTTAGAGGAAAGTTTTCAGTTTTTAAGCCTCGAGAATGATATTGGCGAGGATTTGTCATGTATGGCCATTATTATGTTGAGATACTTACTTTCCTTTTGTAGGCATTTTATTCAGTGTTTTAACCATAAATGAGTGTTGTATCTTAAATGCTTTTTATAAATTTAATGATGAAATTTATTTTATCCTTTATTTTTAATGTGGTGCATTACATTAACAATCCGTTTTTGATAATTTTGAAAAATACATGCTTTCCAGGGTTTAGATCCTGAGGACTTGGACATTTGCCAGTGAATGGGGAGACGAGGGATCTGTGCGATGGTCAGAAGCACACCCATCTCTGCACTGTTCCCAGCCTGTAGGTTCTTAGAACTGGTGAATATTTAAATTTTTTTCCATCATTTTGGATAACTCATCTGGTTCTGTACAATTCAATTACAGGTGCAATTGCTTCCTAACCTGAAACTCAGGTTGCCTCCTTCAAGTCTGTTTTTTGTGCATATGTTTGACATAGAGTTTCTATTATTTGAGGGGTTTTTAATTTGTTTATTTGTCCTTACTTTATTGTTATGTACCTAATCTTCTTACATGCCCCAAAGAATAAGTTGGTATGGCTGAAATCCTGAACATCACAAACCTGGGCTCTGTCCTAACTTTCATAATATCTAAACAATCTCATTTAAAAGTGAGTCGAGCAGCTAAATTCAATTACAGTGCTGGGTCTATTAAGTTACATTTCTGCCACGTCCACAGTTGGATCCCTTCCTTGACAAAGTCAGGAGGGGAGGTCCAAGACTTCAAAGAAGCATTTTCCAACCTGGTGGACGTGGCATGGAGGGCATGTTTACCCCCCGAGTCAATTTTAGACATATCTAAAACGCAGAATAAGAATAGGCCCCCTGCGACAGCCTAACCAAGGCAGACAGCCAAGTTCCTGTTCAGACCAAGAAGCATAGTAACAGTAACTGCAAAAGCCAACGAATCCGAAATCGCTTGCCAGCTGAAATCGCTTGCCAGCTAGAATAGTATAAAAGCTTCAGCCTTACTTTCAATAAAGGTCTTCAGAGCATCACCTGCCTTGAGCTGCATAGTTTCCTGATTTCCACACCGACTCCTACCTTCACCTCGAGGGGACCCTTAGACCCGCTGCGGCCGGACCGCGGCACATTTCAATAACTCAGTTTTTAAAACATAGTGTTTCAATAAATTCTAGATGGTTTTCAATCTGTTTGTAAAAATATTTTTTATTTTGAAATACTTTTAAAATAGGGGAAAGTAGCCCTGGCTGGTGTAGCTCAGTGGATTGCGCGCGGGCCTGCGAACCAGACAATCGCAGTTCGATTCCCAGTCAGGGCACATGCCTGAGTTGCAGACCAGTTCCCTACAGGCCAGTTCCCAGAAGGGGACGCACAAAAGGTAACCATACATTGATGTTTCTCTCCCTCTCTCCTTCCCTTCCCCTCTAACGAGAAATAAATAAAATATTTAAATAAATAAATAAATAAAATATGGAAAAGCATTAAAATTAACACATAAGAAACATGCACAAGTTCCTCCCTAGACACAATTAACATTTTTTTCTTATTTGCTTCAAACTTCTCTTTTTAATAATATATTACAGATAGAGCTAAGTACTAGCCATCCTTTTCCCCCAGCTTTATTGATATATAATTCACACACTAATATTATGTTAGTTTAAGTTATACAATGTAATGATTTGCTACACATGTATATTGTGAATTTTTTACCATTTTAAGGTAACACACCTTTTACCTCACAAAACAGCCATATTTTTTTGTGGTTGTATGGTGAGAACATTATAAAACTTCATTCTCATAGGAACTTTCAAATATACAATGCAGTGTTATTAAGTAGAGTTACTATGCTGTACTTTATCTAGATCCTGAGAACTTGTAACCATAAGTTCATACTGCTTAAAATATATCTTCCCCTACAGTATGGGAAAATACATTTGCCAATGATACCTTTCACAAGGGTTTGATCTCCAAAATATATAAAGAACTCACACGGAAACTCTAGGAAAACAAGCAACCCAATTAAGAAATGGAGAAAGGACCTGAACAGATCCTTCTCCTAGGAGGACATACGGAGGACCCAGAAACATATGAAAGGATGCTCAGTATCACTAGCCATCAGAGAAATGCAAATTAAAACCACAATGACATACCACTTTACACTGGCTAGAATGGCCATCATAAACAAATCAACAAACAACAAGTGTTAGAGAGGGTGTGAAGAAAAGGGAACACTAGTGCACTGTTGGTGAGAATGCAGACTGGTGCAGCCCCTGTAAAAAACAGTATGGAATTTCCTCAGAAAACTGAAAATGGACCTGCCTTTTGATCTGACAATTCCACTGCTGGTATTATACCCTAAGAACTATGAAACACCAGTCCAAAAGGACCTATGCACCTCAGTGTTCATAGCACACAATTTACAATAGCCAAGTACTGGAAGCAACCTAAGTGCCCATCAGTAAATGAATGGATCAGAAAACTATGGTACATTTACACAATGGAATTCTATGCAGCAGAGAGAAAGAAGGAGCTCCTGCTCTTTGCGACAGCAAGGATGGTACTGGCGAGCATTATGTTGAGTGAAATAAGCGAGGCAGTGAAAGACAAATACCATATGATCTCATCAATATGTGGAACCTAATCAACAGAACAAACAAGCAAGCAAAACATAACCAGAGACATTGAAATAAAGAACAAACTGACAATAGCCAGGGGGGAGGTGGGAGGGGATAATGTAGGGAAAGAAGGAAGGATCAGGAACATTTATGAAGGACACATGGACAAAACCAAGGGGGGTGGGATCAGGAGTGGGAGGTGGGAATGGCTAGGGTTGGGGGGAGTTGGGCGAGGGAAATGGAGATATTTGTACTTGAACAACAACAAAAAAGTTAAAGAAAACATATATATATATATATGTATATGTATATATAGCAAATATTATAAAGGACATGAAGCTTAAAATGTTAAGAAGAGAATTAAATATAATATCACATATATTAAACAGGGTTGCTTATAAAGTAAAGAAAGAATAAGTCATGTAGTGGGGATAAAGAGAATAAGTAATAGATAAATCATTTTATTCTTTCTGTCCTCACCTGAAGACATGCTTATTGATTTTAGAGAGAGGAAAAGGGTAGGAGAGAGAGAGGGGGAGAGAAGCATCAGTCAGTTGCCTTGCACATGCACCCCAACCAGGGATCAAACCTGCAATCTAGGTAAGTGCCTTGTCTGGGACTTGAACCTGTGACTTTTTGGTAGATGCTCCAACCAACTGAGCCACACCAGTCAGGGCAATAGATAAGGTATTTTAAAGAACAGTGATGAAAAGTTACCATAAATTGAACAGTATTATTGATGCAACCTCCTGTAGTTCCAGTCTCCCAAGGAAAAAAAAAAACAAACTACTGTGTTCCATCCTAGCTGGTGTAGCTCAGTGGATTGAGCGCAGGCCTGCGAACCAAAGAATCATGGTTTGATTCCCAGTCAGGGCACATGCCTGGGTTGCAGGCCAGTTCCCAGCCGGGGACGCATAAGAGACAACCACACATTGATGTTTCTCTCCCTCTCTCCTTCCCTTCCCCTCTAAAACTGAATAAATAAAATCTTAAAAAACAAAACAAAACAAAAAAACCCTACTGTGTTCTATTCTCCTGAAATCACAATAAAAAGTCTAATGACTGTCCTAACAGTATTAACTTTTCTCTTTTTCATAGTTTATTTTCATTGTATTTTTCCACTGCCATTTACCCTCCTTATATCCTCTTCCACCTTCACCTCCACCCTCCCTGCCACACAATCCCCACATGTTGTCCATGTCTGTAAGTCCCTTTTCTTTCTTGCTCAACCCCTCCACTCCCAACCGCTATTGCTCCCATTTTTTTGTTTACATAACTACAACTTCTCGAACTCCCATTGTGACCTCATGGCATGGTTTCTAGACTCTTTTCTCTTCTGCAATGTCTTCCTCTGCTGGCACAGTTTTTCAGCACCTTCTTTGTACTTTGACATCCAGAATTGTATATCACTCCCAGATCTGATTTGGTCAGTGGTAATCTTCTCATCTGCCTACTTTACATTTATTAAGAGAAGAGTTTCTACTCTCTTTCTTGCTGTTTAGTCAATCTCTTTATGGGTTTTTTATATGGACTTATTTTATATATTCTAACTTCAGCAATGCAAATTATTTCTTTTCTCTATCTGCTTTTCTACATTTTCTTCTTCTATTCCTACGCCAAACACTGTTCTAGGTTCTGGAGCTTTAGAAACGACCAAGGTGCAACCTCAGCCCTGAATGTACTGCATAGGGTATTTCTCGGGAATGCAAGAATCAGGTTATTTGGCCCATTGCCTAATCTAATTTCGTATGTTTACAAAGGAATCACGGTAGTATCATTTCTCACCCCCACTGCTATTTTTAGTGGACCATTACTCTTTTTGAAATCTCTCTGAAATCAATAGACTTCTCTGAAGGGCCATTCTTCTTCATATGAAAACAGATGCATCTCTACTCTCTTGAAAATGTTAAGATTCATCTCTAAAAAGTTATCTGCCAATATTATCTTAATGTGCTAGAGAGGTCTTCTAAATCAGAAACTATTGGACTTTTTATTCTATGCATTTTATTTGTTAAGAAAAGCAACCCCATACAGACTTACCAAGAAGAGTAAAAGACAAGTTACAACTTTGTGAATTGCTTAATTTAGGTCTCGAATCATAGATACAAGGGTAGGAAAGTCCCTTACATAGAGTTCACAGATAGCATTTTTTTAAAATATTTTTTATTTAATTATTGTTCAAGTACAGTTTTCTGTCTTTTACTCACAGATAGCATTAATGGATATGATGTCTGTTTTTAATGTGATCAACCATAGTTTGCATATATTTTCCCCCAACTCCATTTTGTTTACTTGTACAGACATGCATAAGCCAAAGCTTCTCCCACATGTAAATATGTCTGAACATGAATAGACGTATCTAGACTGCCTTGATTCTCCATCCAGCTTCCCTGAACTTATCTACACTAGGCTCAACTTTATCTCCATCACTCTGTTCTCCAAGGAAGCAGTGCCTCTTTTTCTGTTAAAATGGATTTCATATTGCAGTATTCTTGTTTCACTTAATACTCCTTCCTCTCCTTTAACTCCAAGCCCTTTCTCCATTTGTTTCTCTTCTTTTGACTACACCGATCTGTGTGCTTTCTTTCCTACATAAAAAAAAAAAAAAAGAAAATGAAAAGCTCCCTTGGACCTGCATTCTTTTCCCTTGTATAATCATCATCTTTCCTCTCTTTCTCTCATCAGCTATGCTTACACTTTGTAATTCTAATATTTTTTTCTTCCAAAGTTCCCCAGCCACTGGTTTCTCTACCAAAACTATTCCAGTGAAACAAAGGGCTTTCCATGTATTGGGGGCTAAATTCAATTTATTCTCTGTAATCTCCGTCTACATTGGCAGTCATGGGTACTAGTGTTCAGTTTTCCTCTCCTGAAAATCATTCCTCCACTGAGTTCAATAACATTCCTCTTTCCCAATTTTTTAAAACTATTCCCTCTAAGCCTCTGTTATTAAATTTTCTACTTCTGCCTACCCTTTGTATCCACTTTCTGTGTTCTTATCACTTCTATTCCGTTGCATAGTTTGAATTAGCATCTATGTAAAAGTGATTTCCAAATCTGTAAATTTAGCCCTGACATTCCGCCAGGCTCCACACACACATACCTTAACTGCCTGCTGGATATTTCTCCCTTAATAACCAAAAACACAGCCATTTTAGAATTTTCAAATTATCAATAAATTTTTAATCCTCATTTTCACCATAATCTCCATGTAAATAACTGGTACCACCTGGTACCCAATTCCTTAAAATCATTCTTTACTATTTACTCATTTAACTTTTATTTATTCTTTCAATATTTATATTAAGACATTTACTCATTCTTATTAATTTATTTTTACTGATTTCTCTTTAAGATATTTAGTTGTCACCATTCCCAGTGCCACAGGCTTAGATCCTAATTTTTAATTCTGGAGATGTGTCTGCATCTCCAACACCATCTGCTGCAGCACAGGCTGCATTTCGTGCACGGTTAAGGGCTTTCCTTGCCTCATGCTGCCCTGTTGAGCTGTCACTGAGGGTGAGTTTCTACTTGGAAAACTGTCTCTCAGATCTTCTTTCCCATCACAAATATTGCTAAGGTATTATTATGCCCATTGTCAGAATCTTTTCATTTTTATAAGTAACAAATCATAATTTAAAATACATTTTAAGTGTCACTCAATTCCCATGGCATTTAAATATTATTTGTGATTGCTATATTTAAAAAATCTTACAGTCAGACATGCTAAATTCACAATCCTAATTACCTCTGCTTTAATATCAATTAATATTTATATTAATTCTAATTGCCTCTGCATTAATTTATTTATATTCAGCTTGTGTTGTAGCTTTTTAAGTATAGTAAAAGAATGGCTCTAAAACTTAATTGCTTTTTAGTAAAGCATATCCCCTTGATTATACCTCTTGGTGCATTTTTACTTTGCTTCTACAGAGGGTCCAGCAATGGGGTGACAGGAGAGAGGCCAACTTTTACAGAAGAACTCCTGCCTCCAAGGATGTACATTCTTAGAAATGATGGGCTGTTGTTCTAATATAAACCATGCCATATGATCATTTATTCAGAAAAATACTATCCATGGCAGGAATAAATGCTGGAAGAAGTAATTACAATTGTGATGCTTCGTTCTGGAGACAATTAATGCATCATGGGGGTGTATCTTTTATATCAAATACCAGATGGGGTAATGTGAGAATCCCTGCAGTTTAAGAAAAGGCAAAAGTCTTAAGAGTTAGAAACTGTCACTTTAAATGGCTTTTCTTTGGAAGAAATCTTAAGAGAGTGAAAAAGAAAGAAAACATGAGTACAAGCAGATAAAATATTTTGAGAAAGATTTTTGGGCAGAAAATCTTAACGTGTAATAAGAAAAGAAAAATGAGAAGATTCGTGGATTGTTCCAAACTAGTGATAGCACACTTTACTGTACTGAAGTTTCAGTTATAAAGGAATAGTATGAATTGGATGATTATGTACATTATATACAACACTTTTTTCCCTGTCATCTTCACAGCAAACCTGTAGATAATGTAGCTCATGGTCATCCCTTTATTCCAGGGAAGAAAAGGAGCCTCAAAGAGATTGAGTGCCTTCGTCAAAATCAAACAGCTTCTAAGTGGTAGGACTACAACTCGCTGTCAGAGCTTCTGACTCCAGGTCCCACATCTTTCTTTGTTGGGTTGAGTGACAGCATCTGAGTAATGGTTCTCCTCCAGGCTTTGCACTCTAAGAGGAAATTTAACCTCATAAATATTTCTCACTCCAAGGAAAAGCAAAGGTCAGCTTACTCCGTCTGTTACGTTGATCTGACCTGTCAGCATATTGCTTCAGTGCTTCCAAGTCTAAGAAAGCTTGATCACAAATAAATAACAACCTGAAAATAATAACATCCTAACAGCCCACCCCGTGGCTTCTCTGGGACGCTGATGATGCCAACACAGCCAGGTACGGAGAAGCTCTCACACTGCTGACATAATGACCTTGCTTACTGTTACTAACATAAACCTACATGATTTATGTCCCATTGGCACCAGCAGAGAACGGTTTACATGCTGCTGTAAAAACACCCATAACTACTGTTTCTTTCCCTTTCTTTTTAAACAAGCTGCTTATTTACTGTCTCTTCAAGTTTTGGTTGAAAGAATTTATGGGTGCACTCATAGTGACTTTCAACCTTCTTTCAGGTACTCTTCTCCTTGTCCGTCTTCAGATGCTGCAAAACTAGTCAGTGACAAATCTGACTGTTTTTACCAGTGTGTGTGGCCCTGAAAGACTAGGCAATAACTCCTAATTCAAGAAGGGCTTTCTGGAGTGTGGAACTTATTATACACATTTATGACCCACTGATAATTTTCGTTCCATTTTCACTAAGATCCCTTTCTTCTGTTTCAAATGCTGCCCTGCATGTAAAATTCACTGAACTTGCTGTCTGTCCTTTGAAGCCTGCCCAGGCTGTCCCTGCTGTGAGTCAGCATTCCCTGCTCTGTACGCCCACACTATGCATGTTCTCTGTACCAGAATATGTTTATTATGATTTGTATCTGCCTTTCCCTCTATTATATTGACTGAATTATCTTTGTACCTTTGATAGTAACCAGCCAAGTATCATGTAAATTTTTAGTCTTAAGTATTTATTGTTTACAGGAAAATTAAAAGTGATACCATACAAGGAAAAGAATTATTTTCAACAGGTGTGCAGCAAGAATTTTTAAAACATGCAATACCTGACTATTTAGTCAGCAACACTTTCTTTCCTCTGAGATAGTCAAATAAAAAAAAATGAAAACAGCCAACACAAAATAATAGCCATTTGGTGTGAATACCCTGTCTTGAATCATAATTATGTAGGTCACATAATAGAGTTGCATTTTATAGATCACACCAAATAAGGCTGATTCTAATTCATTAATTTTTGGTACCAGAAATACTTATATGCAAGTACTGACACATGAGTTTTTAAAAAGTCACTTTGGAGCAAAAAGAGTAGGTAATTATTATTTTTTTTGTAAATCAATCAAAATTATATCATTTTGTCAGATCAGCAAAAATACATTTTTTTTTTGGTGTGCTACAGAATTTTAGTAATTAGTTTTTGTGTGCATGAGATGAAAAATGTTGAAAATCACTGTTCTAAGAGATTTGGCTATCGCCTTGAATCTCAGCTAGGCTGAATGATTTCTGTTTTTAGAGACAAGATGTACGAGAGATTAATGAGTACTTTCTTACAAGTAGGGATGTTGTTTTCCAGTCATTAATTGCTATCCTTTGCACATCCATTAGAGGAGACTACATGTTTAGAAAGGTAACAATAAGAGACAAAAGTATTTGACTGGTGTTGAAGGCATACATTTATACCCTGCAACCATCCTCATATATGACACTCTCCAGCAAAGTAGACCTGCTGTTTCCCCAGCCTCCCAGGATGACTTGCAACTTCGTGATTCCTACATGCCATTAACTCTGGATGTTTCCTTTCCTTCCTGGCCAATGATGTTTTTCAACTTAAAAAATAAACTCATATATCACTTCCTATGAAAGTCCTCCTTAATTCACAAGAGTTACTTACACCTTTTCATAGTGCTTGTTGTATTGCTTCATACTTTTGGTTTGCACACCTGAATCTTCCCTTAGTCTTTCAGTTTGCACGCCTGTGAGTTCCTCTGGGAGAAGAACCACGTCTTCTTTTCATCTGCAATGCCAGGCTCTTCCTCAGGGCCTGAAATGTTGCCAGTACTGAGTAACTATTTAACAAATTGGTGATTTTAAAAAATATTTACTTATTAATTTTAGAGAGGGGGAGGGAAGGAAAGAAAGAGAAAGAAGGAGAGAAACATGAATTTGTTATTCCACATTTTTATGCATTCATGGGTTCATTCTTGAATGTGCCCTGATCAGGGATCAAACCCACAGCCCTGGTATACAGGGAAGGTTCTCTAACCAACTGAGCTACCTGGTCAGGGCTAAATTGGTGACTTTTAGGAATAAAAATATTTGTTACTTCCATATGCCAAGTACCTTACTAGGCACTGATAGAGAATGTTTAAAAAATGACTCAAACTAGGTCAGGTACTATAAAGACATCCATTAGGGGCACAAGCGATATTAAGATGGAAAGAATAACTGAAACAAGAACCTTTTCTTTCCTCTTTTCTTTCCATGAAAGAAAGAAAATGGAGTAGGAGACAGAAGACCATTCCAGCCCAAGGTAATAGTAGATTAACATAGAAAGCTTTCTTGAAATGCTTTAAAGGTAAACTCTATTAAATATAAATACGACTTTGTAACTTTAAGGCAAATAATTCATAATAAATTAAAGTAGGTTTAAACTAGAGATAGCCCTTTGCATGTCCAAATGCATTTAATGTAGGTCGAAATTACTTTTATGTACAAAAATTCAGACAAGTCATCAAGGAAAACAGAATAGCACAGGGATGGAATGTGTTAGCCTCTTGTTTAAAATAGCAAGCAGCCAGGCATCAATCATCCTGCAGCATGAATATAGGTTTTAATTTCACCCATAATTCAGAGTCATGATTAGAGCTTACACTGAGTATCTTGCATTGGTGCATGCTTGACTTCATGCTTTAAACCCTAGGGTGGGTGCTTCTGTGAAAGGCAGGATGGATCCTATCCCTTACTCTACTATTTAAGCTACACTGAGATCCTCCAGACTGGGATAAAGAATACTTCTCTGTTTCCTGGAGAAACATAAATCCATGTTACAGTCAGGAAGCATCAGAGGAGGTAGGTACTGATGCATGGATTTATGGTAAATGATTGGCACACTATTGAGCAATGACCAAGTAGAAGGTCTTAGAATATGCAGAATGGCACAGAAGAATTTTAAAACATTCTGCCTCTAGAGAATATGCGAGGTAGAAGGAGAGAAGTCAGAGAGTGATGGAAATGAACGATGGAGCTAGAAAAGACTGGGACTTGGCATAAAGACAGCAGATACGGCTAGCGGAGACGTAGCAACTAGAAACTCCTGGGGAGCCTTTAGATGCGCAGTCTCAGCCACCACACTCAAGTACACTTGAAGTGTGCCAAAATTTGTTACCAATAGGATATCATACTTATTAAATCTATTAATCAGTCATGATTGCCTAATGTGGATGTACTTTTAATATTGACATGCTTATAAAGTGCCTTTATGAATTCCTACCAAAAATGTAAACATGCCACAGTATTAGTTTTATTTATCTGAAAAATTGACTTCTGCTTATTAAAACTCTGGATAAATTCAGGCAAATGCCATTTCCTTTTGGTGTAAGTGCTGGAAGTCCACTGTACTTTTCTTTGTTGAAGGAGCCACTGGGGAAAAAGAGGAGGGACACAGTATTATAACTTTCTCAAACAACTATCACACTGAAAACTAGAAGGACAAGTTGCCATTAACAAGCCTAATGGCATTAGGGGCCCCGATTTTACAGGTCATCTTCTTCGACAATTCCAGAGATCAAGCACTTAGCTGCGCAAAGGAAAGCACAGGTAAGAAAAGAAGGCTGCATGTTTTATTTTTTAATTTAAAACTTCCAATCACAAGTTTTACAACTTCAATTACAAATCCAATTTCTCCCTTATCCAAGCAACCACATAAAGCCAAAGTGTGATGATGAAAACTGAAAAACACTATGGCCTCAGAAATTGAGTATGCGAGCTCAGCTCTTTGTTTCCGTAAGCAGTAATACATGGTAGCAAGCGCACTTAAGATGTCATCAAGTCTTCCTGTGGGTAGACCATGCTAAATGAAGTCAAAGGCTAAATGAATCTGGTCCCCAAGAGCTTCGCATAAGTGGGAAACCTGCAGTGTTTCACTGCCATTAGAAAAGGGTTGTTTTAAATTTTACCTATTGAAATTCTCCCGACTGTGTGCATGTCAACCCCATTAAAGTTCATAGATATTGCACATGGGATCGGGGAGAGACACGCGGCTCCCTAATGTTTTCTCTAACGAACTCTGACTCAGCAGGTAGGATGAGCAGTTACCCAGCACAGAGTCTGTCCTAGATTGCCTCTCAGTTTATGGCTGTCTGGGAAGTGTGCACACAGCGAGCACCTTCTGTTTGAAGATGGGGCCGTGCTCTTTCCGAAGACTGTAATTTGCAAATGAAGCTGACTGCAAGCCTCTTTATGGTCAAAGGAAAATTCTTCCAAAGGAAAAAGGAAGTTGATATTTAAAGTAAAATGAAACACAATTTTAAAAATAATAGATGTTTTTAATTAACAGATGCAATTTTTAAAAACATGATAAAATTAAATATAAACTTACAAAAATATCACATCACTTTTTCCCCTGTGTGAATTGAATAGTGATTTGATTTTCTTTATAGGTAATATTCTGGCAATATTGCAATGAAAACTGCAAAGTATTTTATATCCTTCATCTAGAAATTCATTATTAGTAATTTATTCTAAATAAATAACTCAAAAATAAAAGTTAAATGGAATAAGATATGCATTGGGGTGACATTTTGGGTCTATCTATTACAGCCACTCACTTTCTTCTTCAACCTTCTATTGAAGTATAAGAGAGAAAAGTGGAAAAATAAAGAGTATTAACTGCAGTTACTTTTTCATAAATTGAACACATGTATTTAATCAACATCATATTAAGATGCATGTTATTACAAGCACCTGAGAAGCTCCCTTTATTTCCCCTTCTAGTGACAACAGTGCATGAGATTAATAATTATTTTGGCTTCTAACACAGGTAAATTTTGTCTGCTTTTAACTTTCTGTAAATTAAATTATATACTTTCTTATACCTGGGTTCTTTGATTTCATATTTTGTTCATGAGAACCACCTATGTTGTATCTAATTGAGATCTGTAACTTTTATGGCTGTATAGTATTCCATCAAACGGATACACAACAATGTCGATGGGCATTTTGACAAAGACTGCTACTATAAGTATTCAGGTACATTTGAAGAATACATATAAATATGCACTCCTGTTGGATACATACCTAAGCATGAAATTCCTGGGTTGTGTGGTATCAAACAATTTTCCAAAGTGGTTCAAGATATATACTCCTAACCAGCAGTATACCAGATTTCCAGTTGTCATTTCAAGACTAAAATTTACTCTTCTTTTAAAATCCATTTGACACTTATGTAGAACTATTGATTGCATTTGGCTTTAATTTACATTTCTTTTATTACTAAATGTTGAGCATCTTTCCATTTAACTATCTTTTTTTGTAAAATGCTTTTCAAGTCTGCCCATTTTCCTGTTGATGTGTTTGTCATTTTATCATTGTTTTGCTTTATATATTTCAGACAATAGATCTTTTTCATATAAATATTGCAAAGATTTCTCTCACTTGATGATGTCTTTCCTTCTCATTCTCTTAACCCTGTGTTTTAGTGAGCATATGGTTTTAATCTTAATTTTCTAATTCAGTTTTGTCAACTACTTTTGTGTATTTTCTTTATAAAAACCTATCTCAATTCACCAATAAATTTACCTATAATTTTTTCTAAAAGCTTTATTTTTATACTATATTTACAACTTCAAATTGTCTATTTTAAGTTAATATTTGTGTATGGCCGAAAGTATCCAGCTGCCCCAATACTCTTTCTGAGAAGTATACTCTTTCCCCACTACACTTTGACGTAAATTAGTATTAGTATACATCACTATATATGTAGGGTCTGCACTCTATTTTTTGTCTCTGGTATCTTGGTACCAATACAATACAGTTATTATAGCTTTGCAATAAAAATTGACATTCATTAATGCAAGTCTTCCAAATTGTCTATTTTCAAAATTGCCTTGAAATTCTTTGTTGCTTGTGTCTCCATGTAAATTTAGAATCAGCACTGAATCACCCTCACTAAAACTATCTTCTGGAGTTTTGAGTTTCTGAATGACATTGTATTTCTAATCTACATATTAATTTGTGGGAAATTGACATGTTTATGTATTATGTCTTCCAATCTATAAGCATAATATTTCATTACATTTCTTTAGGTTTTCTTCTATTTTGCCTCTAACAGTTTGTAGTTTTCTGGTACAAACTTGCATATTCTTTGTTATGTGTACTCCTAAACATTTTATTCTGTTACAAATAGTACTCATTTAAAAAGGTTTAATTTTGCTACTGTGTTCCAACACAATTAGCCTTTATTGACTTTGTGCCCAACAATCTTACCACATTCATTTATCAATTCTAATACTTAGTTTGTAGAATTTTTAGATTTCTTACATACCAAATAATGTCTCCAAATAATAATTTATTTTTCTCCTTTTCCATGCTTATGCCTTTTATTTTCTTTTCTAGTTATGGTCACTAGGATCTCCACATAAGTGTTGAAAAGTATTGTGTATAGCAGGCATTCTTATCTCATGGAAAAGTTTTTATTAATTCTTCTTTAAGAGAATGCATGCTATGTGGTGTTTTTAAGATTCCTTTAGCAGGTCAATGTAATTGCCTTTCCTTTTTAATTTGCTAAAATTACTTATCATGAAAACATAAAGTTAACTTCCACTAAAACCTACAGGACTTTGGAGAATGCATTATGAAGTTTAACCTCTCCTTCAGCAGGTTTCCAGGTGTGTAAAAACAAAAGAAAAAGAAAATGAACAAAATGTATAAATTATGACATAAAAATAAGACACTTTCTTATATTTTACCATCAATATTTAGAGAATGTGGTACTATTTATTTCTATAGAGGTCATTTTAAGAACTTTTAAGTATTATCTCATACATAATTTTTAATTCTTATTCTGAAAGAATTTCAGTATTTTTCCAATGTGTTTTTAGTTTTATCAGCATTGAAATTAAGATTCCCACTGATTATATTTTCTGCAAAATAAAGTGACAACATTTATTTTTCCTATAAATGTAGTAAATCTAGTTAAAGGAGCTAAAGGAAGACGCAGCCATGCAAGACATTCAGTCAGACTTTGAAAACAAAACTTTTGCATGTTAGGTATTAATTAAATTGAAGTTAATTCGCATAAATTAAGTTTATTTAATTTAAATAAACAGACCATTCTTTATGTCACAGACATAAACTAAATTAATTATTGCCATGAGATTTAGGATTTCTCTGTAACATAATTCACAATTTAAGGTGCACCAGCATACAAACTCGCTATATTGGTTCCTTGTTGTCTACTTTAAAATCTGTCATTCAAAGAAAATGACTTGAATTTTAATGAAATTTCAATTTGCTGTGAACTTATCCTGCTGATTTTCAAAATTACCTTGGCTTCAGGCCTGCCTAAAAATTCGTATTAGTGACAGACTTTCTTGCTCAGCAATACTGAGTGTAAAAAGATCATTTGTTTATAGATTGTTAGATTAAGGAAAGACTAGATCTTTATCTTGTATAGGTCCTTTTATGTTTTATAATTTTCGTAGATGAAGTAGCAAAGCTCCAGAGGGACCAACTAACCTCTGCAAGGTCACAAAACTTGTAACAATCTTAATTTTTTTCTTAGCAAACTGAGAGCTTTGAGATTTGTTTTCTAGATTTCTACACTATAGTAAGGTGAGGAGAACCTCACCTTATTGGCTTTAAATTGCCAAACCTTATTATTAATCTTGATGTTTCAAGAGAAACAACAATGTAAATATTTATTACAATTCCAAACTCAGGACTTCAACTGTGGCTATTGCTGCTACTGAAGCAATGCATAATATGTGTGAACACAAATCTACATAAAATCAGTTAAAATTGTGTGGTAGAGGGAAACAAAATAAATGTGGAAAGAAATAACAGGTTTTAAACATATTGAAGTAAATTGTAGTATCTGAACACATAAACCTCATTTCTATTCTATGTTAATTCAATGACATGATTACTGAAGTACCTTCCTAGTTTATTTTCTTCTCTTTAATTAGCTTTTGCAAAATATCTCTACACATCATTGTGCCAACAGAAGAATATTTACTTGGTAACAGCTTGCCTTTCACTTATGCAAACTTCAAAGATGTGTTGTCCTAACTCAATTGGGAAAAAATAATATTTTGAAATTTAATCATTCAGGATGAAAGCAATGGGTTTTGTAGGGAAGAATGAGATTTGGTGAAATGCAAGGTAATCAGCAGATTGAACGTTAATACGTATTTGAATATTTTATTACATACTACAGTAAAACATTTCAGTAGGAACTTTCTGCTCTTCTTCCACAGCGAGGAAATCACTGACCATACTTTCTTACGGAAGTGGTGTCCCACATTATGAAACAGGAACTTGCACTGTGCAACACTGACTACAGGTGCAGAAATAGTCTGAAACAGGCCTCACACAACCAAAGTGTTCTTACAGGTGCCCTCCTTCCTTCCCTTGCTCACCCTGTTATGAGATACTCTCAGTTGAGCACTGATTGGACTATCCTCTAATAGAAGCCATTGATTGTATAGGCTCAAAGTCAAGTGCCAGAAGATGAAAGTTTGTCAGTCAATCAAATTTCTATACAGTCCAAAATTAACAATTAAAATCTAGACTCTCAGTTCCACTTCTTATCTCCAGACAATCAAGCAATATAATGGACATTTGGTTAAATAATATACTTGAGGTAAGTTTTTAAAACTAATTTTCAAAGGGCATAAAGATAATCGAAAGTGATTATAATACATTACTTTGGTCATTTTGTGTTTTCTTAACCTCAGGACTTGACAATCTATACATCTGTGCACCTTTTAAACCATCCAATGTATATCACATTACATCAAAAGTTTTATTTTAAGAGAAAGGCATGAGGATAGGTATATAATAAAGCCAATTAATAATCCCTTCAGAACATTTCATGAAAAAGATTAATGGTTGATGTAGATGTTTGAATACTTGCTAAAACTTCTTCGCATATATATTTTAAACAATTTTAAAATATATTTTAAACAATTGCTTCACTGACTCTGTTAATTGATCATTGACGTTCTCTCATCTGTGATGATCTTATAATTGATTCTAAAAACAGATAATTCTGATTAATAAAAGGCTGATGAAAATGTGACAAGGTGCCAATTTCTCAACTGTTTAATACCAATTCTTTCTATTCATGACTCCTTTCTATTGATGGTCTTGTGACTTAATAATGAAAAAATGTGTGTCTGTACACAAATATCTATAGTGAGAGACATTATTTACAGCAGTAATATTGTCTTGGGATATTTTAAAGCCTAATTAAAAGTGATTGATTCTACCAAGAAATATTGGAAGCTAAGAAGCACCATTAAACTTGAAAGTAAACTTCACAATAGATCTGGTCATAAGAAAGAAATGAGAAGACAAAATATTTTCCAATCATGTGTATAATGAGAGTCTAATATGTAGAATATTAGACCTCAACACAAAAATATGGATAGCCTGATTATAAAATAAGAAAATGACTTAAACATTTTTTTAAAAACTTAGACAAATGGGCAATTTGCACGTGAAAAGATGCTTAATATCTTTTTTTAGGATTAATTTCTTTTTAAAAATTTTAAAATATATTTTATTAATTATGCCATTACAGTTGTTCTATTTCCCCCCTTCATTCCCCTCCACCCTGCACACTCCTCCCCCACCATTCCCCCCCTTTGGTTTATGACCACGCCTCTCAAGTTCTTTAGATTCTATATTTCCCCTACTATTCTTGCCCTCCCCCCTATCTATTTTCTGCCTACCAAGTATGCTACTTATTTTCTGTACCTTCTCCCCCCTTCTCCTTTTCCCACTCCCCTGTTGCTAACCCTCCATGTGATCTTCATTTCTATGTTTCTGCTCCTGATCTAGCTGTCCTCTTAGTTTGCTTTTGTTTTAGGTGTGGTTGTTAATAACTGTGAGTTTGCTGTCCTTCCACTGTTCATCTTTTTTATCTTCTTTTTCTTAGGTAAGTCCCTTTAACATTTCATATAATAAGGGCTTGGTGAGGATGAACTCCTTGAATTTGATCTTATCTGAGAAGCACTTTATCTGCCCTTCCATTCTAAATGAAAGCTTTGCTGGATAGATCAGTCTTGGATGTAGGTCTTTAGATTTCATGACTTGGAATACTTCTTTCCAGCCCCTTCTTGCCTGTAAGGTCTCTTTTGAGAAATCACCTGACAGTCTGATGGGAACTCCTTTGTAGGTGACTGTCCCCTTATCTCTTGCTGCTTCTAGGATTCTCTGCTTAATTTTAATCTTGGCTAATGTAATGATGATGTGCCTTGGTGTGTTGCTTCTTGGGTCCAACTTCTTTGGGAGTCTCTGAGCTTCCTGGATTTCCTGGAAGTCTATTTCCTTTGCCAGATTGGGGAAGTTCTCTTTTATTATTTGTTCAAATAAAGTTTCCACTCGTGGCTGTTCCTCTTCCCTTTCTGGTACCCCTATAACTTGGATGTTGGAATGTTTAAAGACGTCCTGAAGGTTCCTAAGCCTCTCCTCATTTTTTTGAATACTTGTTTCTTCATCCTTTTGGTCATTTTTTTTCTCCTTCTGGTCCAATCCTTTGATTTGAGTCCCAGTTTCCTTTCCATTACTATTGGTTTCCTGTGCATTTCCATTCATTTCAATTAGTTTAGCCTTCATATGTTCCTCTAATTTGGGACTAAAATCAACCAGTTCTATGAGCATCCTGATCACCAGTGTTTTGAACTGTGCATCTGAAAGTTTGGCTATCTCTTCATTGCTTAGCTTTATTGGCTCTGGGGCTCTGAGTTGTTCTTGAGCCATGTTTTGATCTGTTTGTGTCTGTAACATATGAGGACTGGAGCCTTAGTTGTTCACCAGGGCGGGGCCACCCAGGTCACTGGTTTGTGACTCTGCATGTGGGGGTGGGGTCAGAGAGGGACAAGACAATGGTGGTTCCCTCTGCCCCTTCCTGCCGTTGGGACCTGCAGGGTCCATCTCACTACTAGTTCCTTCACCGGTTTATCTGTGTGCGACTGTGACCACGATCAGCCCTCAGTGAGTCCACCGCCTTGCGCCCCCAGTGGGTCCACCCACTTATCCACACCTGGGATCTGCCCACAGCCGCTGGCACACCTGGGTCGCACACCTGGGTCGGTCTGGTGGATCTTTCCTGCCCAACCCCGCTCTGCTGCTGGCTCTGCCCCTCTTACCAGTTTGGCTGAGGGGTTCGTTGGTGTCAGACTTCCATGTAGTTCAATTTTCTGTGGTTTGGCTGTGTTTTTGTTGCTAAAACTTTGCTGTTTTTAAACTTAGTTGTGAGAGAAGGTTCAGTGTTTCCACCTATGCCTCCATCTTGGTGGAAGGATGCTTAATATCTTTACCCACTGGGAAACACTACATGATACACCACATTATACTCACTAGGGTGAATATAATTAAAGTATTAATAATAACAAATGTTGATATAAATGTGGAGAAATTGGAGCCATCAACTTTGCTGCCGGGATTGAAAAATGGTGCAGTCACTATGGAAAACACTTTGAAAACTTAAAAAGTTAAACATAGAACTACAATATGACCCACCAACTTCGCTCCTAAATACATACCCAAGAGAACTGAAAACTATGTTGACTCAGAAACTGGTACACAAATGTTTATAGCAGTATTATTTATAATAGCTCAAAAGTGCAAACAGCTAAAATACTCACTGATAAATAAATAAGTGAAATAGGCTTTATGTCTAAACAATATAACCTTATTCAACTACAAAAAAAAGAATGAAGTACTACTACGTGCTGGAACACGGAAAAACCTTGAGAGCATAATGCTAAATAAAAGAAGCAAGACACAATGGGCCGCTCATTGCACCACAGTATTTATATCACACACTCAGAACAGGCAAATCCACAGAAACAGAAGCTTGCCTGGGAGGTGGGCGAGAAGCAGATGAGTAGTGACTGCGGATGGGTACAGCTTTCTTTTCTGGGTGGTGAAAATATGCTGGATTCAGTGGTGACTGCACAGCCTTGTATTAGAAAACACTGAATCATACAACTAGATGGAATGAGTATCACGAATATGCTGAGAATTAAATCTCAATAAAACAAAGTCATTAAAAGTAGGTGATTAGGTGATTTGACAAACATCCCAAATACTTGAAAATAGAGCTGAAACCAGTCTACATGATCTAACTATAATGGAGAATATCTGAATAAAATTTCCACGTAAAAAACAAATCTCACCCAAGAAGTCCCACTGCTAAATAAATATAGTAACCAAACCTTACCATTTAGATGCCCTATAAAATGTTTCTTTGAATAGAAATAAATCTACAATTCTGCTTCAGGTTGGCAGGAACTCCCACTGAACTAAAATAAATTTGGCCCTAGGAATAAACTCTATTAATTGTTTATATTAAATGATTATTATATTTTAGATCTTTGACAAGCAAATACAGAGGGTTCCTGACTTATGGTGGTTCAACTTAGAAGTTTTCAACCTTGTAATTGTGTGAAAGCAATATTCACTCAATAAAAACCACACTTTGAATTTTTAACTTATTATACTCTCTCATAATGCTGGGCAGCTGCACTGAGATAATTTTGCTCAGCTGCACCCTAATGCCAGTGTTCGAGCACATTTAAAGCAGGTCAGGCTAAGCTACTATACTCAGTAGGCTAAGTGTTTTAAGGGCATTTTTTACTTGTATTTTTAACTTAATAATGGTTTTGTAGGGAAGTATCCCCATTCTAAGTCAAAGAACAGCTGTAGTGTAGTTTTTCACTGAAGTGAACTAACAAGTAAAAGTTTACTCTAATTTCCTTTTTTGGATGTGTTATTTTTTTATTATTGTTCAAGTACAGTTGTCCCCCCCACCAACAGTTTCCCCCACCCCACCCACCCCCACCTCTTACCCTCAGTCCTACCCCTCTTTGTCTTTGTCTATGGGTCCTTTATACATGTTCCTGATGACCCTGCCCCTTCTTTGGCTTGTTACCCTGCTCCCTCATCCCCTCCAGTCACTGTTCTAATTTTCAAACTGGGAACATTAAGCTAAGTAAGTAGTAAGAACAAATTACATTATGGCTGATTAAATATTTAAGGCTCTCAGTGGAGTCAACCAAATGCAACATAGGAGTCTCCTAAAGTTCCCTCCTTCCAAGGACACACTAAATGTACAGCTACACACTGGGCAATTCACTTGGAAAGAAATCAGTAAACGAGCTGAGCAGCTCCTACACATAGAGAGAGTGAGAAAACACCTGTATCAAAACAGGCAGAAATGGAGAAAGTTGGTGGGCCACTCACTCTTGTTTTATTGATCTATTTAAACTGGTTCTTCAGGGAAATGGAAACTTCAAAACAGTAATAATGCAGACTCATCTAAAAACTGAAAAATGTAATGAAAGAAATGAATAATAACTTCATTCCAAAACGAGCAGTACTATAATACTTTCTCATATCTCAAACATATTTAACAGTTTCTACCTTAGCACATATTTGATCTGCAACTCAACTTTTTAAAAGATTTTATTTATTTATTTTTAGAAAGAGGGAAATGGAGGGAGAAGGAGGAGAGAAATATCAATGTGTGGTTGCCTCTTGTGCACCCCCTACTGGAAACCTAGCCCACAGACACAGGCATGTGCCCTGATTGGGGATCCAACTGGTGACCCTTTGGTTCACAGGCTGGCTCTCAATCTACTGAGCCATACCAGCCAGGGCTTACAACTCAATTTTTTTCACTTTGTATTATATTGAAAAGTATCTCCTATGTTCTAAAATTATTTTAATGAATGCTTTGAATACCTAAAAAAATCAAGCAGGCAAGACTGAATCATGAAGAGACAGAAAATCTGAACAGACTAATCACTAGTAAGGAGATTAAGTCAGTAATTAAAAGCCTCTCAACAAACAAAAATCCAGAAGCAGATGGGTTCACTGGTGAATTCTACCAAACATTCAAAAAACAATTAATATGACCCCTTCTTATATTCCTCCAAAATATAAAAGAAGGAACATTTCAAACTCATTGTATAAGGCCAGGATTACCATGATACCAAAACCAAAAAAAGGCACTTCAAGAAAACAAAATTGCCAGCCAATAACTGTGGTGAGCTTAGATATAAAACAATATATTAAAAAGATCATGTACCTACAATTAAATAGGATTCAACATACACAAATCAGTGTGACATACCATATTAACAACATGAAGGATAAAAATCATACGATTATGTTAATAGATGCAGAAAATATAATATTGACAAAATTCAACATTCATTTATGATTTTAATAAAAACCTCTAAACAAACTATGTATAGAGAGAATGTACCTCAACATAAAGCTATATATGACAAGCCCACAGCTAACATTGCACTGAAAGGTAAAAGGCTGAAAGCTTTTTCTCTAAGACTGGGAAAAAGTTTAAGTATGCCCATTCTCACCACTTTTGTTCCAGATAGTACTGGAAGTCCTAGTGAGAGAAATTAGACAAGAGAGCACTTAAAAGAATCCAATCAAAAAGTAAGAAGTAAAATTATCTCTGCTTGCAAATGACAGTATATTATATATAGGAAATCCTAATATATTCACCAAAAACTGTTAGTGCTAATAAACAAATTCAGTATAGTTTCAGGGTACAAAATCTATCTTCACTTCTATACACAAATAATGAACTATCAGAAAGAGAAATTAAGACAATCTTATTTGCATTTGCGATTATATCAAAAAGAGTAAAATTCTTAGAAATAAATAACCAAGGAAGTGAAAGATCCGTACACTAAAAGCTACAAAATATTGATAAAAAATTAAGAGACACAAATATGTGGAAAGATATCCGATGTTGATGGATTAGAAGAATTAGATTGTTAAATACCCATACTACCCAAGAAAATCTGCAAATTCAGTGTAATCCCTACCAAAATTTGAATGGTAATTTTTACAGGAGTAGGAAAAACAGTCCTAAAATTTATATGGAAACACAGAAGGCCCCGAATAGGCAAAGCCATCTTAAGAAAGAACAAAGTGGAAGGCATCATGCGTCCTGCTTTCAAACTATATTAAAAGGCTATAGCAATCAAACCATATGTTGGCATTAAACCAGACGCATAGATCAATGGAACAAAAAAGGGGAGCCTAGAAATAAATCCATGCATACGTGGTCAATTAATTTAGGACAAAAGAGCAAAGTGTATACAGTGGGGAAAGGACAGTCTCTATAAATTATGTTGGAAGCATAGGACATCCACATGCAAAAGAATAAAATGGTATTCCTGTCTTGCACCAAACAGGAAAATCAACTTAAAATGGATGAAAGACTTGAACAAAAGACCCGAAACTGTAAACCTTCTAGGGAGTGGGGGAAAAACACAGGAGTTAAGCTCTTGACATAGGTCTTTACTTTGACACCGATCACAAAGAAAGCCAGCAAAAAGAAACCAGGGGTCTGCAACAAACTTCTGCAGAGTAAAGAGAACCATCCAAAACAATGGAAAGACAACTTGTGGAACTTAGGCAACCAATGAAGCGGGAGGAGATTTTTTGCAAGCCACATATTAAGTGATAGGTTACTATCTTAAATACATAAAGAACTCATAGAATCCAATAGCAAAAAAGAAGAAAGAGAAAGAAAGAAAGAAAGAAAGAAAGAAAGAAAGAAAGAAAGAAAGAAAGAAAGAAAGAGAGAAAACCAGTTAAAAATGTACAAAATGCCTACACAGACATTTTTCTTAAAAAAAGACATACATAGCCAATTAGTACAAGAAAAGGCACTCAACATCACTAATACTTGGAGAAATGCAAATCAAAACCATAATGAGGTATCACCTCATATCTGTTTGGACGTCCATTTTCTAAAAGGTAAGACATAAGTGTTGGGAAGAATGTGGAGAAAAGGGGAACACTTGTGCACTGGTGTTGGGAATGCAAATTGGTACAGCCACTATGGAAAACAGTATGTAGTTTCACAAAGTAATTAACAATGAAACTACCACATGATTCAGCAATCCTACTTCTAGGTACATATCCAAAGGAAATGAAACCATTATCTCAAGGAGATAACTGTACTTGTATGTTGATTGCAGAATTATTCACAGTAGTGAAGGTATGTATATAAATAACCTAAGTGTTTGTGGACTGATGAATGGATTTTTAAAAATGTGAGATATGTATATGTATAGCTATCTATAGCTATAATAAAAGATCATTTAGCCTCAAGTAAAAATGAAATCTACCATTTTGAATAACGCGAATAAACCTGAAGGGCATTATGCTAAGTCAGTATAGTCAGCATTATGCCAAGTGAAATAAGAGAGAGAGACAAATCCTGCATGGTACCACTTCCCTGTGGAATCTTAAAAAAAATTGAACTTATAGAAACAGAGTAGAAAAGTGGTGGCCAAGGGCCTGTGGGATGGAGAAATAAGGAGAGATTTGTATAAACATTTGGTAATTAATTAAATAAGGTCTGAGGATCTAATGTATAACACAGTGAGTATAGTTGATAACAATATATTGTGTAATTGAAATTTGCTGAGAAAGTAGAGCCTAAATGTTCTCATACACACACAAAAAAAAATATGCAAGGTGACAGATACATTAATTTGTTGAGTGGGACTCCTTTCACAATATATATGTATCAAGTCATCATTTGTTATACTTTAATTATCATGCAGTTTATTTGGCAATTACACCTCAAAAAAGCTGGAGAAAGAAAGAAAAGCCAAAAAATATTAAGGTTCTCAGTGAAGTCATATTTCCAGTAAATGTTGATGAGTTTTGCAGTAATTTAATTTTTGTAATGCACTAGATTAGTTGTGGCCTGATGGCCCCATAGCAATTTATACAGAATTTTCCAATACCCTCATGGGGCTAATAATACCCAGAGACTCCCGCCTGCAGCACTTTGGCCTTGTAAACAATGCAAGAAGCCCCCTTTGACAGGGAGACTCAAGAGTTGGAAAATTTTAGTTTTAAGTAACAGTTAATGAGCTTAGTAGTTAATTCTAGTGAAAAGCTATTGTTTCAGGAACTGAAGACAGGACCCACCCTGACTCCAGGAGACTACAAGCAATTCGCCTTTGTGCCCCAGGGAACTGCAAGCAATCAGGGTGGTGTCTGAGCCCTTGTGTTCCTGCCAGAGACATCCCTGCCACCCAGCACACAAGACACAGAACACAGGAGACAGGACACAGATCAGTGGATGAAAGGAGGCTAGAGAAATTGCCAGATTGTAGCTTTTATCTGATTAACCTCTGCCCTGAATTCCAAATCTGTTTCCTATATTTTTCCCCTCCTTATAGTAAGGGTTGGCTTGAAAGGAAATGTAAAAGGTCTTTTAGGACCCGTCTGCTCAGATTATCTGAATCAAGCACCCGTAAAGATTCAATTCCTGTCTCTGCTTATTGGGTCTGGTGGTGACAGGCAGCACGAAAGCTGACTTTTCCAGTTTCACCTTGACAAAGTCCAGACCCTGACATTGTGGAAAACTCAAAATATTGCTTATAGAATTACCCATACTTTTTAAATGATTACACCTCCACATTGGTACCTGAGTTTTCTTTCTGGCAAACAAAACTGAACGCTGCAGAATAAATGCAGAACAGATCGAATCTGGAGATCATCGGCTGTGTTGTTCTTCAGTATCTACCTCCTAGCTACACTAAGAGCCCTGGGCTCCTGGCAAACCAGGTTGTCCCCTTTCTGATGGGCTTCTCTTCCTCGTTTGTACCCACCCAGGCCTGATGCAAACTCCCTGCCTGAGAAGCCCAGGGCAGGCTGTGCTGGCCATGTAATTGTCACCTGTGGGCAGAACCCTGCAGTTCTCTGTTTCTGTTCTTTCAGTGAAAGCAGGCTTTTTATTTATGTGATTATTTAGTCTCACTGAAGTGGTAAATTCTCACATTTTGGTGTGAACTTATTGAGAAGAAAATTGTCTCAGCCTCTGGGCCAGACAAAGAAACCACTGTGATAAAAGAGCACTTAATGGAGCTCTGGGGTGCGCAGTCAGAGGCCTAGCTGGTAAGACTGCATGTATTTTCTGGCCTTTCTTTCCTTTCCGTGTTTCTTTCCTTCAGGGACCTTATGAGGAATGAGGGTCTTTATGGATAAGGGCAGACCTAGCATTCCCATCACTCTTTTTCTAATAGCATTTAAGTACTTATGATCTTCATAATTGTATATGCTGATTTCACACAATCTCTAAAGCTTGTCCTTCATAAACGCTGTGTTGGAATATTCTTCTTCCCCTTTAGCCAAATAGAAAATACCTCCTCCTTCTTCAAGCATTAAATTACATGTACCTTTCTCTGAGAAGTCTCCCAGGGAAAAAACTAATTTCTCAGCAGCCTATACAAAGCTGCATTTTAGCTTCTGTTAAATCGTAGTTTAGCTATTTGCTTGCCCAGTTGTCCATCTCACTACCTGCAAGTTCCCTGAAGCAAGGAACCATCTCCTCCTACACCTCTCTAAAGGCTCATGACCGAACTTAGTACATTTCACAAAAATGCATATCAAATGACTGGATGGTATTGAATATGAAGCAAACATTTAAAGAGAGAGCAGATGAGTTGACTGAATGTTTACATGAGGCTTCTTGAGCCCAGTTTCTAAGCAGAGCACTGCAATCAGAGGTATGGAGAAATGCAAGGGGTGGATGTTATAAAATCCAAGTTCTCCTATGTTTGTCAACATCTAGCCTTTTTCATTGTAAGCCTATCTCCCACTACTCCTTTATGAGCCATATGAATGTATTTATTTTTTCCATAGCAGCCAAAGTTTTGATTCTTAAGATTGTTCATCCTCTCCCTTAAAATGTTTTCACCAAATCTGATGCACAAGAGCATTTCAAAAGCCTTCTCATCACAATGTCCTTATTCCCCTAGCCTCTGTACCCAGCAAATAAACATCATTCATATTTCATCCAAATAACACATTGTTTGTAACTTTTTGTAAAAAAAAGCTACAACACAGTAGCAATAGCAAAAGGGGACCCTTTCTAATGTTGCTTCTATTTTAATTAGCATGTTTAATGAATTTTTGGCATTAGTATCTTAATCCAATATTTTTTAATAAAGGAGAAAGAGGACATATTTTGCTTAGCATGTGTCTAGGAATGCTAGAAAGTCACAGGTCAATTATGTTAGTCCCACCTCTCTTGCTGAGTTGGTTTGTTACCTTGAGAACATTTGTTTAAACTGTTTTTAATCCTTACCCAAGGACATTTTTTTTCATTGTTTTTTAGGGAGAGAGTAAAAGAGAAAGAGAAACATCAATGTGAGAGAAAAAACACTGATTGGTTGCCCCCAACACACACCTGGACCCACAACCTCTGGCTGCAGGAGGACGCTCCAACCGAGTCACACTGGCCAGGGTGAGAGAACATCTTTTCAAGTGACTTAATTATTCCAGTTGCACAATGGATAATTCACTTCTCCTACAGCCCCCGAATATCAAATTTAGTTATGTTATGCAAAGAAGATTAAAACATAATGATGGAAAATATTCTATTTAAAAGATACTATTAATTCAGAGGGAAATCGGGCCCAGAAAAAACTTGGATTTGTTGTAGTTGTAGGTGTCATTGTTATGCTAAGCAACATTAATAACAAGATGTGAATCAATTCCTATCACAGCCATTCCATACTCTTTGATCTGCATTTGCTTATCACTTTTTAAAAATGATCTAGCTCATCCTCTGCCATCCCCCAAATGCACCTCAAAAAATGAATAATTCAGCCCTGGCTGGTGTAGCCCAGTGGATTGAGCGTGGGCCTGTGAACCACACGACTGCGGTTCGAATCCCAGTCAGGGCACTTACTTGCCTGGGTTGCAGACCAGTTCCCAGCACGAGAGGTAACCATGCATTGATATTTCTCTCCCTCTCTCCTTCCCTTCCTCTCTAAAGATAAATAAATAAAATATTTTTAAAAAAAGAAATGCATAATTCTTTCTGGGCATTATCATCTTCATTAGTCTATGGTAGTCAACATCTGCTACTTTAGTGAATTCATATATATATATTTCATATATTAATAGAGTCCTTTTCTTCAACTTCCCTGTTTGCTCAAGAACATTTAGCTAAAGATCTCAGAATGGAAACTCAGTACTTGTTTGCTGAATTGAAACAGATTTAGATGGATGGATTTAAATACTGAAAGCTTTTAATTAATATGGAGGCAGACTCTTTCTCTGAAATTTGCTCAGTTAGCTGATGAGGCAAACAGGCTCATTTGATTTTCACACAGGCTTGGATTGTAAATCTGACGATTTTAAATCACCAACGGTCAGCTGAAGCTCAAAATCCTCTCTGATTTATTGCTGTCTGTGAATAGAAGATGGAGCAAGTAATACAGGATGAGGAAAACCATTTATCTTTAAAATTGAAAGCAATGAAAATTAAAAGAACAGATTCCTGGAGCCTCCTAAAACAGAAACCAACTATTGTAGTTATTAATGATCTACTTTTTGGATTTTTTGAAACTTATTTTTCAAGGTGTGCTTGGTCCAACAGCGCAAGTCCCACCCAAAGCTATTGAATGCTCACTGGGGTGGAAGCCTAGGAATCTGTGTCTTAACAAGCCCACCAGAGGACTCTGATGTGTTAGTACCTTAAAGTTTGAGAGCCATTGTACTAAATCACAGAGGTAAAACTAGTGATAGTTATGACTTGAACCCAGATGTCTAAGGCCAGAATATTTTACCAGATAAAGCCAAAAATAACGTATGTACTCAGTAACACCAGGCACCACCTGACTTTCTGCTCACTGAGTGCGCCCCTCCACTGGAGACAGGAATTTTAAATAGACCGTTTAGAAAAAATAATGCTCTAGTGTCTGTGGTCTCCGTGCTATTGAGAATGTGACATTTTTATTTTTCCAGAGTAAATTGCTGGCCTTATTTCTCATCCCTCCCTGCATCCACACCCATGTCCTGACCTCACCATGGGCAGAGAATACTACTCTGCCCCTCGACTGTTGCCTTGGCTACATGACTTCCTTTAGCCAAGAAAATACCGGTAGAACAGGGGTGTCAAACTCATTTGCACCAGGGGCCACATCAGCCTCTCAGTTGCCTTCAAAGGGCCGCATGTAATTTTAGGACTGTATAAATGTAATGACTCTTTAACAGTTAAGCAGGAACTCCGCACTGCCGCCAGGTAGAAACAAGGTGACGGGCCAGATAAAACAAAGTAGAGGGTGGGTTCTGGCCCACTGGCCTTGCATTTGCCACCTGTGGGGAAGAAGTAAAAGCATGCTATTTATGAGTCTAGACCTTAAGAGATCTGCTTGGTTTGTCTTGATCTCTTCTGCTCCTGCCCTTGTTGTGATACGAACATGTCCAGTTAACTTGTTGGTCAACTTGAAAGCATAAAACGAATTGCTCTGCTGACCTACTGACAGTGGGTATGCAGAGCGCCTTGCACAGTGGGAAGGCTTCCGAATCAGCCAAGCCTCAACCACCCCAGAGATTTCAGTATTGTATCCTACTGCACAAAAGGCTACCAGATGAGCCCAGCTAGAGACATTAAGGGGGCAGACAATACAAAATACATCTCCCATTTTTATTAACTGTAAAATGGTCTTTAAATAGTAAATTTAGACTTTCTAGTCAAAGATAAATAAAATGACCAATCTATAAGAAAGGTATTTCAGGGCATATCAAACCTCATTGTTACTGTCAAAATATGCTATAAAATTGGCTATATTTTTAAGAGTAAAATGAAGTCTTTATCTTATGGATTCTACTTTTTAATTTAGGTACATCAGCATATCTAAAAGGGTGTACTGGGATCTTTTAAGATGAAAAAAATATGTATATACTCAGCATAATAACAGAAGCTGTTAGCATTGACATCTATAATCATTTAATTCTTCATTATAATAACAGATCTAGAATTTCATGGTATATGCCCAAGGCCATCAGTGGGTGACCGGATCAGGGAAAAACATTATGCTGGTAACTTCTCCAGGTTGTCTCTTGTCTGTCTTCCCAGAATGTGATAACTATTGATTGTAGCTCATATTTAAACAAATTTCTTAAACTTTCATAGACAATGATGGGTAGAAATATTTTTTCTAGCTTCATGGCTTCAGAGCTCTTAGTTTATCATGAAAATATAAAACATCAAATAAGGCTTACTATACTCTAAGAAATGAGTACTTTGCTTCTCTTTCCTACATTTGTCTTTAGTATTTGAGGTTATTATACAAATGTTCTTTTTTTGGTCAGTTGCTATGTTTAACTACACTGGTTAGTAATTAAATGTTATAACAGTTTTGAATCCTTAGAATAAATTCTATGTGATTATAAAGCAGGCAGTTGGATCAGCATGAACTTAGCAAGGTGGTCCAGGTGCAGAAGGCTACCCAGAAAAAAGGCCCAGGTGCCTAGCAACAAAGTGTTGTAGGGAGAAACCTCGTCCCCACCCTTCAGTTGACCTTTCCTCTCCTACTATATCCCTGGTCATGCAGTTTGAACTCTCCCCTGACCTTCTGTCCCTTAGCATATTGCTAGTCATGTGGTAGACTCTCTTAGAGGAGGAACAAATGGTCCATAAAATAGTCTAATTAAAGATTTCCATACAAACCCTTGCATGACCATGCCCTTAAGCATTAGGCCCTCAGGACAATAAGGTTCTGACCCACATCAAATACTCTTAGGAACAAAGTCTCAGGTCTGTTACCACAGAGACAAAAGTTTTGGCTTAACTAGAGATAACATTTAGGCCTCAGTTGTATATCAGCTTCAGGCCCAGAAAAGCAGCAAGGCCAGGTGGGGCAACTCCGTGGCTGACATTGGAATGAACTGAGATGACTAATGACCTCTTTTTTATTCACGGTAGGTTGAGTTTGTTTGTTGGGTGGTTGATCAGTTGTTTAGTTGTCATTCCCTGGAGGAGAAAACACTGTCTGGAAAAAGTCCAGCCATCGTTAATATAACAAGAACAGCTTGTGCAACATCAATGTAACCTGGCAGCCAAGGAGAGTGGACTGGAATGCACATGCGTGAACAACAATGACTTCACTGTACTTGTCAGTGGGGGTGGTAAACACCATTGAGTGAGCATGTGTACTGTGTGGCCATTGCACTCAAAATGAATAAGCGAGTAGAGCAACAAATCTGCATCAAATTTTGTGTTAAGCTTGAGCATTTCTCTGTGGAGACTACTCAGGTGATTCAGAAGATTTCAGGGATGATACAGTGAGTGCAGCACAAATAAAAGTGTGGCACACATGCTTCAAAAGATGGTCAAAGTTTTCCACATTCCGGGAGGCCTACCACAAGCAGAGCACCTGAGAATGTTGACTGTGTATGGGCTGCAATCACGGCAACTGACACTGCCAGAACTAGAAGCTGATCTGGGGATTCCAAAAACTGCTGTCCGAGATTTTGACAAGATCTTCGCATGAAACACATGGAAAATTCATTCCATGGCTTCTGCTGCCAGAGCAGAAGGAACATCGTACAGCAGTTGCTAATGACTTGATTCAAACCACTACCAATGAACTAAATTTGGCACCTAGCAACTTCTGGGTTTTCCCCAAACTAAAATTACCTTTGAAAGGGAAGAAATTTTAAACCATTAGTGAGACTCAGGAAAATACAACAAGGCAGCTGATGGCAATTCCAACAAAGGATATTGCAAAGTGTTTTGAAGAGTGGAAGAGCCGGGACTGAGGTGAAAATGTCATATGTACAATGTTTCTTGTATTTTGTATCTTCTTCAATAAATGTCTTTGTTTTTCATGTTACATGGCTGGATACTTTCTGGACAGACCTCATATAGTCAGGCTGCATGAAGAGATATATCCCAATAAGAAATGTGGGAAATGGGCTCAGCCTTCGTGAACCAAGCAAACAGTTGGTTTTAAGAATCGTAGTATGACCCCAGTGCATGCATTGAGGCTAAGCCTTATTAAGGGGACCCATGAACTTTGATGGACAAATTAAGTGGTTGGTAGTGCCTAAGACTTGTTGATGCTCTTCACAACTCAGTGGGTGTCTGTTAGGTATTTAATGCCACATGGAGACACAACAAAAATTCAGATTTGTACACAAGCCTCCTCATCCTACTTAGCCCAAATAAGACTAGCTTTTACCTCAGATGACTTAAATCGACAAAAATTATTTTAATAAAGCTTACCTCAAAACAGGAATGGCATATAACAAGCTTGAAGACACTGACAAGTGACAAAATTTGCCTGGTTTTCTTGTGTTCCTCAGGCACATCTAAAAGCTTCAGCTTTCAATTTCAGACACAGTGAAGTTCTGGGCTACTACAGAGCGGCAGTGTGCTCACTGGGTACAAGTATCGATAGGCAGTACTTGGTTGGCAGCCCCACCTTATATTTCTCTCTGTGCTGTTTCTATTTGCATTAATGAGCCAGGGTTAAGGAAGAAAACAATAGGTGAAACAGTCACTTATACACAGTAATTATATCCCCTTCCACTGTGTCTTCTTGTTGATTCTGGCTTGTGTAGTTAGACAAGATTTATATAAGTGAGCATAGATTTAGATTTTGGAGACTAATGTGTAACACCCCTTCAGCATGTTTTTTAAAAATAATTAACAAGTTTGTGGGAATATCACCTCTTATTCAGTTTAAGTACTAGAGGCAGTGACATCAGCCAGGTATAAGGCAAAGTATGTAATCACAAGACAGTAGAGACTCATTGCAGAGCCAGACTGCCTGAAATCCATGGCCACTCAACCACTTTCAGAGAAAGGGAAATGGCACACAGGGGGATTTCCTCTCAGACAAAGTACAGCGTGATGCCAACATGAAACAGTTGATGAGAAATTTCTCCCAAAGGTGAAAGATGCCTGATGGGATTGGCAAAGATTGGTGAGATTGAAATCAAGATTTGCTTAGCCAATTTTTCTTTTCACAATTACTATTGAGGCTTTGCCCTAATAATTGGTAACGAGAATGAGGACTTAAAATGCACTGTGCTCTAGCTTCTGGGGATGTTTTGCTTTGGAATATCACTCTATAGGCTAGATAATTGGCTTGTTTTTGAAATTCTATGGTTTTGGGCTGATAGTGGTAAAATTTTATTTGTGTCCTTAATTTTTGGACTCCTTAAAAGTATGATGCAGAGACAAAATTAATTTATAAGCTCCTGTGTAATTAAAAATAATTATAGTGGAAGATGGCCAGCTTTTAGTGATGAAAAGACCTAATTTCAACGAGGAGTCAGAGAGAGATGATTCTGATTGTAATTGAATGGAAAAAGAAGTTTGAAAGGCATTTATTTTCCCCAATTTTAATTCACAAAAGCGATGATATTTTACTTTTTCCTTAACAATTTTGGACTCTGATTTCTCTAAACTGTAATAATCAAGTCAAAGTTATGTAAATTTTTATTATTTTAAAGTCTGCCTGGGAATTTGATAATGGGAATAGCTTCTACTTATAACTGAGGCATCACAGATGTGGTATATTAATGCATCCCATATTGGTCCCTCTTATATCAAGTGGGCCCGGGTATGTGACTTTCCATGGAATATTTGCAAGTGTGATACAATCAGTGGTTGAAAAAGTACTTGCACATTGGGACTAGGTCTCTCTCTCCTCTATTTTTGGAACCTAAGTATCTAGGTGAAGAAACCCAGCCAAAACCATTGGGGACACACAACGCAGCTGATAGCTGGCACCAGCTGCCACACATGTGAATAATGTTGGAAGATAAATTGTCTCCTAGTTGACTCAGAGAGCACACAAATTTCTTTCCACTTATAGATAACTCAATTAGCATAATTTCTGGCCTTTCTCTGTACTTTTACTCAGGAAAGGTGGAGTGACTTACATAACTGGCTAACAGGAGTAAAATAGGACATGTTTGACTCAGTTCCAACCTTCTTTCTCACTAAAAGTCAGCCTGACACAAGACACACACACTCCTCTTTGTTTCTCCAGGAGAAAATTACATCCCATGAAGCCAGCTTGGTTTGGTCCCCCACAACTAGCTGGTGACTTCTTGCATGATGCTGGCAGTCCATTAGCAGGGTCATTTAGCTTTCACACCAAATTATGTACTCTAATAATTTGCAAACAAAATGGTTCTAGTTAATACAGACACTTGAAAAAATCTGAGGGGTGTTATTAGAGCCTACATCTGTAAAGTGAAAATCATCTCAAAACCTGGCATTATTTCAGAGGTGGAAGTCAAACTGAAGAGAGTTAAGCTAATAGATGAAAAGATGGAAATAACATCAGGCTTGTTGATAAGAGAAACCTCTGGAATAAGATGCAAAATAAAAAACCATGACAAAATATGTATCAGTTCTTTTAAATATTGCTTTAATTATTCAGAAACAAAAACAAACAAACAAATAGATCAGTTTTAGGTCTTGTATTAGAAGGTAAATACCAAACCCTAAGCTCAAGAGTTTGAGTTTGTGTTAACATTTAAAATGTTTGAAATTTTGAAAAATGCACTACAGACAAATAATCACAATGCAAACAAGTATATTCATATCATTGTAATTCTAACAATACCTACAGTAGTGAATAATCAGAGCCATAAAAATACACATACTTAAAGGCAGTTGTTGGAAACCGCCCTGCCTGGTTTCAGAAGCTGTAACCCCCACATGGCTAAGGCTGAGGGAGCAACCTTAGGGCCACAAGCCACTAAGGAGACAAAGCTAATCTCCCTGGCAGGGGCACCTCTGCCTCTTTTACTTCTCCCTGCCTGGCCTCCAAGCTTGATTGGTTAGCCAATGATGGGTAAGATTCCTCAAGGGAGGGACTACCTAAGACAGGCACAATCATGGGGGGGGAGTCCTAGGGAAGACTTGAGGAGCTATAGCAAAAAGGGATGATAAACCCTCACCCCTCAGCTTTGACATAGCCTGAGTCCTGGTTTTGTCTGCAAGAAGTCTCCTAATCTCTTGGCTGCCTTACTTCCCCTGTCTGATTTAAGCCTGAAACAATGACAGAGGGTGGTGCAGCCCTGTGCTGGGAAGGGTGGATTCCCTGGGTGATCAGGCCTAAGAAAGAATATATAAAATCCTGTGAAAACTGCTTTGCTAAAAATACTCTCAATTTTCTGATAAGGATCCAAGCAGGAAATGAGTTGGTTTCCCAAAGTTTTGTAGCCCTTTAGCTAACAGACCCTGACTCAGAATAAGACCTTGTAGTTCTTTGTATGCTATCTATTGTTTGATCCTTACTGCCTGACAATGATTAATGAGCTCAACCTGTATTCCTGTACAAAATGAACCCAATAAAAGCCCATTGAGGAAAAGGCTCTTGGCCCTTCTTCTTTGAGACATTGGCCACCTTTCCTCCCTAAGAAGATCATGTCTCAGTAGACTTATTCTCATCCCTGGTGGCCGGGGGAGCCCTATGGGTGGAGCTCCCCCCCACAGGCAATGTGTAAATAAGTTACGATATATCAACATTATGAGCTCCATGTGGGAATTCTAAACACTGAGATAGATCTATGTAAATCACAATTTTTAAAAATAATATTAGATTAAAAACATGATTTGAAAAGAGCTTGGTCTGAGATAGATCGATAGATAATTCATAATAAATAATCTGGAAAACATGTAACAAGTGAATAATTTGGGGCAGAGCAGTGAGACTGAACAGTGAAATGAAGACTTTTGAATTTAATATCTATCCTTTTTTATTATTTTAATATTTTCCACATACATATTTTACCATGTCAATAAAGACTTAATTAATTAACTGAATTAAACATATGCCAACTAATAAAAAGATAGGATATGGATAGATTTTAAAAATATTTTTATCATTTCTTTTAGATAATATTCCCACATGCCTCAAAAGTATTAATAAAACTGCTCAAAGAGGAATATTGAAGAAATGAGATATATTTGACCAACCAATTTTTATTGCTGAAACTTAATCCTGTAACACACTAGAAATGAAAAGCTAGTCAATCATTATTTATTAAATGTTACTCTGTTGCTCACAAAACCACGGACAGCTTTTATTATTTATTCTTTTAAACATCTAGCATTAATTCTAATGAAAATAAGCTTTATCTTTACTTTAAGAATGGACTCTCTGCTTCTCTCTCTACACACACACAATATACCTTTTGAAAGAAGGTAAAGGGATTAAGCAAAAAGTGAATATATATATTTAGACAACAGTGTGGTGATCAACAGAGGAAAAGGGAGTTCAGATGTAGGAGGAAGTGGGCAAAGGGGGTGGGTGGGGGTGAGAAGGGACTTTGCTTAGGGCAATGGGCATGCGATGTACTGAGCAAATGATGTTTGATTGAGTTATACACGTGAAACCAGTATGGTTTTGCGAACCAATGCCATTCCAGTAAATTCAATTAAAAAATAATTAATTAATTAAAAAATAAAAATAAATAAAAGATTTATATGACACATTCAACTTGTAAAAAATCAGTAGTAACCAATGTTACATATGTACATATTTGCATTAATAAATAAATCCATACAAAAGATGTAGAATCTTCATAACCTAAAAATTACTAGTGCTATCTCCAAAGACTGACAAGTATCTGGGAAGGATAAAGAAAGGGGATAGTTTTAACTATCTATAGTGTTTAAGTGGGTAATTTATCATTTCAAATGCAACATTGAACACTTCAAAGTATTTTGAGTAACAAAAAATGCCAAGCATTGAAAGTTTTGGAGTTTAGATATCTCTTATCCTAATTTTGTTAAGTTTGGTACATAAAACTGCGTAACCTTCTGTATATGGAGATCATCATAGACAAAAGGTGTTCATTTCTCTCTGAGAACTATCTTCAGAATTTCTGCACCACAAAAAAGATTAAAAAGGCTTTTTATACCTTCCCTTTTCCCCAAAATCATGTGTTCGTTTTTATCACCACCTTGTATATGATTTTGTTGCTGGGTTATTTGCTATCCTTCAAAATCAAATTTACCCCAAAAATGAGAAAAATTTACTAGCCCTGAGATACTACCAAGAATATAACACAGATTCTGAATGGTCTAAAAGAGTTTCTCTGCAGTTAGTTAGTCAACAAATATTTTTGAATCTCTATTTAGTAAACATCCACCACATTCTTAGTACAAAGGAATTACATTTTTTAAAAAGGCAAGATAATATTTGTGTTATGTCCTCAAGGAGTTTACATTCTATTTATGGGACAGGTTATTTTGATTGATTTTATAAAAATTAATTTTAGAGTATCTTTGAGTGATTGTAAATGAGACATCAAGTAGCTAGGAGGATACATGAGTGTGGTGCTCAGATGATGTTATAACTTTCAATGGAGGACAATTTCTTTCATCTCCGGGAATGTTCGATTATATTGCAGATATTCTTGTTTCCCACCGCTAGAAGTGGAGACTTACTGGTATGTATGAATGGGGATGCTGCTGGCGTACAGTTGGGCAGAGGCTTGGGATGGTGGTAAACTCCCTGCAATGCCTAAGACTACACCCAACAACAGTGAATCATCTGGCCCCAAATGTCAACATTGCCAAAGTAAAGAAACTCTGAGTAATCCGTAATTAAGTGATATTGAAATTATGGTTATAGATGAACTTAATTAGAGAAACCTCAACATTTTCTTGGAAGAAACCTCAACATTTAATTTTTTTGTTTGAGAAAATAAAGTAAAAAATAGTTGAATCAGAAATGTCCAGACAGGAAGGAAGAAAACAAAGTGTTGAATCATAAAATGAAAGTGAGTCCTGGCTGGTGTGGCTCAGTGGATTTAGCACCGGACTGTGAAATAAAAAGTCACCAGTTCAGTTCCCAGTAGGGCACATTCCTGGGTTGAGGGACCAATACCCAGTAGGAGGAGTGTGAATGGTAACCACATACTGATGCTTCTCTCCCTCTCTTCCGCTCTCCCTTCCCCTTTAAAAGATTTTAAAATAAAATATTTTAAAAAATTAATAAAATGAATGAAAAAAGATCTATGTAAGGAAAAAGAACATCATCAAGAGAATTGAAAAGTTTCTAAGAAGTTGGATAACATGAGTACGAAAATCCCTGTTGGATTTAGCACCATGCAAGCAATGTTTGATTGAGTTGCATGGACATTGAATAAATGGAGACACTGAGTATAGATAATTATTTCAAAAGTTTGCCTATGAAGGAGATAAGCAAAGAGAATAGCTATGAAAAGATGGAAGTTTTGTTACTTAAATGACAAGACTAGAATATATTGAAAAATAACTAGGCCCCAAAACTTTAATACAACTGCCCAAAATATAGAAATCTGAATATCCTTAAAGAACTAATAAATTAAATCCAGAGTGAAGAATCTGCCTGCAAAGAAAACTCCAACCTCACATTGTTTTATTGGTGAATTTTTCCAAATATCTAGGAAGAAAACATTAGTCTTATGTAAACTTTTCTAGAGAACAGAAAAAAGAAAGAGAATTTTCCAATTAATTTCATAAGATTATCAATGTTTTGACACTAATATAAGAATTAAAAAGTAATATGAGCCAATAACTCTCATAAACAGATAAAAAATGATTCATAAAACAGTACACAAATTAAAGATATAGAAAAGGAATAATTTATTATGGGAATTATCCAAAGAAAGCAAGGATGGATTAAACTTCTAAAATGTTTAATAATATAATTCACAAAATTAAACAAAATGAAAAGAGGAAAAGTATGTGATTATTTTGATTAATTTGGAAAAAGAGTATTTAATAGTCAATAGCCATTTAAAATAAAATCTCTTATCAATTCGAAATAAGAAACTTTCTAATTGGAAAAAAGGATTATCTGTGAAACACCTAGCAAGCATGTTATTTAATATTGAAATACTGAAAAATCTCCTCTAACATCAGTGTGAAATAAGACTAATAACTACAACCACTTTTATTAAACTTAGCAATAAGATCCCAGCTAGTGTAAACTGCAAATAAAAAATATAAAAACACCATAGATTGACAAGAAATAAAATATGGTTGTTATTATTTGCTACAATATGATTATCAAAGTTTTTTTCAAAAGGTATCCAGCCATGTAATATGAAAAATAGAAACATTTATTGAACAAGATACAAGATATAAAAACCATTGTATATAGGACAACAACATCTCAGTTTCCTTCAAAGTAGTCACCTTGGGACTTCACTCAGTTCTCCCAAGTGCCACCAGCTGCCCTGTCATATTTTCCTGACTCTCAGTGATGGTTTGAAATGTCTTTCCTTTCAAGGTGATTTTAGTTTTGGGAAAAGCCAGAAGTCACAAGGTGCCCAATCTGGGTTGTAGTGGGGCTGAGTCACTTGTGTAATTTGATGTTTCACTAAAAAACTCTGGACAACCCCTGGCTCATGTTACTCAGAAGACTGAATGCTGGCCTGCAATCGAAAGGGTTGCTTGCTTTGTTTCCCAGTCAGAGCACATGCCTGGGTTGCAGGCCAGGTCCCCTGTGGTGGGTCATGAGAGGCTATCACACACTGATGTTTCTCTCCCTTTTTTTCTCCTTCCTTTCCCCTCTCTCTAAAAACAAACAAACAAACAAACAAACAAATAAATAAATAAATATAATCTTTAAAAAGAAAAAAACCCACAAAAAACTCTAGGCCAGATGTGGTAGATGAGCAGGCACACTGTTGTGATAAAGGTGTCGGTCACCAATTGAAATATAGCTGCAACCTTTTAAATCATCTGAATAGCTTCCATGGAGGAATGTTCAAGCTCAACGTAAAATTGAATGCAGATCCATTGTTCTACTATCTCGGTCATTTTGAATGTGACAGTTACACAATACGCATACCCAGTGGTGACTACTCTCCCCACTGACTAGTATAGTGAATTCATCATTGTTCACACATGCTCATTCCAGTCCATTCTCCTTGGCTGCCAGGTTACATTGATGTTGTGCAAACCGTTCTCTTTACATTAACAATGGTTGGACTTTGTCAAGATAGACCTCCTATGTTTTATTTATTTGTTCAAAGATTTTATTTATTTATTTTTAGAAAGCAGGGAAGGGAAGGAGAAAGAGAGGGAGAGAAGCACTGATCGGTTGCCTCTTGAATACCTTCAACTGGTGACCTGACCCACAACTCAGGCATGTGCCCTGACCTGGAATCTGGCCAATGACATTTCAGGATACAGTACTGTACCCAGCCCACTGAGCCACACCAATCAGGGACATGACTGTATGTGTTGAAATTTAATAGCAATCTATGGGAATAAAAAAAAAAAACTTGAACCAAGGATGGATATAGAATCTACTATGCTAAGTGAAATAAGCCAGTGAGACAAAGATAAGTACCATATGATTTCACTTATATGTGGAAACTAATGAACAAAATAAACTAACAAACAAGGTAGAAATAGATTCATAGATATAAAAAACAGACTGACAGCAGTAAGTTAGGGGGGCTCAATAAAAAGCAGTGAAGGGATTAAGCAAAAGCAGACAAACAAACAAAAGCTCAAAGTCATAGACAACAGTATGGTGATTACGGAGGGGATGGGGAGTAAGGGAGGGCAAGAAGGAAAAAGAGGAAAAATGGTCACAGAAGAGACTTGAGTTGGGGTGGTGAACACAAAATACAATACACAGATGGTGTGTGATACAATTGTACAACTGAAGCTGTAAATTTTACTTACCAATGTCACTCTAAAAAATTCAATAAAAACTGAAAAATAAAGAAAATATAAACTTGCTAGATTATTTATAATCTGTTCACAAAATTAAGTATTTTTTTATATATCAGTGAAACACAAATAGAAAAATAAAATAAAATAAATAAAGCCATGTGAATGGCATCAAATATATCAAACATTTGTGAGTAACTTTGATTAACACCACCTAAGACCTATATGAGAAAACCTCCAAAATATTACTAGGGAAAATCAAAGATAACCTAAGTAAATGGATGGATATATTATATTCATGGATGGCAACACTAAACATAAAAAAATGTCAATTCTTGTCTTATTTGTCTCTTACCTATGTTATTGTTGATGAGATACCAGATTGAATATATTTCAAACAAAATCCCCCAAATAATTTTTTCTGTAGAAATTTATAAACTTATTCCAGAATTTATAGAGAAATGAAAAGAGTTCAAAGAAACCAAGGCAATTTTGAAGAAGAATAAAGCTGGAGAATTTACACTAATATATATAAAAAACAGTAGAGAGCTAATAGAATAAGATGGATAAAACTGAGTAGAAAATACAAAAGAGACTCTCATATAGTTACATGATTAATGAGAGAAGTGACACTGAATTTCAGTAAACAAAGGGTGCTATTTTCACTAAAGTATTCTGGGTTAATTAGATATCCCAAAAGGATAAAACTAATAATCACTCCTACTTCATACCATACACAAAAATTCAATTCCAGACAGATTGATGGACTACAGATAAGAATGTAATATATTATTAAAAATTAAGAAAACAAAATATTTTCATGAAATTGTGGTAAGAAAGATATCAAAAACATAAAAATTGCTAATAATAAAGAGATAAGGATTAAAAAGCTTCTACTCAAACACACATCACTGAGAACCAATAGGCAAGCCAGAGATCGGGAAAAGATATTTGAAATACATATAATTAATGAAAGCCTTATATCAAAATATATAAATTCCTACAAATCGGTAAGGAAATTACATAAAAAACTATTGAGAAAATGGACAAAGGGGAAAAAAGAGAGCATCCAAGTACATTTTCTGGGACTGGCAAAATCCTAAGTTATTTTTAGAGGCTGAAATGAGAAGATTTTTAATAGTGCTCCATCCTCATGAATAAAAACTACTCCAGCAAGAGGTCAGGGAATGTATACAACTGCTTCCAAAGATTCTATAATTATGTATGGAAAATAAGGAAATATATATCAGCAAAACATATGATGAGATCTTCTAAAATTTCATAATTTCTTCATTTACCTAAGCAGGCGCTCATTATGCAAATGTGATAAAGGATCTACTATGAACTAAACATAAAAATGCATGCAAAGGTGAATTAAGCCTAGTTCATGCCACTAGGGAGATTTCAGTTAGTGGGGATGAGGTAAGGCAAAACACATTTACATAATTAGCCAACCACACTCTTAAAAGAACTGCACTAAAAAGAAGATTTAAATACATGGTATAATTGGGTCTAGGAATCGTGCTGTGCAATTAATGAGAAGGCACTTCTGAGTCCTTGAGCTACAAATAGGAAGCTAACTTGACTCCTAAGTGTCTAGGCGTCAAATTCCGCTGGAATTCGAGATGGCCCTGGGATTCCTCATTTAAGGCCATTTCACATTCGGGTTTTCTTGGGCAGTACCTAATCTTGTATAAACTCTATTATTTGGTTCAACATACCTAAATGAATTATAATAATAATTATAACACAATTGTAATAAGGGTAATAATGGCTAGTATATATTACTGTCTAAGAAAGTTATAGGTGCTATGTTGAGTATTTATTCTCTCAATAGCTCTTTGAGGTAGTGATTAATATTATTACCCTAACTTGATAGAAGATAAGATGAGGTTTAGGGAGTTTAAATCACTTGACCAAAATTCTACGTGTGCAAAAGGTATGGCAAGAATACAGCTATAGCAGTCAGCTCCCTGAATCCCCGGTCCTCTCTATTTTTGTACTCTAGCATATGGCTCTCATGTTGGTGCCAGGTACCTTCCTCTGCATTCCAGCATTCTCCATGCTTCTCACTTTGTCCCATCCAGGCCCTGTATGGTACTGGTAAGAGCATAGACCTCAAAGATGGATCTGTTTCTGTCAAAATTCCTTGTTGTTCCAAACAGGACATGTCATTTCGCCCCTTTGAAGTGACGGGGACCTTTACTTTGCATGTTATTGTGAGGTTCAAATGAAATAATATATAAAAATAAACTTTTCCTTAAAAACACCATATTAGGTCTGCTTTCTGAATATACCTGGACTTCTCCAGGTCTTTCCTTGCTTTCTTTTTTTGCTTGAAAGATCTTTCAAAGTAAATTACTTCTCAAAACATTCTATATGTTGTAAACATTTTAAGCTATCAAAATCCTAACCATCTTCTAAATTCCACCTTATGTTTCACTCCCTTTGTCACTTCATGGCCCATCTCTGCCCTGCCACTGAGGACAATCTCCCTCCTGAATCCGCTGGTACCTATTCTTGGCTCTGATCGTCGTTTGTCTTGTTGAAATGTTTGGATTCATGGAGGACCCAGACCATAGCTTTTTGTCATTTTGCTTTCCTTGCTCTCTCCACCAGAGGCATGCACGGCAATTGGTTTACAACAGATGCTTTGTAGAAGTTTACTGAAGTGAGTTATTTAGTCTTAAGCCATTGAAAGCTTGGTATTGCGGGCAGACCCACACCAATTAAAAGGTTCTTATCCCCTACAGAGACTGTAGCTGACAGAATCAATTGTTAGAATATAATCACATACCCTGCTGTTCCCCTTTCTTTGTGGACTTAAATAACACAGAGGAACATTATCCGTATTACATGATCATCCATGCTCACTGTAGTTTATAGTCTGTATACAGAGAAAAGGAGAAATCAACAATAAGATAGTTTATACAAAATAAGGAGGCCTAAGCTTATCGTGACCTACTCACTCAGTTATTGTTCTGAGTATGGAACAGAGCCACCCTGCCCTTCACAAAATGTGGTTATGCAGCCTATTGTCTTAATAATATCATTTTATTTGCAATAGTTGCTAACCAATGCTACTAAATGATTGTGTATATGTGTGTATGTGCCTGGAGGCTGTTAATGTAACAATTTCTAAGGATGTGTATAAGACCCATAATACTTGGTAGAACTTTGAGCCTCAATATTGTAAAGTTTATATGACTGGAAATCATATAGCAACCTGCTCAAAAAAATGTATGGGAAACAATCCAGTATCTAAGTAGTTTTGAGACAGACTGACAGATAAAGCCTTCTCCACACTGGTCTTTACATTGTCAGCTCCATTTTTCAGTATTTCCTCACAGGAACTCAACACTCCTAGGAAATGCAGTCCCGACTGCCAGTTGCCCCACCCCCAAGTCTCAGCACCTGTCAGATTAAGAATCCTAGGCTCCAACTCAATGGCTGCTTCTTGAGTCTCTCAACATTAATAATAATCATGGTCTTTTTCCTGTGGCACTTTAAATCGCCCTTATTATGCCTTTCATAATAATAAAATAGTAAACTATTCAGTACTTTAGACAGATTTTCTTGTTTAATACTTGCATTGATTCAAAAGAAGGTACTAATATCCTGTTTATTTACAATGAGAAAATTAGGACAAGCAAGGTCAAATAACTTGCCCAATGGACCTCAACTTGAAATTGGCAGAGCTGAGATCCAAGCCTGGACCACCTGTCTTTAGAGGCCAAATTCTTAACTCAATGTTCTACTAACACCCTTATAGTGAGTATGACTCTGGTCAGTGTATTTTATCCCTGCTACCAGTCTCTGTGCTGTTCTGCAGAACCTATATTTAACTTATTCTTCCTTATATATAAGTAATTTGTATTCTTAATTTACATGTAAACACTGTTGTTGTGGATCGCTCTGCCTGGTTCTAGGAATTGTAACTCGACCCTCTGTGGCTAAGGGTGAGTGAGGACCTTTGGAATGTGAGCCGCAGGAGACAAAGCTTGTCTCTGGTATCAAAGGCTGCCTCAGTTTCCTCTCCCTGCCCCCAAAGCTTGGTCGGAAGTCAATGACAGGTAAGACCCCTCACAGCATGGGGGGAAACCTAGGCCAGACTCGATCATGTGGGTGGCCTTCATGGAAGGACTCGGGGGTGGGGGTGGGGGCTGCAACAAAAAGGGAGCAATGGGCTCTCCCCCCCCCCACACCCCCGGCTTTGACACAGCCTGAGTCACCATGTCCTCTGGGAGAAGCACTTCCTGGCTCTAATCCTCTTAAGCCTGAATACCTGATGGGGAGGCAGTGCAGCTTCTTGCCTTGTTAGAGCGGTATGGGGTAAATCAAGCCTAAGAAAGAATATATAAAAATCCTGTGAAACCTGCTTTGTTTAGAATGCTTTCATTTAAATGATAAGGGTCCAAGCAAGAAGTTGGTTCCTCAAAGTTTTATGGTTCATTAGCTACCTGACCCTGATTGAGAACAAGCCTTCATAGTTCTTTGAATGCTACCTATTGTTTGATCCTTACCTGTATTCTTGTACAAACAAACCCAATAAAAGCTCCTTGAGGAAAGGGCTCTTGGACTTTCCCCTTTGAGGAATCAGCCAATTTTCCTCCCCAAGCAGATCACATCAAGTCTCAGTCATGTTTACTCTCATCTGTGGCACACGGGGGGACTTGTGAGGAAAGTTGCCCCCAAATACTGTGTGTTCTCTGTACTAAATTGTAACTCTTTTAGAATTTCCTCTTGCCTGGCAAAAGCTGCAAGGGGAAAAAGGGACAAACAAAAGGAAATATTCATTAATTAAACCATTGGATAATAAACAGAACATCCAGTCTCCTACAGTTGCTAAAGGGAAGCCTAGTTATTGCTATTCATTTCTTATATGAAATATGTATTAGCATAATTAAAATTTTAATTTTCAAAAAATGAAAAAGAACAGAAAATAACTTGAAGACAGATTCAGAATATGCCAGCTAAAACTAGTTGAATCAAAGCTATATTCAAATGGGCACAGATATTAAAAATATTCAAATATGTGAATTTACTATATTCTAAAACATTGAAATAGCCTTTTAATGTTGTGTGGAGCATTTTAATTTGGAGAATTATGGAGAATAAACACTTTTAATTGGGAAATCAGAGTTATAGTAATAAAAAAAGCATATTACTCTAGGCTAAGAGGTTGAGTTTTTTATACCATATATGTTGGCATCAATAATATGGAAATTGTTTTCCCAAGGATATAAGTAATAGATGTGTGAAAAGAGAAATAAAAAATAAAGCCAATGCAACAGAAATAAATCAATATTCTAATTTGCCAAGCACCATCTGAATATCCTGGTGGTCTGTACAAAAATATAACACAGCAGGGTAGATAGATTTTTTAACCAAAAATGGTAAGTTATCATTGCTTCAGAACATATAAAGAATTTACTAAAACTAAATACTAAAACACCTTTTATTTGGTGTGTTATAAAATTGATTTTTGAGAGTTAAATTTCTCATTTACAAACTTATAGCAAATACCAAAACTGGTTTATGTAAGAATTTTTAATGATTTCTGTAAGGCCAAAGAATTCAGTCAAAATACCTCAGTGGTGGTTTCTACAAGAAGTATGAGCTGAGGGGAAGAAACCCATGTGTTCCAAGTATGTAAACCTACATGGTTTTTATCATATAATTTGAATCAAATTAAGATTTAAAATGTGTAGAAAAGAGAAGATTCCTTAGACAATTGTTTCTGCTTAGTTCTCATTTAAACTTTTTATTTCATGTATTTATTATAAAAATATTTTATCTATTTATAGACAGAAGAGAGGGGAGGAGGAGAGAGAGAGAGAAAAAAATAGCTGTGCAAGAGAAACATCGATTAATTGCCTCTTGCATGCTTCTGATTGGGGACCTGGCCCCCAGCCCAGGCATGCACCTTGACCTGGAATCGAACTGGTGACCTTTCAGTTTGTGGGACATCTAAACCACTGAACCACAAGGTCATTTAAACTTTTATTGGAAGTTTCCAAATTTATGCTCAACCAATCTTTCTAGTATCTTTTTTAAAAAAAAATTTATTCATTTACCCTTAGAGGGCAGGGGAAGGAGAGAGGGAGAGAAATATCAATGTATGGTTGCCTCTCATGCGCCCCCTGCTGGGAACTGGCCTGCAACCCAGGCATGTACCCTGACTGGGAATCAAACCTCGATCCCTTAGTTCGCAGGCCGGCACTTGATCCACTGAGCTACACCAGCTATGGCTCTTTCTAGTATCTTAATCAACAATCATAGGCTTATTAAATAGCAGGCTATATTCCAACTTATAAAAATACACGAAATTCTCTAAATACACATTATTCATGGCTTTATGCAATTTTACATATGCTTGTTTTTTTGTAGGAGAAATGCCCATTCTCCATTATTATATTATGGAATAGTAATTATAGTCACTTTGAAAATTTCTTTGATCCACAGATAAAAATCAGTTTGTTTCACCTTAAGGTATTTCTTTTCATCTTGGTTTCCCTAAAATGATCTGTAAACTCAGGTGCATGAAATATACCTTGTTCATTTTAAAAGAGTATTTTATACTGAGGAGATTCATAATTGCATGTTAAACAAATGAATCCATTTAAGTCCACCGATAATTGAACGAATAATAGAACATATTACTAAAGAAGCTGGACATAATGTTAATCTACCCAGTAAATGTTAGGTGAAACCAAATGGTCCAGAAAAATGGGTATAGACTTTTGATAATACAACTGAAAAAACTTATTTCTTATAACATTCTATTCAATGTATATCGATTAAATTCCCGCTATATGTCATACACTCTATTTGCAGGAATCCCCCAGGCCATGCCAGGGCACAGTATCAGTGAAGAATAAGTTTATCATCTACCAGATATAGGGAAAATAGTCAATAGATCTTGCTGATTATCTAGTCTAAGCATCAACTTGATGTATCTATCTTTTTCACTCTAAGCAACTAAAGATAGTTAGAATATTAGCCCTGTACTCTGAAGTTTATTCAGGGATGATCTCTATTCCTTATTTCCATATGCTCCTCAAGAGAAAAACACTAATGAGAAATGAAAAGAGTTATACAAGACAGACAGAAGCAAGCAGCATCTCCCGGCGCCCTAGGCTCTTACCCGTAAACACTGTAAGGAAGGCAAAACAAAACAAAACAAAACAAAACAAAAAGAAATTAGAGAATGGATGAAGAAAAGAGTTTGTTCACGTTGCTTGAAAATGTTTGGTTCATCTGTTTGGTGATTTCTTTCACTTTGCTAACATTTACATTTCTATGCATTTCTCTTCTAAGTCAGTTTGTGAAATAGCCATTTTATTCCAAGCTTGTTATCCTCCTTCTCAATGGTCTGCATTTATGTAAATTGAGACAAAGGTCAGTTACATATTGAGAATAATGGGTTTCAGCTTTCATCGGGAATTGTTGATTAACTTCTCTGAGTCTGTCAAAACACTTTTTAGGCCCTGGCTGGTGTGACTCAGTGGACTGAGTGCCAGCCTGTAAACCAAAGGGTTGCTGGTTATATTCCCAGTCAGGGCACATGCCTGGGTTGTGGGCCAGGTCCCCAGTAGAAGGTGCATGAGAGGCAACCACACATTGATGTTTCTCCCCCTCTCTTTCTCCCTCCACTTTCCTTTCTAAAAATAAATAAATAAAATCTTTAAAAAACAAACACTTTTTAGAGATGAGTGTTATTCATACACAGCAGATGCTCTATAAATGTTTTAATATAAGGAGAGCTTCAGGGAGAAGACTCAGAAAAGTATTATTTCCTCAGATTATTCTGAAGGTCATAGCTAAACTAATATTATTTAGAGGATACCTTAAATAAAATGGTTTAATTTGACATTTTAAGGTTTACATTTTAAGATTAATCTTGAAGATAAAAGTTAATAATAAAATTATCTTAACAATATCATTTTTTACAAATATTTCTAATAATTGATTAAAATTATATAAAGAAACTTTTAATTCTTTTTCAGCTCCTCATTAGTTGCTCTTCATTGTCACTCAGAGCATTAATATTACACTAATAAACTACTAATAATTCATACGAGGTGTCAACATAGTACCAAATTCCAAGTGAACATAAAATTTGTGTATGTGTGCACATTATTACAATTGTTTGGAAATGTATTTCAGATTAACAGTTTTTATATGTATATAATATTATAAATGAATTAACCTTACAGATAAAGAACCCATAAAAGAGAATGCTGACCATAATAAACAAGCCAGATAATATAGACAAATTTTATTTAATTTACACTTTTTATAGAATCCTGCATTGTTATGGTGAAAGGGTATTTTGGCTTATTTTTCCAGGCACATAACACTCAAAACAGATAATATGAGACCCCAGAGAGTAAAAGGTGAATACCGTTCGACTGTCCAGTCAAGCTCTAATTTAATCAATGCTTTATATAGTTTATAAATCTTGTCACTATTTACCTTCCCAAATACCTCTCTCCATACAAATAATCTAATATGTTTTTATTTTACTTATTTGAATAACTTTCCATTTATTCCCCAGATTTTAAAAATAATTATAGTTACCAACACATAGGAAATGGCAATATTACTTTCCACAGATATTTTTCACCAATTTATAAAGTATTTAAAGCATATCCTAATCTATTTAATTTGTATAATTTAAAGGTAACTTAATTTATGCCTGTGTTCCTTTCACCAGATGCTTATGCATATAATTAAGAGTAATAAATAGCTTCAGTAGTCTTAATCTTTCCGTGAAAATGCCTTAAAAGAGTCGCTGTTCCTTTGTCATTTCCACCTGTGATCCAGAAACACTTGATAGACTAAACCTTCCTCTTTCCCACACCCTGATGTAACATCCCCCATCAAATGTCGGAAGTCTAGACTGTGAAAGCAGGTGCTTTGTCTGTTGCCTTGAAGTTAACCTGCTAACAGTTGTCTTCCTCTTTCCCCAGCTGCGAGCTACCCTGAGGCAGTCTGAGAAACAGAAGTGTCACAAATAAACAGGGAGGACAGTCATGTATCATCATTAGAATTCCACATATGTTTCAGTCCTATACAATGCTCTGAAAAGCAGGACGGTTCCAAAAGCAGCAGCAGGCTGAAGAACATTCATTTGCTTCCCCAAAGTGTACTGACTAAAATTTTACAGGATCTTGTGTGATATTTGGCTCAAGACTTTGAAGTTAGTAATGAATGCCTATAACTGAAGATCAAATCTGGAGCTTAAGGATCCACACAAAATGTTTTACTACAAATAAAAATTCCTGCTGCTGGAATGGATGGGCTGTATTTATTTATACCTTGGCCATAACATTTTGAAAGCTGTGGATTCAGCAGTGACATATGGTGTATCCAAAAGGCCTGAAAAAAAATTTTTAACAGAGATATTCCTTGGTTTGTTCTCACTCTTCATGTTACTAGAGGCTTCTGTGATAAGATATTTTTATGGAATCTCAAAATTTAAAAAATCTGATAAAATACTACATGGCTTAGGAGTTCCCATAACACTATAATTTGCCTACTACTTCTAGAAATGTGTTTCAAATGAAAAGGTACATGATTTGATATATCCCTGCATTTTTCAATATTACATAAATCCAGATGCCATATTTCTATACTAGAGTTTGAAACTTCCACTCCTGCCCTAGCTCCTCTCTGTAAGTCCATTTTAGGTACAGTAATTTTGAGAGCTATTCCTTTGGGATTTCAGATTATTAGAGGGCCAAATCTGGACTGCTATTACCGCTATTAATCTTCCTCTCTCAGGGACAGCATTCCTTCTGGCAGTCTCTGAGTCTTACAGAAGCGTAACAATAGTCCAATCACCTGAAAGGAGTTTCCACTTAAAAAATGTCTTTTTAGTGCAATGGGAGAATGCTCTGTAATTTAAGGTGAAAGAGTGTAAGCTATTTTCTATCAAGTCTTTACAAATGGAAATCATTGTGAAGGTGTGAAGTCTTTTATTTTCAGCTCAAAAAATCTTTATTTTTATGGCTATAGTATCACAACATATTGATTTTCTTTTTTTTTCCACTTGGCAAGTTTTAGTAATTGTGAAAAGCAATGTCATCCTGAAATTACAGAAAACTATACTATATTGGATAAAGATACTATTCTGCCTCAAAGAGGTTAGTAATCCTCTGTCTTCCTTGTTTCTGCTATTTAGTTGCTCATTTTACTTAAAGTCATTTTCATAGAATTACAGTATGTTCGACTGGAAAGGAACATTGAGAGCATCGTGCTGCCAATGAGGACATGGAACCACAGGGACTTGGAGTGATTTAGCCAAGGACAGACAGAAGTAGTGGCAGAGCTTAGCTTCTTCCTGGCTATTGCTGCTTTCTATCATTAAATGACATGACATATTTGCTTATGATTAAAATAACTTCTAGATGTTATATGACAATAAAACTGCTATTCTGTGACTGAAAATCTATCCAAACATCCTCAAGCCATTTGGTTTTATCACTGTTCTGTATTTTTCCTAAAGCATATATCTAATCTGCCCTTAGCAGTTCTTAAACATCTCAGCATTTTATGTTGTATGTCATTCTGAATTTCAGAAAGCTAGCGTTTCTTATTTTGAATTTCAGCATCATGAGCAAATGAAGCAAAGCTTTCCTTTATCTCTTGTAGTAAGGACAAAGAACAGAGAGGTTTGGTGATAGTATACTATGTTAGGAATTACAGCATGTGTTTCAATTCTAGTTTGGCCACTTTCTTAACAGTTTCCATGTGACACAGTACACTATAACAAACAGTAACTTTGGAGAAAATTTGTTATTATTATTCATCGTTTATTATTCTAATTATTGATCAGTAAATAAAAGAGACCCTCATTGTCCCTTGTTGACAGTGTTTATAATGAGAATAATGATACTTTCCTTACCAAATATTTGAAGATTAAAGGAGTTATTGAATTATAAAGTTCTGGAAATTGTGAATACGTGTATACTCCCATTTTGAGATTTTAATGAAGATTTCCACATAATTTCTCATTTTTAATTATTTTATTTTTAAGAGACTTTGCTTTGATATCTATTTATATGTCAGGCACAATAGTCACAAATTAGAAGATACAAAATTGAATATAAATGGTTTCTGCTTTCAAAAAAGGCATAACCTATACTTCTAAATAAGAAATATTCTAACAATAAAAAAGTATTAAATAACTGATGATATCAGTGCCACAAAAAATAATGTGTTATAAATTTGTGAGTAAAACAATGTGGATATAGTATCAGCTAAATAAAGAAAATTTTGTAGATGGGAACACTCCAATTATATTCATAATACCTAATATTTACTCAGTGTTCTCTATATGACAGACACAATGCAAAGCATTTAGCAATTAATATTTTTCAAAATGATAAGGATCCCCACTTTGAAAAAGAAGAGACTAAAGTCTATAAATATATAATTAGGTTCATACCAAGAGGTTATAGAACTTATTCAAGATTATGTAACATGTATATGGCAGAGGTAAAATTGGAATGAGCATAGCCTTATTCCTAGACTTGCATACACAGCTATGTTTAGTGGAAAAAAAAACTGACTGGAGTTATTTGACAGAAGGTGTGCATTGGATCTTATGTTAAGAAATTTGAAATTTATTCTGTAGTAAAAGCAGTGAGACAAATAATATCATTCACTTGTTCTGTGATCAAGTTAAGGTTCAAATTTTGGAGATTTCAGATTATCTTATAAAACACTCTCTCTTCCGACTAAAAAACTGAAAGGAAGAAGTATTATTAAAGTGATAAAACTATAAAGAAAATGTAAATTCAGTTAAGAATTTTTATAATGAATACAAATTTATGAATGTAGTCCTGGTCTCTTCATTTTGTACTGACGTAAAAATTTACCATATTTATATCATCACCCTATCACTTTCAAACCAGTAATCATATCACTACATTTCTTGTCACTTTGACATTTAGGTAACACACCTAAACCATAGTTTATTATTTCATTGTCCTTAGACTTCTGTCCGCCCCTCTAGCCACAGACAGCTGCATGGCTTCCCCTGGGAAGCATCCCCGGTGGCGCTCTGCAAGACGTGTCTCACAGACAGTTATTTTTATAGTTCAGAGAGGTTAACATTGATGCTCTGTTGTGAAACAACAAGCTACCTTTCAAGATTTCATTATAGACTATTACCAAAATGTGGCAACTGAATCACATTATTAATATTTCATGGCAATGTAAATATTCTTCCCTAAAAAATCAAGACTTGGGCTAAAAATTACCCTTCTTTGGATCCAAGGTCACAATTCCTATACTTCTCAGTCTTGACCACCAAACTTTGTAAGACTCTTCTGATTTGCACTGTATGAGTCATCTTGAACTCATTCACAGGTTTCCCTGAGCCAGCTCTAGGGTGCTCTAAGTGATTATGAAGAGAGAAGGAAAATATCTTACTTTTGAAAGGTTTTCAGTTAAACCAACTGTTTTCATTACCCCATGTTACCACCATTACCTGGCTCATTGGTCTTTTCTGAGTCCAGAGCCTCAGTACTCAAGAGACCAGACTGATTCTTTCTGCCTTCAGTCTACTCTGGGCATAGTTCATCTTTCACCTTTCTCTGCTGCTAATCACTCAACATTCTTCCATCTTTATTTCTTCTGCTAAAATATATACTGAAATCTTTCTCATTCTTTCCATTTATTTTATTAATCACTTTCAAAGCAAAAAAGGAATATATACATACAGTTCACCATAATGAATCAAAACCAGTGATAAAATTTTGACTAATTAAAGATACATTTCAAGCTCCTGCTCTTTTCATCTATATTCTCCACTTTTTGCTTATTCTATAGTTAAAATTTCTTTAAATAACTAAACACAATTTCAGAATTAATTCAAATAGTACTGCTATTAAAAAGAAGCAAAACAAGAAGTGCTAAAAGTTTTCCAATTCTTCTCTGTGAGAAACAGTACTCACCTTTCCCCATCCATCTTTTTCTCTCCTCTCTCTACAATCTATCAGGAGTCGCATGAGTCACACAAACTTTCAATTTGTCCCCCTTTTAAATAAAATGTATTTTTAAAGCAATTTTAGATAGACAACAAAATTGAGCACAAAAGACAGAGCATCCATCTGTGCCCAACCCCCACACAAGCACAACCACTCCATCAGCATTCGCCCCAGAGTGACATCTTTGTTATCAACAATGTACCTACACTGACACACATTAGCACCCAAAGTCTACAGGTTACATATGGGTCACTTTTCATATTGTACATCCCATGGGTTTGGGCAAATACATAATGACGTGTATCCCCCACTGAGATATTACTAAGAGTATTTTACTGCTCCACCCATTCATCCCTCCACCAACTCCCAAACTTTTGGCAACCACTTATCTTTTACTGTCTTCATTTTGCCTTTTTTGGAAGGCCTTGTAGTTGGCATCATGCAGTATGTGTGGTCTTTTTGGATTGTCTTCCTTTACCTAGTTGCATGCATTTAGGTTTCCTCCATGTTTTTTTATGACTCAATAGCTTTTGAGTGCTGAATAATGGTCTGGATGTATCACAGTTTATTTACCTGTTACCTATTAGAACACATATATCCGTTGCTTCTACATTTCAGTGATTATGAATGAGTAAAGTTGCCGTAAACATCCATTTGAAGGTTAGTGATTACTATAACTTTTTCTTTGACATAAACCAGTCAATATATGAACATTTATTTATGAGAGAAAGAGCATCCAGACTCTGAAAATACAAATCAATATCGTTGAGTTATATTTGTTTGAAAAGTATAGACTTGGAATGTCCAGCATATGCAGGTATAGATATTTTCAACTTCTAGGTAGTCTCATGACCTTCTTCGACAATGACGTGAGGTTCTGGTGATCCTCCCAAGGAACACCTGGTAAGAGAGTTACAGGTGGCATGCATAGACCCCATCGGTACCACTTGAAAATAGTCTAAGTAATTGCCTTCTTGTTAAGAAAACCATACTCATCTAAGCTTGATAATACGTTTAAATATTTAATTCAGAAATCATGATAATAGTATGGAAGAGCTCAAAGCTAGGTTGTTTCTCTTCCAAGGTCTCCTTGAGTATGCTCTGTTAGCTATCCAGCCAATTGGTCAATGCTTTTGCTACAGACTGACAATTCCATTTGACATTTTCATGTATCATCCTTGGTCCATTTCCTCTGGGTTTTGACACCATTACACACAATCAACTTCACCAAGTGGGGGTTTTGGTGGTATGTCTGACACAACCCAATGTTGTGTCTGACTAACTCTTATTATGCTGACACTGCGTATGTAGAATTTGTATTACTTTTCATATTTACTTCTATAGGGTAGACTTGGAAGATCATTGAGCCTAAAATCTGCTATCTGTCTAGTATTTTTAAATTCCTCAAAATAATGGTATAGTATTCTTCCCTTGTCCTGTGGGAATGTTTGTAACTCTAAATGGTTATGTAAGTTCATCTCACTCCTATTGTCTCCCAGTGTAATTCAGTCTTCAAAACACATTTGCAGCTACCTTCCAACTTTAATAGCCAAGACTCCTCACAATTGTCAACTATTCAGAGAGAGGCACCACAGTATTATTATACCACTAGAAAAGTTTAGGAAATAAGAGAACACATGCATTTCTCTCTTCCTGGAATGATGATTCATAGAAACCTTTTCATTTTCCTATGTAGACTATGCAACCAACCACTCATGTTACAATCACACACCAGCCAGAAAAACTCTTGCTTTCATATTGCTTCTTCTACTACATTTTCATCAGACTTCACCCTTACAAATTAACATAATGTCTTTAAATGTTTAAAAGGTATCACTTTTGGAGAATGTGAATAAAGGAATAATTTGCTTCTCCCATACTAGCCTGAATGCCAACATTAGAGCCAGCTTAAATAAAATAACATTTTAGCTCTGACAGCATACCCTGTCTATACTTTTGAGACCTTTACAAAATTTTGTTAATTATACTAAAGAAAACATTTAAAAACTTTTCACTTGAATCCCTCATTGTATCTCACCTACTATTATTTCTTTTTTTTTAAATTGATTATGCTGTTACAGTTGTTCTATTCCCCCCTTCATTCTCCTCCACCCTGCCCCCCCATCCCCACCATTACCCCCCTTTAGTTTATGTCCATGTGTCTCAAGTCCTTTAGGTTCTATATTTCCCATGCTATTCTTGCCCCCCCCCATCTATTTTCTATCTACTGTCTATGCTACTTATTTTCTGTACCTTCTCCCCCCATCTCCTCCTCCCACTCCCCTGTTGCTAACCCTCCTTGAGATCTTCATTTCTATGTTTCCACTCCTGATCTAGCTGTTCTTTTAGTTTGCTTTCGTTTTAGGTGTGGTTGTTAATAACTGTGAGCTTGTTGTTCTTTCACTGTTCATGTTTCTTTAACTTCTTTTTCTTAGATAAGTCCCTTTAACATTTCATATAATAAGGGCTTGGTGATGATGAACTCCTTGAATTTGATCTTATCTGAGAAGCACCTTATCTGTCCTTCCATTCTAAATGAAAGTTTTGCTGGATAGAGCAATCTTGGTTGTAGGTCTTTAGATTTCATGACTTGGAATATTTCTTTCCAGCCCCTTCTTGCCTGTAAGGTCTCTTTTGAGAAATCTGCTGACAGTCTGATGGGGACTCCTTTGTAGGTGATTGTCCCCTTAGCTCTTGCTGCTTCTAGGATTCTCTCCTTCATTTTAATTTTGGCTAATGTAATTATGATGTGCCTTGGTGTGTTCCTTCTTGGGTCCAACTTCTTTGGTACTCTCTGAGCTTCCTGGATTTCTTGGAAGTCTATTTCCTTTGCCAGATTGGGGAAATTTTCTTTTATTATTTGTTCAAATAAGTTTTCCACTGGTGGCTGTGCCTTTCCCCCCTTCTAGTACCCCTATAATTCGGATATTGGAGCGTTTAAAGATGTCCTGGAGGTTCCTAAGACTCTCCTCATTTCTTTGAATTCTTGCTCCTTGACTCTTTTCTGTTTGGCCATTATTTGCTTTCTTCTGGTCCACTCCATTGATTTGAGTCCCAGTTTCCTTTTCATCGCTATGGGTTTCCCGTGGAATTCCATTCATTTCCATTAGTTTAGCCTTCATATGTTTCTCTAATTTGTGGCTATAATCAACCAGATCTATGAGGATCCTGATGACCAGTGTTTTAAACTGTGCGTCTGAGAGTTTTGCTATTTCTTCGTCGCTTAGATTTATCTCTGGGGCTTTGAGGTCTTCCTGCAACATTTTTGGTCTGTTCTGGCCCTTTAAATGTGAGAAGCGGCGCTTTGGACTCCCAGGTCGCTGGGTTGTGACACTGTATGTGGGGGCGTGGTCAGAGCGGGGAAATGGCGGCGCCCACTACCGCCACGGCCGGTCCAACCGCCCACTCCCTCGCCTGTCCACTCGCGCACAAATAGGCAACCGCAGTCAACACGCAGCACCGCCTCCCCACTGTCTCCTCTGCAGTCGCTCACCCGGTGGGTTGACCGGTCGCTCACTAGGTCCAATCCTGCGTTTGGAACCCGTGCGTCTGGATTCGCGCGTCTGGATTCCGCGCCCTGGTCCGACCGAGTCAACCCCTCACCAGACGCCGGTTTCGCCCCTTACCAGTCGGGCTGAAGAATTTGTTGTTAACGGACTTCCGAAAAGTTCAATTTTCCGTGTTCTGGTTGTGTTTTCTGATGCTAATATTTAGTTGTCCCTAAACTTGGTTGTGTGAGAAGGCACGGCACATCCACCTATACCTCCATCTTGGCGGAAGTCCTCAAAGGTAAGCTTTCGGCATTATGTTCTAATCATCAAACAAATTAAGAAATGAAAGGGCATTTCAATCAATTGTGGTCACTTGAAGTCATTGCCTTTTTTCTGTACTGGCAATTTTCTAAAAGCCAAAGAGCATTTTTTTTGTATTTTTAATATATTTTATTGATTATGCTGTGTTAGCTGTTCCATTTTTTCTCCCCTTTATTCCCCTCCACTCTGTACCCTCTCACTATCATTCCCCCACCTTAGTTCATATCTATGGGTCATACATATAAGTTCTTTGGCTTCTCCATTTCCTATATTATTCTTGACCTCCCCAATCTATTTTGTACCTACCATTTATGCTCCTTATTCCCTGTACCTTTTGCCCCATTCTACCCCCACCCCCTCCCTACTGATAACCCTCCGCATGATCTCCATTTCTATGAATCTGTTCCTGTTCTAGTTGTTTGCTTAGCTCATTTTTGTTTTTGTTTTTGCTTTAGGTTTGGTTGTTGAGAGTTGTGAGTTTGTTGTCATTTTACTGTTCATACTTTTTATCTTATTTTTCTTAGGTAAGTCCCTTTAATATTTCATATAATAAATGCTTCGTCACAATTAACTCCTTCAACTTGACCTTATCTGGGAAGCACTTTGTCTGCCCTCCCATTCTAAATAGCTTTGCTGGAGAGTATAACCTTGGATGTAGGTCCTTGCCTTCATGAATTTGAACACTACTTTCCAGCCCCTTCTTGCCTGTAATGTTTCTTTTGTGAAATCAGCTGATAGTCTAATGGGAACTCCTTTGTAGGTAACTCTCTCCTTCTGTCTTACTGCTTTTAAGATTCTCTCCTTATCTTTCATCTTGGGTAATGTAATAATGATGTGCCTTGGTGTGTGCTTCCTTGGGTCCAACTTCTTTTGGATTCTCTGTGCTTCCTGGAAGTCTATGTCCTTTGCCAGATTGGGAAAAATATTGCTCTGTGAAGGTTTCTTCATTATTTGTTCAAATAAGTTTCCAATTCCTTGCTCTTCCTCTTCTTTTTCTGGCCTCCCCAGAAAGATGCTGGAACATTTGAAGATTCCCTAAGATTCAGATGCTGGAATGTTTGAAGTTGTCCTAAACGTTCCTAAGCCTCTCTTCATTTTGTTGAACACTTGTTCCTTCATTGTGTTCCACTTGAATGTTTACTTCTTCATTCTGGTCCAAACCATTCATTTGAGGCTTCCTTCCATTCACTGTTGGTCCCCTGAACATTTTTCTTTATTTCACTTTTCATAGCCTTCATTTTTTTCCTCTATTTTATCATGTGACCATGTAATCAACCATTTCTGTGACCATCCATTTCTGTGATCAACCATTTCTGGGATTACATTTTATCATGTGATCGTGTGACCATGATCAACCATTTCTGTGAGCATCCTGACTACCAGTGTTTGGAATTCTGCATTTGATAGATTATGTATCTCTTTATTACTTAACTGTATTTTTCCTGGAGCTTTAATCTGTTCTTTCATTTGGGCCATATTTTTTTGTCTCAGTGAGTCTGTTATGTAGTGAGGAGCAGAGCCTTAGATATTTGCTAGGGAGGGAAAACCTGAGTCCCAACAAATTTGGCGCTGTATGTCAGGGAAGGGTTCAAGAGGGAACAATGCCACTTGCTCAGCTCTCAGTTGGCTTTCAGTCACTTCCGCTGCTACCCACAAGCAAATTGTGCATTTCTGTTGCTTATTCCTGCTTGGGCGGGTTTGTGTACATCCTAGGACCCTGTGGGTCTCTCCAATGAACTCTCCCATGAGGCTGGGAGATTCTCCTACCTCAAATACCACAGGTTCTTTCAGTCAGAAGTTTCAAGGCTTTCTTTTCCTGCACTGGAACCCTGTGTTGTATGGTCTGTCTCATTCCCCATTTGTTTCTTCCCAATTTTTCAGAATGCAAATGTGGGACCATCTGGTCTGTCAGCCAATGCTTTACCTAGTCCTCCAGCTGCCACCTTGCCCCAAGTCCTCTCCACCCCAGCAGCCAGTCTCCACCCCTCCTACAGGTCTGGATGAATGTTTCTTCTTTAACTCCCTGGTCGTCAGACTTCCATACAGTTCAATTTTCTGGCAGTTCTGGTTATTTTTTGTTTTTAAATTGGTTGTTGTCATTCTTTTGGTTGTGCAAGGAGGCAGAGTGTATCTACCTATGCCATCATCTTGGCCGGAAATCTTACTGTGGTTTTAATTTGAATCTCTGATGGCTAGTGATGTTGAGCATGTTTTCATATAGACATGGGCCATTCATATGGTCACCTGGGAGAAGTGTCTGTTCACATCCTTTGTCCATTTTTTAACTGGATTGTTTGTTTTTCTGGTGTTGAGTCATATTGTGGACATCTTTACATACTGTGGACATCAAATCCTTGTCCAATATGTCATTGGCACATATGTTCTCCCATATAGTCAGTTCTCTTTTCATTTTGATAATGTATTTTTTAACTGTGCAAAAGCTTTTTAGTTTGATGTGGTCCCATTTGTTTATTTTTTCTTTTATTCCCCTTGCCCTAGGAGATATATTGGCAAGAATATTGTTCTGTGGGATATCTGATATTTTACTGCCTCTTTTTCTCTAAGCCTTTTATAATGTCATGGCTTATATTTAAATATTTTATCCATTTTGAGTTTATTCTGGTGTACAATGTAATTTGGTGGTCTAGTTTCTTTTTTTTTCCATGTACGGTCCCATACTTCCAACACCATTTATTGAAGAGGCTATTTTTACTCCATTGTATGCTCATGCCCCCTTTTCAAATATTAATTAACCATAAAGACATTGGTTTATTTCTGGGATCTCTATTTTGTTCCACTGATCTATGTGTATATTCTTTTTTTAAAATATATTTTATTATTTATTATTTAATATATTTATTATGCCATTACAGTTGTCCCATTTCCCCTCTTCATTCTCTCCACCCTGCACACCCCTCCCCCCACATTCCCTCCCTTTAGTTCATGTCCATGTGTCATAAGTTCTTTAACTTCTACACTTCCCACACTATTCTTGCCCTCCTCCTATTTTCTCCCCACCAGCTATACTACCTATTCTCTGTACCTTATTCCTCGCCTCCTCCTCCCACTCTCCTGTTGCTAACCTTCCATGTGATCTCCATTTCTGTGGCTCTGCTCCTGATCTAGCTGTCCGCTTAGTTTGCTTTTATTTTAGGTGTGGTTGTTAATAACTGTAAGTTTGCTGTCCATTCACTGTTCATATTTTTTATCTTCTTTTTCTTAGATAAGTCCCTTTAACATTTCATATAGTAAGAGCTTGGTGATGATGAACTCTTTGAAATTGACCTTATCTGAGAAGCACTTGATCTGCCCTTCCATTCTAAATGAAAGCTTTGCTGGATAGAGCAATCTTGGATGTAGATCCTTGTCTTAATGACTTGGAATATTTCTTTCCAGCCCCTTCTTGTCTCTTTTGAGAAATTAGCTGACAGTCTGATGGGCACTCCTTTGTAGGTGACTGTCTCCTTATCTCTTGCTGCTTCTAGAATTCTCTCCTTTATTTTACTCTTAGCTAATTAATTATGATGTGCCTTGGTGTGTTCCTACTTGGGCCCACCTTCCTTGGGACTCTCTGAGCTTCCTGGACTTCCTAGAAGTCTATTTCCTTTGCCAGATTGGAGTTCTCCTTTATTATTTGTTCAAATAACTTTTCACTTGTTGCTCTTTCTCTTCCCTTTTTGGTAACCCTATAATTCAGATGTTGGAATGTTTAAAGATGTCCTGGAGGTTCCTAAGCCTCTCCTCATTTTTTTGAATTCTTGTTTCTTCATTGTTTTCTGTTTGGTTGTTTCTTTCTTCCTTCTGGTCCACTTCATTGATTTGAGTCCCAGTTTCCTTTCCATCACTATTGGTTCTCTGTGCATTTTGCTTCATTTCACTTACTGTAGTCTTCATTTTTTCATCTAATTTGTGGCCAAAATCAACCAGTTCTGTGAGCATCCTGATTACCAGTGTTTTGAACTGTGCATCTGATGGGGCAGCTATCTCTTGGTAATTTAGTTGTATTATTTCTGGAGCTTTGATCTATTCTTCTGTTTATACCTTTTTTTTTTGTCTTGTCCCACCTGTTAGGTAGTAAGGGGCAGAGCCTTAGGTGTTCACCAGGGTAGGGCAACCCAGTAACTGGGTTGTGATGCTGTATGTGGGGGCAGGGTCAGAGAGGGAACAATGGTGCTTTTTTTGCTCTCTCTCAGATTTCAGTCCCCTCTGTTGCTTCCCACAAACCGGCACCTTTTCAATCAGTGCTTTTAGGCTTTATTTCCTGTCACTGCCACTTCCCACAAGAAAATTGGGCCTTTCTGGTGCTTGTTCCCAGGTGTGTGGGCTTGTGTACATTCTAGGACCCTGTGGGTCTGTCCAACAAACTCTCCTGTGAGGCTGGGAGTCTCTCCCGGTACATCAACCCCCAAAAGTTTTTCCAATCAGTGCTTTTCTCATCACTGAGGCCCTAGGTTGAACTGTCTGTCTCACTGCCCATTTTTTGCCTGGTGTATCTGTGCACGAATGTGTGTCCACAGTCAGCCAACCACCTTGTGCGTCTCACTGGGTTTGCTGGTTTCCTTCCCACACCCGGGTTGTCTACAACCACCTTTTTCTGCCAGGACCCCTCTGCCGGCTGCCAACTCTGCCCCTCTTACCGGTCTGGATGAATGGTTCATTGTTGTTGGACTTGGGTACAGCCCAATCTTCTGTCTGTTCTGGTTGTGGTTTTGTTTCTAAATCTTTGTTTTCCTTAAATTCGACTGTGTGAGAAAGGTACAGTATTTCCACCTATGCCTCCATTTTGGCCAGCAGTCCTATGCGTCTGTTCTTATTCCAGTACCAGACTGTTCTGATTACAGTGGCCTTAGATTATAGTTTTATATCAAGTATTGTGATTCCTCCTACTTTGTTTTTCTTTATGAAGATTGCTGAGGCATCATGTGTCTTCTTTGGTTTCATATAAATTTTTGAAATATTTGTCCTAGATCTGTGAAATATGGTCTTGGTATTTTAATAAGAATTATACTGAATCTATAGATTACTTTGGGTAGTTTGGACATTTTAATGACATCAATTCTTCCAATCCATGAACATGGTATATGCTTCCATTTATTTGTATCTTTGTTAATTTCTTTCTTCAGTGTTCTATAGTTTTCTGAGTACAGGTCATTTACCTCCCTGGTTAAATTTATTCCTACGTATTTTTTTCTCTTGCTAAAGTAAATGGGTTTTTTTTTCCCCTAGTTTCTCTTTCTGCCCAGAGATGGGGCATGACTGTGACATCTCCCTGCCCACTTCACAGGCCTGCAGTGGGGCCACAGAGGAAGTCCTTGGTGGACTAACCAGCTATTCAAATGCAAGACATTGGTCCTTCCATTGCTAGAGTTATTAGGTTGAGGGGAACAGAAAGTCGTGTGTCTGTGTGTGGATTTCTTATTTAAAATGGGAATACTAATGAGAATAGAGCAACCTACTCTCTCCTACACTTTATTCATGTCCCATCTCCAAGCCCAATGCAGCACTATTGGGCAACAGGGACCAGCAGAGCATGAGGGTTGAACAAGCTCCAAGTCAGGGAGGCTCAGAGAAGGTACAGAGTTTGCTGAAGATCACACATCTGAGCTGGAATCACAGACCTGCACAGTGGGATATGGCAGCTATATCCTGGGATGGCAGCCAAACCCACTCTCAGCCCACCACTGAGTCCACCACTTGGAGTAGCTTGTTCCATGAAGACAGGAACAAGCCACTCCAATCCCAGCATCAGTCTCACTTCGGTCAGTGTAGAGTATTTTAAAATACTGTAAAAATGCCTTATGAATGACAAAAGTTTTACCACAATTGTCCCCTGCCCTAAATCACTTCTGGACACTGGTGTTGGGCTCCATGCACTCAGTGGGCCCTGCTGTCTTGCAGATGTGTCACGCAGCCACCAGTGCCTTCTGCCGATCCATTAAGCTACAGTGTGAGCTCTACCCCTCTAGAGAAGTGACCATCTGCTTGGACCCTTACTGTGGACTTGGGTTTGTTCTGTGGTGCCTCTGCAGGTGAGTTTCCCTTTAATACCTTTAACATAATAAATAAATCATACATGATTTCTTACGATTGATCCCTGTTTTGATCCTTCTTCTGCCGCATTTTTCAGCCAGGCTCTCAGAGTGGAATGGGTTCTGCATTCTGGGGTGTCTTACAAAATTAGTCTCCATGAAGTTTACTGAAACACACAAAGATGGCGGCTGTGTTCTTTTACTCTGAAATCCTAAGAGTTACCCCTGTCCTGGAATTTGCATTAAATCAGTGGCTGATGCAGGCACTCTCCTCCTTCAAGCTTCTCCCTGATGCAGGTGTGGGTGTGGGGGGCGGGGAGGACTGCTACTGAGGTAGGGAGGCAGCTGGCCTCCCGTCCAGGGTCCAATGCTCCTCAGCCATCAGCCCTCCAAGCCCAGCTTCTAACAGGTATTTATAGAGAGAGTGAACATGGAGACATATTGTCATCTTTTCAGGATATATATTATATTCATTGTAAAAACTTTAGAAAATACAAAGTATAAAGAAGAAAATAAAATCATCAATAATCATACCACCTTGTGATACCAAGAAATATTCACTCTTAGCATTTGGCATATAGCCTTTCAGAGTTTGTTTTCTAATACAGCATAATATTTCTTATTATTAACATACCAAGGTCTGTCCAGAAAAAGTACAGACATTGCTATTATAACAAGAATACTTTGCATGACATTGATGTAACTCACAGCATAGGAGTGGACATGCAGAGACAATGACGACTTCACTGTACTAGTCAATGGCGGTGGTAGACTCCATTGAGTGAGCATGTGTACTGTATGGCTATCGTATTCAAAATGATTGAGCAAGCACAGCATCAAATCTGCATCAGATTTTGCATTAAGCTTGAACATTTCTCTGCAAAAACCATTTGAATTATTCGGGAGGCCACATCTGTGGGCAACTGGTAATAGAAAGCTTCATCACAACCACCTGCCCATTCACACATCACGTCTTGTGCAGTTTTTTGGCAAAACATCCAAAAACATCAGATTTAACACCCTCTGACTTCTGGCTTTTTCAAAAAATAAAATCACCTTTGAAAGAGAAGAAATTTCATACCATCAGTGAGACTCAGGAAAATACTACAGGGCAGCTGATGGCAATTGAGAGAACTGTGTGAGGTCCCAAGGTGCCTACTTTGAAAGAGACTGAGGAGTCATTGTACTATGTACAATGTTTCTTGTACCTTGTGTCTTCCTCAAATAAAAGTTCTACTTTTCATATTACATGGCTGGATACCTTCTGGAAATACCACATATGTAAGTGTGCACAAAGATGCTCCAATAAACACCAGCACCTACCACCCAGTTTCACATGGATCAGCGTGTCACCGATTTTGTTTCATCCTTCTTCCCAGTTTTCCCAACCCTTTTTATATGAGACATTTTAAAGCAAACACCTCAACAACTCATCATTTCACCCATAAACCTTTAAGTTACATATATAATTTTATAAGTGTACATCAATATATTTATAAACTGAGGTGTTACAGTATGAAACTGGTCATAATTTTCATTTTTTCCTCATAGTCTATAGTAGACATTTTTCTCATGTTTTTAAACATTCTTCTAAAACAATGATCTCAATGCCTTCATAATATTTAATAGTATTAGATTGGATTAAAATACAATTCTTGTATTTTTGAAAAACACTGACATTCTAATTAGTACAATAAAACATTTTGAGAGAGCACATAGAATTGAACCCTAGAGTGTATTTTAATGATTTGTGCCTCCATCTAAAATGCAACAGCATCGTGGGTAGCTTTTTCTTGGGAAATAGTTCAGAATATACCATCCCAACAATAGGGCCAAAGTGACCTTAGCCATATTTGGCCAACTGAGTAGGAAGCCTGTCCCAAACTACTGACCTTTTAGGACAGCTGTCTGTGCTAAGGACAAGCTGAAGCGTCTGAATAAAGGGCTTCCTGGTTCTGCAGAGTCATCAAGCCTAAGCCCCACTCAGGCAACAGAGAAGGTGCTGTTGAAGGGAAAGTGAGTTTTTGATGTGCATCACCTATAGCAGGAGAGGGATGGGTTGGGGTCTTCAAAGAAACTGCAGAGAAGGTTGCAACCAAACTTTACTTAATGAACGTCTTTCCTGAAGATTCATTCAGAAGTCTAGAAATCAGTGTTCTTGATTGACCCTGCAATGTTAAACATAAATGCCTAATAGCTGTGAACGTCTTCATTCTGAAATCCTTTGTAGAAACAGATCCCAATAGACTTGCTTTAAAAACTGAAACTGAATCTGAGAGTAGCTACCCAATAGCAGTGAGAATGCCCACCATCCATAATTGTTGTAATTAGTGTTTTCCTCTCAAACAAGCCAGGGCTACATTAAGAAGAGGCTGATTTCGGGCTGGGATAGGAAATGTACGAGATGACCCTGAATGTGTGAGAAACAAGGCAGTGCCCACAGAATGAGGAAGGGCATGCCAAAAGGACCAATAAGCCAGCTTACAGGGACTCCCACTGGCCAAACTTCCAGAGCATCCAAATAAAGGTTATAATAGATTATAACACTTTATGAAATGAGAAATTATCCAACCATTCACATATAAGTAGATGACAAATTGAAAGCCCAGTGAGTAACAAGGATTTACATGGTAGCCATCCACCAAATAGTTGCTCATTATAAAGGAGAGGAGAGAACCTTCACAGTGGAGAAGCCTGAACCAAGAGACCAAAGTGAAGCTCATCAACAGTGAGACAAGGGGCCCTTGAGTGTCACTGGGAGGGGTGCAGTGAGGGACACTGCGTCAAAGCTGCTTCACCTCAGTCTAATCATGGGGACATTGGACACTCAAACTGAGGGACACAAAATAGCACAGTGGCCTGTCATCTTCATGAATGCCATTGTCATAGGGTCAGGGAAGCTCTGAAGGCTCCATCTGGACAGAGTCGACAGCTTAAATGCAGGGTGAGACTCTGAACTGGACCCTTCACAGTCAGATATCACTGGGACAACTGGCAGAACCTAAGCAGGGTCTGATGGAACTTGAAAAGAGTTAATGGAAGAAATGTATCAATTAGTGTCCTGATTTTGAGCCCTTAATTGGCTTGTGGAGGAAAATATACTTGTTTGTTGGAAATACTGTGGGGGCAATTTTGCCTACAAAGTCCCCCTGTCCACCACGGATGAAAGTGAAACTACCAAGACAGGATCTGCTTGGGGAGGAAAGGTGGCCGATCCCTCAAAGGGGAAGGGCCAAGAGCCCCTTCCTCAAGGGGCTTTTATTGGACTCATTTGCATAAGAATAAAGGTAAGGATCAAACAATAGATAGCATTCAAAGAACTATGAGGGCTATTCTCAGTCAGGGTCAGATAGCTAACAAGCCACAAAACTTTGAGGAACAAACTTCTTGCTTGGACCCTTATCATTTAAATGAGAGCATTCTAAACAAAGCAGGTTTCACAGGATTTTTACATATTCTTTCTTAGGCCTAACACCCAGATATCGCTCTAGCAAGGCAAGGAGCTGCACCGCCTTCCCTATCATAGGCTTTTAGGCTTAAGTGGATTAGAGCCAGGCAGTGCTTCTCCCAGGTTGAAATAGGGACTAGGGCTATGTCACAATAGCCCGGGGCGGGGGGGCGGGGCGGGGGAGAATCCATTGCTCCCTCTTTGTTGCAGCCCCCTGAGTCCTTCCATGATGGCCTCTCAAGTGATCATGTCTGGCTTAGGTTACCTCTCTCCGTGTGAGAAGTCCTACCCATCATCAACATCGATCATGCTTTGGGGGCAGGGGGAGGAAACTGAGGCAGCATTTGCTACTAGAGACAATCTTTGTCTCCTGTGGCTCACATTCCGGAGGTCACTCACTCAGTCTTAGCCATAGGAGGCAGTTACAATTCCTTAAACCAGGAGAGCGGTTCCCAACAAAATACCAGCAAACTTTAGGGACTAAAGTATTTGAGATTGTTGGGACATAAAGTCAGTGACTCACCCTCAAGTGATTCAAGAGAGAAAGTTATATGACTTCTTGGAAATTTCCTTTAACTTTGTGATTGTTTCAGAGTTCTTTTTTTTAAAATTTGATACAAATAGTTTTTTTTTTAACATTTTAGTTCTTTATTTTTAGACAGAAGGGAAGGAAGGGAGAAAGAGAGAAACATCAATGTGTAATTGCCTCTCAAGTGCCCCCTACTGGGGACCTGGCCTGCAACCTAGGCATGTGCTCTGACTGGGAATCAAACCGGTGACCCTTTAGTTCACAGGCCGGTGTTCAATTCACTGGGGTATACCAGCCAAGGTTGAATAGTTTTTTTGTATATCTTTATCCTAAAGTTTCCTTCAGTCATGAAGTAGAAGGTTAATTATCTGAAAACCATTGCCATGATAGAATGGTTTGAAAATATTTAGTAAGATCATACATGTTCTTAAAAGCATGTCAGAAAATTGATATTCCCTGATAAGAAGATTCAATATTGTTAAAATGGAAATTCTCCACAAATTGGTCTAAAGATTCAGTGTAACATCTCAGCAGGATTTGGTTGTTTGGGGCTGTTCAGCTGTTTTTTGTTTGTTTGTTTCTTTTTTATTTATTTACTTTTGGAGAAAAAGGAAAGGAGGGAGAAAGGTAGAGAGAGAAACATCAATGCAAGAGAGATTCAGTTGCCTCCCCAACACCCCCAACTGGGGACCTGGCCCACAAGCCAGGCACGTGTCCTAGACTGGGAATTGAACCTGTGACCTTTTGGTTCTCAGGCTGGTGCTCTTTTGTTTCAGTTGCTAAAATTACCAACATGATTCTAAAATACAAATAAAGGACCCACCACATACCCAAAACAATCTTGGGGTAGAATAATGAAGTTGGAAGACTCAGACTTCCCAATTTCAACACTTACTATTATAACCAAGACAATGTGGTACTAGCATAAAGATATAACGTACATATGGAGGTAGATACATAAAATAATCAGTTAAACAGACTTGAAAGTCCAGAAAACGAACCCTTATATGTGTGGTCACTTGATTTTTCAACAAAGGGAACCAAGGCAACTCTGGGGAAAGGACAGTCTTTTCAACAAATGATGCCGGGCAAAAGGAACATCCACCTGTAAAAAGATTAAACTTCTACCTAACTTCATATACATAAATCAACTCAAAGTAAATCATATACCTAAGATTAGAACAAAGACTATAAAACATTTATTTAAAAGGCACGGAAGTAAATATAATATTAGATTAGGCAAAGGGTTCTTAGGTATGACATCAAAGGTACAATACATAAAGGAAATACTGATAAATTACACTCCAACAAAATTTAAAACTTTTGTGCATTAGAAGACACCATTAAGAAAGTGAAAGACAAACCACAGACCAGGAAAAGATATTGGCAAATCATCTATCTGATAAAGTCTTTCTAACCAGACATAAAACAAACTCCTAAAACTCATAGACAAGTGAAATATTTAAAAAATGGGCAACAGATTCGAACAGACATTTCACCAAAATAGACATATGACCAATAAGCACATGATAATATGCTTAACAGTCATTACAGAAATGCAAATTAAACCCAGTGAGCTACCATGTCACCAATAGAACAGTTATAACCTAGACAGAAAATGAAGTGGGAGGCTTGTATTTCCTGATTTCAAAACTATAATGTGCTGTTAAGCAAAGGTAACCAAGGACGTACAGAAATAGGATTCTCATACACCATTGATAGGAATGTAAAATGATGAAACCACAGTTCTCACGTTCTTAAAAATTAAACATAAATGTCCCATGTGACCCAGCAATTCCTCTCCTAGGCATCTACCAAAGAGAAAGGGCAACATGTCCACACAAAGACTTGATGCTTGAAGCATTCTCAGCAGCCTTTGTTTAAAGGGAAAAAATAAGGAAATAATCCAAATGTCCACTGACTGGTGGACAGTGTGTAAACAGTATTTGTCGTATGAATAAACATTCATGCAACGGCATACAGCTGCCATGTGGGTAAACTTCACAAACACTGTGCTGAGTGAAAGAAGCCAGATCCCAAAGGCCACGCATCATATAACTGCATCACGGTGCCGTTAGTGGGAAATGTTCAGAGAAGGCAAACCTGGAGACAGGAGAATGATGATGACTGTGGCAAGGGTTGGCGACAGGATCAACTACAAATGGACACAGGCCTACCCTTAGGGTTATGGAATGTTCTAGAACTGCATTGTGGTGATGATTATACAACTCTGCAATTTACTAAAGTTTATTTAGCTCTATGCTTAAAATGGGTAGATTTCATGCTATGCAGCCCAGTATTGAATTGACTGAGTGCACATTACAGGCACTAGCCTGTCAGTGAAGGAGGCTCACCCGTGTGACACAGGGTGGTATGTGTCCAAGTGAGCCAAGTGGCTGCCTTGCTCACAGCTGCAAGGTTGTGATGGTTTTCAGTTGTTTGTGTATTTTGTCAGGTTAATAATCTGAAATTACTCAAATACAAATGTGCAAACTTATATTAGTTACCGATATATCTTTTGTTCTCTCGTGGTCAGTCATGTTTTTGTTTTTATTTTCTTAAATAGACTTTATTTTTTAGAGCAGTTTTAGGTAGGTTCACAGCAAAATTGAGTGTAAGGTACAAAGACATTTTCTGTATCCCCTGGGCCCACACACGCACAGCCTCCTCCACTATCAGCATCTCCCACCAGATGGTACATGTTCTGTGGTCTAGGAACCTATGTTGACACATCATCACCACCCACAGCCCAAACTTTGCATTAGGGCCCATTATTTGTGTCTTTATAGCACTCTTGGTGCTGTAGAGACCAGAAATAGACCCACCTAAATATCATCAACCAGTCTTTAACACAGGAGCAAGGCAATACAGTAGAACAAGGGGTGTCTCTTCATCAAATGGTGCTGGGGCAACTGGACATTTTCATGCAGAAGAGAAAAAAAGAATCTAGACCCAGAACTTACAGCCTTCACAAGAATTACCTCAAAATGGATCGGAGGCCTAAATGTGAAAAGTAAAACTATAAAACTCCTAAAAAATAACACAGGAGAAAACCTAGATGACCTTGAGTTTGATGATGACTGATGACTTTTTAGATATGACACCAAAGATGCAATCCATGAAGGAAAAAATTGACAGGCTGGGTTTTATTAAATTAATAGTTTCTGCTCTGCAAAAAGCACTGTCAAGAGAATGAAAATGCAGGCCACAGACAGGGAGAAATATCCCCAAAGTGTCTTCTTAATCATTTTGTTCTTTTTGAAGTTAAAATCTACACTAGAATAGGTTACAGTAATTCTCAAAAAATAATTGTAGTTCATTACCAGCAACCTGCCTTTAAGTGGGTTTGTCTTGTCCATGCAGGTATTCACAGCCAGTGCCAACAAATCAATACTGGTTAGTACACAAAACAATCAACACTTATAAGACTGAGCAAGGAAAGAGCAAGTAGAAAACTCACGAATCAGGTTTTCTGCTTGTCCTGTGTTATCAGGATCTATCGGCTTCTGTCCTACTGATTTTCACAGCTCTGCTTAAAGTTCCTGAACCCCGAATTCTACAGTGTGCTAGCCACCCTTCCATGTGCTCATGCTTCTGATCAAATCACTCCTGCTGATATGTATTCTTGGGAGAGGTAGTAAGTGATTTGTATTTAATTTTCTTCATTTTGGATCTCCTTTCATGCTACAGCATTTATGAAGTAAGACGCTGGGAACAAGACATAAATGCTAGATTGTTACATTAAGAGGAATGTCATCATAAGGTTTCTCCTACATCTTAGTTCCCTACAACATGAGGCTCAAGGGCCATCAGACGTGTTTGGTACCAGCACTGAAATGTAAAAGTCCTTGGTGTGAGCTGTGCAGATCTGAGCCACCATAAAAATTGTACAGGGTAATCTAAGGTGGAGGTGTTAACCCCGCTTCACAAGTGGGTTGAATGACATTCAGCGCTAACATAAAACTGTTACAGAACAGGCACACCGGGCCCAGACTCTGGAGGATGGTATACCAATACTGTCCGGACCACCTACTGGGCTCGATCATCTGTTGCCAATTGGAAAGCTATCTCTCAATGCCAGAGATGTGTGAAAAGGAAAGGAAATGTTTATTTAATACTATACAGACTTAAAATAGTAACCTAATGTCTTCATTAAAATATCAAAGTCCTTTAGGATATCCACCTACCCACACAGGGCTTCCTTCTCCCCCCTGCCCTAATTCAGGGTACTGTAACTCAGGAAAAAAGCACACGCCTGTGTTTCCAGGCTGCTGGCACCATCAGCTATGTCTCTGTCCAGGCAGGATCTTTAATTAATACAAAGTCATGTGACACCTTCTCACGGTCCACTGGTGAGAGTTCTTTGTACCTATTTTTCCAGGCAAAATCTCTCCTGCTTCCCAGGCCACTCGGCCAAAGGGAGCACCCCAAAGCCACATGGTCCTCTTCTACCAAAGCTTCAGGAGTCTACACTCCACCAAAAGCATGTGACTTTCTTCTTTACCTGGCTGCAGGGGTCCCCACTCTGACAGAGCCACGTGGTTCTCCTTCACCTGGCCACGAGGGGCTCCTCACTCTTCTAAAACTGCATGGCTCCCTCCCTCAATGGCTGTCATGTCTGGGTTTAAATCCCCACGTCAATCTTCCTCTGTACCCCCATTTCCGACTCCTCCCACAATGTTACACCTGCCAGTATTCCTGTATTATTCCAAGTTTACTGAGCTACCATTGTGAGTCTGGGCAGGTATGGCCCCATGTCCTGGAGCCAGTCTTCTCCAAGCTCCCATGCAGGCGCTATAACTTGGGGGACCTGCCCCCCAGTTACATCTTGGGGGGAATGACTTCTATGCCCCTGGCGCCAAGCCTGGCCACAGCCATTTAACGTATCCAAGTGAACTACCAAAGGCTATAGATAAGTAAAAGACCCTGCCATGGCTTAGCTGCAAGGCTGTGGCTGTACAAAACAGCCCTGCATGTTCCTGCTCCATGTGTCCCTTCCCCCAACTCACACCTGTGGAGAAAGGGGTGAGGACATCTTATATGTCTCTCCAATAATTCCCATACACCTTGAGTTTTGGATACCATTCCAAATCCCTTTTTGGGGGGCCCCCTCTTGGCTGCACCCTGTATCAAAATGTATCTGTATCAAGACTTGCACTTCCTAGGGGGTAATTATGACTTATTCGATGTGTGACGTGCAGGCTTGTTAGATCTTAGGCCTACACATTAGATCTTTGACCTAGTACACAATCCCGCTTTGGGCCTGAGATTTTCTTTTAATATCTACTCAGCAGAGATAAATTTTCTGTTATTTTTATTTCTTCTTGCTTCATGCTGCCTTGAGGCTTCTAATTGGAGTTGACACATTAGCTACTAAGAACTGCTCTAATTCAGTCACACCAGATGTAGTGTGCAGGCTGATTCTGCAGCACAGTGTGACTGCAGCACAAGTGACAGAGGAGGACTGAAAGACGGCCCACCCACTGCAGCAAAACAGAATAGCAGCTTCCAACAGGATCAGTCATAGGAACTCCCTTCAGCTTGCTGTCAGCATTCTCAGAGGCTGCCCACCTTGGGGAACAGGGTTGCAGCAGGAGTGAGGAGAGTGTTGTGTCCCTCACCTCTTCCAGCCCCTGCAAAAAAGACTAGGTCTCTAAGGATGGCCTGGGACTGCAACCGGAAAAGACACCAGCATTTAGGCGGCATGTAACTACCAAATCCAATAAGCAATGACAGCGATTGAATCTTTTATGGGTGCTTTATTCAGATGGCCGGTGATCCGAGAAGATGTCAGGTTCATACCCTAACAAACCATCTTCCCTTCTCTTTCCTGGCCAGACCTTTTACAAGGGGTGGGGAAGACAAACAAGGTGCAGTGAGGGCTTTGAGGTTCAGAAGCTGCAACACTCCTGTCCTCAGCAGTTAGCTGTTCCCAAGGGGGGAGTGGTCCTCTGCTCCCCTGGAGGACAAAAGGCACGGATGCCTCCAACTTGTCCCCAGGCGGTAACGTCTAGCCAGTGCCCCAGAAGTCTGGCTGGTTTTCCCAGGAGCCAGAACCAGCTTTATCTGTAGTTTCTGAAACAAAAGCTTTAACATACTCATTGCCTGTTAGACTTATAACTTTATCTTAAGGTAAAATTTTCCAAGTCTGGAGTCCCCTATCAAAACTTCTGTGAGTATGAGGGGGCAGAATCTTTTGGTCCCTGGATATGTTACTGGAGCTAAGGAGTTATTTGGCTTTGTTTTCAGATGCCACGTGTAAAATTCTTGGAAGGTTATTTTAAGAAAAATATGGAATGCCTCAAAAGTAAAAAATAAAATATCAGCTTGTATTAGTATTTTGTGATGTAGATATATTTGTTGTAATGTTCCTTGACCTCTCGAATACCTTTAATATAAAGTGATTTTGAATGGCCTAAATTAATGTCCCAAACACAAATCTCAGATAATTAAACCATTTAAAAAGATCACAGAAAAGGTCAAAGATTGCTCTTTCCTTTTGACAAAAATAAATGAAACTGGACTAGAGGAATAAGAGAAAAAAAGAGAACTCCCCACCCCACCCCACCCCCGGCATGCCCTGAAGAATAGTTTTTCTGCTGAGGGCCCTGTTGAAAGTAGATTTTGTGAGTCAACTTCATTTCCTCACATTTTTTAACCAGTTGGAGTCTATTGTAAACAATTGTGGAAATTTTAATGTGAGATTGGCTTCATTCCAGAAGATCTGGTTTTAGTATCATGGTGTAGTAGTTGAGGCTCACTGTTCTTTTCACCTACCTTCCAGATTGTTTGTACCTGGAAAATCCCTTTTTCTTCAATGTTAGATTATTAACTGAGGATATTTTATTATAATGCATGACATCTGTTAATGTTGATCTATCATCAGCAACCATTAAAAATGCAGTTTTGACAAATACTCCATTATTTTAAAACCACACTTGCTCCACCAATTGATGACCAATCAAAATGTGTAACCTAGCATTTCCTTCATTTCTCTAAATGTGTTCTCTTATGTAAATGTGTTTTCCTTATTTCTCCTGTTTGGTGATTTGTTTGGATTATTCTGAGCAAAATTTCAAACCTTAAAAATTGAGTGACAAACTTCATCTGTGTTCGTTTTCTTTCATTTGCTCTGGGTGTTGGCGTTCTAAACCAGAGGTAGGCATGCTTTTTCTCAAAGGGCCCTTCAGTAAATGTCTTGGGCTCTATGGTCTCTGTTGCACCCAGTTGGCCCTGCCTATTGGTGCAAAGCCACTGTGGACTGTGTTTAAACCAGCAAGTGGCTGAGTCTCAAATAACTTCATTTACAAAAGACAGGCAGCATCTCTGGTTTGCTAAGCCCCCTTCTACCACGTTTTACCAAAATTCAGTTCTGTGTTTCCTGCTGTGAAAGAGAACCCAGGTTGTTGTTTAGTACTGGCTTTGAGAGAAACCCCACAGCATCACAGCTTAGATGTTTCAGGTGAGTCCTCAACTTGGTGCTAACTCTCAGTCATAATTTCTATAGTTCTTTCCTGTTTTTCACAATGTTTTCATGAACACACCTTCATTTTTTGCTTAAAGATATCTAAGTGTAGAGTAGCTGTGACTGCCCCTCTCTTGCACATGGAGCACAGGCCTTTCTCAGGCAGAGGTTGGATGCTCCTCTGCATCCTCACTGACCTCTCCATTTCTCTCTGCAGCGTCTGCTCTGGGCACCAGTCTATTCTCATTCCGCCTTCTGAGCTGGAAACCAACCCTGCTTTGTGGCTTCTGGCCGTCAGTCAGTACAAAGTCCGGGATACGTTTTGCTCCTATTTGGTGATGGAGCTTTGTACCAAGGGGCTAGGCTCGCAGACAGAATCCCTCAAGGTAAGCACCCCTCACCCCTCACAGTGCCTGCAGAACATTCCCAGTGTCCTGGGAAAGCAGTGTCCAAGGGCATGAAAAGGGTTTGGTGAAGTTAGAATAATAACACTTCACAAATGTGAGGGCTTACAAAGCTGTTTTCATGTGAAAACCTCATTTTATGACATGAATATTTTGTCACTGCCCCATCCAAAGAGTACGAATGATGTTATTGATGTTTTGAATCCCATTAGGTCTACTTGAAGGGCCCCAAATTGCTTTTTTGTTACTTGGTGGATTCAGTTCTTCAGCACAGTTCATGTGATTCTGACACTGGTATTCAAGTCATAGGTTTGGATTTAGCTCCCATTTTTTGTTTACCTTGAGGACCCTGATTTGTAGGTCGTAAGCAATCCTAACCAAAATTCATTTTTACAGTTAAGTGAACAGTGGTGTTTATGACAATAATAGCATTTCCTTTCATGTAAACCAGGGACAACTAATAGACATATTTTCATGGTACATTAAGCAGTCTTTATCCAAGGAACAAGGAGGAAATAATCATATCACCTGTGTTCATTTCTGTTTACTGTTTCTGTGCCCAGATGTGTGGGTTTCTGTGTACATATCCAGACAGACCTTGTGTGTGTGGGTGTGTGCATGTGCGTGTGTGTACGTGTGTATGCATGTGTATGCACACACACACACAGTAAAGCACTTGCCTCCCCTGAATGTTTTTTATCAACTTAATGGATTAGAATTGAGCAGGCAAGTGAAATACAATGTAAATTTGAAATTAGGTTGCATAAATAAATGTATAATTACTTGAAGTTATATATTTATACAGGAAAAGAAATTTGTAAAACATAATTATTACTCATGTTCACCTCTATTACATAATGAAATGAATAAGTGCATTTCATCAAATTTCCCTGTAGGGGCATAAATAACCAAAGTGAAATAATATCAAAATTGAGTGATTTCTAAGCACTTTACATTTTGATTCATTTCACCTTCATAACAGCTCTCTAAAATAGAAACAATTACTGTCTTCATTTTAAAAATGAAGAAATATAAGTTACAGGAAAATTGAGCACCCTTTCCAGGTTCTTACATTCAATGAATTTGGGGACTACATTTTGAATCTTTGGCTCCAGGTCCACCATCCCAAACCCCAGGCTACACTGTGTCCCAAAACATTCCCGATGTATATCATTTGCTTTGCCCAGGGTTTAATGTTCCCTGTGTGACTCTATGTATATAAAACCACGTTTATAGACTACATTTCAGTGTCAACACTCTATGTGTGTGTTGCCCTCTTCAGTTCAGGAGCCTTGTCAGCTCTCCCTGTGCCAAGGCACCTTGCAGGTGCTTGAGGCACTGAAGGGATTTGCGTGTGGCCATTGTCCTCCCTGAGACACCACCACTCAAGCTCAATTCACGTTCAGACGCAGCCACTACCTCTTAGCAGGTCCCAGCTCTTACTGTAGAGAGTGTGCAAACTCACCTGGTTGTTCCTCCTCTGAATTTTGTGGTTTTGCTCCATCAACTGAATTTGGTACAGACAGAGGTGTGTGGACCTTAGAAGCAGAGATGCCCTTGATCATGAGCATTTCTCTCTGACCTGTGAAGTCTCATGGAACATAAAAGGCAAGCTGCTTTGTAAAAGTTCTCCAAACATTTTAGTTTTCCACTCCTACATTAAAAATAGGTTTTCCTATTTCTCTCCAGTTTCCGTGCATCCATGTCCGTAGTGGTCTTTTCAGATGCTTCCTTTCTTCCCCAAACCCTGAACCTTATTTTGTACAGGGCCTGGCTTCTTTCTCCTCAACCTTTCTACTCCTCATTCTTGCTGTTGCTTCTTGCCATTTTTTAAAATATATTTGTAGTAGCATCCCTGATCATGTTATCTTTGTGCTGATTATATTTTTTACACAGACATTCTAGACTGTTTCAGTTAATGGTGTGCAGCCATTGGACCCTCGAAACAAAAGTCTGTGTGGAGTTTCTGCTGAGTGGGTGGGTCTGATTAAGGAGGTCACACAGCTGAGCACTGGGAAGGCTGATCTCTCACTGCTGTCATTGTTTGTAGGCACAAGGACTGGACTTGTCCCGTGTAAGGACCTGTGTGGTGGTGGCAGAAGAACGGCCTCGAATAGCACTCACCCAGTCCTTCTTAAAACTCTTCAAAGACCTGGGCCTCCATCAGCGGGCTGTTAGCACCTCGTTTGGCTGTAGAGTGAACCTGGCCATTTGCTTGCAGGTGAGTGTTGTTGATGTCGGTCAACAGTGGTAGGGTGACAGTCACTGTTAATGAGAGGTGTGCAGCACATACTCAAGTTCAACCTACTTTCCTTGGCCAATGCTTAGCTACATTTGAAAAATAAACTTTTAATTAAATGCACGTGATTGGGTCTTCCTTCCTTCCTTCTTCCCTTCCTTCCTTCCTTCCTTTTTTGTCTACATTTCTCAGTAACCATTATTCATAAATAGCATTGGTTGCACTTACTCTATTGGAACACTTTTACTTTTGGAACATGTGTGGCCATTGTCCCAGCCCTCTGAAGTTGGGCTTTTTAAAATTAAACATGAGACAAGTGTTTCATTGTGGAAAAGATTTCTGTCCCTTGAAGGAGTTAGTCTTGTGTATGTAAATAGTAATTTCTGTAGGAAGAATTTCAAACATTGAGAAGGGTTGGCAGTTTAGAAACAACTGTTATAGTTTCATTTCTGTGGCATAGGTGTGAGGCCACAGTCCTAAGATAGTCTTGCTAAAAAAATAGAGCTCTTCCTTTCTCCGTATTAGCCCACTTCCAGGTATGGTCACTATTCCTTTCCTCATCTGGACTCCTCACATGAAGCCCAGGCTGTGGCCTTTGCTGTGCCAGGTCAGGGCCGCCTGAAACGAGGGAGAGGGGACCGTGTAGGAGTGTCCTCCCCACGGACCCTTCCCAGAACCTCACCCAGGACAAGCTCAGGGCAGAGTTTGCTCCTCGAATTTGTTAAAACAATAAAACTTGACTCACAGCAGGTGCAGAAGCAAAGACCAGTTAACACAAGTTACTCCCAAACTCTGCTCTCTGCCCACTGCGTCTCCCCATTTAAGCTCCCAAAGATGGTTGCATACAATGAGTTCTTGTTCTCATTGAACATCTTCTCGTCATCTGTGAGATGGACAGTAAATATACAGATAATTATTTGAGTAAGTGTAAAATAGTTTAGGAAAAATAAACAGAGTGAGAGGGTAGAGAATGGCTTGGACGTATGGGAGGCACTTTCAGGAAGGTGGCCAAGGAGGCCTCTCTAGGAGGTGAGTTTTAGCCCAGTGCCCTGAGGTGAACAGGGTGCACAGTGTGGGCAAGTGCAGAGCCTTGGGGCTGGTAAATGAAATGTTTGCTTCTGTTCATTTTTGCAAAAATTAAAAAATCTGTGGTACCACACAAGCAGAGTGAGCACAGCCCAGGTCTGATGGCAGAAATCCCACATCTCCTGCTTACATAGGGCTGACTAACCCCCAACATTTTATCTGCCCAGAAATAATCATCGCTAATCCCTGATGTACAAAACATAAATAAGCGGGAAAAGCTAAAACATTCCAAATCATGTGCCTAAATACTTAGAGGCACTGAGAAATGTGTGCCGTTTTTTCTTCAGAGCATCGCAGTTACCGACGTATGTGACATCAGTGAGTGGGCAGCTCTGCTGTTCTGACGACGCAGTTTTCTTGGTCAGGCCGTCTGTCATCCTTATTCAACGGGGCTGCACTTTGGCTCTGGGCATTAGAGCCAAAAGTTCAAGTTGGAACTTCCTTCTGCAGTGGAGGCAGCCCTGTCAGAAGAGAAGTGTCTGTCCAAACGAGGAGTGGAGCTGTGTCCAAGCGATGCAGGGTTTCCCAGCCGTGTTCTCAGGGGCGGTGTTTTGTGGAGTCTGTGGGTGTACCCCTGTCTAAAGGGTTCCTTGGTGTTTGGGAAAGGCTGAGTGAAACAACCGACATGATTTACTGCCTAAAAATGAAACACATCTGATGTATGAGAATTTAGTTATATACAGGTAAACAAGGGATTTGGGGGTTTCGGGGGAGATTGCAAGAACAGTCTTCATTTATGGCACCATGGAGCTTTCACAGTCCAGCCTCAAGCTTCTCTCACCCACATTACCAGCTGGTACGAAAGGACATCGTCTACCTTACAGTCTTTTGTGCTTTCAATTCCGAGCATCCTGACTCCCTCTGTTCTGGGTCTGAAATGGGCCCCCACCCATTTCACGTGGCAAAAATGGCTGCTTATTCCAGGTCTCGTTTCCAGTCCCTCCAGTGGGAAGTGTTTCCTTCCTTTGACGTCCACTGGCCCATTGTCCCTCCCACTTTATACTTCCTAGCACATTTGATACATACTTATATAACAGACTTCCATGCCCTCTGGTCCGTGAAAAACTGTCAGAGGACTCAGTGTCTCCCACGGTCATACAGTCACTTGTGAACGTGAACTCATTTCGTGGATGTACTAAAAGCAGTTCCTGTACCCGTAGACACGACTCATGAAGAGAAATGAGGCGTATTTGTCTGACTAGAGTCCAGCCTCCTGTGTGAAGTAAGTACATGGCAGCAGGGAATTTTTACCAGAATGAGGCACAGTGTGATCTCCAGCCAATGAAAGCCCCCAGCATCACTCTGTAACCAAACTAGTGGGGTCCCACCGACTGCTGCCCACAGGCAATAACTCTGAAGAGACAGTCCGCTAGAAAGGGAAATGGAATTTTTATTTCCTTATAAATGTACACCATTGCTTGATGCCCACCCCCACTGCCAACACCGCCAGAGGAGTGAGCAGGCTGTTGGTGGCTGGCCACCAGAGCTTCACATGCAGGGGAGGGGCGCAGGGTTTGTTGTCCAGCCACATTGCTTCCCAGGACCTGCCTGCCCAAATCTCCTCTTCCCTCACCCTGCAACCCCCTTTTTTACTGGGCTTGCTCTGAGCACCTGCAGTGCTCCTGGTCAGGCCCGAAGCCCTCAGGGAGGGGAGTGGAGACTGACCCTCCCCAACTGCACTAGGGCATAGCCTACTGGCCCGCACTGGCATGAGCCATGGGCAGGTAGCAGCCACCATGGCTTCCTGCCTTGAAAGGGGCATGGGGCTTGCTGGCATTGACCACTGGTAGGAGGCAGCTGCCACAGCTCCTTGCTGGGGAGGGGTGCGGGATTTGCTAGCCCCAGTCTCTCTGAGTCTGCTGGCCTGAGCCTCCTCCCTTCCCCTCCTACCAGAGCTCATTGCACTCCAAGCCTGCCCTGGAGCACTCAGGGAGGGGCCCTGAGAAATGCTCCCAGGCAACCCAGCCTCCAAGGCCCCATCAGCTGGGAAGGAGGGTAGAGAATCTAGGAGGGCAGCATTCCCACCCTCTCCTTTTAAAGTCTCCCCCAGATTACCCCAGGCAATGGAAGCAGTTGGGATAGTGTATCCTGCCCATCCAATCACCTTCCCAGTTTTTAGTGCCACCTTTCATGCCTGTTTTTTTCCTGTGTCATACATGTGTCATTCTGGTTGCTGGGGTGATGCACCCGTGCTCTATCTTTGGCACTTCTACATCCCTACCCATTTCTAGGGGCAGGGGGTGTTTGCCCCATTACAATTACCCCCTTAACACTCTGGACACTTGTAATCTTACAAAGGCAGATGGACAACAGTCTTGTTCTTTTGTAATTACTTCCTGCTGACCAAGGCGTGTAGTCCTACCTATCCTCTGGTCCATAGGTCCCTAACAAGGTAGGTCTGGATGGAGGGGGAGCCTCCATGTGAGGCAGAAGGATCTTGCAAAGTCCAGGTCAGTTGGTTGTCCCTGAAAAGCAGCATGTGCAATGTCCAAAGGATGGCATTACTGGACAAGTTGGCATCCTTGTTGTGTTCTGGAGGTGACACATTTGGCAAGATTGTTAGAAGGCACAGTCAAACCCATAACAACTGAATGACAAAGGCCGGGACTAATTCTAGTGTCCCTGATTAAGAAAAAATGGCTTCCTTGGAGGAAGGTGTACAAGGCATGTCACCCCTGTCTGAAGCCTTACTGCCTACTGTAACTCAGCTTAAATTAGCCTTAGGGGAATATCCTGAGATTCCTCCCTTTAACAATACACTCTTTCTGTCCAAACTGTTAAGGCAGAAAAGAAAGCAATTTTGAAGCAAAGTTGATAGGCTGCCCCATTCTTCAACAACTCATTTAGTCCAGCTACACCATTGAGTTTCAAGAGGTGATGATGCAGGTAGGCTTTTTAGTGGGGTCTACACCATGTCTGAGTCTACAAAACTGTCTTTGAGAAGATGCTCAGTTGCAAGGCCTTTGCTGGAATGATACTAAGCAGCAACAATTTGATATTGTCAGGTTAAACCAGTTCAATTCTCAAGTAAAAACAAACTTTGAAGATAGCTGCACTAGAGTCCAATGGTCACAACTGAGCATTTTGATTTCCCTTAAAATCTGATTCCTCTCCCTGAGATCACCCTTATTACCTCAAAAAGACTGCTGGTTTTCAATTTTGCCTCATTGTTTGCATAAAAATAACAAAAGCAGCACTGAACACATAGGCTTTTTTAAGTCTGCTTTGCTGGATCTTCCACAAGGAACCTTCAGATTGACCCTAAGCCCTTCATAGAAGCCACACCCCACAAATGCCATACACCTTTGCCTGCAGTACTTGTATTCTTCAAGTCCTTGAGGTTTCCATTGTATCTTATGGTTCCTCCTTGCCATCTCTCAGGAAAGCATGCTTCATTCCTCCCCCAGATAGTCTGCCATGTACTACATGACCAAACAAGGTACCCAGACATTTCTCCAGTAGACTTTTGTTAGTTTCCAAAGTCAATCTTAGTTCCTCAAGGCTTTCTGGTAACAACTACAGTCCATACATGCCCCTTTCAGACATAATATTCAGGTCAAATTCTTGGTCATTAAAACCATAATTTCACACTGGTCTTACTGGTTTCATGCAAAGGAAATTTTACATCATTACATCATTTACATTTTACATCATTACATCATTAAGAATGCCAAATTCTAGAGGGATGAGGTAGGGAGAAAAAAAATACAAAGCAAAAAAGAAATCCTTGTCTTTCCAATATCCACCAAGAGCATTTCCATGCCTTATATCTTTTATTACTTTTCCTCTTAACCTAATGTTAAGTTTTAACCCTTAGGAACCTCAAATTTCTTTCCAAAACAGAAACGAAATTAAAAAATCCAAAGCAAAAATAAGAGTTCAAAAAGAAAACAAGAGGAAACTAAAACTAGCCTTAGTATCTTGTCTCCCACCAACCAGTCACACTAACTGGCCACACAGGCAACCTTTCTCAGGGCCCGAATGGCATGGAGCCCCAATGGTAGAGACGTTCTCTCACCTTAGCTGTCTCGAACTGGCACCAGACCACCTTTGCTAGGTAAATGGCACAAAGCCCAAATTGGCAGAGGTGTGTTCTAACCCCATCTGGATTCTACCCAGCACCAATGGCTGAGGTGCTCTCTCACCTACCAGTGCATCTGCTGGTCTCCTGGCAGAGACAGGACCTCTTATCAACCTCTCTCATGTCAGAGACATGCTCTCTCACCCCAGCTGCCTCGACCTGGCACCAGATGACCTTTCTTGGATCCAAATGGCACAAACCCCCAAAGGGCACAGACAGTGGATTCCAAGTGTAAACAAAACAGTTAAGTTCCCCAAGTCCCCAAAAGATCAGACAGCAAGACATCCTAAAGCAAAAAATAACTCAATCCAAGCACTGGGGTTTCTCCCCCATTCAAAAAAACAAAAAATCCACACCATTCAATGGCCTCTACAACTTCAGAAAGCTTATTCTCCTTTTTTTTTTTTTTTTGGCTTTCTATGTGCCTTTCAACTTTCTACATATGCTCTGCAACCTTCATAGACTTTCTTACCCACTCATGAATAACCATAACTCACTTTCAATACTTGTCCTTTTTTAACAATGGGATGGACCACAACAAACTCAGTATATGGCAGCTAAATATCCCTGAATCTGCAAACACATAAATAAAGTAAAAGAATATTGTCACTTTGCATTGGGGCCTGCTCTCTTCTTCCAAAAGAGAATTTCCAAGTCTCCTTTTGGAGTGCAGGTCCAGCTTTCCTTTACAGCACCAACCACAGCAGCAGGATTTGAATTCTCCTCAGATGGTACCCATTTTATTCGTGTGCGATGGATCCAAGGTTTAATTCCTGCAAGCCTCAGAGCAGAATGTGTCATCAGTAGGACATCATAGGGACCAGTCCTTTGCTTGTCTAACTGCTGTTCACATCCTGTGTCTTCCAAGTCTTTAGTAAGACTCAGTCCCCTGGTTAGAATAGGTATAAGGGCCTGTTAGATGAGTAGGCAGACCTGCAATGAGCAAACTTGTATAGAATGGTTAGTGTATGCACTAACTCTTGCACATAGTGCTTACTTGTCTACTCATGCTCCAGATCTAGAGGGGGTTGCTCTGTAAACTATTTCAAAAGAGTTTCACATAAGCCCACTTTCCAGGTGCTACCCTACTCAGGAGCAAAACAATGGGATGTGCCTGGTCCCATTTCAAATGTGTTTCCTGGCATATTTTTGCCAGGGTCTTCTTTATTGCCAGTTTGCTCAGTTGGTTGGAGTACCACCATCCCATACACCAAAATGTTGTGGGTTCAATTCCCAGTCAGAGCACATACGTAGGTTGCAGGTTGGATCCCAATTGGGGTGCACACAGGAGGCAACCCATTGATGTTTCTCTCTCTTCCCTTCCTCTCACTCTAAAATCAATAAACATGTCCTCAGGGGAGGATTTAAAAAACTCAAACTGGGAAATCATAAAATATATTGCCCAAACTGAGATACTTTTGAGAATGAAAGGGGCATTAATAATTACCGAGACAACAGAACCATGATCTATTAAAGAGAATATTTTCACTGAATATTTGTAAGCATTTATTTTTTAATGTATCAAACTTGTATTGTCCAGGTGACCACCCCATTTCTCCACTTTTCATAAGGAGCTAATGCCTACCACCACAAAAATCCATCAACTAAATTCACAAATTTTTCTTCCTCTTACATTTCAATTGGAGTAAGTCAGTTAAGTTCTCTAGGGTTCAGTCTCCTCACCAGTAAATCAATAGGTGAAATACAAGCTTTCTTAAGTTTTTTTTCCCAAGCTCCATCATCCTGTAAATCTAATTTGAAAAATTCTCTTTATCAGAAATATTTCTAGCCCTGGATGGCGTAGCTCAGTGGATTGAGCATGGGCTGTGAACCAAAGGGACGCAGGTTTGATTCCCAGTCAGGGCACATGCCTGGGTTTCGGGCCAGGTCCCCAGTGGGGGCTACACGAGAGGCAGCCACACACTGATGTTTTTCTCTATCTCTTTCTCCCTCCTTTCCCATCTCTAAAAATAAATAAATAAAATATTTTTAAAAAAGAAATATTTCTAAATAAAAATGTCCTAAGACTCCCACTTAGAAAAAGGCTTAAAATCAAAGTATATTTATAAAAGGCACATGAACTTGATTGATTAAAAGTCACTAAAAACTTACAATCTATTATGTAATTAGTGTGTAATTTTGAAGTATAAATTGTTAAAATGTACTATTACTGATAACCACATAACTAACTGTTATATAACTATGCGCCACTCACTGTGCTAACTAAGCACATAACATATTTTCTCATGCAATTATCACAGTCAGGTAGATACCACAGTGTCACTGTACAGACAAGGAAGATAAAACTCACAAACTTGACTGAGATTACACTGCTAGTGAATGAGAAAATCAAGATTAAAACAAAACTCTGACTTCAGAGCCTGAACTCTTCACCACAGAACTAAGCTAATGAATTTACCAAATAACGTTCCTGCTGTGAACTTAGTTGTCATCCTATTTATACCTAACATAAAAAATACCATATTTCCTAGACGTCATAACAGATCTCTTTTGTGTAATCACTTAATTGCTTATTATCACAAAAGCAATAATATCACTCTCTTGGTTTAGATGGGGGGAAGTATTCAATATTCGTTATTATACATTAAAAATATCAAGTCTTTGAGACCAATTATCTTAGGAATATTTCATAATGGACTATATCCTTGAATATGAAATACCTGCAATTGTGAGGGGAATGACTCTACCTGAAAGAATTTTTTAAATGATGAAACAAAAAATACACTGCATGTGTTCCATGTGATGCTTAAAACCACTTCTATAATTCTTTAAGCTTAATATATGATTTAAATACATATGACGGGGGAACCAAAAAACCCAGAATTATCTTCCAGAGGACAGGCCCCTTGTAGTACAGGTTTCCCCTGCACTATAATGAGTGTTCTAGGAACCCATCTGTATCAGTGTAACCAGCTGGCATTGCTGTGAGATGCTATGTTCAACTTCAAGGAGTTTTTTTGAAAACTCTTTCAACACATTTGCCCATTTCATAATGAGTAACTTAGGATCACACCTGCCCACACAACACTGAATATTCAGCAGTTTTTGACCAAAAATTGCATGACCCCAGTGCTCCACCCTCCCTATTCATCCAATCTTGCCCCAGTGACATTTTTTTTGTTTCCCCAGATGAAAAAAAGTCCTCAAAGGGAAATATTTTGCGGATGTGGAAGAGGTGAAACAAAAAATGATAGAAGCACTAAAAAGGCATCAAAATCAATGAGTTCAAAAACTTTTGAACAGTGGTAAAAATGTCTCAATAGGTGTATTGCATCAAATAGAACTTTGAGGGTGACTGAAGTTTAAACATATAAGAATAAATATACACCTATCGTGTATATTTATCAACTTTATTTATTACCTATTGTGTAAAATTTATTAACTTTTTGTAAATAAATTCTGGGTTTTTGGGGTCCCCCTTCATATAAAACATATATATATAAAATCCATTTACTTCAGCACTGAGAAAATACATTAACACAACATATACTACTGCTACTTTAAAACATATACAACATATAACTACTACCACTTTAAAAGACACCACCTTATATCACCTAAGTACTACCGTGGATAAAGTTATAGGCCTTTATGGATGTTTAACCTAACTAATAATAGGTTTAAATGTTTTAACCTTGAAACCTAATATTGTAAGTTAACATACAAGTTTACAATGTAGATTTTCCTGGAGATACTATGAAAAGTCAAGTAAAATTTGCAATTAACAAATGTAAACAATCATAGGGTATCCGCCCACCCGTGATTGCCTTCCTGTTCTTATATGAATTACCAATTTAGGTCTAGGACAAAGCAGAGTGAAGGTTTTTTCAGAACAGAAATCTCTGAAGACCTGTTCCACTGACTTACTCTGACATTTTCTCAACTCCAAAACATGTGTTCTTGGTTGTATAAAGGCTTTGTATTACCCATTAGATTTAAACACTCAACAACATGGAGGCTCTTGTAAGTGAATATGTGTTGCTAGCTAGCAAAACAAAAATAACAACATCACAAGATATCAGCGTTAAATTAGTCTATATTCTTGGTGATTTGAGAGCTATAAATTTTAGAAAATGTTTTAGAAAAAAACAAGTATTTCATGGCTTTCCCTTAGAATGTAACTTAAGTTCACATAAATCTTAATACTTACATAAATTATAACCAATTTGTTATACAATTAGGGTGAGAGTAATAAAAACTTCCATTAGGAAAAAACACTAGATGTGTAACAGATTACATATTAAAACCAAAAGTAACAAACATCTGTGAAAAAATGTACCTAAATTGTCTTGTAAAAAACATTTAAAAATACTTCCAAAACCAAGAACAATCTTTAAACACAGGCCAGAAATCCTACTTAATCAAAGGCAAAACTTGAAAGTTGTTTTAGCTCCATTATCCAGCACTTCAAACCAGCTGGGTACATACAGTAGCAACAGAGAGGCTGCCTCAAAACCACCCACACTGTGGCTGTTTTTCTGCTCCCAGGTCTGCCTGTGAAGACCAGCTTCCTGCTCCAGCATAAGGAGCACACCATGTGTACGGAAAAGGAAAACCGTGGAGCTAGCCAAATTACCACCCACAGCAGTTCTTCTCCAAGAGAAAGGAGCAAAACATATTAAAAAGCGGGCACATGAAGAAAACTAATATAAGAAATTAAACCCATTTCAAAGGAGTTGGGGAAGAAAGAAAATAAATTGCTTAATGTAAATAAAATTAAAACCTTGTCTCTCTAGAATCATTAGTGAATGAATTATAGTGTGTCAACTTCTCAGGAGAACTGGAAGTATATCCCTTAACTAATACACATTTAAAACAAATTTAACTGTCTTAAATACAAATCTTTCTAAAATCTCTTACACATTACTTTGATTCTTTTTTTTTTTACTTTGATTCTTAAATGTGATCATTCTTTAAGACTCATGATAAGAGATCAAGTGCTAGGTTGATGCATAAGGATGACCTGGGAAACCTCACAAAAACGTAGAGAAAAGATTTTGATTTACTAGAGCAAAAGTAAAACCCAGAAATCTGTGCTTTTTAAAAGCTTTCCCAGGTGACTCTCATTCGTGGCCAGTTTCACAAACCAAGAGTGTAAAAAGGAAGAACACTTGCCTATTAGTGTTTGGGTAGCTTTATTTCCAATAGCAGTGCATGCATTCAGTGAACATTGATTGGACATATTACTATGTCTTAATACTGAGCACCTAATATGGGCTTTGGTATATAAAGATGAATAAAACATGGTCTGTCAAAGAGTTCACATTCAAGTAGGGGAAACAAATACATAATTACAGTACAATGAGTGAATTCAAAAGTAGAATGCAGTGAAAATCTAACACTGTACTGTAAAAGACCTCCTGTGTTAGCCTGGGCTTCCTGGAGGAGATGGCATTTGAGGTGAATCCGAAAGGTTGAGATATTAGCCAAGTGAATTTGAAGAAGGGATAAGCAAGGAAAAAGGGGCAATATGCCAAGCCCCCCACCCCACCCCAATATTATAAACATAGCATCAGGAGTTCCTGGTATAAGGCAGGGAAGGAAGGACTGGATAGAAGTTCAATGTTCATCATGCAAGCAACAGAAAGCTGTTACAGCATAATGTCAGTGTGTGTCCCACCAGATCTGCATTTTAGCCAGGTGTCTCTGGCTGGACAAGTGGTATATGAACTTAAGAATAATAAGAAATTGAAAGAGAAGGATGAGTTAGGAATCAAGGAAAGAATTCCAGGTCTTATATCAGATCTTGAAGGTCTGATATAAGGCAGTATAAATTGAGATTTTTTTAGAAAAGGCATATAAATTTAAGAAAATTAATGGCAAAAACACAAGGTGATTGATTAGATGGGGATGGCAGCTGAAAGGGTGAAAAAGGTGAGAGAAAGTAGGAGTCAGAGGTGACCTCCTCTGCTCCAGACTATTTGAAGCAAGTGACCTACCTTTTCACAATGTCATTAATAAAATGCTGAGCATAGATGGCATTTAAGAGAAGTTGCAATGCTAAAAGTTTATAAATCATTATAATATTGATGATGTATTATTCAGTGATGTCCTCAAAACCTCTTAAAGTTGACCTTACATTAAGTGACTCCTAGACATTTTAAATTCACACACCTGTTTTCCAGAATATTGCTAGATTCTCTCTTGACATTAACTCATCAGCTCTAATTGTAGCTGCAGACAGCATGCCTACTTATAGCAGTTCTTCCCTCTTCTAAATCTGCTATTTCAGATGAATACTGTAGCTATGGAAGTTAGGTGACTATGTAATGTCTCCCTCTTCTGAACTACATAGCACCTTGTTAGTGATTACCTATGATGCCTTCCTCATTCTACATTGCTTTACTCTGCTGTGTAAAAGCTTTATAGTGCCTTACTAAGGAACAACTGCCTGAGAATAAGAAGGATCTCAATCTTCTTTGTGTCCTTCAACATTACTTGCCCCATACACAATCATCTTGCATACAGAACTTAAACAATACATAGGTTTCTTTTTGCACCAAGACTGTTAGAATTGTGAATAGATTACAAATAAACAGACTCTGAGTGAGACACAAGCAGCATTTTTGGGGGCCTGAGTAGAGGAACTATAATGCTCCACAGGTTTCAGTTTTTCAGAAGACTTTCACTCAGTTCTTTGTTCTTAATTGTGTTCTAGATATATAAGATTATTAAGAGGTAGAGATACAAAACAGCAACACGTTGTTCAGGCAGAAAAACTGAAGCAAAAA